>NC_136073.1:743763957-746163957 GCF_964261635.1 Lissotriton helveticus
ATGCGGAGTGATGATATGCGGAAAGAAAGTTTCGGAATAATGGGTGTTTACCCTTCCCCGGTAAGTACATTGGTGGCACGGCGGCCCACATCTCCAGCAACATACTCATATTTTTTCACCACCGATTTGAAAAATGCACAGGTCTCTATCATTGATGGCCAGCACCGACATACACTTTTAGACACACCTCCCGCCACAAGTTCTAGAATTGCGAACTTTAGAGCTGGGGAGCTACGTTTGAATCTCTGCATCAGCTCAACATCCTGTGATTCCAGGCAAATCGCTTTGTCTCCCCGTGCCTACCACAAATGAATGTGTTCTTCTGTAATGTAAATTGTGCTCATGCCATGTTGTCGAGTTCGCGCTATATAATATTGCATGGAAAAATAAAGTAGGGAAACTCGAGTTCACACACTACTGAACGCGCACTCTTAAGAGCATCAGCAGTGCACTGTGAATCGGAGCGTTTCACAGGCCTGTCACAGATAAGAAATGCTATCAAAACGAAATCCTACAAAACAATATACTACTGGCCGGCAGCAATTCATACCCGGACAACGTCGGGACGGCTGCTAATATATACTTTATTTCGTCACTGAACAACGGCGAATGCATTTCGGCACCATTTGCCTTCCTCAGCGCCAGCAGTGTTAGAGATGTGTGCAGGTCATCGCCTTAAAAATATTTCACAGTCTCCGCCCCCAACAGCAATTAGTTCTGTGGCTCACCTGTTGCAAATCACGTAGTCTGTGTGAACTGCAACTCCCAAAATGCATGTCAAAATTCCGGTAGGTGTAGCGTGGGGAAAAGGAAGTCCAATATTTGCGGGATGTGATGTAAGTGCGATGAAAATAAAGGACCAAGCCTGCTTGTTGACAATGTCCGATTTCCAGCGCCCCTTGGGACCCCAACCGCATCAACCCAAAGTTCCAGAATCTTGTCGGTGGGGGCTAAGATTGGCGATCCAATAATGCCCAATGCAAAGTCAATGACCCCTGCACCACTTTCTCTCCTCCGGAACAAATGGGTGGGTTCTGGCTTTTCCAATCCCTTGGAGCAAAAAAGATTCTGCCGCAGCAGACACCAGCAGAGCCAGACCAACTTAAAGATACGGGGGCCTCACAGCGCAGCTCTGGTCACCACACAAAAATATCCAAGTGAGCTCCTTCGAAGAAAGAGATGAGGCCACAGTAGGGGAAAACCAAGAGGGCAGCTTTATTTCGTCACTGAACAACGGCGAATGCATTTCGGCACCATTTGCCTTCCTCAGCGCCAGCAGTGTTAGAGATGTGTGCAGGTCATCGCCTTAAAAATATTTCACAGTCTCCGCCCCCAACAGCATATATATGTAAATATTTTCATAAAAAAGCAAGCCTTGAGGGAGGTTCCTCTCATAAACCTGTATATATATATTTATTAGTGATGCTATAATTATATCAGACTTTCACTAGGAAAGGCACTTTTTTGTTTTCTTAATAACCTTTAGAAAATGCATCTTTGGGTTTTCTTAATAACGTTGGCACCATATGATGACCCCTCTCATATCTTTCCAATAAAGGTAATTTTTGTCCTTTATCGATGCACAGCAATATTAATAAAACGGATATTTTGGGAGCAATAGATTGATAGGGTGATAAAGATAAAAGATCTATGTGAACCTTGCAAAAACCGATATAACTGTTTTTCAAAATTAAATGCATTTAACCATTAAAACATAAGCATACAAAAGCCAATTAAAAAAGGCAGTCTCTGAATTGGTTTCTGTTGGAAATGGGATCCCCGGCTGGCCAGGGCTTTCGCCAAAGTCAGTCAGAGACCACCACTCCCAAGTCAGGGCAAGGGAGTTACACGCCAAGATAACCCCTACTCACCCTCTAGGTAACGTGGCGCGAGCAGCAAGGCTAAACTTGGAGGTGATGTAGGCTAAGTATTTGCGCACGCACCCCAGCAACAACAACCAAAGGCCCACCACAAAGGAAACTCCACACAAGGTTATATAAAAATAGCCTTTGTATTACACCAAAACACATTAGATAACACACACACTTTACAATGTGCCAGAGGCACGGGCAGAATTTACAAGGGATTATTTACAAGACAGGGCCACCTGGACCACTGTCAGGAATCAGAAGTAGCACTTTCAGAAATAGCACTTAGTACATAGAATGTAGCACAAAATAGCACACAACCAGTAATTACTGGTAACCAGGACCTCACTAGCACCACCTGTACTAGGGAGAAAACAACCACCTATGTATTACAATACCTGTAGGGGTGTAAGAGGAAAACACATGATGCAATGCATAACATTCATTCAGAGGTGTAAAGGCACATGACGCATAAACAATACATTCAGAGGTGCAAGCAAAATGAACAATTGCGCCAAACTCACGTAAGTCACCACCTGTGACTGTCCCTGTGTCCAAAGTGTCAGGGTCCTAAACGTGGCAGTTGCCCACAAAGTGCTGGGCAACTGGGTAGCACAATGATGGGGCCAATGTTGGAGCCTTGCAGGCTCTGCAGAAATCACTTGTGCCCCCTAAGCCCCTCCGGGCTCCAAAGCAACAATGGGGCCAATGTGGGAGCCTCGCTGGGCTCTCAAGAAATAAATTGGCCCTCTGAGCCTCTCAGGGCTCCAAGTAAATCAATGCACCCCCTCTGGGCGCTGAAAGCACAGATGCAGCCTCACTGGGCTGTGGGGGTCCCTCACGGGGGACCCGGGACACAGGGAGTGCCTCAAGCCTCTCTTAGGCTCAAGCACAAATGCGGGCGTGTTGGAGTCCCCCTCCTGGGGACTCTAAGCACAAGGAAATGCCCCCTGAGCCCTCTTAGGGCTTTAGACCACACTGGCTGCCAAGAGCCTCGCAGGCTCTCAAGAATCACAGGCGCGAGGTCGCGCTAAGGAGAGGGGGCGGAGCGGACACCGGCAATGTGTCCCGACGCCCCCCTCTCCCCTTTCCAAGCACCAGCACTCACCGGGACGTGACGCTGCAGCTTTCCTCTGCCCGGCGGCTCTTCACGGGAGCTCCCGCTCCTCAGGGGCTCCCTTCCCACACTTCTCCCTCTTGTGGGCGGCGGGGCTCTCCTCTCCGCAACGGGGCCCCGCCGGCACCTTCCCGCCGCCTCTCCTCGCTGCTGGGCTCTCCTCTCCGGCGGCGAGGCGGGACTTCCGGTTGCTTCCCCCCGGGGCCGCGCACGGATTGGCCGGCCGGCCCTTCACTTCCGGGTCACCGCGGGCAGCGCGGCGGCCCGATTTAGGCAGGCAGGCGGGGGATGAACTCACCGAGGGGTGGCCTCCCTCGAGGCAACTTCAAATCAAAAACGGCGGCAATGTCCCGGGCAGGGTGGGCACCTGCCAGGGGACTCCTCAATCAGCAAAAGCGGCGTGGGCAGCCGCGGAAGGACAACAACAGCGCTCCCAGCGCTCAGCTGACAAGCAAAGCGCTTCTAAGCGCCAGGGCCGCAAATAAAGCGCTTCCAACGCTTCAGGGGTAAGAGAAAGCGCTCTCAAGCGCTAAGGGCCACAAGGAAGCGCTTCCAAGCGCTAGAGGCAAAGTTCAGGCCCCAAAGTCCTTGTAGGCAGGCAGGGGGCAAGGCTGGGCTCAGAGCCAGCACACTGGGTCTCCAGGCAGGGAGACAGTCCAAGTGGCGGTCCTCTGGCCCAGCGACAGCAGCAACAGCCCCCTCAGGATCCTGGAAAAGAACAACTTCTGTGGGGACACAGCCCCCTTTTTATACAGTGCATTCCTTTGTCTGAGGGTGCAGAGTGGGGGCGGAACCAGTCGCAGCTGGTTCTTGAGTACTCTGTTTACCTCAACCACCCTCTCTATTCACTGGCAGGGCTTGGGTCATTAGACACACCATAGGGGGGCGGAGCCAGCATTGTGTGGGGAAAACCCAGCCCATCCAGGACACAGGTACACTCCTCCCACACATTACTCATGCAGATCTCCCACTCACCACCGGGCAGACCCATCCAGACTTCCTGGAGCCTGGCATGCCAGCCAGCTCCAGCCAATCACACGCCAGCACCCTCACAGCACACGTACAGCCATGTCTAGAAATGGCGCTTCGCTACTAGACACATACATGCTGCATACACCGTTGCGCAGCATTCACTCACACGAGTTCACACATACCAGACTCAAGCCTGTACACCCCACGCATCAGGAACTACCAGGGACACATACATTCCCCATGCATTCCTATGGGCGGGCAGGCCTAGCTCAGCACATGCACTCAGAGTGCGCACGCACTTTCCACTGGGACACAGTGAAAGTGCGCAGAATCCAAAAATCACCATCTCCAGGTCACCATTTCAAGCAAAAAGTCTCGGGGTGAACCTGCCCTAAGGGCCAAAGTCCAACATAACCCCCTTCCAGCCAAAACGCAGGGGAGACCAATCACCACCGTGATGGACTTCCCTGCTTGGGGCGATAGAACACGGACGCGGGCCCACAACTGCAGGGACACCCTCCTGTTCTACGCCACGGTGAACCCATGGGATTCCCTCTAAACACACTGTCTGGACCAACTGGGCTACCCCACTGGTACTCCCAAGTTGTCCGCGGCCAGGACCAGGCCCTGGGCCACCCAGGTGCCACTGGTCCATGCCAATTCGCAGAGCGGGGGGTAGTAACCCCTGGCACATAGGAGCCATTCTCCACTCTTCCTGTCTGCAAGATAGGACTAGACTGCCACTGGTACTCCAGCCTAGGGCCTACAACCTCAGGCGGACCAGGAGTCTCAGGGAAGGCTCTCCTCCCCTTACCTCTTCTTCTAGGGTTCCTCCTCCTCCGGCGAGGGGTACACCTAGAACGCCATTCCAACCCAGGACTTATCCACTCAGGTTGCACCGGGGTCAGAGGTGGGCTCTCCCACCCTCTGCACCCCCTTCCAGAGGTCTGCCCTCTCCCACCTGGAGAAGTTCCTCTGGAAGAAGAACCGGTCAGGACACTGGTTACAGTCGTCCTACCCTTCAGGTCAGGCCGATCCTGAACCTGGCCTTCCAACCTCTGGTCTAAAACCTTCGGTGGAACAGTTGCCTGGCACTCCAGGACTTCTGGGGATTCACACGCAATCCCCCTGAGGCTAACAAATGTTACATCTGTTGTGTGACTGTCTGTCTGGCGCAGATCTCCCGCCCTCTGTCCACCTGACAGTGCGTGACGATCCCCCAGACCAGAAGTGGTGTTACCATGGTCACTACACGGGAACCTAGCCCAACTGGGTAGTCCCTGACCCACTGGTCCTTCCACTGGGGAACTCCCCCAATCACTCCTCACTCTGGACTCCTGTATCCTCCCTACCGGAGCGGTACTGCCAGACTCTAGAACCATAGGAGCTCTGGTTACAGACGCTCCAGGTCCTCTACTCACTAGGAGATCTTCCTCAAGTGGACTAACAGGACAGCCTAGGTCCCCAACCTGGTGTTCCCTACAGAAACCATCCAAGTCCTGAGGCAGGGCTTCGGGCCTCTGGGGGCTCTCAGCCACCCACTGACTCCTGCTCCACTGAGCCAGGCAGTCAGCCCCTCCACCCTTCTCACTATATTGGGACCTCGCTGGGCTACACTGAGCCTCTTCCACCACGCTGGGCTGGAAGATCCCTGACCCACTACTTTTGGAGTCACTCACCAATGACTCTACAGAACCTCTGGTCCCTTCCCAGCGGTCTGCTTCCTCTGCCAGCTCACATGGTTCAGACAATCCACACCCTAACAGGTGTTGGCGCAACCCTGGTGAACAACAACTGAGGAACTGCTCTCTGAGAAACATATCGAACAATAGGTCCCAATCACATTTCGTGGGCTCCCGTACCCAATCACACAGGGCTTCACAACAGTCATCCTCAAAGTCTTCCCAAGACTGATGAGACGGTTTCCTAAGGTTCCTAAACCTCAACCTATTCTCCTCCTCTGGGGAAACAGGAACCATACTCTGGGAACTGGGACTTTCTAGACTGAGATTTAAATAGCTGCCACCACTGGACCCAACCCTCCCTGGGGGATCCAGACACTCAACACTGTGCGCAGGGGATAGTCTACCCTCCAGAGCTACTTTGCCTCTGGTGGCGGCCCTCTCAGCCTCCTCTATCCTGTCCTGCGCTAAGACCCTCTCGGTCTCCAGCTGTTGCTTCTTAACCTCCAGCTGTTGCTTTCTAATGCCCAGCTGTGCCATAGCCTGGGCATGCTCCAACCTGAGCTTCTCTAAAGCCAGCTGGTGCTCCCTTTCTCTCCTCCTATCTTCCAGCTCCTCTGGGGACAGGGAAAGGGATGAGGCGCTGCCTCCTAAACTGGACCCAGCAAGGGACTCCCTATCTATGGGGTCCTCACTATCTGCTGGCGTCCCTGTGCTATCATCTTCTTCCTCCTCCTCAGACTCTTCAGGGCTCCCCTCTGACCCACCACCCTCATGGTGTGAGACCCGGGCCCTCTCCGCACTGTGCTCACGCTCCCAGTCCTCCTTCTGCCATTGGATTAGGTTACCCCTAAGTTGGGACTGGGTGTCTGACTCATTTACTGCAATGTCTCTCTCTTCGCAAAACTCTCTCAGTTCATGCAAAAACAGACCCCAGACATTAAAAGCAGACTCCATCTTGGCAAGATGATCACAGACACGTGCAACACAGGGGACTGAACAATCTGAAGTAAGAGGACACAATTCCAAAACTTCAACAATCTCCTTATCAAAGAGAACTCATACTCATGCGTCCAGGAAAACACACCATTCATCCACACACACCCTCCCCTCGGATCGGTAAGGCAGTTTCTACCACCCCTGACTTCTCAACCTGACCAAAACCGACACAGGTACCAAACTCTGGAAGCAGGGCGGGGGACAAATGTACTGAACACAATCAAATGACACTCTTCAGGAGAAGAAACAATGGAATTTCAAAAACAATCCCCTAAAATGTGGTCATCTAAAATGCAGAGTTTTGTGGTGCGGCCAGCCGCCACTGTGGTACAACGCAAACACAAATCCTTATCCCGCCGCTTGCCGCCAATGTTGGAAATGGGATCCCCGGCTGGCCAGGGCTTTCGCCAAAGTCAGTCAGAGACCACCACTCCCAAGTCAGGGCAAGGGAGTTACACGCCAAGATAACCCCTACTCACCCTCTAGGTAACGTGGCGCGAGCAGCAAGGCTAAACTTGGAGGTGATGTAGGCTAAGTATTTGCGCACGCACCCCAGCAACAACAACCAAAGGCCCACCACAAAGGAAACTCCACACAAGGTTATATAAAAATAGCCTTTGTATTACACCAAAACACATTAGATAACACACACACTTTACAATGTGCCAGAGGCACGGGCAGAATTTACAAGGGATTATTTACAAGACAGGGCCACCTGGACCACTGTCAGGAATCAGAAGTAGCACTTTCAGAAATAGCACTTAGTACATAGAATGTAGCACAAAATAGCACACAACCAGTAATTACTGGTAACCAGGACCTCACTAGCACCACCTGTACTAGGGAGAAAACAACCACCTATGTATTACAATACCTGTAGGGGTGTAAGAGGAAAACACATGATGCAATGCATAACATTCATTCAGAGGTGTAAAGGCACATGACGCATAAACAATACATTCAGAGGTGCAAGCAAAATGAACAATTGCGCCAAACTCACGTAAGTCACCACCTGTGACTGTCCCTGTGTCCAAAGTGTCAGGGTCCTAAACGTGGCAGTTGCCCACAAAGTGCTGGGCAACTGGGTAGCACAATGATGGGGCCAATGTTGGAGCCTTGCAGGCTCTGCAGAAATCACTTGTGCCCCCTAAGCCCCTCCGGGCTCCAAAGCAACAATGGGGCCAATGTGGGAGCCTCGCTGGGCTCTCAAGAAATAAATTGGCCCTCTGAGCCTCTCAGGGCTCCAAGTAAATCAATGCACCCCCTCTGGGCGCTGAAAGCACAGATGCAGCCTCACTGGGCTGTGGGGGTCCCTCACGGGGGACCCGGGACACAGGGAGTGCCTCAAGCCTCTCTTAGGCTCAAGCACAAATGCGGGCGTGTTGGAGTCCCCCTCCTGGGGACTCTAAGCACAAGGAAATGCCCCCTGAGCCCTCTTAGGGCTTTAGACCACACTGGCTGCCAAGAGCCTCGCAGGCTCTCAAGAATCACAGGCGCGAGGTCGCGCTAAGGAGAGGGGGCGGAGCGGACACCGGCAATGTGTCCCGACGCCCCCCTCTCCCCTTTCCAAGCACCAGCACTCACCGGGACGTGACGCTGCAGCTTTCCTCTGCCCGGCGGATCTTCACGGGAGCTCCCGCTCCTCAGGGGCTCCCTTCCCACACTTCTCCCTCTTGTGGGCGGCGGGGCTCTCCTCTCCGCAACGGGGCCCCGCCGGCACCTTCCCGCCGCCTCTCCTCGCTGCTGGGCTCTCCTCTCCGGCGGCGAGGCGGGACTTCCGGTTGCTTCCCCCCGGGGCCGCGCACGGATTGGCCGGCCGGCCCTTCACTTCCGGGTCACCGCGGGCAGCGCGGCGGCCCGATTTAGGCAGGCAGGCGGGGGATGAACTCACCGAGGGGTGGCCTCCCTCGAGGCAACTTCAAATCAAAAACGGCGGCAATGTCCCGGGCAGGGTGGGCACCTGCCAGGGGACTCCTCAATCAGCAAAAGCGGCGTGGGCAGCCGCGGAAGGACAACAACAGCGCTCCCAGCGCTCAGCTGACAAGCAAAGCGCTTCTAAGCGCCAGGGCCGCAAATAAAGCGCTTCCAACGCTTCAGGGGTAAGAGAAAGCGCTCTCAAGCGCTAAGGGCCACAAGGAAGCGCTTCCAAGCGCTAGAGGCAAAGTTCAGGCCCCAAAGTCCTTGTAGGCAGGCAGGGGGCAAGGCTGGGCTCAGAGCCAGCACACTGGGTCTCCAGGCAGGGAGACAGTCCAAGTGGCGGTCCTCTGGCCCAGCGACAGCAGCAACAGCCCCCTCAGGATCCTGGAAAAGAACAACTTCTGTGGGGACACAGCCCCCTTTTTATACAGTGCATTCCTTTGTCTGAGGGTGCAGAGTGGGGGCGGAACCAGTCGCAGCTGGTTCTTGAGTACTCTGTTTACCTCAACCACCCTCTCTATTCACTGGCAGGGCTTGGGTCATTAGACACACCATAGGGGGGCGGAGCCAGCATTGTGTGGGGAAAACCCAGCCCATCCAGGACACAGGTACACTCCTCCCACACATTACTCATGCAGATCTCCCACTCACCACCGGGCAGACCCATCCAGACTTCCTGGAGCCTGGCATGCCAGCCAGCTCCAGCCAATCACACGCCAGCACCCTCACAGCACACGTACAGCCATGTCTAGAAATGGCGCTTCGCTACTAGACACATACATGCTGCATACACCGTTGCGCAGCATTCACTCACACGAGTTCACACATACCAGACTCAAGCCTGTACACCCCACGCATCAGGAACTACCAGGGACACATACATTCCCCATGCATTCCTATGGGCGGGCAGGCCTAGCTCAGCACATGCACTCAGAGTGCGCACGCACTTTCCACTGGGACACAGTGAAAGTGCGCAGAATCCAAAAATCACCATCTCCAGGTCACCATTTCAAGCAAAAAGTCTCGGGGTGAACCTGCCCTAAGGGCCAAAGTCCAACAGTTTCTATCAAATGGTCAATGCTGTTCATAGTGCAAATTTCCATGAAACAGTTTAAGTGAAATGGTTTCCCAGTAACAGTATCCCATAAAATATTCTTTCTACATAATCACATATAACTGTCTAGGAAGGTGTCTTACTGAGATTCACATTGATTTATTTGATCTCAATCATATTTGTCTCATAGTTCAATCATATCAATGTGATGAAAGCAGCATTTTTTCTTGAGCCTTATGTGTAGAAATGATCCATTCTAATAAATGTTGCACAGTGGAGTAATGCCAACTAATTCATTAAACTAAAGCACACATTTAATTAATTAGAGAATTTACCATTTTAAAGTTTTAAAGAACCACCATGTTTAAAGTTTATGCCATTAGTTTCACGATTTAAAATGTAAATTTTTGAATGGCAACATTTGTTCTTTGGCTTTCTGGATTAATCAGCCTGCAGGCTTATTTCTAGCTCTGCTTTCCTAATGAATTGTGAGGCTTGCTCAGTTCTTTGTCTAATAATATTGTGCTTAGCACCAAACTCTCAAGGCTCTGTTAAAAGACAGCGAGAAATGTGATTATTACCGATCATACAATATACATGGATCAATCAATGAATCAATCAGGATTTTTGAAGCGCGCTACTCACCCATGAAGGTTACAAGGCGTTCGGGGGGATGGGTGGGGGGTCGTGCTCCGCGCATCAGGTCATTACAGACACTGCCTCCAAAGTACTGAATTTTTCACATACATCTCCTTGTTTTCAGGTGTGTTTATCTAATAGTAATAATGAATTTGTGGAAGTAAATCAGGACTAAAATATCCAGAATGCATTCTGCTATCATACAAAATCCAGGCCTGAAGAAGTGCCAGTAATCACCTTGATGAAGGTAGTCACCCTATATTGTACTCAGAGGGGGAGCTGTGAGATTTGTTTAAGGGTCTTGCACAATTATATACTCACACTATAAGCACAATGACGTCTAGTTGCCAAACTTGAAGGGTGATTGAGTCAGGTGGCGGGAGTGAGAGATAAGGGAAACAGGAAGACCACTTGGCGTATGTGAATAGTTAAGTTTCGATAGTTTATCACATGGGTAGAACTAAGAGAATAGACCTGTAGCTGAGTATGAACATTTTGCACCAATTAGGAGTATCTACATTGAAACAATAGTTGCATTGGCTCACACATCGGGAAAAAAATCCGAAATGTGCATGATTGGCTGAACTCTGCTATAATGGTCGCCATTTTGTTCAAGGCAGAAGTCTGTGTATTTAACTGTAGTGTAGTTCCTATATTCCCAATAGGCTCTGCGCATTGGAATAATATATTCAGCAGTGTAGACGTAGGACTGAGGTTATCTAGGTCTCTACTGACTATATTAGACTTAAGGTTTGCCAGCTAGCTCAGAGGTCACTAGAAACTTTCTCGAATAAACGAGGAGGAGTTTAACCTCCCTGGATAGACAAGAAGGGATTAGCTTCTGACAACCGTACAACATGACAACTTTGCTCTCCCTGAATAAGAGTGTATCTCTAGAGTCGTGTGAAAACAAAAGACAGCTATTTCACTCAGTCAAAATGTGCGTACTTAGTTTCACCAGAATGCAGAGAAAAGAGAGACGGGCGTTTTCAATAAAAGGTGTTATTTATTGAGCAGTCTTCTTCCTCATACAAGAGAAATGAATTGCCACGATTGTAATGCTCATGGTAAAGTAAAGTGCGTACAGTAAAAGGAGGATTATAAAGTAATACTGTAAAAGCATTGATATGGTTTCTTAGCCATATGATACTTTAAAATAGATAAAATATATACATACATATATACATTGACTAATCGTACTCAACTGGTGCTTCTAAATACGCCTACCCCGGTGTACCTGACCTAAGCCTAATACGTGGGAAGGAGTAAGTAAGTAGCAGTTTAAGTTAAGTTTGTTTTGCCAAGACTCTGACTCAAGAATTCTCTGTAAGGGTTTAGTCAGTTCCGTACCTGGGTAATAGAAAGCAGGAGGTCTGGTATCTCTCTCTCAGGACTCGATATCCCAGCAACCCACAATGGTAGGCTGAAAACGCCGGAGCTGGATTTCTCGGCAGGAGAAAAGACAGCGTCTTTCTCAGCGCGTCAAGGAGGAGGGGCATCGTCCGTGGGCTCTCGCATCAGCTGGGCTTTCGGAAGTAGATAGCTGCTCTGCTCCTGAAAGGGGCCTAGGTTTGACGTAAGGTTGGACATAAGACGTCAATAAAGATGTCACTAAGAACTGGTCGTTCTTACAGTGCTTTACAGGAGTTCTAGGACGAAATCAAAACAATAGCAAGGGGGATTTCCCAGGTTGCTGGAGGCTCTGTTTTGTTTAGAGAACTCGGTGTGCTTACTAGGGGGCCGGAGAAGTAGCCTTGCTTAATGTGACAGCATGTGCTACGACTGAATTATGGATATGATTATTATGCCGTTGTATGGATATTATTGATTATAGCCGGACAAGGGCATAAAATAGGAATATCGATTCAGGTTTCCTAGATAACACACTACACCCACTCTACGAATTAATGTCCATCATTACTAAAACTTAAGCAATAGTAAACATAAAAGGTGCATGTGTATACCAACCCACCCCAAAATACATTTTTGCATTTGAAATGGTGTATGCGAAATACATAAAAATGATTATAGGTACTGTACGCATTTCAAGCAGTGTAATCATTCATTAAAAAGGATGCATATATGTCAGCATGAATGATTTGCAAAATTTACACATGAAATGGCTCTTAATACAGAAAAAAAGGGTTGAGACCATTCCATCACATATAAATACAGTCGCTGTAAATGTGCTATAGGTTGACGTGATATATTGTCTTTTAGAGTTCCTAAAATAGAAGCTCTGTTCTCTAAGAATAGTTCTACTTCAAGCAGAGTACATGTGCCAAGAAAAAAGGTAAATATTTTGGAATCGGGAAAAAAAATAATTTCGCTTTCAGGGGAGAGAGAAAAAATATAGTTCCAAATATGTTCAGTAGCTTTTGTTTATCAAAGCCGAAGGCCGAGTTCAGAGTTCAGGGAACGCTGTGTACTAGTTTGCTTAAAAGTTATTCTTTTTGTTCGGGGGAAAACATCATTTCAGACAGACTTTCAAAAAAGCAATTTACCGCTTCAGGTGAAAGTTCAACCAAGTTGGAAAATGCCACAATTGTGCAGTCGTGTGCATGATTGCTATCATCGATGACAGGATCAGCAGTGCTCACAGAAGGTCGTACCTGGGTGATGTTGCTCTTATCTCGCACTTCACTACCCTTTAATCGCAGTGGTGAAGTCTCAACGAATGCCATCATCAGGATGGGTAACCGCTGGGGACAACACGATGCATGAGCCGTTACAGGACTTAGCAAAGTATCTGTATCCAATGGTACTTCTGATTGTAGTGTAAGACAGACGTCCAACACGCATTCTTCTCCGCATAGCATACATCGAAGCACAGGTAAGATACAATTCTGCCAGATGGGTCTGAATGAAAGAAACCAGGTCATATTCAGATCTCTTAGCCGGGCTAATCCAAGGACTTTAGTTATGCGGTCCCGATAGCGTATAGCTAGGATCGTTTCTTCCATTGTTGCAGGAGTCTTGTCTGCGTTTTGGCTTGCCATAACGAAGCAGGAGAATCAAAAATAAAATGCCTGCTACGAGTCCCAACAGGAGTGGTTGGCCACCAAAGACAGAATGGACAAAATTAGGAAAAATGCCCAGAACTGTTGTGAAGGGTGTTAACAGTCCCGAAAAAATTGTCTTAAATACATGCGGGATACCTCCAATATCGGATTTGGCTTAACATTTCTGCAAAATGTAGGGGGCAATTTGCTGATAAAAGGCTATGTATCTCTGCCGCTGTCCTTGCGACTTGCAGATCATACATTTCTTTTGATGACGTCAAGGGCACAGTTGTCTGCAAAAGGACAGACTTTATTCTGCTTAAAGTATCAATTCGAATAGAAGAGATATTCAAAAATGGCCAAATGTTTTCCTCCCTGTCTGGAGTGCTGTTTGGAAACAATACTTGCATACAGCAAGTGACCATGGAACTAACGCTAACTAGATAAGCTTTTCCTGGCACCATGCCTCAACATCTGTGGTCCACTATCAGAATATAGCTCCCGTTAGAAAGCCGTCTAAAGAATGGCTCTATTCGAGTTGCAGGTGTGCCATGCTGGTGACATGAAAGGTTATTTGAAGTCCCCTCACAGGCCCTATGCAGGTTAATACCTTGACACAGAAGTATACCGCTTAGTGATCTTTTACAATTATTACCACTAAGAAGTACATTCTGTTCCTTTTCACTATAACATGTGTGTGTGTAAGGTAATTTCCATGATGACTTAATGTACCCTTTACCTAACCTTTCATACTGGCCTGCTGGTATATATTCTTGACAGAATTTAAATTTGAAAGTTGTTATCGGAATAGTTATTATTCCATGTATTATCCATTCATTGACAGGTTGTTCTGACATTGTCAATGGTAATCTCTCAAGTTTTTCAATGCTCAGAATTGTATATTCTGCTCCTTTCTGTGCCAAGCTGATTTGTGTATCAGTAAGGTTAAAGATAGAGAATAATGACGTTGTGTTGATTAAACGCCAAGGCACGTAGCCTGAACACAGATTTTGTAACGTCCAGCCAAGCTGTACAATAGAACGTAATTGGAACTGACCATGTTGTAACATTAACAAGTCCTGTTCTATTATATCTATAGCAGATGATACAATGCTGTCCAGTGAATATATTCTGGAAGACAGAGTCATTAACCCATTGTCCACAACAGAAAGTGATTTTTCCAAATTAATACAGTCAATTTCCCGTATTTTTTCTGCTGTTTCAATTTGCATTATTTTCCAAGCTTCATTGTAAGCTGCATATATACTGGCTGCTATGAAACGTTTTTGACGCTGTTTGCACGGTCCCATTATGAAATCACGCAAGTCAGCACCATCTTTATGTAAAGTCAAGTGTTGCTTAATTTCTGCCAGTGTGGATTTCTGTAGCCATTCGAGGCAGAGTTTTCCTACACTGTATGTTGTTAATATCCCTGGATGTTGTCTCTGGGAGTATCTAGGGTCTGGTCTGGTCAATTTGAACCCCTGTATTTTGTTCAGGAATCTATCTTGACAGTTATTTGTGTCTGTGGGCCAGATCAACCATATCTTCCAATCAGGATGTGTTCTGTTTTGGTTAAAAATATGGGATACGTCTATCTCAACATCTGTAGTGCTATTACTGTCAGGTGTTGGTTTTGGAATAGACGGTTTGTTTAAGTCTTTAATTTTGGCTAGGCCAAGACAGGTTGTCTGTTGAATGGTATCATTCAAGAATATAATTTGTTCTGGGATCATGCAGGCTCTAAATAATGATTCTATACCTTGGACCTGCCAATCTTTGGTACCCCAGATGGTTTTTGTTTCAATATTTTTTTTCCAAAAATCAAAACCAAATGTAGTCATTTGTTCATAAAATGCTTCAGAATAGATTAATTTAGTGGGTGCCGCTCGAAGCCATATTGCAGGTTATTTGCCAACTGTGGTTAGTGTTTGCTGAATGCCGCCCTTGCCGGAGAACTAATTCCGCCGCGAGGACTTGGGGAAAGCTTCTCTTCATTTTGGACTGTGGGTGTGGGACTGCGAGTCCCAGCAGGAACCGCGCAACAGGCACCAGCGCACCTGCGTCTCTTCCCGCCCCACTCCTCCCTCACCTTCATAACGGCTCGTGGCCCCCGCTACACGGGTGCCGCTCGAAGCCGTATTGCAGGTTATTTGCCAACTGTGGTTAGTGTTTGCTGAATGCCGCCCTTGCCGGAGAACTAATTCCGCCGCGAGGACTTGGGGAAAGCTTCTCTTCATTTTGGACTGTGGGTGTGGGACTGCGAGTCCCCGCAGGAACCGAGCAACAGGCACCAGCGCACCTGCGTCTCTTCCCGCCCCACTCCTCCCTCTGACGTCCCAGACTTCCTGTATTAGACCCCCCTCCATCCCGCGAACGCGGGACGCGCGCGGGACGGAGCACGGGGCGAAGCCCGGGCAAAGGGCGGGCCGTTGTGTGGCCGTTAGGTGGCTGTGGGAGGCTGGGTTGGGGCCCTTCTCTTTCCTTTTCTGCCAACCTCGTCTAGCAGATCTTTGATTAGTGCGGCGATATCGCTGCTGGCTTTTTATATTGAAGTGTTTCTACTAAACTAGGATTTCTTTCCTCTTTCTACTCTATCCAGTTATTGTTTGTTTTCTTGGTAGGGTTTACATTGTTAATCTATTAGCGTTCCAACGAAACAACTTTCAGGATTCCATCTACTCTGGTATTTGAATAGTCGCCCTATAGTTATTACTATGGATTATTCTCTTGTAACCTGTGTGGGGGGTAACCCTAATAAGGGCACCTTAGACAATTATTTTAAAAAGGCTGCCTCCGATATAGATAGGGAAGATGCACTGGCCGAAAGAAGGGTGGAACGTCGTCGTTCCATTGAAGGCTGTAAAGCTAGACTTTCTTTAACATCAGTCCCGTGTACCCTAACCCCTGGTCCAGGGGTGGCCTCATTAATTGAGGATCCTTTTGCCACTCAGGGTATCCCGGTAATCCTAAGAGATACCTCTCCTCCACCCTCCTTAATAGTGGCCTTAAATAGCACCCCCACAAACTCTTCCACACCTCTGGGTAATCCAGGCGCAGGTCCGGAAGTTGCATCTGTTGCCCTATGTACAGCCAAACTGTCTGTAAGAAATAAAACTAGAATAACTGAGGTCCCAAAAGTTCATGGTCCACCGCCTATTAAAAGGAGGAAGAGGGGGGGCTCACTTCAAAAAGGCAGGATTAGTCACTCAGATTTTGGTAAGGGGAAAGGGGGGAATTCAGTTCCTGTTCCCAAACCAAGGGACGACTTAAGACCTGAAATAATTTCTACGACCACCCAAGAAATATCATCATCCCCCCTGCCATTTGCCCCTACAACTGGTACAGAATCCTTGAGTGGCAGAATGAAGGATTCTAAGTCGTCCTTCCCCACTCCTGACTTTTTTGATCATTTATTTAGAATATACACTTCTCCAATTTTAGAAAGATTATTGGGTATAGAGCAAAGACTGGGGAAACTGGAAATGGCAATTTCCAGTAAACCGGAACAACAGAAAGTTCCTGATAACCCAATTCTCGCCCCGGCTGTTCTGGTTGCATCCTCCACTATCACATCTGACACAATTAAAGAGCCAAATGCATTTAGTAAAATAGTGAATCGAAATTTACAAAGGGCTAATCCCTGGATAACTGCACCCCGACCAGCCATGCATGCTGCTGGAGCCATCCCGAAGGGGAGAAATAGCTCGGCTGCAACAACTTAGAGGCAGGTCAGAGGGAGGGCATCCCCAAATAGAGCTGAACATCGAAGGGGCAGACAGGTTGAACTTCCCCCGGAAGCAGTTCCTTATGTGGTGGTGCTTACGGGTGTTCCTACTCTTGAGCCTGACAAGCGAGAAGGTCCCCAACAGCTCAAAAACAAAACCATGCACTGGTTTATTCGGAATAGACCACTCCCCGGTAATGTTAACGGGGAGATTGTGCATGTACGTCGATTACCATGGCTGGGGGGTCGAGAAAAAGACATCGAGGGTGATCTCATTGTGGTTAATTTTAGAGACCCTGAAGCAGTTAGGCACATACTGAGTTGGATGCCAGGGAATTTAGGTAAATCAATCATGCCCTGTGACCTCACCTACTTCTATCCGAGAGCTCTAGTGGCTCCCATGTCATGTCCTTGGCTAACCCCTGTCCAGTTGAGCACTCTGGTCCAAATTCTAACTATCAATACTTGCCCTCGTTGCCTGGTCCTATGGCCCCTAAGAACGCATCTGGGTGGGAAACCGTTCCCCAAAGGGGCTATGGCAGTAATCTGGGGAGGTTGGATCACACATCTGAAATAAGGGGGATGGAACATTTACTCCCTTTTACTCCTCTGGAAGTTAAAAATAGATTTGATGCTTTTTCTGGACTCGATTTTTGCGATTGACGGTTGGGTACTTCCTGTAACCCCTTGTCTGCCTTGAGGGGCATTACTAACAATATGCAGCTTAATTGCTGCAAACAGACTAGTTTAATTATTAATGTGCAGGAAGATAAAGGGAATGTGGGAGGGAATGTAGTCAGCACCTCTGGTGGAGATAATATGATGCAGATAGATAATTCATTTTCGTGTTGCATGAGTGTCCAAGATAATATCCCTCCTGATAGCGCACACTTACATGCACAGACTCCTAATGACCTGCCTGACATGACCTCACCACTCTTAGTCCCACCGAACCAGGATCCACTATTTCAACTCGGGTCCCCTGCTCCGCATGAGGGAAATGATTATGTCAAAGTTGGGACACAGGGCCTTAAATCCAAAGCTTCTCTTGAAGCCCTGAAGGTCTTGTCATGGAATGTTGCAGGTATAGTCAACAAACTACATACAGATGACTGGGACTCCTTAGTATTTAATAGTGACGTCTGTCTCTTTCAAGAGACTTGGGCTAGGGAATCCATCTCAAGATCGGGATACGCAATTTTGGAAATTAAGGCGAGTTGGAGTGGCAAGGGAAGGCCTTCGGGTGGCTTGGCGGTTTGGGTAGCTAGTCACATTGGATGCACTGCGGAGAACATACCCACGTTCTCCCAGGACATACAGTGTGTTGTTCTGAAGTGGCCTGGCGCTCCCAAGCTGGCAATTATAAATGTTTATTCACGCCCTGTTGGCCCAACCAAGGAGTCATCTACACTTGAAGATCTCTCGTCCTTCTTGGGTCGGCTACCAGCTGACTACAAGATAGTGATGGGTGGAGACTTCAATTGTCATTTCGAACCACTGGAGGGGTTAAGGGAAGGGGCATTAACGGCCGAAGATGACTATTGGGGCATTCCGGTGTGTCAATCGCCCCACCCTAAATCTTGGTCCCCTCTTGCGGTACAAATTATGTCCCTGACCCTAAACTTTGCATTAAGAGCGTGCAATGGTCGAACCATTTCAGATACCCCCTCACAATGCACTTTCAATAGGAAGGACCATGAGTCGCGATTAGACTACATTTTCGTAGATACTAGTTTGTGGCCTAAGGTCAAGGATTTCAATGTAGTCGTTCGTACAGATAGCGACCATAATGCACTTTTACTTCATCTGGTGCATCTTGCATTAGTACCCTGCCCCCAGCCTTCTGAAATAAGGGAAGAATCAGGCAATCTGGTACTTACGTCAAACAGGCGTAGGGTAAGATGGGAGAAACTGTCAAATTCGAAGGAAAGTAATAGGAAAATGTATGAGCTAGTACAGCCCAAATTTGAGGAACTGGACAATTTAATCAATCAACCCAAACCCCAAGACTTTAATAAGAGTTTAGCTGTAATTCACGAAGAGCTAGTGGGGCTTTTGGGTCAGGTCCTCTACCCGGAGGTAGCGATGCGCAAGCAAAAGACCCGAACTTCCTCCTGGTATAATTCAGACTGTAAGAAGGCCACGAATGAATTAATTGCAGCAGTAAAAGCTGGTATAGATAGGAATAGGGTGACCGAGCTTAGGCGACAGTACAAGGGTGTTATGGCCCAGGCCAGGTGAGACTGGGATTGGGACAGATGGCAGGACCTCTCTTCTGCCCTTGGAACCAAGGATTCTAGGAGATTTTGGTCACTAGTCAATATTGGCTCAGGAGAACCCAAAGCTGCAGTAGAGCCAAATATTGCAGCCCCCATGTGGGAAGCCCATTTTGGTAAACTCTATGAAGACAGTTCTGATGACACCAACGTTGTGACCGCTGCCCTTCTATCCCTTCCTGGTGACGGATTGGAGTTCAGTCTCGGGGAGGTGGTCAGTGCTATAGATAGACTGGCGCTGGGTAAAGCACCGGGACTTGATAAACTGCCTGGCGACCTTTTTAGGTCCCATCCAGAGATTTGGGCCCCATATCTTCACATTCTTTTTAACTCTATCACACAAGGCATGGCGATCCCCTGTACTTGGCTGGGGGCAGAGATAGTTCCCATCTTCAAGAAGGGCTGTCCTCTCCTCCCAGCCAACTATAGGCCGATCTGCCTTATAGATGTGCCTCAAAAACTTTTTTCCCGCCTCATACTGGACCATCTCCTGGACTAGATGGAGGACAATGACATTCTAAGCCCCCTTTAGGCTGGCTTTAGGAAAAACACGTCCACCATGGACCAGATCTTCCGCCTTGTACTCCTCTATTGGAAATCTGTGAGGATCGAGGGTGGAAGGCTGTACATGGTGTTCGTGGACCTGAAGTCAGCATTTGACTTGGTACCCCGGAAAAAACTTTGGGAGGTTTTAAATGAGATGGGAGTCCCCACCCATCTCCTACAGGCCATAATTAGACTCCATGAGGGCAATTTTGCTCAAGTTCGGTGTGGGAGGAGAGGAGTTTTATCAAAGAGGTTCCCTGTCCTAAGGGGGGTAAGGCAGGGTTGCGTTTTGGCGCCAACACTGTTTTGCCTTTACGTTAACAACGTCCTGACCCATCTAAGTAAGGTCAGGGACAATGATGCCCCTTTTTTGGCGGGCAGAAGGGTCCCGGCTATTATGTTTGCCGACGACACCCTCTTGCTCTCCAAATCCCCAATGGGTATACAGCGGATCCTGGATGGATTTGGTCTTTTCTGTAGACAGTATGGTCTGGAGATCAATACAGGGAAGACCAAATTCATGATATTTAACCCCCCCCCTAAGACAAGACCTAACCCCTCACTGAGCTCAGTAACTTTGGAGAGGGTAAAAACTTTTCAGTATTTGGGCGTATTATTGCATGAGAATTTATCCTGGGAACCACAGATATCAAGTTCACGGTTAAGGCTGTCACAACTGTCCGGGGCAATCTTGAAGGTTACGAACACTTCTACCTACAAACCTATAGCCCCTGGAGTTGAAATGTATAAAACACAAGCCAAGTCGGCTGCATTATATGGCAGCGAGTTGTGGGGATTTAAAGCTGGAAAAGAGTTGTCTAGTGTTGAAAATAACTTCTTGAGACGCCTTTTGGCCCTTCCGCGTGGTACACCTTTGCTTCCTTTACGACTAGATACGGGTCTACCTTCCATATTGGAGGATCTTGAGTTAAAACCATTAAGATTTTGGCATAGGCTTTGGTCTACTAATGAGCTCAAACATTATAGACAAGATCTCCTCCATGTTATGAGTTTAAATCACAATGGAAAAATTCCATGGTTATCCTTTGTAAAGCAGGAATTGTTTCGGTTGAGTCTCCAGGAGTTGTGGGAGGCTCCTGAGTTGGGTTGCCAAAGGGTTTCCCGGAAAAGACTTGTAGAAGTTCATAAGGAAAAAAGTCTTGCCTCCCTTTTGCTTGCACCCCGCACTGGGATTTTAACTGAACGTTTCCTGGATTCTAAAAATTCTTATTACTTCGAAAGTTTTATGGACATCATCTTCCCGATTCTGGCAAGAAAGCTATTTATCCAATGGAGATTTGGCACTTTACCTATAAATCCTTCATGTGCAAGTGGGCCAAGGGGGGGGGATAAAATATGCCCCGGCTGTAGCCACTGTGATGAGGAGGAATCTCATGTTTTCTTCTTCTGCCCAGCCTACGAGAGACCTAGGAAACATTGGCTAGTGCCTCTGTGTAGGAATCTGTGCGTAAGGAGCTATGTGAACTCGCTCAGAATATTGAAGACTGACTCCTCCCCTCATATTGTTTTCGCAGTTGCTAAATTTTTAATGGCCATGTGGCACATCAGGAGTAAACTACTTAAAGTCTGATTATCACAGGACTTTATTGCCAATTTAACTTAAATGCCATTGAATTTTTTGACTACTTTACGGGCAGTGGTTGTTCCTTTACATATCCTTTCCAAGTATGTCTTATGTTTTAAATCTATGTTTTATCCAAAAAGTTTCTATGCATGTTTTTATTTATTAAGTACGTCTTAATCTGATGTTATTTAAAATGTTTTTATGTATGTTTTTACGCATCTTTTATGGCCTAAATGGCCGAAATAAAGAATTTTTGGATTAGATTGGATTAATTTAGTGTTTGTCAGCATTGTTTTCATTCCTGTCTTATTAAAATTTTGAAATAAAAGGTTTCTGCTTCACTTGTGTTAAACCCTGAGAAGTATGGGAATTTCTCATAAAATGTTTTTGAACTACCTTTTGGTGGAGTTGCACAATGTTCCCATTGATTATAGTTTAAAACATTTCTAGGTTGAGCAGATTTATGCAAATAGTGATGCGCAAAGTGGTTGTAGCAGTACAATTCGTCATAATTAGATGAACCCTGCAAGTAATCATGTTCTGTAAATTTTGCTGACATTACTAAATCTGACATCATATCATTAATACTTTCAAAGTCCCAATCATCAGAGAATGTGTTCGGTTTTACAAAGTCACTCAATGAAATTTTGAACTGGTGTGGATACTTCAAGAGCTCGACCGGGCCATAAATATCGTAATCTGTTTTGTCCCAAGCTACCCCACCGGGTATTGCATTGGCTGTGACATTCACGGATGATAGTTCTCTTTTCTCGATGTGAGATGACTTGTGTGGCTTTAGGACCAAGTTGATGTTCTGACTTGCTGTGTCCATTGTACTATATTTTCCCTCAATGAATTTTCCCAAACAAAGAACCATGATGAGCCAAAGCAGGAGGAAAAGTACACCTAACACAATCCAAAATTCAATCCATGGAGAAATCAGATAGGTTTCTTTGAGTTGATGAAAGAGTTCTGTTACTTTGTCTTTAAAAGTTTTTGTTGTTGGCTGTTCTGCAGGCTCGCTTGGATCCTCAGAAAAGTCATCGAAATTGATGAAGTAGCCAGATGCAGTTCTGTCAATTGTTGGAATCGCTTCCGGATTTTTATTTGCTTTTGGAATTTTCTTTGTTTCATTAGCATAGTCTGTGGCTACATCGTTGTAGACCGGTGTTTCTTGATGAACTGTTTCAATTTGGGCTTCAAGAGGCACAAGTTCCATGGCATTATTGCATAGTCCCTTTTTAATCACTGCAGGTTTTTCAAATGTGATTAGTCTCTCAGTTTGAACCTCTTGGATTGTAGCAAGATTTGGCCTTCTGCTACATCTTGGGAGTCCACTGGGCCTACTACTTATTATCAGCCACATGATTGTGGTTTTACCAGGTCGATGGATACAACTCGGTTCTCCTTTTTACCAGCAAGGGGCGGTAGTACAACTGATCTTGTTCCGTTCACAGCTAAGACAGGTACTGCTTTTCTGTAAGAAGGCCCAAATTCCTTCTTCACTGCGATCTTCTCTCTGACTAGATCCCCAATTTTTGGAATCCAGACAGGCCTTGCTGGGACAGGTGGTTTCTCTTCAGTGGCTGTTGGCTGGTGTTTTAGCTCTACGTTGCTCAGGTCTTTTCTTGTTTCATTTAAGTCCTGTAAAATAGCCAAACGATCTTTGATATCAAAGCATTTTTCTTCTACCACTGAAGTCTGACTATCTAAGTCCTGAATATGCATTCTAGTCCCGAACAATAGTTCATACGGACTGAAACCTTTTAGAGAATTTCTTGGCAGATTGTTAAGACTACGTTGGACACCACCCAGTACCCGTACCTAATACCCTCGCCGTTATAGATTGCTTTATGTCTCGGTTTTTTCTTTCCACAATCCCGTTTCCCTCAGGATGGAAGGGACAAGAATACCGCTATGCAATGCCCATGCTGGTCATGGCCTCCTTATAAGCTCAAGAGCTAAAAGCAGGACCATGGTCAGAATGTAGCATGCCAATTGCGTATGTGCCGATATAGACTCGCAAATCTTTTATAACAGTTCTGGCGTCAGCCGAGCGCTGGGGTCTACATTTTAAGTGAATCTAGTCTTAAATAACATACATGGGGACGCATGTTTCCTGTTTAATCATGCGTATAGATAGCCTTATGCTTTCTATTAGGTGTTCTAGTTCAAGTTCAAGTTCAAGTATTTGTATAGCGCACTGCTCACCCAGAGGGTCTCAAGGCGCTTGGGTAAGGGTTAATTATTTGTCGAATAGCCAGGTTTTAAGTTCTTTTCTGAAGAAGATGTGGTTTTGAGTAAGGCGGAGGTGAGTGGGGAGTGAGTTCCAAGTCTTGGCGGCAAGGAAGGAGAAGGATCTGCCACCCATGGTGGATTTTCGGATGCGCGTGACTGCGGCGAGGGCTTGATTGGACGATCTTAGTTGGCGGGTGGGTTTGTAGAAGGACAGTCGAGTGTTGAGGCATTCGGGTCCTAGATTGTAGAGGGCCTTGTGTGCGTGGGTGAGAAGGCGGAATGTAATTCTTTTGTTGACGGGAAGCCAGTGGAGGTCTCTTAGGTGTCCGGTGATGTGATCTTGGCGAGGGATGTCTAATATTAGTCTCGCTGATGCGTTTTGGATGCGTTGGAGTTTTTTCTGTAATGTTGCTGTGATTCCGGCGTATAGTGTGTTGCCATAATCCAGTCGACTCGTGACCAGTGCGTGGGTGACAGTCTTTCTTGTCTCGAGGGGGATCCAACGGAAGATCTTTTTGAGAATGCGAAGTACGTTGAAGCAGGAGGATGAGACTGCGTTGACTTGTCTGGACATCGAAAGAGAGGAGTCTAGGATGAAGCCAAGGTTACGAGCATGGTCGGTGGGTGTGGGTGCTGTGCCCAGCGCGGAAGGACACCAGGAGTCGACCCAGGCGGAGGGGGAAGATCCTAGGATGAGCACCTCCGTTTTGTCTGAGTTGAGTTTTAGGCGGCTATGTTTCATCCATTCGGCTACTTCTTTCATGCCTTCGTGAAGGTTGGTTTTGGCGGAGTTAGGGTCTTTGGTAAGGGAAAGGATTAGTTGGGTGTCGTCGGCGTAAGAGATAATGTTGAGGTTGTGTTGACGTGCGATGGAGGCGAGAGGACTCATGTAAACGTTGAAGAGGGTGGGACTGAGTGAAGATCCTTGTGGTACTCCGCAGATGACTTCAGTGGCTTCTGATTTGAAGGGGGAAGGCGGACTCTCTGGGTTCTACCAGCGAGGAATGAGGTGATCCAGTCCAAGGCTTTTCCTTGTATTCCAATGTTGCTGAGGCGTTGTATAAGGGTGCTGTGGCAGACTGTGTCGAAAGCGGCGGAGAGGTCGAGTAGAATGAGGGCCACTGTTTCACCGTTGTCCAGTAGTGTTCGGATGTAGTCAGTCGCTGCAATGAGGGCAGTTTCGGTGCTGTGTTTGGCTCGAAACCCGGATTGAGATGGATCGAGGGAGTTGTTGGATTCAAGGAAGGCGGCGAGCTGGTTGTTGACGGCTTTCTCGATGACTTTGGCCGGGAATGGGAGGAGGGATATAGGTCTGTAGTTTTTAAGTTCAGAGGGATCTGCTGTGGGTTTCTTCAGAAGGGCGCTGAGTTCGGCGTGTTTCCAGCTTTCTGGAAAGGTGGCAGAGTTGAACGAGCAGTTGATGACATCACGGAGATGGGGTGCGATGATGGAGTCCGCTTTGTTGAAGATGTGGTGGGGGCAGGGGTCAGTTGGCGAGCCAGAGTGGATGGAGTTCATTAGGCGGATGGTGTCTTCAGTGGTGATTGGGTTCCAGGCGCTGAGGTTGTTAGTTGGCGGAGTAGGATCTGAGGGGGGTGGGGAGGGTTGTACGCTGGGAGTATTAACGAAGCTATTGTGGATGTCAGCAATTTTGTTGTGGAAGAAGGAGGATAATGCATTGCAGAGGTCTTGGGAGGGAGTGATGTCGTTGGATGCTGCGGTGGGGTTGGTGAATTCTTTGACGATGTTGAAAAGTTCCTTGCTGTTGTGAGTGTTGTTGTCGAGACGATCCTTGAGTGCACATGTTGTCGATGGTTGGGTTTTTTCTCCATGTTTTCTCCAGGGTGCGGCATAGCTTCTTGGATTTTTTAAGGTCATCATTGAACCAGGGAGCCTTTTTGCTGGCTGATTTGCTCTGGTGTTTTTTCAGGGGTGCTAATACGTCAGCACTATGGGTGATCCATTGCTTGAGATTGGTGGCCGCTTGGTTTGGGTCCAATGAGAGGGTTGGAGGGTTTTGGTTGAGTGATGTGAGGAGTTGGTCGGAGGTGATTTTGTTCCAGTTTCTCCGAGGAATAGGTTGTGGGCGGTTGTGGGTCAGGGTGGTTTTGTAGGTGAAGTGAACACAGCTGTGGTCCGTCCAGTGGAGGGCTGTGGTGCGATCGAAGGAGATGTGCTTACAGGAGGTGAAGATAGGGTTGAGCGTGTGTCCGGCTACATGGGTGGGGGTGTCAACAAGTTGTTTGAGTCCGAGGTTGGCCAGGTTGTCCAGAAGGGTGGTGGTGTTGCTGTCGTGTTTGTTTTCAAGGTGGTAGTTGAAGTCTCCTAAAAGAATGTAGTTCTCGGAGGCGAGGGCATGTGGGCTGACGAAGTCAGTGATGTCATTGCTGAATTGACTGCGGTTACCTGGAGGCCTGTAGATGAGGGTGCCTCTAAGTGTGGTTCTGGGGTCGGTGTGGATCTGAAAGTTGAGATGTTCGGCGGTCGCAAGAATGTCGTCGGAGCTGGTTGTGATTTTGATGGTGTTCCTGTGGACGTTGGCGATGCCTCCTCCTGTTTGATTGGTGCGGTCTTTGCGGATAACCTTATAGGCGTCCGGTATGGCTATGGCGATGTCGGGAGCTGATGATGTGTTCATCCATGTTTCAGTAAGGAAGGCGATGTCAGGTGACGCAGAGTCCAATAGGTCCCAGAATTCTGTTGCGTGTCTGTGGACTGAGCGGGTGTTGAGCAGGATGCATTTTAGGCGGTTAGAGTCGGACTTGTGTTTGGAGGACGAGGGATAGGTGAGGGTTCTGAAGCAGTTGAATTTGGAGGAGAGGCAGGCGAAAGGGCCGTGAGTGCGTCCTGGAGTAGCTTCGCAGCAAAGTGGTGTGCGTCCGGGGTTGAGGGCGAGGAGAGTAGCGGCATCATAAGTTAATCTAAATGTTTGGGAGCGGCGGGGGCTAGGGGGAATGGCGCTGGGCGCGGTCCAGGCGCGGACGGGCGTAGACGGGCTTACCTTTGGCGCACCTTCGGCGCGCAAGGGGCGCGACCGCTGCGCGCAAAATCAGCTGTCATAAATGGGTAGTGGCGGGGGCGAGGGAGGGTCAGCTGGGAGGCGGGAGCGGGGTGGAGCCACTGGGCAGGGATCACAACAACAAGATGGCTGTTGTAAATAGAAGCCAAAGAGGGGCACGGGATAGCGCTATAATCAGGTCACAATCAGGCACAAATGCAGGCAGTGCGAGCGCTTTTTAATTCAAAATGCACACGAAGCTAATACTGTCATACAGCAAAGTTAGGCAAATCGGCTGTTCTGCACGAAAATCAGGCGCTACGCTGCTAGGCGCTACAATAAGTGAATAACTAAATGCACACAAAGCAAACAGGCTCGGGAATTCAAAGTGCTGAGCGCAACGATACCAGGCTGCAGGAAGGCGTCTCGGGGAGCGTGGGGAGGGACCGCTTCAGTGGGGGCTTCGACGGTCACAGCGCTTGCTGAGTAGGGGTCGGCCTTTAGAGTCCGTGGGAGGGAGGGTCAGCTGGGAGGCGGGAGCGGGGAGGAGCCACTGGGCAGGGATCACAACAACAAGATGGCTGTTGTAAATAGAAGCCAAAGAGGGGCACGGGATAGCGCTATAATCAGGTCACAATCAGGCACAAATGCAGGCAGTGCGAGCGCTTTTTAATTCAAAATGCACACGAAGCTAATACTGTCATACAGCAAAGTTAGGCAAATCGGCTGTTCTGCACGAAAATCAGGCGCTACGCTGCTAGGCGCTACAATAAGTGAATAAGTAAATGCACACAAAGCAAACAGGCCCGGGAATTCAAAGTGCTGAGCGCAACGATACCAGGCTGCAGGAAGGCGTCTCGGGGAGCGTGGGGAGCGACCGCTTCAGTGGGGGCTTCGACAGTCACAGCGCTTGCTGAGTAGGGGTCGGCCTTTAGAGTCCGTGGGAGGGAGGGTCAGCTGGGAGGCGGGAGCGGGGAGGAGCCACTGGGCAGGGATCACAACAACAAGATGGCTGTTGTAAATAGAAGCCAAAGAGGGGCACGGGATAGCGCTATAATCAGGTCACAATCAGGCACAAATGCAGGCAGTGCGAGCGCTTTTTAATTCAAAATGCACACGAAGCTAATACTGTCATACAGCAAAGTTAGGCAAATCGGCTGTTCTGCACGAAAATCAGGCGCTACGCTGCTAGGCGCTACAATAAGTGAATAAGTAAATGCACACAAAGCAAACAGGCTCGGGAATTCAAAGTGCTGAGCGCAACGATACCAGGCTGCAGGAAGGCGTCTCGGGGAGCGACCGCTTCAGTGGGGGCTTCGACGGTCACCGACGGTTCTGGCACTACTTCGGCCGGTTCGCCACTGCGATCTCTGTTGCAGTTTTCACAATTGTTTGCAAATTTGTGATTATCCACGCTCATTCCCGGCCACCAGTATTCTGATTGTAATTCTGTCAGAGATTCCTTGATCCTTCGGTGCCCTAGACCTTCATCCATGTGTGCGTCTGCTATTAGCAAGACTCTCCTGTTCGTGTTTGGAATTACTCTATCCCCCACTCCAGGGATTTGAGCAAAAGGAACGGAGTTTGCATCGATTATGTATGTATACTTGAGTGGATAATTCACGGGTAATGCTGCACAGTCGCTTTTTAAAGACGTTTTTACCGCCAGCATGGTTTCCCCGTCTATGTATTTTTCTGAACGCTTTTTTGTGGCTACGGAAGCCGGATTAGTTGCTTCCGCTGTGGCAGTCTCAGCCAATGAATTCCCTGCAGCGTGAACGCCATCACGCTGATGACTCAGTGTATTTATCACGTGAGTCTTTTGTAGTTCTTTCTTTACCAGAACTACTTGTTCTCCAAGCGATTTTTGCTTGATTGTGGCACCTGTGTCATCTTTGTAACCGTTTTCAACCCATTTCTGCAAGTCTGCATTGTATGATTTGACGCAGGAATGCGAATCGCACACTATTAGTGTCGGGAATTCGCGATCGGCAATGTCGAGCGCCATATTTAAAGCTATTAATTCAGTCTGTTGACCTGAATTGTCTTTTACAGATTGTGACATTGTTACCAGTGGCATCAATTTACGTCCGCGCCACCGGCATTTGACAACCTCGCACGTAGCGTTATAAGCTTGTTTTCCCCAAACTGAGGGTTCTGCATAAGTGTTTGTGTATATTACGCAGGCGTAAAGTTGTATGGGCAGAATGTCGTCAGGCAGAGGATATTCTTTTTCATATGTTAGATATTTCAATTTTTTCATTTCCGGGTCAAAATAGTATTTCACTTTTTCTGTAGCAAGAGAATTTTCCCATTGTATACATTTTGGATCTAATGCCACGGTAGTTAAGTTACATGGGCGTGTTAATGCCTCGAAGGGTGATTCTGCTGTTAAAACAGTAATCCGTCTGCCTTGGGTCTGGGCTCTTTC
The DNA here is from genome assembly GCF_964261635.1 of Lissotriton helveticus. NCBI lineage: Eukaryota > Metazoa > Chordata > Amphibia > Caudata > Salamandridae > Lissotriton > Lissotriton helveticus. Next base: position 743,793,009 of record NC_136073.1, read on the forward strand.
TTTTGCTACAGCTGTTTGAACCGCATTTACAACATTTTTCGCAAGACTGAATGTTTTTTCAGCTTGTGAGTACAAGCGTGATTTGTATGCTATTGGTACCTTTTCTCCCTCATTAGAGGTCAGGTACGTGAATCCGCATCTTCCTGGGATGACTCGGATTACAAGGTTGCGTGTATTATCGCGAGTTTGCAATTTTGTTTTTGCTAACATGTCTGTTTGCAAAGATCTCAAAATTTCTGTGTGTTTTTGAGTCCAATTGATTGGTTTAAAATCTGGTTTTATTAATTCATGGAGAGGTTTAACCCTCTCTGCATAATTTAGAATGTATGTTCTTCCGAAATTCAGGAAACCTAGTATTGATTGTAAGTTCCTCAGCGTTTTTGGTGCCTGGAGTACAGCACACTTTTCTAAGAAGTTGTCTGCTAGGCTTTTGCCTTCACTTGATAATTCATATCCTAAAAATAGGACAGTCAGATAGGCAATTCGTGACTTTTTAAAGTTGAATTTGTAACCCTCTGCAGCAAACCCAAGTATTATGGTGTTCACTCTTTTCAAGTGAGTATCCAAGTCATCATCTGTCAGATAGATGTCATCGACATAAGATAATGCCTCATCGTCATATATTTGTAGTAACTCTGCTACTCTTGCTGAGAATAATCCTGGGCTATTCTTGAACCCCTGTGGGAGTCGACAGAAATTTTTCTGCGAGCCCATTATTGAGAAAGCGGTCAAATACCTGCTTTCCGGTGCAATGTTTTGACAAAAGGATGTCATTGCCTTTGGAAAGGTTATCCCAAAATAGACCCCTTACTTTCCTAGTCTTATCTCCCTCTATACGTAATGTTATCTCGTATATTTTATGAGGTTTGCTAACTCTGCTGTCTGCAGTTTCCACTTGAATGTATTCATTCGTGTCCACTGTCTCCAGATGATTCATCAGGATCTTGCGAGCTATGGTCACTTCTGCTGCGCTGTCTAGCACTGTCTGGGCCCACTCTCCGTTTTTCAGCTGTGTCCTCAGTATCCTCGGCATGTTTGACTATTTTAATGCTGGCTACCTTTTTGGGAAATTGTAATTTTTTACTTTGATGAGCAGGTTCCTTGTCTTTGGACTTGACGTGCTCTTCCCTTTGTTCTGACCGTCCTCTTCTTTCTGATTTCTGTGAGGAAGTCTGAAAAGATCGAGAGGGACGTGTATCAATATCTTGATATCTATCAGGTTTCTTTAGATTATCCCTATTTCTAAGGTTGTATCTTTTCTCAGAGGGCTCCCTCTGGGGAGACTTGTGTCCTTGGTCCGGAGATCTTTCTCTCCGCCGAGGAGACTTTCCTCTGGACTGGAATCTTTTTTCTTTGGGAGTGGATTGTTTATTTCCATCCCAGCTCTTTTTTGGAGTGTTTAGATTATTTTTAATAAATATCTTTTCAGGATTTTCAGTTAGTTGGGGTTTTACGGGTTTCCCACCCAAACTATCTCTTCCTAGTTCTTCATAGGATTTTTCTATGATTCTGGCAAGTTCAAATGGCTGTTCTGCTATATCTGTTTCTTTCAATTTCTGGCGGATCGCCACAGATGCTGCTTCCCCTTTTATGTTGGCTAATAATATAGCCGAGACCTGCTTGAAGTCTTTTAGTAATTTCATACCCAGAGTTAAAGTAGGTTCTGGACCGTATTCATTTTGAATCTGTCTTAGCACATCGGGTATTACCGCCATGGACGGAACACCATGTGTTTTTGTGTAAATGGAAGCAAAGACTGTGCCCCAAGTGTCACAGTCCTCCACATGTGGTGCGATCCCCATTGGAAGGCAGATAGTCAGCATTCTGTGTTTCTCAGTAGGGGTAGTATCCGGAAATACCGCTTCTATTTGAGTGATTTTTTGTGCTAACCAGAATGGAATTTGTTACCGTTTTGCGGGTGTTTTACCAAGACACAATTGTATGTTCTGTGGTGTTCTTTTATTTGTGTTCCCCTGATGAGGGGTCAGCTGTGGAATTTTAATAGCTGGTTGGACTGTTGAAGTCCGCATTACATATTGGACTAATTGTCTATGAATTTTAATCAGTTGTTTTAGCTGTGCTAAAAGTTCTGGTATTGAAATTTTTTCAATGCCTGGATGTGGTGTGTAGTTGGCTAGAACCGGCCACGTTGCTCCTGGTCTACCTAGTGGACCGAGCCTGGTGATGTGATTATTATGTTTTAGGGCGCCTTTAAACCAGAGCAGGTGCTCTTGGTATTTTAATGGGATTTCCACCTCCTCGAAAGGAGTGTACTCTTCCGGAGGTTCCTCTATTTTGTAATAGTGGAATTCGTGTGTGACAGCGTTTGCTGCTGGAAAGTTTATCCATGAATAGAATACCTCTGTCTGCCGATATTCATGTGCCTCAATTACAAATACGACTATACCACCTCTCGATGTTAGTCCATTCTCTATTAGTTTAATAGTTATAGTTTTTCTTATGTTGACCGGAATGAGTATAGCATTCGGGTCGGTCTGCAGGAGACTTGTGTCTTCCTCTAGGAGTCGAGCTGCTATTCTAGCTGTCTCCATTTCTTTTTCATTTTCAGACATTTTTTCTGACAGAAAGGTTTTTGTTCCAGATCAGGTTTCAAGGAAACAAAGATTAGGTGCACAATATTTTTGGAACACTGTATCCTTCAACGTTGACTAAACCAAAACTATACATAGAAATCTCTTCCTACTAAGTTCCGGCGGATTTTAACCTTTTACCCACTCCAGACGTCTTTTGGAGTATTTACGGGAAAAAGGGTCTGTGTGAAAAAGCACGACTGAGTTACTCTAACGTCTTGCGTTAGATTTATCGCCTTACCAAACGTTGGGCGCCATGTAGTGTAGTTCCTATATTCCCAATAGGCTCTGCGCATTGGAATAATATATTCAGCAGTGTAGACGTAGGACTGAGGTTATCTAGGTCTCTACTGACTATATTAGACTTAAGGTTTGCCAGCTAGCTCAGAGGTCACTAGAAACGTTCTTGAATAAACGAGGAGGAGTTTAACCTCCCTGGATAGACAAGAAGGGATTAGCTTCTGACAACCGTACAACATGACAACTTTGCTCTCCCTGAATAAGAGTGTATCTCTAGAGTCGTGTGAAAACAAAAGACAGCTATTTCACTCAGTCAAAATGTGCGTACTTAGTTTCACCAGAATGCAGAGAAAAGAGAGACGGGCGTTTTCAATAAAAGGTGTTATTTATTGAGCAGTCTTCTTCCTCATACAAGAGAAATGAATTGCCACGATTGTAATGCTCATGGTAAAGTAAAGTGCGTACAGTAAAAGGAGAATTATAAAATAATACTGTAAAAGCATTGATATGGTTTCCTAGCCATATGATACTTTAAAATAGATAAAATATATACATACATATATACATTGACTAATCGTACTCAACTGGTGCTTCTAAATACGCCTACCCCGGTGTACCTGACCTAAGCCTAATACGTGGGAAGGAGTAAGTAAGTAGCAGTTTAAGTTAAGTTTGTTTTGCCAAGAATCTGACTCAAGAATTCTCTGTAAGGGTTTAGTCAGTTCCGTACCTGGGTAATAGAAAGCAGGAGGTCTGGTATCTCTCTCTCAGGACTCGATATCCCAGCAACCCGCAAGGGTAGGCTGGAAACGCCGGAGCTGGATTTCTCGGCAGGAGAAAAGACAGCGTCTTTCTCAGCGCGTCAAGGAGGAGGGGCAGCGTCCGTGGGCTCTCGCATCAGCTGGGCTTTCGGAAGTAGATAGCTGCTCTGCTCCAGAATTACCACTGTGTGTTTGCTTAAGGCAACATTGGTATATTTATACCTGAAAGGTGCCTGGGTTTGACGTAAGGTTGGACATAAGATGTCAATAAAGATGTCACTAAGAACTGGTCGTTCTTACAGTGCTTTACAGGAGTTCTAGGACGAAATTAACACAATAGCAAGGGGGATTTCCGAGGTTGCTGGAGGCTTGGTTTTGTTTAGAGAACTCGGTGTGCTTACTAGGGGGCCAGAGAAGTAGCCTTGCTTAATGTGACAGCATGTGCTACGACTGAATTATGGATATGATTATTATGCCATTGTATGGATATTATTGATTATAGCCGGACAAGGGCATAAAATAGGAATATCGATTCAGGTTTCCTAGATAACACACTACATAACACACTCAGGCAAAAACAACAATTGATGGACAGAATGCAGAACAATGTCATACATTCACCCCAGTACAGAGATCTGGGCCTAAATCCATCGTTTTTTTGCACTCCATGTCTAACCTGGGGTGGTGTGGAGTGCAAAAAAACGATGGATTTAGGCCCAGATCTCTGTACTGGGGTGAATGTATGACATTGTTCTGCATTCTGTCCATCAATTGTTGTTTTTGCAATTGCCGCCCAGAGTGGGATGGGTATTCTCGGACGTGAGTCCCATGCTCTCCACACCACTGGAGTCAAGCTATCCAGGCTGATGACGGCTGATAGCCAGAAACCGGTCCTTGGATGCTTGATTCCGGTCCAGGAAAGACATGGCTTGGCAGTTCGGGCTGGACTGTTCCCATGAGGCACAGGGTCAAGGCTCATTTGCATATGGCCATGTCTGACCTGGGGTGGTGTGGAGTGCAAAAAAACGATGGATTTAGGCCCAGATCTCTGTACTGGGGTGAATGTATGACATTGTTCTGCATTCTGTCCATCAATTGTTGTTTTTGCAATTGTCACCCCGAGTGGGATGGGTATGCTCAGACGTGAGTCCCATGCTCTCCACACCACTGGAGTCAAGCTATCCAGGCTGATGACGGCTGATAGCCAGAAACCGGTCCTTGGATGCTTGATTCCGGTCCAGGAAAGACATGGCTTGGCAGTTCGGGCTGGACTGTTCCCATGCGGCACAGGGTCAAGGCTGATTTGCATATGGCCATGTCTGACCTGGGGTGGTGTGGAGTGCAAAAAAACAATGGATTTAGGCCCAGATCTCTGTACTGGGGTGAATGTATGATATTGTTCTGCATTCTGTCCATCAATTGTTGTTTTTGTTTTTGCAATTGTCACCCCGAGTGTGATGGGTATGCTCAGACGTGAGTCCCATGCTCTCCACACCACTGGAGTCAAGCTATCCAGGCTGATGACGGCTGATAGCCAGAAACCGGTCCTTGGATGCTTGATTCCGGTCCAGGAAAGACATGGCTTGGCAGTTCGGGCTGGACTGTTCCCATGAGGCACAGGGTCAAGGCTGATTTGCATATGGCCATGTCTGACCTAGGGTGGTGTGGAGTGCAAAAAAACGATGGATTTAGGCCCAGATCTCTGTACTGGGGTGAATGTATGACATTATTCTGCATTCTGTCCATCAATTGTTGTTTTTGCAATTGTCACCCCGAGTGGGATGGGTATGCTCAGACGTTAGTCCCATGCTCTCCACACCACTGGAGTCAAGCTATCCAGGCCGATGACGGCTGATAGCCAGAAACCGGTCCTTGGATGCTTGATTCTGGTCCAGGAAAGACATGGCTTGGCAGTTCGGGCTGGACTGTTCCCATGAGGCACAGGGTCAAGGCTGATTTGCATATGGCCATGTCTGACCTGGGATGGTGTGGAGTGCAAAAAAACGATGGATTTAGGCCCAGATCTCTGTACTGGGGTGAATGTATGACATTGTTCTGCATTCTGTCCATCAGTTGTTGTTTTTGCTATTGGCACCCCGAGTGGGATGGGTATGCTCAGACGTGAGTCTCATGCTCTCCACACAACTGGAGTCAAGCTATCCAGGCTGATGACAGCTGGCTGATAGCCAGAAACCGGTCCTTGGATGCTTGATTCCGGTCCAGGAAAGACATGGCTTGGCAGTTCGGGCTGGACTGTTCCCATGAGGCACAGGGTCAAGGCTGATTTGCATATGGCCATGTCTGACCTGGGGTGGTGTGGAGTTAAAAAAAACGATGGATTTAGGCCCAGATCTCTGTACTGGGGTGAATGTATGACATTGTTCTGCATTCTGTCCATCAATTGTTGTTTTTGCAATTGTCACCCCGAGTGGGATGGGTATGCTTAGACGTGAGTCCCATGCTCTCCACACCACTGGAGTCAAGCTATCCAGGCTGATGACGGCTGATAGCCAGAAACCGGTCCTTGGATGCTTGATTCCGGTCCAGGAAAGACATGGCTTGGCAGTTCGGGCTTGACTGTTCCCATGAGGCACAGGGTCAAGGCTGATTTACATATGGCCATGTCTGACCTGGGGTGGTGTGGAGTGCAAAAAAACGATGGATTTAGGCCCAGATCTCTGTACTGGGGTGAATGTATGACATTGTTCTGTATTCTGTCCATCAATTGTTGTTTTTGCATTTGTCACCCCGAGTGGGATGGGTATGCTCAGACGTGAGTCCCATGCTCTCCACACCACTGGAGTCAAGCTATCCAGGCTGATGAAGGCTGATAGCCAGAAACCGGTCCTTGGATGCTTTATTCCGGTCCAGGAAAGACATGGCTTGGCAGTTCGGGCTGGACTGTTCCCATGAGGCACAGGGTCAAGGCTGATTTGCATATAGCCTTGTCTGACCTGGGGTGGTGTGGAGTGCAAAAAAACGATGGATTTAGGCCAAGATCTCTGTACTGGGGTGAAATTTTGACATTGTTCTGCATTCTGTCCATCAATTGTTGTTTTTGCATTTGTCACCCCGAGTGAGATGGGTATGCTCAGACGTGAGTCCCATGCTCTCCACACCACTGGAGTCAAGCTATCCAGGCTGATGAAGGCTGATAGCCAGAAACCGGTCCTTGGATGCTTTATTCCGGTCCAGGAAAGACATGGCTTGGCAGTTCGGGCTGGACTGTTCCCATGAGGCACAGGGTCAAGGCTGATTTGCATATAGCCATGTCTGACCTGGGGTGGTGTGGAGTGCAAAACAACGATGGATTTAGGCCCAGATCTCTGTACTGGGGTGAATGTATGACATTGTTCTGCATTCTGTCCATCAATTGTTATATTTGCATTTGTCACCCCGAGTGGGATGGGTATGCTCAGAAGTGAGTCCCATGCTCTCCACACCACTGGAGTCAATTTTCATGTCTTTCTCTTCCCCCTTTTCTGCCTTTCTGTCTCTTGCTCTGACTCAAAGTCTGCTGATGAGGGGGGCGCTAGGTGGCGCTTGACTGTCATGGTCGCGCTGTAGACAGGCTCCCGCCGACTCGGGCGGTTTAATATACATAAACCCTATCCTTTACAACTTCAGTGGCCAGATTTATCACCAACGGGCAGCGGAACACCTGTGGCTGCCCGTGCGCTGCTTCCGAGGCCCCTGCGACGCCGCTACAAGACGAAGAGAGCCGCGGACACTTGAGAGGCGGACCGAGGGGACGGAGGAGCTGGTGAACCCGCCAGCGGCCTGACACTACGAGGGTTTCAGGGCCCGGTCTTGGTGCCGCTTGTGAACTTGGACGGCGGAGTAGGGCTTAAGCTGTGACGGAGCCCGCAGGTGAGAAGCGGAACCTCACTACGGAGCGGACCCTGTGCATGGAATCGCTGAAAGAGAGACCTGGGTTTCTGCTGCAGGGGACGCCCGGGCTCATTGAGAGGTGCGGAGAAGGCTGAGAGAGGACCGGAGACTGAGCGCTGATCCTATTGGCACCTGAAGGCATCAGAGGAGATCCTATTTTGAGCCCTTAGACCCAGGGACAAGCTCAAAGACAGGCAGCAACTACGGGGTCGACTACTGCAAGCGGTAAAGGCTTTAGAGACATCTGTACTACCAGCCTCGGGACTCCATTTTGAGTGCAGAATGCGGCACTCGCGCTTGGCGGCCATTTGAGACAACCAGGCGGCTTCCCTCCCGGCTGCGGATATAGCTTGCCTCTACACCTGGAGGACTGTGCTGAGGGGTAGCGGGTAAGTCCCTGCCCTTGTACCCAGAAGGAGTAGACGCAAACCGCGGATACTGGGAGGAGATATAGCCCCGGGAAGAAGGGGAACGAGGTCGCAGAAGATCCCCTACTGAGGCTACCTTATTATACCCTCCCTTCAGCATGCCATGGGGCGCACCGATGCCCAAACAGGCGAAGCTGTCCTTTGATGCCAGGAAGGCAACGGGCTCTGGCTCCAGGGACCGAACTGTCCCAGACTCCCCTGAAATGCGAGATGGGGACTGGAAAACCCCCCTGATAGGAATGCAGCAGAGCCTCACCTCCATTGACTCCAAGATGGATGCCATGATTAACCGTCTGGACAAGGTGGTGGAAAAATTGGATCAGCATGAGGAGCTAATTAAGGATGCGGAACAGAGGGTGTCGACGCTGGAGGATGGAGCAGGCACCACTAAACAACACATGCTGCAAATGGACAAACTGTTAAAGGTCATAGCGGAAAAGAATGAGGAGTTGGAGGCACGTTCCCGGAGGAACAACGTGAGGGTACTGGGCCTGGCCGAACCGACCAACAATGGCAGACTGGAGGACTTTATGGAACGGCTGCCGGGGGAGCTTTTTGGTAAGGATTTGTTCTCCGCCCATATGACTATCGAGAGAACGCACACATCTCTGGCGGCGAGACCCCCCCCTGGAAACCCACCTCGGCCGGTGATAGTGAGATTCCTAAATTACCGGGATCATGACACGGTCCTACGCCTGGCCCGAGAGAAAGGGGAAGTGCGCTATGACAACACCACCATGTCCTTTTACCCAGGCTGTGCAGGAAGCGCGTCGAAAGTTCACGGCTGTGAAGAAAAAACTGCAGGCTAAAGAGATCACGTACGCTATGTTGTACCCTGCAAGATTGAAGATCAGCCACCGGGGACACCAGCACCTCTTCAACTCTCCCCAGCAAGTTGAGGAGTATTTGAAGCGGGATAGCAACCGGAGCGAAGGGAAGAAGCTACCCGGAGGAGATCCAGATCCCATTCTCCTCTGTCGGAACCTGGCTGATGGACTACCCTATGGTAGCGGGCAAAAACTGCCCTGAACTGTACAGACTCCTGACTGCTGCTCCAAGCTGGTGATGTACCACTATCGATTTTTGAATGTTGTGATAAATACTGCCGCCCGGGCGCTCGTAATCACCCCGTCTTAGAGTATCCCGCTTTCAACGGGGGACTGGATGGGTGAAATAGTGCGGTGGAGTGAAGTGCGGGAGCCCCTAGCGGTCTCCTTTTGAGGGCATTCCCCTGATTTGGAGTTCTGATTTGTGACACGTGGGGGAGATGAATGTTGAAGTGTTGGATGAATGGGGGGGCGGGAGGGACACTCCTGGCAAGTTGGGGATGCCAGTGTGGGAGGGGGTAGGGGGGAGGGAGGGTTCAGGCGCACTCTGGGAGTGGGCACAGCGGGAAGGCTTACGGCTACACAATGATTGTGATGGGTACTACTCATGGCCAATAGCAACGGCACTTCCTCTGATATGACTGTATTGTCCTGGAATGTTAGGGGCCTGAATGACCCACGTAAGCGAAGGCAGGTACTTGGATATTTGGAACGTCATCAAGTTCATATCGTCCTGTTACAGGAGACGCACCTCCCACGTGGCGGATCACCTCCATTTGCCTCACGTTGGGCATCTCATCACTGCTTTGCCTCCTACTCCAGTTACTCCAGGAGAGTCGCCATTCTAATTAAGAGGGGGGTGCGGTTTGTGCAGGGTGGCATGGACCTCGACCCTGAAGGGAGATATTGTTTGCTGTGGGGGAGACTGAACTCGCATGAGGTCGCGATTTGCGAATGATTATGGGCCCAATATAGATGACGCTCACCCCCTTCTGGCGCTTAGGGGCAAACTTAAAACATTAGGAATTACCTATGCCATATGTGGAGGGGATTTTAACACTGTTATAGATCCCACACTTGATCGGTCCCATGCTGTAGCTGTGCACTACACCACTACGCACCGCACACTACAGGACATTTTAAAGACAGACTATTTCCTAGATACATGGCGTCACCTGCACACCTCCAGGAGGGAAGGGACGCATCACTCATCAGTGCAGAACACGTGGGCCAGATTAGACTATATGTTGGTGGCATTAGGAATGGCGCATTGGATAAGTAAAGCAATACATTTGTCCCGCAATTAGTCGGACCACTCCCCAGTACTTGTAACTATTAACCCCCGGTAGATCTTTCCCCCTATCTGGGTTGGCGGCTGAATCCACGACATTTACAGGATACAGTGTTCAAAACTGAGATGAACTAGACATTCTGGACTTTTTTGATAGGAATATTGACTCGGTTGATAGCCTCACATCTTTCTGGGAAGCATTTAAAGTGACAGTACGGGGGTGGTGCATGGCTAAAGGAGGAGGTATACTTCAAGACCTTAGACGGGAGCTACATAAATTAGAGGGGGAACTGAAAGCATTGGAAAAGGATATAAGCGAGGGGAGAGATCCCGGGGCACTGCGCGCTCGCATGAGAGAGACAATCTCGGAGTTTGAGGAGGCAGCGGACAGGGAATGTAAATTCCGGGGGAAACACCACGTGGCCCGCATATATGGCGCGGAGGATAGACCGGGTAAAGCACTGGCTGGCGCGATACGAGTTCCTAGGTTCCAGAACTACATCACGGAATTGCAAGACGAACAAGGGTGCGTGCATCGTAATCTTCCAGATCAAATGGATATCTTGATGAGGTTTTACAAAACGCTTTATGCATCACACAAGGGCACTCCACTAGACCTTAAAAGCTATATGGAGGACATAGCGCTGGCGTGGCTTGGAGACGCGCAGTGTAAGTTTCTAGCACATGACCTGGAGGTTGACGAGATCATGGAAACTATAATGTCCATGTCGTCAGGGAAGGCACTGGGATCTGACGGGCTTCCCATAGATTTTTACAAAACCTTTGTGACTATCCTGGCACCTGTACTTAAGGCAGTGTTTTATGCCGCCTTGGAGGAAGGCCGCTTACCCAACACAATGAGGGAGGCACAAATGATGTCATTATTAAAGCCTGGTAAGGCACCACAACTTTGCGATTCATATCGGCCTTTATCACTATTAAATAGTGATACCAAGATCCTGGCCAAAGTTCTCGTGACGCAACTTAATTTACTTCTAGAAAAATTAGTGTTACCTGATCAAGCGGGCTTTGTGCCCCATAGGGCAACAGCTCATAATCTACGCACCCTCTTAGCAGTTTTACAGCACATTGATCCGAATAGCGCGGGGGTGGCGGTCTTCTTTGACGCCACCAAAGCATTTGATTCTGTTGAATGGGACTACTTGATGGGGGTCCTTCTCCATATGAGGATGCCCTTTTGCTTTGTCAACTGGATTCAGCTATTATATACCCAACCATGTGCCAGAGTTCTCCTTAACAGCTCCAGATCTGCTAGCTTCCTGGTGGCCAGAGGTACAAGGCAGGGATGCCCTCTCTCCCCAGTCTTATTTGCACCAGCAATAGAGCCTCTTGCTGCGAATCTACGACAGCACCACAACCACAGGAGCCTAATTTACCCATCTAGGCAGCTGCTGGTATCACTCTATGCAAACAACATAACGTTGTATGTTCACAAGCCGCAGGACAACTTAAATCCAGTACTGAGGGAAATCACTAAGTACGGTGCAGTGGCTGGAGTGCAAATAAACTGGAATAAATTGGCGTTCTTCCCCTTGACTGATCACACTAGGCCACATCCGCTGGATTATCCCCTATCATGGGAGATGGATGATTTTAAGTACTTGGGCATCCACGTTACCAGGGATAAAGACGCTCTGATGAGGCTTAATTACGGGCAGGCCATGGACAAGGTGACAGATAATGTCTCTAAATGGATTAATTTACCCCTTTCCATGGCTGGCCGGGTATCTTTGATTAAAATGAACATTCTCCCGAAATTCCTATATTTATTCATAAACATTCCGTACTACCCCGGAGCCTTCTTTTTCCATACTCTTAATTCACAATTAGTCCGGCTCATTTGGGGGGGATAACAGGTCCGATTGAAGTTGTCCACACTTATGCTGCCATACCGTGAGGGCGGCTTTGATTTCCCTAATTTTGAACAATACTATTACAGTGCCCAAGCACATTTCGTTGTATACTGGTTTCACCCACCCCCATATAGCTGAGCTGAGCTGAGGTCAGCCGGTGGCAGTGGCTGTCCTTACTCCGCTGACGCTGTGTGTACATAGCTTGCACTGCAGCGCTGATTTATTAGCGTTTTTTAATGTTGGCGATTGAAGCTAATTTTAAATTTTGAGTGTACTGCTGTGTAATTTTTAAATACTCTGTCTCACTTGTTGGCTGATATTAGCTGTCTAGGGGTACTGTGATTGACTAACTCCCGCCCCGGTCCGCCGCGTCCATCTTGGGCGTTTGTTGCGGAGGGTGGAGGAGGAGCCCAACACTTCCGGGCTCAGGGCTCTAAGATCTGCGCTCTAGTCGCGCTGTACCTGATTTACATAAATACTCCCTTTTAGTGCACTCGCGCTGTGGAGCTGAGGTCAGCCGGTGGCAGTGGCTGTCCTTACTCCGCTGACGCTGTGTGTACATAGCTTGCACTGCAGCGCTGATTTATTAGCGTTTTTTAATGTTGGCGATTGAAGCTAATTTTAAATTTTGAGTGTACTGCTGTGTAATTTTTAAATACTCTGTCTCACTTGTTGGCTGATATTAGCTGTCTAGGGGTACTGTGATTGACTAACTCCCGCCCCGGTCCGCCGCGTCCATCTTGGGCGTTTGTTGCGGAGGGTGGAGGAGGAGCCCAACACTTCCGGGCTCAGGGCTCTAAGATCTGCGCTCTAGTCGCGCTGTACCTGATTTACATAAATACTCCCTTTTAGTGCACTCGCGCTGTGGAGCTGAGGTCAGCCGGTGGCAGTGGCTGTCCTTACTCCGCTGACGCTGTGTGTACATAGCTTGCACTGCAGCGCTGATTTATTAGCGTTTTTTAATGTTGGCGATTGAAGCTAATTTTAAATTTTGAGTGTACTGCTGTGTAATTTTTAAATACTCTGTCTCACTTGTTGGCTGATATTAGCTGTCTAGGGGTACTGTGATTGACTAACTCCCGCCCCGGTCCGCCGCGTCCATCTTGGGCGTTTGTTGCGGAGGGTGGAGGAGGAGCCCAACACTTCCGGGCTCAGGGCTCTAAGATCTGCGCTCTAGTCGCGCTGTACCTGATTTACATAAATGCTCCCTTTTAGTGCACTCGCGCTGTGGAGCTGAGGTCAGCCGGTGGCAGTGGCTGTCCTTACTCCGCTGACGCTGTGTGTACATAGCTTGCACTGCAGCGCTGATTTATTAGCGTTTTTTAATGTTGGCGATTGAAGCTAATTTTAAATTTTGAGTGTACTGCTGTGTAATTTTTAAATACTCTGTCTCACTTGTTGGCTGATATTAGCTGTCTAGGGGTACTGTGATTGACTAACTCCCGCCCCGGTCCGCCGCGTCCATCTTGGGCGTTTGTTGCGGAGGGTGGAGGAGGAGCCCAACACTTCCGGGCTCAGGGCTCTAAGATCTGCGCTCTAGTCGCGCTGTACCTGATTTACATAAATACTCCCTTTTAGTGCACTCGCGCTGTGGAGCTGAGGTCAGCCGGTGGCAGTGGCTGTCCTTACTCCGCTGACGCTGTGTGTACATAGCTTGCACTGCAGCGCTGATTTATTAGCGTTTTTTAATGTTGGCGATTGAAGCTAATTTTAAATTTTGAGTGTACTGCTGTGTAATTTTTAAATACTCTGTCTCACTTGTTGGCTGATATTAGCTGTCTAGGGGTACTGTGATTGACTAACTCCCGCCCCGGTCCGCCGCGTCCATCTTGGGCGTTTGTTGCGGAGGGTGGAGGAGGAGCCCAACACTTCCGGGCTCAGGGCTCTAAGATCTGCGCTCTAGTCGCGCTGTACCTGATTTACATAAATACTCCCTTTTAGTGCACTCGCGCTGTGGAGCTGAGGTCAGCCGGTGGCAGTGGCTGTCCTTACTCCGCTGACGCTGTGTGTACATAGCTTGCACTGCAGCGCTGATTTATTAGCGTTTTTTAATGTTGGCGATTGAAGCTAATTTTAAATTTTGAGTGTACTGCTGTGTAATTTTTAAATACTCTGTCTCACTTGTTGGCTGATATTAGCTGTCTAGGGGTACTGTGATTGACTAACTCCCGCCCCGGTCCGCCGCGTCCATCTTGGGCGTTTGTTGCGGAGGGTGGAGGAGGAGCCCAACACTTCCGGGCTCAGGGCTCTAAGATCTGCGCTCTAGTCGCCCCTACCCCTCCCATAAATGTGTAGAGGACCGCGTCCGCGCAGCGGACGCGTGCAGCGGGCGCGCCGGAAGCGAGCCGAAGTCGAGCCAAAGTCCAGCCCGTCTGCGCCCGTCCGCGACAGGACGGGGCGCGGGGCTAAGGACTCTGGCCGCTTATCACCCCCTAGGATACGATATGAGAGTAGGGAGCTGTTAGCTCTCCGTCCTGAGGCTGTCTCTAATTGTATGCACACTTCGGAAGCGCTATCCCTACGTGATTGCCCGTGGTGCTCATTCAAGCCCTCCATTTCTGCTAGAAAGGTCCCTGGCAACAGGCAGGTGAAGGCGGGGTTGGTCAACTGCCGCTCGCTCAGTAAGCATAGCACACAAATTTACCATCTACTTGAGGACGAGGACTATGACATTATGTTCTTTACTGAGACGTGGCTAGGTGGCTCATCTGACCCTGATATCATAGAGTCCATGCCCCCCGGATTTTCCTTGGCCAGATTGGACAGAAAGGAAGGCAGGGGGGGGGGGGATTGCTATCGCCACCAGACTGCCTCTCCAATGCTCCTGAGCACCCCTTACCATCAACCACTCTGAAGCTGGTGCATTTACTATTAACTTAGGACCCCAAACCTCTCTCTCAGGCATCCTGGTATATAGACCACCTGGTAGGATGTTTGATTTCAGCTCCAGCCTGACGGAGGTCACTGCTCACCAAGCTATTAGGAAAAAGAGTTTCCTGGTGCTTGGTGACATGAACGCTCATTTCAATGATCCACTGGATATGGAAGCGAAGGATATTTGCTCCAATCTCCGCTCCCTACAACTTGATCTTATTAATCAGGACCCTACACATAGATTAGGGAACCTTTTAGACCCTATTTTTGGAAACCGCTCGGGGGTACAACCTCTTACTCCGATCCCGGTCCCCTGGTCTGATCACTTTGTGATTCCGTTCCTGATTCAGATAGCAGAGGCGGAGTCAAGGAGAGATTCTGAGCAGAGGTATCAGCGGCGGAAATGGAAAGGCTTTTCGCAGTCTACCTTCAGTGAACTAATTACAGTAGGAGGACCATTGGGAGGAGATGACTGTGAAGTGGCCTATCATGAGCTACATAACCGCATTTTAGGTGCACTTGATAAAACGGCCCCCATGCGTAATGAGAGAAGCACGAAGAATGTGAGGAAAACTACCCCTTGGTATACTCCGGAACTCCAACTTGTGAAATCTGCCTGTAAGAAGCTGGAACGAGAGTGGCGAGTCAGCTTCTGTCCGGGGATTAAAACAGACTATAAGAAAATGCAAAAAGAGTATTATAAGGCTATAAGGGTCTCCAAAGCCACACACTATAAGAATCGCATTGCTGAGGCGGAAAACTCCTCGAAAGAACTTTTTTAAATCTTCAAAGAGATATCTGTAATCTCGAACAACAGTGTGCCCTCCGCTGACTCAGTGGAAACCTGCAACAACATTGCTCAATACTTTGCAGGTAAAATTACGGACATCTATGCCAATTTTACGGGTAATCTGACTGGTGGCCCTGATTTCGGCAGTAGTAGGGAGGTGGGTCTATTAGATTCAGAACTGCCCAGTTTTCAGGTCCCTGCTGCGGAAACACTAGTCACTGTATGCAAGAAGGTTAAATCAGGCTCCCCCCGTGATCCGGCCCCCCCCAAAATACTCAATGCCAGTCTGGATGTGCTAGAGCCTCTGTTCAGACATGTTATCCAACTGTCTTTCTCTTCGGCCGCCCTTCCAGGAGACTGGAAGAAAGCCATAGTTTTGCCGATAAAAAAGAAAGCAAATGTAAGCCAGGATATACTGGAAAATCTCCGTCCAATCTCCCTTTTACCTTACTTGGCGAAAGTGACGGAAAAACTGGTAAACACTCAGCTCATGGAGTACTTAGAGTCAAACAATATGTTTCACAGCTCTCAGTCCGGCTTTCGAAAGAACTATTCCACTGAGACTGCCCTGCTGAGAGCAACCGAAACTCTACGGATCGGAGCTGATGAGGGCAACACTATGGCACTCATTATGCTAGACCTCAGCGCTGCTTTTGACACTGTGGCACATTCCACCCTGCTACGGTGTCTGAGCAGCGCTGGGGTTACCAAGGCAGCATTGGGATGGCTCAAGGACTTTCTTTCGGACCGCAGTTTCCAGGTTCAGAGAGGTATGTTCCTTTCCAACAGCGTTGCCTTAGAACAGGGGGTGCCTCAGGGCTCGGCCCTGAGTCCCACCCTGTTCAACCTGTATATGGCTCCATTGGCAGCTGTTGTTCAGTCATACGGCATAGATCTAGTATCTTATGCCGATGACACGCAGCTGCTCATCTCCCTGTCACAATCACCCAAGTTAGCAGCGGCCAATTTTAAAACCTGCATGCAGGAGCTCGCTGGCTGGATGGATCAACACTGCCTGAAGCTCAATGGGGCTAAAACGGAGGTGTTAGTGATAGGGGGAGATGGGGCGAGCTGGACTCAGGAATGGTGGCCGCCTTGCCTTGGCTCTCTGCCCATCCCGTGCAGTGAGGCTAAGAACTTGGGGGTCTGGGTTGACCCTAAACTCTCTTT
Source organism: Lissotriton helveticus (assembly GCF_964261635.1). Taxonomy (NCBI): domain Eukaryota; kingdom Metazoa; phylum Chordata; class Amphibia; order Caudata; family Salamandridae; genus Lissotriton; species Lissotriton helveticus. The sequence goes on from NC_136073.1 coordinate 743,809,746, forward strand.
TGAGAGTCATGTTGACAAACTGGTGGGGAAATGCTTTGGGGTTATGAAGACCCTAAACCGTACTCTGGACCTACTGCCACTTGAGGCCAGACGTACTATGACCCAAGCGTTGGTCACTTCTCGTGTTGACTACGCGAATGTGCTGCTATTAGGAACTACAGAGAAGAACCTGAGAAGACTGCAAGTGCTGCAAAATACGGCGGCCCGTTTAGTCCTCAGACTCCCCAAAAGAACAGCATCCAAGCCTACTTTGGCTGCCCTTCACTGGCTTCCTATAAAGAAAAGAATCCTCTTTAAAGCCCTACTCTTTTGTTATAGGATAACTTCTGCAAAAGCTCCAGAGTATTTGAAGGACTTGGCCATCCCCTATCTGCCCCAAAGAGCACTTCGCTCTATGGGTATGGGTCTCCTTACAGTTCCTCGTGTAAGAAGGGCCAGGATGGGAGGCCGCTCTTTTCGGGTGTTGGCAGCCACCCAATGGAACAGCCTGCCAGCTGTGATCAGACTAGCCAAAACGGAAATTATGTTCCGGAAACTTTTAAAAACACATTTGTTTGCCCTCTAGGGATGGTTGTTTCTGCCCTCTTGACTCTCGCTCCACAGCGCGGGGATACGCCGGGATGGCGTCACCAGGCGCTTTATAAACCCCTTTATTATTATTATTATTATTATTATATGCCTCACCTTGCGGTGGAGGACGGCTACATGGCCCCTACTCCTACGCCCGAATATACAGACATGCCCTCTAGGAAACGATAGGAGGACCCCTCCACAGTTGACTGCACAGTCCGGGCATGGAATTGGTTAGCGAAAACTGAGGGTATACATCTGATGTACTCCCCCAGAGTGTCCTTGCACCACTGTCCGTTGTTACCTGTCACAAGTGAAAGGATTTGCCAATGCATGCTAGACAGACTGAAGCTGGCAACGTGGGGAGACCTATATATTGAAGGTAAATTCCGCAAGACAGAAACGTTTTGGAGACCAAGAGTATACCTTTAAGGATATGTTTTTATACACGCGCCTGAGGCAGAGCGTGAGGGCTCAAACTCCGGAATTCCCGCAGGAACCGGAAACATTCACGTCATTACACCTAATGTTACAGCCGGAAGCCCCCACACATGTCATCTCCATGCTGTATAAAAGGGTGCGCAGCGCACCCTCCATTCACCCTGTCCGAGTCTGCCCGGAGTGGGATGCGGATCTAGACAGCCCCTTAACGGACGATCAGTGGGAGATGGCCTGCCTTCAAACGTTAGCAATATCCAGTAGTTGTCGGCTACAGCTGGTACACTATAAATGTTTGCACCGACTTTATCACACTCTAGCGCGCCTTTATAAGATTCACCTTAGAGAAGAAGACAAATGTCTGCGATGTGGACAAGGGGAGGCAGATTTTATGCACTTGGCCGGGAGGTGCCCTCGCGTTGCTTCTTTCTGGGAGGAGGTATTCATGGGGTTAACCAGTATGGTAGGCCAAACATTGACGCTGACACCTCTAATAGCCCTGTTGGGACTGACGGGGTCATACGAACAACACACAAGCAGTTCCTTGCCATGGGTATTCTACTAGCGCGCAGACAGGTGGCATGCAGGTGGGGTAGAGGAAGAGCCCCTAAGTTTAAGGACTGGCTCCACGATATGTCCATCTGGCAGGAGTACCTACATGTGTATTCAGAACAAATACCACTGAGGTCGCGGCCCCGGGACATAAGGGGCCCATTGACGGATTATTTATTGAAGCAGGAGAGTAGTGAGGAAGAAGCCGAGGGCGGGGCGCAGGGGGAGTGATTGAGATGCAGTGAGAGGCTGGAAGGGAGTAGGAGAGCGAATGGGTATGGGGAGACAACTGTGGAGGGATATAAGGTGGGAAGACTGCAGACCCTATTGTGCTGTTGGCTGAGGAAACAAAGAAAATTTCTCGCAAGGCGAGTGAACTTCCGGACCCTGAACTATAAACGGTCGAACTGGTGGACTAAGCTCTTTCTAGTATGCTGGGGGGGGGCGGATTCTGGGGTAGGTAGGGACAATGTTGGAGTTGGGGGGAAGGGGGGAGGGGGGTTGTCTGTTTATGATATGGGATTGTAATTTGAATGCTGCTGAACAGCGGATTGCTCCAAGCAAGACTGTATTACACTATCCTTTGCATAATAAAGGATTTTGAAAACAAAAAAAGAAAAAGTCTGCTAATGAAAAATAGGTCCTGGTCCCCAAAAATGACTGCCGTGCCCACTAGCTACAATCCTGGCACAAATTAAATATTGTCACACACTCAACCAGAGGATCAACAAATCACTGGAAAAAAAATAGATCTCTTTCAGTAGTGGCTGGTATTTGAAGGAGTTGGGGGAGTGGGTTGTAGGGGGAGGAGGGAATTACTTAAACATGTAGATACTCACTTACCGGTCTGCTGCAGCTGCCTGCCATCGCCGCCGCTTCTTCTGGGTCCTTATCTGCCCGCTTCCTGGGCAGGAAGCACCCTGCTCCCAGCCTCCCGATAGCCCATCACAACACTGCAATGCACCATTGTGATTGGTCTGAGTGCCGTGGATCGGCCCTCAGCCTGAGAATGGCAGGCTGGGTATGTTCTCCATGCAGGCTGTAATGTAGTCTACAAGGAGAACATGTAAAGTGCGCATGACGGTTTGATCGTCCCAAGACGGCCAGTCAAAGTGTCCTGCGCACTTGGAGTGGGTAAACCAGTCCTCCCCTGCTCTGCTCTGTGAGCAGAACAGCCCATCCCTACCCAGATGAGCAAGGGGAAAAATAAAATGATAATAACAGTTAGTTCTTATAAAAAAAAATCCTGTTTCGACCTGCTCAGTGGGGCGAAGCTCTTCCGCCTTAGCGGCGGAGCCGCCACTGATCTCTTTGCGAGTTCACGAGTCAATATGACTGACTCACGAAGCAGCCTATTCGGTCATTAATGCTGCATGGGGAAGAATGAGCAGGGGTGTTTGCGGGGGAGGTTAAAATTCTGCATTGACTAATTGTTTGCTTCCATCAATGTTTCAGCGCAATTATGGTAATTTTGCCTAATGGGTAAGGCACTTCAAAAACAATGAGCAAGAACATCGAAAGTTGACTTTTTAACAAGCAATTCATTATGTGTTATTATCGGAGTCTTGCATAAGAACTAGGGTCATAGTGTCGTCTAGGTAAATCATTCAATTTATTTCCATAGTAGTACCGCAGAAAGGCTGTTCGGATAGGGACAGAGTCAGTTGCCTGTCAGGTGCAGCCACCTGATGTGTGAATGACTCAGCCAAGACTATCTTTTAGTGCAGAAGCCTTCTAACTGGGGAGTGGGCCCATGTGGGCGTGCCTAAATTGATTATGGGATTGTCAGGCTCTGGCCAATCGAAGATTATACATACCCTTGCGGAACAGAGACAATAATCATGTTTAAAACACTTCTGGGCTTTTAGTGTAAGAAAACAGAGTGGAAATGCACTCTGTAATGGGCCATCAGTACAGTCGTTTTCAGTAATGTCCTTGCTAGAAGCTGGTGTCAAAGTGGGGAGGAATTGTGGGTCGGGGATGTCCCTCTCACCATTTCGGATAAAGAATCACACTGTGGATAGTTTTAAACTTTTAGGGAGTCTAGGCAGACACTAGCATGTTGGAAATTATGTATTTTATAGATTTTTTCAAAGGCAGAACTGCACATGACTACAATGTTTGAATAACTAAATGTGGTCAGAATATATATGGAGTAATTATTTTTAAAATGTGCTCATCATTCTGAAGACACAATGACTTTTTTTGTAACACAAGTGGAGGCGCGACATGAATAAGTTAGATCTATATTGATTACCTCCAGGAAGAGTAGTATTGGCTCTAATGTGACCACACAGGTGTTGGTATCTTACCTATGGTAAAGGAGGCACTGAACCCTGTAATGGCCCTTCTGCTCAGGGACCATGAAACAAAGAAAGAGAACTCATGGAGGAAGGGAGTGCTTAGGTAGTCCACTAATCATTCATTCAAACATTCAGAATTCGGTTTAGTGCAAAGTCTTTTCCAGATTATTTTCACACACGAAAGGTATTCTCATAAATCCAGTATGAAGCAGGAGCCATGTTATGATTTTTCCCCCAAAAATTTCTCCATTCTTAATAACATCCAACATCAGCCCAGTCAATGCATTTCGTCTCAACACAAGACATCTTCAGGGCTCACAACGAATAACTATATATATATATATATATATATATATATATATATATATAAATATATATATATATATGTATATATATGTATGTATGTATGTATGTATGTATGTATATATATATATATATATATATATATATATATATATATATATATATATATATATATTTTCGCTCCTTGTTGCGTCCAGCCGCGCACTCTTGCACGGGTGCATGTCGCGAGCGACGCTGCTCGCTGAAAATTACCGCTACTTTCCTTCTCTTTCGTAAAGAAAACAGCACTCGCGGGAGTAGGATCTAAGCTTTTATTATTTGATCCTTCGAGCACCAGACGCGTTTCGGCTCCTGCCTTTGTCAGTGGTACACTGACGCGCCATTTTTCAAACTTTTTTATACACACCTCATGTGACACACATTAGAGTAGTAGAAACAGGACTGCATTGAGCGCCATCTTTGAATGTCTACATAAACGCGTGATGACATTCTCACCCTTATATAAGGTTATCATTCCTCATTGCGCCCTGAATGGGCTTCCATACGTTTGAATACTGTACACATAATTACAGATCAAATTGTATATTACATACACTTATTTAGCCCTGAATGGGCATTCTGGCCCCTTTGGTCCGTCCCGCTACCACAAATATTTACACATCATACAACCTTTTCCCATCACCATTTTAAAACCATAAGATTTTCACATGATCTCCCCCTTGCATAATTTCAGATTTGCACAATTATTTCCTTTGTTAACAGTTCTCTCTCTATACACTAAAGATTCATTTTACATTATTGCACTCAACCCAAATGTACTGTCATTTCCTCGTGACTGTTAAGACCTCCTGGGGTCTTAGTTCCGATATCTATAATGTGCCTGGATTCTAGCCTTCTTAACTTCTTCAATCTGTCCCCTCCCCGGGGATTGTTCGTTACTTGGTCCAGAATCTACGAATCTGACTATAGTCAATTTAAGTGATCGGTGTCTGACCAAAGAAGAAGAACAAGTACTCAAATTGGGACTCTCCTTTTGCCCATCCAAACCGCTGGAATACACACAAACAAAAATAGACTTGTACAAATTCTCTAGAAAATTGAAATTGCATAAATTCTATAAATTAAGACCTAAGAAAGCAACAACGCAAAATACAATGACAGAGGTACAAGAAATTCGTGTGAAGGACATCCCGGCTCTTGAAGCCCTACACGAACTGAGAGCGGAGGGGGCGAGCCAACTTGAAGATATATCACAATTGAACATACCACAGAAAGGAGGGGGTACTAATTTCAAGCCAGCATCAACATTTGTACCACAGATGCCGGCGGACAATATAGATCTTTTCATAGACACAGTCTCGAAAGAACTAAGGAGAATCGAAAAGAAGGGACCAACGAATAAACAGTGGAACCTGACCCGGAAACACCAAGAGGCTATCAAGAACTTACAGAGTGATAGAAAATTGATTATAAAACCCTCCGACAAGGGGGGGAATGTCGTCCTGCAAACATATAAGGCCTATAACGAGGAAGCATTAAGGCAACTACAGGACACAACGTGTTATTGTAAAGTGGGGAAGAAAGATTATCAGGAAAGCATCAGTAAGTGCCATGAAATGCTGAAGGATTGGCATGGGAAAGGAATAATTGAGACCGAGGAGTTCCTGTACTTACGATGCCTCAACCCAACCACACCTTGTTTCTATCACCTCCCGAAGGTCCACAAGGACAAAAAGAAACCACCGGGACGTCCAATTGTAAGTGCCCAAGGCAGCCTCTTAGAACCTATTTCCATTTATGTTGATTATTTTTTGATTAATCATGTAAAGACCTTGCGGAGTTATATAAGAGACACAAAGGACCTGTTGTGCAAATTGGAACAGCTTGAGTGTAGAGAAGGAGACCTATTGATAACAATGGACATTGCTAGCTTGTATACAAGCATAGGTCATGAACATGGTATGGAAGCAGTGGAGAAAATCTTACAAACTCGAGCGGCCACCTATCGGGAGCACAACGCAATGCTTCTGGACTTCCTTAGATTCAGTTTACAGAATAACATCTTTTTGTATCAAGACCAGTACTACAGACAATTGGTGGGAGTGGCCATGGGCACGAGCTATTCTCCCAGTTTTGCAAACATTTTTGTAGGATGGTGGGAGGAAAATATAGCCTGGGACCCTAAATATCAGGAATGGACACAGCACATACTGGTCTGGTATAGATACATAGATGATCTGCTGATCATATGGAGGGGCCCAGAAAGCAAAGCGGAAGATTATATAGAGAGGCTAAATGTCAACTGTTATAACTTACGCTTTACACATGAGATAAGTGAAAATGAAGTGAGCTTCCTAGACCTAAAAATAAGACTTGAGCAGGGTAAAATAAGCACACAATTGTACAGAAAACCCACAGCGGGCAATTCCATCCTTCATTCCATGAGCAGTCACCCTACGAGTTTGATCAGGAGTATACCGTATGGCGAACTCCTACGTATTAAACGTAATTGTACATCAGAAGAAGACTTTAGAGTCAATGCTAGGGCAAGTATAGAAAGATTCAAACTGCGAGGCTATGGGGAAGAAAGCTTAGGGGAAGCCCTGAGAAAAGTGGAGAACATCCCACGTAAAGACACACTAAAGGCTAAAGAAAGGGATCTAGAACAAGATGGGAATCTTAGGTTAATCACCGTATTCTCAGAAGGAGCAGGGGTGTTAAGAAAAGTGATGAAAAAGAACTGGAATCTGCTCACCACGGATCCCGTCATAGGTACAGACATCCCCACACAACCAATGATAACCTACAGAAGAGCAAGGGCATTAAGAAACGCTTTAACAAGCAGTTACCTCCCCCGCCCAACTATAGATCCCTTTGGGAAATCCATGCCAGGCTTCTACCCATGTGGACGCTGCAAAGCGTGTAGAAACAGCAAGAAGGTGCTTACATACCAAGTTCGAGGGAAACAACGGCAAATCAAGTCTTTTCTAACATGCACCACACCCTATACTGTCTATTGTTTAGTATGTCCTTGCGGACTAAGGTATATAGGGAGCACAGTAAATCCAACGAAAATGCGTATCCTAGAACATTCTAGAGCAATCACGAACTGTGATCCCACATACCCAGTGGCGAGACATTACAAACAACATCACAATAGTAACAGTGACCAATTAGTATATTTTGCCTTGGACCAAGTAACGCACAATCCCCGGGGAGGGGACAGATTGAAGAAGCTAAGAAGGCTAGAATCCAGGCACATTATAGATATCGGAACTAAGACCCCAGGAGGTCTTAACAGTCACGAGGAAATGACAGTACATTTGGGTTGAGTGCAATAATGTAAAATGAATCTTTAGTGTATAGAGAGAGAACTGTTAACAAAGGAAATAATTGTGCAAATCTGAAATTATGCAAGGGGGAGATCATGTGAAAATCTTATGGTTTTAAAATGGTGATGGGAAAAGGTTGTATGATGTGTAAATATTTGTGGTAGCGGGACGGACCAAAGGGGCCAGAATGCCCATTCAGGGCTAAATAAGTGTATGTAATATACAATTTGATCTGTAATTATGTGTACAGTATTCAAACGTATGGAAGCCCATTCAGGGCGCAATGAGGAATGATAACCTTATATAAGGGTGAGAATGTCATCGCGCGTTTATGTAGACATTCAAAGATGGCGCTCAATGCAGTCCTGTTTCTACTACTCTAATGTGTGTCACATGAGGTGTGTATAAAAAAGTTTGAAAAATGGCGCGTCAGTGTACCACTGACAAAGGCAGGAGCCGAAACGCGTCTGGTGCTCGAAGGATCAAATAATAAAAGCTTAGATCCTACTCCCGCGAGTGCTGTTTTCTTTACGAAAGAGAAGGAAAGTAGCGGTAATATATATATATATATATATATATATATATATGCAAGTTACTTCAAAACACATAATGATGGCTCAACAGGTACAAGCAGCGCTCTCTGCGAGTACCAGCCAGGAATTTTAACATGCTTTGTTGCTGTTGTTTGATTGATTTGTCATTTTAAATTATCCTGCTGCTATATGACTTAATTGTCATTTTAAAATTATTTCAGTTTATCGCGCTCAACAGAGACACTGACTCACCTCTCTTAGTCTGGTGCCTTTGGGGGGAAATGTCTGCCTTTTTGTCGCCACCTTATTCGGCTCTCCTCGGTCCTTCACAGCTTCCATAGCTGATTGTGGGGAGGGAGACATCTTTGGCCAGAATACTCACTTCCGGTGGGCCGCCATTACGGGACAGAAGCCAAACTAATCTTCTTTACCAGCACCTCCCTGGTCAGGATTTAAGACCGGGATGGCGCTGATGCACAGCGGACGCGTGCAGAGGGCGTGCCTAAGGCAAGCCAGTCTCCACCCTGCCACGCCCGGCACCAGGGGCCAGAAACTTTGTCCGAATTGTATGGGCTCCCGCTAATCTGATTAAATACTCCAAAAGGGAGCTCGAAGCCCTAAAGTAGGCTGTTCATCCTTCCTGTCTGCACTTACTGGTCGTTAATGAATCCCTGAAGTGCAAGAGCTGCGGCTTTTTTACAGAAACATGGGCGCAACAAAGATATCATGCAGGGACTGGGACAGACAAGTTAAAATACTGGAAGATAAGGCTAATTAATTGTAGATCCCTCCCAAAACATTCAACAGAGATTAAGCTATTCAAAGAGGAAGAAGACCTCGAGGTTTTGTTTCTTACGGAGACCTGGCTTTGAGAATGCTCTTCCCCTGAGATTGTTAGTACTCTCCCCCAGGGCTTTGAGATATACTGGCTAGATAGAGTCGGTAAAATAGGAGGTGGCATGGCCATTATTTGTAAAGCACACTTGGCTTGTGCTATCACCCCACTCAAGATTGATGACTGTGAAGCCTTTGCATTTAGACTGTCCCTCACCCCGACCACCTCCCTTACAGGCAGCCTTATCTAAAGGCATCCAGGGACTTGTAAGCCTTTCTTAGAGGTGATTCCAGATATCCTGGTCAGCCTGGTGATAGAGAAAAGTGCCTTTACCGCTTTAGGCGACTTTAACATTCATCTCGATGATCAGACTAATCTGTTAACCAAAAGATGTGTTGCTGATCTCGAGGCCCTACAAGTAACACAACTGATGCACCAGGCTACACATGAAAAGGGCCATAGGCTGGATGCGATTTTCTACAATGACCCTATACTGGAGGAGCTTGCTCCCATCCAGATGCCTTTTCCGACCATTCTTTTATCCCCATCCTATATTTAATACCCCCTATAGTAAAGCCCGAGGGTAGTTGCCCAGTGCTAGGACGTAAATGGCCAAGGCTGGTCCCTGAAGCCTGGCGCACAGACCTTGAGGATTGAGGAGAATACCCCACCAGAAACAAGGAACTTAGAGCAAGCACAAACAAATGGACAACCTAGATGAATGGAACTGTGGACAGGAATTTTAGAAAACCCGGTCCAATAAAACCTAATAATTCCAACAGGTCCTCCTGGTTCAACCCCCAGTTGGTTGCCCAAAGGAAAAACTGCAAAAAGCTAGAAAGGAGCTGGAGGAAGACCTACAACCCTGACCTCAAATTAGCATACAAGGCAGCTATCCAGCAGTACCATAAAAATATTAAGAAAGCACAAGCCTCCTTTTTTGAAGAAAACATAAAGAGGGCCTCTAACTCTTCAAAGGAGCTGTTTAAAATTGTAAAATCCCTTACAACAGTTGAACCAGGCACCCATATTGCTCAAATAATCAAAAGAAAGATGTAATGAGCTTGCCACGTTCTTCAAGAGTAAGGTGGAAAAGATTTGTAATTCTATTCACTCAAACATGAGCCAGAGGCCGGCAGTAATGACAGTCCCTAAGAGCATACAGGAACTTCCCTCTAGCATAGAGCAAACAACAGAGTCGACAACACTGCCATGTTGTCTACTCTTTAGCACTCTGGGTTGTAACCCTTGACCATAAAAGACATTATCCCACTTGTTACTCACTTTATGAATAGTCTCCAGTAATGCTTCCTGGATAGTATACGCCAGAAAGAAGAGGACGCTGAATATATTTATTCCCTAGTGGGACCTGGGAGAACAGAACAGTATCAGGACATGAGTTTCAGCCAATGAAAAACAAAGCAGTCAACCATGTAAGGCCCTCGCCAAAAATACAAGTATGACTGTTCCTTGTAATGCTAAAGCATAACAGTTGAGAGAGAAAATATGTGTGGGGGAGTATAAAAAGAGCATAATCTGGAGTGGAGAAAGGCTGGATTGAACAGGGAGTATGAAGTAAAAAAAATATAGAGCACTGAAAGGCAAGAGGTTCTATTAATATGAGATGGGCATTACAGCTTTGCAGAGAGGAAGTGGGCGGGAATATCAAAGTCAGAATATCATGTGACCAAAATATCAAGGGGCAAAGATGTGAAGTTAAGCATATTAACCCCATGTGTGCTCAGTACGGCCCCCGGCCTTCCTACGTCACGGTGGGCGTTTGCTCAGGACAGCCGGGGACCGTGTAAACGCTGCCTATTCCCCAGCGCGGTGCAAATTCCCCGCCTGTGCGGAAGAATTAATTAGTGGGTGGAGTTCGAACGGGCCGCGGAGGTCCACCGCACAAGCCTACCGTGACGTAGAACGGCCTGGGGCCGACCTGAGCATGCAAGGGGTTATGCCCCCTAATTAAATCCATGCACCGCGACGGAATTCGCGCTGCAGGGAATGGGTTAGAGCCCTACCTCCCTCCTTCTTTCATATTTGGTCGCCTGCTATTCTGGTCACAATATCGTGACCCTTGGATGTTCGGCCTTCAACATTACCTCGTATAATCTATCGAGAGGGGTATTTTGCCTTTGCAGCTGAGGGTGAGTGCAGTGCTCATTGAGCAGCGTGCCTCATTCGGGAGGCATTTGAGGTACCAAAAGCAGTGGTGATGTAGTGTCACTTTTGTTACACTGCTGACACCAACTCCACTAAGCGCCATTTGCTGCAGTGCATGCAGTGGAAATGGGCCCGATCCCTTGTTTTGGTAATAGCACATCAGCTATAATTGGGCTGTAGTGGGTCCCTACAATGCGATAAAAGTGTACTCCCCATTACGCCCCTTTTCTGTTTTGCGAGGAAACAAGTTTTCCATTTGATTATCTTGCAATGAAGCTAGTTGCAGGGGCGTAGCTACGATTGGTGCAACAGGTGCAGTGGCACCAGGGCCCATTAAACCCTGAGAATTGCTAAATTATACTGCCCCAAAAGCATAAAAAGAGGCCCTTTCCCATGCTTGCACTAGAATTCCTGCTACTCTACTGGCTAGTTGATGGTCACGCAAGCAAAACGCCTATATATTTTTGTTGCAATGAAGTGGCAGGAGAACTGGGATACCAATCAATCTTTTTTTAGGTCTAGTGTTAGCCAAAACGTTTCGATTTGATTAAAAAAATATATAAATTACATATAGTAGCATTCAGCCAGCTGTCTCCAACCATTGGTCTGCCAGTTTGTCAATCATATTTTTGTTCTGCCAAGCATAGTGTATAGCAAGGGGCACAGGGTTCACCCTCTTCTTTCATTGGCTTGCCTTTCTGTGAGGGAGAGGATTCTGCTGTTGTGCAGAGTGTACTCACACACACACAGAAGTAGCCCTTTCGTAAAAACTGTTCACAAATACTGCCAAAGCCTAAAGTTGATTGCCACTGCCAGACAAATTGGCTTTGCCAATGCATGTTTAAATTGCAGTTTTGGTATCTGCGTTGTTGTGATGATTGTTTTAGGATAAAGAAAACTCTGTACAGTCTATTACTACCTTTTATAGCTTTATGGAAGGGAATCGGGGTATGACCACAGTGCTGCGTATTTTATTCAAATTTTCTCAGCTGCCGCTTCCTAGTTGAGGGGCCCTGGTTTGAAAATCTGTAATTAGTAGAAGGTAGTATAACCTGTTACAGTTACTGTGAGAACTGGGGTCACCAATTCCACGGGGGTAGCTTGGCGTGAGCAGGAAGGCACCCGAAAGCTTAGGTGTAAAGTAGCAGTGCAGCACACACTCCCACTGAGACAGGAAAAGCACGCAATAAAGGATATCACACCAGCTGGTCTGTTAAAATCAATACACTTTTATCTAGATCAAATTCAGGGCTGGCAAAGCATTCAGGGTAATCAATTCAGCATTAACTCATTAGTAACATTTCATTGTAGGCACATGTAAATCCGCTTCATGAGGACTCAGGCAACATTTCATCATGAAAACATAGATTAATAATTCATTCAAGGAGAACTCATTTAACATTCTATTAGGCATGCTTCAGTAGGAAATTGGGACCTCAGTGGAATCAATAAAACAGGGTCTCATAAGCAATTACCACAATAACCTCTGTGGCAGAACCTCAGCATGGTCCTAAGCAAAACCCATAAAAGCAGTATGGCCTATTCAGTGTTTACCTCTCAGCTTCGGCTTAAGGTAGGTTGTATAGAACAGTCCCCTAACGAGGGGTTATTAGGAGCACCACTCAGTCAGATATGGCCGTTAACGCCCAGTTCAGCGGCCTTGGTTCTTTGTCCCTGGGCTTGAGGCCTTCAGCAGCTCACCAGGGGTCAACGGGCCCAACAACAGTTTCCCAAGGGGGGTGGTGGTCCCAGGCCCTCCGTTTACCCACCTGGGGTATTACCTCCTTCTTCGGCCCTCCCGGGGCCCTTGCGGCGTGGTGCAGGCTGATGCGGGGGCAGGCAGGGGGCCTGCACTCTCTCCAGAGCCCCCGCGCCTGTATGGCAGGCCTCCGTGGACTTCTCCCTGCTCCAGGCAGTTCCCTCGAGCCTCACTCCGGTCTCAGTCCCGGCCCCCTCAGGCTTCCGGGGCCCGGGACCAATCAGCGAGGCTCAGGGCAGGGCGCGCCCACGGCCGCCAATGGCAGAGCGGGGGCGCCAATCGGAGTGCAGCGCTGGCGGGGGCAGAGTCCATGATTATGCCCCCGTCACGTGAGGGTGGTGGTGGCTTCGGGGCCCAGCGCGGCCTACTCGGCACTACGGCGGCCCTCTCTTGGCTCCGGGGGCCGCCGCAATGATGCAGACCGCAGCAGGGACCTCCACAGGCAAGCCCCGGGCTGTGGCAGTGTCCGCGAGGCCCAGACGGCGTCCAGACGACACAGGGCAGCACCAGCAATCCCTGGGCTGCCGCGGTGATAGCGGCAGCTTCTTGACTTGGCGCCCGGGCTGCGGCAGTGTTCCCCGGCCCCCAGAGGAGTCCCAGACAGCGCGGGCAGTGCAGGTACCCCCGGCCCGCAGCGGTGAAGGAAATAGCGCTTTCAGGGGCACAGCGCTCAGGGATCACAGTAGCGCTCACAGAGCTTAGGCTGACAGCATTTCTGAGGGTTACAGCGCTTCTCAGGGGGCACAGCAGGAGAGCGCTTGGGAGGCAGTTCAGGCAGTTCAGGACCACAACTGCATCAGGACAGCACAGGGGGGGCACAGGTTGAGCAGTGGAGCACGTGTAGGGTACAGCGCTAATACCTGGTTGATCCCACAGCAGTCCTTCTTGTAAATAGGTGTTCTCTTGGCGCTTGATGGATTCTGCGCCCTTCTCAGGTAGTTCCTTGGGGGGGATAGGTAATAAGGGGGGTTGAGTTGGTGGATTAAGGTCAGGCTGGTTCCTGTAGATCACTGCAGGTGGTTCCCTGGGTTCCCCCCTTGCTGGGCCAGATCAGTGGGTTTGGTAAAGTCCCTTACTCAACTTAGAAGGCAGTGCCTAGGCCCAGTCACTTCCAGTGGTATAGGTTCCTACCCTAGGCCCTACTGCCTAAGACTCCTGCAGAGGTTCCCCCAGGTCCAGTGATGCCCCAACTGACAAAAAGGGTTCCCTCCTTTCCTTAAATATCCCTAGGTCAGGTGACCACTCTCTAAGGCGGCAAAGTGAGTCCCCTCTCCTATTCCGTAAGGTTCCAGGAGCTTCCACAGTCTCGCTATGGGCAGAAAAGGCAGACTGATGTTGCTACAGTATCTTAAGGTCCCAGCCAGCTCCTGGCTACTAGGGTGCTACTAAAAAGACCACTCCGCAGTAGCAGGGGCCTGTGGCAGCCATGTTGGTAGGAGAGAGCACCTGCACCGTAACACTGATTAGCAGTGGTAAGGTGCTCAAAGACCTAGGTCCAAAAAAAAAGGTGGTGGAAAAAACAAGGCAAGGGCGAAAAAAACGGGGAAAGACCACCCTAGGGCTGACAGGTATAACAGTTACCCACCTGAAATGCATTTCGTTTGCTTACTTTAAGAGACTGGAGGAAAGATGTGGTCCTTATGGAATTAAAATGTGGAATATGCAAGTTACATGCAGATCTCTGCAGCAGGCACATTATTGCCCTGAGCTATCTTGCTAGCACAGGGGACCGTAGTATGCAGGTTAGACCACATCTTTGCAGCAGGCGCATCGATGTACCACACTATCTTTTTCTGAATGAAACAAAACTGTGGCCAGCAGTTTAAGCTAAGATCTCTGGTGCTTGCACTCAACCGTATGAGATATCTCATTGCAGTCGAAGCCAGTTACTTTCTGTATAGATGCAATAGTATTGACATTGAACACCTCATAAAATATTCACTGAGGAAGCTAGTAATAGTTTACATCATTATTTCCCTTAATTATATTTACGATTTGTGTCTAAGAACTCCGTCGGTCGCACACATTTCAGAAGATGACCTAATGACTCCGAGTTAGGTTACTCAAAAGAAGGATTTGCATTAACAGTGTAATTACATGTGTTTAATGGATTGCATTAAGGGGGTGCCTTGAGTACCCCACTCCTGGGACACTAATTTACACGACAGGTCATTTAGAGATGCCCTGTGCAAGCTTATTGGATAGCATTGCTTGGGCCCCGTGACGTACAGCAAACCAGGGTAGATGTGACTAATGAGCTAGGCTTTTGGAGGCTAAGTAGAACCAAATTATGTGGCAGAGTTGACTAAATGATATGGCTAAATTAGAAGAAAGACAAACTATGCAGCAGAATGTGGCACATTTCGGTGCAGTATTATCTTGATATTTGAATATTTGAATTTTAACACACTTTAATTCTGCCTAGATAAAGGTTTCAACTAAATAAGACCTGAAACAAGAATACGCAACTGCCACGCGGCCAGTTCACCTTTGAAAATAGTCTACCACTGTGCAGCACCTCATGTGGTGCTTTTTAAAGTAACTTTTGATCAGTTTGGGCTAGATATCGGCCAGTTGTGCGGCATGCAATGCATTTTATCGGATTCATAGTTATGTGGAAAACAACACAGCTTCAGAATCCAGTGGCCCTGGTTAAGAGAGCTCTCTGTGTATGTCTAAGGAATGGGATACTGGTGCGGGTCAGGACTGAAGTGTATATCCAGATGTTTTGGGATACCTCACTTTGGGATAGCCATGCTTAAGAGGTCAGGTCTTCTCTCAGGACCAGACCATCTGAAGTGCTGCACACCTCATGGCGAATACTTCAAACGGCAGCCAACGTGTTTCGAATCACCATGTCTCCGTTCTTCCGGCCTGACAGAAAGGTCTTGCAGGATGCTGGACCTGGCCCTCTCTGCAGAGTCACCCTCAAACTTTCTGCCTTCACCCCTCCTGTTTCTGAACCTGATGATTTGTTGGCTTTTAGGCCTCTGTGCACTTTACCTCTGCTAACCAGTGCTACAGTGCTTGTACACTCTCCTTTAAGCATGGTAACATTGGCTTACACCCAATGAGCACATTTAATTTAGTTCTAAGTCCCCAGCAAAGTGGTATCTCATGTTCTCAGGGCCTGTAAATTAAATGTTACTAGTGGGCCTGCAGCTCTCATTGTGCCACCCAGTTAAATAGCTCTTTTAATCATGTCTCAGGTCTGCAACTGCAGCCTGTGTGTGCAGTTTAAAACAGCCATTTCGACCTGGCAATATCTACCTTTTGCCAGGCCTAAACCTTCTTTATTAATGCATATGTCAAACCTAGTGTGGGCCTTAAACATCCCATATGGCAGGCTGTGTTGTATTTAAAACATTGGCCTTGTGCTTGTAAGTTTTACATGTCCTAGTAGAGAAAAACTCCTTACTTTGTTTTTCACTACTGCAAGGCCCACCTCTCCTACAGGATAACTTTGGGTTCATGTATTACCTTTAATGAGTGATAACTTGTGATTGGGAGCAGGTAGAAAAAGTCATGTTTGGTGTCTGAGAAAGTGTAATTTAAAACACTTTTTTATGGTAAAGTCTGATTTTAACTCACAATTCTGAAAATGCCACTTTAAAAAAGTTTCCATTTTCTTATCTAACCATTTGGCGCCTGCAGCCTGTTCCTGGGTCACATGACTCAGTGTAGTTGACAGTGGCATTTATGTATTCTGCCCAGACAGCATAAATGTCTTGCTGCACAGCTCAACGGAACTGACTCAGAGTGAAGCAAAGCTCCCAAAGTATCATGCATAGCTTCATCGGAACCAACGATGGATGACGAGAACCCTCAGCAACGCTGCGCATACTGTGCACCAAGGACATAAGGTACAATCCTCAGCGAGCCAAACTTGGTCCTGTATCTGCACTGCGCTCCATTGCAGCCGGCATGAAGTTGTGACTTTGTTCTGGTCTATTGTGACCAGATAACCTCAGTTAGCACCTCTTTGATCTCAATCTTCAAAATTGCATATCTTCAATTCTATTGATTGGATGTTGTCTTTTTGGTAAAAAAAAGAATTTATTACATTTGTGTTTATTCTACTAAATTTTTGTAGGAATATTCTGGCGTTGTGTCTTCACTTCATTGCTGTTTGAGTGCTGCATAAATACTTTATATATCGCCTCTGAGTTAAGCCTGACTGCTTTTGTGCCCAGCTACCAGAAGGTTAAGCACAGATTAATTTAGTGACTTTTGTGGTTCACCAGGACAAGGATTGTGGTGGTTACTTGCGTAGGATTTCACACCCCTCAACCAGCAACCCAATTTCTCACATAGGAGACGACTCTCTTGGCGACAGTTGCCATTTGGAGACAGGAGTTTTCCTTAGGATCTTTGGCAATCTCAGTTGACATCAAGGCTAAAAAAATTGAAAAAAATGAAAAATAAAAATAAATGAGTGTGTCCTCACGTAACGCAACTGGTGCTATGTAAAGCGCTCTGATACCCGATTCAGGTCAAGTTTGCCCTATATAAAACTCCGTAAAAAAAAAAAAGGGTATGGAGAATACCATTTGATTTACAAATGTAACAAGTTATTATGCATTGACTTTTAGCAATGTCTCTCAAAGTTGCTGGTGGTAATGTGTGGATCATTGGTGCAAGGCCTTTAGTCTAGATAAAGTACCCATTTCTCATTGTCTTGGGGTAATGAGGCGATTCACCCTAAAACAGAGAAATCAGGGGTTTGGTGACTGCACTCATTTCCACAGCGATACAGACAAAAGTGAGCACAGTCTCTTTTAATGGCAAGGGCTTCCTGGTCAATTTGAGAATAACTCTTGTCTCTTAGTCAATACCCTACTCACATATCCATCTGGATACCATGTATTGCAGGCTTGTTCTTCTTGTAGCACTGCTGAACTCAGAAAGTGCTGGCGTATATGACTACTGTCTCTTCAGAACAAAGTTATTTCAGAACAGTGATGTCTAACAACCCTTTTTGGTGTTTTGGAATGCTTTCTCAAGGCTCTTTAACTGGTCCCTGGTGACTCTTGGCTTAATCCATTGGTTGAGTGGTTTATTGAGGTTGACCAGATTTGACACAATTGACCACAGTAAGCGACCATACCTAGGGTTTCTGATGTCAATAGAATATAGGGTGGGGCATTCTGAAATTCTCCAACTTTTTCGTGTCCACACTGACAACCTGGCTGGAGAAGATGCACCTGAAAAGTAGACTCCTGTATTTTATAATTTAAAATCTTCTCAATGCAGAAGAAGATCACTTTTGGTAATGATGCATTGCAACGTGGCGATGGGCTGAAGATGGCTTAGTGCAATGTTTTTTGTATAGGTAGGAATGTCATCGTTGATATCCATGATTCACTCCAATCCATTGTGGGGAAAAGAGGATTGTAAATGTTCCTTTTTCTCTGGTTTGTTTCTTGAGTGGGAGTTTCGTGGCAGCTGTGTCTCATTGTTGGATTCATTACATATCGCTTGCGGTGCATTGAGGATGTCATCTCTCGCTGGAGAGATCTTCAGCGCTTTTCACATTAGAATACTCATGCAAAGTGGTTCTCAGCTGCAGTTAGAGCATAATTTCCTTTGGTAACTCATTCTTAAGTGGGTTACCACTTCATCTCCAATGTAATCTCCCACGGAATGGTCAGCATCACATCCTATATCACTAGCTAGACTTGCCATAAACTTGTTATGCCAACTTCAGTGTGAATCATTTAATGTCAGTTCAAGGTTAAAATGGGTACCCAACAAGGTCAGAGCATCGTCCCAGTTCGACTCATCCTTTTTGTAGTTCAAGTTCTAGATTACCTTGACGATCTCCTCCCATGCGTAGTGAGGTAGCATAGAACGTTTTATAATTTTGTCTGTTTAATTCATTGCCTTAGGGTAATTGCTTAAGTTGTCCATCCAGGTATACCGCCAAGCGGCCACTGTTGCGGATGCCACTAGTTCATTAAATGGAGACAAAGGAGAAATTGCTGCCAGACATGTGAAGGTGGAGCAGGGTTCAACACACTTGTCCATCATTCACTGTTTTGACAGCATCACCTGCGACAAACCGGATGCATATAGTTAGGAATTTTCAAAGTGCGTACAATAAGTGTGTGTAATATTTTGCTCCCTTCATGGGTATGCCCTGTTCGAACACCTGTAGTCACATCAACTTGAGCAAAGAAATGTCCAAATTTGGGACCAGGAGGCATGTGACTCAGCACCCTAGTTGGCCCTTGTTAGTTGTCTCTAGTTGGCAGGTTGTTACCCTGTCCAAGTAGGGACACTTCTACCTAGTCAGGATAATGGGCATACATTACTGAAAAAACCCCTGCTCACCCCCTTGGTAGCTTGGCACCAGCAGTCGGGCTTATCTCAGAGGCAGCGTGTGAAGCATTTGCACATAACCAAGAGTAATACAGTGAAAACACTACAAATGGACACTAAACGAGTTTTAGAAAAATAACCAATATTTACACGTGTAAAACAAAAACAAATTGATAAAGATCCAACATACAAATACTCAAAATATGCACTTCGCAAGAATAAGCTTAAGAAAGCAGTTCCTTGAAGTCGGTAGCACTGTCTGGTGCTACCGACGAAAACAACCAAATCCAACAGTTTCGGTCAACCACATCGGTATCAGAAGACTTGTAAACAGTAACTGTTGTTCCAGCTGCCCATTGCGGTGTGGGCCGATGGCGGAGGTCGTCAAGGCTGCAATGTGAAGCGTAGCAGTGCAATGTGTGGTGCCCTCAGGTTGCAGTGCAGGCAGCGGGCCGGTGCTCGTCGCTGTGCTGAAGGTCATGGTGCAAGCTGTAGCGTCCGTCGAAGATCGTTGGTCGATGGGGCTGGCGTCGGTGGGCTGTGGCTGCGGGGTGGTATGGGGCGGTGCTTTTTGTAGCATGCCCCCAGATCACGGTCCAGAACACTGCGGTGATGTCAGCTGGCAATGGCGTCATCGGTGAGACCAGGGTGGTGGAGTGAACCAAGGTGGTGCTGAGCGTGGTCCCACAAGTTGCGTGCAAGAAGCGGCTCGGTGGCAGTGGCGGTCGTTGTCGTCAGTGAGACCAGGGTTGTGGTGCGCAGTGTGGCAGTGCATTCTGCGGTGCCTTCAGGTCACGGAACAGCCAGCAGTCTCAGTGACGGTGTCGGGTGTGGCTTCCCTCTGTGGCATCTGAGACATACGGTCCTGGACGGGGTACCCAGAGGAAGGTGAAGTCTTTGCTGTTCCTGAGACTTCTTGAACCTGTTAAGTGGGTGCACTTGCCAAGTCGACATAGCAGTAAAAACTGTGCGCAAACACTGCGGTGACAGGTCTGTGATACCTTTACAGGGCTACTTCTGTGGGTGGCACAATCAGTGCAGCAGGCCCTCAAGTAGCATTTGATTTACAGGCCCTGGCATACTCAGTGCACTTTACTAGGGACTTAACAGTTAATCAAATATGCCAATCATGGAAAAACCAATCCATCATATAATTTACAGTAGGAGCACTAGCACTTTAACACTGAACAGCAGCGAGAAAGTGTGCAGAGACACTAAACCATCAAAAAACAAAGTCAACACCAGGAGGTCAGAAAGCAAAAAGACAGAGGAAACATGCCAAAAGATGCAAGGTCTAACAGCCCGCGAGCCACTTCCCCTTCCTGTGGGAGTACCTCTGGTATCTTGATAGGAGTCAAATCTTAAAGCCCACTCTCACAGGTTTGAGACCATCATTTGGAAGATGGGAGAGCATCAGGCTGGAGCTCTGGCACATTCTGGCCTTCATTACAAGTGTCCTGCTGGGAAGGCGGCTATTGTCGCACCTTTTATAATTCAATAGCACGGAAATCACAATTTAAAAGGTAACGTATTTAATATAACAAATTACGAATGCTGTGCGTTTTTTTCTGGCCTTTTCCCTCCCTAAAATTCGTCAGCTTCAAGCTGCCAGATTCTCATTGGCAAACTCTGAGAGTGTGATAATTACGTGTTTGCACAGAGATTGAAGTTTAGCGCTGCACTTGTAATCAGTTTTAAACAAAGTTTTGTATCAGAAACCATAAATTCAACCAACATGTTTCGACCTTCGTAATAGGTGGACCAAAGAGTTTTTATTTAAAAAAAGAAAATTTAAATTATGAAAATAGTCCTGCCCTGATGAAGACCTTCTTATAAATAAAAACTCCTTGGTCCACCCATTACGAAGGTCGAAACACGTTGGCAACTACAACCTAGGAGGTCAAGAGCAAACAAGGACTAAAATTCTTGCCAAATGATTATGGCATTTTGAGCCGAAAGAATAAGCTCAAACTATTTATTGAGGATGAAAAAATAAATGTCCCTATGTTAGATCAAAATAAGTAGGACTATAAGAGTTCTCAAAGGAACACTAATCTTCCGTAAATTGATTGGTTTTGCAATGTATTTTGATCGCAAAGACATATGTGTATTTATGTAAAAAAAAAATTATTGTGATGTCAATGTCTTTATATATGTAAGTATTGTAAATATTGTATATGTTGGTGTTTTGCTATGAAGAAAATAACTAGGGTTCGCTCAAAGACAGTTGATAATAGGAACCTTGAATGTAAAAAAGTATAGAAAAAAGATGAAAAATAATGTAACCCAGAGTTAATTAATAAAACATCTGTGGCACAAAGTAAAACTGAATTTATGGTTTCTGAGGCAAAACTTTGTTTAAAACTTATCATACCGATTCCAGCTTCTGAATTCCGCAACTGAATCACTCCCCCGTTGTGTAAAAATGCACTTGTAATCAGAGCATCTGGCTTCAATCGCAGGGAGCCACGCAGGCGGCTCCTACATCAGTAATTTACAACAAGGGGTGGTGATGGACAGAGTCTCTGAATTAAGCAGAATACTCTCACCCAGTCAAGAGATCAGGGCTAGATCCAACACCGTTTTTTAGCTCATTGCACCATCCCAGTTTCAGAACCTGGCTGTATGCAAATTAGTCTGTCCCTGGCCGAGTGCATCATGGGAACAGGGCAGACCAGACTACAAAAGCCAATTCTTACACTGGGAAGGAAAAAAGCTTCCGGGGACCGGTTTTTGGCATTTCAGCCGTCTTCGGCCCGGCTTGCTTGAATCCTGATGGTGCAATGAGCAAGGGACTCACATCTGAGTATACTCTGTCCATCACCACCCCCTTTTTGTAATTATTTTGGCCACCATGAGTGTGGAAGGGTATGCTCAGACATGAGTCCCTTGCTCATTGCACCATCAGGATTCAAGCAAGCCGGGCCGAAGACGGCTGTAATGCCAGAAACCGGTCCCCGGAAGCTTGTTTCCTTTCCAGTGAAGAATTGGCTTGGTAGTTTGGTCTGCCCTGTTCCCATGATGCACTGGGCCAGGGACAGACTAATTTGCATATAGCCAGGTTCTGAACTGGGATGGTGCAGTGAGCTAAAAAACGGTGATGGATCAAGCCCTGATCTGTTGACTGGGTAGGAGTGTTCTGATTTACTCAGATACTCTGTCCATCACCACCCCCTTTTTGTAATTATTTTGGCCACCATGAGTGTGGAAGGGTATGCTCAGACATGAGTCCCTTGCTCATTGCACCATCAGGATTCAAGCAAGCCGGGCCGAAGACGGCTGTAATGCCAGAAACCGGTCCCCGGAAGCTTGTTTCCTTTCCAGTGAAGAATTGGCTTGGTAGTTTGGTCTGCCCTGTTCCCATGATGCACTGGGCCAGGGACAGACTAATTTGCATATAGCCAGGTTCTGAACTGGGATGGTGCAGTGAGCTAAAAAACGGTGATGGATCAAGCCCTGATCTGTTGACTGGGTAGGAGTGTTCTGATTAACTCAGATACTCTGTCCATCACCACCCCCTTTTTGTAATTATTTTGGCCACCATGAGTGTGGAAGGGTATGCTCAGACATCAGTCCCTTGCTCATTGCACCATCAGGATTCAAGCAAGCCGGGCCGAAGACGGCTGTAATGCCAGAAACCGGTCCCCGGAAGCTTGTTTCCTTTCCAGTGAAGAATTGGCTTGGTAGTTTGGTCTGCCCTGTTCCCATGATGCACTGGGCCAGGACAGACTAATTTGCATATAGCCAGGTTCTGAACTGGGATGGTGTAGTGAGCTAAAAAACGGTGATGGATCAAGCCCTGATCTGTTGACTGGGTAGGAGTGTTCTGATTAACTCAGATACTCTGTCCATCACCACCCCCTTTTTGTAATTATTTTGGCCACCATGAGTGTGGAAGGGTATGCTCAGACATGAGTCCCTTGCTCATTGCACCATCAGGATTCAAGCAAGCCGGGCCGAAGACGGCTGTAATGCCAGAAACCGGTCCCCGGAAGCTTGTTTCCTTTCCAGTGAAGAATTGGCTTGGTAGTTTGGTCTGCCCTGTTCCCATGATGCACTGGGCCAGGGACAGACTAATTTGCATATAGCCAGGTTCTGAACTGGGATGGTGCAGTGAGCTAAAAAACGGTGATGGATCAAGCCCTGATCTGTTGACTGGGTAGGAGTGTTCTGATTAACTCAGATACTCTGTCCATCACCACCCCCTTTTTGTAATTATTTTGGCCACCATGAGTGTGGAAGGGTATGCTCAGACATGAGTCCCTTGCTCATTGCACCATCAGGATTCAAGCAAGCCGGGCCGAAGACGGCTGTAATGCCAGAAACCGGTCCCAGGAAGCTTGTTTCCTTTCCAGTGAAGAATTGGCTTGGTAGTTTGGTCTGCCCTGTTCCCATGATGCACTGGGCCAGGGACAGACTAATTTGCATATAGCCAGGTTCTGAACTGGGATGGTGCAGTGAGCTAAAAAACGGTGATGGATCAAGCCCTGATCTGTTGACTTGGTAGGAGTGTTCTGATTAACTCAGATACTCTGTCCATCACCACCCCCTTTTTGTAATTATTTTGGCCACCATGAGTGTGGAAGGGTATGCTCAGACATGAGTCCCTTGCTCATTGCACCATCAGGATTCAAGCAAGCTGGGCCGAAAACGGCTGTAATGCCAGAAACCGGTCCCCGGAAGCTTGTTTCCTTTCCAGTGAAGAATTGGCTTGGTAGTTTGGTCTGCCCTGTTCCCATGATGCACTGGGCCAGGGACAGACTAATTTGCATATAGCCAGGTTCTGAACTGGGATGGTGCAGTGAGCTAAAAAACGGTGATGGATCAAGCCCTGATCTGTTGACTGGGTAGGAGTGTTCTGATTAACTCAGATACTCTGTCCATCACCACCCCCTTTTTGTAATTATTTTGGCCACCATGAGTGTGGAAGGGTATGCTCAGACATGAGTCCCTTACTCATTGCACCATCAGGATTCAAGCAAGCCGGGCCGAAGACGGCTGTAATGCCAGAAACCGGTCCCGGAAGCTTGTTTCCTTTCCAGTGAAGAATTGGCTTGGTAGTTTGGTCTGCCCTGTTCCCATGATGCACTGGGCCAGGGACAGACTAATTTGCATATAGCCAGGTTCTGAACTGGGATGGTGCAGTGAGCTAAAAAACGGTGATGGATCAAGCCCTGATCTGTTGACTGGGTAGGAGTGTTCTGATTAACTCAGATACTCTGTCCATCACCACCCCCTTTTTGTAATTATTTTGGCCACCATGAGTGTGGAAGGGTATGCTCAGACATGAGTCCCTTGCTCATTGCACCATCAGGATTCAAGCAAGCCGGGCCGAAGACGGCTGTAATGCCAGAAACCGGTCCCCGGAAGCTTGTTTCCTTTCCAGTGAAGAATTGGCTTGGTAGTTTGGTCTGCCCTGTTCCCATGATGCACTGGGCCAGGGACAGACTAATTTGCATATAGCCAGGTTCTGAACTGGGATGGTGCAGTGAGCTAAAAAACGGTGATGGATCAAGCCCTGATCTGTTGACTGGGTAGGAGTGTTCTTATTAACTCAGATACTCTGTCCATCACCCCCCCCTTTTTGTAATTATTTTGGCCACCATGAGTGTGGAAGGGTATGCTCAGACATGAGTCCCTTGCTCATTGCACCATCAGGATTCAAGCAAGCCTTGCCGAAGACGGCTGTAATGCCAGAAACCGGTCCCCGGAAGCTTGTTTCCTTTCCAGTGAAGAATTGGCTTGGTAGTTTGGTCTGCCCTGTTCCCATGATGCACTGGGCCAGGGACAGACTAATTTGCATATAGCCAGGTTCTGAACTGGGATGGTGCAGTGAGCTAAAAAACGGTGATGGATCAAGCCCTGATCTGTTGACTGGGTAGGAGTGTTCTGATTAACTCAGATACTCTGTCCATCACCACCCCCTTTTTGTAATTATTTTGGCTCCTACATCAGGGCTACACGGAGATCAGCACAGGGCGTTGAATAGCACATCTGTGCTTACCTGTGTCTCCAGCGTTGGTGAGTGGTACAGGGCCACACCAGTAAGACAAGTATGATCTGGGGCTGCGCTTTAAATGGGCAGGTGCTGTCAGGTACTCAGTACCTACACTTAAAATAAATAGGAGTATACTAGCCGCAAGAGGTCTTCTGGGACAATGGGTACCTGCACATCTGTTTTTCCATTTCAAGCACTGATCTCAGGAATAACGGGCTGTACATGCAGCACCCGGCGTCAGGGCACTTGAGTGCTTGTGACCTTGTTTGGTGAGACCCAGTGTCACACTACAGGAGTCCTCAGAGTTGTGGACCTAGGAAGGCTGATTCTCAGTCTGCCTCAATATGGCCAACTCTCTCTCTGCGTCCTGTGCTGTTGTAGCTTATCATTATGCAGGAGACCACTGAAAGCATCAGCAAATATACCTGAATGTTTCTGAGGACTCAAAGATGGTGCAATTTATCATGTTTATAGGAATCTTGAAAGTATTTCCATTAAAAGCTCTCTTCCCCTATACATGCTTGTCGGGTTGGCGTAGGAAAATAGAGTTAACAGTAGGGGTGTGCGAAATTGTATTAATTGTTTCTAATTAATTTTGCAAAACTCCATAGAAAAATATTTTAATTATAGCTATTGAGCGAAATATAGGTTTCTCGTGTGACATTTTTGCACACGAGCCTGGCTGATGAGGAGTGATAACCTGAAACGGGTCCCAGGATGCCTGTTTCCTGTCTAGAGAGGACCTGGCCTGGCAGTTCGGGCTGGACTGTTCCAATTGGGCGCAGGGTCAAGACTGATTTGCATATGGCTGTGTCCAAACTGGAATGGCGTAGTGGGAAAAAGAAAGATGGATTTAGCCCCAGATCTCTGTACTGGGGTGAATGTTTAACATTGTTCAACATTCTGTCCATCAATTGTTCTTTTTGAAAAAGTCGCGTGGCAGGCCAGCAGTCCACTGATTTGAGCAGAAAATGCCTCTCTGCAAGACATTTCCACATGCAAAATAATCTTTAAAAATTCTTAATTTTATGCATTAAACGAAATTCAGAAATCATACACGTTTAAACGCTTTAATATTCTACCCAGGCCTAGTAAACAAACTTAATGTGCACTCACCGGGGGCGTAGTTATCACTAGTCCAGCAGGTTAGAGCACCACAAAACCCAGACTGGAGCTGATTTTTACTCCCAACAGTGGTTGGGGACCCGTTTCCCCTGCTTGTCTCAGGGTCCACGGTACCCTTACTACCCCACTGGCCATCATAAGAGCTGGTCCTTGGTCGGAAGTGGGGGGCTACTTTCGTCAGAGGCCCACCACCGACCCTAAAACTCTTCTGTAAGCGGCCCTGTATCATTATTAGCCAATCAGCACGGCTGATGACACTTTGCACCTGTCATAGCATCTGATTGACTGCAGAACAAAAGAGGCAGAGAGGAGCAGAACCCGCCGTGCGTTACCGTGGGATAATTATACCTATCCGTCCCTGGGTGTAATGACCGGTTACTCACCGGTAATATTCATTACTCCGAGTCGTAGCCCTCCCCGTCCCAGTCCTTACCAATGAGCATAGCTCCTCCCACCAGAAACTCCCAAGCAACTAAAAACCCATCCCTTCCCTCCAGGCCACACCCACACCCTAAGGCATATAACCATGTGACCCGCCCATCCACATCCTGTACCACCAAGCACAAGAAGCCGAACAGGGAGGGAGGGATGGGAACCAGGACTGGGACGGGGAGGGCTACGACTCGGAGTAATGAATATTACCGGTGAGTAACCGGTCATTACCTCCTCGTCAGCCCTCCCCGTCCCAGTCCTTACCAATGAGCAGATACCAAAGCAAGAATCGGCTTCACACAGTAGTAAAACAGACTCAAGTCGCCCAGGCAGGAAGGCACACAACCCGAGCAGAACGCAACCCAGCGTCCCCAAACCCAGGAGACACAGTCCCACACATCAACCAACGACAAGAGGACATAAAAGCGCGAGGAGAACACCCAGCAGCATACATGCAGAACACAGCCAGGGAGGCCCCCCGGAAGCAAGCCCAAGAAGCAGCCACCCCCGAGGCCAGGAACCTCGAACCGACCCAGGCGCCAACACACCACAAGCCCAACAGCAGGCCGCACAGCGGACACAGCCACCGACGGAGAGCAGCCACAAAAGGCCCCAAAACAGGACCAGCCAGACTAAAGGCAACAAAAAGGGAAAACCACCCCATAAAAAAGGCACCGCAGGAAGGAGGAACACCTCCAGAGCCCGCACAGCCGTCAAACAGATTAGCCGCACCCAAACCCCAGAAAGAGGAACAGGATAGAAAACAGGCAGAACCAGAAACTCCAACGAGGAGCAAAGGAACGAAAGAACGGCACCAGGAGGAACCATCCAAAACCACCCGGACACCAAGGGGCGCACCGGCCCAACGCCCGAACCCTGAACGGCCAACACATCTGCCCACAGAGCACGCAGGGAGGACACAGCCCGACTCAAGTCGAAGCCAACCGCCCAGAAACCCAAGACACGCACCGGAATCCAATGCATACACACCCCGTGCCGGACAGTAAACCAGGAAGGAAAACCCCACGACCGGCACAGGACAGGAGAGGCGAAGGGCAACCGAACAGAGGAAAGGCACACAGCAGGCCCCCACCCAACAGAAGAACAGGGCAACCACCCCCCAGACAGCGCCGGACCAAACCAGAGAACAACCTCAACCCAAGGCGATCCTCGGAGATGCAAAACAGGACCAACAACGGAACCTCGAACCAGGCCAGCAAGAGGCTCAACACGGACCGGGAGGGAAACACCCCACGCAGGTGAGTCGCCACAAGAACAAAACCCCCGGCAGACAGAAAGCCCAAAGGGAATGTCAAAAAGTACCACCAGGGGACATAGTCACAGCAAAGGCAGGATCCAAACCCAGGCCTCCGAGGGCGGGCACCACCAAAGGTACAAGAAACACCAACTAGCCAAAGCTCCAAGGTACCACCACACAGTCCGACCAGACCGACAGGAACCACAAGAGGAGCCAAGGCAGAAAGAGGCCAGGCCAACCGAACCGACCACAGGAGAAAAAGAAAGCAGAAGAAGGACCCAAACCCACACCAGTGCGAGCCTGCGCCACCAGAGGCACAAGACAAACCATCGAGCTAAAGCTCTCCGGTCAAATGAAAGCACCACAAGAACCAAAACCACCAAGGGACATCACGAAAGCAGAGGCAGGATATGAACCCAACTCCAGAGTGAGCCCACGGCAGCAGAGGCACAAGACATACCATAGAGTAACAGGTCCAAGGACAATCAACGCCCAACAAGCCCAAGACAGTCACAGAGGCAACCGCTCACGGGACATAAAAGGGCAGCAACGCAAGAGGAGCGAACCACCAGCCAACAGGACCACCCGCGGCCAATGGCCACACCCCCCGGAAACAACAGCAGACAGCCCAAAGAAGCCGGAACCCAAAGCCCCAGAGCAAGACACACCAGGAGGAAACAAGCGCCAACGGGCCCAAGGAACAAACCCCACAGCAGCAGACAACAGCCGCCTAACATGGAGCCACCGGGGAGAAGAGGAAGACTGAGCCCCCAACAACCACCGCAGTCCTCGCAACAGAGCCAGCCCGCAGGGCACCGGCGGGAAGACCCCACCAACCGAGGCGCCGAAACCACCCAACGAACAGTAGCACCCGAGTGGCGCAAAGAATGGAAGACTCCAAGACCAGAATCCACCCAAACCGACTCAGGAGCCAGCAAACACCCAGTGAAAGGGCCGGAGCCGGAAGGAAAGAAGAGGAAGAATCTACCAACCGGCCAAGGATGGGAACACCCGGAACCCCAGAGCAGGGCAAACAGAGTAGCTGAACAAAACCACCCAGGGAGCCAAAGGTCAGCAAACACACCAGGAGACGCAGACCATCCAAAAGGCAGCCCCAAAAAGCGGAAATGAACACCCCCACAGAACGTAGGAACCACCACGAAGCCGCGTGAACTGTCATATGAAAGCAGGCGTCCCAAAGAACCAGAGAATCCAGGAAAACCCACCAACAGGAAGAGAAGAAACAACCGAAGAGACACCATCATGAAGGAATGAAGAGGGTACCACACAGGCCCAACAGAAACGAAGCCCCGAAAACCGAGAAAGAAAGTCCGACACATCGCCAGAGAACCCGGAACAGGGGCAGCGCAGAACCCATCCAGTAGCCCAGCCCAACAAGGAGGGACCAGAAGAAGAGGAAGCACTCAGAAAACCCCGGGACATGTGGAAGGAAGGAACCCACCGGCCGCGCACCACACCACAAAAGGGTCGGGCAATCAAAGGTAACGAAAGGCAGACCAAAAGCCCGCACACAACCCGTAAACTACCCACACCGAGTAATCGGACTGGAGCCAACAAGAACGACCGCAGCCGCCAAATCGAACTAGGGCACCAACGGAACCCCAAACTGGACAGAGCCCCCGAAGGAAAGCCCCATCACAGCAGCCCCACAAGCAGCACCGCCTCCCCAGGCCAGAAGCACAATAGCCATCGAACAGCCACAGAGGACCAAGCCGCCGCCGTACCAAGGGAACCGAAGGACAAATCCGTCAGGAAACGCAACAGCAGTCCCAACCTGGAAAAAGAATCAGAGGGAACGTAGCCCACAGCACCCGGTAGTCCAAGGCGGCCTCCCAACCAGGCACCAACCAGGCCCGACCATGCCCAACTCCCGAGAGCAGACCAGAGCAGGCGAATCCAGGGAGGCAAGCCCGTAGGCCGCAGAGAAACCTCGACAGCCACAGAGAAGCAACCGAACCCAAAAGCAGGGGCAAGGCACAGACAGAACTGTAGGACCAGAGGCAGAAAAAGATGGATCCAAGGCCACGCAACAAGCAGGACCACAGAATAAGAAGGAACGGCACCCACAGATACCAACAGGCACCGAGAAGGCACACCAGCCAGCAGGGATCGACCATCACTACAGCCAGGACACCACAGCGAACCACTGTAAAGGACACCCCACCGCCAGAGCCAGGGGAAAAACAAGCGTGACAACATCCTTCCACCCCCCATCAAGCACACCGCTCACAGAGTACAGAAAGACGGAGGCCTACAAGCCCCAACAACAGGAAAAAGGGGAAAAAGTCTACAGACTTCCCACCTCCCAAGGGCCAAGGGAACCCCAAACAGTCCCAAACACGTAGCAGAACACCATGAAGCCTGCCCACAGGACTCACCCGAAACCACGTCCGGGGCCACGACAGCAAAGCATCCAGCACATGACAACAGAGAAGGAGCAGTGGAAGACCCAGCGACCACCCCCCCCAGTCACAGCGGAGCCCAAACCACACATCTCCAGTAGGGGAACAGAACAGAGAAAGTAGTGCCCAGACCAAGCAATGCAAGATCCACAAGGGCCAAACAGGGAACGCCACACCCCAACAGGATAGTAGGCCAGCCCAAACATGACATAAAGAGGGAGTCCCAGACCCCCCCAAACACCATGATCCCACTAAAGCAGGGACTCAAACGCACATGAAACCACAGGTATCCAAGGGGAACAAAACACAGCCGCCAAGCAGACCGTCACACACCCACCTGAAAGGAGGACAGACGTGCGGAGAAGCCAGCCATGCACAACACCCCCCCCCACCCCGGGCGAACCCGCTAGGACAGGGAATCAACCTGGAAGAGGGGAGGCCCCAGCAGGAAGACAAGTCGTGCCGCCACCACGGGTCCCCTCCAGAAACAAAAGCAAAGCCCCACAAAAGGGGCAGAGAGCGACCCACGGCCGGAGAAAGAGGCCAGGGGAGAAACCAAGGACCTACAGCACACAGAGTCCCGACCCCCCAAAGAACCGGCCCCAGGCAGGCGTTTTGTAAAGGTAATAAAGCACATTACTTCCGTAAAGGGCAGGCTAAAACACCCATCACGCTCCACCGCACATAGAGGATTATGTCACAGCGGTAAACAGAAGCAGCCGAGGCGCAGCCCAACACAAGCAGAACACCAGGGCCCCCCCCCAGACGGAATGACAAAGGGATGCACAGGAGAAAGAAGAGGCAGCCCAAAGATCCACACAGACATGGGAACAGTGGAAAACGTAACGGCGCGCTTTCCACAAGCACCAGTTGTGTCATAGAAGGACACATGTCACGTGTTGGCGGGGGAGGAAATGCGACACGCACAGAACCATACGAGGCTGAAGCAATGCCAAAACCCGAAACCGGGTCCAAAGCCGGAAACAGCGCACGGGACACCACATCCTTGCCCCCGAACACCCGGACAAACCAATGGCAGCAAACGGAGGGAAACACGGGCCCGTCACGAGCACCCAGCCTCCAAACACACTACCAAGGAGGAGCCAAACCGCCACGCCACAGGCGAGCAGAGAGGCCAGCCGCGCCCAACACACCCCCCCTCCCACCCCGGGTGAACCCGCTTGGGCAGGGAACATACCCGGAAGAGGGGAGGCCGCAGCAGGGAGACACCACCCCACACCAGGCAGTCAAGGCCCCCCAACCCCACGGTCCCGCTAAAGCAGGGACTCGAAAGTACATGAAAAGAAGACCGGTACAACTGGGGAACAAACGGCCGCCCAGCAGGCCGTTTCACACTCACCCGAAAGGAGGCACCGGTCCAGCACCTCCCCACAACGAAGTTGCCAGGAAATGAATTCCGCAGAAAAAACAAACAGGATGTGGATGGGCGGGTCACATGGTTATATGCCTTAGGGTGTGGGTGTGGCCTGGAGGGAAGGGATGGGTTTTTAGTTGCTTGGGAGTTTCTGGTGGGAGGAGCTATGCTCATTGGTAAGGACTGGGACGGGGAGGGCTGACGAGGAGGTAATCACTGCTGACGACAGCGAGGCCAGGATGCCGCAATTACCCCCACAATAACCAGCAGCGCGTGGGCCACGCCCCTTCCGCCTCTTCAGCACGCGCAAACACTTTTTTTACGCCATAAAGTCAGAATATAATTACTCCCCGACTTCGAAAACCCCAGGAGTTCGGAAACCTGTAATTAGATATGAAGGCATCAACATGAACACATCTGGATTTCCGCTGTGGGTTTGTTAGTAGACCACCCCTGGATTTGTGAGCAAGGCCCACTGGTGATAGTTGTGGGCGCCACTGAGTACAACTGTGTGAACAATGTCGGCTCTCGCCTTCCTTATATTCACGGGCGATGAAATTGTGCGGCTGTCCAGGTCTACATTGTGAGGTGAGGTTGAGTAAATTATGCGGCAAGCAAAGTCACAATATGAGGCACGGAAAGTCATTGAAAGCAAATTTGCTAAACTTTCTTTGGTGATAGTTTCTAGCAGGGCTTTAAGTGGATTAAGTTTCTAGCAGGGCTTTACGTAGATTAAAAAAACGGGCAGGTCTCCCAAAGGGGCGTGGCCGATGTAATTAAGAGCATGGCTCAAAAACACATAAGCTAAAAATGTGTGTTTAGCATAGTGTGCCGCCCAAATGGTATTGTACTGCTTCTGTCATTGCGTTCAGATATATAATACAAGCAATATTACACCTATAACAAGTCATAACTACTGGCTTTGTCAATGATTGTTCGTTGCCTAGGCTAAATAAACAACAATTATGGCTTCGTCGTATAGAATATTGAAAATGCTTCAGTTCTGAAATGATGAGACTGTGAAAGAAATATAAGGAGTCTCTTTGAAGTTACATCAAAGGTATTGAAGGGTGATATTGCCGCAGAGTTTGGATTTATCTTTTCACCCTGAGGAGTGTGGGAAAAACTAAGAGCCCGATAGGGACCGGTCTCATCACCTGCTTTTTAGAGCTGCCGGTGCTGAGAACCGGTAGGACCCGGTCCACTTTAAAGGCCGGTTTTCTAGCTATTTTGAAACACTAACATTGTGATACATATCAGAAGCATAGCCTTTGTGGCATGGACCCAGGTGCAAGGAAGGAAATGCCCCCTGCTGCAGTTTGAATAATTCAACACAGCAATAATCAGGGTTCAGTGGGCCCCTCACGCTTCTAGGCCCCGTGCCACTGCACCTGCTGCGCCATGGAAGCTACGCCCCCTGATACACATAGGATTCCATAGCTGTGGGATTACATAGGCTTCTTAAGAGAGAACGCTTTGCGGATTCTATTCAAATTGATATTCACCAATAATTGTCAGTCTTGCCTTGCATGGAAGAATTTTTTTTTATTAAACCAGTCAATCTTTCCACACCCAGAGTAAAATAAATCAAGACATTGAAGCCTCGTGTACCATTGCACTCAGCACACTTGTTGTAATAAAAGGTGCGCCTCATTTATTCAGCTTATCTCCGTTATATGTTTTAGAACTTAAGTATTGGATTTATATTTTGTTCACAGTACAGTAGACCCCAGAAAACCTCTTGTTCAATGAAGAAGCAGACCTGCAGAAGAGCACGGTCCATTTGGTACATATGTTTTACGCATCTTACTAAGGTGTTATTTAGGATTTAGGCCATTTTACCTGAAAAAGAGAAGCAGAATAGGGTTGGGTTTCTTCTAAATGGTGAGAGCTCCCCAACTACTTCGAAAGCAGTGCCTGTGATGTCAATTTTATTTTTTTGAATAATGAAACTAAACATTTTTATTCATATGTATTAATTTGTTCATCCATTTGTTTGTAAAGCTGCAGCTTTATACAATAATTTAATTCTTTTTTCAAATCGTTAGTTTGGAGCTGAAAGTCTCTAAATCATTAGTGTCCTTGGAGGCCGCAGGTTCTTCGTTTATTCAGACTCTCGCAAGCCAAGCCAAGAAGACGCAAGAGGGGCCACTGCCTTTGGTGGAAAATCAAGAACTGGAATTGGGCCCTTTGAGCACCAGACAATGAAATGAAATGAAATGAAATAAGATTTATAGAGCGCAGCATAAACTTAACAAAGAGCTTCTATTACATTTTACTTGATTGAAATCCTCCAATAGCAAAGTGAGAGAAGAGAGGGGAGATGGAACAAGAGAACTGGCCAGTTAAAGGTCTGCTTGAAATCGGATCCAGTCCATGTTTGGGGGGGGGACATCCCCCACGATATTGTTCTGTAAAGTTAAAGCATCTTTTAAAGAGTCTGGGCCTCAATTATGAGGCCTTGCATCACTTTTATGCCGCCGGTGCGTCACTTTTTGTGACGCACCAGTGGAGTAAAAAATGCGCCTTGTTGCGCCATTTTTACAAAGTGACGCATCTAGGTAGATGCGTCACTTTGTAAACCCCTGCGCCACATTATACCTGCGCCAGGTATAATGTATGCAAGGGGGGCATATTGACGCAAGGAAGGGTCGTAGAAGTGATGCAGTGAAATCTGTGATTTCACTGCGTCACTTTTAGGACGCCATTGCGTCAAAATCTTGCGCCTGCCTCACAGCAGGCGTAAGACTGACGCAGGCCCTTTCACATGGGGCTTGCCCCATGTGAAAGGACGCATTGCTGGAGTTGCGTCACACTCCAGCAATGCGTCACTTTTGCGCTTACAAATACGTCAGAAATACTGACGTATCTGTAACTCCTTGCGACATGATGCGTCATACATTAAATATGACGCATCAGGAATGTCGCAAGGAGTGCGCACTGAGAAGTGACACATCGCTGCTTTCACGCAGCGATGCGTCATTTCTCATAAATGAGGCCCTCTATTTTCTTCTTGAATTCAGTGGGTTCCAGAGTGGAGCAGCCATCAGTGAGATAGACCAGTGTCCTTGGGATTTTCCATTGACCAGGAGCTGGGTCATCAGCTTTGATCTGCTTGCGTCTAGCTCAGAATTAGTATTAAGTGCTCTGGGCTTCAAGATAGTGTTGAGAATTTTGAACTTTGTTCATTTCGCCGCTGAAGGGTCTCGAGGACCTGGTTCGGGTGAGTTGATTATTTAGGTTAAGGTATAGTCTGACTATGTGATTTGCAGCCTCTGAAGTCTCACAACCTCTTTCTTTGCTGCTCTGGCTTTAGTCCAGTCTAGACATCACCAAGGCCCTGACCGGTTCCATGAAGCGTGGTAATCGCAGAACCAGGAGGATTCTACCCAGCAGCATTACGCACCCCCTGCCACGGCCGAAGGACAGTTTAACGTTGAACATCATTCTGAGATTTCTATCTGCGTTCGCTGGGATTGCAGAGGCTTCTGGCTCCTTGGACCAGTTGAAGGGCCTTCACACAAGGATGGCATTGGGACATAATGCCCCAGGACCTGCCCTTTCCAGGGCCCTGTTCTCCTTCCACAAAACGAATGCATAAAGTTTAAAGTCATACCACTAGATAACGTAGGATGCGGGAGCTGACATTTTTCTTATAAATATGGTTTTGGGAGTATGTCGACTGGGCTCCACAAGTTGTTCGTACCAGAGCCCCCCAAAAGCTTCCAATGGGCCTTTGCCCGTTGAATGGCAGGCTGTAGTTTGAGGATTCTAAAACTCAAAGGGTTCCAATTTTTATGTCATTCAGGCAGAGAACATTCTCCGTCATCCAGTGGTTTCCATTGTAAGACCAAACAATCATTTGCAATGCAATAGGTCTCGCATTTGCTAGAGTTTAAGCGATTGGCATTGTAAATGACAATGCCTTTTATTGATCTATTTTGATAATTAACACTTAAATTAAAGGCATTGTAATTTACAATGCCAATAGCTCAAACTCTTGTAAATGCGAGACCTATTCAAAGAAGCATACGCCATTGTCCAGGGCTGCTTGGAAAGTGAAACCGCGCATGGCACACTGAATGTTGCAGGAAAGCATGTCGTGCCTACAGTAAGATAAACTCATTTAAGAAAATAGTGCTTACAGATTAAATAAGACATAGCCTGTAATAACAGAAGTAAAAGGGCCAGTCCTCATGGGAGGTTACAAATGAAGACAAGGTGGTACCAAGGAGGGACCAACAAGCCTATTAACGAATCAGAAGCCAGCATTTACACAGTAGAATGACACAAACCAGTGAGAAAATATGGGTGGAGCTTCAAGTCCACACTCGAATACAGCATGCTTCACAGAGCAGCGCATGCGCTGCCCAGGATCGACCTAAAAAGCGCGAAGAGTGAGAGCCGCGCACCCTTTATGAGTCCCAAATGCGAGCTCTGGCCTATTGGGTCCAGTGCACAGGCGCCACGCACTGGAGCTATCAGGGAAGAACCCACCTGAGCACTGGCAGCACAGTGCAGGCCACTAGGCTTGCAAGTGCAAGATTTATTCCAGGGAGTTGTGGAGGACTCATCTTCCTCAAGATGCCCAAGGACCCTTCTTACCCTCTCCCCCGCCCGTCCCACTTTAGCCAGAGCCTAGAGAGTATAGGTAGAGAACGGAAAAAGTGCAGTGGCTGTGCAGGGAGCGATGAAGGTGTCTCCTACCTCTTAGAAGCTGCCTGACTTGTTATAGCGCTTCCCACAGCTTCTAGCTCTAATG
The DNA here is from genome assembly GCF_964261635.1 of Lissotriton helveticus. Taxonomy (NCBI): domain Eukaryota; kingdom Metazoa; phylum Chordata; class Amphibia; order Caudata; family Salamandridae; genus Lissotriton; species Lissotriton helveticus. The sequence goes on from NC_136073.1 coordinate 743,846,231, forward strand.
CCGCTAGCTGTCACCCCTTCCCACTGAGATCTAGCTCCTACTTTGCCTTAATTTTTGATTCGATTGAACTAGACACATTTGTTGTTGAAATCTGAAAATTATGCGGCAGATGGCAGCAGGGGTGTAAAACAGGGGCCCCCAGTCCCTTAGAAGGCCTCCGTTCAGTCTAAGGACCATGAATATCCGAGGCATGGGAGACTTAAAGGCCCATCGTCACATTCTGCGCGAGAGTGGAGGCTTGGCATCACTGGATGGTCGATGGCGCGTCAAGGGCTTTCAATGCAGCAGCTATGGGATCAGGGCACATGTCCTATAAAAAGAAGTGGGGGGACGCTGACGTCACAACAGGAAGTGATGTCAGAAAGATGGCTTGCACCATCAGACTCATTGCCTCCTCTCGCTTACCCCTTAGATGCGATTGCATCAGAGAAGCCAGCGCATGAGCAGCGTTCTGAATGAGCTCCGATCTCGCCCCAGAGAGGACAAAGAGCCAGGCCCGGACTGGCCGTTGCGGGCACCGGGCAATCCCCCGGTTGGCCGCAAGGGTGGGGGCCGTTTTTGGGCCCAAGGGGGCCGTTTTTGTTACAGGGACGTTTTTGCAGCATAGCTGCAAAATCGGCCCTGTAACAAATTCGTCGGAAAAGCGGCCCTGGTAAAGAGCTCGGTGGCATCCCCCCTCCCCCAGGGGGAGGAGGGGGGCCGGCCGACCACTTTGCCAGGGCCGGTTTTGGTTCCCAGTCCGGTCCTGCAAAGAGCGAATGTGTGGCTCCATTTGTTCCAGTAATCGAGCTCCTGGTAAAATAAGTGGGGGGACGCCGTCCACCCGCGAGGTACCCTGACTCGAGCCCTGTATGGGATGTCTTAATTTAAGTGGCCCGAACCCTGTACAGAAGCTCAGACCCTATGACACAGGGCTTCTTGTGCCCTCGCTTTGCTGCCTGGAACTGCACAACCGGCGGTGCCAGTCGTTGTGTGCAGGCTCCCATGACGTCGGGATTATGTGGTCCTTGGGCGGACGCACCAGAGAACAGAGCTCGATTTGTGTCTGCTAAATCCACCACACTGTTCGACGTACTGCTTTCCCAAATGCAATGTGCACGGAAAACTCCACCACCCCCGATTCTGTGAATCAAGACCGTGAATTTCCATGTGCAAACTCAAGTTTTGCACATCTGCTTGGAAACGGCCTCTGCAGCTGCATTTACAAACTGGGCTTAAATCTGCAATAGATAATGTAAACCAGGCGCGCAACTCCCGTAGGATTCTTGGGGGCAGATTTACAAGCCCCCTGCGCCACCAGTGCATCATTTTTTGTGACGTACTGGTGGCGTATTTTACTGCTCCATATTTACAAGGACAGGAAAAGCCACCCTTCGTGACTTTTACTGTCCTTGTAAATATGGCCCCTTTACATGAAGCACTTTGGGTACAAGTGGCGTTACATGGGTGTTGTTGTGCGTATTCCCACCCAACATCCATTGAACCAGACACATTTCCAGATATACGAGGAATTGTAAATGCGTCTGAATGCTACACCTCCCTAGGGGGGGCGTAGGGCGTAGGAAGGCGCAATGAGGAGAAATGTTTTCATTTCTCCTTGTTTTTTCCTCTTTCAATGTGTGCTACATTCTACAGCACACATTGAAAGAGGAAAATGCCTGTAGTGATTGTTTTTGTGCAGGAAGGTGCCCCTTCCTGCACAGAAACAATTTCCCCATGACGCAGGCATCCTTGCACCATGGTGCAAGGGTGCCTTCTCCGGCGCATGGCTGCAGTTTGTGTGCCAGCGCAGGGGGAACCACAGAGATGCTGACATATTGTTGTAAATATGCTTCATCCCTGTGCTTTGAAAGTGACTCAGTGCGGCGCAACCTAATGGCTTGCGGAATGCACTGAGTCACTTTCATTGTAAATCTGCACCAAAGTGCTTCAGACCCCACCCCCTCGTTGTGTGTGTCAGCCCGGGCTGAGGCGATTTTTCAGGCACACATGGGCAGTTTTTGAGCTTATCGCAGCCACACCCAAGTACATCACAGGTCTTTAAAAGACCATTTACGTGTTAACGAGGCTTTGTTGTTTTTTTGCCCCTTCATCACCACTCTGCCTAGTGCTGGATGAACTAGCCCCCCCCCCCCCTCGAAATTTGGCTCTAGTTGCGCCTCTGATGTAAGCCCTACTTTGCTTTGAGATTTTTAAGCTGTATCGAAAGTGACGCTACTGCAAAATCTCTAAGCACTGATTAAACTTTTTCACGTCAGCAGGTGCCAAATGTACTATAACTTCAGGATTCTGAATAAACTGGATTTTGTTAACAATGGTATTCAAGCAGAGTTCTCGAAGCTAGCGTAGGTGCGACTTTTGCGTTCATTGCCATAAGGTTCAGGCAGATGCAGTACTTTAAATGGGGAAAAATAAGTGCAGGTACTCATTAAAATAGAGTGTGGAAAGTGGGCGGGGCTAGGGGTGGGGCTAAGGGCAACATTTGATCATACATAATTACTTCTGTACCAGTTGCAGCACATATTAAAACACATGAGAAGTGTGTTTCTGTAAAAAAAACAAAAAAAAACAGATTAACTTCTTACCTAAGATAAAAGTCTTGATGGCACTTTCACCCAAATGGTCGCTCACACCTGATTCACAGTGCAGGGTCTGTCTAGAGACCCTGTCCTGTTAATAACAGCGTGACACGAGCCCTCTCAACCCCCTGCAGTTTGGCCCATTCAAATGGGCGCTGCTGGAATCTTCGCCAGCAAATCTGCAAAAGGCTGCTTCAGCAGAGCTAATTACTAGCTCCTCGGAAGCAGAGCGGCCTCTGCCCTGCACTGGAGGAGAAACCCTGAGCCTGCCATGCTGTCGATCACGGTACCGGTACTCACCCTGGCTCCAGAGAAATGGCGGTAGTGATGGCAAAAAAATTCGGAAGTGCCGGTACTCAGTACCGGCGAGTAGCGGCCCATTAAAAGCACTGGGCAGATGTGTAGCGTAAAGATGCTCTTTCGGAACTTTGCGGCGCTAGGAAAATACTTGGGCAACCCCATTGACCTGCTGCACGTGTGACAGGATGCATCGCAGAAGAAAGTCATAGCCTCTGACCATAAAAGTGAGAGAGCACAAGTCTGAAAAATGTATGAGTGCACCATATTTACAAGCACGTAGTTAGTTTAAACATGCTTTTGCACACGAGTGTTTTATATTTAGAAGTGAAATACACAGAGTGTCTTATATTCAGTAGTGAAGTGTATAGAATGTTTAAGTAGAGTAACAATAATCATAACTGTGTGAGATTCATGTAGAAATGTTGGAATGAATATGAAAACCTCATGTTCTCATGTTAAAGGAATCATGTTAGAGTTGAATAGAACTCTGAAAATCCAGTATATTGTGTAGGCCTTAGGGCAATTCACAAGCAAATCTAAACGTGCTGCTAAAATAATGTGAGATGGGGTTAACTTGGTTCTTCCACAAATGTATTATCGAATTAAGTCTGAAATATATGTTTTATAGATGTGTTGTTTTAGAAACGTATGCTAGTTAAGAATGTTGTTTAAATCAAGTTAATGTTTTAGAGTGCAGGGACTCGCTTCATGTAAATCAAGGAGGCCTGTACTGATAATGTCATCTCCTTTGATGTGCCATGTGCTCGTTAGAGGAGAAGTCGAGAGGTGTCCAGCACAGAGCTTCGAGTGTGCTTTATGACCTATAGATATGGTGGAGTCTGGAATTTGAGGCCCACTGCAGGACGGACTGTATGCAGGTGCGAGGGTCCTAATCAGCTAGAATGAAAGGGGCTTTGTTCAGTGGCGCTTGGCGCAGGCCTGTAGGAGTTTCCAGGAATTTCAGGGGGTATCAGCGCACTGGAGAAGAAGCCCGGGAACCAAGGTCAACTATAACGAGGGTCTTGAAGAGTACCATCATGGAGTTTACCGCGCAAAGATGTACCACGTGAGGGGCGTCCCAAGGGGCGTTTCTATTGGAAATGTGATTTGGTATTAGGGAAAGCGACCCGGGAGGAAGTTAGAGCAGATGATTTTGGGAGCCTAAGGAAGCGGATGGGTAGGCAGATAGGCTGATCAGGAGAGACCCATTATCAGAGAAGAGACAAAGAGAAGTGCGTGATCTTCTTAGGAAGTCACCACGGCTGACACCTAGAGGGGTAAAGATCTTGTTAAGTAGGGATGTCACTTAGTGTAGTGTAGGGACAGACTAACCTGAATTTTTCTTTTCTGTAATGACTTTGAGGTTGCAACTTGTATCCATTTTGGCAACGCTCATGCTTTTTGAAATTGTACTCATTATTCTGTTTTTCAGACTCAGACTATTCAAAAAGTTCATGTTCATAGTGATACCAATTTATCTTCTGAATCTCATTTTGAGAAGTTTGTATCTTCAGTTATCTTTGACTTTATATTAAATCTTTGAAACTTAAATTTGGTCAGTGGTCATTTAGAGTGGTGTAAGTTCTTAAATTGATTGACTTATTGTTAGATTACTTTTTACTCAATGACAGGTACCAACGATTCAGTCGACTTAGTTTGGGATCTGGTAAGGTAACTAGTATCCAGTAATCCCGCGTTAGCAGTTGGTAGCAGAGTGAGGATGGTTATCTTCTTGAGGAAGGTAATCTAGAGAGGTTAGTTTACCCCAAGGCCCCTAGACGTCGAGAGACGAGCAGCGGAAGAATCGTGTGCCGAAAGGTGCAGACGGTGCGAGAAAAGCAGCAGTATTGGAGGAGAGTGAGTATAAAAAGGGTCATGCGTGAACAGATTGCGGTGTTTTGTGTTGTATTTGTATTGTAATGTCTTGCGGAGTTGAATGCCTGTAGTGTGAATGAGAGAAGGTTGTGAGCGCGCGCAACCTGGTAAACTGGTTACCTGGTAAACGGGTGAACTGGTGAAATCTTAAGTTCAGGCCAGAGCTTAAGTGGTTTTGGGTGTATCGAACATCCAGGGTAGTTGTCGACCATAGTACGGAGGTCACGAGGTACCATTGTCCGCCGTGGATACAAGATAGGGGGAGTGTAAGAGTGAGTGTATGAGTAACGGACGCTGGTCGAAAGTTACTGCGTGTGAGTAACCTATCGGAGAAGGCGATTGTCTGGAAGTAAACGGAAAGACATTTCGCCAAGTTAAGGTGACAACTACAGAAAGACTGTGGGCGTACAGTCAAGAAAGGTGATCGCTTGGACGGAAGTAATCATTTTTTCAGAGTATGAATGGGACGCGTGCATGACCGAGGAGACGAGCTGAGAAAGGAGGGGAACTGCTGCGAAGGGGGACGGGTGACGTCGGCTAGAGCCGCGCTGTGATTGAGCGGTTGGTGTGACGTTAGCTAGAGCCGCGCTCTGGTTGGGCGGCTAGAGTGACGTAGGAGGAAAGTCGCGTACGGATAGGCCAGTTAGTGAGAACGGGGCTGAGATTGGTGGAATATCATCAGGAAGTAAACAACCGCGGAGAAAGAGCGAAATCATGAAGTGTTTTAAGTGTTTGAAAGGGATTTTTAAACGAAAACGAAGTGAACATTATTATGGGGAAGAGGCTCCGCCGGAGGGTACACCAGCTCATTATATGGCAACGAATGTGGGGTTGCATACCATATTATGGATTGGGGCTTGGAATAAGCTTACGGAAGGGAATGAGGAAATGCAGTTCCCGAGGTACGGGACATTTAAGTTAGAGGTGTTACATCGGCTAAAAGCAACCATGTCCTCGTTGAAACCCTCGCCCAGACCAACACAGTTTGAGGCCCTTAATGCATGGATTAGGGCTGCACACGACAGAAATTTGAACAGGCGTCAACAAAGACTGACGCGATCGGTGCATGCGGCTGAAGTTCCAGCATCGAGGAACCTGTGTCATGACCTGAACCCAGGGGACTGGGTGTTGGTTAAAAAGCACGTCCGGAAGAACTGCCTAGATGTTCGCTGGCGTGGGCCCTTTCAGGTAATCCTGATCACGAATACCGCGCTGAAGTGCGGGGGGCTACCAAATTGGATCCATGCATCCCATACTCGAAGAGTTCCAGCACCTCTAGAAGAAACAGCTCCTATCCCAGACGAAAACCCGGAAGTGGAAGAAGAGTCGCAAGAAGGGACCGAAGCAGCTGAGGGGGTGTCGGAAGAAGTTGGGAACGCATCGGATTCAGAAGAAGAGCGAAGGCAGGACGGCAGTGAGACTGAAGACGCAACTGAAGGAGAGAGCAGCAGTGAATACGAAACAGACACAGATCAGTACCAGAGTGATCAAGAACCGAGTGTGAGGACGAGATATAGGAGAACAAGGTGTGAGGCTGCCACTTGGCCGGGAAGAGACAGGAGGCTAAGTTTGAGGTCGGCCCAGGAAGAAACACTTGTTCCTATATCCGAAGACTCGGATCAGGAAGAAGATACCCAGGAGGGAACCGAGGAGGGCCCTAGAAGATCAAGGAGGGTACGAGTGCCTAGTAGAAGATACTCTACTCCTGATTGGACCTACCTCGTTGCAGATGTCGGTGGGGCACAGAACCGGGAGGGTCAGGGAAGTGAACCTGATCAGAACTGACCCAATCATCACTGTACAAATACTGTTCCTGCTACCGGGGGCGGAGACTGAAAGGTTGCTGACACTCAACATCGTCTATCCTCCTCTCCTAAGCGGAATAAGAAAATTGATTTTAGAAACAGTTGAATTTCCAGTTTGCTGTTCACGATATCCAGTGTTGGAGGGAACTCTCCTTCGGTTAGAAATGCTTGAGCGAGTAGTGGAAGCTCTTGGAATGCTCATTGTGTTGGACTAACACCACATTGCGAATGTCTTCAAAGGGGCGCAGAACTGGAAAGGTGAAGAAAGTGATCCTGATTAGAACGGACCCCTTTGTAACCGTGGATGTAGAACTGATAGTACCAGGAGTAGAAATTGAAAAAACGTTAACTCTCAATTTCGTCCGTCCACTTGTCCAGAGCGAAATACGGAGAATAATCCTAGAAACAGTTGACTTTCCATGTTGTTGCAAGAATTGCCCAGAACTTGAGGGAATGTTTCTTCGGATGGACATTTATGAAGACGTAGTGTCACTCCTTGAGCCATACATAACTTCAGACGGATATAAGACTCTTGAAAAGACTTTGTAAAATTACTGCAAGATAACCTAGCGCCGAGTGGAAGAAGAAAAGTGGTATGGGTTTCCTTTTAGCGGACGGAGAAGGGCTAGGGTTGTCTGTTTCTACCGAACTTTGAACTGTTTTGCGGAAATAAATTGTCAAGCTTCCAAGTGTTCAAAAGAGAGACATTGCGAGAAAGAAAGACTTTTTGCTCAGAAAGAAGAAGAAGCGAATGCTGGAAGAAAGTCAAGAACTACACTGTTTGAGAACATGGAGGCTGGCAACCCGAACCGCAGGGCAAAATGTATAGTTGGCACATTGTTGGGAGTGGTGATTTCCCTGATAGTTTTAGTGGTTACTGTTTCATACATAGTGGGACATGAGAGAGATGCAGCTGCAGTCAAGGAGGTCAAGGGAGTGTCAACACCGAGAACCACTATTGTTAATGATAAGGGAAACATCAATGATAAAGACAAAGCGTTGTTAGATGCTGAAATAAAAAGGTTACACACAGATGAGTCACAGGGAAATTTCAGGTCAAATGCTTATGCTAAATTGCTTTATGAGTACATTGATGTCATGGAGGCGAAGAATTGCTACGTTTGTATGCAATTACCAGCTTCGGTAGAGGAGGGTATCAGATACCATCATCTTCCATTGACATATGGAATCACATGCAGTTTGTTGTTGAGCATATTTTATGGACGAGAAGGATTTGAGTATTATTTCTCGAATTTCGACTCGACATTGCCAGAGGTCCCAAATTACAAGCATTTGAATAAGTGGGACTATTACAAAAGCGAAGACAGATTACACAAATGGTTTATTCCATGGAAAACGTTAGATACTTCACATGCTCGAAGAAACAATCTGACTTGTCAAGTGTCAGAAATTGAGAAAAAGTTTATAGGGCAAGTAGATACTAGATACAGGAGGCAGAAGATTCTAAAGGCCTCAGGACAATGGGAAACAGATTGGACCAAGGAGGAAAGGATACATCAGAGAAAGGGTAGCTTTGGTCCAATTGCTTTAGACAAGGAGAAATGGGGGAAACTGTGCATTCACAGGAGTTACTCCTATTATGAGAATTTGTATGTAGGTCAAGTCAATTGTGAACATGCCTTTCAACTGGAGTATTACTCTAAGGATTTTCTGAAAGAGATGCAAGCAATTCCAAATGTATATTTTGTATGTGGAAGAAATGCCTATGTGAAGCTACCAGATAATTGGTACGGATCATGCTATCTGGCTATTGTCTTCCCTAAAATATATCATGTTGAGAATTTAGAAACGACGAAGAAAGAAATACCAACTAGAGGGAAGAGAGGGCTGGGTGCAGCAGAAGTAATTGGAGATGTATTCGGTGCTGCATTCCCTATCCTAGGAGTGATATTGAATGACATTAAGATCAGGAGGTTAGCTACAGTCGTAGATAGGCTATCTGCCAGCACTGCTAGATCATTGATGCTGGTGGAAGGTGAGATGCAATCGATTAGGGCAATGGTTCTTCAGAACCGACTTGCTTTAGATGTTCTGTTAGCTAAAGAGGGAGGAGTCTGTAAGGCTTTGAAGGTCCAGGAATGTTGCACTTACATTCCAGACAATTCAAAACCTCTAGAGAAGTATATACGAAACATCACTGCCATACACTACGAAATTGAGGATCTGACAAAGATAAACGTGTGGGAAAAAGTAGGTCATGGAATGGGTAAAGTTGGAGGTTGGTTTGCCAACTTAGGAAAGGGTATCGTTTGGTACATATTGAAACCCATCATCATAATTGTGATTTGTGTAATCACTTTGTGGGGATTGGTGCGTTTGTATCAGTGGTATAGAGCAAATAGGTTGCAGAGAACTATGAGGAAACAGGAGGAAAAGTTGACAGCGATGCAGGACACTCAATACAGGAGTCTAAAGGCATTAGAGACAATGAAAAGAGGTGGCACTGCCACGACTTCACTTTGAAGGGTTCTACATTTTGTGATGGTGTCCTGATGGTGATGACCCCTGAAGGTCATCAAAGGGGGGATTGAGAGAGCACAAGTCTGAAAAATGTATGAGTGCACCATATTTACAAGCACGTAGTTAGTTTAAACATGCTTTTGCACACGAGTGTTTTATATTTAGAAGTGAAATACACAGAGTGTCTTATATTCAGTAGTGAAGTGTATAGAATGTTTAAGTAGAGTAACAATAATCATAACTGTGTGAGATTCATGTAGAAATGTTGGAATGAATATGAAAACCTCATGTTCTCATGTTAAAGGAATCATGTTAGAGTTGAATAGAACTCTGAAAATCCAGTATATTGTGTAGGCCTTAGGGCAATTCACAAGCAAATCTAAACGTGCTGCTAAAATAATGTGAGATGGGGTTAACTTGGTTCTTCCACAAATGTATTATCGAATTAAGTCTGAAATATATGTTTTATAGATGTGTTGTTTTAGAAACGTATGCTAGTTAAGAATGTTGTTTAAATCAAGTTAATGTTTTAGAGTGCAGGGACTCGCTTCATGTAAATCAAGGAGGCCTGTACTGATAATGTCATCTCCTTTGATGTGCCATGTGCTCGTTAGAGGAGAAGTCGAGAGGTGTCCAGGACAGAGCTTCGAGTGTGCTTTATGACCTATAGATATGGTGGAGTCTGGAATTTGAGGCCCACTGCAGGACGGACTGTATGCAGGTGCGAGGGTCCTAATCAGCTAGAATGAAAGGGGCTTTGTTCAGTGGCGCTTGGCGCAGGCCTGTAGGAGTTTCCAGGAATTTCAGGGGGTATCAGCGCACTGGAGAAGAAGCCCGGGAACCAAGGTCAACTATAACGAGGGTCTTGAAGAGTACCATCATGGAGTTTACCGCGCAAAGATGTACCACGTGAGGGGCGTCCCAAGGGGCGTTTCTATTGGAAATGTGATTTGGTATTAGGGAAAGCGACCCGGGAGGAAGTTAGAGCAGATGATTTTGGGAGCCTAAGGAAGCGGATGGGTAGGCAGATAGGCTGATCAGGAGAGACCCATTATCAGAGAAGAGACAAAGAGAAGTGCGTGATCTTCTTAGGAAGTCACCACGGCTGACACCTAGAGGGGTAAAGATCTTGTTAAGTAGGGATGTCACTTAGTGTAGTGTAGGGACAGACTAACCTGAATTTTTCTTTTCTGTAATGACTTTGAGGTTGCAACTTGTATCCATTTTGGCAACGCTCATGCTTTTTGAAATTGTACTCATTATTCTGTTTTTCAGACTCAGACTATTCAAAAAGTTCATGTTCATAGTGATACCAATTTATCTTCTGAATCTCATTTTGAGAAGTTTGTATCTTCAGTTATCTTTGACTTTATATTAAATCTTTGAAACTTAAATTTGGTCAGTGGTCATTTAGAGTGGTGTAAGTTCTTAAATTGATTGACTTATTGTTAGATTACCTTTTACTCAATGACAGGTACCAACGATTCAGTCGACTTAGTTTGGGATCTGGTAAGGTAACTAGTATCCAGTAATCCCGCGTTAGCAAAAGCACAGTTTACGCTGAAACCTATTCATCCTCCCACAACCAGTGGGAGAGGAGGTGGACTGACGGCTAGAGCTGCCAACTTTGGTGCTGGAAACCAAGGTTCGAGCCTCGGGGGTCTCGTCCACTTCCTGCGATTCTGGGCAAATCACTTAATCTCCCAGTGCCTACCTAAAAAAAAAAGAATGTGTCCTTGTGTAACGTAACCTGTGCTCATGTAAAGCGTGCCAATACATATGGGTCGAGTTCGCGCTTTATAAATCCCCAAACACAATTAGCTCCATCTTTTTTCCATTTCATTTAAGCCAGTTGAACGTCATCCAGTTAATAGGCGGACAGGCAAGTGCCCACTGTAGCAGCTGCGAACTCTAGATCATCACAGACTGAAGCAGACTGTGTGTGCAGTCCCAGGAGGCCAGGAGATTGGGGACAGGGTAAGAGTGTGAGAAATTAGCATAATAATAATTTGCAGCTGATGCCGTTATTGTCCCAGGTTGCTTGGAAAGTGAAAGCGTGCATGGCGCTCGGAATGTTGCAGGAAAGCATGTCGTGCCTCCAGTAGGAGAAACTCATTAAAGAAAATAGTGCTTACAGACCAAATAAGATGTACTGGATAACAACAAAAGGAAAAGGGCCAGTCCTCATGGGAGGTTCCAAATGAAGACAAGGCGGTACTAAGGAGGGACTAACAAGCCTATTAACGAATCAGGAGCCCCCATTTTCAAAGGACAATGACACGAGCCAATTACAAATAAGGGCGGAGAGTGGGCGGAGCTACTTGCCCATACTCGCATACAGCATGCCTCCCAGAGCAGCGCATGCGCTGCCCAGGTTTGACCTAAAAAGCACCTTGGGGCAAGCGCAGGTGTTAGGTTGCAACATCATGTGTGTAGCAAGCAAAGGCATCATAGCACTCTGTCTGGGGCAATTACAGGCGCACCTGGATTTTTGGTTAGAAATTGTGCTGTGTGTTTGTAGATTGTGTGTTTGCAAGTCCTCCTTGGGAAGAGATGCTGACACCTTGGCATCTGGTCTGGTCATGTTGCTGTGATGTTGCATGTATGGCATGTGAAAGGAGAGAGGGCACATCAAGCAGTTTTTACTCAAGTTTCCTGGTTCATGCTCTCCCACATGTGGTGGTACCCTGTCATTTCCGTTGGAGTAAAGGGCGGCTTGGTCATCTATGGCGACTTTTCCAGGATTCCTTCTATGGATGTTGTGCTTGGATGGTCGGATTATAAGTAATAGAACTGGAAGCTGCAAAGAGCATGAAGCCAGGTAGGAGAAGCGGTCTAGGGGCTAAGGTGCAGACTTGCATTCTGAGTTCCAATCCTGGTGCCATCGCTTCTTGGTAAATTGTGTGATTTTAGCTAAACCTTTGTGTACCTAAAATTGTAAATGAATAGGAAATGTAATAGTATATATATGAAAGGTAACACCATTGTGAATTGTGAATATGTACATCCTAAAATGTGTGCTCAGTGCTCCCTTGTTACCTAGTGAGCTGTACACACCTGTAACTTAAATGGACTCACGGGAGGAAGCTAAGGAAACTCAAAAGCTCGAGAAAGCTCTTCAAGGGAAAAAGCACGGAAGTGCTAAGGGGAAAAAAATAAAGTTCGAGCAGTTTGGGTTCGGACAGTGGTGGCCTCCACTAACAAAGGGGGTGGGGCTGGTGGGGGGAGCGCAGGGAGGGGAGCGAGCACGGGGTGTTGACAGGTTAATATTCATAATTAGGAAAATTTACCTGGTGCAGCCGGCCGCCTCCCATGTAGCTCCTGCTCGCCTCTTCCTGGTCTCATCAGCCCCTGGGACAGACTCCAGTCCACAATCCCTATGCTGCAGAGTAGTGCTGGGATTGGCCTGAGTGGGCAGGAAAGACGCTCTGCTGAGGTTAGGGAGTCTATGGTGTTTCTCTAGCCTGGTTGCTCAATGCAGCTGGGCTGGAGAAACCTAAGTGCTCAAAAAACATATGGAGGGTCAATGGGGAAATATTTTAAAGACCTGTCAACTCATGCCCCTAACAACAACCTGAAACACCAAAAAAGAAGACCAGGTCAGAAGTGGTGTACTGTCCTGTATAGTCTGCGGACATACCTAAGTGCGCCTGTGTGTTTTGTTCGGCCTGAGACGAGCGGTCAAACACATATGTGTACTTATGGAGTGCACAAGCAATCATCCCCCCTCCCATGCCCTGCCACTCCATGCACAAGTTGGCTCAGAGCTGCCAAACAAAAAATTAAACGATGCTAGAGCATTGCTTTATTTTTCGTTTGCTGGCTCTGAGCGAGGTAATAGGGCAACGCTCCTCCGCCATTGTGGAGGAGCCGCCACTGGGTTTGGAATTTCATGACCCAGATGAAAGAGAAAGATGTGTGATATGACGTTGGTGGCATGATGGGGTCAGAGGAGACACAAGAATATGAACCGAAGGTGTGGGCGGAGTTTCAAGACTCCTTTCTTTGGGAACCTGTATGAAAAACAGAGCCTTTTTAGTGTATTGCACACATAATTGGAATCTGAACGAAGGATCCCTGGATACAGAGGTCGAAGTGCATTAACAAAAGGTATGGGAACTGTTGTGCTGCACGCAATGTGGTGGGGTGAGTGGGCTTGGGGGCGGGGTCAAAGGCACTGCAGAAAACATAAACTATTGTAACTTTTTTCGGTCTTTCAGCTTCAGGTATCTACATATAAAATTAGGCACAGCTTAAACGAAATTTAAATACAAGTTAAGTTAATCAGTGGGAAATTCACTATCGTAAATTATGAAATCTTTATTTGTTAATGCACTGCACCAGAGAGCCACAGAATTGAATCCTGGTTGGTGCAGTGGAGAATAGTGACTTGTGTATGGTTAGTGCTACAAGGTCCCAGTCTGTGAAACTGTGAGAGAAAGCACTGTGAGCATGAAAGCAATTTAAACATGCATTACACATCTTATAAGTTATGCTGCTACAAAATGCACAAAAAGGTTTAGGATAAAATAAGTGCTTCAAAAATATAGATTTTAGTAATACCCAGTGAACATAGTGCCGTTTTTTCATAATTGCCCTTTAAAAGCGAACACTTCACAGTTCAGCTTGTAACTACCGTGCAATACCTCTAAAAAATGATAAGTCTGTGGAGTCAGGAATCTTCAAGTGATTCCATCAATTAAAATCGTACCAGTTTCTAACTTACATTTGCAGATTAACCGGTTGTGCACATTTACGTTTTTTTTCAGCCCACAGGCACCCAGGCAAGAAGGATTGTTTCTTGTTTAGCTGACTGACTGCCCCTCTCTCGGTTTCACAGCACAGGAGAGTCTCTGCTGTACATTTCAGCTGAAGCTTTTCAACTGTCTGAATTAGCTGCCCAGGGACTGTTGTCTTTTCACAAAAAATAGGGGAACTGTTTTCCTTAAATTAAACAAGTATGGTCATGCCGTGCCCCTCAGATCCCCCCCACTTCGACCACTGCCTGCATAAATAGTTACTCAGCAAACAAGCATTGGTAAAGCTAAAAGGTCTTTCCAGTGGCGCAACAAAACGTGAGGGTGCCCCCCTGCAAAATATACTGAATGGGCCTATCACACTCATATCTGTAGGGCATATCTGGGGCCCCCTCCAGTATGGGTAAGCCTGTGGTCTCCCATACCGTGGGGGCTGCGGGGGCCTTTGTTACGACCCTGGGTCTTGCCAATGCAAGAGCTATTGGCTTTGCCAATGTGTTTAAGCCATGTTGTACACCAGAATGGTTGCTGTTCAGCATGACTATAAGTTAATGGCATAGAGGAGATTGACGTGGAGTGTTGTAGAGTAGAATGGCGAAGAGTGGAGTAGAGTGGAGGGGCAGAGAGTCTTGTGTATTGGATTGGCATAGAGTGGAGTCACTTTGAGTGGCATAGAGTAGAGTGGACTGGTGTGCAGTGCATTGCTTAGATTGTTGCAGATTATAGTGCCGTAGAGTGTAGTGATGTAGAGTGGGGCGGCATACAATTCGGCGGCATACAATGCAGCCTTATAAAATGTCGTGGCATACATTAGAGTGTTGCGTAGTAGAGCGTAGTAGCATATAGGGCAGTGGTGCAGAGTGGAGTGGTGCAGAGTAGAGTAGCATAAAGTACAGTGTTATAGAGTGCAGTGGTGCAGAGTAGAGAAGAGTGGCACAGAATGCAATGGAGTAGAGTGATGCAGAGTAGAATATAGTGCCCTAGAGTGCAGTGGCAAAGAGTGGAATGCTGCAGAGGGCAGTGCTGTAGAGTGGAGTGATGCAGACTAGAAAGGCATAGAGTGCAGTATTGCAGAGTGCAATTTTGCAGAGTAGAGTGTTGGAGAGTGCAGTCGTTTAGAGTGTTGTTTAGTAGAGTTGAGTAGAGTGGAGTGGTGCAGAGTAAAGTGCAGTGGCATAGAGTGCAGTGGTGCAGGGTAGAATGCTGCAAAGTAGAGTAGAGTGTAGTTGCATGGCATGGCATGCCGCAGAGTAGGGTGGACTGGTGTAGGGTGCATTGGAGTAGAGTGTTGCAGAGTATAGTGATGCAGAGTGTACTGGTGTAGTGTGCAGCAGCAGAGAATTCAGCGGCGTGCAATGTAGTGTCGTAGAATGCAGTGGCATTGATTAACATGGTGCATAGTAGAGTGTAGTGGTGTAGAGTGGAGTGGTGCAGAGTAGGGTGGCATAAAGTGCAGCAAAGTAGAGTAAAGTGGCATGAAGTAGAGAGGCAGAGTGTGCAGTGGCTTAGAGTGGTGCAGAGTGGAGTGGCATAGAGTGCAACAGTCCAGGGTAGAGTTCAGTGATGGGGAGTGCAGTGTTGCAGACTACAGACAATAGAGTGCAGTGGTGTAAAGAGCAGTAGCACATAGTACAGTGGTGGGTGCAGAGTGCAATACAGTGGCATAGAGTGCAGTGATGTAGAGAGCAGTTGCATAGAGTTCACTGGCATAGAGTACAGTGGTTTCAAATAGAGTGGCGTACAGTGCTGTGGAGTGGAGTGAAGTGGCAAGAGTGGAGTAAAGTGGTGTAAAGTGCAGTGGTGTAGAGTGCTGCAGTGGTGTGGAGTAGCTGTTTCAGAGTAGAGTGCAGTGGCATAGAGTAGAGTGCAATGGTGTAGAGTAAAGTAGTGTAGAGTGCAGTGGCATAGAGTGTAGTGGTGCAGAATTGCGTAGAGTGGAGTTGACAGAGTTGATTGGAGTGGCCTAGATTGAAGTGGTGTAGAACGAGGTGGCGAAGAATGTAGTGGCGTAGAGCAGAGTGGCGTAGAGTGCATTGGCATAGATTAGAGTGGTACAGAGTAGAGAAGCATACAGTACAGTGGCGCAGAGTGCAGTTGCGCAGATTGCAGTGGTGTGGAGCGGTGTAAAGTGGAGTGGAGTGGTGCAGTATACAGTGGACTAGCGTAGAGTGGAGTATTCATGGTGCGCAGTGGCGTATCGATAGCCCACACAGCACCCACCGTGCTGGGGAGCCCGAGTCCCAGGGGGTCCCCTCCGGCACTGTGCACGGGTGGCGGGCTTGAATGGGTCGGGAGGTAGAGGGGCCCTCCATGTAACTTGCAGGGGGGGCCTCAAGTTTCGTTCCGCCACTGATGGTGTGGTAGCACACTGCCATTACATACAACACATTTTCAATTGAAATGACATTACATTTGCACTGGCATACAATTTTACTAACAAAACTATTCAGCACACACACAATAATGTCTGAGAATGCCATCACCTAGTGTAATGATTTGTTTTGATCATATTAAAGCACTTGCTTCCAACACGCTTCAGAATTACCAAAAAAATGGGGGGAGGAGCCAAGCTCGCGAGCGTAATGGTCGCCTTTTAGCTCGGCTCCCGCAGCCCTCCGGCCTGATTGCCTATCCTGTCTTCTATCCTGTCCGGAGACGACACATTATCGGGGAATTGGAAACAGAACACTTTGTTTGTACTTACCATTTGGCCCGGAGATCTCAATGTGCAGCGGCTCCGAAGTTGTGCCCTCCGCAAGATCGGGGCCTCCGGTGAACCTAGACCGGGACCTAGCCTGTGGGATCCGACGGCTCTCGGCCCTGGCCGAGAGCGTGAACCAATGATGAGAGCCGTTGTGCGAAAATCCCGGCGATCCTGATCCGGGCCTGCCCTGGTGACCGCGCGGCTGATGTGGGTGAGATGCACCGGGGACTGACTCTGTGAAGGGGTCCTCCCCCCGCCGCTGCTTTGTCCGGCGGCCCTGGTCCTCTGCGCCCGGACTCTGCTTGTTGGGGGCGCCGGTGCTGGTGTAGGCGGGGACCCGTATTGGGCGGACATCCTTTCGGCACCAAGGCTGCCATTGCTGGGACCCCCGGAGCTCTGTAAAGTCCTACATTTTTGAACTGTTTTTCCGGGGGTCGTGGAGGGCGGCGACTGGGCTGACTTCACGAAATGGCGGCCGACCCTCTGGAACAAGAATCACCCTGTGGCGGCGGGCTTGGGTTGCCTAATTGCACGGGGATCTGGTCTGGTGAGCGTGAGCTTACGGTCAGAGATATCCTGGAAGCTCTGAGATCCCTGCGCGCATCCCTGGACCCCGATGTCCCTGTGGGTCCGCCACGATCTGCCGCCATTTTGGGCAGCCGTTTCTTCTTGCCGCCCTCTTGTTTCAGTGACTCCATTGCCTCGCCCCCCTCGATTGCTGCAAGTGTTGCTGCCGCTGATCGAAGATCGTTTTGTGTGCCGGTGACTTTGGAGCTCCCTGTTTTACTAGGTTCTGACCCTGGGGACTTGGACATTGTGCCGCGGCCCTGTCCGACATGGATGCCTGGAACTATTGGTGGACTGCCGCCTGCACCTGCTCCGATGGCTTTGCCTTTGTCTATCATAGAGACCCCCTCGCCCTCCCCAGCGGCGAAACTGAACTCCTGTTTTTCATCATCCGTGCTGCGATTGCTGATACATCTAAACTCTCTGTTTGGACTTCTGCTCCCTTGCGGACCGATTTACCCCCCATGTTGTTATGGTAGTCGCCATTTTTCTCGATTGTATGCTGGTCTTGTATTTAGTATCTAATTTTACACTGTCATGTGGTGGGTGGGATTTGTGGTTCGGAAGGGATGGGGGTGATATGCACAACTCTTGGTTGATTCTTGGTATACGACTTAGTGGTGCAATTGTTTCTACCCGTGGAGAGGTGGGAGGTCCCCTTCTCTGTACGTTTTATGGCGCTTGATGGGGTGTCGTCCTGGTCTGTTTTTGCTGTGATTGTTTGGTTGGGCGGAGGGCGGCGGCCAGCCATTTTGATTGCTGTTCTTATGCTCCTCCCTCCTGTTTTCTTCTTTCCGTTTCTGTTCCCTTTTTGTCTCGTTCTTCTCTCTTCCTTCTCGCTATATTTCGGGTTCTGGTTTAGGGCGACAAGCACGCTGTTTGAAGGGTAGGCCATAGCCTTCTACAGGGGTGCAGGGTGGGATGGGTGGGTTGGGTTCTATTTGTTGTTTGTTTTCTGGTTCTATGGCCCTTTTGTATCTCTTTTTCGTAAAGCCACGTCTGTCCCGGCCTCCCGTGGTGTGTTCGGGGTGGGGTGTGTGGCGTCGTTAACCCTCCTTTTATGATTCGGTTGCTTTTCTTCTCGATCGCTGTACCCTCACTGGTGCTGATACTCCTGTTGTCTCCTGTATTCCCGCCACGGGACGCCTGTGTCGACGTGTCTTCTTCCTTTCGTTTTTATATTTCATTTCTTTTTTCCTTTTTTCATTGTTCCACCTTGTCCTCCTCCCCTCCCCCTCCTTCCCCCCCTCTTCCCCCTCTTTTCCTCGTCCCCGCCCCCCTCCCTCCTTTTTCCTAGAGGTCACTATGACGGGCTGGTTTTGATGTGCTGTTTCTCCGATCCCTCTGTCCTGGCTTAGCTGTGGTTTGGGTGGTGGGCATGTGACGATGATAATGCTCAGGTGTCGATTATGTCTTAATTATCCTGATCTTCTTGTGTGCATTGTGTTGTCTCTCCTGTACTGCGGCCCCTTACCCCCTTATTGACGCTGAGGCTGGTTCTGGGACATCGGACGTCTCTATATTGACAGTGAGCCTGTCATACGCCTTATCCCCATATTATAAAATTAACCTTTTTTGCTCCTGTGTTTTGGCCCTCTGGTTCCTAAGTCTCTTCTCCCCTTTTAACGATTGTACTGCCTCTGCTTCGTGCTGATTGATTCTGTAATGTTTGCCTTGGAACCTCTGATTGCTTTACACATTGCGGCCGGCCGGTTTGGTTGTAGGCCTAGACTTGTATATCCTTTTGATGCCAATAAAGGTTTAAAAAAAAATTTTTTTTTAAAAAAGAATTACCAAAAAATGTGCTTCATTTGTGTTCCTAATTCTGAACTACTTGCACAGTTCATTTAAATGTTGCTGTGTACTAGGAAAAATACCTTCCTACTTCCAGTGTCCATCACAATTGTCACATAAATCCTCTCACTTTAAAGTCAGAGAAGGAAAAGTAAACACCAAACTCCCTCAGAAGACAGAGCCTGACATTTGACCTCGGTCTTTGAATGCAAAGCAAATGTGACGAGATAAAAACAAGATTTGCAGGCCTGTATACCAAAAGGAGCACTCCTGGAAAAATGCAAGTGGAATTGGTGTGAAAAGGACAAAATCACCCTGGACAGCCTAAATCAAATGAAGCCAGCAAATAAAAAGCCAGAAAATGTAAGTTACAAATCACAAAGATGGGCAGAATGGGCAGAATGTATTGCCAGGGAAGCTTTTTGAAGGTCCCCAAGATGTTTTCAGCAAGGCTAAACCTAAAAACGATTTCACTGTTACCCAGAGTCATATCATCAACCGAACGCCATTATTAGCATGGCCACTGGAATTATGTGGTTGTGCAGCGGTTTTCACATAACTATAGATTTGCCTATTTTGCCACGCAATCCATCATCTGCCACATCATCTGCAGATTTTAACAAAAAAAAAATGGGTTTCTAGTTCAACCAGTTGAAAAGTTACTAAAAATGCAGCGACATGTGTTGCCACTGAGTGGAAGTCCCTTTGCAAAGCTGGACTGGTCACCTTTCTGTTGCTTATTGCTATATTTGAGTGTTAAACTGGTACTAATGAGGTGCAACCAATGCCCGGATAATATTAATATGTGGAGAAATGACAAAATAATGAAGTAATACTGTTACAAAATGTGCTGCATGATGCCACATAATTTGCCTTTTCCTGTTGCATAATTTCCTCAACCCTGCAGCATGATGTGGTCCTCTCCTGCCGCATAATTTGGGTGGCCCTGATATTAGGCTCTGTATTCAACCGCATGCATCCCTGTAGCTTTCTCCCTAACAGGTGGGAGTTGAGCAGCCAGTTAGTTAAAGACGCTGTCAATTAGAGGCACCATTGAGGGCAGCTGTGATGGAATTCTGACAGCTTAATTAAAAATAATTGCAGCTGCTCAAATTTCAGATTTGCTGCCATTAGTGTGTCGTATAAGGAGATGTAACACGTTTTTCTGTAAATGTATTAATGGCAGCAAATTGTTTCGCACAGTGGCACTGTATATGAGAACGTTTCGGGCGCCCCTGATGCTTATGGTTACAAAAGCATAGAGCGGACTTCAAAATGGATACTGGGCGCCATTTTGAGAAGGAATTGATTACATCAGACGCAATACTTTATGTATATATATAGCGTGAGAAGTGAAAATGAATGTATACGACTTTTAAAACTGTATTAAAAGGTGCCAAGGATTTGATAGCCCTTGGATTGATGAGGGGTTGGGGCGGGGGTTAAACATATGGGTTGTAGTCTGCGTGGATTTCTTAGGTATAGGTGAGCAGTCGCGTAAGAAAAGGCTGGTGAGATACTGTAAGTTCTGAGGTGATTGTGTGGCGCAGCACATGGGCGGTTTCACAGTTCATGCGAGACAATTCTGTTTCAACCAATCCTCCCTAGGCCGACCTTAGGACAAGGGAAGCTGTAAGTTACATGATCGAAGCGTTTATGTAGAGCTTTAAGTGGGCTTGGTCCTTCAGGGTGTCGCACCCGTGAGTAATTCAACCCTGACTTTGAACCTTGTCAATATCAAGACTTGTACTCATGCCCTTAGCTTTACAGGCAAAACCACGGATCGACGTCTCTGAACAAGGCAAAGACCTAAAAAGAGGCCTCGGACAGGGCTTTAAGTGGGAAAAAAACTGGGGGTGCTCTAAAAGGGGCGGGGCAAACCTCTAAGGGGTGTGGCCTATCTAAGTAGGGCATGGTCTAAATAAAGATAACTAGAGTAGCAATACCCCCTGCTCTGACAAGCTGTCAGCTCTAGGACTCCTTAGAGAACCCCCCACCCCCTCTGTGTGGCAGCCCAGGCTGAGACAGCTTCCCGGGCGCACACACAGCTGCACCCAAGTACTTCAGAGGTCTTTAAAAGACCATTTGCATGTTAATGATTTTTTGTCGTTTTTTCACCCCTTCTTAGAGCCCCTGCATCTCCACACTTCCTACTACTGTGCCCACGGGAATTTTTTTCAACAGTGCAAATGCTCCCTCCTCCCCTTCGGGGTCCCGTGGGTATGCCAGTGGGTGCTTGTCGCTAGGACACTGAATAGGCCCCTCTGTGGCTTTAACATGCCGAGAGGCTTGTGGTGATCCAAACAACTGGGCGATGCTGCAGGCCAGCGTCGCAGCGCACGAAATCAGCCTGCTGTTCTCACACTTGCAAAATAGGGCTGTCACATCCTCATTATGATGCAGTCACATAAAATTTCCTTCTGTGCAAACACGTTTGTATTATTTCACGTCTAACTTTTGTTTGACTGGACTTTTACAAGCAAGTTTCCCATGATCAGAAGTAAAGAAGAGATATCAAAATTTAGGCAGTTTCTCACACGAAGTCGTTTAAGCTGCTAAATGATCCCACTTGAGTTACCATTGATCGACACAATGCTGCGATGAAAGCACACTACCAAGGAGTTGTGGGCACTCTAGTTGCGCCTCTGATCGAGCTGGTGTGGGGATGCCAGGGGTACTGGGAGCACATTAGCTTGATTTGCTTAAGCAGTCCGCGTGCATGCTCACCCGAAACACCAACAAAAACCGGGACGTCTGGTCACCCTACCTTTCATCTTTGAAGCCCGAAAATAGAGCCCCCTAGAGATCCCTTTCGAGACCCCCCCAAAAAACTGGGGGTGCTCAGATACCCACAGACCCCCCCCCACTTAAAACCCTGGCCTCGGACATATGCTTCTCCAAGTCAACGACAATGAAATTAGCGACAATGGGGAAATTTACACACCTGATCAGGATCGCCTTAAAGGAGTCACAAGGATGCAACCCTGTATCCAGGGCTTTAAGTGGGCTGGGTCTGTCCAGGTCTGAGCACCAGCAGTGTTTTTCAGGGGGCCTCGAAACGGGTCTCTATCGGGCTCTATTTTCGGGCCTCGCAGAAGTAGTCCGGACATTCTTTTTTTTTTTCTTTCACCAAACTTATTTTGCTCTAGCTGGAATTGCCAGGCTAGATCCTGAGGCCGCTGACCTTTGTGCATGCTGTAGATCAGGCGCACAACGCCCATTGGACTGAAAGGGCTTCAGACCCCCACACCCCTCCCCCCTCCACTTTGTGTGTGGCAGCCGGGGCAGAGACAGCTTCCCGGGTACACGCACAGCAGCACCCGAGTACTTCACAGGTCTTTAGAAGACCATATAGATGCTAATTAGGCTTTGTTGTTTTCCACCCCTCCCTGTGCAGAGTTTGAATTCTCATGCACACTTAGGGGCAGATTTATGAAGGCCTTGCGCCGCCGGTGCGTCATTTTTAACATGGGAAAAAGTGACGCACCGGCGGCGCAAGGCCTTCATAAATCTGCCCCTTATTTTCTCATGGTTTTTACTGCTGTCTCAAATAGACGGAAGTCTCTTGGGAGAAGGAGGAGTAATGAATCAAATCTTTGCCTTCACCTTAAGCTGTAAACAGTGCTCTGCTACTCTTGCAGTATAACTTGTTCATAACCACTTCTCTGGCGTATTTCATTATTTTTCTCCCTCTTTTCATTCTTTAACTAAGCAAGGTTTGGGTTCCTTTTCACCTTTTTGATTCCTTTATTTTACTTTCTTTTCTCCTTTGATTTATTTCCTCTTCTTCGATTAATTTTCTGTCCAGTTCTTTCTATCACCTTTGGACAACTTTCTCTCCATTTTTTTTTGTACTTTCTATTCTTTTTTTTTTGTACTTTTCTCTTATTTTAATCTTACGTCGTTGTCACCTTAGATTCTTTTCCTATTCATTTATTTTTCTGCCCTTAAAATCGGTTGTTATCCAAGTCTTTTTCTGTTCTTTGATTCTCTTTTAGCCATTGGATTTGTTTTGTTTCCTTTGCTTCTCGATGTTTCCACGCCTGTTTTGTTCCCTTCGATTCTTTCACTGTCCCTTGATTCTTTATCGCACTTATTAACACCCTCAATTGATATTTCTGCTTGGTTTATGTTTCTGTAAAAACTACTATTGTCGTGTTTTAGAAAAACGGCATCGCATGCTATCCCTCTGTGTTACCAGCCAACACTTTACCTTTTTATTACACACCAGACAGCCAGCTCTAGGGAATTTCTGAAGTGTTGAAGATGGGAAAGAAGAACAAAATGGCAAAGCAAAATCCACACTTTGCTCTTTGTAGACAACACTTTCAAAAACAGAGCAGGTGCAAGGAAATAACAAAGAAAGCCCATTGATTTCCAAGAACAATACTCTGCGATCAGGCACCTAAACACAACAGATTCATCATTCATGCAATTGGCACAGCACAC
The DNA here is from genome assembly GCF_964261635.1 of Lissotriton helveticus. Lineage (NCBI taxonomy): Eukaryota > Metazoa > Chordata > Amphibia > Caudata > Salamandridae > Lissotriton > Lissotriton helveticus. The sequence goes on from NC_136073.1 coordinate 743,869,542, forward strand.
AGTCAGGTTAGCTCCCTAGCAGGATAACAACACATGCTGCTTAGATATAGGAGTCGTTACCATGACTTACTGTGATATCATTGGCAGAAAGAGTGGCCCATGAGATCAGAAACAAATCCCCTTGCATGCCGTGGTCGCTACTGCATGACGGTGGAAGATTACAGTTCCAAACATATTTTAGTAATTACCAGCCCTCTCTTTCAAAGCGTAAGAACAACTCTGAAATGCCCCACACTCTGCACTGCTCAAGAGGCAGGTCAGTCAGTCTGATTGACGTGCAGATGTTGTACTCGTCAGTTTCTTCAACCTGGGGGATTTCACTGTTTGACTTAAAACATAATAATTTTGAGGAGTTATGATGGTTGGTATAAATGAAATCGATTCCCATTTCTGGTGTGTGCTTTCTTTCTGAGACATGCTTCCACCAAACATCTGGAGGACACTTAAAGTGAAGACATGTTTAAAGTTAGGGATGTGGCCAGAGTAAAATGTGCTAGTCATTATGTCAAGTAAATGCATAAAGTTCCTTTTAGCAAAAAGTTAGAAGGCACACATATCAGTAAGTACAGGGCTTTAAGTGGGCCGGGTCTGAGCACCGGCCATACATATCTTTATTTAGACCACGCCCCTACTTGGATAGGTCACACCCCTTTAAGAGGTTTGCCCCGCCCCTTTTAGAGCACACCCCCAGTTTTTTTTCCACTTAAAGCCCTGCCTGTATCTGCAACCGACATGCCGAATGATGTTAAAGCTACTAGGGTGGTACCCGAGAGGGTACCACCAAGCTGCCCACATTTTTTTTTAAGTCCGAACATTTTAACGCTTCTATGAATGGTTTTTAAAGATGAATGAAATATGAATAACATTCAGGTTCGCATTTCGCACCCAAAGCTCTATTGTTTTTTACTGTAATTATTTTAAGTAATTGATCAGTTAATAAAATTCAATTAAGTCTCTGGACAATGACTTTGAAACCAATGTAGGCAATTCATATCAGCAACGTAGCCCGTGTGAACATTTCAGCTTCCCCAAGAGTGTTTGCTTTTTCCAGTATATTAAGTTCCTCTCTGTTTTTTCATACACCTCAAATGAGTTCAGTTTGTTGGTGGGTTTCTAAAAAGGGCCATCATTCAGAGCTCTGGAAATGAGGATGAAGGGAGCTGAAGCTGCTAATGGTGCCTGTCAGTGGGTCATAATGTTGTTCAGAACACATGCTCATCCCCTTATTGGCCTCTCTGCAGGACGTACAGACCAAAGTCATGCATGACAATTGTAACTGTGTTTCTTTTGGAACTAATGGGAAATAGGTATACAGCTGTCGAAATAATGACAGGGTGAAAGTAAAAGAAATAGCATTTCTTACAGCTGTGTGGGAGCATTGTGTGTGGTGGGAGGTGAAGGGAAGGAGATGTAAGGAAGTACACACAGGAGAGAGAGAAAAGAGGGTATTAAAGAGGAAAGAGATGAGGTGTGAGATGCGCAGATGGGGGTTTCAGCAAGATGTGGGGAGAAAAAAAGCATACAAATGTCAAACAGAGTAGAAACTGAAAAAGTGGTGTGAGGAGAAGAACAGTAGTGATTGAGACACTTTAGGGGAGAACGGTAGTGATTGAGACACTTTAGGGGAGAACGGTAGTGATTGAGGCACTTTAGGGGAGAACGGTAGTGATTGAGGCACTTTAGGGGAGAACGGTAGTGATTGAGGCACTTTTGGGGAGAACGGTAGTGATTGAGACACTTAAGTGGATAACGGTAGTGATTGAGACACTTTAGGGGAGAACGGTAGTGATTGAGACACTTTAGGGAAGAACGGTAGTGATTGAGACACTTTACGGGAGAACGTTAGTAATTGAGGCACTTTACGGGAGAACGGTAGTGATTGAGACACTTTAGGGGAGAACGGTAGTGATTGAGAAACTTTAGGGAAGAACAGTAGTGATTGAGACACTTTAGGGGAGAACGGTAGTGATTGAGACACTTTAGGGGAGAACGGTAGTGATTGAGACTCTTTAGGGGAGAACAGTAGTGATTGAGACACTTTAGGGGAGAACGGTAGTGATTGAGACACTTTAGGGGAGAACGGTAGTGATTGAGACACTTTCGTGGAGAACGGTAGTGATTGAGACTCTTTAGGGGAGAACGGTAGTGATTGAGACTCTTTAGGGGAGAACAGTAGTGATTGAGACACTTTAGGGGAGAGCAGTAGTGATTGAGACACTTTAGGGGAGAGCAGTAGTGATTGAGACACTTTAGGGGAGAGCAGTAGTGATTGAGACACTTTAGGGGAGAGCAGTAGTGATTGAGACACTTTAGGGGAGAACAGTAGTGATTGAGACACTTTAGGGGAGAACGGTAGTGATTAAGTACTGATTGAGACACTTTCAATACCCTAAATCTTCCAAAACTCCTTGGTAATTTTTAATTTACAGTCTTATGTTTTCAAAATGTCAACATGTAAAATTGATTTTATTCTCAATAAAATCATTGTTAGCCATTCATCTGGTACTACTAAGCATTGGCAAAATCAATAGATCTGTCTCGTTAAATATGCGTTATTGTGTAATATGTATCAATGCAATAACAGAAAGCTAATAGACAGGCACCAAAACACTGGTCGCATGCTATTGGAAGTACAGGACTTTAGTGTAAATGTTTTAAGCCATGCCCCTCTTTACATAGGCCACGCCTCTTGGAAAGCATTCTTGGTTACACTTCATACGCCATTCCCCTTTTAGAGACCGCCCTTTTTTCAACCCACTTAAAGCCCAGGTTATTATGCTAATCAAAGTTATGCACAGTCCTGATTGGCAGATGGTGGGGAAAGGTATTTAGAAGATAGGGCACACCTCTAATTCCAATGAAGACAAGGATAAAAAGGTTTAAGGGGTATTAATTGCACCCTTTTTTGTCAGAGAGCACCAAGCTTTCAGAAGGTGTGGGATGTGTGGTTTTATTGTTTTTAGAGAGGCAGAACTCTTGTTTCAACGTTGGTGCATTTTGAAAAGAAAAGAGGGCCTATTTAGGTATATCTGTGAGCAAGCTGTCACTATACTCCCTGTATGTTCACAATTCATTGCCGCACTGGTGAGGTGCGAGTGTAACCAACACACACACATATACAGAGGCTTAAAAAAGCAGTTTCATTGAGCAAACAATGGCAAACAGCTTCACAGTAACACACACGCAGAGCACCTAAACAGGAAAACTACAAAAACACAGGGGCATATCTACAAGGGCATTGTGCCACAGGATTGTCACTTTTAATGACTTTCCTGTGGTGCAATTCCCTGCTCCATATTTACACGGTGGGGTTAACGCCACCTTGTAAATGTGCCTCTTACCGCAGCAGTCCGCTGCGGCAAAGGGGCAGGCAATGGGTGTTGCTGTGGGTGTTCCACTGCAATATCTATTACTGTTTGACACTGTCCCCTATTTACAAGGGTGGCTTAAATACGGAGCAGCGCCAAAAAGAAGACCAGGTCTTAAACCTGGTCTTAAACAGGCGCAACGAGGAGAAATAAATAATTTCTCCTCGTTTTTGTTGTTTTTATGTGCGCTGCATTCTGCAGCAAACATAGAAACAGCAAATCACCATAAGTGATTATTCTTGTGCTGGAAGGTATCCCTCTATGCACATAAACAATCATTGAAAAATGACGTTTTGCAACTTCTATGTGTGCGGCATTCAGACACGAATCACCATTAGTGATTGTTTATGTGCAGGAAGGGACACCTTCCTGAACATGAACAATCATTCCCTGCAATGCAGGCACCCTTCCACCATGGTGCAAGAGTGCCTGCGTTGGTGCTAGGCAGCTAAATTTGGAGCCAGTGCTAGGGGAAATGCAGGGGGGCTGCATTCTTGTAAATACAGGGCGTCACTGCTTATTGAAACTGTCAGAGTGCGGTGTTAGCAATTTTGGTGCAGCTCCGTGCTCCGACAGCTCTTGTAAATATGCCCCACAGTCTCTCGCAAGCCACCACTACACAGCCACGCACCAGTGTGCTGCCGACACATCGACATGACCAGATATGTGCAGGTGGAGGAATTCACCACATACTGAGAAGCTGGGGCATTAGCAGAAGGGTAGATAGACATGTGGTGGACAGACAGATGTTGCCAGAAAAAGGGTTGAGAAAACCAGCCTTCTGCCATGCAGCACACAACGGGGAAGGCCTTGCATTAGTAATCCCGCCCACTCCCTGTGTTAGTACTTGTGTGTGGGGGCTTGAACCCTTTTCCTCCACCCATCAATGACAGCCATCAATGTGGCCAATGCAGCCAGTTGAACAAACCTATGCTGGCCTGTCACTCTTGCACTGAGTGACAGCCAGTCTGTCCCTCGCCCGTCTCCTGCCTCTCCACACTACATAGATCTTCTACTCTAGCCTCCAATTACTCCCCCCCTGCACCACAGCCTCTGTTTCTTTTCACACTCCTCAAACTGCTCTCTCATCTCCCCCAACGCCAGTCCCTCTACCCCAGCCTCTGCCCATGATCACCTCTTCGCCGTGACTGTTCATCCTCTACTGGACACCACAGCCTCTCGTGGTTCCAAGAGTCCCAACATGCCTTGCCCTCCCACCCTCACTAACAATGCCAGCCCGGGCTCTCTTCCTAAACCCACAACTCCTTCCTCCGGCTCCGCAGTATCTACCCACCATCTTGACTCTCCAAAGAGGTCTGACCACTTCTGACTCCCCAGCCTCCACCCACCCTCTTGACTCTCCACCGAGGTCTCCCTTCATCTGGCTCCCCAACCTCTACCCATTCCCGACTCTTCAACAAGGTCTCCTTTCATTTGACTCCCCAACCTCCACCCACCCCCTTGACTCTCCACCGAGGTCTGACCACAACCGACTCCCCAGCCTCCACCCACCCCCTTGACTCGCCTCTGAGGTAGCCCTTCTTCTGAGTCCTCAGCCTCCCCCCACCCCCTTGACTCTCCACCGAGGTCAGGCCACATCTGACTTCCCCAGACTCTACCCATTCCCAACTCTTCCACGAGACCTCCCTTCATCAGACTCCGCAGCCTCCACCCCCTTGACTCTCCCCCGAGGTCTACCATCATCAGACTCCACATCCTCTATTCATCCCCTTGAGTCTTCGACGAGGTCTGGCCACATCTGACTCCCCAGACTCCCTCCATCGCTGACTCTCCACCATGGTCTCCCTTCAGGGACACCCCAGCCTCCACCCACCCCTTGACTTTCCAGCGATATCTCTGTTCATCTGATTCTTCAGCCTCCACCCACCCGCTTGAGTCTCCACCGAGGTCTCCCTTCCTCCGACTCCCCAGCCTCCACCTGCCTTGACTCTCCACTGAGGTCTCCCTTCCTCCGACTCCCCAGCCTCCACCTGCCTTGACTCTCCACTGAGGTCTCCTTTCCTCTGACTCCCCAGCCTCCACCTGCCTTGACTCTCCACTGAGGTCTCCTTTCCTCTAACTCCTCAGCCTCCACCTGCCTTGACTCTCCACTGAGGTCTCCTTTCCTCTGACTCCTCAGCCTCCACCCACCCCTTGACTTTCCAGCGATATCTCTGTTCATCTGACTCTTCAGCCTCCACCCACCCCCTTGACTCTCCACTGAGGTCTCTCTTCCTGTGACTAACCAGCCTCCACCCATTCCCAACCCTCCACAAAGGTCTCCCTTCAGGGACACCCCAGCCTCCACCCTCCCCCTTGAATCTCCGCTGAGGTCTCCGTTCCTGTGACTCCTCAGCCTCCATCCACCCCCTTGATTCTCCACCCAGATCTCACTCTACCCCTTTGCTGAATTCCACAGGCTGTCTCCATTGATCAGATTCTCATTTTCTGCCCATTTTCTCCCAGTACGAAATGTCCATCTCACCTGTTCTCTGTCTCCTGACTCCACCTCCTCATGTACATCTCCCACAATTGTTTCTATCTTTAACTTTGTCTATCACACTCTCTCTCTGCTGTGTCTATCTCACCCTCTCTGTCTGTCTGTGTCTATCTCACCCTCTGTCTCTGCTGTGTCCATCTCACTCTCTCTCTCTGGTGTGTCTATCTCACCCTCTCTCTCTCTGCTGTGTCTATCTCACCCTCTCTGTCTGTCTGTGTCTATCTCACCCTCTGTCTCTGCTGTGTCCATCCAACTCTCTCTCTCTGGTGTGTCTATCTCACCCTCTCTCTCTGCGGTGTCTATCTCACCCGCTGTCTCTGCTGTGTCTATCTCACCCTCTCTCTCTGCTGTGTCTATCTCACCCTCTCTCTCTGCTGTGTCTATCTCACCCTCTCTGTCTGTCTGTGTCTATCTCACCCTCTGTCTCTGCTGTGTCCATCCAACTCTCTCTCTCTGGTGTGTCTATCTCACCCTCTCTGTCTGTCTGTGTCTATCTCACCCTCTCTCTCTGCTGTGTCTATCTCACCCTCTCTCTCTGCTGTGTCTATCTCACCCTCTCTCTCTGCTGTGTCTATCTCACCCTCTCTCTCTGCTGTGTCTATCTCACCCTCTCTCTCTGCTGTGTCTATCGTCTCCAGAAATAAACAACACCAATCAACAACCCTGAATGACAAGGATCTCATTTATTAATTATTAAGGAATGCATGATGGATGTATTGTGAAAACACATGTACCTGCTATATGATATAAAAAACGTGTGCTAAGGAGTGTTATGTACTTTGTGGCTCTAGCCTAACCTAAAGGAGGAAGTGTGGTTCTCTTTTCCTTATAGCACCGTTACTAACCTAATAAGAGTCAGTCAAGATTTAAACAAGGTGTACTTTCCTCTGAGGCGCCAGAACCTAGTATAATACCACCAGTCAAGCTCAAAAACTGTCTGTGTCTATCTCACCCTCTCTGTCTGTCTGTGTCTATCTCACCCTCTCTCTCTGCTGTGTCCATCTCACCCTCTCTCTCTGCTGTGTCTCTCTCACCCTCTCTCTCTGCTGTGTCTCTCTCGCCCTCTCTGCTGTGTCTATCTCACCCTCTCTCTCTGCTGTGTCTATCTCACCCTCTCTCTCTGCTGTGTCTATCTCACCCTCTCTCTCTGCTGTGTCTCTCTCATCCTCTCTGTCTGGCTGTGTCTCTCTCACCCTCTCTCTCTGCGGTGTCTCTCTCACCCTCTCTCTTTGCTGTGTCACCCTCTCTGTCTGGCTGTGTCTCTCTCACCCTCTCTCTCTGCTGTGTCTCTCTCACCCTCTCTCTCTGCTGTGTCTCTCTCGCCCTCTCTCTCTGCTGTGTCTCTCTCGCCCTCTCGCTCTGCTGTTTCTCTCTCGCCCTCTCTCTCTGCTGTGTCTCTCTCGCCCTCTCTCTCTGCTGTGTCTCTCTCACCCTCTCGCTCTGCTGTGTCTCTCTCACCCTCTCTGTCTGCTGTGTCTCTCTCGCCCTCTCTCTCTGCTGTGTCTCTCTCGCCCTCTCTGCTGTGTCTATCTCACCCTCTCTCTCTGCTGTGTCTATCTCACCATCTCTCTCTGCTGTGTCTATCTCACCCTCTCTCTCTGCTGTGTCTCTCTCATCCTCTCTGTCTGGCTGTGTCTCTCTCACCCTCTCTCTCTGCGGTGTCTCTCTCACCCTCTCTCTTTGCTGTGTCCATCTCACCCTCTCTGTCTGGCTGTGTCTCTCTCACCCTCTCTCTCTGCTGTGTCTCTCTCACCCTCTCTCTCTGCTGTGTCTCTCTCGCCCTCTCTCTCTGCTGTGTCTCTCTCGCCCTCTCGCTCTGCTGTTTCTCTCTCGCCCTCTCTCTCTGCTGTGTCTCTCTCACCCTCTCTCTCTGCTGTGTCAATCTCACCCTCTCTCTCTGGCTGTGTCTTTCTCATCCTCTCTCTCTGCTGTGTCTCTCTCGCCCTCTCTCTCTGCTGTGTCTCTCTCGCCCTCTTGCTCTGCTGTTTCTCTCTCGCCCTCTCTCTCTGCTGTGTCTCTCTCACCCTCTCTCTCTGCTGTGTCTCTCTCACCCTCTCTCTCTGCTGTGTCAATCTCACCCTCTCTCTCTGGCTGTGTCTCTCTTACCCTCTCTCTCTGCTGTGTCTCTCTCACCCTCTCTCTCAGCTGTGTCTCTCTCACCCTCTCTCTCTGCTGTGTCAATCTCACCCTTTCTCTCTGCTGTGTCTCTCTCGCCCTCTCTGTCTGCTGTGTCTCTCTCGCCCTCTCTCTCTGCTGTGTCTCTCTCATCCTCTTGCTCTGCTGTGTCTCTCTCACCCTCTCTCTCTGCTGTGTCTCTCTCGCCCTCTCTGTCTGCTGTGTCTCTCTCACCCCTCTGTCTGGCTGTGTCTCTCTCACCCTCTCTCTCTGCTGTGTCTCTCTCGCCCTCTCTCTCTGCTGTTTCTCTCTCACCCTCTCTCTCTGCTGTGTCTCTCTCATCCTCTCGCTCTGCTGTGTCTCTCTCACCCTCTCTCTCTGCTGTGTCTCTCTCACCCTCTCTCTCTGCTGTGTCTCTCTCGCCCTCTCTCTCTGCTGTTTCTCTCTCACCCTTTCTCTCTGCTGTGTCTCTCTCGCCCTCTCTGTCTGCTGTGTCTATCTCACCCTCTCTCTCTGGCTGTGTCTTTCTCATCCTCTCTCTCTGCTGTGTCTCTCTCGCCCTCTCTGTCTGCTGTGTCTCTCTCACCCCTCTGTCTGGCTGTGTCTCTCTCACCCTCTCTCTCTGCTGTGTCTCTCTCGCCCTCTCTCTCTGCTGTGTCTCTCTCGCCCTCTCGCTTTGCTGTTTCTCTCTCACCCTCTCTCTCTGCTGTGTCAATCTCACCCTTTCTCTCTGCTGTGTCTCTCTCGCCCTCTCTGTCTGTGTCTCTCTCACCCTCTCTCTCTGCTGTGTCTATCTCACCCTCTCTCTCTGCTGTGTCTCTCTCGCCCTCTCTGTCTGCTGTGTCTCTCTCACCCCTCTGTCTGGCTGTGTCTCTCTCACCCTCTCTCTCTGCTGTGTCTCTCTCGCCCTCTCTGTCTGCTGTGTCTCTCTCACCCTCTCTCTCTGCTGTGTCTCTCTCGCCCTCTCTGTCTGCTGTGTCTCTCTCACCCCTCTGTCTGGCTGTGTCTCTCTCACCCTCTCTCTCTGCTGTGTCTCTCTCACCCCTCTGTCTGGCTGTGTCTCTCTCACCCTCTCGCTCTGCTGTGTCTCTCTCACCCTCTCTGTCTGGCTGTGTCTCTCTCACCCTCTCTCTCTGCTGTGTCTCTCTCACCCTCTCTGTCTGGCTGTGTCTCTCTCACCCTCTCTCTCTGCTGTGTCTATCTCACCCTCTCTCTCTGCTGTGTCTCTCTCACCCTCTCTCTCTGCTGTGTCTCTCTCACCCTCTCTGTCTGGCTGTGTCTCTCTCACCCTCTCTCTCTGCTGTGTCTCTCTCACCCTCTCTCTCTGCTGTGTCTCTCTCACCCTCTCTGTCTGGCTGTGTCTCTCTCACCCTCTCGCTCTGCTGTGTCTCTCTCGCCCTCTCTCTCTGCTGTGTTGTTCTCACCCTCTCTCTCTGCTGTGTCCATCTCGCCCTCTCTCTGCTGTGTCTCTCTCACCCTCTCTCTCTGCTGTATCTATCTCACCCTCTCTCTCTGCTGTGTCTCTCTCACCCTCTCTCTCTGCTGTGTCTCTCTCACCCTCTCTCTCTGCTGTGTCTATCTCACCCTCTCTGTCTGGCTGTGTCTCTCTCACCCTCTCTCTCTGCTGTGTCTCTCTCACCCTCTCTGTCTGGCTGTGTCTCTCTCACCCTCTCTCTCTGCTGTCTCTCTCTCACCCTCTCTCTCTGCTGTGTCTCTCTCACCCTCTCTGTCTGGCTGTGTCTCTCTCACCCTTTCGCTCTGCTGTGTCTCTCTCACCCTCTCTCTCTGCTGTGTCTCTCTCACCCTCTCTCTCTGCTGTGTCTCTCTCACCCTCTCTGTCTGGCTGTGTCTCTCTCACCCTCTCTCTCTGCTGTGTCTATCTCACCCTCTCTCTCTGCTCTGTCAACCTCACCCTTTTGCTCTGCTGTGTCTCTCTCGCCCTCTCTCTCTGCTGTGTCTCTCTCGCCCTCTCGCTCTGCTGTGTCTCTCTCGCCCTCTCGCTCTGCTGTGTCTCTCTCACCCTCTCTGTCTGGCTGTGTCTCTCTCACCCTCTCTCTCTGCTGTGTCTCTCTCACCCTCTCTGTCTGGCTGTGTCTCTCTCACCCTCTCTCTCTGCTGTGTCTATCTCACCCTCTCGCTCTGCTGTGTCTCTCTCACCCTCTCTGTCTGGCTGTGTCTCTCTCACCCTCTCTCTCTGCTGTGTCTCTCTCACCCTCTCTCTCTGCTGTGTCTCTCTCACCCTCTCTCTCTGCTGTGTCTCTCTCGCCCTCTCTCTCTGCTGTTTCTCTCTCACCCTTTCTCTCTGCTGTGTCTCTCTCGCCCTCTCTGTCTGCTGTGTCTATCTCACCCTCTCTCTCTGGCTGTGTCTTTCTCATCCTCTCTCTCTGCTGTGTCTCTCTCGCCCTCTCTGTCTGCTGTGTCTCTCTCACCCCTCTGTCTGGCTGTGTCTCTCTCACCCTCTCTCTCTGCTGTGTCTCTCTCGCCCTCTCTCTCTGCTGTGTCTCTCTCGCCCTCTCGCTTTGCTGTTTCTCTCTCACCCTCTCTCTCTGCTGTGTCAATCTCACCCTTTCTCTCTGCTGTGTCTCTCTCGCCCTCTCTGTCTGGCTGTGTCTCTCTCACCCTCTCTCTCTGCTGTGTCTATCTCACCCTCTCTCTCTGCTGTGTCTCTCTCGCCCTCTCTGTCTGCTGTGTCTCTCTCACCCCTCTGTCTGGCTGTGTCTCTCTCACCCTCTCTCTCTGCTGTGTCTCTCTCGCCCTCTCTGTCTGCTGTGTCTCTCTCACCCTCTCTCTCTGCTGTGTCTCTCTCGCCCTCTCTGTCTGCTGTGTCTCTCTCACCCCTCTGTCTGGCTGTGTCTCTCTCACCCTCTCTCTCTGCTGTGTCTCTCTCACCCCTCTGTCTGGCTGTGTCTCTCTCACCCTCTCGCTCTGCTGTGTCTCTCTCACCCTCTCTGTCTGGCTGTGTCTCTCTCACCCTCTCTCTCTGCTGTGTCTCTCTCACCCTCTCTGTCTGGCTGTGTCTCTCTCACCCTCTCTCTCTGCTGTGTCTATCTCACCCTCTCTCTCTGCTGTGTCTCTCTCACCCTCTCTCTCTGCTGTGTCTCTCTCACCCTCTCTGTCTGGCTGTGTCTCTCTCACCCTCTCTCTCTGCTGTGTCTCTCTCACCCTCTCTCTCTGCTGTGTCTCTCTCACCCTCTCTGTCTGGCTGTGTCTCTCTCACCCTCTCGCTCTGCTGTGTCTCTCTCGCCCTCTCTCTCTGCTGTGTTGTTCTCACCCTCTCTCTCTGCTGTGTCCATCTCGCCCTCTCTCTGCTGTGTCTCTCTCACCCTCTCTCTCTGCTGTATCTATCTCACCCTCTCTCTCTGCTGTGTCTCTCTCACCCTCTCTCTCTGCTGTGTCTCTCTCACCCTCTCTCTCTGCTGTGTCTATCTCACCCTCTCTGTCTGGCTGTGTCTCTCTCACCCTCTCTCTCTGCTGTGTCTCTCTCACCCTCTCTGTCTGGCTGTGTCTCTCTCACCCTCTCTCTCTGCTGTGTCTCTCTCACCCTCTCTCTCTGCTGTGTCTCTCTCACCCTCTCTGTCTGGCTGTGTCTCTCTCACCCTTTCGCTCTGCTGTGTCTCTCTCACCCTCTCTCTCTGCTGTGTCTCTCTCACCCTCTCTCTCTGCTGTGTCTCTCTCACCCTCTCTGTCTGGCTGTGTCTCTCTCACCCTCTCTCTCTGCTGTGTCTATCTCACCCTCTCTCTCTGCTCTGTCAACCTCACCCTTTCGCTCTGCTGTGTCTCTCTCGCCCTCTCTCTCTGCTGTGTCTCTCTCGCCCTCTCGCTCTGCTGTGTCTCTCTCGCCCTCTCGCTCTGCTGTGTCTCTCTCACCCTCTCTGTCTGGCTGTGTCTCTCTCACCCTCTCTCTCTGCTGTGTCTCTCTCACCCTCTCTGTCTGGCTGTGTCTCTCTCACCCTCTCTCTCTGCTGTGTCTATCTCACCCTCTCGCTCTGCTGTGTCTCTCTCACCCTCTCTGTCTGGCTGTGTCTCTCTCACCCTCTCTCTCTGCTGTGTCTCTCTCACCCTCTCTCTCTGCTGTGTCTCTCTCACCCTCTCTGTCTGGCTGTGTCTCTCTCACCCTCTCTCTCTGCTGTGTCTCTCTCACCCTCTCTCTCTGCTGTGTCTCTCTCACCCTCTCTGTCTGGCTGCGTCTCTCTCGCCCTCTCTGTCTGCTGTGTCTCTCTCGCCCTCTCTCTCTGCTGTGTCTCTCTCGCCCTCTCTCTCTGCTGTGTCTATCTCACCCTTTCGCTCTGCTGTGTCTCTCTCGCCCTCTCGCTCTGCTGTGTCTATCTCACCCTCTCTCTCTGCTGTGTCTCTCTCACCCTCTCTGTCTGGCTGTGTCTCTCTCACCCTCTCTCTCTGCTGTGTCTCTCTCACCCTCTCTGTCTGGCTGTGTCTCTCTCACCCTCTCTCTCTGCTGTGTCTATCTCACCCACTCTCTCTGCTGTGTCTCTCTCACCCTCTCTCTCTGCTGTGTCTCTCTCACCCTCTCTGTCTGGCTGTGTCTCTCTCACCCTCTCTCTCTGCTGTGTCTCTCTCACCCTCTCGCTCTGCTGTGTCTCTCTCACCCTCTCTCTCTGCTGTGTCTCTCTCACCCTCTCTCTCTGCTGTGTCTCTCTCACCCTCTCTCTCTGCTGTGTCTCTCTCACCCTCTCTCTCTGCTGTGTCTATCTCACCCTTTCGCTCTGCTGTGTCTCTCTCGCCCTCTCGCTCTGCTGTGTCTATCTCACCCTCTCGCTCTGCTGTGTCTCTCTCACCCTCTCTGTCGGGCTGTGTCTCTCTCACCCTCTCTCTCTGCTGTGTCTCTCTCACCCTCTCTCTCTGCTGTGTCTCTCTCATCCTCTCTGTCTGGCTGTGTCTCTCTCACCCTCTCGCTCTGCTGTGTCTCTCTCACCCTCTCTCTCTGCTGTGTCTCTCTCACCCTCTCTCTCTGCTGTGTCTCTCTCACCCTCTCTGTCTGACTGTGTCTCTCTCACCCTCTCTCTCTGCTGTGTCTATCTCACCCTCTCTCTCTGCTGTGTCTCTCTCACCCTCTCTCTCTGCTGTGTCTATCTCACCCTCTCTCTCTGCTGTGTCTCTCTCACCCTCTCTGTCTGGCTGTGTCTCGCTCACCCTCTCTCTCTGCTGTGTCTCTCTCACCCTCTCTCTCTGCTGTGTCTATCTCACCCTCTCTCTCTGCTGTGTCTATCTCACCCTCTCTCTCTGCTGTGTCTCTCTCACCCTCTCTCTCTGCTGTGTCTCTCTCGCCCTCTCTGTCTGCTGTGTCTCTCTCACCCTCTCTCTCTGCTGTGTCTATCTCACCCTCTCTCTCTGCTGTGTCTCTCTCACCCTCTCTGTCTGGCTGTGTCTCTCTCACCCTCTCTCTCTGCTGTGTCTATCTCACCCTCTCTCTCTGCTCTGTCAATCTCATCCTCTCTCTCTGCTGTGTCTCTCTCGCCCTCTCTGTCTGCTGTGTCTCTCTCGCCCTCTCGCTCTGCTGTGTCTCTCTCACCCTCTCTCTCTGCTGTGTCTCTCTCACCCTCTCTCTCTGCTGTGTCTCTCTCACCCTCTCTGTCTGGCTGTGTCTCTCTCACCCTCTCTCTCTGCTGTGTCTCTCTCACCCTCTCTGTCTGGCTGTGTCTCTCTCACCCTCTCTCTCTGCTGTGTCTATCTCACCCTCTCTCTCTGCTGTGTCTCTCTCACCCTCTCTCTCTGCTGTGTCTCTCTCACCCTCTCTGTCTGGCTGTGTCTCTCTCACCCTCTCTCTCTGCTGTGTCTCTCTCACCCTCTCGCTCTGCTGTGTCTCTCTCACCCTCTCTCTCTGCTGTGTCTCTCTCACCCTCTCTCTCTGCTGTGTCTCGCTCACCCTCTCTCTCTGCTGTGTCTCTCTCACCCTCTCTCTCTGCTGTGTCTATCTCACCCTTTCGCTCTGCTGTGTCTCTCTCGCCCTCTCGCTCTGCTGTGTCTATCTCACCCTCTCGCTCTGCTGTGTCTCTCTCACCCTCTCTGTCTAGCTGTGTCTCTCTCACCCTCTCTCTCTGCTGTGTCTATCTCACCCTTTCGCTCTGCTGTGTCTCTCTCACCCTCTCTCTCTGCTGTGTCTCTCTCACCCTCTCTCTCTGCTGTGTCTCTCTCACCCTCTCTGTCTGGCTGTGTCTCTCTCACCCTCTCTCTCTGCTGTGTCTATCTCACCCTCTCGCTCTGCTGTGTCTCTCTCACCCTCTCTCTCTGCTGTGTCTCTCTCACCCTCTCTCTCTGCTGTGTCTATCTCACACTCTCTCTCTGCTGTGTCTCTCTCACCCTCTCTGTCTGGCTGTGTCTCTCTCACCCTCTCTCTCTGCTGTGTCTCTCTCACCCTCTCTCTCTGCTGTGTCTATCTCACCCTCTCTCTCTGCTGTGTCTATCTCACCCTCTCTGTCTGCTGTGTCTCTCTCACCCTCTCTCTCTGCTGTGTCTCTCTCGCCCTCTCTGTCTGCTGTGTCTCTCTCACCCTCTCTCTCTGCTGTGTCTCTCTCACCCTCTCTCTCTGCTGTGTCTATCTCACCCTCTCTCTCTGCTGTGTCTATCTCACCCTCTCTGTCTGCTGTGTCTCTCTCACCCTCTCTCTCTGCTGTGTCTCTCTCGCCCTCTCTGTCTGCTGTGTCTCTCTCACCCTCTCTGTCTGCTGTGTCTCTCTCGCCCTCTCTGTCTGCTGTGTCTCTCTCACCCTCTCTCTCTGCTGTGTCTATCTCACCCTCTCTCTCTGCTGTGTCTCTCTCACCCTCTCTCTCTGCTGTGTCTCTCTCACCCTCTCTCTCTGCTGTGTCTCTCTCACCCTCTCTGTCTGGCTGTGTCTCTCACCCTCTGTCTGCTGTGTCTCTCTCGCCCTCTCTCTCTGCTGTGTCTCTCTCGCCCTCTCTCTCTGCTGTGTCTCTCTCGCCCTCTCTCTCTGATGTGTCTCTCTCGCCCTCTCTCTCTGCTGTGTCTCTCTCACCCTCTCTCTCTGCTGTGTCTCTCTCGCCCTCTCTCTCTGCTGTGTCTCTCTCACCCTCTCTGTCTGGCTGTGTCTCTCTCACCCTCTCTGTCTGGCTGTGTCTCTCTCACCCTCTCTGTCTGGCTGTGTCTCTCTCACCCTCTCTCTCTGCTGTGTCTCTCTCACCCCTCTGTCTGGCTGTGTCTCTCTCACCCTCTCTCTCTGCTGTGTCTCTCTCGCCCTCTCTCTCTGCTGTGTCTCTCTCGCCCTCTCTCTCTGCTGTGTCTCTCTCGCCCTCTCTCTCTGCTGTGTCTCTCTCGCCCTCTCTCTCTGCTGTGTCTCTCTCACCCTCTCTCTCTGCTCTGTCAATCTCACCCTTTCGCTCTGCTGTGTCTCTCTCGCCCTCTCTCTCTGCTGTGTCTCTCTTGCCCTCTCTCTCTGCTGTGTCTCTCTCGCCCTCTCTGCTGTGTCTCTCTCGCCCTCTCGCTCTGCTGTGTCTCTCTCGCCCTCTCTCTCTGCTGTGTCTCTCTCACCCTCTCTCTCTGCTGTGTCTCTCTTGCCCTCTCTCTCTGCTGTGTCTCTCTCGCCCTCTCTGTCTGCTGTGTCTCTCTCACCCCCTCTCTCTGCTGTTTCTCTCTCACCCTCTCTCTCTGCTGTGTCTCTCTCACCCTCTCTCTCTGCTGTGTCAATCTCACCCTCTCTCTCTGGCTGTGTCTTTCTCACCCCCTCTCTCTGCTGTGTCTCTCTCGCCCTCTCTCTCTGCTGTGTCAATCTCATCCTCTCTCTCTGCTGTGTCAATCTCACCCTCTCTCTCTGGCTGTGTCTTTCTCACCCCCTCTCGCTGCTGTGTCTCTCTCGCCCTCTCTCTCTGCTGTGTCTCTCTCGCCCTCTCTCTCTGCTGTGTCTCTCTCACCCTCTCTCTCTGCTGTGTCTCTCTCGCCCTCTCTCTCTGCTGTGTCTCTCTCACCCTCTCTGTCTGGCTGTGTCTCTCTCACCCTCTCTGTCTGGCTGTGTCTCTCTCACCCTCTCTGTCTGGCTGTGTCTCTCTCACCCTCTCTCTCTGCTGTGTCTCTCTCACCCCTCTGTCTGGCTGTGTCTCTCTCACCCTCTCTCTCTGCTGTGTCTCTCTCACCCTCTCTCTCTGATGTGTCTCTCTCGCCCTCTCTCTCTGCTGTGTCTCTCTCACCCTCTCTCTCTGCTCTGTCAATCTCACCCTTTCGCTCTGCTGTGTCTCTCTTGCCCTCTCTCTCTGCTGTGTCTCTCTCGCCCTCTCTCTCTGCTGTGTCTCTCTCGCCCTCTCTGCTGTGTCTCTCTCGCCCTCTCGCTCTGCTGTGTCTCTCTCGCCCTCTCTCTCTGCTGTGTCTCTCTCACCCTCTCTCTCTGCTGTGTCTCTCTCGCCCTCTCTCTCTGCTGTGTCTCTCTCGCCCTCTCTGTCTGCTGTGTCTCTCTCACCCCCTCTCTCTGCTGTGTCTCTCTCACCCTCTCTCTCTGCTGTGTCTCTCTCACCCTCTCTCTCTGCTGTGTCAATCTCACACTCTCTCTCTGGCTGTGTCTTTCTCACCCCCTCTCTCTGCTGTGTCTCTCTCGCCCTCTCTCTCTGCTGTGTCAATCTCATCCTCTCTCTCTGCTGTGTCAATCTCACCCTCTCTCTCTGGCTGTGTCTTTCTCACCCCCTCTCTCTGCTGTGTCTCTCTCGCCCTCTCTCTCTGCTGTGTCAATCTCACCCTCTCTCTCTGCTGTGTCTCTCTCGCCCTCTCTCTCTGCTGTGTCAATCTCATCCTCTCTCTCTGCTGTGTCTCTCTCGCCCTCTCTGTCTGCTGTGTCTCTCTCACCCTCTCTCTCTGCTGTGTCAATCTCATCCTCTCTCTCTGCTGTGTCTCTCTCGCCCTCTCGCTCTGCTGTGTCTCTCTCGCCCTCTCTGTCTGCTGTGTCTCTCTCACCCTCTCTCTCTGCTGTGTCAATCTCATCCTCTCTCTCTGCTGTGTCTCTCTCACCCTCTCTCTCTGCTGTGTCTCTCTCACCCTCTCTCTCTGCTGTGTCTCTCTCACCCTCTCTCTCTGCTGTGTCTCTCTCGCCCTCTCTCTCTGCTGTGTCAATCTCATCCTCTCTCTCTGCTGTGTCTCTCTCACCCTCTCTCTCTGTTGTGTCTCTCTCACCCTCTCTCTCTGCTGTGTCTCTCTCACCCTCTCTGTCTGGCTGTGTCTCTCTCACCCTCTCTCTCTGCTGTGTCTCTCTCACCCTCTCTCTCTGCTGTGTCTCTCTCACCCTCTCTCTCTGCTGTGTCTATCTCACCCTCTCTGTCTGGCTGTGTCTCTCTCACCCTCTCTCTCTGCTGTGTCTCTCTCACCCTCTCTCTCTGCTGTGTCTCTCTCACCCTCTCTCTCTGCTGTGTCTATCTCACCCTCTCTCTCTGCTGTGTCTCTCTCACCCTCTCTCTCTGCTGTGTCTATCTCACCCTCTCTGTCTGGATGTGTCTCTCTCACCCTCTCTGTCTGCTGTGTCTATCTCACCCTCTCTCTCTGCTGTGTCTCTCTCACCCTCTCTCTCTGGCTGTGTCTCTCTCACCCTCTCTCTCTGCTGTGTCTCTCTCACCCTCTCTCTCTGCTGTGTCTATCTCACCCTCTCTCTCTGCTGTGTCTCTCTCACCCTCTCTCTCTGCTGTGTCTATCTCACCCTCTCTGTCTGGCTGTGTCTCTCTCACCCTCTCTCTCTGCTGTGTCTCTCTCACCCTCTCTCTCTGCTGTGTCTATCTCACCCTCTCTCTCTGCTGTGTCTATCTCACCCTCTCTCTCTGCTGTGTCTCTCTCACCCTCTCTCTCTGGCTGTGTCTCTCTCACCCTCTCTGTCTGCTGTGTCTCTCTCGCCCTCTCTCTCTGCTGTGTCTCTCTCACCCTCTCTGTCTGGCTGTGTCTCTCTCACCCTCTCTCTCTGCTGTGTCTCTCTCACCCTCTCTCTCTGCTGTGTCTCTCTCACCCTCTCTCTCTGCTGTGTCTCTCTCACCCTCTCTGTCTGGCTGTGTCTCTCTCACCCTCTCTCTCTGCTGTGTCTCTCTCACCCTCTCTCTCTGCTGTGTCTCTCTCACCCTCTCTCTCTGCTGTGTCTCTCTCACCCTCTCTGTCTGGCTGTGTCTCTCTCACCCTCTCTCTCTGCTGTGTCTCTCTCACCCTCTCTCTCTGCTGTGTCTCTCTCACCCTCTCTCTCTGCTGTGTCTCTCTCACCCTCTCTCTCTGCTGTGTCTCTCTCACCCTCTCTCTCTGCTGTGTCTATCTCACCCTCTCTGTCTGGCTGTGTCTCTCTCACCCTCTCTCTCTGCTGTGTCTCTCTCACCCTCTCTCTCTGCTGTGTCTCTCTCACCCTCTCTCTCTGCTGTGTCTATATCACCCTCTCTCTCTGCTGTGTCTATCTCACCCTCTCTCTCTGCTGTGTCTCTCTCACCCTCTCTCTCTGCTGTGTCTCTCTCACCCTCTCTGTCTGGCTGTGTCTCTCTCACCCTCTCTCTCTGCTGTGTCTATCTCATCCTCTCTCTCTGCTGTGTCTCTCTCACCCTCTCTCTCTGCTGTGTCTATCTCACCCTCTCTCTCTGCTGTGTCTCTCTCACCCTCTCTCTCTGCTGTGTCTATCTCACCCTCTCTGTCTGGCTGTGTCTCTCTCACCCTCTCTCTCTGCTGTGTCTCTCTCACCCTCTCTCTCTGCTGTGTCTATCTCACCCTCTCTCTCTGGCTGTGTCTTTCTCACCCCCTCTCTCTGCTGTGTCTCTCTCACCCTCTCTCTCTGCTGTGTCTCTCTCACCCTCTCTCTCTGCTGTGTCTATCTCATCCTCTCTCTCTGCTGTGTCTCTCTCACCCTCTCTCTCTGCTGTGTCTCTCTCACCCTCTCTGTCTGGCTGTGTCTCTCTCACCCTCTCTCTCTGCTGTGTCTCTCTCACCCTCTCTCTCTGCTGTGTCTATCTCACCCTCTCTCTCTGCTGTGTCTCTCTCACCCTCTCTGTCTGGCTGTGTCTCTCTCACCCTCTCTCTCTGCTGTGTCTCTCTCACCCTCTCTCTCTGCTGTGTCTCTCTCACCCTCTCTGTCTGCTGTGTCTCTCTCGCCCTCTCTCTCTGCTGTGTCTCTCTCGCCCTCTCTCTCTGCTGTGTCTCTCTCGCCCTCTCTCTCTGCTGTGTCTCTCTCGCCCTCTCTCTCTGCTGTGTCTCTCTCACCCTCTCTGTCTGGCTGTGTCTCTCTCACCCTCTCTGTCTGGCTGTGTCTCTCTCACCCTCTCTCTCTGCTGTGTCTCTCTCACCCTCTCTCTCTGCTGTGTCAATCTCACCCTCTCTCTCTGCTGTGTCTCTCTCGCCCTCTCTCTCTGCTGTGTCTCTCTCACCCTCTCTGTCTGGCTGTGTCTCTCTCACCCTCTCTGTCTGGCTGTGTCTCTCTCACCCTCTCTCTCTGCTGTGTCTCTCTCACCCTCTCTCTCTGCTGTGTCAATCTCACCCTCTCTCTCTGGCTGTGTCTTTCTCACCCTCTCTCTCTGCTGTGTCTCTCTCGCCCTCTCTCTCTGCTGTGTCTCTCTCGCCCTCTCTCTCTGCTGTGTCTCTCTCACCCTCTCTGTCTGGCTGTGTCTCTCTCACCCTCTCTGTCTGGCTGTGTCTCTCTCACCCTCTCTCTCTGCTGTGTCTCTCTCACCCTCTCTCTCTGCTGTGTCTCTCTCACCCTCTCTCTCTGCTGTGTCTCTCTCGCCCTCTCTCTCTGCTGTGTCTCTCTCGCCCTCTCTCTCTGCTGTGTCTCTCTCGCCCTCTCTCTCTGCTGTCTCTCTCGCCCTCTCTGTCTGCTGTGTCTCTTTCACCCTCTCTCTCTGCTGTGTCAATCTCATCCTCTCTCTCTGCTGTGTCTCTCTCGCCCTCTCTCTCTGCTGTGTCTCTCTCACCCTCTCTCTCTGCTGTGTCTCTCTCATCCTCTCTCTCTGCTGTGTCTCTCTCGCCCTCTCTCTCTGCTGTGTCTCTCTCGCCCTCTCTGTCTGCTGTGTCTCTCTCACCCTCTCTCTCTGCTGTGTCTCTCTCGCCCTCTCTGTCTGCTGTGTCTCTCTCACCCCTCTGTCTGGCTGTGTCTCTCTCACCCTCTCTCTCTGCTGTGTCTCTCTCACCCCTCTGTCTGGCTGTGTCTCTCTCACCCTCTCGCTCTGCTGTGTCTCTCTCACCCTCTCTGTCTGGCTGTGTCTCTCTCACCCTCTCTCTCTGCTGTGTCTCTCTCACCCTCTCTGTCTGGCTGTGTCTCTCTCACCCTCTCTCTCTGCTGTGTCTATCTCACCCTCTCTCTCTGCTGTGTCTCTCTCACCCTCTCTCTCTGCTGTGTCTCTCTCACCCTCTCTGTCTGGCTGTGTCTCTCTCACCCTCTCTCTCTGCTGTGTCTCTCTCACCCTCTCTCTCTGCTGTGTCTCTCTCACCCTCTCTGTCTGGCTGTGTCTCTCTCACCCTCTCGCTCTGCTGTGTCTCTCTCGCCCTCTCTCTCTGCTGTGTTGTTCTCACCCTCTCTCTCTGCTGTGTCCATCTCGCCCTCTCTCTGCTGTGTCTCTCTCACCCTCTCTCTCTGCTGTATCTATCTCACCCTCTCTCTCTGCTGTGTCTCTCTCACCCTCTCTCTCTGCTGTGTCTCTCTCACCCTCTCTCTCTGCTGTGTCTATCTCACCCTCTCTGTCTGGCTGTGTCTCTCTCACCCTCTCTCTCTGCTGTGTCTCTCTCACCCTCTCTGTCTGGCTGTGTCTCTCTCACCCTCTCTCTCTGCTGTGTCTCTCTCACCCTCTCTCTCTGCTGTGTCTCTCTCACCCTCTCTGTCTGGCTGTGTCTCTCTCACCCTTTCGCTCTGCTGTGTCTCTCTCACCCTCTCTCTCTGCTGTGTCTCTCTCACCCTCTCTCTCTGCTGTGTCTCTCTCACCCTCTCTGTCTGGCTGTGTCTCTCTCACCCTCTCTCTCTGCTGTGTCTATCTCACCCTCTCTCTCTGCTCTGTCAACCTCACCCTTTTGCTCTGCTGTGTCTCTCTCGCCCTCTCTCTCTGCTGTGTCTCTCTCGCCCTCTCGCTCTGCTGTGTCTCTCTCGCCCTCTCGCTCTGCTGTGTCTCTCTCACCCTCTCTGTCTGGCTGTGTCTCTCTCACCCTCTCTCTCTGCTGTGTCTCTCTCACCCTCTCTGTCTGGCTGTGTCTCTCTCACCCTCTCTCTCTGCTGTGTCTATCTCACCCTCTCGCTCTGCTGTGTCTCTCTCACCCTCTCTGTCTGGCTGTGTCTCTCTCACCCTCTCTCTCTGCTGTGTCTCTCTCACCCTCTCTCTCTGCTGTGTCTCTCTCACCCTCTCTCTCTGCTGTGTCTCTCTCGCCCTCTCTCTCTGCTGTTTCTCTCTCACCCTTTCTCTCTGCTGTGTCTCTCTCGCCCTCTCTGTCTGCTGTGTCTATCTCACCCTCTCTCTCTGGCTGTGTCTTTCTCATCCTCTCTCTCTGCTGTGTCTCTCTCGCCCTCTCTGTCTGCTGTGTCTCTCTCACCCCTCTGTCTGGCTGTGTCTCTCTCACCCTCTCTCTCTGCTGTGTCTCTCTCGCCCTCTCTCTCTGCTGTGTCTCTCTCGCCCTCTCGCTTTGCTGTTTCTCTCTCACCCTCTCTCTCTGCTGTGTCAATCTCACCCTTTCTCTCTGCTGTGTCTCTCTCGCCCTCTCTGTCTGGCTGTGTCTCTCTCACCCTCTCTCTCTGCTGTGTCTATCTCACCCTCTCTCTCTGCTGTGTCTCTCTCGCCCTCTCTGTCTGCTGTGTCTCTCTCACCCCTCTGTCTGGCTGTGTCTCTCTCACCCTCTCTCTCTGCTGTGTCTCTCTCGCCCTCTCTGTCTGCTGTGTCTCTCTCACCCTCTCTCTCTGCTGTGTCTCTCTCGCCCTCTCTGTCTGCTGTGTCTCTCTCACCCCTCTGTCTGGCTGTGTCTCTCTCACCCTCTCTCTCTGCTGTGTCTCTCTCACCCCTCTGTCTGGCTGTGTCTCTCTCACCCTCTCGCTCTGCTGTGTCTCTCTCACCCTCTCTGTCTGGCTGTGTCTCTCTCACCCTCTCTCTCTGCTGTGTCTCTCTCACCCTCTCTGTCTGGCTGTGTCTCTCTCACCCTCTCTCTCTGCTGTGTCTATCTCACCCTCTCTCTCTGCTGTGTCTCTCTCACCCTCTCTCTCTGCTGTGTCTCTCTCACCCTCTCTGTCTGGCTGTGTCTCTCTCACCCTCTCTCTCTGCTGTGTCTCTCTCACCCTCTCTCTCTGCTGTGTCTCTCTCACCCTCTCTGTCTGGCTGTGTCTCTCTCACCCTCTCGCTCTGCTGTGTCTCTCTCGCCCTCTCTCTCTGCTGTGTTGTTCTCACCCTCTCTCTCTGCTGTGTCCATCTCGCCCTCTCTCTGCTGTGTCTCTCTCACCCTCTCTCTCTGCTGTATCTATCTCACCCTCTCTCTCTGCTGTGTCTCTCTCACCCTCTCTCTCTGCTGTGTCTCTCTCACCCTCTCTCTCTGCTGTGTCTATCTCACCCTCTCTGTCTGGCTGTGTCTCTCTCACCCTCTCTCTCTGCTGTGTCTCTCTCACCCTCTCTGTCTGGCTGTGTCTCTCTCACCCTCTCTCTCTGCTGTGTCTCTCTCACCCTCTCTCTCTGCTGTGTCTCTCTCACCCTCTCTGTCTGGCTGTGTCTCTCTCACCCTTTCGCTCTGCTGTGTCTCTCTCACCCTCTCTGTCTGGCTGTGTCTCTCTCACCCTCTCTCTCTGCTGTGTCTCTCTCACCCTCTCTCTCTGCTGTGTCTCTCTCACCCTCTCTCTCTGCTGTGTCTATCTCACCCTCTCTGTCTGGCTGTGTCTCTCTCACCCTCTCTCTCTGCTGTGTCTCTCTCACCCTCTCTCTCTGCTGTGTCTCTCTCACCCTCTCTCTCTGCTGTGTCTATCTCACCCTCTCTCTCTGCTGTGTCTCTCTCACCCTCTCTCTCTGCTGTGTCTATCTCACCCTCTCTGTCTGGATGTGTCTCTCTCACCCTCTCTGTCTGCTGTGTCTATCTCACCCTCTCTCTCTGCTGTGTCTCTCTCACCCTCTCTCTCTGGCTGTGTCTCTCTCACCCTCTCTCTCTGCTGTGTCTCTCTCACCCTCTCTCTCTGCTGTGTCTATCTCACCCTCTCTCTCTGCTGTGTCTCTCTCACCCTCTCTCTCTGCTGTGTCTATCTCACCCTCTCTGTCTGGCTGTGTCTCTCTCACCCTCTCTCTCTGCTGTGTCTCTCTCACCCTCTCTCTCTGCTGTGTCTATCTCACCCTCTCTCTCTGCTGTGTCTATCTCACCCTCTCTCTCTGCTGTGTCTCTCTCACCCTCTCTCTCTGGCTGTGTCTCTCTCACCCTCTCTGTCTGCTGTGTCTCTCTCGCCCTCTCTCTCTGCTGTGTCTCTCTCACCCTCTCTGTCTGGCTGTGTCTCTCTCACCCTCTCTCTCTGCTGTGTCTCTCTCACCCTCTCTCTCTGCTGTGTCTCTCTCACCCTCTCTCTCTGCTGTGTCTCTCTCACCCTCTCTGTCTGGCTGTGTCTCTCTCACCCTCTCTCTCTGCTGTGTCTCTCTCACCCTCTCTCTCTGCTGTGTCTCTCTCACCCTCTCTCTCTGCTGTGTCTCTCTCACCCTCTCTGTCTGGCTGTGTCTCTCTCACCCTCTCTCTCTGCTGTGTCTCTCTCACCCTCTCTCTCTGCTGTGTCTCTCTCACCCTCTCTCTCTGCTGTGTCTCTCTCACCCTCTCTCTCTGCTGTGTCTCTCTCACCCTCTCTCTCTGCTGTGTCTATCTCACCCTCTCTGTCTGGCTGTGTCTCTCTCACCCTCTCTCTCTGCTGTGTCTCTCTCACCCTCTCTCTCTGCTGTGTCTATATCACCCTCTCTCTCTGCTGTGTCTATCTCACCCTCTCTCTCTGCTGTGTCTCTCTCACCCTCTCTCTCTGCTGTGTCTCTCTCACCCTCTCTGTCTGGCTGTGTCTCTCTCACCCTCTCTCTCTGCTGTGTCTATCTCATCCTCTCTCTCTGCTGTGTCTCTCTCACCCTCTCTCTCTGCTGTGTCTATCTCACCCTCTCTCTCTGCTGTGTCTCTCTCACCCTCTCTCTCTGCTGTGTCTATCTCACCCTCTCTGTCTGGCTGTGTCTCTCTCACCCTCTCTCTCTGCTGTGTCTCTCTCACCCTCTCTCTCTGCTGTGTCTATCTCACCCTCTCTCTCTGGCTGTGTCTTTCTCACCCCCTCTCTCTGCTGTGTCTCTCTCACCCTCTCTCTCTGCTGTGTCTCTCTCACCCTCTCTCTCTGCTGTGTCTATCTCATCCTCTCTCTCTGCTGTGTCTCTCTCACCCTCTCTCTCTGCTGTGTCTCTCTCACCCTCTCTGTCTGGCTGTGTCTCTCTCACCCTCTCTCTCTGCTGTGTCTCTCTCACCCTCTCTCTCTGCTGTGTCTATCTCACCCTCTCTCTCTGCTGTGTCTCTCTCACCCTCTCTGTCTGGCTGTGTCTCTCTCACCCTCTCTCTCTGCTGTGTCTCTCTCACCCTCTCTCTCTGCTGTGTCTCTCTCACCCTCTCTGTCTGCTGTGTCTCTCTCGCCCTCTCTCTCTGCTGTGTCTCTCTCGCCCTCTCTCTCTGCTGTGTCTCTCTCGCCCTCTCTCTCTGCTGTGTCTCTCTCGCCCTCTCTCTCTGGCTGTGTCTCTCTCACCCTCTCTGTCTGGCTGTGTCTCTCTCACCCTCTCTCTCTGCTGTGTCTCTCTCACCCTCTCTCTCTGCTGTGTCAATCTCACCCTCTCTCTCTGCTGTGTCTCTCTCGCCCTCTCTCTCTGCTGTGTCTCTCTCACCCTCTCTGTCTGGCTGTGTCTCTCTCACCCTCTCTGTCTGGCTGTGTCTCTCTCACCCTCTCTCTCTGCTGTGTCTCTCTCACCCTCTCTCTCTGCTGTGTCAATCTCACCCTCTCTCTCTGGCTGTGTCTTTCTCACCCTCTCTCTCTGCTGTGTCTCTCTCGCCCTCTCTCTCTGCTGTGTCTCTCTCGCCCTCTCTCTCTGCTGTGTCTCTCTCACCCTCTCTGTCTGGCTGTGTCTCTCTCACCCTCTCTGTCTGGCTGTGTCTCTCTCACCCTCTCTCTCTGCTGTGTCTCTCTCACCCTCTCTCTCTGCTGTGTCTCTCTCACCCTCTCTCTCTGCTGTGTCTCTCTCGCCCTCTCTCTCTGCTGTGTCTCTCTCGCCCTCTCTCTCTGCTGTGTCTCTCTCGCCCTCTCTCTCTGCTGTCTCTCTCGCCCTCTCTGTCTGCTGTGTCTCTTTCACCCTCTCTCTCTGCTGTGTCAATCTCATCCTCTCTCTCTGCTGTGTCTCTCTCGCCCTCTCTCTCTGCTGTGTCTCTCTCACCCTCTCTCTCTGCTGTGTCTCTCTCATCCTCTCTCTCTGCTGTGTCTCTCTCGCCCTCTCTCTCTGCTGTGTCTCTCTCGCCCTCTCTGTCTGCTGTGTCTCTCTCACCCTCTCTCTCTGCTGTGTCTCTCTCGCCCTCTCTGTCTGCTGTGTCTCTCTCACCCCTCTGTCTGGCTGTGTCTCTCTCACCCTCTCTCTCTGCTGTGTCTCTCTCACCCCTCTGTCTGGCTGTGTCTCTCTCACCCTCTCGCTCTGCTGTGTCTCTCTCACCCTCTCTGTCTGGCTGTGTCTCTCTCACCCTCTCTCTCTGCTGTGTCTCTCTCACCCTCTCTGTCTGGCTGTGTCTCTCTCACCCTCTCTCTCTGCTGTGTCTATCTCACCCTCTCTCTCTGCTGTGTCTCTCTCACCCTCTCTCTCTGCTGTGTCTCTCTCACCCTCTCTGTCTGGCTGTGTCTCTCTCACCCTCTCTCTCTGCTGTGTCTCTCTCACCCTCTCTCTCTGCTGTGTCTCTCTCACCCTCTCTGTCTGGCTGTGTCTCTCTCACCCTCTCGCTCTGCTGTGTCTCTCTCGCCCTCTCTCTCTGCTGTGTTGTTCTCACCCTCTCTCTCTGCTGTGTCCATCTCGCCCTCTCTCTGCTGTGTCTCTCTCACCCTCTCTCTCTGCTGTATCTATCTCACCCTCTCTCTCTGCTGTGTCTCTCTCACCCTCTCTCTCTGCTGTGTCTCTCTCACCCTCTCTCTCTGCTGTGTCTATCTCACCCTCTCTGTCTGGCTGTGTCTCTCTCACCCTCTCTCTCTGCTGTGTCTCTCTCACCCTCTCTGTCTGGCTGTGTCTCTCTCACCCTCTCTCTCTGCTGTGTCTCTCTCACCCTCTCTCTCTGCTGTGTCTCTCTCACCCTCTCTGTCTGGCTGTGTCTCTCTCACCCTTTCGCTCTGCTGTGTCTCTCTCACCCTCTCTCTCTGCTGTGTCTCTCTCACCCTCTCTCTCTGCTGTGTCTCTCTCACCCTCTCTGTCTGGCTGTGTCTCTCTCACCCTCTCTCTCTGCTGTGTCTATCTCACCCTCTCTCTCTGCTCTGTCAACCTCACCCTTTTGCTCTGCTGTGTCTCTCTCGCCCTCTCTCTCTGCTGTGTCTCTCTCGCCCTCTCGCTCTGCTGTGTCTCTCTCGCCCTCTCGCTCTGCTGTGTCTCTCTCACCCTCTCTGTCTGGCTGTGTCTCTCTCACCCTCTCTCTCTGCTGTGTCTCTCTCACCCTCTCTGTCTGGCTGTGTCTCTCTCACCCTCTCTCTCTGCTGTGTCTATCTCACCCTCTCGCTCTGCTGTGTCTCTCTCACCCTCTCTGTCTGGCTGTGTCTCTCTCACCCTCTCTCTCTGCTGTGTCTCTCTCACCCTCTCTCTCTGCTGTGTCTCTCTCACCCTCTCTCTCTGCTGTGTCTCTCTCGCCCTCTCTCTCTGCTGTTTCTCTCTCACCCTTTCTCTCTGCTGTGTCTCTCTCGCCCTCTCTGTCTGCTGTGTCTATCTCACCCTCTCTCTCTGGCTGTGTCTTTCTCATCCTCTCTCTCTGCTGTGTCTCTCTCGCCCTCTCTGTCTGCTGTGTCTCTCTCACCCCTCTGTCTGGCTGTGTCTCTCTCACCCTCTCTCTCTGCTGTGTCTCTCTCGCCCTCTCTCTCTGCTGTGTCTCTCTCGCCCTCTCGCTTTGCTGTTTCTCTCTCACCCTCTCTCTCTGCTGTGTCAATCTCACCCTTTCTCTCTGCTGTGTCTCTCTCGCCCTCTCTGTCTGGCTGTGTCTCTCTCACCCTCTCTCTCTGCTGTGTCTATCTCACCCTCTCTCTCTGCTGTGTCTCTCTCGCCCTCTCTGTCTGCTGTGTCTCTCTCACCCCTCTGTCTGGCTGTGTCTCTCTCACCCTCTCTCTCTGCTGTGTCTCTCTCGCCCTCTCTGTCTGCTGTGTCTCTCTCACCCTCTCTCTCTGCTGTGTCTCTCTCGCCCTCTCTGTCTGCTGTGTCTCTCTCACCCCTCTGTCTGGCTGTGTCTCTCTCACCCTCTCTCTCTGCTGTGTCTCTCTCACCCCTCTGTCTGGCTGTGTCTCTCTCACCCTCTCGCTCTGCTGTGTCTCTCTCACCCTCTCTGTCTGGCTGTGTCTCTCTCACCCTCTCTCTCTGCTGTGTCTCTCTCACCCTCTCTGTCTGGCTGTGTCTCTCTCACCCTCTCTCTCTGCTGTGTCTATCTCACCCTCTCTCTCTGCTGTGTCTCTCTCACCCTCTCTCTCTGCTGTGTCTCTCTCACCCTCTCTGTCTGGCTGTGTCTCTCTCACCCTCTCTCTCTGCTGTGTCTCTCTCACCCTCTCTCTCTGCTGTGTCTCTCTCACCCTCTCTGTCTGGCTGTGTCTCTCTCACCCTCTCGCTCTGCTGTGTCTCTCTCGCCCTCTCTCTCTGCTGTGTTGTTCTCACCCTCTCTCTCTGCTGTGTCCATCTCGCCCTCTCTCTGCTGTGTCTCTCTCACCCTCTCTCTCTGCTGTATCTATCTCACCCTCTCTCTCTGCTGTGTCTCTCTCACCCTCTCTCTCTGCTGTGTCTCTCTCACCCTCTCTCTCTGCTGTGTCTATCTCACCCTCTCTGTCTGGCTGTGTCTCTCTCACCCTCTCTCTCTGCTGTGTCTCTCTCACCCTCTCTGTCTGGCTGTGTCTCTCTCACCCTCTCTCTCTGCTGTGTCTCTCTCACCCTCTCTCTCTGCTGTGTCTCTCTCACCCTCTCTGTCTGGCTGTGTCTCTCTCACCCTTTCGCTCTGCTGTGTCTCTCTCACCCTCTCTCTCTGCTGTGTCTCTCTCACCCTCTCTCTCTGCTGTGTCTCTCTCACCCTCTCTGTCTGGCTGTGTCTCTCTCACCCTCTCTCTCTGCTGTGTCTATCTCACCCTCTCTCTCTGCTCTGTCAACCTCACCCTTTCGCTCTGCTGTGTCTCTCTCGCCCTCTCTCTCTGCTGTGTCTCTCTCGCCCTCTCGCTCTGCTGTGTCTCTCTCGCCCTCTCGCTCTGCTGTGTCTCTCTCACCCTCTCTGTCTGGCTGTGTCTCTCTCACCCTCTCTCTCTGCTGTGTCTCTCTCACCCTCTCTGTCTGGCTGTGTCTCTCTCACCCTCTCTCTCTGCTGTGTCTATCTCACCCTCTCGCTCTGCTGTGTCTCTCTCACCCTCTCTGTCTGGCTGTGTCTCTCTCACCCTCTCTCTCTGCTGTGTCTCTCTCACCCTCTCTCTCTGCTGTGTCTCTCTCACCCTCTCTGTCTGGCTGTGTCTCTCTCACCCTCTCTCTCTGCTGTGTCTCTCTCACCCTCTCTCTCTGCTGTGTCTCTCTCACCCTCTCTGTCTGGCTGCGTCTCTCTCGCCCTCTCTGTCTGCTGTGTCTCTCTCGCCCTCTCTCTCTGCTGTGTCTCTCTCGCCCTCTCTCTCTGCTGTGTCTATCTCACCCTTTCGCTCTGCTGTGTCTCTCTCGCCCTCTCGCTCTGCTGTGTCTATCTCACCCTCTCTCTCTGCTGTGTCTCTCTCACCCTCTCTGTCTGGCTGTGTCTCTCTCACCCTCTCTCTCTGCTGTGTCTCTCTCACCCTCTCTGTCTGGCTGTGTCTCTCTCACCCTCTCTCTCTGCTGTGTCTATCTCACCCACTCTCTCTGCTGTGTCTCTCTCACCCTCTCTCTCTGCTGTGTCTCTCTCACCCTCTCTGTCTGGCTGTGTCTCTCTCACCCTCTCTCTCTGCTGTGTCTCTCTCACCCTCTCGCTCTGCTGTGTCTCTCTCACCCTCTCTCTCTGCTGTGTCTCTCTCACCCTCTCTCTCTGCTGTGTCTCTCTCACCCTCTCTCTCTGCTGTGTCTCTCTCACCCTCTCTCTCTGCTGTGTCTATCTCACCCTTTCGCTCTGCTGTGTCTCTCTCGCCCTCTCGCTCTGCTGTGTCTATCTCACCCTCTCGCTCTGCTGTGTCTCTCTCACCCTCTCTGTCGGGCTGTGTCTCTCTCACCCTCTCTCTCTGCTGTGTCTCTCTCACCCTCTCTCTCTGCTGTGTCTCTCTCATCCTCTCTGTCTGGCTGTGTCTCTCTCACCCTCTCGCTCTGCTGTGTCTCTCTCACCCTCTCTCTCTGCTGTGTCTCTCTCACCCTCTCTCTCTGCTGTGTCTCTCTCACCCTCTCTGTCTGACTGTGTCTCTCTCACCCTCTCTCTCTGCTGTGTCTATCTCACCCTCTCTCTCTGCTGTGTCTCTCTCACCCTCTCTCTCTGCTGTGTCTATCTCACCCTCTCTCTCTGCTGTGTCTCTCTCACCCTCTCTGTCTGGCTGTGTCTCGCTCACCCTCTCTCTCTGCTGTGTCTCTCTCACCCTCTCTCTCTGCTGTGTCTATCTCACCCTCTCTCTCTGCTGTGTCTATCTCACCCTCTCTCTCTGCTGTGTCTCTCTCACCCTCTCTCTCTGCTGTGTCTCTCTCGCCCTCTCTGTCTGCTGTGTCTCTCTCACCCTCTCTCTCTGCTGTGTCTATCTCACCCTCTCTCTCTGCTGTGTCTCTCTCACCCTCTCTGTCTGGCTGTGTCTCTCTCACCCTCTCTCTCTGCTGTGTCTATCTCACCCTCTCTCTCTGCTCTGTCAATCTCATCCTCTCTCTCTGCTGTGTCTCTCTCGCCCTCTCTGTCTGCTGTGTCTCTCTCGCCCTCTCGCTCTGCTGTGTCTCTCTCACCCTCTCTCTCTGCTGTGTCTCTCTCACCCTCTCTCTCTGCTGTGTCTCTCTCACCCTCTCTGTCTGGCTGTGTCTCTCTCACCCTCTCTCTCTGCTGTGTCTCTCTCACCCTCTCTGTCTGGCTGTGTCTCTCTCACCCTCTCTCTCTGCTGTGTCTATCTCACCCTCTCTCTCTGCTGTGTCTCTCTCACCCTCTCTCTCTGCTGTGTCTCTCTCACCCTCTCTGTCTGGCTGTGTCTCTCTCACCCTCTCTCTCTGCTGTGTCTCTCTCACCCTCTCGCTCTGCTGTGTCTCTCTCACCCTCTCTCTCTGCTGTGTCTCTCTCACCCTCTCTCTCTGCTGTGTCTCGCTCACCCTCTCTCTCTGCTGTGTCTCTCTCACCCTCTCTCTCTGCTGTGTCTATCTCACCCTTTCGCTCTGCTGTGTCTCTCTCGCCCTCTCGCTCTGCTGTGTCTATCTCACCCTCTCGCTCTGCTGTGTCTCTCTCACCCTCTCTGTCTAGCTGTGTCTCTCTCACCCTCTCTCTCTGCTGTGTCTATCTCACCCTTTCGCTCTGCTGTGTCTCTCTCACCCTCTCTCTCTGCTGTGTCTCTCTCACCCTCTCTCTCTGCTGTGTCTCTCTCACCCTCTCTGTCTGGCTGTGTCTCTCTCACCCTCTCTCTCTGCTGTGTCTATCTCACCCTCTCGCTCTGCTGTGTCTCTCTCACCCTCTCTCTCTGCTGTGTCTCTCTCACCCTCTCTCTCTGCTGTGTCTATCTCACACTCTCTCTCTGCTGTGTCTCTCTCACCCTCTCTGTCTGGCTGTGTCTCTCTCACCCTCTCTCTCTGCTGTGTCTCTCTCACCCTCTCTCTCTGCTGTGTCTATCTCACCCTCTCTCTCTGCTGTGTCTATCTCACCCTCTCTGTCTGCTGTGTCTCTCTCACCCTCTCTCTCTGCTGTGTCTCTCTCGCCCTCTCTGTCTGCTGTGTCTCTCTCACCCTCTCTCTCTGCTGTGTCTCTCTCACCCTCTCTCTCTGCTGTGTCTATCTCACCCTCTCTCTCTGCTGTGTCTATCTCACCCTCTCTGTCTGCTGTGTCTCTCTCACCCTCTCTCTCTGCTGTGTCTCTCTCGCCCTCTCTGTCTGCTGTGTCTCTCTCACCCTCTCTGTCTGCTGTGTCTCTCTCGCCCTCTCTGTCTGCTGTGTCTCTCTCACCCTCTCTCTCTGCTGTGTCTATCTCACCCTCTCTCTCTGCTGTGTCTCTCTCACCCTCTCTCTCTGCTGTGTCTCTCTCACCCTCTCTCTCTGCTGTGTCTCTCTCACCCTCTCTGTCTGGCTGTGTCTCTCACCCTCTCTGTCTGCTGTGTCTCTCTCGCCCTCTCTCTCTGCTGTGTCTCTCTCGCCCTCTCTCTCTGCTGTGTCTCTCTCGCCCTCTCTCTCTGATGTGTCTCTCTCGCCCTCTCTCTCTGCTGTGTCTCTCTCACCCTCTCTCTCTGCTGTGTCTCTCTCGCCCTCTCTCTCTGCTGTGTCTCTCTCACCCTCTCTGTCTGGCTGTGTCTCTCTCACCCTCTCTGTCTGGCTGTGTCTCTCTCACCCTCTCTGTCTGGCTGTGTCTCTCTCACCCTCTCTCTCTGCTGTGTCTCTCTCACCCCTCTGTCTGGCTGTGTCTCTCTCACCCTCTCTCTCTGCTGTGTCTCTCTCGCCCTCTCTCTCTGCTGTGTCTCTCTCGCCCTCTCTCTCTGCTGTGTCTCTCTCGCCCTCTCTCTCTGCTGTGTCTCTCTCACCCTCTCTCTCTGCTCTGTCAATCTCACCCTTTCGCTCTGCTGTGTCTCTCTCGCCCTCTCTCTCTGCTGTGTCTCTCTTGCCCTCTCTCTCTGCTGTGTCTCTCTCGCCCTCTCTGCTGTGTCTCTCTCGCCCTCTCGCTCTGCTGTGTCTCTCTCGCCCTCTCTCTCTGCTGTGTCTCTCTCACCCTCTCTCTCTGCTGTGTCTCTCTCGCCCTCTCTCTCTGCTGTGTCTCTCTCGCCCTCTCTGTCTGCTGTGTCTCTCTCACCCCCTCTCTCTGCTGTTTCTCTCTCACCCTCTCTCTCTGCTGTGTCTCTCTCACCCTCTCTCTCTGCTGTGTCAATCTCACCCTCTCTCTCTGGCTGTGTCTTTCTCACCCCCTCTCTCTGCTGTGTCTCTCTCGCCCTCTCTCTCTGCTGTGTCAATCTCATCCTCTCTCTCTGCTGTGTCAATCTCACCCTCTCTCTCTGGCTGTGTCTTTCTCACCCCCTCTCGCTGCTGTGTCTCTCTCGCCCTCTCTCTCTGCTGTGTCTCTCTCGCCCTCTCTCTCTGCTGTGTCTCTCTCACCCTCTCTCTCTGCTGTGTCTCTCTCGCCCTCTCTCTCTGCTGTGTCTCTCTCACCCTCTCTGTCTGGCTGTGTCTCTCTCACCCTCTCTGTCTGGCTGTGTCTCTCTCACCCTCTCTGTCTGGCTGTGTCTCTCTCACCCTCTCTCTCTGCTGTGTCTCTCTCACCCCTCTGTCTGGCTGTGTCTCTCTCACCCTCTCTCTCTGCTGTGTCTCTCTCACCCTCTCTCTCTGATGTGTCTCTCTCGCCCTCTCTCTCTGCTGTGTCTCTCTCACCCTCTCTCTCTGCTCTGTCAATCTCACCCTTTCGCTCTGCTGTGTCTCTCTTGCCCTCTCTCTCTGCTGTGTCTCTCTCGCCCTCTCTCTCTGCTGTGTCTCTCTCGCCCTCTCTGCTGTGTCTCTCTCGCCCTCTCGCTCTGCTGTGTCTCTCTCGCCCTCTCTCTCTGCTGTGTCTCTCTCACCCTCTCTCTCTGCTGTGTCTCTCTCGCCCTCTCTCTCTGCTGTGTCTCTCTCGCCCTCTCTGTCTGCTGTGTCTCTCTCACCCCCTCTCTCTGCTGTGTCTCTCTCACCCTCTCTCTCTGCTGTGTCTCTCTCACCCTCTCTCTCTGCTGTGTCAATCTCACACTCTCTCTCTGGCTGTGTCTTTCTCACCCCCTCTCTCTGCTGTGTCTCTCTCGCCCTCTCTCTCTGCTGTGTCAATCTCATCCTCTCTCTCTGCTGTGTCTCTCTCGCCCTCTCGCTCTGCTGTGTCTCTCTCGCCCTCTCTGTCTGCTGTGTCTCTCTCACCCTCTCTCTCTGCTGTGTCAATCTCATCCTCTCTCTCTGCTGTGTCTCTCTCACCCTCTCTCTCTGCTGTGTCTCTCTCACCCTCTCTCTCTGCTGTGTCTCTCTCACCCTCTCTCTCTGCTGTGTCTCTCTCGCCCTCTCTCTCTGCTGTGTCAATCTCATCCTCTCTCTCTGCTGTGTCTCTCTCACCCTCTCTCTCTGCTGTGTCTCTCTCACCCTCTCTGTCTGGCTGTGTCTCTCTCACCCTCTCTCTCTGCTGTGTCTCTCTCACCCTCTCTCTCTGCTGTGTCTCTCTCACCCTCTCTCTCTGCTGTGTCTATCTCACCCTCTCTGTCTGGCTGTGTCTCTCTCACCCTCTCTCTCTGCTGTGTCTCTCTCACCCTCTCTCTCTGCTGTGTCTCTCTCACCCTCTCTCTCTGCTGTGTCTATCTCACCCTCTCTCTCTGCTGTGTCTCTCTCACCCTCTCTCTCTGCTGTGTCTATCTCACCCTCTCTGTCTGGATGTGTCTCTCTCACCCTCTCTGTCTGCTGTGTCTATCTCACCCTCTCTCTCTGCTGTGTCTCTCTCACCCTCTCTCTCTGGCTGTGTCTCTCTCACCCTCTCTCTCTGCTGTGTCTCTCTCACCCTCTCTCTCTGCTGTGTCTATCTCACCCTCTCTCTCTGCTGTGTCTCTCTCACCCTCTCTCTCTGCTGTGTCTATCTCACCCTCTCTGTCTGGCTGTGTCTCTCTCACCCTCTCTCTCTGCTGTGTCTCTCTCACCCTCTCTCTCTGCTGTGTCTATCTCACCCTCTCTCTCTGCTGTGTCTATCTCACCCTCTCTCTCTGCTGTGTCTCTCTCACCCTCTCTCTCTGGCTGTGTCTCTCTCACCCTCTCTGTCTGCTGTGTCTCTCTCGCCCTCTCTCTCTGCTGTGTCTCTCTCACCCTCTCTGTCTGGCTGTGTCTCTCTCACCCTCTCTCTCTGCTGTGTCTCTCTCACCCTCTCTCTCTGCTGTGTCTCTCTCACCCTCTCTCTCTGCTGTGTCTCTCTCACCCTCTCTGTCTGGCTGTGTCTCTCTCACCCTCTCTCTCTGCTGTGTCTCTCTCACCCTCTCTCTCTGCTGTGTCTCTCTCACCCTCTCTCTCTGCTGTGTCTCTCTCACCCTCTCTGTCTGGCTGTGTCTCTCTCACCCTCTCTCTCTGCTGTGTCTCTCTCACCCTCTCTCTCTGCTGTGTCTCTCTCACCCTCTCTCTCTGCTGTGTCTCTCTCACCCTCTCTCTCTGCTGTGTCTCTCTCACCCTCTCTCTCTGCTGTGTCTATCTCACCCTCTCTGTCTGGCTGTGTCTCTCTCACCCTCTCTCTCTGCTGTGTCTCTCTCACCCTCTCTCTCTGCTGTGTCTATCTCACCCTCTCTCTCTGCTGTGTCTATCTCACCCTCTCTCTCTGCTGTGTCTCTCTCACCCTCTCTCTCTGCTGTGTCTCTCTCACCCTCTCTGTCTGGCTGTGTCTCTCTCACCCTGTCTCTCTGCTGTGTCTATCTCATCCTCTCTCTCTGCTGTGTCTCTCTCACCCTCTCTCTCTGCTGTGTCTATCTCACCCTCTCTCTCTGCTGTGTCTCTCTCACCCTCTCTCTCTGCTGTGTCTATCTCACCCTCTCTGTCTGGCTGTGTCTCTCTCACCCTCTCTCTCTGCTGTGTCTCTCTCACCCTCTCTCTCTGCTGTGTCTATCTCACCCTCTCTCTCTGGCTGTGTCTTTCTCACCCCCTCTCTCTGCTGTGTCTCTCTCACCCTCTCTCTCTGCTGTGTCTCTCTCACCCTCTCTCTCTGCTGTGTCTATCTCACCCTCTCTCTCTGCTGTGTCTCTCTCACCCTCTCTGTCTGACTGTGTCTCTCTCACCCTCTCTCTCTGCTGTGTCTATCTCACCCTCTCTCTCTGCTGTGTCTCTCTCACCCTCTCTCTCTGCTGTGTCTATCTCACCCTCTCTCTCTGCTGTGTCTCTCTCACCCTCTCTGTCTGGCTGTGTCTCGCTCACCCTCTCTCTCTGCTGTGTCTCTCTCACCCTCTCTCTCTGCTGTGTCTATCTCACCCTCTCTCTCTGCTGTGTCTATCTCACCCTCTCTCTCTGCTGTGTCTCTCTCACCCTCTCTCTCTGCTGTGTCTCTCTCGCCCTCTCTGTCTGCTGTGTCTCTCTCACCCTCTCTCTCTGCTGTGTCTATCTCACCCTCTCTCTCTGCTGTGTCTCTCTCACCCTCTCTGTCTGGCTGTGTCTCTCTCACCCTCTCTCTCTGCTGTGTCTATCTCACCCTCTCTCTCTGCTCTGTCAATCTCATCCTCTCTCTCTGCTGTGTCTCTCTCGCCCTCTCTGTCTGCTGTGTCTCTCTCGCCCTCTCGCTCTGCTGTGTCTCTCTCACCCTCTCTCTCTGCTGTGTCTCTCTCACCCTCTCTCTCTGCTGTGTCTCTCTCACCCTCTCTGTCTGGCTGTGTCTCTCTCACCCTCTCTCTCTGCTGTGTCTCTCTCACCCTCTCTGTCTGGCTGTGTCTCTCTCACCCTCTCTCTCTGCTGTGTCTATCTCACCCTCTCTCTCTGCTGTGTCTCTCTCACCCTCTCTCTCTGCTGTGTCTCTCTCACCCTCTCTGTCTGGCTGTGTCTCTCTCACCCTCTCTCTCTGCTGTGTCTCTCTCACCCTCTCGCTCTGCTGTGTCTCTCTCACCCTCTCTCTCTGCTGTGTCTCTCTCACCCTCTCTCTCTGCTGTGTCTCGCTCACCCTCTCTCTCTGCTGTGTCTCTCTCACCCTCTCTCTCTGCTGTGTCTATCTCACCCTTTCGCTCTGCTGTGTCTCTCTCGCCCTCTCGCTCTGCTGTGTCTATCTCACCCTCTCGCTCTGCTGTGTCTCTCTCACCCTCTCTGTCTAGCTGTGTCTCTCTCACCCTCTCTCTCTGCTGTGTCTATCTCACCCTTTCGCTCTGCTGTGTCTCTCTCACCCTCTCTCTCTGCTGTGTCTCTCTCACCCTCTCTCTCTGCTGTGTCTCTCTCACCCTCTCTGTCTGGCTGTGTCTCTCTCACCCTCTCTCTCTGCTGTGTCTATCTCACCCTCTCGCTCTGCTGTGTCTCTCTCACCCTCTCTCTCTGCTGTGTCTCTCTCACCCTCTCTCTCTGCTGTGTCTATCTCACACTCTCTCTCTGCTGTGTCTCTCTCACCCTCTCTGTCTGGCTGTGTCTCTCTCACCCTCTCTCTCTGCTGTGTCTCTCTCACCCTCTCTCTCTGCTGTGTCTATCTCACCCTCTCTCTCTGCTGTGTCTATCTCACCCTCTCTGTCTGCTGTGTCTCTCTCACCCTCTCTCTCTGCTGTGTCTCTCTCGCCCTCTCTGTCTGCTGTGTCTCTCTCACCCTCTCTCTCTGCTGTGTCTCTCTCACCCTCTCTCTCTGCTGTGTCTATCTCACCCTCTCTCTCTGCTGTGTCTATCTCACCCTCTCTGTCTGCTGTGTCTCTCTCACCCTCTCTCTCTGCTGTGTCTCTCTCGCCCTCTCTGTCTGCTGTGTCTCTCTCACCCTCTCTGTCTGCTGTGTCTCTCTCGCCCTCTCTGTCTGCTGTGTCTCTCTCACCCTCTCTCTCTGCTGTGTCTATCTCACCCTCTCTCTCTGCTGTGTCTCTCTCACCCTCTCTCTCTGCTGTGTCTCTCTCACCCTCTCTCTCTGCTGTGTCTCTCTCACCCTCTCTGTCTGGCTGTGTCTCTCACCCTCTCTGTCTGCTGTGTCTCTCTCGCCCTCTCTCTCTGCTGTGTCTCTCTCGCCCTCTCTCTCTGCTGTGTCTCTCTCGCCCTCTCTCTCTGATGTGTCTCTCTCGCCCTCTCTCTCTGCTGTGTCTCTCTCACCCTCTCTCTCTGCTGTGTCTCTCTCGCCCTCTCTCTCTGCTGTGTCTCTCTCACCCTCTCTGTCTGGCTGTGTCTCTCTCACCCTCTCTGTCTGGCTGTGTCTCTCTCACCCTCTCTGTCTGGCTGTGTCTCTCTCACCCTCTCTCTCTGCTGTGTCTCTCTCACCCCTCTGTCTGGCTGTGTCTCTCTCACCCTCTCTCTCTGCTGTGTCTCTCTCGCCCTCTCTCTCTGCTGTGTCTCTCTCGCCCTCTCTCTCTGCTGTGTCTCTCTCGCCCTCTCTCTCTGCTGTGTCTCTCTCACCCTCTCTCTCTGCTCTGTCAATCTCACCCTTTCGCTCTGCTGTGTCTCTCTCGCCCTCTCTCTCTGCTGTGTCTCTCTTGCCCTCTCTCTCTGCTGTGTCTCTCTCGCCCTCTCTGCTGTGTCTCTCTCGCCCTCTCGCTCTGCTGTGTCTCTCTCGCCCTCTCTCTCTGCTGTGTCTCTCTCACCCTCTCTCTCTGCTGTGTCTCTCTCGCCCTCTCTCTCTGCTGTGTCTCTCTCGCCCTCTCTGTCTGCTGTGTCTCTCTCACCCCCTCTCTCTGCTGTTTCTCTCTCACCCTCTCTCTCTGCTGTGTCTCTCTCACCCTCTCTCTCTGCTGTGTCAATCTCACCCTCTCTCTCTGGCTGTGTCTTTCTCACCCCCTCTCTCTGCTGTGTCTCTCTCGCCCTCTCTCTCTGCTGTGTCAATCTCATCCTCTCTCTCTGCTGTGTCAATCTCACCCTCTCTCTCTGGCTGTGTCTTTCTCACCCCCTCTCGCTGCTGTGTCTCTCTCGCCCTCTCTCTCTGCTGTGTCTCTCTCGCCCTCTCTCTCTGCTGTGTCTCTCTCACCCTCTCTCTCTGCTGTGTCTCTCTCGCCCTCTCTCTCTGCTGTGTCTCTCTCACCCTCTCTGTCTGGCTGTGTCTCTCTCACCCTCTCTGTCTGGCTGTGTCTCTCTCACCCTCTCTGTCTGGCTGTGTCTCTCTCACCCTCTCTCTCTGCTGTGTCTCTCTCACCCCTCTGTCTGGCTGTGTCTCTCTCACCCTCTCTCTCTGCTGTGTCTCTCTCACCCTCTCTCTCTGATGTGTCTCTCTCGCCCTCTCTCTCTGCTGTGTCTCTCTCACCCTCTCTCTCTGCTCTGTCAATCTCACCCTTTCGCTCTGCTGTGTCTCTCTTGCCCTCTCTCTCTGCTGTGTCTCTCTCGCCCTCTCTCTCTGCTGTGTCTCTCTCGCCCTCTCTGCTGTGTCTCTCTCGCCCTCTCGCTCTGCTGTGTCTCTCTCGCCCTCTCTCTCTGCTGTGTCTCTCTCACCCTCTCTCTCTGCTGTGTCTCTCTCGCCCTCTCTCTCTGCTGTGTCTCTCTCGCCCTCTCTGTCTGCTGTGTCTCTCTCACCCCCTCTCTCTGCTGTGTCTCTCTCACCCTCTCTCTCTGCTGTGTCTCTCTCACCCTCTCTCTCTGCTGTGTCAATCTCACACTCTCTCTCTGGCTGTGTCTTTCTCACCCCCTCTCTCTGCTGTGTCTCTCTCGCCCTCTCTCTCTGCTGTGTCAATCTCATCCTCTCTCTCTGCTGTGTCTCTCTCGCCCTCTCGCTCTGCTGTGTCTCTCTCGCCCTCTCTGTCTGCTGTGTCTCTCTCACCCTCTCTCTCTGCTGTGTCAATCTCATCCTCTCTCTCTGCTGTGTCTCTCTCACCCTCTCTCTCTGCTGTGTCTCTCTCACCCTCTCTCTCTGCTGTGTCTCTCTCACCCTCTCTCTCTGCTGTGTCTCTCTCGCCCTCTCTCTCTGCTGTGTCAATCTCATCCTCTCTCTCTGCTGTGTCTCTCTCACCCTCTCTCTCTGCTGTGTCTCTCTCACCCTCTCTGTCTGGCTGTGTCTCTCTCACCCTCTCTCTCTGCTGTGTCTCTCTCACCCTCTCTCTCTGCTGTGTCTCTCTCACCCTCTCTCTCTGCTGTGTCTATCTCACCCTCTCTGTCTGGCTGTGTCTCTCTCACCCTCTCTCTCTGCTGTGTCTCTCTCACCCTCTCTCTCTGCTGTGTCTCTCTCACCCTCTCTCTCTGCTGTGTCTATCTCACCCTCTCTCTCTGCTGTGTCTCTCTCACCCTCTCTCTCTGCTGTGTCTATCTCACCCTCTCTGTCTGGATGTGTCTCTCTCACCCTCTCTGTCTGCTGTGTCTATCTCACCCTCTCTCTCTGCTGTGTCTCTCTCACCCTCTCTCTCTGGCTGTGTCTCTCTCACCCTCTCTCTCTGCTGTGTCTCTCTCACCCTCTCTCTCTGCTGTGTCTATCTCACCCTCTCTCTCTGCTGTGTCTCTCTCACCCTCTCTCTCTGCTGTGTCTATCTCACCCTCTCTGTCTGGCTGTGTCTCTCTCACCCTCTCTCTCTGCTGTGTCTCTCTCACCCTCTCTCTCTGCTGTGTCTATCTCACCCTCTCTCTCTGCTGTGTCTATCTCACCCTCTCTCTCTGCTGTGTCTCTCTCACCCTCTCTCTCTGGCTGTGTCTCTCTCACCCTCTCTGTCTGCTGTGTCTCTCTCGCCCTCTCTCTCTGCTGTGTCTCTCTCACCCTCTCTGTCTGGCTGTGTCTCTCTCACCCTCTCTCTCTGCTGTGTCTCTCTCACCCTCTCTCTCTGCTGTGTCTCTCTCACCCTCTCTCTCTGCTGTGTCTCTCTCACCCTCTCTGTCTGGCTGTGTCTCTCTCACCCTCTCTCTCTGCTGTGTCTCTCTCACCCTCTCTCTCTGCTGTGTCTCTCTCACCCTCTCTCTCTGCTGTGTCTCTCTCACCCTCTCTGTCTGGCTGTGTCTCTCTCACCCTCTCTCTCTGCTGTGTCTCTCTCACCCTCTCTCTCTGCTGTGTCTCTCTCACCCTCTCTCTCTGCTGTGTCTCTCTCACCCTCTCTCTCTGCTGTGTCTCTCTCACCCTCTCTCTCTGCTGTGTCTATCTCACCCTCTCTGTCTGGCTGTGTCTCTCTCACCCTCTCTCTCTGCTGTGTCTCTCTCACCCTCTCTCTCTGCTGTGTCTATCTCACCCTCTCTCTCTGCTGTGTCTATCTCACCCTCTCTCTCTGCTGTGTCTCTCTCACCCTCTCTCTCTGCTGTGTCTCTCTCACCCTCTCTGTCTGGCTGTGTCTCTCTCACCCTGTCTCTCTGCTGTGTCTATCTCATCCTCTCTCTCTGCTGTGTCTCTCTCACCCTCTCTCTCTGCTGTGTCTATCTCACCCTCTCTCTCTGCTGTGTCTCTCTCACCCTCTCTCTCTGCTGTGTCTATCTCACCCTCTCTGTCTGGCTGTGTCTCTCTCACCCTCTCTCTCTGCTGTGTCTCTCTCACCCTCTCTCTCTGCTGTGTCTATCTCACCCTCTCTCTCTGGCTGTGTCTTTCTCACCCCCTCTCTCTGCTGTGTCTCTCTCACCCTCTCTCTCTGCTGTGTCTCTCTCACCCTCTCTCTCTGCTGTGTCTATCTCATCCTCTCTCTCTGCTGTGTCTCTCTCACCCTCTCTCTCTGCTGTGTCTCTCTCACCCTCTCTGTCTGGCTGTGTCTCTCTCACCCTCTCTCTCTGCTGTGTCTCTCTCACCCTCTCTCTCTGCTGTGTCTATCTCACCCTCTCTCTCTGCTGTGTCTCTCTCACCCTCTCTGTCTGGCTGTGTCTCTCTCACCCTCTCTCTCTGCTGTGTCTCTCTCACCCTCTCTCTCTGCTGTGTCTCTCTCACCCTCTCTGTCTGCTGTGTCTCTCTCGCCCTCTCTCTCTGCTGTGTCTCTCTCGCCCTCTCTCTCTGCTGTGTCTCTCTCGCCCTCTCTCTCTGCTGTGTCTCTCTCGCCCTCTCTCTCTGCTGTGTCTCTCTCACCCTCTCTGTCTGGCTGTGTCTCTCTCACCCTCTCTGTCTGGCTGTGTCTCTCTCACCCTCTCTCTCTGCTGTGTCTCTCTCACCCTCTCTCTCTGCTGTGTCAATCTCACCCTCTCTCTCTGCTGTGTCTCTCTCGCCCTCTCTCTCTGCTGTGTCTCTCTCACCCTCTCTGTCTGGCTGTGTCTCTCTCACCCTCTCTGTCTGGCTGTGTCTCTCTCACCCTCTCTCTCTGCTGTGTCTCTCTCACCCTCTCTCTCTGCTGTGTCAATCTCACCCTCTCTCTCTGGCTGTGTCTTTCTCACCCTCTCTCTCTGCTGTGTCTCTCTCGCCCTCTCTCTCTGCTGTGTCTCTCTCGCCCTCTCTCTCTGCTGTGTCTCTCTCACCCTCTCTGTCTGGCTGTGTCTCTCTCACCCTCTCTGTCTGGCTGTGTCTCTCTCACCCTCTCTCTCTGCTGTGTCTCTCTCACCCTCTCTCTCTGCTGTGTCTCTCTCACCCTCTCTCTCTGCTGTGTCTCTCTCGCCCTCTCTCTCTGCTGTGTCTCTCTCGCCCTCTCTCTCTGCTGTGTCTCTCTCGCCCTCTCTCTCTGCTGTCTCTCTCGCCCTCTCTGTCTGCTGTGTCTCTTTCACCCTCTCTCTCTGCTGTGTCTCTCTCGCCCTCTCTCTCTGCTGTGTCTCTCTCGCCCTCTCTGTCTGCTGTGTCTCTCTCACCCTCTCTCTCTGCTGTGTCTCTCTCGCCCTCTCTGTCTGCTGTGTCTCTCTCACCCTCTCTCTCTGCTGTGTCAATCTCATCCTCTCTCTCTGAGGTAGGCCTCCGGGGCTGCAGCCCCAGCCGGAGAGTCCAGCCCTCACCAGCTGAAAGGGGAGGTAAAGGCCTCTTAGTCCAACCGTGGTTGCTCGGCTAATGTTGAACATCATTTATTTTAAACGAAGACTGCCAAAATCCACATTTTATGTTCATATAAAAGTCAGCGCCTTCGCAGCAGCAGCAGAAATGGAACACCTATGACGTGACAGGCCCGGCAATGTGAAGTCTCGAGGTCCAGGCTAAGTGCATCGCCACAGTAGAGAGACAAGGAGAGGCCAATGAGGGGGGAGAATGTCGGGCAAGATGGGATCGTCTTTTAGGTTTTTCACAGGATCATTTTTTGTGATTTAATAGATTAATTTTCTAAAAAAAATCTGAGGTAAACCTTACTTGCTCCCTCGTTAAACTGAATCATATGGCTTAGCCCATAAACCGGTGATGTATGATGACACGCTGTAAAGTCTCCATTGTGACGTGTCCTTGGTATACAGGCTGGTAACCAGGCAGCTGCAGCATTGCACCCAGGGACACCAGACGGAGAGGACCGCCGCTGGCGGCTGGAGCTGAGGCCAGCGAGAGGTCGAAGCAGAGGCCAATCGAGCTCCAAAAAAGAAGGGGTGGGGATGGGTCTATAGGGACAAGGTAGGTATATAAACCAAACGAAAAGTGAACTGATAACTGAACGTGAAAACAAACTGAAACCCAGGGGCAATGTGTAGTGCAAGCGGCTGTGTCCTCCTGACGAGAGCCCTGACACATTTTTTTTTACAACAACAAAAAGTCAGATTTACGGAATACAGAGTTTTTATGGGAAGTTCCTCGCTGCCTGCCTGTTGTGTAGGTCTCGCCTAGCGATGCAGCGCATTCGCTGCCCGCCTTGGCGATATCTATTGCTGAAGGGGGGGGGACAGGACATGTGCACGCGCACAGCTGAAGACGTTAGCATAAAAGACAGCAGGTGTGCGAGGACAAGGAGATGTGCACGTGCATAGAGCTCGGCTCTCTCGCTCCTTCTCTCCCTCCCTGTCTGTGCGCACGCAAATGCTAGTCCTGTAAGCTGTGCTCTCCTTTCACTCATATATGCACGTTAGACAGGCAGCTGCGTTAAGCTTTTTGAACAGCACGAGTTGTAGCATGCAAAATGACCCTGTTCTAAAGAATTGTTAATTGCTCCAGGTAAACAACCGTGGCAATATTCACGACTTAAACACAATGAGGTTGGGCCCATTTAGATACCATCAGTCACTTGACTGTCCAATTAACTCAGACACTCTGGTAATGTAGCCCGTATCTCAGTCTTCACGCACATATTTCGGTGCATCGCTTGTCACTCTCACCAGCAGAACAAGTAGCGCTTTAAGCACACCGATCCTGTGCACCACTACACAGTGAAATTGGATAGATGGAACATAGCAGCCCACCCCTGTCCTAGTAGAATATCTCCCACTTCCTTTTACAAATGACACCTTTGACAGCAACCCTCTACGTGCTCTGTTCACTCACACCCTCAAACTAAGGTGCAAAACTGCCACCCCAAAGTGAAACGGACTCTACAACCATGGGCACTCACCTGCCAACGGCCGTAGGACAACAGAGGCATAGAAAGTGGGATAGCGGTGCCGGACATGGCGTGTGTGGAGGGCATGCTGTACTCGGAGTTATAAAAAACCTCAAGCTTCAACACGGGAGGAAAGGAGGGTCAGGGCGCAGCACTAAGTCTTTGGTGCACTGGCCCAGGTACATCACCCACACTCAGACGATGATCAGCCGCCGGCCCACGTAGGGGTCCACGTTCCAGATCCAGAAGGGAAAAAATTAGATACAGAAGAGCTCATTGCGCAGCTCTGTGCCCAGGGTGAACAAGTAGTACAGCACCCGGTTACTGATCATGAATGGCTGGCCTTTCTTCCTGGTTAGAGAGTTCCTGCGCCGTCCTTTCCCCCAAACCCTGTCCTTGGGTGGCCTGTGCCGCAGCTCCTGGTGTTACTGTCCATTTACTACGATTTCTTCCACCCTGGAATGCTTCACCTACCCCACAAGTCCTCGCAGAACTGCTGCAACCTCTTCAGCATCCCCATGTTCCAAATCACGGGGCCCGGGCTCGGCGCCGCAGCTGATAACAGCTTTCTCCCTTCCGGCCTGAACCTGTATCCAGCTGCAGGGCCGCCCAGCACCTGGAGGCAGTCAGCACGGCTCGGCCACTTACATCTCTCCGTACCTAAACATGCATGTGTCCGTCTGTAATGGAATTGGTCCTCGTGGAAAGTGTTTTGATACGTTCAGGTCGAGTTCACGCTATATAAACCAGCAAAAAAAGCCGGTTTAGGCACAGCTTCTTGACCGGATTTTGTGAAATGACCCTTTCTGGGTGCAGAGTCGCGCGGCCTCGGGCCTGTTTCACAGGAAACAGCGCGCGGGAAACCTATCTAGAGTGCTGCTATTCAGGGCCGGACTGAGAACAGAAACCGGCCCTGGCAAACTGCTCAGCCGCCCCTCCCCCCCCACCCGTTGGGGTGAGGGGAGTGCAGCCGAACAGTTTGCGAGGGTCGGTATCGGAGGATTTTGTTACGGGGGGCGATATTTCCGACATCCCATAACAAAAACGGCCCCCAGGGGCCCAAAACCGGCCCCCACCCTAGTGGTCTACCGGGGAAACGCCCGGTGCCTGCTATGGCCAGTCCAGCCCTGCTGCTATTGTACTGTAGGTCATTCTTATAAGTGGTGGGATTGTTAACCAACCAGCCGACGACGTCTGTGTTTTTTTGTACTTGTCCATTTAACACTTTCTACGTTTTATTGAACGTGACTCATACATGTCACAAATTTGAGCACAGCAAGGGAGGTTTAGAGAAAAAACACAGAAGTGAATTTACTTGAAAAGGTGTGTGCAATAATGGAGCATCCCACCACCCAGGGCACACATAAGCAATTGTGGTTGGCGCTTGAGGACCTCATCAAGTCTGTGGCCGAAGTTCTTTTTTCGACAGGAAAGAGTGGGGGTGGTCGTTATAACCGCCCCACTTGGTATAACGCTGCATGCCGCAAGGCCAAACTAGACCTCCTGACTTCGATTAAGGAAGGTACAGACAGATCTGTGATACAGGCCAGGAGAAGGGACTATAAGCGCCTGATCACCCATGCCAAGAGCGAATGGGAACCGGAGAAATGGGAAAACCTCACTATTTCACTAGCCAGTAGGGATTCTCATAAATTCTGGCGTATTGTCAACACGGGGTCAGAGGAGCTAGCCTCTGCTATCGAACC
Source organism: Lissotriton helveticus (assembly GCF_964261635.1). Lineage (NCBI taxonomy): Eukaryota > Metazoa > Chordata > Amphibia > Caudata > Salamandridae > Lissotriton > Lissotriton helveticus. The sequence goes on from NC_136073.1 coordinate 743,914,443, forward strand.
TAATATCTCAGCCAAGGCCTGGCAAGATCATTTCCAGTCCCTTTACAGGGTTGATGACGGGGCCCCTAACAAATCTCCACCTACCATTAGTGTATTATTAGAAGGGGACACCTTCACAGAGATGGAGGTACGAGCAGCCATTGCAGGGCTGACATCAGGCAAAGCGCCTGGATTGGACGGCTTATCGGGCAATTTATTTAAACAGGAGCCTGATGTATGGGCCCCTTACTTGGTGATGATATTCAACGCTGTCCTGGGGGTATGGAGGTCCCCTGTACTTGGCTGGGCGCAGAGATTGTTCCCATATTTAAGAAGGGATCACCTCTGCTCCCAGCCAACTACAGGCCCATCAGCCTCATAGATGTAAAAGGGTCTGTAGGTTGCACGCTACTCCACCATTCCAGCGTGTATACCCCAAGAGCATCATGGTTAATGTAGTTTTCATTGAAAGCGGGTGCGCTTTTCAAAAGAATCGAAGTGTAATTGCAAAGTTGCAGGCCAACTCTGGACACCGGTGTTTCAGGATTATTGTCCTTCATCAGCAGAGTGTAGGGCGGTTTTCAGGGGTTGCTGTGCAGGCTGCCAAAGTGTTCTCAGGTATGGTACCTCTCCAGGCGCGTAGGGCGTTACCTCAGCTCGTCAGCTGAAAGGCTCAAGGGAGCCGTGTTAAATAAAGGGTCCGTAGGTCGCACGCTACTCCACCATTCCAGCGTGTATACCCCAAGAGCATCATGGTTAATGTAGTTTTCATTGAAAGCGGGTGCGCTTTTCAAAAGAATCGAAGTGTAATTGCAAGGTTGCAGGCCAACTCTCGACACCGGTGTTTCAGGATTATTGTCCTTCATCAGCAGAGTGTAGGGCGGTTTTCAGAGGTTGCTGTGCAGGCTGCCAAAGTGTTCTCAGGTATGGTACCTCTCCAGGCGCGTAGGGCGTTACCTCAGCTTGTCAGCTGAAAGGTTCAAGGGAGCCGTGTTAAATAAAGGGTCCGTAGGTCGCACGCTACTCCACCATTCCAGCGTGTATACCCCAAGAGCATCATGGTTAATGTAGTTTTCATTGAAAGCGGGTGCACTTTTCAAAAGAATCGAAGTGTAATTGCAAGGTTGCAGGCCAACTCTGGACACCGGTGTTTCAGGATTATTGTCCTTCATCAGCAGAGTGTAGGGCGGTTTTCAGGGGTTGCTGTGCAGGCTGCCAAAGTGTTCTCAGGTATGGTACCTCTCCAGGCGCGTAGGGCGTTACCTCAGCTCGTCAGCTGAAAGGCTCAAGGGAGCCGTGTTAAATAAAAGGTCCGTAGGTCGCACGCTACTCCACCATTCCAGCGTGTATACCCCAAGAGCATCATGGTTAATGTAGTTTTCATTGAAAGCGGGTGCGCTTTTCAAAAGAATCGAAGTGTAATTGCAAGGTTGCAGGCCAACTCTGGACACCGGTGTTTCAGGATTATTGTCCTTCATCAGCAGAGTGTAGGGCGGTTTTCAGGGGTTGCTGTGCAGGCCGCCAAAGTGTTCTCAGGTATGGTACCTCTTCAGGCGCGTAGTGCGTTACCTCAGCTCGTCAGCTGAAAGGCTCAAGGGAGCCGTGTTAAATAAAGGGTCCGTAGGTCGCACGCTACTCCACCATTCCAGCGTGTATACCCCAAGAGCATCATGGTTAATGTAGTTTTCATTGAAAGCTGGTGCGCTTTTCAAAAGAATCGAAGTGTAATTGCAAGGTTGCAGGCCAACTCTGGACACCGGTGTTTCAGGATTATTGTCCTTCATCAGCAGAGTGTAGGGCGGTTTTCAGGGGTTGCTGTGCAGGCTGCCAAAGTGTTCTCAGGTATGGTACCTCTCCAGGCGCGTAGGGCGTTACCTCAGCTCGTCAGCTGAAAGGCTCAAGGGATCCGTGTTAAATAAAGGGTCCGTAGGTCGCACGCTACTCCACCATTCCAGCGTGTATACCCCAAGAGCATCATGGTTAATGTAGTTTTCATTGAAAGTGGGTGCGCTTTTCAAAAGAATCGAAGTGTAATTGCAAGGTTGCAGGCCAACTCTGGACACCGGTGTTTCAGGATTATTGTCCTTCATCAGCAGAGTGTAGGGCGGTTTTCAGGGGTTGCTGTGCAGGCTGCCAAAGTGTTCTCAGGTATGGTACCTCTCCAGGCGCGTAGGGCGTTACCTCAGCTCGTCAGCTGAAAGGCTCAAGGGAGCCGTGTTAAATAAAGGGTCCGTAGGTCGCACGCTACTCCACCATTCCAGCGTGTATACCACAAGAGCATCATGGTTAATGTAGTTTTCATTGAAAGCGGGTGCGCTTTTCAAAAGAATCGAAGTGTAATTGCAAGGTTGCAGGCCAACTCTGGACACCGGTGTTTCAGGATTATTGTCCTTCATCAGCAGAGTGTAGGGCGGTTTTCAGGGGTTACTGTGCAGGCTGCCAAAGTGTTCTCAGGTATGGTACCTCTCCAGGCGCGTAGGGCGTTACCTCAGCTCGTCAGCTGAAAGGCTCAAGGGAGCCGTGTTAAATAAAGGGTCCGTAGGTCGCACGCTACTCCACCATTCCAGCGTGTATACCCCAAGAGCATCATGGTTAATGTAGTTTTCATTGAAAGCGGGTGCGCTTTTCAAAAGAATCGAAGTGTAATTGCAAGGTTGCAGGCCAACTCTGGACACCGGTGTTTCAGGATTATTGTCCTTCATCAGCAGAGTGCAGGGCGGTTTTCAGGGGTTGCTGTGCAGGCTGCCAAAGTGTTCTCAGGTATGGTACCTCTCCAGGCGCGTAGGGCGTTACCTCAGCTCGTCAGCTGAAAGGCTCAAGGGATCCGTGTTAAATAAAGGGTCCGTAGGTCGCACGCTACTCCACCATTCCAGCGTGTATACCCCAAGAGCATCATGGTTAATGTAGTTTTCATTGAAAGCGGGTGCGCTTTTCAAAAGAATCGAAGTGTAATTGCAAGGTTGCAGGCCAACTCTGGACACCGGTGTTTCAGGATTATTGTCCTTCATCAGCAGAGTGTAGGGCGGTTTTCAGGGGTTGCTGTGCAGGCTGCCAAAGTGTTCTCAGGTATGGTACCTCTCCAGGCGCGTAGGGCGTTACCTCAGCTCGTCAGCTGAAAGGCTCAAGGGAGCCGTGTTAAATAAAGGGTCCGTAGGTCGCACGCTACTCCACCATTCCAGCGTGTATACCACAAGAGCATCATGGTTAATGTAGTTTTCATTGAAAGCGGGTGCGCTTTTCAAAAGAATCAAAGTGTAATTGCAAGGTTGCAGGCCAACTCTGGACACCGGTGTTTCAGGATTATTTTCCTTCATCAGCAGAGTGTAGGGCGGTTTTCAGGGGTTGCTGTGCAGGCTGCCAAAGTGTTCTCAGGTATGGTACCTCTCCAGGCGCGTAGGGCGTTACCTCAGCTCGTCAGCTGAAAGGCTCAAGGGAGCCGTGTTAAATAAAGGGTCCGTAGGTCGCACGCTACTCCACCATTCCAGCGTGTATACCCCAAGAGCATCATGGTTAATGTAGTTTTCATTGAAAGCGGGTGCGCTTTTCAAAAGAATCGAAGTGTAATTGCAAGGTTGCAGGCCAACTCTGGACACCGGTGTTTCAGGATTATTGTCCTTCATCAGCAGAGTGTAGGGCGGTTTTCAGGGGTTGCTGTGCAGGCTGCCAAAGTGTACTCAGGTATGGTACCTCTCCAGGCGCGTAGGGCGTTACCTCAGCTCGTCAGCTGAAAGGCTCAAGGGAGCCGCGTTAAATAAAGGGTCCGTAGGTCGCACGCTACTCCACCATTCCAGCGTGTATACCCCAAGAGCATCATGGTTAATGTAGTTTTCATTGAAAGCGGGTGCGCTTTTCAAAAGAATCGAAGTGTAATTGCAAGGTTGCAGGCCAACTCTGGACACCGGTGTTTCAGGATTATTGTCCTTCATCAGCAGAGTGTAGGGCGGTTTTCAGGGGTTGCTGTGCAGGCTGCCAAAGTGTTCTCAGGTATGGTACCTCTCCAGGCGCGTAGGATGTTACCTCAGCTCGTCAGCTGAAAGGCTCAAGGGAGCCGTGTTAAATAAAGGGTCCGTAGGTCGCACGCTACTCCACCATTCCAGCGTGTATACCCCAAGAGCATCATGGTTAATGTAGTTTTCATTGAAAGCGGGTGCGCTTTACAAAAGAATCGAAGTGTAATTGCAAGGTTGCAGGCCAACTCTAGACACCGGTGTTTCAGGATTATTGTCCTTCATCAGCAGAGTGTAGGGCGGTTTTCAGGGGTTGCTGTGCAGGCTGCCAAAGTGTTTTCAGGTATGGTACCTCTCCAGGCGCGTAGGGCGTTACCTCAGCTCGTCAGCTGAAAGGCTCAAGGGAGCCGTGTTAAATAAAGGGTCAGTAGGTCGCACGCTACTCCACCATTCCAGCGTGTATACCCCAAGAGCATCATGGTTAATGTAGTTTTCATTGAAAGCGGGTGCGTTTTTCAAAAGAATCGAAGTGTAATTGCAAGGTTGCAGGCCAACTCTGGACACCGGTGTTTCAGGATTATTGTCCTTCATCAGCAGAGTGTAGGGCGGTTTTTAGGGGTTGCTGTGCAGGCTGCCAAAGTCTTCTCAGGTATGGTACCTCTCCAGGCGCATAGGGTGTTACCTCAGCTCGTCAGCTGAAAGGCTCAAGGGAGCCGTGTTAAATAAAGGGTCCGTAGGTCGCACGCTACTCCACCATTCCAGTGTGTATACCCCAAGAGCATCATGGTTAATGTAGTTTTCATTGAAAGCGGGTGCGCTTTTCAAAAGAATCGAAGTGTAATTGCAAGGTTGCAGGCCAACTCTGGACACCGGTGTTTCAGGATTATTGTCCTTCATCAGCAGAGTGTAGGGCGGTTTTCTGGGGTTGCTGTGCAGGCTGCCAAAGTGTTCTCAGGTATGGTACGTCTCCAGGCGCGTACGGCGTTACCTCAGCTCGTCAGCTGAAAGGCTCAAGGGAGCCGTGTTAAATAAAGGGTCCGTAGGTCGCACGCTACTCCACCATTCCAGCGTGTATACCCCAAGAGCATCATGGTTAATGTAGTTTTCATTGAAAGCGGGTGCACTTTTCAAAAGAATCGAAGTGTAATTGCAAGGTTGCAGGCCAACTCTGGACACCGGTGTTTCTGGATTATTGTCCTTCATCAGCAGAGTGTAGGGCGGTTTTCAGGGGTTGCTGTGCAGGCTGCCAAAGTGTTCTCAGGTATGGTACCTCTCCAGGCGCATAGGGCGTTACCTCAGCTCGTCAGCTGAAAGGCTCAAGGGAGCCGTGTTAAATAAAGGGTCAGTAGGTCGCACGCTACTCCACCATTCCAGCGTGTATACCCCAAGAGCATCATGGTTAATGTAGTTTTCATTGAAAGCGGGTGCGCTTTACAAAAGAATCGAAGTGTAATTGCAAGGTTGCAGGCCAACTCTAGACACCGGTGTTTCAGGATTATTGTCCTTCATCAGCAGAGTGTAGGGCGGTTTTCAGGGGTTGCTGTGCAGGCTGCCAAAGTGTTCTCAGGTATGGTACCTCTCCAGGCGGGTAGGGCGTTACCTCAGCTCGTCAGCTGAAAGGCTCAAGGGAGCCGTGTTAAATAAAGGGTCAGTAGGTCGCACGCTACTCCACCATTCCAGCGTGTATACCCCAAGAGCATCATGGTTAATGTAGTTTTCATTGAAAGAGGGTGCGTTTTTCAAAAGAATCGAAGTGTAATTGCAAGGTTGCAGGCCAACTCTGGACACCGGTGTTTCAGGATTATTGTCCTTCATCAGCAGAGTGTAGGGCGGTTTTTAGGGGTTGCTGTGCAGGCTGCCAAAGTCTTCTCAGGTATGGTACCTCTCCAGGCGCGTAGGGTGTTACCTCAGCTCGTCAGCTGAAAGGCTCAAGGGAGCCGTGTTAAATAAAGGGTCCGTAGGTCGCACGCTACTCCACCATTCCAGTGTGTATACCCCAAGAGCATCATGGTTAATGTAGTTTTCATTGAAAGCGGGTGCGCTTTTCAAAAGAATCGAAGTGTAATTGCAAGGTTGCAGGCCAACTCTGGACACCGGTGTTTCAGGATTATTGTCCTTCATCAGCAGAGTGTAGGGCGGTTTTCAGGGGTTGCTGTGCAGGCTGCCAAAGTGTTCTCAGGTATGGTACCTCTCCAGGCGCGTAGGGCGTTACCTCAGCTCGTCAGCTGAAAGGCTCAAGGGAGCCGTGTTAAATAAAGGGTCCGTAGGTCGCACGCTACTCCACCATTCCAGCGTGTATACCCCAAGAGCATCATGGTTAATGTAGTTTTCATTGAAAGCGGGTGCACTTTTCAAAAGAATCGAAGTGTAATTGCAAGGTTGCAGGCCAACTCTGGACACCGGTGTTTCAGGATTATTGTCCTTCATCAGCAGAGTGTAGGGCGGTTTTCAGGGGTTGCTGTGCAGGCTGCCAAAGTGTTCTCAGGTATGGTACCTCTCCAGGCGCGTAGGGCGTTACCTAAGCTCGTCAGCTGAAAGGCTCAAGGGAGCCGTGTTAAATAAAGGGGGTCCGTAGGTCGCACGCTACTCCACCATTCCAGCGTGTATACCCCAAGAGCATCATGGTTAATGTAGTTTTCATTGAAAGCGGGTGCGCTTTTCAAAAGAATCGAAGTGTAATTGCAAGGTTGCAGGCCAACTCTGGACACCGGTGTTTCAGGATTATTGTCCTTCATCAGCAGAGTGTAGGGCTGTTTTCAGGGGTTGCTGTGCAGGCTGCCAAAGTGTTCTCAGGTATGGTACCTCTCCAGGCGCGTAGGGCGTTACCTCAGCTCGTCAGCTGAAAGATTCAAGGGAGCCGTGTTAAATAAAGGGGTCCGTAGGTTGCACGCTACTCCACCATTCCAGCGTGTATACCCCAAGAGCATCATGGTTAACGTAGTTTTCATTGAAAGCGGGTGCGCTTTTCAAAAGAATCGAAGTGTAATTGCAAGGTTGCAGGCCAACTCTGGACACCGGTGTTTCAGGATTATTGTCCTTCATCAGCAGAGTGTAGGGTGGTTTTCAGGGGTTGCTGTGCAGGCTGCCAAAGTGTTCTCAGGTATGGTACCTCTCCAGGCGCGTAGGGCGTTACATCAGCTCGTCAGCTGAAAGGCTCAAGGGAGCCGTGTTAAATAAAGGGTCCGTAGGTCGCACGCTACTCCACCATTCCAGCGTGTATACCCCAAGAGCATCATGGTTAATGTAGTTTTCATTGAAAGCGGGTGCGCTTTTCAAAAGAATCGAAGTGTAATTGCAAGGTTGCAGGCCAACTCTGGACACCGGTGTTTCAGGATTATTGTCCTTCATCAGCAGAGTGTAGGGCGGTTTTCAGGGGTTGCTGTGCAGGCTGCCAAAGTGTTTTCAGGTATGGTACCTCTCCAGGCGCGTAGGGCGTTACCTCAGCTCGTCAGCTGAAAGGCTCAAGGGAGCCGTGTTAAATAAAGGGTCCGTAGGTCGCACGCTACTCCACCATTCCAGCGTGTATACCCCAAGAGCATCATGGTTAATGTAGTTTTCATTGAAAGCGGGTGCGCTTTTCAAAAGAATCGAAGTGTAATTGCAAGGTTGCAGGCCAACTCTCGACACCGGTGTTTCAGGATTATTGTCCTTCATCAGCAGAGTGTAGGGCGGTTTTCAGGGGTTGCTGTGCAGGCTGCCAAAGTGTTCTCAGGTATGGTACCTCTCCAGGCGCGTAGGGCGTTACCTCAGCCCGTCAGCTGAAAGGCTCAAGGGAGCCGTGTTAAATAAAGGGTCCGTAGGTCGCACGCTACTCCACCATTCCAGCGTGTATACCCCAAGAGCATCATGGTTAATGTAGTTTTCATTGAAAGCGGGTGCGCTTTTCAAAAGAATCGAAGTGTAATTGCAAGGTTGCAGGCCAACTCTGGACACCGGTGTTTCAGGATTATTGTCCTTCATCAGCAGAGTGTAGGGCGGTTTTCAGGGGTTGCTGTGCAGGCTGCCAAAGTGTTCTCAGGTATGGTACCTCTCCAGGCGCGTAGGGCGTTACCTCAGCTCGTCAGCTGAAAGGCTCAAGGGAGCCGTGTTAAATAAAGGGTCCGTAGGTCGCACGCTACTCCACCATTCCAGCGTGTATACCCCAAGAGCATCATGGTTAATGTAGTTTTCATTGAAAGCGGGTGTGCTTTTCAAAAGAATCGAAGTATAATTGCAAGGTTGCAGGCCAACTCTGGACACCGGTGTTTCAGGATTATTGTCCTTCATCAGCAGAGTGTAGGGCGGTTTTCAGGGGTTGCTGTGCAGGCTGCCAAAGTGTTCTCAGGTATGGTACCTCTCCAGGCGCGTAGGGCGTTACATCAGCTCGTCAGCTGAAAGGCTCAAGGGAGCCGTGTTAAATAAAGGGTCCGTAGGTCGCACGCTACTCCACCATTCCAGCGTGTATACCCCAAGAGCATCATGGTTAATGTAGTTTTCATTGAAAGCGGGTGCGCTTTTCAAAAGAATCGAAGTGTAATTGCAAGGTTGCAGGCCAACTCTGGACACCGGTGTTTTAGGATTATTGTCCTTCATCAGCAGAGTGTAGGGCGGTTTTCAGGGGTTGCTGTGCAGGCTGCCAAAGTGTTTTCAGGTATGGTACCTCTCCAGGCGCGTAGGGCGTTACCTCAGCTCGTCAGCTGAAAGGCTCAAGGGAGCCGTGTTAAATAAAGGGTCCGTAGGTCGCACGCTACTCCACCATTCCAGCGTGTATACCCCAAGAGCATCATGGTTAATGTAGTTTTCATTGAAAGCGGGTGCGCTTTTCAAAAGAATCGAAGTGTAATTGCAAGGTTGCAGGCCAACTCTCGACACCGGTGTTTCAGGATTATTGTCCTTCATCAGCAGAGTGTAGGGCGGTTTTCAGGGGTTGCTGTGCAGGCTGCTAAAGTGTTCTCAGGTATGGTACCTCTCCAGGCGCGTAGGGCGTTACCTCAGCTCGTCAGCTGAAAGGCTCAAGGGAGCCGTGTTAAATAAAGGGTCCGTAGGTCGCACGCTACTCCACCATTCCAGCGTGTATACGCCAAGAGCATCATGGTTAATGTAGTTTTCATTGAAAGCGGGTGCGCTTTTCAAAAGAATCGAAGTGTAATTGCAAGGTTGCAGGCCAACTCTGGACACCGGTGTTTCAGGATTATTGTCCTTCATCAGCAGAGTGTAGGGCGGTTTTCAGGGGTTGCTGTGCAGGCTGCCAAAGTGTTCTCAGGTATGGTACCTCTCCAGGCGCGTAGGGCGTTACCTCAGCTCGTCAGCTGAAAGGCTCAAGGGAGCCGTGTTAAATAAAGGGTCCGTAGGTCGCACGCTACTCCACCATTCCAGCGTGTATACCCCAAGAGCATCATGGTTAATGTAGTTTTCATTGAAAGCGGGTGCGCTTTTCAAAAGAATCGAAGTGTAATTGCAAGGTTGCAGGCCAACTCTGGACACCGGTGTTTCAGGATTATTGTCCTTCATCAGCTGATACTCGATCGCCTCCAAAATTGGATAGAGGAATTCGCCATCCTAAGTCCCTACCAGGCAGGATTCAGAAGGGGGGTCTCAACCACGGACCAGATCTGAATCTTCTGTTCTGGAAGACCGCGCTAATCGAGGGCGGCAGTTTGTACACGGTATTTGTGGACTTGCGAGCCGCCTTCGATTTAGTGCCAAGAGACAGACTATGGACCGTGTTGGCGGAGTTGGGTATCCCGGCTGACATCTTGACCATTCTGATAAGATTACACCAGGGGAATTTTGCACGTGTCAGGTGCGGTAGAAATGGGGCACTTTCTGGAAGGTTCCCCATTGACAGGGGGGTGAGACAGGGTTGTGTGCTTGCACCGACCCTGTTCTGCCTCTTTGTCAACGGGGTAATCGCCCATTTGACCAGGATGGGCGATATTGATGCTCCCAAGCTCAATGACAGCAGGGTGACCGCTATTATGTTTGCGGATGACACCCTGCTGCTGTCCAAGTCCCCCATGGGAATACAACGGGTCTTGGATGGGTTTTCAACTTTTTGTGTGGAGCGGGGGCTTGAGATGAACGCCCTGAAAACCAAATATATGATTCTTAACCCCCCCCTCCTCAACACGCCCCAACCCTACCATAGGCGCACTGAGACTAGAGAGGGTTCTTACTTTTGAATACCTGGGGGTAACTATCAACCAAAATATGACCTGGGACACGCATCGGACCAAGGCCAATTTGAAATTGGTCCAGCTAACGGGTGGTATCTGTAGGATGGCAAGTAGGTCGACCTACAAACCTTTTGGTCCAGTGCTCCAAATTTATAAAATGCAGGCAAGAGGGGCAGTTACATACGGAGGGGAACTGTGGGGTCACACACCTGCCCAAAACCTGCTGACCACTAAAAACAAATTCATCAGGCAGTTGGCAGCCTTACCCCCAAGTACCCCTCTTCTCCCGTTGAGACTAGACTTGGGTATCAGACCAATTACAGAAGAGCTGGGACTAAAACCAATAACCTTTTGGCGCCGAATCTGGAGCATGCCAGAACTTATGAACTACAGGACTGAGCTCCAAGAGATCCTACGCCTACCAAATGCAACACATATCCCATGGCTGAGATACATAAAACAAACATGCGAGAGCCTAGGAAGACCAGAATTATGGCTAGATCCGGGAAATGCATGTTGTAGGATCCCACGCAAACTCCTCTCAAGGGATTTCTATGAGCTAAAGTTACTGGCCTCAATAGGGAGTACACTGGTGGGGTCTCTTACAAATCTGTTTATTAAATCTAAAGATTCATACTATCTAGAGCACGTCCTCGATGGCATTACTCCCGTTCTGACTAGAAAATTATTTATGCAGTGGCGATACGGTACACTCCCTCTCAGGGCATTCACTAACTGTTGGGCCCAGCCTTCGTCTACAGAACAGTGCCCGTTATGCCCATACCACCAGGAAAATGACTTGCACATCATATTCTTCTGTAATGCTTACCAAAGATCTAGGAAGTATTGGCTTGTTCCACTTCTCAAAAATCTAGGTTTCAGGCACTACCTCCCAGCTTACAGAATACTAAAGACGGAACTATCACCCCCGATTGTGTTTGCGGTGGCAAAAATTTTAACAGCAATGTGGCACATCCGTACCCGCTACATGAAGCCAGATATAGACTCGCGATAAATGAAATGTACTGATGATTTCTAAATCTAATGCACTGCAATTGATTTTAACAGACTTATTGTAATGCTTCCTAATCTTTGTTTTATTTTGGTATCATTTTAAATTGATTTTAAATTGTCTGTATTTCTTTTATGATCTAAATAGATCGAAATAAAGATTGAAAAGAAAGAAAGAATTTACTTGCACGAGAGAGGACTCGGCTTTTAGCAGGTAATTCCTAAAATAGCATCATTTTATTTAACAATCGGTAGTCTTCTGCCTAAACGCACCCCCTGGACAGGCGATATGCACGCGAATGGCTCGCACGACAACGCGCGTTTGGCGCTCTTGCGCTTTCACTTTCCCACATTTACTTTTATTCAATGCCGCTCCTATTTGCTTTTCCTCTTGCACCCTCCCAACCTCCTTTTCTCCCTCCATTATGCCCCTTCTCAACGCTCGTCAACGCAGCACTTTTATTCAATGGCACTCCTATTTCCTTTCCCTCTTGCACCCTACCTCCCTCCTTTTCTCTCTCCGTTATGCCCCTTCTCAGCTCTGGTCAACGCAGCACTTTTATTCAATGGCGCTCCTATTTGCTTTCCCTCTTGCACCTTCCCACCCTCCTTTTTTACCTCCATTACGCCCCTTCTCAACGCTGGTCAAAGCCAAACTTTGCTATCGTGGACAAAGTATATGTTTCACACCGCTACCCAAAAAACAAAACGCTGCTACACAAACTATGTGTTCAGTTACTGTGTCTAAGCACACTGCTCCCATATTCCACTTGCAGCACAGCATTATTCTACTGGGTAGCATAGTACCAATTTATTAAGAGGGTTATGTCCTTTGAATTTGCCCTTAATGCAAAGTTTTACATTCCAGACTTTTCACTTGCACATATGCCCTATTCCCCTTTTTGTTACTGGAAGGGCGAGATTTTGATCGATACCTTATCACTATTGATCCAAACCTCGATCTGGTCGACTGAACCTTTGTTGCCTGTCTTTGAGGAAGAAAGTGCCTCTGTTACCAAGCTAATTCACCCAATAAAGGACCCCGCTCCCAAAGATCACAAACAACTTCTAGCTTTCAAAAGTTTATTGTAAGCTTAGAATAAGCTGCAAATACAGGCATCTCAGAATGAGATTCACGAGATACACAGGTCCAACTACATACATGTGCTCTCTGAAAGCCCTCAGACGAGCAACGGAAATTACTAACACAAGTTCTAAGAATAATAAAGCTATCAGCATTGACGCATATCTCTCCTTCATTTAAGTTGGAGGAAAACACACAGGTTAGGCTGTCCCTACCCTGCTCTAGATGGTATCCCTACTTAACCAAATCCCAACCTAACAAAGGTGTCAGCAGTGAATGACCCCCAAGGGAAGTCACTCACTCTAAGTCTCTTGGTGAAAACCTATAGTTCTCCAGTCATGACCCCTCTCTGCCTACCCATCCGCTCTCTAAAGGGTCCTCAGGTATCTGCTCTAACTCCACCCAGGGGTACTGTCCCTAATACAAAACAGTCAACAACATTTGAGACGCCCCTCGTGAGACGCCTCTCACGTGGTGTAGCTTCTGGCTTTTTCCATGCTGCTTTGTGTTGGGCCTCATACGTTGGAGTTGACCTTGCTTCTCAGACTCTTCTCCGGCCCGCTGATACCCCTTAAACATTCCGGAACCCTCCTCCATGTCTGGGCCGTCTACTGAACAGACCTCTATTCATTTTATTTATAATTGGATTCCCCCTTTTCTCTTGCAGACAGACATCTGCAGCCAAGATCCCAACTCTCATAGACTTCCAAAAAGGTTCGCAACATTTCTTGGCCCAGACATGTACGTGTAAATCAATGTTAAAACATTTCAGGCCTACAGCATTTCTCATAATAATTATAGCATTCAACTTCTTCATTAATTAAAGCATGTTAATACTCTTATTCTATTATTCAGTAAACACATCTATAAATCATGGCCCATTAATGCAATGACCAAAACATTAGTACAATCTATGTCGTGAAAAGAAACACCTTCCCTTTTAGCTCTGGCCCTGAGGCCTACCACATTCTGCGTTTAACCACATGCCATCTTACATTTTAGCAGCTACACGACATGGATTCAGGAATAATCACATCTAATAAAATCATATAGTGTCACACATTTCTGTATTAGTTCCACTTCTACTTAAATCTCTACATTAGCTATACATTCAGAATATAATTTCAGATACTATTAGCACTCATGGCATTTCTCCTCATGATTTGTGCTTACTACGGGTAAGTGTGATGCACTCATACATTTAGGTCAGTTTGCGCTCTCTCAGTTCCCCCCTTTGATGACCTCTCGGGGTCATCACTAACATTTAAACTGCAGTTATTGCTAGCATAACTTGTCTCTGCGCTTCCAGAGCCCTCAGACTCCTGTACTGATTATCTTGTATGGCAGCCAATCTCTGCAGCTGCTCTCTTTGGGCCCTTTCTGACCTGTTTGCTCTGTACCATTTGAGTACCCTCACCAATCCCCACAATATGATCCCACAGATCAATATTATGATGATAGGTTTTAGTATATACCACACAAAGCTTTTGCCTAGGGTGGAAATCCACCCTCCAACTTTACTCATTCCGTGGGCCACCTTTTCCCAGACATTTTCTCTACTCAAGTCTTCGATCTCCTTGTGAATATCAGTTATGTTCCTAATAACTTTCTCAAGGGGCTTTGAATTGTCTGGAATGTAAGTACAACATTCCTGGACCTTCAAAGCCTTACAGACTCCGCCCTCTTTTGCTAGTAGGACATCTAACGCAAGACGGTTCTGAAGAACCATAGCCCTTATCGATTGCATCTCTCCTTCTACCAGCATTAAGGACTGAGCAGTGCTGGCAGACAACCTGTCGACGACTGTTGCCAGTCGTCTAATTTTAACATCATTAAGGATTAGACCCAAAAGAGGGAACATAGCTCCAAAGACATCTCCAACCATTTCTGCATCTCCTACATCTCTCCTTCCCCTCGATGATGTCTTGCCCTCAATGATCTCTAAGTCTTGTGCATGATATATTTTGGGGAAGACAATTGCTAGGTAACATGATCCATACCAGTTGTCAGGTAGTCTCACGTAGGCATTTCTTCCACATACAAAATACACATTTGGAATCACTTGCATTCCCTTCAGGAAATCTTTAGTATAGTACTCTATATTGAAAGCATGTTCACAGTCGACTTCTCCCACGTATACATTTTCATAATACGTTTTGGCTCGGTGAAGACATAGCTTTCCTCTCTGCGTCTTATCTAAAGCTATTGGACCACTACTACCCTTTCTCTTGTGTGCCTTCTCTTCCTCGGTCCAATCTGTTTTCCATTGTCCTGATTTTTTCAAAATCTTTTGTCTCCTGTAACGATCATCCACCTGCCCTATGAACTTCTTCTCGACTTCTGACACTTTGCATGTCAGGTTATTTCTACGGGCATGTGAAGTATCTAAGGTAATCCAAGGAATGAAGAACTTGGCCAATCTGTCTTCACTCTTCCAGTAGTCCCATTTGTTCATCTGCTTATAATTTGGGACTTCCGGCAACACTGAATCATAGTTGGAGAAATAGTATTCAAAACTATCTCTCTCATAAAATATACTAAGCAATAAGCTACATGTAATGCCATATGTCAGCGGGAGGTGATGATATCTAATGCCTTCATCTACAGACGCCGGCAACTGCATGCAGACGTAACAGTCCTTAACCTCCATGGCATCCACGTATTCATATAAGAGTTTAGCATAAGCATTTGACCTAAAATCTCCTTGGGACTCATCTACGTGTAACCTGCGGGCTTCTGCAGCTAATAACGCTTTCTCTTGAATGTTTTCCCTTTTCTCACCAGCAACAGTGGGTGCAAGCGTTTCTACAGATTTCACATCAGTTACCTTCGCCTCTTCCTCATGTCCCTTTACATAAGAAATTGTTACCACTAAAGCTATTAATATTATCACTCCTACTATTAGTGTACCTATTATACATTTAGCTCTGCGGTTCTGGGTGCCGGCTTCCATTTCGTCAGACAATATGGCTCTCTCTTATCTTAGCAAAAAGTTCTTTTCTTCTCGTTCCTTTACAGTCTCTTTTTAATCCTTTTGTCTTTAGAATCCACACAACTGGAAGCTGACAACCTTCTTCGCAAAAGTCCTTTAACAGTTCAATAAAGACAACCCTAGCCCTTCTCCATCAACTCAAGGGAAGTTCCCTAATATTCTCTGCTTCCTGGGCGCTAGGTAATCTTCTTTTTCTGCTCGCTTTATTTACAAAGTCCTTTAAGCATCTACTATCAGGTTTGTGCCTGCAGCTTCGATAGCAAAGTTCAGTATTTCCAAACGAAGATTGTGCTCTTCATGTGCTGTTATCGTTGTACCAAAGTCGGGGAATTGCAATTCTGAGAGAAACATATGTTTTAACTTGCTGAGGCGGGGAGGTCTGGGGAGCATGAATGTTAGTGACCCTTCTTGTTCGACTCCGGGTACCAACAGTCGTATTTCCACGGTGACGATGGGCTCAGAACTGGACACCACCACCGCTCGGATCCTCCCTGTCTCCTGTTTCACAGACATTTGTCGCCAGATATGTCCACTCAGGTGTGGAGTATCTTCTGTTAGGCACACGCACTCTTCTTGACCTTCTTCGGTCCGGTGCTTCAGCGCCCTGAGCACCTTCTTCCGGGTCTGAGTCTTCTGATATCGGAGGAAGGGTTACCTCTGGAGTTGACCTCAGGCTAGAGCTCCTTCTTTGCGGCCAATTAGCTTCTCCACGTGCCCTTCTACTCCTTCTCCTTCTTGTCTGTTCTCGCTCTCTGTCAGACCTGTCAGTGTCTGACTCGTACTCCCAGCTACTTTCTCCTTCTGTAGCGTCGTCTGTTTCGCTGTTGTACTGACCGTCCTCAGCTTGGTCAGACTCGTTCCCTGCTTCCGCTGGCACCTCTACAGCTTGGCTAGCCCCCTCTATGGCTTCTCGGTCCTCTGTTGGACGTCTATCCGAGAGAGGAGCTGTTTCTTCCCGAGGTGCTGGAACCCTTCGCGTATGTGACGCGTGGATCCAATTGGGCAGGCCTCCCACCTTCACAGCTGTGTTCGTGATCAGGATGATCTGGAAGGGCCCACGCCAACGAACATCCAGGCAGCTTCTTCTCACATGTTTTTTCACCAGGACCCAGTCCCCAGGGTACAGGTCATGGCACGGGCCCTGGCACGATGGAACCTCGGCAGCCTGCACCTGAAGGGACACAGAATGAATGGCGTCAGACAGCCCCTTACAATAGTCCAGGATCATATCATCTGTGATATTTAACAGTGCAGTAGTTGGGACAGATGGCAGCCTCATTGCTCTCCCCATTAACACCTCATGTGGTGACAACCCCGTTCTTCTGTCTGGGGTACTACGAAGGCTCATGAGGACCAATGGCAGGGCGTCAGGCCAACTCAGGGTCGTTGAGGAGCACACTTTTGCAATTCGGGCTTTGATCGTGCCATTGATCTGCTCCACAATTCCTGAGGCTTCTGGTCGGTAACTGCAATGCAACTTCTGATCGATATTCAGAGCTGCACAAATCATTTTCACAAGCTCGCTGTTAAAATGCGTTCCCCTATCTGATTCCAAAGAGGCCGGCACCCCGAAGCGCGGAATGAGTTCCCTAAGCAGTAACTTGGCCACTGTGAGGGTGTCGCACCTACGTGTAGGGTATGCCTCAACCCATCTGGAGAATACACAAACAACCACCAGGACATAGCGGAGGCGGTTGCACCTTGGCATTTCAATGAAATCTATCTGCATTCGATTGAATGGACCTCCAGACCTTCCTATGTGACTCAGTGCAACTGGTGTTCTTTTCCCTACGTTCAGCTGCTGACAGGTCACACAACGCTGGCACACTGCTTCTGCTGCTATTCTAAACTTAGGATTGTACCAAGTCTGTCTAAACACTCTCAGCATAGCATCTCTCCCTAAGTGTACGGGACCATGTATGAGTCTGGCCATTGGACTCACCATCTCATTGGGCAACACTGCTCTGCCGTCTGCTGAGACCCAAAAATGGGACTCACCCATTACACATCCTGCCTTTTCCCATGTTTCTTTTTCAAAATCAGGAGCATTTTCTTGCATGTTTGACAGTTCATCCCAAGTATCAACAGTTTCCAATATCATGGCTAATTCAGTTCTTACATTTATTCCACCCACTTCCACCTCTGTGAAAGAGTACCCTTGTTCCGCGCAATACCGCGCAACTTCATCAGCATATCTATTGCCTTTCGAAACGAAGTCCTCATTTCTGGTATGTGCGGTGCACTTTACAACTGCGATACCTGCTGGGCATTGCAACGCCTCTAACAACAGGCGCACAAACTCTCCATTGCGAATGGGAGAGCCTGAAGAGGTCATGAACCCTCTTTGAGACCATAACTGCCCGTAATCATGAACCACCCCATAACCATATTGGCTGTCGGTGTATATGGTGACTCGAATTTGATTGCTTGCCAAGCAAGCACGTGTCAAGGCAATAATCTCGGCTACCTGAGCGGAGTGTACTCCTTCCAGGCACCCAGCTTCCACAACTCCAGTAATTGTACAAACAGCATAAGCTGCTCTCAACTGCCCAACTTCGTCTCTTACACATGAGCCATCGACAAAGAAAATTTCGTCTGGGTCGGTCAGTGGCTCATCTACGATGTCGGGTCTGGGTTTGGTGCATAGTTCAGTCACATCGAGGCAGTCATGGTCTGTACATTCATCATCATCCTCGATATCATTTGGGAGTGGCATCAAGGTGGCAGGGTTCAAAACAGAGCATCTCTTGAGGGTCACATTCTCTGCAGCAAGAATAACTTGCTCATAGCGCGTGAGCCTGCTGTTGGTCAGATGCTGTGTTTTGGTCCTGGTCATCAACAGTTCAACAGAATGGGGCACGCACACCTCTAACGGGTGCCCCATGACGATATTTTCACATCTCTCAATGCTGACACCCGTTGCAGCAACGGATTTGAGACATCCGGGCAACGCTGCGGCTACTGGGTCTAAAGTAGCCGAGAAATAAGCAACTGGTCTGCGGGCATTCCCATGGATTTGGACTAACACAGACAACGCGCAACCTTCTCTCTCACAACAGTAAAGCAAAAATGGTTTATTGTAATCAGGCATTCCCAATGCCGGAGCACGACACAGGTCCTCTCGCAGCTGTAGGAATGCCATCAAACAGTCTTTGTCCCATGGTACCGGATCGCTCACCTCTTTGTGCGTCAGTTTTTGCAAGGGCTTTGCTTTCAGTGAAAAGTTCGCGATCCACTGTCGGCAATAACCCACCATCCCTAGGAACATCCTGACCTCTCTCTGTGTCTTAGGCGCATTCATTTTCATGATCGCCTCTATCCTGTCTGGTGACACCTTTCGTTTGCCTTTCTCTATTCTGTGTCCCAAGTACTGCACTTCTGTCAGGCAGTACTGCAATTTTCCCGGGGACACCTTGTGCCCATTGGCAGCTAGGTGATTTAACAAAGCAATGGAGTCCTCCCTGCAAGCTTCTTCTGTTTCTGACGCCACGAGGAGGTCGTCTATGTACTGGACCAGAACTGACTTCTGGGGCAGCACTAGACTTTCAAGATTTTTCTTCAAAAGCTGGTTAAAGATCGATGGGCTCTCTGTATACCCCTGAGGAATGCGACACCATGTTAGGACGCGACCTTCCAGCTTAAATGCGAAAAGAAAATGGCTTTCTTCGTCCAGAGGGATCGAAAAGAAAGCCTGACAAAGATCGATCACAGTGAACCACTCAGCTTGGAATGGAATCTGAAACAGTATCACTGATGGATTCGGCACCACTGGACAACATGAAACGACTATGTTATTAATCTTTCGAAGGTCCTGTACTATCCGGAATTTCCCATTTGGTTTCTGCAGACCCATAATCGGGGAGTTGCATGGACTACCCACGATTTCTTTCAGTATTCCCTGTTTAATCATGGACTCGATCACGGGTTTTATGCCTGCAATCGTTTCTGGAGTCAATTTATATTGGGGTGTTCTTGGGAACTCAGCATGCGGTTTCACTACAATTTTCACTGGGTCCACCCCTTTGACCAATCCAATCTCTTCCCCAGTGAAGTCCCATACTTCTGGTGCCACTGTCTCCCTCAAGTCCCAGGGGAGCTCATCTACTGTCAAAGTAGGGTACAGCTCCACGCATATTCTTGAGTTTGCAACTTTGAAGTCTGCGTCATCATCATTGGTCAATACCTCCACTCCCTGAGGTGTACAGTATATAGTACAATTCAATTTACACAACAGGTCTCTCCCTAGCAGACACACAGGACTTGAATCGCAAACCACAAACTGGTGCTCATCGCTGTACTTCCCTATTTTCACCTGTACCGGTTCTGTCAATTGGCTGGTTATTCTCCTGTTTGCGACCCCTACCACTTGTATGGTCTCTCCAGACATGGGCAGGTCTGGAACTGCAGCTGATCTGATCGTGGATCTAGTGGCTCCTGTGTCCACCAGAAATGTCGTAGGGCACCCTGCTACTTCTGCTTCGACATAGGGTCCCCTCTGGTCCACCTCCAAGGCTGCCCCGAGGGTGCAGTCTTCTCTTTCCACTCTCTGTCCGGTTAATGGGTCCACATAATAGCACTCTTCTCCTTCTACAAACAGGGGCATCTGTCTATAGGTCTTACCCATAGTCCCTACTCGAGGAGGTTGCGGGAACTGGGCTCGGGGAGGAGCCCCCCCCCCTTTGAGCACCTTTCCCTGGTATGGCGTCACCCCTCTTGTAGGCGCGCTCTGGACCTCTTCCTCCTCTATCTCTTGTTCTCCTATCTCTACATTGTAGGGACACTCGCGTTTCCAATGCCCCACCTCGTTACACTGGTGGCACCTAGTCGTTTTCTTCAAGGCAGCTATGTCTATTCTGGGTCTAAAGGTGGAACTCTCCTCATTGCCCTTGTTCTGACTGTACTGCTTCTTTCCTCCTGTACCTGTTCCTTGCTGCTGTTGCTGCTGTCCCCCCTTCCCTGCTGCCTGCATCTGTACCACCATCAACTTTTCTTTTAGTTTCTTAGCCTTGGAGTCTATCTCATCACAGCAGTACCTGGCATATCTCAGTATTTCGTCTAGGGGTTTACTTTGCCAACAAATCGAGTGTTGCTGAATCATTAAACTAATATCCGGTCTCAGTCCCAGGACGAACTTGGACACGAATTGCCCTATGTCTTTTGGATCCATTACATCCAAGCCGCTATACTGTTTAAACGCCTTCAGCAATCTCTCGTAATATTCGTGGACGGTCTCTTTGGGTTCCTGTCTGGTTCGGTCTATTCTGACCCAATCTATGTCTTGCATTGGCACTTTCTCTTTCAGCCAAGTCATCACTCTCTCGAATTTTGCCATCACAATCTCGGACGGCCCATTAGTCTTAGCATCTCTCTCCGGCTCCGTTGTGGGCCACTCAGCGCTAACCTTGCATGCTGTCCACAGATCTCCTGGTACTACAATGTCAAACAGCGTATTCAGATCTATCCATAGGACCTTTGAGATTTTTACAAATCTCTCGACTTGCTTGTACCACTCCACTGGGTTTTCCCGCAATTTGGGGAAGGAGGTGGTAAAAGCAGCTAAATCTCCCCTACTCCAAGGGACATGCACATAGTTCCCATTGGCGACTTCACGCAAAGGGTATGCTTCTATTCCCTGCAGCCCTCCTGGTGTCATACCAAGCGTGCTTCTCCTGACGGTCCCTTTCTTGGACCACCTCTCTTCCCACTTATCTAGTGCCCTCCATGTCCTTATTCCAGTGATCAGTTCCCTTATGTGCGTTTTCAGCCCAATCGTTCTCCTCTCATCTAGGTCTCGATCTGTGTAATGTAGCCTGTGGTTACCCTGTAATGCTTTGGTTCTTGACAGGTCCACCATATATTTGCCTGCTAGTTCGACTAACTTCTCATGGATTGCTCTCGCTTTTCGAGTGATGTCCTTTGCCATATACAGTATTTCATCCTGCTCATACATTTCCATTCTTTCTAAAGGCAGGGTACCATCTATCATGTCATCCAGGTCTGACCTTAAGCTGGCGACATCGAGTCTCTTAGCTTTTATCTCAGCTCGCAATATGTCTTTCGAAGGGGGCTCACTGGTCTCCCTACCATCCCAACTTCGAGCTCTACGTTTGGGCTCGGGAGAGTTAATGAGTGCCTTCCCTTGCTCCCATCTCTCCAGGTCCCATGCTCGGCCATCCGATCTTGGAAGGTGATGGAACACGGGCCTGTTACCCCCACTCTTGCTCTGCCCACTCTCTTCTTCTTCTCTCCTTTCACCGTACGCCTCTCTGTTATTTTCCCTCTGGTCGCTACTCTCCCTTTGCCTAGTATCGCTCAGTATCCGATACGATCCTTCCTGGTTCCCCATATTCCCTGGGCTGCGCTCATTTCCGTCATCACAGGGACTATGGTGCGACCTCTCGCAACTCCCATTCAGTTCTCTGGTGCCGGGCACACAGTGTGGACACTTAAAGCTGTTTCTGTACTCTTGCGCTCTCCTCTCCTCTTCACTGAGTATTGGGCGCGCCACCCTCCCATTCCCGGGGCCCCCGTTTTCCAGGTCTGTTCTACCTCCACTCCGGGCCCAATGGGTGACTCCCCTACTATCTCTCTCTCTACAGTCCCACTCCGGGCTGCTCTCCCCAGCCCCGCAGTGAGTCCGAGCTCTGCTGTCCTGACTTTCCCTTTCAGCTTCTGCAGCTATGATGCTCTTGTGAGCCTCCACTGCCTCATCCCACTTCTTCATGTACTCATTTAGCTCTTGAAAGGATTTTCGTCCACATCCCCTTAGATCCGCTGGCCATCTAGGGCCCCCAGGGTCCCCTCCTGGATCCCCTGCTGTGTGCATCGGGGTGCTCCACTCTCTTGGTATCGGCATCTGACTTGGGGAATTAATCGTATCGTTCCTCCTTGCCGTCCCTGCTCTTTCTCTGTCCTTCCGTACCCGTTCTTCCCCTCTTGCTCTCTCTTGGTCATATATCGATATTATAGGACCTATGGTAACAGGTACCTGTAGTGCATCTGGTAATGCGTAGGATGTGGCGCTCTCCGTTTCCGGCGCTCTTTGTACCACAAACCTCCCGACTACCTGTTGCACCTGACTAGGCTGGGACAGCTCTTTCTTTGCCTCAGGATCCCACTCTGAACTGGGAAGCGGTCCATGCTCTCCTGCATTGCCCCCCTTTTCTCCTTCACTATGCTCGACCTCTCCCCCTGCTCTATTATACGGGGGTGGCCTGTCTGTCAATAATCTGTTTATCAGGCTATCCTCTGTTTCGCTCTCATCATCTTCTTCTAGGGGGCTTTTATTTCCGGGCACCTCTAACACTGGGTACAGTTTATTTACTTCCATGTTATGCACTCTCCATCTTTTAGCATCCGCATCCCACCTGGCATCCTGCACTGCCCTTACCGATCGTTTCACCCTTTCTTGTCGTCTGTTCATATTCTTTTCATGCGCTGCCCTAATCCATGCATCAAGAGCTTCAAACTGGGTCGGTCTAGGCAAGGGTCTCATTGAGGTCATGACTGATTTTAATCGATGTAACACCTCTAATCTGAACGTCCCGTACTTCGGGAACGTCAGTTCCTCATTTCCTTCCGTAATCTTACTCCACTCTGATATCCAAAGGATCGTATGCAACCCAACATTCACTGCCATGTAACGAGCCGGCGTACCCTCCGGCGGGGCTTCTTCCCCTTCATACGATCCCCGTTTCTCTTTTTTAAACACCGCTCTCAGCCATTTAAAACACTTCATAATTATACGCACAATATCCAGCCTCGCTACTCTGTTTACTTCCTGATGACAATCCACCAATCCTGTCGCGGCTTTGCTAACTTGGCCTATCGCAGCGCGGTCTTTCTCCGGTCGGCCAATCACAGAGCGACACTTTCTGACGTCTTTGCTAGCTGGCCTATCACAGCGCGGTCTTTCTCCGGTCGGCCAATCACAGAGCGACACTTTCTGACGTCTTTGCTAGCTGGCCTATCACAGCGCGGTCTTTCTCCGGTCAGCCAATCACTGCGCGACACTTCCTGACGTCACTTTTCTCCGCTTCGCAGCAGCACCCCTCCTTTCTCAACTCGTCTCCCGGTCATGCATGCGTCCCATTCATACACCGAAAAATGACTACTTCCGACCAAGCGGTCACTTCCCTCGACTGTACGTCCACAGTCTATATGTAATTGTCAACACAACTGACGAAATGTCTATCGTCTCTCTGATAGGTTGCTTACACACACAGTAACTTCCGACCAGCGTCCGTTACTCACGCACTCACTCTTACGTTCCCCCTATCTCGGTCTTTCGGGTGATCAATGGTACCTCATGACCCCCTTCACACTAGTTAACAATTACTCTGGGTGTCCGATACACCCGAACCACTTAAGCTCTCCTTGAACTTAAGATTTCCACCGGTTGCGCGCGCTCACAACCTGTTCCACAGTCACTCTACAGACATTCAACTCCGCCAGACATTACAACATAGATACAATACAAAACACCGCAATCTAACACGCATGACCCTTTATACTCACTCTCGACCGATACTGCTGCTTTTTCTGTCTCACGTCATCCGGATCCTCTTCGGCGGGCGGTTCTTCCGATCATCGATTTCTAGGGGCCTTGGGGTAAGCTAACCTGGCCTAGGTCACCGTCCTCAAGAAGGCAACCATCCTCTATAGCTACCAACTGGAAGGGCGAGATTTTGATCGATACCTTATCACTATTGATCCAAACCTCGATCTGGTCGACTGAACCTTTGTTGCCTGTCTTTGAGGAAGAAAGTGCCTCTGTTACCAAGCTAATTCACCCAATAAAGGACCCCGCTCCCAAAGATCACAAACAACTTCTAGCTTTCAAAAGTTTATTGTAAGCTTAGGATAAGCTGCAAATACAGGCATCTCAGAATGAGATTCACGAGATACACAGGTCCAACTACATACATGTGCTCTCTGAAAGCCCTCAGACGAGCAACGGAAATTACTAACACAAGTTCTAAGAATAATAAAGCTATCAGCATTGACGCATATCTCTCCTTCATTTAAGTTGGAGGAAAACACACAGGTTAGGCTGTCCCTACCCTGCTCTAGATGGTATCCCTACTTAACCAAATCCCAACCTAACAAAGGTGTCAGCAGTGAATGACCCCCAAGGGAAGTCACTCACTCTAAGTCTCTTGGTGAAAACCTATAGTTCTCCAGTCATGACCCCTCTCTGCCTCCCCATCCGCTCTCTAAAGGGTCCTCAGGTATCTGCTCTAACTCCACCCAGGGGTACTGTCCCTAATACAAAACAGTCAACAACATTTGAGACGCCCCTCGTGAGACGCCTCTCACGTGGTGTAGCTTCTGGCTTTTTCCATGCTGCTTTGTGTTGGGCCTCATACGTTGGAGTTGACCTTGCTTCTCAGACTCTTCTCCGGCCCGCTGATACCCCTTAAACATTCCGGAACCCTCCTCCATGTCTGGGCCGTCTACTGAACAGACCTCTATTCATTTTATTTATAATTGGATTCCCCCTTTTCTCTTGCAGACAGACATCTGCAGCCAAGATCCCAACTCTCATAGACTTCCAAAAAGGTTCGCAACATTTCTTGGCCCAGACATGTACGTGTAAATCAATGTTAAAACATTTCAGGCCTACAGCATTTCTCATAATAATTATAGCATTCAACTTCTTCATTAATTAAAGCATGTTAATACTCTTATTCTATTATTCAGTAAACACATCTATAAATCATGGCCCATTAATGCAATGACCAAAACATTAGTACAATCTATGTCGTGAAAAGAAACACCTTCCCTTTTAGCTCTGGCCCTGAGGCCTACCACATTCTGCGTTTAACCACATGCCATCTTACATTTTAGCAGCTACACGACATGGATTCAGGAATAATCACATCTAATAAAATCATATAGTGTCACACATTTCTGTATTAGTTCCACTTCTACTTAAATCTCTACATTAGCTATACATTCAGAATATAATTTCAGATACTATTAGCACTCATGGCAGTCCTCCTCATGATTTGTGCTTACTACGGGTAAGTGTGATGCACTCATACATTTAGGTCAGTTTGCGCTCTCTCATTACTATATGCCAGGTTGCATTATAAAACCTTCACACATTAATTTTCGTTTCTGTCACTCCCTCACGTCTTTCCCCTAAACCACTCTCCCCCAGTCCACCCCATTTTGTCTGCATTATACACCAGGTAGCTATAAACAGTCGGCCTACACACATACCTTCCAAGTCTTTTTCTGCTACCTCGGAGCCCAATTTCCTCATTTAATCTATCCGACCTGCTATTGTGCATCTCAATTAGTAAAACAATATTAAACACCAACAATTGCACTGCATATGTTAATATACGAATACCTCAGGCTTACAACACACAAAAATATACAACATAATATACTGGTATGCACAAACACATATACTTTAACAAACTCAGCAACTACTCATTGCAGTACTCAACACTACAAACTAAAGCTACTTACTACTATTACCATTCACAAGCTGCAACAAAAATACTAAAATCACATACATACAACACACATAAATCCCAGTACTTACACATACAATATACATACTAACTCAAAACAACACCAATAAACAACAGAAAATTACAAATCCAATAACTCTAACTCAACCTAATGCGAGACCTGTTGCATCGCAGATGCTTCTTTTGGCGCTGTTACTGGACTCGATACAGCTATTCAGATGGTTCCTGTCCGGATGTGGGGGCTGTAGGGGGGGACTGGGGAGACAGTTTGACACGAGCCTTGGCGAACCATCAAGCCAACAAATCATCGCTCACTTACACCGGCCTAGTTTTTCCTAGAAGATAAGACGCCCTCAATCACTGCCGTTATCTAAACTTCTGAATCCTTGTAAAACACAGGTGGTCGGACAGGCACCACTGCACGTGCTAGCGCTATAAATACATTTTAAAAGCACATGATTTTGAAGAGAGATACCTCACGAGGCACTATGGGGCAGATTTACAAGCCCCTTGCACCACTTTTCCCATGTTAAAGTGTCGCACAAGTGGCGCAAGTGGCTTGTAAATCTGCCCCTACTTACTTACTTAGCGACACAGCTTTTCATACAGGAAGCACCTTGCCGCAAGGACGTGCAACGCAACAAACACAAACACAAATGATTGTGTAGCTCAGCAGCAGCTACACAGGAGGGGCTGGTGTGCTGAGGAACAATTCCAGTGGCCGCCACGGTCCGTGCAGGGGTGAGCTAAGTCGTCAGACGGGTCCATGGTCTTTGATTAAATTACCGGGGCACAGCTTGGTAATGGGTGTGAGCAGCGCTGCCATTGCCACTGCCTGCAGCTTGCCTCTAGTTTATTCCAACTACAGCCACAAGCCACCTGCTCACCACTCGCACAGCAGCTTAATAACTTATAGGGCCCGATGTAGGTAAAAGTGAAATACCGAATTCTTAATACCGAATTTTACCGATTCGGTATTAAGAATGCGGAATTTCAGATGTAGGTAAAAATTAGGTATATTTTACCGATGCGATACATTTCTCAAAAAACAATACCGAATCCTTAATACCGATCGGTATTACCGAATCTGTATTACCGAATCGGTAAATTCCAAATCGGTAATTCAAAATTGCTGCAATTGAGGAATCAGCCAATCCTGTGCATCCACACCACCTCCCAACCAGGAAGTGGCCACACCCATGCAGGTGCACTGATTCAGAATCTTCAGGAGAGGCAGGGAGTGCAGAGGAGAACACAGGAGCAACTGTGAGAACTTTTCCTGAGACAAACTGCAATATGGCCAACAAGGAGACTGAAAATGAAGGTGCAGAAAGGAAAAGAAAACTGAAATTTAGCGAAAGGGAGCTGCAGGTCCTGGTTGCGGAGGTGGTAAAAGAACACGCAAAGCTGTTTGGCAAACAGTCACTGCAAGTGCCAGAATCCGAGAAAAGAAAAATATGGACTGGAATACACGAACATGTGAATGCGATTGGAGTGACCCACCGTGAAATAGAGGTACTAAAAAAAAGGTGGTACGACGTCAGGAAACTCACAAAGAAGAAGATGGCTGAAAGGAAAAAACAAGCCAGCCTGACAGGTGGAGGAAGAAATAGGGCATCTGCACTGACTGCACTCGAACAGCTGGTGGAGTCCACCATTGAGGCTGACAGCGTCAGCGGAATAGGGGATGCAGACAGCTCAGCCAGAGCTGCCAACAAACAAGGTAAGATGCATGCACACCAAGCTACGCCCCCCACTCCCTGGCCCCATTCCTAAATGAGGCACTGTGATTCCCACTCCAGTACATGTATTAGTAAACTCCAGCAATGCACTATGGGAGATGTAGTCAGTGTAACACCTATCATAACAGTCATCCCACTGAACACAAAGGCATGTGACACACATCAGTGATAAGCAAGCAGAGGATAGTCAGATAGATTGGCAGACATGAAAATGTATTATTGTTACGAAGTGCTGCCAGACAAGTGAGCTAATGTACAATTTGTGTCCACTGGCGAGACATTGCGCAGGTCTGCACATGACAAGGCTGGAATGGCCCCCCAGAGGGAGAGAACGGAAGAGGCCATTCCAAATGCAGGGCACACCACACCACCACCACCGGCATCACCACCACTGCCGGCATCACCACCTCCACCGGCATCACAACCACCACCGGCATCACCACCACCATCTGAATCACCACCACCCCCTGCATCAACAGCAGCGACACCACCGACAGTAACAAGACCCAGGAGGCTTGCAGTTGCCAGACTCCAAGAGATGGAGTTGTCCTTGGAAGACAGCAGGGGTGGAGAACAGTCAACGGTGCCAGTGGATGGCAATAATGCAGGATCACAGTCCCCCACAAGGCGATCACACACAGGTGCCAGATGCCACAGGGCTAGGAAACCCATTCCACCTTTGCAGGGTGAGGAGCATGGTGTGTTAGCAGGTCTGGAGGCGAACATGCTAAAGGTTCAGCGCCTGCAAGAGAAAGCAATACAAACAGTCCAGTGCCAGATGAGACTTGTGACTGCAAACATGCAGAATATAGAGAAGGGCATCTGCTCAATGAACACAACACTGGCTGAGGGCATGAAGGGAATGGCTGAGGGCATGAGGGACATGTCCCTGTCAGTGATGCTGCTGTGCAGCAAGCTTGATGAGGACAGGATGGCACAGCGCTGGTAGAGGCAGAAGATGGAGAATTATATAAAGGCGGTGAACCGCCTCTCCACTGCCACTTCTCTGCTCTGCAGGCGCTCCGTGGCCATGCAGGAAGGGATGCACACTGTAGCCGTGATGCGTCAAGGGGGCTTGTGAAAGTTACAACTGCACTTGAAGTGCTCCTAAATACTCAGGCTGCCAATACTGGTGCAGCTGATGTGGGGGACAGTGAGGAGACATCAAGTTGCAGCAGCATAACGCCCCCTGCAACTGAGACCAGGAGGAGCAGCAGACGTCATGGTGCTGGCACTGGATCGATGGCCAGTGACGAAAGTCTGCAAAGGGAATCCAGTAATGTCGTGCGAGGCCGCAGGCGTTAATGCAAGCCACACTTTGTCTACTTAACTGGGTGACTTAACCCATGACATCCTCGTAGGGTGGTTACAATTAGGACTGCCATGTTGAGCCCTTCGTGTAGTATAGTGCCAATATATTAAACTACGTCATTCAAATGCAACAACAGGCTGTGTGTCCTTACTTACTCAAAAATAGTTGTGTGTGATCTCAGCCCGTCTTTGTCTCCCATCTGGTGCTGGCACCACTCCTGCTGCGTTGGGTTTTCAATAGTCCAAACGTGCGCTCCACAACGTTGCGTGTTGATTTGTGCGCCACATTGTATCGTCTCTCACTTGGGGTCGATAGGTTTAGGTAAGGAGTGAGGATGAATGACCCCACAGCATAAGCGCTATCACCTAGGTGCGATTAATAACAGTCACCAACACATTCATCTGCAGTATACATCAGGGTGTGTCACAGTGATTTACCTAGTAGGTATCCTTCTCCAAATTCTCCCGCAGCCAGGCGTGTGTAGATCCCACTGTTCTGGAAAATGTATGAGTCGTGGGTGCTCCAAGGAAATGTGGCCACAATGTTGGTGATTAAGTTGGCTGCATCGCAGATTTCCTGCACATTAATGGAGTGGGTGGTGTTGGAAATGGGATCCCCGGCTGGCCAGGGCTTTCGCCAAAGTCAGTCAGAGACCACCACTCCCAAGTCAGGGCAAGGGAGTTACACGCCAAGATAAACCCTGCTCACCCTCTAGGTAACGTGGCGCGAGCAGCAAGGCTAAACTTGGAGGCGATGTAAGTTAAGTATTTGCGCACGCACCCCAGCAACAACATCCAGGACCCACCACAAAGGAAACTCCACACAAGGTTATATAAAAATAGCCTTTGTATTACACCAAAACACATTAGATAAAACACACACTTTACAATGTGCCAGAGGCACGGGCATCATTTACAAGGGATTATTTACAAGACAGGGCCACCTGGACCACTGTCAGGAATAGCACTTTCTGAACGTAGAATACAATACTTGTAGGCCTAGAACTTAGAACATAGAGCCTATCGGACAGTACCTTCCGTCCTGGTTGCGCGGGATAATGCGAGTGACCTCCTTAGTAAACTTGAGCGGGCGGCCCAGCGAAGCGGCGCGACTCAGGGGAGAGCGGCGCGGCTCGAGGCTTGAGCGGGCGGCCGGCAAGGTACAAGCGTTTCTCTGGGGCGACCAATGTGTGCGGCTCAGAAGAGGAGGGGGAGGCAGGATGCGGGCGACCCAGCGAAGCGGCACGGCTCAGGGGAGAGCGGCGCTGCTCGAGGCTTGGACGGGCTGCCGTGCACGAGCTGCCGAGGGAACGAGTGAGGCACACTTCAGCGAGGCCCCAGGGGCCCAGGGAGATCAGACAAGTCCCAGCAATTTGTCAGGGAAGGCACAATAGAGTCCACTGGTCCTGGGACTCTGGTCAGGGGGCGAGCTAAGTACCACGCCCTTGGAATATCACTTAGATCATGACAGACAATCACTGTAGCACAATATAAAAATAGAGCACACAACCAGTAACTACCACCTACGCAATCCTAACCACCTAGGAACAGGTCACGCAGGGGGCCAGGGCCTCACTAGCACCACCTGTACTAGCAAGCACATAACACATGATGCAATGCATAACATTCATTCAGAGGTGTAAGGGAAACACATGACGCATCAACACACGTTCAGCGGTGTAAGGAACAAGGCACATGATGCATCAACACAATCAGAGGTGCAGAACACAGGGTGCACAAAACATACTACACATTGTACATTTCCTAACACCCAAAAGCAAAAGGACATAGATCATAACAGCATCTAAACCTCAGTTAGCGCATAAATCACCTTTAGCGCAGAACTCACAAAGTCCAGGTTGCGCCACTGCGCCAGAACCTAAACGTAGCAGCTGCCCACTACTTGCTGGGCAGCTGAGGGACAGAACAGGGGGCCTAAACGCTGCAGCTGGCACTAAGTGCTGCGCAGCTGGGGAAGGCCAGGGATGAAGGAGTGCGCCTCACTCCTAAGTCCAGAACATGTCCCTAGAGAAAGAAAGACCTACACGGTGCAGCTGCCCACTACTTGCTGGGCAGCTGGGAATCATTTAAATGGGGCCTGGGCTCTCAGTAGCCCTGAAACCACATGTGCCACACCTGGGAGCCATCTGGCTCTGGAAATAATGGTGTGCATGGGAGCGCTCTGGCTCCTTAGAAATAACTGCCCCATCGTTGGAGCCCTCTAGGCTCTGAAAATCAGCATGTGGCCCCTTGGGTACTCGGGCTAAACAAATACAATAATGCCCCCAGGAGCCTCGTGGGCTCAATCATCTCACAAAGCCATAGTTGGAGCCCCTCACGGCTCTGCTGAAATGCCCGGGAACTTGGAAACAATGTCCGCTGGGGGAGCGACCCGCTGCCTTCTGGGGCCACTCTACCCCTTCAGAAATCCCTTGTGAGCCTCTCAGGGCTCAAGACAGTGACACCCTGCCACACGGAGCCTCCCCTAGCCCTTCTCACTTACCGGGCTACTCTGGCAGGGGCTCCTGGCGGGTTTCGCGCTGCTCCTCTTCTCGGGCTGCGGGGCTCTCCTCGGCCACGGAGCCCCGCCTGCCGCTTCTCTCCTTGCTTTCCGGGGCGGCCCGGGACTCTCCCTCACTCCTGGGAGCCCCGGGCCGCAGGGATTCGGCCGGCATTCTTCCTCCATTTTCCCCGGTGGCAGCGAGCAGCCAATCGGGGCGAGGCGGCAGGCGGGACTTCCTCCGGCAAACCGGAAGTCCCGCCCCGCGTCAGGCACCGTAGTGCCTGACTTCCTGTTTTGCGGTGCGAGGGCCACGGCGGTGGATCTCGGGGGCAGTTAAGAGGGGTGGCACCCTCGAAAGTAAACAATAAGAGGTCAAGCGAGGTAAGCACTCGCTGGGGCCCAGGGACCCTTCGCAGAACAGGGCAAATGCCGGGTGGGCACCGGCTTCGGAAAATAAAGCGCTCTCAGCGCTAGCGGGAAATAAAGCGCTCCAATGCGCTAGGGGAATATCCATAAAGCACTTCCAGGTGCTAGGGCAACAGCCAACAATCAGGTCCTGGTAGAGTCCAGGACAGCAGAAGTCCAGGGGCTGGGCAGGGCTCAGGGAGGCAAGCCATCCCTGAGCCCAAGCAGCAGCACGCCCCTGGCAGATTCAAGCAGCAAACAAGAACATTTTTCAAGAGGTTACAACCTCTTTTTATACAGAGCAACTCTTTGTCTAAAGGTGCAGGGTGGGGGAGAAACCAGTCGCAGCTGGTTCTGGAGCACTCTTGATGGCCCAACCACCCATTCCATTCACTGGGGAGGCTAGGGTCATCAGACACACCACAGGGGGGCGGAGCCAGCATTGTGTGGGGAAAACCCAGCCCATCCAGGACACAGGTACACTCCTCCCACACATCACTCATGCTAATCTCACACTCACCACCGGGCAGACCCATCCAGACTTCCTGGAGCCTGGCATGCCAGCCAGCTCCAGCCAATCACGCTCCAGCGCCCTCTCTGCACACACACATCAATGTCCAGAAGTAGCACTTCCCTTCTAGACACATACATGCCGCATACACCATCTTGCAGCATTCACTCTCACGAGTTCACACATACCAAACTCGAGCCTGCACTCCCCACGCATCAGGAACTACCAGGGACACATACATTCCCCATGCATTCCTATGGGAGGGCAGGCCTATCTCACACACTCACTCAGGGAGCGCACGCACTTTACACTGCACCACAGTGTCAAAGTGCGCAAAGACCAGAAATCACTATACTTTAAGGCAAAAAGTTCAGGGGTGAACCTGCCACAAGGCCCAAGTCCAACACAACCCCCTTCCAGCCAAAACGCAGGGTAGGCCAATCACCACTGTGATGGACTTCCCTGCTTGGGGCGATAGAACACGGACGCGGGCCCGCACTGAGGGACACCCTCCGATTCTACGCCACGTTGATCCATAAGACAAGCACATACTTAAAAAAAAAAACAGGCCCAACTAGGCTACCCCACTGGTACTCCTTAGTTGTCCACGGCTAGGACCAGGCCCTAGGCCACCCAGATACCACTGGTCCATGCCCATCCACAGAGTGGGGGGTTGTAACCCCTGGCCTGCAATAGCCATTCTCCACTCCCTTTCTCAGTGTAGTTCCAAACTACCACTGATCCTTCAACCTAGGGTCCGCACCCTCAGGCTGACCAGAGGTCACGGGCAAGAATGCCCCACCCTACCTCTACTTCTGAAGCACCCTCCAGAACACAACTCTCCCACCAGTTTAGGACCTGACTTCCTCAGCAGCAGTGACCACGGTCAGACCAGCACAAGAACGGTGTAGTGAGGCGTTGCACTTTGAGGGTTGCCAGATGCGGCGCAGGCGGCGGCTCACGGACCACGTCGAGACGGGGACGGCGAGCGGCATAGGCTGCGCGGCCGAAGGCAGACGCGGCTCAGTGCGGTGCCTACAGGACACCAGGCTGGTCATGACAGATAGGTCACCGCTCCCTTAACTGGTCTACCACCTGGGATTCAAATTCACCGGATGCACAGGGGTCAGACTCCCTCTGACCCCCTTCCAGAGTTCTGCACCCTCCCACTGTAGAACAGGGTCCCTCCACTTAAGGTAGGCCCCACCTGCTCTCAGGGTAGTACCACAACACTCAGCCAAGAACCCTAAAGATCCCTGCTAGGCCTGTACCACCCCTTCTGGGAAACACAGGGTCTCTTCACTAAAGATGAGCCCCACCTGTGTTCACAGGGGTACCCCTTGAAGACAAACCGGTCAGGACACTGGCTACAGTCGCCCTGCCGTCCAGGACAGGCAACCACCTGAACCTGGCTCCCCAACCTAGGGACGCTACCCTTTGGTTAGATGCCTGGCGCACCAGGACTTCCACAAGTTGAAAACAAAAATCTAAGACTTTCTCTCCTCCTTCAGCAGCAAGGCAACCACTGCAGGTCAATACCCCATACAGCTTACCCGGTTCCTTCTCTTCAGGCAGGAGTCCCTTCTTGTAACTTCAGGACACTACATACAGTTGCCCTTACGTCCAGATCCGGAAACACCGGCTACTGGCTCCCCAACCAAGGGACGTACCTCTTTGGTCAGATGCCTGGCGCACCAGGACTTCCTTGAGGGTGACACAACTAATGTGTTGTGTACAAGTCTGCCTGACACTCAGGACAGAAGTGGCCTCACCATGGTCACTCTCTGGTGACACAACCCTTCTGGCTGGCCCCTGACCCACTGGCTCTTCCACTGGGGAACCTATCCCCCTCGCACCCCTCCATCTGGACTTCTGCACCCTCCCAACTGGAGCGGTACTGCCAGACACCAGAACTACTGGAACCCTGGTTACACAGGTTCCACGTTCTCCAGACACTCTGGAAGATCCTCCTCAAATGACCTATTGGTACAGCCTAGGCCCCCGACCTGATGTTCCCTTCAGAAACATTCCAGGCCCTGACACTGGGTTTCGGGCACCTGGAGACATGCAGTCCCACCCACTCCTTCTCCTCTTGAGACAGGACGTGAGCCCCTACACCGAGACCTAGCTGGGCTACACTGAACCTCTTCCACCACGCTGGGCTGGAAGACACCTCAGACACTCCTTTTGGAATCACTCCATCCCCTATGCCTCTCTCCTCCCAGAACATTACCAACTCCAAAATTCTGTCTCTCAACAGACCACAGAAATCAAAAGCAGGCTCCACTGTCTGCAGACGTTCTTGGGAAAAGTTTAACACACGGAACTTAGGTATCTGAGCAAAACAAGAGTACACAAGCATTCAGCAAGCTCCCCATCCAGAGAACTTACACACACGTCCAGTGCCACACACCATTCATCCACACACACCCCTCCCCAGACTGGTAAGGCAGTTTCTACCATCCCTGACTTCTCAACCTGACCACACTTGACACAGGTACCATTACTCCAGGGCAGGGACGGGGGACACATGCACTGAACACACTTATGCTGCCACCACTGGATCCCACCCTTCTGGTGAATCCAGAAAACACACTGCACTTAGGGGGATGATCTACCCTCCCGAGCTAGGGACACCTAACTCAAAGTGCACAAGAAACACATTTCCACAGAAATGACATTTTCAGCAAACTTAAGACAATAATCCCCAAAATGTGGTTATCTAAAATGCAGAGTCTTGTGGTGCAGCCAGCTGCTACTGTGGTACAACGCAAACACAAATCCTTATCCCACTCGCTGCCGCCAATGTTGGAAATGGGATCCCCGGCTGGCCAGGGCTTTCGCCAAAGTCAGTCAGAGACCACCACTCCCAAGTCAGGGCAAGGGAGTTACACGCCAAGATAAACCCTGCTCACCCTCTAGGTAACGTGGCACGAGCAGCAAGGCTAAACTTGGAGGCGATGTAAGTTAAGTATTTGCGCACGCACCCCAGCAACAACATCCAGGACCCACCACAAAGGAAACTCCACACAAGGTTATATAAAAATAGCCTTTGTATTACACCAAAACACATTAGATAAAACACACACTTTACAATGTGCCAGAGGCACGGGCAGAATTTACAAGGGATTATTTACAAGACAGGGCCACCTGGGCCACTGTCAGGAATAGCACTTTCTGAACGTAGAATACAATACTTGTAGGCCTAGAACTTAGAACATAGAGCCTATCGGACAGTACCTTCCGTCCTGGTTGCGCGGGATAATGCGAGTGACCTCCTTAGTAAACTTGAGCGGGCGGCCCAGCGGGCGGCCCAGCGAAGCGGCGCGACTCAGGGGAGAGCGGCGCGGCTCGAGGCTTGAGCGGGCGGCCGGCAAGGTACAAGCGTTTCTCTGGGGCGACCAATGTGTGCGGCTCAGAAGAGGAGGGGGAGGCAGGATGCGGGCGACCCAGCGAAGCGGCGCGGCTCAGGGGAGAGCGGCGCTGCTCGAGGCTTGGACGGGCTGCCGTGCACGAGCTGCCGAGGGAACGAGCGAGGCACACTTCAGCGCGGCCCCAGGGGCCCAGGGAGATCAGACAAGTCCCAGCAATTTGTCAGGGAAGGCACAATAGAGTCCACTGGTCCTGGGACTCTGGTCAGGGGGCGAGCTCAGTACCACGCCCTTGGAATATCACTTAGATCATGACAGACAATCACTGTAGCACAATATAAAAATAGAGCACACAACCAGTAACTACCACCTACGCAATCCTAACCACCTAGGAACAGGTCACGCAGGGGGCCAGGGCCTCACTAGCACCACCTGTACTAGCAAGCACATAACACATGATGCAATGCATAACATTCATTCAGAGGTGTAAGGGAAACACATGACGCATCAACACACGTTCAGCGGTGTAAGGAACAAGGCACATGATGCATCAACACATTCAGAGGTGCAGAACACAGGGTGCACAAAACATACTATACATTGTAAATTTCCTAACACCCAAAAGCAAAAGGACATAGATCATAACAGCATCTAAACCTCAGTTAGCGCATAAATCACCTTTAGCGCAGAACTCACAAAGTCCAGGTTGCGCCACTGCACCAGAACCTAAACGTAGCAGCTGCCCACTACTTGCTGGGCAGCTGAGGGACAGAACAGGGGGCCTAAACGCTGCAGCTGGCACTAAGTGCTGCGCAGCTGGGGAAGGCCAGGGATGAAGGAGTGCGCCTCACTCCTAAGTCCAGAACATGTCCCTAGAGAAAGAAAGACCTACACTGTGCAGCTGCCCACTACTTGCTGGGCAGCTGGGAATCATTTAAATGGGGCCTGGGCTCTCAGTAGCCCTGAAACCACATGTGCCACACCTGGGAGCCATCTGGCTCTGGAAATAATGGTGTGCATGGGAGCGCTCTGGCTCCTTAGAAATAACTGTCCCCATCGTTGGAGCCCTCTAGGCTCTGAAAATCAGCATGTGGCCCCTTGGGTACTCGGGGCTAAACAAATACAATAATGCCCCCAGGAGCCTCGTGGGCTCAATCATCTCACAAAGCCATCGTTGAGGCCCCTCACGGCTCTGCTGAAATGCCCGGGAACTTGGAAACAATGTCCGCTGGGGGAGCGACCCGCTGTCTTCTGGGGCCACTCTACCCCTTCAGAAATCCCTTGTGAGCCTCTCAGGGCTCAAGACAGTGACACCCTGCCACACGGAGCCTCCCCTAGCCCTTCTCACTTACCGGGCTACTCTGGCGGGGACTCCTGGCGGGTTTCGCGCTGCTCCTCTTCTCGGGCTGCGGGGCTCTCCTCGGCCACGGAGCCCCGCCTGCCGCTTCTCTCCTTGCTTTCCGGGGCGGCCCCGGGACTCTCCCTCACTCCTGGGAGCCCCGGGCCGCAGGGATTCGGCCGGCATTCTTCCTCCATTTTCCCCGGTGGCAGCGAGCAGCCAATCGGGGCGCGGCGGCAGGCAGGACTTCCTCCGGCAAACCGGAAGTCCCGCACCGTAGTGCCTGACTTCCTGTTTTGCGGTGCGAGGGCCGCGGCGGTGGATCTCGGGGGCAGTTAAGAGGGGTGGCACCCTCGAAAGTAAACAATAAGAGGTCAAGCGAGGTAGGCACTCGCTGGGGCCCAGGGACCCTTCGCAGAACAGGGCAAATGCCGGGTGGGCACCGGCTTCGGAAAATAAAGCGCTCTCAGCGCTAGCGGGAAATAAAGCGCTCCAATGCGCTAGGGGAATATCCATAAAGCACTTCCAGGTGCTAGGGCAACAGCCAACAATCAGGTCCTGGTAGAGTCCAGGACAGCAGAAGTCCAGGGGCTGGGCAGGGCTCAGGGAGGCAAGCCATCCCTGAGCCCAAGCAGCAGCACGCCCCTGGCAGATTCAAGCAGCAAACAAGAACATTTTTCAAGAGGTTACAACCTCTTTTTATACAGAGCAACTCTTTGTCTAAAGGTGCAGGGTGGGGGAGAAACCAGTCGCAGCTGGTTCTGGAGCACTCTTGATGGCCCAACCACCCATTCCATTCACTGGGGAGGCTAGGGTCATCAGACACACCACAGGGGGGCGGAGCCAGCATTGTGTGGGGAAAACCCAGCCCATCCAGGACACAGGTACACTCCTCCCACACATCACTCATGCTAATCTCACACTCACCACCGGGCAGACCCATCCAGACTTCCTGGAGCCTGGCATGCCAGCCAGCTCCAGCCAATCACGCTCCAGCACCCTCTCTGCACACACACATCAATGTCCAGAAGTAGCACTTCCCTTCTAGACACATACATGCCGCATACACCATCTCGCAGCATTCACTCTCACGAGTTCACACATACCAAACTCGAGCCTGCACTCCCCACGCATCAGGAACTACCAGGGACACATACATTCCCCATGCATTCCTATGGGAGGGCAGGCCTATCTCACACACGCACTCAGGGAGCGCACGCACTTTACACTGCGCCACAGTGTCAAAGTGCGCAAAGACCAGAAATCACTATACTTTAAGGCAAAAAGTTCAGGGGTGAACCTGCCACAAGGCCCAAGTCCAACACAACCCCCTTCCAGCCAAAACGCAGGGTAGGCCAATCACCACTGTGATGGACTTCCCTGCTTGGGGCGATAGAACACGGACACGGGCCCGCACTGCAGGGACACCCTCCGATTCTACGCCACGTTGATCCATAAGACAAGCACATACTTAAAAAAAAAACAGGCCCAACTAGGCTACCCCACTGGTACTCCTTAGTTGTCCACGGCTAGGACCAGGCCCTAGGCCACCCAGATACCACTGGTCCATGCCCATCCACAGAGTGGGGGGTTGTAACCCCTGGCCTGCAATAGCCATTCTCCACTCCCTTTCTCAGTGTAGTTCCAAACTACCACTGATCCTTCAACCTAGGGTCCGCACCCTCAGGCTGACCAGAGGTCACGGGCAAGAATGCCCCACCCTACCTCTACTTCTGAAGCACCCTCCAGAACACAACTCTCCCACCAGTTTAGGACCTGACTTCCTCAGCAGCAGTGACCACGGTCAGACCAGCACAAGAACGGTGTAGTGAGGCGTTGCACTTTGAGGGTTGCCAGATGCGGCGCAGGCGGCGGCTCACGGACCACGTCGAGACGGGGACGGCGAGCGGCATAGGCTGCGCGGCCGAAGGCAGACGCGGCTCAGTGCGGTGCCTACAGGACACCAGGCTGGTCATGACAGATAGGTCACCGCTCCCTTAACTGGTCTACCACCTGGGATTCAAATTCACCGGATGCACAGGGGTCAGACTCCCTCTGACCCCCTTCCAGAGTTCTGCACCCTCCCACTGTAGAACAGGGTCCCTCCACTTAAGGTAGGCCCCACCTGCTCTCAGAGTAGTACCACAACACTCAGCCAAGAACCCTAAAGATCCCTGCTAGGCCTGTACCACCCCTTCTAGGAAACACAGGGTCTCTTCACTAAAGATGAGCCCCACCTGTGTTCACAGGGGTACCCCTAGAAGACAAACCGGCCAGGACACTGGCTACAGTCGCCCTGCCGTCCAGGACAGGCAACCACCTGAACCTGGCTCCCCAACCTAGGGACGCTACCCTTTGGTTAGATGCCTGGCGCACCAGGACTTCCACAAGTTGAAAACAAAAATCTAAGACTTTCTCTCCTCCTTCAGCAGCAAGGCAACCACTGCAGGTCAATACCCCATACAGCTTACCCGGTTCCTTCTCTTCAGGCAGGAGTCCCTTCTTGTAACTTCAGGACACTACATACAGTTGCCCTTACGTCCAGATCCGGAAACACCGGCTACTGGCTCCCCAACCAAGGGACGTACCTCTTTGGTCAGATGCCTGGCGCACCAGGACTTCCTTGAGGGTGACACAACTAATGTGTTGTGTACAAGTCTGCCTGACACTCAGGACAGAAGTGGCCTCACCATGGTCACTCCCTGGCGACACAACCCTTCTGGCTGGCCCCTGACCCACTGGCTCTTCCACTGGGGAACCTATCCCCCTCGCACCCCTCCATCTGGACTTCTGCACCCTCCCAACTGGAGCGGTACTGCCAGACACCAGAACTACTGGAACCCTGGTTACAGAGGTTCCACGTTCTCCAGACACTCTGGAAGATCCTCCTCAAATGACCTATTGGTACAGCCTAGGCCCCCGACCTGATGTTCCCTTCAGAAACATTCCAGGCCCTGACACTGGGTTTCGGGCACCTGGAGACATGCAGTCCCACCCACTCCTTCTCCTCTTGAGACAGGACGTGAGCCCCTACACCGAGACCTAGCTGGGCTACACTGAACCTCTTCCACCACGCTGGGCTGGAAGACACCTCAGACACTCCTTTTGGAATCACTCCATCCCCTCTGCCTCTCTCCTCCCAGAACATTACCAACTCCAAAATTCTGTCTCTCAACAGACCACAGAAATCAAAAGCAGGCTCCACTGTCTGCAGACGTTCTTGGGAAAAGTTTAACACACGGAACTTAGGTATCTGAGCAAAACAAGAGTACACAAGCATTCAGCAAGCTCCCCATCCAGAGAACTTACACACACGTCCAGTGCCACACACCATTCATCCACACACACCCCTCCCCAGACTGGTAAGGCAGTTTCTACCACCCCTGACTTCTCAACCTGACCACACTTGACACAGGTACCATTACTCCAGGGCAGGGACGGGGGACACATGCACTGAACACACTTATGCTGCCACCACTGGATCCCACCCTTCTGGTGAATCCAGAAAACACACTGCACTTAGGGGGATGATCTACCCTCCCGAGCTAGGGACACCTAACTCAAAGTGCACAAGAAACACATTTCCACAGAAATGACATTTTCAGCAAACTTAAGACAATAATCCCCAAAATGTGGTTATCTAAAATGCAGAGTCTTGTGGTGCAGCCAGCTGCTACTGTGGTACAACGCAAACACAAATCCTTATCCATCTCGCTGCCGCCAATGTTGGAAATGGGATCCCCGTCTGGCCAGGGCTTTCGCCAAAGTCAGTCAGAGACCACCACTCCCAAGTCAGGGCAAGGGAGTTACACGCCAAGATAAACCCTGCTCACCCTCTAGGTAACGTGGCACGAGCAGCAAGGCTAAACTTGGAGGCGATGTAAGTTAAGTATTTGCGCACGCACCCCAGCAACAACATCCAGGACCCACCACAAAGGAAACTCCACACAAGGTTATATAAAAATAGCCTTTGTATTACACCAAAACACATTAGATAAAACACACACTTTACAATGTGCCAGAGGCACGGGCATAATTTACAAGGGATTATTTACAAGACAGGGCCACCTGGACCACTGTCAGGAATAGCACTTTCTGAACGTAGAATACAATACTTGTAGGCCTAGAACTTAGAACATAGAGCCTATCGGACAGTACCTTCCGTCCTGGTTGCGCGGGATAATGCGAGTGACCTCCTTAGTAAACTTGAGCGGGCGGCCCAGCGAAGCGGCGCGACTCAGGGGAGAGCGGCGCGGCTCGAGGCTTGAGCGGGCGGCCGGCAAGGTACAAGCGTTTCTCTGGGGCGACCAATGTGTGCGGCTCAGAAGAGGAGGGGGAGGCAGGATGCGGGTGACCCAGCGAAGCGGCGCGGCTCAGGGGAGAGCGGCGCTGCTCGAGGCTTGGACGGGCTGCCGTGCACGAGCTGCCGAGGGAACGAGCGAGGCACACTTCAGCGAGGCCCCAGGGGCCCAGGGAGATCAGACAAGTCCCAGCAATTTGTCAGGGAAGGCACAATAGAGTCCACTGGTCCTGGGACTCTGGTCAGGGGGCGAGCTCAGTACCACGCCCTTGGAATATCACTTAGATCATGACAGACAATCACTGTAGCACAATATAAAAATAGAGCACACAACCAGTAACTACCACCTACGCAATCCTAACCACCTAGGAACAGGTCACGCAGGGGGCCAGGGCCTCACTAGCACCACCTGTACTAGCAAGCACATAACACATGATGCAATGCATAACATTCATTCAGAGGTGTAAGGGAAACACATGACGCATCAACACACGTTCAGCGGTGTAAGGAACAAGGCACATGATGCATCAACACATTCAGAGGTGCAGAACACAGGGTGCACAAAACATACTACACATTGTACATTTCCTAACACCCAAAAGCAAAAGGACATAGATCATAACAGCATCTAAACCTCAGTTAGCGCATAAATCACCTTTAGCGCAGAACTCACAAAGTCCAGGTTGCGCCACTGCACCAGAACCTAAACGTAGCAGCTGCCCACTACTTGCTGGGCAGCTGAGGGACAGAACAGGGGGCCTAAACGCTGCAGCTGGCCCTAAGTGCTGCGCAGCTGGGGAAGGCCAGGGATGAAGGAGTGCGCCTCACTCCTGAGTCCAGAACATGTCCCTAGAGAAAGAAAGACCTACACGGTGCAGCTGCCCACTACTTGCTGGGCAGCTGGGAATCATTTAAATGGGGCCTGGGCTCTCAGTAGCCCTGAAACCACATGTGCCACACCTGGGAGCCATCTGGCTCTGGAAATAATGGTGTGCATGGGAGCGCTCTGGCTCCTTAGAAATAACTGTCCCCATCGTTGGAGCCCTCTAGGCTCTGAAAATCAGCATGTGGCCCCTTGGGTACTCGGGGCTAAAGAAATACAATAATGCCCCCAGGAGCCTCGTGGGCTCAATCATCTCACAAAGCCATCGTTGGAGCCCCTCACGGCTCTGCTGAAATGCCCGGGAACTTGGAAACAATGTCCGCTGGGGGAGCGACCCGCTGCCTTCTGGGGCCACTCTACCCCTTCAGAAATCCCTTGTGAGCCTCTCAGGGCTCAAGACAGTGACACCCTGCCACACGGAGCCTCCCCTAGCCCTTCTCACTTACCGGGCTACTCTGGCGGGGGCTCCTGGCGGGTTTCGCGCTGCTCCTCTTCTCGGGCTGCGGGGCTCTCCTCGGCCACGGAGCCCCGCCTGCCGCTTCTCTCCTTGCTTTCCGGGGCGGCCCCGGGACTCTCCCTCACTCCTGGGAGCCCCGGGCCGCAGGGATTCGGCCGGCATTCTTCCTCCATTTTCCCCGGTGGCAGCGAGCAGCCAATCGGGGCGCGGCGGCAGGCGGGACTTCCTCCGGCAAACCGGAAGTCCCGCACCGTAGTGCCTGACTTCCTGTTTTGCGGTGCGAGGGCCGCGGCGGTGGATCTCGGGGGCAGTTAAGAGGGGTGGCACCCTTGAAGGTAAACAATAAGAGGTCAAGCGAGGTAGGCACTCGCTGGGGCCCAGGGACCCTTCGCAGAACAGGGCAAATGCCGGGTGGGCACCGGCTTCGGAAAATAAAGCGCTCTCAGCGCTAGCGGGAAATAAAGCGCTCCAATGCGCTAGGGGAATATCCATAAAGCACTTCCAGGTGCTAGGGCAACAGCCAACAATCAGGTCCTGGTAGAGTCCAGGACAGCAGAAGTCCAGGGGCTGGGCAGGGCTCAGGGAGGCAAGCCATCCCTGAGCCCAAGCAGCAGCACGCCCCTGGCAGATTCAAGCAGCAAACAAGAACATTTTTCAAGAGGTTACAACCTCTTTTTATACAGAGCAACTCTTTGTCTAAAGGTGCAGGGTGGGGGAGAAACCAGTCGCAGCTGGTTCTGGAGCACTCTTGATGGCCCAACCACCCATTCCATTCACTGGGGAGGCTAGGGTCATCCGACACACCACAGGGGGGCGGAGCCAGCATTGTGTGGGGAAAACCCAGCCCATCCAGGACACAGGTACACTCCTCCCACACATCACTCATGCTAATCTCACACTCACCACCGGGCAGACCCATCCAGACTTCCTGGAGCCTGGCATGCCAGCCAGCTCCAGCCAATCACGCTCCAGCACCCTCTCTGCACACACACATCAATGTCCAGAAGTAGCACGTCCCTTCTAGACACATACATGCCGCATACACCATCTC
Source organism: Lissotriton helveticus (assembly GCF_964261635.1). NCBI lineage: Eukaryota > Metazoa > Chordata > Amphibia > Caudata > Salamandridae > Lissotriton > Lissotriton helveticus. Next base: position 743,957,971 of record NC_136073.1, read on the forward strand.
GCAGCATTCACTCTCACGAGTTCACACATACCAAACTCGAGCCTGCACTCCCCACGCATCAGGAACTACCAGGGACACATACATTCCCCATGCATTCCTATGGGAGGGCAGGCCTATCTCACACACGCACTCAGGAAGCGCACGCACTTTACACTGCGCCACAGTGTCAAAGTGCGCAAAGACCAGAAATCACTATACTTTAAGGCAAAAAATTCAGGGGTGAACCTGCCACAAGGCCCAAGTCCAACAGGTGGATTTTCTGTTTCGGTAAATGTACTCAGTGGCTGCAGGTCGGCAGATTGGAATGTGTGTCCCATCAATGCACCCTATAACATGCGGGAACTGTGCCTTTCGGTAAAAGTCTGTCTTGGTTTTCTGCAGTTCCGCCTGTGTGATTTGGAAGCTTATGTAGTGATGCATTCTCTGCATCATGGCATCCAGGAACTTGTTAAAGAAACGGGACAGGCAACTCTGTGACACCCCACCTACAGCAGCTATCACCCCTTTGTAACTGCCAGATGCAAGTAGGTGTAGGCTACAGAGCACCTGCACATGTGGTGGTATTGCGTGCACCCTTGGTGTTGGATGCTCCAGGAGTGGGTGCAGGTCCCTTATCAGGTCCAGGATGGTTTGGGGGGTGTAGCCTGTACCTTTCATGGATCTCTGCCTCAGTCAGTTGGAAGAGTGTGATGCGCTGTCTGTAAACGCACTCCTCCCGTCTACGGATCCTCACTCCTGCTGCCTGTAGCCGTAGCCGCCTTGCAATAACATAGAGGGCCGCCATAGTGATCACACTGTTGCATTTTGGGGCTGTTTAAATACAGTGCACCTGATTACCATCTGCTTTGAGTCAGTGGCAATAACCAACTCTTAAATACCGAATTTTAGGAAATTCGGTATTACCGAATTTTTCTACATCTTTTTTCTCGTTTTTACCATTTCTTATTTACCGATTCGGTATTTGGGTGTTCGGTAAATCCGAATTGGTAAATTGGAAATCGATAATAAGGAATCGGTATTTACCGATTCCTTATTACCATTTCCTTTCCTACATTGGGGATTGCTATATACCGGTTGGTAATGCTGAAATCTACTGATCTATGGTATTTAGGCCACCTACATCAGGCCCATAGTCTTTTAATCAGGCTGCTGCGCGTGTTGGTGAATTCTGTTAGACTGTAGCAGTTTATAGCTGAAGACTCACCCCCAAGCCTGCCGGAAACAGTGCGTGTGGCACGCTGCCACTCCAGATGCAATTGGGAAACCAGCTTTAGTTTCTCAGTATTGTTGCATGATTTACCTAGGGCTGAGGAGACATATTATGCGTGATTTCGCATTTCAGTGCGGTGATACGGACCACCACACTGAAATGCGTTAGTCTAACGCCTGATGCGTGGCATTTGGCAGGGCTGCTAAAGGGACAAGTTAAGTTTATAAACCAAATGAAAAGTGAACTGGAAACTGAACTTGAAACCAAACTAAAAACTTGAAACTGACTTGAAATTCCAAAACTCTCCCCTTCCCTTTCCTCCCCTTCATCCTTTCTAATCAACTTACCTGCCTTTTACCTTTCTGTCTTCTCTCCCTTAGAAACCACAATCACCTCCCTTAGCTTTCCCCAGTTCCTTTCCTTTTCTTTTCATGTTCCTTCTTTTCCTTTCCTTTATTTTCCTCTACTTTTTACTTTTTTCTTTTCTTCCCCTCTATTCTTTTCCCCTCCAATCCACTCCCTTCCCCTTCTCTTCTCTTCCCTTTCATTCTTACCTATCTCCTAGTTTATCTGCTTCACTTCCACCCCTCCCCTCCACTCTCCTCCCCCTCCTGTTACTTCCCTTCCCTACTCTTCCCTCCTGTTCTATTTCCTTCCCCTTCCTTTCTATTCCCATTTCTTTTCCTTGTAATTCTCTTCCCTCCCTACTCTCCCCCTTTCCTTCCCTTCCCCCTTCCTCTCCACCATCCATCCAAGCCATTCATTAATTCATCCATCCCATCCATCCTTTCTCCCCTCCCCTTCTTCCATTCCCCTCCTTTCCTCCCCCTTACCTTTCCTCCCCTTCCCTTTCCCTCACACTTCCCTTCCCTTCCCTTCCAATCCTTACCCTTTCCATCTTCATTTCCATTTCCTTTCATTCCTTTTCATTTCCTTCTCTTCCTACTTTCCTATCTTCTCTTCTCTCCTTTCCCATTTGCAATTTCCTTTCCCTCTAGTCCCTTCTTCCCTACTTCTATCTTCTCCCCTTCATCCCTTCCCATTCCTTTCCTAAACTCCTCTGTTCCCTTTCCTTCCTTCCTTCTTTCTTTCTTTCTTTCTTTTCTCCTACTTTCCTTCCCATCCTCGTTCCCATCCCCTTAACCTTGCTCTTACCCTCTCCCTCTCTCCCTCACTCTCTTCGTCCTCTCTTCTTTATTCCCTCTCCTTCCTCACTCCTTCCCTTTCCTTCCTCTCGGCATACCCTTCCCTTCCTTTCTCTTCTCTTCCCTTCTGTTCCCTTCCCTCCCACCTCACCTCCTCCTTCCCTTACCTTCCCATTCCCTTCTTGTCCCTTTCCATTAATCTACCCTCAGCACCCTACCTCTGCTTTTCCATTTGTTTCCTTTCCTTTCCTTTCCTTTCCCTTCCTTCCCTTTCTCTTCTCTCTCCTTTCCGTCTGTTCCCATCCACCTATCCTCCACCTACCCTCCTCCTTCGCTTCCCTTAACACTCATTTCTCGTCCCTTTCCATTCCTCAGCTCTCCTCTGCTCCTCATCCATTCATTCCCTTCCCTTTCTCTTGTCCCTTTCCTTTCCCTCTCCATGGCCTACCCTTCACTATCCCCCCTTTCTTTCTCTTCCCATTCATATTATCTTCCTCTTCCCCTCACCCTCCACTTCCCCTTTCCCTAATCCCGCTCCCATTCCATCCTCCGCTCCCATCCCCTCCCATTCCCTTCCCTTCCCTTCCACTCACACTCCTTCTCCCCGTTCCTTCCACTCTCTTATTGTCCCTTCCCATTTCCTCCTCTCTTCTGCTCCACACCTCCCTTCCCTCCTTTCCTTCCCTTCTCATTCCCAATCCTTCCATTCCCTTCCTCACCCACTTCCCTTCAAAATCCCTTCACCCTCCTCCTCTTCTTCCTTCTCCTTCTCTTCCCTCTCACTCACCCTCCTGCTGCTTATCTTCACTTACCTTCCTCTTCACTTCCCTCCCTTTCTCTTCTGTTCACTTCCCTCCCACTCACCTTCCTCCGCCCCTTCCCTTCCCATCCTTCACCTTTTCCGTATCTTCTCACCCTCTCCTTCCTGTCTGTTTCCTTCCCTTCCCCACTCTCTTGTTTCTTGTTCCTCTCCTCTCTTCCCCTCTCCTCTCCCTGCATGCTACAACTCTCCATCCCCTCCGCTTATGCCTCTCCCTTTCACTCCCCCTTTCCATTTACCTTCCCCTTTTTCTTTCTCTTTCCTTTCCCCGTCCCTTTCCTTTCCCCTTGGCTCTTACCACCTCCCTTTCCTTCTCTTCTCTCCCCTCATACCTCACTGTCTATCCCCTCCTGTCTCTCCATTCCCTTCCCATTTACCCTTCTCGTTCCCTTCCCCTTCCTCTCCCCTCACCCTGTCTTCCCTCATCTACTCTCCCCTCCACTCCTCTATCTCCCCTTCCTTTCCCTCTTCTCTCATCTCCTCTCCTCTCCACTCCACTCCCTCCCCTTTCTATCCCCTCCACTCCACTACTGCCCCTCCCTTTCACATCCCCTTCCCAACATTCCCTTCCCATTTACCTTCCCCTTTCCCTTCCCCACCCCCTTCCTCTTCCTTCACCTTGGCTCCACCCCCTTCCTTTCCACCTCTGCTCTCCTCCTTTCGTATCCCTCCACTCCTGTCTTTCCATTCCCTTCCCATTTACCTTCTCCTTCTCCTTTCACTTTCTCTTTCCTGTCCCCTTCCTCTCCTCTCACCCTGGCTCTTCTCCCCTCCTATTCTCTCTTTCTATCTCCCCTTCCTTTCCTCTACACTCTCCCCTCACCTCCCATCCCCTTCCAGCACTTCCTCTCCTCCCACACCCCCTGCCTATCCCCTCCCCTCCTGTCCCTCCATTCCCTTCCCATTTACCTTCCCCTTCTCCTTTCACTTTCTCTTTCCTGTCCCCTTCCTCTCCTCTCACCCTGGCTCTTCTCCCCTCCTATTCTCTCTTTCTATCTCCCCTTCCTTTCCTCTACACTCTCCCCTCCCCTCCCCTTCCAGCACTTCCTCTCCTCCCACACCCCCTGCCTATCCCCTCCCCTCCTGTCCCTCCATTCTCTTCCCATTTATCCACCTTTCCCTCCTCCTTTCTTTTCCTTCTCTTTTCTTTCCTTTCCCTTCCCCTCACCCTACTGCCCTTCTCTTATTTTACCCTTCACTTCTGTCCCTTTCTTTTTCTTCCCTTATGTTCCCTTCCCTCCCACTCACCCACCTTCCCTTTCTCTTCCGCACCCTTCTCGTCGCCTTCCCATTTGCTCCTCTCCACCACTTTACCCTTCCCTTTCATCCCTCCCTTTCGCTTCTCTTCCCTTCAATATCCCATCACCCTCCTCCTCTCCTCCTTCCCCTTCCCTCTTACTCTTCCTCCTCTTCCCCTTCCTGTTCTTTCTAATTCCTACCACACACCCTCCTCTTCCCTTCCACTCCCTTCTAGTCCCTTCTAGTTCCTTTCTATTCCTCCGCTCCTTATCCCACCCCTCCCTTCCCTTTATCGTCATTTCCTTCCCTTTCCCCTCCCCTTCCCCCTTCTTCATGGCCTATCCTTCCCCACCCCCTACACCCTTTCCTTTCCCTTTTCTATTCTCTTCCCCGTCCCCTCACCCTCCATGACCCCTCTCCATCAACCTCTTCCCCTTTTTCTATTCCATTCCTCTCCCTTTCACTTCCCCTTCCCATTTATCTTCCCCTTTCCCTTCCCTGTCCCCTTCCTCTCCACTCTCCTACCTGTCCCTCCCCTTCCATTCCCTTCCTCTCCTCTCCCCTCTCCTCTGCTCTCCTCTCACCCCCTACCCTCTCTCTCACCCTCTTTTCCCTTCTGTTCCCTTTCATTTCCTTCTCCATGGCCTACCCTTCCCCATCCTCTTACTCTTTCTTTTCTTTCCCTTTTCTGTTCACTTCCTCATTTACCCGCTCTCCACTTCCCCTCTCCATCCACCCTTTCACACCCCTCCCCTTCCTTTCCTTTCCTTTCCCTTCCCTTCCTCTCCCTTCTCCAAAGCCTATCCTTACCCACCCCCTTACACGTTCTTTCCTTTCCCTTTTCTATTCTCTTCCCCACCCTTCACTTCCCCTCTCCCTCAACCCCTTCCCCTTTTTCCATTCCCCTCACTTTCACTTCCCCTCCATTGCCTTCCCAGTTACCTTCCACTTTCTCATTCCCTTTCCTGCCCCCTCCCTCTTCACGCCCCCCTTCCTCCTACCACCTAGCCTTCCCTTCTTCCCTCTCCTCTCCTTTCCTCTCATCCCCTTTCCTTTCCTTTCCTTTCCTTTCCTTTCCTTTCCTTTCCTTTCCTTTCCTTTCCTCTCCTCCCCTTTCCTTTCTTCTCCTCTCCTCTCCTCACTTCCTCCCACTCCTCCCTGTCTATCCCCTATCATCATGTCCCTCTATTACCTTCCCATTTACCTTCCCCTTTCTCTCTCCCTTCTGCTCCCCTCCACCTGGCTCCCCTCCCCTCCTCTCTTCTCCCCTAACTTTCCTTTCCCCCTTCTCATCTCTTCTATTCTCTCCTCTTTTCTCCTTTACCTAACTCATCCCTGTACCTCCATTCCCTTCACCTTCCATTCACTTCACTTCCCTTCCCTTCACCCTCCTGCCTTTCACTTCTGTCCCTTCCTTTCTCTTCCCTTCTGTTCCCGTCCCTTCCAAGTCCCTCCTCTCCCAGCCACTCCTCCCTTCATTTGCCTTCCACACCTTCTTTTCTCTTAAGTAGTTACTTGCTCTTAAGTAGAGAAGGGAGCTGAGGAGAGGGAAGGGAAGGGTGAGTGATGGGGAAGGGAAAGGGAGGGAACGGCAAGGGGAAAGGAAGAGAAGGGAAAGAGAAAGATGAGGGAAATGGAGAGGGAAGGGAAGTGAAAGGGGATGGTTGAGTGGAAGGGGGGTGAACGGAATGGAGTGGGTAAGGTTGGGAAGGGAAGGAAAAGTGTAAGGGGGCGAGGCAGAGGGGAGGGAGAGTAGAAGAAAGAAAGGTAGTGGGGATGGGAAAAGGAAAGGTAAGGGCGAGGGTACGTTTAAGGAGAAGGGGAGGGAAAGAGGAAGGGAAGAGAAAGGAGGGTGAGGGTGAGGGTTAGGGCAAAGGGAAGGGGAAGGGTGAAGGTGAGGGAGGAGGGGAAGGTGAGTGGAAGGGAGATATGAAAGGGAGAAGGGCAATGGGAGGGAAATGGATGAGTGCAGGAAAGGGAGAAGAGAATAACAGAAAGGGGGAGGGATAGTGGAAATGGAAGGGTGAGTGGAAGGGAAAGGGCAGGTTAAGGGTGTGATGGTCTGCAGGGTTGATCTCCTCTGTCTCACCTTCGATTAAATATAACTCTGCAGGGTTGATCCCCTCTGTCTCACCTTCGATTAAATATAACTATGCAGGGTTGATCTCCTCTGTCTCACCTTCGATTAAATGTAACTAACACAGGGTTGATCTCCTCTGTCTCACCTTCGATTACATTTAACTACACAGGGCTGATGTCCTCTGTCTCACCTGTGATTAAATGTAACTCTGCAGGGTTGATCTCCTCTGTTTCACCTTCGATTAAATGTAACTAGGCAGGGTTTATCTCTCTCTCATCTGTGATTAAATGTAATTGTACAGGATTGATCTCCTCTGTATCACCTGGGATTAAATCCATTGCCCCCTCACTCTCCTCTTTAGAGTACTGAGTTGATATAGGTATCTGAAATGCAAACTCCATTGATGTCTGTTCTCCATGTCCCTCCTTCCCCGCTGTTGATCAATGTTAATCACCATTCCCGATTCAATTTAAGGGCTGTATCTGCTTTTGCCCTCATTTCCGTAATATATCTTTCTTCTCAGAATATTACTTTGCACATAAAGCTATCTCTCATTATCCATAATTGATGTTTTTTTCTCCAATAGAGCGCGCTGACGCCGCTAGGGTCCCAGTGCATGGTAAATAGGATTATAAATAAAAGAGACAAATGAGAAGGGTTATCCCACTAAGATGCTCCTGGACCATGGAGCTCATTTAAGGGAGTGGGAACTGACAGTTGTTTTTGAAGACAAATGGCGCCATGCATTAGCCCCTGTTCCCTGTCATCCAGGCATACGTGATAGGGTTGAGACGCTGAACCTTATGATAGTGGTTTTGACAATGACTGTGAGCGTGGTTGAGGGTTCAGAGGAGGCGGTGCAGATCATCATGGATAAATATTGCTGATCTTTCAACTACTGTTGATGTTCACACATCTAACCTGGGCTTCGATTGAAATTCGAATTGCATATTATCAAGCCCATTATCGCCGCTTTATCGGCAGTTTCCTGCCGGTAAAGCAGCGATGAACTACCGCAGCTTCCTTGATAATATGGCCCCTGGTTCGAGTCTCGGGGTCGGCTCAACATCCTATGATTCCGGGCAAATCACTTAATCTCCCCATAAATGTCCTTAACTAGTGTTCAAGCGCCGGTGTTGATGATTAAGTGCCACTGGCTCAAACTAAGCACTGCTTTGAGGTTATTTTTGCTTTGCTCCCTTTGGAGTTAGTGACCTCCATTGGTCAGTTGATACAGAATGCAAACAAGTAACTAGATTATTGTACATATGTTGATGGGTTTTCAGAAAGCTAAGAAACCATTTTTTGGGGCGATGAAAATAATCTTGCCAGACAGTAGGAAGAAGCTGCAGAAAGTCAAACCAAGAATGACGCTGCACTCTTACGACAGTGGATACTGTGGAAGTAAGGGCTACACAAAAGCTACATGAAGGTGTGATGATGGGTGATCCTGTTATCACCAATCTCAAGAAAATGATTCCATGTTTGAGTAACGTTGTTCTAGTGTTAGGTAGCAGGGTGTGGAAACAGGACATCATCCCACTACACCCAAGTGAGACAACCAGAGATTTCTGTTTTGAGAGTAAATTGACTATGAAGACTCTATGACACCGGAATGTTTTACCAAAATATTGTCAAACTGAAAATCAACCTGAAATATAATTTCATATCATTTGCAAACATAGGGGCCGATTACAATTGAGGAAGGCCCGTCACCGCCAGCCATGTGGTGGCGGTCCTTCCACAATCGTACCCCAATTTTCCCCCTGCCACATTACGATTGCGGAGGGAATTACGCTCAGACCGTGGCAGACGCAAAGACCGTCCGCCACGAGTCAGTCAAAAGCAATCCTACAGATTGCCTGGCGGACGGTCCCTATAGCAAGAAATGGTGGCGGTCCCTAGCAGGCACCGTCCACCAAATCATGATGCTGGCTACAGCCAGCATTTCAATGGCAGCAATGCCACCATGGAAAGGCTGGTGGGGATTTGTGATGGGGGCCGGTTGCAGGCCCCCCTTGTGTTGGGGGGAGATGAGGGTGCACTGGGGCATACCCATGGTACCCCCCCTACATTTGACAGCACTATGTGGCAGGCACCGTGTGGTGCCTGCAACGTAGTGCAGTGAAATGCACAACATGGCATTTTAACATCGCAACGGGTGCTGCTGTCATTTTAACCCGCAATGTTAAAATGAAGGATCCGTCCGCCATGGTGACGGTCGCATCCTGATCAGGTGTGCAGGACCGCCGCATGCATGGCGGACGGTCCCGGTTTACACCAGGATGGCGGACGGACTCCTGACCGTCGCCCTCCTAATGACACCCATAGTTCCCCATAGCAGTTGATAATAGAATGTATTGTACTTTAAATAGAAAATGTGCATGGAATCGTAAGGTATTTTTGTAAACGATATTTGGGACACAATATTTCTGTTCATCAATATTTTTGCTGTCAATATTCTGGTCTTCTGTTGTGTATAAGGGAGGGATGGGGAGAAATATTGAAACCATTGAGAGTGAAGAAGACCACTGCATAGTTTTGGGGTTACAGTTGAGGTCCTCTGATCATTGGCAGATAAAGACCCCCATGCTCATTACCTTGTCATGTCTTGAGTGCATGTGTATGTGAAAGTGGGATGTGTACTGCTGATGTAAGTGTGGATCAGGACCGTGGCCCCTCTGTGTGTGTGTGTGTGTCTGTGTGTATTTGTGTGTGACAAGCAGAAACGTTTTACAGGAGCATCATTATGAATACGTTTACAACAAATGACAGGACTTTTTATTGGTCCCTGAAACAATTCAAACATTGATGGTTTCCAGAACTAATAAGGAGGTTTGCCATTTTTTAGTTTTATGTAGCGCAAACGTGTCCCGAATCGGGTATCAGAACGCTTTACATAGCACCAGTTTCGTTACACAAGGACACATTCATTTTTGTTAGGCACTGGGAGATTAAGTGATTTGCCCAGAATCACAGGATGTTGTGTGTCCCTGCCGAGACTCGAACCCAGATTGGAGGTCGACTGCCCTAGCCCTTAGGCCAACTCCTCTCCCCATTTGTTTACACTTTGTTGAGACCGCTACCACTGTGACGTCATTCGTCGGATATACCACCAGGGCACCTGCTGGGTTCCTTAGAGATGCCTCTCTTCTATGTAACCACCACAGGATCTGGTATAGAGTTTCAAGGGAGGAAAGTAATTGAGGATGGTCTTTGTCAAGTTGGGGTTTATCTCTTCCCCTCTTCATTCGATGACATTTTGAGACTGGATTTATAGAACATCTATAACCCCACATCTGTTTGGCTGTTGAGTATGTTGCTAAGGCTAGCTTATTTTCAAACCATGTGACTGTGGATTCGCAAACTATTCCATCTCTCGTCCAAACGTAAACCTCGTGCCCTCATTCAGGGTGGAAGATGAGATCTTGAGGCCAAGGACTCCTCATGTTGTGGGACAGGTTAGTTCCACTTACCACATGGACACCTGGTCTGTCAGGCACAGTATTTATTTATTTGAGAGTTTTATATAGCGCTATCTAGACCCGAAGGTATCAGAGCTCTTTACAACAGAAAATGTTAAGTAAAGTCAATGTCTACCCTATTAGTAAAGAAGCAAATGGATCATTCTAGTGATAGTCCTTGAATGCTACTTTATCAGCCACCCAGGACTCTGTGAGGCAAATGTGGAGGTGCTGTGCAAAGTATCTATATCGCATTCGTAAACTACCCTTATAATCCATCTCGGTGGTGTTTCTTTTAATACCCTGGGGCCTGTTTTATTTTTTTCAAAGTCCACCAAATAAAGTGTAAGTACAATCATATCACACCTACACAACATAACCAGCCTGAAACCAATCACATCCCCAATCATAATATGCCCCCCCACCTCCTCCACCCTGAGGGCCAGATTCCCAGTGGCTCATTATGTTGTGATCTTTGCACCAACACCCGTTGGAGCAGTAATCATAATCACAGGCGGCGCAGATGTATATCATACCCGGTAGTTACCAGGTGCGATAAAGACCGTAACCTGTAATACATGTTGGCAGGCTGAAACTGCTAGAATTTAATATGGGGAAAAGCACTGGCATTTACTGGGACTTGCAGATTTTGGCGAGGTAAAAGCTAAAGTTTACAGGTTATGCCCCAAAACCTCGAAATAAGCAATAGTGATAGGATCCTATAATTTCCGCATACCTTGATGTCAGAGAATTTCGGAGCATATTTACAAGGGAAGTGGTGGAGTGAGGCGTTGGCCTTCCTGGCTTAACACCTCACTCCGCCTCTTCAGAAATGCAGGGCTGCACTGTTTTTACAAGAATATGGTGCAGCCCTGCGTTTACCCCTTCGCTGGTGCTACACTTAGCAGCCTAGCGGCAACGCAGGCACCCTTGCACCATAGTGCAAGGGTCTCTGCTGCAGGGGAAGAATGTTTATGCGCAGGAAGGTCCCCCTTGATGCACATAAGCAATCTTTAAATGCCGTTTCCTAACTTCTATGTGTGCTGCTTAATGCAGGGCACAAAGACGTTGCAAAACGGCATTTAAAAAAAATGATTGTTTATGAGCAGGAACGGGTACCTTCAAGTACATACACAATCATTAGCCTTTTGCTGTTTTCATATGGGCTGCACAACGCAGCCCACATGAAAACAACAAAAACGAGGAGAAATGAAACATTTCTCCTCATTGCACCAGGGTAAGACCAGGTTTACCCTGATCTTAATTCTGACGCTGCCTCCTATTTACGCCTTCCTTGTAAATAGGAGGCAGCGTCAGAATCAATGGGTGTTGTGGTGGAACGCCCACAGCAACAGCCATTGCCCTTCCCTTTCACGCTACGCATAGCATAAAAGGGGGCCTTATTTACAAGGCAGCGTTAAGCCACGTCGCTTAACGCTGCCTTGTAAATAAGGCAAAGCCCCTATCGTCACAGGAATGTCGTAAAAAGAGACGTTCCCGTGGCGATAGGGGTTTGTAAATATGCCCCTTCATCCGATGTGATGAATATCCCATTTAACAAGTACCTGTAATAAAGCTGTTAGGGCAATAAAAGGCAGGCTCTGCTGCTAGGATTATCTAAAATGTGCAAAAATCTGTGCTGAGGAGACTCAACCCAGTGAGTTATGTTACTACTTTTTCAAATGCAGTGATAGATGCCTCTTTTTTCCCCTTCTAAATTGTTAGATTTGTATTTCTGAACTGTGAGTGATGGTACTTTTACGCAGGGACTTGAGTTAACTGCCTTTTTTATCCCACTTTCCATCAGAGTCCTGTTTATTTTATTCCCTTCACCGACCCACCCACAGTGGAATTCCAGCCCCGAACTATACTCCTCTTTCTAATAATTTATTAAGTCATCCTGGCCAATTCAGGCCAATTTATAAAAAGGCCCTTCGGGTACCTGGAGTCATTCTATGGGCCAAAAGCAGTTTTCTGCTGTTGTCTATTCCTGTTGAGCTAATTGGGAAGTCAGACACCCAGTAACTCAAAGTCATAGTCAGATTGTCACGCAGCGAAGCAGCTGCAAATCACCCATTACTAAGGAGGCTTTTATCTGCATACCATTACTTCGCATGCGTTGTAACAACGTATACGTAGTAATGGCTAAACAGTGGCGCTAGTCACTCACGGCTGGTTGCACGGTTTTCTCTCTGCTTGATGTCGGATGACCCAGGTGAAGTCGGATGACTCGGATGTGCGCAATGACAATTATGGAGGCGTCGGCAGGGGGAGGTGACAGGGAGCGGTGCATAGGATTTCTCACCTATGAGGAGGACGTCAGGAGAGGTAAGGCGGGGGCGTTGTCCTAGGGGGAGGGTCGTGCAGGGGGTAGTTTTTTTAGGTTTTAGGGTAGTGTAGTTGTATTTGGGTTTAGGGTAGTTTTTGGGGGGTCGTGAAGGGTAGTGTTTGGGAGTAGGGACAGGACGGGGTAGGGGCAGGGTCGTGCTGGGGGTAGTGTGTTAGGGTTTAGGGTAGTGTTGTGGTGTTAGTGTAGTGTAGTGTAGCGTGGTGTTTTAGGGTTTAGCGTTGTGTCGGGGGTCGTGCAAGGTAGTGTTTCAGTGTAGGGTCCGGACTGGGGGTAGGGGAAGGGTTGTGCTGGGGGTAGTGTGTTAGGGTTTAGGGTAGTGATGTGCTGTTTGTGTAGTGTAGAGTAGTGTTTTAGGGTTTAGGATAGTGTTGGGGTGTCGTGCAGGGTAGTGTTTGAGTGTAGGTAGTGGGCTGGGGGAGTGGGAGGGTCGTGCTGCTGGTAGTGTGTTAGGGTTTAAGGTAGTGATGTGGTGTTTGTGTAGTGTAGAGTAGTGTTTTAGGGTTTAGGGTAGTGTTGGGGTGTCATGCAGGGTAGTGTATGAGTGTAGGTAGTGGGCTGGGGGGAGGGGGAGGGTCGTGCTGGGGGTAGTGTGTTAGGGTTTAGGGTAGTGCTGTGGTGTTTGTGTAGTGTAGAATAGTGTTTTAGGGTTTAGGGTAGTGTTGGGGTGTCGTGCAGGGTAGTGTTTGAGTGTAGGTAGTGGGCTGGGGGGAGGGGGAGGGTCGTGCTGGTGGTAGTGTGTTAGGGTTTAGGGTAGTGTTGTGGTGTTGTGTAGTGTAGGGTAGTGTTTTAGGGTTTAGGGTAGTGTTGGGGTGTCGTGCAGGGTAGTGTTTGAGTGCAGGTAGCTGGCTGAGGAGGGGAGGGTCGTGCTGGGGGTAGTGTGGTAGGGTTTAGGGTAGTGTAGTGGTGTTGTGTAGTGTAGGGTAGTGTTTTAGGGTTTAGGGTAGTGTTGCGGTGTTGTGCAGGGTAGTGTTTGAGTGTAGGGAGCAGGCTTGGGGCAGGGGAAGGTCGTGCTGGGGGTAGTGTTTTGGGGTTTAGGGTAGTGTTGTGGTGTTAGCCTAGTGTAGGATATTGTTTTAGGGTTTAGGGTAGTGTTGTGGTGTTGTGTAGTGTAGGGTAGTGTTTTAGGGTAGTTTTGGGGTGTCGTGCAGGGTAATGTTGCGTTTAGGGAGCGGGCTGAGGGGCGGGGGAGGGTCGTGCCGGGGGTTGTGTGTTAGGGTTTCAGGTAGTGTTGGGGTGTCGTGCAGGGTAGTGTTTGGGTGTATGGACAGGACTGGTGGTCGGAGGAGGGTTGTGAAGGGGGCAGTGTTTTGGGGTTTAGGGTAGTATTGTGGTGTTGTGTAGTGTAGGGTAGTGTTTTAGGGTTTCGGGTAGTAATGTGGTGTTAGTGTAGTGTAGGGTAGTGTTTTAGGGTTTAGGGTAGTGTCAGGGGGTCGTGCAGGGTAGTGTTTCAGCGTAGGGACCGGACTTTGGGTAGGCGCAGGGTCATGCTGGGGATAGTGTTTTAGGGTTTAAGGTAGTGATGTGGTGTTTGTGTAGTGTAGGGTAGTGTTTTAGTGTTTAGGGTAGTGTCAGGGTCATGCAGGTTAGTGTTTGGGTGTTGGGAACGGACTGGGGGTAGGGGCAGGGTTGTGCTGGGGGTAGGGGTTTAGGGTTTAGGATAGTGATGTGGTGTTTGTGTAGTGTAGGGTAGTGTTTTAGTTTTTAGGGTAGTATCGGGGGTCGTGCAGGGTAGTGTTTCAGTGTCGGGAATGGAGTGGGGGTCGTAGCAGGGTCGTGCTGGGGTAGTGTTATAGGGTTTAGGGTAGTGCTGTGGTGTTGTGTAGTGTAGGGTAGTGTTTTAGGGTTCAGGGTTGTTTTTGAGTGTAGTGAGCAGGCTGGGGGAAGGGGGAGGGTCGTCCAGGTGGTAGTGATTTATGGTTTAGGGGAGTGTAGTCGTGTTTGAGTAGTGTAGGGTAGTGTAGTGTTTGGGGGTTTGGGTAGTGTTTTAGAGTTTGTTATGTGTAGGGTAGTGTATTTGTATTTAGTATTTAGTGCAGTGTTGGGGTAAATGTCTGTTTTTATTACTAGGCAAGTTTTTAGTTCGCATACATTACCATTTGCAATGTAAAGGTATGTGAACTAAAAGCTTGAGTAGTAATGGTATTTGCTATGTAAAATAACTTCGTAGTAAAAATCTGTGAAGTAATGGTATGCAAAATAACGAGTCATATTCGCTGCAAATGCTGTGCTGTGCTACATGAGAAGGAGAGAGCAGGAGAGCGCCATATTGACCGAATAATGGTCCTCTCCTCCGCTCTCCCTAGCGCCGGCGCAGAAATGTGCTGCCCTGCGCCGCAGACACGCATTTGCACCATAGTGCAAGGGTGTCTCAGTGAGTCTGGTACAAAAGGGGGTGGTAAGTGCAGCATAGGTTTTGTACAGGGAGGATTTCCTTCCAGTACAAAATACTATGTTTAGACTAACTTTGAAACTGTTCCCATTTTGTATGTGTGCTGCACAGTGCAGCATGCATGCAAAGTCGGAAAAGAATAGAGAAAGAAAAGCATTTCTCCATGATAGCGCCTATCTGAAATGGGCGTTATTTTCTGATGCTAAATTTTGTATACTTTTTTAAGTAAATAGGGCTTAGCGTCAGAAACCTTGGGTATTAGCATGGGGACGCCCATGCACAACCCATAGTACGCCCCTTTGCTTTGCATTACTTTCAAGTGATTTTCCCAGCATAAAACAGGTTTTATTCTGGAAAGTTAATAAGTGAAAAAAGATTTAAGGGCAGATTTACAAGCCTCTTGCCCTGCCAGTGCGTCACTCTTTGTGACGCATTGGCAGCGCATTACTCTGCCCCATATTTACAAGGACAGGAAAGCCACCCTACCTGCCTTTTCCTGTCCTTGTAAATACGGCCCCTTTACACACAGCACTTTGCGTGAAAGGGGCATTCCATGGTGTTTGCTGGGGGGATTTCCATGCAACACCCATGAAACCAGACACATTTCCCGATTCATGAGAAATTGTAAATCTGGAAATGCATCTGAATGCTACGCCTCCCGAGGCGAGGCGTAGGGGGGCGTGACAAGAAGAAATGTATTCATTTTTCCTTGTTGTTTTCCTTTTTCTATGTGTGCTGCATTCTGCAGCACATATACAATGAGGAAATAACCTCTAATGATTATTTATGTACAGGAAGGTGTCTCTTCCTTCACATAAACAATCCTTTAAATAAATTACGTTTAAAGGTTCTATGTGCGCAAATGCAGCACACATAGAAGTTGGAAAACGCCATTTCTGGTTGTTTATGTGCAGGAAGGGAATCCTTCCTGCACCGTAACAATGATCCCGTGACGCAGGCATCCTTGCAACATGATGCAAGGGTGCCTGTGTCGGCACATGAAAGCAGTTTGTGCACCAGCACGGGGGAAGCGCAGAGACGCGACACATTGTTGTACATATGTTGTATCCCTGTGCTTCCAAACTAACACAGCGTTAGTTTATTGTAAATCTGCCCCTGAGTGTTGTTTTGCGTCACTTTTGTGATGCAAACACAGCATAAAATCTTGGTAAATACACCCCTCAGTGTGGATTATTAATTGCCCATTTGAGGAGATGGAACCTTTTTTTAAGTAATAACTTTCTCTGCTTCTAATGATGCCAGCAAAAATTGCTAAAGCCATTAAAAAACTTTTGATTGACTAACAGGAGAGATAAATGGGTTGTGGGCCTGTAGCATCCACCTGTGTGTAATGAGTCAGAACTACAGGTGGACATAAGTTGCGCAATTCAGTGTAGTGTAATCACACAGAATTACCCAAGAATTCAGCGAGATTATGCATAATGATGGGAGAAGAGGCATTATGCATTTAGCTCTATTTCCATGCCCCCTTCAGTAGAAACTATGAGCGAAAATGCATGTTGTGCTTAGAAATAGCACTAAATGGAACAGTACACAAATAGCGAACATGAGCAGCTGCGCATGCTTGCTAAATGTGCTCTTGTGGTAGGATTTTTCCCCAACATATTTCCGGCATTTGGAGCTATTTTGTTAGTGCAAAATATCTCCTCACGCCCAAAATGAGTGCAAGAATGGATATTGCTCTGCGAAATAGCACTAAATGTACTCATGGTCTAGGGTTTCCTCCAATTTACTCCCGGCATTTAGTGATTTTTTTGGGGTGTGAAATGCATTCTTGCGCGATGCATTTTGCACTAAGAAACAGAGTAAAAAGCAGCAGAATGTGAAAAGCAAGTGCAAGCGGCCTCTTGCGATTGCTAAATGTACTATTGTGGTATAATTTTCCCCAACCTACTCCTAGCATTCAGTGCTATTTTCGTATCACAAAATGCACTTTTGCATCCAAAATGGACATCAGGATGAATTTTGTTTTAAGAAATAGCACTAAATGCAGCAGAATACAAATAACGAGCGTGAACGGCCACTCAAGGTTGCTAAATGTACTCTCACTGTATGACTGTTTTCCCCCAAAGTACTCTTACTTATGCAAGCAGGAGCAATCAGGTTATTATCAGTAATTCCAAATCACAGAATAACGCGGAATTACCTAAATTACTCCAATTACTCAAGTGTAATTGAAATAATGCCCTGGCCTAGTGATAAGCGTGGCTCAAATCCACCTGAGCGACTTACCTCACTCATCTATCATTCTCATATAATAAGCCAGCCAGGCAGTGGAGAAGAATTAAAAATATATTTATTAGGACATAATATTCATCTGCAGATGGGCCCTGTCAGGTCTACACCCCAGGGAGTGCATCGAGAGGACTGACTCATCCTATCATGACAATACATTATAACATAACATGGCAGGGTAAAGACACGCCCAGCCTGGAAAATTACAGAACTAGCGAAATGGTGAACAATGAACTCATACATGAGGCATCTGCACCTGCGAAGGCAACACTTATCTCCCCTCCAGGTCACAGAGCCGAAGCTCTGCTTCTCCAGGGCATGGAAACATTTCTGCAAAACTAACTCAAGGCAAGAAATGCTGAAACAGGGATTTTCTGCTCATAAGGGAGAGGGGAAAACTGTACCACGAGACATTGGAGCTGCAGAGCAAATGTCAGCATCAGAAGTCTGCCTGCCATAGACAAGCTTCTCTCTCTTATAGGAAAGTATACAGAAATATCAATAATGGGAACCTAACCAAGGGAAAAGTAATGTACCACATCAGGTTTTCTAACTTAGAAGGCAATAAAAAGACAAAAGCTTACACATTACAGAAACAATTCTATCCAACTGAAGCTTGCACATTACAAAAATAGCTCAGTGGGTTGCAGCACATGAATAATAGGCTGTAACTGCATGTTGGTTAGACACATCATGCTAACTCATAAGCGTAATATATACAGTGGGCGGGGCATCGAAAACTGAAACCTATCAGACCCTCCTTTTAGCAGGCTGTGGCTAACATGAGTGCAGCTTTTATTAACCAAAAGGAGAGTCTTTACACAACGCGCTAAGGGACAGGGCACTATACTAGTCAAAAATATCATCATCAATAAGCATCAACCAGTGTATATCGTGGAGCTCAACGTCGTTGGAAACAGGATATTGGCGTGTTGGTCTTTTTAGAAACTAGGATATTGCTGGCACACATGGAACAACAAGGGGGAAGGCGATAAATACATAGGCAACAAGTCAGTAACACACCCACAACTCCTACAACCCCCATCAAAATTTTGCAACCAGTATCCGTCTGATCTACGTCTTCAACTTGGGGAGCCCTCCTTTTACGCTGCCCAGACATTATAGCAAACCGTCGATGAGTCTTATGATAGTCCGAGGGTGCTACATAAACAGGGGGAAGTAAATAAGCCAAATAACAAATCCCACCCCATCCCTCAGGCAATCACAGATATCCAGTGTCCCCACACACAAAGTAAATGTTCGTGGGAGTAACTAAGGAAGGGCTAAGGGGCAGGCGAATTGAAGCAGTCACATTGCAGGAGCTGTCCCCCACCCTGATAGAACCCCTCCCCATAATACAGGAAAAAGGTGAAGGGCCAACAACTGCCAGGGGTACCAGAGAATGACCACTACTATTTGTCGCAGGAGGATGTCTATAGGCCAAGGAAGAGTTCAACTGTAGAAAACTTTCCCTCACATTGTCAGTGTCGTCAGGTGTCACAAATCGTTCTACCTTTTTCGAGCATGTCTCTAAGAATGTCTGATCAAAACGTCCGTCAGTAAACAACTGTCCAAGGGATGAAGTGGGCATAGGGCGTACTCGCATCGTCAACGTCGACCCTGTACCAGGTAATCGGGGACTCAGAAAATCTGGCTGCTGGAAAAATTTCACCATACCAATCAAAGTGTACCAACCCACACAACTATTCACGGGTGTTACGGGAAGTGCCAGCAATCTATCCTTTTTGTATGCGGCAGAAGGGAGCAACCCACAGACCCAACAATCTGTCACATTATACACAGCATGAGCATGGTGTAGAGTCTTTTTTAAAAACATTATCTCGATAGCCCTTCCTCATACAGTGTTCACCATAATCAACAGTAATCATATTATGCTCCGGCAAGGCTGTAGGAGTAGGGACAAACTTATGGACAGGGTAAGCTTCATCCAGGAAGAACAGTATCCCAAGAATTATTAAAAATATAATGATGAATATTACAATAACCACTATTTTTCCTTTTCGAGGCAGAGCAAGCCATGGTGAATCTGGTTCTGGTCTATGAGGAGCTGCAAAAGGTTGCTCCTCCTCTGGGATAGGACGGCCAAAAGGATACATATCACCTAGCTAAAAGTCCAATGTTAAACTAAGGGAATATACTAAGAGTCCCAGTCACTCCGAAACCGGCCAGAAGGGTTATTCACCCTCAAAAGGGATCTTCTCCCTGTGTCCATCAAAGCTTCACAGGTAGGCTTTCAATCCTTTATTCCCTAATCCCTCGACGGAGTTGCACAACTGCAGCAACTCAGGAGCACTAAACCTGGGCCCAGACGCAATCCTAGTGTCCCATTCAACAGTGTCTCGATAGTGCACCAGGGCTCTTACTAGCAGTCCGTCCCTATCACTAAGCTAACCTTTTCAACATTGTCCGCGCCTATTCCCTAACTCAGCCCTTCTTCCAGTGCTTAATTTTTCCTCCTCTCTTTTTCTGGGCCGCAGATTATAACGAGTGCTCCCTCGCACTTCAGGATCTGTGAACAGAATGGGGATGTCAACAGCAGGAGATGTATCCTTCAATTTTTATTTACTGCGATCAGGAGAGGCCTCACTGCTTTCAATCAGAGCCGGTCTCTTTTCACTTTCATGTGGCTCCTCACCCCTCAATGAAGCATCCGCGAAGGGGACATACTGAGGGAGTGACTCACATTCGTGATCAGCAACACCGCCTCTCACCCATTCGTCATATGGCAGTGGTAGCGGGACCCTCTTCGGCCCTCAACCCGAAGTGCGGTGCGGGTGGTCAAGAGCACTTGTCGTGGCTCTGACCACCTAGGTTCCAAGCAAGACTTCCGTTGGTACTTCTTCACGACGACCCAATCATCAGGTTGTATGCTGTGGCCAGGCCCCTCGGGCAGCGGCTTCAGGGTGTCTGCTACCTGCTGATGAATAGAACGGAGATCTTAAGTCAAAGCATATGAATGAAATTCAATTTCAAAGAAACCAAATGAGGTCTATTCTGTGCTTTCATATTGCTCTAATAAATTTGTGCACTGACAATAGGTAATACATTACATATCTGACTTTTCGCTATATTACCTGTGGACGGACGTATGCATTTACTGAATTCTAAGAGAAGAGAAAAAAATAAAACAAACAGACATATTGTATTCCCGCATTTGCAATTGAGAAACAGCAAAAAGGGAAGTTCAAATCGCTCTTCCTATAGCGAGCACACAGTGTCTACTTTGTGAACCTTCACTGTTGTGCAAAACACTTCTAATATTGCTTTTCTTACTCAAAACAACTATATTTTTGCTCATGACCATGCTAACATATTATAGAGGCAGCAGAAAACTAACTTCTACAAATCTTTAATTTCTAAAAATATTTTGCTGAGGATCACACAAGCATCTTTCACCTTTCTCACTATTTAGACCATGTAACATTTTATTTAGGGGAACACCTGTTCACCAGCTCTAATAGGGATTATCAGCTCAACTATACAGGCTAACTGATAAGAGACTTGTACACCTTTACTTAGTGCTGCACAATAATGATGTTGTTACTTAGGAATGTGAAGGAAAAAATCAACAAAAAGGTACCGACCTATTGTTCCCTTCACAGGTCAAATAAGGAAACACTAGTCTGGGCTGTTCCCTTTCATCCCTTTCATCCCTATCCAATTAAAATAATTCTCTAATAAAAACAATCAGTTTATTTTCACAGACTAGCTAATAAAGAACTAGCAATGTACTTGCAAGACTACAATAATGGTGTTATTACCCAACACTTGTAAAACAAAACTACCCACATCTAATTCCCCTTCTAGATCAAAGCAGGACAGGAGGGAGCAATATACATATTACCTAGTTTTAATTTATAGGAGAGCTAGCGGGGAGCTAGCTCCAGCGGGGAGCTAGCCTCCTCCCCCATTTTGACAGAAGGAAATCTGAAACATATTTCACTTCAATCAACACCATCAACCACTGGGTGTAGCACTGAACATAAACAAAATTCTAGGGGAGACATAGCACTTTTGAGAGGGCTAGAACATCTATTAGCACATGTACAAATGTCATTGCCATAAAATGATGTGTGTACCTATTAATATCT
Source organism: Lissotriton helveticus (assembly GCF_964261635.1). Classification (NCBI taxonomy): domain Eukaryota; kingdom Metazoa; phylum Chordata; class Amphibia; order Caudata; family Salamandridae; genus Lissotriton; species Lissotriton helveticus. Next base: position 743,979,036 of record NC_136073.1, read on the forward strand.
AATACAATCTTACTAAGGAAAAGGAGTAAGGAAAAGGAAATGGGACTGGGACACAGCTAAAGTCCCCCATAACTAGGCACTATGTGACATTCATTAGGGAAATGGCAGCAAAAGGAAAATCTATAAATGAACAAAAATTACTTAGGTGATGGTCAGGCTTGTCACACAACACCATGAGTACACCGTAGAACTCTTGTATTTTCCTCCATACCCCTTTTAACCAAATAGACATACACTGCTGAAGTGTTGTCTGTGAAATTTAGGGACCAGAACAAATTCCCCATAGAGGAGCTTGTTCTAGTATCAATAATAGAATTGTCAAAATAATACAATACAGAAACATACATAAAATAAAAACAAGCATACCAAGGCAGCAGGTATACTTGCTGTGCTAAGCACAGAAAGCATAGAAAATTCACTGTAACACATGCAAATGAGCTGTGCCACACAACACGATGCCATGCATTTCATGCACAGTGAGCCTGCGGCCCAAAACCCAGCGTGCTGGCCTACTTAATTTGTCAGGCTTAAGATCGATCAGCATACCATCCACGCAGAACAGAACAAGCAATGCACAATAAGCCAAAGAAAACATAAACCACACAATGTAGGTAAATGCGTATAACATAAAATAATACGCAATAATACATATACCAAACACAAAGGCCACAAAAGGAAAACACAATATTAGTTACTCAAAGGACTATATTTCTCTCATGCATGTCATGCATCATGCGGTGTCAGTGCACACTTAATCTGTCTAGCACAAAGCTGCATCAATACTCACCGTAACACCCAGATAAATATTTCCCATTGCACTGAAATGAAACAAATCAAACCACAAAAAAACAACACACAAAATATTGGACAAAACGGCAACCATTTAGTAAAAATACCTTCTACAAATACTTACCTTAAAACCTATGCTTGGAGCTCATTCACACCTGTTCATCTATATTATCTATCATCACCGTATATATACTAACTATTCACTGTCCGTACTGAAAACCCTGTCTGCTGTCTCTAGACAAGAACCAGTCCTAACCTCTTTAACCGTCAGCCAAGAATATAAAACATTTAGCAGCATTGAAAATCACATGACAATCTTTTAATGGCAGTTAATGCAGCATCAAAAAGGGAAAAAGATATACATTTACGTTCACATCATTCACTTGTCATGAACCAGGAATTTCCATATTTGCGTAAAATTTTTATTCTTGTTATTAAAATACCAAATATTTCTGCACAGTCATCTTTCGCTGTCTAAATGAGCCCTCTTATAACCAATGTCATTTCTTAACTTTAAACAAAAAGGGCGCCATCTCACTACATTTATTCCTGTTGCCAAAGGTATATTCTCACCTTCCACACTAGCAGACATTTGCACAAAACACACCCTCTGCATTTCCACTCAGCAGGTGGGGCACTGGGCCCACTGCAATGGTGTCCCATGGACAAACTGCAGACAAATACTGTTACACACATATATACATTACACACATATATTCATTCCCACCAGGCCGCTACTATGAGCAACACAAGCAATATTCTGTACCTACCCTCGCATCATCAGTACTCTCCACTAGGTATCCACTAGCAAAGACTCTAATCAGTATGCCAATCAGAGACCCCCCCAACTCAATAATTATTGAAATAGAAAACTTTTATACTATGACATTGTCCAACAGTGAAACAAAAAAAATCACAACAAAAATGGACACAACAGACAACCAATGAATCTCTCTTTTCTTTTTGCCATTGAACTGCACACAAATCAATCACTTACTGAATACAATCCAAACAATAGGAGTAACATGTGCTTATCTGAAACACTCACTAACATATTTAGTAAATTAATTTTTCTCAAAGCAATCCTTCTTTTCTCAGTCTAGGCCATTTTAAAGTGTAATTCTCTATGTCCAAATGGAATAACCTGTTGAAAGTTATTCATAATTTTGTTCCTAATTCTAAATCACATGTGTTCTGAACAACTGCATTATACTTAAGTCTGAACCAGCAGCAGTCTGCTGGAAAGAGCAGAACTCATAATTATGCAGACTCGCTGCAAATTCACAATTCACATAGCTCCAACTGTGTATCTCTGCTGTCTGTGCCAGGAGCTGAGCCTCCTAGCCCCCCCCTAATCTTCTGCTTGTCTCTTCTCTTGCTCTCTGTGCTCTGCGAACCCATTGGAATGTTCTTATCACACAAGGTCACATCTGCGGTGCTCTGCTAGCATCTATATTTCCATTTTACATAATCTTCCTAGCTCTGCTCACATTCTCTCTTTTCCATTTAACCCTTCCAGAACTTAATAATATTCACACACTGTTATTCTAAACCTTACCAGCCCATGTTTAAAACTAACTAAACAACGTCTGCTCTCCACCCCTTTTGGAGGCCACTTTTTTCAGTTCAAAAAAATGCATTTCACTCTCACCGTCTTCCAAGAGCTAAGAATTCTGGGCTGCTAGCCAGCCTTCCAGCCTTTCTGGCATTCATCACCAAGGCCAGATCTGCCTCGCACACCACGTTCGTCGTTCTGGCGCTGACAAAGCCAATAAGCCTTCCTAACTCTTTCTAACATGCAATAATTAACACTATTTTGGCAAATACATTTCTCTTTCTTTTTTTTTTCTTCTTTCTAACTTTACACTCTTCCAACATTCTATTAATATACATTCTGATTACTGGTAATCAAATCCCTTTTTAGGTCGAGGTAATATCCGGTCTGCCGAAGGCAGAACCGGAAGTTCGAGATGTTATGTTGCTTAGTGGGACTATTAGTTCCGCCTCTGCCTTTGGCTCTCTCCCATTGGCTGGCTTCCTAAAAGGAGGCCAGCCATTAGAGGAGAGAGCCGTCCCTCCAAAGAAGCTCCGTCTTTTTCGGATTTGGGGGCGTAAGTTTTGCTGTTCTTTAGACAGTGACGTCGTCTGTCACTCAAAACAGCAAAACCACGCCCCGAATCCGAAAAAATCGGAAGCTTGAGGCCGCCATTTTGCTGCCAACCCGTCCCCTGTGAGGTCGCCTCTTCAGTCACCTTGCAGCCTCCCTCTCAGCCCCTGCAGACTCCCACCTCCCTACTCCCTTTCGCTCTCACCCGTCCTCCCAGTCCGTAGCTCCCTGCTCCGGCAGGCTCCCTCTCGGCACTTCTCGTCCTGCACGCTCCTCTGCCCTGTAACCTCCCACCTCCCTGCACTCTCACTCCCAGCTCGCCTCCATCCAGTCTCCCTCCTCCCTCTACCCTCCCGTCCCCAGCAGTCTCTCTCAGATCTACCCATTGCTGTCCAACCTGCAGCTCTCCACTCGCTTATTATTGAAAGGAGAAGTGAAACGAATGTTTTCAGACTCACGCGACCTGCACGATCTGAACAGGAGGCTTGTCGGGCAATAACAGACAGACTGTAAATACAATACGGCTTTAGAGGACCTCGGCCAGCCAAGAAAGGCCAGCGCTGGCCCCGCACCCCGTGCACTGACAGTGCCCCCTGACCAGAAAAAACACCGCCTAAAGATCAAACCCGGCGTTTCAATGAGGTACATACAATACGAAATCAGGACCGGGGTATGAAGATGGCACAGTGAGCTATCTGCCGACATCTAGTGTTCTGCATCCCCTCCCCCAGGGTCAGTGAGTGAAATGACAGTATCTAGAAACTCCTGAAGTGCAGTGTTGGGCACTGTCCTCCTTGTGACTGCTGACTGCGTTAAAAGAGAGGCGCTAGGACTCCGTTCACTCTCATCCCCAGTGTTGCAGCATCAGGCAGTATAGCGAGGCTCATGCGGGTGTTAACACTGCGTCATTCGTGGAAGTCATGTTACGGAGAAAAGGCGGTGAAATAAACACACAAACGGCTTTCTCGGCTCCCAGGTGTTCAGAGTCAACAAGTGCGGAGAATGCGTTGTATTCCGTGCAAACAGCGGTGGAATGCGCCCGGGGGTGCAGCCCTCTCCCCGGGTACACCCTCAGGGTGGGGGTGTTTGAGCAGGTGGTCCTGCATCCTGGGCTGAGATCCGGTTAGACAGCACCGTGGGTTAGCGCGTCAATAAGGAGCTAGTTAATGTACCCACTGGCACGGGTACTAAGCGGGGGCAATAAACGGGGGCAAGAGGCTAGTGGGTTAATGCGGCATGCAAGAGTGCCGAGTGGGTAAAGTAGGTGAGCGGGCTCAGCTCTTATCAGAAGATATCCGAGTGGGTTAATGCACCTGCACGACAGATGCGAGAGTCCTGTTGGGGACGACTCAGCCATTCCTCTAAATAAAGCAGCACACATAACGAGGGCGAAAGGAAGAATTATTTACACACCCTCGAAACAAAAAGGCCGTAGCAGTAGGCGCTATACGGAAACCACGATCTTCTATAGCATTTGACAACCAGGGGGCGCTTGGCTTCAAGGAGCTGGGAGTGTGCATATTCCAGGACACAAGCGCCCAGAGGAGCCGAGCACCGATGACAAATGCTCTGCGCATCCCAGCCCCCCTCCCTCTCCATCCGAGGGTTTTCCCACAAGGAAGATGAAACACCGAGCGGGCGAGAAAATGGGATTAAGAACGGGCTGTCGCACATCCGGCTAATTTTATACACCCGTCCAGAGGACAGCTGCACGGGGGCCAGTCAGTCCCCGGCACTGGAACAGAGGGAGAGGCCGCTGCCCCCGAGACAATGACATCTAGGAGGGAAAGGGTTATACAGAACCTAGAGCCACCATCCCCCCCCCGAATCGAGAAAAGGAAGGATCCCGTCCCAAGAACCATCAGACGCAAGCCCAAAACACTGACATTTAGAAGCAGAAATATACCACAATACGGAACCAGCTTTGGCTGAATCCAGAAGACCACAGAGCCTGCGCGTGTTAATCCAGAACACTGAACAGTAGAAGGAAAAAAATATATGAGAAAATAGGACCAGCAAATGCAGAATCCAGAAAAAGTAGGACAAGAAATACTAGAAAGAGTCCCCCTGTGTCTGAGAAGTCCTAGACGCCATTATCTTTGTAACCTGAGCATATATGCCAATATACCCAAGTCAGGCGGGACCTCCCGATGTTATAAACCAACAATGGGTTTAATTTGGCTGTCTGCTGCTTGTTTCTCGTCTGCGGTGAGGTGAGTAAAGGTCAATGCGCACGTAATGCGGTCACGCAGTCTGCAAAGAGGGCATTTTACTGTGCAAACTTCCAGTGTTGCTGTTTTGTGTAGCACGTGGGTGGGTCGTTTCTTCCCGCATGTATATGTAAGTTATTCTTATGCGAGTTTAGAGTTGTGTGTGTTCGTCTTCATGGTGCATCTCTGTTGTGGCCCTGGAGTCCGCCAAGTTTAGGTTTTGCTCCTGTTGTACCTGTCTGTCAAGAGCCAGAAGATGTGATCTGGGGATGGGGCAACCCCATAACTCTTCACTGTGTATTGTGCATAGATGATTGGGATTTTTTATCACTCGATGGATAGTCAACCCTTTCTGGTGTAGGTCCGGTCACTGGAGGTGACTGTAGGTGCGGGTGGCTGCTGCATCCCCTGCATTTATCTGCGTTTGACATCATGGTCAGAGGTTCGAATCCCGGGGCTGTTTTCCGCCTTTCATCCTGCCAAAGTGGAGCAAACTTGAAGTAGTGAGTTGGGTTACAATAAACATATGATATTCTGCGCCTTGATATGTGGGTTCGATCTGTACAAATACACAATAGAGAAGTGCAGTTGCCGAGGTATGGGAGAGCTTGGAAGTGTGCGCAAAGCTGAACGTGTGGGACTTGCACTGTGCGGTGCTCACATTGGAACGTGCGGAGATGTTGGTCTTTGGTGTGGCCGTCCTCAAAAGCTTTAAAAAGGGGAAACGAACCAAGGGGGAGACCTGAGTGAACTATTGTGATCAGAGATGCGCTGTCCTTCCTCGTGCGCTCCTGTGTCACCTGATTCAAAGGAAAGGGCGGCACCTGTGAGAGGGGGCAACACAAGTGGTGGCTAGTTTTACATCGGAGCATTATTTTTTTTCTGTGTGGTGTGTGTTTTCTTTGTGTAATGTTGCAGCACACCTGTTCAGTGTGGGTGTGGCAAAAATCACGGATTATGTATTAAGGTTTTGCGGAGTCGCTGGAAACATTAAGTCAATTTTCTTACTTTTTTTTTTTACCCCACTGCTACAGAGCAGAAGTGCGCGGAGCGAGCGCCCATACAGCCCTTTAGCAAACCTACGGCATGTTTTTAAGTGAAACCGTGGCCTCAGTCCTGCGAGCTTGACCCTTTGCGCCCCGCATCTCAGGTCTAACTAATTAACATGGCCCGTTAAGAAACACTCGCAGCATCATTCTTCTCTTCTCTGACGTTTCATGTTTCACCGCCCGCTCGAGTTCCTCGTTTTTAAATTTCCCTCACGTTTCAAGTCAAGTCAAGTCAAATAACTTTATTCGGTTATTAGTATTAACAACCATAAAAGCATATTACATTAGACACATGGTAACTCATACTTACAAGAACATTTTTAAAAACATCATGGTACAAGAAAAATCGAAAGTTACAAGCAGAATATACTCATATTAGAAATATTATAAAAAATATAAAAAGTTATTTTACACTTTTCTTAACCTCTTTCTTTCGAGTAGCAAGGGACTTTTTGTACCTGGCACGCACGGTCTTAATGTGATCCGAGTCTCTGGGTTTAGTTTTCAGAGCCATCTTAAGATCTCGGCTGGCCTTAGAGCAAGAGTTATCAAACCATTTTGGATTACTGCTGGCGTTCCCTTTAACTGGCACCATTAACAGCGACCCTACTGTCAATGCAACACCCTCAAAAGCAGCCAGGAGTTGTTGCGATGATGAAACTGATGACATACATAGAGAGAGTTCAGAACTGCACAGATTATTAATAGAGGTATACAAGTTTTCACAGTTCACCATTGTCCCTTTTAGTCGACGCTTTCCGTTTATACACTTTAAGGTCCCACGATCTACACGTGGCTTTCGCTGTTCAAAGATTCCCCCACCCAATTTAATGCAAACAGGGTTGTGATCACTGTAAATGTTCATTTGGATGGAGAAGTCCAAGACAGTGTTGACCAGGTCAGCGGATAATAAAATGTGATCTATGTATGATCCATTTGTATGGCCTTTGTACGTTGGAACAGGGAAGAGAGTTTGTTCCGCCACCGTAGTCATGGCTGTGATTAGGTTGTTTTCGTTCATCAACGTGTTTAGTTGTATTCCACGCGGCGAATGATCAAAATGGAAGCCTTTCAAGTTGTTACATCCCAGTTGATCGATAACAGTCTCTCCTGGATTACCGCAGGGATGAGTGTTAAAATCACCTGCGATCAGCATTTGACGCGGCAATTTCCCCGCATTGTCTCTCAAAAAGTCACACAAGGGCAATATATTGCAATCTCCACTCTGATTCACTGCGTTATAAAAGTTAATCAGAGTAAAGGTGGTTTTGCCCCTCTTTAGCTACAAAACCTGGATATTTCTGTTTCCAGAGTGACGCTTAACTTTATGACATATAAGATCCAAATTAACGTAGATTGCCAGGCCCCCCTTTGCTCTACCGCTATTTGATGGTTCTGCTGGGGTAAAAAAAAACTTTGATATCCCTCAATGTGAACATTTGTTTCCACCAGCCATGTTTCTTGAAAGCATATCACTGCATATTGTTTAACAAAAGACAACCAGGTAATGTCACAGGCTTTATCAGTCAGCCCTGCAACATTCCAGGATACTAAACTTGCACTGCAGGGTGTTGAAGAGCACAAGGTTTTGTTTGGTGTCTGTGTCTGTGTTTGCCTTTTCAGCTGTTGTAACATACGGTAACTCTGTACATCTGTCTGCCTGCTCTTCCGTGGTGTTATAAGTTTGATCTACTTGACTGGGAACAGGGTTATACGCATTTAATGAGTTGATGGATCGGTTTAGCCGGTCTGATGATGCTGCCACCTCGGGTAAGGATCCCATTTCCTGATCTCTAAAATAGTTTGTTTCAGAATTTTCTACGGAAATAAATCCATATGACACATTAATGTTATCCTCATTTCCCAGACCTATATCATATTGTATATAGTCGATGTAGTCAGACGAAAGTGGTCTTCCAGGTAGTCATTCAACCCCTTCCAGTCCTCCCTGTCCAAGCAGGGCGTCAAACCTATTTGAAATAGGGACACTGTACTGGTTATTTAAATGGGTTGAGTAATGGTACTTGTGTTGATATAAATGGTGTGGGCCTTCCCTCCTCTCTAGACCACTCCCCCAGTCATTAACCGGAACACCTATACCCCATCCGTTTGTCATTGCGTTCCACTCTGGCCTTGTAAAATTAGGGAATGTCTTTGGATATGTCATGCTTCGCTGTTTTCCACAGAAGAATTCTAAGGTAAGTGGAACGATGGTACCACTCCTACGTTGGGGGGGGGGAGTATGTTTGACAGGAAATTAGGAGGTACAGCTGAGTTGGAAAAGTTTAGTACTATACAGTCTCCTTTGAACTTTTTTGGGCTCTTCCCTATCCAGGGTACCCTTCTGGCCGACTTGACCTCTCCTGCTAACTGTTGTTTCCCCCAGGGAGCCATCTGCATATTACCAGACAGCCAGTGCAGAGCCTTGCTTGTCAGAGATGTTGGGGATTCTGATTGGCCAGGTGTCAAAGGGGGTACATTTGCCAGTACCAACACTAAGGGTGAGGCTTCTGCTATAAATTGTAGTGAATCTTTTTCTAGACTTAATGTGGTCGTTACAATTGGTCTTGATAGGGAAACTTCTCTTGTCTCTGGCTGATTATGTTCTGTTACTGGTGTATTTCCAGGGGGCATAGTCAATGCCACATTTTCACTACCCTCTGTCCTCCTCACTGTGTGCTCTTTATTTGTGTTGACTAGATTTGTGACTAGGGTTATTGTGTTTGCCACCTCCTCCGCTGTCTTTTTCTGGGCCCCACCTAGTTTCTTTACTTCAGCGGTGAGTTTATCTATTTTAGCCACCAGCGGTTTAATGATGGCCTTGATCTTACAATCAATCATGTCCGCTATCCTCGTCCATGATTTGTTTTTTGCTATCTTCCCCATGCCCCCTGTTTTTTTCCCTTGTTTTCACTGGCGATACAACCCTTTTTCTCCCTGGTCGTGACCCTCCATGATTAGACTGAGCTTTTCTACATGTTCTAACCGCCCGAATAGCAGGCACAGGGGTGGGAGGTTCCTCTACTATTGTGTCCGCCTGTGAGTCCACCTGTATAGGGGAATCCTCTACTGTAGCATCTACCTGTGACTCAGGATCGTTCTCTTGATCAGTTTCTGGGTCATCCTCTACAAGTACACTATGATTAAGGGTCTCGCTATCTCGTAGCTCGGTGTCTGGGACTTCATTTCCTATGGCCTGGGATGGTATATCTACCCATGGGGAGTTTGGTGGTGGGCTCACGGAGTGAAGAATGGGGGATTGACTTAGTCCTAATGACTGCCTTCTTTCACTATTAATTTTAGTTACTACTTGGACCAAATAGTTGTCCATAGTGTTAGACACTGCGGCAGGAATCTTTTTTGGCATTCTTTATAATATTGGGTATGGCACGAATTCTAAATCATACAGTTGTGATGTGCAATGTGAAAAAGTGGAACTAAGTGATATTTCTCGATATGACAATAACCATGCGCAGTATATCTTACTTTGACGTGGTATCTTGATAACAGCACAAGCAGCATATCGTGCCCAGTCCAGTCACGGCCTGTCTTCGACTGTCTAAGACTGTCCGCCCTTTGTCCGGGCTTCGTCCGGCACCCGTCCGCGCGCGCTCCGCGTTCGCGGTAAAGTGCGTGACTATATAGGAGGAGCAGGGGCGGGAAGAGACACCAGGTGCGCTGCGTTCTTCCTGCGCGGTGGTCCCTGGGTCTCGCAGTCCCAGCCCCTGACTCTGAGCAACAGTGTGTTCCAAACAAAGGTATCCCTCTCACAGTGGCCAAGCTCCACCAGATATCACGAACAAAAGCTGCGCCTGATAGCACGAAGAGAAGCACAAGTCCTTAGTGCACAGAAGCGACTACGAGTGGCACCCATGAAGCGGGAGCCGGGAGTCGTTAAGAGCCTAATGGAGCAGGGAGGAGCAGGGGCGGGAAGAGACACCAGGTGCGCTGCGTTCTTCCTGCGCGGTGGTCCCTGGGTCTCGCAGTCCCAGCCCCTGACTCTGAGCAACAGTGTGTTCCAAACAAAGGTATCCCTCTCACCGTGGCCAAGCTCCGCCAGATATCACGAACAAAGGTTGCGCCTGATAGCACGAAGAGAAGCACAAGTCCTTAGTGCACAGAAGCGACTACGAGCGGCACCCTCGCGTTTTTTTCTGGCGCCACACCCCCTTGGTGTTTATGCAGGTGCTTGCATTATTCTGACAAGACGTTTAGCAGTTGGTGGTTTTGTGTGTGTGTTAGTGTTTTAGGCTGCTGTTGGCTGGGCCACGGGGTGTCCAGTAAAAACATCATAGGGGGGGGTCTCATGAAGGGGCGACATCCCTCTCCCTCACTACTTCACTCTTTCACTACCTCACTCTATCTATCTCACTACTTCACTCTCTATCTACCTCACTCTCACTACCTCACTCTCTCTCTATTTCAATACCTCACTCTCTCTCTCTATCTCACTACCTCACTCTCTCTCTGCTAATGCAATAGGAATCACATATGCAAAAAAAAACTAATGCCAATAGAAATAACAATGCCATTTATTTAGGGATACAAAAAAATATATATATAATGAGCAATACCAATAGCTCTACCAATAATATTGCCGAGACCATTGCATTGTAAATGCTTGTTCTTCATCTTCTACTGTTCACAAACTAAGGGGATGAAAGAAACCAAATTCTTTTCCATAGAGCACAGCCTTGCATGCACTTTTAAACTACATGAAAAACACACTGATAGTCAGGCACAACCATCTCAGGTAGCTCACAAGTACCAGACAATCTAACTCATGCAACAAGACGCACTCACTTCATTCAAACAAACATTTACACAAACAAAAGGCAGCCCACAGACTGCTCTCAAACCAAACCAATTATAACCAAATCAAACATATTACATGAAATGCATACCCCATCCTCTTAATCACTGCTCACATTGGCTCACTGAGCCATTAAAAACAACTTTAAATGTACACATTTTGTCTATTTTTAAAACTAAACTTTTGATCTGTCCATATTCTGGGCTATCCTCTCATCTGTCTTTGCTGAACCTCTTTCTGCCACAACCTTAGGGAATCAAACATGCTCTGACAGCTGTGCCTAGCAAACAATCCCTCTTGCAAGTAATCTATCTTAGCTGCATCAAAAATATTAAACAAAATCAAGAGTGTTCTACAGGAGCGGGTTGGCTCTCGGCCAATCTGACATCAGTTGAACTGAAGCAACACCCAAAACATCGCAACTTACTGAAACACGGCATCTTGCACACTCAATCAAACACCACCAAACTCACTCAATCAGATACCGCCAAAGAACCCACACATACCCAGACACAAAAGAACCAAACAACTATCTCCACACACAACCACACACGCACACGCACGTCCTATGTATGCATTGAGTCCCTGCCAAACACGTGTTACCATAATGGGACAAGGCCCGTCGACCAAGTCCTGGGGAACCTGGACCCTACCGCAGACTGAACAGTAGACTAACTGTTCTGAGGTTGGAGGACACATCCGCCACCCAGGCGGCACTACAGACCATTGCGCACTTTACCCCGGAAGATCTGGGACTCTTCCATCAAACCACTCACACTAGGGGTTTGGGTCCTTTCCCAGTATTTAACCGTGGTGAGCCACACTCCAGTCTCAGTACCACCCGGTCGGATGCTCTAAAACAGACATCCACCCAATACCCCCCTCACCAATAGTCTGTCAGAGCGCCACTTGCACTCTGAGTTCCCCGGAGCACACTAGCCCCAGGAGCACACCGGCTCCTCCAATCACCAGAGACACACCGGTCTCAGAGACACACCGGTCTCATGGAGCATCCCAGCTCCCTCAATCAACAGTCGGACCACTCACCTTCTGCTCGCAGAACTGACGTCCACCATTCTCCACCGCCGGCTGCTGGGACCAAGACGGTCAGCTCCAAAGTTCCGCCTTCTGGACTCCGGTACAGGATCATGAACCGGGACCTCTCCCGATCAGCAGGGTGGGGCAGCGCTGCGAGAACCAAGCTCGGCATCAAAGTGAGTACCCAGACCCACCGTGCCGACCAGAGGGTCCCCGGCCTTCTGCTACCCACTTACGGGTGAGAAAGATCCTTATCACGGAGTCCCTGTTCGGGCGCCATCTGATAAGCGTGGCTCAAATCCACCTGAGCGACTTACCTCACTCATCTATCATTCTCATATAATAAACCAGCCAGGCAGTGGAGAAGAATTAGAAATATATTTATTAGGACATATTATTCATCTGCAGATGGGCCCTGTCAGGTCTACACCCCAGGGAGTGCATCGAGAGGACTGACTCATCCTATCATGACAATACATTATAACATAACATGGCAGGGTAAAGACACGCCCAGCCTGGAAAATTACAGAACTAGCGAAATGGTGAACAATGAACTCATACGTGAGGCATCTGCACCTGCAAAGGCAACACTTATCTCCCCTCAAGGTCACAGAGCCGAAGCTCTGCTTCTCCAGGGCATGGAAACATTTCTGCAAAACTAACTCAAGGCAAGGAATGCTGAAACAGGGATTTTCTGCACATAAGGGAGGGGGGAAAACTGTACCATGAGACATTGGGGCTGCAGAGCAAATGTCAGCATCAGAAGTCTGCCTGCCATAGACAAGCTTCTCTCTCTTATAGGAAAGTATACAGAAATATCAATAATGGGAACCTAAACCAAGGGAAAAGTAATGTACCACATCAGGTTTTCTAACTTAGAAGGCAATAATAAGACAAAAGCTTACACATTACAGAAACAATTCTATCCAACTGAAGCTTGCACATTACAAAAATAGCTCAGTGGGTTGCAGCACATGAATAATAGGCTGTAACTGCATGTTGGTTAGACACATCATGCTAACTCATAAGCGTAATATATACAGTGGGCGGGGCATCGAAAACTGAAACCTATCACTAGTCAGAATAAGAACTGGACAAAATCATGTCAATTTTTCAAACTGAATTTTTCAAATTACCACGAAAATTAAGTGCCATTACAGTTTGTAGCAATATGTGATTTGCTGTACTTCATATCACTTTAGGTCGAGTATTCGAGACCTCTTGTATATACTATAGTATATACTTATATATATTTTGTGGGCTCTGGAGATCAGCCCTAGGACTTGTCTGCTTCCGCATAGGGACTTTTTTTTCTGTTCAACTGCCTTCATTTAACTGTCTTGATAGAAAACGACCAGTAGAGGTCAGTAAAATACCAGAATTGCTTTCTGCTTGTTTAGTATCCTAGCGTGCACCTTGCATTAAAAAAATCTTCCACGGTACTAACAGGAGACTGACTTGATAGAAAAGGTTGCCTGGTAAGACATTTTCGGTGCAAACCGGTCTTCCACTGGAATCTCACAAAATCTTTTTAACGCAAGGTCTGTGCTTAGGTAATTTAGCAAATATCATCAGCACATTTAAATGTGACCAGGCGGGGTCAGAATTAGGTAATGTATAATTTTTATCACGTACATGTAATCCTGCATAATTGACAGATTTTGCATTAAGTGAAATTTTTCTAAGTTTTCAATAAGTTTGCAAACCCTCCAGACTGCTGCACCCTTTTCGCCCTGGAGCACTCCTTTACCCCGCTCCCCCCAGCGCCTTGAGACCCTTCCGGGTGAGTAGTGTGTGCTATACAAGCCTATTGATTGATTATTTGATTGATTGTTTGATTGATTGAGAACACAAAATTTCACAAGGTTTTTCCCCACTGGTTCAAGCTGAAAATATCTTGCTGCGAGACATTGTCTGTTCCGACCAGTTTCCCGAAGTGCCTCAAGTAACCTTTCTATGTGAGATATGGCAATACTTAAAAAAGTCAGATACCAGGCATAAAAGATTTAAGCATCTCGTGTAATTTTGTGTAATTTCAGGGAGACATTATGCATGTCACTCAAAGGACGTGTCATAATGCTGGCCATTGGACTGGGCTTTTTAGCCTTCTGAGGTTAATAAAATGCATAATATTGATTTGAGTTATGATAACAATGTATGTCTTCATTCTTAAAGAGTTAATGGTTTTATGCAAGGTGTGACTCTGACAGGTGTTTTCGGTAAGGTATCAATGTTCCTGTTTGCTCATTAGATGGCAATGCAATAGGGAGAATTGATTTACATGGCATAGCAGTTAGAATCCCCTAGCATTCGGTTGGCAGCCGAAAATACTGCCTGGGTAGGGTGCCATTGTCAGTATTAACCATGATTAGGGCTTCTGGGTGACAATATGTCGCAAGGACCCCATGTTTTCAGTCTTAGAATGTCCTTATGTCATATTAGCACATTTCAGTACATGTAGGTCAATGTGTCCCATATAATTCTGTTGACTATCATGCTTTGTCGTCCATTTGCCTGATCCTTGCAGTAGCATTGACCATCAAGCAGTAGCAAGCGTGAGACTGTTGGTGTTCTCTGCTAACTAGGACACCGGGAATTCCGCACGAATATGGCTTCTTGTAAAGCATGGATACATCTTTGCATTTTCTGATTGCCTATTAGTTATTAGGTGTCCACATGTTTGAAGCTCCTCCCCCTGCACTTTCATCTTGGAACGTTCCCTATGAGCAGGTTATTATTTGTTTCTTGGCAGAACCATACTTGAAATGGGGTAGATACAAGTCCTCTGAGTTACAGGAGCTGTTGAATATTTGGATCTGTTGTCCTTCCGGAGCCCAGATTATTAATTTTGCCCAAGTCTCAGCCACACAAAAACAGAGCAGGAAGTGCTCCCACCAGCTTTCTGCCATATTGTTGTGTACAGCCCCTTCTACTGGTGTCTAAAAGCAGTGGAGGCTCCTCCACTAAGGCAGAGGAGCGTGGCTTCACTGCTCACGGAGCAGTGTAGAAGAAAAAATGAAATGATAATAACTGGAGTTATTATTATTTTATTTTTAGTATCGTCACAGCTGGGGCTTGACTCCCCTGACGTCCCACTCTAAAGTGTGCATGATGCTTTGGCCGGCTGTCTCCAGCCGGCTAAAGCGTTATGCGCACTTTGCATGCTCTCCACCCGGGCTTCATTGCAGCCTGGGCGGAGAACATGCCCAGGCCCCCAGCCCCTGTCTGAGCACCAAACCATGTAGCTGAGACCAATGCAGCATTGTGATTGGCTCATGGGAGCCGGGGTGCTTACCAATCATAATGATGCATTGAAGCATTGTAATTGGCTCAAGGAAGCAAAGGTGCTTACTAATCATAACGCTGCCTTGCAGCCTTGTGATTGGCTGTGGGGAGCCTGGGTGTGAACACCCAGTTACGGGTGACACCCACAAATTGCTTATGAGTTGAGAGACCTGATAGATGGACATACCGGGTGCCCCAGTGTCTGCATTGTGAGATAATGTTCTGGTTACTGACATGGAGCCTTAATAGAGCATCAGATTCTTGTGCACCCCAGCCACCTTCTTCCCTGGAGGAGGATCTCCCTATGACAGTTCCTTATGCCCCTGTACAGGTTCTAATGGGACCCATTGACTGACGAGGACATTTTGTCCACCCTGAGCTCCGGGAGGGAGTGAATGGTCAATCATTTGAGTGTCACAACCTGTGTGAGGGAACCTAGGGGTCCCTTTAATGAGTGAACACTGCAAGTTGGCAGGTAGATCCCCAAAACACTCCTGGTGAAGAGTCCTGGAAGCCCATCCATTGTGCAGTGAGGCAGGAGGGTAAGTTATCATTGGTATTCATCTGAGCGCCACCCAGTGATCAGTGGTGATGTTGAGAGCTATTTACTTAGTCAGATCAGTTGTTCTTCACCCTTTCTTTCATGTTTGAAGGTCTACTTCTTTTACAAACCTTATTTTTAGAGTTAGAATAGTATGTCTGCAAACTGTGGCTCTGGATACTAAAAGTGGTAGTCCATTCAGACTTTGTTGTAAGGATGGGACAGTATAATCCCTCACACAGAGATCAAACGAGGTCTTTTTGCTCCAAACTGAGGAAGTATTTTCCATGGCTAACACACCACGGGCATATTATCAAGGGCTGGCGATAAAATTACTGCCGCTTTAGCGCCCGTTTCCGGGCGAAAAACTGCAATAATTTTATCGCAATATCATCTAGGACACGCCAGCACATGTTTCCTTGGCTTAGCACCCGTTTCCAGCACGCTTAACTTCACATCGTTAATGAGATGCAAAGTAGGTGTGCCTGACAAAACTTCATGACAAAATATCGCAAAGGAAGCTTTGCGATATTTACAACAATGGCCCGGCCAGCGCAGCGATATAAGAAATTGCGCTGACTGGCCATTATCACTGGATTTTAACGTCTGCTAAAATCCAGACTTATGGATAGATGACATTGGGGGTGGATTATGCTGATACGACCACAGGGTCGTATCAGCAAGGTTATCGCCATTTTGCTTGCAACATCACCAGCGATGTTGCCCCATTTCCCCCAATATCGCTGGAATATTAATCGCCATTGAGCATAGTTAATACAGCGCTAGCATGGCGATATATTCCAGCGATAGGAATATTCGCGGTAAGCGCAGCCAGCGATAATTATCACTGCTGCTTGATATTAGGCCCCCATGTCTTCTTTACTGCCCTTAATGGCCTTCAAGCCACAACTGTAAAGCTTTTAGCACAAAGCGCGGATAAAAACTGAATTCTTTGGAATGCTTTTTTTTACATGATTCTTGGCCTTTTCTCTTGTAGATATGCTTATTGTGCGCGTAGCCAGCTTCTTTTTCATTCACAGTTACCTCTGATCTCACAGCATAAGGTTATCAGGTGAAGAAGTTGCCAATCAAATGAAGAGACTGAAGCTACGCAGAATTATAAAGAGTGAAGTCTTCTTTATTCTATTCAAAGTAGCCCGTTCCCTTCAGCTCTCTCCCCAGTGGTTCCGAACTCCAACTGAGGAGGGTGAAGTTGGCATTCTTGGAGAAGGAATGCACAACTCCGAGTCCATAATAAATATAAACATAACATGTTGCTTGTCATACTGACTGGGGAAAGCCTAGAAACCTGGAACTAGAAATGGTAGAAGGACTAATGTTCCAACACTACACCAGGTTTGTCTTTGACCCTGCACACTCAGGCATACAGAATGCTTGCCCACACGCACAAACCCGTCATTCATACAGGCAACCATACACAAGTGCTTATGTTGAGGAAGAAGCCCAAAGTTTTGCTCGAAGGCCCGCTGCCAGTTCTATTGAAGTTCCGGATGCCGAATACCAATGCACTTTATATGCACTTTCCAAATGACGCAGCTCGGTGTAGCATGATGGCTTTCAGCGCCCTGCTGCCTCATTTTCTAGTAAATTGCCTAATAGAGTAATTGCTGCACAATGAGGAATAGGCAATCAGTACTTGTAGAATCACAGACTGACATGTATAGATAGATAAAACACACACTGGCACCCACATAAATCGAGGTAGGCACACCTATAAATAAATAAGCACATACATATTATCACAGGCTGCCATGCATGGCCAGCACACATACAGACACACCCATATACAGGAAAACACACATAAAAGCACCCACCCCAACTCACACACAAAATTCACATACAGGCACACATACATTCACAACTAACACACACTTAAATAAAATAAACTCTCAGTCAGCGTATGTACAGGCAGACCTCGGTTGTGGATATAAGGATGCACACATGTACAGAACAATGGTCATAAAATGTTTTTTCAAGTTTGGAGGATTCATGACTAGTTACTTTTAGCCCCTATGCACAGAAAATCACATTTGAGGTGATGAAAGGAGTGAAGTTTTAAAACGTATTTTACCCTTGGCATCTTCTTGGCAAACTCACTCTTAGGGAGCAATGGAATACTTCTGCCTCCACACGCATACACACCATGTTGTTCTCATTGGAATTACTTTGTACAGGTCTGTGGGTCAATTTTCTCCATGGAGTCTATGTAGTAATACAATGGAGTACCACAATGTGTCTTCTAACAACATATAACCCAATGTTCGCTGATATATCTCATGTTGCACCCTGAACATCATATCTGTAGTACAAGGGCTAGATGTAGGTAATTCTATTTTACCACTTCTTAAATACCGAATTTTACCGATTTGGTATTTAAGAAGTGGTCAAATAGAGGGGGGGGGGGGGGGGGGGGTGTAGGTATTTCTGAATCGGTAAATACCGAATCGTTAAGATTCGGTATTTACTGATTCTGTAAATACCGATTCGGTAATGCCCATTGATTCCTATGGGCATTGAAGCCGATAGGAATCAATGGGCATTACCGAATCAGTATTTACCGATTCGGTAAATACCGATTCCAGCAAGGGTGCAGGGGGTGTCACTTTGACACCCTCTAGCACCCCAAAGACGGGCATGTGTGCCATGTGGCACACAGACATGCCCTAAGGGCATGTCTGTCTGTCACATGGCTAGGTGTGCATGCACACATGTGCATGCACACCTGGATTTGGTATTTAACCACCCAATTGGATTGGGTGGTAAAATACCGATTCTGTAAGGCCATTGGGACTCAGAAGAGTCCCACCTACATCTGGGATTTACCGATTCGGTATTTTACAGAATCGGTAAATTTACCGATTCGGTTAATTTACCGAATCTGTAAAATGATGCCCCTACATCCCATATACCCATTTATCGGTCGGTAATGGCCGAAATCGACCGTTACTGGTCGGTAAATGGCCTCCTACATCTGGCCCCTAGACTGTTACACATACGTGCCCAAACTTATTATGTATTCTACTCATAAAGGACATTTAGGGGCATATTTATGACTTGAGTAGTGCAGGGTAGACCAGCAAGTCACTTTGCTCCCTTGACCTCTGTCACAGGGAAAGGGCAAGAATGAGCAGTATTTTTCCAATACGGGGGCATGCTTGTCCTTTTCCCATGGACTTGCACCATTTTCACAGCCAAGCACCAATGCAGGGATCCTTGCACCATGATGCAAGGGTGCCTGTGTTGTAGACAGGATTGTTTTTGTGCAGGAAGGGGAACTTTCCCGCACAAAAACAATTCCCTGATGAGTTTTTCTCTTTCTATGTGTGCTGCAGAATGGAGTACACATAGAAAGAGGAAAAAAGGAGGAGAAATAACGATATTGCTCCTCTTTCTTGGTGCATTTCCATGTTTGCAATGTGGGCATGCGTATAAAACCATGGAAGTTGCATGGGGACACCTACGCAATGCCCATGGTATGCTTACCCAGGGCAGAATAACCGAATACAGCGATTTGCGCTATGTTACACCATATTTTTTTGAGTGACACAAAGTGGCTTTGTGTGGCTTCAAAAAGATGGCTCATGGTTTGCATCGCTCTTGCACCACATTGCATGGGACACAAATTGGGTCATAAATATTTCCCTTAGTGTGTTTGACATTTATGATGTTGAAAATTGACCTTCTCATTTTCCTTCTTTCAATGGAAGTTTACTGTTCCTATTGTGCCTCAGAGTAGATGAAGAAAAAAAAGCTATTGCTTGAATATTTTTACTCCTCTCGGGTAACTCATATTTTGAAGAGGTTGTCTCTCTATTTCTCTCTCAGGCTTGAAGGGCATCTACAGATTGGAAAGGTCCCATGTGATTGTTGTTTTCCAGGGAAGCCTGGGAGATAAGATCCAATGACCCACTTTGAAACTGATGAGTTCTTTCAGTGAATACATTCAGTGGCATACAAACAAGAAATTACAGCAAATGTCTTTCTTCCAAATTGTTTCAGTGAAGGCAAAACCTCTTTTTCAGCATAGGCATCAATGAAAAGAACAGGTGTCATATTAGCATCACAAAATGCTAAAATCCTCAGGTGTTGCCTGGTTCTTCCATAACTCTGTGCTGCTCCAATCACAAGCCACTCTTTTTACCCTGCACAATACAGTCCCTTGTTATAACCATATGTGCCGTGACATGAATACCACAACAGGCGATCTATAAACAGAGCCTAATAAACAGTGTTACACACATTTCTTTCTCCAGAGTAATTAAAGCTGAAAAATTATGGAACCTGGAACTAAATGGCAGATGGGTTAAATCAGACTGGTAGAATATGGTGCTTCATCGTGTCGTCTTAGTCACACTGGGGCATATTATCAAGGACGGGTGATACATTATCGCCGCTTTTATCGGCAGGAAACTGCCGATAAAGCGGCGATAATGGGCTTGATAATATGCTCTATGAATTCCTATCAAAGCCCATATTAGATGTCTTCACATCTAACATGGGCTTCGATAGGAATTCATAGAGCATATTATCAAGCCCATTATCGCCGCTTTATCAAAAACGGCGATAATGTATCGCCTGTCCTTGATAATATGCCCCACAGTTATTTTTACTCTTTGTGGAAGAAAGTCCAATTCTTTTGTTAAATAATTTTTATCAAGAAAGAAAAAAACACAGACATACAAATAACTAGCACGTTCAAGTAGCAAAGTAAGTATACAATTTGCAATGAGTTCATATGTAAAACGGTGAAATTAAGAAGAAGATAGCAAAAGATTACATGAACTTGTGCAAAATGGAGGGAATAAAACAGCTAATGGCAAGAAACTTGAACAGTGAAAAGATTAAATAGAACATATCTGTGTAAAGGACTTGAATATAAGAAACTCCAATAAAAAAATGTTATTATAAAAAGGGTAAAAGAGAAAAAAGAGAATAAAGTCCAATTCTACATTACCAGCACTTGTCCTAGTATGTACTGTATATTCAGATACCCAGAGTGTAATAAGCTGTTTATTACCATTGTTGAGTGTGGGTTGGGCAATGACTCATGCTATGCAAAGCCTTAAGTGAGTCATACTGCCTCTCCCCTCTGCACATCTGCATATGTGGTTTCTGTCATGGCATTTTTTTCAATGTATATTTGTTTTATCAGCATGTCTTTAACTAAAACCAGAATGCATGGGTTAAACTTGTGCAACAATATCCAATCACATTGAGAAAACCTCAGGGAAAGTTGTTGCCCTGTGTATAATAATTATCACATGCAATCTGTGAGGCAGTAAGTTTTTTTTTTCTTATTTCACTTTGGTATACTGTGGTCATTTTGTTTTCACCTCTGCACTGTAGCAATAAATGTGTGAATGCACAATTATAACTTGATCTAAATAACCTGTTAGTGAGCCATATTGATTTTCACTGCAATGGCATAACATATAAAATAGGTAGATGTACTCCGGACAGGACACAGTAAAAAAACAAGTCGCAATGTTGATATCAATGTTAACGGCAAATGTGATTCTCTTATTTCTGTCTGTCAAGATCACAGAGATGTATTACAAAAAGTGAAATGTTTAAATACTGTATTAATTGGGAAGGTGGAAAATAATGTGTTTATAGTTATTGGTAATTAACACCACCAAGTGATTGCAACAAGCACTGGCAAAGCCAATAGATTGTGCCTATGTGAGATTTATTAGCGTTGCTAATGTTTTTGTAGCTGTGTTGTAAATGGCTGAAAGTATTGTAAAAAAAATAGCTGTATGACACAGCCATCATTGTCTATGTTATAGCGCTTTTTTATTTTCAGTTACGCTGCAAATTAGCTGTGCTGCTGTATAATAGGCTACGAAAATTGACAAAGAAAATAGATCTTGCATTGGTGAGACCTATTGGCTTTGCAAATGCTTGGTATGGAACGCCATATGGTAAGTTATAAGTATTTATGTATTGTTAACAACGGCTGAGGTGCTAATGTTAAACAATGGAGAATGCCCTTGCCAAGGTGTAAGGGTGTCCAGATTCAGAAGTATTTTAGGTCCATTAAAAAAACAGTGAAGACGCTGAATGTAACATAAATTGTAGGTAGAAAGAAAGTCCAAGAGGTCCCAGCTGTTATTACAGTGATGCTAGGCTATGTCTTACTTTGGGTGCAATGTTTACAATAGAACCAAAAAAGCACTCCTGACTGCCTGTTTAGTAGGTTACTATAGCACTAATTGGTGGTCAGTGGGTTTCCTAGTGCTTTTGGACCCTGTACCACTGCACCATCTGTACCATTCAAATCATGGCCCTAGTGCCTGCAAGGTAACTGCACTTATGACCGCTTGATTAGTGGTAGAATATAGCAATAATCGGTGCTCCTTAGGCTTTTGAGAGCTTTTAACCATGTGCCACTGCACCTGCTGCACCATTCAAATCATGGCCCTAGTGCCTGCAAGGTAACTGCACTTATGACCGCTTGATTAGTAGTAGAATATAGCAATACTTGGGGCTCCGTAGGTTTTTGAGAGCTTTTGACCATGTGCCACTGCACCTGCTGCACCATTGAAATCATGACTCTTGTGCCTGCAAGGTAACTGCACTTATGACTGCTTGATTAGTAGTAGAATATAGCAATAATCGGTGCTCCGTAGGTTTTTGAGAGCTTTTGGCCATGTGTCACTGCACCTGCTGCACCATTGAAATCATGACTCTTGCGCCTGCAAGGTAACTGCACTTATGACTGCTTGATTAGTAGTAGAATATAGCAATAATCGGTGCTCCGTAGGCTTTTGAGAGCTTTTGGCCATGTGCCACTGCACCTGCTGCACCATTGAAATCATGACTCTTGTGCCTGCAAGGTAACTGCACTTATGACTGCTTGATTAGTAGTAGAATATAGCAATAATCGGTGCTCCGTAGGCTTTTGAGAGCTTTTGGCCATGTGCCACTGCACCTGCTGCACCATTGAAATCATGACTCTTGTGCCTGCAAGGTTGCTGCACTTGTGACTGCTTGTTTAATAGTCAAATATAACAATAATTGGTGTTCAGTGGGTTTCCGAGAGCTTTTGGCCCCTGTGCTACTGCACCTGCTGCACCATTCAAATCATGACCCTAGTGCCTGCAAGGTAACTACACTTGTGACAACTTGTTTAGTAGTTAAAAATAGCAACACTCACTGTTGTGGGCATAGACCTTGTTGCCCCTGTGCCACTGCACCTGCTGCACCACTCAGAGGCTTGCATGGCCTTGAGTAGCTTGATAAATCCAGAGTAATGCATCTCAGCACAAATTGCTGCGTTGCATTACTCTGCCCCAGGGCGGCGTTTCATGGATTGAGCCTGGGTATTCCCACAGATCCACCTAAGGATGCTGGCACATTCACAGATTTACTAAGAGTGGTAGACCTTGGAATGCGTCAAAATGCTGTGCCTTCCCAGGTGAAGTGTAACAAAGAGAAATATCTCATTTCTCCTAGTTTATTTCCTTTTTCTAAGTGGGCTCCTCTCTGCCCTTCCAAGCAGTGTGTTAATAATGATAAATCTGTCACTAAGGCCCACATGCATCAACAATGCCATTTGCGATTCCTTATTAGCGAAAAATAAGGATTTGCTAATAAGGAATTGCAAAAGGCCATGCATGAAGAAATCGCTAAAAAAATAGCGATTTCTTAAAATTCCTTAATTGCGATTCTCGAATTGAGAATCGCAATTAAGGAATACCTCCCCATTCATTCCTATGGGCCTAGAGGCCCATAGGAATGAATGGGAAGACATTCTCAATTTGCGATTCTCAATTAGAGAATCGCAAATTGAGAATGCTATTTCAAGGGTGCGAGGGTGTCAAAAGGACACCCTGTTCCACCCCTGAAATCTGCCTATAAGTACATCTTGCACACACACATGCCCTAAGGGTATGTGTGTGTGTGTAAAATGGAACTTTGAAAAATGCACGTTAGTGCATTTTTCTACGTTTTCGCAAATTAGCATGAAGGTCAACTTCATGGTAATTTGCTCCCCTTATTAGCAAAATCGCTAATTTTTTAAGTTTGATGCATTGCATTTAAGGAATCTCAATTTGAGATTCCTTAAATGCAATCGCAATTTAAGAAATCGCAATTTTGTGATTTCTTAAATTGCGAAAAGTACAAAGATTATGATGCATCCCAAAAGTTCAAATTGCATTCGCAAACGACCGATTTTTGCAATTCGCACAATTTGCGGATGCAATTTTCAACGATGCATGTGCCCCCAAGTGCTTAACTTCAAAAGGGATAAAATAAGAAGCCCAAGGTTGTTCTCAGGAGCCCATCAGTGGTGCTGAGCATAACTGGCGTGTAACATACCGAGGCGGCCTAGTCTTTCTTCCACCACATGCCTCTTTTATCCGCCATCCCATACTTCCTGTCTCTTCTTCTCGTTCTAGTTCTTTTTCATCCATGCTGTCTCTCTTTATCACTGCCTGATGATCAATGTCTCGTCGCTAACAATGGATGTCGGTGCCTGCTACCACCAGTACAAATTAAGCACAGTTTTTATCCATGATTTCAGTCGCTGCATGACCCTGAAAAAACCTGCAGCTCGTTGTGATCTGTTGTTCCATTGACCTTGCCTTTGGAGGCCCAGCTTCATGTCCGTTGTCAGTCGCGAACCCTGTTAATCTGATAAACAAACTAAAGGCATTTCTTCCAGATGCTGGATGAAGTTACATTATATGTGACATAGGATATTACTAATTTACACAAATAACAATAATTTATTTAAAAAAATATAGTTATTTTTAATTCAGCTGTTAGGTTGGTAGGGGGCACAAGAAAATACGGTCACATTTGTGCAGTCATAGAGATATTCATAGACTACTGCTAGAAGCCAGGATTACATTTAAATTAGCCTGAATTACCTACAAAGCCTGACATCTTTCATGACCCAGGTATCTTTACTCGATTCATAGAGTTAGCGCACAACTTCTCATATAACTTGATATCACGAGAAAATAACAACTAAAACTTGTAAGCGTGCCAACCAGACAGGGGTGGCCAACCCCTGATGTATTTATTTATTTATTTATAACGTTTTATATAGCACGAACAAAATCTGAAGGATATCAGAGCGCTTTACAATATGATGGGAGGAATAACATAAATGCAATATCAAACATCCGAGCAAGTGAGGCTATCCCTCTTTAGGTATACATTTGTACGTAAGGAATCGTTTAGCTCATGAAAATACTTCGAGTGACTGTTCACCCGATCTCTAGCTGCACAGCAAATATAACAATCACTCACATAAACAGAGAAGAAAACATTCAATGAACAATGATGAATTGCCCACTATTCCTACACTGTTCCTTAATTTTCGTAAGGCTGAGCGAGATAAAGCTGTTGGAAATCTTGCTACTTTGAAATTTTACAAAGATCTAAATTTAGCTTCTGGACTGCAATCCTATCTTGTATTTGTGACCCGCCCTTCCCACCAGTACGTTTTAACACGGGTCAGATTGGGTATTGTACACCACTTGGTTGCTTTTCCAAACACAAAGACTAGTTCAAACACACCTTGTCCGTGTGACGGTACTTCTCGTCAGAGTAGTTGCCATTATTTACTTTTTTGTAAATTTTATCAGTATTTTAGGCTTAAATACCTTAAACCAATTTTTATCAAATATAACATCTGTACCACACAAACAGCACTGATATTTTTATCCTTACTAGTGAACGAGGAGATTTGTTTCTTCTTGGCTACTTTTATTTTAAAATGTACAGCTGCCAGGAAAAGTATTGTACTTTAATGTTGTTTACTGACCTGTCTGTACTTGTGCTATACAGCTGCCAGGGTTTATTCATGACGAAATTAATGTTATTATCCCTGTCTGTATACATATGTTTAACTTTCTTTGAATTTTATATCAATGTCTGTATTAAGGTATTTATGCAGTGCCCCACAGTATTGAATGATTATTTAATAATTTTAATATACAGTCCCCAGTAAAGGCCTAGTAAGTAATTTCTATTGATTCCCAGTTAGTCCATGTAAGAACGTCGTGTATTTTATAAGAATATGTTTGACCTATAGAGGCATGAATACCTTCCACTCGCTGCACTTTAGCTTTTTCCCTTTTTCAGGAAAGATTATTTTGTGATTTTAATATTTCAATTGTGTTTTTGCTTGTATGATTTGTATGTACAAATCGAATAAAAGCTTTTTGAACTGAATTGCCCACTAAAAAATTAAACCAAGATTTGAAATTATAATGCATTGAAAGTGTAGCCTTTATTTGGCTTGTTGTGTTTCAAGAAAATTATGCTTTCAAAGACAGTTTGCGAATATAATAGCAACGATTACAATATGACAGAAACATGTAAGTGTCCTTAAATTAACATAAATTCTGAATCTCCATTCAATGGTGTGCCCAATGCATTTCGGGATTAACAAATCCCTTCTTCAGGGGCCACTGTGAAAAAAATTTAAGAAATGAACAAGCTGGTTATGATGAAACCAAGCTACAGTTAATATACAACGTACAAGGACATAATATAATCGATAAAAAATGCACAAAGGCATGGCAACAAGATAAGGAAATCCAATCAAAGCGAAGGATAGAAAAACCAATAGATACCATAAAAGAAAAGTGTGATATGTAGACCCAGAAAGTCCACCCTGTGCCACGTCTCAGTGACAGACACACGCTAACCCACACTCAACATACCAATAGAAACAAAGGAGCATATTATCAAGGGGATTTATCTCCGCTTTTTTGGCTTTAAAAGCCAAGAAAGCGGAGATAAAATTATCTCCCTATTACCTAGCTGTCGCTAACACCAGTTAGCGACAGCTAGTAGGAGATAGCGACCATCTTGGGCCCCACTTTGCATGTCAGTGATATTTATCACTAATGACATGCAAAGTGGGCGTGCCAAGATGTTAGCGACTGGAAACAGTCGCTAACATCGCTATCTCCTATTACCAACTTTTGGAGATATTCGCGCTAAGCGCGAATATCTCCAAAAGCTAACACCTGCCCCTGAGCAGTTCTTAGCCATGTTATCAAATGGGAGGTGGATAACATGGCTAAGAGCATTAGCTCGGTAATGCATGAATATCGCTGACTTTTCAGCGATATTCATGCATTGCGGCCGTTTTTTATCGCATTTGCGATAAACCTTGGTAATACCAAGGTTTATCTGCGATAAAAATCGCCGCAGCTCAGCGGTAAATTTTTGTCTCTAACCAAGCAATAGCGATAATTATCGCTATTGCTTAGTAATATGCCCCAAAGTGCTTAACTACACCGGGATAGTGTCCACCAGAAATGCAAGAAATCCACGAGAAGGTTGCTCAAGACTTACATCATGTGTGAATAATGATCTAAGGAAGATACTGTCTTTGTGGCACGATCTACAATGTGTTAAAAAAATCAAAAGACTGCTCGATCTCGAGAGTTTTACAATAAAGGAGCAAGCCACTGGGGATAAAATACCATACCTTTATAGGCAAGTAAGTGCACAAACGCACTGTAATACCGCAATGCCTTGCTGAGACCATAACTTCCGGTTGCTACAACAGCAACAAAGAGAAACAAATTCTTAAGCCCAAAAAAGAAGAATGAAAATATTAAAGTGACTAGGAAGTGTCGTAACAGTCTCTAGTAGTATCTTTACACCATCCTCATCTTATCAAGGGTAGGACTGACAGTGCTTAATTTGTATACATTTAGGTGCCTGGGCTCAAGGTATTCCCCTTTTACTGGATGACCCACAGCTCTTGTCAGTGCCAGCATTTCCTGCTTACTATCACACTTAAACAAGTGTAACATTGTAGACTACTGCAGGCCACCCCAGTCTCTAGGGTCGGCCTCCTAGTTCAAGTTTTATCATTTTTTTAATGGTATGTATTGCAAAATATGGGTACTGCGCAAAAAAAAATTGTCTAGAGTGCCACCATGTGGTGTAACCCATAAACAAGTGTCGATGTGTCAAATTAAGTGCCGGTGCCGAGAACAGGCAAACACCGGCACAAATTAAGCACGGGTAGTACACAACCTGACCAGATTGCCAAACCTAACTTTAGAAACCAAGCAGCCTGCACCAGGCCCCAACACTCTGAAACTCTCTCCCTGCTGATTTAAGATGTCCAGAGCCATTGCTCAGATATCATTGAAACAGGTTAGTTTGATCGGCATCTAGAGTAGCTGTGTGTTATCTGTTCCTGGGTCATCTCTCATATTGCAGTGCCCATCCCTCGTCCTTTTTTTCTGCCACCAACCCTCCCTGTTTCTATCTCACCTCTGGACTTAGGTGTCTTTGCCGCTTAGACCTGAGGTGTCTGGGTTGTTCTGATGATTAGCTCTGTTTACCTGCAATAGTTACGGACAGGGCCGGCTTTATGGCTGGTGGCACCCGGTGCAGCAATCTTTGTTGGCACCGCACCCAGCGACCTCCTTCTTCACGGATTCCCTTCCTACCACCCTCCACCAGTGCCACTCATCTCTCCATAGCCCTTCTCTCACATGCATTCCAATTGTTTTATTGTAATACTCATACCAGTGTAGGGTGTCAGAGCACTTCACATTACACACAAACTTTATACAGAGACAATGAATCATACGTGTGTAAATCAGTCTATATGACATGTTAAATAAAAAAATAAAACAATGAGGATTACAAGGTGTAGGAATCACTTGTCACCCATAGTAATAGGTTGGCTTTACTAATAAGAATGTATTTCAACCCAAACTAAACCTTTTTAGCAACATTCGGCTCTCATCATGAGTAGAGCGTTAATGGTGTTACTGCAAATATCACACTTAGTAATCATTTCACATCATCACAAGTAAAAAAAACTCAGGAGCGGCCCATGCAGGTAAGAGCGGGGGGGGGGGGGTGGGGGGGGAAGGATTCAACAAACGACAGCGAAGGAAAATTAAATAGGTAATTCATTTTTCCTTGTCGTCTGTAGAATCAACCCGCCCAACTGCCCCACCACTCTCACCAGCATGGGCCACTCCTAAAGAAACTGAGTCACTAGAATTTGCATGTGATAAAAATTATCATAAAAATTAATGCATGAAATAATTATAGGTTGCAGTAGAGTTTGACATCTAAACATCTACATTTAACATATTCATTTTGTATATTGTGCGGAAAATAAAAAGATATTGAAACTGTGTTTTTCATATGGATAACAGAGACTAGCACTGTCAATCACCCCCTGCACACAGCAGATGGAAAAGGTTTAAATATGTTTTTCTTTTCAAAATAACATCCAATTTCCAACTGAAAAATGTAAATTTAAACATAAACATGAAGTCACATCGAAAACTGAAATTTTTCATCCCACAAGAACAACCCCATAGCTATCACAAAACTGGGAACACACCAAGTAGCAAACACACAAGTGTAATACGTCAGATACATTAATAAAACACCTAGCAAGTGAGTTGATCTCACAGCCCCACCATGGCTGCGCAATAGTGGACCACTTTATGAAGCGGCAACAAACCCCATGTTACAGATACACCAAGCTGTAGTACACACAGAGGGAGGCAGGGGTTCACCGACCACTGAGGCAAAGAAGCCAGAGTCGATCCAGGATTCAGAAGATATAGATGCATCTACTAAACATGTCACAAATGAATGTACATACTAGAGGCAGACTTCACATAGACACCATTCATCGCTGACTTGTGTTTCACTCTCTTCTGTGTCATGTATCCAGAATCAACTCATGATAAAGCAATTCTTTGACGACGCTGCATTCCAAACACCATAGAAATACCATCCTCATTGTACTTCGCTACTAGAATATGTGTAACAGAATTTTTCATTTTTCAAATATTATTGTGCGAATGTTTGTACATTAGATATGTTAAGGTTTAATGACTTTACACCTTTTAAAGTATGTAATTAAATTGTCTAAATTAACACATCATGGTAACTTCAGTCCTGTTTACTCCATTTTCCCAAAATGTGAAGCCTTGTGTAAGTCTGTGAAAACTTGCCTCAATTGAAGAGCAAGGATGTATGTTAAGCATAAAAATCATCCGCAAACGTGTGTGCTTACTGAACGATGAAGTGCAACATTGTGAATATCTCAGCAATTGTTCTGTACAAATCTCAGAATTGTAGTTTAGAATACAAAGTGGTTTCATTTATTCTAAGCTCGAAGATGGATTTTATTTTACTTTAGGTGACGTAGGATACTCTCAAAGGTAATGGCTAAAGATATCAGTTCGAGACCCTGTTACAGCTCAAGAACAGTCTTACAGCCAGGCCAATGCAATGTTAGAAATGTCATTGAGTGTGCTTTTGGTGTGTTGAAAGGTAGATTTTGGTGTTGGCATATGGCTGGAGGTGTACTTGAACATACGCCTGGCAAAGTGTGTTGCATAGTTATCATATGTACCATGTTACATGATCTGGCCATCAGATGAGGAAGAATTTCACTGCTCAATGGCCTGGTTGACCTTTCAAATAACAGTGATGAAGACTCTCTGATCATAAGAAACAGCATCGATAGGATGGCAGTGCACATGACATTAGGGAGAACGACTACAAATTATTTTTAAAAACAATATCAAAATAATATTGTAGCATAATGCGATAAAACAAATAAAACCATGTCGCTATTTCTAGAATTCCTTTATTTGAAATAAACAATTATAATTGTATATGCCATAATAATACTAGTGACATGCTTATTTTTATCTAAGTGGTAATTATACATCATTTACCAAAAATAACTTCTGAACTTCAATCACATTTGTTTTGCTTGGTGGTTCTTTTGTTCTCTGAACACGTTTATGCATTCCTCTTTTCAGGACAGAAAAAGAAACCTTCAGATTGTTTGGAATAGGTTATTATGTTTTCCTCCCCTTTCTCTAGATTGATGATTCACATAAGCAGATTTTGATCAGAGCACTATCTCTTTAATCTGGTGCATAAGTACCTTTGGATCACTGACATAATATCGACTACAAAAATATAGGCATTTAAAATATCCACTCCGAAATATCGACTACAAAAATATCGAAGTCCTATCTACAAACAGGTAAGTACAAAAATATTGAATCAAAAATATCGTTTAAAAATATGTACTTTGTAAAAATATCCAATTTATTAAAATTAATGTAATATTAAAAAAATATAAAAAATAAATAACTAAAATATGCTTACAAATACTTAAATAACCTTACAATTATTAAATAATTAATTTAAGTTATAAAAAAATAATAATACAATTTTATTTGTCAAAACATATATATATATTAACATAATATTATTAAATAATATACAATATTATCAGCGTAGCATAGCAAGAGTGTTAAAATTCCTATTCCCATTCCAATGAGAGCAACAGTAGGGAAAGTGTTGGATAGCGTAGGGGTAAAAATTACTATTCCCACTCCAGTGAGTGCAACAGTAGGGAAAGCGTTGGATAGCGTAGGGGTAAAAATTACTATTCCCACTCCAGTGAGTGCAACAGTAGGGAAAGCGTTGGACAGCGTAGGGGTAAAAATTACTATTCCCACTCCAAAGAGTGCAACAGTAGGGAAAGCGTTGGATAGTGTAGGGGTTAAAATTACTATTCCCACTCCAAAGAGTGCAACAGTAGGGAAGCGTTGGATAGCGTAGGGCTAAAAATTACTATTCCCACTCCAGTGGGTGCAACAGTAGGGAAAGCATTGGATAGCGTAGGGGTAATAATTACTATTCCCACTCCAGTGAGTGCAACAGTAAGGAAAGCGTTGGATAGCGTAGAGGTAAAAATTACTATTCCCACTCCAGTGAGTGTAACAGTAGGGAAAGCGTTGGAAAGCGTAGGGGTAAAAATTACTCTTCCCACTCCAAAGAGTGCAACAGTAGGGAAAGCGTTGGATAGCGTAGGGGTTAAAATTACTATTCCCACTCCAAAGAGTGCAACAGTAGGGAAAGCATTGGATAGCGTAGGGGTTAAAATTACTATTCCCACTCCAAAGAGTGCAACAGTAGGGAAAGCGTTGGATAGCGTAGGGGTAAAAATGACTATTCCCACTCCAGTGGGTGCAACAGTAGGGAAAGCATTGGATAGCGTAGGGGTAAAAATTACTATTCCCACTCCAGTGAGTGCAACAGTAGGGAAAGCGTTGGATAGCGTAGAGGTAAAAATTACTATTCCCACTCCAGTGGGTGCAACAGTAGGGAAAGCGTTGGATAGCGTAGGGGTTAAAATTACTATTCCCACTCCAAAGAGTGCAACAGTAGGGAAAGCGTTGGATAGCGTAGGGGTAAAAATTACTATTCCCACTCCAGAGAGCGCAACAGTAGGGAAAGTAAATACTTCATATATTATTTAAAAAAATATAAATTATTATCTATAAAAAATTTATTAAAAGTAATTACCAATTTAATGTAATATAATAATTAATCAATTAAAATTACAAATTAAAATTAATTGTTACAATTAGTTACCTAATAATACAAATTACTTACAAATTAACAATTAATTAATTAACAAATAAAATTTAATTAACAATTAATTCAAATTAAATACATTTAAATACATTGATTTATTGAATTAATTATAAATAAATTACTTCCCACCCTATTCCCCTATAAACCCACAACCCGCTACAGAAAATAAATTAGTAAAATGAACATAATTAGCAATTAATCAATTAATTAAAATTAATTGGCAATTAAAATTTAATTAATTAACCATAAAAAATAATTAACAATTATTTCTAAATCAATACCAATAAATAATTTTACATATTTAATTAATTATAAATAAATTACTTCCCACCCAATCCCCTATAAACCCACAACCCGCTACAGAAAATAAATTAGTAAAATTAACATAATTATCAATTAATCAATTAATTAAAATTAATTGCCAATTAAAATGCAATTAATTACCAAATATAAATTAATTACCAATTAATTAAAAATGAATATCAATAAATAAATTTACATATTGATTAATTATAATTAAATTACTTCCCACCCTATTCCCCTATAAACCCACAACCCGCTACAGAATTAAATTACGCAAAAATTAAAAAAACAAAATTCATTAATTAAAATAAATTATTACATAAATACACACTTTTCACACATATAATAACATAAAAAACACTATAAAAATGTGATATTATTACAAATTCGATAATTTTAATAACCTATATTATATACTTCGATCGATATTTTAACTCTCTATATTTTTAGCATTCTATATTACATTACTTACCTTAAAAACTATATTTTTGATGTCTATATTCTGTCCATTCGATATTTTGTCCATTCTATATTTTAAACTCGATATTATGTCCATTCGATATTTTTTACTCAATATTTTGACTGTTTACCTCACCTTCAGTAGCATGCTTAGTGGTCATTTGTTGTGGGCACCTTTCTTCTGGTGATACCAAAGATCACTCAGGATCAGTGGTTGATACCTGAATGGGGAAAACCTGCCAAGGGCTGATGTGAGACTCCTCTTCAGGAATGTTTGAGAGGAACATCTGTACTTGCTTGTTTTTTGCTCAGGAGTATTACAAGTTTGGTATGCTCTGGTATTGATGGTGCTACTTTTGTTAGTTGCCTGTCATCATTACTTCCTTCTATCTGTGATGGTACAGGGTTAGACGTGTTGCTATTCAACACGGCTTCCTGCTTAGTTTGGTCCAATGCCTTTGTTTTGCCAGATAGATCATTGATGCTTTGGGGCAGAGATGAATGTGTTACCTTTTTGATGGTTGTTGCCTTGGACTTGTGGATAAGTGTCCTTTGAGCGGTCTTCAATATAAACATTTGCTCCGCCATCCCTTTTGTGCCAGTGCTAGGTTTTTCTTTTGGACTTGACAGCGATGGGGAAGTTTTGTTTGATATGACTTGAAGAAAACGTGGGTTCGCCATCATGAGATTAGTAATTTTCAGATTCACCTATGTTGGTAAATGTTGCAGGAGTTATACAATTTTATATGCTAACATTGTACATTTATTCGTTTATTTTTTTTACGTAGAATTCACAAATTATTTAGTCATGGGGAATACTTAAAAAATAGATAACACAGATACAAGCATACAGTATCATAGTAGGTATTAATATGCCACTCTGCTCATTGTTCTTTGTTTTTTCAGTATTCTACCTGTTTTTGCTTGAGTTACTCTAGTCAACTTTTCTTCATTAGACATGTTCAACTATTTTGAGTTTCTAACATGGGTGTGTTTGTTATGCGTAATTGTGTACTTACACATATGCATTTAATTTTTTTAAATAAATATATCTTCAAGTGAAACATGCTAGGAAATGTACTTTACATGAAAGGATTGTTGAATATATTCAATATTATAAAAACTTTGATGTAATTAGAGTACAAAAAACACCTAAGCTCCTTATTCTCCTGTTCCTCCAACCTCAAGGCGCCCTTTAGTAGCATATATTGATGATGTGCTAATGGTACTCAGTATCATTTTCCTTTTATAGCTTTGGTAGAATTTTATGTGATGGGCCAACCCTGGAGCCAAGTATTCTTCTTATGATTTGAAACAATTTCTAGCACTTTCCTCTTTAAGGCATTACATTGTTTCTTTACATCTTCCACTTCATGAGAAAAACTTGACACAGCGTTCATTTTTTTACTCATTAAAGTTCCTCCAAATGCACATACACGGTTGGGTGGAGGTTTCAGCAATAAACGCCCCATGACGTGGTCATAATGTCTTAGCACTTCGTCTAAGACCTTTATTTTAAGATAACAAGATGTATATTCACAAATTCAGCAGCATCCATGTTGTTACAGTGTTTGACCTTCTAGATGGATTAATAGCTAAGTACCCTGCTCGATCCTAACAGTGCAACCTCTGGATAGATCATATGAAGGTCACCAAAGTAAATAATACAACTAGAGTTCAAAAGGCATCAAATAGCAGAAGGAGCCCCTCTGAATTGCTAGGGTCCTGTGATCACTGTGTCACTGAAACCAAGCTATACCTGGCTGTGGAGCCCATACCTAGAGCAAAACTGGTCCTGGGTGCTTGTGTTCTGGATCAAGGAAGACCTGGCTTGGCAGTCCAGGTTGGACTGTCCCCCTGAGGAGCAGGACCAGATTTGCATATGGCTGGGTCCAAACTGAGGTGGCGTGGTGAGCAAAAGAACGATGGCTGGAGTGCTACCCCGAGCCATTGCCAGTGGATAGACTTATTGCAAGCAGCCTTCATCACCTTATGTGTGTTTCAGAATTGCAAGGTGGCATCTTCATTGATGATTTTACAAAGCTTCTCTTTTGCCAGAGTAGAAGATTCAGGACCACTAGAGCTCCACATCTTTGCTTACATTTTGTGCGACGTTGGGCATTGAAACAACTCTAGACTAGGATTAGTGCATGAGCATGTTGCATCCTTGTTCGATGGATACAGGCCCTTCGCCTAAGGTTTGCAACAGTGAGAGCTATGGATTTTATTGTCCTGCAGAACTGAACACTGCTTGCGGGAACATGATTTTGGGGATGTTTATGCCAGCAGAGCAGTAAAGGGCTCGCAAGCCAATATTTCTCAGTTCACGTGCATGCAACAACGGAGGAGAGAAGGCTCACACAATCCTAGACGACACTCAACTCATCCTCTCCCTCACCAAGGACCCACGCACCGCCAAAACCAACATCCACGATGTAATGAAGGCCATCGCCGACTGGATGAGGAGCAGCCGTCTGAAACTGAACTCGGACAAGACGGAGGTCCTCATCCTCAGACCCAACCCCTCAGCCAGGGATGACTCCTGCTAGCCAACCACTCTGGGGACAGCACCGACACCCACCGACCACGCACGCAATCTCGGATTCATCCTCGACTCCTCCCTCTCCGTGTCCAAACAGGTCAACGCCGTCTCCTCCTCCTGCTACAACACCCTCCGCATGCTCTGCAGGATCTACAAGTGGATCCTGACCGAAACAAGAAGGACGGTGACACAGGCCCCCGTCAGCAGCAGGCTGGACTACGGCAACGCACTCTACGCCGGAATCCCAGCCAAACACTTACGACGACTACAGCGCATCCAAAATGCCTCCGCCTGACTGATCATCAACGTCCCCCGTAGCAGCCACATCACCCCCCACCTGATAAACCTACACTGGCTCCCCGTCGACAAGAGGATCACCTTCAAACTCCTCACCCACGCACACAAAGCACTCCACAACACCGGACCAGCCTACTTGAACAGCAGACTCAGCTTCCACAACCCAACCCGCCAGCTCCTCTCCGCCAGCCTGGCCCTCGCCGCCGTCTCCCGCATCCAACGAACAACCTCAGGCAGCAGATCCTTCTCCGACCTCGCCGCCAAGGCCTGGAACACCCTTCCTACCCACCTACGGCAGACCGAAGACCTACTCGCCTTCAGAAGACTCCTCAAGACCTGGCTCTTCGAACAGTAGCGCAGCTTCCCCCCCTCCGTCAGCGCCTTGAGACCCTCACGGGTAAATAGCGCCCTCTACAAATAGATTGATTGATAGAAATGGATTCATTGCACTCACTTATTTATTTTATTTCTATTTTATTTTATTTTAAGGTTTTATAGAGCGCGAACATGACCCGTGAGGGTATCAGAGCGCTTTACAGATACAATGGAGTAATACAGGGTCACGGCAGGTCATAGCACACAAAAAAAACAGGTAAAAACGATAAAAATTAGTACATAGGAGCGCTTACAGAGAAACAGGGGGATGAAGGTGGGACAGGGTAGCAAACAGGTACTGTACCTGGGGGATATGATAGGCTATACAGAAGGACAAATTATAATACAATGAACAACAAAGGTAATGTACAAGGACGCAGGATAAGGCAATAGTCTCTCAGATGGCTGAGGGAACGAGATTAGCCAAGGAATTTACCCATGAGAAAGGCCTTGGCCTCTTTTTTGAAGCGAGAAAAGGAAGGGATTTTTCTAATGTCGGGAGGGAGGGAGTTCCATATTCTTGGTGCAGCTCCGGTGAAAACCCGATTGTAGGTTTTTATTTTCCTAAAGCGTGCAGGCCGGAGTAGGAGGGCCTTGGTCGATCTTGAGTTTCTGTTTCCTCCAGATAGCACAAGCTTCTGTGCAAGATACGCAGGGGAGTTAGAGTGAAGGGCCTTGTGCGTGATGCATGCCAGCTTGAGCTGAATCCTCGCCTCGAAGGGGAGCCAGTTTAACGCTTTCAAGTGAGGAGTGATGTGATCAAAAATGTTTTTGCCTGTAAGTAGTCTGGCGGCTGCTTTGAGGCAGGCTTTTAAGGGTGCCAGCGAGATCTTAGGTAAACCAGAGAGGGTGGAGCAACCGTATTCCAGTCGAGAGATGACTAATGATTGGACAGCGAGTTTTAGGTCCGGAGCGTCTAGAAAGGGTTTCAATTTCCATAGGTAGCTCAGGTGGAATCTGGCCGATTTCGCCATTGTGTTGATGTGGTCTCGCATATTAAGGTTATAATCCAACGTAATTCCCATAGATTTGGCTGAATTCACAATGGTCGGGGAAGAGTTTAAGGCTGTGATGGCTTTAATCCATGTCTGGATGTCGGGGTTGTTCTTGGG
The DNA here is from genome assembly GCF_964261635.1 of Lissotriton helveticus. NCBI lineage: Eukaryota > Metazoa > Chordata > Amphibia > Caudata > Salamandridae > Lissotriton > Lissotriton helveticus. The sequence continues at coordinate 744,016,405 of NC_136073.1, forward strand.
TGGGGAGATTAGAAGGAACTCAGTTTTCTTGACATTTAGTTTTAGTTGATTGGAGGAGAGCCATCTGACGGTCAGCTTCAGGGCTTCATTCAGGGTGAGGATCTCTGCAAGAGATGAGATTTTTATGTAGATCTGAGTGTCATCTGCGTTCATATGGAAGGAGATATTTGCATTGCGCAGGACTTCGGCAAGGGGTTCCAGATAGAGATTGAAGAGGGTGGGGGACAATGTTGATCCCTGAGGCACTCCCACCGTGACCGCGGAGAGAGCGGACAGTTCGCCATTGACTAGAAATCTCTGAGATCGGTTATGGAGATAGGATCTGAACCAGTCGAGGACTGTGCCTTCTAATCCCATCCTGAGTTTAAGGCGTTCGAGTAGCATCACATGGTTGACCGTGTCGAAGGCCGATGATAGATCAAGGAGGATCAGGAGACAGGTTTTGTCTTGGTCAAGGGCTTGAAGAGCGTCATCAACGATGTGGAGCATGGTGGTTTAGGTGCTGTGCCCCGATCGGAAGCCTGATTGACAGTTATCGAGTAGATGGTAGTTGTTGATGTGGTGACTTAGCTGTAATTGTACACACTTTTCCAGCACTTTCGCCAGGAGAGGAATGTTGGAAATTGGTCTAAAGTTGTCTGGGGAGGCTGGGTCCAGCGCCGTTTTTTTCAGAATGGGTAGGACTTGGCCTGTTTTCAGCGAGGTCGGTATTGATCCCTGTCGTAGGGAGGCATTGATGATTGCACTCCAGCTAGGAATGATGGATTTGGTAACCGTCGCGAGACAGTTTGAAGGGAGCGGGTCATTGAAGTGGTTGTTGGGGTTCAGGGAGGCAAGGATTTTCGCGACAGCGACTTCGTCATAGGATTCAAATTCGGACCAGTGAGCTAGATTCTTTGGTAAGGATCGTGGCGGCAAGGAAGGGGAGGCAAAGGGTCAAAGTTCGGAGGGGGTAAGGAGGCGGCCTTGAGTTCAGTATCTAAGGGTTTGATTTTGTTTGTGAAAAATGAGGAGAAACCCTGAGAGGAGATGAGAGACTTGGGGTTTTCTTTCACTGTTTTGGACAGTTTGTTCGATTGTAGTTTAACCATCTCAAAGAGTTTGCGAGGTCTGTTCTGGGCATTTCATAGTTTCGCTCTGAAGAATTCTTTTTTTGAGTTGACGATGTTCTTGTTGTAGATATTTCTGGCCTGGCGAAGGAGTTTTAGGTGGTCTGTTGAGGGGTGCTGTCTCCAGGTTCTTTCATGATGTCGGAGGGTTCTTCTCTCGTTGTTGAGGGAACCAGTGAACCATGGGTTTTTATCTCTGACTTGAGTTCGTTTTAGTTTAAGAGGGGCTAGGTCATCCAATATGCTTGACATAGTAGCTGAGTAATGATCATTGAGGTCACTGACCGAGGTGATGTGGGGGGGGGGGGGTGATAGGTCAGTTTTGCAGCGGATCTCAAGCATGTTAATGTCTAGGTTTTTGGTGTCTCTGACCCAGCGTTTTGGGAGTACCTGTTGTGGTGTCCTTGTCTTGCGTGTGCTCGGTAACAGAAAGGCGATGGTATGGTGGTCAGACCAGTCGCAGGGCTCTATCGAGGTGAGCTTGACGGTGGTTTCCTTGGAGATGATCCAGTCAAAAGTGGCTCCTTTCAAGTGGGTTGGAAGAGGGCAAGCTTGGGTCAGGGCTAGATCGGCCAAGAGGTCCTTAATGCCGTTGACATGGGGATCCTTAAGATCATTCCAGTGCAGGTTGAAGTTGCCGAGGAAAATGTCCTTGGAGTTAGGGGAGTTCTTATCCGTAATAACTTCCATGAGGTAGTCAGTGAAAAGTTTGTTTGTGCCTGAGGGGTGATAAAAGATGTGTAGGTTACATATGTGGATGGTGCTACTGAAGACTGAGAGGGCTAGATGTTCGCAGGAGTCAGTAGTATTCGTTAAAAGCTCAGTGACAAGGAGGTTAGCACGATGGATGCAGGCAATTCCACCTCCTTTTTTGTTATGTGGTCTGTCGAGCCTGACAATGTTGAAGTTTGGGGGGATTAAGAGGTCGAGGCATGGGGATGAGGATTCATTAAGCCATGATTCTGTTAGAATGGCTATGTCGGTGTTGTTGTTCAGAATGAGTGCGGCGACATCGGCCGCATGCTTCACTGCAGAACGACAGTTGATTAAGAGACCCGTCAGGGCAGGGAGAGGAGTGGTGGCGAGGGTCAGGACGGACAAGTGTCAGTGGAGAAGTGTGGCTCAGGGGTTAGAGGCGGCAGACCCGGAAGCTGAGATCGGTCCTGGACCAGGGTTCAATTCCCCGCCTCGGTGGGTCTTGGACTAAAAATTCCACGGACTCGATAATTCTCGCCCCGGTGCCTCCTCGACTCACGGGTTCACACTCTGCGACTCTGGGCAATAGCTTGCTTAATCTCCACAACGGCCCCTCGCGGCGGGATGCCTGACTTTCACCTTGTGGATACCCTGCTATCTCACAGGGGAATATCAGGATGGGTTCCCTAAGCAAGCGCCGGGACACCCACTGCGGGTAGCCGTGCGCTATATAAGCACAATCTACATTTACATTTACATTTACAAGGGCACTGGCGTAAGGTTGCTTCTGAGCATTCTTCTATTACTGGGGGGGGCTTATCTGTGTGGGTCGATGGCTACCTTGTGGATGGGGTGTGCGGCACTCACATCAGGTAGACAGGGAGAGATAGGGGCTGTGTTAAGGTCCAGGAGGAGTTCCTGGATTTCCTTTTCGGTGAGATCTAGAAGATTAGTTGTGGTGAGGGAGAGGTTTTAGGAGAGGGCGAGGTCAAGGGGTTCCTCCTCAGACAGGCAGCTAGTGTGCTTGTGAGGGCGCAGATGTCTTGAGGTTGTCGAAAGTGGTCGTTTGGGGAGCTCTGGGATTAGAAGGGAGGCAGTCTAGGGCATGAGCTTTGCGAAGGAGAGTTCAGCGAGGTGGAGGAGTTTTGTAAAATCAAGGATTGAGGAATGGAGGTTCTGAATTATTATGGAAGCTCTGGAGTGCAAGGAAAAGATGTCTGCGGAGTGGGGTGTAGGAGGGCATGGGTTGACTGAACTGGGAGTCGTAGGAGAGGTGGCTTGAGTGTTAGAAGTGTTGGCCTGATCTGGTACAGTAGGAGTCATTGAGGGGTGTGGGGCTTGGTGGCTAGGATGGATTGTGTGTGGGGTCATAGAGGGAGTGGCTTGATTGTTAGCGGAGCGGGTTTGACCTGCTATAGCCCAGGCCACTGGTGACGTAGAGGTAGTGGTCCTGGGGATCGAGGAGGGAGCACGGATGGAGGGGGTCAAAGGTTCAGTGTTAGGTTCGCTCGGGGCGGTTGAAGGAGGCCTGATTGGGTTAAGGTGCAATGTGATGGGAGCCGTGGATTCTGAGAGGGAAGCATGGGGGGGGTGGACTCATGTGGGGGGGGTGGACTCAGGTCCATAGCGTTAGGGAAGATTGTAGGCGTAGTGATGGGATTCGGGTGTTCTGTATTGGGCAAGGGGGTAGGTGTACGATTTGGCTGGGTGTTGTTCGGCGACCCTGTGTCTTGAACATAGTTTCGGAGAGTAATGAAAAGCTCTGAGAATTTGTCAAGGTTTTTAGGTGAGGCTTGGGTCAGTACAATGCCGTTTTTGTAGAGGGTGATGGTGAGGTCAGCTCGAAAAGTTGTTGAAGGCGCTATTGTGAGCTTAGTGCCGTAGGGAATGATCCTGGATGAGTGAACAATAAGGAATAGTGAGAAAGTGTTACGCCAAGCAGGGATTCTTCTGGAGTAAAAAACCAGGTCATTGGTGTCAGTGGCTAAGTCCGCACAGAAACGTAGGTCTGCAATCAGTGTCTCGGGATGGTTTTTCAGGGTGAGGTGTTTTAAGGCTTTTGAGGCATTTTAGGGAGGTTTGGAGGGTAGACCAGTGTGAAAGCGTTTGAACCTTAGGCGGTTAAAGCAGGGCCAACCATGATGGCCAGGGATGGGTATGCACGAAGCAAACTGGATCAGTGAGCATCCGACATTGGGGTCATCATCAAACAGTTTTTATGTGTTAAAAGTAGTCTCAAGGTTTAAATAAGAGTGAGTAGACCACTTTAAGATTGAGGAGAGGTAGAGAGCGGTCATTTTCCTGCTGCCGTGGGTAGTGAGAGGTGAAGATGCCTGTCGTAATTTGAATCTGTAGGTTGGGTTAGTGCCACTACAAGATGGTCGCCACAGAGATAGAGGAGAGAGTAGTCCTCTTTCAGTTGCAGTGAGAAATGAATAAGCAGTCCTCTTTCTGTTTCTGTTGTTGTTGCTGCAGTTAGGGTTTGTGCAGGCTTCTTTCTGTGGAGGCAGTTTGCCTAACAGCGCAGTCCTCTTTCTATGGGCACAGATTAGGGGCAGCCATTTTGTCTCAGGTTGAGCTTAAAACAACAACAACATGGTGAATTCGAGCAGAAAATGTTATTCCTCAATTTCACTTGGCTGAAAGTTTGTGTGAAGCTAATTTACCCATTTATTTGTTTTCTTTGTTTTCTTTTAGCCAAAAACAAATAGTCACAAAAAGAGTCAAGCGCGCAAAAATCACTCAAAGTGTTAGAGTGAGTGAGTACGCCTCGCACCCACTCTGCTTGCCGTCTGCCCCAGAAAGTAATCAATAAGCGGAGATGCCGACAGACAGCTCTGAGAGCACTCTGAGGCCATGCGGCGGTGCAGTAAGGGAGAGAGGGCGGCGGGCTGACACGACAGTTGCACCTCAACCCTTTCCCTGGTTATGACCACGGGAGCGCTGGGAGAGGTGGGAGGGTCGTGCGGGCCACCGCAAAAGCAGTCAGGAGGCACCGTCTTTCGGGAGCGGGAGGGGGGGCAGGGGGCCACCCTTACCTTGATCCTCGCCAGTAGTGAGCTGCTGGAGCCTTACTGTGCAGAGACGTCCAACGGGAAACCTCGGGACTTCGGCAGGGAGGGCGGCCGGAGGTTGTGGTGATTTCCGCAGGCAGGACTGGTCGGGCAAAAACAGCGCTGGCGGTCGCTCCGTTTAATGTTTTTGCAGAGACGTCCACTGGAACCTCGGGGACTTCAGCAAGGAGGGCGGCCAGAGGCCGGTGGTGGCCTCCGCAGGCAAGACTCGTCGGGCGAAAAAGCGCTGGCGGTGGCGGTCGCTTCGTTTCAAAGTCGGCGGCAGGCTCCAGGAGGTGAAAACCAGTCGAGAAAACAGCAGCGGAAGCCCCCGGCAAGCAGCAGGCGATTCCCGCGGCTCGAGCTCGAGAGGTCGAGAGAGGAAAGACTCGCCGCCCAAGTCCGTGGATTCCAGTAGAAAAGGTAAGATAGTCTCTCTAAAGTAGCCAGATTACCCCGATGGGATTGTTGAGCTCGATGGGGGAGGTTTGCATCTTACACCTCCGACTTTCTTGGTTACAAACAGCAACCAAATTGCCCAGTCCTCCAGACTTTTGGGTCTTAAACATTATGCAGGTAGGCTAAAGCGGCAGGTACCGAATCCCAGTGGTGTCACTGGTAGATTTTTGAGTGTCAACGGTACAATTATACCCCTAAGCCATCGTGGTCCATCTTGTGGAGTTCTTTTGACCAGCCCCATTCTTGAAGGACCCTTATAAGTAGAGTCACTGGAGTAATGCAATTCTGTGGTTATGACATTTTCCACATAACTAAGGATTTACTGCACGTGCTACATAACCCACCATCTGCTGCGTAAATTGATCCAAAAACGTTTGTAGCTCAAACTCATCAAAGGTTGCTAAAAAAGTGACACCTGTCACACCAAAGGGTCAATGGTCACCCCTTGGTTGCTGACGGCTGATGAAAGTGTTAAGCCTTTACAAATAAGATGGAATCTTTGCCCAGTCAGTATTAATGAGTGTTCACATAACAAAATACATGCAAAATGCTGCCACCCAATGTCCAGTATCATGCTACATAGTTTGCCCTTTCTTGTTATATTATTTAATCAACTTGCAGCATAATTTGACTGCTATATCATCTCGCTGATCCTGATTTTGGTGGATAACTTGAAATGCAAAGCGGTAGAACTACGAGAGTGACTTGTAGAAAATAAAGTGCATGATGCAAACTATACACAAATCTGGGCCCCCACCCCTCTCCGCATCCTTGACTATCCAGGGTAGCACTGGCAAACCCACTCTGTAGATAACATCCAGGTCCCAGAGGCACCCATAATCTTATGTTTTGGGCACCCTTAAAAAAACGGATCTATAAAAAACCTAAATATTGTAGAGCCCTAACGATCTGCAGAGCAACACAATAGCTTTCTGCTATCTTGGCACAGCATTTATCCTGCGGCTAATTGGCTTCTATTCACCGCTCAGTCAGAAGCCCAGAGCCATCCTCAAGCCGCTGCACACCAGGGATGGCTGGGTGAAATAGATAGATTTAAATCAGTAAATGACACAACGCTGTGATTGTTAAGTCCTGCATTGAGTCAGATCCTGCATTTAAATTCTCCTGCCGCAAACGTCTCTGCTCCAACTAATTGGATAAGGATTGTCAAGATCTAGGCTGCTGGGAGCTTCTGGGGCTTATTGTACTTCTAAAAAACAAAGACGGAAAATTGTGTTATAAAAATTTCGTGGAAAAATAATCAAGGACTAAAATGATGAAAGGTATGTGCATTTAAGGGAAATATAGATTTAATATTCCAAAATCCATAAGCCCACACCTTGAAGATATATATATATTGTCAAAGTACATAAATGTGGAGTTAAATATAGAAAATCTATACTTATCTTTCGATATTTCAGGTTCGATATTGTGTCCTCAATATTACCACACTAGTATATTCTGTCTATGATATTCAGTGGGCACACTTCTGAGGACCGCACATGTACACATTAGGGCAATATTGGACTCAGTTGTGACCCATTACTTCATTACCCTTAACTCAGGTTTACGTTTGTCCCTTAGATATAAGGATTTCACCACGCCCATTGTCAGGATCAACATTCATTGTGTGAATGATTTTAATTTGGATCAATTCTCTGTAAATTTTAGTTGAGTTGATATCGGTGATCGTACAGTCCTGGATGTATTTTGTACATCACAGCTATAAAGTACAGTTATACAACCAGTTGTGGCTCAATCCAACTAAACTGAGCTGGACTGGATACTGAAGGAGGGCAGGCCAGAATGCGGACAGACAAAAAGAATGGGCAAATTGATCCGCATTTATCACCGAGTTTAAGAGACCACCCGAAGACAAAAAATGGCGTTGGGCTTATCAACAAAAGCTCCCATTCAAGTAGGAGGAGGCTGCAGCAAATGGGGAGGCCTTTACTACCTATTCCTGAGGAGGTCAGACCTAGACCTGCCAGGAGACCTGTCTTTTTCACTAGATGTGCTGCATTTTGCATGTAGTGGTTTCTGTGGCAGGTTCTAGCACCACCCGGTACAAGTAGCACATCTCCATCCTTTCTAACTAGACTCCTGCAAGAGCCACATGGAGCAGGCCAAATTGACATAAATATCATTAGTGTGGCATCTGCAGCAAAGATGTAACCCAGCGAATAGGGGGAATACTGAAACATACTTTATGGAGTCTTTTACTACTCACCAGGAGGCACAAGAGGCCATTTTTCTTTCTTAGTGCAGTGACTCAATTTTCTATGATTGCATTAGTGCCAAATGCACCCTTGGTATATCTCTGGGCATTGAATCAGAAAGATTCCTTCATTCTTCCAGTTCAGTTTCTATGCCATTTGGTAGGGGGAAACTTCAGTCATTGCTTAATTTGTGCCGGTGTTTGCCAGTGTTCAGCACTTATTTACCAATACTGGAACATTCTTATGAAAGTCAACCACATGGTGACGCTGTCTGTCTTCTTTTCAACAGAACACATAAGTACAGTGTTTAACAATTGAATATATATTAACAGTAATTATACCAGCATGTCCAGGTCAAATCTATAGCTTTAGATCACCTGGAATAGTCCAGATTGTTGCATACATAAGAGGTTGGTAGGTAGCGTTGATACAAATATTTGGCAGTGCTGGCCGAAGCAGCGTCTCATAGTGGCTTTCTGAGGATTATGGAGAGCCCTACACCTATATTTTTACAAATAAAGGACTGACCTGAATTCTGCAGCAAACATCTGTTTTCTCTATGCAGCACTGTTACTTGGCACTTAATTCTCCGATTGAAATCATATCAAGTGGCAGAAACACAGAAGATTATTCCAATCTGTGGCTGTGCAGGTCGCATAAACGTTTCATATTTTCCAATAATTTGCAGAGTGCATTTGTGACTGTGCAATGTCAGCAGCATGAGAATAATTTATATTGTGCCTATGCAGATTATAGAGGTGACAAATGTGTGTAAAGTGATAACGGGAGTTGTAAGTTCAGAAGGGTTTATATCGCCTACTGCAAAAGTGCTGCTCCTGCATCTGTGCTTTGCTAGCCCTCCATCCTCTCAGCCAAGGCACTGTGCTCCACCTATAAAATAGTAGTCATTCAGGGCAGGAACATTGGTGTGCTTCTATTCTGCTTTTCAATTATAAGAGTGTTAGAATTGCTGTGCAACCAGGAGCTGTGTTGTGATGTCGGTTTCTGTGCCGCGTAGGCACAGAAAGGATCTATGCGCCTCTTTTTGGAGTCTTGAGGGCATACATTAACTCAAAATATCCCCTAGTTAATGCATGTTTTTCGCACAGTAGAGCTCAGAAACACAAAAGAGTCAATCATTGTCCTGTGTTTCCTATTTCTTCTGGCAGAAAAACATCCATAACTATGAGACAATTTGAGTTAACATATGCACTCAAGATGCCAGAAAGAAGAGCACAGATCCGAATGTGCTAATACAGCGCAGACCTCCCTGTTCTGGTCTGGATGTGACTTTAACAGACCATTGTAATATAAAACTTTACTCCTATTTTTTTTAATTGAGGTTATCCAGAATTAAAAATGGTCTCTATGATGCCCTACAGTCACCTGGTCACATAAGTCTGAAATTTGCATAGTTTCCTCTCACTGCATGGATCCTTTTAGATGCGACCAGGGAAATCTCCGGCACCCACCATGCGGTAAGAGGTTTCAGTGCATGTGGACATCAGCATGCCTGGTCGCTTCCCATGCATGTCCTTTACGCCCTGATTATGAGTGGCCCGTTGAATCGAGATCCCAGCTAAACACCTATGTGTATATGGACCGCATTTCTATCTGATAACGTTTTAATTTGCTAGCCAGACTCACCCTAGGCACTACACAACATTGAGCCTACCTACCTAACTAGTCGCCTCTCCTTCCACAAACCCTCTAGACACCTCTGCTCAACCGGACTCCTACTCGCACACATCCCCCACATACACAGAACCAGAAGTCGAGGCCGGGCATTCTCCGAGAGCTTCTTCCTTTTCTTGAGTTCCACAAGAAGGTGAAGATCTGGCTCTTTGAATAGCCCCGCTCACCCTCGGAGAGGCTAGACTCTTACCCAGTTGATGATGTGCTCTACAAATCCACATAACATAACACAACTGAGGAGAAACACAGGAACCCAGATATATGTTGGTCTTTGCTACAGATATACTCTAGTGTTAGAGAGGCTATAGGGTAGTGTCAATATTTTAACAATTCTCAAAATGTCAATTTTTGCACATTCTTAAAGCAATAAATCAGGGCTAGGGGCATATGTTACTTTCCAATCAGCTTCTCACGGTTTGCCAAATATGGACATTTATAGTTTGGTAACATTTCCGCAGTGTCTAGAGAATCCAGTATTCTGCTGTGCTGCCAACCCATGCAGGCGCATAGCCCAGAGATATTGTCAGCAAGAGAATTGAACTGCAACACCACACTTCTGCTAAATTGTCTTCTGAAACGATCCACCTATGCTGCATCCAGCGGGGGTCGGTGTGCACCATAAATCCAGTGAAAAACAATAAATACAAATTATTGCCACAGCTAGGCGATGTAAGAAAATCACCCTCTGACACTGAGTTGTTCTCTTGTGAGAGAGCTAGAACATAGATGCCACCTTTTCCTAAATCAACATTTTATAGGGTTTGAATATGACAATTACATCAACTGATGTACTAAATTCCCCCAGGCACACTTTTTGTGAAGTAATATGTTCACACAAAGTTGCAATGAAGAGTCTGATCTAATACAGGGCTATATTAACATCCCTACCTCCATTGTCTCCAACACCTGTGCACACTCACAGTACGGCTCGTTTATATCATACATGAAGTAACAGTCTGTTCCTCTCCGACACACTGTGTTCATTGCAGTAATAGCCTATGGCCTTTCTGCAAACAAATAACCGCAGTGCTCTGTGACGGTGTCCATAATACCAGGGGCGGCTGGTGACATTTGAAAGTGGTGAGGCGTAAACTAATTTGCATATTGCACCGCAGCGAGCGAGCGCAGCGAGCGAGCCCGAACCACCTTGCATCCATCCATACATCATTCATGCATCCACCCATCCATCCATCCACCCACCCACCCACCCATCCATCCACCAATTCTGCATCCATCCTGCATCCATCATTCATTCATGCATCCACCCATCCATCCAGCATCCATCATTTATTCATGCATTCACCCATCCATCCATCCTGCATCCATCATTCATTCATGCATCCACCCATCCATCCATCCACCCATCCATCCTGCATCCATCATTCATTCATGCATCCACCCATCCATCCTGCATCCATCCATCCATCATTCATTCATGCATCCATCCATCCACCCATCCACCCACCCATCCATCCACCCATCCATCATCCATTCCTGCATCCATTCCTGCATCCATTAATGCATCCACCCATCCATCCATCCATCCATCCATCCATCCATCCATCCTGCATCCATCATTCATTCATCCACCCATCCTGCATCCATCATTCATTCATGCATCCACCCATCCATTCACCCATCATTCATCCTGCATCCATTCATGTGTCCACCCATCCACCCATCCATCCACCCATCCTGCATCCATTCATGCATCCACCCATCCATCCATCCATCCATCCTGCATCCATCATTCATTCATGCACCCATCCATCCACCCTGCATCCATCCTGCATTCATCATTCATTCATCCACCCATCCTGCATCCATCATTCATTCATGCATCCACCCATCCATTCACCCATCATTCATCCTGCATCCATTCATGTGTCCACCCATCCACCCATCCATCCACCCATCCTGCATCCATCATTCATTCATGCACCCATCCATCCACCCATCCATCCTGCATCCATCATTCATTCATGCACCCATCCATCCATCCACCCATCCATCCTGCATCCATCATTCATTCATCCACCCATCCATCCACCCATCCAGCATCCATCATTCATTCAATCATGCATCCATTCATCCACCCATCCATCCACCCATCCATCCACCCATCCATCATCCATCCTGCATCCATCATTCATTCATCCACCCATCCTGCATCCATCCTGCATCCATCATTCATTCATGCATCCACCCATCCATTCATCCACCCATCATTCATCCATCATCCATCCATCCATCCACCCATCCTGCATCCATCATTCATTCATGCACCCATCCATCCACCCTGCATCCATCCTGCATCCATCATTCATTCATCTACCCATCCACCAATCCTGCATCCATCCTGCATCCATCATTCATTCATGCATCCACCCATCCATCCACCCATCATTCATCCTGCATCCATTCATGCATCCACCCATCCTGCATCCATCATTCATGTATTTTTATGACCATATAACTTGCACACAGCTTGTCAGTGTTTAATACCAGTCTTGAACCTTGTACTCCAGCACCAATGATACATGATTAATATTAATTGTTTTTAAAAACATGTATTTATTCGACACCAATTTCACACCTTAGTCGGAACATCATTTTTATTTGTTTTTTAAAATATCTATTTATTTAACACCAAAGTAAGTCATGTATACATTTTTATGGTTCGATAAGAGGCTCGAACCTGGTTTCCCAGCACCAAAGTCGGCCGTGCTATCCGTCAGGGGTTATGTAACCGGGCTATGTAGTGACCAGCCAATCCTGCTCCAGGATTGGCTGGGGGGGCACCATGACTCCTCGCCCAGTCGCCCTGTGTAACCCCGGGGGCTGCGGCCCGCCCCCTGGTCCTCTCTCTAAGGGGGAATTCACAAGAAAACGATCTGCGCATGCGCGGGCATGTTTGTGCCCAAAAATACACTTGCGCAGCTGCAGCAGCCCGATCCTCCCCTCCCCCCCCCCCCCCCCCTTGCGCACTCCGGGAAGGTCGGGTGTCTCCCGGTTTCCCGGCCGGCAGATAGCACAATTTTTTTAAATAATTGTGTTTGGCTTCTAGTGACGACGTGGTGGGTCCATGGGGCTTAGTGGGGCTTTGCCCCTACGCCCCAATGGACGCACCGCGCCTGCATAATACCCAAAAGCTCCAACATAGAACCAAAGGATTCCAAATCTTACAAAATGGCCTATTTGTCGATGCCAAAGTGTGTCTAATGTTCTCTAGAACAAACTTCTGGCATCGTTTGTGAAACTAGAACATAATGTTTCCACATTATTTGTATTACATTTTTGGGGGGGGGGCATTCCAAAAAATTACAAATAGCAATGTTTCTCAAACTAATTCTTACAGGAAGCTGTTGAGGGATATAACATATAGTGGAAGGGAATTAGACCAAACTTGGCATGAAGGTAGAACTTTACTTAAGGAAGTACGTTGTTTAGTGTAAATGCGTTCAGTAGTTTTTAATAAATTAGCATTAGAAAAGTGATTTTGTAGTCCTCAAATTGAACCAGCCTGTCAATCAAGCTTTGGAGGATCGACTTATCTGGACTGGGGGTTCATGTATGGTTTATGAACCTGGGGTCTCAAAACATCTGAAAGATCCAAATTTAAAAAAAAGATCCAATTGGACAGGCAGCCTTTTCTCCCATCGTCCATTTTGCCGACCCAACTGTGTGCAACTTGAGCAAAAATATTACAGCAGTCATCACGGGACATGGGGACTTAGTCCTAGCATTCTGAAAAAACTGAAAGAGGGTAAGTGACAGCATCCCCTGACCCGCTGGCTTAAGTGGAGGGCACCAGAGGGATCCTCCATGTCATTTATTATTTTTAAATTACAATTTTGCCACAGGGTTTGCAGACCATGAGGTCATCTTCAGAACCGCCTCTGTCGTCCACCAGCCCTTATACATATCTGTAGTGTTCTGTACCGTAAATATATCAGCATAAGACAAACATAAAGACAGAGTTTGAGATTTAAACCCTGATTCTGAATTGTGAAAAATGATTTGGGTGACAATGACGGCATCCTGTAGTCAGTGGCAGCTGACATGTAGCGAGGGTGGTGCGTCGGGTGACACAAAATAAATAAATACATAAAATAAATGCACTTACCTTCCTGCGTGACACAACGTCCTCCTCCTTCGGTCTTCTTTCAAGGCAGGCTCCAACGCGGGATCCAGCCAACACCCTTAACCAATCCTAGCGCTGCTCCAGGATTGGAGGGAGTGACCTTACTCAGCGCTCTCAAGAGCACTGAAGGCCTGCGCCTACTCTAACCCAGCTGTATAAGACAACTAGGCTAAAGAAGTTTAAAACGCGTATATCTGGCTGCCCATTGCATGTCGGCCGGCCAAAGAGACATGCACATATTAAACTTTAGAGCTCAGCTCCCTGCTGCCACTCGGCAGCGCTGGCCCCACCCCATCCTGTCACTCAGTTCGGGATGGGTTGGTTGCCGAAAAATAAAATGGTAATAAATAAACGTAATTATCATTATATTTTTCAGCTCTGGCCTGGGCTTTTCTTTGTGGGGCGATGTTTTTCCACTCAAACGGAGGAGCCTCCCTAGCCTGTAATTACTGCTACCCTGGTGTAGCTTATTTACTGGGTGATGTTATTCCCATCTTTTTTGTGTTCCTCATTTCAGAATGAGTCCTAACATGTAGAATCAGCATTTACTGCACTGAGTACTGAGGGGCATATTTACATGTTCTGGCGCATCTCTGCAAATCAGCAGGGATGCGCCAGAACAGATGCGTCATGCAATTTCCTCCTTCCACCACCACAGATGCGCCGCATTTCAATGCGGCGCACCATGGTGCAAAGAAGGGAAGATGCGTGACGCATCTTGTGGCGTATGGGTGGCGCATTGCTGGAGTCGTGTCGCAACTGTGACGCAACTCCTGCAATGCACAGGGGCCACCCATACTCAACGTGGTGCGTCACTCCTTACGCCTGCTCGGAGCTTTCCTGCGAAGGAACGCCCACCCTGCGACAGAACGCCCACATGAAACCTGATGCAGGTTTCATGTGGCGCAGGGCTTTACAACGTGACGCATCTGCCTAGATGCGTCACGTTGTAAATAAGTCGCAACGTGGCGCATTGTTTACACCGCCGCTGCGTCACAAAAGTGACGCAACGGCGGCGTAAAAGTGTCGCAAGGGGCTTGTAAATCTGCCCCTGAATGTTTAGCATTTATTTTTTTGCCTTTTCACCTGACAGATTTCACCCGGGTTTTCGCGGCAGAGTCTTTCAAGTAAAAATTGTTATGCTGTTTTGCACGAGTTTGGAGTGAAAATGAGTGCGAGATAGGTGGTCTCGCCCGATTCTAATGTATGGATGGATAGAAGTGTGTAAGTGCCCAGTGGCCTATATTTGTAATGTTTTGGGGTGAGATGAAGGGTTCTGTCCTTCAACAGTGCGAAGATAGCGATTCAAGCTGTTAAAGGGCACAGCTGTTTACACAATTACCTCCAAAGCAGCATCTGTGGAAGGAAAATGCCAGATGCACATCGCAGTACAACCAAAACCTTTTGCACCACAATAAACTGTGCTAAAATCAACAATTACCTGGAATGAAAAGAGCGGATAAACATGGATGGCCGAGCCATTAATTACAATCACTCATAGAACCTCATGACAGAATGCAACTTCTTCATTTAACATTCTATTTAAATAGTGCCTTATATTGGAAATAGTTTCAAGGCACCAAGAAAAAACGTTCATAAAATGTTTATTCTAATGTCATAAATATTTTACTTTAAATTGGAATGTAAAATCCTTCTTAAATTGTTTCTGATGTAATAGCGCCTTGGGCATCACAAGCATTGGGAAAGAGCCATAGAATTGACAATATAACTGTTTTGCTCAATTGCGCGTTAACCCCTTCCGCGTTCATGATGAGCTGAGCTCGTCATGAGTTGTGCCGCTCGCACGCTCATGACGAGCTCAGCTCGTCATGTAACGCGGCTTTTTAAAAAACGCAGCGCGCAGCGGGAAAACCGCTAGCGCGCATGCGGTTAAAGCAAAGGTATGTATGCTATTTCCCTGTTTTAGAAGTTAAGCTGTGACAAAGTACCGCTGCAGTGTGTTTGTGAATGGGGAGAGGGGAGTCTCCTGTCTAAAGTTTTGCATCTGCTAAGAGGCATGAGGGGTGTCTCCTCCATTAGGGCGGAGGAGCGTCACCCCACTGCTTTCTCACAGTGCGAGAAGCACAAACATAAAATGGTGATAACTACCATTTTATGTTTCTGCTTCTTGCACTGTGAGAAAGCAAAAGGGTTGGGCGGGGCTGCTCTGCAAGCAGGGTTGGGCAGAGGAGGACCGGAGTGCCTGCCCACTCCTGAGTGCACATGACTCGTTTTGTCTGCCTTCTGGGGCCGACCAAACCAGTCATGCACACTCTGCCCCTCTCCATGCAGGCTGCAAGTCAGCCTACATGGAGAACATGGCCAGGCCATTAGCCCCTGGCTGGGCGGCGTCCCGACCAATCACAATGCTGCTTGCAGTTTGGTGATTGGCTTAGGGACCTGAGCAAAAGCAGAGACAATGTGGGACCCCGCCGACTTAAAGGTAAGTTGTTTAAAAAAAAAAAATGTAACCCCCCACCCACGAGTCATGCCGGCCGCGACTGGTGACTTACAACAATGGCTGTTCATGTGTGTGATCTTTGCATCACCACTAAATGAACTTTTTACAAAATCATGGCCTTCAGTGGCTACATGGCCTACACATACAGATGGAGTTACCCGACTGGCAGATTTAGGACACAAATGCACATATCGTTTAAAGAACAGCTATGTAACTTGTTGAAAAAATAAGAGCAATTGTGTGGCTTTGATTCATGGACTTATGCTCTCCAAGGTGCCTGCAACAAAAATGTACCTGCTACCTTGAAAATGACAAGAAGACAGTAAATGCACTCTCTCTCAGCCCGGATGCTTGAAGTCTTTTCCGCGCAGAAAGAGCTCCAGGGGACCGCTCTGCAGAAGGCACCCGTAGAGAATCTCAGAAGCTCGTCATTTGCAGCGTCCAAGGGTTTTGTCTCGTGCGTCACTCACCAGGCGCTGCGACTATCCAGCTCTCACTGCTGGGCTGGAGAACAATGAGCCTTTTAACTCCAAGCCCAGATATTTCTTCTCTTTTTATGATTGAAGGGAGTTCTGAAACCGCGGACATGTTCCAAGGCACTCGCCACTGAAAGCAGGGAAAGCAAGCATTGGCAGAGTCAGTAGGTATGGGCAGGGGCGTAGGAGACTCTAAAATTCTGGGGGGGGGGGGGGGGGGACAACCTTGTGGACTTTCCAGTGACTCTATACAAATCACTGCCCATTAAACAAATACAATCGCATACTTTCGAACTGAAATATTGAAAAAAGCAGGTATGTTGTCACAGTTTGCATGTATGCTTTATTGTTATTTACATTCTTATAGTAATCAGACCAAATGTTAAAAAAACGTGTATATGAAACTTGCATTTTCATGCACCAAGCAAGCAAAGGTCGCTGACTTAGGGGTGGGGGCGTCGTGTTTGCAAGTGCATTATGGTTTGAAAAGTACCTGCTGCTGCATTCCTGGTCTCCAGCAATTTTCAGGCAACAATAAAAATGTGAAGATAACTTCGGTGAATAATGTTCTTTATTGCGAGAGATCGGAGGTCTGTCTAGTGGAAGATTTGACTCTTGATAAGGTAGCCACAGTGTGTTAATATGCCTGCTGCAAAGAACGTGTACCACGCAGATCACAAAATGCATATCATGTAAATAGGTCAGTGAGTTACTGCTTTTGTCTGAGAGATTCTGTTGGTATTTGCAGTTTACAAGTTAAAATCCTAACATTGAACAGTGAACTATTAACCGTCATCAAAGAGCTGCATGAAAACTTCAAGGTATAGATTAGAACGTTATGATTTTTCCTCAGTCTTTCCTTATCCTAATGTTGGAAAATGGGTTCATTAGGATAGAAATCAATTCCGATTATTAAAGAGAAACCCCCAACCACAGTGTTATGTTTTAACTTCTGAGTGTGTGCTTCTTTAGTGTTGCAAAGCCATCCTGTGCCCTGGGCACTCCCCAATGTTTTGCTGACTGGTACTGGTGGTACCTGACTCTGACTGACCCTGGCCTCTGCCTGAACAGGCACAGGGCCAGTGCTATTCTGAAAGAGACACTTAAAGATACTGTGAAAACACCTACATATACTAGGGTGCACTATGGGTTAGGGTACCCCTATGATTGGCATGACCTCTCCTATAAGACCCTAGTACATAATAGGGCAGGGAACTACATTTAAGACCCTAGAATATATTAGGACATGGCAGTTTAGAGGCCAGCAGCCCTTTCTGCGTTTGCATGTGTGCACTGCTGAAGTCTGAGGTCAGTTTAAAAGTAGCCTTGTGTTGTAGGACTGCTTTTAAAATGCAAACTGTGCCCAAACTTCACTTTTGGGTTTGGGGAACTTACAAATCGATCAACTACAATGCTGGGGCAAAATTAAGTTAAGTGGAAAAATGTTTTCAACTTAACTATGGCTGTATCATATTTGCCACATAATACTTCATCTGCTGCATAATCTAATGATTTGACCCAAAACAATTTTGTAGCTCAAATGGATCAAAAATGACTAAAAGAAATGTGACTTATGTTGCTGTGAAGTGTAGGGCCCTTTGCATAGGTTGACAGGTCACCTTTCCCACTGCTTCATTTGTATGTTACACAGGTACTAATGAGTCAAAAGCTTTGCAGAGGCTGTTAGTCTGTATAACTTTGTCAAAATAATAATCATAAAATGCACAGCATTACGCTGCAGCCTTTTTATTGAGGCATAATTTAGTCAACACTGTGACATAATTTTGGCCACCATTGCTGCATAACTCCAGTGGCCCGAAAGTAGACAGCACATGTTAAAAGTGTTTGTGCATGAAGCAGAGACCATGAAGTTTGCAAACTTAGGGACTGATTACAGTGGCAGGCCATCGAATCGGAGAATGGGACCGATGGCCTTCAAGGTGGCGGCCCAACGATAGGCATTACAATGCGACCGCCACTAAGGCGTTCGCAGTGCCTATCTTTTACATTGCAGCAGGTGCTGCTGACTGCATCATCCGCCGCAATATAAAAACTGACATGTTAAATATATCACTGCACTACGTGGAAGGCACAATGCGGTGCCTGCCACATGGTGCAGTGATATGTAGGGGGGCTTCTTAGATGCCCCCAGGTCCCATGTCTGGGGGCTGGGGGGGAAAGGGGCCTGCTACAGGCCTCCAATGTCCCTTTCCGCCAACTTTTCCATGGCGGGTAAACGGCCATGGCTAGGCTGGCGGGTAAGGGATATCGTAATCCCTACTGTGGTGTCTGGTAGGCACCACCAGCATTGTAGGAACCACAAGCCCCTCCGCCGCACTGGCGGGCTCAAGGAGCCATTCGGGTGCGTGACAGTTGGTCTTTCCGATCCTCAGGGAACCACCCGCCATTGTACTATGGCTGGCTGTGATGCAGTCAGCGATGGCGGTGGGACTGCCACTGACGGGGTGATGTGGCGGTCCCACCGCCATTATAATCACCCCCTACGTTTGGTGTGCATGCAAATCCTACTATTCCAACCCTAGGTAAGTTACACCACTACTGCTGAAAAAGGCCAATGGAGGTACCAATGGGTGAGGTGGACTGGCCTCAAGGGTCTTGTGACCTCAGTGACAGAGTCCCTGTCGATCTAGGGTGTGCTTCTTCGTATGCCTGCTCGCAAGACTGGGGGTGAACTGCAGTATAGATTGTGGTGGACAGGCCTTCAAGGTTAACTCACACTTTCCACCGTTAGGGTCCACCTGCGGGTGTTAAGACACCAGGGCTTCTAAGGTCTATCAGGCCTTCTAAGGTGTAATCGGAATGAGGTCTGTCAGGAGCGATGTCTGGTGGACTGGTCATGAAGGCTGAAAATGGTGCTCCAGTTCCAAATTCAGCAGCTCTGGCCAGAGTGCCACATCCTCTCCCCCACTAAACACCATACTGCCCCACTGAAGGAAACTCACACTGCCTTCAGCTACAACTCAATTGTGCTGCGACTAAATTCAAATTATGCACTAGACAACAGTAAAATGCTGCCTGAAAAAAAATGACCACCACCCTGGAAAAAGCAAACACTCATAAGGAATGCAAGAATAAGCAAAGCACGTGAAATGTATTGAGGAACAACATGGTTACCTCAACAGTTTTAAACTCATTATTCAGAAATCAGTAAGTGATTTTGACTGAAAAGTTCAGGACATGGCTACCGGACCAGGAAGGGACCCGTTTCAATGTCCATTGCTTATATCCTTTCAAAATGTAAGCAGTTTGCTTTAAAACAGACCACATCCCCAAGCACAGAGTCACAGTACACATTTTATAAGCTAAAATAATTAAAACAGTTGAAAACTATCATATTAAACGTTTACACTCCACCCATTAACCAGGTATTGCAGTCCCTTTAGTAATGTTGCACTTTCCCACCCCGGGAAAATAATGTTGTTCAAAGAAAGAAGAAAAAAAGAAAGTAGCGCTTTCACTGGCAAACTCTGTAAAGTGGTGCTAATGTGTGTGGGTGTTAATAACAATCTGGCCTGTCTGCTGACCACTCTGTATTGCTTTATTTAGGTATTTAATTATTTTTTCTCTCCGTCCCGAGGTATTTCTTTGGAATTATCAAACAGTCAGTAAATGAGGACATTTCCAGCCAAAGTGTCCGCCTATTTTGGATCCATTTCACAGGGGAACAAATAAAGAAAAGGAGAGGCAAGAGAGAGTACAAAAGCTGTCTCTTGAAATCAGAACTTAAGGAGGAGCAAGACAGAAAGAGCTGGATGAATAAAGAGAGAAAGAGGGGAGGAGAGCAGCTGCCAGATGCATATCAGGAGAAGTGGACACTGTCCTTGCCTTCTCTGGGCAGGAAGGAAAAGAGACAGAGTTTTTTTCCTTCTCTGCCCTTCCCAGAATGCCAAGCCTTACTGCAGAATAACAAAGGTCAGAGGGCGGGTGGCCTCTTTGACTCCTGGCAGGTCAAGTGCAGGGCCATTAGGTGGTGCTTTCGAGCACTAATGGCCCTGTGAATAACAGAAGGGAGAGGGGAAATTATTTTGTCCCCTCGTCCACCCCACCCTTGTCCCCCGTGTCTCCCCATTCCAAAATCTGGGGGGGATATAACCCCTGTCCCCCACACTTCCTACGCCCATGGGTATGGGTTTCATGTGCTAACACACGCAGAAGAGACACACGGAGGAGTGCACACCTGTGGGGCAGATTTACAAGCCACTTGCGCCACTTTTACATCACTTTTAATATGGAAAAAGTGACGCAAAAGTGGCGCAAGGGGATTGTAAATCTGCCCCACAGAGCGCTCTTTTCGTAAAGTGCCCAATCCTGTAGCAGTTCAAAGCAAGCACTCTAGAGCAGGTGGAAGGATACACTCTAACAGCCAATAGCGTTAGCAGAGGCATAGCTTGGTCAGTAAGATTGAGGAGGGTTTGCGCATCAGATTTCCCGACCATCACAATGGCATATAATGTTAAAATACATTATATGACAAGAAGAGCGCATGAGAGGGTCCTGAGCGGCAGTGGACGGGGAGAGGAATACAGATTAATAGAAGTACTAAATGAGAGAAACGCAATATTTAGCAAAATAATTTTTTAGTAGTTCTTTCAAAACATAGATGAGAGTGTTTGTGTGTTTTTTTTCAGTGTGTATATGAAAAAGTCTCAGTTGAAATCCAACAGACACCTCACCATGCCCGACTGAAAGCATCTGCAATCAATTATTCATCTGAAAATACAATTATTGGTAGGTGTAAGACCACAAACACACCCCTGAAGCTACGCCCCTGAGCATTAGGTGAGTGAATAATGCTCTGTGTGTGAGTGAGGCAACAAGGCAACATGTGATTGAGAAAGTCTCAAGTGGATGGCAGATACAGGGTGGTCAAGGAAAGCCAGCAGCAGAGAGGGACAAACCAAAAGCCTCGTCAGGGGCCTAACAGAGGCCCCCCGCAGCCCCTACGGCGTGGGGGGCCCCCAGGTTTACCCATACTGGAGGGTGCCCTGTCAGCTCCTACTGATGTGAGTGTGAGGGTCCCCTTCAGCATATCTTGCAGGGGGGCAAACTCACGTTTTGTTACACTGAGCCTAGTGTAGGTATATTGTGAGGAATACATTTTTATGACTACTCCACTGTTAAAACCCAGACCCAAAGATTATTATACATAAGAAATTAAAGATAGATATAAACTATTGATATTCACTAATTGAAATTGCAGTTGTGGGTCAATTTTTTCCATTTAAAATACATCTTTTGAGGCTGGTTGCTGTGGCTACACTGATGGCAAAGCGAGCTGTGGCACAATGTTGGCGCGAAAAAAGATTACCCATGGTTCAGAAATGGATCCGGGATTTATCTTACTGTAGGGAAAGTTTATGCGGAGGAGCTGCCTGAATTGCCCCGGCCAAAGGACTTCTGGGCCCCACTTACATTATATCTAAGGCTCCTGGTTTTCCGTTTTTACGGATTTTTACAGATACAGACAGAAAACAATGTGTTTTCTGTCTGCATTTATCTTTAAAAGTGGATAAATACTGAAGATTGTGCTTCTTTCAAGTCACTTTCCGTGCTTTCTTTCATGAATTATAGGCCAGCAACTGAGCAGATGGACAGCATGGGAAATTAAAAAACAGGATAAAAGGTCTTTAAATAACGGAATATGTTAACATATATTCATGGTATAGTGCTAATATCTACCAGTGTATGTATTGTGTAATATTTAGCAGCTTAAATAGCTAAAACACGACAGACATCACAGTATGAGTGCGCTTCTGTCAGTTAAATAGATAAGGAAATGTACAGTTTTACAACTTTATTTATACGCAAACACAAAATAAATATGGATAAATACAGATAAAATGACCAAAAAATAAATATG
Source organism: Lissotriton helveticus (assembly GCF_964261635.1). NCBI lineage: Eukaryota > Metazoa > Chordata > Amphibia > Caudata > Salamandridae > Lissotriton > Lissotriton helveticus. The sequence continues at coordinate 744,038,598 of NC_136073.1, forward strand.
GATAAATACAGACGGAAAGGGCCAAAAAATAAATACCATAAAACCGGGAGCCCTAATATCTCATGAGCCATCCTGATTTATAAGCTGACCTGCACTTCCCAGTTTGTTCCCCAGGTCTCCTGATGTACTTGGCCTCGGGATCTCTTTATCATTTTTTGTGGATTGGTATACCAAGAGTCACATTGTTTTATTTCTTTTATTGTTGCAGTGCCAGAGGGTGGGGGTGGGGGGGGGGGGTTGTTTGCTTTTCACAAATACTAGTCGCTATTTTCTATTTCATATGATTGCTGGTGTAGACCTGGAGGAACACAAAGTCTATAGCTACTCGTCCTGTATGTCCTATTCGACGCGTCCAGCCCAAAGTGGTTGTAGACGGCTTGCTGTGTATAATTTGCCTGCCCCATACTATTCTTCCTGTTTTTACGTTGCGTTGCCGGCCCGTCTAGGGATGTGGGCTTCACGCTGTGTTTCCTCACTTATTTGCCTTCAAAAAAGGTTTTGGAAAAAAATATATATATATACATCTTTTGAGTTAGTTATAATTTTAACACAGCTCGAGGAGTATGCCCAGCACATTTCAAGCGTTTGAAATGGAGAAGTTCACATATGCTCGTTAGAACGGTGCTTGTAGTTTTGTAAGCTGTAAATAATGCATAGAAAAGGCACAGGGGGTGACCATGTAATACAGACCTATGCTACATCGGGGGACTCTGGTGTCATCCATCATAATCCAAAGCTGCAAAATCGGCCCTGTAACAAATTCGGCGGAAAAGCGGCCCTGGTAAAGAGCTCGTTGGCATCCCCCCCCTCCCCCAGGGGGAGGAGGGGGGCTGGCCGAGCACTTTGCCAGGGCCGGTTTTGGTTCCCAGTCCGGCCCTGTGTGTGCCCACTGTGTGAAATTCCGTCCCGCTGTGTCAAATTCCCGAAAGACGCAAAAAAAAATTGACCCAGCACCACCAGGCTCTTAATTATTAGCGATATTATGACTTTTATCAGCTTGACATTTTACAATGGGGTATTTTGAATTTGTATTTTCTTCTTCACTATTTAGCTGTTTGAGTATTTATCCAGGGACGGAATTATGGAACTATGCTGTTTTAATTTCCAACACTTGCAGGCAGTATCTTTGTACATCAGGGGCCGTATTGCATATTGGCATTGTTTACGCCCAGCGCACCTTTGAAAAGGTGTGCAGGGCGCAAGCAATGCCAATGAGCTCCATTATGGTGAATGCACTGCCCTGGTGGCAGCTGCGAACTTGCTCTGCCCTGGGGGCAGCGCATTCATGTGAAAACACGGGTCCGTGTTTTCACAGTGCAGGCAACATCCGCCTGCACTTTACAAGTGGATTAGAGATCCCCTTGCAGGCGGGTGCAGTCAGTGACTACACCAGCCTGCGAGGGGATGTCTGGTGTGGGTCCATGGGACCCCCTTTACCCTCTGCAGAGGGCTGCTCTCAGGAGGTGCACTGACAGTGCGCCACCTTTTAAATGGTGCACTGTCAGTGCGCCTCCTGAGGGCTTCTTTGACTCTGCACTCGCATCTGTAATATGGCGCGGGCGCAGAGGCAAAGGAAGTCCCTCATTTGCATAATGCACGCCCCTATGCAAATGAGGGAACACCCTCTGTTGATAGCCTGGCGCTTTAAGTGCGCCAGCGCTATCAGTACCATGGAAGGGGACGCACAAGCGTGTTGCGCCCCTTCTATAATACCAAAGTGCCCTGGGGGGGCACACAAAGCGGGCGCAAACACCTGTTGCACCCCGGGGCACCTAATGTAATACGGCCAGAGGTGTTATGGAAAGGTGAAACTGAATGTAGTATCAGTAACTGAGACCCCATTACTGGGGTTTTGGAATACGGTGAAAGGGGTTAGGGAGTATGTCCTGTCTCATGCGTTGAATTTGTACGGTGGACTTTAGTCAAAATGTGTCACTCGTAGCAGGGCGTTGGTTTCCCTAGCTTAAACTTCTGTGGAAGAGATGCTATTGTGACTCAACATAATCAGAAATAGCGGGGTTTGTCCATTGTACTACGCAAGAGTAATTTGAATTAGTTTTTATGATTCGCAGGATAGATCACTGTTTTTATAACTTTATGGTTGGTTTTTAGTTTTTGATAAATCTTTTTATCGCACTTCGCACTTTAGGAAAATTTGTCCCTGATAGAATTGTGTGCTGTTGTATTTATGGTAAGATCACGCAATGTACTGTATTGCGATTTGCATATTGTGAGGGTTTTTAATAACTTGAAGCAATAAAAATCTTACTTTTCTGACTTACTTCTTGCTCAATCTACCATTATTGTGTTACTAGAGGAGACATGCATTCCTTGAAACTATCCTAAACATTTTGGGATGGACTCCTTATTGCTTGAACCTAGTGCCGGGACACCCTAACTGCTAATAGGGTGCTCTACAAATTATATAAATACATGGTTAGAATGAATACACATCTTGGGGGTTTAAAAGACACTGATATATTTTTTGTACATGGAAGAAATGGACTAGGAAATTACCAACTGTGCTCAGTAGAAACTGTGGTCTTAAAATATGATAATGCCCTCTGCTCCCATTGCACCTAATGAGTTCTTCCCTACTGTCGAAATGAGGCCTATTGCTGTGGAGCTGCGGTGCACCCAGTGCGGGTGAAGTCTGGTTTGGAAGATGGCGCTTAGGCTGCAGTGGCAAACAATAAAAAGGTTGGTTTGTGGGGATGCACCATGGTTAATTAAGGGAGGTAGATGATGAACAAGCCCAAGTCCACCCGAGGCGAAAATGGCGTTGGGACCAAGGGTCGAGACTTGAGCATGTGTACTACCACAAAGTGCTTCCTATACGCGACCCCCTGGCTTCACGCCTGATATTCATAGGGAGTAAAAGCAGAAGCAACAAACTGGATTCAGCAGTTCCTTCATAGTCACAGTTCACAAACAGCATTTCTACAAATGTTCTAGGATATTCGACTCACCGACACCATCAATTTATTGCTCAGTGTGTAGGACATAGTTCCACCAAGGCTAAATATATTTCTTGTTGGCAGGAAAATTGATTTCCCTCTGATCTCTCACACTGAGTAGGCAAAGGGAACAGTTTTTCTGAAACTGCATGATCAAGCAGGCAGAAGATGCAGGACAACGTGAGCTGGCGGCCTGAAATGGTTGCTGAATTAGGCGGGCTCAAGCCTCCTGCCTCCACCCCTGAGGGGAGTGGTACTGCAGGTAAGCCACATGTAGGCAGGCAGGCCCTAATCTGTATGTTGGAATACAGTGTCTCTTTCAGGAGTATTTTATGAGTGGAGGTATGCTGGCTTATGGAGGGAGATAGACAGAATTGTTAAAGGGCTATGAAAAAGGTTTGTCATTCTTAAGCACACTTGTGGTTTAGGGAGAGAGGTCTTCGGAATGCTGTAAACTCCATTTAAATTAATAGAGCATACATACTGTGACATAGTACAAGAAGATAAGGAAATTTGGCTCAATTCAAAGGTTATGCTACTGCCAGGAAAATGTGATTCCATGTTGGTCTCAGTTTTGCACACATACATTGATGAAACAAACCTCATTAATGAATCACAGCAGGCTGGACCACTGTCCTGCACTTTGTAAGGCAGAATATTAGATATTTTTCTTGTCCAGTGTCTAGCTCAGATGTCCAGTGATATCTGTGACTTAGGACTCCTTTCCTCTAGCTGGTGTCGTGGGACCATGAACATGCTTCTCAATATACTCACACCATGCTAAGGCTGAAATAGATTTTTGAAGTGTGTTTTTAGTGTTGCAACTGTCTAGGAGCAGCCCTAGGGCTTCGGATTGTGGTGGGCAGGTTTGTCTCTGCATTGGTGAGAAATGGTTTTACACTTGATCTAATGTCTAAGTGCTTAAGTTACAAAAATATATAAGTGCCAAGGCACAAAATTTCACTTAGGATCTCCGACAAAGGCATTGTTAAACACCAGGGTTGTCAAACACATTGCGATTGACTCAGTGGCGTAGCTGGGGGTCTGCCCCAGGCGGCATTTTTTGTAGGGGCGGCGGTTGAGGTGATCAATTTATGCGAGTGTAAGGTAAGTGTTTTTCTTTTTTCTAATGTATCTTCGTCTTCTCTCAACTCCCACTGCTCTTACCTGCACCGGCCGTCACTGGGCGGCAAACTCAGGAACAACCTTGGATGGCAAAAGCCCTAGCTACGCCACTGGATTGATTAATCTTGGATCCACCACATTCCTCTTTCTTCCATCATCGAACATTCCTGTCAGTCTACTTCAGATTCAGATTCAAAATCTTTATTCGGCTTACACAGCCATAAAAGAATAAGACATGAAACTATTTACAATACATTGCATCCAGAGAGCTAGTAATACAGAATCATAATTCCTCACATTCAAATAACCCCAGTCCCCAACATCAAGAGGGGAATGCTTAACCATAACATTTCCTAATATAAAGTGCTTTTCTAATATTATTTATCACAACATAACAGGTATCAGGGGGTTCAAGATTAATTAAAAAACGAAAACCTTCTTGATATGAATGAAACCTGCGCCTGCAGAGTAAAGGAGCTATAAAGCTCACTCTTGCAGTTTTATAAAGTGCACAGAATAGTAACAGGTGCAGAGTGCCTTGCCTGGAAATATTATCACATGGACATGGTGGCAAGTAATCAAACCATCCACCTTGAACAGGAAATGCCACTGGAAAATGTACATTGTTCAACTGGGCCCAGGTTAAGTAAAATCTACATTGAAAGGATTCTATAAGAGAAAGATAAGATTTTCTCTTCCAAATGTATCAATGAGGTGGGCTGGAGGAAATTGCACCCACCCTTGAACTGAGCCTGTCCATAATAGGCTACCTTATTTGAACTTATAGCTGTTCCTGTTATTTTGTCAGGATCCTCAAAAAACTCTTTAAGCCCCAGCTCCCTTAAGCTGCAATGTATGTAACCAAGCCAAGGGATGCTTTCAGTATTTTCTAGGGACAGACAGTCCCAAAGAATATGTTTACAGAAGTCCAATTCTGGCGTTAGCCAAATTTTTATCCACCACAGCAAGGGGGCCATACCCACAAAACCCTCTAAAAATTTCAGACCCACCTTAGATTGGCAGAAGAATGTTGAGGCTTCCTGGGGGACCATTAAAAGTTGTTACCCCCACATTCCAGCCTCATAAGTAGCAGTAGTAGCATCCTGGACTCCGAGCTCAAAATGGACTCCCAGATCAACTCCATCTCGTCCTCCTGCTTCCACACCCTCCGCCTCCTCTGTAAGACCTTCAAATGGGTCCCCCTTGCACACAGAAAGACCGTCACTCATGCCCTGGTCACCAGCAGACTCGACTACTGCAAGGCACTCTATACCGGAATAAACAAAAACCTCACCCCAAGTTACAGAACATCAAGAACGCCGCCGCAAGACTGGTCCTCAACCTGGGAAGACACTGCCACGACACTGCCAAATCTCCCAGCACCTGCGCACACTCCACTGGCTCCCCATCGAGGCTGGAGTCACCTTCTAGATGCTCACCCACGCACACAAGGCCCTCCATGACACCGGACCAGCATCCCTGAACAGCCAACTCAAATTACACACACCCCAAAGGACCCTACGATCAGCCCAGCTGTCCTACGCCATGGTCCTTCGCACCAGAAAGACCAGATCGGGGGGCTGCTCCTTCTCCTTCCGCGCGGCCAGTGCCTGGAACGACCTTCAGCTCCACCTCAGACAGACAACATCGCTTCCCATCTTTGCAAGAAACCTCAAAACCTGGCTCTTCAACAGACCCCTCCTTGATGGACTGGAACCTGCACCCACCCCTTGAGACCCTTACGGGTGAGTAGTTGCGCTCAAAAAACTCCTGATATGATTGATTGATTGAATAGACAAGCACTTAGCATTAAAATAGAGCTGTCTATTCTTTCACGGGTCTATGACCCAATTTAGCTCCAGAATGGAAAATTGCTTCTACAGCTCAATAATAGGTCCCAGGATATTTGTGAATTAAAAAGAAGTCCAAAATAACAAAAATTAGGTATCTTTTGTACCACATTACCCTGGATATAAAAGGTCTATCTACTTCACTCTTGTGTGTTTTTCTATCCCTTCTCCATACCTTTGTCAAGTTTTTCCTTTTTCCTGTTCCTACTTTATTTTCCTTTTTTGTCTTTCTTTCTCTTGCTCAGGGGCAAAGTAAGATGTTGAAAAATAGTAGACCCAGCCCCCGAAAAATGACTGCTGGTGCCAACCACTACCACCAGCATAAAAGAAGCATTAAGAACTTCATTACAAGTGGCCCCAAAATGACCTACCCAGTTGCAACACCTCTGGGTGATATTGCGGGGTTTCCCCAGTGCTTAATTTGTAAACTAAAAAGTGCTGGGGAGCAAGGTTTTGCTCAGAAGCACACCACTGGTGCTGCCAAGCTTCTTGGTTGCTGAACATGAAGGCTGCCTTGTCCTCATTCCACCTCATGCCCCTTTCTCCATCACCAGATACACCTTGTGCCTTTATCCCACTCTTATGTGTTCTTTGTCAGTCCTTCTCTCTACTTCCTTCTGCCTTTCTCTCTCTTGATCTTGGTTAAATGCTGATGATGAAAAATAAGTCTCGGTCACCAAAAATAAGTGCCGGTGGCCCCACCCTCAACCATTGCCTCAAATCGACCACTTGTGCTTCCGGAATCTAGATTACAGGGGCTTCAAATTCTGGCCGGGCCAAATAACTCCGGGTCTAAAAAAAACTCTGGTGTGAACCTGACTACAGTTCACTGGCAGAACTCACAGGTAGAGAAGCTGTCTGAGGTTACTTTTATTCCAGGGATTGTGGAATGGCATCTCAATGACTTTCAATGGATTTGCATATGATTGGTCCTCTTCTGTAAAAGCACATCTGAGAGTAAAAACGTGTTCTGAAGAAATACCTCCAGGAGCTTACTGGGAGATGCTGTCAATATTACCATCACACTGTCGGATCTAATGCGTCTCACAGCATCCCTGAAGACATTTGCAATAGAGGGGATCTGATCCACCAGGGCTTTATGCTAACAAATAAACACAAACCACCTGAATGTCAGCTCTGTGTGTAATTATGCAGATGCTCCCCTTGGGCCTGGAAATGGAAGCTGAGAAGAAAACCATAAACATCTATATGTCAGAGAATGCCTGGGCTCCAGGTGTTCACTTATCATGGGAGATGTCACTTTACCTCTGCCTCTGATGTACACAATCAGCAGATGTGAATTTTTTTATAATATAGATTATTATAAAATAATAACACCAGAATTAGGCAGTGTGCAACAAAAAGGTGTATTGGACTTTTTGTATGACTGCACAGTGCCGGTTACATGTTTATGTTTATGTTTATGTTTTTGAGATTTTTATTGCGCACAACTACCCGAAGGTGTCTCGGCGCATATCAGACTGCCTGGGGCGAAGAGCTACCAGTTAAATCATTGGTTAAATAACCAGGTTTTCAGGAGTCTACGGAAGATGATAAGAGTAGGACTGGTTTTGATAAACAAAGGAAGAGAGTTCCACAGTTTGGGGGTTGCCACTAAAAAGCGTCTGTCTCCCCAGCTGGTGGTTCTGGTGCGTGGAACGGAGAGGAGGTGAGTGTTGGCCGAACGAAGGGATCTTTGAGGAGTATAGATCCGAAAGGCCTCTTTGAGGAACCTCGGTCCTGAGTCATGGATGGCTTTATAGGCAATACATAGTGCATTGAACTTTATCCGGCTCCTGACTCTAAGCCAATGTAAGTGACGTATGGCCAGAGAGGTGGGGCGGCGGCTGGGAATGTCTAACAGAATTCTGTCCGCTGAGTTTTGCACCGTTTGTAGTTTAGTTAGGATCTGTTCTTGCGTGCCTAGGAAGAGGGCGTTGCCGTAGTCCAATTTAGAGAATACGAGAGTGGTGATCAAAGTTTTCCCCGCCCCTGAGGGGATATATGGCAGCAATTTTTTGATCTTTTTTAAAGTGTAGAAGGACGATGAGACCACCGAATTCACGTGGTGTTTGAACAGCAACCTCTCGTCGAACAAGATACCGAGGTTTCTGACCTTGGCAATCGGAGTGGGAGGTGGGCCCATTTCACTGGGCCACCAGATGGAAGACCATTCCGGTGAGAGGTTGCCAAAGGTCACCACCTCGGTCGTGTCCGAGTTTAATTTTAAGAAGTTGCTTGACATCCATGAGCCGATGGCCAACATCCCCTCCTGAAATCTTGCGGCCACGGCTGGTCCATCCTTATGGACCGCCAGCACCAATTGGGTATCATCCTCGTGGGTGGTTAAGCGGAGTCCGTGTGCTTTAATAACTCTCGCCAGATCCGCCACATATATGTTGAATAATGTGGGGCTTAACGAGGAGCCCTGGGGTACCCCACACGGAAGGGTGAAGATGGGCGAATAAAAGGTGCCCAGTTTTACCGCCTGAGTGCAGTTAGCCAGAAATGAATCAATGAGATCCCTGGCCAGGTGAGTCACACCCAGGGATGTGACACGGTCAATCAGAGTGGAGTGATCGACCGTGTCAAAGGCAGCGGAGAGATCCAGAAGTATAAGGACCGCTGCACCACCCTGGTCCATTATAGTTCTGATCTCGTCCGAGGCCTTTATCAGAGCCGTCTCAGTGCCGTGGCCCTTCCTGAAGCCGAACTGGGTGTCGTCTAGAAGCTGATGGCAATCGATGAAATCTGAAAGCTGTGTGTTCATAATAGCTTCAAATATTTTAGCCGGGAATGGAAGGCAGGCGATAGGTCTATAACTGGCAGAGTCTGCCGGGTCCAGGGAAGGCTTTTTTAACAAGGGCTTAATGACCGCCTTTTTCCAAATTTCGGGATAAGTTCCTGTTTGGAAGATGGTATTGCATAGGTCCGTGAGTGGAGAGGTGATGACCTCTCTTAGAGCATTCAGTATAGAAGGGGGACAGGGATCTAGTGGGGACCCAGATTTAATGGACGTAATTAGCTTGCTAATCTGATCCGTCGTGACCATGTGAAAGTTGGAGAAGGTAGGGGTGAGGGAAGAGGGACAGGGGAAAAGGTCAGTGTGGTCCAAGCAGGTGGGGGGAGAGAAAGATGAATAGATGTTCATGACCTTGGTATGGAAGAACGTTGCCACGGCATTACACAGATCTTGTGTAGGTTCAATAGGAGGCGCTGTAGGGGGATTGGAGAGGGAATCGACTACTTGGAAAAGTTTTCTGGCCGAGTTCTGGGCGCACTCGATCTGAGCGAGAAAGAAAGCACTTTTGTACGTGCACTGGTATGATGCACGTGGCAAAATATTGCGTAGAACAATATAATCCCATGCAACTATTGACTACCACAATATCATGAAGGTAAGCATATGTAGGTTTCAATGTACTATGCTTAATGCAACATAACCGTAAGCTAAGATAGACAGACGGATGGACGCATGAATGGATAATACATGGGAGCCTGCGATCCCTATATATGATCCTACCTCTAATTTCCTATTTACGGTCAATTTATGCAGCACCTGTCCCCCTGTAATAATTAAATGACCAGCCACTCAACTGTAATACTTTATTATAGTGGGGTTCTGATGTGACAATGCCTGCTGCCAGAGCCAGCACTCGAGGTGAAAGTCAGGTCACCGAGCATAATTATAACTGAATCTTGAAAAATTTAACATGGCTTTTCCTTCTTCTGCTACATTTTTCTAAATGGACAGTGATAAGCAGAAAGGAGATATTTATGGCAACATGTTTATTTTTTCCACTTGTTTGGTAAGTATAAGAAGGTTAGAATCTCTCTGCTGTGCCACAGTGTGGTTTTTTTAATCTGGCTTGTACTAACCTGGTTCTAATAACGTTTTGCGATAACTATCTAACTGCTTCTTCGTTCTTTAATTTTGCCTTAGAGGTTCTTACTTTATTCTTCACGTTAACAAACATCCTATCTCTTTCATATGAAAGAAAACCACATCAAGAATATCAGTGGTTTGCGCGAAAGGTCATGGTGCAATCATGTTATAGGGAAAAAGACTCCCTAACAACATTTCTAAGGATATTGCAAGCCACCTCAGAATGATATACCTATATATATATATATATATATATATATATATATATATATATATATATATATATATATATATATATTACACATTTGCATTAACTGAAAAAAATAAAGATTGCAGTTACGTGATTGGCAGACTCTGATTTCACTCATACAAAACAAGTGAAATTCAGCAGTCATAGCTACCTGAGCTAACTATAACTTACACTCCCACAATGCATTGCTTATGATCTCACATAATACAAGGCCTGGGCGGTGAACTTCGCTCCGTTAGTGGAGTTTGCAGAGTTTTCTGCACTCCGCTGAGCTCACGGAGTGCAGAAACTTCGCGATGTGCTGCAGAGTTTTATACCCACTCGCGATGGCGAGCGGTAAGTTCATGATCGTAAACAGTAAGTTCGTGAGCGCCAGCTGCCGCTCAGGTAGAATTTCTACCAGAGCGGCAGAAATACCAGCATAAACTGCAGTTCGCACTGCACTCTGCCACTCGTGCAACTTCGCAGAGTTTTTTTTTAACTTCGTGGAGTTCCGCGTAGCAAAACTCCGTGAACTACACCCATGCCTACATAATACATAACTCATGATATGGTCAGTGACATTACTGATGACATCACTGATGACATCTCAAATTACATCGCTTATGACATCATCCAGTCAGTGTAAGTGTTTTCTAAGAGTTTATGGGTGTTAAACATATATCCTAACCTACTACAAAAGTTAAGCAAGTACACTTGATGCACTACTACTGAGTGATACTCTTTCTAACATATATTAAGTGAGTAGCTGTTTGACTGTCTGTATCCCTGTGTGTATGTACATGTGAGTAGCTGTGCAGGGGAGTGAGATGCTGTGCGAGTGACTGTATTGGTGAGTGATTGGTAAGCCAGTGGCTGTATGGGTGAGCGCGTGGCAGCGTGAGTGGCTCTATGGGTGGGTAACTGGGTGTTTAGTGACTGTATGGGTGGCTCAGTGGGTGTCTGAATGGATGTGGGAGTGAATGATTGGGTGTGTTTGTGGCTGTATGGGTGAGTGATGGCTATTTGAGTGGGTGTTTGGTTAACTGAGTTGATGTGTGAGTGGCTGCATTGGAGAGTAAGTGTATGTGTGAATTGCTGTATGGCGGAGGAAGCAAATGCTTGTATAGATGTGTGAATGGGTATGTAAGTGATTATGTGGGTGTGTGAGTGCTTGTATGGGGTCGTTAGTGGCTCTATTGAGAGGCTGTATGGGTGAGCAAGTGGGTATGTGAGTGACTGTATAGGTGAGTAAGTGGGTGTGGAATAGCTGTATGACTGGATGTGTGGCTGTATAGGTGAGTGACTGGTTGTATGACTAGCTGTATGGGTGAGTGAATGGTTGTGTGAGTGGCTGTATGAGTGAGTGAGTGGGTGAGTGAGCAGCTCTCTGGAGGAGTGAGTGGGTGTGTTAGTACTGGTATGGGTCTGTGAATGCATATGTAAGTGGTTGTGTGGCTATGTGAATGGGCATACAAGAGGTTGTAAGGGGGTGCAAGTGGGTGTGTGAGTAGTTCTGTGGACAATGTCATCAGTGATGTTATTTGAGATGTCATCAGTGATGTGACTTAATTGTCGTAGTAAAGCTTTGATTGATTGATGTGACTGACCATGTTATGAGTGATGTAACATGTGAGGTGATAATCAGTGCATTGGGGGTCATAAGTTATGGTTAGGTAACTATAACTGCTGAATTTCACTGGTTTTGTACGAGTGAAAACTGAGCCTAACTATAAATTTCCTGTAACATTTGATTTTTTCAATGCTATTTCCTTACTATAATAACCCTGTAACTTTTGTTTTCTTTGTGAATTTCTAAGGTTTTTCTAATTCTATTTCCTAACTATAACATCCCTGTAACCTTTGGTTTTGCAAACGAATTTCTATGCTTTTTTAACTAGTAGTCGCGTTTGCAGTGTGGTGGAGAAAAGGTCGGCGATTCCAACCACCCACCAGGAATCCTGCTGTGTTGGACATACTGGAGGTAACAGGAGGTCCTCTGGGCCCCAAAGAAACCCCAGCACCCAACCAACCACCCAACCAGCAGGGAACCATGAGGAGCGTTTGCAGAGTGGTAGAGAAAGGATCTGTGGCCTCCAAAGACATGTCAGCAATTCCACTGTGTGGGACTTACTGCAGGTAACAGGAGGGCTTGTTGGCCCTCAAGGACACTCTGGAGCCAAGGGGGCCGCTCCCCCAAACAGAAGTGTGCCAGGAGGTGTGTTTATAGAGTTGTGGAGAAAGGAGGTGTGGCCTCCAAAGTCCTCTCAGAAGTCACGCTCTGTGGGATTTAATGGAGGTAAGGACTTCTTGGTCTCCAAGGGCCCTCAGCATCCATGGGAATTTCATCCCCCAACCAGCAGTGCACCAGAAGGCATTTTTGCAGAGTCGTCAAGAGAGGGGGCGTGGCCTCCAAAGTCCTCTCATCAATTCCACTATGTGAGACAACTGTAGCTAACAGGAGGACTTGTTGGCACCCAAGGACACTCTAGAGCCAAGGAGGCTTCATCCTCCTACCAGTTGTGTACCAGGAGGTGTAGTGGAGAAAGGGGACGTGTATCTGACTTCCTCTCATCATTCACGTTCTGTTGGACTTACTGGAAGTAACAGGAGGGCTTGTTGGCTGCCAAGGGGACTTCATCTTCCAACCAGCAATGCGCCAGGTGATGCATTTGCAGAGTAGTGGAGAAAGAGGGCGGGCTCTCCGAAGTCTTCTTCGAACTCACACTGTCTGGGACTTACTGGAGCTGACAGGAGGGGTTGTTGGCCCCCACAGACCCTCTGCAGCCAAGGATACTTGATCCCCTAACCGGTTGTGCATCAGTAGGCACATTTGCATAGTCATGGTGAAAGGGAACGGGCCTCAGGTGACTTGCTGGTTGTGCTTTATTTATTTATTAAGAGAGGGAAGCAGCGTGGTCCCCCACCCCAGCCTGATTTCAACCCCATAGACCCCATCCCCCAGTGACGGCCCTTTTTTTAATTACATTTTTTTAAATTAAAGGGAGGGGGGATGAGTGGCCCCCCTCTCTGGGGTGATTTAGGCCCTGGTAACACCAACCCTGGGGCCCAGCCTCTACTGTGGGTACCCTGGTACCACCCAGAGCACCTACTATCCCCTCATGGGGACCATTAGAGGAGCCTGAAGGCCCCCATGGTCCCTGTGGCTCCATGCATCCTGCAGGAGCCGACATTGCTTTTACACATAGGAAGCTGCTAACATACAGCTCCCTCTGAGTAAAAAAAATTGTGCTCCTCTTCTAGCAAGCAACAGCGTTTTTATTCTCTTGTTTTGTAGAAGCGGAGCACAGTTTGCTATGGCTTGGCGAGTGCAGTAAAACTCCCACCAAGCCATGACAAACAGTTATGTCCCGGGTTTAGGCACTCCAGGGCATAGCAGAAGCAGGCCAGGGGGCGGACCCCAGTACCATCTATGGCTCCAGGAGGGGGGCTGCTCAGCCCCTTGTTTCTTAGAATTTGCCCCAGAGAGATGGTTGTCTTTGGGGCTGCATAGGGTCTGCGCAGCCCCCGCATTAAATTTGACCAAGGATCCGGGGAGGTGGTCGTCCATAGGGCTGAGGAGGTGTTCCAAGTGCCCATCCCCTCTAAACTAAACTTAAAGCCCCAGGGAGGTGGGGGCTGTGGGGGGGGTCCACATGGATCCCCATATTCTTTAAACATAAAGCTCTGGGGAGGTGGAAGTCACCAGGGCTGGGGGTCCAAGAGACCCCCCATTGATAAATAAATAAGCCCCCAGATACCAGTGGTCCAAGGGGCAGCGGGGTAGGCCATGCGGGCCTCCCTCGCAACAAACCCTGGGGAGGTGGTGGTCCCAGGGCCATCAATAGGCCCCAGGAGGGGAGGCCTATGTGCCCCCCCTTTAAATAAATTCCCCTGGGGGCTGATTAGTTACAAAACATGTGAGCCTGCGCCTCATTTTTTTTCAATTATGCTGTGGCACCATCTGGCAAAATTGAATTCAAAAAAATTATTTTTTAACCCCCAGTGGGACCCCCCACCATATCTGGGGGGTTAGGGTATTCCTACCCTACACACTTTCCTTTATTTTTGACAGAAAAAAGGGCTGCCCACACATCCTGATTGAAGAGTTGGCAGTCAATCAAATTTCAGCACGTCAACTGAGGATCTGCGAGTCCACTACAAGTATTTTTTAACCTTAAATATCTATAAAACTAATGTGCGTATTTACACCAAATTATAAAAAACATGCTTTCTGGACCAACATCTAGATATCTGCCAAACTTGGTGTAATTCTGTTCAGCAGTTTGGGCAGTAGTCGTGTTTAAAATCCTGAAGGGAAAATACATGTGAAAAACACTTTTTGGGACCCTTTTTTTCTTGTCCCCTGCTTGACAGATCACCCTGAAACTTTCAACACAGCAACTGAACAGACTCAAATAAAAGTTTGAAAATTTTGTGAAGATTCGTCAAGCGGCACTAAAGTTATTAGCAAAAGAAAAAAAATGCTCTTCATCTGGAAACATGGTCCTAACTATAACTACTTACTGGTGACCGCCAATAGGTAATATATTACCTACTGGTGGTCACCAGTATGCAGTTATAGTTAGGAGCATGTTTCCATAGGAACATCGTTTTTGACTTGACTATATCTTTGCCGCCGTTTGATGAATCTTCAAAAATTGTTTTTAAAAAAGTGCCTGCTGAATCTTTTTGTTCAGGGAAAGTTTTGTGTTGATTCGTGAAGCAGGGTCTGAGATGGGGAAAAACAGTTAAAAAAAGAGCGTGTTTGCAATGTTAACTCCCATAGGACCTGTTGCCACCCCCACTATATATATATGATGAGAGTTTTTCCTTTTCTGATAATTTTTCTACCCACTCTTGTGCACGAAAAAAGCTCTGATGAATGGCACGGGAGGAGTCCCTTAAAGAGTGTTGTTTCTATGTTGTTACTACTGAAGGTGAATAGAAAGGTATTTCTAAAGGCGGAGCTGGCTATCGTTGCATAGTTATAAACACAGTCTTTCCCCATTTGTTTATAAGGAATGGGAAATGATGGCTTGATGATTAGGACAACTCTATTTCGACATATATCCCATTAACAACCATCCCTAACTGAGACAACTGCAATTGACTGGAATGTTGGAATGGAATTTTGAAAGAAAGTTTTTTTTGATTTTTTGGTCTTGGCACTTTTGGGAGAGGTGTAGATTTGGTGATATTTTATGCCTTCTACATTAAAACCCGCAAAACGTTATGCATATGCAGTTTGATGCAACTTACATCATGTTTGGAGCTCATCTGGGGCTCCCATGCTGCTCACCCGAGCTCTCCCACATAGGTCTTACCACACACAACCCTCCTCCGAACACATTTTCCTCAGGCGCAAGGTGCATGTGCCTGGTCTGAACCTGAGCAGGCATAAAAAGGCTGTAGAAACGTTTTAAAGGGGAGTGCAGAACTGTGGCAAGATGACACACATTTTCAGCCAGACACATCAGGTACACAAATCCATATACAGCTAAGTAGCCCCATTAAGGATTCTAGCTCCATCTTGTGACTTCAAACAGCTGGTTGATCAATATTAAAGAGATCAATTCATTGCTCACTGTTCCAGCAAGAAAATCTATGAGATCTGCAGTGTTGGAGAAACTACTTCTTGCTGAGCCCACAGCCACTGCTAAAGGTGTTGAGCATCTAATATTGCATGTTAACCCTTTCTATGCTGATGATGGAACCGCTCCGTCATCAGCTGCGGTGGTGCTGTGCTGATGACGGAGCGGTTCCGTCATGGCCCGGCCGCCGCGCCTGCGTGGCGCGGATTCCTGAGCGGGCGGGGCCATGACGGAACCGCTCCGTCATGAGCACAGCCCAACCGCGGCTGATGACAGAGCGGTTCCGTCACCAGCATGCGGCCGCCGCACGGCCACCCCACCCCCTTAGCGCTGCGGCGGAATAGCCGCCGCAGCGATGTGGCTAAGGAGCAGAACAAAGCTGATTGCTATCCGAATGTTGCTTTTGGAGTGTTGTAAAGACAGACTGAAAGGGTTATTGCAGCATTTTGGAGTGGCTGTAACAATTAAGGAGGAGATTTACCGATTTACAGCACAATGTAGTGCAACAACTAAAGGCGCTGCGTTGCGCTGCGATAGAGCAGCGCAGAGCCATTTCTACTTAGATACTGCATTGCAGATCTCCGCCCCTTTGTTAGTGACTCACGCACACACATGCGAAAGGTTAGAGGAGATAAGACATTTCTTCTTATTAACACCTGCCTTGAGGAGGCATTATTTTTTTTATGGAAACCATTGTCAACTGTAAGAATCTGTATTTGTAAAGTGCGAACATATCACCCCTTAAGGTTTCAAGGCACTTGGGGCCATGAGGGAGATTAAGTGAGCTATTGCCTAGAGTCACATGGGGATTGAACCATGAGCCCTGCGCTCTGGAGTCAGCTGCTCTGGCCACTGTTCCACACTCTCTACCTAACTATTGTTAGTAAATCAGGCTTTGTGTCAAAAACACTGGAGGGGTAGTAGGGGAATACCTATGTACCATTATATGACAGTCCATAGCAATGATTTGCATTATTTTCAGGGAACTTTCCAGCACAAAAGAAGGTTTGAGTTGGAAAGTAACTATGTTATCAATATTTTGTGCTGGTTTGCATCACTCTTTGTGAATTTGCACTCAAACAAAGTGTTGACACCTGCTCATCAGTTTCGACATCAACACAGCTACATTACGGCGAACAACAATGGATTTTGTCGAGGGTGTGACTCACTAGTTCACACTTCTAACGATAAATTATGTAATAGATTTTCAAAAGGCGTGTGGTTTATTCCTAATACAGTGTCTGACTATCATTTATTTACACAGCAGTAGGACTGGTGTCTGACATCCCTATGTGCACAAACTATAGGAGTGTAGATGGGTTTGTCCCTGCAACAAAGCGGCTGTGGGCAGGTATCAATGCTGTATCCGAGGAGGTCAGTCTAACCTCATGAGCCGTTTTGTCCGCTGCTGATGCTTCCCTGGATAATGCTTTGGGGTTGGATTTACATACTAAGGTGGTCGATATCGATTGGGTGCAGAGCTGCCCTGACCATATACCTGAATCAGGGTAACATTAGAGGGTGTATTGGGTTTTCTCGAAACCCTGTACCACTACTCTCCTACTTCAAAAAAACCTCCACTAGGGACCACACAGGCGTGAAACAAGTCTAGACCTAACTTGACCCCTACCGCGCTACCGCGTTTTCCCGCTGTGCGCTGAAAAAAAAATGGCTTGTTTATGACAAAGCCAGCTCGTCATCCGCGTAGCGCAGGTAACGCCCATGACGAGCTGGCTTTGTCATCAGCACTGAAGGGGTTAACCATCTATCACTTGTATTTCACCTAGATTTGCTAAAAGGGACAATCCACCACATTGACAATTAGGTAAAAAGTTCCTTTTTTTGCTTGTTTTTAACTATATTGCACGGACCCAAGAATAAATACCTCTGAGGGTACCAGTACGATATTTTTAACCCACCTGCACCAATTCCCACATACCTTCACTCACCCCTGCGGCACTCCTCTGAAAAGATCTCAGCCAAAGAGCCCTCTCACGGGGCCCGTGGTGGACTGCAGCGCCACCCCCATGAGGAGCAGAATGCCCAATTATGAAGCATGACACCCTTATTGGTGTGTGAGGGAACTTCTCCAACAAGGAGGAATTCCCATTTTCTGTATCCAACCTTTGACCATTAATGAAGATAGGTATCTTTCCACCTATACTTTAAACTGCTGAAGGGGCTAGGAACCTTATTAGGAACAGCGACCTTCCAGTAATTGATACAATGATCAATCCCAGCCAGAGCAGCACCCTTTGATATCTGTTAGACCCGAGGTTGTCAGTAAGGTAGAGGCACGTTTCCTTTTACTTCCAACTGTCCCCACTTCTTCAGTTTACCATTATGTTTAACGTGACTTGTGGTGCAAGTTTGTTTATACATTTGCTATTTGGAATTACTAATAGCAGTAGGTGATCGCCATGGCAGGTTTTAATCACTCCTGTTCGTAATCCTAGCTTCTGAATTGCTGTCGTTTTACAAACATGTATTAGTCATTCCTTCTGCATTCAGCCGGCTCTCTAGAGAGCCAGCTGAATGCAGAAGGAATGACTAAGACATTCCTTCTGCAACTGAAGAAGTGGTGAAAGTTGGAAGTAAAAGGTAACTTTTTATTTTCCTTCAAGATCAAAATCCCGCAACAGTCTCCCATTTTCTTGAAGGGATGCTCAAAATCTATTTGAGAATCCAGTCACAGCCCTGAAGAGAGCCCCTGTAAATAAAGCGGGACTTGAAACGCGTTGGCGCTTTTTTTACTATCAGGGGAAGAATTTAAATAAGAATATGTAGTAACTTAGGGAAATATATGTATTGAATGCTGTAACCCTCTGTTACCTGAAATGTTTTTTACCACCGTTGAGTGGTAACCTCAGTGTTTCTTAAAAATTTGATCCGTGGGTTACCTGTGTTTTTCTGTTTTTGGACTGGAAACTATTTCAAGTTATCGTTATTTGTTATTCGTCACTATGTCTCAATTTTATTTTGGTTTGATGTAATGTGAACGTTATGTGTATCTGACTTCTTTCGTGAGGATCCATAAAATGAAATGATTTAAAATTATTAATTAAATGTAATAGACCAACTGATTCATGAATTTGGTCTGAGTCTGCCTAAAAGTTAGCAGCCTACAAATGGTCAACTAGATGTTTTGACTTTTTAGTATTTACTGGCCCAATCTAGCTGTGTAGTATAGGGCCCACCACTTGCGTTACTAATACTTTCTAAAAGTGGCACGCAATTTAAAAACCATTTATTCTACAAGATGTGTCATTAAATTCTGAGTTCAGAGAGCCTAAACTTTATTTCTCTATCTTGTCCCAATGGGAAGTTATATTTATAAGATGTTATATAAACTCCCATTCTATCCTATAGGTCAAGATAGCCTTTCAATAGTGGAAAACGAAATTGGCAGTATTTCACCATCAAGACATGTCACACACGAGTATGTGATGTTGAAATGCATGCCTTTACAATGTGGTTGTTACAACGACCGTGTTGTTACCACATATGCCATTACATCGCAAGTCGTATCAACAACTTGCTATAGGGGGCATGCTGGACTTAGGAATAGTATTAATTACTATTCCTACTCCAGTTTGTGCAAAAGCAGGGAAGGTGTTGGATTTTAAATTGATACAACTTGTGATGTAATGGCACGCTTGGTAACAACACGGTTGTTTTAACAACTGCATTGTAAAGTTACAGCATTGTGATTACAGAGTTGTAAATGCTGTTTCCCATCACACACACCAGTACATGTCCTACCTTTCACATGCACTGCACCCTGCCTGGGGGGGGAGTACCTTGGGCCTACCGTTGGAGTACCTTCCATGTAGAAAAAGGGATGGTTAGGGCCTGGCAAGTGGGTGCGCTTGCCAAGTTGACATGTCAGTTAACAAACTGTGCACAGACACTGCAGTAACAGGTCTGAAATACCTTTTCAGAGCTACTTGTGTGGGTGGCACAATCAGTACTGCAGACCCACTAGTAGCATTTGATTTACAGGCCCTGGCACACTTCAGTGCACTTTACTATGGACTTACCAGTAAATCGAATATGCCAATGAGAGAGACCCAATTGTAATCATAATTTACACCGGAAGCACTAGCACTTTGACACTGATCAGCAGTGGCAAAGTACCCAAAGCATCTAAGCCAGCAAAAACGAAAACCAGCACAGCATCAAAAATACAGAAGGTAGGGTCAAAAAGTCTGGGGAAGCCACTCCAAAGATGCCAGGTCTAACAAGTATATTGAAGACGTATTCACATACAAATGAAGCCCAGAGTAAGACCCAAATATTTGCAGAATATGGAGAGCTCTGGATCCCAATGACTCTGGATCATCAAGGAACAGGAGGACATTGTCCGTGTAAAGTGAGATTTTGTCACTCAACTCCGAAGTCCATTGAAAACCCCAGATCTGCACATCCACTTGCCGTCAGGCCGCCAGGGGCTTAATCACCAGAGCAAACAGCAAGGCTGATAAAGGGCAACCCTGACAGGTGCCATGCACCTCAGAAAACCACTCCGAGGTCACCCCCCACGCACACTCTAGACGTTAGGTTAGTATACAGAAGGCGCACGTAGCTAATGAATAGTGATCCAAACCCCACGTGAGGCAGAAGAGCAAATAAGTATTCCCAATTCACGGTATTGAAAGCCTTCTGAAAGTCTATCTAAAGAAGGGACCTATGGCCCCTGAAGAGTTTACTCATCTCGATTGTGTTGGGCACTCACCAGAGGTTGTGCCGAGTGGCCCAATGGGGCATAAACCAGGACTGGTCTGGGTGGGAAACATCCTTTACAACGCAACTTTTACCACGCAGTGCCTTTACGACGCAACTATTACAACGCATGTCATTACAACGCATAGCGCTGGGGGGCGCTCTAGGATAGGGAATAGATTTAATTTACTATCCAACACCTTCCCTACTATCCACGGGGACTGGAGTTGGAATGGTAAAATAAACTATTCACTATCCAGCACCCCTAAGCGCTATGCGTTGTAAAGGCATGCGTTGTAAAAACTGCGTTGTAAAGGCATGCGTGGTAAAAGCATGTGTTGTAATGTCATACATCCATCTGGGTGAATCAGGCAGGTGATAACCCTGCTAAACAGGTGATCAGCATCGTAACCTAAATCTAAACCTCCGAATTCAATAGTAAAGTCATCCAAAAGTGCATACAGTGCATGCCCTCTATACTAGGCTTCGATATCATGATGATTTCTGTTGTTCTACGGTCCATGGCCAGTTCTCCCCTTCCCAGGGCTTCCTGGAAGTCCCCCAGGTGCAGTGGACCCTTCTGGGGCCAAAGCAGGTGCCATGCATAACATCTGCAGTGCTTAATTTGAGCTGGTGGTTGCAAGTGGGCCCAGTGGTATTCATAATTGGGAACTGGCTCTTATTGTTCCTCAACAAACTTAAATCTAGAGCAAGAGAGTGAAAAACACAAAAGTTGGAAGAAGAGAGAAGAGAAAGATGGAAAGATATTGATAATAGGAGAGGGAAGGGATGAAAAAGAACCTCAAAGATCAGATAAACAGGATGGGAGTACCCTTTAGTCGTGAAAGAGGTGGAGTCAAGACTACTCAACCTTGGTATTTGCAAAACCGACCTTCAATAGCTGCTGTCACAGACTTCTGAACAAAAACGTGGGGCCTGATACTTATTTATTTATTTTTTACAAATCAAACATTGGCTAAATGAATGGGTTTTAAGAAAGCTTAGACCTGAACATGGGCTTGCAAGATAAATCCTTCCATGAAATGGATATTATACCCTTAGAGAATACAGTTAAAATGTAATTGATCCAAAAAAGTATACCAAATTTCAGCCAAGACCAGTTATATGAATTGCCATTGATAGCTTCATTCCAACTACCTCTGAAGTAAAATCACCTGGATTCTGGATAGACATATACATACAACAGTGTTGAGATCCACTCTCACTGACTAAAAAAGTAAACATCTCCTCCGACGAATTAGTTTTTGGTTAATCATGTAGGCTCGTTATTCTTGAAAGTTAGATCATAGATCATCCTCAGGAGATGATAAAAATATTAGGGTCAAGAAAAAAAGAAATTTTAATTTTACCTAGTAACAACTTAATACTTTTTTGGTTGTGGCTCTCTTTTTCTGGAAATCTTTACCTGAAAAGTCCAGATGTTTGGAAGACACATAACAATTTTAGAAAAAAATAATCTACTCAGACTTTTCTGCTTCTGTAAGCACGTTTGCACTTTTTAGTTATGGATCCCTCCTCACCTTTCATCTCCTTTAAACCCTTTCTCCTTCTCTAACACTCTTACTCTGCCACATGCCTTAGCAGTATCTCTCTTATGCCACTGGACATCACTTTATCGCTGTTTCTCTTATTTCAAAGAATTTGCTGCATCCTCCCTTGCTTCCTCCTCTGCACTTCTTTCATTACTCTTTGAACCCTCCCAATCCTGATGTTCATTTGCTGTCTGAGACCTATTTCCTCTGACCACTACACTCTGTGGTTTTTGTTTTGTTTTCTGTCTATAGTTTAATGTAAATGGGACCATTGTCCCCAGTTGTTGTTCTATGGGGAAAACACTGGTATGTGTTGTTGTAAAATAGAATTACCATATATATTATCAAATACATTCATACATATTGCCTTACCCATTAAGACTGCCCCAACATTAATCCATTTTAGGAAAGAGTTGAAGACCCACCTCTTTCAAGAACACTACATTGCAGTGCATTGAATCCACAAAGCAGCTACCTCTCCCATCAGTCTTCGACGTGATGCTGGACTTTGACGATATACAGTACGCATACATAAGCACCTCTAGATGTATGCCTTTCCGTCTGTTTCATGTTCCCTGTTTGTCTGCCTGTCTATCTGTATGCCCATGGATACTCTGATGTCCATCTGACTGCTCATAATTGGACGTCCATCAGCTCATCTGTCCATCTGTCTGTCTCTCCAAATGTCTGTTTTCCCATCTGTCACTCCTTCTGTCTATCTGTCCATGCACCTGTCCATTTGTCTTAATGTCTATCCTGACAGTCCATCCCTCCATGTGCCTTTCCATCCAGCTCCTTCAATTTGTCTGACAATCCATCCAAGTATCTGCCTATGCATCTGATTTCTTATCTCTCTATCCTTTCATCTGCCCATTAATCCATGAATCTGTAAGTCCATCTGTCCTATGTGACAAACCATAACGCATGTATTTATAAAGAGCATCTTCAACTCCCAGGGGTATCTTTGCACAGAATAAAAGATGTTTATTGATACCAAACTCAATGGTACTCTTTTCATTGACTATGGAAGGATGAAAGTCTAAGTGGGTCCACCACGATTCTAACCATGAAGTCAAACGCGGATTCCTTCAGGATGCATTAGTTCATTCAGCCACAAGGCCTTTTAGTCTAGTTGTCTGCTTATCTGTTTGTTCGTTCATCTGTCAATTCAATTGTCTGTACTTCTGTAATCTAGCTGCATATGCATGTCTGCCCATCTAACAATCTGTTTATGCGTCTTTCGATCCAGCTGTTTTCATGGGTTTTTCTAGCTGCCTTGCTATTTGACTGTTTCTTTCTGTATGTCCATCTCCTTCTTCTGTACATATACCTATATAACTGCACTCTATCCATCACCCTGTCAGTACATCAGTCTGTCCCCTGTCTGTTTATCTGTCAGTAGTTCCAGTTATCTGTCTGCCCTCTGTTTAACTGTCTGACTAGCTATACGTTTTGTGTATGTTTTCATATGTCTGTCTGCCCATTCATCACTTTGATTGTGTGTCCGCCCATCTGTTTATCCTCCTGTGTCTTAGTGTGTCTGTTAATCCATCCTTCCTTCCATCCACCCACCCATCTCTTAGACTGTCTTTTAGTCCTTTCCTTCATCTGAGTTTCTATCCACCATCTGTCATCTCACCAATCCCCCCATCTGCTGCTCCATATGTTGGTGTGTCCATCTCTCATTAATCTGTCTGTATGGCTAGCTGTCTGTCCATTTGTTCATCAGTTTATCTGGATTTCTGACCGACCTCATGGTCGTCTGTCCATGTGTCAGGCTGGCTATGCTTCATGTCTCCACCAGTCTCTCCATCTATCTAGCTTTCTTTGTGTCCATCTCTCAGTTCGTCCTCTGTTCATTCTGTCTTTCCAACCGTTTGATTGTCCTGGCCCTTTGTGCCCTTCTGACCACTTGTCAGTCGATTCATCAGTGCTCCCCACTGCCTTTCTGTCATCTGTCTGCCCATCCATGTGTCTGTCCATCCTCCTAGCTACTGTTTCATTTGTCCATCTGTATGTCATTCCATCTGTCTTCCTATCAATAAGCCTGTGTGTAGGTTCATCCATCCATCTGATCGTCCGTCTGAACACCTATTGTTCTGTCTTCCTATGCTTGTTTTGAGATGTCCTTCAATCCATCCATCCATCCATCCAATCCCTTGCATCCACCCATCCATCCAATCCCTTGCATCCATCCATCCATCCAACCCCTTGGGCATCCATCCATCCATCCAGCCTTGATGCCTTCGGGCTTAGTTGCGCATTATAAGATTTCCTTCATTTCATTTCATTTAATTTCATTTCAATAATTTCAGCCACTATCTATCTATCTATCTATCTATCTATCTATCTATCTATCTATCTATCTATCTATCTATCTATCTATCTATCTATCTATCTATCTATCTATCTATCTATCTATCTATCTATCTATCTATCTATCTATCTATCTATCTATCTATCTATCTATCTATCTATCTATCCATCCATCCATCCATCCATCCATCCATCCATCCATCCATCTCTCTCTCTCTCTCTCTATCTATCTATCTATCTATCTATCTATCTATCTATCTATCTATCTATCTATCTATCTATTGCCCTCACTCTATCTATCTATCTATCTATCTATCTATCTATCTATCTATCTATCTATCTATCTATCTATCTATCTATCTATCTATCTATCTATCTATCTATCTATCTATCTATCTATCTATCTATCTATCTATCTATCTATCTATCTATCTATCTATCTATCTGTCTGTCTGTCTGTCTGTCTGTCTGTCTGTCTGTCTGTCTGTCTATCTATCTATCTATCTATCTATCTATCTATCTATCTGTCTATCTATCTATCTATCTATCTATCCATCTATCTATGCGTCTGTCTATTTAACTATCTTTGTGTTTATATATCTGTCCATGTGTCCGTATGTTCCTCTAATTATCTTCCAATCTGTTCCTTCTTATATTCATTTGTCCATCCATCCATTCTTTTATCAGTCTCCCTGTCTGTTTGCCTGTCCATCCATCACAATGTCAGTCTCTCAATCCAGCGGTCGATTCATCCACCTGTCCTTATTACTATAACATTAACCTTTTCCGGGCCGCAGCACAAGCCTCAGGCATGTTTCCGACCTCCTCCACAGCGGTCGGATCCTAATTAGGCGGTCGGGACTGCCGACTACCTGTCGGGCAGTCCCTTTATTGCAACGATGCATCCTATTTGACAGTCCATCAGTCTGACTATTCATTTGCCATCCACCCATCCATCCATCTCTCAGTCTGTCCATCTGCCAGTCCATTCCTCTATCCATCAGTCCGTCGATCTGTCTATCTGTCTGTCTGTATACGTATCTATATATCTATTTTAGGCACTTGGAATAAAATATGGAGGTCTAATGAGATTGTAGTGATTTTACTTGGGGTGATAATCTGGGTCAGGTTTGTGAAAACATTCTGGTGACATTCCTGCAAGGAGTGACCATATTTAATTCTGGCTTAATTAAGTCCTGTACCCTGGTCATGGTGTGGCCGTAGACTCGATTAACAACATTGCTTGATTCAGCTCCCATAGATTAAACCAAGCTTAAAAAGGTGAGCTGAGGAGGTAGAACATGGAAAACAGAGAATGGAGATGGTAACTGAGTTTGTACTTTAACCCGAATAAGGCAGAGGAAACATGTACATTCTTTGGAGATCAACTAGGTACCCAAACTTGAGCAGCTGTGTCACATGCATCTCTCATTGAGAAGCCCAAGTACAAACCCCACCCAGAAATGCCTACACGTGTGGACTACTGTAGTGTGCGAAAAAATACTCCAGGTAGTAAAGCTTTAGTTTGCAAATCTTCGAACCCCTTAGGAAGAGTGAAATGTGTTAACTTTGTAAAACTTTGTAGGTGATATTTAATTTTCGCTTATCCCTCTGTGCCACCTAAAAGTTACAGGATTTAGCTACACTATCTCCCTTAAATTATAATATACACTTTATTTACCAGGTTCATTTAAGGATGGTTGTTGGATCTTCAGGTTCCTTCAAAATGGGGCAGGCGTAAGGAAAAAGAGATTTCAAAATGGTGGACTGTCTGCTGTGGGCTCTAGACACATAAAGTCACAGCCCAATCATATCTTGTCACCGGATCACTGTCTAATTATTCAGTGATCCAGTCACCCTGTAAATACGCAAGTTCCTGTTCTGCTCCAATGTGAACTTGATTGCATTAGCTGAACTTTCCAAAATTAAAAAATGCAGAGCACAGCAAAAGACACGTTAACACTGGGTGAACTTTTAATTATGCTGGCATAATTCTCGTAATTTGGGGATAATTACCACATACAGAAGGAAAGAGGCTATTGTTTCTGGTGCTTTTGTTTTTTGCACTTTTTTTTTAAGCAAGATACTCATCTTCGTGTTAAAAATGTAAGCAAAGACACATTTCCCCCTAAAATGCAGCACAAGAGGTCTGATTTGCAGTTAGCGTAATTCCACATAATTCCGCCTATTTTTTTAATCACATTTTTTCTCGTTACTCTAAAACTAATAACAAGCATTTCAAACACCCCATCTTATCAAGGGGCTATGCAACCTTAACTAATGTACTCAACTAACCTAAGACTGCATTGTTCAGAAGAAAGAGATAGAAAATGTGAGAGCATTCCTGTGGGGTGCAAGAACAAGAACCACTGTCGGGTCTCCTGTTATGCGAGATTGTATGCTTTAACAAATTTCAATTAAAATTCATAGCAGTCAAGAGCCGCTTATGGTGTCTGTCTTTCATGTCTATGAGTTGATCCATGTATGTTGTTCGTAATGTACCCAATAACACTCCAGCCATAATTAAAAGGGAACGTTTTAAAGCCCCCTGCTTCTGCGTGCCTGTAGCTTTCCCATCACCCCCAGGGGCTACACAGTGTATGCATGGAACACAGCACCGCAGAGATTACAAAATGGCGGCCCTTGTCACCACCGTTCAGGGCTAGCATAGATTCTCCGGCACAGACATTTGTTTTGTGACTTTCTGCTTGCAGCCCTTGCTGTGTTTTAGATGTCATTGAATCTTTTAGGGGGCTGTAAGAGCATTGAACAAACTGTTATTAATGTCTAAACATGTGTCATTTCTGATATTTGCAGGGGGAGAGCACTGTTTTCCGGAAAAAACAGTCAGTCCTGGAATCCTAAATGGAAAGGAATCGAGCTGCCCGGGGGACGGTGTGTGGTGCATCATCTGTTCCAATGATCATTCTGTACCGAAGAGTCAGTGAGTCACCGGAGGAGAGCAAGAGAGCCAGGCCCGCAGTGATGCGCAGAGCTGTGCTGGACTCTGAGGTGATGCTGGCTGGAAGCGGCTGGCACGTGTAGACCCAACCGCACCGCAGCAGTAAAAAATGAGCATTGAGCGGGAAAGATCAGGGAAAACGCATGTCTCTATGACTCTTCGCAGTATGACATAGACAGGAAGAGCTGTTGCGTCCCTGCTGTTTAGAGTGTTTGCTATCGCTGTTCAGTCGAATAGTCTAGTTCGGACAACGACTAACGCAGCCAAGTACCAGGCAGAAAAGTCCACAGTGATAACATAATTCAGCACAATTACCAGGCGGTAGATTCAATTAATGTCTCATGGGGTTAGGGTTTGATAAGATCTGAGTGTCTTAGCTGGTGTGTTGGAGTTGCACAATGAGAGCGTCTAAGTGGATTAAAACTAACCTGTCTATCTGCACGCTCTTAAAGATGAAGAATGTCTCCAGTAGTGGAACGCTTGGACAATCTTGACGACTGTGCTGGTCATTGTTGTTCTCAAGCATTGAACTTTCACTTATGTTACAGCCATCAACCATGGCGACGAGGATCTTAGATCAGCAAAGAACTCTGCCAAAGCACAGGTTTCCCACATTCCCACCTGCTTCAATGTTTTAAGTGAACCGAACAAAAGTGTGAAACCCAACAAATATCCCCAATGATCCTATTCCATGCAACCAGGATTTGTCTCAAAATGGCGCCTGCGTGGTAGGAGCCGACCTCAAGATAGAACACACTCATCTCAGGTGGCATCAAAAATGAATATCACTGTCCTAATCAAGGTAAATGAGCCCACCTACTCACCAATGATGAGCGGGGTCAAAGGAGGAAATGGGAGCTGTAGACATACAAAAGACCAGGTTGCACCATTGCCCAAACACAATATCACTTTTCCTAGTGAGGAGTCATTTGTGTTGCCCACCTTCTCCACCGCCGCTAAGGTTCGGGTGGCAATTACCTGCATCCTCTTTGTGTCATCGGCATGCTTCAACATTGCAGCCCTATGGACCATTACTCACAAGCACAGGAAAAAATCTCACATCCGGATCTTGATCATCAACCTTGCTATGGCGGACCTTCTCGTCACATTCATCGTCATGCCCTTGGACGCCATCTGGAATGTCACGGTGCAGTGGTATGCGGGTGACCTGGCCTGCAAAGTGCTCATGTTCCTTAAGCTGGTGGCTATGTACGCGTCTGCCTTTGTCACAGTAGTGATCAGCCTGGACCGACAATCAGCTGTCTTGAACCCGCTTGGTGTTGGGGAGGCTAAAAGGAAAAACAAAACTATGCTTTGTGTGGCTTGGATTCTGAGCATTCTCTTGGCTATTCCCCAGGTAAGTCCAAACTAGGTTCATCTTCATACAAAATTCTTCCCAAAAATATCTGTGTGATGTACATATTGTGAAATTAATGTCACATATCACAACAAGGGGTGT
This sequence comes from Lissotriton helveticus, assembly GCF_964261635.1. NCBI lineage: Eukaryota > Metazoa > Chordata > Amphibia > Caudata > Salamandridae > Lissotriton > Lissotriton helveticus. Next base: position 744,067,251 of record NC_136073.1, read on the forward strand.
ACACCGTTGCAAAGTTTTTAATTCACAAATATCCCTTTATTTTCATGAATTCTAAGATTATTGCCTGTAGCTCCTGATGTTTTCTGCATGTGGGTTTTCACATTAAATTCTGTATTTAAAGTTGTTTATAGAAAAAAATATCACCATTATCCATACAGTTGAAAAGATATGAGAACAACTATTAAAAACGTTATATTGCGAAAATATGGCACAGCAAGTTCTATTGCCAACTAGTACTTACTAAGAAATATTGTGGCAAAAACTGCATGGGCTTGAATATAGGAGCTAGAAAGTCCACCAACTACGAGTAGGCTAATAATCGGAATAGTATCTTGTTTAGTAAAACTTCCACGCCACAAATGACAGCCTAAAACAAAATGGAGGCCTGAGAAAGAATCAATCATTATATTTATTTATTTCGGCCTAGAAGGCCATAGAATTGATTGATTGACTGAGAAAGAATCATCAACAAAAGGAAGATCCTTCGTGTAAACCTTGGATGGCATCACAGGCCTGGCGTCCCCTAGGAACACCTAACCACACGGACTCCTAAGGTAAATTGTACATGATGAGGTCTTGTGAAGTGAAACATATTTCCATAGGCACCTCACAAAACCAGGAAAGGAATTACATCTTAACAAATATAGGGACAAAATCAGCTTCCTTGGGTTCATCCCTGTAGAGAGAGAGATAAAATAGAATTTACAAAGCAACTAAAGAGGTGGCTAATGTGTCAAAGAAGATATTTCTGGAAAGGATTAATGATTGTAGCTTCAAATCAAGCAGAAGACATGTATTCAAGTGTTTCATTTTAAATGTGTGAGCTGGCAGATATTGGATATCTTTTTGAGTAAGGTGAAAGGCCTAATTGTTGCAAAAATCTTATCAGACTTTACATTTCAAAGGCTAGCACCCTTTCTAATCACAGACCCTAGCTAAATAAGGGGCATTTCCTCTCTTCCAACAACCAATAATGCTTACATCCTATCACAAACAATGGATCTACCAAATTTCCCCTTTGAATGACAATAACAACACTAACCCTGTACCACACAATCTATTATCTACTATTCCAAAGTTTGTGTAGGGAATTCAAGGCCTGTGCCGAGGAAAAGTAGGAATCAGTGTGATGAAGATGACTGATTCATGCTAGCGGCATTATAATTTTATTTATGGTGGAAATGCTTTGAGTATATCCTAATATGATGATGAACTCTGATAAGAAAGATGAGAAAGACCAACCACAGCGTGATGCAGAACACATCTGGAAATTTCTAATCAAATTCCACAGATGATCATATAGTGTTTGGGAGAATGAGGGCACAGGTGGATATCGGTGGCTCCTATGTCCTCGCCAATCTTGTCATTCTTCCCCTTTAGAGGTGGGAGAGCCACAGTTTCATACAGGCGGAGCCACAGATAGCTCTGCGTTCTTAAAAAGCTTTCCCTGATGGGCCTCCAAGTCATAGTGTTGTGCTGATGGTCGCCGCACCCTATTTAAGGAGAGACGACGATCACTAGATTAGGTTTCAGTCCTAGGTAGGAAAATGGCTCAATGCTTGAACAATGCCAACATACCTTGTGCTGTACACTCATCAAACTCTTCATCCTTCGGAGCAACCGTTGCACTGGTGGTGGCTCTTAAGGCTAAAGGGAGTTCCGCCAGGCAGTCAGAGATCTCTAAATAAGGTGGGCTCGCTTCCTTCACTGCAGCAGAGGTCATGGCCAGCGCTTTCCTTGCAGGACCACAGACATTCTGCCGAGGTAGAAGGACCCCCATGTACAGCCTATATTTTAGCCAAAGAGGCTGCCATCTTTGAAAGTCACTAGTGGACACATATGCAGGACAGCTGATCTTCACGTTTAGAAACTGATGAAAACTCGCCTTTTCCTAATTCTTCCTCCTGTTCCTTAGACATGTACAGTCATTAATGCCGGATGCCTGTGTCTTCGAGGCACTATAAAAGTATATAATGATGATGTTAATCGTAGGCCAAATATGCAGGGATATCAACAGCGCTGGCCCTCAAGAGCAATAGCCCTAAACCCAGAGAGGCCGGCGTGCCTTTTGCAGCTTGAGCTCAACTCCAACCCAATAAGGGTTTATGAAACTGGCATCACCAGTTTGATCTACCCCCCTAATTAATGTATTTAACATTTTTGTATAGCGCTCACGAACTTTGGCTGAGAGGACGTGGCGTAAGGGCCAGAGCTGCCGACCTTGGGCGCTGGGGAACTAGGGGCATATTACCAACGATTAGCGATATTTATCGCTAACGAGGCTTAGAAACTAATTTTTTAACGCTAAGCATCGCCGGAAATTATCGCAGAGATAACTTGCTATTAGCAAGGTTTATCTCAGAAGTGATAAAAATCCTCACTCTAACTGCCAAATGAGAGATTATCGCTAGAAAACCAACGATAATCTCTCGAAGTTTGGCGTTAGCTTGATGATAGGGGCTCACAAACTTAGCCATGATATCCACCTTCCATAGGATATCATGGCTAAGTCAGGAAAATACCAGGTGTAAAAAAAGCAGTGCTAACCGCGGTTAGCGCTGCTTTTTTTGTCACTAACAGGGTTAGCGAAATCCTTGATAATAGGAGAAATGTCGCTTAACCACATTTCTCCTATTATTTTTCTCTGGAACGCCCCCTTTGCATCTCATTAGAGATGCAAGGGGAAGCATAGAGAAAAAGGGTGCTGACATGCGAATTTGCGTATTAGCACCCTGTTGCTGATAGGGAGATAATTTTATCTCTGCTTTCATGGCTTTTAAAGCCAAAAAAGTGGAGATAAATCCCTTGATAATATGCCCCCAGGTTCGAATCTCAGCGTCGTCTCAAACATCCTGTGATTCTGGGCAATATTGACAAAATGAATGTGTCCTTGCGTAATGTAACTGGTGCTCGTGTAAAGCGCTCCACTATCTTCGGGTCGAGTTTGCGCTATATAAAAAGTGCAAAAAAAAGGAGACTGTACATTACAACTTGAACAGTAATAATAGTGTCTAACATTAAATAGATTGCGCCAGACCATGAAACTGAGAGGACCAGAGCCCCGGAGAAGTATCAAGTAAGTTTGTGCAAAAAGACTGAATGGTATATTTGCTGTCACTGGGATTATAAGAAAATGGAGCATCAAATGCAGCAGAGAGGAGAAAATTATGTGGCAACAGAAGGCAAATTATTTGGCATTATACCAGATGCTTTGGCCGTATCATCTCACTATTATGTAATTTTTGCACACGTTAACCCTGCCTGAGTAAAAGCTTCACTTCAGTCGTGACAGTTTACAGCTATGAGCAATTGCTTAAGTGAAAGGTCGAGATGGTAATGTGTCTACGAATCAGTAAAAGCACACTGGTACTGTTTTATGTAACTTTTGATCTGTTCGAGATAGAAGCACCATTTGTGTGTTAACCTCTGCAAATGATGCAACAGATACTCAGGGACACTGGAATTATGCGACAGGAGAGGGCCAAACTATGTGGCAGGGTTGGCTAAATTATGCATCAAGAAACGGAAAATTATGCGGTTCAATTCGGCACAACTTCATTGTTTTGCCATTTTTACACTTGTTAACACTGTCTGGGCATAGGCTGCACCGCATTGGTACTAGTTTAACACTTAGATATAGAAACAAGCAAAAAATAAGGTGACACAATCAACCTTTGCGAATGGCCTTTCACTGTGCGGTAACACGTGCGTTTTAGTAACTTTTAAACTGTGTAAACTAGAAACATTTTTTTGTTAAAATCTGCAGATTATGTATGAAATGAGCAATTATGTGGCAAATGCATTCATATGTGAAAAACACTGCGGCCGCACAATCGCACAATTCCACTGGCCCTATAGAGAGTATACCATGCGGCAAGTGCGGTAAATCCTTAATTATGCGGAAAACGTTACATAATTCCAGTGGACCCTACTATTAGAAATTGGGGAATCTGGGGAGATGCTCGTATTGGAGGGACTGAGATAAGCAGAATGCAGACTTAGCCGTTGTATAGACCATTATTAAAGGCTTAATCAAGGAGAGAGCTCTTAAAATGGATGTCTCGGCACTCGAGATGAACGTTTTATCGAAATGACCAAGAGCGGGCTTCAAGTGCCGCTTCTGCTGGAACATGCACAACAATGAGCTCTTTAATTATGCATTCATGCCAGCTCGCTCTGATCTCCTGAGAGCGCGGGATTAGATTTATATTGCTGGTCCTTGGCGATGCCTCCGTCTCTGTTCTTGTCTCCCTGGGGGTCTCCGCGACCAGATGCTTACCGATGTTTTCATGTCTGGGTCTGTTCTGTCGCAGGTGGTGGTATTCCATACGGTGAGCCGCTCTCAGCCCGTGCACTTCGTGCAGTGCGCCACGGTGGGCAGCTTCGAGGCGCACTGGCAGGAGACGCTCTACAACATGTTCACCTTCGCCTGCCTGTTCCTCCTGCCCCTGCTCATCATGGTCCTGTGCTACTCTCGCATCCTCAGGGAGATATCCCGGAAAATGAAGAAAGCTTGTGGTAAGTTCCATCACTTAGGTTTCTTTTTTTGTCTTACTTGTTTTTCCCTCCATTACCTTGCCTCTCTCCTTCCGTATGTACCTTCTTGTCTTTTCCCTTCTCACTCCCTCCACATACCACTTTTGCGTCTCATTGAAGACGTGTATTCTTGTGTCTTTTTCTCTCCTCCCCACCTAGGTCCAGTGCTACATTGCGGCCACTGCTGGCAGCTACCTTGCGTCGCCACCACACATGGCCACAAGAGGGCACCAGATTGCCCCATATAGGAATTTGTTGCCAGGGAAAAGGGAACACACAAATTTCAAAATATAAATTTGCCATGGGCTTTAAAAATCCTTGTACGGTATAAAGATTTTAAGGAGGCACCCTTCAATGAAAAGGGAATGGGTCTCGTACAGACAAAAAACAAAGGCTTCCCTTTTCCTGGTTGTTATGGACCGATAAGGCTGGACTTGACCAGTCTTATATGTCGAGTTCTAAATCACACTGATATGAGGCACCCACAGTAGGTAACAAATTTACACATAGACTATTAGATACACTTGTACTTATTGCATGCAACTATCTTATTTCAAAATGATAAGAGGAAATTGAGTACCAGAGTCATAATAAAATTCATACATTTATTTAGCTTGAGTTGTGTTTAGCAAAAAACAAATTTATACAGTTTAAACAATTTTCACAGTTTCATTAAAAACAAACATTTAAATATGTGAGATACAAAGTAATTAAAAACATGAACGTGAAAGCACAGGAATTGTCGACGCGGCGTTTCGGTGAACTGGCTTGAACACCTTCTTCAGGACTATGCTTTATACAGGTTAAAAATTTCTAAGTGAAGGATAAAAAAGAGTATATTTAATTAAACATTCTAGCATCACAACAACCTCGCATCATAGTTGCCCTATATCCATTTTGCTCATGGCTGATACATTTATACTATTGGATTGACACATTTTACAAATACAGCAGTTGGGTAAAGTTCTACTATTTGTTACTCTGTAGTGCCTCATATTACACTAATGAACTCCCTGTTATTAACTTCAATTATTTAAAATGGAGGAGGACACTGAGAGTCCTGTATAAAATTTGGAAAACCAGGTAACAGTGATGCTCAATGAACCCCCTTTGAAGTTAATAACAATCCAATAGTATAAATGTATCAGCCATGAGCAAAATGGATATAGGGCAACTATGATGCGAGGTTGTTGTGATGCTAGAATGTTTAATTAAATATACTCTTTTTTATCCTTCACTTAGAAATTTTTAACCTGTATAAAGCATAGTCCTGAAGAAGGTGTTCAAGCCAGTTCACCGAAACGCCGCGTCGACAATTCCTGTGCTTTCACGTTCATGTTTTTAATTACTTTGTATCTCACATATTTAAATGTTTGTTTTTAATGAAACTGTGAAAATTGTTTAAACTGTATAAATTTGTTTTTTGCTAAACACAACTCAAGCTAAATAAATGTATGAATTTTATTATGACTCTGGTACTCAATTTCCTCTTATCATTTTGAAATAAGATAGTTGCATGCAATAAGTACAAGTGTATCTAATAGTCTATGTGTAAATTTGTTACCTACTGTGGGTGCCTCATATCAGTGTGATTTAGAACTCGACATATAAGACTGGTCAAGTCCAGCCTTATCGGTCCATAACAACCAGGAAAAGGGAAGCCTTTGTTTTTTTGTCTTTAAAAATCCTTGCCCTGCTGGATTGGTGTCATGTTGCCCTGGTCTATGCTACCTTCTGCCTGGGTACAAGGACTGGATCGTCAACTGTCCCAGGACCACCAGAGTGACTCGCAAGGACTAGTTTGCAGGCCTCATATTCAGAGCAACAGGGACACAAAAAGCTTCCGCCTTGCACCAGAGTCTTAACAGAGAATGATGGTGTGACATTATCAAATGTGCTGATAGGCGACTTGCCCAAAAGCTGGGCTTTCTAAGGACCTGGACTGTGGAGTAGTCTGTTTTCTGCTGATCCGTGCTCCTCTGTCCATTACTGTTTCTAACTTTCAAACATTCTCTCAATTATTTTCCCTTTCGGTGCTTAATTTGAGCCAGTGGTTTCCACTTGGCGTCACTAGCACTCATTTTTGGGGACCCGCACTTATTTTTCCTTATAAGATATTTCGCAAGAGAGGGGGAAACAAACACAGGGGCAAGAAGGAGGAAGATAAAGGCAGATCAACTGTCACAAAGAGAGAGAGGAGGAACCTGCAAGAGTGAGATAAAGGGGGAGGGGTGTCTGGTAACGGATTAAAGAAGCCTGAGGTGGATTAAAGGTTACACAGCCTGGTATTCGGTACACTAATGTTTAATACCACCTGCCGCGAGCTTCTGCGCACAACGTGGGGTGCTGGCACCCATTGTTTTACAAATTAAGCACTGTCTCTTTCTAGCTGTTTTCCGCCCTCATCAAAATTGGTTAAAAATGTGAATCTGAGGAAAATCTGCTAAAATCCTATGCTCAATTTTCCCGTGGGTGAGAAGTACCTACATCTTGGCTTTCTTCATTCAACACTCAAACCTGATTAAAAAGAAGGATGGATCTCTTTAGCCCATAATTTACCTGGGTCTTTAATTCTTATGCCTACAGTAATTTCAATAATAACTCAAGTGTCCAGTGTCTGGTTTGGTGTAATGCTCTGCAAAGTACTATATATAGGGCAGCGGTTCTTATACTTTTGACTTCTGTGGACCCCTACTGAATCATTACTGTAAACCGGGGACCCCTCTGAGTCATTATTGGAAGCTTCTATGTTTTGGACCACAAAACAACACACACAAATACAAAAACAGTTATACACCAAAAAATTCTCAAATATGGGAATATTTTGAATAACTCACAATGAAATATAGAAAAGGTTTTCAGATCTTCAATATTGCTTCCCGATTTGTATATGTTTTATGAATTTTAATTGATTCATTTTAATATTATTTCATTTTGTAAACAGTCATGGACCCCAGAGCTCTCAGGCCACAGGTTAAGAACCGTTGATATAGAGCAAGATATCTTGAATCCCTTATTTAATAAAGTCATTAGGACTGGAAATAGCATTTTTAGGTCTCGTGACCTTAAATGCGCGCAAGCGCATTGAGGAGCGAGAATTCAAGTCGGCAAAATCCTCGTCAAACCAAAGGGCTTTCAGCCGGCGTTTTCTTTCAGTTCACGTGAAACACAAGCACGCGCATCAGGCACTCCTCCCACACCTCACGGACATCTGTTCATTTCTCCTGCACAAGGCTCTCCTCCCTCCCCACATCAAAGGCATCCCAGGCTTCCCCAGCGCTGCCCCGCCCATCAATCACCCTCCCACGCCAGCCGCTCTTCCCGCTCCGACCCCCTGCTCTCCGCCCCCTGCTGCATCAAAGTCTTTTTTTTTTTACTTAAATTACCATCTGTTCCAAAGCCGCCTTCGAGAGCAGCTCGTAATGACTTGCCACAGCAGTCGCTTCCTAGGCTGCTGCACATAGCTTTGACGTACATGGGCGCTGTGCTATATGTTTAACACGCGCCCGCTTTCATAATTACAACACACACTTCAAATTGGGCCCCTGATTTCTTCGCGCAACCACACATCCCCTCCATGCTGTTTCACCTCAGATGCATTGCTAAAAACCTGTCCGGCCAAGGCGTACATATCTGCCCTAACGTTGAGTTGCTGCCCTCGTGTTTGCAGCATGAAGTAAGTACTGCTGCGCTCCTCAACAGACTTAATAAAGCTCTACACAAGGTCTCATACATGGAACTCAGCTTTCTTCACCCCAGTGAACAACAGATTACCAGCAAATGCCATGATGAGGGTCTGGCCGAAGTCTAAGAGCCCCTGCACAAGCCGCATGCACACTGTACAACACAAACCACATAAAATATGATAAACTCTTGCAAATTAAAACAAGCATTTGCAATGCAATAGGTCTCGTTTTAACGCAAATTTAAGCTATAGGCCTTGTAAATGACAAAGCCTTTTATTTATGTTCCAAAAACCAGAACGCAAAAATAAAGGGCATTATCATTTATAATGCTAATAGTTCAGACTCGCATTATTGCGAGACCTATTGCATTTCCAATGCTTGTTTCTTGTCCCATTGATTTGGGGGTGCTGCAGTAGACTTTGATTCCTGTTAGAAGGATTGCTTATGGGGTAGCAAAGACCTGTGGATTATACATCCATCAGTAAACTAGGAGGGTGCAAAATCTGCAAAATGCTATCTCAAGAAATTTGATACATTTTCTATAAATGTGTGGAAAATTTCTTACGTAAAGTGAAATGCCATTGAAATGATCTTGTTTGTAAAATGCATGCAAGGGCATAGCTCCCATGAATTATTCACACATGATACTGGCACTGATTTCTTTGAGCTGAAAATGTTCCTCAGTGTTAGACCTGGCATCTCTTACAGTGGCTTCCGCTGTCTTTTTGCTTCTGACCTACTGTTTTCGACTGTGTGCTGAATTTAGTTTTTGATGGCTTTAGGACTCTCGGCACTTCACTACTGCCCAGTGCTAAAGTGCATGTGCTCTGTCTCTAAAATGCACTGCTATTTTCCATGATTAGCAAATTTGAGTTGTTGGTGCACTAAGTGTGCCCAGCACCTGTAAATCAAATGCTACTACTGGACCTGCATCACTGATTGTGCCACTCACATGAGTAGCCCTTCAAACATGTCTCAGGCCTTCCACTGCTGAGCTTGTGGCACAGTTTTAAACTGCCATTTAAACCTTGCAAGCTCATTTACTTTGTAATTCGCAAATAGTATTATCTCAAAAAAGATGTGCCATCATTAGTGTACTTCACTTTTTTAAGGACGAGAACCCACACTCACCCGAGGGTGAGATGCTTCATCATAGGGCTCCCCCCTCACACTGGAGCCGAAGGTCCCCAGTGTGGGCTACAACTCTCCAAGATTTAGAAGAGGAGCTGAGGTGTTTTATGTTGAGGGGACCGAAGTACTCGGTGGGTGAAGGGCAGAGTGCAAACAAAGAAATTATTAAGCGAGAATGTTAAAACTGTCTACAGGGGACCCTACAACTTTATTGTGCAGTGTCCTGGGACAGGATTAAAAATGAAGACGACTAGGGGTTATGAACAAATATACCCCAGTTTAAAGGTCAACATGTTTCTGCCCCCCCCCCCGACCCCTTGCTGGGACCCCGAAAGGAAGGACTCGTACTGCAATTCGGCCTAGTTTCAAGTGGGGTACCCTTTGGATGAAGAGAGGTAACCTAATGCCTGTGAACTGATGAGATGGTATAATCCCCACCAGTCATGTCTACCGGCTACAAACTCTTGATGACCAGTATAAAAATCTGCTCTTGTTCAAAACACTTTTTTCTATTATATGTTCTATATGCAGAGTGACTAGTTTGTCTGTTGGTCCTGACGAATGCCCATGAAACCCAGTTGGGGTCGGTGGAGGGCAGAAACATGTTGACCTTTAAACAGGGGTATCTTTGTTCAAAACCCCTAGTCCTCTTTGTTTTTACTCCTGTCCCAGGACACCACACAATAAAGTTTCAGGGTCCCCTGGAGACAGTTTTAACATTCCCACTTAATAATTTCTTTGTTTGCACTCTGCCCCTTACCAACTGAGTACTTCGGTCCCCTCCACATAAAATACCACAGCTCCTCTTCCAAACTTCGGAGAATTGTAGCCCACACTGGGGACCTTGCAGCCCTGGTGTGAGGAGGGAGCCCTATGATTAAGTATCTCACCCTCCGGTGAGTGAGGGTTCTCATCCTTAAAAAAGCTCTCTCCGCATCCTCCACTAAACACTCAACACTCTGATTTATGAATACGTTTAGTAGTCTTACAGATTTCTCTAGGACACTAACGATGCACATCTTTTTTGAGAACGTACTGTTTGTGAGTTACAATATAGATGGGGAACAGTACGCTCTCTCTTTGTGGTTCCTCCCCTTTGATCTTTTGTGTGTATTACTATGTTCACATCCTTGCCAGGCCCTGACTTCCCTTTTATATCATGTATGGCACCCCTTAGGTAGGCCCTAGGTAGCCCCAGGGGCAGGGTGCAGTGTATTTAAAAGTTAGGACATGTGCTTGTGAGTTTTACATGTGCTGGCAGTGAAAACTGCTAAATTTGTTTTTTTTACTACAGTAAGGCCTATCTCTCCCATAAGTTAACATTGGAGCTGACTTGTAACAACTTACAAGTGTGTCTTCCAATTAGGAGCAGATAGAAAATTAGAGTTTGGTGTCTCTGGACTCATAATTTAAAAGCACATCTTTTAATGAAGTTGTTTTTTAAATTGCAGGTCTGAAAATAAGACTTTTAAAGTTGGCATTTACTTACTTAACCATTCAGTGCCTCTGCCTCTCCCTAGAATACATGTGTGGGTTGGATACAAGTTGGGATTTGTAAATTCACTCTAGACAGTCATACTCAAAATAGGCTGAAGTGTGCCCTGCATATCCTGATAACCCATCACCAGGCTGATGAGCCTTCCTGAGCTCAAGTGGTGGGAGGAGCAGACTCTTGCACGTGAATAGGGCTTTACCTGTTCCCACACAAAGAGCTGCATACCCCCCTGTAGTGTGTCTGGAGCCAGTGTGTCTGCACTACAAAGACCTTTCTTCAAAGTCTCCCTACTTCAAAGGCTAAAATGGGTATAAGTGCTGGACCTCTGACAACATATACTCAGAACACATCTGGACTGAGGACATTCTGCCAGGAAGAAGAGCTGTTGTGCTTCTAAGAGGGACTGCCACTTTGCTGTCTGATTTGCTGTGTTGGCCTGTTGCCTGCTGCTTCTGTCCTGGGAGTGAGAAGACTGGACTTTGCTCTCTGCATCATGCTTCATAAAATTTCTCCAAAGGCTCGAGTTGAGCTTGCCTCCTGTTGGAAGTCTCAGGGCCATCAAAGACTTCAGCTGCAACACCTGAGCTCCTCTGCTGAGAGTCGTACTAGCCAAGTAGTACCAATTCCAGTTCCTCAGCCCTTGGCAGTTAGTTTCAATGCTACAAGAAGAAACCAATGTCAATTGACTTTGGAACTCATGCCTGTCTGCAACTTTGACGCCTTGCCGCTGACTGCATCAAAACTGTGGCCCCACTCAATGCAACAACCATGACTTATAACACAGGCTCCGACAAAGATGCAGCACCTCCAAAGAACCGCCACTGCGGGAGTTCCGAGCACAGCACCACGACATCTGTGATGCACCACTCAGGTGCCGCAGCTGTGGCCCAGTAGTTCTACCTCAATGCAGCGAAATCATAGCCTTGCAGCTTGACCTGTTACACTTCATCGGTGCCACCCAGAAATACGGAACAGAGGGTCATCTGGGCTACCGCCACATCACCTCCCCAGTGCCATGCAATGTTCGCGGGCATAAGTGACTCCACGACTTTGCACCGCTGCCAGAAATCGATGCCTTACTTGCTGTAGTCACGTCTCACCTCCTTTGTACAATGCACTTTCCATGAGTGCCCTCGTGTCAACGACCTGATAGCGGTAAGGAACTGATGCTGCACTTGCCTCCTCGAAGCCTCTCCTCCCCTGCATCTTGTATCGTTTTCGAGTTCCGACTCCTACAAAGTACTGTACTGGGGTCTGTGTGTCTCCTGACGCTGGTGGCACTCCTTTTAGGTCTGAGTGAATTTGTGGAATTATCAATGTCAAACACGACCAAATGGCCCAGATGGAGCTATTGTTTTTTAAAAAGCTATACTTTACTTAATCTTTTAAAATTCATATCTTGACTTGTGCATGTTGGATTTTGGTAATTTGTGTCTTGTTTTACTCAGCAAAATATTGGCTAATTTTCTAAACTGTTGTGGGGTACTATGTGTTACTGTGCATGTGTGTGTGTGTACTTTACACATTGCCTATGGGGATAAGCCTGACTGGTCTTGCCAAGCTACCAATGGGGTGAGCATGGGTTATACTTAGTGTGTAACTCACTTACCCTGAAGCGAGTGAGGGTCCTTACTTGGACAGGATGCACACCACTACCAACTAGAGAACCCATTTCTAACACTCAGACAGATATTTTGTACTCATACCAGTCCACTGTGGGCAACAATCAAGCACAATTTTGTGTTATGAGTGATGGCTAGAGTTTTTGCATATTTCATATGATGTTAAATTCCCATTTGCGAAAAAATGAGTCCTATGAGCAGACATTTTGCATCGGCCTACACTACACCTCCATTTCCAAAACCCTTCACTCATTACATCTGCAGATTTAGTAAAAATGATCCTGCACTTCTGGGAGTTTTGAACTAATGCACTAACTTCTCCTTAAACAGTACTACCTCACCCTTCTTAGATGAATTAAAAGTCCAGGGGCTACACAGAACTTTTCAAATACCCCATCAAACAGACATAACATCTTCACTCAGCCTACCTCAGCCTCTCCACCTATCCCTAACTCAACACTTGGTACCTATCTTTCTGTACCTCACTAACCCATTGCACTATTATCTCTCTATATGCATTGCTTACACCTTTACAGTCAGTTTACCATTCTCTAATGATACCTCCCGATGCCTGTTGTGCCTATATCTCTCTTCTTCTACCTCTCCTTTCTCTAATTAATTTCCTTTTGCCTATATACTGCAATAGCTAGTCACTCACTACCCCACTAGTCAGTAAATCTCCACCTTTCTTTCTACCTGTCTACCGCTCCTTCCTCTCTTTTACAGAACTCCCTAAACTCACCACTGATGAGGACCTGAATTAACTGAAAATGAATGAAAATAAATGTAATGTTATTCCAAACACGGGACCTCAATGTCTTACCTGAGGCCCCACAAATCACCAAAATGAATAACGAATCAGAAGTCGGCGATCAATCCTTTGTTTCATGCATCTCTAAAGGACAGACCACCAGCACAATAATACTCTTAAACCCACCACACCAAGCAAAATTATCAAAAAATACCAGTTTGTGATGCAGAGAAATTAAAGGGCTGGAGTCTCTGATTACAGCAGGTACCCCACATCAAAACACAGTGATTATGACTTTTATCAGAAGAATAGGAAATAACCACACATCCCCAGAGATATCAGAATGGAGGATGAGCATATGAACCCAATTGCAGGTCGGCAATGCCCTTCCCATTTGTAAAAATGCAAATCAGAAGTTGGAGGGACATGAAAGGGATATCCCTGTTTGAATCACAATGCCACCTTTGAATGGAATGTGAAAGGGGTCCCCAATTGCTGTTTCAAACCAATGATCAGATAAAGAATCCTGAAAGTGAGAGGAGTCCATTTGCAAAGCACTGCATAGATGTATGAGTGAATGTGGACCACATTGAGGAGCTTCAAAAATCAAAACAAAGAGAGTACAGAGATCACCCCTGTGCTAAGACACGGATAGACCTTTTGAGTCTTCCATTGATGATGCCTTGTAAATGACCGTGACATTATTCCATTAATCTGTTCACAATCTAAGGTCCATCTAATTCCAGAGACCTGTTCACGATGGAGATCAAAATATATCTACAACATGACACAGATTAAAGAATGTAATGAAGGTGTTATGAACAGACAAGGAGAAGGCACATATCCCTGACCATCACTTAAGACGGGTATTGACTGACTGAGGGTTAGATAAATCAAAGTCTCTTTTTGGCCAGTCGGCACTCAGCTATCTACTCACTAAACAGAAGTGTAGTTTGTCTTTTAACAAACTTTATGTATCAGATTTTGGATTGTGAAACGTATTCTGTACCAGCGATTAGAGAGGTGAGGGCCTTAGTCGCACCAAGCATTTGAACACACTGACCCATATTTTTCATTGCATCAATGACGAGACTGGTTGAGAATTTTTCCCCTGCAGGGCTGTAGGATACTAGCTCTCTATATAGTGCACTAAAATGAAGTACACTGTGAAGTCCAGTGAGACCCAGATTGATATATAGAGGAAAAAGCAAATAATACTAATGCTCTATTTGTGGTAGTGTGGGCGAGCAGTTAGGCAGATCAGAGGGTAGTGCTAAGCATTTATTGTACCCACAGAGGCAATAGATGAGACACACATGCAAGAATAAATCAAAGACCAATTTATAAAAATAACACAGATTTTTATGTAATTTATCAGACCAAGAACTTTGTTCTACAATAAGTACTTTTTAGGTTATGAATTTTCAAAGTTCGCAAAATGAATCACTTTTGTGCACAATTACGTACCATTGATGTCAATGGGAAGAAACAAGAAAGTGCATATAAAATCATGCATGTTGATTTCAAGGCCCAATGTTCCACCAGCAGATTCTGAGGAGCATCCCGGATTCGGCCGGGAGCAGGGAGAAGATGTTGTTGGTATCTGGTGCGCTACGAAGAAAGGAGCCACCTGAAAAAACACCGCACAAGGGGACTTAAAGATAAGTCCGAGGGGTCCCACTTGAGGGACCAGGTCACAAGGACCTCAGGACCATGGGAGCAAAGCTGGTTCATCGGCAGCCAAGTCAGGCAGGCTAGCTGTAGAGTAGATGGGTCAATCGGGCGGCACACATCAAGATGTCCCCTGCTCAGGAGCAGGCAGCTTGGAAAAGTGATTTTAGGGCAGCTGAGCCACTCACAAAGTGGATCTCAGAGATATTGATGTCCCTTGATAGGTGATCACTTCCTGGACAGTTGGAGTCTACATTGGACTCTTCGTCTCAGTGAATGCTGCAGAGGGTCTGGTGCCCCAGGTATTGATGTGGCACAGCTCTGGTAGGTCCTGGTGTCTCCGAACTTGGTGGAGAGACAGATCTGACCCTTAAGAGCTGGTGTACATCTTTTGGTTAGGGTGCTGCATCAGAGTCGCCAGGGATCAGCAAGTTTGTAAAACCAGATTCTGCAGTTTGGTGCCTGCCGCTGCAGGGGAGCAGTATCTCCACTGCAAGGGAGTTCTTTGGTGATTTATAGAAGGCTGGAGGAGCTCTGGGGTTCTTGGAGGCCTCACAGTGACAGTATGAGTCAGCACACTACGATTATGGAGTCCTTAAGGAAGCAAGCAGGGTTTGGGCACCAATTTTCTGCAGCAGGGCTTCAGTCCTTGGGTCTGCAGCTCTTGTTTGTCCTTTTCTTCTCTATGTCAATCAAATCTCAGTTCAGGGTCTAGGGATGCCACCTAAAAACTAAATTTGAGGGGCGTTGAAAGGGGTTGTAGACAATGGGCTACCAACCTTTATGGTGTCCACGCCCTCTAAGTGGCCCCTTTCGGCGGGAAGGGGCACTACCCTGACCCTAATTGGCTGATTCCCCCTCGAACCAAGATGGAGGGAAATGAAAAGTGGTGTCTGTATTGCCTGCCCCACCTTAGGGGTGGTGTGGGATGAATGAGGCCCCACCTCCTTATTTACCTAATCTTCCTGTATGTCCTCCCCCTAAATGTGGAGCAGGAAAGGGTGGTTGGCATCCTCCACCAGCTGGAGCTGTCTGAGGTGCATTTTAAAGGCAGCATCACCTTTGAAGCTTCCCGCCTTGGAAGGCAATCCTGTCCTGGGGGAGGTGTGAAGCACCTCCCCCTAGAGCAGGCTTTGTTCCTGGTCTCGGAGAGCACTGGCCCTCAGCCCATGAGGTCATAAACATGTCTGGTGGTAGCAGGCTGGCTAAGACTAGTCAGAGAGTACACCAGTGCTCAGAAGGTTTTCTGAGGACCCTCTAAAGGGTCTAATGTGTGGGTTTATTAACCCTTTCTATGCTGATGACGGAACTGCTCCGTCATCAGCTGCGGTGGCGCTGTGCTGATGACGGAGCGGTTCCGACATGGCCCGGCCGCCGCGCCTGCGCGGTGCTGATTCCGCGCCTGCGCTGGGCGTTCTATTGAGCGGGCGGGGCCATGACGGAACGGCTCCGTCATGAGCACAGCGCAACCGCGGCTGGTGACGGAGCGGTTCCGTCACCAGCATTCGGCGGCCGCGCGGCCGCCCCGCCCCCTTAGCGCTGCGGCGGAATAGCCGCCATAGCGATGCGGTTAATACATCCAAAACTGGCATCAGTGAGGATTTATTAAGACAAGATGTTTGATACCAAACATCTTAGGGTACAGAGAAGCCATCATGGAGCTAGGAAACTCATAGTGACAAGTATCCAGTCCATATACCCTCTATGGCTTTCCTGGGCACTTACAGTATCCAAGAATGTCTCAGATATTGCAGGGTCATATCTGCTCATGCAGATATGTCCACACAGGGAATATAGTGCACCCTGCCTTAGGGCTGTAAGGTCTGCAGTAGGGGTGACTTACCTATACCTCATGTAGTGTTATTTAGGCATGGCACACAGGGATGAGTGCCGTGTCAACTCTTCAGTTTTGTCTGCATCAAGACACACAGCCTGCAATGGCAGTTTGCATGGTCTTGGTGAGGGGTCTCTGTGGTGGAACAATTTGTTCTGCTGCCCCAGTGGACCCTCTTCAGTCCTAATGCCCTAGATACCAGGGGAATCATTGACTAGGGACTTATAGGAGTTGCTGAAATTGTGCCAATTGTGGTACAGTTTTAGGGAAAGAACACTGGTACTGGTAACCTGGTTAGCAGGGACCCAGCACACCTCAGTTGCTTCAAAAACAAGCAAAAAGTATGGGGGAGGGGTACTGCAACAAGAACCCAGTTTCTCACAAGGGTACTGTTGCCCCTTCCCATAGGCTATTTTCTTCAGGTTGACTGTTGATGATTCTCCGGAAGGAGGGAGGAGTGGTTTGGACCTCCTGGGCACACCCAGGGTTGGTGGTCTTTGGCAGGAAGGGACAGGAGGTTTATAAGCCAGTGGCCCCCACTGAGTGCTCTTTTTCTCTGTTCTCATCTGTGCCTACACGAAGTAGCAATTTGAAGACCCAGCCAAATTTCCTTTACAGGTAAAGGCATTGGCGAGGACAGGCAGAAGCCAAGGAGCCTGTAGCTTTTCAAGTATTCTAGCTTTATTTTGTTCAATTTCCCTTTCATTCTGCTTAGCACATATTTACAACTTCATTTATTTATTTTTCTCTTTAATGATAAATTTAAAGGTTATTGATTGCCAATTTGCTTACCTGTTGAGCTGGTTGTGAAGGATGTTGGGGCACAGATCGGTGCCTCCCTGGGATAGAGTCCCGTTGTCTGGCTTCTGTGCATTGTTTTGTTGCAGCTAAGGTGCACTCCAGGGGAAATATTTGCATTTAGGCCAGGGGGAGTGCATGCAGGCCAGTAACCTTCATGCACCCTGGCCACACATCCTGCAAAAACATTGATTGTGGGCAAGCACATGGCACCTGCTCTTGAACTGGTCTGAACTGACTCTGATATGGGTTGCGGGCTTGATGTGTAGGGGGTCCTGATGGTAACTTTGCCTTCTAGCTCTACCTGGGTTTGCTCACATCATGGTGTCTTTATTTGCTGGAGGCCTGTGATATACCTTTATTATTGGTGGTTCTCCCTGGTTATTTGGTATAAGCACTGTGAATTCCTGATGTGCCACATTGTAAAGAAATAAGATAATGCACATGATTATTATATTACGTCAAGCTACCCAAGAGCTTAAGACATGCAATGTTGTCATGATGTCAAAGTCTGCAAGATGTGTCATCACTTTCATATGGTCTTAATTTATTTATTTATATGCCTATCGTGTCTTATTGCTCACATTGTAAGATGTGTAACCAACTTGTAAGAAAGTTAAAATTGTCAATTGTTTCACCCATTACTGCAGAGGTATACAGTTGATGTAATAAAATAAGCTACGCCCGCCTAATACCAATCAGTGGTTATGGCTTTCTATGTGCGTGAAAAATACTCCAGTGTGTGTACTATGTCTGGGAAACCTATGGGGGGTATATGTGCAAGAAGTGGTTACACTGTCTCCAACCGGTGTGAATTCTGGTTGTACTGCTTGCAACTGTTCTTTTCCTAAAGCAGTGTGTGGAACATGTTAATATTGTTATTGTATTTTGATTGGTGCCAGAATTTTTGACCCCATAAGGCAAAATCAAATGCTGATGTGTTTTCGCTCCAGCTAGACAAAAACATACTGGGGCTGATTTACAAGCCCCCTGCGCCACCAGTACGTCACTTTTCGTGATGTACTGGTGGCACAGAGGCCTCCTCCGTATTTACAAGGACAGGAAAAGCCACCCTGCGTGACTTTTCTTCTCCTTGTAAATACGGCCCCTTCACATGCAGCAGTTTGCGTTGAAGGGGCGTTCCATGGGTGTTTCTGTGGGTGTTCCCACGCAACACCCATGGAACAAGACACATCTCCAGATTTATGAGAAATCTTAAATCTGGAAATGCGTCTGAATGCTACCCCACCCTAGAGGTGGCGTAGGAAGGCACAATGAGGAGAAATGTTTTCAGTTCTCCTCGTAGGAAGGCACAACGAGGAGAAATGTTTTCAGTTCTCCTCGTTTTTTCCTCTTTCAATGCGTGCTGCATTCTACAGCACGCATTGAAAGAGGAAAAAGCCTTTAGTGATGGTTTCTGTGCAGGAAGGGGCACCTTCCTGCACAAAAACAATCTCCCCATGACGCAGGCATCCTTGCACCATGGTACAAGGGTGCCTGCGCCGGCGCTTGGCAGCTGCTTGTGCACAAGCGTAGGGGAGAGCACAGGAATGCAGCATATTCTTGTAAATATGTCGCATTTCTGTGCTCTGAAAGTGCAGCAGCGTGGCGCAGCCAAAGGGCTTGTGGTGCCACACCGTGGCACTTTCTTGTAGATCTGCCCCACTGTGTTTTCACCAATCTTGCTGCCACACTAGCTGCCACCTGCTGGTGGCACAAAAACACTGCAGCCTCAGCTCACCTTATGACAGAGCCAGTTCTGTGTCTTTTCTCTGTGGAGTGTTTTGACCCGACCATCGAATATCCAGTTTCATAACTCAGATTATGACCATTATTACCTTATCTCAATGAAAAAATAAAATATGTGTTCGATTGCTGTGGCTTACAAACACACAAAGGATGCTGTGAAAAGGCAGGTGTTGACCCTCAACTCTGCCATGAACTCAGTGGCGTGGCCAGTACGTCATGGGCCATGGTGCAAGGAAAAACATTGTCCCCTGGCCGCTGTTTGAACTGTGAAACACAGCAAGAGTCAGCGTTTAATGGCCCCCTAAGGCCTCCGGGCCCTGGTGCCACTGCACTTGCTGCACCAATTGAAACTATTCCTCTGCATGAACTGGCACAGAGGGGAAGCAGAGAGCTTGGGACATGCCCTCCCAGCACAGGAACGACTATGAGGACAAAGCTCATAGAACTGACACAAGCTTCAGTAGAGGCGCTACCAAGAGGAAAACGCAAAGGGTTTAACACCTTCGGTGCTCATGACGAGCTGAGCTCGTCATGAGCCACGGCGCACCGGTGCTCATGACGAGCTCAGCTCGTCATGAGCCCTGGAACGCTGAGGTGCGGGGAGAATTCCCCCACTGTGCTGAGCGTTCCACGGGAGCCAATGCACCTGTGACGAGCTCAGCTCGTCATGAGCCCTGGAACGCTGAGGTGCGGGGAGAATTCCCCCACTGTGCTGAGCGTTCCACGGGAGCCAATGCACCTGTGACGAGCTCAGCTCGTCATGAGCGTGCGGGCGCTGTGCGCGCTCCCCTCCCCCCGAGCACAGCGGGGAATAACCCCCGCAGTGAAGGGGTTAAGGAGACATTTCCAGGTCACCAACTACTAATGGAGTTCAGCGGGTAAAATGGAGTCAGGCTTTAGCCGAAGATCTGATATGCGGATAGAACTGTTTGGGGGGAGACAGGCGCTCACAAGATAAGAACTGTGATGGCGTAAAGTACTCAGAGTAGGGCCAGCCCCACTCAAGCTAAGAAAAACAAAGGGGTTCAAAGAGGAGATAAGATGGACTCTCCCAAGCCAAGAACTGCCGCTTTTGGGATAAAACTGGCACTATGGACTAGAGGGAGGCCCTATCTGACCAAAATGGGTCCCTGAGAAACCTGGCACTTCCTTTGAGACCCCTGGCACTTCCTTTGAGACCCCTGGCTTCAGAGGAGGCAAAAGGTTTGCCCCCTCTAGAGGCCAGGGGTCGCACAGGAAGTGGAGGAGTAGCAGGAAGCAGCTGGAGGTCACAGCTGTGACCCCTGACTACCTCCAAATGACGTCCATGCGTGGACGGAGTCTCACTCGGGTCACAAAATGCTACCAGGTGAAGAAATGTATAGAAGATGGTCTGTGGCAATCATAGAGGTAAAGGTGTTCGGAAGTACATGGGCTGGAGGCAGGCTGCCGGGTCCGGTGGCTCAGCGGACTAATGCATCCACTGCAGGGGCCTGTGTTCAGCCTCATGGTCACAGGTTCAAATACCGGGTGGGTCCACTCAGCCTTTCATCCATTTTAGGTTGATAAAATGAGTACCATTGAGTTGGGTAACAATAGACATCTGTTTTTCAGTGTCAAGATACCCCATTAGGGGTGAACGTGCTCTTTACAAATACATGTTATGTTATGTGCAAGTACTTGCTACGCGCATAACTGGGAGTTTACCCCTCTATGACAAAAAACTAACTAAGCATACAACTGACAGCTTGGAGGACGACCTGGGCCAGAAAAAAATCCGACATTTGGGGTAAAATAAATTTAGATGAGAGAGGCTGTCTGAGGCTCTGAGAACTGCCTTGACAATAAATTGGAAATATATCTCAGAGTGTTCACTCCTTGCTCTGGGATTTAAGTCCAACTGCAGATGACAGGTTTGAATAATGGCATGGCTGGCTCGGCCTTTCATCTTCCCGAGCTAGGTAAATACCCCTGAGTTGCAAGGAACAAACACTGTTGTTTACAGTGCCATGAAACAAAGTCTCCATGGATCGAACAGCTACACTGTAATAAAGTTACATTTAGGGTTATCATGTGTATAACAAGCAGTAGATTGCAGATGGTTTGACGGTAAGCCCAATGGGTAGGGAGACAAACCCTGGGAGGGCCTGCAGCCTGCACGGCAATAAATAAACTACGTTGAAAGAGATGAAATAGAAAAACAGAAAAAGAAAGGCAGAAATATTTTTGGGGACTAGCTTATAAAAAAATATATACTGCATCTAACTAAGTCAGTTATCCATGTGTAAAGTTCTTTTGGAAACAATTGGGCCACAGTAACAGCCTCGACATCTTCAGCAGCAGCTACTGATAAAGGACACTACTATTATGTTATGGCTGCCATGTAATAGGAATACATGATGTTAAAACGCAAACAATTACAATGCATGCATTTACAACACAGTATTTACATCACAACTACCATTACATCGCATGATTTTACAACGCATTCCATTACCATGCATTTTTTTAAACTACCATTACAACGCATTCCATTACAACGCATATCGTTACAATGCATACCATTACAATGCATAATACTTTTAGGGCAACATTAGGGTAAGTGTTGGATAGTGTAGGGGAAAACATATTACTATTACTACTCCAGTGAGTGCAACAGTAGGGAAAGTGTAGGAGTAAAAATTACTATTCCCATGTACCCCAAAACCGATACCCACCCTAAAACTAAAAAATCTCCATTACTTACTTTTTAATACGTTGTAATGGCATGCGTTGTAATGGTATGCGTTGTAATGGCAAGCACTGAGTGACATGCGTTGTAAGGGCATGTTTTGTAATGGCATGCGATGTAAAGGCAGTTGCGTTGTAACAGTTGATTTGTAAAAGTAGTGCGTTGTAATGACAGCGTAGTAATGGATGTTTCCCATGTAATAGGTGAACCTAAGCTAACAGGACCTGTCTTGCTTTCTGCTGGCCCAGTTAAAACACTTCAGTGTTTCTTAGTGTGGCATGTAGCCAGATTTTGCTATAAAATAAATGTGGTAAACAAACCATCTGCTATGTTGTTAGTGGCAGATTTAACAGCAGTGGGAACATAGCTGCCATGTTGCACTCCTGTCAGTGGGGAATGTACAACTTTTACCAGGAACTGGTGAATTTTATTTCAAAGTACATCTCTAAATCATGCTCTTAGCTTGGCTATCCACTTTAAAAACTCGAGATTTCATCCCATTATCAGCCCTGACCAGATCAATTATTTAATAGTGGACCAAAAGATGGCCCTGAGGATCTAGGTACTGTAACTGTAGGGGCTGTGATCGATAATCCATACGACTGTAGCTCGAGCATATGTTAGCTATATTAGTGGTGCCTATGGAAGGAGCCCTGCCGTGACTTCCAGGTCGAGGGGCCCCAGGCGTGCCCGCGGAGTCACGGGGGGCGGTAGCACAACCTCAGATGGGGAAAGGGTTTAGATGGTTTCTATGATCGGGTGGACTCCCATATGATTGCCTATGTTATGTGTAACTGCTGGGATTGCAACTAATGTGTCTAAGTCTACGCTATCAATGAATGCTGACATTGGATTGTACACCTGTGGCATGGGTTACTTACAACATACAAATAAAGTTAATAAAATAAAAAAACTTTATTAGTGGTGCCATGTGCATCCTTTGCAGGATTCCTTCTGAAATGGCCGCGTACTCAATCTGTAAAATAGAGGAGAACTCAGCTACTTCTGGACAATGCCTGTGCTTTGGACAATAGTGACGCATTCACGACCCTTAACAAAAGGATGTGGGCGCTCACTGTATTGCTCATATGGAAAAGGAGTACGGTGATGCACAAGTCCTTCGTCTTCACGCTTACGCGCTGCAGCCCCCTTTCCTGAGGCCTTCTTGCTTGTAGGAGGTAGGGCTGCTGAGGGCAGGCACCGGGCACATCCTTGTGAAAGAGGCAGGATCATATCTCCATTAAAATAGTAGGAGATATTCACATAAACAAATTGTCCCCTGTAAAATGGAGTTAGTTATAGGTTTAATAAGTGCTCAGATGACATTGACATAAAAACATTTCTCGCCCTACTTCCAGCATCCCCCTGAGTGCGCGTCACTGGATACCCTGGTAATCAAATGATATAGAGCCGGCCTTTCTTCATTGTTGATCATCATCCCTGCAGGGAATATCTTGCGTTACCTGATCCGTCCCATCCCACGCACAATTCCTTACGCTTACGAGACAATGGCGACTGCGTCGTTGCTCATGCTCGTCTTTCAAAGGTACAACCGCAGGGGCAGCAGTGCCTACTGAAAGCACTGGTCCTGGCCCTCCCTCTGCTCCCTACAAGTTCAATTGCTTGGCAACTCTACAGAAAGCATAAAATCAATTTTTTGACCCATGCTGGAGTGCAGCCATTATCCCATATTACTGCCCGTGTGATGTGATAAATAAACCCTGTGACTCATCTCATACAACTCCATGAACCCGTGCGACGAGCTCCAAGGCGCGTTAATGGCCGAAGAGCTCCAGCGCGTCAACTCAAGCAGCTATGTCCTACAGAGCAATTAGCCTTCCAGCAATACATCAATTTTCACAGCGGATCCTACAGCTACTACAGCCCCGCTTATTAGCAGGCACCGCTTCATCAGATGAGGACGACTGCACAAACATTTATGGCTGCTTCATACTGCCTCTCCGTGGTAGTGGCAGGCGCATCATTTATCGTAACAAGCAGGCGTCATCGCAGAGATTGAACGATCAATTTGTCTGGATCCGGTCCGCAGGGTTAGACCCACGGATCCGCAGCCCAGGAGAGAGACAAGATAGTTGATATTGGAATTCCCTGTGTATTACTTCTTGTAAGGCTCAGATTGAGGGACGAGCAATGTGTCCTCCACTTAATTAGCTCCTTGATTGATCTGAGACACTTACATCTTGTCAGAGATTCTCCTCGAGTTGTTTAAAGTAGCTAATTGGACGCCGGATCCTTAGATGTAGATACGCTTTGTTGTTAGAGGCGGGAGTCCAGTGTCTGTCTGAGCTTCATTCAGTATCTTTAACAGGAAAGACAGGTTGCAAATTTATTCCAGAAACATGGGCCCGAAACGGAGAGGGCTTTGTTTGCCTCTGTTGATGAGATAACAATATTTTGGAAATGTGTTAGGGCTACACTAATTCGTTTTAGTCCAGGAGAGCAAGCTTGCTAAGTTTGTATCTGTGTCTCAGGTGTTTTGCCTTTAAAATCCAGCGGTAAGATTTGTTCACGTTTCACACAACGCTGAGCTGCGTAGGGGGTAAAAGAGTGCAAAGCCATATTTTCCAAGCTGGGCTACTGCTGTCATCCTCTGCGCTGCCACTCTAAAAGACAGCTTTGCATGAGGTCTGTGGGGGAGATTTTCAAACATTTTGCGCTGGGTTAGCTGTCACAAAAGTGGCGCTAATCTAGTGTAATTTTTCGCAAAACATGTTTTGTGCTGGAAAGCACCCTAAAAGTAGTGTAAAGCAGCGTGAAGCTCTGTTTTGCGTTACTTAGCGCCAAGGGGGCGTTACATGGGTGGAACATGGGCATTCTGATGCAGCCACCCATGCTTTTTGACGCTAAACCCTATCTACAACAAATTGTAGACAGGTTTTAGCGCCAAAGGTTAACACTACTTCAAAGGAGATGCTAACAGGATATAACATTTTTATTTCTCCTTTATTTTCTGACTTTGCATGAATGCTACACTGTGCAGCACACATACAAAGTAGTGAAAGCTTTTAAACTTGCCTAGGCATGGTGTTTCATACAGGACGTGGACCCCTTCTGTACGAAACGTATGCTAGACTCAGGCGCACACCCTATGGTGTTAAGTTGTGTGTGTGGGTCTCAGCAGCTGAAATCAACACTGGGGAGAGGGGACGAGAGAGTCATATCTCTGAAAGTATGGCCATCTCCTGCTCCCTCCCTGTCATGCAACGCAGAGCAGCCTCTTTGGGGGCTGGGGTGGGTTGCGTGCATTTTTTAAAAATATAGCCCTATGTGTGCTATCTGGGGTATAATTCATACAAGAAACATACACCTCCAGCATAAATGCCAATGTCTCACACACTGGATGTGTGCTGTGCACTTCAGCATACATTAAATACGTGTGTTTTTTGAGAAATGAAAACATTCCTCTCTGATGATGCCTGCTTCAAGGGGGCATTCTTTTTTATGTATGGACCATTATGGTTAGATCAGATTTTGTGTGATGTCCTCTGGGATTTTGCTTCAGTCTACTCAGAAATGTCAGTCGGCGCAAAAAGACACAATGTAGTTCCAAAGGGGCTTAGTTTGCAATGGACAGTAAATACCCTTGCAAGACTTTGTGTTGATGTGCGTTACTTTGCGTTGCATATAGCTTTAGCAAATATGGGCCCAGGCGTCCATTCTTGGTATGTTGGACTGCTACTCCAGATTGTGAGAAATAGAGACAACACACATTTAGAGCCCTAATAAAAGTTTCAGGGTGCTGGTAGACTGGGAATATCGTGGCCAAAATTATCATTCAAGGTCTTATACCGTACAATTTCAAGTTTTCAAGCGTGACATATGGATTAGTACATGGGTCCTGGAAGTATCAGGCTCACTCCTGTATATCTGGTCCCGAATCTGCTACATTTCCTCACAAATATTCTTCCAGCTGTTACAGAGGGAAGTTCTGCCTGGAAACAGAGGTGAAGCTCACAGGTATGATCCCAAACTAGATCTATTTATAATTGAGCCGTATGGCATATTCTACTCGAGGTACTATTCTTCCTGATCCATAGTCAGACCCTCACTACTCACTAGTCACAAGATGGAGAGAGAGCCAGACCAAATGTGCTTGGCTTCAGCAGAGGCCACCTGTGTCATTTCAAAAGGTGTTAACATAAACAAGGGGAGTAATAGAGGTTGGAGACAGAAATATACCAGGGCTTCTCCTACCATATTCTTTGCCTGCCAGTTGTCCTCAGATGATTCAAACATTCTCCCCCAGTCAAGCGATCTGGGTTAAATCCATCCTTCTTTTTCCCACTACGCCACCCCAGTTTGGACCCAGCCATATGCAAATCAGTCTTGACCCTGTGCCTCATGGGAACAGTCCAGACCTAACTGCCAAGCCGGGTCCTCCATGGACCTGAAACAAGGATCCCGGGACCGGTTGCAGGGCATATCACCCTTCATCAGCCAGGCTAGCTTGAATCCAGTGGCACAGTGAGCAAGGGACCCACGTCTGGGCATACCCGTCCCACTTAGGGTGAAAAGTGTAATTGCAACAAATGATGGACGGAATGCTGAATGATTCAAACATTCTCTGCCAGTCAAGAGTCCATCAATTGTGTGTCTTTTGCTTCTAAGCCCTAAGTGCGTCAGGTATGCCCAGACATGGGTCGCAGGCTCACTGTGCCACTGGATTTAAGCTATCCTGGCTGATGAAGGGTGAAACCCCGAAACCAGTCCTAGGCTGCTTGTTTCCGGTCTTGGGAGGCCCTGGCTTGGCAGTTTGTTATAACCATATCAGGACCTAAAACAGTTGTAAGTCAAAATATTGCATACAAATAAATCGTCTGAGATAAATAACAAGTCCCAAAATCATAAAAAATATTTCCTTATTGGTATTTTAAATGATATTCTGAAAAATACATAATTGTATCACACCCCAGAAACTAGGCAATAGGAGGAGGAGGATTTAAATTGGAGTTTGCACAATGATGCACCCTTATATTAATGCTCATCGACAGTTTAGTTTCCTAAGTTTAGAGCTCCCATCTATATCAGATCTTGCTCCCTGCAGCACACCAGTCTTTCGACCCCACAATGTTTCCTCGGCATGAATGGTCTACTGACACCTATGTGGGAGCTCTAAGACTAAGTCCAACATTTACTAAGGCTTTGTTTGGTGCAAAGTGATGCAAAACAAAGCATGACATTAACTATCAAACAAAAATAAATTATGCACTGAAAGTTGCTATTTTCTCAGCTCTAAAACTGCTTTGCACTGTTTTGTGTCACTTTGCATCATGTGGGCGTTTCTGGGGAGGATCAGATCAAATATCTAAATCATTTGAAGCAAACCCAGATGCTATGTATGTATGTATGTATTGCAGTCTTATATAGCGCAAAACACTGTCACCCAAAGGATATCCTGGCGCTTTGACAAAACAAACTAGCACACGGTCACAGAGATCACGCTACTCTAGGAAAGAGATAAGTTTTTAGATTTCTCTTAAAAGATGGAAATTCACTTTGGCTCCTCAATGGAAGCGGAAGAGAATTCCCGAGACTAGCAGCTTCAAAGCTGAAAGATCGACCTCCCATTCTTAACCTCTGAAACCTGGGAACCGTTACCAGGCATGCAGAGGAAGAGCGCAAGGTTCGTGAAGCAGTGTACCAGGAAAAAAGATTCTGCAACAGAACAGGTCCCTGTCCATGCAACGCCTTAAAGACCAAACACGAGGCCTTAAAAAGAATCCGTTGCTGGACAGGTAGCCAATGGAGATCACGCAGCGCTGCGGTGGACGAGGCAATGCGCGGGCGAGACAAGGCCAGCTTGGCTGCCATGTTTTGTATCCGTTGGAGCTTACCAACCAAGTTCCTAGGTGCACCCAAAAGCAGTGCGTTGCAATAGTCCAACCTGCTTAGTATAATCCCCCGCACAGCTTCAGATCTAGCCGGAGCTGGGAGCATGGGAAGGACTTTGCGTAGCATACGAAGCAGCACCATACATGTGGCAATGGTCTTGTTGGCAAAAGCATCCAGTTGTATGTTTGGACCAAACATAACTCCCAAATTGCGAACAGAGTCTGCTGCTGTCACTGCCCCCGAAAAGGAAGAAGGCCAGAAATCCTCTGGCAAGGAGCGTGGAACACGATC
The DNA here is from genome assembly GCF_964261635.1 of Lissotriton helveticus. Taxonomy (NCBI): domain Eukaryota; kingdom Metazoa; phylum Chordata; class Amphibia; order Caudata; family Salamandridae; genus Lissotriton; species Lissotriton helveticus. Next base: position 744,095,378 of record NC_136073.1, read on the forward strand.
ACTGGAGCAGTACAGCACCTCCGTTTTAGACCTATTAAACTGGAGTGAGTTGGAACACAACCAGTCCGCTGTAGCTGACATAAAGCGGTGGAAGGTCTCTAAAGAAATGGCATCTCCACCTTCCAGCGAGAAAATCAGTTGAGTATCATCGGCATAATTAAATACCGAGATACCAAAGGAACTGATCAGTTGAATTAGAGGGCGGAGGTACAGATTGAATAGTATTGGGCTGATGGCTGAGCCCTAGGGCACCCCCTGCCCAACCGTCCGCACACCTGATCTGTAAGGCGGCAGTGCCACCATGTGCTGCCTATTGCGAAGGTACGAGACTAGCCAGTCCCGTGCCAGCCCTGTTACTCCAGCCTCCTCCAGTCTCCTGATGAGAGTCGAATGGCTGACCGTGTCGAACGCGGCCGACATGTCGAGCAGCACAAGAAAGGCTGCTCGACCAGTGTCGACTCGCGAACGAAGTTTGTCCAGCACGACCACCAAAGCCGACTCTGTGCCATGCGCTGGGCGGAACCCAAACTTGGCCACGTCCAGACAGTTGTTATCTTCCAGATATCTGGACAGAGACTGGGTAACCACCCTCTCCATGATTTTAACCGGAAAAGGGAGTAATGAAATGGGCCTATAGTTCTCCGAGCAGGTGGGGTCTAGAGTAGGCTTCTTCAGTAGGGGGGACACCACTGCTGTCTTCCAACAGTCCGGAACCAGAGCAGATTCAAAGGACTGGAGACAGATGGAATACAGTGGGCGAAAAAGTTCCCTATGGAAAAGTTTCCAAAATTTATGGGGAAGCGGGTCCATAGGGGAGCCCGAAGACACCGTCTGTGCCAGTCTACAAAAATCATCGAAATTCGGGACAGAGAAGCAGCTCAGCCGAGGTTGAACGAATAGATCTTCTGGGTCACGCAGGGTAGATGGAGAGACCCGGGGTATCAGAGACTGGCAGTCAGGCGAGGTAAGACCGCTCAAAATGGTGGCTATCTTAACTTCAAATGCGGCTGCCAAAGAGTTGCATAAAGCCTGGGAGGCCGGGATGTTATTCGAGGCACATGCAGGCCGGGAGAGGTCACTAACAATCCTAAACAGAGTCTGTGACTTGTTAGTTGCTTGATTTAGTGTCTCCTCAAGATAGATAGCTTTCGCACGTTTAATCTGTGCTTTATATTCCATTAAAGCGAGCTTAAAGATGGTTTTGTCCGGATCTAAGTAATGCTTCCTCCAAGCCCTTTCAGCCCGCTTACACCGCAGTTTCAACTGCCGAAGATCGCTGGAATTCCAAGGCTTGGTTTGTCTCTGTCTGTCCCTTGACCTACGGAAAGGAACCACCAAGTCCAAGGAGTTCGAGATTTGCTGACACAGACTGGTATAGCTTTCTTCCGCATTAGCCCCCAACACATATTCGCCAGGGAGTAAGATAGGCAGAGCCGAGGCCTTTAAAAGCGTAGACCAAGGCCTACCCACCTTGAAAGGCTTGAACCTTGCTATGGTAGCCATCACAGACTCATCTCTGGACAATGGTGTAACCATTATTAAAGCACCAGCGATGTTGAGGAAGACAGCATCAGGAGACGAATATATGCCTCTAAGCTATGTTCTACCCTTGCACAACACAACTCAACAAATTTGTCTTCTGAACTATTTTGCATGAAAATTTTAACTTATTGTAGAAGATACAACGAAAGTGGACAACTATATATTTTTTTTGTACTGGAAAGGAAAACTGACCTTATTGTGTTTTTTTTCTTTTAGACGTTTCTTCAAAAGAAGTCCACCTGAGGCGTTCATTTAACAACATCCCTAAAGCTCGCATGAGGACACTCAAGATGTCCATTGTGATCGTCTTAACTTTCATTGTGTGCTGGACACCGTACTACCTCCTAGGCATCTGGTACTGGTTCTCTCCCGATATGCTGACGAGGGAAAAGGTCCCACCATCTCTCAGCCACATCTTGTTCCTCTTCGGCCTTTTCAACGCTTGTCTGGATCCAGTCATCTACGGCCTCTTCACCATCCATTTCCGAAGAGAGATCCGCCGGGTCTGTCGGTGTGCCAAGCAGACCACGGATCCAGACACAGCGTCGGTGGCCACGGGATCCTTCCGTGTCTCCACTACTGCTGTGCCGATCAAAAAAGTGACTGGTTTCCAGAAAGCATCCGGTAAATATGAACTGGAGGTCACTGGTGTTGGCATTCACAGTGGGAAGTGTGAACACTGCAAGCGGACGGTGGCTGAAAGTTGTATGTGATGACTACCGTAGAGTAGACAGCATCTTTATCACAACTGTGGGATTGAGAAACAATGAACACAGTCTACAAGTACTGTGTATGACTCACAAAAGGAATGGGGCTTGAAAACGTCAGTGCCAATCATGATAAATGTATATGAAGCCAGGTGTACATTTCTTAGATTGGACAGATTTTTTATGTCCACCGTGAAGTTATGCAGTTGGCCCATGACACATCTTCTCATTGGAACCTAGAGGCCAAATATTTTTGTTAATCAGAGATTTCTTTCCAGACAATGGTGAATTCCTCGATGGAATGTTATTTTACCTGCCTCAAGTGGGAACTGACATGTTTAAGAGACTATTGGTCAAGAATTTATCGAAATGTTGAACTGCTACCTTGTTGTGCTACAATAAAAGCTTATTTCCATCACACTTTTGGCAAGGATAGGACCAGCTTGTGAATTAAATGGAAAGTCAAGGCTATAAAGTGTTTTTTGGTGGCAAAGCTCATCAAAAATGTTTGGCTTCTCGAGTTTCTTCCATGGCTTGCATTGAAGTGTTCCGGGGAACTCCGGCACTGCACTCCTCCATTCTCTTACTGTGAATTAAAAGCACCACATTATACACATCCCATACACACTAAATGGATTGACACCTTGTGTTGCAAGAGTGACTAAACAGCATTGTGGACTGTGAGAGGGGCAGAGCCCAGCCCCAGCCTGACTCCCACTGACACCATGGTGGGAACCTAGAATGCTCCCTTCAGCCAGAATTGAATCTCCTCTGCCCCTGAGACCATACCTACCAATGCCCCGCCCTGTGACCTGCACTGCACTCCACCCTCCCATAAACCACCTGCTTAAAGCAGGATCTCCAAAAAGCTTCAAGTACCAGCAAAACCAGAACCAAACTAGAGGGCCATCATTGTCTCCCACCTATGGTAAGAATTAAATTCAGAGCCCCATTGATGAGACTCCTTGGGCCTCCAGAACGTCACTTTATGTGAGGTTCCGTGGTACAGAAGCCTGTGTGATATTTATCAGGCAGCACTAAGCCACTTTTTTGGGCTTAATGCTGTCTGGTAAATATCAGTCCCTTTAGCGCAGTGTTCTGCGTTAAAGGTGCGTGCAATGGGTGTTGCAACATCCATGGCCTTTTGACACTGCCCCAGATTTACGAGAAATTGTAAATCTGAGGCAGTGCCAAAAGCTTACGCCTCCCCGGGGGAGGTGTAGAGGAGGCACAACTAGGAGAAATATCTTTATTTCTCCTTGTTTTTCCTCTTTCTATGTGTGCCGCAATCTGCAGGACACATAGAAAGAGGAAAAAGCCTCTTGTGATTATTTTTGTACAGAAAGATGTCCCTTCCTTTACAAATATAATCATCCCGCTACGCAGGCACCCTTGCACCATGGTGCATGGGAAAAGGACAGGAATGTGCAGTATCTTATAGACACGGCGCATTCCTGCCCTTTTCTTTTGCCGCAGGGAAGCTCAGCAGACCTGCTGAGCTTCCCTACGGCAAAACCTCATAAATGAGGTCCTCAATGAAAATAATGTCCTCATATTTAGAACTGGGTGGTATAAAAGCATGGTGTGGAGTCAGGCAGTTCTATGCCATTGCCACTGACCTGGTGTGTACTCATGTTTTCCGTTGTGAGGGCTTCCTACTATGCTTGGGGTATATAGCTCTTCAAATAAATGGTATCCTCCAGATTCCTAAATGTATATTCAAATAACAGGATTTTCCCCAAGGTGGGATTTTGGTCACTTCTTTTGGGTTGCATTTTCCAAGCATTCAACCCAAACTCACGGCCAGTGCTCCATCTTTTACCAACATCAGATGGACATACATAGGGTTTGTGAATCCAGGTAGCAATTCCAGATTATAATAATAGTAATAATAATTCCAGATTTGTAAAGCACGATTTATCACCCCTAACAGTATCCAGCCGCTGGAGGCCGTCGGGGAGAATACGTGAGTTGATGAATTATTAATCAAAAGTGCTGATATGTATGAGAAAGACCTTAGCAATCTGTTCAGTGCAGTGGCGGCTGGTGACCTATGAAAGTGGTGAGACGTAAAAGCTTGGGATGAGTAACTGGTGGCAGACGAGCATGCCCGACTGTCCCAATGGATGTTCAAGTGGGTTCTGGCCCCAGTCAAATTTATAAAAAAGAATGTGCAAATGGGTTCATATTCAAGCAAATTTGAGAAAACAATGTCAGTAAAGCAATTGTGAACGTTTAGTTATGACATTAATAAAGTGGAGTAGTGTGGCTCACTGGTTAGAGGCGGCAGAACCGGGAGCAGAAGTCGGCCCGGGACCAGGGTTCAATTCCTGACGCGGCAGGGTCGTGGACTTGGGTCAGCAGACTCTATAATTCTCGCTTCGGTGCTTACTCTAATCAGGGGGTTCCACTCGGCAACTCTGGGCATTAGCTTGCCTAATCTCCACAACGGCCCCATCAATTCCAGGGATGCCTGGCTCCACCTTGGGGACTCCCAGCAGGGACCATCCCACAGGGAAAGCCAGGACGGGTTCCCCAGAGTTATACAGCGCCAGGAAACCTACGGACGGGTAGCAGTGCGCTTTACAATCTCAAATACATTTACATTTACAAAGAGATTTCACATGACAATGACTTATGTAGCTGCGTATTCACTATAACCACAGAACTGCATAACAGACGAACCCCCACATGCATCAACCTATTTAGGAAGTGCAAACGGTGTGAATCGGTAAATTCGGCCGTTTGCACTTCCTAAATACGTTTTTGGGATGCATGAAACAGACCCCCACATGCATCAATGTAGGATTTTGCATTTCTTAAATAGCGAAAATTAAGGAATCGCTATTTAGGAAATACAAAATCCTATGCATCAAGAAATCCTAAAAGTTTTTAGGATTTCTTAATTTTCGGAAATTGCGATTCCTTAATTGCGAATCGCAATTAAGGAATGGCATTACATTGATTCCAATGGGCCTAGAGGCCCATAGGAATCAATGCCGTTTTGCATTTTTTTTTTTTTGCACTTGCAATTTGTTGATGCATTGCAAGGGTGCAGAGGGGGGTCCAAAGGACACCCCCCTGCACCCCTGTAATGTATTTTCAAGTGCATGTTTCACACACACATGTCCTAAGGACATGTGTGTCTGTAACATGCAAGTTTAAAAAATGCATTTTTTTGCTTTTTTTTAAATTTTCGCAAATTAACACGAGGGTCAACCTCGTGTTAATTTGCACTTCCAATTTCAAAATTCGCTATTTTTTACAAATTGATGCATTGCATTTAAGGAATCGCACAAATGCGATTCCTTAATTGCATTTGCATTTTTAAGAAATGCAAAAAATAGCGAATTGTTTAATGTATCCCAAAAACGTATTTAGGAAGTGCAAACGGCCGAATTTACCGATTCGCACCGTTTGCACTTCCTAAATAGGTTGATGCATGTGGGGGAGAGTGTCAAAATTCTCTATTTTTTGCATTTCTTAAAAATGCAAATGCAATTAAGGAATCGCATTTGTGCGATTCCTTAAATGCAATGCATAATTTTTTTAAAAATTGCGAATTTTGAAATTGGAAGTGCAAATTAACACGAGGTTGACCCTCGTGTTAATTTGCGAAAATATTTAAAAAAGCAAAAAAATGCATTTTTTAAACTTGCATGTTACAGACACACATGTCCTTAGGACATGTGTGTGTGAAACATGCACTTGAAAATACATTTCAGGGGTGCAGGGGGGGGTCCTTTGGACCCCCCTCTGCACCCTTGCAATGCATCAACAAATTGCGAGTGCAAAAAAAAATAATGCAAAACGGCATTGATTCCTATGGGCCGCTAGGCCCATAGGAATCAATGTAATGCCATTCCTTAATTGCGATTCGCAATTAAGGAATCACAATTTCCGAAAATTAAGAAATCCTAAAAACTTTTAGGATTTCTTGATGCATAGGATTTTGCATTTCCTAAATAGCGATTCCTTAATTTTCGCTATTTAAGAAATACAAAATCCTAGATTGATGCATGTGGGGGTTAGAGATAACACTGAGTACCTAACAGATTTCCTTATTTATTGATATACCATCACAAATGAAATCTATTGAGGAAATAAAAGTTTTGGTATTCGTGGGACTGGACACAATGAGACAGCAAGGAAAAAACATTAAAAGGTAGTGGGGCACCCTGCAACGAGAGTACAGCCTGAGGCAATACGCCAGCGTCATCCCATGGAATCTGTTACCAGGCCCTGTGTTTTTTTTTAATGTCCTGACAAATGGCTCGAGTTGTATTGCTTGCATTCAAAGCACCTGCTTTTAGCAGACCAGGCTGCAAACCATTTGTCAGGCAATAAGGATAGTACAGAGGGCTCAAGAGTCAGACAGGCTGAAAACTATGTTTGAGAACGAAATCGGCAGCGAATCCATTGCAAAAAGTTTATTTACATGCGAGCGAGCCTTGAAGCACTTTTTACAGACTAGTGTGCATCATAAAAAGCAAGGCTCAAATACAATGCTATAGAAAACAAATATATATATATATTTTAAAATACAGCTTAAATACAGTGTTCGCCACTCAAGCTTTAATAACTTTTCCTCCTGGCATTGCTTTCTATTGAAGTTTTCCTCTCACCCGAGTGCCCCCTTCACACACTCTCCCTCCCTGGTATTGTAGTAGTAACAGTTTTGGGGCAAGAGATATGAATCTGGCAAGTTTTCTTTGCTTTACAGCAAACAACTAGCAGTTTACAGGCTGTCTTGTAAACGTTTTGGAATCATCTGCTTTGAAATGAAAGGATTTTGCTTGCCTTGAATGGAGCTCGGTCATGCAGTTAGCAAGGGCTATTACATCATGTCCCCTGGTGTCTAAGAATTGCAGCTCTGTTACTGGGTGTTTAAGTTTCACTTGCTGAAATCCCACTTTTAAGCTGCTTCTGAGATTACTGCAGTGTCCGATCCAAGTTGTTCTACATTTCATGTCTGTTCCCCCACTTCCCACCTTATTTCAATCCTTGCACAAAGTTCCAAAGCAGTTCTCTATACGGTAGTGAAAGCATCACTCCAAAAATCACTCAAACGCCACTGCACATTAATCACAGTATATTTAACCAAAAGTTAAGCGATGAATGTACCTTCATTAGTTTTGAAGTGGCATACTGATAATGCGTGAACCAGCTCTCGAGGCGCTGGTCCGCTTTATATAGAAAAGATACAAGAAGTCTGCTGTAATACATAAACACCGCCAGGTCTCTGGGGAGGGGACACGTAATTGAAGAGAACAACATGATGGGGCAAAACGTGTATGAATAGGGAAAAAATGTTACACTTGAAAAGGGAATTTTTAATGTGGACTATAAACTCAAGTCGACTCGAAAAGGGAAACCTTACATACATGAAGCACTCCTTAATAAGTGCAGCAGGGGGTAGGATTGTGATTTGTGTTCGATACCACATAGACAGAGGTCTCTGCCAGTGGGACTAACCGGCATTTTCCGGCCACCACCACGGCTCTCTGTGACACGTGACTTTACTTACTCTATGGAGGCTGCTCCTGCAAAGACTCTGGCCCACATGCATCAAGCATTTTTGTAGTCGCAAACGGTGCGATTCCTTAAAATCGGCTGTTTGCGAATGCAAAAGTGCTTTTTGGGATGCATGAAGCAATTTTAGAATTCGTAACATTGTTGCGAGTTCTAAAATTGCGGGTGCTTTTAAGAAGTCGCATATGTGCGATTTCTTAAAAGCAATGCATCATTACTTTTACAAGTGGAAATTCGCAATTAGGGTGCCAAATTTACAGAGTGGTTGAACCACTCGGTAAATTTGGAAAAAGTGTTTAAAATGGTGAAAATGGTTTTTTTTCAACATTCATGTTTCACACACACATGTCCTTAGGACATGTGTGTGTGAAACATGATGCGAAAAATACATTTCAGGGGTGCATGGGGGGGTCCTTTGGACCCCCCCCCCTGCACCCATGAAATTTTCCTAAGTGCCACTCGCAATTTGCTGATGCCTTCCCATTGACTCCTATGGGCCTTTTGGCCCATAGGAATCAATGGGAATTGCGAAAATTTACTTAAGAATTCGGTATTCATTTGGGATTCGGTAAAAATTGCGATTTTTACCGAATCCCAAATGAATACCGTAAATAATGATGCATAGCATTTTGCACTTCTTAATTTGCGATTCCTTATTTTTCGCAAATTAGGAAGTGCAAAATGTAACAATGATGCATGTGGGCCAATATGTATGCCATTAGCGCCACTAATGAGTTGCGCTTTTACCTTCACACAACTGTGATGTACCAGTAGTAGTACCATCATAGGACTATTGCCACAACACAGTTGTGAAGTTAAAAGCGCAAATCATTTCTGGAGCTAACACATTCTGGCTCAGGATATGAATAACAAGGGAAACAGGCAGGGACTGAGCGTCCCGTCAATTCTATTATTACAAAATTCTCACAGTTGGTGCCGATAACAGTTCATGGCGGTACGAACAACATATGCCTGTTCCGCTGTGGTCTTTACCGTTCAAACAGCGGCCTCACTGGTGAATTACTGCTTACAGGCTGCAGGCTCGAGCAGTTTTGCAGCCTAATTGTGAGGTTATTGAGGACAAATCCTAGCTGTCCTAACCTCCCCCCTCACCCACCCCACCCCCTCCCAGGGTACAATGTAGGGTACAGGGAAGGAAAGACGTTGCATAGGCTAGGAAGACTAGGTGGCGTGGTGCCTGCTGCCCGAAGGCCAGTTCGGTCAATGGCCCAGTAAAGAACTGAGGATGTGAGCATAAAGAGTGATGGAGGCAGTCATTGACGTCACAGAGAGCAACAGGCAGAGACCGAGGAAGACTGAATTTTCTTGGAAGGGGTTTGCTGCAGCTTGGAAGCCTGGGGTGAAGAAATGCTTTTTTTAAATCAAAACAGTAAAGACGAGTAAGTGAACAAATCTTACCTACTGTGGAGGCACGAAAGTCCGTTCTGCTCTGCCATTACGGTCATGACTGCAGTGTGTAGGGGAGTGGATTACCAACACACGCGGGGGCTAGAGGTACACAATGACGATAGACCATACACACTTGGTTACTGGATTGGACAGGAAGCCACGAGCGACCTCCGTCCGTTTATTTAAAGCTTCTGGCCACGCCTGGCCAGAAGGTGTTACATTGTGTGGGAGTGTTTCCGGGTCACAGCCGAGACCCGTGAAACACTAGACTGCTACATCCCATCCCAAGTTGGTACTTGTTTCTCCTTTTCCACAATAGTCTTAATCAGTCAACAAGCAAAATCAGCTAACCTCTGACTGGGTCGGGGATTTGGCCGGAGGTTGTGCGTTCCTCGAACTCTGGTAGGAATCATTTCAGGTTCCGTTTGCCTTGGAGATGATGACGAGGTGGCAGTGTCATTAGTCGCACAAGGATCGTCCCCATTGTCAGGTTGGTTAGCGACTTCTGTGACGGGCCCGTCATCTGTTTCTTGTGACTCATGTCGAGATGGGATACGCTTGAACCATGACACATTTCTGGTGATTTGCTCTCCGTCCTTTTGTGCCGTTACAGCGGTACCCTTAGTGGCCTTGATTGTCCATGGTTCCACCTCGTAGGGCGTTTTGAATTTTCCCCCTGGCCTGCGTGCCCTCACCAGAACTGCGTCCCCTGGGACTAGCACTCTGTCTCGTGCCCGTCTTTTGTGGCTAGCCTTTTCATTCGTCCTTCTCCTTCTCTCTTGGGTTGCAGCTGGTGAGTATGGCTCCGGCCTCCAGTGCTCTGATGTTGGCAGTAGGTCATGCCGTGGTCCCGCAAACATCAGCGACCACGGAGAACGTTGAGTGGTACTGTGGGGGGTGCTCCTGTACTCCCTTAGGAACAGTTGTAACGCCGCTTCTGGGTCGCCCCCCTCTACCAATGCGATTCTCAAAACTTTATTGATAGTCCTCATGAATCTTTCCGCCTCTCCATTCGCCTGGGGCCATTGAGGCGTGATTCGCTGGTGTTTTATTCCTAGTCCTTGTAAGAATTCTTTGAATTCATGTCCCTGAAACGGTGGCCCATTGTCCGTTTTCATCACTCTTGGAATGCCAAACATTGCAAAGACCTTGCTGAGGATCGGCTGGACATTAGAAAAACTGGTAGACGGAGCCACTTCCACCACCGGGTATTTAGTATAGCTGTCTACTAATACTACAGTCACCCTCCCATCTGGAAAACTCCCAAAGTCCAGACTGACCCAGGTCCAGGGCGCCGGGGAGGGCTCATCTGTGATGATAGCTGCTGGTGGTTCCGGAATGCTAGTCAGTTGGCAGGCTCGGCAGTTCTTCACCAGTGCTTCTACCTTTTCATCCATGTGGGGAAACCAGACCTTTTCCCTCATCCGTGCTTTCAACCGTTTCGTGCCTTGGTGCCCTTCATGGGCCAGGGACGTTGCACGTTCTTGGAGAGCGTGGGGGATCACCACTCTCGACCCTCGAAGTATGAGTCCATTGTTCGCTCTGCTGAGTTCATGGCGTACTTTCCAGAACTGGGACAACCGCACCCTGTCGTTTTCATCCCAGTCACTCACATTTCGCAGGAAGTTTTCCCAAGATCCAGTGTCTATCGCTACTTTGACTCTCATGATGACAGCATCATTTTCATATTGGGCTATAATGTCTTCCGGAGCCAATGCATGGGGACATGACAGCAGTGACACCATGTCTACAAATTCTTCAGTCCGAGTTTCCTGATCTGGAGTTGCCTGTGACTCCTCCTGTGGATGCCGCGACAGAAAATCCGCCGGGTTCTTCGCTCCAGGCCTGTAGACGAAGTCCATTTGGTAGTGCTGGACCTGAATGGCCCATCTTTCGATCCTCGGTGGTGGATGCGGGGCCGTGACTTTGAACAAAGGCACTAGAGGTTGATGGTCTGTGACCATTCGGAAGGGCTGTCCTGTGATATAGAGATGGAAATGATTACAGGCCCACTTCATGGCCAGAGCCTCCCTCTCAATCTGTGAGTACCTACCTTCTGTTGCGGTGAGCGCCTTACTTGCAAAGGCCAGTGGCACCCATACTCCGGGTTCCGCCTCCTGTGACAGTAAAGCACCTAGCCCTACTGGACTAGCGTCCACCAGTATTTCCGTTTGCCGTGCGGTATCGAAATATGCCATTGTCGTGCTGCTCAGCAATGCTGCCTTTATTTTGTCGAAAGCCTCCGCTTCAGCCCGGGACCATTTCCATGGGTTCTCCTTCTTGGTTAGGTTCCGCAGCGGCTCTGCTATGGTGGCGAGCTGTGGAATAAACCGAGCACAGTACTGGGCCATGCCCAGGAAACTTCTCACCTCTGAAGCGGTCTTTGGGGCTGGGGCGTTCTTGATGGCTGTTGATTTCCGAGGGTCTACCTTGACTCCTTCTGATCCAAACACATAACCAAAGAACTCTATCGATTGTTTGAAGAATTGACATTTCTCTTTATGGAGGGTGACACCAAACTCCGCCAACCTTCTGAGGGTGGCTTTCAGCCTCCTATGGTGTTCTTCGCTGGTTTTGGCATGGATGAGTATGTCATCGCTGACATTTAACACCCCACTCAGTCCTGATAGAATCTCTTTGATAGTGTTCTGAAAGATTTCAGCCGCGGACGTGATGCCAAAATTGAGTCTTTTATATCTCCTCAGCCCTAAGTAAGTAGAAAACGTGGTGATATACCGGCTCTCCTCCGCTAACTTTAATTGATGGTAGCCAGCATTTAAGTCCAGTTTGGAGAACCATTGTGCTCCGTTCAGATCCGTGAGTATGTCATCCACTGTGGGCGTGAGATGCCTCTCCCTCTTGATCGCTTTGTTGGGCATCCTCATGTCGATGCATATCCGGATCTTGCCAGGTTGTCGAGGCTTTTCAGCGATCACCATCGGTGACACCCAAGGTGTCGGTCCTGTCACCTTTTCTATGACCCCTTGTTCTTCTAGTTTGATTAGTTCTTGCTCCACCGCCGATCGAAGATGAAATGGTATCCTTCGATGCCTTAACGCAATGGGTTGTATTGCTTTGTCTATGTGTAATTTCACGGGTGGTCTTTTAATAGTGCCTAATCCTTGGAACAAGGATGGAAATAGTTGAAGGATTTCCTCCGTATGTAATGCCTTGACTGCATTTGCAAATGCAATTAGTTTTAAGTCCTCCGCAGTGTGGCTGCCGACCAGCAAGTCCGCCTCTTTGTCTATCACATGGAACGTTGTTGTTAGTTCCTGATCTTCGGCCTTCACCTGCACTGTCATCTTCCCTCTCAGGGGTAGTGGCGTCTGACTGACATAGGTGAGAATTCGGGCTTTGGAAGGTACAAGTTGGGGTCTCGGCCGTAGGGCCTTATAATGCTGGATACCCATGACATTGATCGTAGCTCCAGTGTCTATGACCCCAGTGACTGTCGACCCGTCAATTTGGATTTGGCACTTCGGTTGAGGCCTTCTCCGCCGCTTGAGCTCGCTTACAAAGGAGACGTAATAGCACTCATCCTCTTCGTCCGTTGATGAGTCATCCAGCCGTTGTGGGTGGCGGGATGACGTCCTGTTCCCTCTCGACTGGTATGTGTCCCGTGTGTCTTCCAGGTCCAGCTGCCTCACGGCTTTGGTGGGTATTCTCTTCCCTGCCGACCCTTGTCCTCGTGATCCTCGTGAGTTTCCTCTTGCACCTCCTCTGCACACGCTAGCGAAGTGATTCGCTCCCCCACATTTGTCACATGTCTTGCCACGTGCCAGGCAGCTGTCTCGGTTGTGTTCTTCATACCCACAGGAACCGCATTGTGCTCGTCTCTGTGTTCTGGTTGGCCCTCTTCCTCTGCCTCCGCGGTTACTGGTCCTCATGGCGTCCACTCTTTCCGTCTTCACGGTTACTTCCGTGCTCGACGATGGGTTGATAGCTGACTCCATGGCCGTGGCTCGTGCATCAGACAGCTCATGTGACCTGGCTAGCATCAATATTTCATCCAGCGTTATGCGGGGATGCCTCAAAATCAGTGTCCTCAGATGCTTGTTCTTGCACCCCTGAATTAATTGTGCCGTCACCTCCTTTTCTTGATCATCGTCCGGGCACGTACTTATCAGCTCCCTCAGCCGAGCATGGAAAGCGTCCATCGTTTCCTCATCCCTTTGTCGGGACTGCCTGAACTTGAACCTCTCGTAATGTGGATTCAGTTGTGGATCAAAATGTGCATTCAGCGCTTGCACCGCAGCATTGTAGTCTGTAGCTGCTCCGGTATTAGGTAGATGTAGAAATAGCTTGTACAGCTCATCACCCCCAAAGTGAAGTAGCAAAGATCGTTTCACCTCATTGTCTTTTTCCCTCGTTGCTGTAAAGTAGTTATTTAGGCGACTCAGCCACACCGCCCAGCGAGGTGCCGCCGTGCCTGGGTCTGCTAGCGCACTGAATGGTGGGATCGGGTTGATCTGTGAGTGTGGAGATTGTTGGACCATTGTGCCAACCACCTGTATTCCTGCTGGTCCAGCTTGTTGCGGGGCTGCTGCTTGTTGAGCCCCTCCTGCCCCCGTGGCGTCCTGCGCTACCGACATCTCTGTGTCGTCGTTGGCGGTCTCTGAGCCACCCCGTGGTTAACCTGTGGTTTGGTGCGCTTTTCTCGCGCGATCGCCAGCCTCTTCCTGTTGGCCGTGTGTGCAACACCACCTCTTTCCTGCCACACTAGGGACGTTTGTATGCGTGCTTGAGATGCCACCCGGTACCTGCAAGTCTGTTATAGATGGTTTTGTTTCCTCCAAAAGTCCTGTTTTTCCTTTCTCATTCAATTATTTCTCTTTTTTTTTGTGTTTTTTTTTGTGTTGCAGGTAGCAATGCTTGATAGTTCCTCACCTCGGCTCAGTAAAGCACGCACTCGCTAGTGCAGCGTACACCATGCGCTCCCTGTCATCACCACCGGTGCCCCAGGACGACCTCTTGGCTCGTGGAGCTTGCCACCTCCGCTCGGCAGGATCGGGGCCTTCTCAATCGGCTCCCTCCGCTAGGCCGGCTTGAACAATGCGCATGCGCGCACACCACCACGCGGCCTGCCGGGTCTGCACGCCGCGCGGAAGGAGATAGGGACACCTCACCTCACGCGGCCCCACTGCAAACCGGCACTCACACAGCGCTCCCCACGCTGCTCCTCGGCGGAACGTACTGCTGGTACCTGCGCCTCACGCGGGAGGTCTGCCCCTCCTCCGCACGCACGCCGGGCCGGATCACCGAAGCCAGCAGGAAACCTTCCACTCCACCGACGGGGTCCAGAAGTGATCGCCAGATCAGCTCACCTTCACCACCCTCGTCGCCAGTGTAGGGGAGTGGATTACCAACACACGCGGGGGCTACAGGTACACAATGACGATAGACCATACACACTTGGTTACTGGATTGGACAGGAAGCCACGAGCGACCTCCGTCCATTTATTTAAAGCTTCTGGCCACGCCTAGCCAGAAGGTGTTACATTGTGTGGGAGTGTTTCCGGGTCTCAGCCGAGACCCGTGAAACACTAGACTGCTACACAGTGCTCACACGTGGACCAATCAGAGTACGGCAGTGCCACCACCCGCGCTGCGTCTGGATTGGCTAGAGCAGGGAGAGGGCCCGCCCATTAGGAGACCGGGGGCGGCTGCATGAAGCAACCCCAGGCCTCTCGGGCCCCCCCTCGCTCTCCTACAGGATGGTAGTAGGTGGCTTTTTTAATAGAGCGCATGCTTGGGCTGGTCATAGAAATGACCAGCCCAAAATCGAGCATGCGCACTAATGAAGCTGCCTTAGTGTGTGCTGCTGCCTGCTGTCACTCAAACCTTGCTGCCGTAGCCCCACCCCCACCCCCTTCAGCCGTAGCGGCTGATTGCCTCGGGCGTGTCTACCAGCACGAGACTGGGAGAGTCAGCCTGCCAGTGCCAACTGCGAGTAGTTAACTAATTAGAAACTAATTAGAAATCCACTGGAACTAGTTGCCTGCGTAAATGGGGCCATGTGGCTAGTGGAGCAATGCCCCAGCGCCCCCTATGGACGCACCGCTACTGGTTCAGTGTCGCAAAAGTCAACGAGGCGCCCGCTTCCATGGCATTATCTGCTTGGGCAGTTGTGTGTCAAAATATCGGCTTTTTAACATCATGCAATCATAACATCAAAGCAAAAATATGGACAACCAAAGTATCGACAAGAAAATATATGTTATGCTCCTGAATATCGAACCTACAATATTGTTGGGACAGAACATCAAGGCCAAAATATAAAAAAAGATATTCATAGGTAAGTAAGTCTAGATTTTCTATACCTAAGTCTGCATATAATTACTTCCGTGGTATATATATCTTCAAGGTACATAGATGTGGAGTTACAAATTGTAAATCTATACCTCCCTATATGTACTTACCTTTCGAGATTGTATCCTTGAAATTCCGTCCTTGATATTCTTAAATCACATTGTGGGTGTCGATATTCAGTAGTAGAATTAGTAAGTATAGGTTTACTATGGAAACACGATATTAAGACATTTGGGTACCATATCGATTAAGCGAAAAAAAGAAGTGTACAAAACTAGTCTTCATGAAGGGTTGAGAGATGACACCCAGCACATGGAGGGCATATTAATATACTTCCTGCCCAGGTCAACCATGTTGTACATAGCCATTAGAGAAAAGTTGACCAACATGGCATAATTGGGCCAACCCTAATTCGCTAATTTTCCCAACCTGGCACCCCCTGCTGGGGTTTTCCAAAAGACAAAGGTGATGACATCTCCGACGAAGTAAAAAATCATAATCCTCTGACTTCATAATGTGTCAGTGCCTTAGAGACATGGACAAACTAGGCACTAGATCACAACATTTGAATTGCTGTTGAGTAATTTAGTGATCAGTTTTCTGGTTATTGTTCCTGGAACCTCGTACTCCTTTCCCTTGCTGTTTCCCTTGCACGCTTTATACCTTGCACATGGGAAAAACCCTGTGATTTGACGGTTTTCAACTCTGGGATCCGTAAAGTGACTAAAAACTGATAGGTCTCTGAGGGAGGGGCTTTTCCTGTGTGTAACGTGGAGCTATAGGTAATGTGGGGCCTATATCATGGTCCATTTGCAGAATGTTCCAGTGTTTCCTAAAAACATGACAAACTTCCTTGGATTCAGCTGAAAAGTTTATTATCAGCCTTGTTAATTGCTCGTCTCTTTTTGCCGCTTATTCTTTATCAGTTATTGTTGTCTATCCAGAGCCTGCACATTCATAGCAGCTTGACTTAATATCATTTTGTGATACCCTCTTTTTCAAATCGCCCCAAAGCCTCACTTTCGGCCTGTGTGTATGCTTGGGGTGAAGGGGTTTGTGTCCCTAGGGTGGAGTTGGGAGGATTGCTTTGTTGGCCTTGGGGTCTACTGCCATGTGGTGCCTTAGCATCCTAGAATTAAGAATCTATTCAACGCAGTGTAGTGTACTGAGTTAGTTTCACTAGGAGACCATGGAGTGCAGTGGCTTAATATCTCTTGGATATTGGGCAGTGTGGTGGGTTGGTGCCTTTGTGACATAGTGTGTTGAGATTGTGTAGATAGGGTGTAGTGTGGTATGTTACTGACCATAGAATGCAATGCAGTGAAGGGGTTTGTGTCCCTAAGGTGGAGTTGGGAGAATTGTTTTGTTGGCCTTGGGGGCCACTGCCATGTGGTGCCTTAGAATCCTAGAACTAACGGGGTAATTAGGATGGCGAGCGAACTTCTGTCCGCCCGCCACCCTAGCGGTAACGGGACCGCCCACCTGCCATGCGGCAGATATCAGGACAAAACTTAAAGGAGGTGTCCGTCAAGCTGTAATAAAAGGGGGTTTGATTAATGCGCACTCCTTAGTTAAACATGCGCTGGACATCAGAGAGCTAATCATACATAATGAGTAAGACTTTCTATGCATTACTGAAACATGGCTAACAGAGGACTACAACCTGGATATTGTAGAAGCCCTGACCCCTAATTTTAGCATCTGTGGCAAAGACCGGGAGATTGGCAGGCGGGGAGGAGTGGCTATTATCCATAGAGATACTCGCCAATGGAAGACTTTTAGCCTACATAAACTCAAGGGAGCAGAAAGTCTTGGTTTCTGCTGTACCATAAACGGATCATCTTCATTCTCGGGAATGTTAGTCTACCGCCCACCAGGCAATAGTAATACCTTTCTGGACTCACAAGTGGATACCCTTATTCATGCCCGACTCAGATACGCAAATCTTACCTTGTTGGGAGATATTAACCTACACCTTGAATGTAGTAACAACCCGGGTGTAATCACCTTTCTGGAATCAACTACTTCACTGGGCATGAAGCAATTAGTGCAAGGGCCGACACACAGGGCAGTACATACGATAGATGTAGTCTGCTCTAATCTTACCTCGATTCAGGTAGAGGCCCCTATTCCGCAGCCCTGGTCAGATCATTACTTTATTCCTCTGAGCATTCCAATGCCTAAGCCTGAATATGTAGCCACAAACAGGACCATTGGGGCACCAGGACGTAAATGGCATCTGCTAGCCACTAATCCCAGCTTACCCATAATTGCCCAAAATAAGATACTTACCCTAACTGGTGAGCCAGCAGAGGATTCTCACCGTTTCCATAACTGGATGACAACCATAAGTGAGGAATTAATTCCCTTATAGCATACCACCAGAAAGGGTAATAGGAAATTACATAACGATCCATGGGTCACTAAAGATCTAGCGCAGCAACATCTGTACTGGAAACAACTAGAACGAAAATAGAGAAGGGGATATGAAGTAGAAAATCTACATATTTTTAAATCATATAGGAAACAATATCACTTGGCTATTAAATCAGCCAAACAAGAGTATTTTGGCAATAGAATAGCCATGGCAAAACAAAAACAAAAAGAGATTTGTGAAATCGTAAAATCTTTTATTGACCCTAGAGCAATACATACAGAAATCCCACCCTCTCAGATGCTTTGCGATGATATTGCAACGCACTTTGAAGAAAAAATCAAGAACATACATACGGACCTTGAAACCTTAAGTGTACCGGAACCTACCAACGAACATGAGCAAGATTATGGACAGGACAAGCCGGTCCTTCAAGCCTTCCAAACTGTCACCTTAGCTCAGACATATGATGCCACCCTGGCTTGTAAGTCAGGTTCACCACTGGATGCCTGCCCCCCAACAATACTACATCAGATTATCAATGTAGTGAACCCTGTGGTCAATGACATCGTGAATTCCTCCCTATCCTCTGGGATAGTGCCGGATGAATGGAAATTTGCCATTATAAAGCTATTGAAAAAAAACAAAATATAGACTCTGCTAATTTTTCCAACTATAGAACCATATACCTTTTGCCGGTTCTAGGGAAGATTACCGAGCAAATGGTTCATAAGGAACTTTCCAGTTTCCCTGAAGCAGCACAGATCTTCCATCCCCATCAATCCGGCTTCCGCCCAAAGCATGCGACTGAATCTGCGCTGCTGGAAACGTCGGGCACCCTGAAATTTATCACAGACAGCGGCAAGAAGGCAGTGCTGATCCTCTTGGATCTATCTGCCACGTTTGATACTATCTCCCATTACATCTTGCTAGCCAGACTAAAATCCTGCGGCATTTCTAATGTGGCTCTGGCATGGATTACATTGTTCCTGTCGAGCCAGAGACAAGCTATCTCCCATGGCACTTTTCTCTCCTCACAATGTGCCATCACAACGGGTGTCCCTCAGGGTGCATCACTTAGCCCACTTCTCTTCAATATTTATATGGCTCCACCTATTTCTCCTATTTCATCTTATGGGATCAAAACAACCTCTTATGCTGATGACACTCAGCTGATCCTGTCTCTTGAAAAAAATTCGACGGAGAAGGAAAATTTCAAATCCTGTCTCACCGCGTCATCAAATGGATGAAAACCAATCACCTCCGTTGTTATACGGATAAAACAGACATCCTATATAGGGATAAATAATCCCTTTCAACCCAGGAATTGGTGGCCTGCAGAAGCAGCAGCCCCTCCATCCTCTGTGGAAGTGGCAAAAAACGTGGGGGTATGGTTCGATTCCTCTCTCTCGTTCAAACCCCACCCATTAAAGGTGGCGGGCACATGCTTCGGCTTAATTAGGACCTTGAGAAAATTCTTTGATTTTCTTCCACTTGAGGCCAGGAAAACAGTGGCAGTGGCTTTATTACTCTCTTGTTTGGACCACTGCAATAGCCTCCTGGTAGGGGCCAATAAATCTACCCAGAAGAAATTACAGGTGGTTCAACAGGCAGCAGCCAGATTGGTCCTAAAGCTCCCCCATAGGACGTCAGCCTCAGCAGCCCTGAAAAGCCTTCACTGGCTCTCGCTCCACAAAATAATTTTGTTCAAACTTCTCCTCACAGCCTTTAGAGCAGTACGCCGATTTGGCCCAGAATACCTCTCTACAAGATTTAGGCCTTACATCACAAGGAGGACACTTAGATGCACTTCCTCTAACCTCCTTAAAATACCTGATTTTGAACTTAAAACAAGGGGAGGGAAGTCGGCGACTGTGCTAGGGGCAAAGGCTTGGAATTTCATGCCAAGCAAATTAAGATCAATAGAATCTGAAGAACAGTTCAGGAAGGCCCTAAAGACATGGATGTATGGAATATCTGATGAATCATGTCTCGCACTCCTCTAGATCCCAATCTGTATCTGCAGTAGCATGTTATCTGGTAGCGCCAGAAGGCTCCTTTGGGAGCGACAGTTTGCGCTTTACAAAAGTTTCATATCATTTCATTTAATTTCTTGGTTAAAGTTTGTAAGTAGCTTGGCAGGGTTGCGGTTCAATGTCATCGCATGGTTGGTTATAGTCCCTAAAATGCAGTGCAGTTCGGTGGGTTGTTGTCCGTGTGAAGCAGTGCAGTGGACTGAATTAGTGCATGAAAGCTGCAGATCAGTGCAGATCCTTACTGTCCCTAAATTACACTCTGGGCGTTGTCTATCGGATGCAGTGAGGTGTGCTGTGTTAGTGTTCATAGGTCCAGTGCTGTTGGTTGGTGTACCCAGGATGCAGTGTTGTATGGTGTTTTTCTGTCAACAGGGAGCACTGAAGTTTGTTGGATTCTAGTCCCAATATGGTTTAGAATCCTTTGAATGTGCTGCAGACACACATACTATTCCCAAAAACTCGTAATCCCTGTTATTCCCCCTGCCCAGCCCCAAGATTTACTGGGGCCACTGAAAACGGTATTTCCGGAGCAAATGAAATAACTGAGCTTACTCCAGCCCACTCCCAATGAGGGACTTGGCATCCATTTGATCTAGCTCTGTGCTTTGGGGTGTAATGCAGTATGCTGGGTTGGCGAAGTTTTTACAACGCGGTACCTTTAGCACGCATCCCTTACAACGCAAGTCGTTACCACGACTTGCGCTGGAGGGCGCTAAAGGATTAAAAATAGTAAATTTACTATCCCAACACCTTCCCTAGGGTCCACGGGGACTGGTGTTAGAATAGTAAATTATACTATTCGAAATCCGCACCCCCAACGCAAGTCGTGGTAACGACTTGCGTTGTAAGGGATGCGTGCTAAAGGGATGCGTTGTGACGGTACGCGTTGTACCGTCATACATCCTGCTGGATTATGCCAATGTAGTGTCACTGCGGTTCAGTGTGATGGATTATAGTGCTATGCCTTGCATGCATAGGTGTGACAGCGTTAGTGCACCTATGTTGTTTGTTGAGCATACATTGCAACAGCAACAATCAACAATACACTATGCTACAAGCACAGCAAGAAAAACAGGGCCAAAGAGACATGCAAACATAATTGTGAAGTGCATTTCTGAAAACCTGCCCCAGTTTCAAGGGATTATTAAGGGATTTCACATATATATTAACCTGTAACATGCAGACTTTTCACAATCAGTTATTGTGCTTGCTGCAGGGAACTATGGGTAATCTGAAGGTCATCATTTGTCCCTATTATAGACCAACATTTTTAAAATCATGATAGATGATAAGCCTTCTACAAAAAGGTGACCTATAATCGCGGCCACTGGAATTATGCGATTGCGCAGCATTATTTGCAATTATTATGGATTTGCTGCATTTGGCACATAATCCATCATCTGCTGCATAATCTGCAGATTTCTACCACAAAAAAATTGGTTGGAGCTCAAACTGTTCAAACGTGACTAAAACCGCAGCGACACATGTTGCAGCGCAGTGGATGGCCCTTCACAAAGGCTGACTAGTCACCTTTTTATTGCTTGAGTCTATAGTTAAGTTTTAAACTGGTTTTAATGAGGTGCAACCAGTGTTAACATGTGGAAAATGAGAAAATATGAAGTAATACTATCCCAAAATTTGCTGCAGTACGCCGCATATTTTGCTTTTTCTTGCTGCAAAATTTTGTCAGCCTGGCCGCATAATTGGATCTTCTCCTCATACATAATTCCAATGGCCCTGCCTATTACCTGAAGGCCCATGTTTCCAATCCTAGTGAGAACTGTGGTGGATAAACATAACCACGCCTGAGATCTGTACATAATCTGCATGTCAAAAATGTTAATCCAAGTGCGAAAGGCTACTGCCTCTCCAGCAGGGCCGGGCTGGGAACCGAAATCGGCCCTTGTAAACTGCTCCGCCGGTCCCCCTGGGGGGAAAGGGAGTGTGGCCAAGCTGTTTGCTAGGGCTGGTTTTGGCCGATTTTGTTAAAGGGGGCCGATATTGCCGTACCCCGGTAATAACACCGGCCCCCCAGAGGCCCAAAATCGTCCCCCACCCTGGCGGCCCACGGGGGAAATGTCTGGTGCCTGCTATGGCCAGTCTGGCCCTGCCCTACATCTTTCTGTGTAACCTATGGGTCAAAGTTTGCAGTTTTAGTAGGCCATCACCCTCCCAGCGGTGCACTGGCATAAACGTCTAGTAAAAAACTGTGGAAGGTATATGGCGAACAAACAAAGCATTTGCTGAACATACCATTGTCAGACCACAGGCCACCACAAACGATGCCCTCCGTTAGTGCCCCCTCATCTCCTCACCCTGTCACCCTCCCAGTGCTTCGTTTGTAAAAATGTACATGCCAGGGTACTTCTCAATACACCTCTGCAGCTTGGACGACCCATTGATGTTCCAGTGCTGCCAATGCCAGTACCAACACAACTACTAACCATCAGACTCCTACAAATGTGCCAATTCGGACTATTTCAGTCATTCCAAGCTATAAGAATGGCCTAGATGGCAAGTGTTTTAATTGTACTGTTGTTGTGCTCACCTCAAAATTAGACAAATAGCGCCACCCTGTGGTGGGCTGTAGTGCTGGTGCCGAGACCGGGAAACACTGGCTCAAACGAAGCACTTTCCTTCATGCATCGTTATTTGTGTGTTTATCGGTTCTTGTGTCCTAAATATGCCACCAGCTCCAATAGATGCTTCAGGGTTTCCTTGTTATCTAGTCCAGGTGTCTCCAACCTGTCCATCGCTAGCTACCAGTATCTCACAGACACCTTGAGAGTAGCTCACAGACATGCCTTCATCCTTCAATCAGCACTGGGTCACATTTTCCTGTTAAGGTTAAGCTTAAGGTTAAGATAAGCCTGTGTTTATTTTACATTATTATCTTCAGGCTGCAGATAGTAGGGCCTGATAATGAGGAGTGCTGGGGTCAGATTTATGACCCAGACTGGGGGTGGGGCACAGAGGTGAAGAACTGAGTCACTGAGGTATTTACATCTTAAATAAAAGTCCTTGTAAACAAAATTATATTTGTGAATGCTTTTAAATAGGAGAAAATGAAAATGTAACTTAATCATTAAGTTAACTCTTCAATTTGATTGTATCCCATTTAAAAGTGTTTAATTTACAAACAGCAGGCCTCTTGCTCCCAGTGGCCAATAGACACCCGATATTTATAACCGAAAAATATTGTCATTTTTTTCAAATAGGAGACATTTCAAGTGGATAAAAGTATTTCTATTAAACATTGAGTCAATGTTTTTCTCCACTTTCAATTAAACCAATTATATCTTTATATTTTACAAAGAATGTTATTGCACTTTAAATTCCTCCCATATAAACAAATGGCTGTATTTTTCTGTTGTAAATATTGCACCATGTCTACAGGGCATGCACACACAACAGAAATCTTGCTTCCAGTGCTGGTAAACACAGTCTCATAGTTATTTATAACTGAAAAATACAGTCACTGTTTGAAGTGGGAGAAATTTAAAGTGTAGAAAAATTTTCCATATTATGAACGTTTTTTGCAGAACATTTTTCTGCACTTTACATTTCTCCCATTTAAAAATGTTGTTTGTTTGTGTTATGCATTTAACAGTACCACATTTGGTAAAAGGTATGTCTTGAGCCACAAGTATGACAGACTCATTGAGCCATACACATCTATCCCATTCATGCGCATGTTTAAACATTCCCAGAGACTACGCTCTCACTGACAGACATAGCAAACACAACAAGATAATGGACAGAGGGCTGAAATGTTTCAACCACTCACACCCAGTCAAGATATTTGGGTTTAATCCATTTTTCTTTTGCTCCCTATGCTACCTCATTTTGGACCCAGCCATATGCAAATCAGTCTTGACTCTGGTCCTCGTGGGAACAGTTCAGCCCGAACTGCCACACCAGGTCCTCCCTGTACCAGAAACAAGCATCCTCGGACTGGTTTCGGGGCAACAACCCCTCATCAGGCAGGCTAGCTTGAATCCAGTGGCATCGCGAGCAAGGGACCCATGTCTGGGAATACCCATGGACATTTAGGGTGAACATAGCAAACACAATAAGATGATGGAAGAAGTGCTGAAACTTTTCAACCACTCACCCCCGTCACTGACACACATGGTAGCTCCATCAGAGTGCTCTTAGTCAAAGTGTTTTGACCAAACCAGAGTCTGTGGTTGTATGGGCAAATTAGGCATAGTCAATTAATGGAACTGGGCGTGGGGATGTCTGGTAAAATTGTGCGAGTGGCTTAGCCTTCAGTAGCTCACAGCGATTTTCACTGAACAGAAGTAGCTCTCACTAAAGAAAAGGTTGGAGACCGCTGATCTAGTCTATTGCACGGGGTGTTATCCCCACCAAAAATCCAGCTATGTAACAAATCCTACCATTATATATTGCATAAACAATCGACACGTCGTGACAAAGTTTTGAGAAATTACCTGGTTTAGAAACTTTTTTCTGTGCCTTCACGTTAGACATTACCTTTTCCTCATACCTGCCAATATTCTGTGATCTAAAAGAGGTTTTTCAAGTTTCAGTTAGCCTAACGATTACATCACCGGAAACTATATCAAATGACCTTAGGCTCGATGATGACATCAGAAGAAATCATATCACGTGGCACTGGATTAATTCACTCCAAATGAGAATAGGGTTTGGGGCATAGATGGCATCACGAGAACTGAAACACGACATAAGTAAGCACCGTAGCAGCATTAACCTAAGAGATCTTCAGTATTTATCAAACATATCACAGCATTGCAGGGCTGTCAGCCAGAAACCACTGGAAGGCATGGATTGAAGCCTGCCTTCAGAGATATATTGGACATTCTCATCCTTTGTGTCTCGTTAATAGGTGCAATCTGCAGTCCAAGGATGACACAAGTAGTCTTAATTAGGCTGTCGTTTGGCTGAAAAGGGTCACAGATCTCCTGACAGTGGCTTTAGCAGTGTAACCAGGTGTCAGAAAGTGGCGCAAGAGGCCTGTGCTGCTATGGCTTCACTCTCCTACCAAGGCATGCCATGAGGGGGCGACAGATCTCATGGCGGCCCCCTTAGTCCATCATCCTCCAGCATGGCAGAGAAGCTTCTCAAAGAACTAGATCTGGTCCCTTACACCCCCGTCTCCCCAGCTTCAGATCCCCCTTGGAAATATAGTCTTGAAACTTATAGTGGGAGCTGTCCATTAGGGCATGAGGCTAGGCCTAATTTGCTCACTTTGCCACTGTTGCCTAAGTTTTGTTACTGCAGGTAATTTCCTTTTTATGTTGTTTGTAGCACGAAGTCCTTTGGACCGGGTATAGTTACATGTTCTCGCGAGCTAGCGCGAAAGAGTTACCATTAAGATAGATTTGTGTCCCTTTCTACTGTGGTCTGCCGCTTCCGATGAGAAACATGCTTGACAGTTGCCTCGTAGTTTGATAATACCGGGGTGGGTTTGTGAAATACATGTAGACACGTTTTTTCACCGCGTCCTTTGGACCCCTGATATATGACCCCGCTTGCATTTGCACACCTATGTTTTTACAGGGTTCCCTAGATGCAGAGAGTGGTGATGCGAGATATAGACATATGCTGATAGTACTGACCACGCAGTGACGCTTTCTTTACCTTTGTACGCGCCCGATTTGTTTAATAGACATGTGTTTATGAACCTGTGGGAATAGAGGTTAAAGGGAGTTTGCTAATGGACGATTCCCCTTTCTTCTTTTTTCTTTCTTCCATGCGCGATGTTTATGTGATGGCAGATAGCACGTGGAATTCAAGCCACGCCTGTCCCACGCTTGCCTTATCCAAGTGGACTTTCTGCGTATATATAAAGGTATGACAGGGCCCAGATTTGTGGATATTGTGATGAGACTCCCCTGTTTTAAGTTACACCCGGGATCACGACCTAATTGTTTTTTGTTATATGTTAATTTTAGGAAGACTTCCTTGTCTTGGGGTCAGATAGTGATCTCTGCCCCATCCCCACACCCCCATGAGGGTGGGTGTGTTTGCGGGCTGCATACACCTGTCCGAGAATTTACGAGGACCGATAAGTATAGGTATATTTATTTTTTCTGTTGGGCGCCAGGTTCTGAGTTTCCTAGTACTGGAATTTATTGTGGGAAGATAATTGGTGTATATTTTTTGTTGCCACTTTTGTTTTTCGAGACGTTTGTCTTCTCACAGAGAGATACGGTTGATGGTTTCTTCTATACACACGGTAGTTTATTTAATACCTCTTCCCTCAGTTTGCTTGATTTTTCTTTGCACACTGGTGGACTGTTGGTGCTTATCCTCTGCCTTTCCTTGGCTTTCTTGCGGGTTCTTTCACCTATTCTGTGTATATATCACTAGACCTTGCATTTCCACACAAGGGGGAGATAATGTTATTTGTGCAGCTGTGATGTGATTTGAGTATTTGGATTTCTACTTGATTAGTAAGATGTTATAATATATGTACATAATTGTTGTTACCAGAGTACCCATTGTACTGATGAAGCCTACATCATCTGGCTGAAACGCGACCGCGTCAACACCTTTTGCTTCAATTGGAGTCCCTTGTTACGATGAAATAAGTTGTTTGATTTTTTTCTGATTGGCACCTATATAAATATAGATTGGGTTGATTCTGTAACCCCCAGGTGCTTTACTCTTGGGACTACCATTGTGTTGTGCTCTCATTATAAATTAAGTGGAGGCACCGATCCGAATTGGGATATATATATATATATTTTTTATATATATTTTCTGTTTTGTTTGGGGTACATAGAAACGTGATATTGTAAATGTAATGTATATTTGTATATATGTATATGTGATATTTTGTAGATAGACTTTTGGTTGTTGTGCTCCCCTTGATGTCCGCTTATATGTGTGTTGAAGAATTTACATATAGGAATTTTTTGCATGTTTGATTTCTGTGTCGCAAGAGAACTAATTGTTTCTTGTTTGAAAATTAAATTTGGATCAATCCCTTTGGTACCTTTTGTTGCTACTTTTTCATCTTAGGATGTCTCCTGCTCAGGTATGGGAGGGTTAAATGGGCAGAACCCCTGACCATTTTTTGCTTGTCTTTGCTTTACACTTTGTCAAGTGTGAGGGTTGTTTCTACAAATACAATCTCAAAGTATAATTGATGTTTGAATATTTAGAGTTGTTACATATATGAGTTTGCACCTTGGAGAGCTTCTTGTTCATTGATTGTATGATATATGTTTGTTGTTGTGCCTTTTTGGAACACTTTTCATAGCTGCATATTATACAGGTATTTCACCTTTTTTTCCAACATTTTGTTTTTGAGTGTTCCCATCTCCCATGTTCGTGATATATTCTGTTTAATAAAACTTTTTTCGTTTTCTTTCACCTAAGAGGGGTATTACTAGTCGCTACATGGTATATGAAATATGTCCATTCCTCATCTAGTTAGCTTTACAGAAGGGGAAATCAATAGACTTAAACAATTACCATCTGTACTGGGAGCCGATTTGGCTGGAGATGGACCTTTGAGCTCTGATAAAGGAGAAAGGTTAATCCAATTACGTAAGAAGAATACCCGCACACAACTGCATGCTGAAGTTTTGCTAGGGCACCTTAAATCCAATACTATACCTGTAGGTTTACAGGTTAGAAACACTCCGGTGATCTTTCTCCAAGATAAACCATACCTAACGGATTTTAGTGGGGTTGGTACGAAATGCTCTCAGGACTGGATAGTCCTATCGATTAATACAGCATTACGTATCAATGAAGAGGAACTAAAGGAAATTAAAAAATTGGAAGAAGAACTAAAGGGAGACCCAACTATAACTGACACTAAAGCATTGCTAGACAGTATTGAAAAGACTCTTGCAGATTTCAAATCTCACACTGTAAATCTTAAAACTACCAAATTAAGCAGGGATATAAAAAACTTTAAATTGGAACTGGTGTACCCTTACCTACAGGACGACTTTTTTAAGAACACAAATCCAGGTAATCTTAACACTCAGTATAAGGGAAGGTCTAAAACAAGATTCCTTACTTTCTCAAACTTTTCTTCTGACTCAGACCAAAGTGACGGAGGGTATTATTACCCCCCATACCCTCAATACCAACCACACTACCAATACCATCAAAACTCCCCGCCCTTTGCAGATAGAGGTGGGAGACGAGGGAGAGGGTTTAGACGAGGCTGGAGACAACCACAATATAAATCTTTCCAGCCGTTTCCACAGCCAGCCCCAGCACAAGATCCGAATTTTTTTCGGACACGCCAACGAGCGTACCCACGTTAAACATGGTTGATGATCACCAGGGCTCTGGTGACATTGATACCCACGATCGTTCGAATACTGAACCCATACCAATCTACAATTTATCCAAAATAACTTTGTCTCCTGTGGAATTATGAGTCCTTCAGAAAGGACTATCTTTTGTGCCTTTAAGCATACAAGACCCTGTGGACACTAAAACTGAGGTTCTTCAGTTCCTCAGAAAGGTTAGACTGAAAGCATTTTTCATAGATCAAGAACAACAGATGGACTGGAATGTCAGTGGTCTCAAATTGAAGTCCACTTTTTGTCCCGATTCTGCTAGTATGCCAGACGAAGTGATACTCTTTGAGAATCAGGTACTAAGGGAGATTGATAGATTGAATAAAAAGAAAATTTCTTATAGATTCAATTTCTGGAAAGAAGATCGCCAGGCTTTGATCAGTCTAGCTAACAACCCCTTAGCGGTGATAAAACCTGCAGATAAGGGCGGGGGCATTGTGCTTTGGGATAGTGATGATTACGACAGTGAGGTGCTGAAACAGCTGAATAATGCGGCACACTATCGGAAAATAGTAAATAGCCCCGCCCCTATGTTGAGAGCCAAAATTCTACACCTGACTACTGAAGCTTTGGATCTGGGATACCTTGGCAAAAAAGAATATGAGTTTTTGAACACTTCCGAACAAAAGACACCTATGATATATGTACTCCCAAAGGTGCATAAGGATGCTATAAAACCTCCGGGACACCCGATTATTGCGGCATGTGGCTCAATATTGGAGCCCCTTGCCAAATATATCGATACGTTCCTAAAACCATTTGTTAGCACCACCAGGGCTTTTGTGCAAGATACGATGGACTTTATCCATAAGGTGGAAGACTCGGTGTTCGACGGTGACCAACAATTGTTGGTCACCTTCGACATCGAAAGTCTGTATACTAATATACCTCAAGAAGAGGCATTATTGGTTATGGAGTTGGTTTTAGACCGTAGAAGTAGACCCCACCAGGTCCCTACGAAATTCATCATAGAACTGGCTAAAATCTGCCTTAAAAATAACTTTTTTACGTTCAAGGACCCCCTTTATTTACAACTGAAGGGAGTCGCAATGGGTTGCTGCTTTGCGCCTGAAATTGCGAATCTAGTGATGGACCAATTTGAGGAGGTGTATGTCTTCGGTGTGGCGAACCCATTTCGGCATTTGTTGTCGAGGTGGGTTCGCTACATCGACGACATATTCCTCATATGGAATAGTAACAATGAGGAATTGACCCTCTTTTATGAGTGGCTTAATTCATGTTCCCCTGATTTGAAATTCACTATAAATGTAAGCAATGACAAAATCAATTTTCTTGATGTCTGGGTTTTTAACAACGAAGGAACCTTGAAAGTTAATCTCTTTACTAAACCTACGGACCGGAACACGCTTCTAGAATTCAGTAGTGGCCATCCTAGGAGCCTTAAAGAAAATTTGCCCTATGGGCAATTTTTGCGCATTCGTCGCAATTGCTCCAAGAAAAGTGATTATTTTGACAATGTAGAGATCTTAATGAAAAAACTCTGCAATAGAGGCTATCCCAGGAAGTTGATCAGAGCAGCACTCAAACGGGCATGGTACACGCCCCGAGAAAGCTTGCTAACACCTAGAGATAAAAAAGAAGGCATTGCATTGACCTGTGTATTGACATTTAATCCCAAAACGAATAAGGTCAAACAAATTATTTCAAAAAACTGGAGACTGATAGACCATTTGAATATTCCGAAACCTCTTTTTGCGTTTCGTAGAGGAAAGAATATAAAGCAGCATTTGGTTAAGGCAAATAGAATGCTACCACTCAAAAAAGACACCAGGGGATTGCTGGGATTACCACCGGTAATTGGACATTATCGTTGTATGAACTGCTCTGTATGTCCAAACACAAGAGATCTGAAACAAATAGAGATCAATGGCCATACGCATAGGATACGTACTTTTTCTAATTGTAACACCAAGAATTGTATCTATGTGGTTATTTGTCCTTGTGACCTGGCATACATTGGTCAGACGTCACAAGCGGTCAAAATGCGCATTGGACAACATAAATCACGCATAAGATGTAAGTACATTGGGGCGCCACTAGTACAGCATTTTATGGAGAAAGACCATAAGGAAGAAGATCTCACTTGGGCAGTTCTTGTCACCATCCTAGCAAAAAATAAAACAGATTTAGAGACCAAGCTGAATCGAACTGAAGCAAGACTAATAGAGAGATATCACACGTCTGAAATAGGGCTGAATGAACGTGATGAAATTTGGGCATTGATCTGATATGTCGTAGTTTTCTTTTTGAAGCCTTCCTAATGTCCATCCTCTTGCTGTGGGCTCTGTCCATTTTCATTTTTACCTTGATTTCAATTTTTAATTGAAATGGATAATGAAAATATGATGCATAGCCCGTTATATTGATTGCTGAGTAGGTCTCTTCATGTGTATATATAGTTTTATTAAATGTGGGAAACCAAATTTGGATAGGTATTTTTCATTCATTTTTTATTGATATTTTATATCCAGAATGGGAACCCAAGCTGTGGAAATGTAAAAGTGCTTTCTCTTGATATATATTAACTTGTTTCTTTTTTCCTTCGCTATGTGTGTACATTGACTGTTGTCTGTCTGATGATTAATCACTCATGTTAGGTTTATTGTTTGTTTTCAAATGAGTCCCTTTTCCTTACATGTGTGCGCCAGCCTTCTACTACTTGAGAGAATCTGGATTGAGCCTTGCCGGTGTTGCACTTGTGACGTGTGACTGTCAAATTGTTTAATTCCCCTTTGGGGAGATTCGTCCTTTTTTAGTGTTCATCACTGGACTGACGCTTGTGCTGACGCTCTAGATGCGCCCTCTATATGCGTGAGGAGGCCCGCCCTTCTCTAATTGGAGTTTCGATCTCGTCGTAGCGAACACCGGTTGTCCGTGTTGCCTAAGTTTTGTTACTGCAGGTAATTTCCTTTCTATGTTGTTTGTAGCACGAAGTCCTTTGGACCGGGTATAGTTACATGTTCTCGTGAGCTAGCGCGAAAGAGTTACCATTAAGATAGATTTGTGTCCCTTTCTACTGTGGTCTGCCGCTTCCGTTGAGAAACATGCTTGACAGTTGCCTCGTAGTTTGATAATACCGGGGTGGGTTTGTGAAAATACATGTAGACACGTTTTTTCACCGCGTCCTTTGGACCCCTGATATATGACCCCGCTTGCATTTGCACACCTAGGTTTTTACAGGGTTCCCTAGATGCAGAGAGTGGTGATGCGAGATATAGACATATGCTGATAGTACTGACCACGCAGTGACACTTTCTTTACCTTTGTACGCGCCCGATTTGTTTAATAGACATGTGTTTATGAACCTGTGGGAATAGAGGTTAAAGGGAGTTTGCTAATGGACGATTCCCCTTTCTTCTTTTTTCTTTCTTCCATGCGCGATGTTTATGTGATGGCAGATAGCACGTGGAATTCAAGCCACGCCTGTCCCACGCTTGCCTTATCCAAGTGGACTTTCTGCGTATATATAAAGGTATGACAGGGCCCAGATTTGTGGATATTGTGATGAGACTCCCCTGTTTTAAGTTACACCCGGGATCACGACCTAATTGTTTTTTGTTATATGTTAATTTTAGGAAGACTTCCTTGTCTTGGGGTCAGATAGTGATCTCTGCCCCATCCCCACACCCCCATGAGGGTGGGTGTGTTTGCGGGCTGCATACACCTGTCCGAGAATTTACGAGGACCGATAAGTATAGGTATATTTACTTTTTCTGTTGGGCGCCAGGTTCTGAGTTTCCTAGTACTGGAATTTATTGTGGGAAGATAATTGGTGTATATTTTTTGTTGCCACTTTTGTTTTTCGAGACGTTTGTCTTCTCACAGAGAGATACGGTTGATGGTTTCTTCTATACACACGGTAGTTTATTTAATACCTCTTCCCTCAGTTTGCTTGATTTTTCTTTGCACACTGGTGGACTGTTGGTGCTTATCCTCTGCCTTTCCTTGGCTTTCTTGCGGGTTCTTTCACCTATTCTGTGTATATATCACTAGACCTTGCATTTCCACACATGGGGGAGATAATGTTATTTGTGCAGCTGTGATGTGATTTGAGTATTTGGATTTCTACTTGATTAGTAAGATGTTATAATATATGTACATAATTGTTGTTACCAGAGTACCCATTGTCCTGATGAAGCCTACATCATCTGGCTGAAACGCGACCGCGACTGCGTCGACACCTTTTGCTTCAATTGGAGTCCCTTGTTACGATGAAATAAGTTGTTTGATTTTTTTCTGATTGGCACCTATATACATATAGATTGGGTTGATTCTGTAACCCCCAGGTGCTTTACTCTTGGGACTACCATTGTGTTGTGCTCTCATTATAAATTAAGTGGAGGCATCGATCCGAATTGGGATATATATATATTTTTTTTTTATATATATATTTTCTGTTTTGTTTGGGGTACATAGAAACGTGATATTGTAAATGTAATGTATATTTGTATATATGTATATGTGATATTTTGTAGATAGACTGTTGGTTGTTGTGCTCCCCTTGATGTCCGCTTATATGTGTGTTGAAGAATTTACATATAGGAATTTTTTGCATGTTTGATTTCTGTGTCGCAAGAGAACTAATTGTTTCTTGTTTGAAAATTAAATTTGGATCAATCCCTTTGGTACCTTTTGTTGCTACTTTTTCATCTTAGGATGTCTCCTGCTCAGGTATGGGAGGGTTAAATGGGCAGAACCCCTGACCATTTTTTTGCTAGTCACTGGATTCAACTTAGCCTGGCTGATGAGGGCTGTTAGCCCGAAACCGGTCCCAGGATGCTTGTTTCTGGTAGAGGGAAGACTTGCTTGGCAGTTCGGGCTGGACTGTTCCCATGAGGCAGAGGGTCAAGACTGATTTGCCTATAGCTGTGTCTAAACTGGGGTGGCGAAGTGAGCTAAAGAACGATGATGGATTCAGCCCAGATCTGTGACTGGGGGTGAGTGTCTGAAAAGTTTCCGCAATGCGTCCATCATCTCCTTGTGCTTGCTTTGTTCGTCCCTAAATTGGCAGGGTATGCCCAGACTTGGCCCCCTTGCTCACTTTGCCACTGGGTTCAAGCTAGCCTGGCTGATGAGGGCTGTTAGCCCGAAACCGGTGCCAGGATGCTTGTTTCCAGTCCAGGGAAGACATGGCTTGCCAGTTCGTGCTGGACTGTTCCCATGAGGAACAGGGTCAGACTGATTTGCATATAGCTGTGTCTGAACTGGGGTGGCGAAGTGAGCTAAAGAACGATGATGGATTCAACCCAGATCTGTGGCTGGGAGTGTCAGAAAAGTTTCAGTGCTCCGTCCATCATCTCCTTATGTTTGCTATGCTTAAATTGTAAACATATAAGTGCAGGTCCCAAGATTTTTTTGTAGGAACCCTCCATTGCTGCTTCAGAATGCCAAGGCAGCCTAATCTTGACTCCACCTCCTGCCCCTTCCTTCAGCAACCGTACATGTCCTGCCTCTTTATCTCACTCTTGCAGGCTCTTTCCCACCACTGCTTTCTCCCACTGACACTCTTTTCCTATCTTGTTCTCTTATGAAGTCATATTATGTTATGTCTATTTAGTAAAGCACCATCTAATCTCACCCAAAAGTGTATCTTGGCTCTCGGCTTCCACTTGAAACGCACCTAGTAATTTTAAATAGCGAGGTTTTTAAGAGCTTTTTTAAATTCACCTAAATCTGAACAGCTGAGGAATCTCTTCCTTCTACCTTCTCCCTTTTCCTGCTCTAAGGTGAAGTCTGATGCTAAAAAGTAAGTCTTGGTACTCATAAATGAAGGCCAGAGCCAAGCACCACCAATCGCCGGCACAATTTAAGCTTCTGTGTTGACCACAGCTATCACTTTTCAAAGTCGATATTCTAGCAGTAATGAGGAAGCTTGGTGGCAGAATCTAGTTGAAGCCATCGGCCTCATTGGCGCCACATCTGCGAATGTGCTGTGCAAAGAGCTGAATCCATCCTGCACATGTACAATCTGAAAAACAAAGGTTTGGTGGCGCCAGAGGCTGCGATTTTCCCGGGACATCAGACATGGATGGGGTTTTTGAGCTGCATGTTGATATGTGGGACGAGCAGCGGTGTAGCTACCATTGGTGCAGCAGGTGCAGTGGCACCATGACCCACAGGTCTGAGGGATCCCCTGGAACCCAATTATTTCTGTATTTTATCATTCAAACAGTAGCCAGGTGGCACACTTCCTTCCTCATACTAGTGCCCATGACACACTGGCTATGGTACTGGAGGCGAATGTCTTTGCTGTGAACGTATTGCAGCCGTTTAGTACTGGTCTGTATAGGGCTGGACTGGGAGCCAAAACCATCCCCGGCAAGATGGTCACATCAGCGCTGATTTGAACATGCAAGGGAGTGTAGTAAGCCAGACTCTCCAGTGGTTTTGTGGAGAACCCCTGCCACCCCAGACAATTATAGAAAGAAACAGAGGCCTACACAGTGCATATCTCAACACAATCTTTGCAAATGAATATAGATTCGATTAAGCGCCCTCAAGGCAGGGTCATGGTAGCCCACCCAGCTATAAGAGCAGTCTTCTAGCTTGCAAGCCCCAGTGCCTGTCATTGACATATAATCCTGGCTTTCAAGCCCCTAGTGCCTGTCATTGACATATAATCCTGGCTTTCAAGCCCTCATGACTGTCATTGACACATAATCCTGGTTTTCAAGCCCCCATGCCTGTCATTGACATATAATCCTGGTTTTCAAGCCCCCATGCCTCTCATTGACATATAATCCTGGTTTTCAAGCCCCCAGTGCCTGTCATTGACATATAATCCTGGTTTTCAAGCCCCCATGCCTGTCATTGACATATAATCCTGGTTTTGAAACTCCAGTGCCTGTTATTGACATATAATCGCTGTTTCCAAGACCACCTCCATGATATTGACATTTAATTCCCATTTTCAAGCCCCAGTGCCTGTTATTAACATATAATCCCCGAAGCATATAGTCAAACTGTTGAAGCGGAGCCTTCAGTTGAAAATTGCTGCCGGTGTAAAATATCATTCTCGGTGCAGATTTACACGTAAATATTGATCTGTTGTCCATAACTTCTTCTATTACCCCGCCTCCACCTCCCAATTGAGGTGCATAAAACACTCAATAAATGGCCTTTGTAACAAATTGCAGGCACAAACGTGCAGCTGTTACTTTCCGGGAGTTGGGATTGTAGAGTGGCAGAGTCCAAGATGTATACATTCTGAGTCTGTTAGCCTGTGACTCATAGGTAGTCTAGTGATGTATTTCTGTCTGAATTTCACACCAATATACCATGTTGTTTTTTCAGTGCCAAATTATGCCCTGGTTCTGTTTAGATGGACTCTTAGGTTCTGTCCAGGTTAACACGGTCTACGTGGAGACATTTGACAGGATGGCCGCTCTCTTCCTTGACGGACGTGGAGCAAGTCAATTGAAGCGTAGGAAGCCCACAGCTAGGTGGTATAACCAAGAATGCAGAGGGGCTAAGTCCAAACTGATTTGTGCCATCAAAACCCGAGATCCAACCGAGGTTCGTTTAGCCCGAGCAGTGTATAGGCGAGCACTATTAGTGGCAAAGAGGGCTTGGGATGATTCCCAATGGGAAGAGCTAAAACTGGCTAGCCAGAACAGGAACGGTGAACGATTCTGGGCTTTAGTAAGAAAAACCAATGATGATGGCTCAGATCTATTACCTAACCAAATCAAGGACAGGGAATATGGTTCGAACACTTTAGGAGACTGTACGCCGGGGTAGGGGCTCCCGAGAATAGCGAACCGATAGCAGAATGTATATTACCCCTGTACGATACAACCTTATTTACTGATCCTATAGGGCAGACCGAGGTTGAGTCTGCGATCAGCAAAATTGTCCCAGGCAAGGCACCGGGCCAGGATGGCATTCCCGGTGATCTATTCCGCGCCAGCCCCAAGCAATGGGCCAAGTTCTTTTCCCTGTTGACTAATGCCCTCCTCCTTGGGTCTCCAGTCCCAAGCTCATGGAAGGGGGCTGAAGTGATACCTATTTACAAGAAGGGGCCTAGGGGCGACCCTGCCAACTATCGTCCGATCAGCTTGATCGATGCTGGTCAGAAGGTGGTTGGCAGAGTCCTTCTGGAAAGGATCCTCTCTTGGGCAGAGGAGAACAACATTATCTCCCCCTTCCAGGCAGGTTTTAGGGCTCGTACAAGCACTGTAGATCAGGCTTTCAGGCTGCTATTACTCCATTGGAAGACAGTCTCGATCGGTAAGGGCAGCTTGTACTTGGCCTTTATCGATTTGAAGACTGCGTTCGACCTTGTCCCCCGAGGGCGCCTGTGGGCGGTTCTTCATGAGATGGGGTTTCCTCTGCCCATTCTGAACCTGTTGGCCCGCATGCATGATGGAACGTATGCATGCATCCGGTGGGGCACGCAGGAGCAGAAAACCGCAAAAATCACGGTGAATAGAGGTGTCCGCCAAGGATGCGTCTTGGCGCCGACCCTCTTCTCTTTATTTGTTAATGGGGTGGTTTCTTTTTTATCTGATATTGATGCTGATGCCCCTAGCTTGGCCGGTGTGAAAGTTCCAGCCATGCTTTTTGCTGATGATACGCTACTAGTCTCCAAAACGCCCATGGGGCTCCAAAAATTGCTGGATCAGTTCTGTGTTTTTTGTAATTTAAGGGGCTTGGTTATTAACACCTCTAAAACCAAGCTCCTTTATTTTAATCCCAGTAGGAAAGCCAACGGCCGGCTCACACTTAATGAAGAGCCATTGGAGCGGGTTAAAATGTTTGACTACCTTGGGATTAGGATATCCGACCAACTTAAATGGAAGTTTCACATTGAAAAAATGGCCTTAAACCACAAACGGGTTGTGGGCATCATAGGCAGGGAACATAGATCCTCAGTATCAAGACCCATTGCTCCCGCTCTGGAGATTTATTCTGCAAAAGCAGTAGGCAGTGCACTGTACGGAGCAGAGCTCTGAGGCTTCAATAATGTTGATTCCCTCGTAATGGCCGAGAATAAATTTTATAAGGAGCTTTTGTCTGTCCCTAAGAGTACCCCAAACAAACCCATTCAATACCATCTTGGATGCAGATCTATCAAAGATCTTATAACTCTGAGTCCGCTTCTTTATTGGGCCCGCCTGTGGCGCACACCAGAGCTAAAGAGCTACGCAGACGGCCTTAAAGAAGTTATGAACTTGCAGGGGACTCACAAAATTGCTTGGCTTTCCAAAGTGAAGGAGCTCCTAATGGCCATTGGTTTGTGGGTTGTATGGGAATCCGGTGCTTCAATACCTAAACTGGAGGTTAAGTGGGCATACTGGTTGTGGGTCGATGCCCAAGAATCTAGAGCGGACAATCTAGGTAGACTCACAGACGAGTTTCGTCTGCACAAGACAGTACCCTTGTTTGAACCCTATATGGACTTTATTAGAAAACCTAAAGATAGGGCCTTATATATCCAATTTAGAATGGGAACTCTACCAGTCCGTGAACGCACTTCAAAATGGAAACCCCCCCATCAGACACCTGCCACTTGCCCACACTGCAGCGCTGAACTGGAAACCATCGCACATGTCTTTTTTGTCTGCAGTGCTTATAACAAGCCTAGATCCAAATGGCTAAAACCAGTCTGTCGCCTACTCGAGACTAGAGGCTGTGCCCCAGCGTTAAGAATCTTACAATCTGATCCTAATACACTACTGGCCTGTGGGGTAGCTAAATTTCTTAGCTGGGCGTGGGTGATCAGACTCAAAGCTATGTGATGAATTTTTCTCTGGCGATCCCCTGCCATCTTTTTTCTTAATTATCCCAAAGCTGTAAATTGTTTAATGCTGTTTTATTTTCTCTTTTTAATTATTTTTTAAGTGTTTTAATTAATAACATGAATTGTATTTTTATTGTTCTGTGCTTTTAAGATATTTCTATATCGAATAAAGCTTTGATGAGACTAGACTCTTAGGGTTAGGCAGGCTGGAAGTCTGGCATCTGCTAGATGGTCCATCTTGAACCCAAGAAGGTCTTTTGAAGGTCAGTTGGATAATGTGAATATCCCTGAGAGCATACAGTCTACAGAATGCAGCAGGTGGACACAGGCACTCTCTGGATTCCCTGATGTGCATACCTCAGGTCAGCAAGGTATCTTTAGCACCAAGGTGCATCCCACACAAGATGTCTGCTCTGTGCAAGGATATCAGTGCGATCAACCCTAGGCGAGGACAGTTTTACTCAGTTGCCACCTCTGTTGATGTGGTAGTGTCTCTCAGTGCAACAGTAGGAGTCAGTCAGCCATCAGACTGGCACCCGGACGCATCTATAGCAGGAGGTGGTCATGGCTGCTGCAGGGTGCACCAGTAGTCAGAGCATAGCTTTCAGCACACTCAAGCTTATGGACTCAACGTCACACATGGGGGTGCTTTAGACCTGGAAGCGGGCTCATGGTTATTGGAGTTGGGGTTGGGATCAAAGTTCCTGGTGCCACACAGGGTCAGGGTGCAAGCACAGAGAAGACATCAGAGGTGGGGTTAACTGTGAGTGACCACTGGAGGGACAATTCTCAGGCCCCACCAGGGCAATGATGCTGGCATGTAGGGGGCTGTAATTTGTTGCTCAAAAGTTAGGAAGAAGATGAACACTCAGTGGAGAACAAAACCTCCGGCACCTCTGGCAGGCTGGGTCTTAGCCGCAATCAGACTCGCGGTACCCTGTCCCGGGCTCTAGGTCACACAGCGGGCGAGGGAACGGAAGTGCTTCCTGTCCTGAACAGGATGAGGTGCAGATGAGTGAGCTCTTATGGGAGGGACTGGGAGAAGTCTGGTAGGTCGCTGCTCCCACAGTTCAGGATTTTGAATCAGGCTGAGCAGCAATGACAGGCCGGTGGCTTCACCCAGGGCCCGCTTTAGGGTAGTGTGACTGGTGCGGCCACACTGGGCGTTGACCTGGAGGAGGGGGCGCCGACATCAGGTGGGGGCAATGCGTTTAGCAATAACTTAAGATTTAAAAGTAGCTGATGCAGAGTTCCTTGGGCATCCAGATTTCAGGCAGCAATACAAGTCAAGATAACTCTTGTGATTAATGTTCCTGCTGGAGAGAGAGATCAGAGTTGTTGTCTAGTGGCAGTTTTGACTCACCATAACATAGCGAGAGGGTCAATATGCCTGCTGCAAAGTACAGATCTGCATTTAAAGTGAATAGATGAGTGGATTAGTAAAGCCAGCCTTTACCAGCAGTTTAAAGCAAATTAACGTATGCGAGAGAGGGGCTATGGAGGGAGGAGGGGCCCTTTTGCTGGTGGTGGTGAGGGAATCTGAGGAGGAGGTCATGGGGTTGGGGGTGCTAAAAAAGATTGTGGCACCAGGCGCCACCAGCGATAAAGCCGGCCCTGCCTTCACCAACTCCTTGCAGCCACAGGCCATGAAAGTGGCTGTGCTTGTAGTCTGTAGTCTGGCTGTGCTTGTAGTCTGGTCTGATTAGGCAGGCACACCAGGCTGTCTGCTGCCTTGTCTTCTTCTGAGCTCAGCTCCACGGGTCATTTTTCTCAGCCAGGAAGGCTGTTCCTTCTTCCTTCAGAGGAAGCACCATGCTGCCTGCCTCGGGTCCTTTGCTTTCCTTTTCACCGCTCCATAGACCTTCTTGCAGTCACATGATACACTTTAATTTATTTTTTCATTTAAAAAAGTTTAGTATAGCGCGAACAAGACCCAATCAGGTATCGGAGCGCTTTACGTAGGCAGGTTGACAAACAAAACGGGGCGACAATAGGGGGCAAAGCAAGAACAAATTACAGTAACAGTAATGTAGAACAGTAATAACATGAACGTAGAGAAGGATGTTGGAGCCATGCCATTCCAGAATATCATAGGTAATCAGTGGTCCAAACAGGTTGGCTGAGTCTGCACTTTAGCCCAGAGAGGAAGTCATAAGTAAAGTTTTCACTTCCCTTTTGAAGGACTGTGTTGCTGGAATCAGTCTAATTTCCGTAGATAGGGAGTTCCAGATTCTCGGAGCAACACCTGAAAAGGCACGATTGTAGTTTATTTATTCATTTATTTATTTGTTAGGTTTCAACAGCAAGGTGCTGAGGCTTCTAGAGGAGTGGGTACCTCCCAAAAGGACTAGCTTCTTTGCAAGGTATAGAGGAGTGTTGAAATGAAGTGCTTTGTGGGTCATGCAAGACAGTTTTAGTTGTATCCTTGCCTTGTATGCTTGTCTGACAGGGTGAGTGCATTCCACCAGGCCACTGTAATTCACAGCTGTCTTCAAATGTTTGAAGACACCAATCACCATGCAATGCACCGTACAGGCAGTGTAGTTGTGCTTGGTGCAACCAATTTTTCAAAAGTTGCCCGGTCATTGTATATTTGTAGCCTGCCTCGACAGTCTCCCACCTACCAGGAGTCACTTCAGACCTCCAATTACCTTTCTGCTGACTGGACATCTCAGACGCCGAATGACTGCGGGGGATGGTCAGACATCCCTTCTCTTTTGTGGAGGTGTTTTGCAGTAGCCATGTTGTTCGTCCTAGCCTTTTGTTCAGGTGTCCTCACGTCCAAATCACAGATATGTGGATGATATTGTAATTGCAAACTAGTCACACAACACATGGGTTCCATGTTTTCTGGAGAGACAGAGCGAGCGGGAGAGAGACAGACCGAGAGAGAGTGAAAGAGCAAGAGGGAGAGAGAGAGAGAGAGAAAGAGAGAAAGAGGGAGAGAGAGAGAAGATAGAGAGAAAAAAAGAGAAAGAGAGAGAGAGGGAGAGAGAGAGAGAAAGAGAGAGAGAGACAGACAGAGAGAGAGAAAGAAAGAAAAGGAGAGAGAGAAAGAGGAGGAAACAGAGAGAGCAAGAGAGAGGAGGAAACAGAGAGAGAGAAAGAGAGAGAGAGAGAATGCGAGAGAGAGAGAGAGAGAGAGAGAGAGAGAGAGAGAGAGAGAGAAGAAGTACTTGGAGAGATGTAGAAGGCAGAGGCAGCATACGGTCTACATACTTTTAACCTGATGAAGCACAATACAAGCCTGGTGTTGAATACTTGCAGAATATCCTCACAACAATATCGAGTGACAAAACATCGAAAGGTAACAGCACTGGGAGAGGTAGGATGTAATATTTTAGCTGCACATGTGTGTACCCCCAAAATATATATATACATATATACAAACATACATATACACACACACACTCAAATTACTGAATAAAGCTAAATCTGGCTCCCCTACCGACCCGTGCCCATGTTCAATTGTATAAATGGCAGCTGGGCCCATCGCAACACAATTGACCAACATCTTTAATAGTATCTACCAAGAGAGATACTTTCCCAAGGAATGCAAACATGCTTCCATCCTACCCCTCCTAAAAAAGACGAATTTGGACGCGGGTGATTCCAATAATTGTAGGCCTATTTCTAGGTTACCCCTTCCCGCAAAACTCTTAGAAAGCAACCTGAATTCCCAACTGAACAGCTTTCTAGAGGACTCTCAAGCCCTGGACCCAACTCAATATCGGTTTAGAGAGGCCCATAGCACGGAAACGGCACTCCTGAAGTCCTCAGAAGAGATCAGAACAATTCTGGATCAGGGGGGAAAGCCATACAGATTATGCTGTACTTATCTGCGGCTTTCGTCACGGTCCATCACAACTTGTTGATGGACCGGTTGGACAAGTTAGGGATCTAGAACAACGCATGGAAACTCCTTGAATCGTTTCTTACAGATAGAACCCAAACAGTGACACTAGATGGATTTAAAGCCAAATCTTTTTCCCTGCTGTGTTGAGTGCCACAGGACTCATTATTAAGCCCAACGGTGTTCAACGTTTATGTATCTTCACTAGCTCCCTTAATTCAAAGTTTTGGGTTCGCATTAACATCATACGCTGATGACACCCAAATCGTTGTGACTCTACTACCAGATAAACTATACGAAACTGCAACAAGGTTGAAGGATTGTATTACTTAAGGGACTGGATGTTCCAGAACTGCTTGAAGCTTAATCCCGGTAAGACGGAGGTGGTTCTCTTTGGAAATGACCCCACCTTTTGGAGTCCTAGCTGCTGGCCAGATGAGATGGGTCCCTTACCCATCCCTATAAAAAAGGTCAAGAACCTTGGAATCTTGATCGATGATAAAATGAGTTTCAGGGACCAAATAAACCAGGTTGCCTCCAACACCTCGTACATCCTTAAATTGTGCAAAAAAATCATGCCCCTGTTGCCCAAGGACTCACAAAAAACTGTAGTATCTGCCATCATAATGTCTAGACTGGACTATTGTAATAGTCTCTACCTTTCGGTTCATAAAGGTTTAATGAACAAACTGCAGATGCTGCAAAATGCAGCCGCTAGGCTCTTAACAGCCACCCCAAAATACAAATCCATCGCAACCAAAATAAGACAACTTCATTGGCTCACTGTCAGTAAACGCACGCAGTTCAAGTCACTCTGCCTTGTGTTTAAAGCTCTGCATGGCATAGGACCGAAATTTCTTCACCAACGCTTTCCTTTATATAAGCCCAATAGAGCCTTACGGTCAGCGGACTAAAAACTCATCAGCATTCCTCGAGTAAAAAAAGCTAACTGGGGTGGAAGGAGCTTCACGATCAATGAAGCTAAATCGTGGAACTCACTACCACTAAGCATTAGAAACATCCCCAACCTTCTGCCTTTCAGAAAGGCACTGAAAACATGGCTTTTTGCAATCTAACTGGTTATCTCTACGCCCAGCTCTTAACAGGTCTTCTGTTAGCACCAGGACACCTTCGGGTATCAGTTTGCACTTTACAAATACATATAACATTAACATTAACACACTCACAAATATCATCGAAGTATGTACATGGGGGTTCAGGTATATTCAGGTATAGAAAAAGTATAGAAAGTTAACTTTCGATAGTCTGTCCCATTGAGATTTGGGAAAGCCAACACCTTTGCATTTTACCAGGGTGAGCCAACAAAAGGTTTTCACCCTTTAGGATACAGATAAAATGTCCTGTTCCCAAATGACTATAGATATGGAACCAATTCCTATCATGTCATGGCCTCGTCTTCTGGACGGAAATCACCCAGGAGTTAAGGGGTTTCTTTGGGATGGCGCTCTACATTCCAATACAGTTGTGGTGGACTTTCTAAAATATTGTGGTCGGTGTTCAGAAATAAGTTCCAGTGCTAGGTACCTGCAAACACCAGCACAAGTTAAGCACTTCTTTCTCCTCTTCCAAACCACAGAGTTCTAGGTTTACCTGAGGTGGTTGAAGAAAATGTCCAGTTAGCACTGGTTCACTGGTTTCCTTCCGTGTGGACACAGACGTATCTGTCATTTGGGTTTTCAGTACTCTTCTAATCTCTGGAGAGAAGTTCCATGGTTGGCACTGTCTACTCCATTTAGGTCTCCGACCACATTTGTACTTGTGTATCACTGAGGGGTTACTTCTCAGGCACCTGGAGAAGCTTATACATTTAGGTATTTTAGGGTAAATGATGCCACTGATCAGCAAATTGTGGACTGAGGTAAGTACTCAGTAAAAGCAAATCACCCTAATCCAATTAAGCTAAGTTCCTTACGTTAATCGCCTAACATTTACATCATGTGACTAGCTTTCGGCCACACTCCTCCATTGCACTGACCTGCAGGTTTCCAAAACCGCAACTGATGGCATTACGAGCAATGCTTTTGCTCTCTCTCAAATATTCCCAGAGCCAACCCATACCTGGGTCAAAAAATTGAAATCTCACCACTTCTTAACACATCTGGGCCTTATATTTATGAGGCGTTACACTGGCATTGTGTCACTTTTTGTGATGCTGCAGCAGCGTAAACAATGTGCCACACTACTCCATATTTACAAAGTGGTACATCAAGGCAGATGTGTCACTTTGTAAACCCCTGCGCTACATTATACCTGTGTCAGGTCTAATGTATGCAGGGTGGACGTTCCCTGGTAAAAAAGTTTCATTGAAGTGGAGCAGTGACATCTATGAGATGTCACTGCGCCACTTTTATGAGTTCACTGCATCAAATCAATCAATCAATCAAATTTAGCTTTATTCGAGGTAAAAAACTCATAAAAGCATAAATACAGACATAACATTGTTACTGCACCATAGTTACAGTAGCCGTTTTAACAGTTCTATTAAAAGCAAGGTTTATCATTTATATAAAAAAGCATTTTGATCAGTTAAATTTAAAATACCCATTAAACACTGGTATGTTAAAAACATTATTATAC
Source organism: Lissotriton helveticus (assembly GCF_964261635.1). NCBI lineage: Eukaryota > Metazoa > Chordata > Amphibia > Caudata > Salamandridae > Lissotriton > Lissotriton helveticus. Next base: position 744,139,820 of record NC_136073.1, read on the forward strand.
AAAAGAAATTCACACATCACCCAGGACAAAATATCATTCAGTGGAAAGAAATTCATTTCTGATGGTCCACATCCAGCCCAGGAACTTTGCAACAGCGAATGTGATGACCGGTAGGGTGTTGGTGGAAATTAATCTAAATGCCACCCTACTATCCCTAGTGCCTAGCAACTTACACATTGCTTTGAGCCAAACTTGTCTTGGAGTAGCGTAGGCCCTGCATACAAAAAGAATATGTGCAGTAGTCTCTTTTTCGTTGTTGCAGGCCGGGCACATATTTGAATTGCCAGCCGCCCATCTCCCAGTTGATGCTTTTATTGGGAGACACCCCACTCTGAACTGGAAATAAAGCTTCCTATCCCTAGGTTTTGTAATACAGTCCCAAAATGGCTCAAAACTAGGAAAAGCCCTAATTTCCAGAAAACGCCCCTCCATGGTAGAAGGGTCAGAGGCATTCCAATTTCGATGGGCGACCATTTCCCAGTATTTTTCCTTTAAGTTGTTTTTCGATGGGAAGTGGGCTAGCTCCGGGTTTTCCTACAGCCCCTTCAACCCCATTTCCCCCAGGGCTTTACTCAACTCCTTCAACCCCACTATCTTGTGAAATTTGTCCATTTTAATTACCTCCAAAAAACCCTGGGCATATTGAGCGAGTTCCGGGGTGACCCAGATTCTCCGCCAATATAAAATAGGTCGTAATCTGACCACATCAGCTAATGCTTTTCTCCCCAAATCGCACCGCAATGGTTTCATCGGAGTGCTTTTGGGGAGACCCACAAGGTTACGGAAAAACTTGTTTTCAACAGGTGTTAGTGGCGTTAAATTATCGTAACCCCATATCTCTGCACCGTACAGTGCCGAACCTAAGGCTTTTGCCTCATACAGACGAAGGGCTGGCTGGATGGGTTTGGTGAGGGATTTGCTGTGCTCTACAGATATTGCTTCCGCATTTTGGCGGTTTTAATGCTGCCAATTCAGCGTGTTTACCCCATTTAATCCCCTTGTCCAGATGGATGCCCATATAGAGAAAATCCGACACCATTTCCACCTTTCGGCCATTCATAACAAAATTCCCTTTAAAACCACAGTGCGGGTTGAATGCTATGAGCTTCGTTTTTGCAATATTAACTTCCAGCCCGTGGTCAGCACAAAAGACCTCAAAAATGTTCATGGCTCTCTACAGACCGCTTGGAGTTTTGGAAATGATGAGCGTGTCATCTGCAAAAAGTAGCATAGGGGTTTTTGCCCCCCCCCCAGGGTAGGGGCATCTATGCATTCCTGCAGCATTCGTTCCACTATCCCGTTGATGTACAAAGAGAAGAGCATGGGGGCCATAGCACAGCCTTGGCGCACCCCGCGCTCTACCGGGAATTCAGCCGTGACTTGGCCCTGACCTCCCCATTGGACCTTCGCATAGTTGGACTCATGCAGCCTCATCACTAGGGTCAGGATCCCAGGAGGCATGCCCATCTTGGCAAGTACATTCCATAGCTGGGACCGTGGGACCAGGTCGAATGCTGCCCACAAATCAATAAAGGCAGCAGCAGATGTAAGGACTGACGCAGGCCCTTTTACATGGGACTTGTCCATGTGTAATGACACATTGCTGGAGTTGCGTCTGTTTTGCAGTACACTCCAGCAATGTGCCATTACTGCGCCACCAGATACGTCAGGATTCCTGACGAATCTGGTCAATCCTTGCAACATGGAGCGCCGTACTGTAAAAAAGGGCACATCCATGGTGTCGCAAAGAGGGCGCACAGAAAAGTGCTGCATCACTGTTTTCAACCAGCGATGCATCTCTTTTCATAAATGAGACCCATCTATGGGCACCCTATGTTGCAAATATTCTCTTCGGTGAAGGAACCGCGGGGCAGGGCGCTAAATGGAAGCAAATGAGATATGTCAGTGGCCTGCAGCGACAAGGTGGCTTTTGAACAAAGAATGGTTTTATTTTGTGAGCTAGCCAGCTCCCCATGGAGTGGCTGAAGTGTGTAAAGGAGCAGGTAGCCCTGGGCCAGGGGAGATTCCACAAGAGAAAGAGATGAAACCACCGGATCAAATGGGTGAAACTTTTACCGATAACTATTCCAACTTTACAAAAGTAATTGTTGACACTAATATCATAATAGCAATTCAATGTCTTCTGCGATTTTATTTTCCTTAATTACCTCGATGCTGATGTTTCTAATTCATAAAAGTTTGCAAAAATAGCTTTTAAATAAAAACAAATCCTTAAAAAATTCTACTTCCAGAAAACATGGCTTCTGAACTTATGTTGGCTGTCTGAGTGAAAGTAGTATAAACTTTTTACTTTACAGAGGAAACCTGAATCCGCTGCGGGTAACATTTACTGTACACTTCATTCTGAGTCAGCAGATTGTTTAATCAGGCATTTACGGTGCAAAAATGCCCAACTTGTTTGTGAAATGCGGTTACAGCTTTGGTGCAGGATTGCACCTCTCTATCCCAGGCATGTGCAGGGTTAACTAACCACTTTGGCTTTCCTTTGCCAAGGTGACCCAGCCAGTGGCGTAAGTACGGTGGGTGTTGGCCGCACCGGGTGTCATCACTGAGGGGGGATGACAAAATGGCACTGAGGGGGGTGACAAAATGGCAAAAATATGTGTAACTATCTTTTTTTTCCTTATGTTAATCATTTCAATGTAGGCGGAGGGTGACAAGAAATTTTCCGCACCGGGTAGCACCTGACCTTGCTACGCCACTAGAACAAACTCTTGTGCTTCTGAATTTTGACCAAAGGTCAAGGACCCATTTTTTGATGATAAATTTCAGTATATTTTTTACAATTGTTATTGGAATACAGTACTGGTGCAGTGCACAAAATGGGCTTCATTTAATTGGGACAAGTGAAAGCTGCCAAAAAATGATGAATGCCCGGTTTGATTTCCTCATTGATCGTCACCTCATGTATTATACGGAGATATGTGGGTTGCCCAATGAATAAGCATGCCCGGTGTCCGAGTGCATATAGTGCCAGAGGGCACTCTGGTCGTTTCCTGCAAAGACATTACTGCCACTGGCCCTTCTGTTCATGTCCATCATGAACTTCATGCCAGTCCTAGTTAGGCAACTTTCTGCAGCAATGAACCCTGGTCCCCGGGAAGGCACAGTTGGCATTAATTACTTTTTTTTAAAGATAGATTATGACCTTGGGAGGTTTTCTTAGGAAATAATTCAAGGTAAGAGAGGTGCAGGATTCTGGCATGGCATGTTCAACCTACTGCCACAGCTTTTTTCCTAGGTGCCCCCGCCGTAGACGTGTGAACGTTTTATGGTGAAGTGTCCTCCTACGGCTGTGGGCCGCCATCATTCCAAGTGGAGTAGGACATTACTCCCGCACTGGTATGGACTGCCACCCGCCATATAATGTAGCCTTAGAGCCCGCCATAGTGGCCCACCCGACTCCTAATAGAGCGGGAGAACCAACAGGTAGACACAAGGACAGGGAGCTCCCAGCAGCGGCCCGTGCAGGTAAGAGTGGTGGGCCGTGTTGGGGGGAGGGCGGGGAGGGCGATTACGACAGACGACGACAAGGAAAACGAATTATTTATTTAATTTTCCCTCGTGGTCATCTGTCGAATCCCCCCAAACCCGGACCCATCGTCCCTCTGCTCTTATCTGCAGGGGCCGCGCCTGGGTGCTCCGCCAAGCTTGTGAGAGGAAGCCTGCCCGACAAACCGTAAAGCTGGCCCCCTGGCTGTGTCAGTGGAACGAGCAGTACAGGGCCCGCCCATTGAACTAGAACTGACCACCTATCCATTTCCACCTCTGTTCCTGTACTGGACAAGTAAACGCCCACATTCTAAACTAGCAAGAGCATGAATTCATGACATGATGGTAAAAGTCTCCAGGTGATGGAAATGTTGGCCATTCCACCTCCTACCCCTACATTAATGTTGCAACAGAGCCCGGACGTCATTCTTTCATTCCACTTCTTAACACAACCCCCGCTGCCTCAACAGGCGTGTGAACTGTGAGATTGTCTGACTTAACGAGCTTTCAGTCATGCACCTTTTATTCTTTTCTGTTTTTCATGCATCTAATTTTCTGAAATACAGAACAAAGGGGCATATTTACAAGCCTCTTGCACCACTTTTGCGTCACTTTTCCCATGTTAAAAATGACGCAAAAGTGGCGCAAGGGTCTTGTAAATCTGCCCCAAAGTCTTTTTTTCTACGTTTTTCTTTCTTTGAGTTGAGTCTACAGCGACATCTTGTGGTAACATGCGCACATCGCAGCCATATGGTCTGGATGGAATAAACCCCTAGGAGCAAGGTACTCACTCACAAACATTTTGTCCTGCGATGTGACTGGGGACCGTATAATTTATTTTTGTGCAGTTTTTATGTAGTGCGACTCGACCTGAAGGTATCGGAGCGCTTTACATGAGCACCAGTTGCATTACACAAGGACGCATTCATTTTTTAGTCACGGGGAGATTAAGTGATTTGCCCAGAATCACCGGATGTTAGAGTCTCCCGTCAGACTCAAACCTGGTTCCACAGCCAAGCCGTTAAGCCATATGCCGCTAACGAAGGTAGACAAGAAACAGTTCTACATGGACTATGATTCCACACTGCCATCTCCTAAGGTAGGCACCGAGGGCCAGCTTTACTAAAATTTGGCGCAGCACAATGCAGCAAGAAAGCTTGCTGTGCGGCGTCAAACGGGGAGGACAGGAATGTGTTATATCTACTAAGATGTGGGGCCTTCCTGCTCTCTCTGTGACCTGGGGCACTATGTGCAGCCTAGTGCCAACGTAGGCACCCTTGCGCCATGGTGCAAAGGTGCCTGCGTTGCCAGCAGGATTGTGTTCTTGCAGGAAGGATCATCTTCCTGCACAAAAGTAATTCCTAGAGGCCATTTCTCTCTCGCTATGTGTGATGCAGAGTGCAGCACAAATAGAAAGAGGAATCAACGAGGTGAAAGGACAGGTCTACTCATTGCGCCTCTATCGGGAGAGCGTACAATTTTGGATCAACAAAGACAATGAGGCAGCCGGGCTGACGGCGACTGCACTACCTCAGCTAGTCACGTAGTGTTCTTGGTACTTGTATTGCCCACCTCAAATGGCCAGCTGCGTCATGACCACAAATAGAAACATGAAGAAGGAAGATGAGAGGCAATACACACAATCAGCAAATTACAGAGTACACAAAGGAATATTCATTCAACAGTTGATTTGTAGGTTTTGTTGTATGTCTTTATTTTACACAAGCTCTGTGTGCAGCTGTAGAAACAGCCAAAGCGTTTCACCCTAGCTAGGGCTTCTTCAGGGCAGAAAGGTAATGGGGTATATTTGTCAATGGATTCAATCCAGTAGTGTATAATAAAAGCAAAGCATCCTTCTTATGGACGTGATCTCTAGAAAAGAAGCCTTAGGCCAGTTAGAAGTGCCTACGTATCCTCATCAAGAAGTGGTGTACGTGGCCTCCAAGGCGAAGGTGAATCTCAAAAGGCAAAAGGACGCCTCCAGTGTATTTCGTAAGAGTACTTGATTGAATCGGTGAGTGTATCCGATCTTGAAACCGAGTCCAGCAAGCGTACACTTATGTTGTATTCCCAGGTTTACTACTCTTAGGAAATCTGGGATGGTGTCGAAAGGCATGGGTCGGTATGTGGGAACAACCACACTCTATCCATGTAACACTTTCCTGGTGCAGAGTAACGCAAGGCAGCGACTTGCGTTACTCTGGAATTACTGAGCTGCTCAGCGACATGCATGGTGTTTTGCATGACTTGCTACATCTGACTTAAGGATTGCAGCGGTCTTGCATCACCTTGCGTGACTCCATGGCAATGCAATCCTTTAGTAAATCTGGCCCTAAGTCACTTAAAGAGATATAAAACCTACCTGACATTGAGTTTATCAATTGTGGGCAGTGTGCCATAGTGTTGCGCAGCTTACATAGTTTACCACTTCATGGAGCTATTCTTGAGGACTGGCTACCAATACCCTTAATTGTATAAAGGGAATGCCTTGGTTATCCGATTAGTATTTAAATAGTATTGGGACAATGCTAAACAACTGGATGCTCCACCTATACTGCTCAGTAACCACCTACTGCTCCAAGACCCAGACGAAAGACTGAACAGTCATCTCTGCCTCTTCTTCACTTGCCTGCAACCATTGGGATTGCTTACAAGAAGGTTCAAGTAAGTTTGAGAGTTCAGCATGAAAAAACCTCTAGGATGACCGAAAAAAGGAGGGAAATTAACTGAGATGGGAAACAACGCTCCCAATTCCACCTTTAGATGCTATACAGTGGTAATGGCTTAGACATGGCTCCAGGAGAGGTGTAATATGTAATCACTGTGTGAAAGTATTTTGAAGTTTGTGCAAAGCCCTCATCACAATGCCATGTCCCCGGGGGATGGCAGTCTCTGGGCCTCACCGGTGAAGCCACCCTCTAGAAACACAGGAAACAAAAGATGTGGGTTTTAGTCCATCAAGATGGGTCTTTGGTTGAAGACTCGCTGATGACAAATTACTGAGCCTGACTTTCATCCTGCCATCCTTCATATAGTAAATAGCAGTAGAGAGTAACCTGTAGAGTAAAAAATAAAGCATGTAAAGAGTGATATGAGCAAAAATTAAAAAAGAATGGGAACAGATGAAAAGTAAAACAAATGGTTCTAGTCCTCATTAGGTAGTTCAGTTGGTTACTATGACGAAGGCAGAGGTCTATTTGTGTAGCATGGGTGACACAGGGGGATATGTACAGGAAATTGTCAGAGCGCGGTGTAATGCCAAATTTGGCAATACCGTGTTCCGACATTTTTGAAACACAGGGATGCACCGTATTTACAAGAATGCAGTGCACCCCTGAGTTACCCATAGCGCTGACACTAAAAAAGATGCCTAGCGCCAGGGCAGGCACCCTTGCGTCATGTTGCAAGAGTGCCTGCGCTGCAGGGGCAATTGTTTATGTGCAGGAAGGTGTTGCATATAAATAATATTTAAAGGTGATTTGCTGTTTCTATTTGTGCTGCAGAATGCACCCACCAGTCAAGAAGCGCCCACCAGTCAAGAACACTGCAATACGTTCTTGTCCTTCTTTTTAGACAAGATACAAGACATCTTAGCAGACATAGACAACTCCCCCTTTAACAATTTTGTTTGGGAAAGGACAGAACCACATAAAGACAGGGTAAAATTGATTACCTCCTCCCAAAAGCTCGACCAGGAGTCCCTACTTCGCATCGTGGCTAGAATAATATCAGGCTCACCCGTAGATCCGTGCCCTCCCAGGATTTTCAACCTAGCCCTCCCGGCGATTGAGAGTGATGTTCTCTCCCTGATTAACCTCTCGCTAGAAACAGGGAAGGTCCCCAGGAAATTCAAGGAAGCTAGAGTTACCCCCTTCTCAAAAAGAGAGGAGCAGACACCTCCAACATGAAAAACTACAGGCCCATCTCCCAACTTCCTTTTCTGCTCAAATTCATGGAACAACACATCTTCAGAACTTTATTGACGTTTATAGAAGAACACCAACTAATCGGGGACAGGCAGGCAGGCTCTAGAGCCCATCACAGTACCGAGCTGGTGATGCTGTCAGTACTGGATGAAATCAGGACCACAGCAGATAGCAAAAAGCCATGCACTCTGGTCCTCCTTAACCTGTCAGCGGCATTTGACATGGAGAACCACTGCCAACTCCTGGGAAGAATCCAGGTTATGGGCATTGGGGGGACAATTGTCCAATGGATCACCTCCTTCCTGACAGATCGCACCCTAAAAATTCAGATGGGTGATTGCGTGGCCAATAGGGGAACTACAATCTGTGGAGTCCCGCAAGGGTCTGCACTGTCCCCCACTGCTGTTCAACATATATCCCAGACCACTAGTGAGGGGCCTTGCACTGAAGGACTGCCAGGTGTTTAACTACGTGGACAACACACAAATTATCCTACAAATTGATAACACTCCACAAGCCCAGACACGGAAACAAGACATACTGAAATTTGTGGTAAACTGGATGACAGCCAATTCACTTAAGGTCAACCCCGACAAAACAGAGGTATTGGCCATTACTACGGACAGTAACCCATGGACCACTCAATTTTGGACACAGAAACTGGGAGACACTCCTTCTCCAGCCCTGGTGGTAAAAAGTCTGGGTATCTAAATTGATGCCAAACTCTCACTGTCCAACCAAGTATCCACCATGTTTGGGACCTGTGTGGTTGAGGAAATTATCACCCATCCTCTTTTTCTCCACCATGCAGATGGTGGTGGCCACCTTAATCTTGTCACGACTTGATTACGGTAACTCACTTTATATGGGATTACCAGACAAGCTGCTCGGCAGACTCCAGGTGGTGATGAACGATGCTGCCAGGCTGATCTTTAAGCTCCCCAGACACACACGGGCATCACCCCTACTGAAAAAGCTGCACTGGCTTCCTATTAAACAGAGGGCTAGATTCAAGGGACTTTGTATCACCCACAAGGCCCTGTATGGTCAAGCACCAAGTTACATCAAAGAACGCCTGGAGAAATATGTCCCTGGCGGCACCCTTAGGTCTACCACGGATGGCCTACTAAAATGTCCACGGTTAAATTACACAACTAAAGGTGGGCGAGCCTTCTCTGTCCTCATCCCGCAACTATGGAATAGGCTGCCAGGCCACCTCGGGTCCAAAAAAGCCTTCCTTCCATTCAGGAAGAAACTTAAGACTCTACTCTTCACAGAAGCCAGGGCATAATATATACCACTCAGAGGCTAACACTCAATCACTTCCGGTACTTGAGCTAACCTTCTCACAGCGCTTAGAGACCTGTTGGTATTAAGCGCTCTACAAATCAAAATTAACATAACATAGCATAACACACACAAATAGAATAAACTAAGAAGAGAAATTAATAATTCCTCCTCGTATTTCCATCCTAAGACCAGGTTTTACCTGGCCTTAGTTTTTGGTGCTGCCTCAGCCTTGTAAACATGAGGCAGCGGCAAAAAAAAATGGGTGTTGCGGTGGAATGCCCACTACAACACCATTGCCCGCCCCTTTGCCGCAGCGGACTGCGGTGGAAAGGGGCATATTTACAAGGTGGGGTTAAGCCATGTTAAGCGGCTTAACGCTCCTTGTAAATATGGCGTATGGAGCAAAGCCACCAGATCATCAAAAAAAGTGATGCTTTGGTGGCATTGGGGGCTTGTAAATATTCCCACAGGTTCTAGATGTAATCAGGAAACTCAATGGCTAACTGCGTGAACAGCAGAGATCTGTGTATAGGCTGTCGCCCCAATTATAATCCCAGTGAGAAATTTAAGGCACCTACTATGGAGGTCTGGATGACAGAGTTCCACCCTTAGTAAAATTGCTCTTTCAAAGCTGGAGCTGACACCGTGGAACATTCTGTGACCAGTGACTAAAAAATACAATCCTCCAATATTTTGCAGATATTTTTACATTTTAACAATCGTGCACTGGAAATCAAATAAAATGTGGTCATCTTCAGGCTGGTATATAGTTGAGCCAAATATTTGCATGTGCAGTTCTCTGTAGGTAGTTTTGTGTTCTGCTGGACACAGTCTAGTGTTTTACCAGCCTCTCCCACGAGGGCTGGTCCATACACCCACCCCACACCCGTCCAACATAGGCGTCACTAGTCCGGTGACCCTGCCAATAAAAGTGCTCGAGTGCACATGCTTGTGGCCAGTTCTGAGTACTATACCTACATGGCTGTGTTTGGTATTTACAAATGATTTACTCCTAGAGCCCACAACTTTACATTCACAACAAGAGATGCAGAACCCCCAAGCCGTGCTGCCTGTGGCCATCAGCCCTGTAAGAGCAGGATAGCTCTCCAATATCACTGCCAGCATCGCTAGCCCTGAGGAGGAGATTGAGCTCAGCACTGAGGCTGCAGGCTTCTGCAGTAGTTGGGAGATGTGGTCTCACGGCTAGATTGCCGAATTTGAAGTTGGGAAACCAAAGTTCGAGGCTCTGGGTCGACTCAACATCCAGTGATTCTGGGCAAATCACTTAGGGCCAGATGTAGGAAGCCTAATACCGGTCGGTAATGGCCGAAATTACCGAATTTCAGCCGTTACCGACCGGTATTAGGCACTTGAGATGTAGGTGGCTACATTTCAGATTCGGTAATTTACCGAATCGGCAATTCAAGGCATTGGTAAATTAACGAATTCTTAAATACCGATTCGGTAAATTACCGAATCTGAAATGTAGGAAGCACTCAAGTGAGTGCTTTTCACTTGTAAGGATTCGTTATTTACCACCAACTACAAGTTGGTGGTAAATAACGAAAACCTTTAAAAAAGCAATTTTGTGCTTTTTTAACAGTGCCATGTGGCAGACATACATGCCCTTAGGGCATGTATGTGTGCCACATGTGCACACATTCACGATTCAGGGGTGCAACAGGGTGTCAATGTGACACCCTGCCACCCTTGTAGGTCTTCCCCCTCTTACCGATTCGGTATTTACCAAATCGGTATTCCTCATTCATTCCTACGGGCCTGGAGGCCCATAGGAATGAATGGGGAATACCGATTCGGTAAATACCAAACCGATTCGGTAAATACCGAATCGGTATTTACCGAATCGGTATTTACCAAATGTTACCGATTCTGTAAAAAGTACCGAAGGAATTTACCTACATCTGGCCCAAAATCTCACAGTGCCTACCAAAACATATGAATGTGTCCTTGTGTAACATAACTGGTGCTCATGTAAAGTGCTCCAATACCTTCGAGTTGATTTTGCGCAATATAAATCGCCCAAAAAAATATGGGTAGCCTGGATAACAGGTTCCCTCACACTTCCATCGCCTGGCTGCCATCATTCTGGACAGAAAAATGGAGAAGTTCTCTCCGACGAGGTGGACTGGACTTCGTCTGCCCCTGCATTGCTATCATGAGGGTAATCACCCAGCTTCCTACAGGATGGTACCAAGGGATGTACCCACCCCGTAGATCGCAGCCTTCCCCATCAGGAGGGCGCCCGCCATGTTTGGAAGGCGGCAGGTGGTATTTAAAGACTGCATAAACTAGCACAGTGCACCGTGCTGTTACAACATTGGAAGGGGGCCGCATTAAGAGACTTTCAAATGCTTCCGGCCACCCAATAGGGAAGCACCAGTGGGAGAAGGGAAGCAGATACAGCAGGGTAGACAGTGCAGTAACATTTCCATGAAGGAGGAGTGTTCCTTGATAGGGCGCCAGAGCATGATACCGCCCCTGGTTGCAGACAGCACAAAGAGTGAAAGGGCAGAGAAGAGGACGGGCAGCTTGCTGCCTATGCTGGCTGACTCTTATCTTGGTAAAAAGAGAAGTAAGAGCAGCGCCCTCCTAACACAGCGAGAGCCATGCATGCAACCCCCCAACAACGCTGATAGCTAACCCGAGGTAGCGAGCGGCATCCCGCTAGCAAGGTAGAAGTCTGAGGCTGCACCAACACTGTCCTTCGCACCGGCATGTCCAGTCCAAAGTAGCCCCCAGTACTAAAGTTACCCTCCCCTCAGCAGGTGAGAGGTGCATGGCCCGCATTTGAGAAAGCTGGTGCGGCCTCCAAGGGCATGCCAGAAAGCGTTAGCCAGCCCTGCTGCCCTGAGGAATAACGCCTGCAATGCCCCGCAACACCTTTGCCCCTGCCTGCTAAATGAAGCCCTGAGATGGCTGATACCTCAGCAACCACCTGCCATTATAAGCGGTCTTGTCTATGCCCATGAGGCGTGGAGTGCCTCTGCCAACGCTCCTCAGCCGAACATGCCACCCCGCCACAGGAGGGAAGGCTGAGACTCAGTAGCGGACTGTGGTGGGAGTGCTGCCGGGCGGCGACGTGGGGCGGGGAAGGGGTAGGGTGGGGGGTAGTAAAGTACCGAATACGGCCGAATAAAGGTAAGTAAACATATAAATAAATAAAAACTAATTTTGTTGCCTGCGCTGCATCGCCAAATGAGAAGAGCACAATAAAGTCAAGGCAGATGGGGGCATCTTCTTTGATACTATCCTAGTGTACAAGAACAATCTTGAGGTAATTAACCGCATGCGTGCGGGCGGAATTCCGCTCGTACGCTGAGATTTTTTAAAGCGCACTTTACGTGACGAGCTGGGCTCGTCATCAGCGTGCGAGGAGGCTACCTCATGACGAGCCCAGCTCGTCATCAGCGTGGAAGGGGTTAAAGATTTTGCTCTGATAATATTCGTGCCTCGGTGTTCGTCTGTCACCTCAACACAAGATGGCAGTGCAGGACAGTTTGACACTAGTAGAAAGAGCAGGTTAAGTAAATGCAGTCTTATAAACAACCACAAAAAAAGAGACCAGAGCGCTGCACTACAACAAAATCGTAATAAAAAGCTTTAATCGATGACGTCGAAATAAAATGCAGAAAGGTAATAAGAGGTTAATAACAACAGAGGATTCGCCTAATGAAGAAGTAATTCCTGCCAATTTTTGTAAAATGGTATTAAGGTACAGCTCAGTTCTAGACAGTGTTTAATTAAATGAAAGTCATCATCCTTGTCTGGCCACTCGCCAAGCATGTACATCTCACCAAAATAGATTTATCTTCCCGAAGATCCTTAGCTGCCATGTTTTCTAGATCCATGCGTGCCTAGCTAAGCAAGTCCCTTTTTTTTTTAAATTAGAAGTCTATGACTCGTACTCTTAGTGAACCAAACTTAAAACCAGGGCTACAAGTCCCAGAACTCTAAGGAAAATAACGGGGCTGACCTACATGGACCAGGGGCACAGCTATGGATGACTACTTCAAGAGCATTCACAAAGGTACACAGGGGAACAATAATTTCAGGACCTCAAACCCGGCGCCTCTCAACTTTGCTGTAAACCACTTTTTTTTTGTTCTGCTCTATTTTTTTTATCATGGATGGGGAGAAAGTGTTGGAGGTGAAATATGTTCGGCACAACACTGCCACCTCGAGGCTTAGCGGTAGAAGAGCAGCACAGCCGATTCAATAAAGTCTTTGCTCGCGCTTGCTCCCTCATGGGCCCCGTAGCCGTTCCAGTCCAAGGCCGAGAAGTCTCCGCACTGCTTGGGGTGCCCTTCAGGAAAATAACCTCCTCCTCCAAGGCAGTGCTGGAAAAAAAGAAAAGAAAAGAAGGTGAGAGTCAAACTTTACAGGTGCTACAGTACAGGGCTATCATCACATGGTGATATCCGTGCTTTGCAATAAAAGCAAGATGTCTTCAAACCTCTTTGATGCTAGCAAACTCTTTGCATTTTTTTTCATTTATTACGTGAATGTATGAATGAATGCTTCCAAGACATGCATATTTTTAGGTTAGACTAGTTTCCACATCAAAGAGAAATGGCTCAGTGGGTTGACGCACCTACTGTAGAGATCTACGTGTAGCGTGTATGACACTTGGTCTCATTTCTGATAAGATTTCTTCCTCTGAGCAATGGACTCACAGGAAGAAGTATTTTGCAACTAGTGATTGAAAATGAATATACTTTCACATTTTTCGGGTGTATTTATATGTCAGATATCTAATTTCTGCAAATCAAGTAAAACAGGTTTAACTGTCAATTATGAACATATTTGGACTGAATAGTTTAAATGTTTTTTTGCTTGCAGGTGAAAGGCCCAAAAAACTTTACAACGTACATTGCACTATTTAGCAACACTCTTCAACCAGTCCAAAACCTACCGAACACATCCCAGCCAGCAATATTTTGTTTAAAAACAGACGCTCATTTACAAGGCCCTTCCGCCACTTTTGCGTTATTTTTAACATGGGAAGTGACGCAAAAGTGGCGCAAGGAACTTGTAAATCTGCCACAGAGTTCCAAATCTTTCTGTGAAAAACATGCCTTCACCCCTCTTGTATAATGCATAATATTGCAAAGTCAAGTGCTTTGAAATTCACAAATACACTTGGTCTGCAAGTGTGAAGAGAAGCCTTGAGCAGCGATTTTTTTCAAGCTTAAAAAATAGCAAGAAAAAACCATTGAAAGGCTGAAGAAATGCTTTACTTGTGAAACCTTCTAACTGTTTTGAGGACTTCTGGCTAAATTTGAGGCCTGCTGGCCAAGCAATCTTGTGCATCAGGCATCAGACAGATTATCCAAGACTGGTGTAATTACATTCTTGGCCTCAGAGGCCTGCCATACCCCCAGACCTCCTTTTCTGAGGACGTGTAGGCAGGGTTGGCTTTAGGGCGGTGCGGCCGGTGCCCCCACACCTGGCGATGACTTGGTGGGGGCCACTGTGTTTAGAAATAACAACTGGTTTAAAAGCATGTGAAATTCCTTGTGCATCCAGTAGTTTTCAGGCAACAATAAAAATGTCAAGATAACTCTAGAGATTGCTATTACTGCTGGTGAGAGATCAGAATTTTGTCCATTGGCCCTTTTTTATGCATCATAAAGTAGCACAGAGGGATAATGTGCCTGCTGCAAAGGACGTGTGCCATTAAGAGCAAACAACTGTGTGTGAGTCAGTGGCGGCTGCCACAAAACTCAAGTGTGGGGTTTGGGGCGGGGGAAAAGGGAAGTAATAATAATAATTACCAAACAAATCACCTGTCCTGCCACCGATGCTGCAGGCTGCCTTGGTGCTCCTCTTCTCTCCAGCTCCTGATGGTGTCCAAGCAGTCCCTGAGAACCAGCACAGGCTCCCTACCCAATCCCGGTGCTGCTCTCAATAGCATGAGAGCAGCGCCAGGATTGGTCTGAGCAGCCTGGTTTGCCTCTCAGACAGTGCCTGGGAGTCTGTGCTGTTTTTCCAACTTGGCTGTGCAACACAGCTGGGTTGGAGAAACCCAAGTGTGCATGTCTGTTTGGCTGGCCGAAGACGGCCGGCCAAACAAACATGCACACTTTACAGTGCACCTACCACTCCTCCTCCCTGCAATGGCCTGGCCCCACCCAAAACTCCCTGGCTCAGTCAAGCAGTGGAAAACAAAATCATAATATTGTTTTATTAACATTTAAATTTTCGCTGACCTACTCAATGGGGCAACGCACCCTCCGCTAGTAGGAAGGAGCCGCCCCTGGTGTTAGTGAACCATGAGTAGCGCTTTAAAAAAAGGAAGGGCATCATTTATAGAGGATTAGAGTATAACATATTTTGAAAGATGATGTTTAAATAAACATGTGGAGCCAGATCGTCTGAGCCCACAGAGATCCCTGTAAGGAATAGACTCTTAATTCTAACAGGACCAAATACTAGGATTTGCCAAGTAATAAACAGTGTAGTACTGGCAACAAAGTAGGGCTTTAACCAGAAGAATTGATAGAGGGTCAATATTTGGAGCAATATGTTTTTGTTTGTGACTTGAACATTTGAATATATATGTATAAATTTGTACTTATTTGTCACTTGTAAATATTGTGTGTTGTATATATTTGTGTGCAAAGAATTGAGACATGAAATGTCAGCAAGTTTTTGTGTATAGACTGCAAGCATACCTAACCGAAAAAAGCTGAATATAAAGAAAAATAAAAAAAAACGCAATAAGATTAGTAGAGTCAATAAATGGGACTTCTGCTATCAAAATAAGAGTGTATGATTTATGGTGTCAGAGGTAAAACAGTTGTTAAAACTCATTTATGAAAAGTGGCGCATCACTGCGTAAAATCAGCGATGCAACACTTCTCATTGCGCCCTCCTTGCAACACAATTGTTGCGTCACGTTTACTGTATGACGCATCATGTCACAAGGAATGACAGATACGTCAGTATTACTGACGTATCTGTTGGCGCAAAATTGTCGCATTGCTGGAGGTGTGTCAGCGTGACACAACTCCAGCAATGTTCCTTTAACATGGGGCAAGCTCCATGTAAAAGACCGTGCTTCACCCTTACACCTGCCTCGCAGGCGTAAGGATTTGAAAGTGTTGCAGTGAAATCTTATAGATTTCACTTCACCACTCCTACAACACTTTCTTACATATGCTATAACTGACGCAGGTATATTGTAGCCAGGGGTTTATGAAGTGACGCATCTGCCTAGATGCAACACTTCGTAAATATGGCGCAACATGGCACATTAATTACGCTGTAGTGACGTCACTAAAAGTGATGCAACTGCAGCACAAAAGTGATGCTGGGGCACAAAAATAAGCCCCACAATGTACGTCAGAGAGGTGCACTGGAAATGTGAGGGGCACTGTTGGAGGGTGGTAGAGAGGGAATTCATGGGGGCGGCACCAAAAAAACTGCACGAAAGCTGGCCCTGTGTGTAGGAGTGTCATTCATAAGGATAGATCAGGCTACTTACCATGAAGCTGGTAACTCCACTTTTACCCTGCTCGTTACAGGGTGGGGTCAGCTATCGTCACTGACTCCGCCTTGGGAGAAGCTGGGATGAAATGAAAGGGTCTGATCTACACAGGCATGTCAGAAGCTTTTGTGGGGCTGAGGCAAAACATTTTGTGGGGCCATTATTAAATTCCCATCTAAGGTCTAGTTCATAATTAAGGGGGGAAAGTATGCAGAGGAAATGAAAAACCCAGTATGTGGCATCCTTTAGAGGTTTAACTGCCTAAGTGAGAACAGGTTTGGTAATTTTTTCATTATGTAAATAGATGCTGCAGTAAGAGCACAGGGCCGACAATAGGTATGGGCCTTGGGCAAAGAAACCTCATTTGCCCTCCCCTTGTGCCAACCCTGGATCTACAGAATGAAGCTAAAGGCAGGATCCTACCCTGCGCACTAATATGGCACTAACATCAGAAGTTCTTTAGACCATATGGACCAAAGGGTTTTATTAGGGGTCGGCATAACTCATGCAATTGCGTATAGCGTAATCACATGGGGCCTCATTTATGAAAAGTGACGCATTGTTGCGTGAAAACAGCGATGCGTCACTTTTCACTGCTCACTCCTTGCCCACCAATGATGCGTCATATTTAATGTATGACGCATCATGTCACAAGGAGTTACAGATACGTCAGTATTTCTGACGTATCTGTAAGCACAAAAGTGACGCATTGCTGGAGTGTGTCACAAAAGTGACGCAACTCCAGCAATGCGCCCTTTCACATGGGGCAAGCCCCCTGTGAAAGGGCCTGCATCAGTCTTACACCTGCTGTGAGGCAGGCGCAAGATTTTGACGCAACGGCGTCCTAAAAGTGACGCAGTGAAATCTCATAGATTTCACTGCGTCACTTCTACGACCCTTCCTTGCGTCAATACACCCCCCTTGCATACATTATACCTGGCGCAGGTATAATGTGGCGCAGGGGTTTACAAAGTGACGCATCTACCTAGATGCGTAACTTTATAAATATGGTGCAACAAGGCACATTATTTACGCTGCTGGTGTATCGCAAAAAGTGACGCACCGGCGGCGTAAAAGTAACGCACGGCCTCATGGAGTTGCCCAAAAATTCAGCAAGATTACACAAAATTATGCGAAACGATGCATTCTACATTTAACACTCTTTCTTAGTGCAAACATGACCTATTGTGTCCAAATTGGGTGAGTGGATACATTCTGTGCTAAAAATAGACCTAAATGTAACAGAGATGAATAGCAGCATGAGCAAAAGCTTGTGCTCGCTAAATGTTCTCTCGCGGTAGGATTTTTCTCTCCCAAGTTATTCTTAATTACGTGGGCATAATCGCATTGCGATTGGTTATTCTGCATCAAAGAGTAACGCTGAATTACCAAAATTACTCCAATTACTTTGGCATGATTGAAATTTTGCTCAAGTCTAGGTGTCCTTATGGGAAAATGCATTCTTCCCTGTGGCCTGCACATATGTATGCACAGCTCAGGCTACTTCATCAGTTTCTTACTTCGGTGCTGCTCTAGGTCTGGTTAAGAGACAGATGGTGCATGGCAAGTCTAAAGAAAATTTATGTGCAGAATGAGCTGTAAAATGTATCATTAGACTCAATTTTTCCCAAGTTTGTTTTTGGGGGGGGAATTGCCTCTCGCAAACTCAATTGCATCTTTAAATACAGCACAGGTGGTACATCCTATCACTTTCAAAGATCACCAACCAGCTCCCGCTTTTCAATGCTTGACAAAAAATGTTAGGCTCAATTAAAAAGGGCCTCCACACGCATGGCAGAGGTTTAGCAGTCAAGGCAGGGACCTCGATACTGCAGTTACCCATTGCAGGGCCACCGCCATGAGTGCACCCCCGCCACAACTGCAAGGTCTACTCCACAAATGCGTACCCCCGCCATAACTGCGGGGTCTATGCGAGAACTGCGCAACCCCTGCCACAACTGCGGGGCCTATGCTATAAGCACGTACTCCCTGTCACAACTGCGGGGCCTATGCTACTAGTGTGCACACCCCCGCCACAACTGCGGGGTCTATGCCACGAGTGCGCCCCCACAACTGCAGGGCCTATGCTACGAGTGCGCAACCCCCGCCACAACTGCTGGTCCTATGATATGAGTGTGCACCCCCGCCACAACGGCAGGGTCTCTGCCACGAGTGCGCCCCCAAACTGCAGGGCCTACTCTACGATTGTGCAACCCCTCCACAACAGCAGGGTCTCTGCCTGGAATGCGCCCGCCCCACAACTGCAGGGCCTACGCTACGAGTGTGCACACCCCGCCGCAACTGCAGGGTCTCTCTCACAAGTGCCACCCACGACTGCAGGGCCTTTGCTACGAGTGTGCACCCCCCGCCACAACTGAAGGGTCTCTCCCACAAGTGCGACCCCCACAACTGCAGGGCCTACCCTACGAGTACGCAACCCCCGCCATAACTGCAGGGTCTCTGCCACGAATGCACCCCACCCCACAACTGCAGGGCCTACACTACGAGTGTGCACACCCCGCCACAACTTCAGGGTCTCTGCCACAAGTGCGCCCCCCCACAACTGCAGGGCCAACGCTACGAGTGTGGACCCCGCACCACAACTGCAAGTTCTCTCCCACAAGTGCGCCCCCCCACAACTGCAGGGCCTACGCTCCGAGTGTGCATCCCCCGCCACAACTGCAAGGTCTCTGCCACAAGTGCACCCCCGACAACTGCAGGGCCTATGCTGCAAGTATGCACCCCCGCCACAACTGCAGGGTCTCTGCCACAAGTGCGCTTCCCGTCCACAACTGCAGGGCTTGTGCTATGAGTGTGCACCCCCCACCACAACTGCTGGGCCTATGCTACGAGTGTGCACCCCCCGCCACAACTGCTGGGCCTATGTTACGAGTGTGCACCCCCGGCCACAACTGCAGGGTCTCTGACACAAGTGCGCCCCACCCACAACTGCAGGGGCTATGCTTCGAGTGTGCACCCCCCGCCACAACTGCTGGGTCTATGCTATGAGTGTGCACCCCCCGCCACAACTGCAGGGCCAACGCAACGAGTGCGCACCCCCCTCCACAACTGCAGGGCCTACGCTACGAGTGCGCACTTCCCGCCACAACTGCAGGGCCTACGCCACGAGTGTGGAGGTCGTTTGTGAATCGGCCCAGTTGGCTGTAACTTTGCTTAAGAAGAATCACTCTCAGTGAACATTAGGTGCTTTCTAAACGTAGTCATATATTCATGCAGAATAGCACTTACGTGTTCAGAATTGCAGCCGGTAACTCTTACTCCAGCGCAGAGCGCATTCACCGCTCTCTCATGATTGATGACCCGGAACTGAACATAACCAGGAACAGTCTCATCTGTTAAAAATATTGCAAATAGTTAAAAACTGCCTTTGTGGTGCAAAGAGATAACATGAATTCAAAATAAATGTGCTTGAGACCCCAGTCCCTTTCTCTATCCAGGCTTAACCTTTTTAGGGTTCAAGAGTTTGTATTTTAAAAACCGTTGTAGACTACAATGGACAATTTCAGAACATTTTCGGAGGTTAACAATATAGCTGAAAGAGAACTATTGGAAATGTTGATAAAAACTGGAGAGGTGTTTTGTGCCTTGGTTCTGAAATCTGGACTGGAGGAAAAAAACAAAATAATTGGATGAAATAATTGGGGTTCTCTCGTTATTGTGAGGCTGTCCAATTAAATAAGTGTGGCAAGGGATAAGATAGGTTGAGGTGGAAATGAGAGAATGCACTCCACACACATCACTGCACCACACATAGTTCCTCACTACAAGTGCTCCTACGTATTTTCGCAAGTCGTAGCATGCCTCAACCGCAGCTGGTTGGGATGGCCCCTATGATGAAGCATGTCACTGTGAGGAAACTGGTGAGTGAGGGGGCTCAAGAAAGGACATTTTTCCTTTCAAGATTACATCTATCACTGATGACTTACCTTACCAAGCTAGGTTCCTTATCCGAGACCTTCGATTTTTTGTTTCGGACACTAGAATAGGAGGGTGGACCTAGCGTATCCCTCTATCTCCCCCCTCTTTTGTTTTTGGTGGAAACCTTTGACCTGGCAGTGCATCCGCCACTGGACTGCGGGTCACAGTAATGGTCACCTCACCTGGAGGGACTGTCACTGGATTTCCCCACACTGCACTGCCTTGCGAGACCCTGCAGATCACAGCAGGAAAGACTAACAGCAATGACTCTCATGCTCAGGGAAACCCTCCCTGCTTCCCATGGCTTTCTTTGTTTTTCTGACATGAACTCCTGATTTTGGGGGTTCTTTCATAAAAACAAAGATGCAGCACGGAGATCCCAAAAATTGTAGCTTTCTGGCCTACTTTCAATGCATCTGTCTCTGATTACCTGGCAGGCTGGTTGGAGGCCCATTGCACAAAAAATGCCCCCTCCTTCTTCAACATTGACTTTACTCATTTCCAACCCTTGTGTATTTGTGTTCCTTTTTGTATTTGTGTAAACTGCTATGATGAGCCCTTAAAATGGTAAAGGTTTTTATACTTTCTTCTTTAAAATAATAATTATGGTAATGGCGTGTATAATAAAATAAAGAATTACTCAATTTCTTAAAACTTTCTCAGAACATAACCGTTCACAGAACTTTAGAAATCCCCAATTTGCAAAGTAGATGCTGCTAAGGAGGCATGTGACATTTACTTTCATTCCACTGGCATATAATCTTGTCTTCATTCCTATACTGAAAAATTATGATCAACAAAAAACTTCTTGCCATGGTGAACCGCCACCCGCACATCCCAAAATACTGCAGGCCCGATTCACAAAGGTAAATGATACTTTTGGGTAAGTTTACACTTTCTAGTAAGTTTACTACTTCGGTATTCAGAAACTTTGAGTGTAAACTCACTGCAAACGTGTAAGTTACATGTCTCCAACTCTAGAGTAATATAATTGGCAACTCTTGTGTTGACATCTCACCCCTAAACCAATCTTACTCCTCCCTAGTCCTATCCCCTTTAGTAGTACGTTTGCCTCTTTTGCTACACCCACATTTTCTACTAACATCAATACACACGAATGCAGAGAACTCTGCACTTCTAAGTTCAGATTAAACTAAACTTTGTAGTACCTTTTTGGAGCATGTTTAGTAGTACTACAAAACATACTACATATGGCACTTTTTTTAATCGGACCCAACATTTTTAATATTAACTGCACACACACCAACTCTACAATTTCGATGGCCAACATATTATAAAGGTGTAGAGTTAAATAATAATAAAACTATTCTTCCTTTGAAACGCTTGTCTTGATGAAATGTTAGTAGTCTATATTTCTAGTTAAGCCTTCGCGTGCGTCGGACGGCCCCCGGCCTTCCGACGTCACGGTGGACGTGTGCGGAGGGCGGCCAGGGGCCATCCGAACCATGTCCAGTCATAAATCCCCCGCACCGCGGTGGAATTTCCGCTGCGGTCAACAGGTTAATATTTGTCTTGGTTAACATCATTGACCTCAATATGTTGACATACTCAGGCCCACACAAAATTATGGGGGGCCTTAAAAGAGATACCTAGGAACCCCATAGAAGTACAGAATTGCAGGCGGGCCTACAGGCTAGCATTAAAAACTTCACAAGACAGGCCTCAAAGAGGAGGCGTAGGGATAACCTGCATGAGGCCAGCCTTAATAAAGACTCCATGGCATTCTGGAGTGTCATAAACTCCCCCTTCTTTAGCGATGATGATAAGCCCAGAATTGAGGTCGCCATCACAGAATAAGAATGGGTAGCTCACTTTGCCAAACTATATACAGGTTTAACTAAAAACGCTCAAAATAGCTCAGCGTCTGTGTCGGGAAATGTCCATTCTGGGTCTACATTTTTGTCAAAATACTTTAATTTTAACTTTACACTGGAGGAGGTGAGTCGGGCACTTGGATCAAGCAAGGGAGGAAAAGCACCAGGCCCGGATGGGATCCCGAATGATATTTTTAAAAATAATACTGATCTTTGGTGCCCTCTCTTGATTTTGGTTTTTAAGTCTTGCCGGAACGCTGGATTCCCAAGTTCCTGGCCAAATCCCATATTGTGCAAATATTTAAAAAGGGAGCTCGTAACTGCCCCGCGCACTACAGACCCATCTCTTTTCTGGATTCTCTAGTTAAGGTGGTGGGTCGCATTGTGTTAGGCAGATTACAGGAGTGGGAAGACCGTAACAACATCATGTCTGACTTTCAATATGGCTTCCGCCAGGGAATTGGGACCACTGAGCAGGCCCTCAACCTGAATTTATTAGTGAGCAAGTATACACATATTAAAGGGGGCAATTTGTTTTTGGTGTTTGTGGACTTGACCTCCGCATTTAATTGTGTTGTTCATGACAACATTTGGTCTATCATGATCTCAATGGTTGTCGATTGCGCCATTGTTAATTTCCTTAGATACTTGTATTCAACTAGCTCTGCAAAGATTCGCTTTGGTAGAAGAGGTGGATGTACACGCTCCGTTGGCATCAAAAAGGGAGTCCGTCAAGGGTGCGTACTGACCCTGTTTTTATTTAATTTATACATCAACAGCTTGGGCAGCAGCCTTGCGGACTCATGTACTGACCTGCCTCAAATCAGTCATCGGCCCCTACCAGTATTGCTATACGTGGACGACGCAATGCTTATGGCCGGCACACCCATGGCTCTGCAGCACCTTTTAGATAAATTGGTACATTTTATGGAGAACTTGGGATTTTTCATTATTATAACCAAAACCTATGTTATGAAAGCTGGCCGAAAGTTATATAAGGGGTGTAATATTTTATTAGGAAATGCTATTTTACCTCAAGCGCCTACCTTTTTTGTACTTGGGTATTTTATTTGATAGTGATGATAACTGGAAAAGTGCAGTAAAATCGAGAATGATGCAGTTTTATAGATCAATGGTGCAGCCAGTTCTTCTTTGGCATAAACTATGGACATCGGACCGTGTGGGTTTTAATAGTGCGATTGCAGACCTGTTTTGGCTCTGAGTATGCTTTGAAAATCTCATGGCTAAAATATATTAAGAATTTTATGTCTGATATCTGCCACCCCGAATATTATGACAATCCTGAAACCTTGATGCATACCACGAGGAAATCATTGAAGAGAGTATGTCTAAATATCCTAGTGGAAATGAGATTAACATTGGAACTGGTCAAGCCAACTGTACAGCATAACCAAATGGTTTTGACAAGTTTCTCGATGCAACCGTATTTAATCAGTGTTTTTAATGCCCAAAATAGGTTTGTTCTGACACGCTTCAGGCAAGATATCTTTCATCGTCTGACTAGTTTCCCTAACACTAATAACTGGTCCCGTCAATTGATATGTTGTCCCTATGATAAGACGTCTAGTCAATTGACCATCCATGTACTGTTTTCTGTAAATTTTATACTGATTTAGGGATCATTTTTACGAAGCCTTTATTGAAATCACTACATTTTAGAAAATGTAGGCCGGCGTATTTATTTTTACAACTGCTTCCAAATTTGCTCACAGGTGTAGCATTAGCAAGATTCTTGAGGGCTGTGATTATCAGAAGGAAGATATTAACTGACGTATTTTAAACTGTGTTTGTTTTTATTGCATTCGTTTTTACATCTTGATTCGATTTTCTTTTTTATCATATGTAATGTATACTTTTATGATTCTCCATTTGAATCGAATAAAGATGATTTGATTTCATTTGACATACAACAAGATGGACAGCTGTGTTCCAACACATTAATAGGATTTGAGTGCAGACCTATAGAGCGATTTGCATATATGTCATTGGGAAACTGCAGCATTTTCAAGATATCTGCAAGGAATTAGAATCCTGGATATTAAAACAATGCACAATATTTTTTTTATCTGTAACTGACCTACATTAAGAACTTACTTGGGAAACATGTTTTTGGATGATAGGCATTACAGTAACATGTAAAGATTGTTGTCTTAAATTTTAACCTTCTGATATTGTTTACGTATTTCAAACACTTACCTCTAGAAAATGGCGAATAGTAGCTGGCGGTTTTCTCAGCGGTGCCGAAGTCATAGACCACCGGTATCGCGGGGCCATTATTCATTGGGCAGATCCCTGCGTTATATCTCACTGGATATTTCTAGAGCAAAGAATTTGCATAAAAAACACAAACAATGTTGCTAAGTACCATTAAATTTGATCTTATATGCGATTCATTTTTAGAGTCTCCGTTACCTTGTAAAGTCGAAAGAGATTCCCTCCCAGCACCGGAAGGAAGCCGGCCTTCGTGTAATACCTCAAAAGGGATGAATTTCTCCAGGTGGTCAGAGGTGTCTTGTTGGGCACATGCCACAGGGACACGTCTTTTGCATATATGTCATAATATCCAGGGTTCTGTAAAAAAGTTGATTCAATTGTGGTGGATACTTTCAGTCTTTTTTTCTAACAATTTGTGAATATTTTCAGGCAAACAAATCTCATTGAAAAAGATTTGCAAAACTTTGTCCAAATCTGCAAATGATTGGATGTGTGTTGTATGTAACCTGTGACCTTCTGTGTCTCTTGGTACAGACATTTATTTTACAGCATCCTATTTTAACCAAGTGGACAAAAATAAATGAAGACATTACTAAACTTGATCAGCGCTCATTTAGTAAAAAATAAAAAGAAAGTGCCACAGCCAAATATATTTCTTAGGAAGTGAGTTTATCTTGCACCCACTATTGTCCGTGCTGCCAAATGCTGGCACCAACATTACCTTTTAAAAATCGCTCTCACAAATATGACAACTTGAACTATTCCAAGTCACCCAAAGCTGTGAGAATGGCCTGGGTGCACTGGCCATATTCGTTATAATTCCTATTTGTAAAGCACAAATATATCACTCTCTAAAGAGTTTCAAGGTGCTGGAGTGCCGTTGGGAAGATTAAGTGAGCTATTGCACAGAGTCACATGGTGCTGAGCTGCTGCCATCCACAGGGATCGCGAGCCCCGCGCTCCGGAGTCAGATGCTCTGGCCACTGCGCCACAACTCTCCCAGAGCTTTTAAATGTATATTGAATTGTTAAACCCTCTTTTTAAACATGGGTAACATCAGCATATGGTGGACTGTCATAAACATATGCCACAGTTAAGAAATAAGGGTTGGCGCTGAGCACCAGCACAAATTAAGCACAGATTCTATTCTAGAGCTCTGACAATGTGATACATTATCCGGGGACCGCATTGCAATCAACATACAAGCAAAACCCACTAGCTTAGTTAGGCTACTAAACTACCAGATTATGGTATTTAAATAATGTGCTACATAAATATTGCAGCCCAAATATTGTCTTTTATGATATCAAATGTATGACATTTCAACGCGGTCTTTACACCATGATACGTTTACAATGCGGTCATTACAACACAAGACTAATGATTTACTCCAGCCTACGTAACAGTAGGGAAGGAGTTGGAATAGTAAATCATACTATTCCTTAGTGTATAGCGCCATCTAGCGCAAGTCGTTTTAACAACTTGCGTTGTAATGACCACATTGTAAACGTATCGTGGTGTAAAGACCGCGTTGTAATGGATATCTCCCATGATATTATGTAGGTAAGTATATATAGGTAAGTGTGCATCTCATTTTAGCCGTCTTTCTCTATGCAACTTAACATTAACCTTGTGCAAATAGGCATGAAAGATTGGTATCCCCCGGTTTGATAAGCCACTGACCAGACCATTGTACATAAGCAGTGCTTAGTTTAGTAAAAAAAAAAAGAGTGCCAGGGCCATGGTCAGGAGGTCACTGCAGGTTGCAACCCCCAATGCCCCTCATCGTGCTGCCTATGATAGTACCAACACAACTGCTAACCATCACACTCCTACACGTGTGACACTTCAGACTATTCCAGTACCCCAAAGCTATAAGATTGGCCTGGGCGGCAGGTAATAGTCATTTTAAATGTGTATTTAAATAATAATTAACTGTTATTGTGATTTTCTCAGACAGCGCCACCTTGTGACAGACTGTAACAGGAGCCGGTATTGACAATTAAGTGTTGGTGCTGAGCACCAGGCACCACCGGCTCACGTTAAGCATTGTGTATAAGTAATACTCAATGCCAGCGATTAGCTGATAGTAGGCAACTTGGATGGTGCAATTCTCACCCAAGCTTCCATGAATATCTTTATTGCTGCTTAGCCACATGACTTGCACCTGTGTGTTTCCTCGAGATACCAAAAGATGTAAGCATGATGAATTCCTACCTTCCTGCAGCAAGGCAAGTTTCATTTTGAAAAAGAACTGTTTTTGCTTTGTAGTGTTTGCTTCTCATCCTAATATATATATTGAATTACTAAGGTGTTCAGATATTGAAAACCAAAAGCTGGGACACTTCACAAACATAGATGTAGGGCTACAAATTCATATCACAGAATAACTTCAAAGACAGCCCTACCCAACACAGAAAAAAAGACGCGGCACGAGGAGAAATAAATTATATGAAACTTATACCCAGATTATTGGTGTAAATTAAATTGATTTCTGAAAAGGGATTTAAGTAATCTTGTATTGTCCCCAAACCCGGGAAACCTGGTTACAATCAATTCTGCTCTTTGCTTTGGTGAAACCACTCCCTTCCATATATTCTTCCTCCAGGGGATTATTTTGTGATCATTTCCTTTTAATCTAAATATTATTCTAAAGCATCTATTATTCAACGATTCAGTGCAAAATGATGACGGTTGCAAACATGAATGTGTAAACAATGATCCAGTGTCTCCTGATGTTTATAGCTGGTAAGATGGTGAATAGGAAATGCAATAATTAGTATAATTCTTCAAGTTCTAAGCAAGTAGATAACATGTTTTACTTTTATCAGGCTTAATAAAACTCAATAGTAATAAGTTAAGCAGCTATAGGAGACCTCTGCTATTACCTACTGGGAACTGGTTTGAATCCTGGCTGAGCCAACAAAGCCTTTCAAGTTCTGTAAATTGATTAAGATTCACACGCAAATCCACAGATGTGGAAAGCGGCTTCCATCTCAACTTGTTTTATAAAACAGATCTATTATCACTACTCCTCTTCCACATGTTTGCTGCATCTCTCACCTTGTAGTCGTCACTGGTTGCTCCCGCAGCGGACCCGAATGTGGCATAATTCGCCCAGTTTCCTTCTCCTTCCAGGAAGTTTGGATTGTTCCCCTGTTGGCTGGACCAGCGGTCCCCTGTCGTGCATTTTCCGAACATGTTGTTTTCATGGATGCTGGCCACCAAGGTCCATCCGCCTCCATCGGTGGTCATGTCGCAGAAGGTTTGGTACACTTCTCCAGACTCAGTCATGAGTGTGTAGATTCCATCTCCTATAGATAAAAAGGAGTGCAAATAAATCTGAGACATGGGTTGAAATGAGCCCTGATGAAGCTGCAAAGACAGCAGATCCTCGCATCACCCTGGACCACAGGTCTATGTTTGCTGCAGTAGTCTTCTGATTTTAGATGGTCGGGAGGCTTAATTATACCAGGAAAAAGCTGTTCAAGATTGTCTTAAGCCAGGAAAGGCAGCCTTGAGAATGCGTGAAGAAAAAACCTGAGCTTGATATCCTAAACTGTTTCAATTGCATAAGGCAGTCTGTAAGACAGAGGAACTAGGGTTAGCACATTCTTAAACCAGACAGTGGCGGCTCCTCCACTAAGGCGCAGGAGAGTCGCCTTACTGCTGTGAAGCAGTGAAAGAAAGGAAAAATGAAAGGATAATATTGTAATGTTACTATCATTTTATTTTGTCCTGCTGCGGCAGCTTTGTGTGACGGAGCGGGGCTGCCCTGCTCCAGAGCAGGGCAGGGGATGAGCGGTAGCACCCTCCTAAGTGCGCAATGACGGTTTAGGCGGCCCTCTCAGTCCAGCCAAACAGTCATGCACACTTTGCATGTTTTCCATGCAGGCTGCGTTACAGTCTGCGTGGAAAACATGCCCAGGCCCCCTATCCCTGGTTAGGCGCCGAACCACAGCGCTGAGACCAATCACAACGCTGCATTGCAGCATTGTGATTGGTCAGGGGAGCCTGGGTACTTTCCAATCACAGGGCTGCATTGCAGTGTTGTGGTTGTTCAGAGGAGCCTGGCTGCCTGCTTCTGGTTACATTCCAGAAGAGAGACGACGGAGAGACGCAGCGATAAGGTATGTTTTATTTTTATATAATCCCCTTACCCCTCCCCCCCCATTCTTCGCCACCCGACTGCCTCCCCGATCTGTACCGTCCGCTACTGAAACCAGAAAGAGCAAGGCCAAGGATTGTCTTAAATTAGGGTAAACCATCAAAATCATTTGTAGCTCAGAATAAAAACATTCTGGTTACAGTACAATTTAATGTTTCTAAAATAAACAATAAGTGATGACAAGTAAAAATACATTATTACTATTACAACAAAAAATATCAAAACATTATATCTTTGTGGCAAATATTAGTGATAGTAAAAAAATATATATATATCCAAAACACACCGAACGCAATATCTCAAGTAGTTCTAATTGCTGTAGCCTTATCACAAACAGATTGTTCTCCGCTTATGCTGCACCAGCAGATACCAGGTCAGGTAGGTGCAGGTGGGGGAAAAACAAAATTAAATCGGAGATACAAGAATAGAAGATGGATGCACAAATTGACGAGGCACGCTTACAACAAACCCCAATGAAGAACAGATGCAATACTCCACACAATGATGCTTAAACACTAAACAGGCAACCTCCTTAGATATATAGGTACTCTAATATTTCTAGAGGTGACTGGGACACCAATCTTACAAATACAGGTGAAGAAGCGAGACATTTACAAACTCTCTGGATCACAATAGGGCAAAGATTTCGAGGTTCAGACTGAATCAACCATAAAAGAGAGTCCTAGGTCACAGGGACATGGTGGCAGATGTTTTTCCTTTTGCCTGATTGATTTCTCCAAATACTTTCACATAGAAAAGCATGTAGCCTATTGAATTAACTTATGGTTTCCAATTTTTGTTGAGCACTTGGCCTAATTTGTTGGCAAAGTCACCGAGGATGAATCTGGGAAGATGGAACGGATGTATGATGTTACAACGCATGCTTTTACCACGCATGCTGTTACAACGCAGTTTTTACAACGCATACCATTACAACGCATAGCGCTTTGGGGTGCTGGATAGTGAATAGTTTAATTTACTATTCCAACTCCAGTCCCCGTGGACACTAGGGAAGGTGTTGGATAGTAAATTAAATCTATTCCCTATCCTAGAGCGCCCCCCAGCGCAATGCGTTGTAATGGTTTTTGTTGTAAAACCTGCGTTGTAATAGCACTGCATGGTAAAAGTTGCGTTGTAAAGGATGTTTCCCAGATGGAACACTTAGCCTACCTGCTGAGGAAAGTGACATATTCCAGGTAGCTGCTAAATAAAGAGATGAAGACAGCATCACTATAAAAATTGATCTCCCAAAGAGGAGTCCATTTTCCATCTAAGAGAGCACAGTTTTGCAAATTGTTCTTTTTCTTCAAAGTTACCTTTGGGATCCTTGCTCTTCTCTTTGATTTCTCTGCAGCTGCTGCATAGGTTTGGGGGGCTGCATGGAAGGGGCTCTTCATCCTTCCAGCTGGCTACTATGTCGAAACTCACCACCTTCTTCAGGGGGATCGCATCTGGTGCTGGTGATTGAAACAAAGTTTCATTACAAGTCTACTTGGCATTCACCTTGCTTTGAATAAATACTTTTTGCTGCATCCATGACCTGGAAATGTGGATGGTTGCTTAAAATACAAACATATTTAGACTGATAAATAAGAAAACAAAACTCACATACTAACCATCTTTCTATGCATGTTTACAACCAAGGCACCTCTTTTTAGTCTAAAATAAAAACACTCCTCGATTTTGGACATTTTTTTTCCAATGATTGTGGGTCATTTACAGTTTGGGTGTAATGGGGCATCAGTTAAAAATGTATGGATGTTCCATCTGCTTTACACCGCTTCTGTGTCCTCATGCAAAGTAGCCCTTGACAAATGTTGTTTATGTGAAAGCAATCTCGTGTAAATTCCATCATTTGGCCTTATGATTGTTAAACAAATTGCCTCACCTTATGATATAGCATCCATGAAATGAATACTTCAATCCAGTTCAAATGCTCCGTCCATTACCACCCCCTTTTGTACCGCTTTTGGCCGCCATAAGTGTGGCAGGGTATGCTCAGACGTGAGTCCCTTGCTCACTTTGCCACTGGATTCAAGCAAGCTGGGCTGAAGACGGCTGTAATGCCAGAAACCGGTCCTCGGATGCTTGTTTCCGGTCCAGGGAAGGCATGGCTTGGCAGTTCGGGCTGGACTGTTCCCATGAGGCACAGGGTCAGACTGATTTGCATATAGCCATGTCTGAACTGGGATGGCAGAGTGAGCTAAAGAATGGTGATGGATTAAACCCAGATTTTTTGACTGGGTGTGAGTGTTTGATTGGTTCAGATGCTCCGTCCATTACCACCCCCTTTTGTACCGCTTTTGGCCGCCATAAGTGTGGCAGGGTATGCTCAGACGAGAGTCCCTTGATCACTTTGCCACTGGATTCAAGCAAGCCGGGCTGAAGACGGCTGTAATGCCAGAAACAGGTCCTCAGAAGCTTGTTTCCGGTCCAGGAAAGGCATGGCTTGGCAGTTCGGGCTGGACTGTTCCCGTGAGGCACAGGGTCAGACTGATTTGCATATAGCCATGTCTGAACTGGAATGGCAGAATGGGCTAAAGAACGGTGATGGATTAAACCCAGATCTTTGGACTGGGTGTGAGTGTTTGATTGGTTCAGATGCTCTGTCCATTACCACCCCCTTTTGTACCGCTTTTGGCCGCCATAAGTGTGGCAGGGTATGCTGAGACGTGAGTCCCTTGCTCACTTTGCCACTGGATTTAAGCAAGCCGGGCTGAAGACGGCTGTAATGCCAGAAACCGGTCCTCGGAAGCTTGTTTCCGGTCCAGGGAAGGCATGACTTGGCAGTTCGGGCTGGACTGTTCCCATGAGGCACAGGGTCAGACTGATTTGCATATAGCCATGTCTGAACTGGGGTGGCAGAGTGGGCTAAAGAACGGTGATGGATTAAACCCAGATCTTTTGACTGGGTGTGAGTGTTAGATTGGTTCAGATGCTCCGTCCATTACCACCCCCTTTTGTACCGCTGTTGGCCGCCATAAGTGTGGCAGGGTATGCTCAGACGTGAGTCCCTTGCTCACTTTGCCACTGGATTCAAGCAAGCCGGGCTGAAGACGGCTGTAATGCCAGAAACCGGTCCTCGGAAGCTTGTTTCCGGTCCAAGGAAGGCATGGCTTGGCAGTTCGGACTGGACTGTTCCCATGAGGCACAGGGTCAGACTGATTTGCATATAGCCATGTCTGAACTGGGGTGGCAGAGTGGGCTAAAGAACGGTGATGGATTAAACCCAGATCTTTTGACTGGGTGTGAGTGTTTGATTGGTTCAGATGCTCCGTCCATTACCACCCCCTTTTGTACCTCTTTTGGCCGCCATAAGTGTGGCAGGGTATGCTCAGACTTGAGTCCCTTGCTCACTTTGCCACTGGATTCAAGCAAGTTGGGCTGAAGACGGCTGTAATGCCAGAAACCGGTCCTCGGAAGCTTGTTTCCGGTCCAGGGAAGGCATGGCTTGGCAGTTCGGGCTGGACTGTTCCCAAGAGGCACAGGGTCAGACTGATTTGCATATAGCCATGTCTGAACTGGGGTGGCAGAGTGGACTAAAGAACGGTGATGGATTAAACCCAGATCTTTTGACTGGGTGTGAGTGTTTGTTTGGTTCAGATGCTCCGTCCATTACCACCCCCTTTTGTACCGCTTTTGGCCGCCATAAGTGTGGCAGGGTATGCTCAGATGTGAGTCCCTTGCTAACTTTACCACTGGATTCAAGCAAGCCGGGCTGAAGACGGCTGTAATGCCAGAAACTGGTCCTCGGAAGCTTGTTTCCGGTCCAGGGAAGGCATGGCTTGGCAGTTCAGGCTGGACTGTTCCAATGAGGCACAGGGTCAGATGGATTTGCATATAGCCATGTCTGAACTGGGGTGGCAGAGTGGGCTAAAGAACGGTGATGGATTAAACCCAGATCTTTTGACTGGGTGTGAGTGTTTGATTGGTTCAGATGCTCCGTCCATTACCACCCCCTTTTGTACCGCTTTTGGCCGCCATACGTGTGGCAGGGTATGCTCAGACGTGAGTCCCTTGCTCACTTGCCACTGGATTCAAGCAAGCTGGGCTGAAGACGGCTGTAATGCCAGAAACTGGTCCTCGGAAGCTTGTTTCCGGTCCAGGGAAGGCATGGCTTGGCAGTTCGGGCTGGACTGTTCCCATGAGGCACAGGGTCAGACTGATTTGCATATAGCCATGTCTGAACTGGGGTGGCAGAGTGGGCTAAAGAACGGTGATGGATTAAACCCAGATCTTTTGACTGGGTGTGAGTGTTTGATTGGTTCAGATGCTCCGTCCATTACCACCCCCTTTTGTACCGCTTTTGGCCGCCATAAGTGTGGCAGGGTATGCTCAGACGTGAGTCCCTTGCTCACTTTGCCACTGGAATCAAGCAAGCCGGGCTGAAGACGGCTGTAATGCCAGAAACCGGTCTTCGGAAGCTTGTTTCCGGTCCAGGGAAGGCATGGCTTGGCAGTTCGGGCTGGACTGTTCCCATGAGGCACAGGGTCAGACTGATTTGCATATAGCCATGTCTGAACTGGGGTGGCAGAGTGGGCTAAAGAACGGTGATGGATTAAACCCAGATCTTTTGACTGGGTGTGAGTGTTTGTTTGGTTCAGATGCTCCGTCCATTACCACCCCGTTTTGTACCGCTTTTGGCCGCCATAAGTGTGGAAGGGTATGCTCAGACGTGAGTCCCTTGCTCACTTTGCCACTGTATTCAAGCAAGCCGGGCTGAAGACGGCTGTAATTCCAGAAACCGGTCCTCAGAAGCTTGTGTCTGGTCCAGGGAAGGCATGGCTTGGCAGTTCGGGCTGGACTGTTACCATGAGGCACAGGGACAGACTGATTTGCATATAGCCATGTCTGAACTGGGGTGGCAGAGTGGGCTAAAGAACGGTGATGGATTAAACCCAGATCTTTTGACTGGGTGTGAGTGTTTGATTGGTTCAGATGCTCCGTCCATTACCACCCCCTTTTGTACCGCTTTTGGCCGCCATAAGTGTGGCAGGGTATGCTCAGACGTGAGTCCCTTGCTCACTTTGCCACTGGATTCAAGCAAGCCGGGCTGAAGACGGCTGTAATGCCAGAAACTGGTCCTCGGAAGCTTGTTTCCGGTCCAGGGAAGGCATGGCTTGGCAGTTTGGGCTGGACTGTTCCCATGAGGCACAGGGTCAGACTGATTTGCATATAGCCATGTCTGAACTGGGGTGGCAGAGTGGGCTAAAGAACGGTGATGGATTAAACCCAGATCTTTTGACTGGGTGTGAGTGTTTGATTGGTTCAGATGCTCCGTCCATTACCACCCCCTTTTGTACCGCTTTTGGCCGCCATAAGTGTGGCAGGGTATGCTCAGACGTGAGTCCCTTGCTCACTTTGCCACTGGATTCAAGCAAGCCGGGCTAAAGACGGCTGTAATGCCAGAAACCGGTCCTCGGAAGCTTGTTTCCGGTCCAGGGAAGGCATGGCTTGGCAGTTCGGGCTGGACTGTTCCCATGAGGCACAGGGTCAGACTGATTTGCATATAGCCATGTCTGAACTGGGGTGGCAGAGTGGGCTAAAGAACGGTGATGGGTTAAACCCAGATCTTTTGACAGGGTGTGAGTGTTTGATTGGCTTTAGATGCTCCGTCCATTACCACCCCCTTTTGTATCACCTTATGATATAGCATCCATGAAATGAATACTTCAATCCAAAATGAACAGGAATCCGCATTTGTCACTAGCAAAATAGTGCAAAGTACGAGCCAGCATACTGCAGAATATTTTGTCAATGTTGCTTAATTTCCAGGAAGAAATGTATGCAAATGTTTTCAAGGTCTAGGAAGGGCGAGATAAAGCTAAGTTTCCTATGGTGATGCCTAAGTCAACCCTACCTCCTCACAACCAACATGGACAAAGTGGCAGAGTGGCATCCCTATTTATGGCAGCTCCACCAATGCCACTCTTCCTGCATTTTCTCCTTCCCTGACCACCAGAAATCGCATGGAGGAAAATGCAGGAAAATATTCCAGAGTGTCGCAGCAAATCTCCCAGCGGCTGGAAGCATTGTTTTTTTAGTTTCCAAAGACGAAGTACTTTTGGGGGTTGGTTCTGGGAAAACAAAAAAAGACTTCTGTCTTTTGTGCCATCCTTGGTTGGACAAATGCAAAAACAACAGTTGATGGACAAAATGCAGAGCAATGTCATACATTCAACCCAGTACAGAGATTTGGGCCTAAATCCATCGTTTTTTTGCTCACCATGCCATTCCAGTTTGAACCCGGCCATATGCAAATCTATCTCGACCCAGTGCCCCATGGGAACAGTCCAGCCCGACGGCCACTTATCAATACCTTTTCTTTTGCTGCTATAGCTTCTGTTACGGGAGCAGAAACAGTTTAAGAATAATAGCACCTTGTAATGAATGCTGTTGCAGGAGTGAAGTCTGCAGACACACCAGAAGTTTTGCAGGTCGACATTTTGCCCTGAAATATCTAATGCCCTGTAAAGTTGTTGTGACGTCATTTTATATATCATGCCTCTGCTTTATTTGTAGTAAATATGTTTATATTCTGTACTGCCACAAGTATCATGTATTGCAAGAGTGCATGCAACTATTCATTAATATTTCTTGTCTTCTTTCATTGCTGGCTCTTTAAAATCATAAATAAAAATTTTAAAAAATTTAAAATTTAAAAATCAAAGTTTTGCAGCTCGATTTCTAAAATTGAAACACAGTTGGGCTGATTTAGAGTTTGACAGAGGCGGTATGACGTAGCAACGGAATACCCTCTCCACCAAACTCAAGATCCGCTATCTCATCTGCAGTCAGCGACATAATACTCCAACTGTCCGACAGAGATTTTGGCTATTCAACCTCATGCTCAATTCAGAGTGGACAGTCAAATGGCCAGTTTTTACTGTCTCTTACCACGGTAAAAAAAACTTGTTGATAAGGAACAATCATTTTTTTAAATGTATCCCCATGTTGTGGGAGAAAACACCGATTTTGTGGGGGTCACTAATTTTTGTTTTTTCAAAAACAAAGTTTCGCTTTGGGATTTTGTTTTAGAAGAACTAAAAAACAAGTTAAAAGTTTGACTGTCAGCATTCGTGTTTGACGAAGCTGTCAATCAAACATTTAAATCATTAACAGGAACCTACCGTGCCCTCCTTGCACTTTTACCCAGAGAGACATTTCCGAGCTGATTCACATAGGCATGTAAAAGTACATAAACAGTATGCAAAGAATACTATTGTTGTACTTGCATAGTTATAAATGCTTTTGTGAATCATCCACATAATTTCTATTATTGGCTGTGACACAGGACCAATAATTGTGAATCTTAGTAAATCACTTTATCTTCCAATTAGCCTTTGTCAGTAACACCTGGAAACGTTTCTCCCGCTTGAAGGAAAATGGGAGAATGAATTAGGGATTTTGACAGAGGTGGAATGGAAGGAGTCTTAAATTGTTTCAAAGGATTTAGCCATTTCGACCAAGCAGTATCTGACACAGTGCAAGTCTTTTGACTGAGTATATTACTCATCAGAAAGGCTGTGGAGGCTATGCTGAGCCACTCTCTGAATTGCCCTAAAGGCCTCATACTGGTGGGAATCCACCTTCACGTGGTCTGGGTCTGAAGGTTGATCAAGGCGTTTAGGAAGCAGGAGGCCGACAACTGGAGGTTGTCCGCCGGTGAATAGACTTTTACTCTAAGATGGCAGGCATTGGTCTTACGGAGACCTCAATTCGGAGTGTAGAACTAGATGAGTTTGCCTGTGGTCCTTATTTAGTTCTCAAGCCTGTATAACTCATTCATTAGTCTCCACATCCTACTGCTAAAGGAGCAGCACTGTCCTTACACAAATACTTCCTACTGATAAAAGAGGGCTATTGTTCTTCTGCCTCCAGCTCAGTAGAAATAACCCTACTTCTTATAAAAGACATCCTACTGCCAGCAATAATATTTGCATACAACAAAAAGATCTGTTAAAAATAAAAAGAGTACTTGATTTCAATTGATGGGAATGTGTGCCTTCTTAGCTGGGCGTGGCTTACCATCTCTGATTTTAACTTGTTGGATGAATGTTTCATCCCACCAACAGTACAACATTTCCTGTGAATGAGCAGTTCTATCGATCTTTGATATCTCATTAGTTTCACATAATCAACTTTGACCAGAAATCCCTGTGCCCTCATTCAATACTTCACTTGGTGTGCTATGCGTTGACTCACCAACCCTAAGTGTCTTTTGCTGAGAATGGCCATCTCTACTCAGAAGAAACTTCCACTTCAAATTAAATACACTAAATGCATTGGATTTTACTGTGACCTCTGCACTCTTGTATGTTGATGGCATGCATTGGATTTACCATTGCAGACAGCCTTATGATCAAGGAGAATCCATTTTGTTTCATAGACTTTGCATTTTGGGTACCTTTGAAATGTGTAGGATGCATACGAGCCAATCGACCCGATTCAGGCAGGAGACTCCGGAATATTTAAGCAAGAAATGGCTTTATTTTGGCTGTCTCCTGCCTGAAATTGCCTCTCCTCGAATAAAAGTCAATGGAGGAATCCATTCTCCTGATTATATTTTTTAAATCTCCTATTTATCTCTTCTAAATCGTTGGCATGTATGAGGATGCTCTCAAAGGATTTGTGGACATCTCACCATGGGGCATCCACCTACACACTCTCAACACTGGTGTTCGCACCCGGTTGATTGCTGTTTTTTTTAATGGGTTGCCCGGCCATACCACCACTCCCTTTCGCACCCTGTTGACACAGGCATTTCTCCACTTCCAACTGCAACGCTGTTTGATTAGGTGCCTCAGTGCAGGCGGGGAAATGTCCATCACCAAAAAATTTGTTGCATGAAGCTTGCATATTCTGACAAACTATAGATACATTACACAGACCAAAAAATACTTGAATAACGCATACATCACACCGGATTTAAATTAATCTTTTCACTCTTACCGCAGCGGCACAGCCCCTGAAGTGTTGATATGAGGAGCAGCAAATGATGTAGTTTATTCATGTTTGACTTTTTCTAGGATAAAGAGAACGCAGGATAGTTAACACCTTGCCACAGTTGTATCACCTGAATTGAGAATAACTGATAATGTGAATTTGTATTTCAACGTACAATTCTGTGAAAACCGTTGTAAAGTCAAATAACTTGAAGCATTGTGGCAACTTTGTTCACTGAAGCTCTCTATACAAGCTGCACTCTAGTAAGGTATGTCTTGCTGCCTTCAGTACCTCCATACATTGGAACCAGCTCCATCTTGCATTGGGAAGGCCATGGAGCAGAATAGAAACAGAAAGAGGACAAAGGCAACAGAAACAGTAACTGAGATGGATAAACTAGTGGGTTGATCTTTGTGACCAAATGGAACGGACAGGCGTGAGTTCGATAAACCTAAACAGCCCAGTAAAGGACACCCTGGACTTCTTAGTATTAAGTTATTTTCCTGAGAGACTGAGCTATTTAACATGATTCAGATCGTGGTGTGCAAGACACTCTACAATTCATTTCCTGTGGGGGAACGGTCGCCTTGTGCACCAATGTCCCATCTATTAGTGGTGCTTTCTATGAACAAAGTCGTCCACCCACCACTAGTAGTTATTATGGTCAGACAGGCTAGGCTGTCGACACTAACTCGCCTCACGAGTGAAGTCAGAATACAAACCAACATTTTAGAAGAGGAATGTGGGAGATTTAAAAAAATAATCAGGAGAATATATTACCCACATTGAGTTCTTTTGAAGTAGAGGCAATTTCAGACTGGTGACAGCTAAAATAAAGCTATTTTTGGCTCAAAGAATCTGGAGTCTCCAGCCTGAATCAGGTCTGTTGGCATGTATGAGTCAGGGAAATAAACTCACTCTGTGATAAATAAGTGTTTGCATAGAATGAGGTCACTTTTCGAGGGCCAGGATACAGGGAACCTTTGTAAAGATTGTATTGTATGTGGTATTTCTGTAGTTCCGACCTAGCCAAAAGGCAGCAGAACGCTGTACACGGACATAGGCAAGCATAACTTGACAAGTGATAAGAGGGATAACTGGTTAATGGAGGGCTTGTTGTTGTGTTGTATTGTAGGGCTCTCTAAAGAGGTGTGTCTTCAACTCTTTCCTAAACTGAAGTAGCATTGTGCCGGTCTTGACTGATGCAGGGATGTTGTTTCAGTACGAAAGGCCTGCAGTCTTGTGTTTTTGATGTGTTACGCTTCTTAGATCCTGATTGCGACTTTGTCGGTGCCGGAGCAGGCGGCATGCCACTGCCAGGCCCCCACACTGCCAAGTGTCGCTGCCGCCCACCTGCCAGATTACAAGTAATATTGTGGTCTGGCAGGTGGTGTGGCGCTCCCACGGCAGAAAGAATGCATCATGCCTTGCATTCCTTCCTGTGCAGGAACTGATGGTGCAAAACTATAGGGGAGCACAATATTTGCCCCCCCCCACTGCATGCACCCCCATGCACAGGGGCAAGAGGAGATTTTGTAGTACCCCCTTTCTTTCCTCACCGCCAGAGTTACATGGAGGAAGAACCTCCATGCACCGGTGGCAGTGAGGTAAGTCGTAATATGCTCAGTGGTGCCACAGAGCACCACCAAGCATATTGCGGCTCTCAGACCGCCACAGGACCACCTGGAAACACGGTTCTCTGGTGGTTGCGGCAGTGCAATGGCATCCGACCGCCAAAGTCCTAATAGGGTGGGGGACTGCAGATGCGATGGTGGCTCGACTGCCACCACCGCACCCCTGTGAGTCTGGTTGTCCTCTGTCCGCCAGATTCGTAATCAGGC
Organism: Lissotriton helveticus; assembly: GCF_964261635.1. Taxonomy (NCBI): domain Eukaryota; kingdom Metazoa; phylum Chordata; class Amphibia; order Caudata; family Salamandridae; genus Lissotriton; species Lissotriton helveticus. Next base: position 744,179,023 of record NC_136073.1, read on the forward strand.
CCTTAGCCTGCATTCCGGAACTGAGCACTGGCATCACAGACGACATGCAGGGTGGGATTTCCATATTCTCAATAGGATAACAATTGATTCTAGCTTCAAATATGTTGAATGCGTTTAACTGCATAGGACATATTTGACACCAGTGATATTGCAGAAAATACACAGGTATTATGGGAATCTGCCCGAAATCCACACATTAGTGTTTTTATTAGGTTTTATCAAGTTTAGGAAGCTGTTTAGGCAGCTTTAATTAGCCCAAGCACAAGGGGGAAATGCAGGGCTGCACCCTATTGTAAATACGGTGCAGCCCTGAGTTTCAAAAGTGGCGGAGCCAAGAAGGTTAACGCCGCGCTCCATCACTTTTCTTGTAAATATTCCCCTTAGTTAGCTATAAACTAGAATGAAGATTGAAACCATAGACATCTCTTTTAAAATTTCAGAGTCTGCTTACTTATCTAGTGTGCAAAGTAAGAGACAATGAACCATATGTATCATTCCAAATTGCGATCTCACGAATTTCGGCTTTTGCAATCGCAATTTGGCTCAGTGGTATGTATGAAAGAAAAACTGCTTCGCAAAATAAGGAATTGCAAAATTTGCGATTCCTTATTTTGCAAATGCATTTAAGGAATTGCAAATTTTGCGATTCCTTAAATGCAATGTAAGAAGCACAGAAAAAGTGCAATTTGGGCTTAAGGAATCGCAAATTACCACTAGTTGCTGGTAATTTGTGATTTCTCTGAAAAATGCACTATTTTGCATTTTTCACAAAGGCCATGTGATACATATACATGCCCTTAAGGCATGTATGTGTGCCACATGTGCACACATGCACATTTCAGGGATGTACCAGGGTGTCCTTTTGACACCCTGGCACCCTTGAAATTGCATTCTCCATTTGCGATTCTCTACTTGAGATTTGCAAATTTAGAATGTCTTCCCATTCATTCCTATGGACCTCTAGGCCCATAGGAATGAATGAGGAGGTATTCCTTAATTATGAATCGCAATTTGCAATTTGCAATTAATGAATATGTAGGATTTGCAAAATTATTTGCAAATCCTACATACATAACGTTTTGCGATTCTCAAATAGCAATTCGCAAAAAATTGCTAATTGAGAATTCATACATATGGCCCATAATGGCCTCACTGTGAGCTCCTCTGTGTCAGACCCATGCACGCCTACAACTCCCTGCGCCGCCGGCATACCACTAGCAGGGGCATCAGTAACCCTGGGTGGCTTTTGGTCATTATGAGGCTGTAATCTTGGATGATCTCAGGAATGAGGAAGTGGGAATGTGATTCCACCAGTAATGCTTCAGTTCTCCTCGGTCGTAGCCTTCTGCAGAGGTACACCGGCTCTCACAATCCATTTATGACTGGTAACTCCTGTTACTGGCCCATCAGATTTACGGCTGATTAGCCAGAAACCGGTCCCAGGATGCTTGTTTTCGGTCCAGAGAAGACATGGCTTGGCAGTTCGGGCTGGACTGTTCCCATGACGCACAGGGTCAAGACTGATTTGCATATGGCCATGTCTGAACTGGGGTGGCAGAGTGAGCTAAAGAATGATGATGGATTAAACCCAGATCAGTTGACTGGGGGTGAGTGATTGCAATGTTCAACACTCCGTCCATCATCCCCTTTGGTTTTCGGCTGATGGGCTGCCCAACAACTAAGATTGCTAAGGCTTGCATCTGCCAGTCCCATGATGGCCTCTGCTGACAAATTGTTTTGCTTTCCAAGAACAAACTGGAAGTTGGTTTGGAAAATCAAGCATGCAATGTCCCTTATGCGAATGGAGCTTTCTTCCTGAGTTTGGCAGGCCGATTCTATAACTCTGACCTACATACTAGTGATCGCCAACCCCCAAAAATAGCGGGGAAGACGGGGTCCTGTGGTGGATGGGCCGCAAGCACAGGGATGCCCAGGGTCGCGCAGCTGAGATTTCACCACTTTTAGAAACTCATTGGTTTCGGGTCCTATGACTCAAGCATGTGTTTTTTAAGGTGGAGGAGTGTTTTTTAGTGGAGGAGTGTGGCTCACTGATTAGAGCGGCAGACCCTGATGCAGAGGTCTGGCCTGGGACCAGGGGTCTATTCCCGACGCGGCAGGGTCCTGAGCCCAAAAATGTCTACGGACTCGATAATTCTCGCCTCGGTGCCTATTCTAATCATGGGGTCCCACGCTGCAACTCTGGGCAATAGTTGCTTAATCTCCACTATGGCGGCCCACCCGCTGCGGGATGCCTGGCTTTCACCCTGGGGATACCCAGTAGGGGTTATCTCACAGGGAAAAGCCAGGACGGGTTCCCAAGGCAAGCGCCTTGATGCCTTCAGGTGATACGTGCGCTATATAAGTCGCAATACATACATACATACAAGGTTTTATTTGGTTTTCAAGCGATACTATATAAAATGCATTAACTTAATCGGTAGCAACTACTAAAATAAAACTAGAGAGGCTATGTAGATGCAGAATGTGTTTAAACAAAGCAACAATTTTTCAGTAATCATGATGGATATGTAAAAGGAATATAGAAGATATCTACAGTACCAAAGTGATTGATTTTGTATGTAAGAGGCTTAGCTATTTTTACTAATTACATGTGAATTTTTGTTACTCAAGTGTAGCCTTTAAGATTTCCTAAGTATTGTAATTTCCATGGTTCAAAGGGTTTCATTCTTTTGCTACAAACTCGTCCAGTTTTCTCTCGTGACTGGTAAATTGAGAGCATTCTGTAGGCCAGCGCATTCCTTGCTTAATTTTTCCACACATGAGACTCGTGTGCAATTTAAACGTACATACAAAAGTCTTGTGAAAATCATGCCTTTTAGGGCAATACCCAACTTACATCGAAATGTGTAGCCTCTGTGGATTTTTAATAGTTTGTGTTGAATGAAATAGTCGCGAAATAAAACTGCAGCTTCACACTCCCGCAATTTGTGACTAGTTTTAAAAAATTACTATTAAAAAGGATGTTTTAGGTAAATGCGGAGTTATACAAATCCGAGAGCTCCAAAGTAAACCCTGGTGAAAGTGGCTAGTTTATGAGTTTTCCTGCGTTTGACTTTGTGTCCCAGGATATTCTTGCAAAAAAAGCTTTCGATGGAAGTACTTTGCCTTCAAAAGCAGGTTTTGTAGAAATAGTGCGCTCACACGTGCAACTCGCTGCGCCCCCCTGCATCACTCTCAAGGAAATGGACAAAGTCATTAGTGGTTTAACCAAGGGCGTAGCCTTTTAATCACAAAAACACAACTCATTGTGCAATGATAAGTGACAACCTTCGTCAAAGTAACTCAGACATCGTTATGAGAACACCATTAATAAGATCCACCAGATCACACATGATTGTTTGAAAGTAGGATATAGGGCAGATAAACAGTTCATCGATTGTGTAGACAACACATCAGTATCTCGACCTTCCTCTACCGAGGAACATTTCAAAAGTTAATGGCAAGTGCCAGCAGGCCCCTTACCTTATCCATATTAATAACTTCCAGGGCACCGCAGCGCGGTCCATCCCTGGCGGAGTTACCTACCACTCGGTAACTCCCCCAAAAGGTTCCATTTTTTCCAGGTATCCCGGGGTAGGGCCGAAAGGTCCGGGACCACCAGCAGGTCAGTCCCTCCCCTCCTGCCAGCCCGGTGCTCCCATAATAAACCCCCTTCTCAGGGGAAAATTCCCGTAGATCAGTCCATATTTGGGGTAGCCCCCATTTCTGCTACAAGAAATTACGCCACCTTCTGCCTTCTTGCCAGGGTGGGTGGGTGGTTGTGCGAACTGGAGTAAATGGATCCTGGAGCTCGGTGGAGGGAAAAAGAGGCCGATCCCTCGCTTGCGGGGACTTATATGCTGCTGCCCCCCCTTTGGCGCCCAGCGATGATGTCACGGAGGAGACCACCCCTCCAATGTGTCGACACAGAAGACGGCCGCCTCTTCACCTTTGTGCTCCTGCCCGTTCCGTGACTAAGGGCGCCCCTCTGCTATGCGCCGGGTGCGCCTTCATTACCATCACTTTTTTTAAAAGTGACTTCACTATCCTTTAGAAGTGTAAAAAAAAAAAAGTCGGGGTACGCAAAGTCCACCCACATTTCTCTCTTGGGGCTATTACAATGAATTTAATGTTTTGCCTATTTACATGATGTCACACTGGCACATTTGGGAGTTTTTACCTCATTAAATCACAATCAAGCTGAACCGGATTCTCCGTTATACTGAAATCTTCAAATAAAAGTGTATTTTTAAACTTCAGAAACTTTAATATTCTTTTGTACCTCATGGAAGGCTCAAAAAACATAATCAAAGAAACATATATTATAATCGATCATTTTATTTGGAACATGATCCGTTTCGCTGGATTGTGATTAAATCAACCTATGTTTACTGATAATAAACCATTGTAATAATCATTTCATTTTTTTAACACTGGGTTATTCTGAGTAGGTTACACTTGGCAGAATCCATGCCAGATTTCTCAATATCTTAGTAGATAAATGGATAAACAAAGGGACGAATTCACAAAGGGAATCTGAAATCTGCACCAGTTAAAGTTCTCTTGCCCTGTAGTGCAGATTCACGATTTTCCGCAAACATTCCCTGTAGGACACCTGGAAAGATCTGCCAATCGAAGCTTTCCAGGATTTCCCAGAGAATGCAGTGGAATGGGTTTTGGCACCACTCTTAACCCTAATAAGGAATTGTGTGGACGATTTATGGGTTCCGAAGTAGCCTGCTGCTCACCAGAAAAGCGCTTCAACACCCCATCAGCGTGCTAATCACCAAAAAAAGGGCGTCAACACCCCATCAGGGGTAAGAAGCGCTATATAAATACAAATCTTTTTTCCTCTTCTATCCTTCTGCTATCCTTCCAAATCCAAATAACTTACTAACATATCCACCACTTAAAATGTACTTGCATGTTTCACTATACTAATTCAACACTAATCCTCTACGGGTCCGGAGTAGCGTGCTACTCGCCGAAAAGCACTTCGACGCCTCGTCAGGGATAGTACGCGCTATACAAATGCAATTACAATACAATACTATACAATTGAAAGGAAGATCTGATGGGAGAGAAGCATTTCACCATCTGGAGGACGCTCATCCGATTCCACTCCACCAAGGGTTTCTGGTTTTGGTGGAGGGTTCTTTGCCCCTTCCGAACCTGAAAGAGGCATTACCGAACCCCTTTGCAAGAGTGAATCTTTGATATTTGTAGGGCGGGAAAGGATCAGAGAGGAATTTGTAAATGCCAACAAACTCCCATGTTTGTGGGAACTCACACAATCCCTGGCAAACCATGAGTCCCAACCCCCACATCCCACCCCTTATGTGGGGTACATGCCCTGTAATTGAATTCAGACATGATTTACAATTAGTCTGCAGCAAAACCATCTATACAGGTCTGAATTTGAACCGTCGGTTGCAGGTGGGGCCCACCAGAACTCCTTTTTGGGGACTGACACTTACTACTCATCATCAGAAATTGATCCAGAGCAAGAGAGGGAAAAACACACACAGGGGAAAGAGGGAAGGAGAGAAAGATGGAAAAACAGTGACAACCGGAACAATCAGAAACCTGCAAGAGTGAGATTAAGAAGCAAGGAGTACCTGGAGATGGATTCGAGGAGGGAGATGGAGTGAAAACTATGGAGCCTTGGTGTGTGGCAGGAGCGATTCAATAGTTTAAGGTTTCTAAACAAAAGTTTCAGCCCCACACTTATTCTTTTACAAATCAAGCAAAGCATTGACACCTGACAGGTAGCCTTAGGTGGCTAGCTGTGGGTCATAACGGGAGCAATTTTGAGTTGTACATTTAGGTTTATGGCTCCAAAAGACTTTTTGAATCGGATCTGAATTATCTAAATAGAGCCTAATTACACAGTCATTGAATATTTAGAAAAATAGGTATGAATCTCGCCTTCCTAGACCTAGGTTGGACACCCTTGGTTTAACATAAGTCTATGGGCTGGCCCCTCTTTCCCCTTCCAGATTCTAGCACCAGAGTTGGGTAATGAATATTTCAGTAATCTACCCATAATTATTTGCCTGAACAATTATTTAGATGCATTTTTTTTAACGTTGACATGAAAAAGTAATAACTGCAGCTCATCTGAAATGTGACCTTTTCGTTTGAACTTACATGAAAAGTTATGGGACAGATTGGCTTTTCTTCCGTCACAGCAAGACAACTTTCTGCTCTGTGTTCTGTGAAAGGGAGAGGGCAGATATTTGCAGGAACCACTAAGATATGATGCACTTCTGCTCTCTCCCAGCCGTGGCGCACTGCTTGCTGCCTAGCGCCTATACAAGCACCCGTGCACCATTGTTCAAAGGTACCGGCGTTACGGGCAGGATTGTTTTTGTCGAATGCCTTCTTGCGCACAAAATAATCCTCAGAGGCATATTCCTCTTTCGATGTATCTTCATGATGCCACACAGATGGAAAGAAGAAGGAACAAGGAGAAGTAAAGATATTTCTCCCCGTTATGCTTCTAAGGTGGGCGGACTGGTTGGCGCAAACCCCTGTTTAAACGTCTTTGAAAATCTGGTATGGGTGGAGGCACGGGAGCACCCATGCTCCACCCATGCACCGCCCAGCTGATGCAAAGTAACGTTATTAAGGGCCATATGTATCAAGAAAATGTGCTTTCGCAAAGGCCGAAATTAGCAGAATTTTGGCCTTTGCGAATGCTAATTTGCTAAATGGTATGTATGAAACAATTTGGCTGCAAAATAAGGAATCGCAAAATTTGCCATTCCTTATTTTGTGATTGCACTTAAGGAATCGCAAATTTTGCGATTCCTTAAATGCAATGTATCAAAGAAAAATTACTTCAAAAATGCCCATAAGGATTCGCAAATTACCACCAACTTCTTGTTGGTGGTAAGTTGTGAATTCTTTTACAAAAGCAATTTTTTCTAAATCCAAAGGTGCCATATGACGCTCATACATCCCCTTAGGGCATGTATGTGCGCCATATGCCCACACATGTCATTTTCAGGGGTGCAGCAGGGTGTTCTTGAGACACCCCTGCACCCTTGAAAATATGCACAATTTGCGATTAGCAAATTGCTAATCGCAAATTTCCCCTTCATTCCTATGGGCCTCCTGGCCCATAGAAATGAATGGGAAATTTGCGATTAGCAATTTGCTAATCGCAATTTAGGAATGTTAAGGAATCAGAAGCGATTTCCTACATGAAATGAAATGAAATGATTACGCTCTTGTATAGCGCACGACTACCCGTAGGCATCTCGGCGCTTGCTTAGGGAACCCTAACCATACATACCATTTTGCAATTTCTAAATAGCGATTCCTTAATAATCGCTGTTTAGGAATCGCAAAAAGAATGTTGATACATATGGCCCTTTGTATTTACTAAAGCACGCAAAGCCACACAAATTGACTTTGCATGTCTTAGTAAATGCAAAAGAAGTTTTGCCTCAGGGATACGCCATAAAAGTAAAGCAATCCTGATGCAAAATCTTAGTAAATCAGGGACTAGGTTTACAACAAAGACCCTAAATATCTCTCATATTGTCACTGGACTTGTTGATGAGGAGATGGACACATCCCCCCTCCCGCCCCACCTACCCCTTTCCTGCCTCTAATGAAGACAGACTTGTAAGATTTTCTGGGGAAATTATGGGATGAACCGTGGGTTGAACTAGCAAACAGGTATGGCAGAGAGACAAAGGGACAGGCGAGAAGTTGAGAACACACAGAAAAGAAGTGACTAAGAGAAAATATATAAGGCAGGGAGAGACTGAAAAGAATCCAGCTATAAAGTAAGAGGTCTGAAGTACTAAGGGGTGGGGAAGAACGAGACAACATAAGTCAGAACAGAAAGATATATGCGTGGATAAAAGAAGTTTTTAGCGAATGAGTTTCAATCATATGGTCTACGGTTCAATTAGATCTTGCAGCAAGAAGATGCCCGGGTTCATCATTTGACTAAACCGTGTGATATTGGGCAAATCATTTTATCTCCCTTTGGAAAAGTTTCCTTTCCTGCTAATATCAGGGGCATTTAAAACAAACACACACTCAGACCCACATACCCGAGATTAGGAACCATACAGAAAACGCGGCATTTAGATAACGTCTTATTACAAGGAAATTCAGGCTTCATTTTTGCATTTCTAGTGGATTTAATAAAGAAGTCACACAGAATCAGCCACAATCTGTTCTTCTGGCTATGTTTGCCCTGGGGTCACCCACAAAAAAAACCCTGTGCCACTGCACAATAATGTACATAATATACAATATAGTATACTACAGAACAGGCGCAACAACTGATTTCCACGGTAGAAAATACGACAAAGTTAAAATAGTGTACCTGTGTGGAGAGAGAGGGCGCTCTTCTAGCCGCTGCCAGCCTGGAAACAGGACCCACCGGCCTCGTGCGACTCCTTATGAAGCCTCGGGCTCGCCCACCCTAGGGTGCTGGCAGCCCCCCAAAGTAAGCTGTCATCAAGAGAAGGCGGCAGGAGAAGACAAAAACACCCGGAGGGGAAGCACGAGGGCAAGTGAAGGGGTGGAGTAAAAGCGTGGCGATGGAGGGGTAAACACAGATGCCCGGATAGAGTCTGGGTGGGGGGAGGAATAAAGAAAAGTGGAGAGAGGGTTGGGAAGGAGGAAAGAAGACGCTAGCGAAAGATGGAAGAGATGGGCAGGGCAACCGTGGAGGAAGTGGGTGAGCCAAGAGTGATGGCAAGCCTGCAGTATTGCTCAGTGGGTTAACGCACCTGCTTCAGAGTTCTATGGGCAACCTCAAGTTTACAGGTTCCTAATTTGGAAGAGTCTTTCTGAGGCTGATACAGTGAGTTTCATTTGGGTAGCTAATAAAACCTATTACTCCAGAGCCACATAAAAATGGGCAATTGGTATCACAAACCGAGATATTAAATATTCTTAATAATTTGTACCTTATTTGTGTATGTTGTAGAGACGGGTCTGACTAGTATATGTTTATTCTGACATAAAGACCAGGGGCTTAGTTAAAGAAAACTATTTAGGATATGTAGTTATCTTCTTCTACTTTGAGCAATCAGAAGCAGGAGAGCCACTCCTGGACCCAGGTTAGAGAGGTCCTTTTGTAAGTGAAAGGAAAGGGGATACAGACTCCTTATTAAATATCCAATAACCTCTGTAAGTAGCAGTGTGATAAGAAGATTGAACTACACCACTAATCCCCCACACTCAGTGGTGGGAAAAAGGAAAACCTTTTTTACATAACACTCGCAATCTGAAACCATCAGCGCTCAGACGCCCCTGGGCATTACGCGCTTTAAAAATAAAATTAACATAACATAACCCTCCCCCTCTAGTAGTGTCATGCTTCATCATCGGGTTCACCCTGGCTCCTAAAGGTCAGGGTGTATTTCAGCGAGCTCTTTGAAGCACCTTCAATTGCGGTCCTATGACCCTAGCGTTTAAACACTAGGGCCATAGGACCACAATATCATGCTTGCCCCATACAGCTGCAGTTTTAATCTTGCCCATCCCCCGCACAAATAAAGGGATACTTTGGGGTGAATGAGGAGTTTATATCTAGTAGTATATACCCCCAAAACCTTTCTTCAAGAGCTCCCTGGAATGTGGTCGTGCTCACCCTGATCTTTAGGAGTCAGTGCTTAATTTGTAAAAAAAATAAGTGCCAGGGCTCAAAGTTTAGCTCTGAAGATGTGCGTTGTTTTCTGTCTGTGGCCCTGGATGAAAGTTTGTTGAGGAAAAATACGTAACGGTCCCCAGAAATGAGTGCTGCTGGGCTTGAGCTTCTCCTGCAACCACTGGCTCAAGTTAAGCACCAGCAACACAGTCTGTTGCCTTCTGCTAGGGATCTAGGGGCACATGCATCAAGAGTTTTTGCATTCGCAAATGGTGCGAATCGCAAAATTCGGCCGTTTGCGAATGCAAATCCCTTTTTTGGGATGCTTTAAGCTTTTTGCTTTTTTTGCAATTTAAGAAATCGCAATTTATTTGCGATTTCTTAAATTGCGATTGCATTTAAGAAATCGCAATTTTGCGATTTCTCAAATGCAATGCATGATTTTTTTTAAATTGCGAAATCGCAAAAAGGTAGTGGTTAATTACCATGAAGTTAACCTTCATGGCAATTTAGAAAACTTTCAAAAGTGCACAAAAGTGCATTTTTGAAAGTTTCATTTTACACACACACATGCCCTTTGGGCATGTGTGTGTGAAAAATGTACTTAAAGGTACATATCAGGGGTGCAGGGGGGGTCCTTTGGACCCCCCCTGCACCCTTGAAATTGCATCCTCATTTTGCGATTCCTTAATTGCGAATCGCAAAATGAGAATGCCTTCACATTCATTCCTATGGGCCTCTAGGCCCATAGGAATCAATGGAAAGGGATTCCTTAATTGCGATTCGCAAATTGTGAATCGCAATTAAGGAAAATTAGGAAATCACAAAAGAATTTGCAATTTCTTGATGCATAGCCGTTTGCGAATTCTTAATTGCGATTCCTTAATTTTCGCAATTAAGAATTCGCAAACGGGAACATTGATGCATGTGGCCGCTAGTTGAGTTTCGGGTTAGCACTTTGAGGGATGAGTTCTGGCATCAGGATTAAACCCCTTAATGAAAGTAGAGTGGTTGGCACATGCCACGATCCAAACCATCCAGCTGCACAGGGTTTAGGGAAAAACAGAATAATAGTTCACAAGGATTGATGATTTTATAGCTCCCAATCCAAAATACAAGTAATGTTTGTATTTACCCGTGTTTTATATTGCAGGGCAAATATGTGATAATACTTTCAAAAATTAACATATATGCTTTTTTTTTAAATTAAATGAATATATTGAACCACATTCTGCCTGCAAAGCTAATAAAGACAGCATCCGCTTTACAACTACTTAGTTTAAATAAAAACAGGCCTGCGTCTTCCTTTTTTCTTTGTTTTGGGATTGAAACGTAGAAGACCAAAAGGTTTTGATTCAAATATCCTTTCCCTTTTGGTAATTGGTACAAATGGCTTAGTGACTGTTAAGATGTGCCCTTTACAAAAATACAGAGTACCTTGATCTTGTTTTTTTGCTATTTCTTATTGAAGATTTATTTGTCTCACCAGCAGGTGGGTTTGTGTATATCTAATTATTTATAGTGCAGGTTAGAATAAAAAAAATCCCCTATAAATGGCGTTATTCAGAAAGACTGCTGGGGTAAATGTGAAAATGCAAATTTTTAGGAAAGGGCACTGGCTCCCATTTGCACTTGCTTCACAGTCATTTTTTTATTTTAATCAGTGAACATGTGCGCACACTTACTTAAGCACAAAAATCAATACACATAAAAGCGCGCACACTCTGCATTCACAAATTGTACAAAACTATACTGTTCAAGACTGGCACAATTTTGTGCCTGTGCGTTTACGTCCTCAAATATGGAAGGCCTCAGAGTATCTCTATTTCAAGCACATGACAATAAGCTGCAAGAACCTAGCGCCGATAATCGTCTCTCTCGCCTTTGGTTACCTGATTGCGATGGGTGATAGCTGGTCACTGCAGGTTAACGCGACAGTGATGGCAGGTGCCGTAATTAATCCATGCAGGGGAGGAGAGCGTAGGCCTATCATTGGAGAGGGTGCGGCTAAACGGCTAAGGCACCCGACTTTGAAGCTGGGGAACGCAGCCGCGGTCGGTAATGGGTGTACCTGCAGGGCGCTGACGTGGGGAGGAGGGGCAGGGTGGGGGGGTGGTAATCTATGAATTAGTGACCTTTACGGGTAAGTAAACATTTAAATAAATAAAACGAATTTCGTTGCGCGCACTGCATCGCATTTGGGGATGCAGTGCACGCAACAAAATTCGTTTTATTTATTTAAATGTTTACTTACCTGCAAAGCTCCGTAATCCATAGATTACTACCCCCCACCCTGCCTCTCCTCCTCCCCACGTCACCACCCCGCAGGTACACCCATTACCGACCATAGCTGGGGGAACCAGGTTCGAGTCTGGCGGGAGGCTAGAAAGTCCTTTGATTTTGGGCGAATCACTTAATCTCCCAGTGACTAGAAATGAATGCGTCTGTCTGTAATGCAACTGGTGCACATGTAAAGTGCTCTGATACCTTCGGATTGAGTTTGTGCTGTATAAAACTGCAAAAGAAAATGCCCTGCTGCCAACCTGATATCTGACCCCACAATGTTGCCAGACGCATGGGGGACCCAGCAGTGATAACAGCCAGTTTAGTGTAGTACAATGGTATGGGAGTGGTATGACTGATGTTGGTGGTGGAAGCACAATAATGAGTTCAGAATTTTGCCTGCGAGTTTTATTTAAAGTGTACTGTGTATACACTTTTAATTTGGTCTGCAAGTATGGTACCTCCAAAGAAAGGGGCATCCCACGTCGTCTCTGTCACAGCCTGCTTCACCCCACCTCAGCCATGGGAGACAGATGGCAGGGCTTGGACACAATTATCTAATCAGAATGAGTTAAAATATATTATCGGGTCCACAGGGGAGAAAGAATTTCTGTAGTGCCGGAACTGTAAAATAAGTACTGAGCACCGGAAACAACTGGGACAAATTAAGCACTGCAGGGTGAACCCGATGATGAAGCATGCCACTACTAGAGTGGGTTTGGGGTTGTATAAACAAGGTTTTACTTTGTCCCACCACTGAGTGAGGCGGATTTGAGGTGTAGTCTAATCTCCTAATTACAATGCCACTTACAGAAAAGGATACCACCTATGTTATCTTCTACTACTACTATTAATAATAATAATGATAATAATATCTGCATCTTTAAGTACAGCATTAAAACATATAAATTATGGAATATTAAGAAATTCATCAAAGATATGTGCACAGTTACTTTTAAAACAAAGGTCTTTAAAATAACTTAAGAGGCAATCTTGATCTACAGTTTCTTTGATAGATAGGTATTTACTTTCAGTTAAAAACAAATGGAAATAATAGGTTTATTTTAAAAAGGCATAATTTAGCCTCCTTTCAATCAGTGTGGTATGGATTCAAAGGCATAAAAGAGCATGACTAAAATTTCTCACGTGGAAAAAGTGCTACTGCGCTAAATCGGGACTAGAACCATTTAGCAGAGCAGGTGGTCTGTTATTTTGAAAAATGAGGGAGTTTTTAGTGCCCCGTGGGCTTTTAAGAGAATAACAATTCAGGAGCCCTTGCAACACTTTTGCGCCACCAGTGTGTCTAGGCAGATCCGTCACTTTGTAAACCCCTGCGCTACATTATACCTGCGTCAGGTATAATGTATGCAGGGTGGGCGTTACCCTGCATCCAAGCATCATAGAATGGGATCATTGAAATCTAGAAGATTTTAGTGCACCACTTCTAGTATAGTGTAGTTCCTATATTCCCAATAGGCTCTGCGCATTGGAATAACATAAACAATAGTTTAGACGTAGGACTGAGGTCGACTAGGTCTCTATTGAATATGTTAGACTTAATTATGAATGCCAGCTAGCTCAGAGGTCACTAGAAACTTTCTCGAGTAAACAAGAAGGTGTTAACTTTCCTGAATAGACAAGAAGTGATTAGTTTCTGACAACCGCATAAGCATGACAACTATGTTCCCTCCAGAATAAGGAGTATATCTCCAGAGTCGCGGAAACAATAGATAACTATTTCACTCAGTCAATCGTGCATGCTTAGTTTCACCAGAAGCGCAGAGAAATAGAGAGACGGGCGTTTTCAATAAAAGTGGTTATTTATTGAACAGTCTTCTTTCTCATGCAAGAGAAGTGGGTTGTCACAATTGCAATACTTGTTATAAAGTAAAGTGCGTACAGTAAAAGGAGTATTATAAAATAATACTGTAAAAGCATGGTATGGTTTCTGAGCCATACGGTGTTTAAAATAGATAAAATATATACATATATAAAACCATGACTAAACGTACTCAACTAGTGCTTCTAAGATACGCCTACCCTGGTGTACCTAACCTAAGCCTAGTATGTGGGAAGGAGTAAGTGAGCTGCAGTTTAAGTTAAGATAGTTTTTGCCAAGAATCTGAATCAAGAATTCTCTAAGGATCTAATCAGCTCCGTACCTTGGTTATAGAATGAAGGAGGTCTTGTATCTCTTTCTCAGGACTCGATCTCCCAGCAACCCGCAAGGGTGACTGGAAACACTGGAGCTGGATTTCTCGGAAGGAGAAAAAGACAGCGTCTCTCTCAGTGCGTCAATGGGAGGGTCGGCTTCCTTCGGCAGGGCGTCGGGCAAGTAGATAGCTGATCTGCTCCAAACCACTGTGTGTTTTGCTAGGGCAGCTGCTGGTATATTTATACCTGGAAGGTGCCAAGTTTGACGAAAGGTTGGACATAAGACGTCACTAAAAACTCGCAGTTCTTTCAGGTCTCCAGGAGTTCTTGGACAAATCAAAACAGAAGCAGGGGGAATTCCCGGGCTGCTGGAGGCTTGGGTCGTTTAAGAACGCGGTGTACTTTCTAGGAGTCTATGGGAGTAGCCTTGCCGTATTTGGACTGCATTGGCTATGACTTAATATGGATATGATTCTTATGCCTTTATAAGGATATGATTTGTTATAACCACATAAGGGCATAAATCGGGAATATTTAAATAGGGTCCTAGATACGTTCACAACACTAGGACGTCATTGTGTCAAATCCTTATGCCTGCCTCATAGCTAGGGGTGGGTGCAAGTCGCGTAAGGGACTTACGCGGAGAGGCAGGGAGATTGAACCAATCTCCGTGCCTCTCCGCATATTTCCGTTACGCGATGCCCGCCAGACGCCCGCGATATTAAATGTGATTAAAAAGCCTTAAGATAAGATTTAAAATAAAACATACCTTATCGTGGGGTCATCCTGGGCCATCTAGCCTTCTTGGAACTGCGCATGCTCGGGAGCCTGCGCATGCACATTCCAGGCTCCCGCGCATGCGCATGACTACTTCTGTGGCCCCACACATTGACCAAGTACCTACGGTCCTTGTAAATTGGAGCACATTTGCAAAGATGAAATGGTGCGCGAAAGACCATTTTCACTGTGCAGTGACAGTTGTGGTTTCAGGGTGACCCAGTAGCTGTCCAAAACACTTCCACATGCTATGGGTTGGCTTTTGCGCTGGTGGCGCCCAGTGCAACAATTGTTGTTGGCACCCCCCATGACCTCCTTCTCCTCAGATTCACTCCCTATCACCCTCCACCTGTGCCCCTCATCTGTCCATAGCCCCTCTCTGACATACATTTCATTTTTTAATAGTGCTACTCATAGTTCACTCACACTCAGTTCTGTGATCTGCATGGTACACATCCTTTGCCACAGGCACATTAACCCTCAGCGCTACTTTATGATTGGGGCTCTGGGTTTTATGGCATTTCCGTCTGCATTTATCCATATATATTTTTGCCCATCTTATTGGTATTTATCCATATTTCTTTTATGTTTCGATAATAAATGAAGTCATAAAATTGTATATTTCCACATTTATTTAACTAAAAAACATGCAACCATACTTTGCTGCCTGTTGCTTTATAGCAAATTAAGCAGCTAAATATTGCATTCACTGGTAAATATCACCATTATAATACAATTATGTGTTAACAAATGCAGTTATTTAAGGAAATCTCAACATGTTCTTTAACATACCAGGTTGCATTCTGCTCAGCTGAGGTCCTGGAAATCACGGTAGACAGCATGGAGTGTCACCACCAAGAAGCACAATTTTCCATATTTTTTCGCTTTTAAAAATAAATACATGCAGGAAACACATTGTGACTGTATTTGTTTGTAAACATCAGTAAAAACGGAAAACTGTGAGCCTTATTTATGATGAGTAAAAACTGCCCTAGACCAAATTCCCATCTGTCACCAGTAGGAACATTAATCACCAGAGTTATCTTAACATTTTTATTGTTGCCTGAAAGCTGCTATATGCACAAGGAAGTCAATGTGCACTTAAACCAAAAGTTATTTTTAAACAAGGCGCCCCCCACCAAAGTCAGCGCCAGGTGTGGCTGCACTGGTCACACTGCCCTAAAACTGGCCCTGCAAATGCTGATCCCTGGCCACGCCCGCGCTCTCTGCGATATCTCTCTTACTATTTTACACTTTCTTTTTTGGTATTGCGACCCCTGTCCATTTCAGGACTGCTGTAAATAGGTCTGATGTCCCCTGCAGGCCACCATCTCTGCATTCATAGCTGTCCAGAAGCATTCCCAGAGTGCTTCCTGCCTCACGTGTATGTACCAGGAAGTGTTTCTTCAAGTGCACGTGCATGGCGCCTTTTGACTTGGCTGCACTGATATGCAGCATTGTGCTGAAATGTATATCACATAAGCTACATTAACACTGCACAGGGGTGCAACGCCACCACTAATACATCTACAGCTCGCCCATAGGTGCCGTGTATGTTTGTGGACAGAATCACACTCATAAACCATATACTACAAATAACTTTGCAGAAAAAAGGCCGTGTCTGATTTATGTGAAATTACCACATCATGGAAGCATTTTCTTTAATTCTTTCTGTCCTCATATCTCCATGGGGATCACGCATTTGATGGTTAATTGCCTTTCTGACCCCAGCAGGGATTGCATGGCTATTTGACAGGCTGTTTCCTGTGCCAAGATGAAAAGTGCCAGGCGGTTGTGAGCCCATGGAAGGAATGACACTCTAGCAGGGAGAGGCAGCTCTCTACAGCTGCTTAATTTCTGTGCTGCACATGAGCAAGGGTGTGGCCTGCCTAATATGCTCATGGCCTGCAGCATTTGGTTGCCAAAATGGGTCATTGTGGTATATTTATGGGGTATGTGATTGAGTGTTTGCGTTGGTGTTGGAATGCCAAGCTACATCTCATAAGGGCAGGCAGAGGATACACTGAGTTGAAGCAGCTTGTGATGGAAACCACCAACGCCCTAATGTAAAGCGGAAAACCACCCGCTGTATGCGTGGGTGTGGGCCGCGCGGAAGAGTCTGGACTCACAGACACTCGGGCATGGATCCCACATAGGTAAGGCTGTAGAGTACTAGACTGCTTATGAATCAACAACACAGTGCATGAGATGGAAGCAGCACAAACTTAACAGACTCACCACAACAAATCCTACAAGGGGGAAGGATGCGCATATTACATCTGCCGCCTAGTTACATCCAACCTTGAGTTCCGGAGTAGCGTGCTACTTGCCGCAAAACGCTACAATACCTCATAAGGCGTAGTAAGCGCTTTGTAAATACAATTTACAATTACTTCTCTGTCTCTAGAATGAAAAGAGCTCCTTTTTGGGAATATTTTGAAATTTTTAAAAATTTGGAAACTCGCAATCTCGGGGAGCGCCTTGGCCCAAGAACCTACAATGCCAAGAGGTCAAGCATTTGGTGAACGCTGCACTATGTAAAAATTCTTAATACAACATAACATAGAAAAAAACGTGTTATTTTTGGGGATGGTGAGTGAGGGATTTAAGTTTTTAAGCAGTTCTTAAATTGAAGGGCTCGCTGAAGCCTATTAGTTTTTTTTTTTATTGGTGTACATATAGCATTAGTCTTTCTGATTGGTGCGATTACATGTTCCCATGTGTGTGGCCCAAATAAACAGGCAAAATCCATGTTTAGTGTACTGATAATGTTGGCATAAAGCACAGAGATTGATAGCAAGGGCCAGCAATCTTGTAGTTTGCCCATGATTCGATCATGGGCGCAGGCGGGGCCATGAGACCATGTGCTTGAGCTGCCACATTGTCCATGTCAGGACGAAATATCCATCAACCTCTGGAATAATATTTCATGAAATGGTGCATTCTGGGACTTGTAGTCTTTCTTTGTTACATTGAAGTAAATAGACCGATACGCTTGATTCCAATGATTTGGAAGAGGAAAGACCATGACTGGGTTGATGAGGCCTCATAACACAGATCCCTATGTCAACCATACTCACTTCCAACTAACCCCATCCAACCAGGAACCAACACTTCAGTATTATACTACACTGCTAGGTCGAGCATACAAACTCCCTCAATGGGCATGTATACAAGTGGAGTATGCAGTTCCTAAAAGAATCAGAAAAGAAGCAGAAAAGGCAGTAGGTCTGGAGGGGTCTGAACAAGCAGACCTGGGGGATCTGATTGCTCAGAATCAAGATTCTCACACACCCAGATGGTTGTCATGCGTCATCATCGGGCAGCCCTTCATTGGATCGGTGCTGCAATGCCCAACAGGCCCCTCAACTACTCACATAGGAGGACATGTGAGTAGATGAATACCAACAAATCATGGCGAACCCACCTATGCTAAGTTACGAGATTGACCAATATGTATTAAATTACATTCAGTTTAGGGCGTGGAACTATTACCAACAAATGGTGGCATGCTTCATCATAGGGTTTCCTTCTGCACCCCAGGAAGAGTGTCGCTCACCCAAACAGAGAGCACAAACATGGAGGTAAAATAATTGTTTTCAAGAAATGGAATCTTTACCTTATACAAAGGGTTACTGTTATCTAATGGTACAAGCTATACATTTATATATTCGTGCTGAATTTATGTTCCACTCATCTAAATGGCTCTCCTTGATTCAGAGGACCTAGGAATACAGAGTGCAGAATTAGCATAATTACCTCTCACATAATTATGAAAAAGTTGCGGGAAATTATACCAAATAATGCAATATTACACAACTAACAAAATCCACTTTCTGCGCCACATTTCAGTGCAAGATCAGTGTTTATATAAATTTGATACATTTTGCAGTAAATGACAGTGCTAAAGCGCACATCACACATACGGGAGCCACTTGCGTTTTCTGCATTTGTGTTGTTTCTGTGCACACACATTAGTGTTTTCCCTGAACAGCAGTCTGGCATAAAGTCTTATTTTTGGGCAATTTGTGTAACAACCGTGTAGGAAAGTGGAATATTATGTGGAGTGCCTTAATAGCCTTACCATGTAATATTATCATAATATCCCAAAGATGGCCCTTGGATTCACACTAATAAATCCCTACCTCAGTCCTGGTACAGTTTCAAAGAGCAGTCACGTTAAGCATTTCAGAGTACCAATATGGATAATAAGCAATTGATAGGACTCAAGAGAAATCCTACACCAATTTATAAAAATTGAGTGTATTTGTACCCTAATTTAGACACCAAAACAAATGGAATAGCATACATATTATCAGAGTTAAAGATTTTTGAAGCAATATTAAATCAGTGCAGTAAAATACATAGAAAAATAACTTTGCGGTCAGTGACAAAATATGCTACTGACAATCGGTCACTAGCAGTTCGAGTTACTTGAAACACGTATAGGGTTGTTGGTCCAAGGACCAAGACGCAACAGTCAGAACAATTTACCTAGCCCGTGGAGCCCGTATGCAGAGTTGTAATGGCTGTCCTTGGTGCTTTGGATGATGCTGTTTTTACCGATCAAATGGCAAGAAACAAAATGCACAAAAACAACAGATATACAGCTGCTAATGTCAGATGATGATTGGACGATGTTCTCTGTAGATTAAGCATCAAGTGTGGAGGACGGTAAGCATTGAGTGGGGAGGACGGTAAATTCAGGGTAGGCAAGACTACAAATCCCACAATGCACTGGACCACTTGGATTCGGGTGATCCCTCGACGGGCCTGATGGCCAGTGCATCTTTGTATCCAGTAAGTGGTTTTACCTGCAGTTTGCAGAGTACTAGTGCCATTAGTCCAGGGGAGACTGAGGGTGCTTCTGGCTTCATAAGGCTTCCTCTCTTTGGGAGTATTGCAGTTTTAGCCTAGGACCACTGTCATTCACTCAGTTCCAAGTCTGTTGCCTCTGGGACAAAGTATCCCTCTTTTGCCTTTTGCTGTGGGCAAAGTGCTGTTGCCAGCGACGCAAGTCTCCTCTTGATCCTTCTTTAAAGTAAGCTGTTCAGATCTGAGGTTCTGGTGTCAGGAGGGTCCCTTATGTTACAGAGTTAGGGTAGTTAGGTGTGTGGGAGCTGCCCCTAAGGTGACTGCATTTATTGGTGTAGGTCACCTTTTTCTACCCATAACCCAGTATTTCTGCCCTCCTAAAGATTACAAAATTCTATTTTAGGTGTATAGATCAAGCTGCCCACCCTAGAGGTGTGGCCAGCTTATCTCCTGTATATCTAATTTTCCGCCTTTCCAAGTGCAAGTGTACCTGTGGCAAGGATAGGGCTCTGTCCTCTTCAGGGGGACAGCCCAAATGCATATCAGAGGCAGTGCAGTCCTTGAAGCTCACCGCTCTGATGTGCCACTTCACTCGTCTGCTTGATAAGGGGGAGGTTTGACCCCCCTTCCTGCCCAGCCTTTGTTCCTGACGCCTGGCCAGAGCACAGAGCACAGTGAAGTTGGGTCTTCTAAGATACCACCAGGGTGAATACCAGCCTTCCCTTGACACCAACTATGTTTAAGAGGAGAAAAGGCACATTGTTTGACACCAAACCCAACATATCTAGGTGGCAGCATAATGGAGCTAACAACCCGGGTCTACCCAGTTGCAAGTCCCATGTTATCCTATGGAACGCTATCACTTATAACGGTAAAGACACTATAGAGACATAAAAGCTTGCACTTAAATGTCTACACTCTTAATATACTGAACACTGCCTCCTGACCATAGGAGGCCTTCTTTAGGAGTGACTGACATATACTATAATCTGTGCATTTGACTGTGCCCCTTATGGTAAGAGAACAGTCGAGCAGTTGGTACTGCTCCTGAAGTCTGCAATGGCAGGCCTGCTGTCAGTAGTTTGCTTGGGTCACCCGGGTGGCACAAAACCGTGTTGCAGCCCTGGTTACCCTTTACCACCTATGCACTGGGTACCTCTGGTACCATATACTAAAGACTTAGAAGGGAGTAAAGTTTCTGTTAATTGGGATTGCCAATTCAAATACAACAGTTTTAGGGAAAGAGCACTGGCACTAGAGCCTGGTTAGCAGGCTTCAGAGCACTATCAGAGTTGAAAACCAGCATCCAGTAGTCCAAATGAATGCAAAAGGGGGGGGGACATCTGCAAAACACCTGTTTTCTTAGAAAGCGTAAGACGAAATGGCGAAAATGACAAGGGGTTTTGCTGGCATAGTAAGCATACATTGGAGTAGAGCAAGAAGGAGTAAAACAATTACAATAAAGAAATATGGCTCTCAAAGCCCTTTTCCTCTTCTGCTCCTAAAATTGCCTTTGTGGTCCCTAGGACTATGCTTAACCCCTTCCACGCTGATGACGAGCTCAGCTCGTCATGAGGTACACCTCTCGTACGCTCATGACGAGCTGAGCTCGTCATGAACCGCGGGATTCCGCGTTTCTCAGCGCACAGCGGGAACACGCGCAGCGCGCATGCGGTTAACAAGAGAAATCCTATAGTAACCTAGGCTAGCCACTGGTGGCTACCACTAGTTGACATCCGTGAGCAGGACATATCTACCCTATGGAAGATTCAGCTTTTTGAGAAGCCATTGTTGAGCTAAAATGTGTTCCAGCCTTGTAGACGAACACAGGAATTTAGTTTGTCCATAATATTGAAACCTGTAAAAGTTTTGTTGTACTGATGTTACAAAGTATGGGCAAGCAAGTGCCCCTTCACCTATGGTCTACCATGAACAGAAGACTGAAGTCTACCGTTAGGCAAATCCAAAGAAGTGCCATTTATCCTGCAGGCAGTTTGACATCACATGTTAGTTTATTGACTTACCAATCAACAGACACGTTTCAAACTTCAACAACAGTCAATCATCTTCTTCCGCTCTGTGTTCACCACTGTCCTTAACTTTTATGATTTTTTCAATTTTCATTTTCCAAACATTTTCCAGGAAATGGTAGAAGTGTAGGGGACTAAACGTAGCCGTCTTCTTAGTTTTGGCACATGGAAAGCTTGTCATCATGTCATTTTGAAACCGTTCACAGCCTGATGCTTACCAGATGACATGAGTTCTCCTACAGAGGCCAGGCCAAAGTATCCAGAGTGGTAAATGGCGGGAAACAGCATACATTTGCAGCAACAGTTGGAAACTTCACTTATTTTTGTAACTTTTTTCAGAGAACTCACTAATTTCAAAGATTGGTCTACAACTTCACAGGTTGAAGCATGTCTGGTTAGACATTTATCCTGAGAAGCTCGCTTAACCCCTTCCATGCTCATGACGAGCTGAGCTGAGCTCGTCATGTACAATGAAAATAATGGCTCTGCAGCACAGAGGATGAATTGCTGTAGCATCCATAGTGTTAAGTATGCGCCTTCCAGTTAGCTCACATTGACATTTCTTTCTAGCAAGTGAGTTCTCCTTTGCTGTAACTTTAGATATCAAAAAACAAATTGTTGCATCATTCATTCTTCATGTGCAGCGTTCTATGTTCTAAGACTATGCCTTACTCAAGGTTGTCTGCTTCAGATAGGGACCATTAACTTCTGGTATCCATCAGCAGAGCCGCAGTTGAATCCAACTTAGGAAACTCTGTGCTGGTAGCCTGTCCGCTATAGATAACTGACAACAGGAAAACATTGGAAAGTCAGCTCTAATTTGGGTGGTCCTTCCACTGATAGTTTTTCCTGTTTGTCATTGTCACAG
Organism: Lissotriton helveticus; assembly: GCF_964261635.1. NCBI lineage: Eukaryota > Metazoa > Chordata > Amphibia > Caudata > Salamandridae > Lissotriton > Lissotriton helveticus. The sequence goes on from NC_136073.1 coordinate 744,201,572, forward strand.
TGGTCAAGATGAGGAAAATAACTATGACTCCCTTAAACTAGGGGAAAACCCCAAGAGTTTCCGGTATTTTTTGATCTGCAGAAGGAAGCCCCCACCATTTTACATTCTTTTTGTTCATGTTCACTATGCTTCTCATGTAGAGATATGGACTAACCCCGGGGGAGTGAACTCTGCTCCATTCGTGAAGTTTGCAGAGTTCTCCGCACTCCTCAGAGCACACAAAGTTCCCAAAAACCCCATTCCATTGAGCTTAGTTTTTTTTGCTTGCTCATGCTAATCAACGGTAAGTTGGTGAGCGAAGAAAATCTACTTCCTGGTGAGATTTTTCCTGGCTTGCGCTCTCCAAGGTCTAGTTCGTGAGCGCGAGAGAAAAAAATCAACCTCCAGGCGTGATTTCTCAACACGGGCGGTCGGATTTCTCGATGGAGAGGTCGCAGCAGGTAGCGACCACTCATGTTGAGAAACCTTCCATTTGCTTTGAGAAAGCTGCAGCTCGAGTGGAAAATCTACTCGAGCAGCAGAAAGGAAGCTGTGTCCTCTTGCGTTGGGCATGGTGCAATTTGCGATGATTTTACAGCGCATGACAAACACATGGCACTCAGAATCACCGCGAACGGCATGAACCTAACACACTCTGCCGCTTGAGGGACTCTGCGTAGCATGAAGGAGGTTTTTTGTTACATACGCTGCCCAGGCCTAATATGGACAGGATAATCGGGTGATTGCTATCTTGCCTTCAGTGTGGGGTGTCACGTTTTCCCTTTGCAATAACGACACAGGAGTCGGGGGAACAGATTATGCTTCTTTCTTTATTCCCTGCCAGCTTCTCACTAGCTCACAGACTACCTCCCTATCCTGTTCCTGTTGTAGTCCCCTCCCATTCCTGTTTGCCTGCCCTGTCCTGAAGAGGGTCAGGCGGGACGACACGACATCTCCCCCTTTTGTACAGAGTCTCATCTTCCTTTATATTTCCTCGACTAGTCGTCGCGGTTTTCTGATCTGGCGCTGTGGGCGTCTCTCTCTTTCTGATGGTTGAACAGGATGAATTCCAGCACCGGCGATTCGCGTTGGACCGCGACAATTGCAGTCACTGCTGTCACTTTGATTCGCCTGGTCACTTGAGCCTGGACTCGAAGACATCTCGTGGTTGTTGCGTAGGTTACATCTCTTGAAGTGCGATATATTTCTCGTTATCTGCTTGTGGTCAGCCTTCGCCGTGATCATAGTTCCTTTTCGTTTCGTGACTTGTAGGGGAATATCCAGATATCGACTGTGTGCCTTGGCCTGCCGGTCGCCTCGAACTATCACCCAATCCCCTTCTTGGATGTCAGCTTCTTTAGCGTGTCTGCGCCGGTCGGCATACGTTTTCATCTTGAGTTTCTTCTCATGATCTCTATCGACCAGTGAGTCGTAATCAACTGTGATGGTTCGATGTTGGGTTGTAGTGTTTGCCATGGGGAGGCGAGTGCGGGGCGCTCTTCCTAACATGACAGTGGCTGGGCACCGATTTGTGGTGCCGTGCGGCGTGGCCCGGTATGCCCTTAGTACTTCATTCAGCGATTGTTGGATGTCTCGGTGTGCTAACTCAGCCTGCTGAATTGCTTTCTTGAGTGTCCCCATAAATCGTTCCACCATGCCATTGGCCTGAGGCCATAGTGGAGTGATTTTCTGGTGCTTGAAGTTGAGATGGGTCGCAAACTCTGTGAACTCATGGCCATTGAATGGGGGCCCATTGTCAGATTTCACCCGTAAGGGAATGCCCCATGCTGCAAATATTTCATCTAGTACTGGGATGACTGTTGTTGCTCTGGTGGATGTTATTAGCTGTGCGAATGGGAATCGTGAATATTCGTCCATGACAACTATGATGTATTGTCCTGACTGCAGTGGTCCAAAGAAATCGACTGCCACTTGTTGCCATACCCCTTCTGGCAGCTCCGACATTTGGAGCGGTGCAGGTGGTTCCTCTCGGCTGACTAGCTGGCATGTCATGCAGTCTTTCAAGGTCGTTTCAACCATCTGATCTAGTGTGGGGAACCATACTCGTTCTCTCAGGGACTTCTTTGTGGCATTTATGCCTCTGTGGCCTTCGTGTGCCAAGTTGACAACCCCTTGACGTAGCTTGTGTGGGATTACGATCCTCCCCCCTCTCAAGAGGAGCCCATTGTCACTGATGGAAAGTTCATCATGTACACGCTGGAAGGGCATGAGGTCATGAAGAAGCTGGGCCGAGTCCTGAGGCGAGCATTTCACATCTCTCCAGGAGTTCTTGCGAACACGGGCCATGACCGCTTGCACAAGTGGATCACTCGTTGAGGCATCTCGGATTGCTTCCAGGAGGACCGTAGGTGGACATGCTGTGTCGACAACAAAATGGACGTATTCGTCAGCTGCGGATGGATCAGCTCGGGCACTGACTAGGGGGTGCCGGTACATGAAGTCGGCCGGGTTTTCAGCTTTCCCCGGCTTGTGTATGATGGTAAAAATGTAGTCTTGTAGGCGTAGGCCCCAGCGTTCAATGCGCGGCGGCATTTTCGCATTGGGATTTCCAAAGATTGTAATGAGGGCTGTGATGATCGTGAAGTGTTTGCCGTAGACAAACAAGTGGAAATGTTCGCACACCCAAACCACGGCCAAGCTTTCTTTCTCTGGTTGGGAGTATGCTTTTTCAGTGTCCGTGAGGCTGCGGCTTGCATACGCAATGATGTGACGCTGGTCAGAGTTCTCCCGGTATTGGGCCAGTATGGCTCCCAGACCCACCGGGCTGGCGTCAACTGTGATTTCAGTTTTCTTTTTAGTGTCAAAGTAGCCAAGGTTTATGGCCGATCCGACGGCTCGTTTGATCACCGTGAATGCTTGTTCACATGCGTCGGTCCATTCGAAAGGTTGACCCTGTCGTGTAAGTTCTCGCAGCGGGTAACTGATTGTGGCGTAATCGCGGATGTAGCGCGCGCAGTAGCTCGCCATTCCAAGGAAAGAGCGAAGATCACTCACGTCTCGGGGCGTCGGTGTGTCAGCGAGGGCGGTTACTTTTTCCGGGTCGGGCTACATCCCCTCTTTGGAGAAGACATGTCCGTAGAACTTCAGGGTGTCCTTGTGAAACTCACATTTGCCGGCATTGAGAGTCAGGTTGGCAGTGAGCAGAGCGTGACACACTCGGTCTAGAGCGGTGTCGTGCTCAGTCTGATCTTTGCCGAAAACGAGCAGATCATCACTGTAGTTGAAGGCGTTGGGAATGCCTTGAATGACTCGTCGGATGGATTCCTGGAAAATCTCGGCGGCCGATGAAATGCCAAAGTTCAACCGTTTGTATCGGAAAAGGCCTTGATGTGTGGTAAATGTCGTGATATATCTCGATTTTTCATGAAGCTCCAGCTGATGATAACCTTTGTTGAGGTCGAGCTTGGAGAACACGGTGGCGCCGTTGAGTTTCGTGATCATGTCACTGATGTGAGGTACAGGGTGGCGCTCTCGCTCGATAGCTGTGTTGGGTGCTCTCATATCTACGCACAGGCGGAACTTATTGTCCTGGCCCTTCTTAGGGACCACCACAACTGGTGACACCCACGGGGTAGGTCCTGAGGTGCGCTCAATAATGTCTGACTGTAGAAGATCCTGGAGCTCTTCGTCGACGGCTTGTTGTAGGTGGAAGGGCACCTTCCTGTGGTGTTGAGCGATGGGTGTCACACTTTCATCAATGTGCAGCTTCACCTTGAAGTGATTTAGTTTCCCCAAGCCTTTGAATAGGTTCGGGAATTTCGCCACGATGTCAGGGGCGTCTTCGGTCATGTATAGTAGTTCTACCAATTTCAGCCTTTCTGCTGTGGGTAAGCTGAGCAGACAGTCAGCTACATCTGGTCCTTCTACTACATGGATGTAGGCCAAGATCTTCCGGTCCTTGAACGTGAGAGTGGTGTGGAAGCGACCTAAACACGGTAGGGGTTTGCGTGACATCCATGTGAATATGCGAACAGCTGCTGGCTCCAGTTTAGGTCGTTGTTTCATGTTGTGGTATTCTAGAGCACAAATGTAATTTAACGACGCTCCTGAGTCCAGGACAAATTTCGCCGGATGGTCTCCTATCATGATGTCCAGTTTCGGGTATCGTTTCAAACAATCCGGGTCTGCCACCATGCAGATATATTCATCACTGATCTGCGATGTGGACGTGTGTGTGTACCGTTCCACACGATTCGAGTCTGCTACCATGCAGATATATTCATCACTGACCTGCGATGTGGACGTGTGTGACGACGAGTCACTGGATGAAGTTCTGCGTGACCTGTGGGACTCTGTCGTGTGACGTCTGGATCGGTGCGAGCTTGTGGAACGCCCTCGTGACCTGTATGAGCGTGCTGATCGGAGGCTAGCGTTGGAGGAGCTGGAAGAACGCCCTTCTCTCCCTTTGATGGCACGTGCGTGATGTCGCGTGTCGCGGCCATTGTCGGATGACCGGCGGGTTGACTGTTTGGCCTGACACATGATTTCAAACTGATTGTCTTTCCCACAGCGATGACATTGCTGACCCATAGCGGGGCATTGCCCTGAGTGTGGGTAATCTTGTCCACACCGGTAGCAGGCAGGCGCTGATTTGGTATGTGTGTTGTGTCGTTTGTTCCGCCTGGAGGACGATCTCCGAGAGGTGTAGGGTTGTTTGCTTGACTTGTTAGAATGTTTCGTGGGCCTGGTAGTTCTGTGCGACTGGACCCGGAGTGCGTGCTCTTTCCTGTCTGGCTTGTGGGTTTCTATTCGCTTGGCGTGGCTTTCCGCCTGGTCGTTAATTCTTGTTAGTTCTTCGTTCTGTTCTAGGGTGTATTGTTTTTTGAGAAGTCTCCTGCGGAGAGATTCGGATTGGCATCCATCAATAATGCGAAGGCGCAGAGCGTCCTCTGTTTTGAAGTTGTCAAAGTCGCAGGATCGTGCCATCCGTTTGATACGCATGATGAAATCACTCATGCATTCTTCTTTTTCCTGCGTGGCTAAGCTGAATGTGTAGCGCTCGTAGTCCACATTGCGCTTGTGCAGGAACCGTCCGTCGAGGGCACCTTTCACCTCCTCGTACGTGGCAGTCGTTGCATTTGGCAGTTCTTTGATGATTTGCGCTATGTCCTGGCCTATGAGGTTTCTTAAGGCCACTAGCTTTTGTTTGGGGTCTTGTACCAAAGACCCAGTCATGTAGTCCTCGAAGTCTTCACTCCAGTTCTTCCATGCCGGCCCCATGCTGTTGCCTGTTGTCAGCACTAGCGGTTGCGGTTGACGCATGAAGGGGGCTCCCATGGGTGCGTGAGGCACCAGGGCTGTGTTGGTCTGTGAAGCTGGACCTGCTGTGGCATTTCCTCCGGATGTGCTATCCGGTCCAGTATTGGACATTTTGGAGACTGTTTCTGTCTTGCGTTTGTGACTGTTGGCTGTATTTCATAGGTTTGGAGACTGCTTATTGATGTAGGCATCTACTTATGTCCATCTGCGAGCTTTCCCGCTCTTTGTACAGGTTTGGAGGCTTTTTGTAGGTGACGCCTGACTCTAAGATGGCCGCCGTTAGTGGGTCGTGGATTGCTGAATGGCAGGCGCCTGCCTCAAAGATGGCCGCCGTATGGGACGCTGTGTCCGGAGCCTCGCTGGCGTGCCGCCCACGTGCATGCTCTCATTCTCATCGGCGCGGCATGCTCATTCACTCCGATGCGCGGCACACGACTCACCCCTGCCTCTCGCTGGGACCTGTTCCGCTCTCCTTCACAGGCGGGTAGGACGTTCGCGTCCTCTGGGGCACACCTCACAGTCCGCGAGGGTTCGCGCGGCCGTCAGCGCATCGGGACGAGGTCTCTTCCTCCGCACCACCGTTCCCAGGTGAGCGCGATGTCCCTTGGTGAGCTGGCACTAGTTCTGGCAGTTGCGGCATCAGTTTCTGCTTTTCGCGGTCGTCGCGTTTTTTTTCGTTTTTTTTATGTGCTCGCCTGCAGACTCACCGGTCGGGCCACTGAAGTGGCTGGGTCGTGACTTCACTCGTGGGAATGTTATATCCCACCCTCGTCGCCATTGTCACGTTTTCCCTTGGCAATAACGACACAGGAGTCGGGGGAACAGATTATGCTTCTTTCTTTATTCCCTGCCAGCTTCTCACTGGCTCAAGACTACCTCCCTATCCTGTTCCTGTTGTAGTCCCCTCCCATTCCTGTTTGCCTGCCCTGTCCTGAAGAGGGTCAGGCGGGACGACACGACATGGGGCAACTGTCATTTTGTGACCTTTAGGGCCCCTAGAGGACTGGACATCTAAGGAGCCAGTAGAGGTTCGAAGGCGTAAACCTGGTGTTCCCACAACTCTAAATAGAGTGGGCAAACCACGATTTTTGCATAGCTGAAGAGGGGCTGCGCTTTGACACAGTTTCTGCTTCAACAGTCGTTGAGGGACTTTGGAGAGGCACATTTTAGAACACATCATTGCATTAAGAACCTGTACTGCCCTCCACAAAATATCCAAATAAAGATACCTCAAATGATTTCCCTTGGCCTTGCGGAGAGTGCTACAAAACATATAATAGACTTCCACGGTACAGAGCTCTGATGTTCAGTTGGTCAGAGTTTAACCACTCCTGCAAACCCCTGTTTGCCCAGAGGTCGGAATTTCGAGTTTGATGGTATTGAGGGCACCCACATATCCCCTCACGATATTTGAGCAGATTATACCTGGCAGGAATTTAATGCGAGAGAACAATTTATTTATGGTAACATGAGGTTCTTGGTCCTTTAATCACCAGAATGTGCATGTTATTCCAGCAGGAGCTGGAGGTGAGCGTGGCTCCGGAGCTCCTCTGTTCCGGAGCAACAGGGGCTGTACAGAGAATCCCCCCTGACTTTGTTAGAGGCTAATTTTCTCACCAAGAAACGGTCTCAGGGCAGTGCCTGACCTCAAGATGGCGGCTGGGGCCAGCCCTGATTACCACCGCAGAGGGCTCCTGAGGCTTTGGGGCACTCCCAAACCTAGTGGTAGGGGCTCTCCAGCTGCTAACCCCTTGTTGATGGGTCTCTATTCTAGGGGCTTTTTGTGACCTGGGTATCATCTGCAAGGACGGGCCTGGACTACGCCTGACCTTAAGATGGTGCCTTCACCTTTTAACGCCGTTCTGCCCGCAGCCTCGCTGCTTCTCTGGTGGCTGCCACTACCGGACATCAAGCCCCCAGTTGGACTGCGCCTTGATAACATCAAAACATTACCCCCCATCCACACCTGGGTCCTGATCCGACTGCGGCTCTCATCGCTCCTACCGCCCGTATGAACTTGACCTTTTTCAGATGAACCCTGATCACTATCCTGACAGTGGAGTGCGAACAATGTGACTGATGCCCGGTGGAGCTGCCTCAACAGCTAAAAGGAGATCGGCCCTCACCCCTCTGCCGTCACCTATCCAGCCGGTCATTGGACATAGCTTCTCCCTGTCTCCCTGTTTATGTCTCCCCCTCCCACCTACGAACTACCGTAACATTGCTTTTCTAGCCTATACTAAATCTATGCTCTTGTAACAGATGTAACTTATAACTTGTAACTCACAGTTCCTCATGTAAAGCGCTCTGATACCTCTGGTTCTAGCCAGTGCTATATAAAACTCAAATAAATAAAAAAAATATATATAATTCTCCAAAAACTGGGAATGGGTGCTTTTTACCGCAACTGATACATTTTGAACCACACAGTGTCAAAGTTTGTTCAGTGCACTAAATTGTACCTACTCCTGTGAAATACTTGTAGTGTCTTGCGATATTTTATAAGGGAACCCTTTTGGCTCCAAATGGCTTCTGTAGAGCTGTGATGCAGGTGTCAGAACTCAATGCCATGAATGTTTGTTTTAGAATGTTGAGTTCACAGTTACACGCAGCAGAATAAAGAAGTGTAATACAAGCTCCATGTGTTGTGTGGTTATTGGAGGGTAGCCATGCTGCGAAGATGCTACAAATGATGACGAGATAGATGATAAGTAAACCGAAGAAAGACCATGCTCTCCCAGAGACTTTGCCATGGTCCGAGCAAACAACTTGTGCGTGTCACTTTCGTCACTGTCAATGAACGGAATTTAAGCTTCATGCACATGGTGTCAAAGCATAATCCCAGCCGATGTAAAGCAAGTGAAGGCAACGGAAGCCTTGCAAAGCATGTGCACATTGATGGTCTAGAACCTGATGGTCAAGTCATATATAAAGATACCGCACTGACACACAAAATAAAACTTTACAATATACAGAGTATTTAACGTTAAAAACAGATTCAACCTGGGTAAAGATATGCAGCCTCTGATAATCATAACCTACAAAATAACTCTGTGAACAGAACCGCTGCAAGATGGAGCTCAACCAGGTGTTAGAAATGCAATTTGACATTTCAAAGAAAATAAATAAATGACCTACTGAATATACTTAAGAGAGTTAGCATACTACAGCACTTGGTGAAGAGAAGTGTTCGCGTCTGTGCTTACCGAGCTGTCCAAACCCGAAGTGGCCAAATGGGGCTCAGAACAACTTCACAGGTCTTTGAAGAATAAAGATCTGAGAATGACTCTTGGACTAGTCCATTTTTTCAGATGGCTGTAAAGAAAGTCACATTTCAATCTCTTATTAAAGATGAGTTGGAGGCCAGCACGTCGGAAGGTCTCAGAGATGAATTGCAAACACCAAGTCACAAGGAACCACACACAGTGTCAGCAAGTTCCACAATGGTCTACAATGGTGCTGCATCCTGAAACCACCACCCCTTTTCGATACCACCAAAAAACTAAATATCAGAGATAGATGGTCTGCATGGATAGAGACATTTGATGATGAAGAGACTGATTACAAAAACATTATCAAGTATCTCAAAATAAATTCTGGTGATCGTGTGCAAAAAGTCATAAAGAAAATGCTTCAAGCTGATGAGGAAACTACTTATTGTCACATTAGAGAAATGCTAAATATTTAATTCAATCCACTACCAAACGTTAATTATGGAAGATGCATTTTCAGTCAAGAACACCAAAACTTTGGTCAATCAATCAATCAATCAATCAATCAGTGGTTTATAGAACACGGTACTCACCCATGAGGGTCTCAAGGTGCTGGGGGGGGGGGGAGCAGCTCCGGGTCAGTCGAAGAGCCAGGTCTTGAGGTCCTTCCTGAACGTGTGGAGGGTTGGGGAGCATATGATGTTGACCTGGAGCTCGTTCCAGGATTTGGCTGCGATGTAGGAGAAAGCTCTCCCGCTGGTTCTTTTTCTGCAGATGCCGGGGAGCTCTGCCAAGGCGAGGTCAGTGGAGCGGAGGTTCCTCTTGGGTATTTGGAAACAGACTCAGTCGTTGATGTATTTGGGTCCGATGTTGTTGAGGGATTTGTATGCATGGGTGAGGAGTTTGAAGGTGATCCTCTTCTCAACAGGGAGCCAGTGGAGGCTTCAAATGTGTTGGGTCATATGTTTGCAGCGTGGTGTCCCTAGGATGAGCCTGACTGCGGCGTTCTGGATGGTTTGGAGTTTGTGTAGAAGAGTGTTGTTGATTCCGGTGTAGAGGACGTTGCCGTAGTCTAGTCTGCTGGTTATGAGTGCGTGGGTGACTGTCTTTCTGCAGTCGGGTGGGATTCATTTGAAGGTCTTGCGAAGGATGCAGAGGCAGTTGAAGCTGGTGGACGTGACGGAGCTGATCTGGCGGTTCATGGAGAGGGAGGAGTCGAGGATTATGCCGAGGTTCTGGCCGTGGTCTGTCGGGGTGGGTGGGCTCCCGAGGACGGAGGACCACCATGTGTTGTCCCAGGCGGAGGTCAGGGTCCGAGGATGAGGACCTCGATCTTCTTGGAGTTGAGCTTTAGGCAGCTGTCCTTCATCCAGGCGGCTACGTTTCTCATTCCTTCCTGGAAGCTGAGTCTGGTGAATTCTGGGTTCTTGGTGAGGGAGAGGATGAGTTGTGTGTTGTCGGTGTAGGATACGATGCTGAGCCCGTGCTGTCTGACGATGGTGGCGATGGGGGCCATGTAGGTGAAACCATTGATGAATTTGTGGAGAGACTTGATACACTCATCAAACACTGCAAGTTCAATTAATGTAATGGTGAGAAAGCTATGCGACTTAGAGTTATTGATGGATTGATGCTGAGAGAAACTCTTAGTCTGGATTGAGTGTTGATGTCTGCCAGAGCTGAGGAGTGTGCTGAAAGATAAGCCACTGACATGGAGGCCACGATGCACAAAGTGAATCAGTCATGAGCATAAAAAGTAAGCCAAAGCAAAAGACTGAAAGACACAAAGTGCTGTCTACAGGTAAAAAGAAGTTATGTTTTAGATGTGGATTTTCATTTTCAGACGAAGGAAAATGTTGCGCCATTAAACAGATTTGTAAAGGTTGTGGGAAAGATAACCATTTTGTGATGGTTTGTAAAGCAAAGGAAAAAACAACTGCACCACGGCACGAAGACAGAACGGCTGCCAGAAAATTCCGGAGACAATGTTCGATGCACCCCCACAAGGCCAAGCAGTGACATAAATTTAGGCAAATTGGCACTGAACCAAGTTGATTGTCAGCTAAATATTCATCAAACAGTTAGTACGGCTCAGCAGCCAGCAAAAGAGAGGAAGATGGTTGTTGCGCCATGTCAATGCTTACCTCAGACAAATGTATGCATGTTGGACTAGCTGCATGTGAGAAAAAATACATTACAAATAAATGACTGCTTGATACCTTTGATCATCAACAGTAGCACATCAATAAACCTAATGCCTGAAAAGAAATACCATGAATTGTATCCTTTGCCTTGACTATTGCCATCAAAAAATAAAGTTAGAACTTGGGTTGCGTTAAAGCCCATAACAAGTCACGGTTAATTTGTAGAGACATTGAAACACAAGAAAGTGAAAGTGCAAACACCCATCCATGTGCTTCAAGGTAAAGCAACAGGTGCCCGTATGCTCAGTTTCAGTACTGCTGCTGACATGGGACTGATTTCTGTGAGTTACAACTGGACTGCTCACCATCAAATAGTACGTGTATGTCCATCATTGTTTCATGGTTTGAGAAAGCTACATACTATGAAAGTAAAGTTACACATTAATGATGATGTCCGTCCTGTTGCTCAGAGACTTAAATGAGTTACTTTTCATTGACAAGAAGTTGCAGAAAAGGAACTAAAATCATTACTGAAATATGACATTATTGAGCATTCAGCTGGTCCGCCCCATGGGTTTCTTCCATAATGGTAGTGTCCAAAAAGGACACTGAAGGAGCTGCACGCATATGTATTGCTATGCACAAAGCAAATGAGGCAACTGCACGAGAACGACATCCAAGTCCACATAGTGCTAAAATGATAACACAATTAAGTGGTATAAAGATTTTCTCTCGCCCTAATTTAAATAAAGGTTATCATCAGTTGGTAATCGAAGAGGCTTGCAGGTATATTACAACTTTTCTACACATGTTGGTCTGTTTCGCTATAAAAGACTCAGTTTTGGTGTGTCATCAGCTGCACAACTTTTCCAAGACGTCTTTCGATGAGTAAGACAGCCAAATATGAATGCATTCAACTATAGCAATGACATATTTTTTGGGGGGGCTACATAAAAGAAGCATTATAAGGCTCTCACCCAAGTCTGTTGCTTACTGACTGATGCAGGTCTGACTTTGAATGGAGACAAGTGTGAGTTCAACAAGATCAAGTTAAAATTATTTGGCCCTTTGTTTTCTGATGGGAGCATGACTCCAGATCCTGCTAAAGTGCAAGGGCTGTCAAATGCTAATCCCCCACAAGCTGTTTCTATGCTGTGTTCATTTCTTGGAATGGCCAGTTACTGTTCAAGATACATATGAGACTTTATGACCATAAGTGCTCTCTTACCAGAGTTAACAAAGAGTAATATTTCATTCAAATGGTCACAAGAATGTGAGAGAAGTTTCAGTAAAATCAAACAAGCCAATTAAACTGCTACTGAAATTGCCCATTTCAATCCAAAGCTTTATATAGAGGTTGTTGTCAATGCTAGTCCCGTTGGACTGTGATCTATCCTGGCACAGCACTGGACACCTCCATTGTGACCCATGCCAGCAGAAGTTTCACCCAAACAGGGGGTGCTTACTCTCAACCGGTGAAAGAAAGTTTGGCCATGGTATGGGCTTGTGAAAAATTATGTGTATTTCTGTATGAAGAGCCTTTTACACTGGTAAGTTATCCTCCAGCTTTATTGACTATATTTGGCAATCCAAAAGCCAAGATGCCTTCTTGCACTAAACGGTGGGGATCCCAATTACAAGAGTATGATTACACTATTTTACATCGTCCAGGGAAGTATCAAAATCCTCCTGACTACTTTTCCAGAGTGCCTATAGAAGTTCAAGGTACTCCGTCCAAGAATTTCACTGTAAAGTCAAATATGCCAGCTGCCATATCATTAGCTCGTATCATCACTGTCATGAGCCATGATAGTGATATGCTGAAGCTGAAAGACAGAATTACATATCAGTCATGGAACCAACATGATCAACCTTCCACCAGTGATGGTGAATAATAAAAGTACAAAAACATTAAATATGAACTGTCTATAACTCAGGAAGGAATTATACGGCAAGGGTCGAGAATCCTAATTCCGGAGAGTCTGAGAGAGAAAATAATTGAAGTGGCCCACAGAGGACATTATGGTATTGCTGCCACCGAGAGAACTCTCCAAGGTTGAGTCTGGTTTCCATATTTAAATGAGAGGGTTGAAAATTAACTCAACACCTTTCATCTATGTAGCTGCCTCTTTACGAACATTACTCAACATACTCTTACCATATGAGAACTCCATAAGCATGGATGGGAGAGAATAGCCTCTGATTTCTTTGGTCCACTTGTCAATGGACATCATCTGATGGTAAATGCGGTTGAGAACTCTCGATTTCCATTAATAGAGGATCTCTCATCCACAACTCATGAGTCAGTCATTGAGAGACTTGATGGCCTTTTTGCTACATGGGGTATTCCAGCCATTTTGAAGACCGATAATACCCTGCTGTTCTACGGTAGAGAATTCAAGGATTTTCTGCAGCATCTGATCGTAAAGTATCAGAAGAGTACACCTTTGTGGCCACAGGCTAACAAACTCGTTGAACATTTTATGAGTGCACTAAAGAAAGCAGTACAGCGCACAACTCTTGAGAGGCTCAATTTGTAAACTGTGTTGAGTTCCATTCTCCGAGCCTATCAATCAAAACCTCACTCGACCATGGGAGAAAGTCCTGTGACTTGGCTGTGTGAGAGAGCAATGACAACCAAGTTACCTCAATGGACTAGCAAAAGAGAAGGAGGTGATAATAAGACTTGGATTAAGGACTTGGTTAAAAAATGAAAGATGAAAACCTATGCTGACAGGAGGTGACATGCAGAGACTTTGAGTTTAAGACAGAAGATGTAGTGATCGCCCACCAACAGTGAAGAAGAAAATCTGATGCTCCATATGACGCTGCACCTTTTTATGTTTTGTCCGCCAAGGGGCATATGGTGATTGCCCAGCGTCCTGGGAAGTATGTTACCAAAGACTCTTCTCACTTCCAGCATTTGATTTATTGGTCTTATCCAGATGGTGAAAGAAAAACTAAATCTGATAACCCACCGACTGCTGTTCCTTCTTCAGCATCATCGAAGATCTCGGACAGTGGAGATGACAGCTCCCAACTTCCTGCAACCAGATCAGGCTGAGTAATTAAGGCACAGAGAAGGCTGATGGAAAAAAATGATTGTATATATATATATATATATATATATATATATATATTCTTTTTTGCAACAAGAAGGCGCCGCACTCAGGAACTTGATTTTCTTTTTGCAATTTATTCAACAGAGCCCAGTCTGCACACCGACGCGTTTCAGCCTTGCGGCCTTGGTAAAAAAAAAAAAAATATATATATATATATATATATATATATATATATATATTGATTTGTAAGAAAATATAATGTTTTATTCAATAGAGAGGGAGATGTAATGTCTTGCAATATATTTTATAACAGAGCCCTTTTGGGTCCTAATGGAGCTCTGCGTGTGGCTTTGTCATTGGCGGGTGCCCAGGCTGGGAAGATGCTATAATACTTAGAACCAAGGACTATGGAGGTAGTCTCTATGGATTTTGGTTTCAATGTGTGATATCGGCACTTCATGGAGTGACCTTGTTACGAGTGCTGATATGATCTCATTCACAGTGGTAGCGTGTAGGGCTGCTGCTGTTCTAACATCTCTGTCTCTATCTCTGACCTCCCATATTTACTCAAAAATTCATTGAGCACATTGACAGCAAAAAGGGGTTTGAAGCTTTGGATACAAAGGGTCAAGTAACAATCCCATGGCTCGGTAGTAGCTTGAAGAAACAAGATCACCATATGATCACCAGATAAAGAGCCTGGGCGTCTGGCTGGACAAGTCGCTTGACTTCTCGGCTCAAGCCATTAAAACAGCGGCCACATGTGCGGGGCTCATGAAGATGCTTCGTAAAGTGCTCCCGTTGCTCCCTTTCCAGGCGAGGAGAATCTTGGTCCAGGCCCTGATCCTTTCCCGCCTGGACTATGGAAACGCGCTATATCTGGGAGCACCGGTAGCTGTGACCCACAGGCTCCAGGTCACCCAAAATTGTGCCGCCCGCCTACTGTACAACATCCCTCGCTGGCAGTCTGCTAAGCACGCCTTGAACGATCTTCACTGGCTTCCAGTCGTCGCCAGAGCTCAGTTCAAGGCCATGTGCATTGTCCACAAATCTTTCAATCGAACGGGCCCGGCCATCTTGTTTCCCTTAGTACTGCCTTATGTCCCCCCCAGAGCCCTTCGCTCCGGATCATTGCATCTAGCAACTACAACTAAGACTAACAAAGCTAGGTGGGGCAGCCGCTCCTTTTCCCACACGGCCGCCAGGCTCTGGAATTCACTCCCTCTTGCCCTCAGAGGGATCCCCAACAGGATGGCTTTTAGGAAAGCGCTGAAGACATATCTGTACACCAAAACTCGGTAACCCCGCGGCCAGCTCAGTACTACAATCAATGTAAGCGCTGTGAGGCCTCCGGGTAGTTTCGGCGCTATACAAATATAATTTTTTCATTTCATTTCATATGCCAGGCCTTTTAGTCTGGAGCACTACCCTACTGGATTTAATCACAAGGAATAGTCTGTAGCATCAGCAGGAAAAGTGAAGAACATCAAATGTGAGCTCATCACAAGGTACAGGTCCAGAGGAGACTTTACCGACACCTCCTGGGTGCCCCTTCACCAACGTACCTTGTAAGGAACATAGTACAGATGTTTATGTCCTCCTGCCACCCACTCACCCACCTCTGCTGGCCTTCAGTCAACCTAAAGGCGAAATTCACTCTCAGTAGATGTGCTAACCTAAAAAACCTCTCCGCCATGTGAGTGGTGTGGGGCTTGAAAAGAGGGGCTGATGTTTTAGCTTATCATCATGTAAACAGCACAGGTGTGGCAAACAATGGGGCAAGTCATTGAAGAGGGGGCTGGGTTTGGAGCCCATCATGGCCTAACAATCCTTGTATACCCTATTAAAAATACAAGCGGCAGAGGCTCCTGGTCATTGGGAGTGGATAAATCCTCTGATGGACATGAAGAATGTAGAGCTGGCTAAGCTACTCTACCTAGGAGTTTCCGGCTCACCCTGTGCTCACCATGTGATATTGGCACCGCACTTGGTGACCTTGTGACAAGCGCCAATATATTGTGACATTGTAGTATTACATTAGACTTGTCAGGTGTGTATTCATGACTTACAAATTCCCTGCTAAGGACGTTTGTCAGTTTTGAAGATAGACCAAGGGACACTGACAACACAAAGCGAGACCAAGGCCCAGATCTACCAGACTTTTAGTCAGACTCTGGCACACCCCTAAGTGGCATTCCGCAATTGCAATGAAATGGTTGCAAAAATCAGTGCTGATCCACTTCCATGTGCAAAAACTATTTGTGATCAAAAGTGGACCTAAATGTGGAAAATGATCGAATGAATAACTAATTACTTCTTGGAATATAATAAGTAGACTCTTTCATTTATTTGGTGGGGGCATCCATGGTCTGGACCTAGATGTTTTGTGTGATGGGCAAGCAGCCATCGAATATGTTCCTTGAGTTGTGGCCCATTCAGGAAGTAATGGCAAACACATCCGTGAACCAACGGTGATTGGCTGGAAGCACGTTTTGTTTTTGTCCTGCGCGGGTACACCCTGCAGAGGGTGACCAGCTGTCAACGGCATCGACAGATGAGTGGAGGGATGCTGAGAGGGCGGGACAGGACATGAGCAAGATATTTAATGGCAGGGACTGTTCAGAACAAGTAGAGATCTCCTGGGGCATGTTTATGGAGTGTGCAGCAGACCCTGTGGTGATGGTGCAGAGATGAAGCAATCCCCAGCACAGCATAAGTACCACTAAAGGATGAAAACAGGAAGTATAGAGTACAAAATGTCTGCTGATCACTGCAGTGATTGTCCTGACAAAGTAAATATTAAGTAATGCACTAAATCACATGTATTTATTTCACTATTTTAGAATCATGAGGCACCCTGTGCCACATGGAATCTGTTTCAGATTTTGTAGGAAGAACACTTGATATTGAGGAGTTATTTTTCATATTAAAAGTTTCTGCATTTTATCTACATTAGAATGTAAACACGCAAATGTATTATTCACATGTAGGATGACCATAGATATAATGTAGGCCTGCAATGTAAAATGGGTAATGTTTGGAAGTCTTCATAACGTTTTTTTATTTCTAGGAGAAGGTGAAGTTCCAATCAATAAGTATAATGCTACTTTGCTTGCTTTCTAGTGTGGAATGCTTTTGCTTATGTGATAACTGCAGAATGTTTTATTTGATTGTTAAAGTGCCCCTTGTTTGCTGCAGATAACTGAAAGTTAATGGTCGCATAGAGGAGCTTCATTGTGAAGGATCATGAGAAACGAATGTACTTACTACAGTATCTTTCTATTTCACCCTGATTGGAGCTTTTTATGGGGACCATGTGTAGGTGTGTCAAATATTAGAATTGTGCGATTTAGGCTAGTGCAGGGTAGAATACAGCTCAGACATATTGCAGACGTGATTTTGTCCACATTGAGATAACTCAGAGCAGAGCAAGGCGCTCTCTTTATGGGCGAACTATTTTACTTAACTTTTTTCCTTTAACCCCTTGCATGCGTCGGACGGCCAGCGGCCGGCCGACGTCACGGTGGGCGTGTGCGGAGGACGGCCGGGGGCCGTCCGAACCACGCCCACGCCATAAATCACCCGCACCGCGGCGAAATTTTCACCGCGGTCAAGGGGTTAATAAAAATGTTGACTAACTTGTTCTCTCATTTACATGTCTTTGATTTAACCGTCATATTTACTGAATGCATTCATTTATTGATTATTGATCGATACTAATCTGATGATTTTGTATTTATAAACCCTTTTAATTTTTAATAAACCTTATTTGATTGAAATCTTAACTGCTCTCTGTCTTCCTTCTGGACTTTTATGCGCTTCACGTTATTTAAATGTATTGATTTGATGACTTGCCCCAGTGGTGGATTCCGATTGATCAAATAGCGCTTTATGGCTCTTGAATTTGCACAAAGAAAATTGCTAGAACAATGGCAAAGGGGTTATTATTAGGCCTGGGTGAATTTTTGCTATGCTGGCATAACGATGCAAAATTTAGCAAATTCTGTATTATGCCGATACGCAAAATGGCAAAATGTTCGTGGGTGAAGCATAGGAACAACAGGAACGACTGGAGCACAGTTGCTGCTGTTGTTCAAGGCCCTTGTGTTTTTTGTGCTATTTCTTCTCAGCATAAAATGCATCCTTGCGTCCAAATTGGTCACAAGGACCCAATTTGCTCTAAAATGTAGCACTAAAAGCAGGTTTTCGTTTCGCACAATTTATGAGGAATTTTTCTGTATTTACACAAAAGCAAATTGCATGTATTTCACACATTGCTGGGTATCATGACTGTTAATTGTGGGAGTAGTCAACAGGAGATGAGGGGAAGAAAGTGATAGATGGACAGGTATATTGTAGACTTATACTAAAAGAAATAGGGCCATATTACCAAGATGTGCATTAAAAAACGCACATCGCACATGTCCCTTTCGCCGGCTATCGTTGGATTTTATCACCGTGTTAGCGCGTCATTATCAACGCGAAACACGTAGGCGATATTAAATCCGGCGATAGGGAACATTAGCCCGTGAAAACAAGCGTTGTTGTCACACGCTAATGTGTGCCTTGATAATATCGGGGGGGTGGATTCAGCTTTATGATCCACACCCCCATGTTATCAATGCCTAACACCTGATCAGAGCAGGCGTTGAGAGACCTGCGATAAACGAGTTTATCGCAGGTCTCCTTCTCCCAACGCCTGCCTTGGTAATAGGGTGTTACCACCTCCAACCACATTTTACATGTGGTTGGACGTGGGAACGCCCACTTTGGATGTCATTAGCGATGTTTCTCGCTGACATGCAAAGTGGGCTTGAGGCAGGCGTCAGCATGCCCTTGTTAATAGGGAGCTAGAAGTATCGCCGCTTTCTTGGCACAATTCGCCGAAAAAGCGGCGATGCTTCACCTTGGTAATATGGCCCTAAGGGCCAGATGTAGGTAGGATTGATTTACCGATTCATAATAACCGAATTTTACCTATTCGGTAATTATGAATCGGTAAATCAGAGGGGTGGGTATGTAGGTATTCCAGATGTGCTGGAATACCGAATCGGAGGAAAATCGGTATTTACCGATTCGGTAAATACCGATCACTAATGCCCATTCATTCCTATGGGCTTTGAAGCCCATAGGAATGAATGGGCATTACGGATTCGGTATTTACCAAATCGGTAAATACCGAATTACACAAGGGTGCAGGGGGTGTCACTTTGACACCCTCTGGCCCCCCCAAAAGAGGCTCGGGTGCCATGTGGCAGGCATACCTGCCCTAAGGGCAGGTCTGCCTGTCATATGGCATAGGTGTGCATGCACACATGTGCATGCACACCGGAATCGGTATTTTACCATCAAATTGGATTTGATGGTAAAATACTGATTCGGTAAGGCTTGTGGGACTCAGAAGAGTCCCACCTACATATCAAATTTACCGAATTGGTAAAAAGTAAAGTAAAGTCCACATTTGTAAAGCGCACAATCACCCGTAAGGGTCTCTAGGCGCTGGGGGCCGTCAGGAAGATTAAGCGAGCTATTGCCCAGAGTCACATGGTGCTGGGCTAACCTGCCGCCGGAGCCGGGGATCGAACCGTGGTCTCCAGATTCCAGCGTCAGTCGCCCTGGCCGCGGCGCCACACCTCTCCCACGGTAAAAATACCGATTCTGAATTTTACAGAATCGGTAAATTTACCGATCGGTAAATTTACCGATTCTGTAAAATTCAGTGCCCTACATACCATTTCTGCAATACCGGTCGGTAACGGCCGAAAATACCGATTTTCGGCCGTTACCGACCGACCTACATCTGGCCCCTAGTGTTGAAGAAAATCTGGAGAATAAAATGAAGTGCAATGGAAATTCAATAAGGATAGGAATGAGACAGACTCAAATAGACTCATGCAGTGCACAGTAGACCCTAAATAAAAGTCGAAAACGACCAAGCAATCTGGCTATACGTTGAAATAGGGTCTCATTTACAGTTTGATGAATTGGTACTCTATCAGAAACATGATGGGGAGCCTTCTTACAAGTGTCAAAGGAATCCCAATCTCTGGGCCCCCCTATTGACTAATGTCTTTAAAGCAGTGGGGATTGGCCCTATTCCAGCAACCTGGAAGGAGGCCACTGTGGCACGTATCTTTAAAAAGAGCAATAGGAATGACCTGGCTTGTAAAGGCCTATCTCCATTATCGATGCCACAGCAAAGGTACTGTGGAGGGTCGTCCTTGCCCGACTGCAAGCCTGGACAACTACCAAAGGGGTCATGTCCAAAACCCAATATGGTTTTAGGAGGGGGCTGGGTACTACAGAGCAGTGCCTTAATTTGTCCCTGATTATTAGCAAGTACATGAAGGCCAGAAGGGTTCTATCCACCTGGCCCTCATGGATCTGTCTATGCTTTCAACACCGTTAATCGGGAGAAATTGTGGGCACTAATGGGAAAAATGGGTGTTGAGGAAGCACTCATCTCCCTCCTGCGTAGGTTGCATACTAACACCCCTGTCGCTATAAGATACGGCCTCCAAGGGGAAAAACTACGCTGATTGTTTCCACTGAAGATGTCCAGCAGGGTAGTATTTTAGCTCCTTTTCTCTTTTTAATCTATACTAATGGCCTAGAGGCTTTTTTATTAGATAAGGTAATGGATTTTCCCCGAATTGGTAACCATTATGTCCCGCTACTATTTTACACGGATGACACAGTGCTAATGGCTTTGACAGCAAATAGCCTCCAAACATCGCTCAATGCCTTTACGGATTTCATATTGGCACTTGATTTGAAAGTTCATTTTATTAAGTCGTATATTATGGTGTGTGGCCTCAAACTGACCAAAACTAGACATTTTGCTGTAAGGCGTAAAAGGATTGACAAATTTAATAATTTTACATGTTTAGAAAATGTATTTAATAATACAATGAATTGGGAACCACTCATAACAGCAAGGGTGCAACATACAAGCAGGGTTGTGGAGGGGTTATTCCGTTTTGTTGGCAATCTAGGACACAAGCCGGTACAGAGCTAGTCACCCTTTCTAAAGCTAAGTGCTTGTCTGTGGCAACTTATGGTGCAGGAGTGTGGGGCCACCATAAAAGCCAGCAATTTCAGGTTTTGGAAAATAAGTTCATAAAAAGGCTATTTATGACCCTGAATAGCGCCCCACACATTTTGTCACCACGAGCTTAGGTTGGAACTTTTGGAGGACCGCATAGGCATTGCCCCTTTGCTCCTATGGGCAAAAATAATTTGGCTGTCTGATGAAATAACGTTCTCAAGGGATGTGATCAAAGACTGTACTAAATTAGATAGTGCCCGATCTATCCCTTGGCTTCAAATTGAGAGAGATACATTTCATGAGATAGGCCTGGGGCACTTTTATGAGAATCCTGACAGTATCCTCACAAATGCGAAAGCCATTGTCAAAGAGGCATATTATTCTAGGGCAAATATGCGCCATACACAATCAGAAGCGTCTGGTATCTTATATTTGCTCCCTGCCCAACATCAATTTTACTTAACCTTTACCTCCAATATACAGACACGATTTCTTTTATGCACCCTGCACTTGTTAGAGGCATTCCCGAGACAATCAGGGAGGACGGACAAACTTATGCGCCTGTGTGACAATTTGGCAGCTCAGAGCACCTTGCACTTTATTCTATTTTTCGCTCTTTACAAAAAATCAAGGGAAAATTTTCTAGCTCCACTTTTAAGGGAAATATGGCCTTGCACATACATTGATGGTTTTAATTTGCTGTATTCATTGGCCATTTCTGCTATTTGCTTTGCGGTCTCTAATTATATAAAAGTTTCAATGGCCATTAGAAAGCTTTATGAGCTACAGAAGCGGACTAGGAACGTTGTAATTTTTAATGTACAATTTTTATAACTTTAGAAGTTTATGATCAATGATATATCTTGCTGTACTAGGTCATTTGTATTATGGACTATATGTTTCTAACTGCCAGACTTCTATGAATTTTATCTTTTATTAATCTGAACAAATATGCTATGAAATTTTAAAACTGTAAAGTTTATTTGTCAAACTTTTATGATCTTTGGAACTGAATAAAGTTATTCTCGACTTGACTTGAAGTGTCATAGGTTATAATGCACTTGTGGTAAGACAGGTAGTATATCTGTCACATTTGTGATAGAGTAATCTGTCCTCCAAAACTCAAAATCAGACCCACAGTCTTTCAAAATTATTTCTAGGATGGTTTTAGCATATTGTTTAAGGTTTTTAAAGGTTGCAAATGAGAATATACTTATCTTTTGAAGATATTGAGTGAGTCAGAAATTACATATGGTAATGGTAGGGGTTCTGTGACAAAGGAAGCTATACTAATTGTTGGACTTGGCACTTTTTGCAGGTTCACCCTTAAACCTTTTGCATTTCGCCCATCCTTTTTCTCTGTGTGGTGTTAGTGGATTTAGGCCTCTGGGCACTTTAGCAATGTGTTTCAGTGTAAAGTGCGTGCGCTCTGTGTTACATTTAGTGAGAGTGGCCTGCCCTCCGATAGGAATGCATGGGGGATTCCCTGCTCAGTGTGTGTCAGTGTGTGTCAGTGGTAATTCCTGTTATGAGAGGAGCAGTATGGCCAAGTCTGGTATGTATGAAATTGTGAGGATAAATGCTGTGCAAGGACTATGCGAGAAATGCCACTTTTAGAAGTTAGCATTTCTGTGTGCTTTGTGTCTGCCTGCCTGATGTGAATTGCATGTCTGGTTTTGGAGGGATAGGTTAGGCTGAGCCAGACGTGAATTGAATAGAGAGATCTTCAGTTGGAATATGGGGAGGGGTGACCCTTTTGATCTGAGCTGGGCTGTGCCTGGCAAAGTGAATGATGGCTCCACCTCCCACTGTGCGTCTGATGGCATACCCCCTCTTCCTGAAAGGCAGGATGCAGCCTTGTAAACAAAGTGCTCCAGGCAGGATCATACCGAACTGGTTCTGGCTGGGTTCAGTGACTTTTGAGAACAAATACTTTTGTGGATATAAATATAGGGGCTGTGACCCCCATGATGTTGTTCAGTTCTTGTGCCTGAATCCTGCCGTGGCGTGCTGCTGCTGGGGCCCGGGGGGGGGGGGGGCGCCTCCCACAAGGGCTTGCCTCCCTGGGCCCTGCATTGCCCCTTCCTCTCTAAAGACTTTTTGGGACCTTTTACTTACCCCAAAAATATCCCAAAGATTGTGTATTACACATCCTTAACCTATTAGTTTAAGCTTCCCTTGTTGTCTGATAACACCCTATAATTTGTATCTATATTATTTGGCAATCTATTAAAAAACTTGCCTCTAATCTGGCAAAGCCTCAACGTGGTTCCCTTTTGACAGCATCTCTCCCAGCGACTGCTTGTTCTTCACGGCCTGCAAACAATTACCAGGTGTTTTTAAGCCTTCTTTCCATCAAGAAGGCCACCAAATGTACATGAATACAGTCCTCTGACTCGAGATCTTCTCTCTTGTTTGACACTCTAGACATGATGGAGATGGTCATAATAGTTCCTTACCAAAGATTGGGGTAGAACTGAGGCAGGGAATGACCACCTGTTGCCATACTTTAGTGCTTGGCAATGAGCTTGAATACCTAGCATTACAAGGCTTGGGACCTATTTTTAATGTTCTCAACGTCCAGAGATGTTTTAAGGCATGAGCAACGTGGGTGCCAGCCCAGGCCCCCATACTATCAGGGGGGCCCCTGATCAAGCCAGCTCTGTCTGCAGAGCCTTGCCCTGATCACCTTGGATAATTCCTGAAACTCAATGTTTCAAATACCATTTTTAATGAATTTATTTTTCATGTGGGTGATGTGTGAGAATCTATTACAGACATTTTGCAGAGGACTGTTGTGTTTATTTTTCATGCAACATCCATAAAAAAAAGTTTATTTTAGATCAAACAAGGTTTTACATATTAGAAAGAGGAGCAGGTCCCAAAGATTATTCACAATGATATTAGTGAGCTGAAGCTGTGTTACTATCCACTTTTACTATCCCTGAATATTAGATGTAAACACATTTAGCATTTGGACCAGTATGCCTGTGCACTGTCAATGACCTGGACAAACAGTACATGAAAAAGCCTCAAATTGGATCAGAAATTCAAAACTATTCAGAACAGTGGCCCCCAAAACACATTTGGCCCATGGCCCCTAATTCCTTAAGATGTCCCTGTCAACACCAAGTGAATATGTTGACACAGTAATGTTTTTGTCTGTTAGCTCCTTGCACTGGCATGTTTTTGTTTGCTTTTGGTGTAATTTTCAGCATGAAATAGCATGTTATGCGGTCATGGTGCCGTACCACATCATTGGCCAGGACCTCCAGCTCAGGCGCCAGGATTCAGAAACTATTACTTCCTTTCCCTGCTGGAGTCAATGATAGAAGAGCTTGGCAGGTTTCTGCTTGTGATGAATGAGTGATATCGGAGGATGGCAATGGACTCTGTTTGTTTTGTCCAGACAAAATGAAAGCAAGCCTGCACTCTCTCGCACAAGAAGGAGATGATAGCTAACTTTTGGTTGTCTTGGGGTCCTTCTGTGAGGATTTCAGGTTGTTTCGACTTTGAAAGGATTCATTTTCTCACTCCCGGAACTTTCCTTGTTTTTCTCTGCATGTGCTATTTATCGGATGCAGTATTTACCACAGCAACAAATAGCGAACATTCGGGATTTCTCACATGAAGTAAATACCAATCCAATTGTACAAGGTAAAATCTCCTAGTAAATGTTGTTTAACAAACACTTTATTTACTGAATGCCACAGAATGGATATTTACCCTATGTTCAAGTTTTGACGTTTTTACCACCAAACTCGTCATCGCGGATTAAAAGTATTAAAGTAAAAAAAATAACTTTTGGGTGAGAAGGCCTCTTAAAAAGGAGTAACCTGGGAGTAGCAAATTCCTGCTGGGTCCTAAAAATATATACGTGGGAGCTGTCAATTCTAGGTGGGAGCAGGGGTTTGGGACAGATAGCAACAGGTACCAAGGAAACATTGTTTTTTTAAAACAGAAAATAGGATGAATGGGAGAAGCAATGGTGTTAGAAATGGGATTTCTGGTTGGCTAAGGCTTGCGCCAAAGCCAGACAGAAACCACCACTCTAATCAGGGCAAGGGAGTTACACGCTGAAGATAACCCCTGCTAAAAATCCAGCGCAGTGTGGGCACGCTTTCCATAACGGAGGGGTCGTCGCACTGTGGGCTCGATCCTGCATTGTGGTCGGTTGTCAATCCACTCACGTCGTTCTCAGCCGTAGCTGAGGCAGATATGTTGGCCATTTTGACCTCTCTTAAATCCGGTTCGCCTGCTGACCCGTGTCCAGCCTGAGTGCTAGCTGGGGCGGCTAAGGAGGTGTGTACCGCTGTTACTGACATCGTGAACCTCTCTCTTCAGACCTCCATGGTGCCAGCACAATGGAAACAAGCAAAATTGCTCCCCCTCCTAAAAAAACCATCTTCAGACCCGGCGATTCTTGCTAACTATCGACCAATTTCGCTATTACCAGCCCTCGCTAAAGTCTGTGAAAAAGGGTTTTTTCGACAACTCAAGATCTTTGCGGAATCCTCAGGGGCCTTGCATCCGGCTCAGTCGGATTTCAGAGCAGCGTATAGTACGGAAACCGCCCTGGTGGAGATATCGGAGGCGATCAGAGAGTGTCTTGACGGGGGCGGCCCTGATTTTACTCGACCTCTCTGCCGCCTTTGATATGGTGCCCCACCAGCGGCTCCTGACGCGGCTCTCCACTATTGGTGTTTCTGGCCTTGCCTGGGAGTGGGTTAAGTCCTTTGTGGACCAGAGCACGCATCAGGTATGTATGGCCTTTTGCTCCTCCTCGGTCAGGAATTTGACTACAGGGGTTCCGCAGGGCTCCAACTTGAGCCCCCTTTTATTTAATATATACCTTACCCCCTGGTCTACCTGGCAGAGATGTTGAGTGCGAAAGTGATAGCGTACGCTGATGATACTCAGCTGCTGTTCACCTGGATGGGACCGGATGCTGATACTACCATCGCCCGGTCATGTCTGGCTTCCGTTTTCAGCTGGCTAGCCGAGGCTTCTCTGAAGTGTAACGAGGAGAAGTCTGAGGTTCTTCTGTATGGCCAGTTCCCCCTGGACTTCAGGCAATCTCTCTGGCCCTCTCAATTCCCTTGCCCGCACTCAGTTGACGGCCCTGTAAAAAACTTGGGGGTGTGGTTCAGTAAGGACTTGCGGTTCACGGACCATGTAAAAAACTGACCGGGATCTGTTTTGGTCCCTTAAAATCCTTAGAAGGATTTTTCCTTTTCTCTCGAGTTCGGCCAAAGAGGCAGTTGCTCGTGCTCTTATCCTCTCGAGGCTGGACTATTCTAAAGCTCTCTTCATCGGCTCACCTGGCTACCTGGTTCAAAAGCTTCAGGCAATACAGAATGCCATGGCAAGACTCGTGTTTAATGCTCCAAGCCGTACCAGTGCTAGGCGTCATTTACGGGAGCTCCATTGGCTGCCAGTGAAGCAGCGTGTCCAGTTTAAGGCCATCACCCTGGTCCATCGAGCTCTGTATGGACCAGGTCCTATGTATCTTAGGAAACGCTTTGCATTTCATGTCCTTAACCGTCCCCTGCGATCTGCCTCTCTGCGTCAGGTGATTGTCCCGCGCTTTCATAGAGTCCGCCTGGGAGGTCAATCACTGCCGGTAAAGGCCGCTGCAGCTTAGAACCTGCTCCCCTCGGCGCTTCAGTCGACACAGGAGTTTAATCTCTTCAAAAAACTGCTTAAAACGCATCTGTTTAGCCAGTCTACCTAACTTTCCTTTCATCTGATCCAATTCACCCGCGCCAGGACACTCTCGAGTATTTGCGCGCGTTAGAAAAGTGCTATATCATATATCATATCACCCCCTTGGTAGCTTGGCACGAGCAGTCAGGCTTATCCCAGAGGCAATGTGTAAAGCTTTTGCGCAACACACACACACAGCAGCAACACTCTAGGCATACCACAAAAGAAGCTCCACACAAGGTTAAATAAGAAATAGCCTTTGTATTCCCATAAACACATTAGAAACATATTCACACATTTACACTGTGCCAACTGGCACTAGGCAGTATTCATAGGTGACTATATACAGGACCAGGCCAATCGGGCCACGGTCAGAACCATCAGATCAGGTAAGTAAATCTAAAACACAACCAGTAACTACTGGTTGCATAATGACCAAAGCATTATCACATTAGCATTAGACACCATCCTAAAATATCCCAACATGACATTAGGCATAAGCAGTAGGCATAAAACACATTAGGCCCCAAACCTCATTAGCATAAACACATTACGCAATAGGCCTTACCAGCATGAACACATTATGTCAAATTCATCACATTAGGGCCTTGAGCCCTACCACATAAAACTGACCCCCAGGCTCACTGGCACTATGGCTCCAATGCCTTATGTCCAGCAAAGTCAGGGCTCAGCTGCCATTGCAGCGAAAACAGAAGGCGCAGATGCGCTGGGGCGCAGGGTGCAATTCACCCCTTTCTCAACAAAAGAACTGGCCCCCAAGCGTTTCAGCTGCCCACGGTCCGGCGGGGCAGCTGTGACCAAATAAAACACTGGCACCACAGTGCCTCGTGAGCCCCACTGGGATTCTCACAGAAAAAATTCCCTTACGTTGCAGCTGTCCGCAATGGCGGTACAGCTGAGGAAAGTAAAAAAGAACAGGGAAAGTTGGAGCTCCCCTCTGGGGCTCTGAAATACAGGGGGAAGGCACCGACAATTTGCCTCGACCAACCCCCCCCCCTCCCCCCAGGCTCGCAACACAGCCCCACTCACCGGGCTGTACGGGGACTCCTCCGGTCTCCCACCGGATCTCTCCAGATTGGCTCCGGTCTCCTCAGGTGGCCACGTGCGGTCTCTGCGATCTCGTTTCTGGGCTCCTACGAAGGGCCCCCACCGGGCTGTTCTCACACTGCTTGGGGTCCGGATAGCCTCAGCACACAGAGCGAGTCTTCCGGGAGGCACACAGGACCTGGGCGGCTGTGACTTGACAGCACCAATGGCTCCATAGGGAAGACAAAAGGCTGAAGCAGCAAGCAGGGCTCTCTCCAGACATGGGAGCCCCGCTGACGACCCGGTGCCAGCTCGCCTGTCGTCCTCTGGCCCGGGCCTGTCCTCACTTCAACCGGGCCTCCTCCTGGGACCCGGGACTTTAATGCGGAGCCCGCGAGACTCCAGGCTTCCTGGCTTTGTTCTGCAGCCCCGCCCACAGCCAGGCACGGCTGCCTGCCTTCCGTGTCGCTCCCGGAGCGGCGGCTTTCAAAATAATTTCATAGTGTGGGGTGGGCTCCCGCGAAGCACACCATGCGGGGTGGGCGCCTGCTCTAAAGGCACCGATGCGGGGTGGGCTCCTGCTCGGTTTTTAAGCATCCAGCAATATTAAAGTGCGGTGTGTGCTCCCGCGAAGCACACACTGCGGGGTGGGTACCCGCTGCCCAGTTATGCACAAAGCGGGGTAGGCACCCGCGTCACGGAGGCACAAAACAGGTGGTGAGCTCCAGCTAGTACCTGGCAAAAATGTGGGGTGGGCACCCGCTCCCCACGCTGTGCAGGGGAAGCTCCAGGTCGCAGCCCAAAGCTGCAAATCCACAACAGAAGCGCTACATGAGGTGCCAGGTCCTGGGCAAAGGTCAGTGGGGACAAGGCTGGGCTAAGGCAGGCCAGCACACACGGCCCTCCAGCAGGGAGGCAGTCCCTCATGGCGGTTCCTCCTTGAGCCCAGCAGCAGCAGCCCCCATCGTCAGAACAAGCCCAGGGACAACATTTCTCATGGGGTCACAGCCCCTACTTTTAGACCACTTTTCCCCTTTGTCTTCAAAGCACAGGGCTTGGGGAAACCAGTTCCAACTGGTTCTGGAGCACTCTGTTTACCAGGCTCCTCTTCCCTATTGTCAGGTGGGGGCTTGGTGATCAGACACACCACAGGGGGCGGAGCCAGCATTGTACAGGCTGGGCATAGACCTATTCAGGGACCGGGAACTTCTCCTCCCACTACTCCAAATGCAGATCTGCTATTCAGCCTAGCACTGACTCACCCTGCCCCTCCTGGAGCCACACACACCTCCCAGCCCCTGTCACTCAAAAGCCAGACATGCAATTCACATCAGGCAGGCAGACACATAGCACACAGAAATGCCAACTTCTAAAAGTGGCATTTCTAAAATAGTTATAATAAATCTGCGCACGCCATTGCGTCACATTTAATATCACTATTCCACACATACCAAACTTGACCACGCTGCCCCTCTCATATCAGGAATATCACTGAAACATTTATCAAGTAATCCCAATGCATTCCTATGGGAAGGCAGCCCCACAGTAGTGAGAAACCAAAATGGCTGTTTGTCACTACCAGGACATGTCACACACTTAAGGTACATGTCTTATTTCTTACCTACAATGTACTGTGCCCATAGGGCTAGCTAGGGCCTACCTTAGGGGTGACTGACATGTAGTAAAAGGGGGGTCACGGACATGGCACACACTTTAGGTGCCACGTCACAGAGGCAGTAACACTGACCGCACAGGCCCTGCAATGGCAGAGGCCTGAGATAGGTTTGAAAGTCTACTTCGGTGGGTGGTGCAATCAGCGCTGCAAGCCCACCAGTAGCATTTAATTTACCAGCCCTGGGTATATGGGATACCACTTTACAAGGGACTGGCAGGTAAATTAAATAGGCCAAACAGGTGCAGACCAATCTTACCATATTTAACACAGAGAGCACACACACTTTACACTGGACAGCAGTGCTAAAGTGCCCAGAGTCCTAAAACCACCAACACCATTTCAGAAAAAAGGCTAGGAGAAAGGCAAACAGTTTAGGGATGACCCTGCAAAAAGGGCCAAGTCCAACAAATGGAATAGTGGAGGCGAAGGAAGGAAGCAATATGATGAGCAAAGGGATTTAAGGTGGGAAGCTGCACACGAAGAGAAAGCAAGAAAACACATGCAATCACTTTGCAAACTAAAAGAACAAGACAAATGTAATTACCCCTAGGCAAGCAGTGGAACGACAAAAGCCATCAAATTAGAATCTAGTAAAGAATAAATATTCCATACATGTAAAAGCGGGCCAAACAAATAATTGGGAGGAAAACTACTAATTAAGAGAAGGGGAAATGAGACAGGCAAGAAAGCCACTCAAATCAAGAAAAGAAAGCCATCTAATCAGGACCATGAGCCTGACACATAGCCCACTATATGTATATTTTTTTAATGTATTATATATAAAAGTTGTACAATAGATAGCTAAAGAATGCTGTAAATAAAAGATGAAGATGGACAATTCTACAAAATAAGGAGGAGAGAACAAAGTATGCAAGTTCTTCACACCTTTCAAGCATCTGATTTTTAGTATATACATAAATTATAAAATTACATAAAATAAACCAAAAAAAAAGATTTACATAGAGTTAGCCTCATCGAACTTCAATTTCAGTATCCAGGGCTTATTATGTATTCTTCCGTTCTAGACAGGAAGATTATCATCTTCTCACGTCCAAATAGTACCAGGACTGTTGGGTCTGATTTAGAGACTGGTGGACAGGTTACTCCATCACAGGCATGATGGATATTCCGTCCACCATGTTACAAGTACCACTGGATATAACGCACTTGTAATACAGAAGATAGGATATCCATCACGTTTGTGTTGGACTAAATCAACACCAAACTTTAAATCAGGCCCTATGTTAGGCTTTAGAAGATCTGTAGATCAGGAACAGAAGTTAACAATTCAAAAAACAAGGACCAAACAAAGCATTGGAAGGATGTGTTCTTATTTTAGAAATTGTTGAAAGAAGTGTGTTTTTTAGGTGGTTGCTACAGGTGATGAGTGCTATATTTTTGTTTTGCTTCAGGGGCTGAGGTCTCAAGGTTGTAGTAGGCGCCTCACTGAAGCATTGCACCTTAGCAGATGATGTTCAAAATGTGGCAACTTGGAGATATAGAGTGTTCGGGCCTCAGAGACTCCTCGAGTCCCCTAAAATGGAAAGCCAGTTGTGGTGTCCTGGCCTTGGCCTAAATGATTGGGACACAGGACATGCCCCACCGCAATATTATATCAACGAAGAACAATTGCCTATACTGATATTTGGTTAACAAAGAGTTTGCCACCAGAGCAAAGAAAGTTTATCCAAGCTGGGATGTGCTTATAAGTAGCCTTTTATTCGAATATCTCAGTCAAAAAAACAGGGGTATATTTGTATCAATCATATACAGTTTGAACAAAAGCAACATTTTTTGAGTACACTAGAGAAATTGTGGACAGAAAAAATCAATGGAATATTAAAATTCAACATACATGCTAAATCCAGTCATATCACAATCATACCTTACCAATCATACACAAAACACGTACAAAAACAAATACACCCACGACTAGATAGAAATAAATAATCGTGTGATGTATTAGGTCTGCTGCAGTCTATACAAATATATACACAATTGTATTTACAGATGTAAATCAAAAATAAATCAGCAGAATTAAATGTCAAATCAGAAACACTATATACAACAATTTTTTGTAAGCCAGTAATGTGTCACTCTATTCACACTACGGGACAACACCAATGTGAAAGAAGCAGACACTGGACATGGGACGGCCTACGCGTTTCAAATCCCCAGGGTTTGACAGGGATTTTCGTCAGGGCCAAATGATTCTAAAAAAAGAGAGAAAAAAAATTTCTATTGTGTGTCTCTAAAAACTATGTATAGTAATATATCAAGATGCTCCAATGCATTGCCACCCAAGAAGCCTTCAGCTTACCACTATGGAGCATATCCGGAGAGAGGAAAAGCCTGTGTGATGAAAAAAACAACATACAAGGGGCTACATAAGTATGGTGAAGAAATCAAAGAGGATTGAGCTAGCCACTGTCCAGAGTTAAATTTACCTTGAGAGTATCTGTAGGGTTGCGAGTTCAAGTAGAGATGGAATGGGGAGCCTGTAAAAGAGCAACGTCCATTTAGTGTACTAGCGAGACCGGAGTCGGTGCTCATGCGTGGACAAAAGACGGAAGATCTCTTACCAGAGGATCGTGAGAAAATACGTCCTTGAACAGGAACGATGGTTGTAAAAATCCAACACAATTTCTGGAAACAGCCTCTGTTAGACAAGAAGAATAGAAGGCTTGTTTATTCCATGTGCCAGATGTTTGTAGGCATGTATATAAAACATACCGATCCTACCCAGGCTTACCGGTTTAGAGCTCTGCAGGTTTCGATGAATCGGCGTCCCCGCTGGCACTAATCTCCCGCGCATGCGTAGAGTGTGGTGTAACTTGCAGGCTCCTCAATAAATGATACTCTGGTGCGCATGCGTGGCACAGAGACAAGCCGCGAAGGGCTCCCTCAGCAAGAATCCAACAGCGCATCTGTAGCGTCATACACAGCAATTGTCTAACCATATACCATGGTAGAAACAGGCGACTTTCCTAAATTAAAGTTTATAGATCTCTGATATCTCGTTTAATCCTTTGACAGCTGTATCATATTTTACAATTAGGTAGGCTTCCCTTTTGGATAATTTCTGATCCATATCTCCCCCTCGGGCGTCTTTTTCGACACGCGAGATCACAGTCCATTTGAGATCACTTAGCAAGTGGTTACAGCGTTTCCAGTGGTTGACCAATGGGGCGGTGTCAATCCCATTTTTTATTCTGGATTTATGTTGGGTGATTCGGGTCCGAATTTCCTGATTGGTTTTTCCGATGTAGAGTAACCCACACGGACAGGTAATGCCATAGACGACATATTTGGTTCTGCAATTGCTGAAACTGTCATGTTTCCATGATATCCCATGGTGCTGAAAAAGCGATCCCTCGATAGTCAATTCGCAGCAGAGACAAGTGCCACATTTGTGGTGGCCTGTGATGGGTGGTAATCCCATCATCTGTCTTAGCGATGGCTGTTTGTCTTTTTTTATTCCTGCCCTTATCACATGATTACCCACGCTGCTTTCCTTTTTGAATGCGAATAACGGTGGAACTTGCAGGCTATTATCCAAGTTTTTCACGAGATGCCAATTTTGTAGGATGATTTTTTTGAGGTTATTGGCGTTAGGACAGTAGGTGGTTACACAGACTTGCCTATTTGAAATAGATTTATTTTTCCTTTCGAGGAGACTTTCCCTCGGGGTCCATCTGGCCCTCTTCATGGAGTTTCGGACAAGTTTTTTGGGGTATCCCCTGTCACATAATTTGGATACAAGGTTTGCAGCATGAAATTTGTAGTCCTCCTGTAATGAGCAGTTTCTACGAATTCGTAGAAATTGCCCGTAGGGTAAATTTTCCTTTAGGCTTCGCGGGTGATTACTTGAAAAAAGTAATGCCTTATTCCTGTCAGTGGGTTTAGTGAAAAGTGATGTAACTAGTGTACCTTCTAGCGGAAAAACTTCAACATCCAGAAAGGAATTTTTTTCGGCTGAATGTGATATACTAAACTGTATATCTGATGTTCTGTTGTTGAGCCAGTTGAAAAATGATATCAAACTTTCTTCACCTCCAGTCCAAATCATAAAGACATCGTCTATAAAACGCCACCATGTGGTGATGTGTTCTTTAAAAGGGTTGTTATTATGGATGTACTTTTCTTCATAGAGTGACATAAATAATACTGCCAACTCCGGCGCAAAGGGACAACGCATGGCCACCCCCTTTGTTTGGAGGAAAAAGTCGTTTCCGAAACTGAAATAGTTCTTTTTTAAGGCAAAAGATGCCAAATCCACAAGGAATTTTGTAGGTACCTGGACAGGTCTCGGTCGTAGGTCCAGGAAATATTCCAAAACTGCCACAGCCTCATCCTGAGGTATTTGTGTGTAGAGCTGGGTAACATCCAAAGTTACAAGTAGATCTTTTGCTTTTTCAAATTTGATGCCTTCCAGCTTAGTAATAAAGTCCGTTGTGTCTTTTAAATAAGAGACAACTAAGTCCATGAATTGTTTTAGAAAACAGTCTACATACTTTGCAACTGGTTCCAAAAGGGAATCACAACCCGCCACAATTGGTCTGCCTGGTGGTTTTGTTTGATGTTTGTGGACCTTTGGGAGGACATAAAAAAGTGGTACTTTGGGATGTTTATTTCGTAAGTATTCCAGCTCTTTAGGACCTAGGAAGCCTGCCTCAAAACCTTCTTGTAAGATGGGAAACAGAAGGTTTTGGAATTCTAGTGTGGGATCTTTACTAATCTTGCGGTAACACGTTTGGTCATTTAGCTGCCTCAATACTTCAGTAGTATAGTCATTGGTGTCCCAAATGACAATCGATCCGCCCTTATCGGCTTGTTTAATCGTAATTGTGTTGTCATTTCTTAGTGTTGAGAGGGCATTTGTTTCATCCTTGGAAATGTTAAATTTCACAAACTTTTTTTGTTTCTCCATGTCCGTAATGGCTGAGAGGACAGTTCTTTCGAAGGTTACTACTTCCTTTGGTACTTTGTGCCCAGGAGGACAGAATGTGGATTTTTTCCGTAGTCCAGTGACTTCTGAAGGTGTAGAAGAGGGATTGTCCGCAAAAAATGTAGTGAGGCGCAATTTACGACAGAATTCAATGAACTCAGTTTTCATTTTGACAAAGTCCGTATTTTTTGATGGCACAAAAGATAATCCTTTGGATAAAATACTTTCTTCGGCTGTTGTCAATATCCTATCTGAGAGATTAAAGATCGGGGAGACTGCTAGTTTTTGTACTGTTTTTGGCGGGTTGTCATTTCCCACGGTTGGTTGTAACGTTGTCTCCCTCTGGAGCTCGTTTGGCCCCGTCCTAAAAAAGAGTTTGAAGACTGTCCTTGGGGCTGTTGCATTTGGTTCCATTTGCGATTTTTATTATTGCTTGGTCTACTGTTATTAGTATCGCTATCGTCCCCTGAGGAAGAGGTGTCCGAGAATGTGATGAACTTGTTGCGGGATCTACCTCGATTGTCAGACAGATATCTCCTAGAATCTACCTTGGTGTAAAAATCCGGTTGGAGAAATGGGTACACGTTCTCGATTCTAAAATTCTTTTTATCTTTCTCAAATTGATTAGATTTTTGAGTTATAGTGAAATCCTTGAATTCCTGAATCTCTTTGTTGACTTTTTCCAATAATCCCTTGGAATCCGTAATAGTTTGATTATTGCTGATTTCTTCTTCTAATTTTGCGATTTCCTCGAGTTCAGCTTTAGAAATCCTAACCGCTGTTTCAATAGTAAGGACCATAAGGTCCCTAC
Organism: Lissotriton helveticus; assembly: GCF_964261635.1. Taxonomy (NCBI): domain Eukaryota; kingdom Metazoa; phylum Chordata; class Amphibia; order Caudata; family Salamandridae; genus Lissotriton; species Lissotriton helveticus. The sequence continues at coordinate 744,236,484 of NC_136073.1, forward strand.
TACATTTGGTTTCTATAAAGCTGAACCCTTTCTTAAACACCGGGTCCTCAGTAAATATAACGGGGATGGTTTTTATTTGTAGTCCTCCAGGGATGGTGCCTTCACGGAGATGGTTTAGCAAAAAATGACCATGCAGGTCCGTGCGTATCTGTTTCTTTTTAAGTCTTAAGAGTCTGTCAGATTCGTTCTGAGAGGTAGCTGTGGTACTTAGAGAGACAGATGAAAAAATGGGTGGGTCGCTTAGGAGGTTCTTAATATGATTCTCACTATATGCAAAGGTGTCCTTCTCTGCCATATCCTTTGTAATGAGACGTATTAAAATGAATATATCAGGTGTGTACAAACAAACATAAATCAAAACAAATGTGAAAAAACAGGAAACCTCCACCAAAGAAACCGGAGGGAGTGAAAGAGCGGGGAATTTAACCCCTTGCACCTACCGCTAGTAGGATTTACCAAAACCTCGCGAGACTGCTCCCGCTATACACAACCTAAGAACAAATAGGGTCGGCTCTTAATCAGCAAGGCTGAGCCACAATTCTATATCAACGAAGAACAATTGCCTATACTGATATTTGGTTAACAAAGAGTTTGCCACCAGAGCAAAGAAAGTTTATCCAAGCTGGGATGTGCTTATAAGTAGCCTTTTATTCGAATATCTCAGTCAAAAAAACAGGGGTATATTTGTATCAATCATATACAGTTTGAACAAAAGCAACATTTTTTGAGTACACTAGAGAAATTGTGGACAGAAAAAATCAATGGAATATTAAAATTCAACATACATGCTAAATCCAGTCATATCACAATCATACCTTACCAATCATACACAAAACACGTACAAAAACAAATACACCCACGACTAGATAGAAATAAATAATCATGTGATGTATTAGGTCTGCTGCAGTCTATACAAATATATACACAATTGTATTTACAGATGTAAATCAAAAATAAATCAGCAGAATTAAATGTCAAATCAGAAACACTATATACAACAATTTTTTGTAAGCCAGTAATGTGTCACTCTGTTCACACTACGGGACAACACCAACCAACGCAATATTGGCTGCGACAAAATAATTCTCCAGTCGTTCAACCCACTTCTTCCATTTGGCAGCTTGAGAGGGGGGGCTTCCTGTGACTGCGAAAGGCTCCAGATGCGGTACGGTGGCCATGGTGGCAGAGGCACAGACTAACAGATGGCAGGAGATGCTTCACAGGGCACCTGGGGCGGCCGGAAACACTTGAGAATGGGAGCCAGCAGGCAGGAGTGGCTGTTGGCGTTGATCCGCGAGATGCGTGAGGTTTGGCAGGGTCCGTGCTCACGCGAGAAGCGTGAGGAAACGTCGACCGGCCGCGTTGCGGGCCAGGAGTGTGGAGCGTGAGCACACTGCGCATGCGCGGAGGAGTTGATCGGCCGACTGGGATCCTGGGCCGGGACGAGCGGTGCAGCTAGGGCCAGAGGCAGCGCGGAGCAGAGGGGGGCACACGGGGGTACCTGAAGAGGGCGACCAGGGTGACAGCAGCTCGGGAAGCAGTCGGAGGCTCCGACCTGTAACGGTGAGTGGAGCGCCGGGTCCCGGCGAAATGCTCCGTGTAGCTGAGCACGGCGAGGAGCAGCGGAGCACGCTCGGGTCGCGTTGGTGCCGGAAGGGCACGCCGTAGTGCTGTGGGGTGGATCGTAGACCACCTCGTCGCCAGTGTGGTGTCCTGGCCTTGGCCTAAATGATTGGGACACAGGACACTCTGGTTACGGTTAGTGGCTGTAACTAACTTGCCACGCCCAGCTCCCTGGGCCTTTTATTGCCTTCTCTCTGCGTGTCCACGCTTACGCTTGGACCTAACCAAACGCCCCTGCGTTCAAGGGGTGGACCCTATACACACAGTGGGAGGGGGCGTGTGCTCCAGTGGTACACCCCACTGGTAGCAACACTACACCAGTCTAGCAGGTTTAGCGGGTTGTTGTCCTCTAGAGCTATATTGGCTTTATAGCAAAGCTTGATTTGCATTCATCTCATGAAGGCACCAGTAGAGATTACAGACTATAGTAAAGTGTAAAAATGATACTAAAAATAGGTGATCGAATTTGATTGTGGAGGTGGAGAGTGCAGTAATCTAGTGTTGAAGAGAAAAACAGGTTTACTGGCGACCTTGAGCGAAGATTGTTTTCAAAAGAGAGTGAAGAAAGCAGTGCTTAATTTGTGCTGTGGTTGTAGGTGGTGCCCACCAACAATCTTGTTTGGGCATCGGAACCTATTTTTCCTCAAAACATTTTGACCCAGAGCAAGAATGGAAAAAAAATACAAAACGAGTAAAGAAGGCAAAAGAGAAAGACAAAAAAACATGACAAAGGCAGAAACCAGGGATGAGAAAGAACTTGCATAAGTGTGTTGAAGAGGAATGGAGTGTCTGGTGCTGGGTTAAAGAGGCATGTGGATACACATCATCCTAGAAATTGGAAAGGATTTCACAGCAACAGAGGAAGAAAAACTAGAGGTCTCTAATGGTCTCTAATGAACTAGAGGTCTCTAATGAGGGGGAGAGGCGTTGCCCAACTGCTCTCAGAGCAGTGGAAAAGGGAAAAATAAAATGATAATAAAAAGGTTATTATAATTTACTTTTTTCGTTGCTGCAGGGCTGGGTTAGGACGGAGCATGGCTGGTGGCTCAGAGAAGAGGAGTGGACTGTGCACACTAAGGGGTCGATTATGATGGCGGACGGAAGGATGACCGCCGGCCTGGAGTAGGTGGAAAATGCCTTTTTACAGTCCGCCAGCGGCGGTCAGTCCGTCCGCCATATTAGGATGGGATGCAACTAGAACACCGTGTCCTGAAAGGTGAAAGTCAATAGACAATTATAAATAGCATGCACATAGCATTACTAGGGTGGACAAGAAGGAGATTACTTGTTTTTTAGTCAAAAAGTAATTACTCATCTTTATGTGGTAACATTAGTTTCAAGGTCAGACAAATACAGTTAAGAACAGCACTGCATCGATTGTAATGACAACCACATGGAACTTGGTGCAACAAACGTGAATAAAAAAGTGCAAGTGGCGACGCAAGTGAAAGGAAAACAGCGTTGTTGGCGCACTGTGCATAAGGTGCAAACTATTTACAGTGAGTGGCTTAACGGCGCATGTGACATTGTGATATCACAGTGGGCACAGTTGATTTGATTTGAATCTAGAGCCATGGAAAGGAAGTGTGCCTATTGGTCAGGCTGTTAGGTCGACGGCGTTTCGATCCGGAGCATTTCGGATCATCATCAGGACTGGTTGTCTGAATGAGGGAGTGCTTAGAGGATCCTCGATGAGGGGGACCTTGTAACCAACAATTGGAGGGTAACTTAAGGCAGCTTGCGAAGTCTCAGTTTGGCCTAACAACCTGACCCTAGTAATGCTATGTGCATGCTATTTATAATTGTCTATTGACTTTCACCTTTCAGGACACTGTGTTCTAGTTGCATCTTACCTACCCAGTCCTGACTTGGTCTATGGGTTATACTCCTGTCTTGTATATAATATTAGGATGGGAAACACAGTCAAATGTCAGTACGCCGTGGAAGAGCACGCACCGCCGCGGAACTACACCCAACCCCGCGGCGGACGGAACCAATCCAGAGACACCACCATAAGGAATGACGTCTCCGACCGGCCTCTAAATCACAATGGCGGAAAACACACAGCAAATCGCTGCGGAAAAACAACCTGCCTGAACACGGCAGATTCACCACAGTGGAGAGACAACACATTGCAGAGATACCCACCACAAGCAGATCGCCGTCATGGACCCAGCGCTACACGCATTTCCGATACTCTTCGTGCTCCACCTCCAGCAAGTCATGGACCGTCGCCGATGACGACGCAGGTACGCCAACACACCAATTGCTGTCGGAAGGGGAGTACCCTCCGTGGCCGTGATGTGGGGAGGGGGTGGGACATGTTGGGGAAACAGCATTTACGAGATCAACAATATATCAACAATTCAAGGAGACAACCAGGAATGACAACGACAAACCACTACACATGATTTACTTGCTTTATTGCACATAATAGGGGTGTAATCCTAGAGTAGCCAAGAGCATGGGTGCTGGATAGAACAGAGTAGGTACATCAGAGGTAGCACATGAGAGGGCACAATGCAGTATCAGAACAGCAACAGGGCAGCGTACATAACAGGGCAGGTACATCAGAGGCAGCACATGAGAGGGCACAATGTAGTATCAGAACAGCAACAGGGCAGTGTCCATAACAGAGCAGGTACATCAGAGGCAGCACATGAGAGGGCACAATGCAGTATCAGAACAGCAACAGGGCAGTGTCCATAACAGAGCAGGTACATCTGAGGCAGCACATGAGAGGGCACAATGCAATATCAGAACAGCAACAGGGCAGCGTTCATAACAGAGCAGGTACATCTGAGGCAGCACATGAGAGTGGCTAAGTGCATCAACAGTCCATGGCAAGGCACAGGTACATCTGAGGCAGCACATGAGAGGGCACAATGCAGTATCAGAACAGCAACAGGGCAACGTTCATACCAGAGCAGGTACATCTGAGGCAGCATATGAGAGGGGCTAAGTGCATTAACAGTCCATGACAATGCACAGGTACATCTGAGGCAGCACATGAGAGGGGCTTAGTGCATCAACAGTCGATGGCAAGGCACAGGTACATCTGAGGCAGCACATGAGAGGGGCTAAGCACATCAACAGTCCATGGCAAGGCACAGGTACATCTGAGGCAGCACATGAGAGGGGGAACGAGCATCAACAGTCCATGACAAGGCACAGAGCAGGTACATCTGAGGCAGCACATGAGAGGGGCTGAGTGCATCAACAGTCCATGGCAAGGCACAGAGCAGGTACATCAGAGGCAGCACATGAGAGGGCACAATGGAGTATCAGAACAGCAACAGGGCAGCGTTCATAACAGAGCAGGTACATCTGAGGCAGCACATGAGAGGGGCTAAGTGCATCAACAGTCCATGGCAATGCACAGGTGCATCTGAGGCAGTACATGAGAGGGGCTAAGTGCATCAACAGTCCATGGCAAGGCACAGGTACATCTGAGGCAGCACATGAGAGGGGCAACAAGCATCAACAGTCCATGGCAAGGCACAGAGCAGGTACATCTGAGGCAGCACATGAGAGGGGCTGAGTGCATCAACAGTCCATGGCAAGGCACAGGTACATCTGAGGCAGCACATGAGAGGGGCTAAGTGCATCAACAGTCCATGGCAAGGCACAGAGCAGGTACATCTGAGGCAGCACACGAGAGGGCACAATGCAGTATCAGAACAGCAAAAGGGCAGCGTTCATAACAGAGCAGGTACATCTGAGGCAGCACATGAGAGGGGCTAAGTGCATCAACAGTCCATAGCAAGGCACAGAGCAGGTCCAACTGAGGCAGCACATGAGAGGGGCTAAGTGCATCAACAGTCCATAGCAAGGCACATGTACATCAGAGGCAGCACATGAGAGGGCACAATGCAGTATCAGAACAGCAACAGGGCAGCGTTCATAACAGAGCAGGTACATCAGAGGTAGCACATGAGAGGGCCCAATGCAGTATCAGAACGGCAACAGGGCAGCGTTCATAACAGAGCAGGTACATCTGATGCAGCACATGAGAGGGGCTAAGTGCATCAACAGTCCATAGCAAGGCACAGGTACATCTGAGGCAGCACATGAGAGGGGGAACGAGCATCAACAGTCCATGACAAGGCACAGAGCAGGTACATCTGAGGCAGCACATGAGAGGGGCTGAGTGCATCAACAGTCCATGGCAAGGCACAGAGCAGGTACATCAGAGGCAGCACATGAGAGGGCACAATGCAGTATCAGAACAGCAACAGGGCAGCGTTCATAACAGAGCAGGTACATATGAGGCAGCACATGAGAGGGGCTAAGTGCATCAACAGTCCATGGCAATGCACAGGTACATCTGAGGCAGCACATGAGAGGGGCTAAGTACATCAACAGTCCATGGCAAGGCACAGAGCAGGTACATCAGAGGCAGCACATGAGAGGGCACAATGCAGTATCAGAACAGCAACAGGGCAGCGTTCATAACAGAGCAGGTACATATGAGGCAGCACATGAGAGGGGCTAAGTGCATCAACAGTCCATGGCAATGCACAGGTACATCTGAGGCAGCACATGAGAGGGGCTAAGTACATCAACAGTCCATGGCAAGGCACAGAGCAGGTACATCAGAGGCAGCACATGAGAGGGCACAATGCAGTATCAGAACAGCAACAGGGCAGCGTTCATAACAGAGCAGGTACATCTGAGGCAGCACATGAGAGGGGCTAAGTGCATCAACAGTCCATGGCACAGAGCAGGTACATCTGAGGCAGCACATGAGAGGGGCTGAGTGCATCAACAGTACAGGGCAAGGCACAGGTACATCTGAGGCAGCACATGAGAGGGGGAAAGAGCATCAACAGTCCATGGCAAGGCACAGAGCAGGTACATCTGAGGCAGCACATGAGAGGGGCTGAGTGCATCAACAGTCCATGGCAAGGCACAGAGCAGGTACATCTGAGGCAGCACATGAGAGGGGCTGAGTGCATCAACAGTCCATGGCAAGGCACAGGTACATCTGAGGCAGCACATGAGAGGGCACAATGCAGTATCAGAACAGCAACAGGGCAGCGTTCATAACAGAGCAGGTACATCTGAGGCAGCACATGAAAGGGGCTAAGTGCATCAACAGTCCATGGCAATGCACAGGTACATCTGAGGCAGCACATGAGAGGGGATAAGTGCATCAACAGTCCATGGCAAGGCACAGGTACATCAGAGGCAGCACATGAGAGGGGCTAAGTGCATCAACAGTCCATGGCAAGGCACAGGTACATCTGAGGCAGCACATGAGAGGGGGAACGAGCATCAACAGTCCATGGCAAGGCACAGAGCAGGTACGTCTGAGGCAGCACATGAGAGGGGCTGAGTGCATCAACAGTCCATGGCAAGGCACAGGTACATCTGAGGCAGCACATGAGAGGGGCTAAGTGCATCAACAGTCCATGGCAAGGCACAGAGCAGGTACATCTGAGGCAGCACATGAGAGGGCACAATGCAGTTTCAGAACAGCAACAGGGCAGCGTTCCTAACAGAGCAGGTACATCTGAGGCAGCACATGAGAGGGGCTAAGTGCATCAACAGTCCATAGCAAGGCACAGGTACATCTGAGGCAGCACATGAGAGGGGGAACGAGCATCAACAGTCCATGGCAAGGCACAGAGCAGGTACATCTGAGGCAGCACATGAGAGGGCACAATGCAGTATCAGAACAGCAACAGGGCAGCGTTCATAACAGAGCAGGTACATCTGAGGCAGCACATGAGAGGGGCTAAGTGCATCAACAGTCCATGGCAAGGCACAGAGTAGGTACATCAGAGGCAGCACATGAGAGGGCATAATGCAGCATCAGAACAGCAACAGGGCAGCGTTCATAACAGAGCAGGTACATCTGAGGCAGCACATGAGAGGGGCTGAGTGCATCAACAGTCCATGGCAAGGCACAGGTACATCTGAGGCAGCACATGAGAGGGGGAACGAGCATCAACAGTCCATGGCAAGGCACAGAGCAGATACATCTGAGGCAGCACATGAGAGGGGCTGAGTACATCAACAGTCCATGGCAAGGCACAGAGCAGGTACATCAGAGGCAGCACATGAGAGGGCACAATGCAGTATCAGAACAGCAACAGGGCAGCGTTCATAACAGAGCAGGTACATCTGAGGCAGCACATGAGAGGGGCTAAGTGCATCAACAGTCCATGGCAATGCACAGGTACATCTGAGGCAGCACATGAGAGGGGCTAAGTGCATCAACAGTCCATGGCAAGGCTGAGGCAGCACATGAGAGGGGCTGAGTGCATCAACAGTCCATGGCAAGGCACAGGTACATCTGAGGCAGCACATGAGAGGGGCTAAGTGCATCAACAGTCCATGGCAAGGCACATAGCAGGTACATATGAGGCAGCACATGAGAGGGCACAATGCAGTTTCAGAACAGCAACAGGGCAGCGTTCATAACAGAGCAGGTACATCTGAGGCAGCACATGAGAGGGGGAACGAGCATCAACAGTCCATGGCAAGGCACAGAGCAGGTACATCTGAGGCAGCACTTGAGAGGGCACCATGCAGTATCAGAACAGCAACAGGGCAGCGTTCATAACAGAGCAGGTACATCTGAGGCAGCACATGAGAGGGGCTGAGTGCATCAACAGTCCATGGCACAGAGCACGTACATCAGAGGCAACACAAGTACGTGGGTCAAGTGCACCGTACCAAGGACAATAATAATGCAAGGCTGGTTACAATGGACAATCTAGACACCAAGTCAAATGACATGTGAGTGATGGGAGCTACACCTCACAGCACAGAATCTGGTGGACTGCTTGACCTAGTCGCCTCGGACACACTGCCAGCACCAGAAACAGGAGTGTGAGACAGAGACACAGCTCTAGTGACTGATACATGAGCTACAGACCCAGACACACTGCCAGCCCCAGAAACAGGAGTGTGAGACACAGCCACAGCTCTAGTGACTGACACATGAGCCATAGACCCAGACACACTGCCAGCATCAGAAACAGGAGTATGAGACACAGCCACAGATGTAGTGACTGACACATGAGCCATAGACCCAGACACACTGCCAGCCCCAGAAACAGGAGTGTGAGACACAGCCACAGCTCTAGTGACTGGCACATGAGCCATAGACCCAGACACACTGCCAGCACCAGAAACAGGAGTGTGAGACACAGCCACACCTCTAGTGACTGACACATGAGCCATAGACCCAGACACACTGCCAGCACCAGAAACAGGAGTGTGAGACACAGTCACACCTCTAGTGACTGACACATGAGCCATAGACCCAGACACACTGCCAGCACCAGAACAGGAGTGTGAGACACAGCCACACCTTTAGTGACTGACACATGAGCCATAGACCCAGACACACTGCCAGGACATGTCCCTGTACAGTGACCAACAAATACCATTCCAGCATCTGAGACATGAGTGTGGCGGACACACACAGTGCCAGTACCTGAAACAGGAGAGGGCACAACTGACACAGTGCTACTACATGAGGCATGACAGCGAACAACAGACACAGTGCCACTATCTGACACATGAGAGTGAACTGCAGCTGACCCACTAGGACCACTGAAATGATGAAACTATGGGCCAGGGGGCAGGGTGGCTCTGGGAGCTGAGGACAGCTGTACTGGAGCGACATTGGGGTGGTCAGGTGTCACTGGTGTGTGTCTCCGTTTCTTTGGGATATGTAGGGGCACACAGGACATGACTGGACTGGTAAGTGGATTGGCCGCATCAGAAACATCACCCATCAAAGGTTATTCATGTGCTGGTGGGGGTCTGCTCTCTGGGGACGTGCTGGACCCTGCTTGACGTTTGCTGTGGCACTGCCTTCTGCCCTCTGCATCATGTGTAATGGGGGATGCAACAACAGTGTACTCCTTCCTCTGCCTCGGCGGGGTGTGGATGGGAGTAGAGGTATGGGGGGACTCCACCGCTGACACATGTGTTTTATGTTCCTTCAACAACATTAGCCTCAGGGCAGCCAGGGGTGATGTATGTCTGTCCTTGATGGAGCTTGTGTCCATGGGAGAACCCTTGGGCCTGGGATGTGCCTTGGCCGTAGGAGGTGTCCTGTCTCTGGTATGTCCCTGATCCCTGGGCGGTGCCCTGTCCCTGGGAGTAGGCTTGTCCTTTGTAGTGTCCCTGTCCATTGTAGTGTACCTGTCCTTTGAAGCGACCTTGTCCTTGGGAGTGTCCCTGGCCTTGGAAGCTGCCCTTTCCTTTGTAGTGCCCTTGTCCTTGTGAGTGTCCCTGGCCTTGGGAGGTGCCCTTTCCTTTGTAGTGTCCTTGTCCTTGTGAGTGTCCCTGGCCTTGGGAGGTGCCCTTTCCTTTGTAGTGTCCTTGGTAGTGTCCCTGGCCTTGGAAGGTGCCCTTTCCTTTGTAGTGTCCTTGTCCTTGTGAGTGTCCCTGGCCTTGGGAGGTGCCCTTTCCTTTATAGTGTCCTTGGGAGTGTCCCTGGCCTTGGGAGGTGCCTTTTCCTTTGTAGTGTTCTTGTCCTTGGGAGTGTCCCTGGCCTTGGGGGTTGCCCTTTCCTTTGTAGTGTCCTTGTCCTTGGGAGTGTCCCTGCCCTTGGGAGCTGCCCTTTCCTTTGTAGTGTCCTTGTCCTTGGGAGTGTCCCTGGCTTTGGGAGTACCTTTGGAGGGGGATGCTTGTGTTACATGTGAATCCCTGTCCCCCAACACCCCTTGAAGATCCTGTGTGTCAACTCTAGGGTAGCTGATGTTGTGTTTGGTCATACATTTCCTTGTCCTAGGGGATGGTGTCTGTGCCCTCCGTGCCCTGCCTTTCTCCCTGTGGCTGCTTCTAGTGCAATAACCCAAAAATGAGGCCTGCTCTGAAATGTCACTCTCCCCTGAGACATCAAGTGGTGTGGATGGGGGAACTGAAGTAGAACCTTGTCCATGCGACTGTACAATGGCTGCAGACACTGTGTTTGCTAATGACTGAACTGTTCTGTGGAGACCAGCAACATCGCCATGCATCCCCTCCATGAATGCTACCACCTGCCCCAACTTCCTATCGTGGTCTTGGAATGCATTGATCATGTTGGTCTGCCCTACACACAGCTGTCGCAGCAGATCAACAGCCTCAGCACAAAGTGCACTTTGTGTCACAGGGGCAGGGGCAGCGGTGCCTGCACCGAAGGCAGCTCTGCTCCCCCTACTCTGGCGAGCACGAGCAGTACTTGTTGTAGTTGGTGGCAGCGTGGGCCCTGCGTGCTGTGTACCGACTGAAGGTGTTGATTGCCCACTCCCTGTGTCTACCAACAGTGCAGACTCACCAACACTGTCTGAAGATGAGGACGATGGTGTATCCACATGTGACTCCTCAGGGACAGTTCTGTCCCCCTCTCCGGGGCTGCTCTCTTCAGTCTCAGTCTGCGTGTGTATGATCTCGGCTCCGGAAGCATTGGCACCACTCATCTCAGTCGTCTGTTGTTCAGTGCCCTTTGCCAAATCTGAAAGTGAGAGAAAAGAGGTTTACCTAAGTGCCACACTCACGTACTGAAGGTTACAAAATCACAACTTTCCTCACAGTCGACTAACATGTAACACCCATCCTGCACACGAACCACCCCTAACAGACATCCTCATGTCGAAGAACCGTGGGTGCCTGTGAAACATGTACATCAAACAAACAGGGCAAGTGCATGCATACCACCTCACATGTGATGCCATGGGACCACAGACCTCAACGGCATGTCCTGGGACCCTGCACTACAATGCAACTGGTATGTCTACCTGGCGGACATGGATGCCAACGCTCACTCCGCTAATGGCACCAACATGCAATTGCAGCACAACATATAAACCACAGATGTCACTACTGTGACCTGAGCAGCAATAAATCCATGCACTCACAAGTCACAAACCCATTCAGTGTGCTTACCGCTAGCTTGCTGTTGATCCCCTCTCAGCCGTGCGGACAGGTCAGGATGCGTCACAGCTATGATACGGTGCATTAGAGGGGTCATGGTACGTCGTGCAAGCTGGGTTGATCTTGGAATAAAGCCCAGTGTCATCTCCGCCACATTCTTGCTGAGCCTGGAGATGTCGTCCCAGCGCTTGTGGCAGTGTGTGTGTCGTCTATTGCACACCCCCACTGCCCGTACATCACGTGCTATGGTCCTCCACACGGCCTTGCGAAGGTGCAGCTTGACCTACCATGATGGGAGACAAGAGGGGAAGGTCAGTGGACAGTTGGACATTCACAAACATAATAGCAACACGTATCTTTCAGCAGCCATGCACAGTCAGACCCTCCAGTTTATCGCGATTTCGCGATTCACGAAAAAAATCACGAAATCTGCAGATTACCGCGATGGCCGCGATATTTACAAAAAAGTGTCTCTACCGGGAGACAGCAAAACAAACAATGCCTTTTATTGGCTGCGTGACGCCCCCACCCCCACTCGTGTGTGTCAGCAGCTTTCCGGGACACACACAGACAGTCAGTTTTTGAGCTGCCAGCCGCACCTGAGTACTTCACAGGTCATTAAAAGACCTTTCACTTGGCCTCCATTGGATTACCCGGGCTCACGGGGCATTCTTGCAGCAGACTTCTCAGGAAATGGGCTGTGCGCTCGGGCCGAGGGTTCTGTAAACAGGGCTCAGCGGACTTTTCAGCTCTAGTCTGCAGCTGAACTTTTAATATAACCGAGGAGGGTTTTTCGCGCTGCTTTTTAAATATATCAACACTAGTGCATTTGTGTGCTTTAGACTTTTCACTGTACATAGCAAAACAAGAACAGACGCCTGACAACAGTAACATGATACGTACAATGTAGGGATGTTTTTTTATATTTCATACGGTCTTGTTGACCGCTATTTAAAATTACAATATGATGACGGCAAGATAAGGTTCCTGAGACAGAGATGGGGCCACAGGAACGCATACTGCATGCCTCACGGGCTGTCGGCATATATCCAACACTGGTGTAATTATTTAAACCTTGGTAACATAGTCATAGAATATATGTGTAACCAAGACAACATACTTCTTAAAGAGGGTGACATCACCACACCCATCCCCTAAAAGACTGATGTTGCCTCCCCAATGCTATATTCAACTGCCTTTAGATTGTTGGAGCTGTTCCCTGGACAAGTTCACAAGGATATTTATTGCGTTGTCCAGCACCTCTGACTCAGTCAGACACTCCAGGTAGGTCCTAGACCGTACAATCAGGATCTCATTGCGGACATTCAAGACACCTGGGAGCCCAGATAGTACATTTGAGACCGTGTGCTAGACAAATTGTCTTTTGATGGATCGCCGTGTGACGATGATGTTCCATCCTTTCTGGACTGTTCCTTCAGTGGTTCTTGAGATTTCCTAGTAATTTTTTCATTATTGCCATATGTACAGCGGTGTTGAATGCTGACTGACATCCAGTGACCGTTTCCACCTGTGATGCACTGCTAAAATTTCTTGGAGAACGGGGCTCTACTAAGGCTTCCACTCATACTTTGGGGGTATGCAAATCTTGACCCTATCCAGAGAGCAGAAAATAGATTTATTAGATCCTTGCTCTCTGTACCGCAGTCAACTCCAACGTACTCTATCCACAAAGAGGTGGGCTTACCCTATCTGTCAGACACACTGAGCCTAGCCCCTCTGACCCTGTGGTTGAAAATGTGGTTGAACGAAGACCTCCCCTTAAATCATAGAATTTTACATGATGTCCTAGCGCTCGATAAACACAGCAGCATTCCTTGGCTTTCGTATTTGGCCAAATCGTTCTTAGACCTGGGTCGCCCTGAACTTTTTTCATTCCCTGAGAAAATTAGGGCCCAGGATATAGACTACATAAAAAAGTCCTTTATGGACAGGAAGGAAGAGCGCCGTGAGGCTCATGTATTGATGAAACCAACAGTTAGGGCTCATAGCCTCCTGGTTAGTACATCTTCGCTCGCATCTTACCTTAGCTTCGTTACTTTCCCTTACCACAGGTTTTTATTAACAAAGTTTAGATTTAACCTGTTACACCTTTGTCTAGGTTCTTTTAAGAGCTGGCAGAAACCAGATTTAGCCTCCCCTTGTAGCTGCGACCATTTCTCAGTGCAGGACACAATGCATTTCGTAATGTTTTGCAGTTTGTATCATGAGCAGAGGAAAAAATATTTGTTGCCAATCCTGAAAGAAGCCGTCTTCACACAGGTGCGCCCGGCGCTGCTCTATTTACAACTTCTGTCAAACCCTCGCATCTCCTTCTGCACTGCTAATTTTTTGGTGGCCGCAGCAAGGGCGAAAGCTGCCGGCCATATTTCGCCTTAAAAGTAATGGTTCTATAATGTTCCTTTTTGACATGAAACGTATTTATATTTTAATTATGCACATAGTTTTTCTAATTGTATAGCATGCCTGCTGCTTTTAAGATCATCATGGAACATGTATTTTATGTGATGTTTTTGTGTGTTCGTTTATTTGTATGACTTGAAAAAAGTCGAATAAAAATATTCTGACTGACTGACACTCATACTTTGTTGAGGATGCAGCTGGGTGCACGCAGGGCGAAACTCAGGGGACAGCATCTTAGTCAGACCCTCCAGTTTATCGCGATTCACGAAAAAATCGCGAAATCGGCAGATTACCGCGATGGCCGCCATAATAACCATATTGGCCGCGATATTTACAAAAAAGTGTCTCTACCGGGAGACAGCAAAACAAACAATGCCTTTTATTGGCCCTGCGCCGCCCCCCCCCCCACTCGTGTGTGTTAACAGCTTCCCGGGACACACACAGACAGTCAGTTTTTGAGCTGCCAGCCGCACCCGAGTACTTCACAGGTCATTAAAAGACCTTTCACTTGTTAATGAGGCTTTGTTTTTCACGCCCCCGCCTGTTATCCTCGGCTCTGGCAGGTGTCAGGGGCTTGCGGTGGTTTTGGGGTTGGTGTGTGTCATTGCACGAGAAGCCAACCCCCTGGGTCCTCCCATTAGGGGCATATTTTTCTTTTATGGCTGGAAGGGGGGCCACATTCTTTTTATCCTTTCCAGGCCGGGCCCCCTGGTTACGACCTGTGAAGCACCTCGTTGTGGGTGTCATGAGTTGCACGGGGGGCGGCCCCGTCCGCAGTCTAGACTCGCAGCGGGGCTTCTAAGCCCTGGCACGGCCCTCCCTTAAACAAATGCAATATTAATTGAATGGTGGCGGTATTTAATTTCTTAATGCGCTCTCGCCACCGCAGGAAGGAAACGCAGGAATTATCGCCTCAAATGTAGTCAATAAAGTGTAAAGTTGCTATTTACCCTATCTTATGGAACATGCTTCATACATGCACTCCAGAGTAATTAAACTGATCTAGCAGAAAAAAGGGCGTTACATAAAGCGAGAAATTGTTCTTCCTTTCTCTCCGCAAGACTACAAGTGGAACCCTCCTTTCTTTCCCATATGCCCCTTGTTGCAGGTCACCAAGAGACCCTAAGGCCCAGATTTACTAACTTTCACCTATAGCAAAAAAAATGCCCAGCATCTGATTTAGTAAGAGTTGCATGGCACTGATGCCGCAATCACAACCCAGAAGCATGGCATCTCTGATGCAAAGGTAACTACAAAGTCTATTATGTCAGCTCCAAAGGAATTTCCACAACTCGTAGATTTTTCAGACACTCACTCCCAGCCACAGATCTTGGTTGAATCCATCATGTTCTTTAGCCCACGGCCCTCCCTAGGAACAGGACTCATTTTCGCATCATTTGTACTCTGCGCCTGCCCTTCGGATCCTAGGCAGGAGCCATGACTTCAGAGGCAGGAGAGCTTTGGGGGCAGAAACCAGACATGCAGGGGGGGTCAGGTGTGGGTGAGTGCCTGTCACTCAATCCCTGCATTGCATCCGCACTGGGGCGGCCCTGATGGAGAAAGGAATGTTCTCCCCGATTCTGGGTACACGGATGGAGGAGGCCTGTTGTCTTGTTTTGTCTTTATTTCACTTCTTAGGAGGGCACAGGTCCTAAAAAACCGAAGTGGGGGGGTCTAACCAAGTTAGGCAGCATAGCGCGTGACATCACATCGAGTGACATCATTGAACGCGACATGGCACGTCACATCACAGGAAGTGGCATCAAGACCCAGGACCTCACAGGAATTGACATCACAAAATGTGAAACAAAATTTTAGACCTCACACTTCTGTTTAGCCCAACTGGCAGATGAAGAATTGCAATTCCAAGGGATAACAGCCTTCACCTGTGGGCTGCTTCCTCTATTCCATATTCCAGATTGCCTAATCAAAGTGGAATACTCTGTTAAACAGTTTCCATTGATTTAAGGCTGAAAATGAATGCTTATGAGTAAAATAAGGTGCCGCTAAAATGCCGCTAAATTTCCATATTTGTGCCGCTAAATTTCCATATTTGTGCCGCTAAATTTGCGAATCCATGCCGCTATATCCTGGGGGGTCAGTACAACACATGTGAAGGTCCCACAGCACACCGCCAAGCTAGCAGAAGCCAGGAGTCAGTGACCACCTCATGCACACCAACATGTCCCCCTCTGCACTTACCACCTGTCCGGGGGCACCGTAGAGCCGTTCATAGTGGCGGAGCACACCGTCCACAAGGATCTCCAGCTCCGCTGCGGTGAAGGGACGAGACCGGATCTCTCGCAATCTCGACATGGCAAGGTCCGGGACTGTGGCACTACAGCAGTAGTTGTTGGATAGCTCAGCAGCAGCAGGTCGAGGTGATGGGTGCAGGCAGCAGTTGTTGGATAGCTCAGCAGCAGCTGGTCGAGGTGATGGGTGCAGGCAGCAGGTGTTGGATAGCTCAGCAGCAGCAGGTGGAGGTGATGGGTGCAGGCAGCAGTTGTTGGATGGCTCAACAGCAGCAGGTCGAGGTGATGGGTGCAGGCAGCAGTTGTTGGATAGCTCAGCAGCAGCAGGTCGAGGTGATGGGTGCAGGCAGCAGTGGCTGGAAGCAGTGAATGTGTGGTGCTGAAATTCACACATTTATAGCGCCCTGAGCTCACATTAGTGGCACACGTCTGCAGCAATTGGTTTTCCCGGGATGCCTCATTCAAAATGAACCAATGACTGGACCTGGTGTGGCGGTGCACGGCTTCCGCTATTTTTGAATGAGCTTACGCGGCCCGTGTTACCTGTCACCATTGGCTACATGTGCACGGACCGTCACGGTCACACACCGGCAACCGCATGTGCGCGCTACCGCGATGGTGCATCATTTGAAATTATTCACTCACTGGCGTCGCTATGGCGGAGCACGCATTCCACGGGGGCAGGGCAGGCTAACCCATACATTTGAATATGCAATTGTAAATGGCATTTGGTACCCCCCCTTACAGTCACATTGCAGCACCCACCGCAGACCGCCGGGTGCTGCCCAGTCACCCACCGCCAGCACCCGGCGGTGGTTGTCCGGGTAGCACCCGGCGGTGGGTGACCGGGTAGCACCCGGCGGTGGGTGACCGGACTGGGCCATCCATGCAAGGGTGACCTCAATGCACAGGGCGCTCACTCACCGCCAGCACCGGCGGTGGGTGACCGCCCAGCACCCGGTGGTGGGTGACCGGCCTGGGCCAGCGGTGGGTGACTGGGCAGCACCCAGAGTGTGTGTGACCGGCCTGGGCCATCCATGTCAGGGTGACCTCAATGCACAGGGCGCTCACTCACCGCCAGCAGCCGGCGGTGGGTGACTGGGCAGCACCCGGCGGTGGGTGACCGGCCTGGGCCATCCATGCAAGGGTGACCTTAATGCACAGGGCGCTCACTCACCATCAGCACCCGGTGGTGGGTGACTGCCCAGCACCCGGCGGTGGGTGACCGGCCTGGGCCGGTGGTGGGTGACCGGGCAGCACCTGGCGGTGGATGACCGGGCAGCACCCGGCGGTGGGTGACTGGCCTGGGCCATCCATGCCAGGGTGACCTCAATGCACAGGGAGCTCACTCACCGCCAGCAGCCGGCGGTGGGTGACCGGGCAGCACCCAGCGGTGGGTGACCAGCTTGGGCCATCCATGCCAGGGTGACCTCAATGCACAGGGCGCTCACTCACCGCCAGCACCCGGTGGTGGGTGCCCGCCCAGCACACGGTGGTGGGTGACCGGCCTGGGCCGGCGGTGGGCGACCATTCAGCACCCGGCGGTGGATGACCGGGAAGCACCCGGCGGTCTGCGGTAGGTGCTGCAATGTGACTGTAAGGGGGGTACTAACTGCCATTTCCACTTGCATATTCAAATGTATGTGTTAGCCTGCACCGCCCAGGCGGAATGCGTGCTCCACCATTGCGATGCCAGTGAGTGATGTTTTTCAAAAGATGCACCGTCGCGGTAGTGCACACATGCGTTTTGCGGGGTGTGACCGTGATGGTCCTTGACCATGCAGCATATGTCATGCACAATTGCAGTATCAAGGATCATCTTCTATGTTGGGGGAAGGCGTACTGAGGTTCTGAAAATCTGAATTCATATAATAATTCTGGACTCGAGAAATAAAACTTTGTCGAAATATGACGAATTTGGTATCAAAAGACCGAGAATGATGAGTACATCATGTACCTGAATTTTCGGTGTGCTCGAGTGACGATTTCACCTCGAAATCGTCATTTACATTCTGAACCCTTGGCTCCCATTTATATGTTGCCCTCTACATAGGCCTTAATCCAGTTGAATTTGATTCCACAAGGACACATACTCCTTAATCGACTTCTCCCTGACCTCAGTACAAGTTAGAACCATTGCCCCAGGCCGAACTCGTTAGGTCAGTTCCCTCCCATTGGCCGAGCAAGATAGCATCTAGGCTCAACCGGCCATAAAACCATTACAGCGCGCACACCTGCCATATCTCGCTCACATCTTTCCTCCACTCCTTTGCTTCACTTACTTTATGATGGGGAGGTGACCGTTTTTATTGGGGGTCCAGCGATATCTGATGAAATGTTGGGCCTTGCCGGATGATTTGTTATGGGCAGCACGACGTGAAATATGTACATGTCATCATGACTCTGCTTTTCTTTTGTAACCAGTAACTATAAACGACATACTACGAATTCAAAGAATGTTTGCCCAAGGCCGAATATCATGTATAAAGAGAGAAGCCTGACTTCGTGAAAGTGTGCAGTCTCCTGAGAATATACCCGTGTTGTACTTCTAGGACCCTGTTACCTTGGTTGCAGCCAATAAACAAATCTTTGACTTCACCTAGAAGACTCTGAGTTTCTGTAGGTCTGCATCAGGAAGAACCCGAGGTCTCTGGGTGTTGATTCCCTGACACCGCTGGGTTACCGGTTCTGTGCCGGTTCTTAAAAACCCAGTACCTCAGTTGGCGCCCAGCGTTTGGGGCGATTCCACTGGTACCAGTCAGCCTGAAGATCGTGAGGAGCTTCGTGTGGAAATTCCGGAGGAGGGCCCACCACCTCATCGACCCCTGCATGTCGACGTGGTCCGAAGGTCTTTGCTGCGAGGTTCCCCGCTTCCCGACGGCTACAAGGACTGCTGCCCTGGCTGTCGCCCTGATGTTGGACCCTTGAAGTTTTTGGTAGAGCGAAACACTGAGACGAGTCTTCTGGTGACGCCATCGATATTTTTCAGTTAAGTATAAGTGGAGCGTCTCCCAGTCCTTAGTTGGACTTACTTTGTGGTATCTTTGGGATACAAAAGGTTTTATATTGGTACTTGCAAGCACCATAACCGAAGGACTCGTGTATTCACGAGAAATATCGTAATCGATAATCCTTTGAAGTTTTGGAACTAGACTAGAGAGCGAGGATGCCTAGTCTTAGACTTGGGAATTTATTTTGTCTTGGTAATAATAGGGACTCCCGATTGGAGGACTCATGTCCGGTTCCTCCAGTTGGAACTCCGACTTACGAGCTATATGTAAAGCATGGGGTAGGCCCCATCACTTACAACGAAGTATGGATTAAATACACTAGGAAAGATGGTGTTTTAAAATGGCCCCAATATGGTAGTTTTGATTCTGAAATCTTAGACAACCTTGAAGTTAAACTCTTTAAAAAGAAAGCCCGGCCGGCGATGTTTGACTCTTTTCGCTTATGGCGTAAAGAAGCAAAACAAAAAGAAATTAAATTAGCTAAGAAAAATAAGAGAGAAGGGGGACTTTCAGTAATGCAAGCTGCAGTGCAGTTTAAAGATAATGAGGAAGAGCAGATAAATGAGCAGTTGCACAGGCAACGTAAACTGGCAATAGATAAGTGTTATCCAGTTTTGCCGTCTCTTCAGCAAGAGGCAGCAAAAGAGCGTGAAAAAGACCCATTAATGTCGCAATTATTAACTTCACCACCCCCCTATGCGCAGAATGCCACAGCACCGCCGCAACCTTTAGTTGCGCAAACTACGCCTCCTGTTCCTCACCAGCTGTTCTTCAGCTGGCTCCTACTTCTTCGGTGCAGCCTCCTCCAGGCCCACCGACCACTTCTGTTTCACCTGTGTTTTTGCCTACTGTACTTTTTACGTCTCCTAATGCTCCCTCTACAATTTT
Source organism: Lissotriton helveticus (assembly GCF_964261635.1). Classification (NCBI taxonomy): domain Eukaryota; kingdom Metazoa; phylum Chordata; class Amphibia; order Caudata; family Salamandridae; genus Lissotriton; species Lissotriton helveticus. The sequence continues at coordinate 744,256,561 of NC_136073.1, forward strand.
GCCTAGTGCCCCCTCTATTTCCCCTGATAACTCTTCTGTTATCTCTACCCCTACCTTATCACACCCCGTTCTTCCACCTATTGTTCCTTCAGTTTCACCTTCTATTCGGCAGAAAATGGCCAGCACTGTTACTAACTTTCTTTTACCGCTTTTCGGGTCGCCTACTACGACCCCTAACATAGGAAGAAGACAGTTGCGAAGTCAACTGCCTGACTATCAAGAGAGAGACTCACTGAATAGTTTAGCTCGGAAATGGATCTTGGACACTGCAAGATATGATTTACAGTCTGTTATAGAAGTCTTCCATCAATGGGAAGCAGCAACCCAGAGATACGTTTTCGAACAGATGTGTGTTTTCCTTTGCGAGGAATTAGAAGACAATGATCAGGAATGCATCCCACAAGAGATGTGTCGTGTACGGTTTAAGTTTGGAGAGGGTATGATTGTAGGTCCCGATGTGGAAAAAGCAGTTGAAATGTTGTTATCATATCGAAGTAAGGGAAGCAGTTCTGGGTCACCATCGGAATCTAGTGCATCTAGTAGGAAAAAGGCACGCCAATACCCTATGAGAGAAGTTCCCCCACAATGGAGAGAGGGTGACACAGCCGCTAACCCACCTATTCTGCCACATTTCCAACGAGTATGGGTACATGTCCCATGGAAGCGAGCTGAAGTTTTAGCACTCAAACAAACATTACCAGATCCACGTAAAAATCCTGCAGGGTACTATAAAGAATTGTCACAAACTGCTGGGTCATGTATAATGAATTTAGCCGATATCGATATGCTATTTGGGAACGTTGTTCCACAGCCTTTATGGGGTAAAATTCGTCATGTAGATCATGACCAGGAATTAGGTGACACGTGGGCTAATATTGCTGCTACAGATGCCCGCCAAGTTGGTGGTGCCAAACCCGATCCTTTGATAGCAGAACTACCTGGTAGAATAGTAGATTACATGAAAACGATAATGCCTGCAATACGCGTAAATTGGGATAAGTTGTCTGCATGCAAGCAAAAGAAAGAAGAAACTGTTTCAGATTTCTTCACCAGATTTGAAGAAACATTCATTGACCACAGCGGTCAAGATATGACCACAGAAGGTGGTCAGAGATTGTTTGTCGATAAATTCGTGCACAATCTGCTTCCAGAATTGTGTAGAAAATTAAAAGATTCAGAAAGTTCATGGGCAGTCTCATCTTCAGCCCAGATATTAGCTACTGCACAGTACTACGAGAATAGAGACAAAGATGAGAAAGATAAAGTAGAAAAGAAAACTAGAGAACTCAAAACGAAGGTTTTGCTACAGCAAGCATATCCGCCACGTGGTGGTGGTAACCAACATAGTAATGGCCAGAATCACTACCAGAATACCTTTCAGCAGCCTCAACAATATCAGAGAAACTTGCAAAGATTCGACTATACTCAACCCCGTGTAGGCCCCAACCAGTGTCTATATTGCAAACAAGAGGGTCATTACAAGTATAATTGTCCTGCCCTATCACAACGTACAAATGGAGTTTCTGGTGTAAGAGGTCGTGGCAGTCAGCAAGCGCCTAGAGGTAGAGGACGTGGAAACGCCCCACAGGACACACGTCCCCTTCCACCACGAAACTCTATGAACAGGTTTGATCAGCAAAATAACGTATCTGACAGGACAGCTCAATACTACGTTGATGAGTATTACACAGAAAATGAGCAGTGGGAGAATGAGGATTGCTAGGACAGCCATAGACAAAGAGAGGGAGTTGTTTCAGTTCCAGTAGATCAGAGTGGACCTTACGTTGAGGTGAATACATCAGGTGTGTCAGAACCTTTTCTGTTGGATACTGGTGCTACAAAGAGTTCTATTATGCACCCCAAACTCCCTGGCGCACCTTTGTCTGGCGAAATGAACGTTTCTGTAGGTTTTTCTGGCGCCCCAGTTAGAAATCCGATTTCTGACCCTTTATCTCTTTCTGTTGGTCCTTGTGAATTCGAAGCACCCCTTATTCTGACAACAGGTTGTGGTTAAAATTTGCTAGGATTAGATTTGCTAAAAAGATTACATGCGACTTTGTACTGTTCTCCTTCAGGAGTACAACTTACTTTAGGTAAGAAAGTGGTTTCTCCCATTTATTTGTCGAGAGATGCACTTCCAGCAGAATTGTAGATTCTCCCAGATATTCTTTGGGCTACTGGTCCGAATGATGTAGGTCTTTTAGAAATTCCACCATATGTTGTAACATTGAAGTCAAATGTCAAAATGCCACGAATTCCCCAATACAGAATATCTAATGAGGGTGAAAAAGCTTTGCTAGCAATCGTTTACGAATTGATTGAAAAAGATCAGTTTAGGAGGTCGCAGCTTCCGCTTCAAACGCGCTCCTCAGGGCTACTGTGAAAGCCCCTCAATATACAGTCAAGCTCTGAAAGCCCAGCTTGACACAATTGTTTTGCCAAAAGGTGCCACTCTTGTACAGTACGTGGACGATTTGCTCATCGCTGCGGATACTGAGAAAATTTGTGAAAAGGCCACGTTGTCATTATTGCGTCATCTATGTGATCTGCATCACAAGGTGTCACTTTCCAAGCTTCAATATTGCCGACAAGAAGTGACCTACTTAGGTCATCTCTTATCGAAGGAGGGAAGGAAACTGACCCCAGAAAGAATTCAGGCAATAGCAAAATTGAATGTGCCAAGAACACAGAGAGAAGTACGTGCTTTCTTGGGCATTACATCGTACTGTAGACAGTGGATTCCAAATTTTTCGTTATTGGCCAAACCCTTGGTGGCATTAACGTGTAAAAATACGCCCAATCCCATTCCTTGGTCTGAAGAGTGTCAGAAAAGTTTTCTCGAATTACGCACAGCATTATGTTCGGCCCCTGTGTTAGGTACCCCCAACTACAGTAAGCCTTTCACATTGTATGTCCACGAGAAGGAGGGCTGTGCATTGTCTGTGCTGACTCAGTTACTCGGAGATAGACAGCGGCCATGCGCCTATTTTTCGCCAACTTTGGATCCGGTAGCACGAGCATTGCCAAGTTGTTTAAGGGCCACAGCAGCAGCAGCTGTTTCCATTCAGCAGTCTGCTGGTCTAGTAATGAATAACACACTAATCGTGATGGTCCCGCATGCAGTAGAGACATTGTTAAATAGGACCAGGACACAGCACTTAACTAGTGCTCGACTGTCCAGCTATGAACTGACGCTGCTAGCGAGCCATGTGCATATAAAAAGGTGTAATACCCTGAATCTAGCCACGTTGTTACCAATTGCAGAAGAATCAGATGCTTCAGAACAGCACAATTGTTTCCTTAGAACAGAGGAAGAGACGAAAGGGAGAGTTGATTTATTCGACACTCCTCTCGCTGAATGTGAGGGCACATTATGGGTAGATGGTTCATGCTTTAAGCTCCCAAATGGGAACGTGACTACAGCATATGCTGTCACAACTTTGCACACAGTTGTTGAAACCGCGCGAATACCACATGGTTCAGCCCAAGCCGCAGAACTCGTTGCACTTACGAAAGCATGTGTATTGTCTAGAGGAATGAGAGTGACTGTCTACACTGACAGTCAGTATGCGTTCGGAGTTGCTCACAGTTTTGGACGATTGTGGAGAGAACGTGGGTTCCTGACTTCACATGGAACTAAGATTCAGCATGGTCAGTTGGTGAATGAGCTTCTTGAATCACTGACGTTGCCCCTGCAAATAGTGATTGTGAAATGTAGTGCTCACAAGAAGGTGACTGATGATGTTGGTCGTGGAAATGCATTTGCTGATGAAACTGCTCAGGAAACTGCAAAGAATGTGATGAGCCGAATGTATGTTGCAAGCCCTGGAAAATGGACTGGTGAGGTTGGAATATGTGAGGACACGATAGAAAGTGTGAAGTCCATTCAAGCTGAGGCCACGGAGAAAGAGTTAAGCACGTGGAGAGAAACTACAGGGAGAATGGATGCAAATGGTTGTTGGATTGAATTGACAGAGCATCAGAGATGGTTGTTACCCGATGCATATGTGCCTGCAGTGGTTACAATGGCTCATGGAATGGCCCATATCAGCGCGAAAGGGATTTGCGAGTTGTTGGCCCCAGTATGGAAGAATTCAGGGATTCCCAAGTGTGCAGAGAACGTTGTCAAGAATTGCATGGTATGTCTGAAACACAATCCTGGTAGGGGAACCCCAACTCCAGCTTGTCATTTTGCACCTCCTACGTATCCGTTCGAGGTTTTGCAGCTAGATTTCATACACATGGAGAGGTGCAACAACTTAAAATACGTGCTCGTGGTTGTTTGTGCCTTCTCAAGATGGGTAGAAGCCTATCCCCTAAAAGACAATACTGCCTTGTCCACAGCAAAAGCCCTTGTAAAAGAGTTCTTCCCCAGGTTCGGAATGCCTAGAATGGTCTGGTCTGACAACGGAAGTGAATTTGTGGGTCGTGTGATGAAGAGAGTGTGTGAAGGGCTAGGGATTAGACAGAAGTTCCACGCTGCAAATCACCCCCAATCAGCTGGATTAGTAGAATGTTACAATGGCACGCTTAAACTTAAATTGGCCAAAATCCAAGCGAGCACAGGTCTTAAATGGCCTGACGCTCTACCCTTAGCACTCCTATCCACCAGAATGACTGTGCATTCGCGAGTGAAACTCAGCCCCTATGAAATCATCTTTGGTCGGCCAGCCAACATATGGGGAGTGCCTAGGCCCACGAAGTTTAGCGAGCTGCAACACCCTATTTTGCTTGATTACTTGTATGAATTGACGGCTAAATTGCGTGTTTTATATCAACAGGTCCACAACACCTTGCCTCCGGTCTCTGAGACTCCGGGTCACTCCATTGACCCCGGTTCATGGGTGCTCGTCCGCAACTTTCAAAGAACAAGAAACGACCAGCCCAGATGGACCGGGCCTCACCTCGTCCTTCTGTCTACAAGGTCAGCTGTTAAGGTGGAGGGGAAGGCCAACTGGGTCCACGGGATCCATTGTAAAAAGATACCCTTCCCTCTGCCACATGACCAATGGGTCCGGAAAGGAGGCACTGACTCAGAGCGCACAACTGATGAACGTGTAAAAGAAGCTAACCCTGATTGTGAAAGTGAGAACATTTTTCAAGAAACTGTGCCACCACCAGAACAATTGAACTCTGTGGAACCTGAACTACTATTTCTGGACCAGACAGTACCCGGGAAAAGACGCTACAATTTGCGACCAAGAAAAACAGACTAAAAGTAAAAGTGATTCCTTTTTATGATCCGAGAGAAAAACCTATGGACAAATAAAATGTGTCTTTTCCCCAAATCCTATTTTTGAAAGTGCAGATCTCCCATCAAGGTAACTTGCTTATTTTTGTTTTTTCGAACCGCCATCCGGGTTCCGCTGCTAGGGTCGCGGTTGATTAAAGACTTTTGGGTGCAGCTGACGACGTTAGGTCGGTAGTTCTGGTTGGTCCAAGGGAGTTGCCCTAGACTGACGGAAGCATCCTTTAGCAGAGGCAACCAACCACCGCGGGCAGCACCTTACAGAGGATGGAGTTTCCTGATGTGGAGAGGCCTGCCAAACAAATGAACTTTAAGCAGAGACTTTTTGAAACGATGACGAAGAAAAGTTTTATAATAGTGTATATTTTTATGCTATCCAGCATAATGGTCTTTTTGATAAGCTATGTTTTATTCTCTTTTCATGTGACATTTGCGCCCACTACATTACCCATACCTCCTCCTACTGTTTCCTCTCATTCTTTCCACCCTCTGCCTGACCACGAATCAAATAGGAGATTAGAGTTCATTAATAACTCCTTCGTTCAGTTATTACACCAACACCAACTTGTAATGAACACAACTAACTGTTGGGTGTGTGGTCTCATGCCCCACACCACAGATAAAGGTATCCCCTATTTGGTCCTGCCATTTAGCCACAATGGTTCAGTATGGGCATATAGGACAATGTTCATATATGCACGAGAAATCCAACCCCTACGTTCTGTAAAAGACAACCTCAAGACTAGCGCCCTAGTTAAAGGTATAGTTGACATGATCAAAGAAGTAACTTCTTACGAAGATACCCCGGATGATGAGATACTAGCGTATGTAGGTTGGAACGTGACCGGATATGGCACTACATTAAGTGAGAAGCAGCAAGCCAAAAGATCGTCCCCTATCTGGATCGTACCCCATCAAGGTCACTTGTGTCTGCAAGGTATTGGCAAGAATCCCAGAGCTCAGCTAGGGAAGAGTATCTGTACAGAAACATATGTTTTTGGATCTCAGACTTCCCCTGCGTTTTTAGCCACTAAGGGTACTTATTTCATCTGCCATGATAGAGCCTATACATGGTTGCCCCCTGACTTCTCGGGCTCATGTTTTGTTTCATTCCTGTTACCTCCCACCTACACAGCAGCGGCGGATTACCATCGGACAAGGGTAGTTAGAGGTGTTTTGAGTAAAGAAGACACTGCAGGTCAAGAATTTGGTGACTTTGCAATGGGTTTTCTGCCGTTCTGGGGAGCCATGGCTAACAGCAGGAACATAAGGCAATTGACAAGGGTAGTTGAATCCACCGTGACTGAAACTGCTGGTGCCCTTAGTAACCTGACTGCTGAGCTCCAGTCGGATCGACTTATGACCCTTCAGAACCGGGTCGCTTTGGATGTAATACTTGCGGACCGAGGTGGAGTATGCAAATTGATCCAGTCTAGTTGTTGCATTTTCATCCCAGATAATGCTCCAACCGTGTACAGGGCCATCTCCAAATTACATAAGATATCTGAATCTATCCATGTGGATAAAGGAGATTGGTCGTTAATGGGATGGTTCTGGGAACTGATATCTGCCTGGGGATGGAAAATTCTGATGGTCATTGGGATGGTTTCCTGTTCTGTCTATGCATACAGTGTGCTCCTGCAATATGTGGCCTCTGTGTTACAGCATGTGTAAGGAAGCCTGTGTCGAGAGTTGAACTAAGCACTAGAATGATGTTACAGCAACATCTCAATGACTTTAGGAATATCGATCTGGACTCAGACTAACATGAGGATAGATTAATTGCCTATGTAAGGGCAAAAGGAGGGTTTGAGGTTCTGAAAATCTGAATTCATATAATAATTCTGGACTCGAGAAATAAAACTTCGTCGAAATATGACGAATTTGGTATCAAAAGACCGAGAATGATGAGTACATCATGTACCTGAATTTTCGATGTGCTCGAGTGACGATTTCACCTCGAAATCGTCATTTACATTCTGAACCCTTGGCTCACATTTATATGTTGCCCTCTACATAGGCCTTAATCCAGTTGAATTTGATTCCACAAGGACACATACTCCTTAATCGACTTCTCCCTGACCTCAGTACAAGTTAGAACCATTGCCCCAGGCCGAACTCGTTAGGTCAGTTCCCTCCCAGTGGCCGAGCAAGATAGCATCTAGGCTCAACCGGCCATAAAACCATTACAGCGCGCACACCTGCCATATCTCGCTCACATCTTTCCTCCACTCCTTTGCTTCACTTACTTTATGATGGGGAGGTGACCGTTTTTATTGGGGGTCCAGCGATATCTGATGAAATGTTGGGCCTTGCCGGATGATTTGTTATGGGCAGCACGACGTGAAATATGTACATGTCATCATGACTCTGCTTTTCTTTTGTAACCAGTAACTATAAACGACATACTACGAATTCAAAGAATGTTTGCCCAAGGCCGAATATCATGTATAAAGAGAGAAGCCTGACTTCGTGAAAGTGTGCAGTCTCCTGAGAATATACCCGTGTTGTACTTCTAGGACCCTGTTACCTTGGTTGCAGCCAATAAACAAATCTTTGACTTCACCTAGAAGACTCTAAGTTTCTGTAGGTCTGCATCAGGATGGAAGAACCCGAGGTCTCTGGGTGTTGATTCCCTGACACCGCTGGGTTACCGGTTCTGTGCCGGTTCTTAAAAACCCAGTACCTCAGTACCCGGATGGCGTGTGTACACTCACTGCATGTCTCCGCACACATGTAATGTTCATAGTTGTACATGTGTGTCAGGACATGTCCGGAGTGCATCAAGAATCATGATGTCAAGTAAATGGGCCGTGTCCACATGTGTCATTCATGTCCATTTGTTGCATGTGTGGTCATACTATTGTCCTTGCCAGTGGTTAGCAAAGGCCAGTGATGTGCACCCAAGATCTGCATGGCGATGTGTTGACGTCTTGGTTTTGCGGACACACGTTTCCATTTGTACACATCAACACAGTACATCAAGGCTGTGTACTGACATTCAGATGATGTTGTGAGTGTGTGGTTTGTGTGTGCAAGTAGCAATGATGGGGGTATACATGCATTCTGTTTATGCGTATGTGTGTCGCCTGTTGTGTGCCCATGCATGTCATGTGAGGATGCACAGCATTGAAGGTGGGGTCATGGGTGCATGAAGACAAGGAGGGTGTGTTCCATGTTCGTGTTGTGTGTGCAAGTCCATGTGTGTCTGTGGGGACGCTTGTCCACACTTGGGCCCTCAATCATGTGTTGTTGGCAGTTATTTCAACATGTGCGCATGTTAAATTGGACATGTTTGCACACAGGATGTTGTTTGTGGGTGAACATTGTGTGTGTAGTTAGCTGTAGTGCCTTATATATTGGTCACGTCACACATTGAGTCAGTGTCTGAAAGATGCATTATATGTATTGTGTTGGTCAAGATGTGATATTGTGGCACAGCTATGCGGTGTTGGTCAATTGACATCTGCTCCCATCTACTCCCACACAGGAGGGCTCCAAATGTGCATCGACCATACACTGTGCTGGAGGACATGGTTAACGAGGAGGTGATCCGCAAATTCCGGCTTGACCGTCGTAGATTGCAGGAGCTTGTAGCACAATTGGCACCTCATCCGCAGCCACGCAGGACATATCCAGGAGCTATTACACCCACAGCAAAGGTGATGGCAGCACTTCACTTCTTCGCAACAGGCACTTTCCAGTACACAGTTGGTCATGCCGGGGGGGATGTCACAATTAAGTATGGGCGGATTTTGCGGATTGGCAATCCGCGAACTTGCGTATTTACGGATTTGCAATCCACAAATTCCGCGAACTCCCGCGAAATTGCGGATTTTTGTTTTTTTTTGTGTTCGCAAGGGTTTCTGCCAGTTCGCGAGGGTTGTGTACCAGTTCACAATTGCGAACTTACTTGTCGGCTCGCAACGTCCGCGACTATGTTGTTTCTACATCTGGTTCATCATCACAGGTTCACAGCACCCTCTGTTTCACCACTGCCACCCTCTGGTACACCCATGCCACCCTCTGGTACATCACTGCCATCCTCTGGTTGGTTTATCACTGTAGATTATGGGGGTGAAAAAAAGCAAGCACACCTGCCCTGCTTCAACTGACATGAATTAATTTGGGGTTGATTAATGTGTCACTGAATTTAAACTTTCAGTCTGGCTGGCACCTGCTTCCTTATCTGTAATTTGCTTTCTGTTGCAGTGCAATTTTTTTCACAGGACCTTTGTGGCCTACTTGTAGCTATTCTATGAGCCTGCTGTGAGGGTCAGAGCAGGGTCATAGAATAGTTGCAAATAGGCAACTGAACTCTGGAGGGGCCCCTCAGGAAGCACTAGAGTGAATGGTTACTAATGTTAAGATTGAACTTTTGCACCTGCTGAGTGCTTTCAATTTTGCAAAAATCGTTTTTCTGCAATTTCGCGCGATTCACGGGGCGCGAATTCGTGCGAGATCGATTTCGGAAGCCGCGAATTCGTGCGAATACACGATTAGTTTTTTGTGCGGCGTGTTTGTTCGCGTGATTTTTTGCGTGTTCGCAAGCCGCTTGTAGCGCAACGTTTGCGAAGTTACCCTAGCGGTCGTACATGGGCGCGGCCATCTTGTTTGCGTGACATATTTCCGTTTCCGGGCGTTATGTGTAATCTCGCAAAGTGTGCGGCTCGCTAGTACAATTTCGCGTGTGATCGCGAGGAAAATCTCGCGCGAACTTACCCACGCGGTCGTGAACGGGCGCGGCCATTTTGTTTCTCATTCATTGCTATGGTTCTGGGCATGCTTTCTGTATCCTCTGGCAAGCTCTGCCATCCTTTGCTTGTTTGAAGTTTTTTTTGTTCTATTTTACTTATTATCTATCCCTCTATTTTTCTAGCTCTATATTTTTGTGTTTTCTGCTACTTTGGGTTAATTTTAAACAACTTTTTTTTAACTCTTTTCTTTTCTTCTTCCCTATTCTATTTCTTCTTTATTATTTACGTTCCTTTCTGCCCAGACCATGGCAAAGGGAGCCGGGAAGCAGCCCGCGAAGGGGAAGGGTCCCGCACCCGGCTCCCGTGCGGGCGTTTGAGGGGGGAGCAAGTTATAGCTCTGGAGATTTTTAGTGCGGAGGAGGTGGCCGCACTAGTCTTTCATGTCCAGCGCCGCCTCCCCAAGACCATCATGGGAGGCGGCAAGATCGCTACCGGCTACGGGATCCGGGAGCGCCGGAAGCGGTGGGAGAAGGTGTGCCGGGCCATGTTTGAACACTCTGGGGTCCGGCGCACCTACAACCAGGCCACCCACCGCTGGACGGATCTCATGGACCGGGAACGCGACTTGCTGGACGTGCTCGGCGTCGAGATCCCCGGGCTTGGTGAGTAGTAGTAGCTATTTCTAGCTATTTCATCACTACTCTGTTTTCTCCCGCTCTGTGTGTTATTATATTGCAAATTTTTGTTTTTTACCAAGAGCAATAATGCTGCCGATTACATTGTAGGTAAATTATATTTCAAAATCTTCTGTGCATTTCAGGTGCACTGCTCTCCTTCTCAGTAGTCTTGCTACTATGCTTATTTGTTTTCTATTTTGTGTTCATTTCATTGGCCTAAGAAATTATGTATGAGTGTAGTGTAAAGAACTGCGTAATGCTAGACACTAAGGGTCAGATTTTCAATTACCGGCACATCCCTGCAAAGTAGCAGGGATGCGCCAGTAATTGTGCGCCACGCGACCACCACCCATGGTGCGCCGTATTTACAATGCGGCGCACCATGGGCCCAAAACGTCACAGAAGCCTTACGCATCTGTGCCGTAAAGGCGGCGCATTGCTGGAGTTGCGTGACAACGATGGCGCAGCTCCAGCAATGCTCTTGGGTGCCCTGTCTCCCCAATGCTGCATCAAGCCGTACGTCTGCTTCAAGCAGGCGCAGGGTTTGAGTCGCGCATCATTGTCCTAAAAGTGACTGATTGACATCTTGTAGATTTCCCTCAGCCACTTTTAGGATGCGTTCCTGCGGAGGAACGCCCTCCCTTGCGCCGGAACGCCCCCTGATGATGCAGGGCTTTACAACGTGATGCATCTCCCATATGCGTCACGTTGTAAATGTACGCCGCACCATGCCGCCTCTTTTGTTATGCCTCTGCGTCACAAAAGTCACGCAACAATGGAGCAAAAGAGCCGCAAGGCGCTTGTAAATCTGCCCCTACAGACTCCAGTCCAGTCCTTCCTATGTACACCTGGCAATAAGAAGAAATAATGGTGGTGGATTGATAGTTTGAGTATTTTAATCACGATGGAGTTTGTCTGTCACTTCGCGTGCTGCGGACTGCTGCCTGTCAGTCCTAGGCGAACCTTTTTAGTAGTTTGTTTAGTGAGTTGCATAACTTTCCAAGTAGACGGTCCGCAAATCAAGCAATACTAATATCGTAGTAGACCACATGAGATAGGTCAATATATCCCGTTCAATAGTTGTCTATTTGCTATTTCGCCAAAAGATTTTGTTATTGTTCTTTTGAAATGTTTGATTTGGTTGACAACAATCATCCATGTTTTTGGGTCTTTCTTTCTTTCATGTTGTACATCAGCTCCCCCCAGGGGCAAGAGGACATTGGAGGAGGCTGCTGCTGCTGAACCAGGCCAGGATCGGTCAGGCGAGGGCTCCTTTGCTGGCCCCGGTAAGTTTTAATTTTAATATAGAGTACCTATTTTTTCCTAGCGTTCCTCATTCGATTTTTTCTAAATCGTCTTTGATCTTCTTGTAGACTGTATCTAAATTCTTATCCTGCCTCGACTATGACTCCCTGTGGTATTACTAGATTATTCTTATTTGTCTGTCTGTGTAGCTAACTAAGATTGAACATTTGGCAAAAGGTGTAAAACGACACTCCCATTCTAGTCAGCAATAGCTCTATGCTCTAAGTGCAGTCCTCTGGGATTGTCCATAATGTCTTTTCAAGTCTTCTAAATGTTTATGCTTTGACAATTACCAACAATAAAAAGGTGAATGACCACCAAGAAAGAATAAGATACTACTTTACTTTTGGTTTGGATAGGAGGACAATCCATACTACTACTGTTGCAGGGACAAATCTGTCCAAACAGAACTATGGACACTAAAGTGCATTGTTTATCAATTATAATAGGCACAGGTCGACTTTCCACATACCTCAGTGATATCAGACTTTGAAGAACCCCCAATCTCCTTACTGACTAGATAGTGTGGCAGAGTCATTTAGCTCCCAAATTCATCGATGATTGATCCCCAATGATGATTATCCAACGCAGGACAAGAGTACCGAGTCAGAGTCCAGAATTGTCAGAGGCACGGGCTCATGCATTGCAAATTGCAAAACCTTTTGCTCATTCACTCATGACCAAAAACCACAGAGTCTATTTAAGTTTTAAAGCTTTATTAAAAGTAAAAATATTTATTAAAATCAAGCTAGTCATAAAACATAAACGGTTGATTAAAAATGGAAAAGTGCTTATAGTGATTTATTTCATACATTTATTGTGGGCGAGCCGAGCCCTCACCTGGTTTGAACTTTAATTTTCTTTTTGGTGCTGAATCGTTGGTCCCTCCGTCCTAGTGATGATGATTTGTTCTTAGAAGTGAAGCTTCTGTCTGTTATGAGACAAATGGTGCGTGTTAAAAAGCAAGCATTCATCAGTTGTGCCAAAAAGTGCAGCAAGACAACACCCTTCCCTGGAAAAAGGGACATTTTTACTTTACAGTAGACAGTCACAAATTATTAGATTGTTTTCTGTATTCACATTTCTTCATTCCTATTGGTGTATGTCTATGACATCTAACATTCTTAAATGTACTTTGTAGGTGGAACATCTGGTGCTGGGCCCAGCGCGGAGGTGGAGGAGAAAAGTTCTGGGGAGGAGGCGGTGCAAGTGCCGGACCAAACTGCTGTGCGGGTTGCCACGGTAGTGGCGGGCAGTGGTAAGCTCTTATATTCCTTACTTATTGAGATTTCAGACTGCATAGTGTGCTCCCCGTGAGAATACGTAAGGTTTGTCCAGATGAGAGACATGAAGAAGAATGATTGACAAATAGTTTGAATGGATGGATGCCTGAAACATGGTACTATCTGACTCTTAAATAGCATATGTGTATCTCGAGAGAGTACACGGTCACTGGATGAACTAAGTGTTACTTTGAAGAGCATGTAACACCACACCCGCACGTCCGTCCCAGTGTAGGAAAGGCAAGGAAAAGAAGTTGTAATTTTGTCCGAATACTACCATGAATAGCAGCAGTAGTTTGTATTGCAAGCACAGCATATATCCGGCTATTACGATGGCCACTCACTACCTCTGTTAATAAGTTTAGTAGAACTCGGTCATTCTTGTGTGGATGTATCACTGTTCACTCAATAAAAAGCAAAGCACCTAAAGTCATCCCATATGTAAAGAAATACATACCATGTGCAGTGATAGATAATCAGATTATTTATCTTCTTCATTTTCCTTTTCAAGTATCTATTCATTGGCACTGTAGGGTGAAAGTTAAATTAATTAAGCAGTATCCCTTGTAACAGAGTATTCTCAGTGCCACCCGTAATAGAAAAGTAAGAGCATCACCACCAGCATGTAGTGGACTGGTACAGTAACGCAAGTCTGTCTCACTCATCATGGCGGGCGTCTGTTTTTCTTGGGTGCAAGTTGACTGCGCTGGCATTATGCCGGCTTGCAGAAGTTAACGTACCAATTTTGCTAAACAATAGAGAAGAAGAAGAAGAAGCCTGGTGTACTGTCATAGTCGACTCTAATGGAGTGAGTCCATAGTGCTTGTAGAATTGATTCCTTAAACTCCCACTAATGTTAGAGCAAGGATGAAGAAGTGGGAGGTTAGATAGATACTGGACACAATAGTTATGTACTGCGCTTGCAAGTTGCTACTTCTACTGTAACACAACCTTCTGCTGAATCATTTTGTGTTAATCTCAAAGAGCATTGGTTACAGACTATGTCTTTCTTTCTTCATATAGATGCTCCTTCCAAACCAACCCGGAAGGACGTGGCTTCACGAGCCAGGCAACGGAGGCTGGAGGCCAATGTCGCTGAATATCAGCGGCTGGTAGCCCAGGAGGAGGGGGACACGCAGTCTACAACAACATCTACCGGCACAGCTGCATCCTCCTCCGCGCTCCCTGGGTCACACAGTCAGCGCAGAAGGTCTCCAGCGGTACGGAGCCGGGGTACCGCTGCCGCAGCCACCCGCCACCGCCGAGCAGCAAAGAAATCAGCTGCCCCCCACAGCAGTTGCAAAAAACGTATGCACCGCCTTTCCCTGAGGGTTTCCTACCTCGAGCAGGAGCTGCTCAACACAAAAACCCTGCTTGAGACCCTCCGCAAGGAGCATTCCGACCTGGCCCGGAAAGTCAACAGCAGTAGCCAGCAGTAGGAGGAGAGACTGTCCCTTGCCCCTTTTTTAAAGACTTCTGGGGGGTGGGAATTGGGAGTTGGGTTTTTTCACTTTTTTGGACTTTTCAAGGACATTCGTTGGGGTTAGGGAGTGGGGGTGGGTTGGGTCTTGTGGGAGATTCTTTTTGTCAGGGATATAAATATAGTTTAAACTTTATCTTAGCATACGTGTTTTTTTTTACTGCTTTTGAGGCTGGTGGGTGGGGGTTTAACAGTAACTTTGTTTTCGTGAAACTGAAGTGGCATCTTGATTCAAGTTGTGTAATTAATTGCCCAAATGTTTTCAAAACTAAGTGCCTCTCACAGAGTAAGTGAATTCAATAGTCCTAGGACTTTACTAGTACGAGCGTCAGTCTCTCGTCTCTCCTAATACTCCATTATACTTCCTCCCCCCAAACGCTTATCTTACCTGTAATTTGTGTTTGGAAATAGGGCTAGGCACAGGGCTGACTGCACGGCAAATGGCGATTAAGGTTGGCAATCCTGGGAGGATGAAATGTCATCATTGCGTTGGTACTAGTGGTGTTACACAGTGGCAGTTGCAGTATCTGAAAAAAAAAGAAAATGAAACCTTGTTTGTCCTTACCGTAGCATTAGAACGGTACGATAGAGAATATAGCAGGTGACAGTACACTAGAACAGTGCCACAATGTAGCCTAACAAATGGTAAAGTATTGAAAGTATAACTAGTACTTGCGTTGAATTTATTTGACATTGGCTACTACTACAAGAAATAGTACCGAAGGTGAAGGACACAGCAGCGTAATAATTTGCCACGTCTAGGAGGAGGATGTTCTCATCTTGATGACCTATCAAGTTGATGGCGCACTTGAAAATCTGCTTTCATTTGCCAATAGTGACTGAGTGTCAAGCTGAGTAAGAATAGAATATATATATCCTCGGATTCCTTCCCCAGCCTATTGCTATGACCTTATCCTCCCCAGCAAGTGTGTGGAATTATTGCTGTCATTTAGTCACACATCAATCAAAACCACACAGCCCGGGGGAAGAGGGTTAGGGTTTGGAAAATGGATGGGAATGGGGTTTTTTTTTTGGGTAAGTTTTGTTGAGAGAAGAAAAAAAAAGCACAGCATGGACAAACAATAATTGAAGATAAAGAAATATTTGGGTACAAAGCTAAACATAAATCTTTTAAGTGACATAAAGGAGGTGCATGCAGGACTGCATGCATGGTTCTTGAAAAGGAAGTACTATATACAACCGTGAATGACAGAATGCGACAGTACAGGGCTGCAGCGTTTTCACTTGCCTATCTCTGCACTCAGAGAAACACTTCTTACATTAAATTAGGTTTAAAAAATAGCAGAAGTAAAACCTATAGAATGGCTCTAGGGATGAATTTAGAAGCAGAGAATGGAGATCCAAGAAATGCAGAGTCACACTCATAGAAGTTCACAGCAATAACATTACTTTAAAGATAATTAGATACCGTATCTGTATGTTGTTGTAGTTGTCCTGTTGAGTTTGGTAAGTTGCATGCATCAAACCATTCCTCTTGTTAGCGGGACTTCTCCATTCCAGCTGACGCTCCGTCCATCAATGTTGGTGACCAGAAGACACCCTGTCCACTGCCTGCCTGGCGGATGCTGAATTGCGGCTCGCTAATGTGAAGCCTGACTTCATCCTTTTTTTCCCATTGCACAGACTGAAACCCGGCCTGTAATTATTGATGGAAAAACAGGAAGTGATATTAGAACACCACTGACAAATAAATAT
Source organism: Lissotriton helveticus (assembly GCF_964261635.1). NCBI lineage: Eukaryota > Metazoa > Chordata > Amphibia > Caudata > Salamandridae > Lissotriton > Lissotriton helveticus. Next base: position 744,272,967 of record NC_136073.1, read on the forward strand.
AAGGTATGTAAGCTGTGTAGTGCAAAAAGTCACACTTTGAGTTTCCTAATAGACAGTACAATATTTTTGAAAGTGCGTACTCTGTCTGAGTCTCCTTTTGAAGGATAAATAAGTATGGACAAATTAATTTAGCGGATCTTTCCCCTCAAGCTAGGTGTACTGTAAACTGTGTTTTAGAACAAAATTAGACCTTCCCAGCAGTGCTCCCACCCAGACCCAGTCGCAAAAATGTAGAAGACCCCCAATCAGATCTCAAAAAACGAGGCCTAGTAGAAAACTGGTGACAAAACGTACTTTGAAAGTAAAAGTAGGCCCAAATCCCCCCTTATCCACCGTGGATTGTATTCAAAGCACTTGCAAGCAAGCAAAAGTATCCATACCCAGCATCGCTCCAAGACTCGCAAACCCCCCCACAAACAGCCCCCCACCCAAACACATGCAATACAATACTGCTAACCCTAACGAGCCCTAAGTTAAGAATAGTGGCAAACGATTTCTTTAACTATGCCAAATCCCCCCTTTCCCACCATGGATTTTCTTCAAATCACTTGCAACCAAAATTACGCATTCCCACGAGTGCTCTAAGACCCCAGAACTCAGTTGCAAAAATCAAGAACACCCCGAAACACATGCAATCCTGCTGCTAGGGCTAACCCTAATGAACCCTAAATTACAAAAAGTGCCAAAAGGCTTTTCCGCATGGATTTTGTCCAAACCAGTTGTATCCGGTATTAGACCTTCCCAGCAATGCCCCAAGACCCGCCAACCCACCCGCAAAAAAGCACAACACCCCCAAACAGCCAAAAAGCCAAAATGGAAAATCTCATATTACTTACAATAGATTCGGCCTTCTGTCCAAACGCGCTGTGCAGCTAGGTCATAACTCCCGTTTTCCACCATGGATTTCCTGAAAAGCAAATGCAATCAAAACTAGTGCTCCCAGACCCCAAAACCCACCCACAAACACCCGGAACACCCCCAAAGAGCACCTCAAAGACAAGCAAGTCAGCAAAAACGCAAAAAAATATTTAGCCTCCGATTTTGTCCAAACCAGTTTTATCCGGTATTAGACCTTCCCAGCAATGGCCCCAGAGCCGTCAACCCAGGCGAAAACAAGTAGAAGACCCCCAAACAGCCAAAAAGCAAAAGTACAAAAATGGGGACTTAGTCACTTTTGAGGAAATTCCCAAAATCACTCAGCGCGCGGTCTGCAGCCTGGCCCTAACTCCCCTCTGCCTCCATGGATTTCCTTCAAACCTCTTGCTATCAAAACTATCCATACCCAGCAGTGCTCCCAGACCCCGAAACCCACCCACAAACACCAGGAAGCCCCCCAAACAGGCTCCCGAAAACGCTACATTGAGCGAAATGTCAGAAAATGCAAAAACTTTTTTCTCATGGATTTTGTCCAAACCAGTTTTATCCGGTATTAGACCTTCCCAGCAATGCCCCAAGACCCGCCAACGCACCCGCAAAAAAGCACAACACCCCCAAAAAGCCAAAAAGCCAAAATGGAAAATCTCATATTACTTACAATATTTTTCAGCCTTCTGTCCAAACGCGCAGTGCAGCTAGGTCATAACTCCCGTTTTCCACCATGGATTTCCTGAAAAGTAAATGCAATCAAAACTAGACTGTGCCAGGGGTGCTCCCAGACCCCAAAACCCACCCACAAACACCAGGAAGCCCCCCAAACAGGCCCCTGAAAACATGATAGTGAGCAAAAAGTCAAAAACGTTTTCAAGTCTGATTTGTCCAAACCATTTTATCCGGTATTAGACCTTTCCAGCAATGCCCCAAGACCCACCAACCCACCCGCAAAAAAGCACAACACCCCAAAAAGCCAAAAAGCCAAAATGGAAAATCTCATATTACTTACAATATTTTTCGGTATTCTGTCCAAACGCGCTGTGCAGCTAGGTCATAACTCCCGTTTTCCACCATGGATTTCCTGAAAAGCAAATGCAATCAAAACTAGACTGTGCCAGCAGTGCTCCCAGACCCCAAAACCCACCCACAAACACCAGGAAGCCCCCCAAACAGGCCCCGTGAAAACATGATAGTGAGCAAACAGTCAAAAACGTTTTCAAGTCTGATTTGGTCCAAACCAGTTTTATCCGGTATTAGACCATCCCAGCAATGCCCCAAGACCCGCCAACCCACCCGCAAAAAAGCACAACACCCCCAAAAAGCCAAAAAGCCAAAATGGAAAATCTCATATTACTTACAATATTTTTCGGCATTCTGTCCAAACGCGCTGTGCAGCTAGGTCATAACTCCCGTTTTCCATCATGGATTTCCTGAAAAGCAAATGCAATCAAAACTAGACTGTGCCAGCAGTGCTCCCAGACCCCAAAACCCACCCACAAACACCAGGAAGCCCCCCAAACAGGCCCCTTAAAACATGATAGTGAGCAAACAGTCAAAAATGTTTTCAAGTCTGATTTGGTCCAAACCAGTTTTATCCGGTATTAGACCTTCCCAGCAATGCCCCAAGACCCAACAACTCACCCGCAAAGAAGTGGAACACCCCCACAAGTGCAGAGTCTTTCTTCATTGGGCGTAATCCAGCCCTCTGCTTTGAGGGAAATAGGAGTCTGGAGGAGGAGGATAGAGGAGCATGTTCTTGTGAACTTGTGAACCTGAGGAATGCAGACTGCGGCACCTTCAAATCAATAAGCAAATAAGTGAAGACAGTTCTGCTTATGGGCTTGTTTTTGTGATTAGGTGATTAAAGTTTTATTAATTATATTAACTGTGCAAAACAAAGAAAGACAGACACACAGGAATAAAAGTGAATAAGGACGAAAAAGAAAGTTATTGATTCATTGGCTCATTTTCAGGGCTCGGTGTCAGGGAATAAGAGTTCGTCCTCATACTCTGCGAATTCAGGCAGGAGTAGGTCAGTGTCACCCAACACAGAAGAAATTCCCTCATCTAAGTTGCTGTCCTCCTCGTCTTCTTCCGGCGTGTATTCTCGTACTTTGTAATCTGGTGGTATGAGGTGCTGATTCATCTTGATCATTGTTAACCTCTCCACATTTTTGGGCGAGAGGCAGGTCCGTTTGCAAGTTACAATGCCACCAGCAGCACTGAAAACATGTTCAGAAGACACGCTTGCGAGTGGGCAAGACAAGTAATTTATAGCCAGGTTGGTGATCTCTGGCCACAATTCTTTTTTCCCATGCCAATACGCCAATGGGTCAGCATTAAGATAGACCTCTGTTGAGTCATTCAGATAGTCCTGCAACATCGACTGAAGGTTCTCCGCGGTTCCTTCACTTTGCTTACTTTTTGCTCTGACCTTTTGAGAACCAAACCCAAGCTCAGTTAGCCAATCCTCTTCTGCACCCAATGTTTCTGTTGTGTCTGGTGCAGATGATCCGGTTGCCGGTGTCTTTAACGGCTGAGAGGTCACTTCTGCCACAGCCACAGGTGCAGAAGTGGATTCTTTTGACTGGGGATGGCCTGCTGATGCTGATGTACTGCCTTTTCCTTCAATTTTCTGCCGTTCTCTTTCAAACCTCATGGCTGACAAGGCTAGCCAACGTTTGTACTTTGTAACATCTTCATCACCAAAAGGAAATAATGCTCTGCCTGCCAGCGCCTTTTTGTAGCGTGGTTCCAGAATAGTAGCACAAATGTAATGCTGTTCTGAGTGGATCTTTTGAAGACGTTCATCGCCAAGTAGGCGCTCTAATAATTTCTCCGACAAAACAAAAGCTTCTTGCTTTTCTTCATCTTTTTGAAACTTAGAAGATACCGCCTTCAGTTTGTGCTCCAGCATGCGCAACAATGGGATAGCTTTTCCCAAATTACAGTCCTCCCTGCTGACTGCACGCGTGAAGACCTCAAAAGGACGAAGCATGTCTGTCAGGCTTTTAACTAGCTTCCATTACGCCGCATCTAGCCTCAGGTCCTTCTGAGCTGTACCCAGTGTTAAGAAATACTGATCGAGTACCGTAAACTGCTCATACAGACGCTCAAGCATGTAGAAGGTTGAGTTCCAACGTGTTGGCACCTCCTGGATGAGTGCTTTCACTGGCATTCGACGTTCAAGTAGCAGGCTCCTCAGATGCTTCCGGGCCTTAAAAGAATGGCTGAAATGGTTGCACATTTTTCGGCAGGTGGCCACTAACTCGCACGCTGGACTGTCTTCACTCAAGAATTTTTTAACAACCAGGTTTATACAGTGCGCCAAACACGGCACTCTGAAATAGTGACCCAGATCCATGGCCTTACCTACATTGGCGCCATTATCCGTGGAAACATAACCAATCTCGCGTTTTTTGGGGGACAGCCAGTGAAAGACCTTTGTGTTAAACTCATTCAAAATGTTTTCTGCTGTATGACGAAGCTCCAAGCCAAACATGGCTAGTGTTGCATGTTTCCGAGCAGCTTTAAAAACTTGGTCCGGGTCAACACCTGAGTTTAGCTTTGCTTTAACCCCTGAAAAAGAGACCCAGTGTGCAGTGATGCACATGTAATCAGTGCCTGCGCCACTGGTCCACATGTCTGTTGTCATATGTATAGTGTGAACAGCACTCTTCTGCAAAGCTGCCCCAATCACCTCCAGCACATCTTCATGTAGTGCTGGAACCGCAAGTCTGGCGAAATAGAACCGGCTAGGAACCTTCCATTTAGGGCAGAGCGCTGCCACTAATTCTAGAAAACCAACCCCTTCTACAAAAGAAAAAGGGAGAAGGTCCAGCGCTAGCATTTTTAGCCAGCTTAGTGTTATACAGACGCGCCGTTTGGTGGTTCATATGGCGCGTCTGAAAACAACATGGGTCTAATGTTGCCCTGGACCATTTTACGGGATGATGATGATGACTTCTTCGACCCAGTTACGCTCGCTGATGAACTTTTTCGCATTGGTGTCTCACTCTCTCCCACACTCTTAGTGTGGCTCACAGGGGGTGTGCTGACAGGGGTACTGGGTGTAAGTGAAGTGTGTGACGCTTCTTCCTCCTCCTCATCATCAGATGGAACATCAACGTTTTCTTGACTTGCAATTCGGGCTTCCTTGATCTCCTTTAGGTGCGCAAACCATTGGACAGCGTGATGTCTCTCAAAATGACCTCTCTGGCCTCCGGTCCCATAGTTGGTACCAAGCTTACCACGACTAACTGCAAGCTTACAAATGCTACAAATGGCTATGTTTTCCTTTTATGGGCAAACACTAAAGAAGTCCCAAACTGCGGACTTGAAATGTCTGTGGGGGCCGGAGGAGGCGATACTGGTGGTGGTCATGCTGCTAATGCCAGATGAAGTGGAGGATGTGTATTGCTGAACTTTACTACATTGTGCACTTTCCCCACCACTAATTGAGGTCGAGGTGGATGGAGGTCCCTTCTGGCGAGGAGGAAATATGGAAGCGGTAGGTGGTGGTGTACTAGTTAACTCCAATGATTGTGGTGTTCCCATTGCCTCCTCGTCGACAACATCATCACACTCAGCAGCTTTTCGGGCTAGGGTCAAAATGTCTGTTTGCTGCATGGCCGCTGGGGCTGGAGTGAAGCCTATGATGACTGCGTCGTCGTAGTGAGAGTCTTCAGCAGCAGGAACAGTATACGCCCCTTCTTGTTCAGTGTCATCATCACACTCCATGACTCTGAGAGTTTCGACGACCTTCCTTTTACGCTTAGCTACCTTTGTCAGATCATGGTGTGCCTCAGCCTCACTCTCAGACGGCAGTGGTGCTGGTTCCCAAGTAAGATCCATATCATCAGAAGGAGGTGGGCTTGAAGAAGATGTAGACACCAGCCTTGATCTTTTCCTTGCTCGGGATGTGGAAGACAATGAATGATCATCAGGAGGAGTGGCTTCCTCAAATGATACCTCGGCTTGATTGTCGATTTCCTGATGTGCCCCTACTTCGGGAGGAACAACTATTGTGGGCACTTGTTGTGCCCCTCCATGCACCTCTGCTTGCGTATCTCCTTGCGCTGTCTCTCCTTCCACATGTACTTGGGCTTGTACTTGCACATGTGGTTGTTGTTGCGGCTGTGGTTGTTCAACACTCGTCAGATGAGTTACAACAACCTGTGTTGATTGAGGGACATTGCTGCTACTTTCTTGCGGTGAGCCAACATCACTGGTCGATGGTGATTGAACAAGTAGACTGGCTGCCTCTGCAGCACTCAAGGGCTTGGACTTAAGTTGGCGTGGTGGTGGTGGCACTGAGCCCAATGGAGCGGGGGTGCTGCTCCCAGCTTGGTCCCCAGCAGATCCCGCTGCTGCTGCAGGAGTACTTTTTTTTTTATTCCCAAAAAATGTGGCGGGCGGCACACCAGTCTCCTTGGTAACTTGCTTCTTCTGCTCCTTACTGGCAACTTTCTTGCTAGAGGAGCTACGGGGAACTTTTTTTGGGGCCATCTTCTTCAGAGGTCAGAACAGCAGGCCGCAGTTGCACGAGTTGCACAGTTGTCTGTGGCCAGACGTGACGTCGCGTGACGTTATGCTGCACACACACACCGCTGCAGGACTTCTTTCTAGCACTGGTGATTCTCTTGAGTCTTGTGCACCTAAAAGCAATGGAAGACAGAGGAACATCAGTTCAGTTATACACCCCAAAAACTTGAAAACCACATAAAAATCAGCACAATCCCATGCCATCCATGCCCTTGTGTACAGGAATTTATATAGCGCAAATCACCGAGCGGTTTCTAAGCGCTTGCTTAGGGAACCCGTCCTGGTATTCCCCTGTGAGATAAGCCCGGCAGGGTATCCACAAGGTGAAAGCCAGGCATCCCGCCGCGAGGGGCCGTTGTGGAGATTAAGCAAGCTATTGCCCAGAGTCGCAGAGTGTGAACCCGTGAATCAAGTAGGCACCGGAGCGAGAATTGTCAAGTCCATGGACATTTTAGGACTCAAGACCCCGCCGAGCCGGGAATTGAACCCTGGTCCCGGGCTGACCTCTGCTTCCAGGTCTGCCTCCTCTAACCAGTGAGCCACACTTCTCCACCCTTCATAATGTTTAAATTCAAGAAGACACCCCACAGAAAGACTAGGCCCATGCACCACTCACTACCCCTGGGCATAATGGATGAAAGCTAGGTAAAATGGGTGCAGGCCTCAGACACTGCCTGTCTTCAAAATGGCCCCTTGCACCCCAAGCACATGTGGAGGGCCTGCCTGTACAAGCACTCAAGATGGCCACCACCACCCACATGGCCAGTCCACATCAACAGTACACCCCAAAAAAACGAAAAACACACAAAAATCATCACAATCCAATGCCATCCAGGATGTTTACATTAAAGAGACCCCACAGGCAGACTCAGTCCATGCACCACTCACTACCCCTGGGCAAAAGGCCCCAACAGCAGCCCAAAAAAATCGAAAAAAACACAAAATTCAGCACAATCCCAGGCCATCCATGCCCTCAATGATGTTTAAATTCAAGAAGACACCCCACAAAAAGACTAGGACCATCCGCCACTCACTACTGTTCCGATGCCGACCGGCCCAACACCGCAGGAGTGAAGAACATCCCAATCCTCTGCCCTCACCGTGACCCCCAACACCCGAAATCAAAACGGATGGTGGAGAACACGACACCGGGAGAAGGTGGGTAACAAAACAAGGGAACCCAAGGTCTTGGGGAGCACAACTCGTCTCCTCTGGCTTCTTGGCAGCAGACAGCTTGACACAGACGAGACCGCTAAAATGAAAGAAGGGGACAAGATTAGACACACCCCTACTACTATTACCAGTGCCAAGTACACACACGAACCACCGACCTCCCTGCTTACCCCAGATAACAAACGGGAGTGGCTTGATACAAAACAGGAATTCTTCCACTGCAATCGTATTGGTTGTTTCTTGCGTAACCCCAGACCAACCACGCCCCTCGGGAAACACCGAGAATGACAAAGGGGGTGGAAATCACAATTCTTAGGACAAAAAAGGGACAGGGGAAAAACGGTCTCAAGGGAATATGAAAGACACCCAAAAAAAAACTGGAATCTAAAAAAGAACAGGAAGGTAGCGCAAAAAACCGGCCGTTATTCAGCTCCTTCGTGAAAACACCCAAACACAGCGTATAACAAGATGGTTTGGATACAAAAAGGGATAATAACGGGACGATAGAACTCAAAGGAAACGCAGCCGCGAATCCCAGAACGTCACCGATGATCAAAAACAGGTCCCCAATAAAGGGTTCAGAAATGCCCAAGGGAATAGGAAAACAAGGGACCAGGGGGAAAAAAAAGGGATCAAAACCCAGCACTAGAAAAGACCGCTGGAACGGAGCTCGAAGGATGGGAAACAAGGTAGAACCACAGGAACAGGAATCACACGGCAAGGGACCAATAAAGAAACCAAGCACCTGTTTCCTGTTGGCAGCCCCCTTTGAAAGCAAGCCCTAGGGAGCATCATTAAATTCGCATATGCACTTGGCACTTTTATGAAAAAAACGCTAACGGGGAATTAGACAGAGGGAACCAGGCCCCCTTGAACCCCAACAACTACCCCTGGGCATAATGGATGAAAGCTAGGCAAAATGGGTGCAGGCCTCAGACACTGCCTGTCTTCAAAATGGCCCCTTGCACCCCAAGCACATGTGGAGGGCCTGCCTGTACAAGCACTCAAGATGGCCACCACCAACCACATGGCCAGTCCACATCAACAGTACACCCCAAAAAAACGAAAAACACAAAAAAACACCACAATCCAATGCCATCCAGGATGTTTACATTACATGCTAATGACAAGGTCAGCTCGTCATGCAGTGCCCATTCATTTCAATGGAAATTAGAGCAAATTGCTGCAATTGCCATAGCACCAAAGTGGTTAAAGAGACCCCACAGGCAGACTCAGTCCATGCACCACCCACTACCCCTGGGCAAAAGGCCCCAACAGCAGCCCAAAAAAATAAAAAAAAACACAAAATTCAGCACAATCCCAGGCCATCCATGCTCTCAATGATGTTTAAATTCAAGAAGACACCCCACAGAAAGACTAGGCCCATCCGCCACTCACTACCCCTGGGCATAATGGATGAAAGCTAGGCAAAATGGGTGCAGGCCTCAGACACTGCCTGTCTTCAAAATGGCCCCTTGCACCCCAAGCACATGTGGAGGGCCTGCCTGTACAAGCACTCAAGATGGCCACCACCACCCACATGGCCAGTCCACATCAACAGTACACCCCAAAAAAATGAAAAACATACAAAAATCACCACAATCCAATGCCATCCAGGATGTTTACATTAAAGAGACCCCACAGGCAGACTCAGTCCATGCACCACTCACCCCTGGGCAAAAGGCCCCAACAGCAGCCCAAAAAAAATCGAAACAACCCACAAAATTCAGCACAATCCCAGGCCATCCATGCCCTCAATGATGTTTAAATTCAAGAAGACACCCCGCAGAAAGACTAGGCCCATCCGCCACTCACTACCCCTGGGCATAATGGATGAAAGCTAGGCAAAATGGGTGCAGGCCTCAGACACTGCCTGTCTTCAAAATGGCCCCTTGCACCCCAAGCACATGTGGAGGGCCTGCCTGTACAAGCACTCAAGATGGCCATCACCAACCACATGGCCAGTCCACATCAACAGTACACCCCAAAAAACGAAAACCACACAAAAATCACCACAATCCAATGCCATCCAGGATGTTTACATTAAAGAGACCCCACAGGCAGACTCAGTCCATGCACCACTCACTACCCCTGGGCAAAAGGCCCAACAGCAGCCCAAAAAAATTAAAAAAAAACACAAAATTCAGCACAATCCCAGCCCGTCCATGCCCTTAATGATGTTTAAATTCAAGAAGACACCCCACAGAAAGACTAGGCTCATGCACCACTCACTACCCCTGGGCATAATGGATGAAAGCTAGCCAAAATGGGTGCAGGCCTCAGACTCTGCCTGTCTTCAAAATGGCCCCTTGCACCCCAAGCACATGTGGAGGGCCTGCCTGTACAAGCACTCAAGATGGCCACCACCACCCACATGGCCAGTCCACATCAACAGTACACCCCAAAAAAACGAAAAACACACAAAAATCACCACAATCCAATGCCATCCAGGATGTTTACATTAAAGAGACCCCACAGGCAGACTCAGTCCATGCGCCACTCACTACCCCTGGGCAAAAGGCCCAACAGCAGCCCAAAAAAATCGGGGAAAAAACACAAAGTTCAGCACAATCCCAGGCCATCCATGCCCTCAATGATGTTTAAATTCAAGAAGACACCCCACAGAAAGACTAGGCCCATGCACCACTCACTACCCCTTGGCATAATGGATGAAAGCTAGGCAAAATGGGTGCAGGCCTCAGACACTGCCTGTCTTCAAAATGGCCCCTTACACCCCAAGCACATGTGGAGGGCCTGCCTGTACAAGCACTCAAGATGGCCACCACCACCCACATGGCCAGTCCACATCAACAGTACACCCCAAAAAACGCAAAACACACAAAAATCACCAAAATCCAATGCCATCCAGGATGTTTACATTAAAGAGACCCCACAGGCAGACTCAGTCCATGCACCACTCACTACCCCTGGGCAAAAGGCCCCAACAGCAGCCCCAAAAAATCGGGGAAAAAACACAAAATTCAGCACAATCCCAGGCCATCCATGCCCTCAATGATGTTTAAATTCAAGAAGACACCCCACAGAAAGACTAGGCCCATGCACCACTCACTACCCCTGGGCATAATGGATGAAAGCTAGGCAAAATGGGTGCAGGCCTCAGACACTGCCTGTCTTCAAAATGGCCCCTTAGTCCCCATCAACAGAACACCCCAAAAAAACAAAAAACACACAAAAATCACCACAATCCAATGCCATCCAGGATGTTTACATTAAAGAGACCCCACAGACTCAGCCCATGCACCACTCACTACCCCTGGGCAAAAGGCCCCAACAGCAGCCCAAAAAAATCGAAAAAACCCACAAAATTCAGCACAATCCCAGGCCATCCATGCCCTCAATGATGTTTAAATTCAAGAAGACACCCCACAGAAAAACTAGGCCCATGCACCACTCACTACCCCTGGGCATAATGCATGAAAGCTAGGCAAAATGGGTGCAGGCCTCAGACACTGCCTGTCTTCAAAATGGCCCCTTAGTCCCCATCAACAGTACACCCCAAAAAAACGAAAAACACACAAAAATCACCACAATCGAATGCCATCCAGGATGTTTACATTAAAGAGACCCCACAGGCAGACTCAGTCCATGCACCACTCACTACCCCTGGGCAAAAGGCCCCAAGAGCAGCCACCGCAGCCAAAATCGAAAAAACCCACAAAATTCAGCACAATCCCAGCCCGTCCATGCCCTCAATGATGTTTAAATTCAAGAAGACACCCCACAGAAAGACTAGGCTCATGCACCACTCACTACCCCTGGGCATAATGGATGAAAGCTAGCCAAAATGGGTGCAGGCCTCAGACACTGCCTGTCTTCAAAATGGCCACAGCACAATCCCAGGCCATCCATGCCCTCAATGATGTTTAAATTCAACAAAACAGTTGTATCATGCACCCATAACTAACCTTGGTCCTACTGGATACTGTGGCTACCCACAATATATTTTATTTAATGTTCTGAAAAAGTTCCAAAATTGTAGTTGCAGGAACTGTAATGCCCCAAACAAACTTACTTGTGAAAGTTGATTTCTAATCCAAAAGTCATCCAAAGATAGTCAAAAAGGCCTCAAATTCAAATATCAAGCAGCATCCACAAAAAGTAATCCTTCCGGGTCAAGATCCAAATGAAAGTGACCAGCACATGAAGAAAGCACTGGGAGGAGCCTGCAGGACAGGAACAGGAAGTTGGAGACTATGGGGCACTTCCTTCCTCCCCCCCCCCCCCAAATGGACTCCTTGCAAAAAAAAGTGCAGGCAAATGTCAACCTGAGGAGTTATTCTGATAAAAATCATCATTTCCAGAAGGTTTATGCTGCTTGCTGGTGGATTTCTTGTGCAGAATTGCAAATTTTTCAATTTCGCGAGTGCGAGATTGTTGCTGCCCGCCGCATCTACGTGTTCGCAATTGCGAACTCTCGCGATGCGTGCTGTGCAAGGTGGCAAGCCGCGATGACGTAATCGCGGTCGCCAAACTCCCGCGGGATCCCGCAGCAAGATCCAAAATGGCGCAGCACACGCAAAATATGGAGAAAAACAACTCTGCAAACGCTGAATGACGGTAAGTGAACGCCGCGCGCCGCAAAATTGTATCACCAAGCAAAAAAAGTCCGCTGCGTGCGAATTTACGAATTTTCGGCAAATTCGCGAGAGTTCGCGGATTGCGAATTTGCCGAAAATCCGCAAATTCCGCGAGCGGAACGGATTTTACGCCCATACTTAGTCACAATCCATGTTCAGCATGGTGCTGCGGGATGTTCTGAATTCCATGATGCATTACAAGGATGATTACATCCATTTCCCACGTGCGGCAGAGCTGGCTGCAGTGAAAGGGGACTTCTATGCCCTGGGCCGGATACCACACGTAGTGGGTTCCATTAATGGCACACATATTGGTCTAATTCCACCCCAGGCACGTGAACCTGTATATCGCAATGGGAAGCACTACCATTCGATCAACGTGCCAGTGGTGTGCCTGGCTGACAACATCATCTCCCATGTGTGTGCCGGATTTCCCGGTTCCACACATGACGCCCACATCCTGCGGAGCAGCATTGTCCCCCAACTGATAGCTAATCTGCGTCCAGAACGTGCGTGGCTAGTAGGTGAGTGTGCTGTGATGACTATTGTGTTGTATGTGTGCCATGGTGTTCCCACCAATCCTGGTAATGATGTATGTGTCTGTTATCCCCCCACCTAGGTGACTCTGAGTACCCAAACCGGCCGTGGCTGCTGAGCCCCATACAGAATCCTACTACCCCTGGTTATAACGAGGCGCGTGGGAGGAAACGTCGAGTGGTGGAACGTACTTTTGGACTGCTGAAGTCTAGGTTTCGCTGCCTGGATAAAACCGGAGGGGCCCTGCCATACTCACCAGGCAAAGTATGCCAAATCATGATTGCCTGCTGTATGCTCCACAACCTGGCCTTGCGCAATAATATTGAACTGATCATGGACCCTGCAGACCAACAGGTTGCTCCGCCTCCCATCCCACCCATGTCCACTGATGAGAATAGTGGGGAGGAAGAAGGTGTGGACCAGAGGCGTCAGCTCATTGATCGCTACTTTCCATGGATGAGAGTAACTACCTCTTGTGCTGCTGGTCAATGTGTGATGTATGTTTGCTGGTGATGTGTGGATGTGGTGTGTGGATGCTGCCTGTTCTGGTATGTTCTGTTCGCAAATGGGTGTGGGAGATGGTGTACATGCAAAGCTCCCTGATGTGTGTCCTGTGATGCACTTATTTGGTGATGAGTGTGGTTTGTGGGATGTTGCAGTACAGTGTGTTGTGATGGGTGTGAATCACTTTCCTGACCAGTGCTTGTTGTTCTCTCATTATCCTTAGGTCACTCCCACAGAGGCATGATTCTCAAGAACATTGATCCCTGCACCTGGTAATGACAACTTATAAGACAAACATGTGATTAAAACATGGAGGTCACACAGCATTGAGTGTTTACATGGTGTTTATTAACAGGTTGTGGATTGATGTTAGTGCATATTTACAAGTAGGTGTTGGGGGGGAAGTGAGTGTTGAAGGTCATGGCAGATGAAAACTGCGTGGGGACACCACATTGTGTGATGTACACCTAGTCCAACAGACGTGTGCCAAGGCTTGGCATTGTGGGACAAGATAGTTTGCAGGGTGAATGGCAGGCACAAGGAAGGGTGAAGTCAGTAGCGCCCCCTCTTCGAGCGGGTGGATGGTGCATTGCCACTGCTCTCAGCTGGATCCAGCCTCGGACGGCCCCTCTGTCTTGGAGCTGAAGCGGAGACAGCTGTGGGGGCAGGTTGGTCAGGGACAGCCTCCCTGTCAGTGGCCTCAGGTGATGGTGGCGGTGGTGTTGGTGACCTGTCCCGCTGGGCACTTGGGTGAGGGGGAGGTGGTGTGGCGCGGGATAACCACTCCCTCCAAAGAGCATTTTGCTGCCCCATGAGGTCAACAATTTGGCCAATGCGAGTGTCAATGGACCGCAACAGCTGGCATCTCTGTAGCGAGTTTTGGTGGGCCCGATCTGACTGTGCCTGCGACCGCTCACAGGAGGCATGGACTCTGGTGATGGCATCCAGGGTCTCTGTCCCAGGATGGGGTGGGTCTCGTTCCCCACCTCGCCTAGCACCTGCACTCCTGTTTGTGAGCTGTACCCTCACCTGTGTCCTCTCCCTGCTAGCCTGAGATGTCGATGGCCGATGGGTCAGGCAGGGTGGCACAGGCAGGAGTGGTGGTGGTGGTGGTGGCGGTAGCTGCACAGCTCACAATGGCAGGTGTTGGTCTTGTGACACTGGCCAAGGTGGTGGAGGCCGGGATGTCCTGGGAGCCTGATGGCACTGGGAGTGTGCTGGGGCCAGCATCGTCCTCTGCACCCGAGGTGTCAATGGGATCCTCATCAGAGAGTCCGGGCTGTGAGGTGGGCAACTGTTGCTGGCGGTTGCTGCTTTCGCCTGTCAAGTTGCGATCACCTGAGGGACAAGAATTTCAGAATCAATGCTGTGGACATGACAGGCTTTGGCTGTCACATTACAAATCACTATGGTATCAGGACATGGTTGTTGTTGTCATCATGTTGTTGTGGTTGATAGTACAGGGCAATATGGTGGCGTGGAGGTGGGGAGACAATACTTGGATTTGTGTGGTCCGGTCCTGCTATTGGATGGTGCCCCTGTGAAGATGTCTATGTACCTGTAAGTTTGAAGGAGGAGATGCACTGGTCAGCAAATGGTGGGCGTACTCCATCTTGCTCTGGGATGAGACATGGGGGCCTGTTGGGAGGTGTAGTGCTGGTCTCTCACACACCCCACCCACCAACACCCTCCCTGTAGACATGGGGGCCTGTTGGGAGGTATAGTGCTGGTCTCTCACACGCCCCACCCACCTCTCTCACACCCCCATCCACCACCACCCTCCCTGTCCACATGGGGGCCTGTTGGGAGTTGTAGTGGTCGTCTCTCACACACCCCACCCACCTCTCTCACACCCCCCACCCACCTCTCTCACACCCACCACCACCCTCCCTGTCCACATGGGGGCCTGTTGGGAGGTGTAGTGCTGGTCTCTCACACACCCCACCCACCACCACCCTCCCTGTAGACATGTGGGCCTGTTGGGAGTTGTGGTGCTGGCTGCTTTGACAACATGCAAGGCTGGTAACATAGGAGGCAACATTTGTGTTTGGTCATGGTGGGTGCATTTGAGCCCAGGACTTCACATTTGGGTGACTATGTGGCCCACATGCATGGATTGGTGCATGGGGGATGTGTCTTGGTAGTTGTGCAAGGCAGACCATGGCAGTGTGATAGTGGTCATTGGTTTGTACTTACCAGCCTCTAGCCCCTCTTTGATTCCTTCCAGGCTCTCAGGGTGCAGTATGCCCAGCACCTTCTCCTCCCATTCAGCAAATGGTATAGGCTCCGGGGGAGTGCCGACGCCAGTGTAGTGTGCACGCAGGTGGTTCTTGGCCCTGATGCCTTTCACCCTTGTCTTGAGGTCGTGCCACCGCCTCTGGATCTCGAGTTTGGTACGTGGCACGGTCCCTGACGCATTAACTCCGGTCACTATCCTGTCCCACATGTTTGTTTTGGTTGCCAAGGTGGTCTGCTGGACTAGGGTACCGAACAGATGTGTTTCGACACGGATGATTTAATCCACCATGACCTTCAACTCACTGTCTGTGAACTTGGTTTTTTTTTTGGGTGCCATGGTGTGTGATGACCAAGGTGTGTGTGTGGTGGGGTGGGGTGTGCAGGTGTGTGGTGTGTAGGAATGGTGTTGTGGGGGTTTGTGTGGTGGGTGTGTTTGTGTGCAGGTTGTATGTGTGTTTGTGTGTGTATACTGTTTGTGTTATTTTGCCGTTTTCTTGCTGCTATGCTGTAATGCAAAGGATTGTAGTAATGGGAGGGATTCTTTTTATACTCTGTGTGGTGGTTGTGTCCCAATGGTTGTTGCCAGTCAGGTGTTCTGTGGGTGTGGTGACTTGGGTGCATTTTTCGGGGTTTGGGAGGGGGTGTCATTGGGGCGTGTAGTTGTTGGGGGTGGGTGTTTCAGGTGGGTGTGCGTCCTGTTTAGTGTGTTTTCTATTTACTTCTGTCAGCCATTTTGGAATTGGTTTGACGACAGGGATGTTGTTCGTTTGGTCCTTCCGCATTCATGCTCTGTTTGTCGTAGCATTGTTTCCGCTGCGGTCGAGGGAGGCGGTGAGTTCCGTTGGAATGGCGGCATTATCCTAATCGTGCGGCTGGAACCTCCACAGGTATTGCGGCGGTTGGGCCAGTTTCCGCGGTCATGTTCGTCCGCGGCGGAGGATGTTTCTTTGGTACCGTCCGTTTACGGCGGTCTTTGGTGTGATCCGTCCGCCGCGGAAGGTGTTTGATGTGATCTGTCCGCCGCGGTCGGTGTTTCTTGACAGAATTATCCTAATCGCTACTGCGGATTATCCGCGGTGCGGTCGGGACTGTTTTTGCCGCGACCATGGCGGATGGGACACGTTTCCGTCGGCCATCCTAATAGGCCTCTAAGTGCGCCTGACTGCTTGGCCGGCCGTCTTGGCGGCCAAACCATCAAGAGTCCTTTGTATGTTCCCCACCACACTGCATTAGACAGACTGGTGAAGAACATGCTTAGGCCACGGCGCTCAGACCAATCACAATGCTGCATTGCATCATTGTGATTGGCTTAGGATAGCCTGTGTCTTTCCGGACTCTTCAGGAACAACGGAGGAGAGACAGCGGCGGTTTTGGCACGAGGAGGTATGTTTTTTTTATTTTTTATATTTTGTTCCCCCCGCCCACTCATTACCTGCCAGCTGCCACTGCTAAAGGATCGATAATCAAACAGCAAGTAGAAAATCAAATCTAAAAAAGTTAGGTGTAAGACAGTCTGACATTACAAGAGTAGAGTAATTTGAAGAACTTTGTTATTCAAGAAGCAGAGAAGGGAGAAGCCAAAAGAGATCATAACTCCATGTATGGTGGAACACCAAGTAAAGAGAGTGTCTGATTTACAGAATTGGGATTTCAGTGACTGAAAGTAATAGATGATTGACAGTGAGTGGCAGCTGGTGGTGGATGAGGCCAACAGGCTGAAAAGGAGATGTAAAGTGCAAAGGGAGATGAAGTGAAAGTCAGTGATCAGGGTTGATGTTTACATATGTTGAAGGTAGTTACCACTAGTCTGATGAGCACTGCAGACTTGAATAGATGGGTGTGTGAGTTGATTTAAGATGATTATTGTAAATGGAGTTGGTAGGGCTGTTTTAGAACACCATTGGATCTGTAGTATTAATGATGGAAAGAGAAAAGGACAAAGAGAAATAAAGATATTTCTCCTTGTTACATCTAACTGGGGAGCGTGCAGCATGTTGGTGCTTTCCTATGGAATTCACACCTTTTTCCTTTTAGGTAGAATCTAGCTTCTTGAAATTCTCTAAAGATCTGAAGGCCTTCCAAGCCAAAAGGAAACCATGGTTTTAACTTTCTGGGGCTTCCTTCTCCCATCCATTCAGCAACACACATAGAAAGAGGAAAGTGCCTTTACAGATTGTTTTTGCTCAGGAAGGTGTCCCTTCCTGCATAAAAGGAATCCTGCCTCTAACACAGGCCCCCTTGCACCATAGTTCAAGGGAGTCAGTGTTGATGCTAGGCAGCACACAGTGTACCAGCATTAGAAGGCACCACAAGGCTGTATCTTAGTTGAAATGGCACATTTCTGTTGTTTTTCTTTCACACAACACAGTGCAGCATATTGCCTTGCTGCGTTGCATGAAATGTAAGTAAATGTACCCCCAAAATTTCAGATGTGAGGGGAGCAAGGCTTGCTTTATTTTGGCCTCCTACTTTTGATACAAATAACATGAACCAAATTGTTGACCCAACATATAGCTCATGCACGAGGAAAGCACAAGTCATTTTCCTGATGCTTTAATTGATGAAACCAGGCTGAAAATATGTGTATTTATTTACTTATTTTTGGTCTTTTGGTATTTACATACCTGATCAGTTCAGACATCATGTTCTGTACAGGCCTTATGCCTTTGACTACAACACTAATGACCCTTAGCAATAAATGTTTAGCCAATTTCCAATACGCCATATTTTTTTAACAAGTTGTTACTGTTTTAAATACATTAAAACAAAGGTGTTGCTGCTTTGAGAAACTTCCTAGAAGCACGTGTCACTTCAAAACCATGGGTAGATGCTGGGAAGGGTAGGAGTTGGTCTCTCTTGGGTCGTTGTCAATAACTGGCCAAAAATTACAGACTGGCAGAGGATGAAGCAAAGAGAGGCAGCTGGAGAAGGGAGATAGGGCAGTGGTTAAGTTGCTGTCATTACACACAGGTCACCCATCGCATCTCCTCTGAATGCCAGAAAATAATTTCAGGCCAGCCGTTTTTTGGGGGGAATTGGGCAATTAAACTAAGAATCATCTCTCAGTTCTATGAATGGTAACATATGTGGTATGAGGTTGACAAGAACAAATAGCCTTCAGTAATGGTTGTATGACTATATATATGACACTTGTTAGAAATTGGGTCTCTGGCTGGCAGAGATGTGCACCCTGTTCAAGCAAGAACCACAATCTTAGTCAGGGTAAGTCAGATAAACACCATAAATTAACCTGTGCTTGCCCTCTGGTCGCTTGGCACAGTGCAGGCAGGCTTACCTTAAGGGGCAATGCGTAAAGTATTTGTGCAACACTTCAAGCAGAAAAACAGTGAAAACACCACCCATAAAGGCAGACCTAGTTGGAGCAAGGGTTGGATACCGGGATCAACCTTGTCCGGCTGAAAAGTACCTTGAGACATCAACAAAGTCCTGATGCTTGGAGCAGAGAAGGCAATGTATCATCGTCGATCCCTTCGGATGCAGTCGATGCATCGGCTCCTAGCCACGTATGTCGGAGATGCATCGTCGCCAAACCCAAAGATGTAGGTGATGCGTCGTTGAGTTGCGCAGGTCGAGGATGGATTAGGAACTGGAGGCATTGCACCACCCAGTTGGCAATGCAATGGCTTTGGTCCTGCAGCAGCGGTGATACATTGGCGTCAAAGGCCATTGCGCCGGTTCCGAGCTGTGCAACAATGGCGATACGTGGGTTTTGGGTAGTTGCAGTACTTCCTACCAGCATCCAAGGGCCCAGGGCTAGATTGGCACCACTTGGCAGGGCAAGACTCTTAGATGGCAGAGTCCAGGTGCTGTTGATGAGTAGAGTAAGTTATTTGTTGTTCCTGAGACTTTCAACATGAGGCAAGCCAGCAAGGCATTGGAGTTACTTTGGTTCTGGCTTTTAGAAGAAGCAGGTCCAATCCTTCTCACTACCAGGCAAGGAGGGAAGCAGGTCAGCACAACAGAGCAGGAGTACAGCAGAGTGACAGTCCTTTCAGCAGTAGAGCAGCCCTTCTTCCTGGCAGAATATTCGCAGGTCCAGAAGTTGTGGTGTCTGAGGCGTAGTACTTATACCCAGGTGTGCCTTTAAAGTAAGCAAGACTTCAAAGAGATACCTTTGAAGTGCAGAGCGTCCCTGCCCTTCCTGTCCTGGCTCCAGAATCACTTCCGGCGTTTAAGGATTCCTTTGTTTGGGGACAGGACACAGCCCATTCAGGTGTGTCAGCTCCTCCCTCTCATCCTGCCCAGGATTGCCCATCATGTTGTGGATGGCCCATCAGTCACACTTAGGCTCCCTTTGTGTGTGGCTGTCTGGAGGGAATGCACAAAGCCCAGTCGTCGGTCACACCAGAAGTGTATTCAGAAACAGGCAGATGGCACCAAATGTCTAATGTAAGAAAATGGCAACTTTCTAAAAGTGTCATTTTCTAACTTCTCCATAAGTTAGGATTTTAAATTGTGATTCCAGAGACGACACCAGACTTGGGAGTCCCATCCCCTCACAATTGGAAATTACACTTATAATATGTAATAAGAGAATCCCAATGTTAACCTATAGGAGAGATAGACCTTGCAGTAGTTAAAAACAAACTACCACTACCAGGACATGTAAAACTTATAAGTACATGTCCTATGTTTTAAATACACTACACCCTGCCCTTGGGCTGTCCAGGGCATACATTAGGGGTGACTTGTTTGTATCATAAAGGAAGGTTTGGCCTTTGAAAGAGGTTTAACTTTCTAGGGTTGATATGGCAGTTAGATACTGCACATGCATGCTCTGCAATTGCAGGCCTAGGACATGTTTAAAGGGCTACTGCAGTGGGTGCCACAATCAGTGCTGCAGGGCCACTAGTAGCATTTAATTTACAGGCCCTGGGCACTTGTGGTGTCCTTTAATAGTGTCTTATAAGTAATCTAATGCTGATCGGGGGACAAGATGATGTTAGCATTTTTAAAGTAGAAAGAACGTACACCTTAGTACTGGTTACCAGTTGTATATTGCCCAGAGTCCTAAAGCCAGTAAAAAAGAAGTCAGCAAACCAGAAGATCGGAAGGCAAAATAGTCAGGGTAAACCATGCCAACTATTTCAGGTCCAACAACACTATATCAATGTTGTTACTATCAACTTATGAAAATATTGCATTCACGACTTCATCTAAAATTACATAATCAGGGTAGTAATATATTTGCTGTTCTTAGCTCCATATCAATTTTCATTCTTCTTACCTATGGATGTGAAGATTGGGGCATTTTAGTGCTAAAATATTTTGACCATGTGATATAACATTCAATCTATTCAAGGAGTACCTACCATACTATGGGCCAATTTAGACTTTGGAAGATTTAGTAGACAGGGTCCTCCGTGACAAGTGTGTTGGAGTAACCAGTCCGCCAAACCCTTGGTGTGCCTGCTAAATTATGAGTCAGACGGACCATAAGTTTTCTGATGCACAGTGCACAGAAAACTTACTCCGATAGCCCAACAGTGCAGGGGCTGGCAGAGTAATGGCATCAGGCTTATCGTATTTAGAGTGGACGATCTTGAGAAGCCGTTGTTGAGAAGCCCATGATTTGCGCTCTCCTCAGTGTTGACTGTAGTGTTACACTACAGTCAACACTGAGGGGAGCTCAAATCATGGACTGCATGTACCATGATGCAAAGAAGCAAACTTTTCTGGGATATGATGTAGTGTCCGGCCACACCATTTTCCATGCCCAACTGATTTTCATGACCTTCTCTACCATTTATCACACATTCCAAATGTTCCTTTTTGTAAAAAATGTTATTCCAGCCCATTGATTACACATCATCCGGTCCAAGCCGGAGAGTATGGCTGGTGCCGGATAGTATGGCCCAACTGCGGACGTAAAGATATGACTCTCAAATGACCTCTGTGAATACTAAAGTGGTAAAATTCTAATTTTGTCTCAGATTGCCTTTGTGAATTGGGCCCCATGAAGTTTTCACAAAAAAACTTTGCAACTTCACATACACAGAATTTGTGACTAATTTAAAATTGTTGCTAGTAAAAGGGATGTTTAGAGTTGCATCTGCAGTGCAGAGCTGTAAAATTGTGAAATTGCTTAGTTGATCAGTTTTCAGCTGAAATGTCTGTAGCAATTTATGGTTGCAAAATAAGCTTTTGAATTTTTTCACCATTGTTTTAAGTGTTGGCAGCTTCACTGATCTGCAGAAGATGTCATGGTTTAAAAAAATAGAAACTTCATAAACTCTGGCAGCACAAAGTCCGACAACATTTCTCTCTCGGGGCCATTTCATTGAAATAGTTTGTTTTGCCTATTTACATGATGTCATGCTGACACATTTGTGAGTTTTTTCACATTAACCCACAAGGAAGCTGAAACTGATTCTGTTTCTAAATGGGATGGGTATACACACAGTGGCATAGCAAGGTCAGGTGGTACCCGGTGCGGAAAATTTCTTGTCACCCCCGGCTTGACACAATGGCAGAAATATATGTTTAAAACATAATTTTGCCATTTTGTCAACCCTCTCAGTGATGACACCCTAGGCGGGCCGCACGCACCGCACCACTTCCTACGCCCCTGTATACAGAGACGAGGGACCTGTGCACACTATGTCACTGAAACCAAGCTCTACCCGGGTGATGAGCCATCACAAGGAAAAAATTGATCTTGGGTTGCTTGTGTTCCGGTTCAAGAAGGACCTGGCTTGACAGTTTAGGCTGCAATGTTCCTATTGGAGCAGGGTCAAGACTGATTAAAGCATAAAGCGGAGTGCAAACCGAGGTGGCATGGTGTGCAAAATAAAGATGGATTGGGATGAGGCCTCAAGTAAATATCAGTGGCTGAGATTAATTTAAACATTTCATCCATTACTATCTGTATACTTCATGAAGTACAATGGAAGCAAAGAGCGGTGTGAAGCTCAGCATATGATGGGTCAGGCAAACAATCCGGTGGCTCGGTCATAGCTTGAGGAAACAAAACAAGGTCATCCCACACCGGGTCATTTTGGGTGGTGCACAGACATATGATCCTTAATAAAAGAGAAGAGTCTGTGGCATCAGCTGGGGGATGTCAGAGTTATAAAAGGGGGCCTCATGACAGGGTTCTAGGTCCCAAGGATAAATCACAGACCGACCCTGAATTTTCTAAAATACCCTGCTGTGTAATGACCACAGGACAGATGAGAGGGTCCTTCTGCCACTCCCTCATCCCTGTCTGGTGGTCTCCAGTCACTCTAAAGGTGAAATACCCCATCAGCAGATGCACTAACCTAAAAAACCTCTCCAGCATGTGAGAAGTGTGGGGTTTGAGGAGAAGTGGAGCATTTTTCTGATCACTGCCTAAACTGTGTAAGAGGGGGAATAGTTATGGCATGGCAATGAAAAGGAGCTTGGGCTTAGAGTTGATCATGGCCTAATAATCTTTGAATAACCTCTAAAAAATACAAAATCAAAGGCTCCAGGGTCATGGGGAATAGGCAAACCCTCTAATGGACATGAATTATACTGTGTCTCCAACACACAAGCTGGTTAAATTCTCCAGGTAGGGGTTTACATCACACTGTGTGCTGACTGCCTGATGTTGGCTCTACACCAGGTGACCTTGTGAAAAGTGCCAACACAGTGTGATACATGGTAGCACAGTATGAATTGACAGGTCTGCCTTCATGATTTAAAAATCCCTGCTAAGGACATTTGTCAGTATTGTAAGAAGGGAAAGTGACATTGGCACCTCGAAGTGAGACCAAAGCCCAGATTTACCAGAATTTTGGTTGGGCTCTCACACATCACTTAGTGGCACTTTGCAATCACAAATAATGGTTGCAGAAAGCAGGGCTGATCAACTTTCATGTACAAAACTATTTTTGTTCAATAGTGGACTGAAGTGTGGAAAATATCAGAATGAATAACTAATGCCTTCTTGAAATATAATAAGTATTCTTTTTGATTTATTTCATGCAAGTCTACAAAGAGCTAGATATTTTGTGTGATGGGCAAGCAGCCATCGAATATGTTCCTATTTTGCTTGAGTTGGGGCCCATTCAGGAAGTAATGGCAAACACATCCGTGGACCAATGGTGATTGGCTGGAAGCAAGTTTTGCACTAAATCACATGTATTTATTTAATTATTTGTGTTTTATTTTGCACCCTGTACTACATGGGGTCTGTTTCAGATTGTGTAGGAATAACATTTGATATCAACAAAGTTATTTCTCATGCTAAATACGTAGGTGTATTAACATAACATGTATATTTGTAAAGCGCATGTATCACCCAGGGGTATCAAGGTGCTGAGTAACAGATGTTACCTAACTCAATGGTACTCATATTATTAACCTTAGATGGATGAAAGTAGGGCCGGACTGGCCATAGCGGGCACCGGGCAATCCCCCGGTGCGCCGCACGGGTGGGGGCCGGTTTTGGGCCCCTGGGGGCCGTTTTTTATACATAGCTGCAAAATCGGCCCTGTAACAAAATCGCCCGAAAACCGGCCCCGGCAAAGAGCTCGGATCAACCCCCTCCCCCACCCCCAAGTGGGGAGATGGGGGCCGGCCGAGCACTTTGCCAGGGCCGGTTGTGGTTCCCAATCCGGCCCTGGATGAAAGACTGTGTGGACCTGCCACAATTTGAACCTGTGACCATGAGGTTGAACACAGGCCCCTACAGCGGACACATTAGTCTACTGAGCCACCAGACCCGGCTAGATTAGCTAAAAATTATTCATATGTAAATTGACCATAGCTAATGTAGGGCTGTATTTTTAAATGAATACAGTTTGGAAGTCATCTTACTAGATAATGTGTCTTTTTATTTCTATGAGAGGCTACAGTTCAAGTTCATAAGTGTAATGTTACTTTGTTTTCTTTCTCATATGGGATGTTTTTATTCACGTGATAGCTGCTGAATGTTTTAATATATTATTAAAGTGCACCTGCAGAGTACAACCAGGTCCAATGTATCTTGTCAGTTGCAGATAACTGAAACTTTAAAGGTCACATAAAGAAACTTCATTGTGAATGATCTTGAGAAACTAACGAGCTAACTACTGTATCTCTATTTTACCCTGATTGGAGCGTTTTATGGGGACCATGTATAGGTGTCGCAAATGGTAGAATTGTGTGATTTAAGTTAGTGCGAGGTACAATACAGCTCAGACATAGTGCAGACATGCTTCTGTCCACTTTGAGGCAGCCTAGAGCAGAGGAAGGCGCTTTATTTATAGGAGAACGGATTTAAACTCAGTCTTTTCCTATTTCAAACAACTTTGTACAAATGTGTCCTCTCATTGATATGATATGATTGATTTGAACTTCATATTTACGTGCTGCATGCATGTATTGATTATTGAGTGATACTAATTTGATGAAGTTGGTTTTGTAAACCCTTTGATATACTTTCATGGTTTGAAATCTTAGCCACTCCTCTCATCCTTGTGGGGCCTAATGTGCTTCACTTTATTTAAATGTATTGATTTGATGACTAGTCTCAGTTGTGGATTCAGATGTATCAGATAGGCCTTTATGGGCTCCAAATGTGTGTGAAGAACAGCAGTAGAACAATAATAAAGGGGTTATCATTAGGCCGAGGTGACATTTCCCCCATGCTGGCATAGGCATGCGTAATCTCACACATTCTGTGTTAAGCCATTATGCAAAATGGCAAAATGTTAGTCGGGGACCTTAGGATAAATACAAACTGTCATTTTTTAAGATGCTTGTGTTTTTTGCGCTCTTTTTTATTAGCATGAAATGCATCTTTGTGTCTAAATTGGACACAAGAACCCAATGTTCTCTAAAATGTAGCCCTACATTGCGGTTTTGTGTTTCAATGAATTTATGAGGAATTTTGTGTAATTGCACAAATTACACGAATTTCGCATATTATTAGTTATCATGCCTCTTAATTATGGGAGTAGACAACAGGTGATGAGGGGAATAAACAGATTGTTGGGCAGGTTTTATTTTTTTTGTTGGGCAGGTTAATTGTAGCTTATGCAAAAAGAAATAGCGCAGAAGGTAAGGTTTGCTGGAGAACAAAAAGCCGAGCAATGAAAATTTAAGACCAACAGGAATTATGCAGACTCAAGTAGACATGTGCATAGCAGAGTAGTCTCTGAGAGTAAATAGAAAACCACCAAGCTGTCCTACTGGACATTAAAATAGTGCCTCATTTAGGGTTTAGTGCATCGGTAGTCTGTCCCAAATGCGATGGATTGCCCGCCTGTCTTATTACAAGTGCCATTGGATCTAATCCACCTGTAATAAGAGAGCCAGGAGATTTATCATGTTTGTGATGGTGTAACCTTCCCCCAAAACTCGGAGGGCCCGATTCACAGAATGAACTTAAGACTAAATCCTAAACTTACTACTATTTGGTATTCACAGAATGCACTTACTACTTTCGGGATTCACAGAGTGAACTTACTACTTTTGGGATTCACAGAATGAACTTACTACTTTCGGTATTCACAGAATAGATTTAAGACTACTAACTTTACGTCCGCACTCGGGAAATTCTGGCCCGGAGGCGGAGCTTCCGGCTTGGGGGCGGAGCTTGTGGCCCGGAGGCGGAGCTTCCGGGTCGGAGCCGGAGCTTGCGGCCCAGAGGTGGAGATTTCAGCCATGGCTAAATCCTCATCTCCGAGCCAGAAGCTCTGCCTCCAAGCCGCAAGCTCCGCCTCCGGCCCGGAAGCTCTGCCTCCAAGCCGCAAGCTCTACCTCCGGGCCAGAAGCTCCGCCTCCAAGTCGGAAGCTCGGCTTCCGGGCCAGAAACTCCACCCCCGGGCCGGAATTTCCGGCCCGAGTGCGGATGTAAAGTTAGTAGTCTTAAATCTATTCTGTGAATACCGAAAGTAGTAAGTTCATACTGTGAATCCCAAAAGTAGTAAGTGCATTCTGTGAATACCAAATAGTAGTAAGTTTAGGATTTAGTCTTAAGTTCATTCTGTGAATCGGGCCCTAAATCAGGCCCATAGTCTTTGAAAATAGTTTGTAGGATAGCTTTAGCATATTATGTAAGACTTCTAAAGGTGTAAAATAATAACATACAACTCTTTTTAAGATGTTGAGGGAGTTAAAAACACATATGGGCAGGAAGGGGTTCTGTGGCAAAGGCAGATATACTGGATAGGCTGTATTTTAGTGTATTTTATTGACATGTATATAGCTCTTTCCTCTCTGAATGTTGACTGAGTAGCCCCTCCATCTCTGAACTGAAAACATCTATAGGCGTCCGCTGAGGGGCCTAGGGGGGGGGGCACTTGTCCCCCGCCCCCTGTATTTTTCACTTGGCCATTAAAAACATTTCAAGATCTCACTGCTGGCATAAAACCGGCAGCGCGACCTTTAAATTTTTTTTAATTATGCCCCCCACTGAAAAAATTTCCACAGACACCCATGAATACCCTGCTTAATAACCCTTACGAAGTCATAGAGCGCTCTGATTTTCTTTGTGTACCTGGGCACCCACGGCGTGTATGGCTGACAGTGGGTTTGCTAGCAAGTTGCCCTATATGGACATGGTTGGAGTTAGCGTATGAAGTTAGGAGGCACACTACTAATGGTACTGACACATGAGTGTTGCGAAGAGTGGAAAGGTAGGAAGACATCATGCATAACAGCTACTTACCATTTATGTTCATCAAAGATGATGTTGATGGCATCTGTATAGTCAACAGGTTGGTACCATACATTGGTCTAGGCACATTTGTAAAAAAGGATAAAAAAATCTTCTAAATAATTTCTAGTCCATCCTTTCTGGTAAGCAAGAGCAACTGAGTCTGAACAAGAAGAGTAATGATCTTTAAAGTGAGAAAAGACAAGTTATGTTGAGTTAAGCTATTGCGCTCTGGATCATAAAAGACAAGCAATGCAGAGGGAAGACAAGCAACAATGGCACTAGGCCATATATAGCTAGGCATGTTCAGTGCAAATATATATATAACCAAAGACAGACAACCAGCCAATAACTAATGAGTGTTTTAAAGAAGAGATGTTGGTAGACAGGCAATGTGGCATATTTACCAGAGTTGCAATGGCTTTTTTGGAAATCGGTCAGTCAGGCACAGCCAGATGGACACATTTGAAAGGGCAGTTGTGTGGGCTATTGTGTTTGGTCCTGTCCCAGGCTACAGGGATGAAAAAAAGGGCCCAACACTTTCAAACTGGCCCATCTGACGGTGCCAGGGTTCCCAAAGTTCTGATGTCTACACAAATGATGTTTTGCTTTAAAACAAGGTTTCAGTCAACCAGCCAACTCAAAGAAATATCAAGAAAGAAAATACACTGTTGTGTTAAATGAAATTCAGATGTCAGGCGTAGGACCTCATTTTGCTGAATCGTGTTCACTGTCTAAAACCAGGCTCTACTGGTGCTTTCATTTCAAAAGAGGGCTGCGCTTCCTCTCTAACAACTAAGTAAGAAAGGGACATGGATTTCCACGTGGATATTCGACCTAATGTAGATGTTTTGGTTCCAGTTATAGCTTTTTTACAGTTACTAATTGTAAAATTAAGGATTTTGCTGTTTTTTTAGTTTTCTGCCAACTTTATAAAATAATGTCAAAACAATCCTAGGACTAACTTGTCTTTCTGGATAGCATTTTATTCCACACGCCTTCCATTTCAAAGTGCTTAAAATGAGTGCTGGCACTATTTGAGGGTGTTCAGTTTACAGGTTTAGAAGTCTGATTTGTTACCACATCACCAGTATTAGAGATTTACCCTCTGTACAAGCTCGGATGTTTTTACCACCAAACTTGTGATCGAGGCGAACAGCATTACATTATAAAATCAAAAATAATGATGTGTGGGTGAAAGGGCCTCTTAAGAAATGAGTAACCCAAGAGTAGCAAATTCCTGCTGGACCCTAAAAAAAGTGTGGGAGCAGTCACGTTTAGGTGGGAGCAGGGGTTGGGGACAGAGAGCAACAGGGAACAAGGAAACTTTGGGGTTTTTTAACGAAAAGAGAAGGAATGGGACGAGCAATGGAATGGTGGTGGCAAAGGAGGGTAGCAACACGAAGAGCAAAGAGATTTGAGGTGGGAAGCAGCACACGAAGAGAAAGCAAGAAAACACATGCAATCACTTTGCGTGCTAAAAGAAAAAAGTCGTTTCCCATATGCAAGCAGTGGAACAACACAAGCCATCTAATTTGAACGCAGTGAAGAACAAATATTCAAGGGGTGGGGTAAACAAATAATAAGAAGGAAAAATCACAGAGTAAGAAGCAGAGAAAAGGAAAGAAAGCAACTCAAATCAGGTCTAGAAAGCCATCTAATCAGACCAAGTGGCTGGCACAAAGTCCGTTATGTTTATATATTTTAAACCATTAAATACAATAGGTGTTCTGCAACAGGAAGCTAAAGCTGCCTATAGGCATGACACGAAGATGTAACCATCCTACATAAATAAGAAGGAGAGACATACGTATGCACTTTTTTCACAACTTTCAAGCACCCGATTTTCCGAGTATATACATTCATACTAATATAATAAAGAGAGAGCCCAAACCTTAGAGGCGGGTAATCTCAGGAACCACAGCACCAATCACAACACCCAATACAGCATTGGAAAGGACTGTTGCAGCAGATGGACATAGTCTATACAGCTGGCCACCATATACATTATAAGGGGGAAAGAACGTTAGGGGAAAAGTAGTCCCGTTGTGGGTATGGGCGTGTGCATAGAGCGATGGGCGTGGCATGCTGGGACTGCCGTCCCGATATGAGGGGGAGTTGCATTTAACATTTGGGCGTGTGCATAGAGCGATGGGCGCTGCCTGCTGGGACTACGAGGGGGCATTGCATTTACCATTGTTCTGGGCGTTGGCCATTGACGCGATTTGGGGCGTGTAATTTCCGTCGGATGGAGCCGAGCCGTCCCAATATGATGGAGCCGAGCCGTCCCAATATGAGTGGGCGTCGTCCCAATACAAGTGGGCGTTGCATTTACCATTGTTGTGGGCGTTGCACGTTGACGCGATGTGGGGCGTCTAATTGCCGTCGGCTGGTATCGGAGTGTCAGGTGGAGAGCACATATACGTTCGCGTCTGCAGCGGATACAAACGTTCCCATATTGCATTGGGGACACGGCTTCACAGTGGATGCATTCTTCTGAGGGGCTGAGCCAGGTGATGAGGCGATTCAGAGTCGTGGGGCCTGAGCCGGGTAATGGGGCGATTCAGAGTATGTTTTTTTTTTAAATGCGGGGCCTGAGCCGGGTGATGGGGCGATTCAGAGTACGTTTTTTAAAAAAAAGCATGGCCTGAGCCGGGTGATGGGGCGATTCAGAGTAAGTTTTAAAAAAACGCGGGCCTGAGCCCGGTGATGGGGCGATTCAGAGTAAGTTTTAAAACAAACGCGGAGCCTGAGCCCGGTGATGGGGCGATTCAGAGTAAGTTTTAAAAATAAATTCTATTTCATCCCCGGACAACGTTGGGACGGGCTGCTAGTATATTATAAAATAACAGAATACGCCAAAATGGAAATTATTTACATAGTTGGTGTGGGGTAATCCGTAATCAATTTTGTATACTTCTGCTCTTGACTAGAAGATAATCAACTTCTTGTGATCGAACCCACAAAAAACCTTCTTTGAAAAATAATCGAAATGGACTGAATTCTATCAAATATTTCTATCCTAAACATGTTACAATAGTGGTCTTTACACGTGGCGTGGTTGTGTTACTTTGAAAAGAACTATACCTTCAAAAAAGTAAACAAAGCTTTAAAAATAAAAAATAAAAGCCACAAACTGTTGGAAATGAACTACATGAGTTATCATGTCTTCACTCATGAATAATGAAAATCCAGAGAGCAGAAGTAGGAAGTGATCAATTAAAAAAACAAGGACCAAACAAAGCAGTGAAAGGAAGCGTTGAGTTATTTTAGAAATATTGACAAAACGTGTTTTCTGGTGCTTGCTATAGGTGTTAATTTTGTGTTGTTCGTTAACTCCAGGGGCTGAGATGTCAAGGCTGTGGTAGGTACTCCACTGAAACATTGTTCTAAGGCAGATGGTGTCCAAATGATGGAAGTCCAAGAGATAGGGTGTTGTGAATTCAGTGACTTCTAGTATCCCCTTTAACCAAGAGCCAGTCCAACAAGTGTGGTGAGCTGTTGCCAAGTAGAGCTCTATATGCTTGACAACACAGCTTGATTTGCATTCATCTCATGAAGGCACCAATGGCGATCACGGACTAGGGTAAAGAGTAAAACATATAATAGAACATTAGAATGTTGAGCACTCCATTGCAGACAATGAAGGATTCCGGTCTTCTATGGGCCGGTAGAAGCCCACAGAGCAACATTCTAATGTTGTTTTTCATTTACAGCCTCTCCAGGCCTGGGGGGATTTAAACTAAGTCTGAGCAGTGAACTTCGCTCCCGGAGCGGAGTTTTTTCCCTTGCTTGGGTTCATTAACATCAAGTTGGCGAGTGAGGAAAACCCGCCTCCCGGTGAGTTTTTGCCTCGTTCGTAATCGTCAACATCAAGTTGGCGAGTGCAAGCGTGAAAAATGAACCTCCCGGCAAGATTTCTCAACGCAGGCGGTCAGATTTCTCATTGCAAGTGGTCGCGACCGCTCATGTTGAGAAACCGTCCGTTTGTGTTGAGAAAGCTGCCGCTCAAGTAAAAATCAACTCGAGCGGCAGAAAGGAAGCAGTGCCAGCTTGCCGTTTGCGATGATTGCATAGTGCAGACAAGCACCGTGCACTGAAAATGACAGTGAATGGCATTTATCTAAAGAAACTCCGCCGCTTGTTTGTACCTCGTGGAGTTCCGCGTAGCGGAGCTCCGCAAACTCCGCCCAGGCTTAATTTAAACGCCCTTGGACTCTGAGAGGCCATTGTTTTTACCAATTAGAACATTAGACGCTCTGGGGCAAAATGTTCTGATAGCCTTAGAGCCCTCCTTGTGGGCTCTACCAGCCATTAAAGGCCCGCTCTCTTGTTAAAGGCCCTCGCTGGAGCGGGACGCACATTGCCGGTAGAGTCCGCTAGGTCCGCTAGGTCGGGCTCTAAGGCTATAGTAAGGAGAGGTGATCAAATTCTCTTGTAGCGGTGACAAGTCTGGCTGCCACATGCAGCAACCTAGTGCTGATGAGAAAAATAGGTTTACTGATGGGTTAGAGGGAAGATTCTTAACAAAGCAGTGAAAAAGCAGAAAGCAGTGTTTAATTTGATACTTCGTTGCAGGTGGGGCCCACCAACACTTATTTTTGTGCACCAGCATTTATTTTATCCTCAACAGACTTTGATCCGGAGCAAGAGAGAAAAAATACAGAAAATAAGCAAAGGAACATGATAAAGACTGGAAAAACCGTGTCGGAGGGAGAAAGTAAAAATGGAAAAGAACTTGCAAGACTCGTGATGAAGAGGAATGGTGTGTCTGGTGGTGGGTTAAAAAGGCATGAGAAATCAATGCTACACAAACTTCGTATTCAACCCTGTGATCTGCGGTTGCACCTACCACAGGCATCTGAGCAAAACATTGGGCCACACTACCTATTCTTTTGCAAATCATCCTGAAAATTGAAAAGGCTTTCACAACAAGAAGAAGAAAAATAGAATTATCTAATGGATGAACAGTAAGTGAAAAATCCAATAGCAGGCAGTTTTAAGACAGTTTGACATTGCAAGGGTAGAGAAGTTTGAAGAACATTGTCATCCCGGAAGCAGAAGAGGGAGAAACCCAACAGAGATCATAACTTCGTGGACCGTGGAACAGCAAGTCAAGAGATTGTCCAATGTTGAGAATTGGAGTTTGTGCGCCGGGAGATGTATGGTGCAGTATGGTCCATAAGCTGTACGAGGAATCAGATGAGAACAGCGACTAAGAGCGATGTATGGTTGACAGTGTGTGGCAGCTGGTTGTGAAGGAGGCCAACAGGCTGAAAGGAGGCGTAAAGTGCAAATGGCGATGTGATGAAGGTCTGTGATCTGAGTTGAGGTTTACATTTGTTGTGGGTAGTTACCACTAGTCTGATGAGTATTGCAGACTTAGGGCCAGATGTAGGTAATTCCCATCTAACGATTCTAAAATACCGAATTTTACCGATTCGTTATTTCAGAATTGGTAAATGGGATGTAGATGAAGATTTGGTACATTTTACCGAATTGGTAATATTCGGTATTACCGATTCGATAAATACCGAATCGGTATTTACCGAATCGGTATTTACCGAATCGGTAATTCCCATTCATTTCTATGGGCCTGGAGGCCCATAGGAATGAATGGGAATTACCTATTTGGTAAATATCGAATCGGTAAATACTGATTCGGTATTTACCGAATCGGTAATAGGGGGACCATTTACAAGGGTGGCAGGGTGTCACATTGACACCCTGTGGCACCCCTGAATAGTACATGGGTGCACATGTGGCACACATACATGCCCTAAGGGCATGTATGTCTGCCACATGGCACTTTAAAAAAAGCAAATAATTGCTTTTTTAAAGGTATTCGGTATTTACCGCCAACTTGTAGTTGGTGGTAAATAACGAATCCTTAAATGACAAATGCACTCACTTGAGTGCTCCCTACATTAAGGATTCGGTAATTTACTGAATCAGTATTTTAAGAATTCTGTAATTTACCGATTGCTTAAATTACCGATTCAGTAAATTACCGAATCCTTAAATATGGCCCCTACATCTCAGATGCCTAATACCGGTCGGTAACGGCCGAAATTCGGTAATTTCGGCCGTTACCGACCGGTATTGGGCTACCTACATCTGGCCCTTAGTCATTGAACAGGTGGGTGTGTGAGTTGATTATAGATGATTATTATAAATGGAGTTTGTAGGGCAGTTTTAGAACACCAATGGATCTGAAGTTTAGTTAAGCAGGATAAATGCTCATCTGATTACTGCAAATGAAATTTGTGGTTAAGATATACCATGAATATCCCATGGAGACAAGGTTACATTTGTGGCACGTATTAGCTATGGAAAGGGACATGTTGTCATGTGTTTTCCATGTGCGTTTTGACAGCTATATAAAATGATTTATTTTAATTTGTTTTCCACGTGGGATATAACATATGGAATTTCTTTACTCATGGACTGTTTGCTTCTTGGGTGTGGATCAATGCACCACTGCAAAGTATTGGTGTTAGTGCACGGAATTACATTACGTACTACTTCCTGGCAAAAACCTAGGACATTTCTCAATATAGTTCTATAAGTGAAATGTGCTGTGACAGCTGTAACTGGCAAATTACCACAAATTAATGTTTATATTAAGTAACATTTTTCCACATGCCTTATTGTCAATCGTGCCTGTATGAATCCGCCACCCATCATAATAACTGAGTAGCAGTTACATCTTTCTAACAAGCACACGCACAAACACACACACTCCACTCTCCCTCTCACACACACACTTTCAGGCATGCACACAGACACACACAGACCCATACATACCTACAGACACCCACACTTGTAGCAATATGCACATGTACACACATAGGCACACATACATCAGCATAACTTTGCTGGCTTCCCTCACAATCACACATATGCACTCCAACACAATTGGAGTTATGCACACACATGTATGCTGGCATATGTTTGCACACACTCACACAATCACTCGGTTGGTCCATGAAGTGGTTTCAGATTGATGAGTTAGTCAGGGATCTGTGATGGGGCAGTGCAACCTGACCAGGTCCGCTAACTACATTACAACGAAGAGTAGGCAACGCCAGTATGTCTCACCCATGCAAGGTATTGGCTTTGGCAATGTTTTAGCCATGCTGCATAGCAGTGCGGTACAAAAGGGGGTGGTGATGGACGGAGCATCTGAACCAATCAAACACTCACACCCAGTCAAAAGATCTGGGTTTAATCCATCATCGTTCTTTAGCCCACTCTGCCACCCCAGTTCAGACATGGTCATATGCAAATCAGTCTGACCCTGTGCCTCATGGGAACAGTCCAGCCCGAACTGCCAAGCCATGCCTTCCCTGGACCGAAACAAGCTTCCTAGGACTGGTTTCTGGCATTTTAGCCGTCTTCAGCCAGGCTTGCTTGAATCCAGTGGCAAAGTGAGCAAGGGACTCACGTCTGAGCATACCCTGCCAACTTATGGCAAACAAAGCGGTGCAAAAGGGGGTGGTGATGGACGGAGCATCTGAACCAATCAAACACTCGCACCCAGTCAGTGCGGCAACAAATGTATCAGGACAAGGCTAGCGTCATAGCGCTTTTTTTGCTGTGGCAGGTGGGATGGCATCTGTCACTTTCCACAACTCTCCTGGTTAATTGCAGAGGGCACAAAGGCCTGTAGAGAAAGGAGAGAGAGGAGAGGGGGATGGTGAGAGAACAAGCAATCAGGGAAGGGGAGAGACAGGAAAGAAGGAGTGACAGAGAAAGGGTTGATGGAGTGAGAGACAGAGGGAGGAGAAGAAGGAAGCAGAACCGGTTTGAGCTTTTTCCCAGCTCATGTTGTTTACCAGTCCGGCCCTGTATATCCAGGGCTGTCGGCTGCCTTCTATATGGTAGATCACAAGGCATTGACATCCATTTAAAAGAAATACTCTGTCAGTCAGTCATAAATCTTTTATTCGGTTTCCATTCTTTTTTTAGGAACCATAAAAAGTACAAACAATTTCACCAGTAAAACGTTACAGTCAACATATCTTAGCACAAAATTTTCATGGTAAAAAACACAATATAAGATAAAAAATCAGCTGGGAATTCATAATAAAATACAAGTGCTCTGTCGAGCCAATTAATCATATTTACAGCGGTATTTCACACATATTTTAAGAAAAGTGGCAACAGATTTAGCAGTGTATTCAGAATCTAGATATTGCAACGCAAAAAGAGCGATACAACAGGATCTCACACCCCAAGATGCCAACAGAGGGACAATCCATCTATTTCGAGGTAGTTCATAATATTTACAGAATAGGGTGAGATGGATTGTGGATTGTTCTGAAATTTCTAATTACGGATGACGTTTCAGAAAGATTCTGCACCTTCAGGAAAGTCGAGCGAAGATGGGCAGCTTCATGTTGAGTGAACATCACCATGGTGGTCCCACCAGGGCTCCCCTTATCCCACCTCCATTTTGTAACATCTATGGGGGATATTTACAAAAACTGGCGGGGTGCTGTGTAGCTCCAAAATTGGTAACGATGCGCTCCATCAGTTAAAAAACGCAGGGATGTATTGAATTCACAAGAACGCGGTGCACCCCTGCATTTCCCCTAGGGCTAGCGCTAAATCTAGCTGCCTAGCTCCAGAGCAGGAACCCTTGCACCCAGGTGCCTAGCTAAGCACTCTGCCGCCCGTGGTGGTCCCTCCTGCCTTTTGCCACCGCACGCCACGCTGAAGAGTGGGGGGTGCAGGCGAAGATTTGCCGCCGCCTCCATGACTCGTGCTGTCCGGGGCATGCCGCCCGCCCCCATGCTACGCCACTGCTTTCACCAAAGTGCTTGCACCATAGTGAAAGGGTAAAGGGTGTTTATGTTGCAGGGAATGAATCTTCATGTGTAGGAAGGTGTCCCTTCCTGCACATAAACAATTCATAATGGCGAATTGTAACTTTCATGTGTGCTGCTTTGTGCACACATAGACGTTGCAACTTGTCATTTTTAAATGATGTTTTATGTGCAGGAAGCAACACCTTCCTGCACATGAACAATCACTAATGGCGATTTGCTCTTTCTATGTGTGCTGCAGAATGCGGCACATATAGAAACAGCAAAAATTAGGAAAAAACAATAATTCCTCCTCATTTTGCCAGGTTAGGACCAGGTTTTCCATGGTCTTATTTTTGGCTCTGCACCATAATTCCCCCACCCTTATAAATAGGGGGCAGCTTCAAAAAGAAATGGGCGTTGAGGTGGAATGCCCACCACAACACCCATTGCCTGCCCCTTTCACGCTAAGTGCTGTGTGAAAAGGGGTCTTATTTACATGATGGTATTAAGCCACCATAAGTGGCTTATCGCCGCCTTGCAATTAAGCCGAGGCTTCTATTGCCACCAGAACATTATTGAGAGTGGAGTTCCTGTGACAAGAGGGGCTTTTAAATATGTCTCTACATTCTTATGATAGCGATTCAGCCCTCAGGTTGCACTGCTTTCGCCTCCGCTAGTTTTTCGCATAAATCAACTAACACTGGGCTCTTCAATCAAGCTGCATAATTTCCTGCTTGCTTGCAGGTTTGGATAGGGCTTAATTTGTATTTAAAACAGAATGCTGACAAAAAGGAATGTTATTCATTGGCAGAAACGATGAGTGCTGGGTCAA
Organism: Lissotriton helveticus; assembly: GCF_964261635.1. Lineage (NCBI taxonomy): Eukaryota > Metazoa > Chordata > Amphibia > Caudata > Salamandridae > Lissotriton > Lissotriton helveticus. Next base: position 744,309,705 of record NC_136073.1, read on the forward strand.
CACACTCTAGCCCACACCAGGCTAGACACACACCGGTCTGCAAAGGTAGTGCCTTCCTGCCGGTTTGCACCCACAGTCTTTGCATGTGCCTTCCACACTGGACTATTGGAACAAACTTTATTTACTCTACTCTAGCATTGCCAAGGAACAAACTGGGCAAAATACGCATCAGTAGGCACTAGGGTCAGAGGCACTGAAATTATGTGATTCTGCAGCTGCTGCGTTTTTCGCTCTGGTATGGATTCGCCACATTTGCACCATAATCCACTGTCTGCATAATTTGCAGATTTTACAAAAAAAGTGTTTCTAGCTCAAACGGATCAAAAGTTACTAAAAATGGGGGGCATTGCCGCAGCGGTAATAACATAACATATGTATTTGTAAAGCACACGTTCACCCAGAAGGGTATCTTGGCGCTGGATAGCAGATGTTTATTGAAACCCATTCAATGGTACTCATTTTATCAACCTCAGAAAGATGAAAGGCTGAGTGGAGCTGTACCTGCTGTACCTGTGACTATGAGGTCAAACAGAGGCCTCTACAGTGCATGCCTTAGTTCACTAAGCATTCAGACCCAGCCATAGGGATGGGGGCTCAGCCCAGAGCTCCAACATCGTCGGCCCGCTGGTGCCTGCATCCTGAGCAATGCCCCACAACTCTGTCCCCCCCGTCACTGCCGGCAGGGACAGACTACCCTTACCAGGCATCAAGCATATCCCTGGGAGGCTGGAAGGGTTGCAGGCCAGGTTTGGTAGTGGGGCAGTACAGCAGTTTTAAAAGCACTACAAAGTATCCAGCAATTTTCAGGCAACAATAAAAGTGTCAAGAAAACTCTGGTGATTAATGTACCTGATGGAGAGATAGGGTAGCGTGCATGGTTAATATGCCTGCTGCAGAGAATGTGTACCATGCATATCAAAGAACAGGATTTTGTGTGCATAGCTAAACGATTTTGTCACACAGGTTCTTTTGTTACTGTGCAGTTTATAAATTACAATATTAATTTAGCACAGTGATCAATGAGCTGCCATCAAAGAGCTGCAAGCAAGCTGCATAGTATAGGATAGAATGTTATGTTTTTTTCCTAGTCTTTCCTTATTGTGATGTTGCTAAAAAAGGTTTGTTTGGGTAGAAATACATTCTTATTATTAAAGTCAACCCTAACCACTGTGTTATGTTCTGAATCCTGATTTTGTACTTCTCCATACCAAGCACTCTTAAAATGTGCTCCGCAGTATGGATGCCATGTGAATCTTACACTTTGCATTCTCCCCTTTGCCTTCTGTAACATTCTCTATACACTGATTTACACACGTATGATTCATTGTCTCAGTATGTGAGTGTGATGTAATGTACTCCAACTCATTACACTGGTATGGCAGATGCTATAAAAGAGATGAAATACCTGTGAGAGAGAGGTAATGGAGAGAAGAGATGAACTGTGGAGGGTGATAGTGAGGGAATTGTTGAAGAGTCCTAACAAAGATTGTCGTTATCCTGGAGCACAGTAAGGTCATAATTTGCTATGCTTTATTCAATATATAACTGTGTTGTAGAATGCACCATTTTTTACAAATTTTCTTGGGTGAAGAACCCTCCTTTGTAATGGTTAGACTTACTTGCTGCACTTGCTATGCACCGATGGGGGCTGGTCTGACAACATTTACAAGGGCTTCCTTGGGTTCCCAGTCGAGCTCTGACTGCCCAGCAGTTTTAGGGATGTTAGGGGCAGCTATCACGGAGCTACAGAACCTGTGGTGGCGTCAATGGGCCTCAAGAGGCAGACCAAGCCTAGGGCCGGGACCCGATGCGGTGAACACAGGTACCGGGAGCTGGGCAGCAACGTGGCCTCCGTACAGCGCTGCAAGAGCTGGACTCTAATAATGCCAGGGGGCGTGGAGAGGCCATGAGGTTGGAAGAAGCCCTTGGAGAGCTGTTGGCCAGCCGTAGCTAAAGTGCTAGGAGAGGCAAGAGAGACTCCATGCTGGAAGGAAGCAGCGGTCGCCATTTTGTGAGGCAGTCGGGAGCCCATCAACCACGTTCAGACAAGAGTCTGGTTTTGCTTCGTTACCCGACTCTTTTCTGTACGCAGGTGAATGGCGACACCTGTCCGTGCCTGCAGTGGAGGTGTAACTTACGATCGAAGGACACCCACAAGAAGGTGGGATGCCGGTATGAATTTTGAGGGCAACCACCTGTCACCCTTGGCTTTAATCTGAAGTCCAGTGAGCTGAAGATTGACCCCGAGCCCTGATGAATTTGCCATAAAGTATTGTTGGCAATGAAACATGTTGGCCAATCCTAAAGTGGTCTGAAACATGCTGATTGTTTTTAAACTTGAGTGGGCTCACAGCAATTAATAAAATTGGAGCATGGGCATGTGAGTCTTAACTCATTTTTACTTTGGAGAAGCGTAGATATTCTTTCTTGCACTACGGGGCTTAATTTGACACTAGTTCTTCTTGTGCAACTTGTCACAATTTTTCTTCTCTTCACTTCCTAATTTTAAACACTGGATTTATCTTTTTCACGGTCAAGAAAGTCACTGATGATGAAATGCTTACGTGAGGTACTTTCTGACCTTTCACGTGTTTCTTCTTTTCTTTTGTACACATTATGAAATAAGGGTACAATTGGGGTGGCTTGATAAACAATAAATAAAAGTAACAATGTTATTTGAACATGTAGGACTGGATGCAACTGGTATTTGTTATAAACCAGTGTTAGGTTTGAGATATGAGTATCCCGCCACCAGGATTCCAGTAAAGTTGTTGAATGTCCATAACAGTCAGGTATTTTTTAGTGGTCTGTTTACGTGTGAGTGGAAGGCGACCTGACTGTATTATTCCTTCTTGTGCTCCTTATTGTGGATAACAGGTTGTTTTGAACCATCAACCTGGGAAGCCCTTGAAGGACTGCACCTTGTATCCGCCAAATTCTTTACTTAATGTGGAGGCTAAACTGCTCGCTAAGATCTTGGTGAATCACCTACCCCATGTGTTAGAGATGGTGGTGACTCTGAATCAGTTGGGGTTAATGCAGCATATTTCTACACATCTAGGTTGCCGAAGGAAGAGCCAGCACAAGTTGTGCTGCACCTCACAGCAGCAGGTTGAAGAGCTCATCGGCTATCTGAGGATGTCCGCTATCTAGGACTTGAGGTACTAATTGACCACTACCGAATCGGGTTAACCTCATGGCTGCTGGAGCGATTCCCCTGCAGTGCTGGGCCGTAATAAAAATGGGTGTGGTCATGATGAGCTCAGCTCGTCATGAACACTTGAGAGGTATATGCCGTGACAAGCTGAGCTCGTCATGAGCACCGAAGGGGTTAATACTACCTGGATTCATTGAGATTGTGACAATACACAGCCTCCTCTCACCTCTTAGGTCCTGAAGAAAGCCCCCCTGACCCATATGGGCAATCCATAGGGCTGAAACATGTCGGCCTTTGTTTATGGACACTTTCAGTGCGGTAGACTAATAATAGGTCTTCCGGGGGGAGGAGCTTGGCGGGCATCCGAGATGGCCGCTTGAGCACAGCGCTCTCCGGACCCTCGCCGCTCCCGGCATTTTATCCTGGCTGAATCCTGATTTCTTGCAAGAATTCGTGTAGGGGACGTTTGGCTGATTACCCTGGCACTTTTCAGAAATCGATTTGGATCTCGTATTCCTGAGATATGGTGCTCTGAACTTTTGGGCTCCGCCCTTGAGGTGCGCCCGGGACGGGGTGCGGTTCTGTAGCCGTCCTGCAATTGAACAACAACGGCAGGAGATCTGGCCTTGTGGGTCCCCCCTTCCTAAGTTTCGGTTTCGATTCCGTTCCGACTTGGGCCACGGATGTGGATGTCGTGTTGCGACTGAGACTTGGAGGCAGATCGGCTGTTGGGCTTTCATGTGACCTATTTGCTGGCTTGGCGACCTCTACCCGAGTTGTGCCCCCTTTTTTATGTACTTTTGATCCTGTACTTTGGGTGTCGGGCCCGTCGAACCTGGTGGCTTGTCCTGTGACGCATCTTCAAAATGGCGGGCAGAGGGGACAGAGAGACGCGCAAGACGAAAACACCTCTGCGCGGAGCTCCAGTTCAATCAAATGTCATGGACCGTTATACCCATTCTAAGGGGTCCCCCGGAGCTGCCCTGCCTGGTTCTAGTATAGCGTCCGAACGAGTTTTGGAAGAGTCGGCGGAGCCCTCCCTACAGGATATCATGGGCGCCATCTCGGGTGTGAGGGAATCCATCGGCCTACAGTACGAGGCCTTGGCCCACAAACTTGACACCGTGGCTATTGAGGTGAATCTGATTCGTGCTGATCTCGGCAAGACGAATGAGAGGGTACAATCACTGGATATTAAATCCTCTAGCCTTACGAATGACGTCTCGGAGCTCCAAACAGAGATTGGAAATCTCCGTCGGGGGAACGACTTCATGACCCGTCGCCTGGAGGACTTTGAAAATAGGGCACGTCGCTGCAATGTTCGCCTGGTTGGTGTACCGGAAAACCCTGAACCCCACTCGGTGGATCTCCTGGTTGAGGATCTGATCTTGAACCATCTGGCCCCTTCTGGTCTCACAAAATTTTTCACGGTGGAACGCGCACATCGTGTTCCAGGGGGCAAAGTCAAGCCGGGAGCCCCGCCGAGACCCATTGTAGCGAAGCTTTTTCATTATAGAGACCGGGACGCTATCCTGCAGGCCTCGCGGGTGAAGGGCCCGGTGGCCTTTGAGAATGCTACGGTGAACTTTTACCCGGACTTTTCCCAACAGGTTCAGAGACAACGTATGGAGTTTCGTGGTGCCAAGAAACGTCTCCGGGATCGGGGCCTACGTTACGCCATGCTCTTTCCCACCAGACTCCGGGTCGAATACAATGAGCGTACCCTTTTCTTTGATCGGCCAGATGCTGTTAATGACTGGCTGGACTCATTGCCTGACCGTCCTCCTGAGACGGACTCCGCCGCTCACCCTGGTGGTGCCGAAGGTGGTGTGGAGATCTAACTGTTCGGCTCTTATGTCTTATTTTGAATACATTTTCAGGAGTGTTGGCCGGCGTCCCTCTACATTGTGATCATTCTGTCTTTCGTTTGTTATTTTTGTTCTTGCTGAGGTCGGGGGGAGGATGGAACGGAGACCTTTCCTCCTCTGGGGTCTTTGTGTAGAATAGGGGTTCTTGGGCGACAGGCACACTGCAGGTTGGGGTGGCTCTTTAGCTTTTTGCAGGGGTGCAGGGTGGGGGGTGTTTCTCTTCAGTTTGGGGGAGGGGGGTTGGGAAGTTTTTTCTTTTCTGTGTGTTGTTTTCAAGGCGAGTTGCTCCTGTGTTTGCTGCTGTTTCTGATGTCTAGCTCATGGACGAGGGGTCTTGGCTCGGGCGGCTGGGATGGGGGGTAGAGGGTTGAAATTTCTTTCCTGGAACGTTAATGGCCTGGGAGATCGTATTAAGCGCAGTGTGGTCTTAAAATGTATACGACGTTTGTCACCGGACATTGTTTTCATGCAAGAAACCCATTTGATTGGTAATGTTTGTTATGCAATGAATAGATGGGGCTACCGCCTTGTGGCGCACTCGGGGTTTACCTCCGGATCTAGGGGTGTGGGTATTCTTGTTCGAACCTCCCTCCCCCTGGCGATCGATGAGGTGATTCATGATGACCGTGGGAGATATACTGTCCTGGTGGGTAGGTATGAAGGCCGCACCCTATCTCTCTTCAATGTTTATGTTCCCCCGGGTTTGCAGGCCTCTACTTTTACTGACTTGGGCCGTGTTTTGTTAGATCTCCCTGATAGCACTCTCTTTCTGGCCGGTGATTTTAATTCGGTGCTTTCCGGCCTTCACGATCGCCATCCCCCTAGAGATACCCCGCAGGCTCAGCAGTGGTTGGGTGGGTTTTTAGATACCTTTGGCCTTGTGGACTGCTGGCGACTGTTGCATCCTACTCAGCTCCAATACACCTTCCATTCTGGTGCTCATGGCAGTCTGTCTCGGCTGGATTATTTCCTGATGCCCGCAGCCCAATCATCGGCGGTTCGTGAGATTTTACATTTGCCGAGGGGTATTTCTGATCACTCGCCGCTCTGGCTTCGTTTCGAGGTTGGGGTAGAGGCGGCGGGCCGAGTGGCTCCCATTAACCCTTGGTATCTTTCCTCCCCTGAGACTCGTACCCTCTTGCTCAAGTCCATGGATGCATATTTCCTGGAAAACGAGGGGTCGGTCTCTTCGGCTGTGTCCCTGTGGGAAGCCTTTAAAACTGTGATTCGTGGACAGGCCCTTTCCTTGATTGTTGAAGCTAAGAGGGCAGGGAGGAGGGAGGTGGTGGACCTTGAGGGGGAGATCTCTGCTTTGGAGGACGAGTTGGAATCTGGTGTCACGCCTGAGAAACTCCATGCCCTGGGTCTAAAACAGTTTGCATATAAATCTCTGGTCACTGACGCTGCAAAGGTGATGTTTCGTGAGCAGCAGGGCAGATTGTACGATGTGGGTGACAAGGCGGGCAAACTCCTAGCGTGGTTGGACAAGAAAGAAAGAGTTAATCGTGTGGTGCCCGTGATTCAGTCTGCGAGTGGTGAGAATGTGATTGATCCGACCGCCATTGTTGATCGTTTTGCGGAATATTTCCGTGTGGTATATGCTCCCGTGTCTGTGAGGGATGTTGCCGACTCCCGCCTTCTTCTGCGTGATATCACTTTGCCCTGTGTCACCGACTTGGACCGTATTGCTTTGGACTCCCCTTTTACGAATGATGAGATAGCCAATGCAGTTCGATCGCTCCGTTCGGGCAAAGCATTGGGCCCGAACGGTTTGCCTATTGAGTTGTACAAATTACGCCCCGATAAGGTGGCGCCGTATCTCCGCGCCATGTTTCTAGAATCTCGTGAGCGGAACATACTTCCTTATGATCAGCGTCTGGCGACAATCGTCGTCATTCCCAAAGAGGGTAAACCGCGTGACCTCTGTTCCTCGTATAGGCCCATATCCCTATTAAATGTTGAACCTAAGGTGTTGGCTAAACTTTTGGCGACCCGTCTCCTTTCGGTTCTTGGGGAGTTGGTCCATCCGGATCAATCTGGCTTTATCCCGCATCGCAACACTGCTCTGAATTTACGTCGCCTCCACGGCGCGCTGGCGAGGGCGGGGCTTTTGACTGAACCGGCCATTTTGGCGTCCCTGGATGCCTCCATGGCCTTTGATACTGTGGAGTGGCCCTATTTATGGGCGACACTTGAGAAATTTGGATTCGGGTGCGAGTTTATTAGCTGGGTTAGGCTGTTGTACGCGGAACCTCTGGCGCAAGTTGTAGTGAACGGTAGAGTGTCGGCCCCCTTCTCCTTGGGCAGGGGTACCCGTCAGGGTTGCCCCTTGTCCCCTCTGTTGTTCGCGCTCGCTCTTGAACCGTTGGCGGCCTGGCTCCGTTGGGAACCGTCCCTTAAAGGTATTCGTTGGGCCCCGGATTTCGAAGACCGCGTCTCGCTTTATGCGGACGACATCCTCTTGTATCTTACTTCTCCTCGCAAGTCTTTATCTGTTTTATTTGACGTTCTTGCGTCCTTTGGCGCTAACTCAGGCCTCGTCATCAACTGGTCTAAATCCTGTGTATACGTTTTATCTGGTATCTTGCCTCCGTTGCCGAGTAGACTTCCTCTTCAGGTGGTCCGGGATGGTTTCAAATACTTGGGGGTTTTTGTTACCTTGGATCCGTCCCTTCGTTTTGATCGTAATCTCCTTCCCCCGTTGCTTAGGCTCCGTTTGGACGTTGCCCGCTGGCGCAAACTTCCCCTGTCTCCACTGGGTCGGGCGGCCCTGTTTAAGATGATGTCACTACCGCGGTTTCTCTACGCTCTCCAGAATTATTATGATCCTATCCCCAAGACCTATTTTCGGGAGATTGAGAGCCTTCAGAGGCAACTTATTTGGGATGGGCGACCGCGCATTGCTCTCGCGAAACTTTCCATCCCGTGGTACGATGGGGGCATGGCGCTCCCCGATATTAAGAGATACTACTGGGCTTCCCATCTGTCCGCTATTAATCACGCTATGTTCTCGCCGGGTCGTAATCCGGCGTTTGAGATGGATAAACTTCAGCTTCCGGGAGGTGACTTTAACAGAGTGCTCTATTCTCGCTCCGCTGGGCGCCATCTTGTGGGACCTACTTTGACTGCTTTGACGGTGTGGCGTGCTGCGAATGTGAGCCTGGGCTGGGAGGATCGCTTGACGTTGGCGACGCCGCTTTATGCTTCAGAACGTCTGGGCGGTCTTTGGTCTTCCAAGGGTTTTGACCGTTGGGACTTGATTGGGATCTCTAAAGTGGGGGATGTATACTCTAAGGGTTCTGTGCGCCCGTTTCAGGCCCTCCAGGCTGACTACGGCCTGAGTAGTCGGGAATTCTTTCGTTATTTACAGATCAGGCACGCTTTGGTTTCGGTGTTTGCTCCTGGTGAGATTCCGCCTGACTCTTCCCCACTTGAAGACCGTATCCTTGACGAATATCTTCCTGATAGCACTATCTCCCTGATCTATAAAAAGTTGATTAACAATCGGACTGACTTATTGGCCCGACTTCGGGAACAGTGGATGGGAGATGGGTTGGAACTTGATGATGAGGATTGGCAATCGGCCCTCTCCTCTCCGAAGGAGGTGGCTATACCGGCTCGACTCCGTCTGGTCCAATTGAAGATCCTTCATCGGGTGTACGTGACGGGACCGCGACTGATGGTGATGGGCTTTTCCTCCGATGGACTGTGTAAGCGTGGATGTGGTTTGCGTGCTACTTTCCTGCATATTCTTTGGGAGTGCCCGATGGTGGCTGCTTATTGGGTGGCTGTGCTTGATCTGATGACTGTGGTGACAGGGATATCCTTGCGTCCGGAACCTCGTCGCTGTCTTTTGAATGTTTGGGAGCCCACGGACTATTCGGTGGCACAGACTAGATGGGCCACCCTGGGCTATATGATTGCGAAGCGAGATATTGCGCAACTCTGGGGGGCCTCCAGGCCCCCTGCCCTCTCGCAATGGGAGGATAACATGGATTGGTCCATGTTCCGTGAGAAAACTGTCTATGTGGCCAGGGGCAGACCCAGGGCATGGGTGAAGGTGTGGGGTCAATGGAACGAATACCGTGGCGACATTTGTACTCCTCCCCTTGTGGACACTATCGAGATTACCCTGTCTCCTTAGGCTAGCGTTCCCGGAATCTTCATATAGGGACTGAGCTGGTGTCTCCGGCTCTCCCCCCTTCTTCTTCCTGATCTCTGCCCCCCTCCCCCCCCCCCCCCCCACTCCGCACTCCTTAGTGCTTAGGATATTGCTACTGCACTTCCGCTGCTGTTCCCCCCTTGCGTCCCTTGGGCTGACCTTCAGTGATACACTCTCGCCTTTCTGTATGTTTGTTCTTTCATATATATAAAACCTGTTTTTGTCCTGTATATAATGTGGAGTATTGCATTGTTGATTGACGGTTACCTCTGCGGGCATATATGATATGTGTCTACTCCTTTTTAGCGGCTGGCCCGTGTGGTTGTAGGCCCATCCTTGTACCTTTTTGCTTGCTCAAATAAAGGTTTTTAAAAAAAAAAAAAAAAAAAAAAAAAAAAAGAAATAATAGGTCTTCCAACGCACGAAACCGTTTTTAAAGAATCTCAAACCTAGACTGATTAAACTATTTATCTAGGTATAAAAGTTTTTTAACATCACTTGATAATTCCCTTCACCTAAAACACTTCCACCTCTTTTTTCGTTGATCACTACTGTAATAACCAGTGGTTCACCTCCGGATGGAGGAAGCATACGACTGAAAAAGAAACCCAATGATGATGCTGTCATGTTTTTAAAAAACAGGACGGAGAAAAAAGATATACCGCCTTTCCAACTTAAGTAAGTGAATGAGGGTTTTTATTTGGAATATTACACAAACGTTGCAGACCCTGGTTACTCAGGTCAAGTGCTCCAATCCCTTTCGATTTTGCATATTTCCACACACCAAAATATCAGGTTTTTTTTAGTTGCCTGGCTCGGTGGCTCAGTATTGTAGAACTGGCCCTCCTTTTGGTATTGGATGCTGAGAAGGAGTTTAATTCCATGGAGTGGCCCTGTGGGCCCTTTTTGAGCACATGGGCTTCGGTCTGGAGTGCCAGGCATGGGGCGGCTCTTGTATATTAGGGCAATGGCAAGAGTGGGGCTGAACGGGGTACTGTTGGAAGAATTAGAGCTGGGTCATGGCAGCCGGCAGGAATGCCACCTTTACCGCTACTTTTTGCTAGAGCAATCAAGTCATTGACAACCTGGGTTCAGCAGGATTCTCAGTTACATGGCCTTCACTGGGATGAGAACTGTGAAGATGTGATCTCTCTGTACACAGTTTGTGGAGAAGTGTGGCTCACCGATTAGAGCGGCAGACCCTGAGGCAGAGGTCTGGCCTGGGACCAGGGTTCAATTCCCGACGCGGCAGGGTCTTTGGCTCAATGTCCACGGACTCGATAATTCTCACCTAGGTGCCTACTCTAATCATGGGTCCCACTCTGAAACTCTGGGCAATAGCTTGCTTAATCTCCACAACGGCCCCGAAAACGCTAGGATGCCTGGCCTCACCTTGGGGGTGCCCAGTAAGGGGCATCTCACAGGGAAAGCCAGGAAGGGTTCCACAGCGGTATACAGCGCCAGGATGCCTGAAAGGTGATAGTGCACTTTACAAGTATACATACATTTACATTTACATTTACACAGATGTAAATGTAATGGTGCAATTCTGTATTGTAGTGCTTCTGACGTTGAGGGACTGGGAGGCTAATATGGAGTGGTGCCAGCGGGTGGAGGAACTGATTTACCAGGTGCAGGGTTGCCCCTGGTAGTTCGTAAAGATATAGATTTGGTGGCATGAGGAGGACAGAGAGTGAAGGAGGAGGATTTGGGAGGGGGCGAGGGTCCTGGGATACTTTTGAGACCTGTGTGGGCCTAGTGATGACCCCTCAGACTTTACGAAATTAAGGTTTTTCATTGTTTACAGTCTGGACCAGGCTGATACTGCTGCATATCGTTTTGTGTACCTGTGCCGCAGCGACCTGCGGTGGGGGTCTGGTTGTGTTTTGTATAGCTGTCTTTGCTGTTCTTTGCAAAAAACTTAAATAAAAAGATTTTTTTTAAAGTTACTAAAAATGCAGTGACACGAGTTGCCACACAGAGGAAGGCCCTTCACAAAGTTGACTAGCCACTTTTTAGTAGCCTATTACTGTATTTGAATGTTAAAGTGGTGATACCTTTGCTAAGGTAGGTTTAAGATGACTAAACATGACAAAATAATGTAATAATACTGTCAATAAATGTGCTGTATTACACTTCATAATTAGACTTTTCTTGCCATATAATGCATTTAACTCAGTCACATAATTTGGTCCTCTACTGCCGCATAATTCCAGAGGCTCTGACTATGCCTTATTCATAAGGCTAACTATTAACATGAGAAATGTTGCTTAGGCCAGCTAGTAGGCCATCATCGACCTCGATTTTTGCGCTTGGAAAGGAACTTTCTGCTGAAAACTCCATCACTAAAGTCTCGGCGGGGTGGTTGTTCTTTCAGTTACTTAGGAGCTACTTATTGGACTCTTCCTGCTGTCCTTGAGACAACCCTCTTTCATTTTCCAAAGCCTTGAATACCTCTCTTTTCTCCTGCGTTTAGGAGACTGGCACTTCTAGGGCCATATAACATAAAGTGCAACAGGGGCACAACGGGCATATGCACCCGCTTTGAGTTGAGCGCCCCCAGGCACTTTGGTATTACAGAAGGGGCCACAGACGCTTCTGCAGCCCATTCTGTAATACTGGAAGCACTGTCAGACAAAAGTCGCCAGCGTTATCTGCAGGGGGCGTTCCCTCATTTGCATGGGGCCGTGCCTCATGCAAATGAGGGAATCCCTTTTCCGTTGCACCCGACATATTACAGACACGGGTGCAGAGGTAAAGAAGCCCTCAGGAGGCGCACTGAGAGTGCACTATCTAAAAGGTGGTGCACTCTCAGGGCGCCTCCTGATGGTAGCCCTCTAGAGGGTGAAAAGGGGGTGCACCAGCAAGGGAATCTCTAATGCCCTTCAAAAGTGCAGGCGGGTTGCCGCCTGCACAGTGAAAACACAGAGCAGCTGTAAAGATGCCACTCCGTTTTTCACAGGAAAGTGCTCTCCCACAGTGCAGCACGAGTTCACGGCTGCCCTCGCGGCAGCGCATTCATGATAATAGGGCGTATTTTCCCTGTTTGCGTCTGGTGCCCCTTTTAACTTACCATAATACGGTCCCTGATGTGTACATGTGTAGGACAGTTCCTCAGGGCCTAGTGGTATTAACCTAATTTAAAAGAACTTGAAATCAAATCAACTTGCTGAGTAAGCCCTACTACATCGCGGTATACAATTAGTGATATAATAACTTAAGCATTCTATCTGAGCGATCACCAAGGGCCTGATTACGAGTTGTTTGTTATATTCCGTTTCCGTGCATAAACTCCTGTTTAAGCAAGGGTTGGAATTACAAATTATTAGGTATTTAACACATCTGAGAATTATTGGATGCATTAAATAACTCAACCTTCATTACATTTTGACAGGTCAAACCTGCAGAAAATTAATGAGGAATACAATATGGTATTTACTGTATAAAGCATATTTTGAAGCACTAAACACTAAAATCTGTATGTTATTCCCCAACAACTCGTACTAGATGGTATTTATCAAACTCACTAAATAACATACCCCGTGGTATTGTCAGTGACGGCTGGTAGGAAACGGTGGCAGGGGGGCGGGGAGGAGGGTTTAGAAAAAAAATAAGAGTTACCTTGTTGTCGCTGGTCACCAGCCTCAGCCTCTTCTCCGTCCTCGCTGTTCTCCTGACTCCCGGCAGAACCCGGACTCCCCTAAGCCAATCCTGACGCTGCTGTCACCATAACAGCAGTGTCACGACTTGTCTGAGGGCTGTGGTTCAGCTCTCAGATGGGGACTGAGAAGCTGTGCATGTTCTCCACCCAGGCTGTGCATTACAGCAGATGGAGAACATGTTAAGTGAAACCAAAGGAAATGATGGACGGAGCGTTGACAATACAAGCACTCACCCCCAGTCAACTGATCTGGGTTTAATCCATCACCATTCTTCAGCCCACTCTGCCACCCCAGTTCAGTCATATGCAAATCAGTCTGACCCTGTGCCTCATGGGAACAGTCCAGCCCGAATTGCCAAGCCATGCCTTCTCTGGACCGGAAACAAGCTTCCCAGGACCGGTTTCTGGCATTACAGCCGTCTTCAGCCGGGCTTTCTTGAATCCAGTGGCAAAGTGAGCAAGGGACTCACGTCTAAGCATACCCTGCCAACTTATGGAGAACAAAGCAAAACCAAAGGAAATGATGGAGGGAGCGTTGACAATTCAAGCACTCACCCCAAGTCAACTGATCTGGGTTTAATCCATCACCATTCTTTAGCCCACTCTGCCACCCCAGTTCAGACATGGCCATATGCAAATCAGTCTGACCCTGTGCCTCATGGGAACAGTCCAGCCCGAACTGCCAAGCCATGCCTTCCCTGGACCGGAAACAAGCTTCCCAGGACCGGTTTCTGGCATATGGCCATGTCTGAACTGGGGTGGCTTGGTGAGAAAAATTACGATGGATTAAACCCAGATCTGTGACTGGGGGTGAATGTTTTGCCATTGTGCAACATTCCGTCCATCATCTTGTGTGTTTTGCTGAACATGTTAAGTGCTCATGACAGTTTGGCCAGCCCAAGATGACCGGATGAAATAATCTGTCATGCTCACTTGGTGCAGCAGCAAGCACTCCTCCTCCTCCCTCTCTCCTTACAGAAGAGTAAAATTATAATAATCAACGTTATTAACGTTGCTTTATTATCATTTTCATTTTCTTTTTACACTTAGCGGGACGACGCTCCTTCGCCTTAGCGGAGGAGCTGGCAATGGGATTAGTTATTTATCATGTGCGATAAACGCCACCTAAGCTCGTAATCAGGCCTTAAGAGTCTAAAGACTGTTGCACTTCATCTCAAGGGTGTCAATGAAATATGAAATTAGTCACTGGACATGTCCCATACTGTTACACAAATGTCAAAACATTTGTCTAATTCACTCCAACTTACTCTATGTTCCGCAAATGATTATAGTCACAAAGATTGTAGTCCATCAGTTGTGCCTAACAGGCGGGCAACAAGAGCTGAATTTCAGGGGGGGGGCTGGAAAATATTTCGGGGGGGGGGCTAATTCTTCCAACCACGGACAGAGAGGCTGTAAGAAGGGGTGAACACACAACAAAATCCTCATTTACAAGTAAATGGTCTTTAAAAGACCTGATAAGTACTCGGGTGCGGCTTCAATTAGAGCGTCGCCAGCCCGCAAAGCTGTCTCTGCCCGGGCTGACTGACACACACGACGGGGGGGGGGGCTGAAGCCCCGTGAGCCCAATGGGTGTTGCGCGCCTGGTGCCTACCTACCGCACCTATCCCACCACATCACTCTGCTGACAGTCGCAGTGTTTTCTCGTCTTGACTACTGAATTGCTGTTTATTCTGGGATCCAGCCCAGCTATGCAGTGAGCTACTACCTGCGGTGAATCATGCTACTCGCCTTTCTGAGTTTCTCAGAAAACACAGCTCCCCGCAATTTTAAACAGTTAAACATCAGCAGATGAATGAATCCAGGATTTGTAAAGAACAGCAAATCGCCCGTGAGGGGTTCAAGGCGCTGGATTGTAGGTGCGGGGTGATTAGGTGATTTGCCCAGAACCACAGGATGTTGATGCCAAAGCCGAGACTCAAACCTGATTCCCACCGGCACCGAATTTGGCAGCTCAGGCCATTAGTCCACATCCTCGCCGATCAAGCAGCCGATATTTACCAGGGGGAAATAGGCTTGGAAAACACCTGGACATGAGTCTTCCATACAATAAGCACAAAAATCTTAAAGTTATGTCCCATTTTCATAAGCACAACTTGTAACTGGATTTCTTTATTTTCTACAATCTGACACCAGGGCATCGTTTTCCATCTGATATGATAAATATATAATCCAATATCTGCATAGGCTTATACAGGTCCTAAGTGTTTTTATATCACCTCATGCCTCTTTCTTCCATCTCCATACACTTCATATTTCTTTATCTCACTCTTGCAGGATCCTTTTCATCTCGGCTTTCTCCCTTTGTCACTGTTTTCCTATCATCATCCTCTTCCTCTTTCTAGCTCCATTTTCTGCCTTTCTCTCTTGCAACGGCCCAGAAACGATTGATGCAAAATAATTCCTAGTCCTCAAAAATTAGCCTTGGTACCAACCACCTAAGCTCAACTACTGCCCATGAACTATTCTTGAACTCTTTCTAAGGCACTATATATGCTCTTTTAGGGAGTCAAGGCGCCTCTCTATGGAATTCAATGCATTTTATTTTTTGTCTGGAATCTAGCTGCTTGAAATAGGTGAAGTTCTTCTGAGCCAAAGGAAATCATGGTTTTAACTCTTTGGGGCTTCCTTCCACCATACACCCCCTGTTAGCATCCTTGAGAAAGCAACTTAAAAATTCCAGAAGCCAAAACGTATCAACTTACTGATAACTACCTCAAAATGTAGCAATACATTTAATGTAATAATTACCCTCAATAAACAATAGCACCTATCAAGCGCCTGGATAACCTCACGGGTGAGACGTTTTTTCGCTCTAGAAATCCACGTCACATTAGATTAATTTACATCAACTGCAAACTTTTTGACGTATCAATGGAATTAGAAGAAAACGCTCAGGAAGTGAAGGAAGCAATGCAAGCTTCGTGTTGGTCTCGTTTATTGAATACGAATAAAATACAAAATCGTGTGTCCGATGTGTATGTAGCTAATGCTCCAGCAAAGCAGGTCATTTCCTGTTGCTTTAATTAATGAAACGTGCGTGATAATATGTGTATTTATTTACCTACTTTTGTTGTTTTGGTAGTTGTGCATCTGATCAGCTCAAAGGTCATGTTCTGTGCTGTAATTATGCCAGTGACAACAGCAATAGCAATGACCCTTTTAGACACAATTATGTCGTTTTTATCTAACTTGTATTGTGTCATTTTTTTGCAGCATGTTGTTAGTGTTTTCGAAAAGTGAAGCCAAGGCATGGCCGTGTCATACTCTGCTTCGAGAAACTTCCTAGAAGCACGGGTTAACCACGGGTCGACGCTGCGAAGGGCGGGAGTTGTTCCGTCTTGGGTTGCTGTCAATCACTCGCCGGAAATTACAAACTGTCGGAGGATGAAGGAAAGAGAGGCAGCTGGGGAAGGGAGGTTGTGCCGCGCTTGAGTTGCTGCCATTACACACACGCAAGCACCAGGCCATCCATCACATCTCCTCTGAGTGCCAGAAAATCGTTTGAGGCGAATATATATATTTTTTTATGAGAGTGGCGCAATTAAACTAAGAATTATATCTCGGTTTTCTACATAGTAACATATGTGGTAAGAGGTTGGAAATAGCAAATATCCTTCCATAAAGGCTGTATGACACAATATATGGGACAATATCAACTTTGCTAATATCAACTTACTAAAAAAGTGCAATCACTACCTCGTCTAAAATTAGGTCATCAGGGTAGGAATATATGTGCTGTTCTTAGGTCCACATCTACTTACACTATTCTAGCTATGACTGTCATGGTAAGGTCATTACAGTGCTGAAATGATTTTGTTGTGTTATATAACGTACAATATATTGAGGGAGTACCTACCTTACTAGAGGACCGATTTAGAGTTTGGTAGATAGGGTACTCCATCACAAACGAGACAGAGTACCTTGTCCTCCAAATCCTTGGTGTTCAAGTTTGAGTCAGATGGACCATCATTTTTCCGATGGTGGTGTACAGAAAACTTTCTCTGATGGCCTGACCGTGTAGGGGCTGTAGAACGAAGGGCATCATGCCCACCCTATTCAGAGTGGATGGTCTGAAATACTTTTTTTTGCTGACCAGCACAACAGAAAAGGAAAATAATGACCACCACCTCCTGGGAGAAAACTCCCAGCCTGTGAGCACATTTTTTTTTTCATACACAAATTTCCGCTTCTGAAGTTTGTTTCTGAAAGGCAAGAACAACGTTGGTGTGCAGTCCCTTAAATGACAGCGACCATGCACCAAACTTTCAGGGCCTTCACAGGAGCCGCCATTGCTTGACCGGCACTGATCTCTAAATATGGAAGTTCTCCTTCTGTTTGGGGGGCAAATGTAATGTCCACCAGTACGCCGACAGACAGTACAGACTTCCATACCATAAATCAGGCCCTATGTCGAGATGGCTATCCACTGATAAGGATGCTAGAATTTCAAATTCATATTATTGATCTCAAGTTGAACGTAACTGACCGATGCAAAACAATCTTTCTGGCATCACTCAAAACATATGAATCAGAATGCACTGGATGCGCTACCGAGTCTATTATCACTTGAAAGCCATAGCTAAAGGCTACTGTTTAGTGCCAGCATTATCAGTGCTGCCTCATGGAGACTGCTTTGCATATAATGGTTTGTGAGGCTATTGGCTATGCATCAGATGGACATGACCCTTGCAGTAACATGCTGTTTGATGACTGGTTAAGAAGGCGTTGGTTTCTAAATGTTATGCTGCAAACAAGTGATCCAGCGGGTTACCAGCAACAGGTAATCTAACACCACATACTCACATGGGACCATAAATTAATTCACAACACACTGGCAATAACAACTGGGGTCATGTTTTTATAATTCTCTAGATTAGCTATCTTTAATGCCTAACTAATCTTTCACTAATCAAAAGTTCTTTCCTCTGGTCAATGGACCATTAGTTGGAACTAGTTGATGGTGAAATGACATAAGATTTCAGTATACTTACACATTTAGAAATGATCACGGTGTCGGGATGTCTTTTAAATCTTTATCTTAGATTAAAATTCATGTGAACCACTTACACAGCACAGAACAAACTCCGTCTCTCACAGGAAGGAAGATTCAAATAATCAATCAAAATTTGCATTCAATTATACTTTGCAATGACACTGAATGAAAGAGAGAGGATAGAGAGAAAAGTACAAAAGCGCATATACATATATAGATATAATTACCAAGTATGGTGTGGAAACCAACTCCCAGGCCTAGGAATTGGAAGAGGGCCTCCAGGAAAGTTCTGGCGAACAAAGACTTCAGGACAGGAATTCAGGACAGTACAGATGACCTCTCTATCATCGACGCTTGAGTAGCACCCCTCTCTGACACTCTCTTCCACCTCGAGATTCTTCCGCGATCTTCTTCTAAATTAATTTTCCCGAGATAATTGGTACAGCATTTCAGCACCTCCGTTTGGGACTTCTGTGTGCTCTCGGACAGCATCCCGGTCTCTCGAGCTAACTAGCTAACTAATGATACCTTAATTATACCTTTCTGTATGCTAGTACCACCCATTAATGTTTCACATTTATGAAACTCCTAACTCTGATTGGGAGATGCTTGGGAACACCAGCGCTTTACCCATGGCATGTCTCCCAACCGCAGAGTACACTATTTGTGTTACTCTAGATTTATCAAGCTTTGCAGGGCCATGCAAGGTGTCACACTTAGCCAACAAACAAAGGTAACAGTTTAACAGGAGCGCACAGCGTGTATAAGCAAGTCCAAATGCAAGTCCAGTTGGTGCTCAAAGTGGGCAAGAGTCTGTTACCACGACTCTCCTATAAAGCCAACAAGTGGCTAAGAACAATGCACAGAATTCCACCAAGCACTCAAATTATACAATCAAAGTCCACAATAATAAAGTAAGTTTCTTCAAATATTCTTCTCTTTATTCCTTCATCCAATGTAACTGTAATTCACAAAACACAGCCAACACGTGTTTCGTCTTGTCAGTCTTTGACAAATAGACTTCTTCAGGGCTGTAAACAATACAATAACCTTAGTTTAGGCCTTAGCTCCAAATGATCATATACATCAACAAAAAATCACAATTACAGTGTCCATTGTTGTAAATGTAAACAATATTGAAAGTCACCGAATAGCAAGTGAGAAAGGATAAGTAAAGCAAAAGACATTACCTCTCACCAAGAGAAAACCTAAATCACCCAAGTGTGACAGAACGAAGTTGCCAAATTGGCAGTACCACAGTTTGAATCCCGTAGAAAACACAATAGTCCGTATAATGCGGAGTAAAAAACGTACCCCTAGAACTTCAGTACTTCTTGAGAACCACAGTGTATATATATCTCCAAATCTGTCTAAAATAAAATTGGAACACCCCGATCACAAGCCATTCTTTCGGGTCCGGTACATAACGAACACCAAGCAAAATTAGGACTCACCAACTAGAGAAATTATGTATCACGTAGCACAAATCTAAAGTTTCTTCCTCATTAGTTCAACGTGTAGCTTGGTAAGATCAAAATAACGTACTATTCAGCAAGTAACTGCAAATATAAAGTAATTCAACCATAAGTACCAACAGTTCACTATAGTAGCCAGAATATCTCGACACTACACAATAATCCAACCGCAACCACTGTTTTACCTGTCAGTATTGTTAAATTTGATTCTCCCGTATTCAGGATATCAATTTAGGAATCTCGGTCCATTAGCTGAAAAATAGTAAAGTATCTAAGTCTCAGTATTCGTTTACGTGCCCAAAAACGTAACTAAAAACCGTAACTCTAAACAAATGTTTACGAGCTAATTCTCTAACTAACTCCTCAAAAATCCAGGGCGAAGCTTACCGCGTATCTGCATGGACCTGCCATCTGTCATTCCGCGTACTACGCGGACGCCATCTTGTAGTGGCTTTAAATAGTATTAATAACGCGCGCCATCTTGGAGTGGTTAAGATCGTCCCAATTATCTAAATCTTAAAATAATTATTGGCCACTAAAGCAAAAACTGATGACACAACAAATGGATAGTGTAAAAAACGAGTAATTATAAGATAACAGCCAAACATCCGCGAGTACGCCACCTGCATGCCGGTAATATCAAAATCTTATCTCTATCATTATCACGCATAAGTAAACAATTTATGTTATGATGAATCTTTTCTTACGTTTCGAATCAGTACCAGTACACCTAGTCATTAAGACGTATTAAAAACTACACAGTACATCAGAATCTCACGTAATATCCGATGTGCCCAAAATACGGGCTAGTTTCGGGGTGAAAGTCGTCGCAAGTATTAATGATTAGTATGGCTTACTAATATAAAAACCAAAGATAAGGGAAAAGATAAGCAAAAGGACATAGTGTGAGGGAGAAAAAGAAGTAATCAGACAAGGATTACATCTATTAAACAGTGTACATCTTTACGGATTATTAAATCTAAATGACATTCTGTTAAAGCAGGTAACCACAGAACAGCTACAATAACAGTAAATATAATCAATCATGTCCTAAATAGTATTCAAATTCATGGTCAATATTTAGACCTAGTTCCACAGCTTTCAATTTCATTAACCACATTACCTCTCTACGCCGCAGTTGTAACTGTCTATTTCCACCTCTGGGATCACGTTCGACATGATCAATCCCGTGGTAAGTAAACACATGTTTATCTTTTTCTTGGTAATTCCTGACCATGTGAGAAGCGATGGGATAGCGGGTATCTCCTGTCTTTAAAGCTCTAAAGTGCTCCACCATCCTTTCTTTCAGTTTCCTGATAGTGCACCCAACATATATCTGATTACAAGAACACACTATAACATAAACTACAAAAGTAGTATCACAGTTAATAAACATGTCAATGTAGTAATCTCCAGTATCATTGTAGTTAAAAGTTTTTACTTTTGTTTTAGCTCATCTGCACGAACTGCACTTACCACATTTATAAAAACCTTTATATGTTTCAACTAGCCAATTAGGCCCTGTTTTTTTCACAGGGTAACTAGGACTAATACAATTAGACAAAGTACGGCCCTTTCTAGAGGTCAATCCAGGTCTGTTCCCAATAAACGGTAATAAATCTTTGTCCATACTCAATAAGTGCCAGTGTCTTTTCATAATACTGTACAATTTTGCACTATCAGTACTGAAATTCGTAATCAAACGAATCTTCATATCCCTAGTAGTATTCTCACATGTTTTTTTATCCAAAGTTTTAGATCTCTTAAGTTTCTTTGCCCTTACTATGGCATTCTCAACCACTTTCCTTTGGTAACCACGCTTCAAAAACCTCCGTGATAAATCTGTAAGGTTAAGTTCAAAATCTCTGTCATTTGAGCAGTTACGTCTCGCCCTCACCATTTCGCCATATGGTATGGCATTAATTTGACTCATAGGATGACAGCTTTGGGCATGTAGAACGGCATTACAACTGGTAGGCTTACGATACATGAGACTACACAGTTTATCATCTTCTATATACAGTTCAATGTCTAAGAAAGTAATGCTGTGGGTATCATAGTGAGTTGTAAATTCCAGATTCAGCCTGTTATCATTCAGATAGTCAAAAAAACCTTTAAGTTCATCAACTGAACCAGTCCATATTAACAGGCAATCGTCTATATAATGCCCCCAGTAATAAATATGTTGCATCCATTTTTTACCCGACGGGCCCCAGATTTTCTCCGCCTCGAACCACCCAATAAAGAGGTTCGCAAAGGACGGAGCAAATCTGGAACCCATCGCAGTCCCGAGGCGTTGCCTGAACCATTTCCATCAAAAAGAAACACATTATTTTGAAGAACCATTTTTGTCATCATTAGGATCATCTGATTGTGATCATAAAATTCTGCTGATCTATTACTCAGAAAAAAGTCTAATGCACAGATTCCTAACTCATGGTCAATATTGCTATACAATGATACCACAACTAACCAAAACTGGTGCTTTTACATGTTATGGATGGAATTAGGGGCAATGTCTATAAACGTCATCTCATGCTGTTGGGGTTTACTTTGGCGAAGATGGATATTGCTAGGGCTTGGAAGGCGCCAGCGCCACCTTTGCTGTCGATATGGAAGAAGGGACTGGACTTCTGCATGGGCCTGGAACTTCCCGTTTTCATTGCAAGAGGGTGCCCACAGAAGCACTTTAAAGTGTGGAAACGCTCGGCAGACTATCGGAGCCTGCTGCTGGAGCCGGTTTCTGCACCGGGACACCTCCACCCGGATTAATGATTCCTTGCTGGTGCAGGAAGTTGTCTTTAGTACTTAAGTTCCTAGAGCAAGTGGTAATAGTGCATAATGTACAGCTAGGCTGTTATTTACGAGGCTGTTAGTGCAACGGGGGAGGGGAGTTGTTGGGGGGGGGGTTCCTCATTTGACATGTTTCATCTGTATTGCTCTCATTTTCTCCTTGAATTCATTAGTGAAAAGTCAAAGTCATAATGCTGAATATTGATTGTGCAGACGTCTCTGTGTTACAGAGCTCTGCTCCATATGTCATTTGATAAATAAAATCTGGAAAAAAAAACTCCTGTTTTGACAAACTTGAACACATCCAAGATGGCTACCATGATGTGTGTATCATGATGCGCATGACTCAGGAAACTTGCGAGTCACAAAACAATGGGGGAACCCAAATATCCACTGGACCTGGGTAAAGTACGGTACAGAAAAAACTGTCACAGTGACAACAAACTCAGCAGACGATTCAACATCACCTTTGAGTAAATCAAAAGTACAATTTATTTGTATTTAACACATGATGATATTCATATTCTAAGACAACACAACGGTCTGCATTTTTGTGAAGAGGTGCTCCAGAAGGGGAGGAGGGAGTGTATAGCAATGTGCAATAGTGAAGGCTGGTGAAAAAGGAAGGGCAATGTGCACTATATACATCAAAAGAATTGGTGACCTATCCAGCCACTGTCAAGGCTAAACATACATGAAAACCATAATATTCTAGTGACACTGTGAATCAATTGCTGTTGTCTATACATGGAAAAATAGGTAAAACAGTTGATGTTTCGTCCCCAAGGGTGTGTGTAGGGAATTCAAGTCCTTACAGTAGGGTCTTCATCAGGACAAAGGGTCATACATTTCAGTCCACCTAGAGAAAACTGGTGGAGATGTTTAAATGATGGGCCCAAAGGAGACTTGCAGCATGAACTCTGTTGTGTCCTGATGTCGGGGACATGTACATAGTCTGGCACCTCACAAGATCATGGGGAGAACTTCCCCATAGCGCTCTAACAGTACTTTAAAAAATGCATGTTGGTGCATAATAACCCTGCAGTTATCCTTCGCTGCAAGTATCGTTATAATGATGCTAGTACCAGGTCTCTATGATCAGCTCCCTGTATGATCACAACATTTCTTTCCTTCTTCTCCTTAACTGCTGGCTTGCTGCTTTCCATGGAGGTTGATGGTGTAGACCAGCCTCCCTGTCTTGTCCCAACACTGCACCATGTGTGGTAAGCAAAAGTGGATTAGTAGACAGACTTTACTCACAAAGTTCCAAGATACCATCAAGGTGCAGTCAACCCTAAGGACTCCAGGCTCCAATTAACACCCTAACACTCTTCGTTCCAGAATCTCACCACCCAAGCATTTCATCCCAATGACAACCCAAACCTTAAAGCAAACACAGCCATAACGTTGAGCCTTGTGAAAGAATGGGAAGTTGCTTTGTGACATTGTGCATACAAATATTGCTTAAAAATCCTATGGAGTGAGTATATGTTAACTAAAATATTTCATGAGGGTTCACTTCTCATGCACTTAGGTTTATGTGATTACCATGCAGATTAATGTTTCTTTAAAACCAGTTAAATGTGGTGAAGGGTGCTTTTTTATATGTTGTCTATTGAGGGCAAGTTTCTTACATAACAAGGACTTAAATTAGAGAAGGCACACCTGATCTTTTATACTGTAATTACAAAAGTCAATTACAACAAGTAGCTCATTGCATATTCTAAACCAGTAGATTGGTGGCCTTAACTGGTTGCTCTGGTTTAGCCAGCGCCTTTGCATCACAAGCTTAGATTAATCTTCTGGGGCATTTTAGCTTACACTATAGGTCACTCATGATTTTTGCCACCGCAGCAAATGCATTAGTAAGTATTGTCAGTATAAATGAGCTTCTTTATAGGAAAATTATTTTAGCCGCCAACATTGGTGTAACCTTTCTGTGGATCACAATGATGTGGAAAATTCTGTAACTATTTTTAAATCATTCACTGTGTCGTAGTGGCAATCCACCCAGTCTGTAACCTATTTTAGTAAACTTCCTATGCACACCCAAGATCCTAGTCCTGTACATTCCGTTTCATAGCGTCCATCTCTAATCACCTGGCTAAGCATACAACGGATGATAGTGAAGTTGACTCCTCACATTCCCGACACTTTATCTGCTGCTTCTTTCTGTTCTTCACTTATTCCACATCATGTATACCATATAGTGCTGTGAGGTCACTCATTAGATTTTCTATTCGCTTATTTAAATACCTAGCCTATGCCTTCCGTACAAGGGGTGCACAAATATTGGTGCATTGTTCTTGCAGCCAAAATTACATTATAGTTGAGGTGTACATTATCAAAAGGATGGCAGCCTGTTGACATGCTTGAGTTGGGTTAGTTGAGCACTGTCAGGTGCATGAGTCAAGTGGATGGGAGTTTTGAAGGGGTGAGCCTTCGGCTCCTGCATGGGCGTTTTCCCTCAGGGTGGCTTACTTGGAGATAGTCCATATCAGGGCTACACATGTACCTAGGGTGAATCTGAGAGCAAGAGTTCTAGAGGATGGCCCCCTTTTGTCACCTTGCCTCCCCACATTTAGATGGCTTGAAGTGACCTTGACTGGGGTGGCAGCATGACATTAGGCAACTGACCCTATCAATTGATTTAGGTACCTGGGCACTCTTTGACCCTTGATAGGGCAGATATGGTCTCATTAGGACCATATAGAAGGCAGGATGGGGACTACATAGGGTCAGACCAGGAATCCTGGCTGCCTGATCCGCTGTAAGTGATGCTTATGAGGGTGCAGCGAGATAGTTGTCCTCATAATTGACCCAGAGACTTCACAGTGGTTTTCACAATACTAGTCCTAAATCCGACAGATTAGGGAAGGAATCTAACAGAAGAAGTGACTGGGAATAAACTAAACTTAGCCTCTTCGTCCACTGTCACTGAGAGATGGTTAGAAAGACATTGCCCTAAATCCTCCAGTCAACAGATATCTAATGAGAGACCATTTGCTTAATGAAATAAAATATTCCACATGTTAATAATGTATATTGTGACTCAGCCCCAGTGACCTATAATTTGCTGTGCATGGCCTTGAAATAAGGCTCATATCATCAGAGTGATAACATATTTTACTGCACACACTCAAGGTGCTTGCACAGTGGTTTCTTGCTTTGGGTATGTGCGGATATAAAGCATTAAAAGACCAAGGAACTCACAGAACATACTTTATGATGGGGAAGTTATGGTTCTTTACTCAAGAGAGAAAATTGTTTTTGTCCTAAGACATTGAAACTCCCCTACAGCTAAGTTGAAGCATGTTATATTTACAAGGGAAAGCCTGCAATGAACCCGAAATGGGTTGGTTCTTAACTTCAATTTTGGAGCTGCCTGAACCTGTGTTATGTTTCTCCTTGGAACTCTCTGCTAGTTGCCATTTAGAGCCTGATTTAGAGTTTGCCAGACTGATACTCCATTGCAAATGTGACGGATATCCCGTCTGTCTTATTACAATTGCCATAGGATATAAGGCACTCATATAATGCACTCATATAATGCACTTGTATAACGGCGAATGGGATATATGTAACACTTGTGATGAGGTAACCCATCCGCCAAACTCTAAATCAGGCCTTAGCTCCTAGGAGCTAAGGAGGGTTTGTCAGAGAACTGTTTTTTAGAACTTAAAAAGACTTTGGGGCATATTATCAAGAACTGCGATAAAATTATCGACGCTTTAGCGGCAGGAAACTGCCGGTAAAATTGTGATAATGGACTTGATAATATGCCCTTGTGAATTCTCATAGCAGCCCAGGTTAACACCAGAATCTGGGCTGCTATGGGAATTCACAAGGGCCTATTATCAAGCCCATTATCGCCGTCTTAGCGGTAGTTTCCTGCCGCTAAAGCGGTGATAATTTTATCGCCATTCTTGATAATATGCCCCCTTCTTTTTTAAGTTGGTAGGGACACCCCTTTCCAAATCAATAACCTACTTCTGACACAATAGCTTTGTCCCAGTAGACTGTTTCTATTTCCCAACGTGTGTAAATCCCTGTAAAAATACACTAAGAAGCACATTTGTCTGGTGAGTGGAGCTTGGAATTTAATCATTGTAATCACTTGATCAGACCTTTGTATTCCACTGTTCTTTCAATGAGCAACGTTTGCAATAACATTATGGGGAAAGTTGATCTAACATCTACTTTTGGCATCACAAAGCCTGATCACTCGGAAATCGCGTAATGAGAAATTGTGCAATGTTTTCTTTTTGAAGTTCATGCACCCCTTAGTGAAAGAGAGATACAAATGATTGAGAACAGCACATCAACCTGGTATCTGGCTCAGGGTAAAATGCATAAATCAGTTTAGTCAGCTTCCCACATAAAAAAACAACTCTCCAAAATGCAACTGGGTAATGATTATTTATAGTAATGTATTTGTAATGTACACCAATGTATGAGTAACCAATAAATTGCACTAGAAGAGAACAAAAATATCACTATTCCACAGTTATATGACACAATACTACATAGTAAAATGTTGCACTACATGTTCCTTTGCCTAAAATATTGCACCACGTAAGAGTCAAAAATATAAGGATAAAATGCATAGCATGTACAAACATATTCCCACAAACCTAATTGTAACTGTAACCTTTACAATAACCTAAATCTAACCCGATACCTAAGCCTAATCCTACACATGACCCTAATCTAAATCTAAACCATACTCTAGTTCATCCCCTTACCCAATAACCACCTAATTACTTACCTGACAATATTATCACATGTGATACTATGAACTTTCATCTCAGATCCCCTAGTGGTGTTATTCAGGTCAGACTTCTTTTTCACTGGAATGTTGTCCCTCATGCCCCAACATGATTGGTGCGTGGGATACAAGTGGGGATATAAGTTTTCCTGTTATGACTAACAGCATGTTCTCATGGCATGCATGTACTAGACACTCAAAGGAAATGATACCCATGGGGGGTGTGAATATAAAGGTTATTGCATACCATGGCCCTTGTGCGAGTGTGTCTCAAGCATTGCTACCTCTCTAAACAAGAATTGAGGAGGAGCCCACAGGGAGACATGAGGGGGGCTAGTGACGTGGAAAAGAGTAGGAAGCTGCCTTTTCACTTGCATTGTGCCTCAACTGGTCTACATGTCTGAGTGGCCCTTGAATATTGCCCCAAACTCCCTTTGGAAAAAGTATACGTGAACTGGCAGGAGGTAATCTAAAGCCACCCTATTGTGAACTAGCCTCTTATCATGGAGCATCCAATTGGTCTACCAGTATTCCTAATGAGGTGGAATTGGAAACCTCGTCCATTATTTTTGCATTTCTTCTTTTTTCATCACCATGGCCATAGTCACACAATACATTGGATTTAGAGCTGAAAATAACCTAGCTGTTGAGGCAGCTCGCTTACCCTGCCTTTGTTCTAATAGGTGGTTGCTAAAATGTCTCTTGGCTAGAATATTATACACCAGCCAATACGTTCCAGTCAAGTCCAAAGGCAGCCATAGATATGCTCGGAATACGGCAATGAAATGGGCATAGCCCCGCTGGGGACGCTTGAGAAACAACGGTCCATGGAAGAGACAGTGGGGCATATTATCAAGAAACAAGTTAACATTATCGCCGCTACAGCGGCATAAAACTGTAGCTAAAGTGGCGATAATGGGCTTGATAATATGCCCTTGTGAATTCCCATAGAAGCCCATGTTCTGGTGTAAACATGGGCTTCTATGGGCATTCTCTACGGCGTATTATCAAGCCCATTATCGCTGCTTTAGTGGCAGTTATCTGCTGCTAAAGCGGCGATAATGTTTACGCAATGCTTGATAATATGCCCCAGTATTCATAAAAGGAAGTTCAAAGGGAATATTCTCTACAAAAAGGGCACACTTTCTATTTCCAACAAACAGACTGTTGCCTTTCTGTGTAAGTAGAGACGCTGTCGTCTTGGGGAAAACGATTCACTTACAGTGGGCTGAGTGGATCCAAGTCTCCAAACCATGACATTTAAGGGCTGTGTTACTCATGAATATGTTCTGATGTAGTCCAAACCAGAAAGGCTGTAGGGAAGTCATCCTCTGGTGAATGCGAATATACCCCCAATCTCTAGGCTGAAGGAAGTGGCAGGCTTCTATTAGTCGCTGCGGTAAGGTTCCTTGAGCTGTGAACAGAAATAGTAAAGACAATCTTTGCGCCTTCTGCAATCTTGCAAGACTGCATTATCATTTAACTGTAGGTCCTATTTAGCATTTGCGACGGGAGGATTGGAAGGCACTATTATGTTAGCCATTGACAATCTCATATGGACTCAATTTCATTGTCTGTGATGGGATATCCTTCTTGAGGGATTGTTTAGACACAGCTAATGGACAACTGGAGGGATGGATAACACGGGCACTTGATCAAATTTCACCCACCATTAACCACACGGCGAGACGCACCAAACCCTCGGCGGAATGGTTTAATGAGGAGTTACTTTTGTTTGAAAAAAACCTGCAAAGGCCTAGAACATGTTTGGCTTAGAAACTTTAATGAACACGACAATTGATGTGGAGACTTGAAGGAACACCACAAACAGAACAGGGCTATACGCCGTCATTTCTACGTGGAAAAAATTGAGCATGCTCAAAACCCCTCCCGTGAACCTTTCTCTATTGTAAAATCACATTCCTCTCTGGACCAAGTGTCAGCGTCTAATATTCCCTCAGTATTCGTCTGTAATTCGATCGCTCCGTTTTTCTCTGACAAAGTCTACGCTGTTTATGCAATGTTTCTGGAAGTAGTCAGAGATGCCCAGTGTCTTCAAGCCTGGTTTGAACCATCCACTAATGGAGCAGGACTTTCCTGCTTCAACCCTCTAACCACGGTGGACCTGCTTCATCCGTTGACAGAGGCTAAATCAGGACCGCCATCAGATCCTGCCTCGCCGGTTATTCTAGAACGAGGGATGAAGGAAATATTGCCTGTGATTTGTGATCCTCTTAATAACTCCCTGGAACTAGATCAGATTCCCATGAGCTGGAAACATGCTATTATAGTTCCTCTCCTAAAAAAGCCTCTACTGGACCCTATGAAGCTGGAAAACGTCAGGCCCATCTCTCTGCTGCCCTTATTTTCTAAAGTACCTGAGAAGCATGTAAATAACTAGCTGCAAAGATTCAAAGATGCCAGGGAACTGCTCCAAGAGACCCGATCGGGCTTCCGACCGCAGTCCAGCACAGAACATGCATTGCTGTTGGCCTTTAAATCCCTCAGGCAGGTTGTGGATGGGAGGAGCATTGCAACACTGATATTGCTGGACCTCAGTGCAGCTTTTAATACCGTGTCCCATGGCCTTCTGCTTGAATGGCTGGGGAACTACAGTATAGGCACAAAGGCCTGGCAGTGTCTAGCCTCTATCCTACAGAACCACACTTTCCAGGTGTCCCAAAAACCTTTTCAATCTGAGATTTTTCCGCTGCGACAGGGGGTGCTACAGGGCTCAAAAATTAGCTCTACTCTATTGAACTTTTGGATGCACCCCTAGCTGACATAGTTGAGCACTACGGCTTTAACATTGTGTTGCAAGCCACTGATACGCAGATCATTATTACCCTGTCCCAGGACGAAAGAGGCACTGCAGCTCTGTTAAGATCGTGTCTGTCAGAATTGGCTGGGTGGATGAACCACAGCCGCCTCAAACTAAATTCCTGAAAACCAGAGGCTCTCATTCTAGGGAAGCGACCATCAATCTGGCCCTCTTCCTGGTGGCCAGATGCACTTGGACCACTACCTGATCCAAAGACGAAAGTTAAGAACCTCAGCATCTGGTGAGATGCAAGTCTGTCTTTCGACAGTAAGATTACCTGTGTGGGGAGAAAGGATTAAGGATGCTGAGAATCCAGAAATGTCCTGACATTTCTACCAGAAGCTGCTAGAAAATCAGTAGTCCAGGCTTTGGTAATGTCCTAACTGGACTACTGCATCGTGCTGTATCTGGGAGTCTCACAACGCAGAGGCTACAGAGGGTGCAGAATGCGGCAGAGCGTCTACTGCTTAACCTTCTGAGGCGTTCACCTATGGGTCCAGCCCTCCCTACATTGCACTGGCTTGCCAATGGGCAAGAGAGTGTCCTGTAAAGGTATGTGCTATTATCACAGAATCTTGAACGGAAAAGAGGCTCAGTATCTGCACTCTCTTGTCAAACCCTAGTTACCCGTCAAAAGTCTTAGGTCTTCAGGGTTCTTTTTAGCCATCATCCCTACTGTGAAAAGAGCTCTCATGGGAGGTTGCTCGTTTAGCTGGCTGGCCTCCAAAAGTGGAATGCCCTGCCACTGGCACTTAGACAAAACAGCTCTGAATTGATCTTTTGAAAGAAACTTAAAACCTGGTTATTCAGAATGGTTTGAATCCATTTCTGGAACTTGCCTCATAGCTGCTGCGAGAGTATGAAATCTTAGCGCTGGGGCACTTTGGTCAAAGTAACCAGGAGCTCTATAAATAATTGTATTATTATTTATTATTATTAAGGGACTACAATGAAAGTGCCAGGACATCTGCCCATTTAAATGGGCTTCTGTGCAAACTTTACCTATATTATTCTGCCATACCCACTGACTCTCAGTGATATGTGCAATGAGAATTGTTGGTCGGTGCCTTAGGTTTATTACAATGCCTGTAAAACTGTTGAAACAAAATGTGTCTCGCAGTCCTTTTTGATTAGGCATGGTATACCCAGTAGATGGATAGAGTCACTGAGAAATCATTTGGTGACTTTGATGGCATCTACACGGGCACAGCATTGGATATGCTCACACCCACCCTGTAAGCATACACACCATGACCAAGTCGTACAAATAGTTTGCACACCTTTGCATGTGGATAATATCCATCTGAAGGTGCATGAAGGGGAAAATGAGTGGGTGAGCAGCGGGGTGGCGTTATTATCTTTGTAACAGTGTGTGACAGAAAAAAAAACAAGTCCTGCAATTATTCAGGACTATGGAAGAAAAGAAGGTTGCATACCAGTGGGTTGCAATGAAAGCACCATGCCATCCCTACTGACAATTGCAGCTCCACGATATAACCTGGCATGGTCTTAGAGTAAAAGTAAAACTTTCAGGGCAACCACATACCCATTGTTGTCTCTCCATACCCACTCAAGTTCTCTTTTACATCTGCTCCTGATGGGAAACAGTTTTTTACTTTTGGAAGTCGGCCTCTGTAATTGAGATTAATATTTTTGTGTTGATACTGGAAATAAATCAGGGCTCATAATACAATCAATCAATCAATCAGGTCATTTATAGAGCGCACTACTCACCCGTAGGGTCTCAAGGCGCTGGTTTGGGGGGTGGGGGGTGCCGTTACTGCTCGAACAGCCAGGTCTTGAGCTTCTTCCTGAAGGAGAGGTGGTCTTGGGTCAGGCGCAGGTCGGTTGGGAGTGAGTTCCAGGTCTTGGCGGCCAGGTATGAGAAGGACCTTCCTCCTGTTGTCGCTCTTCGGATGCGGGGGACGGCGGCGAGGGCGTGGCTGGTTGATCTGAGGAGGCGCTTGGGGGTGTGGAAGTTGATCCGGTTGTTGAGGTAGCTCGGGCCTTGGTTGTGTAGGGCTTTGTGTGCGTGGGTGAGGAGACGGAAGGTGATTCTCTTGTTGACCGGGAGCCAATGCAGATCTTTCAGGTGTCCGGAGATGTGGCTGCGTCGGGGGATGTCGAGGATGAGTCTGGCCGAGGCGTTCTGGATCCGCTGGAGTCTCTTCTGGAGCTTGGCAGTGGTTCCGGCGTAGAGGGCGTTGCCGTAGTCCAGTCGGCTGGTGACGAGGGCCTGGGTGACCGTCTTCCTCGTCTCGGTGGGGATCCACCGAAAGATCTTGCGTAGCATGCGCAGGATGTTGAAGCAAGACGAGGAGACGGCGTTGACTTGTCTGGTCATGGAGAGGGAGGAGTCCAGGATGAAGCCCAGGTTGCGTGCGTGATCCGTCGGTTTGGGTGCGGTGCCCAGGGCGGGGGGCCACCAGGAGTCGTCCCAGGTGGAGGGTGCGGAGCCCAGGATGAGGACCTCCGTCTTGTCCGAGTTCAGTTTCAGGCGGCTGGTCGTCATCCATTCGGCTACCTCTCTCATCCCTTCATGCAGGTTGGCTCTGGCGGTGGCGGGGTCGTTGGTCAGGGAGAGGATCAGCTGGGTGTCGTCGGCGTAGGAGATTATGTTGAGGTTGTGTTGGCGTGCGATGGCCGCGAGGGGGCTCATGTAGACGTTGAAGAGGGTGGGGCTCAGTGAGGATCCTTGAGGGACGCCGCAGATGACTTTGGTGGCCTCTGACTTGTACGGTGGTAGGCGGACTCTTTGTGTTCTTCCGGCGAGAAAGGTGTGGAAAAGTAAATTTTGCCATGTTCTGTGTCCCTACGTGTTCCCCATCTTATGTTATGTGTGCATGATTAATATGCATATGTATTCCCCATGTTTGATTAAAGACGCAATTACAGTTGTGTCCATCTCTAGTATACTAGTTTCCAGTTCTCGTGAAAGCTACGAGTATTAGGCCTATGTAAAGTTACGTTGCCACGTTTCTCAGTGTACACGTTATTTCATTGTAAAGTCCCCGTTTCTAGGCCTCAAAAGGGCCCGGACACCAGATTCAGCTCCTGTCTCCTGAACCCTCGCTGAGGAGCGATACAGCCCCCACCTGTATCCTCGACCCTTCACTTACTTCCTGCCTCGCAGTGCCCGGCTCGGCCTGGCTCTGCCTATGAGTCTGCCAAGAGTATGTTATGATTCTAGTTATCAGTCCAGCCCTCCTTCTCTGCATTCCTAAGCTACTGAATCGCATCAATAGTTTCCGTCATTGTCTAGCCTTTACGTCTCCATGTAGGAGAAATACTGCATTTAATGGTCATTTAATATTCTTCAACGCACTACATGTAGAATAATGCATGCTCCAGTCTAAGAGTCTGTTAGCCTCTCCCCTCCTGACTTTTAGTTTATATCAACATGTTCTCTAAAACATCAGATACTAGATAGGGTTTAGGTACATGTCGCCCTGACTCTCCAGACTTCAGTCTCTACTCCTAGCACAGAGTTCATAGCCCCCAGCTTCTCCTAGTAACACGTCATTGTCAGTTTGCGCGCACCATTAGGTTAGAGGTCCCGGCTCCTTAGGTAGCCCCCTCCATGTTTCTGCCCCATTTATGACATATTCTGTTACGTTTACATCACATGTCTATGTATACGCCTCCTGTTACACCCACTTTCACCCTTATCTTTCGCGACAGCTATTGACCACACCCACTGCTCCGCCTACTGTAATTCACTGTAATGCAATTGTTTTAGTATATATATGCTTGTGTACTGTTATTAAATGTTACGCCAGTCCAATCCTGTCCCGTGCTAGCTAGCCATCCCAGATCTTGTCCGTGCAGGTTGTCCTGTTCCTGTCCTTTATGCTGTATTAAACCTGCAAACTCCTACTACCTCGAATCTTGACTCTTATTTATTGAGCTATCTGTTATTCATATATTCATTCAAAAATAGAGGTATTATTTATTTATTTACCACATAATGGCGCCCGAATAGGGACTTGCCCTTTCCCCACGCGCCGGTGAAGCCACGCCGGCCCCCTGACCCTCTGCAGCCGTGACGGAACCATACCGGCCACGTGCAGATATTTCTGCTCCAAGTATCCCTCAGGCCCACGGAGGAGACGGAGGTGGCGGTCCAGCATCCAGACGAGGCGGTGGAGGAACGCGGCGAGTCCCGACCAGAGCCCAAGCCGAGAGTCCAAGGTCCGAGGTATCCGGAGGCCCACCCGTAACAGAAGTCCGAAGTTCGTCCGTCCGGCGTCGAAGCAGTCCAATCCAGTCCAGTCCGAGGCCTTCCGTTCTTGCTGCCCGGTGAGTACCGTTGCTGGGGTAGTATCTAGACAGGGTCAATCTTATTGTCTCTGGTCCGTGGAGTTTGGTGGTACACAGATCCCAAAACGAAGTGTCCACTTCGGTGGATGCGGGTCCTGACGTGTCTCTTTATGAGACCGGTGAGTTTCGTACTGTTTTAGCAGTGCATCTAGTTTCTGTTCTAGTCAGTTCTGTTTCTCGAGAAAGTTCATGTATTCTGTTTTCAGTATTCCAGGTAGTATTCTGTTCGAACCGTTATTTTAAATGTTTTTCACGTATTGTAATGTCGTGGTATGAATGTGGAGTAATTATCGTGTTCATTGTGTATTGTACTTGCGTATTGTGTCTAGGTTACAGTTCAGTCATGCCCTTATTTTCTAAATTACGTCAGTTAAAAACCAGAAAAGGTCTGCTAGAAGCAGCAGTTCCTGTCCCGCCTAGGGACAGTCCAGGTCATTTTATGTATCAAAAGCATGGCATAAGTGCCATATTATATCTAGATTTATGGGTAGAGTATACCAAAGAGTTAGAAGAAAAGTATAGATGGCCCGTATCAGGTACATGGGATGCCGAGTGCATCATGCGAGTAGAAGAAGTATTGTGGAAAAAGAAAGCCCGACAGTCACAGAAAGATGCCATCGAGTTATGGCGCAAAGAATCTCATAAAAGAACCGAAAAAGAAATCAGAAAGTCAGAACTAAGTAGAGAATCCTTAGAACGAGCCCAAGAAAGGGAATTAATCGAGATAGGTGAACGAGTAAAAACCGAACAGTCAGACAGACAGAGGCATGCCCTCATTAAGGGTATGTATCCTCTTCTTGCCGAGGGCTTGCCAAAAGCGACCCCGGAAGCATCCAGTAATTTTCCGCCACCATTAGTTCCGATCAAGCTACGTCACAAACCGACCGCAGCTGATATTTTTATTTCGTCCTATTTGGACGACACAGTCCCAGAATATGCAAATCCTGTTCCGCCAGCTCCTGTAAATAATGTAAATCCTGCTCCTCCAGTCACCGGAGTACCTGCTACGGTACCCCCGGTCCAGCCCACATTACAATTTCCCGCCGCGCCAGCACGAAGAGTATCAGTCGACGATTCTAGTTTAGGGGCCGCAGGAGGAGGTCCTCCTGGTACCCCGCCGCCACACCAACGAGTAACGTTGGTCGAGTTACATGAATGTGCGTTACAGCGTACGCCCAAATATAAGTCCGTTGCAGATATCCGACGAGCCCTTACTGAATGCCGCTATGATCCAGTTGCAGGTGATGATAGTACAGTTATATATTCCATCCGTGTAAGACGGGTGACCGGGTATTTGGACACCCTACCGAATATGAAAGAAGATCTAGACAGAATATATCGTTTCATCCGTACAGGGGATGATCCAGAAAGTATTGGCGAAGCCATGTCTCAAAGGAAAGCTGAGATCCAGCTCATGCTATTAAAGTTTCTGATTAATTGTTTAATAAGAGAACAAGATTCCCCGACCAAAGATCCGGCCGAAATGAGAATCCTGACAAGGTGGAGTGATAATATAGCCGAGGGTAAACACAGAACTACCAGTAGTATAGAGAGTATGTACAAGAGAATTCGTAAAGAAATAATAAGGTTACACGAGAAACGCAAAGAAGCACTAGTAAACGAGAAAGAGAATGACTCTTCTCCTGAAGAGGTAGAGGACGAGAATCCCGCCAGAATAGCGTATGTAGGAAAATCTAGATTTCCAGATCGCCATTTACGCCTAGAACACAAGAAAATTTTTCATCACCCAGCACCAGAACAAGGTTCTCTAGAACAAGTATTTCAAGCTACCGATCACATTCTGAAATCACGAATCGGTTACAGTGAATTAAGTACTATGCATGAACAAGAACTAGTCCGATCAGCAGTCCGATGGATTACTGATTCTACCACTTTTCCAGATGAAATAGTGGCACAAATGTTTCTGAAACTGCCCCCAGCCGAGCAACGACTGGTGGGTATGTATATGATCCAGCACCTCATTACTCTGTATGAGGGTCAACATTCTGATCCAGGTCCGTTACATGATGTCCTGAACGAGTTACTCCAGTATAGATGGAAAGGTTTAGGTACCGATTTAATTAGTGTCATTCTAGAACAGCGCCACAAATATAGTATGTTCTTGAACCCGCATTTTGTTCATGTCTCACCCCCAGAAAGTAAACCCTTTTACATAGACAGACAGAATCCGTTACGAGAAGTACACCCAGTCAGGACAGCAGATGGTGAAATGCAACGAGTGTTTGTTTACACTCCGATTACAAAGATGGAACTCTTAGAGATGAAGAAATTAATTCCCTGTCATGACAAAGATCCAGCAGGGTTCCACCGAGAATTAAAAGACATGCTCCGTATGGGAGAATACACGTATCCAGATATTATTAAAATGCTAAAGGTCCTGTTGCCCGCAGGGGTATATGAAAAACTCAAGGAAAAAGAATGGGAGGTGGGAGAGAAAAAGATCGATTGGGCAGTTCTAGAAGCTGAAGATAAGATACGAGTACCAGGTACCGGTCTTGGAGAGAAATGTAAAGAATTACCTGAACTGTTAATACAAGTTTTGCCCAGATTATTAGCCACTAAAAAGGAAGACTGGGATGCAATCTCAGCCTGTAAACAGAAACAAGACGAAGACACTAGTGATTTCTATTCTAGATTTGAGAAATGTTTTAGTATTAACAGTGGCCTCAAGACAAGTAGCGAGTCATACCCTCATCTTTTTGTTACTAAATTAGTCGAGAATTCAAGTCCACAAGTTAAGAATCGAGTTTTGAAAGTCGAAAGTACCTGGCAAGCTAGTACCCCGTCCCAGATGTTACAGATGCTTCAGTATCACCAGAATAGAATCAGAGAAGAGCAAGATCATGAAAGAAAACGTATGAAAGACACGAAAATGAAAGTACTAGTTGCACAATCTGTTCCTCAAGACAGTCAGAAGAGGGGTACGAATCAAGCCAGTCATCCTGCAGTTCCCGTTAAAGGGACATGTAATTATTGTAAACAGCCAGGTCATTATATAAACGAGTGTGCAGTTCTGAAACACAATATAGCTACTGGTAAGACTAAAGAAAGACCACGTCCGCCTAGACAAGAACAAGTTTCACAGACTTCTCAGCCACAGAATGCACAACAGACAGTTCCAGCACCGCAGCCTATAGCTGCAACACAGCATGTTACACAGCAGATGTACCAGTATGCCCAGTCTGAGTATCCAGAGTATCAGCCATATTCATGAAACAGCCTAGAGAGGGAGGTAGGCTTGCCTCTCATCGAAATTCCTGTAGATCAAGAGGGTCCCTATGTGCATAGTCAAGTACTAGGGAAAGACAGAAAGTTTCTGATTGATACAGGGGCAAGTAGGACGACCATCAGTCACGCCGAAGTTCCAGGGGCTCCGCTCAAAGGCTCTAGAAATGTTTCCCTTGGATTTTCAGGAAAGCCTATTGTAAACGAGATATCAAAACCAGTTACTCTAGAAGTAGGTCCATTGTCCCGCACTACTGATCTGTTACTTACGAAGTCATGTCCAGAAAATCTGTTAGGTATTAAAACACTGAAAGAATTAGGTGCAGTTATTTGCTGCTCCCCTGAAGGAATACGACTGTTCTTACGTGACTTCAAGGGTCACTATGTATTACGAGATTTTGATCCAAGATTGTCTAATGTTCCGCAGCATCTATGGGCGCAAGGTCCAACTGATGTAGGTTATATGCAAATCACACCCCATCGTGTGACTCTCAAACCAGGTGTAGTGTTGCCACGAATCAGACAGTATAGATTGCCGCCTGAGGCTGTAGCAGCCTTATCCAAAATTATTGACGAGCTCATCGCTCAAGGAGTAGTTGTAGAAACTGACTCCAATGTATGTAATTCTCCGATCATTCCAGTCATGAAACGTACTGATCCAAATGCACCCCCAGTATATCGATTAGTGATTGATCTTCGAGAACTTAATAAATGTATTATTCCCCAGTACCCAGTTGTCCCAGATATCTCTTCCCTATTGACAGCCATTGATTCCGAAGCCTCATTTTTTACAGTCATAGACCTCAAGAACGCGTTTTTCAGTGTCCCCATTCATCCAGACAGCCAGTTTCTTTTCGGATTTTGTTTAAATGGAAGGAGCTATATGTTCACACGAGCTCCTCAAGGTTTCACAGAAAGTCCTAGTATTTACAGTCAAGCACTTAAGAGACAACTAGACAATATTCACATGCCAACTGACACTGCCCTGCTCCAGTATGTCGATGATCTACTGATCACAGCCCGTTCTGAACGTGCTTGCGAGCGAGCATCCCTTACAGTCTTGTATTTCCTTGCCGAGATGGGGCACAAGGTGTCCCCTTCGAAGCTTCAATTCTGTGTCCAGCAAGTGATCTATTTAGGCCACTTACTGTCCAAGAGGGGTAGGCAGTTGACACCTGACCGTATCCAGTTAATAGCGAGTCTTCCTCAGCCCAAGACCCAGAAGGAGGTAGGTGCTTTTATCGGCCTCACTTCTTATTGCAGACAATGGATTCCTCAGTATGCATTCCTAGCCAAGCCACTGATACAGTTAACGACACAGGAGGCAGCCGTATCGACTGTCCTCCCTTGGACATCTGAACATACACTTAGTTTCAATGAGTTAAAGAAAGCTTTATGCCAAGCTCCAGTTCTAGCTACACCGAACTACAGTAAGCCTTTTACACTTTTCGTCACAGAACGGGAAGGTACAGCATTATCTGTTCTCACACAAGATCAAGCAGGACAGTACAAGCCCTGTGCTTATTTTTCGAGCACACTAGATCCTGTAGCCCAGGCTCTGCCTGCGTGCCTCAAGTCAGTTGCAGCCACAGCACTAGCTATCAGACAAAGTGATTCCATAGTATTAGGACATTCCTTGACAGTACAAGTTCCACACTCCGTGGAAGTTCTTTTAAACCGAACACAGACTCAACACTTGACAATTGCACGTTTAACAGGTTATGAATTGACACTGTTCCAGCCACACATAGAAATCAGACGCTGCAACGTTCTAAATCCTGCTACGCTGTTACCGTCAGTTAATTCGAATCCTGCCACACACGACTGTGTGGAAGTAGTTAACATTATGACAAAGCCAAGACAAGATCTGACAGATATTCCATTACCAGATCCCGACCTGACACTTTATGTGGATGGTTCATGTATGAGAACAAGTACAGGAGAACTAGTAGCCGCGTATGCAGTGACTACTGACACTGAAGTTATAGAAACACACCGTATTGACACCCTGTCTGCTCAAGCAGCAGAGCTAGTTGCTCTGACACAAGCCTGCATACACGCCAAGAACCTGAAAGTCAATGTTTACACAGATTCACGTTACGCATTTGGAGTCGTACACGACTTTGGAGTGCTCTGGCAGGAGAGAGGTTTCATGACTTCTCATGGAACCAAGATTCAGCATGGTCTCCTTATTCAAGCTCTGTTAGATGCCATACACTTACCGACATCTATTGCTATCATGAAGTGCAAAGCACATACGAAAGTTACTGACACTATTTCTCAAGGTAATTATCTAGCAGATCGCACAGCCAAGCTTACAGCACAGACTCCAGACATTCCAGTTAATCCGACACAGACACATACTCCAGATCCGACTACTTGTATGACAGTTAAGGACCCCACTCAAGATGTCATAGATATCCAGTTACATGCTACTCCCGATGAAATCAAGAAATGGTCCGAACAAGGAGGGGTCCAGACAGATCAGGGATGGGTAACGAAGGGAAAAGCCACATGGTTTCTCCCCGACTCTATGGTTCAAGTCATTATCAATACCGCACATAGTCCAGCACATTTAGGAGAAAAAGCTATGTTAGACAGTATCCAGAACATTTGGTCCAACAAGCATTTACGAGCTGCAGCCAAGCAGAAGGTCCGTACCTGTATGATATGTTGCCAGTTTAACCCAGGTAAAAGTGTCCCGGTGGAACAAGGTGGATTCCAGCCCCCTGACCACCCTTTTGAAGTCCTCCAAATGGATTATATTCAGATGGAGCGATGTCGAGGTTTCAAGTATGTCCTTGTAGTTGTATGCGCTTTGTCCAGATGGACAGAAGCATATCCAGTCCCAGATTACACAGCCACGACCACTGCCAAGCAGTTGGTTCGTGAATTCTTCCCCCGCTACGGACTCCCAAGAGTCGTATATTCTGACAACGGCCAGCCATTCTCATCTGAGCTTATGAAACATGTTTCCCTTTTGTTAGGGTACCAGTGGAAGTTCCATTGTGTACGCCATCCTGAAGCAGCCGGTCTCGTAGAGAGACATAATCAGACCCTGAAAATCCGAATTGCAAAAGTATGTAAAGAGAAAGGTGTGGACTGGCTAGTAGCTCTGCCAGTTGCTCTGTTTTATATGCGCATGGTCGCACATTCCAGATCAGGTCTGTCCCCGTACGAGGTCGTATTCGGCCGCCCCCCTAATATGTGGGGTACACCTAGACCCCGAAGTATTACCGATGTTTCAAGTAATATGCTGACAGATTACCTAGCTTCCTTGATGTCTGCCCTACACTCTTGTCGTTCACAGGTTGCCGCCGCATTTCCAGACAATACCGAGGTGGCACCGCATGAAATCGTTCCCGGATGCATGGTTCTTGTGAGGAACTTTGATCGTTCAAGTCCGCTGGAGCCCCGCTGGAAAGAACCCAAACAGGTCCTCCTGGCCACCCGTACTGCCGTCAAGTTGGAAGGCAGGAAGGGCTGGGTCCACCTGTCACATGTGAAAAGATTTTCTGGACTAAAACCTGTTACCAAGAACATTTCCGAGGATTTTTTAGGATTGCCAAAGTACTATTCTTAAGGACTGTCACGCAAAAGACTATGATACGAATTCCTCCCCGTTAGAGTACCTGCATAGGTTATGCATTTTATTTGTGTTTTCCAGTGTCTCATGTAAATAAGTCTGCTAATGTTACAGTAGAGCACACGTTTAGTGATCTGCCTCCTCATGAACTATCTTATCGTCTTGCTATGCGTAATAATTCCTTTATCCGCATGTTACATTATTCACACCAGACCAGCAATGCCACTAATTGTTGGGTGTGTGGTCGACTCCCCCCTTTCCAGACACCGAAGGGAGTTCTGCCACTTTTTCCTTATCCATTTTCACATAACGGTTCGTGTGGAGCATGGTCCACGTTAACGTCATCCTCAACAGATATGTCTTTTCTTAACAGTACATGTTTCCCAGACAAGCAAGGTCTTCCCCACAGAACAGGGTTAGATCTAGAAAATGAAGTTTACAATTTGGGTAATTATTCTTCGAATTTCATGGTCCTGAATGTTCAGTCTGATACTACTCCAGACTTACCTGCTATATCAGTACTACCAGTCAAAGGCGAATTATGTGTCCGAAAGAATGGTTCCGTACATGTAGGACATAGTGATTGTACTACTATTGTCAAGTATAGTGACAGTAGGAAATCTATTTTCAAAGCTTCACGTCATTCTTATTTTGTTTGTGGTCAGACCGCATATGTTCGTCTGCCCCTCGATTGGGAGGGAACCTGTTACATTGCCTTCCTACTGCCACCAGTTTTTCTAGCCCCACCTGACTACCATAGGAATTCCCACCTAGTACATATCAGACACAAGAGAGACCTCCCGATTGTCGATTATACTGAAACCGCTCTAGAACAATACATAGATATCAATAAAGGTGTCTTCCCCTACTTAGGTACTGTTGTAAATAGTAAACTGATACGTAGATTAACCAGAACACTTGAAGCAGTAGTGATTGAGACTACTTCTGCTCTAGGTAACTTAACCGAAGAACAATCCTTTATGAGAATTGTCGTGCTCCAGAATCGTCTCGTCCTTGACGTCATACTGGCCGATAGGGGCGGGGCATGTAGAGTCATCGGATCTAGTTGCTGCATTTTCATTCCTAATAAACGCACCGTCTGTTTATTCAGCTATTACCAGACTCCATAATATTGCCCATATGTTACACCAAGATCCAGGCACCTGGACATGGTCCGGTTGGTTCTGGAATATAATTTCCGCCTGGGGATGGAAAGTATTGTCATTTCTAGGTATTGCAGTAGCGATCATATTCAGTTGCTGCCTCTGTTTACAATGTGGCCCTGCGATTTGTGGCATTTGTGCTACCTCTTGTATTCCTAGTCCCAAGTCCCGTTCTAAATCCCGTTCCAAGACAATTCGAGACGAGCAAATGATACTGTATGAAATGATAGATGGTATCATGAATATTGATGTTTCCTGATGGAAACGTAGTGACAAGGAGGGAATGTGGAAAAGTAAATTTTGCCATGTTCTGTGTCCCTACGTGTTCCCCATCTTATGTTATGTGTGCATGATTAATATGCATATGTATTCCCCATGTTTGATTAAAGACGCAATTACAGTTGTGTCCATCTCTAGTATACTAGTTTCCAGTTCTCGTGAAAGCTACGAGTATTAGGCCTATGTAAAGTTACGTTGCCACGTTTCTCAGTGTACACGTTATTTCATTGTAAAGTCCCCGTTTCTAGGCCTCAAAAGGGCCCGGACACCAGATTCAGCTCCTGTCTCCTGAACCCTCGCTGAGGAGCGATACAGCCCCCACCTGTATCCTCGACCCTTCACTTACTTCCTGCCTCGCAGTGCCCGGCTCGGCCTGGCTCTGCCTATGAGTCTGCCAAGAGTATGTTATGATTCTAGTTATCAGTCCAGCCCTCCTTCTCTGCATTCCTAAGCTACTGAATCGCATCAATAGTTTCCGTCATTGTCTAGCCTTTACGTCTCCATGTAGGAGAAATACTGCATTTAATGGTCATTTAATATTCTTCAACGCACTACATGTAGAATAATGCATGCTCCAGTCTAAGAGTCTGTTAGCCTCTCCCCTCCTGACTTTTAGTTTATATCAACATGTTCTCTAAAACATCAGATACTAGATAGGGTTTAGGTACATGTCGCCCTGACTCTCCAGACTTCAGTCTCTACTCCTAGCACAGAGTTCATAGCCCCCAGCTTCTCCTAGTAACACGTCATTGTCAGTTTGCGCGCACCATTAGGTTAGAGGTCCCGGCTCCTTAGGTAGCCCCCTCCATGTTTCCGCCCCATTTATGACATATTCTGTTACGTTTACATCACATGTCTATGTATACGCCTCCTGTTACACCCACTTTCACCCTTATCTTTCGCGACTGCTATTGACCACACCCACTGCTCCGCCTACTGTAATTCACTGTAATGCAATTGTTTTAGTATATATATGCTTGTGTACTGTTATTAAATGTTACGCCAGTCCAATCCTGTCCCGTGCTAGCTAGCCATCCCAGATCTTGTCCGTGCAGGTTGTCCTGTTCCTGTCCTTTATGCTGTATTAAACCTGCAAACTCCTACTACCTCGAATCTTGACTCTTATTTATTGAGCTATCTGTTATTCATATATTCATTCAAAAATAGAGGTATTATTTATTTATTTACCACAAAGGAGACGATCCATTCCAGTGCCTTGTCCTGGATTCCGATGTTGCCGAGGCGCTGTATTAGAGTGCGGTGGCAGACAGTGTCGAAAGCCGCGGAGAGGTCCAGGAGGATGAGGGCCGCTGTCTCTCCGTTGTCCATCAGAGTTCGTATGTCATCGGTGGCAGCGATGAGGGCGGTCTCGGTGCTGTGGTTCGCTCGGAAGCCAGACTGTGAGGGGTCGAGGGCTCCGTTCGTCTCGAGGAAGGCGGCCAGCTGTTTGTTGACGGTCTTCTCGATGACTTTGGCCGGGAACG
The DNA here is from genome assembly GCF_964261635.1 of Lissotriton helveticus. Taxonomy (NCBI): domain Eukaryota; kingdom Metazoa; phylum Chordata; class Amphibia; order Caudata; family Salamandridae; genus Lissotriton; species Lissotriton helveticus. Next base: position 744,353,505 of record NC_136073.1, read on the forward strand.
AGAGGAGCGAGATGGGACGGTAGTTCTTGAGGTCGGTGGGGTCTGCTGTGGGTTTCTTGAGAAGAGCGCTGAGTTCGGCGTGCTTCCAGCTCTCAGGGAAGGTGGCGGTGTCGAAGGAGGTGTTGATGATGTCCCGCAGGTGGGGTGCGATGACAGCGTCGGCCTTGTTGAAGACGTGGTGGGGGCAGGGGTCAGTCGGAGATCCGGAGTGGATGGAGTTCATGGTGCGGATGGTGTCTTCGGTGCTGATCGGAGTCCAGGTGCGGAGGGTGGAGGTGGGTGGCGCGGTTGCGGTTGTGGCTTGCGTTGGTTGGTTGCTGAAGCTGTTGTGTATGTCCGAGATCTTGTTGTGGAAGTAGGATGCGAGGGAGTTGCAGAGGTCCTGCGACGGGGTGATGTCATTGTTTCCGGCGTTGGGGTTAGAGAGCTCTTTCACGATGTTGAAGAGTTCCTTGCTGTCGTGTGCGTTGTTGTCCAGCCGGTCCTTGTATGTATTTTTCTTGGTGGCGCGGATCAGTTGGTGGTGTTTCCGGGTGGCGAGCTTGAGGGTGGTCATGTTGTCCGTCGTTGGTTCCCTTCTCCAGACTTTCTCGAGGGCTCGACAGTTCTTCTTGGAGCTCTTGAGTTCGTCGGTGAACCATGGTGTTTTTCTGCTGCAGGGTCTGCTGGGCGGGGTTCTCAGAGGGGCGAGTTCGTCCGCGCCGTTGTTGATCCACTTCGTGAGGTTGTCGGCGGCCTGGCTGGGGTTCGCTGAGCTGGCGGGGGGGTGCTGGCTCAGGGAAGCGGTGAGCTGGTCGGCTGTGATCTTGTTCCAGCTTCTTCGGGCAACCTGTTGCTGGTGGTGGTGGGTCGTCGTTCTTTTGAAGGTGAAGTGGACGCAGCTGTGGTCCGTCCAGTGGAGTCCTGTTGTGTGGCTGAAGGTGACGTCTTTGCTGGATGAGAAGACAGCGTCGAGTGTGTGTCCGGCGAGGTGGGTGGGGGTGGTCACCAGTTGCTTGAGTCCGAGGTTGGCGAGGTTGTCGAGCAGGCTGATGGTGTTGCGGTCGCTGTTGTTCTCCAGGTGGAAGTGGAGGTCCCCCAGGAGGATGTAGTCGGCGGAGGGGAGGGCATGCGGGCTGACGAAGTCGGCAATGTCCTCGCTGAATCGTGTGCGTGGGCCCGGGGGTCGGTAGATCAGGGTGCCTCTGAGGGTGGTCTTCGGGTTGGTGTGGATCTGGAAGTGCAGGTGTTCAGCGGTGGTTAGGGTGTCGTCGGTGTTGGTCGTGATGCGGATGGTGTCTCTGTGGATGATGGCGATGCCTCCTCCCGTCTGGTTGGCGGTGCGGTCCCTCCGGATGATCTTGTAGCCCTCCGGGATGGCGATGGCGATGTCTGGGGCTGAGGAGGCGTTCATCCAGGTCTCGGTGAGGAAGGCAACGTCAGGGGCGGTGGTGTCGAGGAGGTTCCAGAGTTCTACGGCGTGTCTGTGGACGGAGCGGGTGTTGAGCAGGATGCACTTGAGGTGGTTGCTGCTGGTGTTCGGCTTGGCGGGTGCAGGGAAGGTCCGGATGCAGGTGAACTTGCAGGCGTGGCAGCTGAAGGGTCCGTGGGTGTGCTTCGGGGCGGCTCGGTGACATCCTGGGATGCGGCCGGTGTTGAGTGTGATGAGATCGGCGGCGCTGTAGGTTCGGCGGGTCGGCTTCCGTCGGTGGGGGCCAGGGGTCCTGGCGCTGGTCGCGGTCCGGTCGCGGACGGGCGCAGACGGGCTTACCTTTGGCGCGCCTTCGGCGCACAATCGGCGCGCCCGCTGCGCGTTCGCACGGTCGCCATTTAAGGCGAAGTGCGCGGGTGGGCGGAGCAGCTGGGAGGCGGGAGCGGGGAGGGAACAGAAGAAAAAAGGGGCGTGGTCGGCGGTGGTGGCGGCGGGAAGCGGGGGCGGCGAGGGAGGCGGGAAACACGAAGGAGGGCGGGCGGCGACTACGAGGAAACCAAGCACAGAGGGGAGTCAAAGAACACGCTAACACGGGCAAAACTGTGAGAAGCAAGCACAAATGTTGAGAAGGACACTTAATATGGGCAAAACAACGAGGGAAAAAAGCAAGCACAAATGCTGGAAAAAACACTTTGAGATGGGCAAAGACAACGAGGGAAAAAAACAAGCACAAATGCTGGAGAAAACACTATGAGATGGGCAAAGACAACGAGGGAAAAAAAAAACAAGCACAAATGCTGGAAAAAACACTTTGAAATGGGCAAAACAACGAGGGAGAAAAAACAAGCACAAATGATTATGCAAACAGGACAGAGCAACGGCAGCAGGGTCGGCCGGCAGCGCGGCTGGCAGCGAGGCAAGGGCACAGCAGGGGGGCGCACGCAGCAGCTGGTGGCCGTGCGGCGCGGGGGTGTCCCACAAGTGGGTCACACTCACCTGTGTCGCACGGTCGCCTTTTAAGGCCAAGTGCGCGGGTGGGCGGAGCAGCTGGGAGGCGGGAGCGGGGAGGGAACAGAAGAAAAAAGGGGCGTGGTCGGCGGTGGTGGCGGCGGGAAGCGGGGGGCGGCGAGGGAGGCGGGAAACACGAAGGAGGGCGGGCGGCGACTACGAGGAAACCAAGCACAGAGGGGAGTCAAAGAACACGCTAACACGGGCAAAACTGTGAGAAGCAAGCACAAATGTTGAGAAGGACACTTAATATGGGCAAAACAACGAGGGAAAAAAGCAAGCACAAATGCTGGAAAAAACACTTTGAGATGGGCAAAGACAACGAGGGAAAAAAACAAGCACAAATGCTGGAGAAAACACTATGAGATGGGGAAAGACAACGAGGGAAAAAAAAAACAAGCACAAATGCTGGAAAAAACACTTTGAAATGGGCAAAACAACGAGGGAGAAAAAACAAGCACAAATGATTATGCAAACAGGACAGAGCAACGGCAGCAGGGTCGGCCGGCAGCGCGGCTGGCAGCGAGGCAAGGGCACAGCAGGGGGGCGCACGCAGCAGCTGGTGGCCGTGCGGCGCGGGGGTGTCCCACAAGTGGGTCAATACAGATAGAAACATTGACAGTATAGGACAAAGCAGCATATTAAGCTGATGAATTGGTGAAACCTATTGTGAGGATGCAGGTAAGCAGCACATTTTACTACTGCCAACTTCTTAAGTAATTGTAAACCATTCAAAAGATGTTGGACATACTACCCATTTTTAATGATGGGGTTTCCACCAGATGTTAATAAACCCCTTAACATTTACAAAACCCCAAATTCACGCATCACTCCTAATTAATTCACAGTGTACACAGTCACATTCTTCTCCTTGGCTAATCAGCAAGCACTGCTAAGAGCAAGAGGCTCTGCAACCTGAGCAGACCTTAGTTTTGGCAGGTGATAACTTTCAACAATCTTAAACACAGTAGAACCAGCAACCAGTACACCATCAATTTTACTAAGGCAAGAACTGTCAATAATATGCGTTATCTTACAATTAATTATATGTACATGAGTTAAATCAACACAGGGTTTGGTTACATGCAGTAACAAGGAGTAAATCATGGGGCTTCCCCTGCTCTGTAGTAGGCATTGGAGAAGCAGAGGTTATTAATGGACACATGGCCAGCGTAATGTTGAGAGATGGACAGTAATATGATCCCACACCGAGACAATTACGCTGTGGAGTTATTGGGTCTTTTTTGTGAGGCGGAGATTTTAAAGGAGAACTCAACACAATATTTTCAGATGCTTCAAAAAGATTTGCGGCGGTCACCATTATTTGTACAGACAGTGGGAGACTAGTCATGACTGGGTCTAAAACGGAAGAATAATACGCTATAGGATTTTTCTCATCTCATGGGCCCCATAATCAGAGAGTGTCAAAGCAGGAACAAAAGTCAATACCTGCTTTATTTTCACCAATAATGGTTCTGGGGACCGCTGCTCCCTAGGGCCACCCACTGCTACGTCCCGGCGGGCCCACCTCTCAGGACATAGCTGTTTGCTCTGATGTGGCGTGAGCTTTGACGCCCACCGCCAAGTCAGAGCAAACACTCTGCTCCCAGCAAGTGAGAGCTGATAATTGCTCTTACTTGCTGGAATCTTGGGTTTCGTCTCTTTCCCTTCCCACAAAGTGTTTAAGCAAGGGGGAAGGGTCTCCAATGAGGTTTCAGCAATCCTGCTGTGGGGAACTTACTTGTTGCAACGATATGTGTTCTTGTCCCCGAAGGACCCTCAGCAGTCAAGGGGAGTTTATCCCCTAATCAGTAATGCATCAGGAGATGTGTTTGCAGAGTGATTGAGAAAGGGGCAGGGCCTCTATCGAGGTCTCAGCAATTCCATTGTGGGGAACTTATTTGTGGCAGCAATAGGGGTTCTTGGCCCCTAATGAACGTATTAAGCCAAGGAGAGTTCATCCCCAAACCAGAAGTGCGTCAGGTGGCACATTTACAGAGTGGTTGAGAAAGGGGGAGGGCCTCTAATGAGGTCTCAGCAATCCCACTGTGGGGGACTTACTTGTGGCAACAATAGGGATTCTTGCCCCAATGACCCTCAGCAGCCAAGGGGAGTTCATCCCCCAACCAGTAGTGTGCCAGGATGTGCGTTTGCAGAGTGATTGAGAAATCTCCGACGAGCTCTCAGTGAGCCCACAGTGGGTGACTTACTTGTGGCAACAATAGGGTTTATTTGCCCCAATGACCCTCAGCAGCCAAGGGGACTTCATTAGGGGTGGCCGAGTAATACTCTGCTCGCTCATGGAACTCCGCAGAGCTTTTCAGTAACTCCCTGGAGTGAAACTCAGCAAGCTCTGCCCAGGCCTACAGAAAACAAGCAGAACCCACTCAGGCACTCAATCACCCACTAACAGAACAACTCAGACACTCTCATAGCCACTCACGGACCTATTCACTCAGGAACAAACTCTCCAACAAACTCAGACACGTACACCCACTCAAAGACACAGTCAGACACTCATGCACCTTCTTACAGAATCACACACGCTCTCACACCCACCTACACACCAACTCAGATACTCATACACCCACTAAGACACTCATGCACTCGCTCACACACCAAAGGTTACAGGTTTGCTATAGTTAGGAAATAGGATTAACATCTTTTAGAAATTCACAAAAAAACAGAGGTTACAGGAATGTTAAACTTATGAAACAGAATTTTAAAAAACTAGAGACGTTATAGTTAGGCTCAAATTTCACTCATACAAAACCAGTAAAATTCAACAGTTATTGTTACCTGAGCTAACTATAACTTATGACCCGCAATGCACTGCTTATGACCTGACATATTACATCACTCATGACATGGTCAGCAACATCACTGAAGATATCACTGATAATATAATCTACAGTATCATTCACACTCCCCCTCACACCCCGATACTCTCTTAAGCCCACTCACACACACACACAACCACTCGCATACCCATTTACAGACCCATAAAAGTACTTACACAACTACTCACTTATCCATAGAGACACTTACACACTCACTCATAGAGCCTGATCATACAACAAGTCAGTCACCCATACAGTTAATCACACAGCCGCACACTCACCAATACAGCTACTGACACACCCAGTTATTCACCTATACAGTTACTCACACACCCACTCACCCATGCAGCCTCTCAACAGATGCACACATTCACCCATACAACCACTTACACATTCACTCACACACCCGTACAACCACTTACATACTCATTCACACACCCCTACAAACCCTCACAGCTACTCAGACACTCTATTATACTGTATGGGTGAGTGAGTGGCTGTGTGAGTGACTGTATGGTTGAGTGAGTGGGTGTCTGAATGACTGTATGAGTGACTGGGTATGTAATTGGCTGTATGGGTGGGTGAGTGGCTCTTTCAGTGGGTGTTTAGGTAAGTGTGTTGGTGTGTAAATGATTGTATTGGAGAGTGAGTGTCTCGGTGAATGACTATATGGGTGAGTAAGCAGATATGAAAGTGCTTGCATGGATGCGTAAATGGGTATGTGTGTGGTTGTTTAGGGTATGTGAGTGAGTGTGTGAGTGCTTGTATGGGTGAGTGAGTGGCTGTGTTGAGAGGCTATATGGGTGAGTGAGTGGCTATGTGAGTGAATGTATAGGTAAATAAGCGGGTGTGTGAGTAGCTGTATGGGTGAGTGTATGCCTATGTGACTGGCTGTATAAGTAAGTGACTGGTTGTAGGAGTGACTGTATCAGTGAGTGAATGGGTGTGTGAGTGGCTCTATGAGTGAGTGAGTGTGTGTGTGAGTGGCTCAATGGATAAGTGAGTGACAGTGTAAGTACTTGTATGGAGCTGTGAATGAGTATGTGAGTGGTTGTGTCGGTGTGTGAGTAGGAGTACAAGAGGTTGTATGGGATGTGAGAGGTTTTGTGGATGATGTCATCAGTGATGTCATTTGAGATGTCATGAGTGGTCACTGACCATGTCATGAGTGATGTAATATGTGAGGTCATAAGAAGTGCATTGCAAGGGGCGTACGTTATAGTTAGCTCAGGTAACTACAACTGCTGAATTGCACTGGTTTTCTATGAGTAAAATCTTAGCCAAAATATATATAATCTGAAACCCTTGTTTTTTCAGTGAAAAAAATAATATATATATATATATATACATATATATCACGGTCACGGTCATGTGAGCAAGGCTCCAAGGAGCCGAAACGTCATGCGGCATACTCTGCTTTAAATAAAGTTTGAGCACCTAACTGGTCCGTGTCCTGAGAATCTTTAACGTTTTACCTGGCATTGATGTGGCAATTCAGAATATATATATATATATATATATATTCACTGAAAAAACCATAGGTTATAGACCATATATAGTTAGGAATTAGCATTTACAAAACCTTGAAAATTCACTGAAAAAACCATAGGTTATAGACCATATATAGTTAGGAATTAGCATTTAAAAAACCTTATTTTACTCACACAAAACCATTGAAATTCCATATATAGTTAGTTGCACTAACTATATATCGCGCACCCGCAATCCACTGCTGATCATGTCACATATTACATCATTCATGACATGGTCAGTGACATCACTGATGACATCACTGATGACATCTCAAATGACATCACTGATGACATCTCAAATGACATCACTGATGACATCATCTAGTGTCTGTGTGTTTTTGTAAAGTTTAAATATGTTTTACATATTGAAGAATGAGTGGATGTATAAGTGTCTGGATGAAGGATTTAGTAGGTGCGTGACTGACTGTATGAGTGAGTGATTAAATGTGTCTCACTGAATGCATGGGTTAGTGACTAAACTGTCTTAATTTGTGCATCATTATGTCTGTTGTTCTGTAAACTGCTGCATGTGTTGATCATTAGCTATACGAGAGGCTATATGTGTTATTAATTGGTTGCCCAAGTATTTCTATGGGAGATTGAGTTTGTGTAGGGGTGGCTGGAAGGTGTGTGACTCTATGCATAGATGTGTGAGCAGTTTATTCACTAGGTGTATGAGTTCAAGAGTGCATGTGGAAACAGCTACATGGGCAGTTGACTGTGTGCATGAGTGTATTGATGAGTGAATGGATATCTCAATGCTACATGTCATAGTAAGTACATATGTAAAACACAGTACATGTGAGAGTTGGCATATATAAATAACTGTGCATGAGAGCCACTGAATGAGTGAGTAGTTGTATCGATCATTGTGAACTTGTATCAGGGATTGTATAAGAGAGTAAATATGTGTTAGTATATGTTTCAATAAGTAAGGTGTGTTTAACTGTATAGTTGAAGAAATGGAGGTGAGATTGTTTCTTTGCATGACTGACTGGGTGTGTGAGTAACTCCATGGATGAGTGGCAGTGTGTGAGTGTCTGTATACACTGAGTGTATCTAAGGTTATATTAGAGTCTGAAGAGGTTTATCGTATTAGCACAAGAATGATGTCAAATGAGATGTCATCAGTGATGTCATCAGTGATGTCATTTGAGATGTCATCAGTGATGTCATCAGTGATGTCACTGACCATGTCATGAATGATGTAATATGTGACATGATCAGCAGTGGATTGCGGGTGCGCGATATATAGTTAGTGCAACTAACTATATATGGAATTTCAATGGTTTTGTGTGAGTAAAATAAGGTTTTTTAAATGCTAATTCCTAACTATATATGGTCTATAACCTATGGTTTTTTCAGTGAATTTTCAAGGTTTTGTAAATGCTAATTCCTAACTATATATGGTCTATAACCTATGGTTTTTTCAGTGAATTTCAATGGTTTTTTAATAGCAAATATCATAAGCTGTCGAATGTCAAGTACGTGGTAAGTGAAAACATTTTCGTGTTTATGCACACTGATCTGCTTTGAATGGTGCCCCCCCCCCTCATTTCTATTAGGAGTACTCTCTCTCTTTGCAGATAGTGAAAGGTAGTTAACGCAGGCCTTTGCCCCCATTGTAATCCGTCGTGCCTGCTTCTCTCTCCATTTGATTGATTGTTATCCAAGTATTTACTGTTTTAGAATTAGTTCTCTTTGGTTCATTCTCTATTTACAAACAAACACAGAGTCGCAATACTCTGTTTAGTCTTTGCAGATAACGAAAAATCGTGTAAAAAAAAAGAAAAGGAATCGAGCAAAATCAGTAGGCCACTAATGGGATCTCTTTTTGACCTCGCTAAAATAGAAACATTAGGAACAACCCCTCATGACAAATACAAAACTAGTGAGATGAACTGAACTCCACACAATGATGGCTGCAAAACAGCTCGGCTCCGCCACCCACCCCGCCCAAAATAACGATAAAGAACGGCTGCCATGATTGGTTGCGGAATGACCACGACGGAGCTACGAAATGGTGCTGCTCTCATGCTAACCCCAGCTTCAGTCTGAAACATCCAGAAACACTGTAGACTACCAATTCGATCAGTTCCGGTAGCGCCCCAATGTAACCCGGTAGAGAAGAACTAGCCCTCCCCTCTTTGACTGATGGTTCTTGTTGCCTGTCCCTTCTGTTGTCATTTAACAGAACTATTTAGCCTGCTGAAAGGGGTTGTGTTCCGACCGCTGGTTGGTGGAGACATTTTGACTATATTCTGTACCTGCGTTGTCGCGTAATGCGTCATATGACGCGCCGCGTTAGCGCATCCGGAAGTCATCCGGGGCGCGCAGCGCGTAACGTAAGCATAACAAGTCATGTGACTTGTTAATAAAACTTTTCATTGGTTCATTTTACTTTTCTTATTGTAATGATGAAAGGCTTGGTCATATGACCTAAAAATTACGCTTTTCATTACTTCCGAACATTATTTTTTCTTAAATATATGTTATAATGTTCCAGGCTAATGTACTTTCCCGGAAATTTTACAACTGTCCTGCAAGTAAAATATATTCTTTTTTCGAGAAAAAGAGCGTTTCTTCGTCCCATGACGGAGCCGTTGATCAAAAGAGGGTCGACCTGCTGTCTTAGTCGCCGATACGCCTGAATATGAGATTCTTATCGATCACTTTATGTTGCAGGAATAGAAAACACAACAGCCCTTGACCATTTATCTTTACTGCGTTCCTTCGTATTATACCTTTTACCCTTCATGTAATTGGTCTGCTTTATTTCACTTGCCTTTTAATGATTCTAAAACAGTCACTATTATTAAAAACTTTACCAATGTATATACTACTACCATGTTTTCTTTTAAAAACCTTTATTGTGAAAATTTCATTATACAAATACGAGCCTATAACCACGTGGGCCTGCCACAGAGCAAACTGTAATCGTATATGATGAATAGACATTTACACTGTAGAGGAACGTAACGGGCGGGCCATTAGGTTGCAAGAACTAAGGTGTCTAACAGTTACGGAATCGGTGGACGTACATTTTATAATTAAAATACGACAGGGCCAGTTACAATAAAATTATCTAGATATACATTTGCGGGCAAGTACCATGGGTGACGTTAATTCGAACTTTCAACAGTACAGTAATCAATAACACATCAGAACTTAATATCAATAGGGATGTCGAAATATTCAATCAATTCTCGTCCCCGCCCGCCATGTGCTTCAAAACTGCATACGTATCTCGTGATTTCAAGGTTCTGCAACCAGTACACAACAAGGAGTTACGAGTCCCATTTATTCCGGCGCCATTTTGGGCGAGGACGGGCAGGTCCAGGATATAGTCAAAATGTCTCTACCAACCATCGACTATGATGATGTTCATATGCTGTATTTATTAGAGTAACACTCATCTGTCCACATGAAATTAATTTGCCACAATCTAAACATGTCATTTTAATCTTTCCAAAGTTCTTCTAAATATTTGGGACCGTTTCCCTTGCCTCTGAAGCTCTCAGTGCCACTTCTTTGATGAATGTACTAGCAGGTCAGGGGTTCTCCTCCAAATCTCTCTTTTATGCAGCACTATAATTAATTGGTGCCACCTCTCCATATGACGATGCATGGTATAGTTACCACAACTATACTTTTTTTCGGTTCCTCTGGAGAGTTCATCGTGGCAGATGAAGCGTGTAACGTACCGGGCATTTACCTTTTTTTGCATGTACAGGAAAGGAAAAAAAAATCGAGCGTCCGAGTTCTAAGGTGTCCCAGGGCCATTTTAGTGGACCAGGCCCAAATCCAAAGAACAGGCCGCCATTTTGAGAGTCCTCTTGCAGCCGCCTGTCGCTGTAGCATCAAGAGCAGCCGAAACTCAGCTGAATGGCAACTGAAACGGTAAAGGGGCGCCCCACTACAGCAGACGAGCCTCCACCTAGGAAGGCCCATTCACGCCGGCTCCCCCCCCCTTCGGGCACCCCACGCCGTTATTCGGAGCAGTATTGTAGGATGGCCACACCAGTGCGGCAACTTGCTAGACATCACCTCGGTGGTAACCGAATCTCAACGCCTTGTGGTGTCTCCTATTCAGAAAACATTGTTATGCTGCCTTCGACCTATTCGCCGCAAGTGCGCACACAACTCAACTGCATAGCTTTCTAGACACCACCTCGGTGCCATCCGGATCTTGGAATGTCAGCACCTTTTGGTGTCTTCTCTTCAGAAAATATTGTTGCGCTGCCTTTGGCCCCATTCGCACATCGGTCCGCTACTGACGCCATCTCACAGGCTAATGGGGCGCCCCACGCCGAGTTTCAGCATTGTAGAATAACCACACCAGTACAGCAACTTGCTAGACATCACCTCGGTGCCATCCGGATCTCGGCGCCCCACTGCAGATGAAGTGCCTCTCAACTATGAAACCACCACGGTGACATCCGGATCTTGGCGCGTTGTGCTGCCTTCGGCCTATTCGCACATCGGTCCGCTACTGACGCCATCTCACAGGCTAATGGGGCGACCCACGCCGAGTTTCAGCATTGTAGGATGACCACACCAGTACAGCAACTTGCTAGACATCACCTCGGTGCCATCCGGATCTCGGCGCCCCACTGCAGATGAAGTGCCTCTCAACTATGAAACCACCACGGTGACATCCGGATCTTGGCGCGTTGTGCTGCCTTCGGCCTATTCGCACATCGGTCCGCTACTGACGCCATCTCACAGGCTAATGGGGCGACCCACGCCGAGTTTCAGCATTGTAGGATGACCACACCAGTACAGCAACTTGCTAGACATCACCTCAGTGCCATCCGAATCTTGGCATCTCAACGCCTAGTGGTATCTTCCATACAAAAAATATTGTTACGCTGCCTTTGGCCCCATTCGCACATCAGTCCGCAACTTAGACATCACCTCGGTGCCATCCGGATCTTGGCATCTCAGCGCCTTGTGGTGTCAGTCAGAAAATATTGTTGCGCTGCCTTTGGCCCCATTCGCACATCGGTCCGCTACTGACGCCATCTCACAGGCCAACGGGGCGCCCCACGCCGAATTTCAACATTGTAGGATGGCCACAGAAGTGCGACAACTTACTAGACACCACCTCGGTGCCATCCGGATCTTGGCGCGTTGTGCTGCCTTCGGCCTATTCGCACATCGGTCCGCTACTGACGCAAACTCACAGGCCAACGGGGCGCCCCACGCCGACTTTCAGCATTGTAGGATGGCCACACCAGTGCTGCAACTTGCTGGACACCACCTCGGTGCCATCCGGATCTTGGCGCGTTGTATTGCCTTCGGCCTATTCGCACATCGGTCCGCTACTGACGCCGCCTCACGTGCCAACGTATTTTCTCCGCATTTTATACCCTATGCCGCATAACAGGTCATGTGACTTGTTTATAAAACTTTTCATTGGTTCATTTTACTTTTGGTTTCCTAATGATGGAAGGCTTGATCATATGACCTAAAAACAACACTTTTCATTGGATGAAAACTTTTTTTTCCCCCCAAACGATGAAAGCCCCACCTTGTTTCTGGATGTTTCAGACTAAACTGGCGTCAGCATGAGAGCACCACCATCTCGTAGCTCCGTCGTGGTCATTCCGCGAGCAATCATGGCAGCCGCTCCCCACCAGAAGCCTGCAGGAGTCGGGGCCCCCAAAACTTTTGATGAATTCTCAAGGCGGAGGGGACGCTTTCGAGAATGGGGTCCAAGACCTAGCAGACAAGCGTCCGATTTCCAAGGTGTCCCAGGGCCATTTCAGTGGACCACGCCCAAAAAGGAAAGAGCCTGCCGCCATTTTGAGAGTCCTGTGGCAGCCGCCTATCGCTGCACCGCAAGAGTGGGCGCAACTCAGCTGAATGGCGGATTTTGACACAGTGGAGCAAAAGCGGACGGAATGGCAACTGAAACGGTAAAGGGGCGCCCCACTAAAACAGATGAGACTCCACCTGGAGAGGCCCGTTCACGCCGCCTCCCCCGGGGCGCCCCACGCCGTTATTCGGAGCAGCATTGTAGGATACCAAAACCAGTGCGGCAACTTACTGGACATCACCTTGGTGCCATCGTTCTGCTGCCTTGGAACTATTCGCACAACAGTTTGCTACTGATGACCCACCCCCGCGACGCCCCATGCCGTTATTTGCTGGGTGGCAACTTACTAGACATCACTTTCGTGTCATCTAGATTTCGGCGCGTTCTGCTGCCTTGGAACTATTCGCACAACAGTTTGCTACTGATGACCCACCCCCCGCGACGCCCCACGCCGGAAATCTGGACGTTGTGCTGCGTTGGGACTATTCGCACAGCCGACCGCTACTTCGTTGTTTTTCCCTAAAAATGTTTATATGTTATTACTATTTTTGTTTTCTTGTATATATTTATAAATTATTAAAGTTTTATAATCTTACTACTTTGTCGGAGTGCTATATATTTTTAATGTGACACATAATTGTAAAAACTTTGATGTACAAAGAGTCATCCCTGGAATCTTCCGCTTCACGCTCGGTCCCCTCCCCAATCACAATACAGGATGGTTTTCAGATAATAGCAACGCTTCTGCTGTGACGGATCTCATCGAGTGTGGGCCTTGATCTACTATAACTCCTTTGAAGAGGGGTGATTCTTTACAGCTGTGGCCATAAACTACATCTGCAGGGCTAGCTGATAGCCTAGGACCGGCCTGGACAATCGGACACAGAGGAAAAGGAGTGTCAGAGGGTGCGGTAGTGAATAGGGCGAAAGGGAGGTGTCGGGCGGGCACAGGGTGTGATTCTCAGGGAAGAGCAGCGCAGATGGGGGGAGGTTTATTACCCATGCATAAGACAGAGAGCGGGGGTGACCACTGCCTGGGTGAGATGCTTGCGAGGGTGGGGAGCCATGCTTAGGATCGACAGCGTGCACAGAGTGGGTCTGGTCAAGGCATCTAAAATGGCTGCCGTGCACGACAAAAGTGTGGCATTTGAAAAAAGACAAGATGGCGCACACAATGTTTTTCAACAATTCCTGATTTCCTTCGAATCGAACGTTAACAGACGTTGGGGCATATTACCAAAGTTAAGCGATATTTATCCCTAACGATGCATTGCAAAGATTTTTTTACCGTCAGAAATTATCGCAGATAAACCTTGCTATTATCAAGGTTTATCGCAAATACGATAAAAAACGACCGCAATGCATTAATATCGCTGAAAACTCAGCGATATTCATGCATTACCGAGCTAATGCTCTTAGCCATGTTATCCACCTCCCATTGGATAACATGGCTAAGAACTGCTCAGGGCAGCTGTTACTTTTTGGAGATATTCGCGCTTATCTCGAATATTTCCAAAAGTTGATAATAGGAGATAGCGATGTTAGCGACTGTTTCCAGTCGCTAACATCTTGGCATGCCCACTTTGCATGTCATTAGTGATAAATATCACTCACATGCAAAGTGGGACCCAAGATGGTCGCTATCTCCTACTAGCCGTCGCTAACTGGTGTTAGCAACAGCTAGGTAATACAGATATAATTTTATCTCCGCGAAGCGGAGCGCTGTTACAGATATATATCTTGTTTTTGAACGTTAATTTCTCAAAATGCACTGAAGCACATATATTGAGACATAGCAAAGGCACATCGGGCTACCAGTCCCTAGGAGATAGCGATGTTAGCGACTGTTTCCAGTCGCTAACATCTTGGCATGCCCACTTTGCATGTCATTAGTGATAAATATCACTCACATGCAAAGTGGGACCCAAGATGGTCGCTATCTCCTACTAGCCGTCGCTAACTGGTGTTAGCAACAGCTAGGTAATACAGATATAATTTTATCTCCGCGAAGCGGAGCGCTGTTACAGATATATATCTTGTTTTTGAACGTTAATTTCTCAAAATGCACTGAAGCACATATATTAAGACATAGCAAAGGCACATCGGGCTACCAGTCCCTAATATTTTACCAAGTTTCGTGCAAATCCATTCAGCCGTTCGATTATTATTATTATTTTTTTTTTTTGCCCCGCGGGACCCTTTTAAAACCTCCACATCAAACCTAGGGGGTCAGCGAGGATCTACTATGCCCCCTTATGGTCATTTGCCCCTTCGCTTTGGCCTCCTCTTGTCTCTCGATCCTACCGAGAGACAAGATGGCGGCCGCTACGTACTGTTTGGAATGTTTACAGACACCGGAGAGCCAATCAGCTTCGCTTCGCAAAGCTCCGTAACGCGAAAAGTACGCGAAGCGGTGCGCTGTTACAGATATATATCTTTTTTTGAACGTTAATTTCTCAAAATCCACTGAAGCACATATATTGAGACCTAGCAAAGGCACATCGGGCTACCAGTCCCTACAATTTTGCCAAGTTTCGTGCAAATCCATTCAGCCGTTCGATTATTATTATTATTTATTTTTTTTGCCACGCGGGGCCCTTTTAAAACCTCCACATCAAACCTAGGGGGTCAGCGAGGATCTACTATTCCCCCTTATGGTCATTTGCCCCTTCGCTTTGGCCTCCTCTTGTCTCTCGATCCTACCGAGAGACAAGATGGCGGCCGCTACGGACTGTTTGGAATGTTGACAGACGCCAGAGAACCAATCAGCTTCGCTTCACAAAGCTCCGTTGCGCGAAAAGTACGCGTCCTGGGCCGCTGCCCGGTCCGCTGTTACAGATATATATCTTTTTTTAAACGTTAATTTCTCAAAATCCACTGGAGCACATATATTGAGACCTACAAAAGGCACATCGGGCTACCAGTCCCTACAATTTTGCCAAGTTTCGTGCAAATCCATTCAGCCGTTCGGGCTAAAAGTGAGGCCAACCGCCCTATGGAAATTAACATGGGAAAAACGCGTTTTGGGACCCCCCTTTTTTCTCGGCCCCCCCTTGACGAACCCCCCCAAAATTTTCAGGGGCTGCTCAGAAACAAAATGTGCCATTTTCCTGAAAATTTCAGCCAATTCCGTCCACAAACGCCAAAGTTATTAGACATAGAATTTTCAAAAATCCCATAGGGAAAAAATCCTAACTATATATACCTACTGGCGACCGCCAGTAGGTAATATATATATATATATATATATATATATATATATATATATATATATATTACCTACTGGCGGTCGCCAGTAGGTATATATAGTTAGGATTTTTTCTCTATGGGTTTTTTGAAAATTCTATGTCTAATAACTTTGCCGTTTGTGGACGGAATTGGCTGAAATTTTCAGGAAAATGGCACATTTTGTTTCTGAGCAGCCTTTGAAAATTTGGGGTGGGTTCGTCAAGGGGGGGCCGAGAAAAAAGGGGGGTCCCAAAACGTGTTTTTAACATTGAGTTTTCCATAGGGCGGTTGGCCTCACTTTTAGCCCGAACGGCTGAATGGATTTGCACGAAACTTGGCAAAATTGTAGGGACTGGTAGCCCGATGTGCCTTTTGTAGGTTTCAATATATGTGCTCCAGTGGATTTTGAGAAATTAACGTTTAAAAAAAGATATATATCTGTAACAGCGGACCGGGCAGCGGCCCAGGACGCGTACTTTTCGCGCAACGGAGCTTTGTGAAGCGAAGCTGATTGGTTCTCTGGCGTCTGTCAACATTCCAAACAGTCCGTAGCGGCCGCCATCTTGTCTCTCGGTAGGATCGAGAGACAAGAGGAGGCCAAAGCGAAGGGGCAAATGACCATAAGGGGGCATAGTAGATCCTCGCTGACCCCCTAGGTTTGATGTGGAGGTTTTAAAAGGGCCCCGCCGGGCAAAAAAAATAAATAATAATAATAATCGAACGGCTGAATGGATTTGCACGAAACTTGGCAAAATTGTAGGGACTGGTAGCCCGATGTGCCTTTGCTAGGTCTCAATATATGTGCTTCAGTGGATTTTGAGAAATTAACGTTCAAAAAAAGATATATATCTGTAACAGCGCACAGCTTCGCGTACTTTTCGCGTTACGGAGCTTTGCGAAGCGAAGCTGATTGGCTCTCCGGTGTCTGTAAACATTCCAAACAGTACGTAGCGGCCGCCATCTTGTCTCTCGGTAGGATCGAGAGACAAGAGGAGGCCAAAGCGAAGGGGCAAATGACCATAAGGGGGCATAGTAGATCCTCGCTGACCCCCTAGGTTTGATGTGGAGGTTTTAAAAGGGCCCCGCGGGGCAAAAAAAAATAATAATAATAATAATCGAACGGCTGAATGGATTTGCACGAAACTTGGTAAAATATTAGGGACTGGTAGCCCGATGTGCCTTTGCTATGTCTCAATATATGTGCTTCAGTGCATTTTGAGAAATTAACGTTCAAAAACAAGATATATATCTGTAACAGCGCTCCGCTTCGCGGAGATAAAATTATATCTGTATTACCTAGGTGTTGCTAACACCAGTTAGCGACGGCTAGTAGGAGATAGCGACCATCTTGGGTCCCACTTTGCATGTGAGTGATATTTATCACTAATGACATGCAAAGTGGGCATGCCAAGATGTTAGCGACTGGAAACAGTCGCTAACATCGCTATCTCCTATTATCAACTTTTGGAAATATTCGAGATAAGCGCGAATATCTCCAAAAAGTAACAGCTGCCCTGAGCAGTTCTTAGCCATGTTATCCAATGGGAGGTGGATAACATGGCTAAGAGCATTAGCTCGGTAATGCATGAATATCGCGGAGTTTTCAGCGATATTAATGCATTGCGCTCGTTTTTTATCGTATTTGCGATAAACCTTGATAATAGCAAGGTTTATCTGCGATAATTTCTGACGGTAAAAAAATCTTTGCAATGCATCGTTAGGGATAAATATCGCTTAACTTTGGTAATATGCCCCAACGTCTGTTAACGTTCGATTCGAAGGAAATCAGGAATTGTTGAAAAACATTGTGTGCGCCATCTTGTCTTTTTTCAAATGCCACACTTTTGTCGTGCACGGCAGCCATTTTAGATGCCTTGACCAGACCCACTCTGTGCACGCTGTCGATCCTTAGCATGGCTCCCCACCCTCGCAAGCATCTCACCCAGGCAGTGGTCACCCCCGCTCTCTGTCTTATGCATGGGTAATAAACCTCCCCCCATCTGCGCTGCTCTTCCCTGAGAATCACACCCTGTGCCCGCCCGACACCTCCCTTTCGCCCTATTCACTACCGCACCCTCTGACACTCCTTTTCCTCTGTGTCCGATTGTCCAGGCCGGTCCTAGGCTATCAGCTAGCCCTGCAGATGTAGTTTATGGCCACAGCTGTAAAGAATCACCCCTCTTCAAAGGAGTTATAGTAGATCAAGGCCCACACTCGATGAGATCCGTCACAGCAGAAGCGTTGCTATTATCTGAAAACCATCCTGTATTGTGATTGGGGAGGGGACCGAGCGTGAAGCGGAAGATTCCAGGGATGACTCTTTGTACATCAAAGTTTTTACAATTATGTGTCACATTAAAAATATATAGCACTCCGACAAAGTAGTAAGATTATAAAACTTTAATAATTTATAAATATATACAAGAAAACAAAAATAGTAATAACATATAAACATTTTTAGAGAAAAACAACGAAGTAGCGGTCGGCTGTGCGAATAGTCCCAACGCAGCACAACGTCCAGATTTCCGGCGTGGGGCGTCGCGGGGGGTGGGTGATCAGTAGCAAACTGTTGTGCGAATAGTTCCAAGGCAGCAGAACGCGCCGAAATCTAGATGACACGAAAGTGATGTCTAGTAAGTTGCCACCCAGCAAATAACGGCGTGGGGCGTCGCGGGGGGTGGGTCATCAGTAGCAAACTGTTGTGCGAATAGTTCCAAGGCAGCAGAACGATGGCACCAAGGTGATGTCCAGTAAGTTGCCGCACTGGTTTTGGTATCCTACAATGCTGCTCCGAATAACGGCGTGGAGCGCCCCGGGGGAGGCGGCGTGAACGGGCCTCTCCAGGTGGAGTCTCATCTGTTTTAGTGGGGCGCCCCTTTACCGTTTCAGTTGCCATTCCGTCCGCTTTTGGTCCACTGTGTCAAAATCCGCCACTCAGCTGAGTTGCGCCCACTCTTGCGGTGCAGCGATAGGCGGCTGCCACAGGACTCTCAAAATGGCGGCAGGCTCTTTCCTTTTTGGGCGTGGTCCACTGAAATGGCCCTGGGACACCTTGGAAATCGGACGCTTGTCTGCTAGGTCTTGGACCCCATTCTCGAAAGCGTCCCCTTCGCCTTGAGAATTCATCAAAAGTTTTGGGGGCCCGACTCCTGCAGGCTTCTGGTGGGGAGCGGCTGCCATGATTGCTCGCGGAATGACCACGACGGAGCTACGAGATGGTGGTGCTCTCATGGTGACGCCAGTTTAGTCTGAAACATCCAGAAACAAGGTGGGGCTTTCATCGTTTGGGGGAAAAAAAAAGTTTTCATCCAATGAAAAGTGTTGTTTTTAGGTCATATGATCAAGCCTTCCATCATTAGGAAACCAAAAGTAAAATGAACCAATGAAAAGTTTTATAAACAAGTCACATGACCTGTTATGCGGCATAGGGTATAAAATGCGGAGAAAATACGTTGGCACGTGAGGCGGCGTCAGTAGCGGACCGATGTGCGAATAGGCCGAAGGCAATACAACGCGCCAAGATCCGGATGGCACCGAGGTGGTGTCCAGCAAGTTGCAGCACTGGTGTGGCCATCCTACAATGCTGAAAGTCGGCGTTGGGCGCCCCGTTGGCCTGTGAGTTTGCGTCAGTAGCGGACCGATGTGCGAATAGGCCGAAGGCAGCACAACGCGCCAAGATCCGGATGGCACCGAGGTGGTGTCTAGTAAGTTGTCGCACTTCTGTGGCCATCCTACAATGTTGAAAGTCGGCGTGGGGCGCCCCGTTGGCCTGTGAGATGGTGTCAGTAGCGGACTGATGTGTGAATGGGGCCAAAGGCAGCGCAACAATATTTTCTACTATATTTCCGGAGTAGAAGACACCACAAGGCGCTGAGATGCCAAGATCCGGATGGCACCGAGGTGGTGTGTAGCAAGTTGCCGCACTGGTGTGGCCATCCTACAATGCTGAAAGTCGGCGTGGGGCGCCCCGTTGGCCTGTGAGATGGCGTCAGTAGCGGACCGATGTGCGAATAGGCCGAAGGCAGCACAACAATATTTTCTGACTGACACCACAAGGCGCTGAGATGCCAAGATCCGGATGGCACCGAGGTGATGTCTAAGTTGCGGACTGATGTGCGAATGGGGCCAAAGGCAGCGTAACAATATTTTTTGTATGGAAGATACCACTAGGCGTTGAGATGCCAAGATTCGGATGGCACTGAGGTGATGTCTAGCAAGTTGGTGTGGTCATCCTACAATGCTGAAACTCGGCGTGGGTCGCCCCATTAGCCTGTGAGATGGCGTCAGTAGCGGACCGATGTGCGAATAGGCCGAAGGCAGCACAACGCGCCAAGATCCGGATGTCACCGTGGTGGTTTCATAGTTGAGAGGCACTTCATCTGCAGTGGGGCGCCGAGATCCGGATGGCACCGAGGTGATGTCTAGCAAGTTGCTGTACTGGTGTGGTTATTCTACAATGCTGAAAGTCGGCGTGGGGCGCCCCATTAGCCTGTGAGATGGCGTCAGTAGCGGACTGATGTGCGAATGGGGCCAAAGGCAGCGCAACAATATTTTCTGACGAGAAGACACCAAAAGGTGCTGACATTCCAAGATCCGGATGGCACCGAGGTGGTGTCTAAGTTGCGGACTGATGTGCGAATGGGGCCAAAGGCAGCGTAACAATATTTTTTGTATGGAAGATACCACTAGGCGTTGAGATGCCAAGATTCGGATGGCACTGAGGTGATGTCTAGCAAGTTGCTGTACTGGTGTGGTCATCCTACAATGCTGAAACTCGGCGTGGGTCGCCCCATTAGCCTGTGAGATGGCGTCAGTAGCGGACCGATGTGCGAATAGGCCGAAGGCAGCACAACGCGCCAAGATCCGGATGTCACCGTGGTGGTTTCATAGTTGAGAGGCACTTCATCTGCAGTGGGGCGCCGAGATCCGGATGGCACCGAGGTGATGTCTAGCAAGTTGCTGTACTGGTGTGGTCATCCTACAATGCTGAAACTCGGCGTGGGTCGCCCCATTAGCCTGTGAGATGGCGTCAGTAGCGGACCGATGTGCGAATAGGCCGAAGGCAGCACAACGCGCCAAGATCCGGATGTCACCGTGGTGGTTTCATAGTTGAGAGGCACTTCATCTGCAGTGGGGCGCCGAGATCCGGATGGCACCGAGGTGATGTCTAGCAAGTTGCTGTACTTGTGTGGTCATACTACAATGCTGAAACTCGGCGTGGGTCGCCCCATTAGCCTGTGAGATGGCTGTTCTTTGGATTTGGGCCTGGTCCACCAAAATGGCCCTGGGACACCTTAGAACTCGGACGCTCGATTTTTTTTTCCTTTCCTGTACATGCAAAAAAAGGTAAATGCCCGGTACGTTACACGCTTCATCTGCCACGATGAACTCTCCAGAGGAACCGAAAAAAAATATAGTTGTGGTAACTATACCATGCATCGTCATATGGAGAGGTGGCACCAATTAATTATAGTGCTGCATAAAAGAGAGATTTGGAGGAGAACCCCTGACCTGCTAGTACATTCATCAAAGAAGTGGCACTGAGAGCTTCAGAGGCAAGGGAAACGGTCCCAAATATTTAGAAGAACTTTGGAAAGATTAAAATGACATGTTTAGATTGTGGCAAATTAATTTCATGTGGACAGATGAGTGTTACTCTAATAAATACAGCATATGAAGATCATCATAGTCGATGGTTGGTAGAGACATTTTGACTATATCCTGGACCTGCCCGTCCTCGCCCAAAATGGCGCCAGAATAAATGGGACTCGTAACTCCTTGTTGTGTACTGGTTGCAGAACCTTGAAATCACGAGATACGTATGCAGTTTTGAAGCACATGGCGGGCGGGGACGAGAATTGATTGAATATTTCGACATCCCTATTGATATTAAGTTCTGATGTGTTATTGATTACTGTACTGTTGAAAGTTCGAATTAACGTCACCCATGGTACTTGCCCGCAAATGTATATCTAGATAATTTTATTGTAACTGGCCCTGTCGTATTTTAATTATAAAATGTACGTCCACCGATTCCGTAACTGTTAGACACCTTAGTTCTTGCAACCTAATGGCCCGCCCGTTACGTTCCTCTACAGTGTAAATGTCTATTCATCATATACGATTACAGTTTGCTCTGTGGCAGGCCCACGTGGTTATAGGCTCGTATTTGCATAATGAAATTTTCTCAATAAAGGTTTTTAAAAGAAAACATGGTAGTAGTATATACATTGGTAAAGTTTTTAATAATAGTGACTGTTTTAGAATCATTAAAAGGCAAGTGAAATAAAGCAGACCAATTACATGAAGGGTAAAAGGTATAATACGAAGGAACGCAGTAAAGATAAATGGTCAAGGGCTGTTGTGTTTTCTATTCCTGCAACATAAAGTGATCGATAAGAATCTCATATTCAGGCGTATCGGCGACTAAGACAGCAGGTCGACCCTCTTTTGCTCAACGGCTCCGTCATGGGACAAAGAAACGCTCTTTTTCTCGAAAAAAGAATATATTTTACTTGCAGGACAGTTGTAAAATTTCCGGGAAAGTACATTAGCCTGGAACATTATAACATATATTTAAGAAAAAATAATGTTCGGAAGTAATGAAAAGCGTAATTTTTAGGTCATATGACCAAGCCTTTCATCATTACAATAAGAAAAGTAAAATGAACCAATGAAAAGTTTTATTAACAAGTCACATGACTTGTTATGCTTACGTTACGCGCTGCGCGCCCCGGATGACTTCCGGATGCGCTAACGCGGCGCGTCATATGACGCATTACGCGACAACGCAGGTACAGAATATAGTCAAAATGTCTCCACCAACCAGCGGTCGGAACACAACCCCTTTCAGCAGGCTAAATAGTTCTGTTAAATGACAACAGAAGGGACAGGCAACAAGAACCATCAGTCAAAGAGGGGAGAGCTAGTTCTTCTCTACCGGGTTACATTGGGGCGCTACCGGAACTGATCGAATTGGTAGTCTACAGTGTTTCTGGATGTTTCAGACTAAAGCTGGGGTTAGCATGAGAGCAGCACCATTTCGTAGCTCCGTCGTGGTCATTCCGCAACCAATCATGGCAGCCGTTCTTTATCGTTATTTTGGGCGGGGTGGGTGGCGGAGCCGAGTTGTTTTGCAGCCATCATTGTGTGGAGTTCAGTTCATCTCACTAGTTTTGTATTTGTCATGAGGGGTTGTTCCTAATGTTTCTATTTTAGCGAGGTCAAAAAGAGATCCCATTAGTGGCCTACTGATTTTGCTCGATTCCTTTTCTTTTTTTTTTACACGATTTTTCGTTATCTGCAAAGACTGAACAGAGTATTGCGACTCTGTGTTTGTTTGTAAATAGAGAATGAACCAAAGAGAACTAATTCTAAAACAGTAAATACTTGGATAACAATCAATCAAATGGAGAGAGAAGCAGGCACGACGGATTACAATGGGGGCAAAGACCTGCGTTAACTACCTTTCACTATCTGCAAAGAGAGAGTACTCCTAATAGAAATGAGGGGGGGGGGGGCACCATTCAAAGCAGATCAGTGTGCATAAACACGAAAATGTTTTCACTTACCACGTACTTGACATTCGACAGCTTATGATATTTGCTATTAAAAAACCATTGAAATTCACTGAAAAAACCATAGGTTATAGACCATATATAGTTAGGAATTAGCATTTACAAAACCTTGAAAATTCACTGAAAAAACCATAGGTTATAGACCATATATAGTTAGGAATTAGCATTTAAAAAACCTTATTTTACTCACACAAAACCATTGAAATTCCATATATAGTTAGTTGCACTAACTATATATCGCGCACCCGCAATCCACTGCTGATCATGTCACATATTACATCATTCATGACATGGTCAGTGACATCACTGATGACAACATCCAGTGATTATGTGTTTCTATAAAGTTTAAATATGTTTTACATATTGAAGAATGAGTGGATGTATAAGTGTCTGAATGAAGGTTTTAGTAGGTGCGTGATTGACTGTATGAGTGAGTGATTAAATGCGTCTTACTGAATGCACGGGTTAGTGACTAAACTGTCTAAAAGTGTGCTTCAGTATGTCTGTTGTTGTGCAAGCTGCTGCACGTGTTGATCAGTAGCTATATAAGTAGCTATATGGGTTATTGATTGGTTGCACAAGTATTTGTATGGGAGACTGAGTGTGTGTATGGCTGGCTGGGAGGTGTGTGACTCTGTGCAGATCAATGTGTACTTGTATCAGTGATTCTATAAGAGAGTAACTATGTGTTAGTATATGTTTCAAAAATGTAAGGTGTTCTGTGTTTAACTGTATAGATGAGAAAATAGAAGTGTGATTGATTCTTTTCAGGACTGACTAGGTGTGTGAGTAACTCCATGGATGAGTGGCAGAGTGTGAGTGTCTGTATAGGTGTATGAGTGCATATGATAGTGTTGTAAAGATGAGTGATTGTATGTATGAATGATTGTATGAGTGAATGTGTGTGTAGACATAGGAATCAGTGAGTGCGTATGTAGTAACTAGTATTGGTGTGTCAATGGTTTCAAAAATGATACTCTCTATTTAACACTGGGTGTAACGGAGGTTATATTAGAGTGTGAGGAGATGCATTGTATTATCACATGAATGATATCATCAGTGATGTGATCATTGATGTCAAGTGAGATGTCATCAGTGATGTCATTTGAGATGTCATCAGTGATGTCATCAGTGATGTCACTGACCATGTCATGAATGATGTAATATGTGACATGATCAGCAGTGGATTGCGGGTGCGCGATATATAGTTAGTGCAACTAACTATATATGGAATTTCAATGGTTTTGTGTGAGTAAAATAAGGTTTTTTAAATGCTAATTCCTAACTATATATGGTCTATAACCTATGGTTTTTTCAGTGAATATATATATATATATATATATATATAGTCAAACAGGAAGGGTTCTGCTGGGATCGGCTCCCATGTCAGGTGGCGCGCTGGACAAAATGCTAGGAAGATTTAAAGAACGAGGCTATCCAGATTGGGTCCTGCAAAAAGCAGTCAATAAGATAGCAATCATTGAGAGATCAGAAACACTCACAGTCAAATCTAAGTATGGGCGAAATTTGCGAATTCACGTTCCGCGAATTCGCGCGAAATCGAATTCGCAATCCGCAAAATCCGCGAATTTGTGCGAACTTGAGGATTTTTTTTGCGTGTTCGTGGGTTTTTTTGCATGTTCGCGGGTTTTTTTGCGTGTTCGCGGGGCTTTTTGTGTGTTCGCGGTCCGCTTGCATGGCGAAGTTACCCATGCAGTCGTGTATGGGTACAGCACCCTCTGGTTCACCACTGCCACCCTCTTGTTCATCACTGCCACCCTCTGGTTCACCACTGCCACCCTCTGGTTCACCCCTGCCACCCTCTGGTTCACCACTGCCACCCTCTGGTTCAACACTGCCACTCTCTGGTTCACCCCTGCCACCCTCTGGTTCAACACTGTCACCCTCTGGTTCACCACTGCCACCCTCTGGTTCACGAATACCACCCTCTGGTTCATCACAGCACCTCTGGTTCACCACTGCCACCCTCTGGTTAACCACTGTCACCCTCTGGTTGAGCACTGCCACCCTCTGGTTCACCACTGCCACCCTCTGGTTCACCCCTGCCACCCTCTGGTTCACCACTGCCACCCTCTGGTTCATCACAGCACCCTCTGGTTCACCCCTGCCACCCTCTGGTTCAGCACTGTCACCCTCTGGTTCATCACTGCCACCCTCTGGTTCACGACTGCCACCCTCTGGTTCACGACTGCCACCCTCTGGTTCATCACAGCACCTCTGGTTCACCACTGCCACCCTCTGGTTCACCACTGTCACCCTCTGGTTAACCCATGCCACCCTCTGGTTCACCACTGCCACCCTCTGGTTCACCCCTGCCACCATCTGGTTCATCACTGCCACCCTCTGGTTCACCCCTGCCACCCTCTGGTTCAGCACTGTCACCCTCTGGTTCACCCTCGCCACCCTCTGGTTTATCACTGTCACCCTCTGGTTCAGCACTGCCACCCTCTGGTTCACCACTGCCACCCTCTGGTTTACCACTGCCACTCTCTGGTTCACCACTGCCACCCTCTGGTTAACCCATGCCACCCTCTGGTTCACCACTGCCACCCTCTGGTTCACCCCTGCCACCATCTGGTTCATCACTGCCACCCTCTGGTTCACCCCTGCCACCCTCTGGTTCAGCACTGTCACCCTCTGGTTCACCCTCGCCACCCTCTGGTTTATCACTGTCACCCTCTGGTTCATCACTGCCACCCTCTGGTTCACCACTGCCACCCTCTACCGAGACCTTTTGTGACGCAGCGGCAGCACAAAAGATGCGCCATGGTGCTGGGTATTAACAACGTGACGCATCTGAGAGATGCGTCACGTTGTAAAGCCCTGCGCCATCAGGAGGCGTTCCGGCGCAGGGGGGGCGTTCCTGCGCAGGAACGCCTCCTAAAAGTGGCTGAGTGAAAGCTAGAAGATTTCACTCAGTCACTTTTAGGCCAATGCTGTGTCAAAACCCTGCGTCTGCTTGAAGCAGGCGTAAGGCTTGATGCAGCATTGGGGAGATAGGGCCCCCCAGAGCATTGCTGGAGCTGCGTCGCGCCAGCAATGCGCTGCTTTTAGGGCACAGATGCGTGACGCATCTGTGCCGTTTTTGCCACATGGTGCGCCGCATTGTAAATGCGGCGCACGATGGGTGGCGGAGCTGCGGCGCACAATAACTGGCGCATCCCTGGGGATACGCCAGTTATTGTAAATCTGCCCCTATACATTTAGCCAACGCGGGAGCACTTACTGATTAGACAGTAGAAAGTACTCCAGTTGAGTAGAGGTATTGCACAAAAAGGTGGCATCTTCATGGACAAACACGCAGGGCGGGATTCATTCTGCCCCATGTTAGACTCGTTTTTTGTGCCCTTCTGCCCTCTGTTAGACTCGTTTTCCCCTTGTTTTTCTGCCCCTCTGCCCTCTGTTAGACTCGTTTTTCCCTTGTTTTTCTGCTCTTCTGCCCCCTGTTAGACTCGTTTTTTGTGCCCTTGTGCCCTCTGTTAGACTCATTTTTCCCTTGTTTTTCTGCCCTTCTGCCCTCTGTTAGATTCGTTTTTGTGCCCTTCTGCCCTCTGTTATTCCCTTGTTTTTGTGCCCTTCTGCCCTCTGTTAGACTCGTTTTTTGTGCCCTTCTGCCTTCTGTTAGACTCGTTTTTGTGCCTTTCTGCCCCGTTAGACTCGTTTTTTGTGCCCTTCTGCCCCCTGTTAGACTCGTTTTTCCCTTGTTTTTCTGCCCTTATGTCCTCTGTTAGACTGGTTTTTTGTGCCCTTCTGCCCTCCGTTAAACTCGTTTTCCCTTGTTTTTCTGCCCTTCTGTCCTTTGTTAGACTGTTTTTTGTGCCTTTCTGCCCTCTGCATCACCACAGCACCACTCAGCACCACCACAGCATCACTCAGCACCACTACAGCACCACTCAGCACCACCACAGCACCACTTAGTGCCACCACAGCATCACTCAGCACCACCACAGCATCACTCAGCACCACCACATTATCACTCAGCACCACCACAGCACCACTCAGCACCACCACAGCATTACTCAGCACCACCACAGCATCACTGAGCACCACCACAGCACCACTCAGAACCACCACAGCATCACTCAGCACCACGACAGCACCACTCAGCACCACCACAGCATCACTCAGCGCCACCACATTATCACTCAGCACCACCACAGCACCACTCAGCACCACCACAGCATCACTCAGCACTACCACAGCATCACTCAGCACCACCACAGCACCAATCAGCACCATCACAGCACCACTCAGCGCCACCACAGCATCACTCAGCACCACCACAGCATCACTCAGCACCACCACATTATCACTCAGCACCACCACAGCACCACTCAGCACCACCACAGCATCACTCAGCACCACCACAGCATCACTCAGCACCACCACAGCACCACTCAGCACCACACCAGCATCACTCAGCGCCATCCCAGTATCACTCAGCACCACCACAGCACCACTCAGCATCACCACAGCACCACTCAGCACCACCACAGCACCACTCAGCGCCACCGCAGCATCAATCTGTGCAACCATTCAACAACAACTTGTTCAAATATGTTCTCTCAATGTTTCAAACTTTATTACAAATGTCGCAAAAAGATGTTAATATTTCACTGCTGTTCTTGGATTTTCGTCACAATAAAATACACTGAACATAATCTTCACAAAAGTTATTTACAAAAGTTTAAGCTATTGCCATTATAAATTAAAATCACTTTTATTTAAGTATTAATTATTTAAAAAAATTAAAAGCCATTGTAATTTGTAATATCAATACAGCTAAGTCACGTAAATACAAAACATGTTGCATTACAAATGCTATAGGTGTCACATTTGCGAAAGTAATAACTATTGGCATTGTAAATGACAAAGCTATTAATTTAGCTATTTTCAAAACCAACACATAAATAAAAAAAATTGTCATTTACAAGACCAATAGCTCAAACTTTCCTAACGCGAGACCTATTGCATTGCAAATGCTTGTTTTTATATCTGTCAGTGCTTCCTGTTGAGGTTTAATTTTCGTGACAGGCGCCTCATTGCCTACTTGTAACTACTCTCTGCCCCTGCTTCAAGGGTCAGAGCAGGGTCAGAGAATAGTTGCAAGTAGGCAACGAGGCGCCAGGAAGCACTTACAGGCTTACAGCAGCATGTGCCCAAGTTGAAGTTAATTTCTTTGTAACCCTTTTGTAAAAGGTTACAAAAAATTAGCTTCAACTTTTGCACCTGCTGCTGTAACCCTGTAAGTGCTTGGCTGAAAATTCGTCCCCACTGATTCGCGGATTTTACCGCGATTTCGCGAGATTCGCGGATCGCAAAATCGCGGTAAAATCCTCAAATTACACGAGCGGAACGAATTTTCAGTCCATGCTTAGTCAAATCCAACATGAACAAGAGAACACAACTACCAGGGTGATTACAACCGGCAACCCCAGAACACGGCCTATCCCTGCTGACGAGGGGTGATACCCCGAAACACGTGTCCAGGGATGGCGAAGACAGCGAAGATAGCAGAGAATCGAAAGAAGATGCATCGCGGAACACGTAACTACATTTACCATAGACCTTAGGGGCGATACCGCTGGTGTGTGAGTAGTGTGCGGCCCCACCCCCAATTGTTATGATTACAACCTTTAACCAAGGATCTGACAAAATTCGGAAGATCCTAGCGGATAACTGGAAAATCTTAAAATCTGATAACATCATAGGTCCCAAACTCAGTGAAAGACCTCAAATCACATATAGAAGAGGTAAGAACCTAAGAGATATCTTAGTAAAAGGCGACATCATTGAGACTAAGAAACATCACATACAAAGCCTAAAAGGTTTTTATCCATGTGGACACTGCAGGGCATGCAAATTCAGCTACATGGTGAAGGAGATAGATATTCCAGGTAGTTCACAAAGTTGAACAATCAAACAATTCCTCACATGCAACACCAACTATGTGATCTACGTCCTTGAATGTCCATGTAAACAGAGGTATGTGGGGAGTACCATTTGTATGGTTAAGAAACGCATACAGGAACATATAAGGGCAATAATCAATGTAGACACACATTACCCCATTGCACGTCACTTCCAGGGGGAAACATCACTTACAACGCAACTTTTACCACGCAATGCTTTTACATCGCAACTTTTACAACGCAAACCATTACAACGCATTGCGCTGTGGGGCGCTCTAGGATAGGGAATATATTTAATTTACTATCCAACACCTTCCCTACTATTACAAATGGGGGTGGGGTCGCACACTACTCACACACCGGCGGTGTCGCCCCTAAGGACTCTGGTCAATGTAGTAAAGTGTTCGCGATGCATCATCTTTCGATCTTCTGCTATCTTCGCTGTCTTCACCATCCCTGGACACGTGTTTCGGGGTATTACCCCTCATCAGCAGGGATAGGCCGTGTACTGGGGTTGCCGATGGCTGCCAATATCTGCCAGGTATAGTACCACTCAGGCGTGTAGGTGCGGGATCCCAGGCTCGTCAGCCCGCTGCTCAAGGGAGCTTTAAAGTTACAAATGGGGGTGGGGTCGCACACTACTCACACACCGGCGGTGTCGCCCCTAAGGACTCTGGTCAATGTAGTAAAGTGTTCGCGATGCATCATCTTTCGATCTTCTGCTATCTTCGCTGTCTTCACCATCCCTGGACACGTGTTTCGGGGTATTACCCCTCATCAGCAGGGATAGGCCGTGTACTGGGGTTGCCGATGGCTGCCAATATCTGCCAGGTATAGTACCACTCAGGCGTGTAGGTGCGGGATCCCAGACTCGTCAGCCCGCTGCTCAAGGGAGCTTTAAAGTTACAAATGGGGATGGGGTCGCACACTACTCACACACCGGCGGTGTCGCCCCTAAGGACTCTGGTCAATGTAGTAAAGTGTTCGCGATGCATCATCTTTCGATCTTCTGCTATCTTCGCTGTCTTCACCATCCCTGGACACGTGTTTCGGGGTATTACCCCTCATCAGCAGGGATAGGCCGTGTACTGGGGTTGCCGATGGCTGCCAATATCTGCCAGGTATGGTACCACTCAGGCGTGTAGGTGCGGGATCCCAGGCTCGTCAGCCCGCTGCTCAAGGGAGCTTTAAAGTTACAAATGGGGATGGGGTCGCACACTACTCACACACCGGCGGTGTCGCCCCTAAGGACTCTGGTCAATGTAGTAAAGTGTTCGCGATGCATCATCTTTCGATCTTCTGCTATCTTCGCTGTCTTCACCATCCCTGGACACGTGTTTCGGGGTATTACCCCTCATCAGCAGGGATAGGCCGTGTACTGGGGTTGCCGATGGCTGCCAATATCTGCCAGGTATAGTACCACTCAGGCGTGTAGGTGCGGGATCCCAGGCTCGTCAGCCCGCTGCTCAAGGGAGCTTTAAAGTTACAAATGGGGGTGGGGTCGCACACTACTCACACACCGGCGGTGTCGCCCCTAAGGACTCTGGTCAATGTAGTAAAGTGTTCGCGATGCATCATCTTTCGATCTTCTGCTATCTTCGCTGTCTTCACCATCCCTGGACACGTGTTTCGGGGTATTACCCCTCATCAGCAGGGATAGGCCGTGTACTGGGGTTGCCGATGGCTGCCAATATCTGCCAGGTATAGTACCACTCAGGCGTGTAGGTGCGGGATCCCAGGCTCGTCAGCCCGCTGCTCAAGGGAGCTTTAAAGTTACAAATGGGGGTGGGGTCGCACACTACTCACACACCGGCGGTGTCGCCCCTAAGGACTCTGGTCAATGTAGTAAAGTGTTCGCGATGCATCATCTTTCGATCTTCTGCTATCTTCGCTGTCTTCACCATCCCTGGACACGTGTTTCGGGGTATTACCCCTCATGAGCAGGGATAGGCCGTGTACTGGGGTTGCCGATGGCTGCCAATATCTGCCAGGTATAGTACCACTCAGGCGTGTAGGTGCGGGATCCCAGGCTCGTCAGCCCGCTGCTCAAGGGAGCTTTAAAGTTACAAACGGGGGTGGGGTCGCACACTACTCACACACCGGCGGTGTCGCCCCTAAGGACTCTGGTCAATGTAGTAAAGTGTTCGCGATGCATCATCTTTCGATCTTCTGCTATCTTCGCTGTCTTCACCATCCCTGGACACGTGTTTCGGGGTATTACCCCTCATCAGCAGGGATAGGCCGTGTACTGGGGTTGCCGATGGCTGCCAATATCTGCCAGGTATAGTACCACTCAGGCGTGTAGGTGCGGGATCCCAGGCTCGTCAGCCCGCTGCTCAAGGGAGCTTTAAAGTTACAAATGGGGGTGTGGTCGCACACTACTCACACACCGGCGGTGTCGCCCCTAAGGATTCTGGTCAATGTAGTAAATTTTTGGTAATATTTGGCAGCACGCAGCAACCCCAGAAGATAAGAAGATGGCCTAATCCCTGCTGATGAGGGGTAAATACCCCGAAACAAGTGTACAGGGATGGCGAAGATTTGAAGATACGCGAGAACTCGAAAGAAGATGCATCGCAGAGAACAGTACTACAGTTACCATGGTCCTTAGGGGCGATCCCGCTGGTGTATTAGCAGTGTGCAACCCCATTTTGGTGAATGTTTATGCTCCTTGGAGCTTTGAGCTGACGAGCTCGGGACCCCGCACCTGCGCGCCTTTGTGTGGTACTATACCTGGTAATATTTGGCAGCACGCAGCAACCCCAGAAGATAAGAAGATGGCCTAATCCCTGCTGATGAGGGGTAAATACCCCGAAACACGTGTACAGGGATGGCGAAGATTTGAAGATACGCGAGAATTCGAAAGAAGATGCATCGCAGAGAACAGTACTACAGTTACTATGGTCCTTAGGGGCGATCCCGCTGGTGTATTAGCAGTGTGCGACCCCATTTTGGTGAACCTTCCCTACTATCCACGGGGACTGGAGTTGGAATAGTAAATTAAATAATTCACTATCCAGCGCCCCAAAGCACTATGCGTTGTAATGGTATGCATTGTAAAACTCGCGTTGTAAAAGCATGCGATGTAAAAGCATGCGTTGTAATGTCATACATCCCTTCCAGGAACTACATCAATCCAATACCGCCCTTCTCAGATTCTTTGCGGTTGAACAGGTCAACATAGGAAAAAGAGGTGGTAATCGAGAACTAGCTCTCAGGAAAAGAGAATCCAAATGGATTATGGAACAAGAAACCAGATTCCCTGGAGGACATAATTTAGACGAGGAATTAGCAGCTCATTTACATGAAGATTAGAAGTATGTGTGTCCTGAACTTACTAGTCAAATTTAGTTATTATAGATATAATTTAGCAGAAAACATGTAGTATTATAATCTAGTATAACAGTACTTTCCCTTCTGTCTTTTGCCTTAACCAGCAGTACTGAAATTATGTATATATATGTTCTTTCAACATTTTTAATTCACTG
Organism: Lissotriton helveticus; assembly: GCF_964261635.1. Taxonomy (NCBI): domain Eukaryota; kingdom Metazoa; phylum Chordata; class Amphibia; order Caudata; family Salamandridae; genus Lissotriton; species Lissotriton helveticus. Next base: position 744,386,343 of record NC_136073.1, read on the forward strand.
TTGATTTTAACTGTGAATTTTTATGTTTCTTGTAGGAGGAAAGGAAGGGACACTTCATTTTTTCGTGCACCTCACTTGTTTCCTACCCTTTTCTTCGTATTGATGGAGGACACAATCTCACCTAATTAGGACAGGGAACTTCACTTTTTTGCACATTTTTGGACCGGGTGCCGACCATTTGCGTAGACTAGATGGACAATAGATACGAGGACATCATGGTGGTATGTTTTGCTTGTGAACAATTACAGATTGGCTCATAATCTGGTCAATCACATTCTCACATTTCGAATACAGATATGACATTATCTCTAGTTGAGGCCTTATCTTCTTTTTTTAATGTGATCTTCTATGTGATGGTATGGTCACAGTAGTAGGATCACCCTGTGATATCTAGAAGTAACATTTTTCGGTATCCCTTGTGGACAACGTTGTTAATTCAATTTGTTTACTATGACATGACTATTTCGGCTGTTTTGGCGACTTATCGCATTTTCTTCAAGGGGAAATAGGGCACTAGTCCGAGTGAAATTCTCAACCTGATCACAGGAATTTAATACCCTTACAACCCTTTGAGAGGTAACGCAATTGTTTAAATATCCAGTGATATGAAGTATTTAACAGCGTATATAAAGCCTTGGGTTCATTTTTTAACCATTAAATAATGGCCGTTAGCTGTAGTATCCCTCTACGGTATGGATGTGACTACTAAATGCACTTGCATTATTATTTGTTATTTCCTTGTTTAGCATGTATTGTATCATTTACGGATATATGTCAATGACAAAACTCATACGGTCCACTTAACAATGGCTGCCATTCTCATTAGGTCACGTGGTACTATTCTAAAATATGTAGTAATGGCCGCCAATTTCGGCAAACACTTAGCGGTATGAATACTAATACTGTTTACGTTTGCAATGTATTCACAGTATTTTGTTATACTTTGATCAACAAGCATTATTAGGACATGTGTAATTATATTTCAGATTGTATATGTTAGCCTTTATAATTTTGTCCACTTAACAATCGCTGCCACCTTTTTGTTTGTCACGTGACACGGAACACAATGACTCGTCACTTTCTACTATGTAAATATGCCCATTCCGAGTAGATGGTTATCGTGTGATCAAGCCACCAGTTTGGCGAAACGCGTAGTGTTACCCTAGAATAAATACTTTTTGGCAAAGATATATCCCCGAGTGCGCGTCTGCTTGAAAAGCAACTTGTGGATTTGGAATATATATATATATATATATATATATATTTAAAAGCAACAACTTTACCATCAGAAAGAAGTCAGCTCAAGCCCAGATTCGTTAGCGTGAAGTTTTTATTCAACACACAGGATGCCAAAAACACCCAACGCGTTTCGGTGCAGCGCACCTTGGTCACGGGTAACAGTGGTTTTCTCATTCAAAGTTTTTAAAGTGAATAAATCAAAAACATAAAGGTAGGACTACTAGTCCTCACACAAGTGTATGTTATACCACAAAACGGCGGCCATCTTTAAATGTATTACAAGGTAAAGTAAGCATCTACAATTCTCTATATTTATGAGAGACATTAACGAGATAGCACTTAAAAAAATAAGGCTCGGATTAGAAACTTACTCTGTTTCTTCAACTTAATCTCCTCCTCCACCTTTTGCAGTCTTGTTGTAAGTTTTTTCATTTCAGTTTCAAATTCACTGTCGGTGTATTGTCCCTTTAATAGTTCTGTGATACGCTCAATCTCTTCCGATAGTCTCACAGTATCTTTTTGTGCGTATTTTATGAGTAACTCCAACATGACTGTCGAACATTGATGATTGTTTTGTACCCATTCCTCTATTAACTCTGGGTCTGGGTCAGCAAATGTCGGGGTGATGAAAATGCGCAAACCCCGTGGCACACGTTTGCAATCCACGTACTTTTGTAAAGTGGTGGCCTCCCACCACTTCACCTGTTCCATCTTCGCGTATTTCCACAACTTATCCCAGAGCTCTTTCCTCGTTGTTTTATCACGAGCCATTGCATCACCCGCTGTAGTCGAGGCTGAATCACTTGAAAACGGAACAAACAGCGTTTCAGCTGCTTCCCGTCTTGAAGCTTGTCGATGTGACAAATCCATGTCTTTAGGTCAGTAATCTCACAGTTCGTGAGAGAACGCAGCTGATGGAATTTAGCTGTCACACGCTTTACCTCAGCTGCAGTCAACAACGCGGCCGCGCTGGTTCCGCCTTCCCGCTGCTACAGTCGATGTTTACACACGCTCCCAAAGACACTTTCAGATCGGAGCACTGTTTTCCAAACCCGCCGATGTCGGCCAGCCGGCCTGCCAGGGACCCGTGCACACGGGGAAACTGTTGCTTACCGATTCGGAAAAATGTCGTTTTGCGTGTTATTATAGTTCTTCGACCCACAGCTCACGGGCGGGCAGGGAGACTTTCTCGGGCGGGGGAGAAAATGAATCCAGCAAAGTTCGCCAGTCACCCAGCCGTCTAGCGGCGGCGGGCTCGAGCGAGGAGGCGACCCTCTAATATTTCAAAGCAACAACTTTACCATCAGAAAGAAGTCAGCTCGAGCCCAGATTCGTTAGCGTAAAGTTTTTATTCAACACACAGGATGCCAAAAACACCCGACGCGTTTCGGTGCAGCCGCACCTTGGTCATGGGTGACATGTGTGCAAACACGTCCTGTGGCGCGTTTTAAGTTGGGGAATAATTCCTCTTTAAACCTGAGGGTCCCTGGGGGCCAACTAGCCCACCAGGTACCTCCAGCATGCGCCAGGGAGCTGTGTCACAGAGCTCCATTTTACAACACTCTGCAACGCAGCTCCGTGGCGCTTACTGGAGGTACCTGGTGGGCTAGTTGGCCCCCAGGGGACCTCAGGATTGAAGAGGAATTAATTCACCAACTTAAAACATGCCACAGGGCGTGTTTGCACACATGTCACCTCAGGCTCCGACCCCTCCCTTCACCACTGTTCAAACGCACCCTTGGCGTGTTTTAAGTTGGGGGATTAACTCCCCTTGAATCCTGAGGGTCCCTGGGGAGCAACTAGCCCACTAGGTACCTCCATTAAGCGCCACAGAGCTGCGTTGCAGAGAGGTGTAAAAAGGGGCGTGGCCTCTGAACACCTCTCTGCAACGCAGCTCCCTGGTACATACTGGAGGTTCCCCATCTACAAACGCGCCAGGGGGCGTGTTTGCAGAGTGCTGCAGAGAGTGGGCGGAGCCTCCAGTGCGATGCTGGTCTTTTTTTTAAATGTATTTTGTTAAGAGGGGGGGGGGGCTGTGTGGCCCCCCTTCTTTTCCTATTTTATTGGCCCTGGGGACCCCATCCCCCAGGGCCTGACTACTATTTTATTTACTTATTTATTTTAAATTAGAAGGGGGCCGCGTTGCCCCCCTCCCGATACCATAATCGGCCCCGGGGCCCCATCCCATGGGGCATGGCCAGTTGTTTTTTTTCCATTTATCCTCCTCAGGCCATTTATAGCCCCGGGGACCCCATACCCTGGGGCTGGGCTTTTTTATTTATTTTCTAACATTTTTGAGGAGAGGGGTCGCGTGGCCCCCCTCCTGGGCCGCTTCTAGCCCCGGGGACCCCATCCCCGGAGCAGTGTGAGTGGGTGAGTGGGCACCCCGTGACACTGCAGGAGCTGACCCTGGGTGGTGGCGGTCCCCAGGGCCATCGAGGGCTATATATATATATATAATTATTTTATTGCGTGATGTTTTTCATTTTTTCACCACCAGCTAAGTTTAAATTATTCATTGACCCTATCATCCTATTAATCCGAGATAGTACCATTAACATTAATGCAAATAAAATGTATGCAAATTCCCTTCTGTATGTATATCCAATTGAACATTTCAGCTTTCAATCCATAGGGTGTGGTTATATTTCACGAGAGAGTATTTGCCAAAACTCTGTTTATGCAAACACTTTTATGTTGGAAAAAGCCCAACAGATGATCCTTGGATAAGCTGCCAAACAGACCACACCTGCACCCGAAATGGAAGCACCTTATGAAAACAACAAAGATATTTGCATTGGCATAAACCACTGGTGTGATGCCAATGAGCTAAAACTGTCACTCCTACGCCTTAAGAGTGTAACTCCCGAGGCACAATGGGGGGGCGAGTGCTTGACATTTAATATTCCAAGGACAGGCAGGAGGGTAGAGTTTGCTTTGAAGGATTTCAAATTTGCAAGTATGCATAAATCTTGTTTTCAAACAAAATTGGTTAGCTTTCAAGCAGAGGCTTGGAGCTTTGGGAATGGAAGCTCAGATTTGTGTTAGTTCAGTAGTTAGCAGAATCCATTAAAATGGTTGGATCTAATATAAATGAATTTCCAAAGAAATGTCAAGTGCAAAAGGTGTTTCCTTCCTCCTTGTTTTATACACTCACAATATAGAAAAATAACATAATCCATAATAGGACATGGGTATGTTGAGTGCTCCATTGAAGACAATGGCGTGGCTCAGGGCTTATAACGTCTGGCATAAGCCTTCTATTCCAAAGTTCCAATGTGTGCCTTCCTGTTACTTCCTTTCTAATTTAGAACATTCTACCCTGTTATATTATGTTAAGTATATCTATATAGTGTGGCTTATCACCCAGTAGAGTATTCAGACGCTAGAGCGCTCTCAGTGGGTGGAATGTTCGAATAGCCTTATTACCCTTCTACCTCGCGTTATAACAGTTGTTAAAGGTCCTCTCCCCAGACTCGGCCCATAACTCGGGTTCAGGGCGTTTAACAATCAGTACAGCCCTCAGTAGTAGGCTTTAAGGCTATATTCTGTTATATAAATAGATACAGCCAGATTCATGAAGCCAAATTGCGCTTGCAATGGCTGCGAATTCGCATTTGCGAGAGCAATTTGAAGAAAATGAATTCTTGATAGTGAAAACTCAATAATTGCGAATTCGCTAATGAAAAAATGCGAGGTCGCAAATAAATTCGCAGAATCCAGGAAGAAGCCCATTAGCGAATCGGAATTTACGAGATACCATGGATTCTGCGAAACAATTTGCGATTTTGCAAAATAATCGCTATCGCTATTCAAGAATAATCGCAAAATGAAAAAATCCCAAAAATCCCTATTTGCGAGGCGCAATTTAAGGAGAACCCAAACCAAGTAGTAACCATTAAGGGAAAAAAAAACAAAAAAAAAAAACTTTACCAAACTACCAACAGGTGCAGCTCTGACCAAACACACTTAAGGGGACTCAGCTGGAGCATGAGGACTCTCACAATGCCAGGACTCTACATGGTGGTCAGGTGGCGAAGGCTACAGCGAGCAGCACAGAAAAGACGCAGGATCCAGGAGCGAATTTTCCGCCAGCGGATCACCCTTCTGGGCCAAACTGATGAGCAAATTTACTCTAAGTACCGCCTGAATGGGGCAATGATCATCAAGCTGATCCGGGACCTAGACCCCCTGATGCAGCACCCAACAAGGAGGACCAATGCCGTGCCCACCCATGTGCAGGTATTGTGCAGCCTGCACCTACTGGCCTCCGGAAGCTTCCAGGGGATAGTCGCTGTTGCAGGGGGGATATCCCAGCCCACCATGTCCGGCTGCCTAAGGAGTTTCCTGGATGCAATGCTGACCCGGCTACACCACTACATCTCATTCCCCACCACCCAACAGGACTTGAATGACACCAAGCTGAAATTCTACAACATTGCACAATTCCCACATGTAATTGGATGCATTGACTGTACCCACATCCACATCTGCCCACCAGCACAAATGGAATACATGTACCGCAACCGCAAGTCCTACCACTCCCTCAATATCCAGATGGTGTGCAACACCAAGACTATAATCACGGACATAGTGGCACAATATCCGGGGAGCACACATGACTCCTTCATCTTCCGGCACAGCGGCATGCACACACGACTGGCCAGGGGAGACTTTGGCGAAGGACACCTACTAGGTAAGTACACATGCCCCCAAATAGTACACTGTGATCATGTATCTGCGCAGAACAGGCACTCACACTGTGCTTCTTACCTTCAGGTGGCAGCACCTACGGTCTACGTGAGTACCTCCTCACCCCATACCTCAACCCTGCCACACCACAGCAACGGCGTTACAATGCTGCACACATACGCACCAGAAATTGCATTGAGAGGACATTTGGCCTATTGAAGAGCCGTTTCCGCATACTTCACAAGACTGGTGGGGCCATCAAATACACACCTGAGGTCTGCTGCCGCATCGTGGCCGTGTGTGCAATACTCCACAACATTGCTACCAAGCGCAGGATATCAGTGGAGATATCTGGCAGTGAGTCGGAAGGGGACAACCGCCCACCTCCACATGTGCGTCATGCACGTGGGGAAAATCCTGCTGAAGGACACAGGTGCCGCAACCACATCACTATTAACTGTTTCTAGTGCACCCATACCCCTCACAAAACACTGCACTCATGCATGACAAATGTAATAATGACATGAGTCTGAATCAAGTCAGACCATAAATCTTTATTGTTAATGCACAATAAATTGGCCTTTTGTTACTTTGGTGTCACATGAAGAGAGTATTTCTTCTTACCTCCCCATGCAGGGGTAGAGGGCTTGCAGGGGTGTCCAGCATGGCCCCACCAAGAGTGTCCAAATTCTCACTGTTGGTTGCGACGAGACGCACCAAGTCGTCTCTCTGGGTCCTGAGGGACGGTGTCGGCCCGAGTTGATAATGTGGGCCTGCTGCTGCGGCGACGTACAGGCACAGGCGGCAAGGATGTGCTCCTGTTTGTCGACGCTACCTCGCTCACATCGTCAGGCCCCCCTTGTTCTCCATGGGCAGTGGGCTGGCTGCCGAGCACTGCTGCTGTTAGCAGATCAAGTGACCTGGCCACATCCTGGCAACACTGTACCATCTGGCCCTGCATGGCAAGTGACCTGTGTGCCAGCTGTGACGTTGCATTACCAACAACGTGGTTCGACCTGGTGTAGGCCGACAGGCGGGCCAGTAGTTGGCGGTGGCGGTGGTGGGTCATGTCCTGCTGGGCTACCACAGCTGGCTGTTCTCCCTGACAGCCGCGGTCATCTGGGCGATATTTTGGCCAGTCGCCTGCAGCTGTGGATGTATTGCTGCCAGGTGACGCGCCTGGGTACGGTGCACATGCAGCATGCGGCGTTCAATGGCCAGGCCAGGGTCAGGAAGAAGGAGTGCCCTGCCCGTGCCTGTTGAGGCCTGACGCTGCTGGCGCCTCAGTGCGCTGGAGTGTGTTCGTGCTCCAGCTGTGCGCCTCGTATGCCTCCTAGGCGCTGGTGGTGGGGCCTGTACCACTGCTGTGGGTGTCTGTTGGGGTGTTGGCTGGACACCTGTGGCTGCAGGGGTGGCCCTGTCCACACGGGGTGGTGGTGGTGAAAGCACTGCAGGTGGCTGTGATGGACCGGGTCGTTGGTTGGACTTGCCCTCACCCTCAGTGTCCTCCTGGGTCTCCGCGATGTGCAAGGCCTCGCTATCAGTGCTGGGTTGGTCGACAGCACCTGTGATGTAAAAGGGTGCATGATTAATGTTATGTCTCTTGCACATGCAATGTTGATACATGCATGCAGGCTTGCTTACCCTGACTGGCTTTTGGAATTACTTTGATTTGACAGGTCTGGCTGTGTTGAGCTATCTGGGGATTTATGATTTCACTACAACTACCACAATGCAATGGGGCATTTCAGGTGTGCATGGCCTGCATTACTGGGGATGTCATATTGCTAGCTCAGGAGTCATGGGCATTGTTGGGGGTCAGGGTCGCAGTCGCATGGCACTTACCTTCTGATTGTTGGCTGGGTCGGGACGAGTCCAGCTGGATGACCCCCAGGCAGTCTTCTGGTGCGATGGTGTCCTCTATGAGGTCCTCCAATGGAGTGTTTGGTGTGGCAATAGGATCCCCTCCACTGGTGGCCAGTCGCTCCCCAAGCCTCTCGGCAATACGCTCCTTTGAACGACCACTCAGGTCGTACCAGCGCTTCTTGAGGTCATCAATTGACCGCTGGGTCACCCCGACCAAATTTATTTTAGCGCGGATGCGCTGCCAGATCCGGCGCTTGTCTGCCTCTGGCACCCTCTGGGAGTCTTTGCCGAAGAGGCGTGCATTGTCCTTGGTGACCCACTCAATCAAATACTCTAGTTCGAGTTCAGAGAACTTGATTTTTCTCTTTCTCCCTTGTCCACTGCTCCCTGCTGCTTCCTGGGACATGTTGTGGATTTGTGTCCTGCTGGGGTGCAGCAAAATCAAAGGTTTGGAGCTCTTCAGAATGCTGCTTCCACTGTCTGCCTCTGTGTTCTGTTTGTGGGTGGGAAAAGCCTACTTCCTGGTTGTGATGTCATCAATGGGCTCGAAATGCGACTTCCCGTTTTTGCGATCTCACAGTTAGCGAGATCGCAAAATGCGATTTCCCTAATTGCGAGATCGCAATTTTTACATGGAAAAATGCAGATTCTGCGAAATTTAAGCGATGTGGCAAAATCGCAATCGGCAATTGCGGCCGATTGCGATTCGCTTTTTTCAATTGCATTTCTACATGAATGCCATTCTGCGAATTTCAAATTGCGATTCGCTATTTCTCGCAAATTGCTATTCGCAGAATGGCACTTTCATGAATCTGTATGTTAGTCTCCTGGGATAGTGAGCTTGCTAAGAGGAGCAATTGGTAATCCTTCTTGCAATTTGTTTATGTAGGTATTTATTGATTTCTTTATGTGTGTATTTATTTATTTATGTATTTATTTACTTATTTCCAATGTCTTTTGGAAACGATGCTCCTTCACCATAAACAGGTCACCCCACTTCTTAAGTTTAAACACACTGGTCCAAAAGCTCATTCCTGGACCTTAAGGATTTACGTGGGGCCTTCTTCTTGAAATATCACTCAGCGCCAATGCCTTTTGAAAGTGGAAACCTAGTGAATTTTATTGTCTGTAGCTTTGAAAGCAATGCTCTTCAATAACAGAAACCAATGCGGTAGACACAGGGAGTTGGAGACCAGATCAAATTATTTTAGACTAAACAATGTTCGTGCAGTGGCATTTTGCATGTGTAGTATTCTCATAATATTTTTTTGGTGAAATCTGAAATGGATTAAGGTGAGCATGGAAGAGGCATTGTCTCTGAGTAAAAGATAGAAAAGGAAAAATCCTTTACAATACTTTCAAGTGAGAATATTTAAACTCTGACAAATTTATCACAAAAAAGGTAAGTGTCCAGGCAGACACTCTTGGGTAACTTGGTATTTTAAGTGAATTTTTACCTAAACCTCTCAATTAGTCAATCTCCTTCTTTAATATAGAGCTCCATTTAGCCTAAAATCTTTGGGCGAGCAATGTGGTCAAGAGGAATTTTCAGAGGTAGATGTGTCTGCCAAATCCTTTTTTGTAGCTGGATCACAGCCTATCCGCATACCTACAGCAAACGCTGCTATAGTTGCTATCCAAAAAGCATGTGGGTTGCCGCGCTATGACTTATTAATCAATGAAGGGTGGGTATACCAGGGATTATAAATTGTACTCCAGAGTGAAACCATCTAACATTCAATTGCCCCAATTTGGAAGTAAGGTAGCACCCTGTTTTGCAATCACCTACTACAATTGAGAGTTTATCTCTGCTGATGCTGTAAACAGGAAATAAATCCACAATAATAAGCACCTGTGCATAAAGGTGGGGCGTGCAACAGCAAGGACACTGAGCCTTTAAAAGTGCGTGAGATTGGAAGACAGCAACTTTAAGTTTTCAACAACCAGAGGAGCTGCATTACTGCAGGTGAAAAAGAGAAAAGAGGTAAGTTAGTAGGGTTGCTTTTTAGAATCTATAATTATCCATTTTCATTGTAGTTTCAGTTGCTGATTTTGCTTCATTTATGCTATTTGTCTTTGTATAATACAGCAAATAATGTACCGGTAACAGTAATTGAGAACTGGCGTTATGAGATTTGACTGTGTCCTGTCCTTCGCCTCAAGCTGTGCTACAGTAACAAAATCATGGTGTGGTGTAATTCCTTCTAAATGTTTCCCAAGCACAAAGACATAACTCTTCTGTTAAACATCCCTAAAGTGCCATTGTGTAAATCTAGCAAAAAAGGGCAAGCTAGAAGATCGCAGATCCCTAAAAATTGGATACAATTGTATTACGATGATACCGTAGAAACCAATCAAAGTATATGCGTACTGGGCTATTGTGGCATCATATTGGCATTTTGTTGAGGGAAAATTAGGAATTGACTTTGTCAGAACTATTTCTAATTTTGTACTTCTTAGAAGAGCTAGCTATGTCTACTGCTACATATACAATAGGCATCTGCATGTATATGTAGGGTCAATGGTCCACTCAAGTCTGATGAATGACAAGTGGATCCTTCTATTTTGATCAATTCCAATTCACCATCACACATAAAAATGCACTACTTCAAGCCAGGCCACAGGGAGGACCAGAGACTCGGGTGCCTATTTTCTTTCCTACTGCATTTTAAAGGGTTTGGAACGCAAGTCCCGGATCAGTGGAAGACTCCAAGGAGGGGGAAGCAGTAGTGTCCTCAGAGAGAGCATTGGTGTGACTCTGAATAGGGGATATCGCATCCCAAAGAGGCGGCCATGTGGTTCCCCCCGCTGGATCAGGGGACGGTTAGCATCTTGCTCTTATTGGAGCCCGGTGGCATCTTAAAGGAAGAGGAGAAGCTCTGATAACGAGATGAGAGATGGAAAACTAGTAAACAAAGCAAAAGCACTGTGTACCAGACCATGCATAGCAGAAGATGAAGCAGGAAAGACCTGTACTGTGATCTTCCTTTAACTCCTTGTAGGGGAGTAGAGTGGCTCTTGGACACTATCATGTACGCCACAGCTGACGATCTTTTCGGCAGAGAGAGGCTCAGTAACCATTGAATGTGTAAATAATGGATATGGACCCTCACTGGAACTAGAGAGGGGAGGGTACTTCAAGAAGTGTGGGAATTTTTGTTTGTGTAATTCCAATTCATTGTAATGCTTTAATCTACACATTTCAAATATTTGAATGCCACTACAATGTCATGTATAATCTTTAATAGGTAGAACATTAATGGATATCAATGGAACATTAGATAAAATATGTGTTTACATCTCTGTTAGTAAGAAGGTATTTGCAATTAGCATACGGATAAGCAGGTATTACATCAAGCTGTGAATTGTGTGCATTCTTCATAGTAGTAAATACAATATGGCTTAACCTGAATGCTATCTGTGTCTCTCTAACGATACTTATCTTGCGTTTCACTAGAAAAGAAGATGAAAATATTATGCCTCCTGCTGCCAATCCTCCTCCCGCTGACTGTCGCCCACTATGTTTGTGGTAAGTCAACCTTACAAACCTGTTTTATAAAACAATTTAAACCAAAACAAAGCAATGGAGAAGCCTTAGACTGAAATCAACTATCAGTTTTTTATAAATCCTTACTTACTGCACCTTAGGTCACTATAAAGAGCCCTTTCCATTACAACAACAAAAAATTCTACAAGAATGTAGCTCGAAAGATAGATGACTTGGCTTTCAATTGTAATCTCTGTTCTCATCCTAATCTGGTAGAATGCCCTAAAAAGTATATTAAATTATGATCTCATCAGTAAGTTCACCTCTTCGTAATAGTTTGCCTCCATCGCCTACTTTACGTTCCAAATCAGGGCCATTTCTTGGAATCCTGATGCCTCAAGTAAGATATCATCTTGCTGTCCATTTGCCCATCAACTGGGCTACATTCATAGGTGATTGACGAGTAGATAGGTACTACAGCTACTCGAGATGACCAACATTGGCTGTTTGTGAGTGCTATCATCCTCATCCTTTCTCCTGCTGGTGGGCCTCTTAGCCTTCTTTGTCCCTTGTCTGTGTTCATTGTTGAGAACGTATGAAGTATGTGGAATGCATGCTGTCTGTGTACCACATTGGTCAATAGGGAGAGCCCTTTCTATGTTAGAGTGAGCAAGCATGAGCATGCTCCTCCTGCGTATAGCTGGAACTTGAGTCTTATCTGTATCCAGATGTGAACTTACTGTAAATAACGTACTAATGTACTTAATACTGAGTGAAATACCACTTCTTAATACTGAGCATAAAATGGGCACAGTACCTTATGTATATATGCCCCGATCCAAAGGTTCATGTAGGGCGCTTATAATTCTACACAGATTCATATGCCATATTCTCATTTTTTCTCTCAAGTACTCTTCCTACATAGAGCTATCTGTTGACCCATTGGCTATGTTAGTATCTATGTGATTCCTAGTTGTATACTGTAATGGTCAGATAACAGACAATGGGTGAAGAGGGTGGGCTGAAATTCAGTATAGTTATATCTATTATACGTAAACTTTTAGTAAAATAAAAAGGTTGTGGCTAATTTCAGACCTAAAAAAACAGATTAGTTGGTATCGCACTTCTCCTAGTGCACCACCAACAAAGATTTATAGACGTTGTGGCTGACTGACCATCATTACCTTTATAGCAAAATAGTCATGTGAAAACACTGTCTCCTACTAGAACAAAAAACAGGGCCAATGCATCTTTTAAACTGATGCCTACACTTGGATGTAATGACTGCTCTTATCATCAATCTGTCCTTTATATAGATATCTATGACCCTCTCACTGTGAAGAAACTGGCCATACTTGACCTGGTGGCCAGGTGGGATGACACCGGGGCTATGGGAAAGGATATCGACGAACATATTCATAACTTGAATGAGGATCACGATGATCATGATGAACACGAAGATCACGACGATCACGAGGAACACAAGGGGCACTCCCATGTGCATGGCCATACACATGAACCAAACCCTTCCCCTCAAGGCAATAGCAAAATGCTCAGCCACAGCTGCAAGGAAATCAAGGACAAAAATCCTGCAAGCCAAGGTATGTGAAAGGTGCTGTTCCTCTTAAATGTTCTAATCATTAATGCAGATATTTTTCTGATCATTTCAGGAAAATGTGTTCTTTCTTTAGGATGCATCCCATTTGTCTTTTTCAATTACGGGCCTGGTGAAGCTGTCTCAAAGATGGTACAGGAACTAAAATATAAACACAATAGTTTAATAAACGAAGTGGAGCTTGAGAGATGAACTTCATGCAACACAAATGTTTACCACTATGGTGTCAGAGGGGTTCTTAAGTTATATCCTTCAGAAATACAATCTATAATTTAATGTTTGATCTTTAACAATGCTATGAAGTTATGGCCCTCAGGATTAGTTTGAAGAAGACCCCCAAGGCCCCAACAAGTCCACCTCCAAAATACCTCAGAACCCTAGCCTTATCATGACCTCGCCAATGTCAGTGGAGTGAGTGACTTTAGAGGGCTCATTGTATGTGACTATAATTAATGACAAACTCCTGTCCATTTTATTTAATTATTGGATTGTCACTGATATTATTTCCTAAGACCCTCATTTACTCAACTATTCTTGCGACTGTGCTAGGAAATCAGGAGGAACACAAATAAAAAAGAGGTTAAAATTCAGTATTTCAAAGCTGAATTTTTAAAAGAGAACTAAGTAGCTGCCACACTATTAAAAAACATCACATTTAAAAAGTGCACATTTTTACTAACTCGCAAGGGTGGTCAACATATTTTGTCACTTAAATTGATCAAAAGAAGCCACTGCATCAATCAGGACAAACCTGTTGTTCCACCTTAACATGGGCATATAGAGGGAATATAATAGCCAACAATGAGTAAGTGCAGTGGGACAACACACTTGTTTTTCCTCTTTTTCAAGTTAAAATCTCACTGGTTGTGTAACTATATAAGCACAGTAATGAAAAGTAAAAAAAAACTATTGTTATAGTAAAAATGCAAAATTAAGACAATATTCTGCTATACTATTGATGCGAGATAGCTCATACAAAAATAAGCGTACATCAAGCATTGTTTTCTTTTTGTATAGTAGATCTTCTTGTGTTTGCATATACCGAATTAATAAGTGTTAGAAGCTCATTGGGAAAATACCAACAAACTCTACTCTGGGTCCGTTCTTTACTATATTTGATCTTAGTCTATCACAGTATTGCATTATGATGCACCCAAATAATAACTGGTTGATACTGTACATCAAGGCGAGGGAAGTAGCCATTTATTCCCATGGCTGTGCATAACCCTGTAAGATTTTCAGAATTTCGCAAAATTCCCTGTATATTTAGTGATACTGTGATATTATAATATTATAATAAAGGTAATTTGCAGATATCTAGCGTCACTGTATTACGCCTGCAAGTTCTTTCCACAACAAGTGTTTGTATCAACTTAGAATTTTATCACCCATTTATGCTAATTCAATCCTCCATGAAGCCAAACTTTCAGAAAGATGGTCACGCAAAAACGTTTGAAAAAAACTCTCCCAATGGTGTTTTTGTGAACCTTCCTTCACAAGTTAGGATTTCATTTTAAAACGTTGGTGCATAATTTCAAGAAATGTAATGTAATGTAATTGAATCTTCACTCAGGATAAATTCCCACTATATAGTTAAATAGTAGTCTAGAGAACAAGTGTGCAATGTCAACTCACTTTCAGAGGACAGCAACCTCATTACTGCCTTGAAGTTGGAGCCCCTTTTAGAGATCTAACCAATAAATGCAAGAAGATGTAAGAATACTATTAAATTACAATCCTCATTCAGATATCAACTGTATGGAGTTGAAGTATATTTTTGGGGAGATTTATCTTTATTAAGCAGCATTTCTTATCATGATATATTGTGAGACTCATAGTGAGGGACAACAAAGTGAAGTATATGCATGGGTGATGCTTTGGCATACAGGGACTAGCATGAATGTTGGTTTGTAGATTGCCCTTCTGTCAGGCACCCTACCTTGCTTGTAATGACACTGTTCTTAAAGTGACAAGAGTGTTAGTGTAACCTGCCAACGAAGCAGGAATTAGTATCACAGCCGCAAAGACAATTTTTTGTCTATAAATAAGAAATGTTGGGGCATATTTGCTCAAGACACAACCAGGAACAAGTAAGTCAACACCATTGTTGTTTGGGATTAGAACACTAAGGGGCTGATTAGGATGGCGGGCTTAACGGGACAGGGGACCACCCAACGTAGGGCCTATTGGGATGATGGGCGGACTTTGTCCGCCCGTCATCCTAGCGGGGTTTGGGACCGCCTGCCATAAGGGCGGGGGTCCCATGGGGGGTATTAGGATGTGCCCGCCACAGTGGCGGGCACATCCTGTATATTTAGCATTGTGGCGGGCGGTGCTCTCTGCACCGCCCGCCACAATGCTAAAAATGCATTAATGCATTTGCATAGACAAAGCGGCAGGCACCGCGCGGTGCCTGCCGCCTTGTTTATGCAAATGAAGGGGGGGGCCACAGGTACCCCCCGTGTGCACCCCCCACCTCTCCTTCATTCTGGGGGCCCAAAGGGGGCCCCCAGAGTGAAGACAGCATGCCTTTCTGTGGCGGCATCGCCGCGGCGGAAAGGCATCCAAAGAAACCCATCATAATATGGCTGGGGGTGTCTATTAGACACCGCCACCATATTAAACCTTTTCCGCCCCGGTCGCAAGGCGACCAGGGCGGAAAAGCAGCGGACGGTCTTTCCGTCCGCCGCGGTCGCCCTCGCCATCCTAATATGGCGGGGGGAATTCAGGTGCGGATGGCGGGCGGATTGCCCCCGCCAGGCTGGCGGTGGCAATCCGACCGCCATTCTAATGGGCCTCATAGTGTCAGCAGTCCCACAGGGCAAATAAGGATGTGACCGCCACTGTGGCTATCGTGTTGCCCGTCTTTTACATTCCGGTAGGAGCTGCTGGCTGCAGCACCCGACGCAATGTAAAAAAGGGATGTTTTACATATCCCTGTACTACGTGACAGGCACCTTGCAGGGCCTTTCACATGGTACAGGGATATGTAGGGGGGCACTATAGGTGTCCCCCAACACCCAAGCAAAAGGGCCAAAGGGGAAGGGGGCCTGCTATGGGTCCCCAATGTCCATCCCCGCCAGCCTTTCCCACTGTGGGGGGACCGCCATGGAAAGGATGGTGGGCAGGGACCATCCTAATCCCTTTGGCGGTGACTGGCAGGCACCACCACCATTGTTGGGATTGGGAGGCCTTCTGCCACACCTGGGGCTCAAGGAGCCCATCAGATTAGTGCCGGTCGGGCTTTCCGCATGCCAGCACACTGCCCGCCATCAAAATTTTGCGGGCTGGAAAGCTGATTAGAATGGCTGGGAGACCACCACTGACAGTATGTCGGTAGTGGTCTCTACGCCATCCTAATCAGCCCCTAAATCAGGTCCACACCCCTACAATGAACACTTTTATGGTCATTCAGGCTCACTTGCTTTGCACACTTGGTATGATCAAAGTGGGTGTGTTTTATTTTCTAGCTATTCCATTGCACATAATGTTACCTTTTCCTTTACCAGCAAATCCAGCTTTTACTTCCTGTATATCTTCCTGGCCTTTGCTTAGGTGGTACCGCGGTCCAAGTCTCACTCTTGAGCCAGCATGATTAACTTTTCACCAACTCCTTCGAGAGGCACGAAATGCTCTCTTTTATATTCTCTTCCTTCACCAGTGCTCAGTTTCTCTTACATCTGTTAACTCACCTCCGTTGCATGGTGTGCTTGACTGGCACTCTTGCACCGCACAGTCCATCAATTTCCACACCCTTCTCCCTCTCTCTTGTGCTTCTTCCAATTCTTCGCTAAACAAGCAGACTCATAAGCTAACATTACTGGTTCAATCGCTTGTACTCTGTATCCCTTTTCTTTCAATAGACAGGTGAGTAGAGAGACATGCTTTTTTTTTTAATCATGAAAGATTCCCAATACCAAATTTCAATTTTCAGATACCGACAACCCTTCTGCACACACTCTGGATGGTTCTATCCTTCCTCTTATATGAAAAGTTATGCACAAGAGGTTTATAATCACAGACTGCTGTAGGAGAAAACCACCAAGGCCTACGAAGCTGTCTAAGAAACTTGGTGCAAGGACTTATGATAAAGACCCGAGGCTCACGGTCCGAGTGGGTGCAGCGGAGAGGGGATATATTACTTGAACAAAAAACTTTTTAACCAGCAGTCTTTATAGTTTTAATGTGATCATTGTTTTACTCACCAGTTTTATTCTTTCTTACTATAATGATTTTAATTAATTGAACAGTTAGTAAATTCAGAGGTTTATAATTATTCCTACATGTAAAGTTTGAAATGTCCCATAGCTCCCAAACACTACAGAGCTCCTTCCCTTTCTATCACTGAGTAATTTCCTTCTACACCTAAGTTCGATAGACAAATTGTATGACATCTTATACTCACATCTGTGGTAAGGATGAGGATCCTGAATACTGAGCCAGGAATATGTTTATAACTTAATTTTGGTGCCATAGTATCACGTACAAAAAATATTGATATATGTTTAGATTTTCTATACCCAACTCCACATATATGTAACTTGACAATATAAATGTCATCAAGGTATGTGCGTAAAGAGCTAAGATTAGTACAGCTATACTTCTGTACATGCACTCATCTTTCAATATCATTGTACTCGATATTTTGGCTACAATATTATGGTGTAACGATGTTTCCTTCTCAATATTCCAGATTACAACCGGTGATAAGCATATTATTCCTCTTCACATGGAAACGCCCCAAAGATTGTCCCTTGCAAATCTCTTTTACTACTGCTGGGCATGTTGACACTCCTCGGTCCAATAAAATCAGCACCGTTCTTCATGGTCTCTCTCTCTCTTAGTGAGATTACAATATTTGGTAAAATCCTTGCTGAACGTAGAGTAGTATTCCCTGAGTCTCAAGAACCACTTCACTTTGCCCTTTTATGTAAAGTTTGGCTTACCACTGTCTTGTGGACCAAGTGACCCAAATACACGATTGACACTGAGCATACATGACATTTTTACTGGTTCACTGATAGAATATTGATGCTAGAAACATCGATGTAAAAAATATCGAAATAAATATATAGAATGCAAAATATTGACTCCCTATATTTAAACAGGTAAGTGCAAAAATATGAAATTAAAACTATCGAAGTTAAAGATATAGATACAAAAAACATTGATTAAAAAATATAAATAAAATAAAATAATATATATTAAATATATAAAACATTCATATTATCTTTAACAAAATTAATTAAATTTAATATACATTTTAACTAAATATAAAAAATAAACTTAATTTAAACAAATATAAACATGCAAACATAATAATTTATACACATACATATATTTACTTTAAAATAATTTATTAACTATTATCTTTACTTAATTTTTAAACTTTTAAATTATATAGAAATAAAAATTATACATATAGCAATACTTTAAAATACCATTGTATAATTATTTAAAACATTAAAGTATTTTAAAAAAAATCAAACGTACATTTCGCAATACAATAAATACAACAGTTTGGAAAATATTGGATAGCAGAGGGGTAAACATTACCATTCCCACTCCAAAGAGTGCAACAGTAGGGAAAGTATTAAATAGCGGAGGGGTAAAATTTACTATTCCCACTTCAGTGAGTGCAAAAGTAGGGTAAATGTTGGATAGCGGAAGAATTAAATTTACTATTGCAACTCCAGTGAGTGCAACAGTAGGGAAAGTGTTGGATAGCAGAGGGGTAAAAACTACTATTCCCACCCCAGTGAGTGCAACAGTAGGTAAAGTGTTGGATAGCGGAGGGGCAAAAAATGAGTACTCCCACTCCAAAGAGTGGAACAGTAGGGAAAGTGTTAGATAGCGGAGGGGTAACATTATATTCCCACTCCAGTGATTGCAAGAGTAGGGAAAGTGCTGGATAGTGAAGGAGAAAAAAATTCCTATTCCCACTACAAAGAGTGCAACAGTAGGGAAAGTGTTGGATAGCGGAGGAGTAAAAATTACTATTCCCACTCTAGTGAGTGCAACAGTAGGGAAAGTGCTGGATAGCGGAGGGGTAAAATTACTATTCCCACTCCAGCAAGTGCAAAAGTAGGGAAAGTGCTGAATAGCAGAGGGGTAAAAATTACTATTCCCACTCCAAAAAGTGCAACAGTAGGGAAAGTGTTGGATAGCGGAGGGGTACAAATTACTATTCCCACTCCAGTGAGTGCAATAGTAGAGAAAATGTTGGATAGTGGAGGGGTAAAAATTAAATTTCCCAGTCCCGTGGGTGCAACAGTATGGAAAGTGTCGGATAGCAGAGGGGCAGAAATGACTATTCCCACTTCAAAGAATGCAACAGCAGGGAAAGTGTTAGATAGTGGAGGGGTAAAAATCACTATTCCCATTCCAGTGATTGCAACTGTAGGGAAAGTGCTGGATAGCGAAGGGGAAAACATTTCTATTCCCACTACAAAGACTGCAACAATAGGGAAAGTATTGGATAGCTGAGAGATAAAATTACTATTCTCACTCCAAAAAGTGCAACAGTAGGGAAAGTGTTGGATAGTGGAGGGGTACAAACTATTATTCCCATTCCAGTGAGTGCAAAAGTAGGGAAAATGTTGGATAGTGGAGGGGTAAAAATTACATTTCCCAGTCCAGTGGGTGCAACAGTAGGGAAAGTGTTGGATAGCAGAGGGGCAGAAATGACTATTCCCACTTCAAAGAGTGCAACAGCAGGGAAAGTGTAAGATAGCGGAGGGGTAAAAATCACTATTCCCACTCCAGTGATTGCAACTGTAGGGAAAGTGCTGGATAGCGAAGGGGTAAACATTTCTATTCCCACTACAAAGAGTGCAACAGTAGGGAAAGTGTTGGATAGCTGAGGGATAAAATTACTAGTCTCACTCCAGTGAGTGCTACAGTAAGGAAAGTGCTGGATAGCGGAGGGATAAAATTACTAGTCTCACTCCAGTAAGTGCAACAGTAGGGAAAGTGCTGGTTAGCAAAGGGGTACGAATTACTATTCCCACTCCAGTGAGTGCAACAGTAGGGGAAGTATTGGATAAGGGAGGGGTAAAAATGACTATTCCCACTCCATTGAGTGCAACAGTAGGGAAAGTATTGGATAGCGGAGCGGTAAAAATGACTATTCCCCCTCCAGTGAGTGCAACAGAAGGGAAAGTGCTGGATAGCGGAGTGGTAAAAATTACTATTCCCACTCCAATGTGTGCAACAGTAGGGGAAGTGCTGGGTAGCGGAGAGAAACAAAATACTATTCCCACTCCAATGAGTGCAACAGTAGGTAAAGTGCTGGATAGTGGAGGGGTAAAAATTACTATTCCCACTCCAATGAGTGCAACAGTAGGGAAAATACTGGATAGCGGAGGGGTAAAAATTACTATTCCCACTCCAGTGAGTGCAACAGTAGGGAAAGTGCTGAATAGCGGAGGAGTAAAATTACTATTCCCACTCCAGTGAGTGCAACAGTAGGGAAAGTGCTGGTTAGCGAAGGGGTAAAAATTACTATTCCCACTCCAGTGAGTGCAACAGTAGGGAAAGTTCTGGGCAGTGGAGGGGTAAAAATTACCATTCCCACTCCAGCGAGTGCAACAGTAGGGAAAGTATTGGCTAGTGGAGGGGTAAAAATTACTATCCCCACTCCAGTGAGTGCAACAGTAGGGAAAGTATTGGATAGTGGAGGGGTACAAATTACTATTCCCACTCCAATGAGTGAAACAGTAGGGAAAATGCTGGATAGTGGAGGGGTGAAAATTACTAATCCCGACCCAGTGAGTGCAACAGTAGGGAAAGTGTTGGATAGCAGAAAAGCAAAAATTACTAATAACGTTTAAACAATTGAAAAAAATGAAATAATCTTAAAATGAATAAAGAATATTTTTAAAACATCCGATTAAATATATTAAACAAATAAAAAGGACACATATTATAATGTTAATTGCACATACAAAAAGGTAAAAATATTATATAAAATAAATTAATAAATACATTCATAAACAATATAAATTTAAAAGGAGCAAATATCAACAAACAAACAAATTAAGTAAAACAAATACATTTATTTATTTTATTTCCTATCCTATAACACCACACCAATAAAAAAAGTCTTCAACATTTGTATTTATATTTACTTCCATAATTAACATAATTAATAATGAATTAAAAAAATTAATAAAAAAAGATAAGAAACATTCATTGATTACACATTCTTTAACACTATAATATCCACAACACACACCTAAAAGTAATTACGCAATTACCATAATTATTTACTAATTAATTAATTTAAATTAATTAATAAACAAATTAATAATTGATCAATAAAAAATAAATTACTTCCCACCCTTCCCACCATTTAACTTAAACCACCACAACACACAGCTAATATAAATTACACAATTACCATAATTAATTACTAATTAATTATTTAAATTAATTAACAACTAATTAAAAATCCATCAATAAAAAATAAATGACTTCCCACCTTTTACACCTATAAACACCACAATACACACCTAAACTTAAATACACAATTACCATAATTAACAAACAATTACATTATTTAAATTAATTAACAACTAATTATTAAATAATTAATAAAAAATAATTTACACATTTAACACTATAACATGACAATTAAACAACTATTAATAAATAAAAAATATTCACTGCATTGAATATAGTTAAATTACTTCCCAACCTATTCCCCTATAAACCCACAACCCACTACAGAACTAAAACCGCAAATTTCAAATTAATAAAAATTAATAACTACTAAAAATAATCAATACATTTTATATAGTAAGTAAGTAAAATCTTTATTCGGCGTTCATTTTCCATGAATTACCATAAAAGCATTAATACATTTTATTTGCATGCATTTTAACAATACTAAAACATATTCAGCTCATTTAGAAATTATAAAAATATTGCTTAATCAGGACAATTTAATGGGTATTATTCTGAAGATCAAGCCTTAGTTTAAAAATGCATTTTAGGAAAGTACTAACGACTTTGCAAACATATTCTGAGCTTAAAAATTGTAGCCACAACATAGCGGGAGGGCATTTTCGAAGGCCTAAAGTTCTCAACAGTGGGGTTAGCTAAAGCCTTCGGTGGGCGGAATAATATTTACAGAACAGTACAGTGTGCATTGTTGACTGTTCAGATAATTCATCACATGGGCAAGGCATTAAACTCTCTTCCCAGCTATTTCTGTTTGGGAATGCTACGACCCTATGGAAAATGTTCAACCTGAATCTCGCTAAAAGAAATCGTTCAAACTGCGAGTCTACATAGGTTAAATATGGTTCCATTTCCATGATCGTCATGACCGCCAGAGAGTGCTGTACAGATGGTTTCTTAATCTCCACAGTGATACGTAATTCTTCAAAGTGACTCAACGCCTTTGCCTTGAGCTCTTTCTTGGGAATTCCAACAATAGATTCCGGGTTATAATAATACTCGCCATTCCTAGATCAGTGAGAAGATTTTTAACATATGTTAACCAGTCTATTTTATCTGCGCGATCTAGGGTCATACAATCCGCAACGATAGCTTTAGTGAGAGAATTCTTTGTTGAAACCCATATTCTGTGCCAAAGAAGCACGGGTTCAATTTTGGCCAAGTCCTCAATGTGTGGTAGTCCCAGTTCTGCATGTGAGGCAAAAGTGGATACTCTTTTAGGGACTGACAGTAAAAATCTTATAAAGGTATTCCCTGCAACCTGTAAGGCTTTTGTGTGTTTATGGCCCCATAAACCCGCCCCATAAAGTGCGATTGAGTGGCACTTAGCTCTATAGATTTGGAGTAGTTCAACCGGGGGTTTTTTCCCTAATTTCTGGGCAAATTTAATGAGAGCAGCGATGGAGCGCAAAAGTAGGTGCTTGCGCGCTTCTATGGCCGCTCTCCAGTTGCGCTTCTCATCTATCATAATTCCCAAATAGGGGTATTGGGAAGTGGATTCTAATTTTTCGTTATTTAAAAAGATGGTTTTTCCGTTTTTCCTAGCCCGTCCAGCTACCATAACAAAAGTTTTCTTTATGTTTATAAGAAGGTCTAGATCGCTCATGAATTTTGCATAACTATTCAAGGATTTTTGTAGCTCACGTGGGTTGCGTGCTATGATCACCGCGTCGTCTGCATACAAGAGCGCGGGCACCAGTCGATCTTTTACACGGGGTAAGTCCAGTCCCCCCGTAACATCTCTACCTCGAGGCCATTGGTATAGAGGGAGAAAAGGAAGGGGGCAAGGACGCATCCCTGCCTGACGCCGCGCTCTACAGGAAAGGAATCTGACAATTCACCCCGTACTCCAAAACGCACCCTCGCGGAAGCGTTGGAGTAAAGTTCTCTGAGGAAGGTCACAAGAACCTCGTCCATTCCCATGTTGGTCAGGACTGACCAAAGTTTTGCATGACTGACGCAGTCAAAAGCGGCAGAGAGGTCGACGTAAACCATGTACAACCTCTCGCGCTTTGCTGAGACATACTTTCCCATCAGTAAGGCCAGGTTCAGGGCTTGTTCCGTTGTTCCGTGGCCCTCTCGGAACCCATACTGAATGTCCGAGAGGGTCCCGGTATCGTCTGCCCACTCCTGTAAACGCTGGAGAACCACTCTGCCCAGTACTTTCCCCAGTGAGTCCAGGAGGGAGATTGGACGATAACAAGTCACCTCCTCTCTATTTCCCTTCTTAAAGATGGGTACCAGAATTGATTGGGTCCAGGATGGGAGTAATCCGGACACCATTGCTGCGTCAAACACCCTTTTTATTATCGGGGCCCAAAGATCTAATCTAAATTTGAAAAAATCAACTGGTACCCCGTCCGGGCCTGGGGCTTTTCCACTCTTACTGGCATTCAGTGCGTTTATAACCTCGTATAGGTTAACTGCCAGTGGAATTGGGAATGAATTATCTTCATTTATACTGTTATTTTTTCCACTAGCAGCTACTACTGGTGGTTTGCCAAAAATCTTAGCAAAGTGATTTGTCCAAGTATGTCCCTCAATGGCTACATCAAGACTTGGCTGGTCTATTGAATCCGTCAGGAAAGGTGCTTTAACCACTTTCCAAAATAGTTCGCTGTTTTTGTTTAGTGAGCATTCATGCAGCTGGTCCCATAATGCCTTTTTTAGGTCTTCTTTTCTCGCTTTACAGGCCAACTTATACGCTATTCTCAGATTCCTGACCTTCTCTTTATCTCTTGTTGTTTGTGTTAGTGCTCTTTTTAGCTTTTTATGGGCTACTGAGCAATCATGGTTGAACCATCCTTTTCTTTTTTCCAAGGCCCCTTTCTGCTTCACGGTAAGGTGTTTATTTACTTTACCTAAGATCGTCTTAAAATGGGATAGGACTTCCTCATCAGATACCTCCATATCTAAGCACTTCAGAATTTCTGTTTGTGCTGCAATTACGACCTTATTTGTCAGTTCGTTTGGATCGATCTGCCCCCACCCGAGGGTATAGCCATTTATTTTTGTGAGCTGGATATTGTTCTGGGAGAGGGCGGAGATTAAGGTTTGGGCTGATAGCTGAGATTGGTCCAGGGTTAAATCAAAGGTTAAAGCTGAGTGATCACTTAATGTATTAATTTGCACTCTGAAATTCAGGGTCTTATTTACAAGGGTCGCTGTAGTGAGGATGTAGTCAATTGTAGTTTCACTTCCCCTTCCGAGATAGGTGGGGTCCAGCTTCCCAAGTAAAGGGTTTGTTTGGTTTAATATTATTAGATCCAAACTGGACATGGATTCGTTTAGGAAGTCGCCCACCACTGAATGACTAAAGTGGGTTATGTGCTCCTCGATTCCATGCCCCATCCCACAGATATTACTATTTTGATTTTCGCAGGGGTGGAGATTAAAATCGCCTCCCCAAACGATACTCGGTGGTTCTACCCCTGGTTTTAATTTCGTGTCACTACTTAGTTTCTTGCGTAAAACCCCCAATATTTTTATTCTCTCGTTTTCCATTAGATTGTCATAGAGGTTGACGAAGAGAATAGTCCTCTTTGTCTTGAATACCAGTCTCAGGATCTGATAATGGGTTTCTAGACTAATTGGAGTAACTACCAGGCCAGGTATAGTGTTCGATATGTAAGTTATCAGCCCGCCTTTAGCTCTCCCGTGGGTTCCTGCAATTCCTGCAGAGAAATAAGTTTTGTACCCTATCAAGTGCATTTCTTTTGTAAGCCAAGTTTCCTGTAAAGCTAAGACTTGAGGTTCATTGGCAAACTCTAAGAGACTTCCGTCCAGGATTTTTTCTCGGAGACCTGCACAATTCCAGAACATAATTTGGATTTTTTCTCCTCTCGTAACGGAGACCTGGCTTCCATTTATCCTATTTAACATATTTGGCACAGGTTGCTCAACCTCCCTATTACGGTCCTCATGAACTAGAGTAGATGTAATAGTAATATTATTCCCCCTATTTAGATTATCCCGCTCCCTCTCAGATGGATGATTAGATTGAGTCACCTGACTGTATTCTTCAGTGGTACGATTTCCGACCGTAGTGTCTGGGGTGGTATCACCAGCTAGAATGCCTTCTTTTATCATAGAATAGTCTTGAATCAAGGGAAGATTACTATTGAGTCAATCCAATCCATCTAAGCCAGACAGTGTTGAGAAGTAATTAAATGTTGGAATGTTAAACTCGGGGAATGGTGTTTGGTAGTTGTTATTCAAGTTACCCCAGTATGTCTGAGAGTGGAGTTGTTGCAGAGGCTGATTCGAGAAATGGTTCTGAATAGGCTGGTAGCCTACTTCTCTCCACTCCGGGTGATATCTTCTTGTTTGGAAGTGTCTAGAATTATTTATCAATTCTCGTGGATAGAAGTAGCTAACGTAGTGTGTGGAGATAGTATCTCCGTCTATGGCCTCATACCAGTCTCCCAGGGTTCTTACCACCCTATGGTCCTTAAAGTTAATGATTATGACGTCTCCCCTTTTGTCTTTTGGCCTTGAGCCCACCCACTCCGCTCGCCTTACTGACAGGATTTCACCATTTACATGTGCAGGAAGGGGTCTATTCTGCTTCAACCAATAAATGGTTTTATTTTTTAGAGCATGATAGTTTTCTCTTGCCCCTTCTGCTAGTTCCGGGACTCCTGTCAGGACAATTGTATATGGAGCTGAATCCGGAGGTAAATCAACTGTCCTGCGTCTTGGTCTTTTTGAATATTGTGTTGAGTGGTCAGCCAAATCTCTACTTGATATTTTATTCGTGGGCGGATTGGATTTTATTGTTGGTAAGGGAGGATTTGATTGTATAGAATTGTTTGTCACAGGGAGGGCTGGACCTGAGGACTGTGATGATGAGACAATAATGTTACTATGTGGCACCAGGAGTGAATTAGCCATGGGAGGATGTAAGGGGGTGGTATCGATAGTCGCCAAATGAGTCCCCAAATTACATTGGGGGATTGGTGGGGTAAGATGTGAGGTGGGAAAGGGTTTAGGCTCAAGAGGTCTATCTCGAGTAGTGGCCGAAGGTTTCATGCTACTCAATGTAGCTTCTAAAATGGTGAGCCTGATCTCCACTTTCTTTATGCTCTCGCTGATAGGCAAGAGCAGCAAAGATCTGAGCAGAAATTCCAGAGTGCCCAAAGGAGCGGCAGGGGGTACTACATTAGATGGATTAATCATGGGGGCTTCCTCGAGGTTGGTAGTGTGGACACCTCTATCGAGGGGAGAACTGCGGACATCCACCATCAATTTGTCATGATTTGGGGCTGGTTTAAGGCCTTTCCCAAAATCACAATGTGAAATTTTCGTTTTAGCATGCCCTCCCCTCATTTTCCTTCTTCGCTTATTGGGGGGGGGCGTGGACCTTCGCATCAGCAGCTGTTTTTGGCTTGCCCTTCCCAACTTTAGGTGCTTTAACCGATAGAATAGGTTGGGAGGTTAAGTCGATGGGCACTCTACTAGGGCTAGTTGGATCGATAACCCTGGGGGCTAGCTTAATGGGCGGACAAGGGGGAGTAGTACAATTCCTCAGCAGAAGCGGGACACCCTCGTCAGATAGTGGCCCCTCGCTAATGCTGATAGACTCACCCTCTTGGGAGATAGAAATTTCAGTCAAGGGCCTGTTTTTCAAGGTTTCAATAGAGCGGCGTCGCTCGGCCCTACGCTCAGCCAGAGAGCAATCTTTATCCCCATCCCCACCACCCGGTGTTCGTGAGAAATAGATGTCCAATGTCCTGTTTTTGGCTCCCCCCACCTTAGCGGTGAGCCCATCCAACCCTGGTGAAGGCATGTCAGATATATGCTATCCTCAACAGGGACGAAGACGGGGTCAAGATGTTGCGCCAACAGCAAACACAAGAGGGTGGGCCCAGCCCAGGCTCCTCCGGCCTCTGAGGGCCACAGAGGGCCCGCCCTTTGCCCGGGCTTCGCCTCGGGCGCTCCCGCGCAGCGGTGCTGAAACAATGATATGGGCGAGGTAAGGCGAGGGGCGGGGCAGGCAGGGAGAGCGACCCAGGTGTTGCGGGTCTCGACTTCACGCAGGGACTACTGGTAGATCGAGTCCCTGCAGGTCAGCTCGCAGCCCTGCAGCTCCCACACAGAAGCAGACAACGCAGCGGGACCCGCGCAGCGGGTCCGGCAAGGAGCTGTTAATAGTCTGGCGTTTTCTCCGCACAAAAACAAAGGCAGGCTCTATCTGTGGCTCCCACGACGGCAAAACAGCTTACAGGAGATCCCAGCGAGGGGCGGTGCAGCAGGTCCTTATCTGCTGAGGCGAGGGCGGGGCAGGCAAGGAGAGCGACCCAGGTGTTGCGGGTCTCGACCTCACGCAGGGACTCCTGGTAGATCGAGTCCCTGCGGGTCAGCTCGCAGCCCTGCAGCTCCCACACAGAAGCAGACAACGCAGCGGGACCCGCGCAGCGGGTCCGGCAAGGAGCTGTTAATAGTCTGGCGTTTTCTCCGCACAAAAACAAAGGCAGGCTCTATCTGTGGCTCCCACGACGGCAAAACAGCTTACATGAGATCCCAGCGAGGGGCGGTGCAGCAGGTCCTTATCTGCTGAGGCGAGGGCGGGGCAGGCAGGGAGAGCGACCCAGGTGTTGCGGGTCTCGACCTCACGCAGGGACTCCTGGTAGATCGAGTCCCTGCGGGTCAGCTCGCAGCCCTGCAGCTCCCACACAGAAGCAGACAACGCAGCGGGACCCGCGCAGCGGGTCCGGCAAGGAGCTGTTAATAGTCTGGCGTTTTCTCCGCACAAAAACAAAGGCAGGCTTTATCTGTGGCTCCCACGACGGCAAAACAGCTTACAGGAGATCCCAGCGAGGGGCGGTACAGCAGGTCCTTATCTGCTGAGGCGAGGGCGGGGCAGGCAAGGAGAGCGACCCAGGTGTTGCGGGTCTCGACCTCACGCAGGGACTCCTGGTAGATCGAGTCCCTGCGGGTCAGCTCGCAGCCCTGCAGCTCCCACACAGAAGCAGACAACGCAGCGGGACCCGCGCAGCGGGTCCGGCAAGGAGCTGTTAATAGTCTGGCGTTTTCTCCGCACAAAAACAAAGGCAGGCTCTATCTGTGGCTCCCACGACGGCAAAACAGCTTACAGGAGATCCCAGCGAGGGGCGGTCCAGCAGGTCCTTATCTGCTGAGGCGAGGGCGGGGCAGGCAGGGAGAGCGACCCAGGTGTTGCGGGTCTCGACCTCACGCAGGGACTCCTGGTAGATCGAGTCCCTGCGGGTCAGCTCGCAGCCCTGCAGCTCCCACACAGAAGCAGACAACTCAGCGGGACCCACGCAGCGGGTCCGGCAAGGAGCTGTTAATAGTCTGGCGTTTTCTCCGCACAAAAACAAAGGCAGGCTCTATCTGTGGCTCCCACGACGGCAAAACAGCTTACAGGAGATCCCAGCGAGGGGCGGTGCAGCAGGCCCTTATCTGCTGAGGCGAGGGCGGGGCAGGCAGGGAGAGCGACCCAGGTGTTGCGGGTCTCGACCTCACGCAGGGACTCCTGGTAGATCGAGTCCCTGCGGGTCAGCTCGCAGCCCTGCAGCTCCCACACAGAAGCAGACAACTCAGCGGGACCCGCGCAGCGGGTCCGGCAAGGAGCTGTTAATAGTCTGGCGTTTTCTCCGCACAAAAACAAAGGCAGGCTCTATCTGTGGCTCCCACGATGGCAAAACAGCTTACAGGAGATCCCAGCGAGGGGCGGTGCAGCAGGTCCTTATCTGCTGAGGTGAGGGCGGGGCAGGCAGGGAGAGCGACCCAGGTGTTGCGGGTCTCGACCTCACGCAGGGACTCCTGGTAGATCGAGTCCCTGGGGGTCAGCTCGCAGCCCTGCAGCTCCCACACAGAAGCAGACAACGCAGCGGGACCCACGCAGCGGGTCCGGCAAGGAGCTGTTAATAGTCTGGCGTTTTCTCCGCACAAAAACAAAGGCAGGCTCTATCTGTGGCTCCCACGACGGCAAAACAGCTTACAGGAGAATTATTTTATATAATTAAATGACTTGCCACCCTATTCCCCTATAAACCCGCAACCCGCCACTGAACTAAAAATACAAAATTCAAATAAAAAAATAAATAATAACTTCTAAAATTTTAATACATATAATAAAAATACAAACAATTCATTAACAGAAAACTAACATCAGACACATATAAAATATATACTAAAATACAAAATATTAATAAAAAATGTATATTTTTAACAACTATGGGTGTCATTAGGTTAGCGGGAGGATCGCCACCGCCAATACTGGCGGTGGCGTTCCTCCCGCTAAAAACCTCCGCCCGCCCAGAATTTAACACCCGCCACACTACCATGGCGGGGGGGACCATCCGCCGGTTTTCCATCCGGCCGCAGCTAACAAGGTGGCGGTGTCTGGGAGACACCGCCATCCATATTAGCATTGCAGCGGGGACATGCCTTTCCGTGGCAGCCTTGGGCAGGCTGTTTTCGCCACTGGGGGTCCATAGCAGGCCCCCAGGGATTCTGGGGGGTGGGGGCTGCGCATGGGGGTACCTCCCTGCTGTTCCATGCACAACATGGCAGGCACCGCACGGTGCCTGCCACGTTGTGCATGGAAGTGCACAACTTGCCTTCTTGGCATTGCGGCAGGCGGTGCTGAGAGCACCGCCCACCGCAATGGCAAGAATGCAGGATGCTCCCGCCAGTGCCGGGGCGCATCCCAATGTCACGAACGGGACCCCCGCGGGACCCCCACACCAATGGCAGTTGGCCCCATTCCACGGAAGGATGGCGGGCGGACAAAGTGCGTCCGCCATCCTAATGACCCCCTATATTTCTTGCAAATGATATTAAACAGTTCGATATTTTTTAAATCGATATTACTTACCTAAAATCGATTTTCTTGACTGCAAGAATTTGTCTATGGATATTCCTGACCCACAATATTTTTGCCACGATGTTTGTGCAATTCGTTTTTTTTACTCGATATTCTGTCTCTGCGCCATTTTTACCATTAAACTATATAAACACCATTTTCCAAACTTTCCAAAATCGTTCATAAAATCATATTATGTTCTGCATACTTGCCATCATTCAGGACATAGTCTAGGGTTCACATTAGTCTTTCAGTCCTCTTCATAAAATGTTACATTCTTCTCAGTAAAACATGAATTGTAGATGGAAGCTCCAGATGCATGCTCACAAACCTGTATACACCCATGAAGACATCACAAATGGTACTAAATGCCTGGATCCTTCTTACAGCCCCACCAGGTGGTAAGTGGGAAACACCCAGTATGCTGCACATCTTAGCTTACAATCCTGAGGACTCTGGAACTTTACGTATTACATGTCTTTCTACCCAAATGTTTTGGTTGAGGGTGCTGAGATCCATGCACACTCTCAATCCTTCTCTTTAGGATACAAAACCTATCTCCTTAGAGCATAATTTCTATTATATCATCACTCACTAATCTCTTTAACTCCAACTCCAGAAACACTCTCAGTAGGTGGTAACATATCGCATTTTATTTACTACCAATATGAATCTACATATCTTCCCCTACCAATGACTTACAGCTACATTTACGGGCCAACTCTGATCTCGCTTGTAAAGCCCTCCGTACGACTCGAATCCGTAGGGCTTTATGAGTGATTTGTGCACCTGGAGTTCGAGCGAGCGAGTACGATGCATTCACATGCTTACAGGCTTGGTTCGCTCAGACTCCCATTGAACTCTATGGGAGCCTGTATACTGGACGCGTAGACAAGCTCCCCTAGCAAAAAGGGGTGGGTGGGGAAAAGTGTGCACCCTGTGGCGAGCACCCCATGAAGCCTGCTACACTGTGCATGCATGCATGGGAAGGGGGGACCCATGAGTAACCCCACGGGTCTAAATCAGAGGTCTCCAGATGATGGGAGGCCCACTATGGGCCCCAAAAGAACGATTCCGGCAGCTTTTTTGACACAGACATACTGAATTGTGAAGGCTGTCCGAATTATGCATCGTATTTGCTCGCTGGGAAACAGAGTCCATTGAGCTGTACGAAGCCTCTGCGTACGGTCGACGCGTGCGCGATCTTTGTATCGTACTTGGTTGTTCAGGCCTGTGTACAATTCAGTCAGAAAAATGGGCTACGAATCAGATCCGTAAAAGCCAAATCCGATTCGTAGGCCTTCCGAGCGATATCGGAATCGACCCCTTAGTCCTTTATGGATTGGCTTACAAATGGCTGAGGAGGAGACACCACTTCCACCTCCCCAGCTTTAGCCGCCCACCTGTTTTAAAGGGCCCCCCATACAGTGGGGATTGTTTTTAATGCAAACTCCTTATGTCTACACAGCAGGAGCACTACAGCAGAATGTATCAAAATTAGCAATGCTGGCTGGTCTTTCCTGGCACGGTCGCATAAAAGACGAGGCAGAATTTCTATTGGTGTGTTTTAGAGACATTGTTTTTTTATTTTAAATAATGTCCTAAGGCACTCGGATTTGTCTCTCACTCCCTCCAGGGCATTCGTCTTTTTTCTGTCCCCATAGCTACACTGGACATGGCTGGCCCACCTGATACAAATACACAAAGGAAAGGCACAGCTTTAATTATATCTGGAGCCATATCATTGATATAGTGACCTTTTCAATGCCACATGAGCCAGTCGTGCAACAGCTGGCCCAAGGCAAAGGTGTTTTAAACAGTGGAGCTGTCTGAGGTTCCATCTTAAAAAACACTGTGATAAACTCTGTGGTTACCACACCTCTGAATAGCATGAGGGAGCCAACAGTTGGGTGTACAGGAAACATGCCACTTTTTTGCAGCTGCTCCATTTCCATCACTAGAAATTAGACCCTTGAACACCAACATATCAGGCTCATCCAACTTTAACTGTAGCTTTAGCCTCTGGTATTTTGGTGAGGCCACTATGTCCAGATGGGCGCTTGGTCAAAGAATGTCCACTTTCTTGTAATGGCTGCATTCTAACAGACATGGAAACTGCCCAGAGGCTCTTTGAAAGCCTTCAAAGAGCGTTTTTTTCTGGAGTCATATGTTGCAGTGTGACAAAGAAGTATACATCGATATGTTGTGTGAGTGGCATCTCCATTTAAAATCAATGGGCCCGATTCACAAAGGTGAACTGAGAAGAATGTCTTACTTTACGACTTTCGATATTCACAAAGGGCATTTACGAGTAGTAAAGTTAGACTGTTGTCTCAGTTAAACTTACGTTTTGGTCTTATGTTTAATTGAGAGCCCCTAGTCTTGCCTAATGGTAGAAACGGCCCTGATTGAGACCAAAAAGTTAAACTTAAGACCAAAACTTAAGTTTAACTGAGACAAAAGTCTATCTTTACTACTTGTAAATGCTCTTTGTGAATACCATAAGTCATAAAGTTAAACTTTCGTCTCAGTTCACCTTTGTGAATCGGGCCCAATGTGTCAATAAATACAACTGGCCTGAATATATTTTGTTTAGAATTTACTCCTTTTACTGCGAAATAGGGTAGAATTATGTCTTTAAATGTAGAAAGGTTTTAGAGTATACTCTTTATCAGAGGGGTATAACATGAGTTGTGAAGGTGAAAATTTGCCTTAAGTTTTCTTAGGGGAGGGCATAACTCTGGGACCTGCCGTTGATTACTTTATCTACTCTGTATTTACAAATCTGTGTTTCTAGGCACGCATTGCCATATATACATTGATGAAGTCTGGGATGACTCATAAAACCTGGGTCTATGGACTTTATTGAATGAGGAGTATTATTTGTCTTTTCCATTCCTAATCATGGTAAACTAATAGAAGCTCTACATTTTGTGGTTTTGTCTGCATGCTTTACTATTGTCCAACAATCTAGTTGCAAGTGGTGTCATTGTTTTTTTTCAATCTCATTGGATTATTTTTAAAGGTACTACAACTCCACGCAGAAGATTGATTTACATCATATCCTTTCTAGCAGTTTTATATCAAAAGCATCTTCCTCAAGAAGGTGACTGGTGTCTTTGGTATTTTATAAGTACTCTTCGACAGCTTTACCTCATATATTACTCATACATAAATTAGACTAGGAAGTAGGTTATAGTTTTATTGTTCTCATGTTTTGATACACTTTGATGTGACTCTACCATGTTAAATCTTTATTCAGTATATTCTACTCTTTGAAATTGAGGTAAACAGTCAAATACATAATTCTACCTAACAGTGGCTCATACTCTCGCTAACTCTTAGTATGTCCCATATGTCAAAGTAGAATGTAACAAAAAAATCTAACAATAGGAAAGTTATCATCTTTTATTTGCATGAGCACTTGTGAAACAGTTTTATTCATATGAACATACATATATATGTGTGTGTCTATATATACATATATATATTACCTACTGGCGGTCGCCAGTAGGTATATATAGTTAGGATTTTTTCTCTATGGGTTTTTTGAAAATTCTATGTCTAATAACTTTGGCGTTTGTGGACGGAATTGGCTGAAATTTTCAGGAAAATGGCACATTTTGTTTCTGAGCAGCCCTTGAAAATTTGGGGGGGGTTCGTCCAGTGGGGGCCGAGAAAAAAGGGGGGTCCCAAAACGTGTTTTTAACATTGAGTTTTCCATAGGGCGGTTGGCCTCACTTTTAGCCCGAACGGCTGAATGGATTTGCACGAAACTTGGCAAAATTGTAGGGACTGGTAGCCCGATGTGCCTTTTGTAGGTCTCAATATATGTGCTCCAGTGGATTTTGAGAAATTAACGTTTAAAAAAAGATATATATCTGTAACAGCGGACCAGTTAGCACACTGGTTCGCGGACTTTTCGCGCAACGGAGCTTTGTGAAGCGAAGCTGATTGGTTCTCTGGCGTCTGTCAACATTCCAAAAAGTCCGTAGCGGCCGCCATCTTGTCTCTCGGTAGGATCGAGAGACAAGAGGAGGCCAAAGCGAAGGGGCAAATGACCATAAGGGGGAATAGTAGATCCTCGCTGACCCCCTAGGTTTGATGTGGAGGTTTTAAAAGGGCCCCGCGGGGCAAAAAAAAAAAATTATAATAATAATCTTACGGCTGAATGGATTTGCACGAAACTTGGCAAAATTGTAGGGACTGGTAGCCCGATGTGCCTTTGCTAGGTCTCAATATATGTGCTTCAGTGGATTTTGAGAAATTAACGTTCAAAAAAAGATATATATCTGTAACAGCGGACCGCTTCGCGTACTTTTCGCGTTACGGAGCTTTGCGAAGCGAAGCTGATTGGCTCTCCGGTGTCTGTAAACATTCCAAACAGTCCGTAGCGGCCGCCATCTTGTCTCTCGGTAGGATCGAGAGACAAGAGGAGGCCAAAGCGAAGGGGCAAATGACCATAAGGGGGCATAGTAGATCCTCGCTGATCCCCTAGGTTTGATGTGGAGGTTTTAAAAGGGCCCCGCGGGGCAAAAAAAATAAATAATAATAATAATCGAACGGCTGAATGGATTTGCACGAAACTTGGTAAAATATTAGGGACTGGTAGCCCGATGTGCCTTTGCTAGGTCTCAATATATGTGCTTCAGTGCATTTTGAGAAATTAACGTTCAAAAACAAGATATATATCTGTAACAGCGCTCCGCTTCGCGGAGATAAAATTATATCTGTATTACGTAGCTGTTGCTAACACCAGTTAGCGACGGCTAGTAGGAGATAGCGACCATCTTGGGCCCCACTTTGCATGTGAGTGATATTTATCACTAATGACATGCAAAGTGGGCATGCCAAGATGTTAGCGACTGGAAACAGTCGCTAACATCGCTATCTCCTATTATCAACTTTTGGAAATATTCGAGATAAGCGCGAATATCTCCAAAAAGTAGCAGCTGCCCTGAGCAGTTCTTAGCCATGCTATCCAATGGGAGGTGGATAACATGGCTAAGAGCATTAGCTCGGTAATGCATGAATATCGCGGAGTTTTCAGCGATATTAATGCATTGCGCTCGTTTTTTATCGTATTTGCGATAAACCTTGATAATAGCAAGGTTTATCTGCGATAATTTCTGACGGTAAAAAAATCTTTGCAATGCATCGTTAGGGATAAATATCGCTTAACTTTGGTAATATGCCCCAACGTCTGTTAACGTTCGATTCGAAGGAAATCAGGAATTGTTGAAAAACATTGTGTGCGCCATCTTGTCTTTTTTCAAATGCCACACTTTTGTCGTGCACGGCAGCCATTTTAGATGCCTTGACCAGATCCACTCTGTGCACGCTGTCGATCCTTAGCATGGCTCCCCACCCTCGCAAGCATCTCCCCCAGGCAGTGGTCACCCCCGCTCTCTGTTTTATGCATGGGTAATAAACCTCCCCCCATCTGCGCTGTTCTTCCCTGAGAATCACACCCTGTGCCCGCCCGACACCTCCCTTTCGCCCTATTCACTACCGCACCCTCTGACACTCCTTTTCCTCTGTGTCCGATTGTCCAGGCCGGTCCTAGGCTATCAGCTAGCCCTGCAGATGTAGTTTATAGCCACAGCTGTAAAGAATCACCCGTCTTCAAAGGAGTTATAGTAGATCAAGGCCCACACTCGATGAGATCCGTCACAGCAGAAGCGTTGCTATTATCTGAAAACCATCCTGTATTGTGATTGGGGAGGGGACCGAGCGTGAAGCGGAAGATTCCAGGGATGACTCTTTGTACATCAAAGTTTTTACAATTATGTGTCACATTAAAAATATATAGCACTCCGACAAAGTAGTAAGATTATAAAACTTTAATAATTTATAAATATATACAAGAAAACAAAAATAGTAATAACATATAAACATTTTTAGAGAAAAACAACGAAGTAGCGGTCGGCTGTGCGAATAGTCCCAACGCAGCACAACGTCCAGATTTCCGGCGTGGGGCGTCGCGGGGGGTGGGTGATCAGTAGCAAACTGTTGTGCGAATAGTTCCAAGGCAGCAGAACGCGCCGAAATCTAGATGACACAAAAGTGATGTCTAGTAAGTTGCCACCCAGCAAATAACGGCGTGGGGCGTCGCGGGGGGTGGGTCATCAGTAGCAAACTGTTGTGCGAATAGTTCCAAGGCAGCAGAACGATGGCACCAAGGTGATGTCCAGTAAGTTGCCGCACTGGTTTTGGTATCCTACAATGCTGCTCCGAATAACGGCGTGGAGCGCCCCGGGGGAGGCGGCGTGAACGGGCCTCTCCAGGTGGAGTCTCGTCTGTTGTAGTGGGGCGCCCCTTTACCGTTTCAGTTGCCATTCCGTCCGCTTTTGGTCCACTGTGTCAAAATCCGCCATTCAGCTGAGTTGCGCCCACTCTTGCGGTGCAGCGATAGGCGGCTGTCACAGGACTCTCAAAATGGCGGCAGGCTGTTTCCTTTTTGGGCCTGGTCCACTGAAATGGCCCTGGGACACCTTGGAAATCGGACGCTTGTCTGCTAGGTCTTGGACCCCATTCTCGAAAGCGTCCCCTCCGCCTTGAGAATTCATCAAAAGTTTTGGGGGCCCCGACTCCTGCAGGCTTCTGGTGGGGAGCGGCTGCCATGATTGCTCGCGGAATGACCACGACGGAGCTACGAGATGGTGGTGCTCTCATGGTGACGCCAGCTTCAGTCTGAAACATCCAGAAACAAGGTGGGGCTTTCATCGTTTGGGGGAAAAAAAAAGTTTTCATCCAATGAAAAGTGTTGTTTTTAGGTCATATGATCAAGCCTTCCATCATTAGGAAACCAAAAGTAAAATGAACCAATGAAAAGTTTTATAAACAAGTCACATGACCTGTTATGCGGCATAGGGTATAAAATGCGGAGAAAATACGTTGGCACGTGAGGCGGCGTCAGTAGCGGACCGATGTGCGAATAGGCCGAAGGCAACACAACGCGCCAAGATCCGGATGGCATCGAGGTGGTGTCATAGTTGAGAGTTCTGAGCAGCGGTTGTAACACTGTCTGAAGCTTATTTGCAGCTGCTGCAGCTTCACTACGCGCCAAGATCCGGATGGCACCGAGGTGGTGTGTAGGAAGTTGCCGCACTGGTGTGGCCATCCTACAATGCTGAAAGTCGGCGTGGGGCGCCCCGTTGGCCTGTGAGTTTGCGTCAGTAGCGGACCGATGTGCGAATAGGCCGAAGGCAGCACAACGCGCCAAGATCCGGATGGCACCGAGGTGGTGTCTAGTAAGTTGTCGCACTTCTGTGGCCATCCTACAATGTTGAAAGTCGGCGTGGGGCGCCCCGTTGGCCTGTGAGATGGTGTCAGTAGCGGACTGATGTGTGAATGGGGCCAAAGGCAGCGCAACAATATTTTCTACTATATTTCCGGTGTAGAAGAGACCACAAGGCGCTGAGATGCCAAGATCCGGATGGCACCGAGGTGGTGTGTAGCAAGTTGCCGCACTGGTGTGGCCATCCTACAATGCTGAAAGTCGGCGTGGGGCGCCCCGTTGGCCTGTGAGATGGCGTCAGTAGCGGACCGATGTGCGAATAGGCCGAAGGCAGCACAACAATATTTTCTGACTGACACCACAAGGCGCTGAGATGCCAAGATCCGGATGGCACCGAGGTGATGTCTAAGTTGCGGACTGATGTGCGAATGGGGCCAAAGGCAGCGTAACAATATTTTTTGTATGGAAGATACCACTAGGCGTTGAGATGCCAAGATTCGGATGGCACTGAGGTGATGTCTAGCAAGTTGGTGTGGTCATCCTACAATGCTGAAACTCGGCGTGGGTCACCCCATTAGCCTGTGAGATGGCGTCAGTAGCGGACCGATGTGCGAATAGGCCGAAGGCAGCACAACGCGCCAAGATCCGGATGTCACCGTGGTGGTTTCATAGTTGAGAGGCACTTCATCTGCAGTGGGGCGCCGAGATCCGGATGGCACCGAGGTGATGTCTAGCAAGTTGCTGTACTGGTGTGGTCATCCTACAATGCTGAAACTCGGCGTGGGTCGCCCCATTAGCCTGTGAGATGGCGTCAGTAGCGGACCGATGTGCGAATAGGCCGAAGGCAGCACAACGCGCCAAGATCCGGATGTCACCGTGGTGGTTTCATAGTTGAGAGGCACTTCATCTGCAGTGGGGCGCCGAGATCCGGATGGCACCGAGGTGATGTCTAGCAAGTTGCTGTACTTGTGTGGTCATCCTACAATGCTGAAACTCGGCGTGGGTCGCCCCATTAGCCTGTGAGATAGCTGTTCTTTGGATTTGGGCCTGGCTCGTCTGCTGTAGTGGGGCGCCCCTTTACCGTTTCAGTTGCCATTCAGCTGAGTTTCGGCTGCTCTTGATGCTACAGCGACAGGCGGCTGCAACAGGACTCTCAAAATGGCGGCCTGTTCTTTGGATTTGGGCCTGGTCCACTAAAATGGCCCTGGGACACCTTAGAACTCGGACGCTCGATTTTTTTTTCCTTTCCTGTACATGCAAAAAAAGGTAAATGCCCGGTACGTTACACGCTTCATCTGCCACGATGAACTCTCCAGAGGAACCGAAAAAAAATATAGTTGTGGTAACTATACCATGCATCGTCATATGGAGAGGTGGCACCAATTAATTATAGTGCTGCATAAAAGAGAGATTTGGAGGAGAACCCCTGACCTGCTAGTACATTCATCAAAGAAGTGGCACTGAGAGCTTCAGAGGCAAGGGAAACGGTCCCAAATATTTAGAAGAACTTTGGAAAGATTAAAATGACATGTTTAGATTGTGGCAAATTAATTTCATGTGGACAGATGAGTGTTACTCTAATAAATACAGCATATGAACATCATCATAGTCGATGGTTGGTAGAGACATTTTGACTA
The DNA here is from genome assembly GCF_964261635.1 of Lissotriton helveticus. Lineage (NCBI taxonomy): Eukaryota > Metazoa > Chordata > Amphibia > Caudata > Salamandridae > Lissotriton > Lissotriton helveticus. The sequence continues at coordinate 744,425,412 of NC_136073.1, forward strand.
TATCCTGGACCTGCCCGTCCTCGCCCAAAATGGCGCCAGAATAAATGGGACTCGTAACTCCTTGTTGTGTACTGGTTGCAGAACCTTGAAATCACGAGATACGTATGCAGTTTTGAAGCAAATGGCGGGCGGGGACGAGAATTGATTGAATATTTCGACATCCCTATTGATATTAAGTTCTGATGTGTTATTGATTACTGTACTGTTGAAAGTTCGAATTAACGTCACCCATGGTACTTGCCCGCAAATGTATATCTAGATAATTTTATTGTAACTGGCCCTGTCGTATTTTAATTATAAAATGTACGTCCACCGATTCCGTAACTGTTAGACACCTTAGTTCTTGCAACGTAATGGCCCGCCCGTTACGTTCCTCTACAGTGTAAATGTCTATTCATCATATACGATTACAGTTTGCTCTGTGGCCGGCCCACGTGGTTATAGGCTCGTATTTGTATAATGAAATTTTCACAATAAAGGTTTTTAAAAGAAAACATGGTAGTAGTATATACATTGGTAAAGTTTTTAATAATAGTCACTGTTTTAGAATCATTAAAAGGCAAGTGAAATAAAGCAGACCAATTACATGAAGGGTAAAAGGTATAATACGAAGGAACGCAGTAAAGATAAATGGTCAAGGGCTGTTGTGTTTTCTATTCCTGCAACATAAAGTGATCGATAAGAATCTCATATTCAGGCGTATCGGCGACTAAGACAGCAGGTCGACCCTCTTTTGCTCAACGGCTCCGTCATGGGACGAAGAAACGCTCTTTTTCTCGAAAAAAGAATATATTTTACTTGCAGGACAGTTGTAAAATTTCCGGGAAAGTACATTAGCCTGGAACATTATAACATATATTTAAGAAAAAATAATGTTCGGAAGTAATGAAAAGCGTAATTTTTAGGTCATATGACCAAGCCTTTCATCATTACAATAAGAAAAGTAAAATGAACCAATGAAAAGTTTTATTAACAAGTCACATGACTTGTTATGCTTACGTTACGCGCTGCGCGCCCCGGATGACTTCCGGATGCGCTAACGCGGCGCGTCATATGACGCATTACGCGACAACGCAGGTACAGAATATAGTCAAAATGTCTCCACCAACCAGCGGTCGGAACACAACCCCTTTCAGCAGGCTAAATAGTTCTGTTAAATGACAACAGAAGGGACAGGCAACAAGAACCATCAGTCAAAGAGGGGAGGGCTAGTTCTTCTCTACCGGGTTACATTGGGGCGCTACCGGAACTGATCGAATTGGTAGTCTACAGTGTTTCTGGATGTTTCAGACTGAAGCTGGGGTTAGCATGAGAGCAGCACCATTTCGTAGCTCCGTCGTGGTCATTCCGCAACCAATCATGGCAGCCGTTCTTTATCGTTATTTTGGGCGGGGTGGGTGGCGGAGCCGAGCTGTTTTGCAGCCATCATTGTGTGGAGTTCAGTTCATCTCACTAGTTTTGTATTTGTCATGAGGGGTTGTTCCTAATGTTTCTATTTTAGCGAGGTCAAAAAGAGATCCCATTAGTGGCCTACTGATTTTGCTCGATTCCTTTTCTTTTTTTTTACACGATTTTTCGTTATCTGCAAAGACTAAACAGAGTATTGCGACTCTGTGTTTGTTTGTAAATAGAGAATGAACCAAAGAGAACTAATTCTAAAACAGTAAATACTTGGATAACAATGAATCAAATGGAGAGAGAAGCAGGCACGACGGATTACAATGGGGGCAAAGACCTGCGTTAACTACCTTTCACTATCTGCAAAGAGAGAGTACTCCTAATAGAAATGAGGGGGGGGGGGCACCATTCAAAGCAGATCAGTGTGCATAAACACGAAAATGTTTTCACTTACCACGTACTTGACATTCGACAGCTTATGATATTTGCTATTAAAAAACCATTGAAATTCACTGAAAAAACCATAGGTTATAGACCATATATAGTTAGGAATTAGCATTTACAAAACCTTGAAAATTCACTGAAAAAACCATAGGTTATAGACCATATATAGTTAGGAATTAGCATTTAAAAAACCTTATTTTACTCACACAAAACCATTGAAATTCCATATATAGTTAGTTGCACTAACTATATATCGCGCACCTGCAATCCACTGCTGATGATGTCACATATTACATCATTCATGACATGGTCAGTGACATCACTGATGACATCACTGATGACATCTCAAATGACATCACTGATGACATCACTGATGACAACATCCAGTGACTGTATGTTTCTGTAAAGTTAAAATGTGTCTTACATATTGAAGAATGAGTGGAAGTATAAGTGTCTGGACAAGGATTTAGTAGGTGCATGACTGAATGCATGAGTGAGTGATTAAATGTGTCTCACTGAGTGCATGGGTTAGTGACTAAAGTGTCTTAATTTGTGCATCATTATGTCTGTTGTTCTGTAAACTGCTGCATGTTTTGATCAGTAGCTATATGATTAACTATATGGGTTACTGATTGATTGTCCAAGTATTTGTATGGGAGACTGAGTGTGTGTGTGGCTGGCTGGGAGGTGTGTGACTCTGTGCAGATCAATGTGTACTTGTATCAATGATTGTATAACAAGGTAAGTATGTGTTAGTATATGTTTGAAAATGTAAGGTGCTCCATGTTTAACTGTATAGACAAGAAAATGGAAGTGTCATTGATTCTTTACAGGACTGACTAGGTGTGTGAGTAACTCCATGGATGAGTGGCAGACTGTGAGTGTCTGTATAGGTGTATGAGTGCATATGATAGTGTTGTAAAGATGAGTGATTGTATGTATGAATGATAGTATGGGTGAATGAGTGAAGGTGTGTGTAGACGTAGGAATCAGTGAGTGCGTATGTAGTAACTAGTATTGGTGTGTCAATGGTTTCAAAAATTATATTCTGTATTTAACACTGGGTGAAACAGAGGTTATATTAAAATGTGAGGAGATGCATTGTATTGTCACATGAATGATATCATCAGTGATGTGGTCATTGATGTCAAATGAGATGTCATCAGTGATGTCATCAGTGATGTCATTTGAGATGTCATCAGTGATGTCATCAGTGATGTCACTGACCATGTCATGAATGATGTAATATGTGACATCATCAGCAGTGGATTGCAGGTGCGCGATATATAGTTAGTGCAACTAACTATATATGGAATTTCAATGGTTTTGTGTGAGTAAAATAAGGTTTTTTAAATGCTAATTCCTAACTATATATGGTCTATAACCTATGGTTTTTTCAGTGAATTTTCAAGGTTTTGTAAATGCTAATTCCTAACTATATATGGTCTATAACCTATGGTTTTTTCAGTGAATATATATATATATGTATATGTATATATATATATGTATATGTATATATATATATATATATATATATTTGCATACATCATATCACAGTAGTCTGTGTTTTATTTATGAATAGATGGGCTATACCAACTCATCACTGAAAATGGAGTGGTGTACCAGACATTCTGCGACATGACAACCAGTGGAGGTGGCTGGACCTTGGTGGCCAGCGTACATGAAAATAACATGGCTGGAAAATGTACCGTGGGGGATCGCTGGAGCAGCCAGCAGGGCAACAACCCTACACATCCAGAAGGAGATCGGAACTGGGTGAACTATGCCACATTTGGGGCCCCTGAAGGAGCAACCAGTGATGACTACAAGGTAAGTGGTTCAAAAACATAACCTTCTTTAGCAATCCCTCAGGAAAACCTAATGGTGCATGAGATTGTGTTTGGTGATGTGTTGCTGTGGAGCTGCTGGCATGTGCACTGTTTCCTTTTTAAAAAAATTGGTACTACCACTGCTTCCTTCCATGATGATGGAATATGTCCTACTATTACTGCTTTACACACGTTAAGTATTAAGGGTGCCCATAGTTGAAGATTGCTTTTAAGTAAATTTAGGGGAACCCCATCGGGTCCAATCGCATCTTCGACCTCACTTAGGGAAAGGGATATACTTAATTCATTGGCAGATTGTGAATTAATAACTGTCTCGTCCCTTTGATCTTGTATTGGGATTCCCCGAGGATTAAACATTTTTAGGAAGTGAGCTTCCCAAGCTTCACCTGTAATGGTGGAATACATGCTTCTAGCATCATTAGAGAAGAGTGGGGGGTTTATAACCTCCCAAAAATGCCTCTAAACCATTAAATGTCTAAATTGTACTGTCAAAGGTTGGGAGAATTTTAAAATTGATTGAGTTTTGCTGGTATATCAATAATTATTGCAGAGAATTTGTTCATTCCTCATAAATGTTTTTTAATTGTATTTTTATATTTGTAAATATGCATACTTTTATGATTCACAAGAATCAAATAAAGTTATTTGATGATGATTCCTCCTTCCTTACATATACGAATGAGGATTTCATGTTATTCAGTGTATTTCTCTCCCATTCCTCTCTTTTTCTAATCCTACGGATGTGGAAAAGGCAAATCCTTCCCACAGACAGGAAATAGGTAATTTTTCATCTGCCCTAACTTGGGAGCAGGTGTGAAAACTGCCTTAAAAAGGAACACACAGGAAGTTCATCCTCCACAACCTGGAAGTGGCTTAGATTCACCTCTACTCTAGTCCAACCTCCACCATGTAATCTACTCTACCTTTAACACTTTAGCTGTCTCCAACTCTTTCTCCAGTTTCCTGTGTAGCTTCATGAAACTCCAGACAAACTGCAGATACCTAATCCTTGTAATTATTCACTACAGATTCATTAATGCCACTGTAAGAGTCTCATATCTTTAGACAACCAATGCACAACTTCGTTGTTGTCACCTTAAATACCCTCCATGGTAAAAACCATAATCCTGACGTTCGCCAGTGATTTGACCATCTTTTTATGCCCAGTCCTTAAACACTTGTGTACTAAATAAGTGTAACAGCAGCTTTTGATTCATCCTAACCTTTTAGGGGACTCCCCCTGAATAAATCCAGGAATGATCCAATGTACAGTACACAGCGGAAGCTTCCCAGTTCTGTCACCATTTATCGTTGCTTGGTTTCCCACGCTGCTCTAGAACTGATGAATATGATAACATAACACAGCATGTGTATTTGTAGAGTGCATGCTCACCCAAGGGTATCTTGGCGCTGAATAACAGATGTTTATTGTTACACAACGCAATGGTACTAAATGTATCCACCTCAGAAGGATCAAAGGCTGAGTGGACCCACTGGGATTTGAACCTGTGACCTTGAGGTTGAACACAGGCCCTTACAGTGGGCTAAGCTACCAGACCCGGGATGGCACATCCTACTACTGCATCAAGTGCCTGCTGGCACTCCAAGGTTGATTCTATAGTGCACCTTCTCCCATTCAAGTATTCGAAGCTCTAGATTTACTAGCAAAGCTGGGGACAATTGTGAAATGGACTCAAACTAGACCTTGGGCATTGTGGGCAAAACTTTCATTTTGACTTCCACCATTTTCCCTAGAAATAATTGAACTACCTACATCCTTTAACTGTCTAAGCAGGTTCATTTTTCCTTGCTTCATTTCATTCGCAATCTCTTTTCCCTAACAGAAAGGAAAATCTGAAAATAGTTTTTCCACGTTTCCCAAGGGACCATGGCACAATTCACCAGGGGCAGGCAAAAACATTGAGGTGGACCTTACTTTCCAACATGCTTAACTACCTTTTAATTACTACAGCAAACAATGCGATCTAAATAACATTTAATTGTGTATAATCAATTTGCCCCAAAGAAGTAATCATCATTTTTCCTATTTGTGCAAGTGTGAAAGAATTGATGGACTTTATATTTCACGATTATGCATGCAGTGCTCTTTCTTTCTTTATAGAACCCTGGCTACTATGCTATCCAAGGAAAAGATCTGGCGGTCTGGCATGTGCCAAATGATACTCCATTGGAAGGCTGGAGGAATGCATCTTTCCTGAGGTACCACACGGAGACTGGATTCTTTGCATCACAAGGTGGTAATCTCAGGGCCCTTTACCAGGTAATGAAAGTCATTGACCATACAATTTCCAACATCTCTTGATGACTGCGAATGTTTTAAACACCTCCAAGTTTATCTAAAGATGCATGCATTCTCTTTCATGTAGAAATATCTAGTGAAGAATAATGGTGGAAGCTGCCCGAACAACAATGGACCAGCTATTCCAATCATCTATGACCTTGGCAGTGCTGAAAACACTACTAATCTTTATTCGCCAAATAGTCAAAGTAAGTGTTTAAAAATTAATCATAACAAATTTATAATCTTCAAAAGGAAGTCGGTGTCCTGTTAACTCTACATGTGATGTGATGTGATGTGATTTCGTACTCATAAAGCGCAACTGTCACTCCGCGAGGAGTATCTTGGCGCTGTATGGATTGGGGGTGAGAGTGAGCCTTGAGGAGACTAAATGAGAAAAGGACATATAACATCTGGGGCATTGAATATCCACGTCTTCAGGGCCTTCCTGAAAAGAATTTCTGACTTAAAAAGCCTTAAGTATGGTCTGCTCCCAAGGAAGGCAAATTTGTTTCCACCTTTCAATTTGTATCTGAAGGTGGGGAGTTTTAGCAGGTTCGCTGGTGGTGATCTAAGAGGCCTAATGGTGGTGTATGGGACCAATCGTGCTGCAAGATATTTCGGCCCCATGTTAAGCCTGGCTCTGTAGGTAATCAGGAGGATTTTGAACAGGATTCTCTTGTGTACCGGGAGACAGTGCAGGCTTCATAATGCTGCTGCTGTTGAGGCTCTACGTGGGAGTTTGAGCACAAGCCGTGCCACAGCGTTTTGTACTATCTGTAATTTTTTAGAACAACTTTATTAGCTCCCGCAAGAAGGCCATTACAATAGTCCAGACGCGAGAGAACCAGGGCCACTGCCACTGCTTTACTAGCAGATTGAATATTTTTTTACCGATTTCATCAGACTAAAGCAAGTCCCTGCCACAGTTGTGGCGTGTGGGAGAAAAGAGAGCGTTGCATCAAATTTTACTCCCAGATTCTTTGCTACCTTCACCACGTCTGGTGGCGGAGTAGTTCCCTCAGGCCACCATTTACAAGGCTGGAATAGGATATCTTTGCCTATTGGGAGGATTTCAGTTTTGTCAGTATTGCATTTGAGGTGGTTACTACTCATCCACTGGAGGACTGCTGATAGAAAATTTCTGAATTTAGATTCAGCATCTGAGGTACTGTCATCTACTGAGAGGATCATTTGTGTATCATCGGCATAAAATGTAACTTCAATCCCAAATGATCCAATCAGAGAGACGAGCGGGATTATATAGATGTTGAATAACAATGTGCTCAACGAAGAGCCTTGAGGGACCCCTGTGGTGATGTTACGCTCTGAAGAGAGGAACGTACCCAACGTGACCATTTGTCTGCGTTTGGTGAGAAATGATTTAATCCATTCTAACACCGTCCCAGAGATGCCGTTGCGTTCAAGGCGATGCAGAAGGATGCTGGGAGAGATGATATCTAACGCAGCTGACACATCTAAAAGAATCAGAACCGCTTTCCTGCCTTTGTCGGCAATCATTTTCAGGGTGTCAGTTATCTCCAAGAGGGCTGATTAAGTGGAATGCTTTGGGCGGAATCCGGATTGTTGAGGATGAAGGATATTATGCTCCTCAATAAATAAAGTAAGTTCCTTCTGAACAAATCTCTGTGTTTTACTTTACCTAAGAGTGTCAAAAGAGAGATGGGTCTGACAACACCGAGGGATCGATGTTTTGCTTCTTTATTAGCGGTTTTAACAGTGCGAGTTTCCACTCGTCGTGTACAATACCTGTTCTTAAGGAGGAATTCACTATATGATTGACAATAGGGTTGACCGTATCTATCATTTTAAGAAGAATCCTCGATGAGCAGGAATTCAATGGTGATCCTGTTTTACAGATTCCTATGGCTTCCCGTGTCTGCTCTAGTGAAACTGTCTTAAACATTCGCAATGAGTCAACAGCATCCACCTGAACTTGCTCCGGGATGCAACCCTGATCCTCCGAAGGAGTAACAGGAAATTCTCTTTGAATTTTTTGGATTTTTTCCTCAAAGAATACTGAAATATAATCACATAACTCTTGCGAGGATGGAACCTCTTTCAGTTGACCTTTGGGGTGTGTAAATGATTTTACTACTGAAAAAATAACTTTTTGGTCTTGGTTAGCTTGTTGTATTTTATGAGTGAAGTATTCTTTTTTCCCCACTTTAATCTGATGGTGATAAAGCTTTCTACTCTTTTTGAACGCTAGTTCAAGTTCCGTATTATATAGTTTTCTCCATTGCCGCTCATGGGGTTTGCATAGCAAATGAGCTTGTCCTAACGTGGGTGTGAACCAGGGAGCTTTCTGAATTTTTAATTTCTTGTGCTTACTCGATTTCTCTGGGGGTGAGAGTTCATGGCAAACCTTGGTTATCCAAGAATGGAAGAGACGTGAATCAAATTCTGTACTTCGTGTCAGGGCAGGGATATTAGACTGGGCACACGTTGCTAGCTTGGGATTACCTGCCAATTGAGCCCATTTGAGCCCATGATGGGGTTGAGCAGAGGGCTTGTCAAGATGGCACATCTGTGGGATTCTGAGCATCAGAGGGACAAAAAAATGATCTGGCCATACCTGCGGGCAGGGGTATCAACTGCTAACCCTTCCAGGTTAGAACAGACTCTGTCCAGTGTGTGACCCGCCTGGTGGGTGGGACCCACCACAAGCTATTGTAGTGAGAATAACTCTATTACTTGCAGAAAGTTATCTGTTTCTGGGTCAGTTTTGCCTTCTAAATGGAGATAGAAATCCCCTAACATAGTGAAATTTGCATATTTAAGCAGGAGATGACTCAAGGTATCCCCTAGTGACTCTGTAAAGGCAGAACTCTGACCGGGGGGGGGGGGGGAAGGCGGTAGATCAGGGCTCCTGAAGAAGACATAGTGGCATTGAGAGAAAGACAAAAAACAATACTTTCTGCTCCTACGATTGTATCTAGCTCGAAATAAGTACAGGAATAAGAGTCCGGTAGGATAATAGCCAGACCTCCTCCTCTCCCCTCCCTTCTTTCTTTCCTATAGATCGTATAGCCTGGGGGGAGCGCCACGGCGACATCAGGACTGCACCATTCTTTCAACCAGGTTTTGGTGACAAATAACAGGTCCAACTGTTGGTCCAGGGTAAGATCCTCCTTTAAGCTCCTTTAAGCTGAGCTTTCCAAGTAGTACTGGCCAAGCTGGGTTTGTCATCCAAAGTAAGGTACTCAGTGGGCAGGTTGATCTTACAGTGGTAGCATGAGCAGGCTCCCATTATTTTTTCCGGGGATATAGAGTGGCTGCAATTATTAAAAGCATATACTGAGGGCTACTCTCACCTCACACTCCGCTGCACGTCCGGCCCAGCATGAAGTTAAATAGCTGAAGTTAAATAGCTGGCTGGGCGCGTAAACTATGCTAGCTCCGCCCTCCTCCCCGAAAGTCAGAACATCCGGAGCGCAGGCTGGGCCTGAATATAGGGTGTGTCCGCTTCCCTCCAATCAATCCACTCGTTACCTTCCTCATAACACCCTCAATGAATCTTAAATGGTTGCTGTTTAAGAAAGTGAAATTGCCTAGAATTCAGGAAAGGTGGGATAATGTTGCTGTGTATGTAACTGCATAATTGTAAATTTCGGGATATTTTACTTCCAAAGCCAAATGTGGTATGCTGGTTTCATGTATGACTCTTTTCATGTGATGTTACACTTTGCATAAAACATTCTTGGGAGATAAGGGCAGGAAAATGCTTCAGATAGAAGTACTCCTACTATCCCGCTCTTATATGATCTTGGCCGGAAAAAAATTGAGGATATAGTACGGTTACGGCCTCTACTGTACTGGAGGCGTATCTGGACAACTCCAGAACTAGCTCACTACGCCCTTGCACTAAAGGACATCATTAAGGCTGATCGCTTTCATTCTATCCAATGGCTTAAAGAGATAAGAATTAACAAAGTTGGAGCTTGACCACCTATGGGTAGATGCAGTCGTCCCAAGTTTCCCGTCAAAATCAATTTTGAAAAAAAAGTATTGGGAAATGATTTGGACGTCCACCCATAGTACCTGTATAAACACTAATTTAAAAGGACGGTTCCTTGATTTTAAATCTCGCCCACTCTGTGAAGCTTATTGGGATAATATAGAGGGTCCGCTTGACCGAAAGCTGTATTTCCAGTTTAGAACTGGAACCTTACCTGTAAAAGCTTTCAGTTATAAGTGGTCAGCAAATCGGGATGACAAATGTCATAATTGTAAAGATCTGATTGAGAATGTATCCCATTTGCTGTTTGTATGTCCCCTCTATATAAGCCCTCGTAGCAAGTGGCTAAAACCAACGTGCATCAACATGGGCACCCGGAGATATATTGAGGCGCTAAGGATATTGGAGACAGATTGTTCACCTTGTATAGCGATTGCTGTCGCTAAATTTCTAAGGTGGGCCTGGATTATACGCACTCGCACTTTAAATTCTATAGAAGTCAGCCAATGAACCCTAAGACACTTAAAAAGATGATTGATCTTGTTCTATGTATATATTAGCTGTTTTAAATCGTCTTTTTAAAAAATGTATTTTTTAATTTCTAAACGACAGCCACAAAGATTTAATAACTTTTTAACATTGTATTTGTTATTGCTATTTAGTATTTATAATGTTTTTGTCTAATGGTCGCAATAGGATGTATAATTTTGCTTTTATGACATGCTGTCGAATAAAGCTTTTTGAAATTGAAATTGCTTCAGGAAGAAATATCCCTTCCTGAGAAATTTACTTCACAAAAAATGTATCCAACAAGCAGAAACTGACCAAAATTGAGTAATGTGAAATTCGGAGAAATTTTGTGTGACATAAAATTCTGGTGTTTTCATGGATTTCACTGTTGTAATTAAAATGTCACATGGTTTCATTAGATCATCACATAGACGAACACTCAAAACTAGTTTTTGATCAGTTTGTAGATATTTAATCTATGAGTACTAGTTTTAAAATCTATAGATATCCAAATGTCTGCAGAGATCAGCTTAATTTTGACCAGATGGAAAATTGATTGGCTCACAAATCCTCAAAACCTAAAGTGCAAGCTAATAATTACATTTATAAAATAAATAACCTGTCTTTGTATAATACAGTAAACCAGGATTGAGTTGGAATTTTGTGGAATATTGGAGCATCTTTAAAAATGTTGTTTTGGTACCTAATGATACAGAAGTTAAATTATTTGAGCCCAACAATTTTAACATCTTCAAAGAAGATAACTCCATTATATTCTATTGAATTCATATACAGTTTACATATCATCAGTCACTCATATGTACATTTATATATCTGTTTTCAAATGTATCATTGATATGTCAATTTGTAAAACTAACGTACTAAGCCACAGAAATTAAAGGAGAAATCTGAATTTGCAATATGTAAGAATGTTGATCTTGTATAGCACTCTTACACCAATTAATAGTTTACTTTCCTGATGTATACTGGATCTGAAACCCAGATCTACCTAACAAGACTGACAGAGGAAAGCAGACTCATTTTTCCACAGTTATGGCATTCGATAGTGTGACATGGACAGCCTAGAAAGGCTTTCCCGAAAGGATCTGTCTTGTGCAGAGAAACCCTGTTCCCTTCAATTGCTTCTTGAAAAAGAGCAGTCTCAGCATGTGATATTCCGCAAAATAAATTTGTCCGGCAGGGATCCACTCAAGAGATAACTCTAAACTAACTGAAGAACAAGGTACATCACCTTGATGATAATCCAATGAATTTGCAACCTTTTGAAGAAGGAAAAAGGGAGTTAGATCAAATCAACCATGTCCATTATGATCGGATATAGCACAAGTACCCCTTGTATGCCTCCCTATTCCTCAAAGTTCTACAAACAACAAATGTTCACTCTTGATGGGATGAATATGACTGGGTCCATGAGTAGAAACAGGAAAGTAATGCTGATGGTATTGTGGAATCGCTTTCTATTACAAACAAAAAAATGTATTGAACCAGAAACCTACAATTCTACAAGGCCAATCAAAGTGAATCATTCTGGATTTGGAATCATGCAAAGGTTCTGGAGCTTGAGTCAGACACAGAATGATCTACTTTACATGTGGTAGGTTCTGTGGAGGGCATATAAATCATTTTGGTTTTGCGGTGTATGCTGAAGGTTTGACGGTTTCCAGGTTTGTTCGTAGCATTGTTTGGTAAGTGCTGTTGGAAAGTCATTTTGACCATTTAAGTTGTAGGTGAGAGCTGTTACTTTCAAGAGCTCCTGGTTTGGTGTGTTGGGTAAGTTTCGTATTGTAGTTGAGGAAGAAAGTACCAACATTTGTACCTCTGCCTGCAGATTTCTTTTCAAGTTAACATTTTAGCTATTTTATCTATTTTCCACCAAAATCACACAAATTGAGTGGGATGTAAGATGTGTACAGTTTCATTGAGGATTTAAAAACATCAGGCTATCTTTTAACTTGTAGAAAAAGAGACTACCTCTGTTATTATGGGAGATTGGCATTCCCATTATTTAACAAGATACGGTCTCACACCCACATTTACCTGATGAGTGGTAAAAGGGTGCACTGAACTCTTGGTGGCATTTAAACAAACTACATTTTATAGTTCATTGATTCGGACTAATATATATCTACTCACAGACTACAAAAAGCTAATCAATTACCTATGTGCGGAGGGCTACACCTCTTCCTCTCCTATCTTTTCTGTGCATAAATCTCCCACCGGACTATGGAGATGACAACACCTGTACATTTATGATTTAGCAAAAAATGTGGGTGGGATGGCAACACAATGGGAAATAATTACTACAATATGAGAACAGTTTTAGCAGGAGTAAAGAGAGATTTCAGGAGGACTAAGTATGAGTTTAGGGAGGAGGGACATGCACCCACCGGCAAAAGAGTAAGCGTAGTCCTATTCATAAACTGCACTTTTAATATTACTACAGTCAAAAAGGGCACAAAACTGTAAAAAATATACCCTAGCTCAGACTTTTTTAGTAAGTCCGTCACCACGCATGTTCAACCACTACTACTGCAACACCCTCTCATTGAAAGTAATGTAGGCAGGGACTTCAAATTAAACTGCACAGGAAACAATTTTAAAGGAGATTATTTATTTAAACTTTTTGCAACTATACATATATATATAATTTATATATACACACACACATATATTAATGTTAAAGAAGAATCACAGACAGACAGCCAGATAGATAGACAGACAGACAGACAGACAGACAGACCGACAGACATATAGATAGACAGACAGACAGACAGACAGACAGACAGACAGACAGACAGACAGACAGACAGACAGACAGACAGACAGATAGATAGATAGATAGATAGATAGATAGATAGATAGATAGATAGATAGATAGATAGATAGATAGATAGATAGATAGATAGATAGATAGATAGATAGATAGATAGATAGATACATACATAAAAGTATGTGTACCTCTTCATTTTAAATATTACATTCATGTAATTTAATGGAGGCAGGGAATTAAAATAAAACGACACAGGACATAATATTACAATTGTTTACTTAAACTTTCTGCAACAATATATACATTTATATAAAGTCACACACACACATATATATATATATATATATATATATATATATATATATATATATATATATATATATATATATATATATATATATTAATGTTAAAGACAATAGATAGATAGATAGACTGATAGACACAGACATGAAGATAAAGAAATCACTATAATTATATTTGTTATAAAATGATTAAGTAACTGTTTTAAACATAAAAATATGTGCACCTTTAACTTCTTCTCATATTTCATTAATGTAACTTTTTTATATAGGTACTTTTTATTATATAAAAATGTATAAATATTTTACCTTAGTGGGAAATTTGTTTAAAAAAATCATCTACATTTTTTATAATTTAATATATTTAAATTAATTCAGTTTTTAACTTAAAATTAAATAATCGTGCTGTACAATATTTTTTATTTTGTTCTACATTTAAAAATATAAAGTTAATTTGTAAGATAACATATCAAATATATTTTTACAGCTTTTTAATAAGTTTCATTGACTTTTAGGTCGAGCCTGAGCCAGCACGCAGGTGCTGCTCTGGCGATTTATTGTAGGTACTGTACGGAGGAGAAGCCCCAACCATATTTTTTATAGGCTTGTGTCTTTGTCCTTCGTAAATGCTGGCATCTTATTCCTTAATAGTCTTGTTAGTTCCTCCTCAGTACGGCCATGTTGTCATTTGTCACCTCCCATAACGACTGGCCCCTTTACTTCGTTACACGGTACATGTTATTTAGATTTGGAGGCACTATCTTCTTTGTTAAGTTTCTACTACTTCTGGCAAGATGACGTGCTCTGCTCACATTTAGCGCATTGTGCGCCCTTTCCCTTTCAAGCAGCCAGGACAATCGCAACAGCTTGTTTTGGGGGGTTTCTGTCTTTGACATATGACCCCCACAGTTTACAAGAGTACTGCATGGGGTTTAAAGGGTTGCCTACTTCACACATTGTGCCTTGAGGCTCTTCTCTGCGAGGGGCAGAGGGTCAGGCATGGCATCCGTTTCATTCAGGTGAGTGGGGGTCACAGATGAGGAAACATCTCTTATGTTCCTAGGCACCTGATGTTAAATTCTACACCAAAATGACCACTTTTCTGGTTAGCCGGTAGCGACTTTCCAAGAAAGTCATGACACTGGTGTCGCTTGGGTCTGGTGTAGGTGGGCTGTCAATGCCCCCCTGCCCGGTTGCGAACGGTTAAAGCTTCCCAGCAGTTATAAAGCTTTAAAGCTGGCAGCAAGCGTCGGGTCTCAGCACTCATAAGGCAAATGCCTCCCACTGTGGGCACTCTGTGTACACTGTGCAGCCATAGAAGCAGGTAATGAGTGATCTTCCAAGCGATATGTGGTTGCCGGAACATATGGGGCTGCCGTGCACCCCTTAGGCTCCCTCTGCACTCTTTGCCTGCACTTGCGCCTCTCGCCAGCGGACAGTGCTACACCCAGGTGAGTTAAATGTAGGCGTTTGATAATGACTAGCTTGTGCCACTTAGGTGCATGTATTTGCTCTATTTGGTTTAGGGGTGGGCGGAATTTGCGTAATTGTGTTACGCAAATCTCAGCGAACACGCAGAAATTCCGCAAACACGCGGAATTGCTTGTTCGAGATGCTTTTTTCCTGTTCGCAATCGTTGTTTGCATGCTCGGGGGGAATATCTCGCAAACACGCACTTTGAGAACACGAACAAGCAAAACATTTCGCAAAGTCGCGGAACGCAGAATTTTGGGCAATTTCTCATTCTCCGGGGAACGCAAAATTACCCAAATTCCGCGTGCGGAACGGAATTTACCACCCAGGCCTAATTTGGTTATCTGATGCTCAAAACAACCAACCAAAGCAGTTTCTCATGTCTCTCTTTTATAGGTGAGAAGTAGTGGCGCTAGGGCGAAAGCTGCCGACTGCAAAAACGGAGAGCAGGGTTGAGCCTCAGCATTGTCTCAGCATCCCCTGTGATTCTAGGAACAGCCACTCAATCGCCCCCTGCCTGCAAATGAAGTGTGTTGTAGTTATTGCTCATATAGGCTGCCCCGGCGTACTTGGGTTGAGCTTGCGCTGTAAAAGCAGCAAGACATATGCGCAGTTGTCTGCACTGGTATCCCAAGACTACCGGGTCAGAAACATGGAAGAACAGGTCCCAGGCGAGTATTCACGTTAGTCGGTTACTCTCTGCACTAAGCCACAAAGGATATGTTTATTTTTATCATGTAGAGAAAACCGAGGCTGGTGTTTTGTGTCAGCCGCAAGGCAAAGCATTTTGCATGTAGCTATGGCAGCCACCTTAAATCACCATGAAGAGGAAGGGCAACAATGCAACGCTCTCTCTCCAAACAATGCGCGCAAACTTGCACTTCATCAGGCTCAAAAACGCACAAGCACACAAAACTGTCGCAGAGATCAAACATATACCCAAACCCACACAAATTCACACTACACAAACGCCAATAAGCGCAAACGCTAACACACAAAAAATCTTTCACAGACACACATAAATACAAAATAAGGCACATATAAGCATGAATACGCACACATAAACAGATCACATATACATACCTGACAATCAAACACAGAAAAACATGCTTGAAAACATTATTTTATCAATTTATGTTAATGTTTATCAGTTTGTGGCACAGAATGCTACTAATCAGCGAACAAAAAGATACAGCCAACACCCTCAGAATGACACACACACAACGCACACACTCAAAATACAGATGTGCACATAGTGACATAAACACAGACACAGGAACCCCTGTTTCCTCTTGCTCTCAGACGTGGGTGTGCCTCCAGTGTGGACAAAAAAATGCCCTCAAACCAAAATATCTAAAAGCTACACTTCTTTGTGGCTGACGCGCAGGTATGCTTTCAGCGCTTGTCGCATCTTGGTTTTTTATTGGTGTCTGCCTTTGACTCTGCCCGTGTGACACCCACAGTTTACAAGAGTAGTGCATAGGGTATTTACAACACCAATAGCTCTAACTCAAGCAAATGTGAGACATATTGCATTTCCAATGCTTTTTTTATTTTTTCTATACTTTACCATTGGGAGAGCTCTGCCACAGTGGCAGAAACCTCTACTCATGTGTGAAAAGTTACTAGGAGTAACTTTATACATGCATATGTAGATCTACTCCCTGTTTCAGTATCAGCAGATATGTAAAGCCAACACTTTGTAGTACTTTACACTTAGTAAATGGTGAATAGCCAAACTTAGTAAAATTACTACTATGTCTAAGGTTACATTTATAAGTGCAGATTTACTCTTGTGTAATTTTACCTTTGTGAATAGACTTTCATGGAGTATAATATAGGATGCTTTTCTTTGTGATTAAAGTGTAGAGTTAAGAGAAAGTGTTACCAGGAAACAAAATACTTTGTAGCTGCCAGCAGTATTTATACAGGTGATGCACAACACACGCATATGTTGTCTAATTTACAACCAAATAGTGAAAACACTACAAAATATGGATATTTAAATTGAAAAACAGGAAAAATCACAGGTTGTTGGAGGGAAAGTATACATGTAGATAACAAGTTTAAATGTATGTTGATCCATAGCCTGGAATCCATGAGGCTATGTATGCTTTTTGTCTGAAATGTGGATCTCTCTAATGATATCATTGCCTATTATTTCAACAGAGGAAATTGTTGGAGGCTTTGTTGAGTTCCGCGTGTTCAACAATGAAAAAGCTTCATTTGCCCTCTGCTCTGGAATCAAAGTAACAGGCTGTAACACTGCACATGTATGTATTTGGGGGGATGTGCTATGTTTGGTGATCCATGCCTAGTTTGTGTCAAAGTAATGTGGTCAAAGTAAAAACCTTCAATTGTATGAGAATTTAAGGGTTGCAGCAGTTTTAGAGTTTAAAGAAATGTCATGTGAAATGTTCTGCTTAGTTGGGACAGCTTTGACTTAATTGCACTGGTTGCACCAACAAGGGTGAAAAACTAAAGCCTGACACCCAATTAAGGGGTCTATTATGATGGCGGGTGGACAATGTCCTCCCGCCACCGTAACAGTCAACGGGACCAACTGCAAGAGGTGCGGCGGTCCTGCTGTGCCTATCAGGATGCGACCGCCACATACCCCCCATTTGCCCCCCCAACATCCTGGGGGCCCGCAACAGGCCCCCAACTGCGATCTCCGCATGCCATTGCCACGGAAAGGCTGCTTCCCGCCTGCATTCTAATATGGATGGCGGTGTCTTGCAGAGACCGCCACCACATCAGGCCCCTTTTCCACCCGGTCACCTGAGTGACCGGCAGAAAACCGACGGATGGTCTTTCCGTCCGCCGGGATCCCCCGCCATCCTAATCGGGGGTGGGGGGGACACATGGAAAAAATGGGTGGCGGGTGGGTATAATGTCGGGCGGATCACCACCGCCATACGGGCGGGGGCAAGCCGCCCGACATTATAATTGACCCCTAAGTGTTATCAAGCACTGCATTTACTATGATGCATCGGGGCAAACTTAGTGAAGGGATGTGAGGCAGTGTGCGCCCACCCTCCTCCTAATCAATTGAACACTGTAATAACAGTACATCAACTTGAGCTCATGGCAAGCAAGCTATCGCACGATACGAATTAGGAGTATTCAAAATGTTAATAACATTGCAAAATGTAAATATTTTACATTACATTATGTAGGTGTGAAATTTCACACGATTTTTTACTGTTTATATTTTTCTCTACCACAATATGTCTTGCAAGAGACTGGATCCAGCAAGAAATGTTTCACAGGTGACCTATTTCCTTGCGGCAGTCCCACTTGTACGCATGTCCAGCGATTTTTTAACTAAATGTATACCCTGATGTTAAAAGTTTCACAATACGTGGCGTGTATTAAAGGTCATTTCACATAAGTTAGTGAAAAACATTCACGATTTCACATTCCAGAACAGGCAGGCCTATGCTTTGTATTAATGCCAGCTACATTTGTACTGATAACAGGGATCTTTGCCCCAGAGGTACTGAGGTGCATATTTAAGAGCCCCTTGCACCACCGTTGCATCACTTTTTGTGACACAACAATGGCGCAACATACCAAATAATGTTTCTGAGGACACACAACAAACCACTATGCATGGCTTTGAAAAGCCTCAACGATATGAAGTAAGGCAAGGCTTAGCAAATCACTTTGTTGCCTTACTCTGCGTTAGGGAGGTGGTCCATGGACATTGTGGTGGGTGTTCCCAAGCAACACCCATGGATTTTGACACATCCCCAGATTTACAAGACCATGTAAAACCGGTGATGCACAAAAACTTTATGCTTCCCCAGGGGATGCTCATCGAGGAGAAATAACTTTATTTATCCTTGTTTCTTCCTCTTTCTATGAGTACTGGATTCTGCAGCACACATAGAAAGAGGAAAAAGCCTACCAGGATCTTATGTGTGCAGGAAGGTGTCCCTTCCTGCACAAAAACGACCCTGCATGCAACACAGGCTCCCTTGCCCTATGGTGCAAGGCTGCCTGCATTGGACGTAGGCTGCCAAAACGGCGCAAGCACAGGAGAAAAGGACAGGAATGTGCTGTATCCCATAGATATGGCACAATTCTACCCCTTCACTTTGTCGCAGGGCAACGCAGCAAGGAAAAATAATTTTGCTGCCCTGCACTAAATCCATATAAATATGCCCCTGAACATCAGTTTAATGGACATACCAAATATATTATATAAATGGCATCTTAAACTTTAATAAAAATCATTTTTATAACTAAATAGATATTATAGACTCAACCATGGAATAAATAATGCCAGAATCAGTCCTACCCAGATTTACATATGTTACCTGCATTTTACTTATAGGTGTGCAAACATTGTCTAATTTTCTATGCCTAGTTATGTAAAATTTCAGGATCATTACATAAAATTAAGTGAAAGGGTAATAATGCATTTAGTGTAACATTTTAGAGTGAAATGCGTCTGCTTGTGAATTTTTGTTGCAAGGATGACATTTGTGCTAAGAAAATTCCACAAAAACACAAGGGCCCCGGTGGGGATGTGGCGAACTGGGCAAATATGGGGTAAACTCCCTTCTGAGCTCGCAGCCACATGTAATCCTCAGTGCTGGCGGCGCCCAGGAGGGCATACACCTGCACCAACACCCCCGGAAGGTGTAGAGGGACCCCCATGTGATCCAGATCTCCCCGCTGGTGGCCACAACACAGCAATTTTGGCCATGCCCATGGCTTCCGACCTGTGCATTAGAGAGCGGGACCTCTTCGCCCAAAGCTGGATCGCACTGTCCTGAAACCGGCGGACCCCGGGGAGAATAAGGTGAGGCGCTGTGGCACCCCAGTTGAAGCTCCTGGACTGTGTGCAAGCCAGAGGGGAACGGGGGCTCAGAAGGGACTCAATTCTCACCCTCCAGGCCTTCACATTCGCGGCTGGCCTACCAGCGTAGGCCCCCAGCTCATAGTTCAGAGGGGGGCCCTCCCCAAAACAAATCAGCCCTGCAACACTTGGGCTGCTTATTATAATGGGCACCTGGAGACTAAAAGTAAAGTAGTGTTGCCCTGATGGGAATCCCCTCTGAGTGAGGCAGCTGGCCGTGCTGGTGTTTCTCTGGGGACATACAAGCTGACCATGCTGTGGTCTGTCTCTTCCCCTGCACAAAACTACATAAGAGTGGCCACCTGGACTGCCTGGCTGGGGCCTGCTGTGTCTTGAACAGTGCTTCAGGAGGAGCTTACAACAGCTACTTTGGTGGAAGCACCTCCCCTTAGGAGACTACTGGACATACCTGGTGGTGATCACCCTGTTTGACTTCCCTTGCTCCTGCCTGTGGCACCAACAGTGACCCTTAGGTTTCATGCTGCTCTCCTGCATTGCGCTTTGGAGCCCTCCCTCCTTAACACCAGAACCTCAACTCCCCAACAGGGAGCCATCACACGTCGCCCTTTAACGTGAGCCCACCATCCCTTATGTACCTCCCTCTGGATGCTTGTGCTGCCCCCCATATTCCTGCCTTCTCCCAGCAGGGGGCAAGCGGGCCAGGCTGAGTTGCTGTCGCTCCTGACGGCCTCCATGCGCTTGACGTATTGGCGACCCTTCTGAGTTCCACATGGGCCACAACAAACCCTTGGCTTCTCATTCCCAGGCCAAAATCGACCACTATACAGCCTCTGCTATGGCTCCCCAGGGACCCTTGAAGACTCCATCAGACTCTTCTGTACAGCCACTGAATTCCAACAGCCACAATGCTATCCTTCGGGCTATTCAAACCACTGTTCTCTGCTGGAAACTAAGATTGGTGAGGTGGGTGTGGAGGCCTCTTTTCTATGACATGACTTCAGGGGAGTTAGGGACAGAGTCACGGAGGTTGAGGGCAGAGTATCGGAACTGGAAAACACTATCAGAGAATTCAAGTATACGGGTCACTGCCTCAGGACAGCATCTGCAGAGCTGGAGGCCCACGCAGATGACGTTGAAGGCCCGGCCGATGATGCAACCTACACTTTGTGGGATTTCCCAAGGGTTCCAAAGAGCAGTTCCCTGAATGCTTCCTTAAGAATTGCCTAACCTCCTTGCTGCCCACTTCCCCCCAGTCTCCCTGCTTTGCGGTGGAGAGGGCACATTGCTCCCTTGCTTGACAGCCCCCTCCCGGGCCCGCCTCATCCCTTGATAGCCAAAATCCTGAACTACATGGATTGGGACACAATCCTTAGAGAGGCCCGCAAGGTAACTGATCTCCATTTTTGAAACACAAGAGTGATGATATTTCCGGACTACACCGATGCTATATAGTGAAGGACATATGATACTGTTAAGCGACGACTCCCTTCTATTTGTCTCCGCTATATGCTCCTCTTCCCCTCTTCGCCTCAAGGTACTCCACAACTCCAAATACTGAAGAGGCCCTCTTGTGGGCTCCCAAACAGCTTCCCTTGCAATGCACCGTCTCTCCCTAGGGTTGCTCTAATGTGGGAGGGCACGCTTCCAGTCTCCCCCCCAGAAACGCATGAGATTAACATTCCACGGGTGCTACCACACACGAGGTCATCCCTCTAGAAATCCGGTGACAGATGAGGGGAGATACACGGTGGCACACCCTCCTCCTCATCGCTCCACCTCCCCCTCCTCCTCCCCCAGACCGGTGGACAAATTGGCCCCCCATCCTGGACACCTGACCTACCTCCGAGGCAGCATCTGACCACAATTGCTTGATCTTTCCTTGTTTTGTTTCCCAGCTAGTTATTGGTTGTCATTTGCAAGGGCGACAGATGCTTCTGGGGTGGAAGTGTGGAGAGTTCTGATGGTATTTGATAGATGTTTGATGGTAATATGTTTATTTGATGTCATTGTAATTGTATTTATATAGCACTTACTATACCAGACAAGGCATCAAAGCGCTTTTTTGGCATGTAGCACCCTACTGCGGATCCCAAAGAGGATTAGTGGTGAATTAGTTTGAGGAGATGTGAAATTAATTTGAGCTGTGGACATGTGAGTTTGTTATTTGGGTTGAAAAAGGATAGTGGAGTGATAGAAGAGGGAAGGGTTTGCATTTATATAATGATTATTACCCCTGATGAGGTGTTGAATTGCTTTTTGGCAAGTAGTACGCTACTCCGGAACCCAAACAGGATTAGGGGGAATTAGTATAGGGAAATATTCAATTAATTTGACAGGTGGGCAAGTGAGTCTGTTAGTTGGATTGAAAAGGATAGTGGAGAGACAGAAGAGTGAAGGCTCTAAAAAGTGTTTTTTGGGTATCATAGCTGTAGGAGAAGGTATGAGATGAGTAAAGGGGACATGGAGGGGGAACGAGTCAGAGGGAAGGGTTTAGAAAAGCTTGTTTGGGAGATCTGAATAGTAAATGAGGTTTGAGATGATGCAAGGAGGGGTAGAGGAGTGAAGAGTCTGGAAAGGGTTATTTTGATGATCATAGTAATAGAATGGAGTTTATTGTTTTCTGTTCCAGTATACTGCTACACTCTGAGCCCGCTTTATCTTGCCTACCTCCTTTTTATACACTCCCCATGACACAAACTCATACATTGCTCACCGCTCTCTCCTGAAATGAAAACTGCCTCAATCATACAATTAAACATGGGGCTGTCTTTCAATACTTTCAATACCTTAAACGTCTTTCCCCACTAGTGGAAATTCTTTAAGAAACTTACCTTCGTAGTAATTACTGCCCTGTGCTACAACGAGGAGGTTACACACAAGTCTATCACGCTTGATACATGGCCAGATCCAGAAGCGCTGCCATCCTCCTTCACAAACGTCTCCTTGTTGTATTCATCCTCCTATGTGCACTGACAGACCATGCTCCTTTCGCTTTAACCCTCAGGCCCTCTTGACACCAACAACTCAGTCATTGGCGCCTCAGATCATGGTGGCTCGCTGCCTTAGAATTTGTGGACTTCCTTCAGATGCACATCTCAGACTATTTCAAAATCAACCCACCATCTGTCATCTCCACCACCACATTCTAGGAGGCCCTAAAGGTGACTCTATGTGACCATATCATCTCCTATCAATCAGCTGCTTGCTCCCACAGACTCAAAAAGCTCTTGGTGCTTGAACAGGACCTTTGCCTAGCCGATGAGGCCTACAACGCGAACTCCACTGGCCATTTTAAACATGTGGCAGACTTAAAACGACCATACTCTGCCAGAACCAACAAGACACTGCGACTTCTGCTCACCTTGCCTCCAGGGGCGGGATTTCCAAAGTTGGGAACAAGGCTGGGAAACTCCTGTATTGGCTAGCGAACCGAGACATGGCCCTCCATCTGATCTCGTCCATTGTTATGGGGATGGGTTGAAAGCGCAGGAGTGTGCCTGTTATTATTACAGACTCTATGCTGACCGCTTAATGGCGGAACCTGAGTGCCTCCATCCTATCTGGAAGATCTTATTCTTCCCCGTCTAACTACCAGTGACAGGCAGGTACTGGATGAACCCATTATTGCGGCCAAAAATATTTCAAGCATAGGGGGCTCCCCAGTGGGAAAACACCAGAGGCCATCCCTTCGAAGTTTATAAAAATATGTTACCCTCCTATGCACCAACTTTCCCACGATGTTCGAGGAGGCATTAAAGTTGGGCAAACTCCCATACAACCTCCATGAGCCACAATATCTGTCATCCTTAAACCACAGAAACCTCTTAGGGAATGTAAGTTCTTTAGGCTATCTTTATTCTTATTCCTGGCGAACGGCCTACTAAAGATCGTTACGTCCCTTGTTCACCCAGTCCAAAAGGGTTTTTTGCCTGATTGTGGCACTTGACACTACCTTTGCAGGGTACATAACACGATCGCTCTCTCAAGGGTAAAGCAAAGCATCAAGCCCTCTTCTCAATTGATTTATAAAAAGCCTAGACTTTCTTGTTTCATCTGTATGAGCAGATGAACTTCTGCCCTACTTTTTACCCGTGGGTGCGAAGTCTCTACTCGAACCCCTAGGCAAGAGTCCTGGTCAACATGGTGACCTTCCCCACCATCCCCATTGGATGAGGTACCCGTCACTGGTGCACTCTCTTATTCCTTTTATGTGCACTTACTATTGAACCCTAAGCAGAATGGATCCGGCAGGACACACAACTGTGCGGCTTCCGATGGCCTGATGACCATGAGGATTGAGTCTCACTCTATGCGGATTTCCATTGTCCATGGAGCATTTCCATTACCTGGGAATACTTATCACCCTATAACAACAAGCAGGGGATCTCAACATCACACCTCTTGTCACTAAAGCCAGGAGGGACATGGCCCATTGAGTCACTCTTCCCATTAGCGTGGGCGGCAGAGGCGCACTATTCAAAATGATCTCCTTTCTGAGATTTCGCTACACCCTACAGAACTATCCCCACCCTATCCCCCCTTCCTTCTTCTACACACTGCAAGCTGAGGTAGCACATTTAATTTACGCTGGAGGCCTCCCACATAGCTCCTTCCGCAAATGTGTGTTGCAACCCTTCGAGGGCGGATTGGGGTTCTCCAATCTCCAAATATATTATTGGGCCAGCCACCTTCTCCCTATCATCGACTGGTTCTTCGCTGATTGGCAGTATACCAACATCGTGGCGGACAATCTGGAGTTGAACCGGTGCGGTACACTTAATCTACTCTATGGCCGCACAGTTCCTACATTCCTTCCCCTGGCCATTTGCTTGCCCCTTTTGTCCTGTTACCAGCCAATGAGGTGGGTTAGATGGCATGTGGTCCCGACAGCAATGACACCACTCTGGCTGCCGTGGAGTGATTTAAGGCATGGGACTCTATTGGGATTACAATACTGGGGGACATGTGTCAGGGCACGGCCATGTGAACTCTTCAGCACCTCGTCACCACCTTCACAATGCATAAATCACAAGTCTATCGCTTCCTGCAGATGCAACATGCCCTCGAGGCCTATCTAGACCCCTTAAAGCCTCTCCCTCAATTTAATCCCCTTGAGGCACACCTTGTTGAGACAGGCGTGTCCCACCATTATCGCACAACTCTGGACCTAATGACTACTCTCAAGGAGCGCTGGGAGGGAGACATGGGCCCTTTGGACAACAAGGACTGGGCTGAGGCAAAAATGGTCCCTAGATCCCTGAAGATATTGATAGGGCTCTGCCTCTTCCAATTAAAATATTGACACCGTATCTATTACGGCCCCTCACTACTACAAGGTATGGGGAGCGGGACATCTTCACACTGTTGCTGGTTCTGACATCCATTGGGGTCCTTTTTTCAAGTGGTATGAGACTGTCATCTCATCCAAACTTACTAGGCGCGCATTGCACTACCTTTTCTCATGTAATACACAGAAGAGTTCCCCTGGACCCGAAGTTGATTCTATAGGGTCTCCTGAACACCTGGTGGGGGGAGCCGCGGGGACTTCTGGTCGGAGTGGGCTTTATTATTGCAAAAAGAGACATTTCTCAGTACTGGTGATCTCAACGAGCTCTGCCTTTTCTTGAACGGATAAGGGGGATTGACTTGGCTGCTGTGGCAGAGAAATACATTTATAAATCCAGGGGGTGCCTTTAAAAGCATGATAGGATATGGGCAAACTGGTTGTCCTACTCAGAATCGCTTATATCTGTGGAATGACCTTCATAATGTATATCCTTCCCTTACTGCTTATTGTGAATTTTCAAGAACATATCCAATGAAGCTTTTTTATTGTTATTGTATGTTGATTTTCTTTTCTTGATTCTTCTGTTCTTTAAAACTAATAAACAGATTTATAAAAAAAACAAATTAAAAAACACACAAATGCCCAAGTGCTACGTAAAACAGCCACAAGCGCTCTAGTCTTACACGATTTTGCTTTGCTCCAGTGATTTGGATTTTTGTGCTGTCTTTAATTATGCCACAAGGCATAATTAATGCAACTTAGCTTAACAAATTTAATGCAAATGAGAGAAATTAGGTGAGATTACCCCGGTGTTAAAAAGATTTAGCTCAGGTGTATTAACTTATCAGTATCTCCACCAGCTGCATTGCCTAATTAAGCAGTCCTGTGAGCAAAAATTTGAAAAAGGCAGAGGTGTATGGATTTATACCCAATGTGGGAGATGCTTAGAATGCTGTGGAAGGATGTTAGGGATTGAGAGAGATCAATATTATCTCTGATGGGAACACCACATCCTTCTGTGCCGCATAATGATTAAAAATTATTTGGATAACAAATGGGGAGCCAAGGCCCGTGCAGGTAAGAGGGGTGGGGATGGGCTGGGGGAGGGGGGAAATCAACATACGACTACGAGGGACAATTAAATAAATAATTAATTTTCCCTCGTCGTCATCTGTCGAAATCGCCGCCACCTGGCCCCACCGCTCTTAACTGCATAGGCCTGGGCTGCAAATGGGTCTATTTCCTGACAGGCTGGTGGCTCTGTAAGTCTTATTAGACTGAAGCTCTGTCTGTCACATGTGGAGGATGGAGCAGTCTCTGCCACAGCTCCATGCTGGGTACTCTAGAAGCAGTCACCAATAGCCTGTTCTTAACTCCATGATCATCAATTATCATCAAGATCCCCATCCACTGCTTCAAAATGGTAAAATACTAAATTATTGAACAAAATGCCCTTGTGCAAAAATATTGTGACCTGCATATCGACTACAATATGTGTGTGAATGTAAAACCATACAGTTAAGTATATGCTTGCTCTATTTAATTTCACATCCATGTAAAACATTACAGTGAATAATTAATGAGGACATAATTGTTTAAAGTTCGATTATGACTTTGATTCCATGTGAGGGTAATTTTCATGTGGCAACAAACGTATCTGGATGTGCATTTAAAGACAGCAAATCTACATTTAGCTATACATACCTGCCTTCATGATTTATTGGTAATAGATATGTAGGTCATGACGTTTTTTACATCTATGTTTTTGCTTTTGATGTTCTCAAACACACGCATGCAACTTTCTAATAGCAACTCACCACAAGAATCTTCGCAAATTATGTTCATTCCAACTTAACAGCAACAGCTCCAAACATCAACCAGTGACAAAAATGTGAATCTTTGTTTTGTTCACTGAGATAGAATGAACCGAGTAGCACATGAAGTAAGTCATGCCACATTCAGTCAGTCTAAAAGCAGACTCATTGGGGCATATTAACAAGATGTGCGTTAATAAACGCACATCACACATTTCACTATCGCCGGAATTTTTTGCCGTGTTAGCGCGTTATTATCAACGCGCAACACGTAGGCGATAGTAAATCCTGCAATAGCCGGCGATAGTGAACATTAGCGCGTGAAAACAAGCGTTGTTTTCACGCGCTAATGTGTGCCTTGATAATATGGGGAGGTGGATTCAGCTTTATGATCCACACCCCCATGTTAACAATGCCTAACGCCTGGTCAGAGCAGGCGTTGGGAGACCTGCGATAAAATAGTTTATCGCAGGTCTTTTCCTCCCAACGCCTGCCTTGGTGATAGGGTGTTCCCACCTCCAACCACATTTTACATGTGGTTGAACGTGGGAACGCCCACTTTGCATGTCATTAGCGATATTTCTCGCTGTCATGCAAAGTGGGCGTGAGGCAGGCGTTGCAATGCCCTTGTTAATAGGGCGCAGGAAGTATCGCCGCTTTCTCGGCGAATTGTGCCGAGAAAGCGGCGATACTTCAGCTTGTTAATATGCCCCATTGTTTTCAATCTAATTGTAAAGAAATAATGGCTCATGATTTAATCAATATGGTGCCAAATCTACTACGAATTTTTAATGTCGCAAATGGTCCAATCTAGAGATTTTGACCATCAGAGTGGTTATTGCTATGTACTAATCCCATTTTAGGATTGTAGAAGATTTTACGACTCCTAAAATGGGATCTCCGAATAAAAAACAATTTTCATATCTAGATTGGGGGCGTTGTAAGTGTACCCAAACATGTCATATGTGTTAATGTTTAGCAACGAAAATACGGTTGCACACATTGAAATTTTACTGGTGCCCAAGTTGGGGTGATAACCCTATCCACAAAAGGGAAGGGTTCCCTTTAGTAACACCGTCCCTTTATGAATTTCAAAAAGAAAGTTTGTGGGGAAGTAGGCAGTGATCCACCTCGTGACCAGTATCAATGCTCAAAGGTACAAAAAAACTAACTTTTCTTTTTGAAGGCAGAACCCTTTCCATTAAGGAACATGGGCAATTTTTTTTTTTAAAAAGCTTACTTTATTGAACAGCAATGACCGACTTCGTGGACTGCTAACCTCAACGGACCACCATCCCAGTAATGGCCAACAATCTCAGTGATCCACAATTTGTGACATAACTCATGAATATTAGTATTGCATAGCACTCCAAATCTGAACATTCCAAACCAACCTATTTGTTCTTAGGTAGGTCCCCAAAAATATTTAGTAGTCGTAAAAATGCTAGTCAAAAATGTAAAGAAAAGTATAGTCGGTAACAGTAAATGATAGGTGTGTATTAGTTGACAGAGCACAACCCAAACATAGTTACACAACTGATTCAAGTAAGTCACAGTGTTGCTCTGTCAACTAATGTGTTATTGTGTATATATGGAGGGCATCCTGCATATAGAGTAGCACTGCAGATGGCACAGTGCTAGACATTGAGCACGCTGGAGAATATCCAGGTTACTATATTACTTTGAGGCAAACAAATACAGAGGGGCTGGCTAGTGCAAACTACTGCCATCAATTATCTTCCTACAATGATAGGTGTATGTTGACATTCCTGAACAAGATGAAGAGGTCAGAAAATACAGAAAGGTTCTTAAGAAAGAAGTCGATGTCTTAAAAAAAGACTTGTATTAAACTTTTTTAATTCTTTATTCTTTCAATGATTTCAAAGATTTCAAATATTATGTGTGTCAGAATTATGTTTATAATCCTGTTCTAATCTTAAATAACATTGTGCTGGTTGGACATGTGCTTTGAGGCCTACAAGAAACTACATTGATAGTTGATTAATTCTTTAAATAGGGAGTAAACTATGTAGGAGTTGTAGGATAGTTTCTCGGTTATTTAATATACAAGTGAAAGACTAGAATTCTTATCTTGCCGAGTCCACAGGAGTGAAAGCATTTTTGGGTGGGGTGATTTGCTTATTTTTTGTGCTCGCTGCTAAAGACATATAAAACAGGACCCTGAATGATAAAACCATTTTTTTATATGTATTTAAAAAAAAATGTATACTCCATTTCTAACCATCTTTCTATTTGCAGCATTGCATTGGCGGGGGAGGTTATTTCCCAGGTGCTGATCTGAAGCAGTGTGGCGACTTTCCTGCCTTTGACTCGGATGGGCTTGGAAATCAGACAGGATGGAGTGTCAGCCAGACGATGGCAGAGGCAACTGTGATGCTGTTATATCGTTGATTTATGTCATCACAGTGGTGGAATCAATAGCGACTAATACAATTTACTGAAGACCACACTGTACAAAGTACAAATCACTGTAAATAACTACACCCATAAATGTTTTCTTTTATTTTCTCTATGTGTGTTTGTTCCTTACAAATCTAACTCTCTTTTTAGCATTCTGCATTTAGCTTTGATTTGAAAAATAAAATAGAATTCACTGTCATTGATGTAAATTAATTCATTTATTTTATATTAACAACCCTTAATCGATCGGTTTGATGAATCTATCACATATCAAATAGAGTTCAACTTCATAAATCTGGATACGGGATGAGAAACTATTGATTTGATGCAACTTGTTTACCCAGGACACAATAAGCTATCTTGTAGTAGGATTGTTAGAAATTGGGTTTCTAGGTGCACCCGGAGGTATGCACCCCGTCCAAGCAGGAACTACAATCCTAGTCAGGGTAAGTCAGATATACACCCTACATTAACCTGTGCTCTCCCTCCGGTAGCTTGGCACAGAACAGTCAGGCTTAACTTAAGAAGCAATGTGCAATACTTTGAATAATAAAACAGACAAAAAAATATCAATTAGATAGAAACATGAGGCCTAATGTAATGAACAAAACAAGAACAACACAACAAAATTCCAACCGTAGTAGAACCGGAGTTATGAATTTAAAAAAAATATAATGATCTGTAGGGCTCAAAAGCAAAAAAGCGCCAACCGGGGCTATCTGGTACCCTCTAGACCAGGTCAAAACCAAAAGTTCAGGCCAACTACGATGGAGCACAGGTCGTATACAGAGACCAGTTTTAGCCCACTGCAAGGTGACTTGTTTGCGTCGACATTGAGGGTGCTGCAAGGAGCAGAGGAGGCAATGCATTGTCGCGGATCCTTAGGCTGAAGTTGATTCGGCGACTCTGAGTCACGTAAAGTCAGAGATACATCGGAGAAGGAGGTGATGCGGTGTGCCGTCGGCGATGTACTTGATCCTCACATCAGTGGCAATGCGTCAGCATCGATGGAGGTGCACTGGTTACGAGCGGCGCAACAGCGTAGATGTGTGGATTTTTGCTGGAGCAGCACTTTATACCCACTTCAAAGGGCCAGGACTAATTTGGCAAAACTTGGCAGGGCAAGAATAACAGATATCAGAGTCCACGTGCTGTAGCAGGATGATATGGAAGTATTTGATGTCCCTGAGACTTCAAACAGGAGGCAGACCAGCAAGCCTTTGGAGTCACTTTGGTTCTGGGGTGGAGAGATGCAGGTCCAGTCTTTCTCGCTCCCAGGCAAGAGGACAGCAGGCAGCAGGTCAGCACAGCAAAGTAGGAGTCAAGCAGAATAATAGTCTTGTAGAGTTGCAGTGCTTGTAGCAGCACAGCAGTCCTTCTTTCTGGCAGAGTAGCCACAGGTCCAGAAGTGTACTGAGTTGGTGGTGTCAGATTATCAGTACTTATACCAAGTTGCACTTTTGAAGTGGGGGAGACTTCAAAGAGAGGCCTTTGAAGAGCACAGATTCCCTTTCCTACATGTCCTGGCTCCAGACTCCCTACAGGGCAGTATGCAGCCCTTTGTATGGGGACAGGATAAAGACTATTCAGGAGTAAGTGTCAGCTCCTCCCTCCCATCCTGCCCAGGATAGCCCTTCAGAATGTGCATGGTCCATCAGTCACACCTAAGCTCCCTTTGTGTCTGGCTGTCTGTAGGGAATGCACAACCCCCACCTCTCATGCACACTGACATGTATTCAGAGACATGCAGAAGGCACTTAATGGCTAAAGTAAGAACATGCCAACTTTCTAAAAGTGACATTTTCAGAATTAGAATTTAAAATCTGACTTCACCATAAGTTGTGATTTTAAATTGTGATTTTTGGGAAACCAAAACTTGGGGGTCCCATATCCTCCCATTTGGAAATGACACTTATAGAATGTAATAAGATAATCCCAATGTTATCCTATGAGAGATTTAGACCTCACATTAGGGTAAAACTGATGTAAGCATTTTTTACTACCAGGACATGTAAAACTTAAAAGTGCATGTCCTAGTTTTTAAGTGTACTGCACCTGGCTCTTGGGCTGTTCAGGGCCTACTTTATGGGTGGCGTATATGTATTAAAAAGGATGGGTTGGTCCTGACAAGAGGACTAACTTGCCAGGTTGACATGACAGTTTAAAACGGCATACCCAGGCTCCGCAATGGAAGGCCTGAGACATATTTAAAGGGCTACCTAAGTGGGTGACTTAATCAGTGCTGCAGCCCCAGAAACAGCATTTAATTTACAGGCCATGGGCACATGTTGTGTACTTTACTAGGGACTGATAAGTAAATTAAATATACCAATTGTGGATAAGTTAATGTTACCATGTTTTAAGTAGCAATCACATGCACTTTATAACTGGTTAGCAGTGGTAAAGTACCCAGAGTCCAAAAGTCAGTAAAAACAATGCCAGCTAAAACAGAAGGTCTGAAGGCACAAAGTCAGGGGAAACCATACCAAGGATGCCAGGTATTACAAGGGTCT
The DNA here is from genome assembly GCF_964261635.1 of Lissotriton helveticus. Classification (NCBI taxonomy): domain Eukaryota; kingdom Metazoa; phylum Chordata; class Amphibia; order Caudata; family Salamandridae; genus Lissotriton; species Lissotriton helveticus. The sequence continues at coordinate 744,457,324 of NC_136073.1, forward strand.
TGACATTACACTTCCAAATAAACAGCACTTCACCCTATAGTTTAGAAAAATGCACCTGTCCAACGGACTACTGCCTGCTCCTGAAAAATGAAACTAAAACAAATCTTTTTTTTCAACACATCCTGTGTGCCTTCAACCCCTTCCATGCTCATGACGAGCTCAGCTCGTCATGCAGTACACTGCTCGTGTGCTCATGACGAGCTAAGCTCATCATGAACAATGGGAAATCTGGAGTAACAGCACTCAGGGGGAATTGCCTTAGCTTTAATGTGGTTAAAGGAAAATAGATTGCATGTAAAAAAAAGGAAAACAAAAGATTGCTCTATTGAAAAGCAATCATAGACATGCTTTATTGAAAAGCAATCATAGACATGGTGGTCTGTTGACCCCAGCAGGCCACTATGCCTGTGATGGCTATCATTCCTAATGGTCTACAAACTGCAACCTACCTCAATAATATTCATGAGGTAGGTCAATGTGCGACCCATTAAGATACGATAATTATAAGTTTTATATTTTCTTACATTAGGAATTGTGAGTTCCTAATTGTGAATAGCTAAGAATCGCAATTTGAAGATTGCAATTCCTACTTTTTGTAGATCTGGCCCCCAAGTGACTGAATTCAACCTATTATCTAATAATTATATTTACCTAATCAATCTTCATTACAAAAGAGGGATAGCTGTTGTAAAACCAGTTCATGGGGATTGTATCCAATCTTTGCTTTTGGCAGGGCTCAATCTCAAAACATTCTAAAATCTTTGGTGTTTCAAACGTTGTGCACTGTTTTCTTTTATAGGTTCATTGACTTTTTTTTTTAGAAAGAGACACAAAGTATTCTGTACAGCACACAAACCTGCCTACACACTGTGGATGATATGTAAAGAACTATGCAGTTCCATTTCTCTGACAAAAAATGATACCTTCAAAACTCCATTAAACCATATTACATTCACACAAGAATTAGTTTGTCTATTTTACCTAGTATTTAGAAAGTGTGTGTGTGTGTTTGTGTTTATTTGTGTGTGTGTGTCTGTCTCTGGAAGGATGTTTAACACTCGTCGGCATATATTGTTATGCTGGGTCAACTTGTATGGCGCAATGTATTACCCATGAGCGCAACTTGGCACATGCTTCACTCATCAACTCCTTCGGCACTTCAATCACTCCAGCACGATTCAGGTATTTTCACTGCCCATAATGCCTACAATGCTTTCAAGAAGCACACCACCATGGGGCAGCTTCAGTGGTTTAGTTTTACCTTGAACACTCCCTTGTGGATGTATTCATGTGATTCTTTTTTTTTACTGCATTGTTGTTTGCCCTTTCTTCTACACTACTTGTGGGTCTAAAACTCCTTTAATCCCATACCCACAGTCGTTAAAGGGGGATTCTGTCTTGCTTTTATAATGGTTCTTTGTTCTGAGTAGACCCATGACTTTACATTTTCAGTACATCCACAGTAGATATTCGCCTGGAGAACTGTGTGTAGGTAACAATAAAACAGCATTAAGTACAACCTACAAGCAGTATGGCCATCCACGGATAATTGCACTCGTGTGGATGGTAAGGTAGAAAGAGCCTTACTTTCACCATGCTAAGATGGCCGCCACGTTCCCTATGATTCACATTCAATCCTGATACCTGAAAGTACACTCTGCCCACGCATGCGCAGTCGGTCTAGCCTTGTGACCATGCCCTTCCCGCCCGGTTGCCGAGGCGGAGCTGCGGACAGCTTATAATCCTCACACTTCAGAACTCCCATGGCCAGCTGTTCCGCGCTACCGAGTGAGCGCCTCGCGTGCGGGTAGGTTCGCAAGCCTTGGGCTGCACTGACATCAGGTAAGAGCTGTGCTTGCACTTTACCCCACGGGGGCCCACTGATGTCGTTGACTCTGGCCGCCCACACCTTCAGTGCGGGGTCCATGATGTCCGGCTTTCCTCCCGAGCCTACACTCCGGCCGCGCTGGCCCCTTCTTAGCTTGGCGGGGGATCGTGCGGCCCCGGTGGGGCTGTACACCAGGGCTTTCTTACTTGTGTTCCAATATGTTTACAGACCGAATGTTCCTGGTTTCTGCCCCTCACGATCATGACCTGGGGTTTTGGAGGCTTTGGTACGCTGATCTTTTTAGACACTTGTGCCATGACAAAGTGCTCATGGTTTCAACATGCCTACACTATGGGGCCGCACTGCACGCCACCCTGACAACGGGGGGGTCTGGTGGGCTGGGTCTGGCTTGGGGGGTTCCGGATGTCGGGCCCCGGTGCTGGCGGTTGTCCTGCCTGACCTCCTGATATCGTGGTGCTCCTATAGCCATTTCCTTCTCACTGGTCTCCTCAGTCCACCCCTACAACCTCTACCTTGAATCGGTGTGTATATTTATTGTTTCTCCCCACGGTATTATACCTTTTTGTGCTGCCCCACGGGAACAGACTGCGAGGCCCTTTAGGGACTACTTTAGGGTAAGCATCAGCCTACGCCTTCATTCGTGTGTGTTGTCTCCATCGTCAGTATTTATACCTTAACGTGCAAAGGCCTTGCCTTTTGTTTGGGCCTTTGTTTTTAACATTCCTTGGAGTGTGCATATTCCTTAAGAGATTTAAGGGTTACCTATGACTGGATGAGGTGATGGTGCCATTATTCATCAAGCGGCTTGTTCTCTCATATCTTTTCTAGGTCAACCCCTCATGGCAGAACCACTTGGCCTGCACCCTTACAGACCCAGAGAGGTTGTATTGATCTTTTATCTTCACTTTTGGTTTTTCACTGTGTAGTACTGTGTACTTGAGGTCCTGAGGAATTGCGATACTAAGCAAGAAACATGTTGACCTAATTAGAGGGTCGAGGTAGTTCCACTGTGCCCCTTACAGCCTCTATCTCCCCTCCCACCTTTTAACCAAGGGAATCAGTCACGCTAATAAAACTCCTTGTGAATTGGTTCACCTTTTTTAATATCACCTTCCCCACATGACTACACCCCCCAATTTCCTCCTCACACGCACACAACCGTTGGCTTGAAATAAAGATCTCCGACAAAGAGCGCCTTTTAGGCGCCCGTCAGGCATTGCAGCGCCAGTCTGGCGAGGAGCAAGAGGCCAATGATGAAGCTTGACATCTAGCTCGCTGGGTGTGTGAGGCCTCTGAGTTCTAAAAAGGGAGCCTTCCGCTCCCTGACTCCACTCTTGTTGGTTTACACACTCCGTCCCCCTTTTCCCTCTCTAGATACTCTCAGGGAACTTTGTACCCTCTGTGTTTCATGTTTGACTGGACATGTACACTGGACCCCGCTAAATATTGTCCTGAACTGGTTCCCCCCATTTGTACTGAATTTCGAGCGTGGGCTGAGCTCCCACGGAACCCCTCTAGGTTACCTACAGTGACAAACCACTGTGTGGACCCGTTTTTTAGAACCCCCCGTGGGTTTCTAGAACAACCTCCTCCCCCTCATTGTTTAGCCTAGGGGATATTGCACCCCCGCCAGGATTGATCCTCTGACCATGGAGGACGTCCCTGGTCTAAGCTTCGATGAAGACGCTATAGCCGAGGCTTTGAGATCGGCTCCTCAACTCCTGGGAGTTGGAGGGGCTACTGCCTCAGGCTCCACTAATGACGATTGGACAACACTTACCGGACTGAAAAAAGAATGGCTCAGAATCACAGTCCATGGGGTTATTATGACTGAATACCTAAGGGCTAATATAGCCCCTCAGGGACTCTTGGTAACTATCATGCCAAGACTCTTTCTTGAAGATGGCCAATTTAAAGGTGATTGGTGCCAGGTGTCATGGAAGTGCACCCAAAGATCTTCTATTTTTAATCGTGAAGACAGCAAAGAGACTTGCAGATGCACTTTTGGTTAAAATCACGGCCTTAGAAACAGCCATTAGAAGCACTCTAACCAAAACTCCCTTCACCACCAAATTGACAGAAATTAACCAAGAAATTTCTGATAACCAAGATTTTCTAATCAAACAAAAAATGACCAAACTCCAGAAGGATGTGGATAAATTTGACAAAGTAAAGGTTTATCCATACCTTAAGGAAGGATACTCCAATAAGAAGAATAGCTACTCCTCTGATGATAATTCAGATAACGGCAGCCGGAGAGGCTCCTCTGGCAGTGACTCTAGTGGTGGCAACCCCACTAATAACACCCGTAACCAGTGACGCCAGAATTTGAACCACGGTTTCAATCAGGGACAGATGTTTCAAGGACCCCCCCAAATGCTACCACCCTGGCAATACCCCTTCTATCCTCAGGGTCCACCTCAGTTTTTTCCTATGAACCCTCCTTTTCACGACAGAGGTTGGGGCAGAGGAAGAGGGCGCAAGCGAGGAGGTCAGAAAGGGGTGCAGTGGCAGGACCAACCACAGCATCGACGTCGGTAGAGACCAGGAGCACAACCAGAGGGAAGAGAGCTTGATAGTCAACCTGTCTACTAGATCCCTCACACCTGTTGAAATCAGAGTCCTGGAAAAAGGGCTAGGCTTCGTACCCACCCCCATCCCTGACAAATTCAATGAAATGTGTGAGGTCAAGCAACTCTTCAGAAAAGTACGCTTACGTTCCTTTTTCAATGACAAACCAGACCAAGAAACAAATGACACAGGGTTGCATAGACCGTCCAGGTTCACGCCAACTGATGGTATGGTCCCACCAGAAGTTCTGGTCTTTGAGAAGGCAGTTCTGAAGTCTCTAGAGGCTAAACCTAATATGAGTAGCTTTAACAACCTTAGTCACGCAGAGAGTATGGCCGTGAAATCACTTGGTAATGACAACACTATCGTCATCAAACAGGCGGATAAAGGGGGAGCCACAGTAATCCAGGACGCCACTGATTACGACACAGAATGCAAACGACAACTGGCCAACACTAACCATTACAGGCCTCTACCTGCAGATCCCACTCCTAGACTGACCACCATGATCACCAGTTTGATTATGGAAGGAGAAGCTAATGAGTGGATCACTAAAAAGGAGGCAGAGTTTTTTTTATTGACCACTGACCCGGTCATTCCCTACTTTTACACCCTACCCAAAATCCACAAGGGAACACCTGTCCCGGGTAGGCCTATTATGTCTGGCATCGGCTCACTTCTTGAACCTCTTTCTAAATTTTGCGACGTATTCTTCCAACCACTGGTAAAGAAAATCCCATCTTATCTACAGGATACCAGGGATGTACTCCGCTTGGTTGATTCCATCAAGGGGGGAGAGAGCGTCGACCTCCTCCTAACGTTGGATGTCGAGGCTCTCTACACCAACATTCCCCAACAGGCCACTTTGGAAGCAGTGGAGGACACTCTCCGGACGGCAGAGTGGTCTTCACCGACACCCATCCCCTTCATCATGGCCTGTGCCAGCATAGCCCTTACTGAGAATTTCTTCCAGTATGGGTCCCAGCTATACCATCAGATCCGGGGGACTTCTATGGGTTCTACCTTCGCCCCCAGCTTAGCCTGCATTTACATGGCCACTTTTGAGGACAATATCATTAGACCAGCCCACAACCCCTTTTCTGAGAATATTATTCTCTGGCGCAGGTATATCGATGATATACTAGTCCTTTGGCGAGGTGACCGGGAGGGTTGTGACGCCTTCTGTACCTGGATCAATCAACAGAACACCTTCCTGAAATTCACAGGAACCATCTCAGACACAACAATACCTTTCTTAGACTTAATCATTAGTCTGGACCAAGAGGGACTGAGTACCACCCTGTTTCGTAAAGAGACGGATAAAAACAGTCTTCTTCTCTACAGTAGTCATCACCCCAAGGCCCTTAGAGATAACCTTCCCTTTGGACAGTTCCTTAGGATACGTAGAAACTGTACCACTAGCTCCAACTACAATAAGGAATCTGTCTTACTTCAACATAAATTGCAGGATAGAGGTTATCCCACTAAACTTATTCGTGACTCACGCAAAAGGGCTCTCAACAATCCCAGGGAGGCACTTCTGGAAACATACCCAAAAGAACGTGACAATTTGATCACCTGTGTGACCTGTTTCACTAAAAATTCAGCCTTCCTTAAAAAGACTGTTAATAAACATTGGGGGTTGCTGAATACAGGGGAGTTAGACATTCCACGTCCCCGCTTTGCCTTTAAGCGCACATCCAACCTCAAAGATGCCCTTATCCACACACGTCCCAAGAAACAAACCTCCATCAGTCAAAATACACTGTGGAATCTACCACCTGTGGTGGGCCATTACCAATGTGGGGGCTGTGTTGTATGTCCTCAGACAATCCAATGTAAAGAAATTAAACTGTCCGACACGTTCACCTGGCACCTGAACATACATGCAAACTGTAACAGCCTTCGTTGCATCTACATGCTCATCTGCCCTTGTGGAAAACAGTATATCGGCATGACAATGAGGCAGGTCAAGCAAAGAATAATGGAACACAAGAGCAACATCCGGTGTTCCAAAACACACACACGCCTCTATGAACATTACCTGCAACACGACCACCATGCAGACAGCATCAAGTGGGTGGTACTTGAATCTCATCCCTCGATCACCCAACAGGCCCTATTTAGGATTGAGCAACGTTGGGTTCACCGCTTGCAGTTAGATACCCTTGGCCTGAATGACTCGGTCCCATGGTCATCCCTGACGAGTTAGATCTATGTCTGCCACTAATGGGTAACTTCTCCATGCCATACCCGCCCCTGTGACGAGTGCTATTCCACATTAGGCACGTATTCTCAGCATCCATTTCTCCTCGAGGGGTATATCAACATAATATCCTTCCTTTTTTTTCCCCCCAGCGCTTGCATGGGTGATGTTTGACACCAATTCAATTCTGGGATAACAGGTCCACAGTGGTCATCCGTTTTCGACCTTGGTTTATACCCTTGTATCACTATTCCCAAATTTGTCCTCCACATGCAACCATCCTGGTATCCATTTAATTATTTGTAACCGTGCTCCCGTTGTGATATCTTTACTTTTGATTAACACGGAGCCTTACTTTCACCATGCTAAGATGGCCGCCACGTTCCCTATGATTCACATTCAATCCTGATACCTGAAAGTACACTCTGCCCACGCATGCGCAGTCGGTCTAGCCTTGTGACCACGCCCTTCCCGCCCGGTTGCCGAGGCGGAGCTGCGGACAGCTTATAATCCTCACACTTCGGAACTCCCATGACCAGCTGTTCCGCGCTACCGAGTGAGCGCCTCGCGTGCGGGTAGGTTCGCAAGCCTTGGCCTGCACTGACATCAGGTAAGAGCTGTGCTTGCACTTTACCCCACGGGGGCCCACTGATGTCGTTGACTCTGGCCACCCACACCTTCAGTGCGGGGTCCATGATGTCCGGCTTTCCTCCCGAGCCTACACTCCGGCCGCGCTGGCCCCTTCTTAGCTTGGCGGGGGATCGTGCGGCCCCGGTGGGGCTGTACACCAGGGCTTTCTTACTTGTGTTCCAATATGTTTACAGACCGAATGTTCCTGGTTTCTGCCCCTCACGATCATGACCTGGGGTTTTGGAGGCTTTGGTACGCTGATCTTTTTAGACACTTGTGCCATGACAAAGTGCTCATGGTTTCAACATGCCTACACTATGGGGCCGCACTGCACGCCACCCTGACGATGGGGGGGTCTGGTGGGCTGGGTCTGGCTTGGGGGGTTCCGGATGTCGGGCCCCGGTGCTGGCGGTTGTCCTGCCTGACCTCCTGATATCGTGGTGCTCCTATAGCCATTTCCTTCTCACTGGTCTCCTCAGTCCACCCCTACAATCTCTACCTTGAATCGGTGTGTATATTTATTGTTTCTCCCCAGGGTATTATACATTTTTGTGCTGCCCCACGGGAACAGACTGCGAGGCCCTTTAGGGACTACTTTAGGGTAAGCATCAGCCTACGCCTTCATTCGTGTGTGTTGTCTCCATCGTCAGTATTTATACCTTAACGTGCAAAGGCCTTGCCTTTTGTTTGGGCCTTTGTTTTTAACATTCCTTGGAGTGTGCATATTCCTTAAGAGATTTAAGGGTTACCTATGACTGGATGAGGTGATGGTGCCATTATTCATCAAGCAGCTTGTTCTCTCATATCTTTTCTAGGTCAACCCCTCATGGCAGAACCACTTGGCCTGCACCCTTACAGACCCAGAGAGGTTGTATTGATCTTTTATCTTCACTTTTGGTTTTTCACTGTGTAGTACTGTGTACTTGAGGTCCTGAGGAATTGCGATACTAAGCAAGAAACATGTTGACCTAATTAGAGGGTCGAGGTAGTTCCACTGTGCCCCTTACAGCCTCTATCTCCCCTCCCACCTTTTAACCAAGGGAATCAGTCACGCTAATAAAAATCCTTGTGAATTGGTTCACCTTTTTTAATATCACCTTCCCCACATGACTACACCCCCCAATTTCCTCCTCACACACACACAACCGTTGACTTGAACTAAAGATCTCCGACAAAGAGCGCCTTTTAGGCGCCCGTCAGGCATTGCAGCGCCAGTCTGACGAGGAGCAAGAGGCCAATGATGAAGCTTGACATCTAGCTCGCTGGGTGTGTGAGGCCTCTGAGTTCTAAAAAGGGAGCCTTCCGCTCCCTGACTCCACTCTTGTTGGTTTACACACTCCTTCCCCCTTTTCCCTCTCTAGATACTCTCGGGGAACTTTGTACCCTCTGTGTTTCAAGGTAGAAAGATCTATCAAATAAAATTCAGCAGAAGCCTGAGTTTGTAGTGCCTTGCTTAATAGAAAAGTATTTTCTGCAGAAGGTGTAGATGCATAGTAATGTCCCTGTAGCACTGTATAAACCTGTGGGAAGCCTTTGCTGCATTGTATTATCAGATTAAAACATGGAACTAGCTTTGTGCCTTAAGTCTTCTGTGTTGGGTATGGTAATAAATATTAGTTACATTACATTGTAAAAACTATTGATCCACTGGGTTGTCCTTTTGTAGTTGCCTTTGGGAAAACACTGTACTTACAACTAATATGTGTGTCTGATTGGCCCAAAAATATTGTGCCTAAATTCACTGGAAAATAGATACATGAAAACTGAAATCATGTTTGAGGGTTCACATCTTAGGGACTGCTGCAAATAAGATTTACAAGTAGACCTTTGATTTGCCAACAGTATTTCTATTTACACTTTACTTCTTGAAGCTATTATAGACTGAGAGCACATCCTTCACTGAATCAAGATTAAAATGGGAGATGGCTCACCAGACCTTGCCTAATATACCTGAAAAGTCCAGTTAGATTAGGGCAGATTCAGGACAGGTTTTAAATCCATATATAAAATAGTCTAACTCTGTTCTATTTTAACTAGCACCTGATTTTTCTGCTAACCAGGATTTATCTACCTGGGTATTTGTGTTTATCAGGAGAAGTCTCCGGAAGATATACATTTGTGAGGAAATGTTTCTTATCTTCATAATGGGTATGTTTCAATTCACAAAAGCCAAGATTCCACCCTCCAACCTGCATTCACAAATATTACTCTGCACAAGAGAATTCCAGCTGTACCAGGGATAGCTCACCCTCCCCTTTGGTCTCATGCATGTCTCTATCATGTCCTATGGGTGCACAGACATAATATCGACTCCAAAATATCGTTTGGACAGAATATCGAGTTTTAAATATCGTTTGGAGAAAATATCGACAGGACAGAATATCGACAGCCAAAATATCGTTTTTAAGGTAAGTGAAGTAATATCGACTGTAAATAATATAGAAAGTGAAAATATCCAAGTATATAATCTAGATAGTAAAAAATATCGTTTTTTAAATAATATGTAATTATTTATAGTGTTTTTATGTTATAATATGTGTGAAAAGTGTCATTTTATGTTATAATCATTTTTAATTAATGATTTTTTTTAATTATTGTGTAATTTTATTCTGTAGCGGGTTGTGGGTTTATAGGGGAATAGGGTGGGAAGTAATTTAATTATAATTAATTAAATATGTAAATGTATTAATTGGTAGTAATAATTAATTAATTGGTAATTAAATAATATATGTTAATTATTTAAAATTTAATTGGTAATTAATTTAATTTAATTTATTAATTGCTAATTATGTAAATTAAAATAATGTATTTCCTGTAGCCGGTTGTGGGTTTATAGGGGAATAGGGTGGGAAGTAATTTAATTATTATTTATTAAATATGTAAATGTATTAATTGGTAGTAATATTTAATTAATTGATAATTAAATAATATTTGTTAATTAATTAAAATGCAATTGGTAATTAATTTAATTTAATTGATTAATTGCTAATTATGTTAAATTAAAGGGGTATTTTTAGGGTTCAGGGTCAGTTTTTAGTTTTTGGGTAAAGGGGTATTTTTAGGGTTCAGGGTCAGTTTTTAGTTTTTGGGTAAAGGGGTATTTTTAGGGTTCAGGTTCAGTTTTTAGTTTTTGGGTAAAGGGGTATTTTTAGGGTTCAGGGTCAGTTTTTAGTTTTTGGGTAAAGGGGTATTTTTAGGGTTCAGGGTCAGTTTTGGGTTTTTGGGTAAAGGGGTATTTTTAGGGTTCAGGGTCAGTTTTTAGTTTTTGGGTAAAGGGGTATTTTTAGGGTTCGGGGTCAGTTTTTAGTTTTTGGGTAAAGGGGTATTTTTAGGGTTCAGGGTCAGTTTTGGGTTTTTGGGTAAAGGGTTTTTTTAGGGTTCAGGGTTAGTTTTGGGTTTTTGGGGTACAGGGGTACAGTGTAAAAATAAAGTAAAATTAAATTTACATTAATTTAATTTAATGAAATTAAATTAAATTAAATTATATTTAAATAATTTTAAATAATTTAAATTAAAAAAATTATTATATACTTACCAATACTTACGTTGTAATGGTAGTGCGTTGTAAAGGTTGCGTTGTAACGTCATATATCCACTGTTGCACTCTTTGCAGTGGGAATAGTAATTTTTACTCTTTTGTATTTGTACGTTAATAATATTGGCTATTATTTAATTAAATTTTGTTACTATATATATATATGTTTTAAGAAATATGATTAAAAAAATATTATTTTTTTACTTTCATTAATTATTTAATTATTAAAAGTTATTTTAAGTATTGTTAATTATATTTTAGTAATTAATTTTTTATATTAATGTAATTAAACATTGTTTTTATTAAAGTCGATATTTTTTACAACTATATTTTTGTAAACGATATTTTGTACTCGATATTTTTGTACTTACCTGTTTAAACATACAAACTCGATATTTTGGTTGTAGATATTTTTTCCTCGATATTTTGGGTAGTCGATATTTTGGTAGTCGATATTATTTCAGTGATCCGTCCTATGCTACCACAGCCATTCAGGTGGGAGAGGTGTGGCGCCGTGGCCAGGGCGACTGACGTTGGAAACTGGGGATCAGGGTTCGATCCCCGGCTCCGGCGGCAGGTTAGCCCAGCACCATGCGACTCTGGGCAATAGCTTGCTTAATCTTCCCGACGGCCCCCAGCGCCTAGAGACCCTAACGGGTGATTGTGCGCTATACAAATGTGGGTTATTAGTGTCATTTTGTTCTTAGATGAAAGCATCTCAATCTGTTGGTCTATCATAGTTGTGTAATCATTTATTCAACAGAAGAGTCAGTCAGTACTGTCTATTCCTTCCATGTAACCCTCTAGATGTGTCTTGTAAACCTGTAATATAAAGTCCCACTGGCTTCAGTGCATATGTATTATGAAGGTCAACAAGTGGGCATAGTGGTAGTGCCCAACGCATGTTTCTGCAGTTTATGGGTATTCCCTGGTCCACTTCGAATGAGTTATCGTGAGGGAAAATAGGTACTGATAGGCATTACTGGTCTGGTAGCTCAGAAGCTTGGCTATCCAATGAGTTATCAATGCACACATACCTCATTAATGGTTCCTGGCATGGGGGTGCAGGTTCCATTTTCTTGAAAGTAGTTTTATGCAACCATGAGCTACCAATTATAGCCTGATCCCTATTCAAGTAACTTCTGCCAAAAACTAGTGATAAAGGTGATAGTTAAAGTGACCATTAATTGTGAAAAGGACGTTTGCAAAGCCGCCTTAAATGAATTTGCCTAGGAGCATGAGAATTAAAATTAACAGACGGATTTGAGTTAAATTTGAATATTATTGAGCTATGGGAATATGTGCGTGGCCCTCCTTACATGAATGGCTAAGGGTATCTTGGGAATACTTCACAGATAGGTAGGTATGTGTCTTTCTTGTGCTTATTGCGGCTGGCTATGTTAGTTGCTGGTGCCAGTTGCAGTCTGGGTAGAGTGGTGCAAGTGCTGAATTAATTGAGGGAGACTGGCCTGATAGCGTGCCTAGGCAGGGCCGCATATGGCAGGAGTGTGATTGGTTGGGCAGGTGAAGGTTAGTGACTGAAACCTTTATGACAGAAAGAAGTTCTATCTAGGTCAATTGGGTCAGAGGTCAGACCTCTGTGGGAAAGAAAGGGCCTTTGCAGAAGCACTTCCTAGGTACTCGCTTGGAGATGATCAGCAATTCAGGAACTAACGATAGCCTCTGACCTAAAGCAGTAGTGGAAAGAATGGCAGAGATACTCTAAACTGGTAACTCCCATCACCTTCCTCAACAGACATAGCATCTCAAGAAGTGAACCTTGAGTTGAGGCACTTGACATTGTATTCTCTTTTCCCTTGATGTAATGTTCTTAGAATGCATCTTTTAGGTCTAGCTTGTGTCTGCTCGCAGTATTACATGCAAGCATTGCATGTTTTGCAGCATTACCAGTACTTTACCAGATCTTTACCAAACTGGATCCAGCATCAATCAAATCTTCAACATGACCGCAAAACCTCAATTAATGAATCAGCATATGTAGGCTGTTCTTTGATAGTCCTGGAGGATGAAAGCCAATCCTAGCCCTTGGTCTGTCTCTTCAGCGAATAGAATAATATAATCCCTATGAAAAGTTTTGTCTAGAGCTGTGGAAGTGTATATTCTCCATAACCACCACGCAGCCTCGTTCAGTTCCTGTCTTAAGGCAACAACAAGCATTCAAACTGCAGCGAAGAGAAGAGGTTGTGAAGGATGACTTTGACGGATGTTGAAGAGAAGCTGGTCCACAGTTTTCGGGATTTCTACCAGCTACCCCCTTCAAGCACCACTCACCCACACTTGCCAGTTGTGTCTTCATTATACCTGTGTGCCCTACCAGGGTACCAGCAGTCACGCGGCTTCATTATCTGTGCCTCTCTACAAGTTGGGAACACAGATCCAATTAACAGCAGGGTTACAGCTACTTAACCTCCTGCAAGGAACTATTGGAACCACAATGGATATTCAACACATACTCTTTGATCTAGGCCCTGGAGCCTGAGATGAGCAGGCCTCAAGACTCTGGGTTACAGCTAGGTTGTTTTGCTAAGAAGAAAGAAAACCAAACTTGTAGACTGTTGTGTATTGTTGCAAGTATTTTTGAAGGATGCACAGACGTTGAGTTGTTTTGTAATCTTGAAGCCATCCATGGGCCTTGCCCAGCCAGTTTATCGACAAATACCCACAAAAGTACCTCGGATACTGAGTAGCAGAGCCCATTCAGGAGTTGAAGGGAGCATGGGAAACCCGCGGGTTACCTAGACTCCGGCATGAGGGTTGTGTTGGGGTTGAGGTTATTTGCCTGTGATGCCCCAGGGTCAGTCCTACTATGTCTCTGCAAACCATGCTAAGTGTAAGTGCTTCATCACTTCACTTTCATTGGTAGTAATGGGAACAGTCTCTGCTTACTCAGGAAGGTAGTGTTGGGGCTCAGTGCTCAACAATTACTTGGCAGCACCATCACTGAAAATCCCCAAAATGCAAGCCAGAACTGGATACTACAATTAAATATGGTCCCAACACCATTTAATGTCCTGGGCGCTGTTATGGAGGACTGCACCTCTATCCGCTTTCCCCTCTGATTCCCCATTTTGCTGTCTAGGCAGTTCTACTCCCTTCGCGAATGGGTTGTAGCATGATTATAGCTTATGTGCAGTGAAGGTCTTGAAATTCCCCTTTCCCTTAATGCACTTGTTATGGTATATCAGGTTAGCAATATGTGGCTAAATAGACACTATTTGCATTTACACTGTGTATTTGCGTTATGCAACCCACTGAGTTATCCTCGCAGCATGTAAGCTTTAGTTAGCTTGCGTGACTCCATTTTGTATTTCGCAATCCACATTAGACTGTGACTGAATGTGTATGTACTACTTGCATCAGCAGAAAGCTGCTGGGCTGTATTTTCCCCTAAGGTTGGGCCTCGCTGTGAGGTACTGGGTTTTTCGGAACCGGTATCAAACCGGTAACCCAGTGGTGCCAGGGTACACCCAAAGACCTCGGGTTCTTTCCTGATTCAGACCACAGAAACTCAGAGTCTTCTAGGTGAAGTCAAGGATCGATTTTATTGGCTGCAACCAAGGTAACAAGCGTCTTAGAAGTACAACACACGGGATGTATATTCTCAGGAGACTGCTCAAACTTACAAAGTCAGGCTTCTCTTTTTATACAAAATATTGTGCTTTAGGCAAACATTTTTCGAATTTACAGTACACTATTCACATTCTTTGTTACAAAGGAAAAGCAGAGTCATGATGACATGTCCATATTTCACTTCGTCCAGCCCACAACAAATCACCCGGCAAGGCCCAACATTTCATCAGATATCGGTGGACCCCCAATAAAAATGGGCACCTCCCCATCATAAAGCAAGTGAGAGAGAAAAGAGCAGGGACAGGTGTGAGCAAGATTCGGCAGGGTGTGTGCGATGAAATGGGTTTATGGCCTGTTGTGCCTTGATGCTATCTTATTCGGCCACTGGGAGAGGAACTGACCAAACAGGTTCGGCCTGGGGCAATGGTTTCAACCTGCCCAGGTCAGAGAAAAGTCAATTAAGGTGTACGTGTCCTTTTGAATTGAATTTAGCTGTATCATAAGCCTATGTAAAGGGCAACTCACAAAATGGCTGCCGTACACAAAATGGAAGCCAAGGGTTCAAGATGAAAATGACGATTTCGAGGTGAAATCGTCACTGGAATATGACGAAAATGCTTGTACATAGTGTACTAGCCATTTTCGGTCTTTTGATACTAAATTCGTCATGTTACGACGAAGTTTTATTCTCGAGTCCAGAATTTTCAGAACCACAAACCCTCCTTTTGCCCTTACATAGGCAATTTACCCTAATCTCATGCTAATCTGAGTCCAGGTCTATATTCCTAAAGTCATTGAGATGTTGCTGCAACATCATTCTAGTACTTAGCTCGTCTCTTGATACAGGTTTCCTTACACTTGATGCAGCACAGAGGCCACATATTGCAGGAGCACACTGCACGCACAGACAGAACAGGAAAAGAATGGCTAGGGCCATCCCAATGACCATCAGGATTTTCCATTCCCAGGCGGATATCAGTTCCCAGAACCATCCCATTAAAGACCAATCTCCTTTATCCACATGAATAGATTCGGAAATCTTATGCAGTTTAGAGATGGCCTGGTACACTGCTGGAGCGTTATCTGGGATGAAAACACAGCAACTCGATTGGATCAATCTACATACCCCACCTCGGTCTGCAAGTATGACATCTAATGCGACCCTGTTCTGAAGGGTCATAAGACGATCCGACTGGAGCTCAGCAGTCAAGTTACTAAGGGCACCAGCAGTTTCAATCACGGTGGATTCAACCACCCTTGTCAATTGCCTTATGTTCCTGCTGTTAGCCATCGGTCCCCAGAACGGCAGAAAACCCTTTACGAAGTCCCCAAATTCTTGCCCTGCAGTGTCTTCTTGACTCAAGGCACCTCTAACTATCCTTGTCTTGTGGTAATCTGCCGCTGCTGTGTAGGTGGGAGGCAACAGGAACGAAACAAAACATGAGCCCGAAAAGTCAGGGGGCAACCATGTATAGGCTCTATCATGGCAGATGAAATAGGTACCCTTAGCTGCTAAAAACGAAGGGGAAGTCTGGGCTGAAAAAACATACGTTTTAGTGCAGATACTCTTCCCTAACTGAGCTCTAGGATTCGTGCCATTACCTTGCAGACACAGATGACCCTGATGGGGTACAATCCAAATCGGGGAAGATCTCTTAGCTTGCTGTTTCTCACTCAGAGTAGCTCCATATCCGGTTATGTTCCATCCTATGTATACTAGTGTCTCATCTCTCGGGATAGTCTCATAAGAAATACCTTCCTTAATCATGTCTACTATACCCTTAACTAGAGCACTATTTTTAGGATTGTCTGTTACAGAACGTAGGGGGTAGATTTCGTGTGCATATATGAACATTGTTCTGTATGCCCACACAGAACCATTGTGACTGAATGGCAGGACCAGATAAGGAATACCTTTATCCGTTGTGTGAGGCATAAGACCACACACCCAACAGTTAGTTGTGTTCATTACAAGTTGGTGTTGGTGCAAGAGCTGAACAAAGGAGTTAATAATAAACTCTAATCTCCTAGCTGATTCGTGTTCAGGAAGGGGTTGAAAAGAGTGTGGGGAAACAGTAGAAGGAGGAGGTATAGGCGATGTAGTGGGTGCAAATGTTACTCGAAAAGAGAATAACACATAACTTATTAAAAATATCATCACACTGAATAACATGAAAATGCACAATATCAAAAAACTTTTCTTTGTCATTATATTACAAATCTTGTGTTTAAAGTTCATTTCCTTGGCAGGTCTCTCTATCTCGAGAAACTCCATCCTCTCTAAAGTGCTGCCCGCGATGGGAGGTTGATTCTGCTAAGGAATGCTTCTGTCAGTCCAGTTATTAATGAACTCCAATCTCCTATTGGATTCATGGTCAGGAAGAGGGTGGAAAGAGTGAGAGGAAACAGTAGGAGGAGGTATGGGTGATGTAGTGGGTGCAAATGTTACACGAAAAGAGAATAAAGCGTAACTTATTAAAAATATCATCATACTGAATAACATACAAATGCACAATATTAAAAAGCTTTTCTTTGTCACCACTTTACATAATTTGCGTTTAAAGTTCGTTGGTTTGGCAGGTCTCTCCATCTCGGAAAACTCCATCCTCTCTAAAGTGCTGCCCGCGACGGCAGGTTGATTCTGCTAAAGAATGCTTCTGTAAGTCTAGGGCAACTCCCTTGGACCAACCAGAACTGCCGACCTAACGTCGTCAGCTGCACCCCAAAGACTTTGGGCAATCGCGGCCCTAGCAGCGGAACCCGGATGGCGGTTCGAAAAACAAAAATAAGCAAGTTTCTCAGATGGGAGAGCTGCACTTTCAAAAATAGTACTTGGAAGGAAAAATAATTATGTTTATTTGTCCATAGGTCTCGGCCTCAAATTATACCGTTGTTTTCCTGGTATAGTGTTATCTTGGAACAAGAGTTCAGGTTCTGTAGTGTCCAATGGAATTGACGGTGATACAGCTGGTTGCAAAAGTTTATCGCTCTCTTGTTCAGTAAGTGTTCCTTTTACTCGTGCATCACTGAAGGGCAGAAAACGTGGCACGGTTTCAGTTTCTGAGTCGGCGACACCCTTCTGGACCCACTGGTCATATGGCAGAGGCAGAGGGATCCGTTTGCAATGGATCCCGTGGATCCAGTTCGCCTTCCCCTCCACTCGAACTGCTGATCTTGTGGAAAGAAGGACGAGGTGCGGTCCGGTCCACCTGGGCTGGTCGTTTTTGGTTCTCTGGAAGTTCTTGACGAGGACCCAGGAACCAGGGTCGATTGCGTGACCTGGAGTCTCGGAGACCGGAGGCAGGGTGTCGTGAACCTGTTGATGCAAAACACGCAATTTAGCCGTCAATTCATACAGATAATCAAGCAAAACAGGGTGTTCCAGTTCGCTGAACTTAGTGGGCCTTGGCACTCCCCATATGTTGGCCGGGCGGCCAAAGACAATTTCATAGGGACTAAGTTTCACTCGTGAATGCACAGTCATTCTGGTTGATAGGAGTGCTAACGGTAGAGCATCAGGCCATTTAAGACCTGTGCTCGCTTGGATTTTGGCCAGTTTTAACTTAAGCGTGCCATTATAACATTCTACTAATCCAGCTGATTGGGGGTGATTTGCAGCGTGGAACCTTTGTTGAATGCCTAGCCCTTCACACACTCTCTTCATTACTTGACCCACAAATTCACTCCCATTATCACTCCAGACCATTCTAGGCATTCCAAACCTGGGGAAGAACTCTTTCACAAGGGCTTTAGCTGTGGATAAGACAGTGTTGTCTTTTAGGGGATATGCTTCCACCCATCTTGAGAAGGCACAAACAACAACGAGTACATATTTTAAATTGTTGCACCTCTCCATGTGAATGAAATCTAGCTGCAAAACCTCGAACGGATACGTAGGAGGTGCAAAATGACCAGCTGGAGTTTGGGTTCCCCTACCAGGATTGTGTTTCAGACACACCATGCAATTCTTGACGACATTCTCTGCACACTTGGGAATTCCTGCATTTTGCCATACTGGAGCCAACAACTTACAAATCCCTTTCACACTGATGTGAGCCATTCCATGAGCCATTGTAACCACTGCAAGCACATATGTATCGGGTAACAACCATCTCTGATGCTCTGACAATTCAATCCAACAACCATTTGCATCCATTCTACCCGTACTTTCTCTCCACATGTTCAACTCTTTTTCTGTGGCCTCAGCTTGAATGGACTTCACACTCTCTATCGTGTCTTCACACATTCCAACATCACCAACCCATCTTGCAGGGCCTGCAACATACATTCGGCTCATTACATTCCTTGCAGTCTCTTTCGCGATTTCGTCAGCAAATGCATTTCCACGACCAACATCATCAGTCACCTTCTTGTGAGCACTACATTTCACAATCGCCACTTGCAGAGGCATGGTCAGTGATTCAAGAAGCTCATTCACCAACTGACCATGCTGAATCTTAGCTCCATGCGAAGTCAGGAACCCACGTTCTTGCCACAATCGTCCAAAACTATGAGCCACACCAAACGCATACTGACTGTCGGTGTAGACATTCACTTTCATTCCTTTAGACAACACACATGCTCTTGTAAGTGCAATCAATTCTGCTGCTTGAGCTGAATTATGTGGAATACGTGCAGCTTCAATAATTGTATGCAAAGTCGTGACAGCATATGCTGCAGTCGTGTTACCATTCGGAAGCTTGAAGCATGAACCATCCACCCATAATGTACCATCACATTCAGCAGGAGGAGTATCGTAGAGATCTACTCTCCCTTTCGTTTCTTCTTCTGTTCTAAGAAAACAATCATGCTGTTCTGAAGCATCTAATTCCTCTACAATTGGCAACAACGTAGCTAGGTTTAAAGTGTTGCACCTTTTTATATGCACATGACTCGCTAACAATGTCAATTCGTAACCTGACAATCGAGCACTAGTTAAGTGCTGTGTCTTGGTTCTGTTCAACAACTTGTCTACTGCATGTGGGACCATCACGACTAGCGTATTGTTCATTACTAGACCAGCAGACTGTCGAATAGAAACAGCTGCTGTCGCTGTGGCTCTTAAACAACTTGGCAACGCTCTAGCTACTGGATCCAAAGTCGACGGAAAATATGCACATGGACGCTGTTTGTCCCCAAACAACTGAGTCAACACTGACAATGCACAACCTTCCTTCTCATGGACATACAATGTAAAGGGCTTACTGTAGTTGGGGGTACCTAACACAGGAGCCGAACATAATGCTGTGCGCAATTCAGAAAAACTTTCCTGACACTCTTCAGACCAAGGAATGGGATTGGGTGTATCTTTACACGTTAATGTTAATGCCACCAAAGGTTTGGCTAATAACGAAAAATTTGGTATCCATTGCCTGCAATATGATGTAATGCCCAAGAAAGCACGCACTTCTCTCTGTGTTCTTGGCACACTCAATTTCGCTATTGCCTGAGTTCTTTCTGGGGTCAGTTTCCTTCCCTCCTTTGATAAGAGATGACCTAAGTAGGTCACTTCTTGTCGACAATATTGCAGTTTTGAGAGAGACACTTTGTGGTGCAACTCACACAAATGACGCAACAATGACAATGTGGCTTCTTTACAGATTTCCTCAGTATCTGCAGCAATAAGCAAATCGTCCACATACTGAATAAGGGTAGCACCTTCAGGTAAAACAAGTGTGTCAAGCTGTGTTTTTAGAGCTTGACTATATATTGATGGACTTTCACAGTAGCCCTGTGGAGCTCGTTTAAAGCGGAAGCTGCGACCTCCTAAACTGAAACCAAAAATATCCCTGCTCTCCTCAGCAATCGGGATGCTGAAGAAAGCATTCTTCAAGCCAATCACCGAAAACCAGGTGGCAGAAGCTGGAATCATAGTCAATAGGGCAGTAATGTTGGGGACAACTGGAAATTGTGGTACAACTATTTTATTGACCTCTCTAAGATCAATCACGAACCTGTAAACAGGTGGCTGGGAAGGGTCAGTTCACTTAAAAACAGGCAGAACAGGACTATTGCAAACGTTGCCTCTTGTCTCTTCAATCACATCTTTTCCAATTAGATCGTAAACGATCGCTAGCAAAGCTTTTTCACCTTCACAAGAGATTTTGTATTGGGGAATTCGTGGCATTCTAACATTGGCTTTCAATGTTACAACATAGGGTGGTATTTCCAAAAGACCTACATCATTAGGACCAGTAGCCCAAAGAATATTAGGGAGAGATGACAATTCTGTTGGAAGTTTGTCTCTCGACAAATACATTGGAGAAACCACTTTCTTACCCAGTGTAAGTTGTACTCCAGAAGGAGAACAGTACAAAGTCGCATACAATCTTTTTAGCAAATCTAATCCTAGCAAGTTTTCACCACAACCTGTTGTCAGAATAAGGGGTGCTTCGAATTCACAAGGTCCAACAGAAAGGGACAAAGGGTCAGAAATCGGATTTCTAACTGGGGCGCCAGAAAAACCTACTGATACATTCATTTCGCCAGACAAAGGTGCGCCAGAGAGTTTGGAGTGCATAATAGAACTCTTTGTAGCACCAGTATCCAACAGAAAAGGCTCTGACACACCTGATGTAATCACCTCAACGTAAGGTCCACTCTGATCTACTGGAACTGAAACAACTCCCTCTCTTTGTCTATGGCTGTCCTAGCAATCATTACCTTCCCAATGCTCATCTTCTGTATAGTAATCATCAGCATAGTACTGAGCTGTCCTACCAGATGCGTTATTCTGCTGATCGAACCTATTCATAGAATTTTGAGGTGGAAGAGACTGTGTGTTCTGGGTGAAATTTCCACGTCCTCTACCTCTAGACGCTTGCTGAACACCTCTACCTCTTGTGTTTGAAACACCATTCGCGCGCTGTAACAGAATAGGGCAGCTATACTTAAAATGACCCTCTTCCTTGCAATACGAACACTGGTTGGGGCCTACAGGAACACGTGGCTGAGTATACTCGACTCTTTGCGAGTTCCTCTGATACTGTTGAGACTGCTGATAATTATTCTGATAGTTACTCTGACCACTATTATTTTGACCACCACTATTCTGGCCACCACCACCACGTGGCGGATATGCTTGCTGTAACAAAACCTTCGTTTTCAGCTCCTTCGTTTTCTTTTCTGCTCTATCTTTCTCATCTTTGTCTCGATTTACTTAATATTGTGCAGTAGCCAATATCTGTGCTGAAGAGGAAACTGCCCAAGAACTTTCTGAGTCTTTTAACTTTTTACACAACTCTGGAAGCAGATTGTGCACGAATTTATCGACGAATAAACGCTGACCACCTTCTGTGCTCATATCTTGACCACTGTGGTCGACAAAAGTCTCTTCAAACCTGGTGAAGAAATCTGACACTGTTTCATCTTTCTTCTGCCTACATGCAGACAACTTATCCCAATTTACACGTATTGCAGGCATTATCGTTTTCATGTAATCAATTATTTTACCAGGAAGTTCAGCTACTAAAGGCTCAGGCTTAGCACCACCAACTTGTCGGGCATCTGCAGCAGTAATATTAGCCCATGAGTCACCTAACTCCTGATCATGATCTGTATGACGAATCTTACCCCATAAAGGCTGTGGAACAACATTCCCAAATAACATATCGATATCGGCTAAATTCATGATACATGACCCTGCAGTCTGTGACAACTCTTTGTAATACCCTGCGGGATTTTTACGGGGATCAGGTAATGTCTGTTTAAGGGCTAAAACTTCAGCTCGCCTCCATGGGACATGTACCCACACCCGCTGGAAATGAGGCTGAATAGGTGGGTTAGCATTTGCATCACCCTCTCTCCATTGTGGGGGAACTTCTCTCATGGGGTATTGTCGTACCTTTTTCCTACCGGGTGCGTCATGCTCAAATAGTGATTGAGAAGTGCCCCCCTTACTCCGAAAGGACAACAATGTCTCAACCGCTCTCTCGACATCTGGACCTACGATCATGCCCTCTCCGAACTCGAACCGCACACGACACAACTTTTGCGGGTTGCATTCCAGATCATTGTCTTCCAAATCCTCACAGAGAAAAACACACATTTGTTCAAAAACATATCTCTGCGTCGGTGCTTCCCACTGACGGAAGACTTCCATGACAGACTCTACATCATACCTTACAGTGTCCATAACCCATTTATGCGCTAAACGATTCAGTAAATCTCTCTCTCGATAGTCAGGCAGTTGACTTCGCAACTGTCTTCGTTCCGTGTTAGGGGTCGTAGTAGGCGACCCGAAAAGAGGTGAGAAAAGATTAGTAACAGTGTTGGCCATTCTCTGTCGAATGGAAGGAGAAACTGACGGAAGAACGGGTGGAAAAACAGGGTGAGATAAGGCAGGGGCAGAAGCAATAGCAGAGGGATTATTAGGAGAAACAGAAGGTGCACTAGGCAAAGTCGTAGAAAGCACAGGTGAAACAGATGTGATCAGTGGGCCTTGAGGAGGCTGCACCAAAGGAGCAGGAGCCAGCTGAAGAACAGCTGGTGGGTGCTGTGGAGGAACAGGAGGCACAGGTTGCAGGACTAAAGGTTGCGGAGGTGCTGTGGCATTTTGCGCATAGGGGGGTGGCAACTTAATAAATGCGACATTAAGGGATCTTTTTCAAGCCCTTTTGCTGCATCTTGCTGAGGAGGTGGCAAAACTGGATAGCATTTATCTATTACCATTTTACGTTGCCTGTGCAACTGCTCACTCATCTGTTCTTCTTCATTGTCTTTAAACTGCATAGCAGCTTGCATTATCGAAATTCCCCCTTTCTCTTATTTTTCTTCGCTAATTTAATTTCCTTCTGTTTGGCTTCCTTACGCCATAGGCAGAAAGAGTCAAACATCGCCGGCCGGGCTTTCTTTTTGAAAAGTTTAACTTCGAGGTTATCTAAGATTTCGGTATCAAAGCTGCCATATTGGGGCCATTTTAAAACACCATCTTTTCTGGTGTATTTGATCCACACTTCATTGTATGTGATGGGGCCTACTCCATGTTTCACATATAACTCGTAAGTTGGAGTTCCAACCGGAGGAACCCGACATGAGTCCTCCAATCGGGAGTCCCTATTATTACAACCAAGACAAAACAAATTTCCAAGTCTGCTAAGACCAGGCATCTTCGCTCTCTAGTCTAGCTTCAAACTTCAAAGGATTATCGATTACGATATTTCTCGTGAATACACGAGTCCTTTGGCTTTGGCACTTGCAAGTTCCAAATCAAAACCATCTAAGGACTGGGAGACGCTCCACTTATACTTAACTGAAATATCGATGACGTCACCAGAAGACTCGTCTTATCGTTTCGCTCTACCAAACTTCAAGGGTCCAAATCAGGGCGATAGCCAGGGCAGCAGTCCTTTGTAGCCGTCGGGAAGCGGGGAACCTCGCAGCAAAGACCTTCGGACCACGTTGACATGCAGGGGTCGATGAAGTGGTTGGCCGTCCTCCAGAATTTTCACACGAAGCTCCTCACGAACCTCTGGCTGGACTGGTATCGCTGGTATCGCCCCAAACGTTGGGCGCCAACTGAGGTACTGGGATTTTCAGAACCGGTACCAAACCGGTAACCCAGCGGTGCCAGGGTACACCCAAAGACCTCGGGTTCTTTCCCGATTCAGACCACAGAAACTCAGAGTCTTCTAGGTGAAGTCAAGGATCGATTTTATTGGCTGCAACCAAGGTAACAAGCGTCCTAGAAGTACAACACACGGGATGTATATTCTCAGGAGACTGCTCAAACTTACAAAGTCAGGCTTCTCTTTTTATACAAATATTGTGCTTTAGGCAAACATTTTTCGAATTTACAGTACACTATTCACATTCTTTGTTACAAAGGAAAAGCAGAGTCATGATGACATGTCCATATTTCACTTCGTCCAGCCCACAACAAATCACCCGGCAAGGCCCAACATTTCATCAGATATCGGTGGACCCCCAATAAAAATGGGCACCTCCCCATCATAAAGCAAGTGAGAGAGAAAAGAGCAGGGACAGGTGTGAGCAAGATTCAGCAGGGTGTGTGCGATGAAATGGGTTTATGGCCTGTTGTGCCTTGATGCTATCTTATTCGGCCCCTGGGAGAGGAATTGACCAAACAGGTTCGGCCTGGGGCAATGGTTTCAACCTGCCCAGGTCAGAGAAAAGTCAATCAAGTGTACGTGTCCTTTTGAATTGACTTTAGCTGTATCATAAGCCTATGTAAAGGGCAACTCACAAAATGGCTGCCGTACACAAAATGGAAGCCAAGGGTTCAAGACGAAAATGGCGATTTCGAGGTGAAATCGTCACTGGAATATGACGAAAATTCTTGTACATAGTGTACTAGCCATTTTCGGTCTTTTGATACTAAATTCGTCATGTTACGACGAAGTTTTATTCTCGAGTCCAGAATTTTCAGAACCACAGCTGTACTAGTGGAAATATTGTTTATACTTCTGCATACCTTACCCATGAGACGGAGCCTGCTTCCACTGGCTCAGCTGCAGGCTCAAACAGAATGACCAGGTACAGGCCCGCTACAGATGGCGGTGCTGCCACAAACAAATCAATCTGCATTTGGCAATATGGCCAGGTCCAGGCTGATCTATGACTCAGGATCACAGCGGGAAAGGGACTCGGCAATCCCAGTCTGAGTCTTCGTGGCTTCTAGGTTCTGCCTGAACCACCAGGTTTGGACTGTGGGCTCCACAGACACAGTGGCCCACAGATCACTCTTGTCAGGTTTCTTCCTCTGAGTGATGTCTCTCACAGACTGTGTATACCAGCTTGCTCTACAGACAAGACAACCACAAACAGGTGTGAGGTTTTCACAGCTGGTTATCATCAGCCATATTGAAAAGTGAATCAGGGAAAGACAAAAGGACTGGGCTCACCTATGACCAACAGAGTCTGCAACCCTACTCTTCAATTTCAATTTCAGGGTCTGTTTTTAGGAAGTTTATTAAACACAGAACATATCTGCAGATTTCAAAGTGCTGTTTTTTCCTTTTTTTTTTTAAACATTCATTTAACACAGTAGAAATCTGCAATTAAACGAGTTCGATATATAAGAGGTCTTGTTTTACTTTTCCTTCATGTCCTCTTCTGAAGCTAAAATAACAGAAGTATTAATGTGCACCCTGTTCCTTGGTGCCTGTTGAACAGTCCGATTTTTGGAAAATGTCACGTGACAGGATCCATCAGCACTGACCGTGTGGATCCTACGAAAACTATAAGCATACGACCAAACAAAATTCCAAACAGTGGGGCATATTACCAACAACTAGCGATAATTATCGCTAGGTTGGCTTAGCGGCAATAATTTTATCGCTGTGTAGCGACGATTTTTATCGCTTAGGAGCCTTGATATTATCAAGGTTTATCTCCTAAGCGATAAAAATCGGCCGAAATGCATGAATATCGCTGAAAAGTCAGCGATATTCATGCATTACAGAGCAAATGCTCTTAGCCATGTTATCCACCTCCCATTGGATAACATGGCTAAGAACTGCTTCAGGGCAGGTGTTAGCTTTTGGAGATATTCACAATTAGCGCGAATATCTCCAAAAGTTGGTAATAGGAGATAGCGATGTTAGCGACTGTTTCCAGTCGCTAACATCTTGGCACGCCCACTTTGCATGTCATTAGTGATAAATTTCTCTGACATGCAAAGCGGGGCCCAAGATGGTCGCTATCTCCTACTAGCTGTCGCTAACTGGTGTTAGCCACAGCTAGGTAATAGGGAGATAATTTTATCTCCGCTTTCTTGGATTTTAAAGCCAAAAAAGCGGAGATAAATCCCTTGATAATATGCCCCACAGTTTGGTGCTTTTGTCCAACCTGTCCCCTTGATCTTGCTAAGGGATCTCACTATTTGAGATTGTGGTGTCTGCCTCAGTATAATGAACTTAGTGATATTTGTGTTATACAGTTATGAAAGGTGTGCAAACAATCGGATTGTTAGAAGCAGAAACTTTGAATTTATAAAAAGAGAACTTACTAAATGATAAGAAAGTGACTGGAAAAATACTGGTGTTAAGCCAGATCAAGAAAATCATAAATGAAAGGAGAATTTGTGAAAGATAAAATCAAAGTCGAACTATAGCCCTGTGAATGCAGAAAAGTCAAAACTCCGAAAAACACGTGCTGGTTTTTTTTAGTCACATAAAACAAGATTAAGATATGTCTGTACATTCTATTATGTTTGATTACATTATTTTGCATTTATCATTGTAATAAAAGTTCTATTTTATAAGATTATGAAGTGAATATATGTTCTTTTTACCATCCTCCGATAGTAACCTCTCATCTGGGGTATTGCAGTGGAAAAATTAGGTTGTGCTTAGTTACAGAAACAAAGCCAGTTTGGTTTCAGTCTTAGCAGGGCCAAAGCTGTGCACCTTGTTGCAGTCTTTGTAGTTTTACCAAGAACACACTATTTGGAAAGATTTTTCTTGATATGGTATTGTCTTTTGAGCCCAAACTTTTCTTGGGCTGTAAAAGTGACCTTTTAATAGTGCAAAAAGCAACAATGGGGTGTTCCACAGATGGTACATGGGCATTCCAGGGCAACCAACCATGAGTTTTGACGCAGAGCTATATCTACTAAAATTAGTAGACCATACTATAAGTGAAATAACGCAACTTCTCGTGGTGGCAGGCACATAGCAGAAGACATGTTTTTTCTATTTACCTAGATTTCAAACGACAACCATTGTTCACTGTTTAACCGCTTTGCCGCGGTGCACATTACTCCGCAGTGCGGGCGAATACCAAGCATGCGCAGATCTGACAGCCCCGGCCATCCAACGCACACGCCCAGCGTGACGTCAGACGGCCGGGGGCCATCTGAAGCATGGAAGAGGTTAACACACTTTCAATGTGTGAAATGTTTTAAAACATATATAGACAGAGAATTTTGTACTAGAAGGGAACCCTTCCAGGTCAAAACCTATGTTAGAAAACATCCACACTTAGGAACATGGTGAAAGATGTGTGAGTGGTGTTAGGCAGCCTTAAAGAGCACCAGAGCTGAAGAAGACAGCAGCTGCAGTCCAAATTTAGTAAATATGACTATGCCTTGCTTTGTTTACCATGCACAATACAGTACAGCAGCTCTCATTGTTCAGCTGCATATTTTGTAAATTTGCCCATTCGTGCCTATTGTGAAAGCTGTTCTAAAGGTTGCCACAAGAACACGGAAGGATATTTTCCAGATCCACACCAATTTTCACAATCTATGAAGCGTCGGTGACTTTATCAAGAAACTAAAATGTGTACTGCCAAGGGAAAACATGTAATATACTATCACTCCCTTGAGAAATTTAGTCAGCTTCTCACTTTTCCAGACTCTTGCTGTATCTTGGCCAACATGTCCTGAACCAGGAAGCTCTGCCACTGGAAAGGTATCTGGGCAAAATTCAGGGATGTGAACCACCTGGCTTTAAAAAGGCATGAGATCAGGAAAGGAACAGTTTATAGCCTGGAGAGTCCAAGCGACGTCAGTGAATTGGTGTTGAAAAAGTGAAGAGAGGTGGGTTTTAATAGCGATTTTTAAGACTTTATTTTTATTTCCTTTGTTATTTTTGTTACTTCAATGTTGATTTTGAATAGTAGAGCAAATTAGTTTTTAGAAATTGACAATAAATGTACCACATATAGATAGATTGACTTTTGCCTGGTTTCAGAGGTTACAATCTATATGTTGAAGGTTACCGAAGGCTCTCCATGGTATTGCTGTAATATTTTAAGGTTTTTTGTTGGTAAACTGTTTGGTAGCCAGTTGGTGTAGATTGTACATTTACTGTATTATTGAGTTATGGGTATGCGTAGTAGAACACCTCACCAGGAGCAGCATCCTCCCAGTTCAACATCCACACAGTCACCAACCAACTTTTTAGGACTGTATAAACTAGGTTATTCAGTTCAGGGAAAACAATAAAAACAGCAGATTATATCAATAACTATGCACTTTCCCCTTAGTCAAAGGCAACATTTTAACTTAAAGTGGTATTTCATTTCAGTGGTTTGATTTAATCATGCCTGCTTCCTAATTTAGACCACAGCTACCAGAATTTTTTGAGGTGAAACTATGAAAAACGAAGAGTGGGCAACTTGGCAGTATCACTCCCTGAGGCATGCATTACTTGAATGTTTCTTCTCTAGTAGAAGAACAACTTTTTATGGTGCAATGGAAATTTGCTAAATTTCTAGTTTGTGGTTACAGCCTTTTCCCAGGCATATTTTCCTTGGATATGTCAGAGATTTACTGCTGTGAAGGTCAGGAGTTACTCTACATCCATGACCAGAAAGGGTGAGGATTACACTCATAAATAGTGTAGATAAATTGGTTTTCCACACTTATTTAACTTTTTCTCTTAAGAGTGTTCCAGAGACATGTGACGGCCGCAGCTTCTCAAGTTATGTTATGTTATGTTATGTTATGTAGCTTTTATATAGCGTACGGCTACTCAGCAAGAGTGTCCCGACGCTTTCCACCAGCAGCTCAGAGTCAAATAACACAACACAGCTAAAAACAGAAGACATCAGAGAAAAATAATAAAAGCAATAGGCAGTAACAACAAACTAAGAATTAAAAAGCCAGGTCTTCAGTATAGTGATGAGGCAGATTATATACAACAGTGAGCCTTAACCTGTGGTTCACTCCGCGCCACCTACTCAGGGGGTCCACAACTGTGAAGAAAATTAAATAATATTAGCAGATTAAGGAAGTGTGCATACATAAAAAAGCAAAACTAGACATTTTCAAACACTCTATGTGAATAAATTATACGCTGTAATGTATAAATTAAGTTTCTAAATAAAATGTTTCATAATTTGTGTATTTGATGTCAACTTGTTACTGTTTTTTTGTGTGTTGTCTTGAGGTTCAAATAGAAATTAATTAGATGTGCTTTCCCGGCTTCCAGCAGTGATTCAGTGTAGGTCCACAGAAGTGAAAAATGTAAGAACAGCTGAAGTAAAATATTAGTGAATTTAAGGACGCATGCATGCACCCTTGAATGGGACCAGATTTACACAATTCCCCAATTCATAAATTGTTCAAGCACTACAAGAGTCATAGGTTTTCTGGGGTGTGTCCAGAAAAGATTTGTACATTTTTACATCCGCCTCTGTAGGGCTTACATTTATATTGCAAATTCTTCAGTAGAAGTGCAATTTCAAATGTATTGTTTGCTTGTTCCCTGTGAGCAATAGTAAACATCCTTTCCATACTTCTCACCCCAACCTCCCCTAGTGACAGACTTACGCCTGCCGTTGACAGCCATGAATCTACAACTCTCTGCAGAATAAGAGTGAGTCATGAAGGAGTTTGTGAATGCCCATAGTCAAGACTATGTGAGCATTCTCAAACTTTCCGGGGTATGTCTGTCTATGAAGACCCACTTTACGTCCTTGGAAGCAGATTTACACATGTGAAATATTACCACCTACTGGAGCAATGAATTGTATATACGAACACATCAATACTTGAAGCTCACGTCCTGGCACTTCAAGCAATTTTTACACACGTAAACATGTATTCATAGGTGCTCCCTGGAATTCTTTGAGAATTCCGAAAAGATGTACAATGTAGGCGTAAACCTGTGGGTGTAAGTTACAGATTGGTTTTGTGAATCTTGTGTTTGGTTTGTAAGATCTGGAAAGGAGCCAGACAACCTTTGAGTGTTATAGACTGCCAGAAAAAGAACTAGGATCAATTCTGGATTTTGGCTAATAAATCTTCTGAAAAATGGCCAAACAATCTCTGTACTAGAATAAAAAGGCACAGTAAATAATGGTTGTAAACGGGTAACAGTCAATCTTAGTTCCTCCACAAGTAACAGGTGGAGATAAAATGATTAAAAGTGAGAACATGTTCTTATTCTTGCTTGTTTTCTATTGCTTTCTTAGCAATAATAAAAGATTGTGATGGCAACTGGGGAGTACGAGGTGCATCTAACGTGCCCATCTCCTTTTCCACTGATACATGTCTCACCTTTTATCCAGATTCACTGTTTCTTTCCAATTTAGCTTACTTCCAGTGGAGGGATAGAAAGGACTGCCATGTACTCTAATACAAGAGGGCAAAATGCCCCCCGTTTACTTACTGAAGTACAGTCTTAATTGGGGAGCAGTGGCCCTTACCCCACCTGTGCCACTGCTCCTGCCTTCCACTTTCTGCAGCCAACATTTTAGGTCTCGGAAGCATATCATCTTTAACATAATTTGGATTTGCTCGCCTTTAACTGCTTATATTGATGGAACTACTTCTATCTTCTGCCTTTAGCATTCTATGTGAGTGCAAGAACTGCTTACATTCTCAAATCCTGCCAACCCACTCCCCATAATCGCTATGGTGATAAAGTTATATCTTGTAATGCGTTACGTTGCCACTCTCTATGATATTCCACCCTAATATAATTATTCTTCTCATATTTGGTGCCCCTTTTGTGCCTCATTACCACTGATGTGTTTTTCCTACATTGCTCCATCCTGGTTTCTGTAACTGATGGCGGGATTGGGTGAGGATAGTCTCTTCTCTGCACCTGTTAAGTGCAGTCTCCAGTATCCGCTCTGTCCACCAGGATGGATCTTTATCTCAAACTGAGGCTGAAACTAAAGTTCATCAACATTGCAATGTCGGTGAAGCAGATCTTGCCACACAGTAAGGACAGAGAGGAATACGTTTGCAAACCATAACATTTTTATTAGAAAATTAGTATACTTACACTCTCCATCAAATCAATTAAGCATAAATCCAAAATTTTCAGCAGCATAAATCAATTCAGTATCAGAGATATTTAATCATCAAAACAGCATATGCAAATCTAAGTATTTTTCCATGATAGAAGCCTCCTAATTTTAAATAGGGACATGAACAAATCTTGGAAATTCTAAAGCATCAGGGGTCATAAGTTGTAAAATTGAAAGAAGACCCAAATATAGGTTCCAATTAGTATATGAAGAAATAAGCTTGCTCTCAAGTCCATCTCTAAGAGCAGATAAACAAGAAGCATAAGGCCAGATGTAGGAGCCCAAATACCGGTCGGTAACGGCCGATTTCGGCCGTTACCGACCGGTAATTGGGTTTTGCTATGTAGGGGGTTGAAAATTACAGAATCGGTATATTTACCGATTCGGTAAAATTACTGAATCGGTAAATATACCGATTCTGTAATTCCAAATGTAGGTGGCACAGTTTACAGTGCCACAGGCCCTTAGAAATTCGTTATTTACCATGTAATACTGTTGCATGGTAAATTACGAATTTCTGTGTACATGCACATCTGTGCATGTACACCTGTGCAATGTGGCACACATACATGCCCTAAGGGCATGTATGTGTGTCACATTGCACACAAACCAAAAACTGGGGTGCTACAGGGTGTCAAAGTGACACCCTGTCCCCCTTGGCAATTCGGTATTTTTACTGATTCTGTAATTACCGAATCGGTATTTGCCATTGATTCCTATGGGCTTCAAGGCCCATAGGAATCAATGGCAAATACCGATTCTGTAATTACAGATTCGGTAAATACCGAATCATACCGATTCGGTATTTTTTACCGAATGAATACCTACATCAGATTTACCGATTCATGAATACCGAATCGGTAAAATTCGGTATTTATGAAGCGGTAAATCTGATTTACCTACATCGGGCCCATAGTTCTCAAGAATAGGGCAAGACGATCACCTGCCAGGGTGGAAAGGGCAGGAGAGAGCTCAATGATTAACAAGCTTCACACAATTAAACATGAAGACAGGTTTCATATTTGCAACATTCTACAGGTTCCCACTGAGTGGGGACCAATCAAAATCAAGCTTTCATGTCAAAAGCAAGAACAGGTCTTTGCCTGGAAACAGGCAGCCATTGTCTCCAGTCCCACGTCCTTCTAAATGATCAAACAAAGGAAGTCTTCTTCTCCTCATGCTCATCTCTTTACCAGGTGCACAAACTTACTATGCATCCATTTGATTACATTTCTCACATGAATTTCAAAACATCATTCCAAGCGAACAATCCCACAGGAGCTCACAGTGTCTAAAACTAAAATGAAAAGTTATGTACAGCAAGCAAAAATGAATGATACCTTTTCAAACATGATCTGCCATCCTGGGTCTAGCTGTTCTAAGTTTAAACTTTAATATGAACTTACCATAACTATGGTAACAACCTTAATATAAAACCACACAACATAATACATTTAAGCTAAAATTGCAAAGAGTGAGTCCAACTCAAATTATTATACAGTGCACATTAGTATATTGTTCAATAATACAAACTTGAAAACACTAATTCTACCCTATCATAAGTTATGTAACTTACTTTGATAACAGTTAAGTTACTTTAATAACTATCTGCAGACATCTTGTCTTTTTCAAAAAATGTTTTCATAAATTATATTTATTCAAAACAAAACTGATGTGGCACTGCTGATTTTAATGCTACTGTATTTTTGTTTAACAAATAATGTCTGATAATTAATAGTTGAGGTGTTACATCATGACGAAGAGCATGATTAGTGCCAAAAGGCATTGAGGATGATTAAGAGGTGAAACAGCAACTTGTGAATAAAAGTCTGACTGCAGGATTGAGTAGATGTGGGAGTATCAGTTGAAAAGAATTTGAACAAACACAAAATAATTGAAATCTAGAATGTCTTATTTTAAATATTCGGTTATCATAATAGAAATGTGATGAAACCACTATGAGTGCATATATCACAGTTTACAAGGGGATACCACACAAGGTTGTGCAGTGCATGTTCATCTTATAATTGGGCACTTGACTGGTGAACCAACATCCTAGGCATGCAATAAAATAACAAACTGGATTAACACTTGTTCCAATTAAGTGGCTCAAACTGAAATTGCGATACAAATGGGTCATCCTAGACATGGTCATGGATGTACTCTTGTGAATAGCAGACATGAACCCGCAGGGGTACTTTTTGGGAGGAAACACCCCCAAAATTGTGACTTGAAGTGGAAGGGGTTTCTTAACGGGGATACATTTTCCCCATTCACAAAAAAAGAAAAATGTTTGGAAGTGTGCTTTTCAGTTCAGTGGAACATTTACGTATGCACAAATACCCTATGCTACACTTATGCATTCAAAAGGCATTCCGTTTTTATTATACTTGTATTCACAAAACATTTCCCAAACCGCCCATGGGAAAGGGGGCATTCTTAGAATAATCTGAAAAATACTATGTATCTTCTTGAAACATATGCATACATCTACATGGTCAAATATATGACTTTTTTATTACTCTGGCACATACCATAAGGCATGGTCAGCAAAACAGGTAATGCACTCACTCTCTTTGTCCGGAAACAACGAGTAGAGGGAATTCAAAGGAGGAGCAGAGATAATTTAATTTCTTTCAGAGGTGTTTTCTGACATTAAAATATACATCATAGAAAGGTGCGGGGAATGGGATCAGACAATAATAAGAAGACGCTCCTTGGAATGCAGTATAGGATTTTGGAGTGTGGTACTCATTTCTAATTCTGTGGTTGGCGGTAAACCTATGTTTATACATTAGAAACAACTCAACTTGAATTTGGTATGATCAAGCCTCAGTGACCTAAAAAGGAAGGAATATCAAAGAAACATCATAAAAACAAGTGTACTATACAACATTATTAGCAAGATATTCGCAGATAGAATACAGATAGTTAGAAATGTTAATAAAAAGCTAAATTAGAGTAATCTGTACAAGTGATTTGGACTTGGCTGCCCTTGTTGGCTATCCATTTCTCTGTGACCATGTCTACTCTTTCTTTTACTTGAAGGAAAATGAAGAAACTCTGCCTGCTTCTGACTATCCTCCTGCCACTAACTGTGGAACAGTATGTTTGTAGTAAGTTGACATTTCAAATGTATTCAAGGATAACACAGCTCTTGTGTTAAGAGCAACTTGATGCATGTGGGAACCTTGAATTATTATGTTTTGCTGTTGCTTATCCAGATGTACTAATGGGAAGGTTTTCTCTTTTTAGGAAATATTTTGCCTGAGTTAAAGAACAAAGAGCCCCCTTAAAGACTATCCTTTAATTTGACTGTTGATAAAGTATGGGCAATTTGATGTTGTTTTCAGTGGCAAGTGGCTTGATATTGGATTTGGGTGCTTGTCAACATTTTTATCAGGTTATACTTATGTACTGTAGACATTTTGGAAGCCGGAGGCTTGATTCTTTGTAGTTTCAGTGTTTGTTTATCCAAGCTGGCAAAGCACACATTGAGACACAAATAAAGGGGCAAGCTTTTTCAAGTTTATAACGCTTCTATTGCATACCATTTCTATAGGAACTTTTTTAAACAGCCATTATTTTGATCTGATATCTAGTGCTGGTTTAAGAAAACACAGCGTACTATATTTCTAATGAGTAGGATGCCATGTGTGGTTTTAGCAGTTTACGGTCTGAGTTTTTTGTCACTGACCTGCTATACCCTTCATGATCAGATACCTATGAATCTCTCACTGTGAAGAAGCTTGCCATTATAACCATTCTAGAGCTGGTAGCCAGGTGGGATGGCACCAAAGCCGATGAACTTGGTCACAGCCACGACCACACCCATGGCCCAGATGAGATGCATGGCCACACAAACGACACAAATCCCTCTCCTCTGAACAACTGCCAGATGTTCAGCCATAGTTGTAAGGAAATCAAAGCGAGGAACCCTGCAAGCCGAGGTTGGTGATTGCAGAATGATGTATACTTTTATGGGAATATATTTCATATTGCTTATTGATATGAGTTACAAGAAAAGTAACTACAGTTCAATTAAGTAAGTCCAATTTATTATGATCCCTGTGCTTAAAAGAAGTAAATCAAGTGATAAATGTGAATTGTAGTTTGCCTTTTCCTTCTTGTAGTATACACTTCATCTGTTCAGCAAGAAGTATTTTGCATTTACTATCACAAAGTACTTTAACTTGTGTCCAAGAGTAAAAAAGGTTATCAACTTAATTTACCAGAGATCCAAAATACATGGCCTTATTTAGAATGTAGTGGATGAGGTACTCTGTCAAATTGTGATGATATCCTGTCTGCCATTGTACAAGTGTTGTAGGCTATAATGCATCTGTAATACAGTGGACGAGACATTCACCTAGTCTGTGATGCAGTATCTGGCTACCAAACTCTAAACACTTGAAATGTAATGTCTGTCCTATATACAGTACTATATACAGATGATCTGGTACAAAACTGTGAAATTAAGAATCTATGGATGGCGACAAATTGGCAATGATACAATGCAACATGCATAGGACTATTGTAAACTTCAGCTATTGCAGTGGGAATCATGCAAACAACTCAACCAATAGTAGTTTCATTCTCTCTGCAGGAAGCTAAACTACAGGGAACTTTAAATGCTATAATTTTGAACGTTGGCCTTTGGGAAGTCCTGCCTATGTCTTTTGAACTTGTGTGTTTTTTTAGTATGTAAGGACATGTGAGGTTAAAGTCATTTCATGGAAAGGTATACACAAGCAAACCGCTTTTGCACAAGTCCAAGCAGTACTTTTTGCACCTCATACATACTTTTGGTACTCTGTATGTTTCATGTTCTCTGCGTATTTAGGTTGTGCATGTGCACAAAATGAATATGTGCAAAATAGAGAAGTACACAGTCAAAACTATGCTAGGAAAAGCACTTGACAGTTGTAAAGATGTGGAATTGAGTATTTACAGGTTGGGAAACTACTTGCAACAGGTATGCGACTATTAAAAAACTTATCAGTTTAAGTTAGTGGAAGTTCACCTACTTCTGCAGGGAACGCCACCCCGAAATTTCCCGGCATTCAAGCTTATTTCTTAATATTCAAATCCAGCAGTCTTAGGACACCTATAGATTTTCTACAACGATTACTGCACTCCAGATTTTAGCACAGAGTGGTACTTTCATAGAACGCTTTTTATTGCGTACCATAGAGGGGTGGAAAATGCCTGTGAATGTGATTCTTTATTTTCTTAACCTTAATATAAAATATATTTCTTATATTGATATAGCAACCTATTTTATAATATACTGTCACAATTACAGGTTCCTATCTAATCCTTTTTCTTCTGTGATATAGGTTCCAAAAGCTAGAGATTAATTTACAAAAAAATGTATGAGTACTGCAAGCAGTTCTACAGAACTACTCTTTTAAGTAGTCTTATATGTTTTTGTGAATCTCCCTTTTAGTAAAAGTGCAAAACAGGGCAAAGTACTTTCATTTGTACTCATTGCACATGAATACTTCAAGTGACCCCATCCTAATCAGATTTTAGATATTTTGAAGCTAAATCACAAAGACATTTATCAATATGTAATGGAGTTCTACAGGAGTACTACTCAAGTAACTCCAAAATGCCTTTGTGAATATGCCTCACACTGTAGTATATGCATAATCTCATGTTTACAAAATACATTTTCCAGTAAAAATGTTGGGGCATATTATCAATAACGGCGTTAAAACTATTGCCGCTTTAGCGGCAGGAAACTGCTGCTAAAGCGGCGATAATGGGCTTGATAATATGCCCTTGTGAATTCCCATAGAAGCCCAGGTTCACACCAGAACCTGGGCTTCTATGGGAATTCACAATGGCATATCATCAAGCCCCTTATCCCCGCTTTAGCGGCAGTTTCCTGCCGATAAAGCGGCGATAATGTTTTTGCCGTTCCTTGATAATATGGCCCGTTGTCTTTTCTTTAGATCTAGTTCCTAACCATACTGAATTACATAATTCTTCATTGAACTCTCAGTGCTCATGAAAAACATAAATGTAATCATCAAGATTCCCAGAGTAGTCATGAATTTGTGGATACATCTAAACGTTGATATGTAAGTGACGGAGAGCCAAATATCTCCTTTATTTAGTAGAAAAAAAGGGGTGTATTAACCCATTAGTGATTTAAAAAAATCCTTTTATTGTATCTAAAGGGCGTTAGTAGACCTCTAGTGCATGTTATTAGTATTGTGTATTTGTATCTGATGTTCATACAACACATACAAATATCAGTGATCTATAACATACTTGTTACGTATTCATCTGGCCCCATAGAGTTTTAGAGGCAAGTGGGCCTTGTAGGCACACTCCGTGAGGGAGATGGCGGGAAATGGTGTTAGACTATGTATTGGGAGAATGCTCAAATTTAATGCAACCAGAGCTCACCCATTCCTTACTCCCTACTCCACTTATTCTATCTAAGGTCCGCACCCAATTGGTACAGAATAGTATTCTCCACACAATGCGTATTGACTATTGATGTCATTTAAGCATCTTACCCGGTCCTTCCACAGCTCACCTTAAGTCCATACGTCTATTCAGTGTTAGAGTTCGAATCGTGTGACGTCAAGCGGTCATTGAATTTTTCTAGATAATTTTCATCCTTTTGGTACAAAATAGTCCAATTGAGGTTAGCAGTTTACATCGACCCTATGATCAAGCTGACGATACTTTGGGAAAATACATCTCTGTCATTATTTTTCAGTGTCAATAAAAGTATTGTTAATGGGTTCTGGTTCTTGTGTACGTCTTCTCTAGTCATTCGTGTAGCATCTAAAATGTTGACAGTGACTGTCCGTATCTCCTTTTAAACACACCCTTGCTATTGCACTCTCTGTAGATATTATGAAAGATGTGCACAAGATAGGGGTTTTCATCAGAGTCCATGGACATCACTCAATAGTGTGTTGTGGCCAAGATGACTCAACCTAAATAGGTCTCTCAAATCATATTCATTGTCATTGTCAATAACAACACTGGGAAAGGTAGCATTCATTTTGTTGTGATGGCATTGAAAAGAGTGGGGGAAATATATCCCTTTGTTTGTAAATAAGCGCCACAGTCTTCCTTCTGTACTACAATGTATGTCCCTCGTTTGTTACTTCTGTAGGGAGACTCATGGAATATCATCATTCAACTCGTCCCTGTGGGTAGACAGCTGATACTTGTTGCTCTTTCTTAATTGCAGTCAAATATGTAGGTTACTAAAACACATTTTTTTATGTTTGTTA
Organism: Lissotriton helveticus; assembly: GCF_964261635.1. Lineage (NCBI taxonomy): Eukaryota > Metazoa > Chordata > Amphibia > Caudata > Salamandridae > Lissotriton > Lissotriton helveticus. The sequence continues at coordinate 744,495,696 of NC_136073.1, forward strand.
TGTTATGTTATGTTATATTAGAAAGGTTTTATAGACCGCTTGTTCACCGGTTGGTTTCTTGGCGCTATTGAGGCAGAGGGTACGCCAGTCCGAACAGATTAATTATATGCACATAAGAAAAGCCATGTTTTGAGAAACTTTCTGAAATTGATCAGGTTTGTGCTTAAACTAATTTCCAGTGGGATGGGGTTCCATAGTCGAGGGTCAAGGGTCGCGAACCTGCATCCCCCTTGCCGCTTCAGTTTAAAAGTGGGTACTGCAAGGAGGTAAAGATGGGCTGAGTGGATGTTGCGCGAGGGGGTATAACGGGAAATGCGGTCGGTGATAAATTTGGGACTGCAACTGTTTAGGGATTTGTACACCAGGCAGACAATTTTAAAGGCACAACGCTGGGGAATAGGTAACCAGTAAAGTTTCCTGAGGAGAGAGAATGCATGTTGTTGTCTGGGTTGTTGGTAGATTAGTCTTGCCGCTTCATTTTGAACTAATTGTAGTTGTTTAGTGAGTCCCGTTGGGAGTCCCAGGAAGGTGGCGTTTGCATAGTCAAGTCGAGATAAAACCAGGGCTATCACGACCTGGACCAGTGCAGTTTGGGATAAAAGCCTGCTTGTCTTCCTTATTTTGCATAGCTGCAGGAAGCAGGTGGAAATCACGGTGCCTATGTGCGCTTTAAGGGACAGGTCATTGCTTATGGTAACCCAAGGCTTTTTACTGAGGTGGCGGGAGAGGGTGGGGGGGCCAGGTTGTTTGGGCAGTAATGTGGGCCCCAGTGTCTTTGTGCCACACCTACCAGTATTAGTTCAGTTTTGCTGGGATTTAATTTTAAATCATTGTGATCCATCCATTGGCGGTTGAAAATCATGGTGTCTTGGACGTCCAAGATTGACTGGGGGGAGTTGTCAATCTGGAACAGGAGTTGGGGATCGTCGGCGTAATTAAAAATGGTAACTCTTCTTTCCTTGAGGGAGCATATTAGTGGGTGGAGGTAGAGATTGAACAGGTGGGGGGAGAGGGACGAGCCCTGTGGGACCCCGCCAGTTGTTATTAGCTTGGGGACAGTGAACGGGCCGGAATGGACTGCCTGAGAGCAGTTGTTTAGACAGGATTTGATCCAGCAGAGAACTGGGCCCCTGATGCCTGCCTCCTCGACCCGGTCAGCCAAAATCGCATGGTCGACAGTATCGAAGGGTGCCGAGAGATCAAGCAGCACCAGAGCCTGTGGCGTGCCTATATCTGCTTTTTCACGTAGGGAGTCAAGTACAGCTAAGATCACAGTTTCCGTGGAGTGTGCTGGTCGAAAGCCGGCTTGATTGAGGTTAAGGAAGCCTGCCTGTTCCCGGAAGTTAGATAGGCATCTGGCTACATGAGCTTCCAATAACTTGGACATGTAAGGGAGCAGAGAAATGGGGTGGTAGTTGGTTGGTATTTGTGGGTATGCGCCTGTTTTTTTGAGGAGGGGGACTACAATGGCTTCCTTAAAGGCATTGGGTACGCAGCCTTGGTCCAAGGAATGGCTAAGGAGGGCAAGAGCTGGGTCTGGAAAAGCCATGAGGGCTGTTCTCAGTACATGAGGGGGGCAGTGGTGCCGAGGGGAGCCAGATCTGACCTTGGCCAATAGTTCGGTCAGAGTCTCTGTGTCGATGGGGGTGAAATAATCAGTTGTGTGGGGGTTCCTGAAGGTGGGTGAGGCAGTGTTTTGTAAGGTTATGGGGGCAATACTGGCTTTGATGGTATTCATTTTGTCGATAAAGTAGGTGTTCAGGGAGTCGCAGAAGGCCTGAGAGGGTTTTGGTTTATTTAATACTCTCTCTGGGTTCAACAGCTCATCTACAATAGAGAAGATTTCTTTGGCTTGATTATGAGAGTTGAGGATACGTGAAGAGAAGTAAATTGACTTTTCTGTGACAATGGCCTTTTTATATTCCTTCATGGCTCTGGCGTAATTATCTTTCCCTTCTAGTGAATAGTTCTGTCTCCATTTTCTCTCTGATTGGCGGCGGGAGCGTTTTTGAGACTTCAGTTCGGGTGAGAACCACCTCTGAGCCTCATGCCGGCGGGTGCGTCTGATTGTTTTGGTTGGGGCGTGGGTGTTACTGGCTGCTAAGAGCCAGTTCGAGAAGGATTCTTTGTTGTTTGGTTGGGTTTTTGTGGTTTTGTCTTTCACAAATAGCACATGTTCTGAATGTATTGTTGTATTGTTCAGTTGTTAAATCACTTCCCACTTTTGGTCATTCATTGTATGCCCATTTGTGATGCAGTGGTTATACAATTTATTGGTGTTCTATTTTCGAAGCAAATTAATGGGGTGTTGCACATGCACATCTTTTCTTTCCTACATGTTTTTGCTATGTTTCCGAGTTGGCAAGGGCAAGTGAACATATAGATCACCTTTTGACGAATTGCAATTAGTGTGTCTTCTCATTGTGTGGAAAAGTAAATTTTGCCATGTTCTGTGTCCCTACGTGTTCCCCATCCTATGTTGTATGTGCATGATTAATATGCATATGTATTCCCCATGTTTGATTAAAGACGCAATTACAGTTGTGTCCATTCCTAGTATACCAGTTCCCAGTTCTCGTGAATACTACGAATATCAGGCCTATGTAAAGCTACGTTGCCACGTTTCTCAGTGTGCACATTATTTCATTGTAAAGTCCCCGTTTCTAGGCCTCAAAAGGGCCCGGACACCAAGATTCAGCTCCTGTCTCCTGAAACCCTCGCTGAGGAGCGATACAGCCCCCACCTGTATTCCTGACCCTTCACTTACTTCCTGCCTCACAGTGCCCGGTTCAGCCTGGCTCTGCCTCTGAGTCTGCCAAGAGTATGTTATGATTCTAGTTATCAGTCCAGCCCTCCTTCTCTGCATTCCTTAGCTACTGAATCGCATCAATAGTTTCCGTCACAGTCTAGCCTTTACGTCTCCATGTAAGAGAAATACTGTATTTATGGTCATTTAATATTCTTCATCACGCACTACATGTAGAATAATGCATGCTCCAGTCTTAGAGTCTGTTAGCCTCTCCCCTCCTGACTCTTAGTTTATATCAACATGTTCTCTAAACATCAGATACTAGATATTGTTTAGGTACATGTCGCCCTGACTCTCTAGACTTCAGTCTCTGCTCCTAGCACAGAGTTCATAGCCCCCAGCTTCTCCTAGTAACACGTCATTGTCAGTTTGCGCGCACCATTAGGTTAGAGGTCCCGGCTCCTTAGGTAGCCCCCTCCATGTTTCCGCCCCCTTTATGACATATTCTGTTACGTTTGCATCACATGTCTATGTACACGCCTCCTGTTACACCCACTTTCACCCTTATCTTTCGCGACTGCTATTGACCACACCCACTGCTCCGCCTATTGTATGTATTGCAATTGCAACTGTTTTAGTATATATGCTTGTGTATTGTTATTAAAGTTAGCGCGCTCGTCCCAGATCCAGCCCCGGCAGCTGCCGGGCTCTGCCATCCCATTCCTGTGCAGGTTGTCCTGTTCCTGTCCTTTATGCTGTATTAAACCTGCAAACTCCTACTACCTCGAATCTTGACTCTTATTTATTGAGCTATCTGTTATTACTATGTCCAGTAAAACCTAGATCCGGTATTATTTATTTATATACCACATAATGGCGCCCGAACAGGGACTTGCCCTTTCCCCACGCGCCGGTGAAGCCACGTATGCCCCCTGATCCTCTGCAGCCGTGACGGAACCATACCGTGCACGTGCAGATATTTCTGCTTCAAGTATCCCTCAGGCCCACGGAGGAGACGGAGGTTGCGGTCCAGCATCCAGACGAGGCGGTGGAGGAACGCGGCGAGTCCCGACCAGAGCCCAAGCCGAGAGTCCAAGGTCCGAGGTATCCGGAGGCCCACCCGTAACAGAAGTCCGAAGTTCGTCCGTCCGGCGTCGAAGCAGTCCAGTCCAGTCCGAGGCCTTCCGTTCTTGCTGCCCGGTGAGTACCGTTGCTGGGGAGTATCTAGACAGGGTCAATCTAATTGTCTCTGGTCCGTGGGGTTTGGTGGTACACAGATCCCAAAACGAAGTGTCCACTCCGGTGGATGCGGGTCCTGACGTGTCTCTTTATGAGACCGGTAAGTTTCGTACTGTTTCAGCAGTGCATCTAGTTTCTGTTCAAGTCAGTTCTGTTCTCAAGAAGATTCATGTATTCTGTTTTCCGTATTCCAGGTAGTATTCTGTCCGAACTGTTATTTTAAATGTTCTTCATGTATTTTAATGTCGTGGTATGAATGTGGAGTAATTATCGTGTTCATTGTGTATTGTAAATTACGTATTGTGTCTAGGTTACAGTTCAGTCATGCCCTTATTTTCTAAACTACGTCAGTTAAAAACCAGAAAAGGTCTGCTAGAAGCAGCAGTTCCTGTCCCGCCTAGGGACAGTCCAGGTCATTTTATGTATCAGAAGCATGGCATAAGTGCCATATTGTATCTAGATTTATGGGTAGAGTATACCAAACAGTTAGAAGAAAAGTATAGATGGCCCGTATCGGGTACATGGGATGCCGAGTGCATCATGCGAGTAGAAGAAGCATTATGGAAAAAGAAAGCCAGACAGTCACAGAAAGATGCCATCGAGTTATGGCGCAAAGAATCTCATAAAAGAACCGAAAAAGAAATCAGGAAGTCAGAATTAAGTAGAGAATCCTTAGAAAGAGCCCACGAAAGGGAATTAATCGAGATAGGTGAACGAGTCAAAACCGAACAGTCAGACAGACAGAGGCATGCCCTCATTAAGGGTATGTATCCTCTTCTTGCCGAGGGCTTGCCAAAAGCGACCCCGGAGGCATCCAGTAATTTTCCGCCACCATTGGTTCCGACCAAGCTACGTCACAAACCGACCGCAGCTGATATTTTCATCTCGTCCTACTTGGACGACACGGTTCCAGAATATGCAAATCCTGTCCCGCCAGTCCCTGTAAATCAAGCAATTCCTGCTCCTCCAGACACCGGAGTACCTGCTACGGTACCCCCGGTCCAGCCTACATTACAATTGCCCGCCACTCTGCCAGCACGAAGAGTATCAGTCGACGATTCCAGTTTAGGGGCCGCAGGAGGAGGTCCTCCTGGTACCCCGCCACCACACCAACGAGTAACGTTAGTCGAGTTACATGAATGTGCGTTACAGCGTACGCCCAAATATAAGTCCGTTGCAGATATCCGACGAGCTCTTACTGAATGCCGCTATGATCCAGTCGCAGGTGATGATAGTACAGTCATATATTCCATACGTGTAAGACGGGTGACCGGGTATTTGGACACCCTACCAGACATGAAAGAAGATCTAGACAGAATATATCGTTTCATCCGTACAGGGAATGATCCAGAAAGTATTGGCGAAGCCATGTCCCAAAGGAAAGCTGAGATCCAGCTCATGCTATTAAAGTTTCTGATTAATTGTTTAATAAGAGAACAAGATTATCCGACCAAAGATCCAGCCGAAATGAGAATCCTGACAAGGTGGAGTGATAATATAGCCGAGGGTAAACACAGAACTATCAGTAGTATAGAGAGTATGTACAAGAGAATTCGTAAGGAAATAATAAAGTTACACGAACAACGTAAAGCAGCACAAGTAAGCGAGAAAGAGAATGACTCTTCTACTGAAGAGGTAGACGACGAGAATCCCGCCAGAATAGCGTATGTAGGAAAATCTAGATTTCCAGACCGCCATTTACGCCTAGAACACAAGTCAGTTTTTCATCATCCAGCACCAGAACAAGGTTCTCTAGAACAAGTATTTCAAGCTACCGATCATATTCTGAAATCACGAATCGGTTATAGTGAGTTAAGTACTATGCATGAACAAGAACTAGCCCGATCAGCAGTCCGATGGATTACTGATTCTACCACTTTTCCAGACGAAATAGTGGCACAAATGTTTCTGAAACTGCCCCCAGCCGAGCAGCGACTGGTGGGTATGTATATGGTTCAGCACCTCATTACATTGTATGAGGGTCAACATTCTGATCCAGGTCCGTTACACGATGTCCTGAACGAGTTACTCCAGTATAGATGGAAAGGTTTAGGTACCGATTTAATTAGTGTCATTTTAGAACAGCGTCACAAATATAGTATGTTTTTGAACCCGCATTTTGTTCATGTCTCACCCCCAGAAAGTAAACCGTTTTACATAGATAGACAGAATCCGTTACGAGAAGTACACCCAGTCAGGACAACAGATGGTGAAATGCAACGAGTGTTTGTTTACACCCCGATTACAAAGATGGAACTCTTAGAGATGAAGAAGATAATTCCTTGTCATGACAAAGATCCAGCAGGGTTCCACCGAGAATTAAAAGACATGCTCCGTATGGGAGAATACACGTATCCAGATATTATTAAAATGTTAAAGGTCCTGTTGCCCGCAGGGGTATACGAGAAACTCAAGGAAAAAGATTGGGAGGTGGGAGAGAAAAAGATCGATTGGGCAGTTCTAGAAGCTGAAGATAAGATACGAGTACCAGGTACCGGTCTTGGAGAGAAATGTAAAGAATTACCTGAATTGTTAATACAAGTTTTGCCCAGATTGTTAGCCACTAAAAAGGAAGACTGGGATGCAATCTCAGCCTGTAAACAGAAACAAGATGAAGACACTAGTGACTTTTATTCTAGATTAGAGAAATGTTTTATTATAAACAGTGGCCTCAAGACAAGTAGTGAGTCATACCCTCATCTTTTTGTTACTAAGTTAGTCGAGAATTCTAGTCCACAAGTTAAGAATCGAGTTTTGAAAGTCGAAAGTACATGGCAAGCTAGTACTCCGTCCCAGATGTTACAGATGCTCCAGTACCACCAGAATAGAATCAGAGAAGAGCAAGAACACGAGAGAAAACGTATGAAAGACACGAAAATGAAAGTACTAGTTGCACAATCTGTTCCACAAGACAGTCAGAAGAGGGGTCCGATTCAAGCCAGTCATTCTGCAGCTCCCGTTAAAGGGACATGCAATTATTGTAAACAGCCAGGTCATTTTATAAACGAGTGTGCAGTTCTGAAACACAATATAGCTACTGGTAAGACTAAAGAAAGACCACGTCCGCCTAGACAAGAACAAGTTTCACAGACTTCTCAGCCACAGAATGCACAACAGACAGTTACAGCACCGCAGCCTATTGCTGCAACACAGCATGTTACACAGCAGATGTACCAGTATGCACAGTCCGAGTATCCAGAGTATCAGCCATATTCATGAAACAGCCTAGAGAGGGAGGTAGGCTTGCCTCTCATCGAGATTCCTGTAGATCAAGAAGGTCCCTATGTTCATAGTCAAGTACTAGGGAAAGACAGAAAGTTTCTGATTGATACAGGGGCAAGTAGGACGACCATCAGTCATGCCGAAGTTCCAGGGGCTCCGCTCTCAGGCTCTAGAAATATTTCCCTTGGATTTTCAGGAAAGCCTATTGTAAACGAGATATCTAAGCCAGTTACTCTAGAAGTAGGTCCATTGTCCCGCACTACTGATCTATTACTTACGAAGTCATGCCCAGAAAATTTGTTAGGTATTAGGACACTGAAAGAATTAGGTGCAGTTATTTGCTGCTCCCCAGAGGGAATACGATTGTTTTTACGTGACTTCAAGGGTCACTATGTATTACGAGATTTTGATCCAAGATTGTCTAATGTTCCGCAGCATCTATGGGCGCAAGGTCCAACTGATGTTGGCTTCATGCAAATCACACCCCATCGTGTGACTCTCAAGCCAGGTGTAGTGTTACCACGAATCAGACAGTACAGATTGCCACCTGAGGCTGTAGCAGCCTTATCCAAAATTATTGACGAGCTCATGGCTCAAGGTGTAGTTGTAGAAACTGACTCCAATGTATGTAATTCTCCGATCATTCCAGTCATGAAACGTACTGATCCAAATGCCCCCCCAGTATATCGATTAGTGATTGACCTACGAGAGCTCAATAAATGTATTATTCCCCAGTACCCAGTTGTCCCAGATATTTCTTCCCTATTGACAGCCATTGATTCCGAAGCCTCATTTTTCACAGTCATAGACCTCAAGAACGCGTTTTTCAGTGTCCCCATTCATCCAGACAGCCAGTTTCTTTTCGGATTTTGTTTAAATGGAAGGAGCTATATGTTCACACGAGCTCCTCAAGGTTTCACAGAAAGTCCTAGTATTTACAGTCAAGCACTTAAGAGACAACTAGACAACATTCACATGCCAGCTGACACTGCCCTGCTCCAGTATGTCGATGATCTACTGATCACAGCCCGTTCTGAACGTGCTTGCGAGCAAGCATCACTTACAGTCTTGTATTTTCTCGCCGAGATGGGGCACAAGGTGTCCCCTTCAAAGCTTCAATTCTGTGTCCAGCAAGTGATCTACTTAGGCCACTTGCTGTCCAAGTGGGGTAGGCAGTTGACACCAGACCGTATCCAGTTAATAGCAAGTCTTCCTCAGCCCAAGACACAGAAGGAGGTACGTGCTTTTATCGGCCTCACTTCTTATTGCAGACAATGGATTCCTCAGTATGCGTTTCTAGCTAAACCACTGATACAGCTAACGACACAGGAGGCAGCCGTATCGACTGTCCTCCCTTGGACATCTGAACATACACTTAGTTTCAATGAGTTAAAGAAAGCTTTATGCCAAGCTCCAGTTCTAGCTACACCGAACTACAGTAAGCCTTTTACACTTTTCGTCACAGAACGCGAAGGTACAGCATTATCTGTTCTCACACAAGATCAAGCAGGACAATACAAGCCCTGTGCTTATTTTTCGAGCACATTAGATCCTGTAGCCCAGGCTCTGCCTGCGTGCCTCAAGTCAGTTGCAGCCACAGCACTAGCTATCAGACAAAGTGATTCCATAGTATTAGGACATTCCTTGACAGTACAAGTTCCACACTCCGTGGAAGTTCTTTTAAACCGAACCCAGACTCAGCACTTGACAATTGCACGTTTAACAGGTTATGAACTGACACTGTTCCAGCCACACATAGAAATCAGATGCTGCAACGTTCTAAATCCTGCTACACTGTTACCATCAGTTAATTCAAATCCTGCCACACACGACTGTGTGGAAGTAGTTAATATTATGACTAAGCCAAGACAAGATCTGACAGATATTCCATTACCAGATCCCGACCTGACACTTTATGTGGATGGTTCATGTATGAGAACAAGTACAGGAGAACTAGTAGCCGCGTATGCAGTGACTACTGACACTGAGGTTATAGAAACACACCGTATTGACACCCTGTCTGCTCAAGCAGCAGAGCTAGTTGCTCTGACACAAGCCTGCATACACGCCAAGAACCTGAAAGTTAATGTTTATACAGATTCACGCTACGCATTTGGAGTCGTACACGACTTTGGAGTGCTCTGGCAGGAGAGAGGTTTCATGACTTCTCATGGAACCAAGATTCAGCATGGTCTCCTTATTCAAGCTCTGTTAGATGCCATACATTTACCGACATCCATTGCCATCATGAAATGCAAAGCACATACGAAAGTTACTGACATTATTTCTCAAGGTAATGATCTAGCAGATCGCACAGCCAAGCTTACAGCACAGACTCCAGACATTTCAGTTAATCCGACACAGACACATACTCCAGATCCGACTACATGCATGACAGTTAAGGACCCTACTCAAGATGTCATAGATATCCAGTTACATGCTACTCCCGATGAAATCAAGAAATGGTCCGAACAAGGAGGGGTCCAGACAGATCAGGGTTGGGTAACGAAGGGTAAAGCCACATGGTTTCTCCCCGACTCTATGGTTCAAGTCATTATCAATACCGCACATAGTCCAGCACATTTAGGAGAAAAAGCTATGTTAGACAGTATCCAGAACATTTGGTTTAACAAGCATTTACGAGCTGCAGCTAAGCAGAAAGTCCGTACCTGTATGATATGTTGCCAGTTCAACCCAGGTAAAAGTGTCCCGGTGGAACAAGGTGGATTCCAGCCCCCTGACCACCCTTTTGAAGTCCTCCAGATGGATTATATTTAGATGGAGCGATGTCGAGGTTTCAAGTATGTCCTTGTAGTTGTATGCGCTTTGTCCAGGTGGACAGAGGCATATCCAGTCCCAGATTACACAGCCGCGACCACTGCCAAGCAGTTGGTTCGTGAGTTCTTCCCCCGTTATGGACTCCCTAGGGTCGTATATTCTGATAACGGCCAGCCATTCTCATCTGAATTGATGAAACACGTTTCCCTGTTGTTAGGGTACCAGTGGAAGTTCCATTGTGTACGCCATCCTGAAGCAGCCGGTCTCGTAGAGAGACATAATCAGACTCTGAAAATCCGCATTGCCAAAGTATGTAAAGAGAAAGGTGTGGACTGGCTAGTAGCTCTGCCAGTCGCTTTATTTTATATGCGCATGGTCGCACATTCCAGATCAGGTCTGTCCCCGTATGAGGTCGTATTCGGCCGCCCCCCTAATATGTGGGGTACACCTAGACCCCGAAGTATTACCGATGTTTCAAGTAATATGCTGACAGATTACCTAGCTTCCTTGATGTCTGCCCTACACTCTTGTCGTTCACAGGTTGCCGCCGCATTTCCAGACAATACCGAGGTGGCACCGCATGAAATCGTTCCCGGATGCATGGTTCTTGTGAGGAACTTTGATCGTTCAAGTCCGCTGGAGCCTCGTTGGAAAGAGCCACGACAGGTCCTCCTGGCCACCCGTACTGCCGTCAAGCTGGAAGGCAGGAAGGGCTGGGTCCATTTGTCTCATGTGAAGAAGTTTTACGGATTAAAGACTGTTTCTAAGAACATTCCCGAGGATTTGAAAGACTGCCAAAGTACTATTCTTAAGGACTGTCCCGCAAAAGACAATGATACTAAACCCTCCCTGTTAGAGAAAACTCCGCAACAGGAGTATAAGCTAAAATTAAGGTCTAGTAAAATAAGTCAGCCAGTTTGATTGTCTAAGTCCTCCCCTAGGTGAAACGGTTAGACCGGTTTCTGACATGTATAAAATAGACCCCCATAGTGAGAGAGTTAGTCAAAACTCAATCCGATGTATCGTTTTTCTAAGTTTCATATTGTTTTTCAGCCTCATGATTACCTGCACAGGTTATGCATTTTATTTGTGTTTTCCAGTTTCTCATGTAAATAAGTCTTCTAATATTACAGTAGAGCACACGTTTAGTGATCTGCCTCCTCATGAACTATCTTATCGTCTTGCTATGCGTAATAATTCCTTTATCCGCATGTTACATTATTCACACCAGACCAGCAATGCCACTAATTGTTGGGTGTGTGGTCGACTCCCCCCTTTCCAGACACCGAAGGGAGTTCTGCCACTCTTTCCTTATCCATTTTCACATAATGGTTCGTGTGGAGCATGGTCCACGTTAACGTCATCCTCAACAGATATGTCTTTTCTTAACAGTACATGTTTTCCAGACAAGCAAGGTCTTCCCCACAGAACAGGGTTAGATCTAGAAAATGAAGTTTATAATTTAGGTAATTATTCTTCGAATTTCATGGTCCTGAATGTTCAGTCTGATACTACTCCAGACTTACCTGCTATGTCAGTACTACCAGTTAAAGGCGAATTATGTGTCCGAAAGAATGGTTCCGTACATGTAGGACATAGTGATTGTACTACTATTGTCAAGTATAGTGACAGTAGGAAATCTATTTTTAAAGCTTCACGTCATTCTTATTTTGTTTGTGGTCAGACCGCATATGTTCGTCTGCCCCTCGATTGGGAGGGAACCTGTTACATTGCCTTCCTACTGCCACCAGTTTTCCTAGCCCCACCTGACTATCATAGGAATTCCCACCTAGTACATACTAGACACAAGAGAAACCTCCCGATTGTCGATTATACTGAAACTGCTATAGAACAATATATAGATATCAATAAAGGTGTCTTCCCTTATTTAGGTACTGTTGTAAATAGTAAACTGATACGTAGATTAACCAGAACTCTCGAAGCAGTAGTGATTGAGACTACTTCTGCTCTAAGTAACTTAACCGAAGAACAATCCTTTATGAGAATTGTCGTGCTCCAGAATCGTGTCGTCCTTGACGTCATACTGGCCGATAGGGGCGGGGCATGTAGAGTCATCGGATCTAGTTGCTGCATTTTCATTCCTAATAACACGCCGTCTGTTTATTCAGCTATAACCAGACTCCATAAAATTGCCCATATGTTACACCAAGATCCAGGCACCTGGACATGGTCCGGTTGGTTCTGGAATATAATTTCCGCCTGGGGATGGAAAGTCCTGTCTTTTCTAGGTATTGCAGTAGCGATCATATTCAGTTGCTGCCTCTGTATACAATGTGGCCCTGCGATTTGTGGCATTTGTGCTACCTCTTGTGTTCCTAGTCCCAAGTCCCGTTCTAAATCCCGTTCCAAGAAGATTCGAGACGAGCAAATGATACTGTATGAAATGATAGATGGTATCATAAATATTGATGTTTCCTGATGGAAACGTAGTGACAAGGAGGGAATGTGGAAAAGTAAATTTTGCCATGTTCTGTGTCCCTACGTGTTCCCCATCCTATGTTGTATGTGCATGATTAATATGCATATGTATTCCCCATGTTTGATTAAAGACGCAATTACAGTTGTGTCCATTCCTAGTATACCAGTTCCCAGTTCTCGTGAATACTACGAATATCAGGCCTATGTAAAGCTACGTTGCCACGTTTCTCAGTGTGCACGTTATTTCATTGTAAAGTCCCCGTTTCTAGGCCTCAAAAGGGCCCGGACACCAAGATTCAGCTCCTGTCTCCTGAAACCCTCGCTGAGGAGCGATACAGCCCCCACCTGTATTCCTGACCCTTCACTTACTTCCTGCCTCACAGTGCCCGGTTCAGCCTGGCTCTGCCTCTGAGTCTGCCAAGAGTATGTTATGATTCTAGTTATCAGTCCAGCCCTCCTTCTCTGCATTCCTTAGCTACTGAATCGCATCAATAGTTTCCGTCACAGTCTAGCCTTTACGTCTCCATGTAAGAGAAATACTGTATTTATGGTCATTTAATATTCTTCATCACGCACTACATGTAGAATAATGCATGCTCCAGTCTTAGAGTCTGTTAGCCTCTCCCCTCCTGACTCTTAGTTTATATCAACATGTTCTCTAAACATCAGATACTAGATATTGTTTAGGTACATGTCGCCCTGACTCTCTAGACTTCAGTCTCTGCTCCTAGCACAGAGTTCATAGCCCCCAGCTTCTCCTAGTAACACGTCATTGTCAGTTTGCGCGCACCATTAGGTTAGAGGTCCCGGCTCCTTAGGTAGCCCCCTCCATGTTTCCGCCCCCTTTATGACATATTCTGTTACGTTTGCATCACATGTCTATGTACACGCCTCCTGTTACACCCACTTTCACCCTTATCTTTCGCGACTGCTATTGACCACACCCACTGCTCCGCCTATTGTATGTATTGCAATTGCAACTGTTTTAGTATATATGCTTGTGTATTGTTATTAAAGTTAGCGCGCTCGTCCCAGATCCAGCCCCGGCAGCTGCCGGGCTCTGCCATCCCATTCCTGTGCAGGTTGTCCTGTTCCTGTCCTTTATGCTGTATTAAACCTGCAAACTCCTACTACCTCGATTCTTGACTCTTATTTATTGAGCTATCTGTTATTACTATGTCCAGTAAAACCTAGATCCGGTATTATTTATTTATATACCACAATTGTCCAAATGTACTTAAACCTAAATCCAGAGTCTTGGTCTGGCTTGTCAGATTGTATACACTGCAGTGTCTTCATGAATATTGTCCATCTACTTTAGGTAGACCCCACAGGCTATTTCACTGCTAAGTGTTTTTATTGTCATGTGCACAAGAGAATCCTTGAGGATCTGGTTTTGGGAGAGAAAGTGGCGGACTGCTAGCAATGGTCGCGGATGCTCCAGAAGTCCGAGGCTTTTTTCGCTAGCGATACGGGTTTAGGACATAAAACCACCCAGAAAGTACCCACCATGGAGGACAGAGAGTGCGACTTTCATTTCATAGTTGCCCCCACTTTGAAGTCAGAGCGACTACGGCAACTGCGGAGCCTACAGGATTACCCAGCCGGGACTCACACTGGTCTAGAGCCGCGCTAGAGCTCTGCAGAGGTCAGAGGGTGGTAGCGCAAATCCCTGTCTCAGGAAAGAGAGGCAGCACGACAAGCTGGTTAGGCAGAGTTTGAAGAAGTTGGAGAACGCTGGACAGGAGCCGGGTAAAGGAGAAGCAGCCTCGTGGGTCCAGGATACGGAAAACTGCAGAGGAGGAGGAGAAGCAGGGGGGCATGCAGGGGGGCACATAGTTCAGATAGCACAGGGCAATTTGAATAAACAGCCCAAGCAGGCAGTGGGAGCCTCAGGTCAATCCCCGCCTCAAACAGCTTCCGACCTTATTCAGTTGTCAACAACAGAAATCAGGAGTAGATTTGGGACCTTGGAATTAAATCAAATGGATATTAGATCTGCTTGCAATTTATTTATTTATTTATTTGAAAGTTTTATAGAGCACGAACAAGACCCTTGCAGATATCAGAGCGCTTTACAGTAAAGAAGTGTATAGACATACACACAATAAAATACACTGTAAACATAAGGATGGCATCAAAAGCAATTGACAAATCAAACATTTCAGGATAATGAGGACATAAAGCGGTGGCAGCAGAGAACAGTCAATGGTTAGAAGGGAAAGTCAAGTAAAGTGCGACAACGTCCCAATTGGGTTTGATGAATGAAGAAAATACATTGAAGGCAAAAACAACATATATAAGTGGCGCACAGCTGTAAAAAGAAGGATTCAAGCATTGACTGGGTGGGAAAGAAGAATGGATGGAAGATGATAGTAAATTGATGACAAAAACAACAACATTACGTGGAGCAGGGCTGTACATGCAGGATCCATAGTAATGTGAGGCAATAATTATGTGAATTTGGCCATAAGGATGCTTTTTACTTCCAGTTTGAAGGAAGAGGAGGATGGGTTCAGTCTTATTTCTGGAGGTAGGGCATTCCAGATCCTAGGTGCCATTCCGGAGAAGGAGCGACTATACGTTTTTTTCTTTCTGAATTTTTGTGGTTTCAGGAGGAGGTTGTCAGCACTCCTTGTTGATCTTGAACCTCCAGATATTGTGAGTTTTTGTGTGAGATAGCTGGGCGCATTGTGATGTAGAGCCCTGTGCGTCATGCAAGCTATTTTCAGGTGGATTCTGGCTTCAAATGGCAGCCAATTTAAAGATTTTAGATCAGGGGAAATGTGGGCCCTTTTTTTTGAGCCAGTTATTAGTCTTGCTGCCGCGTTGGTAGAGGCTCTTAGAGGAGCTGTAGTGGTCCTGGGGAGACCGCATAAAGAGACGCTTCCATAGTCCAGTCGAGGTAAAACTAGGGCCTGAACCACTAGCTTGAAGTCATTGGGGGGTAGGAAGGGCTTCAGCTTCCTTAGGGTATTGATCTGAAAGTTTGCTCCCCTCGTAGCATTGCTAATATGCTTCTGCATGTTGAGGGTACTATCCAAAGTTATACAGAGTGATTTTGCTGAGTCCACGATGGTTGGTTGAACATCAAGCGCTGTGAGGTGTTTTATCAATTTGTGCATAGTGGGGACTTTGGCGGGTGGGGCAATAAGGAGGAATTCAGTTTTTAAGGCATTCAGTTTGAGGAGATTCAGTGCTAGCCATGATTTGGTGGTCTTAAGAGTATTGTTGAGTAAATTAATGTCGTCCAAGGTGTTGATTTTGAGGTAGAGTTGAGTGTTGTCTGCATACATGTGGAATTGCACGTTGGATGTTTGTAGCAGATTGGTGAGTGGTTCCATGAAGAGGTTGAAGAGTGTGGGGGATAACGAGGAGCCTTGTGGTACATTTAGCGTTACAGGAACTGGTTTGGACAGTGTGTTGTTAACTTTGAATTTTTGAGTCCGGTTATGCAGAAATGAGGTAAACCAGTCAAGTACTAGTCCTGAGAGACCCATTCTGTGTTTCAGCAGATCTATTAGGTGATCGTGTTTGACCGTGTCGAATGCTGAGGAAAGGTCTAATAGGATGAGGAGACATGCTTCGTTCTAATCGAGAAGTTGTAGAGCATCATCTATGATGTGTGACATGGCTGATTCCGTGCTATGATTTGCCCGGAAGCCGGATTGGTGATTATTTAGGAGGTTGAAGTGGTCGATATGTTTGGACAGTTGGTGATGAGCATATTTTTCTAGAAGTTTGGCCAGGGTGGGAATGTTGGAGATTGGGCGGTAGTTGATGAGGTCCATAGGGTCAGCTGTGGGTTTCTTACGGATGGGGGATACTTGTCCAACCTTTAAAGCGTCTGGGATGCATCCTTGTTGAAGTGAGCTGTTGATGATCTTGGTCCATATGGGTAGTAGCCAAGGTGTGAGGTCTTTGACCGCATTTGCGGGGAGAGGGTCCATTAGGTGATTGGAAGGCTTCAGGGCACTGAGAAATTTTCCTATAACTTCCTCAGTGTAGGGGTGAAAGTAAGACCATGTTGCGTTGTTTTTCAGGGAAAGCTTTGATGGGATTTGTTGAGATGCGTTAGGGGGTCGGGGGTGGATTTGTTGAGGGGGCCAGAGTGAGAAATTAAGTCCTTGAGGAGGTCTTTCTTGATGTTCTCCATCTTTATGTTAAAGTGATTAGAAAAGTCATCACAAGATGGTAGTGGGTGAGTTGATTCAAGTGGCCTTTGCGGTTGGTCTTTAGATTGCGTTTTGATCAATTCAAAAAGTTTTTTTGGGCGATTTTTTGCCTGGTCAAGTTGTTGGCTAAAGAAGACTGCTTTGGTGCATTTGACCTGATGAAAGTAAGCATTTCTCTTTCTTTTTAGCGTCAGGAGGCGATTGGCGGATGGTACTGATCTCCAGTTGCGTTCGGCAGTTCTGAGAGAGCGTCTGTCATTGTTCAGGAGCCCGTTGAACCAGGGTTTAGAGTCTTTCGTGGAGACTCTCTTTAGTTGCAGGGGGGCAAATTTGTTAATTATCGAGGTCATGGAGTTTAGGTAGTGGTTGGTGAGGTCCGTTACGTTGGAAGTTCCAGCGGGGGGTAGAAGCAGCTTCTTACTAGTGGGGGGTAAAGAGTTTGTGTTGGGGTTTTTCCCAGTCCCTTTTCCACAACTTAGGTTTTGTGACTTGTGCAGATGTCAGTTTGATTGTTTCATTGATGAAGAAGGTGATGATGTGATGGTCAGACAAATCACAAGGGGGGATAGATTCCAATTGGGTGGCCTCATTCTTGGCAATTATGAGATCCAAGATTGCGCCCTTGTTGTGAGTTGAACTGTTGCACAGTTGGATGAGGTCTAAGGCGTTGAGGAAGTTTTTAAGGCTGTTGACTACCGTGTTGTTATGGTCATTCCAATTGAGGTTAAAGTCACCTAGGAAAATTTGTGTGTTACTACGACCGGTGATTGATTTGATCAGGTCCATGAGGTGTTCTGTGAAAAGGAGGTTTTCGCCAGGTGGGTGGTAGATGATGTGGAGCGAGCAGACAGGTTTACCATTGTTGTTGATGTCGAGACTGATGTATTCACAAGAAGGGAGTTGCGCTGGTATGGCTCTATTAATGGTAATGTTGCTGCGATGTATGCACGCAATGCCACCTCCAATCTTGCCTCCCAGCCTGTCTAGTCTGATGATGTCATAGTTAGGGGGAACCAAAATGTCGATAATTGGCGAGGAAGAGTCTGTAAGCCATGTTTCAGTGAGTATGATGAGGTCAAGGTTAGTCGAGATAATGAGGTTGGCTATGTCTGTGGCGTGTTTCGATGCCGACCTACAATTCAAGAGTGAGCATTTAAGGCGTGGGGAGACGGTGGAGGAGGTGGGTTCCTGGATGAGTGGGACTTTACAGAGATTATTGATGATGATTCCTCTGTTGTTGTGAGACGTGGGCCTGTGAGGGTTAGCGATGATAGAGGGTATGGGCATGTATGAAGGAGGAACAGAGGTGGTAGAGGGCGATTGGTAGGAGAGCAGGAGAGAAAGGAGGTCTTTCTCGGAGATATGATTGATGGTACGCAAAGGGCGGGAGGGTAAGTTAAGTGAGGGAACTGATATTCACCTGGGAGCAATATGTTTTGTGCGGAGGGAGCGTGTGGGGGATTTGTTTGGAGCGTTGGACTTTGGAAGCCAAGGATGATACGATAGCTTGGTATTAAGAGCGTGAAGGTCTTCTTTGATTACATAAAGTGTGGACATGATCTCATCCAGTCTAGTGTCTGCTGGGTTTGAGGAAGGGTGGGGAGATGCGCTAAATGTGTGTGCAAAGGGTGTCAGTTTGTTAGATGAATGTGGTATTATCGGGGTGTGTGCATTCGATTTTGTGGTTGTGTGTGTGTGTGGTAGAGGAAGTGATGTAGATGGTTGGGAAGAGGGTATACCATTTCGGTGAGCATGAGTGGGAGGAGAAAAGGGAGGGAAGAGTTGTATAGAGGTTGAGCTGGTGTTAAGGAAGTCGAGGGATGGACCGGGTAGTGCAGGGGACTGGGTTGAGGAAGGCTGGATGGTGTGCGTCTTGTCCTTCAAAGGTGAGATATTGTGAGTGGAGGAAGGAGGGGGAGGAGTGATGGTTCCCGTAGTGGGTTCCGTAATTGAATTGGGTACTTGATTAGATTGGGAAGAGTAGGAGGGGGCTAGGTTGCAATGTATGGAAACAGTGTTTGTAACGCTATTGGCTGTATAGGTGGGTGAATCTGGGGTATCTGGGGTGGGGGAAGAATCAGAGGAGTCAGAAGGAAGGGGGGCGGGGGGGAGAGGGGGTGGTGAGCTATGGTCCGGCATATAGTGGTATCCGTGGGAGGAGCAAGAGTGGTCTCGGTCATGCTGGGTAGGGGGAGCGTGAGCAGTATCGGTGAGGTGCTGCTAGTAGTATAGATAGGGGTGACCATCCGAGGGCCAGGTGTAACGGAAGGAGATAAATCAGGAGATTCAGGAGCCGGAAATGACCGGGAGGGAGGGGGAGGAGGGTGGGAACTAACTGTATCATGCCTGGTACTGTTGGTGCGTGTGTAGGTGGGTGTTGGAAACATAAGCGGTTTGTCTAATTGTTCTTTAATGAAAGGGAAGATGTTGTCTAGGAGGTTTAAGCTATGGCCATTGGCTTGTAAAAGGATGGTGCCGTTGTTATAGATAGTGATTGTTGCTGTACCTTGGAAGAGTTGGGAAGGGGCAATATAAATAGCTAGACCGTGTGCTGATTTTCTGGTGGAAGAAATAGAGAAAGTGGCTAGGAGTACTTTCCTTCATTGTGCTCGCCATTTAGTGTGGAGGATGATGTCACTGGTTGAGTGTCCGTTGCGTGCAGAGAAGTAGGGGTCGGCGAAGAGGGTTTCAGGGTGAGATTTGATGAGGTTATATTTGAACCGTTTGGCCGATTTTTTTGAGAGGCCAGTAGGGTAGATGATGTTGTGTGAGTACCAGTGAGTTCCATGTTATATGTGGGCGGGTGGGTGGGGGTGATGAGGCGTCCAAAGGCTCGGGATCTGGGACCGTGCGGGGTAGGTTGTGGATAAAGAGGAAGAGAGATCTCTTAGAATGGGAAACTGGCCTGCAGTGGGGATGTAGAGGGGTGGGTAGGCTCCGCACCTGACAAAAAGTGGGGGAGGTGGCTGGGTAGGTGGAGAATGTTTAAGTGATGTGCACTAGTGTAGTGATCGTTTCAATATGGGCGCATCCTGTGTAGAGAACCTCAAAAGCGTCTATGAAGTTCGATGTCTATTTTCATGAAGGTCCAAATAACCCACGGAGGGGAGTAGTGAAAGGGGTCAGGTTAGTCAATTTAGTCAAATTACACTGTTTAGTGGCAGAGGACTGTAGTCCTTTTTCCTGAGCAGAGGAACTAACCCCCCAAGTTTAGGGACAAAAGAGGCAAATGGAACTATTAAATAGGCAGTCTGACCTAGGGAAGAGAGGAAGGTGGTAGAAGTGTGTGTGAAATGTCCTTGTGTTGTGTTCATAACAATCTGGCCGCTTCCTATGTAGAAAAATCTTATGGACATCTATGTAGTCCTGTGATTCATTCCATTAGGGTCAAAACATCCAGTGTATTGATCGTTCCAATATGGACGCTTCCTTTGTAGAAAGACATCATCGGTATCTATGAAGTCCTATGTCTATTACCATGAGGGTCCAAACAACAACTTGAGGGGAGAGGTGGAAATGGTCAGGGTAGACCTAGTGCACTATGGTTGGGGAATATAGTCCTTTTTCCCTTACATTAGTTCAGATCCCCGATGTCCAGGTTTTTAAAATAAGTAAAAGTCGGCCATTTTACTGAAGGTAGTTCAGTGAAGGCACCATACCACCTGTAATAAAGTTAAAGGGATCGAGCCAGGCTATTAAACAGGCAATCAAGAAAAGACAACTTGCCTTTGTTCATGTCGATGAGATCTGTGAGGCTGAGACACCACTTCACACCCAAGAGCTGCATTAGATCGTAACCAGGAGCCAGAAAGTGTAAAGGTTGTCGAGGAAATTGTACAGCTCACGCGACGCTCACATGAAACGAGTTATGATTCCATTGTTTATAGAGTGAGGCCCGTATTATAAACACCCCTGAATATCAATGCCGTGGTAGGGCTAGACCAATAGAATTGGAAAAGCAGTTTGTTGATCCTGAGGGGGCGGAGCTAGGCTGAGACTTATGCGCCGAGAGGCTCCGGGAGCTATTTACCGGTGAATCTGCTTGTTTCTTTCTTTGCTCCTTACGGACGTCCTTGTGAGCCCCCATGTGAGCCGCCATGCATCAATCCAGAGCCATCTGAAGCCCCTCCTCAACAATTCAAGAGGGCGGCGCAAATAAGGAAGGGATTAGACTGCTGAAGGAAGCAGAGTGGGTATAGAAGAAAAACTGGAATCCCTGGAAACTAATCAAAGAAGGAACAACCTGCTCCTGTGAAAAGTACCGGAGGGGGCAGAGGGGACAAGATAAAAACTTTTGTAGTAAGGGTAATTAAAGCTGGAATTCAAGTTGACTGCTCATAACAAGACCTTATTAAAGACATCCAGAGGGTACATAGAGGCCCATTTAGGCGAACACCCAGTAAACCAAAGCCCAGAAAAATCTTAGTCCACTTCCCCACGTACAAAATAAAGGAAGAAATCCTCACCAAGGTGCTAAAAATGAAGTTGCTAAATGTGGATGGTATCAGTTTTGAAATAAGGTCAGATGTGTTACAGATCACTGCTAATAAACAGTGGGAGTTCTGGAAAATGTGTGATCCATTGAAGAAACTAGGTGCCACAGCGCAGTTGAAATTTCCTGCTACACTGCGTGTGGTGCACAATAACAAATAACAAAATGCTGAACTTTTGGCATGTGGAAGAAGCGGAAGAATTTATAAAAACCATATCAGATACAGGGATAAGATCGAGAGAGGGACTGGGGTTTGAGCAAATTTTAGGTTTCCCCTCCAGCCCTCACATCTCTCAGTCCCTCCCTTTTCCCTTTTTCCTGCTATGCTTCTTCCTTTTCTTATTTCATTTACTAGTGTTTTCTTATTTTTTTTCTCTCTCTTATGTTTTTTTCTCATCACTTTTCACAGCAGTTTCACACGTCATTCTTTTTGTCCAAGGATGGTCTGGGGGTCTTAAGCACATTAGATAATAGAGTAGCTTGAGAGGCAAGGCAAAGATAGGTGCTATTTTTCCACCAACTTTGAAGGCCCCCACAGGCTTAGGCCATGAAGGAGGTAAATAGAGGGTTCTCCAGGGTGGGTGAGATAAGGGGTAATGGAAGAGAATCTGTGAGGCTCACACCATGTGAGATCATTGGTTTCTCAAATGAAAGAGACCCGTATTCAGCAGGTTCCAATTCTTATGAATGATTTTCTTGATCTGATGTGATGCTATTTTATAAATAGTTACACAGATGAATCTCTTGTCCGGGTTTTTCTGGGTTATGCTTTCTAGTAAAAAGTCCCATGTCTTGTTCCTAGGACTTGTTTTGTGTGTCTGTATAATTTTCTCAGAACAGTTTCTTTCCCTAAGTTTGTCAAAGAATTCCTCTGTCTGGCTCCTGAAGCCCTCAACCTTATTGTAAGTTCTCCTCAATCCTAAGAAATGGTCTTATGGAAGGTTCTCCCTAAGTAGTCTGTGGTGGAAACGGTTGTATTTCAAAAGATCATTCTTATCAGTGGTTTATGATAAGTGTCCACATTCAGACCCCCTTATTCAGGGTAGATTAACACATCTAGACAATATGCAGGAATTTTAGGTGTGCATCACAGTTGTTTAACCATGGAAAGAAAGGAGTCACTGATTCCCGATCGCCCCCCATATCAAGAGAACATCAGCTATGTACCTCCTCTAGATTTTTATATTGGTCCTAAAGGAGTTGGTAGCAAACAAGATGGATGAATGAATAAATGAATGAACAAGTGAATAAATGAAGTTAGATTCATCAGAGCGCCCACATACCGAGAGGTGTCAAGGTGCTAAAGACTTGGTAGATCAGATGAGAAATCTACTAGGGAAATTACTCAGTTCCATATCTAGGGAGTTAGAGTGAAGAGCCAAGTTTTCAGTCCTTTTCTAAAGGAGGCATGTGTCTTCAAAATAGAGACCTGTCATGGAAGGGGGTTCCATAGCTTGGCTGTAGCCATTGAGAAGGCTCTACCTCCCCATTTTGCCTTCCAAAGTTTGGCGACAACTACCAGATTTTGATTTGCTGAATGAAGATTAATTCTTTCTCAAAGTTGTGTACATACAGTCCCACTAAACTGAGGGCAAACATGCTCCCCATCAAGGTACCTTGCATGTGAAGGTATATGATTCCCTCAAAATCAAATAAACTCTTTTTCACTGCTAACCCAGCCCATTTTAGGAGTAAATGTCTTAGAGCTGTGTACTCTTAATTTTCAAAAAAGAGGAGTTAAACCTGCACTCTAAGGGTATCCTCTTGAGAGAGGCTTGATAAGCTCTCGATGTCGAGGTCTATTATATGTTCCTTTGGGGTCAAATTCAACATCTGTCAAAAGGAAAAGGAAGTCATTGGCATCATTTAGGTATGCCTTTTGAACTATAGGAGAAAAAAAGGCACAAGAACATGACAAGGTTTTAAGGACCGAACTTATACCCTACACATTAGGATGGCTCAGCAGCG
Organism: Lissotriton helveticus; assembly: GCF_964261635.1. Taxonomy (NCBI): domain Eukaryota; kingdom Metazoa; phylum Chordata; class Amphibia; order Caudata; family Salamandridae; genus Lissotriton; species Lissotriton helveticus. The sequence goes on from NC_136073.1 coordinate 744,518,758, forward strand.
GTGCCTTGTTCTTATGTATTTTGAGGAGAGTATAGAAATAGAGGTTCATGGGATCCAAATATCTCCGGTAGTCTGCTTCATGTTTTGATACCCCTCTTTTTTGATTAATTTAGGATGTAAAATAGGGAAGTGGAGCATACCCACTATAAGTCTTCCAACTCCCACTTTTTTTATTATGAGCATCCTAGGATTAGTCAGGGATGCCTGTCTCTTAAAGCTTTCTACTACAACTTAAAAACCCCTGCCCCACAGAGAAACAGATAGGAAGACCCTCACCTGGGAGAGACAACAGCGAAAGGATGCCAAGCTGGAAGATGAAGCCACTTGATGCCCTGCAAGATGGACTTTGGGACTTTGACTCCAGTTGGCCATCAGGAGCAGGATTAGTATTTCCATGACCAGTGGCGCTAGGCCCTCACCCTGTGGAATTGTTTAGGGAATGGGCCTGCTGGGGGACCAGAGTAGTTTGCCATGGAGGGTGTTTTGCTGAGTGGCTGGCTGCAGAGGGGCTGCACAAGATGCCTCCACCACCCGGAGAAGAGCACCAGGAGCATGGCAGAGAACAAGTCTGGTGCAGGGAGCCAGAAAATCCAGCTCTCCACAAAATGTGCCCCTGAAGAGGGTTGGAGGCCCAAAGAAAATTATCCTGGTGGCTAAGGCTGGCCACCAGGAATTAAACCAGTTTAATGTTATTGAAATCGCCTCTATGAAGCAAGAGGTGTGCTGCCTTAAGGATTTGCCTTTTTGGGGGAAATTCTAAACAACAGAAACCAATCGTGTGGCACACCACCCAATTCCTTGAAATTCCCCTTGGGTGGGCCAGGGTCTGGGCCAGGGTGTGGATCAGCCCAACATTGTTTCCTTTCTTTCCTGAATCACTCACTTCAGGGAGTGAACATGTGGGTGCAGTTGCCATACTGCTTCATGACCCGGGAGCCCCAATCTCCCTGGAAACAACAGCAAGAAAAATAACTGTCCTATGAACCCCATCACCCAGAACAGAAAGAACATGGCTGGGTACATTGCCGACCACATGCCCATGTGTGGGTGTGGGTTGCCCTGCCCTCTTCAACCACAGCAGTCAGGGGATCTTGTGCTGCTTCTGCCCATGGGGGGTGCGCACTAGGAGTTGACGGGGTCGCAAGGGCCTTGGGGCTCACCAACTCACCCCCTAACAAGACCCTACGCCTGTGTGTGCCAAGGCATCCCACATCAAAGTACAACAGGTGAAATACAAGCAGTGGAAGGCTGCACTTGCCTCCGAAAAACCTCTAATAAAACATAAATAAAACAGGCTGAGGAGTGCCCCAAAATGCCCGCAAGGGGGCTGACATTTCATCTTTTCTTGCTTCTGGTGACCTCAAAATGCACAGTGGCACCAACAACATTTAAAAAGAGTGCTGTGGGGCTGCAGGGAAAGCGAGTGTCCCACAGAAGTGCCCAGTGAAAAGTCACCTTCATTCTCCTTGGACCTATTGCGCATGATTCAGGAAGAAACTCCCCACCATAGTGATCTCTCCGGATTCTGAGGCTTTGGTTTTTGGGCTCTGGAGTACTTGGACCCCTTTGTGTCCTGAAGATTGGAAAGAAAGGCTCTGACACACATTTTCAATTTGAAAATACTTTATTGATAATACTGGTGTTGAACATTGCAATGTTTACACTTATAATGAATGCTTTTGAGTATTGTTCCAATTGATTTCAAGGATGTTACATTGACAAAGTATAACATGTGGTTATTGTTATTAATGTGGTGACGCCCTGGCAAAGCCAGTAGGTCTATCATATATACCGAGACTCCTTCTGTTGAGGTGTTGCATCTGGGATAGGTGGGGGTGTTGGAGGTATGGGTTTCAGGACTCATTAGTGGTGTAATATGATATGAAGATGTCACCAAGGAATTTGCATCTACCTGATGAATATATTTGTGAGTCAATGCATAGTATTTAGTAGTGTATGTGTGTGTAAGAAACCAGTACCTCTTTGTAGTGTACCCCCACTTTTTGCCCCCATTTTGACTACTGGATGCCGGTTTCATGACTGTGATTGCACCCTCGGCTCTGCTAACCAGATCCAGGGCCTGTGCTCTGATTAAAAGGTATAAATGTTATTAGGTTTAATTAAAATTGGTACTAACAGCCTAACTGTAAGTTCCTAGTATATAATAAGGCATGTAGATTTAGAGGCCCCATAGACTTAATGTACTTAAGCACTTATATGTGCACTACTGTGTTGCTTGCAGTCATTTAAAAGACAGCCCTGCTTTTCAGGCTGCCTTTACATTTAAATTATATGCAAATTCAACCTTGTGATTAAAGGTACTTTCAAAGTCTCAAACTACCTTATTTTCACATATCTGTTACCCCTAGATGCCCCATGGGGTAGGGTACTTTGTGACCATGAGCAGGGACATTATAAAATATGTTTTATATGCCCTAGTGAGGGTAAAACTGTTATTTCATTTATCGCCATTGTAAAACGTTAGCTCCATAGGGCAACATGGAATACTTTATTTAAGTACAACTTTTGACAGTGAGCGGAAATATATCATTCAAAGACTCAAAATGAATATTTGTCTTTTGAAATATTAATGTATCTATTAAAACTAACAGAACTACTAACTAGCTCCTCTTGCTTATGTAATTACTGCTGTCTCATCCTTCTCATAGATAGGAAAGCAGGACTTCATTAAAACAGACAATGGACTACCTGCTCTGAGTTCCCATATAAAGGAAAATAGGACTTTAGACTCCAGCTTCTGTCTGCCCACCCCAGAGACTACAGAAGCAGCCATCTTGTACTATTGCTTTTTCTTGGATGTACTCACACTTACTTTCAATTTCTTAACCCATAATATCCCATGGTATGACCTTTTGCCCCTGCTCTTCCATTTTTCCCCACCCTTCAGGCCTAATATTTCCCTGGCCTTTGTACTATCGCTGGTCATATCTACTGGGTTTTAAACTTCCTGATAAGTCCTCAAGTTGACTAGCCTAGTTCATTGGGGTTGCAAGCAAACTCTTTTCTGGACCCCCCCGATTAACTCCTTTCTCCCACTTGGACACTAGTTGCTCCTCCCAACATGGCTCTTAACTCCCCAGTGCACTTGACAGCTACCTAGAGCCGGTCGGACGTAATGCCTTTAAAATTAAGTATCCGCACAACGTAACTAAAAATGCCTCAAAGAACTTTAAACACAGACTCCTCCAATCTTACCCTGAAACATTAATCTCTGACACTTACTCCTATTCAAAAAAGGTAGCTTTAATTAATGGCCTTATCTTCTACCCAAATAGACGAGCGCAAGGAAAGAAAGCCCTACTCTCCATGATCCGGGTCACCATCTCCAAGATAACTCCTCATGCTCAAAGACTCTCGGTAGCGCCCATACTCCCTTCTGCAGAGCAAACACAACCATATCGCTATATAACAAAGGGAATATCCTCATCCAATCCTCTAATAGCAACTAGTTTTGGATGAAATCTTTGCTACCATCAAGAACACAAGTTCCATCAAAGAAGCTGTTTCTGCATCACACATAGAAACAGAAAATCACCTGTAAATATTGTTTATGTGGGAGAAGGTGTCCCTTCTTGCGCATAAACATGCACCCCTGAAGTGCAGGCACCCTTGCTACATGACGCAAGTGAGCGCGGCGTTACCAATTTTGGTGTAATACAGCTCTTCTCCAATTTCTAGTACAAAGGCCTCCTTGAGCCAGATGTACGATCCATTTTTGCATGGGCAAATGGGTTTGCTAACCGGTTTGCGCATGCAAAAACATATTGGGCCATGTAAATAGCCTATTTGTCGAGTCGCATATTTTTTCTCATTGTCGCATAGCATAACAATCATATAGTGAAACTGTCACAAGCTGTTTCCCTATACTCATGCAAAAATCTGTGCATTGGCATTGCCATAAATAATAGTCCCATATGTAAGCTTCATGTGATCTACCACCCACCGGGGAGACACCCTTCTATTCATTGAGCAAAACATGAAAACCATCACAACCCACACTGGTCAGCAAGGTATACAGATCTTCCTGGGAGACTTTAACCTACATTGGAATGACCTAAACGACTCTACAGTGAACTGCCTTAAAATATTTCTTGTTGACTTCGTCCTGACCCAATTGTGCGACAGGCCTACACATAACAAGGGTGCAACTTTGAATATCATCACTGCAAAGGTTGCTAACATCCAACTCGAATCTATAGTCACTTTCGACTAGATAGATCATTATCGTATCACCTTCCTTATCACAAATATCCTAAGTAAAAAAATTACTCAACTAAAAAAAATCTTTGGAAAAGAAGCTTGCAAAATATAAACCTGCATGATCTGACTTTCCTCAGCATCCTGCCTACCTAGGCTGACATGATAGACGTCCAAGTCTTTACAGATCACTACAATACTTCCATACTGAACATGCTAGGCTCAATTGCACCCTCACAGCTAAAAAGAATATCCACCAAATATTCAAAACCGTGGTTCAATGACAGCCTAAATGCAGAAAGACATCAGCTAAGACTAGCTGAACAAACATGGAGATTTTCACCGTCCATCAAACACCTAAAACGTCTAAGATCAGTCAAGAACACTTATAAAGAACACATCAGAAGTTGGAAAGCAAATGTCTTTAAAACCCAGCTTGACCTAGCCAAAAACCAACTTAAAGAACTCTCTGAACTGGTCAAACAACAATTGAATAATCAGCCAAACCAAGCAAGAATTGGGTCCAATCCACTGCCAAACTATGAGGAATTGGCCTTCTTCCTTGGAAAGATGGAAACAATTGAAAAGGACATGCGGGCAGCAAGGGAACTCTTTCGGGCTATACCTCCAGTCACCCTCCCTCCCTCGGGAATAGCTGAGCCACCTGGTCCCTAATAGCACACCCCAAAAACATCGCCTCCTGGAATAAATGAAAAACTCTCAGTGAAAATGACATTCACAAATCCTGCCTGTGCTTATACCCTCAAACCACTTAAAGGATCCGTTAATATCGCATATCTTCAGGGCGATCAAATTCTCCTTACTCCCACTTTGGATCTAGACAGTAAATTCCTCATTTCACAAATGCACTATCCCGGACTGCCTAAAAGTAGGACAGGTAACCCCTATTCTGAAAAAACCTACTGCAGATCACTAAAACCTACTGCAGATCACTCTGACCCAACAATTTCAGCCCTAGTTCCAATGTTCCAACTTTAGATAAACTCTTTGAAAAATGCATTCAGATCCAAACTTGCAACCATATTGAACATTTCCAAGTTTTTTACCATTTCCAATCTGACTTCCACCGAGGCCACAGCCAGTGACTTTTTTAAGTGGTGGACGTAAATGTTGTAGTTGAGTTTGACTTACGATTGAGCCTGACTGACATGCATACTGAAGATACAGCCCAAATAATGTGACTTAGGCTTTGTGAAAATACCACAGAACTGCAGATGTATGAAGTGACAGGAAACATTTGAAATACTTTCATGATTTTTAGCAAGATTTCTCTTGCTTCCTGGTTCAAAAATACTCAAAGAGCTTTATACTTGTCTTTTGTTAGGTTTTCAAATATTCTTATTCTTTTTGTTGTACATTTATGAGTCCTTGATATTTTATGGAACACAGTATTGCAAGCACCATAATATGGAGCAGAAATACCAGGGGTGTGTTAACACTACCATCCACAGCCTAAAAAAACTAAACTCTCTTGCCATAAAGCTCCTCATCCTGGTATGCTCAAGCTGCTTGGCGATATAATGTCTGAGCTAAGAAGTCAAACTATAAAGAGCACTCAGGCTGTCAAAACAAAATCTGATAGACCAGTGCTGCTGAAAAGCCTGTGGGGTTGGAGAAGAGTTAGTCATGCAGTGGGGGGTTGCTTGACATGTGACGGTCTAAACTTTACTACTACTGAACTTTAAGAGACCCAAGGCTAGAAGAGGTCCCGGACAGTTGAGGTTCTGCTGAATCTGTTAAAGTCCAGCGGTTGAATTTCATAAAAAAGTATAGTTTTCCTGGGTACAATGTTGGTGGGGATAGAGATGCGGCTAATAGCAAACTATTCTACCACTATTTTCTTGACTTTTCACCCAAATTAAAGTAATCAATTTGAAATGCACTCATTCACATGCATTAAGTCAATGCGATCACTGCAGATGCCTGCGCATAACCAGAGAGTCATAGACCTGGTTGGTGCATTGGGATATAGTGACATGACTCCTGACAGCAACTGCACTGCAATTATGCAAGTCATAACATTTATTACAATGGTAACCTGCTAAAATGTGCAAAAAAATTAGCATTTGAGATCAAAGTGCTTTTAAAACATATATTTTAATAATAAAATGCAATTAGATTGCACCTAGTGCAATTCTTTGGGGAATAACTTTTATAAGAGTGACACACTCCACAATTCAGACTTAAATGACGTAATCAAATCAAGGCATATACTGGCTCCAGACCCAAACAGCTTATAGAATTGGTAACTAACCATTTGCACACAATTACATTTATTTCTTGTAGCAGGCAGACTTTCTGATTGCCTCTACCTTTGTTTAACAGTAGAGAAGTCCCCTTCGCCCTGTCCCTTTCAGCCAAAGACAGGCATGTTCTATACTAACCATTCAAGAACAGTTGTTTATTTACCAAGAATATGGGAAAGACCTGGCAGAAGCTGGCAAGTTATTCTTCCCTGACCCTACTATCATTTTCTGGTGCCTCACCCCAACTTCCCTGCAGCAGAGTATTTTACAATACAATGAATAATAAAATGTTTTATTTGTTATAAACAAAACAGTGAAACGTTCTCATATTTAGATATTTATTCATAGTCTGCACCAAGGTCGTCAGGAACTTTGTGTGTGAAACTAAAGGAATTTGGGGGCTAATTAGCAAGATCCTCGTTATAATTATCACCGTTTTAGCGGCAGGAAACTGCCGCTAAAACGGCGATAATGGACTTGCTAATATGCGTTATAGAATTCCAATAGAAGCCCAGGTTAGATGTGCAGGACGTCTAACTTGGGCTGCTATTGGAATTCTATAACGCATATTAGCAAGCCCATTATCGCCGTTTTAGTGGCAGGCTCGTGCCGCTAAAACAGCGATAATTCTAACGAGGTTCTTGCTAATATGCCCCGCAGTGCGGTGAGGCATTTCAATACTTTTCCGGAGAGTGACCCATATACTGTATTTACTTCCACTTTATTGACAAAAAACTATGGGCCCGATTCACAGAATGAACTCAAGACTAAATCCTAAACTTACTACTATTTGGTATTCACAGAATGCACTTACTACTTTCGGGATTCACAGAGTGAACTTACTACTTTTGGGATTCACAGAATAAACTTACTACTTTCGGTATTCACAGAATTGATTTAAGACTACTAACTCTAAGTCCGAACTCGGGCCGGAGCTTCCGGCCCGGAGGCGGAGCTTCCGGCTTGGGGGCGGAGCTTCCGACCCGGAGGCGGAGCTTGCGGCCCGGAGTCGGAGCTTGCGGCCCAGAGGTGGAGATTTCAGCCATGGCTAAAATCCCCACCTCCGGGCTGGAAGCTCCGCCTCCGGGCCGGAAGCTCCGCCCCCAAGCCGGAAGCTCCGCCTCTGGGCCGGAATTTCCGGCCCGAGTTCGGACTTAGAGTTAGTAGTCTTAAATCAATTCTGTGAATACCGAAAGTAGTAAGTTTATTCTGTGAATCCCGAATGTAGTAAGTTCACTCTGTGAATCCCGAAAGTAGTAAGTGCATTCTTTGAATACCAAATAGTAGTAAGTTTAGGATTTAGTCTTAAATTCATTCTGTGAATCGGACCCCATTAGTCGAACAGGTTTGCCTCACAGTGCTCTCACAGTAACTTTTATTGTAATGATGGCTGAAAGAGATAGTGTAGACTGGCGGCATCGCTTACTTTTTTACCATTTCCAATCTGACTTCCACCGAGGCCACAGCCAGTGGTGGCTGGTGACTTTTTTAAGTGGTGGGCGTAAATGTTGTAGTTGAGTTTGACTTACGATTGAGCCTGACTGACATGCATACTGAAGATACAGCCCAAATAATGTGACTTAGGCTTTGTGAAAATACCACAGAACTGCAGATGTATGAAGTGACAGGAAACATTTGAAATACTTTCATGATTTTTAGCAAGATTTCTCTTGCTTCCTGGTTCAAAAATACTCAAAGCGCTTTATACTTGTCTTTTGTTAGGTTTTCAAATATTCTTATTCTTTTTGTTGTACATTTATGAGTCCTTGATATTTTATGGAACACAGTATTGCAAGCACCATAATATAGAGCAGAAATACCAGGGGGGTGTTAACACTACCATCCACAGCCTAAAAAAACTAAACTCTCTTGCCATAAAGCTCCTCATCCTGGTATGCTCAAGCTGCTTGGCGATATAATGTCTGAGCTAAGAAGTCAAACTATAAAGAGCACTCAGGCTGTCAAAACAAAATCTGATAGACCAGTGCTGCTGAAAAGCCTGTGGGGTTGGAGAAGAGTTATTCATGCAGTAGGGGGTTGCTTGACATGTGACGGTCTAAACTTTACTACTACTGAACTTTAAGAGACCCAAGGCTAGAAGAGGTCCCGGACAGTTGAGGTTCTGCTGAATCTGTTAAAGTCCAGCGGTTGAATTTCATAAAAAAGTATAGTTTTCCTGGGTACAATGTTGGTGGGGATAGAGATGCGGCTAATAGCAAACTATTCTACCACTATTTTCTTGACTTTTCACCCAAATTAAAGTAATCAATTTGAAATGCACTCATTCACATGCATTAAGTCAATGCGATCACTGCAGATGCCTGCGCATAACCAGAGAGTCATAGACCTGGTTGGTGCATTGGGATATAGTGACATGACTCCTGACAGCAACTGCACTGCAATTATGCAAGTCATAACATTTATTACAATGGTAACCTGCTAAAATGTGCAAAAAAATTAGCATTTGAGATCAAAGTGCTTTTAAAACATATATTTTAATAATAAAATGCAATTAGATTGCACCTAGTGCAATTCTTTGGGGAATAACTTTTATAAGAGTGACACACTCCACAATTCAGACTTAAATGACGTAATCAAATCAAGGCATATACTGGCTCCAGACCCAAACAGCTTATAGAATTGGTAACTAACCATTTGCACACAATTACATTTATTTCTTGTAGCAGGCAGACTTTCTGATTGCCTCTACCTTTGTTTAACAGTAGAGAAGTCCCCTTCGCCCTGTCCCTTTCAGCCAAAGACAGGCATGTTCTATACTAACCATTCAAGAACAGTTGTTTATTTACCAAGAATATGGGAAAGACCTGGCAGAAGCTGGCAAGTTATTCTTCCCTGACCCTACTATCATTTTCTGGTGCCTCACCCCAACTTCCCTGCAGCAGAGTATTTTACAATACAATGAATAATAAAATGTTTTATTTGTTATAAACAAAACAGTGAAACGTTCTCATATTTAGATATTTATTCATAGTCTGCACCAAGGTCGTCAGGAACTTTGTGTGTGAAACTAAAGGAATTTGGGGGCTAATTAGCAAGATCCTCGTTATAATTATCACCGTTTTAGCGGCAGGAAACTGCCGCTAAAACGGCGATAATGGACTTGCTAATATGCGTTATAGAATTCCAATAGAAGCCCAGGTTAGATGTGCAGGACGTCTAACTTGGGCTGCTATTGGAATTCTATAACGCATATTAGCAAGCCCATTATCGCCGTTTTAGTGGCAGGCTCGTGCCGCTAAAACAGCGATAATTCTAACGAGGTTCTTGCTAATATGCCCCGCAGTGCGGTGAGGCATTTCAATACTTTTCCGGAGAGTGACCCATATACTGTATTTACTTCCACTTTATTGACAAAAAACTATGGGCCCGATTCACAGAATGAACTCAAGACTAAATCCTAAACTTACTACTATTTGGTATTCACAGAATGCACTTACTACTTTCGGGATTCACAGAGTGAACTTACTACTTTTGGGATTCACAGAATAAACTTACTACTTTCGGTATTCACAGAATTGATTTAAGACTACTAACTCTAAGTCCGAACTCGGGCCGGAGCTTCCGGCCCGGAGGCGGAGCTTCCGGCTTGGGGGCGGAGCTTCCGACCCGGAGGCGGAGCTTGCGGCCCGGAGTCGGAGCTTGCGGCCCAGAGGTGGAGATTTCAGCCATGGCTAAAATCCCCACCTCCGGGCTGGAAGCTCCGCCTCCGGGCCGGAAGCTCCGCCCCCAAGCCGGAAGCTCCGCCTCTGGGCCGGAATTTCCGGCCCGAGTTCGGACTTAGAGTTAGTAGTCTTAAATCAATTCTGTGAATACCGAAAGTAGTAAGTTTATTCTGTGAATCCCGAATGTAGTAAGTTCACTCTGTGAATCCCGAAAGTAGTAAGTGCATTCTTTGAATACCAAATAGTAGTAAGTTTAGGATTTAGTCTTAAATTCATTCTGTGAATCGGACCCCATTAGTCGAACAGGTTTGCCTCACAGTGCTCTCACAGTAACTTTTATTGTAATGATGGCTGAAAGAGATAGTGTAGACTGGCGGCATCGCTTACTTTTTTACCATTTCCAATCTGACTTCCACCGAGGCCACAGCCAGTGGTGGCTGGTGACTTTTTTAAGTGGTGGGCGTAAATGTTGTAGTTGAGTTTGACTTACGATTGAGCCTGACTGACATGCATACTGAAGATACAGCCCAAATAATGTGACTTAGGCTTTGTGAAAATACCACAGAACTGCAGATGTATGAAGTGACAGGAAACATTTGAAATACTTTCATGATTTTTAGCAAGATTTCTCTTGCTTCCTGGTTCAAAAATACTCAAAGCGCTTTATACTTGTCTTTTGTTAGGTTTTCAAATATTCTTATTCTTTTTGTTGTACATTTATGAGTCCTTGATATTTTATGGAACACAGTATTGCAAGCACCATAATATAGAGCAGAAATACCAGGGGGGTGTTAACACTACCATCCACAGCCTAAAAAAACTAAACTCTCTTGCCATAAAGCTCCTCATCCTGGTATGCTCAAGCTGCTTGGCGATATAATGTCTGAGCTAAGAAGTCAAACTATAAAGAGCACTCAGGCTGTCAAAACAAAATCTGATAGACCAGTGCTGCTGAAAAGCCTGTGGGGTTGGAGAAGAGTTATTCATGCAGTAGGGGGTTGCTTGACATGTGACGGTCTAAACTTTACTACTACTGAACTTTAAGAGACCCAAGGCTAGAAGAGGTCCCGGACAGTTGAGGTTCTGCTGAATCTGTTAAAGTCCAGCGGTTGAATTTCATAAAAAAGTATAGTTTTCCTGGGTACAATGTTGGTGGGGATAGAGATGCGGCTAATAGCAAACTATTCTACCACTATTTTCTTGACTTTTCACCCAAATTAAAGTAATCAATTTGAAATGCACTCATTCACATGCATTAAGTCAATGCGATCACTGCAGATGCCTGCGCATAACCAGAGAGTCATAGACCTGGTTGGTGCATTGGGATATAGTGACATGACTCCTGACAGCAACTGCACTGCAATTATGCAAGTCATAACATTTATTACAATGGTAACCTGCTAAAATGTGCAAAAAAATTAGCATTTGAGATCAAAGTGCTTTTAAAACATATATTTTAATAATAAAATGCAATTAGATTGCACCTAGTGCAATTCTTTGGGGAATAACTTTTATAAGAGTGACACACTCCACAATTCAGACTTAAATGACGTAATCAAATCAAGGCATATACTGGCTCCAGACCCAAACAGCTTATAGAATTGGTAACTAACCATTTGCACACAATTACATTTATTTCTTGTAGCAGGCAGACTTTCTGATTGCCTCTACCTTTGTTTAACAGTAGAGAAGTCCCCTTCGCCCTGTCCCTTTCAGCCAAAGACAGGCATGTTCTATACTAACCATTCAAGAACAGTTGTTTATTTACCAAGAATATGGGAAAGACCTGGCAGAAGCTGGCAAGTTATTCTTCCCTGACCCTACTATCATTTTCTGGTGCCTCACCCCAACTTCCCTGCAGCAGAGTATTTTACAATACAATGAATAATAAAATGTTTTATTTGTTATAAACAAAACAGTGAAACGTTCTCATATTTAGATATTTATTCATAGTCTGCACCAAGGTCGTCAGGAACTTTGTGTGTGAAACTAAAGGAATTTGGGGGCTAATTAGCAAGATCCTCGTTATAATTATCACCGTTTTAGCGGCAGGAAACTGCCGCTAAAACGGCGATAATGGACTTGCTAATATGCGTTATAGAATTCCAATAGAAGCCCAGGTTAGATGTGCAGGACGTCTAACTTGGGCTGCTATTGGAATTCTATAACGCATATTAGCAAGCCCATTATCGCCGTTTTAGTGGCAGGCTCGTGCCGCTAAAACAGCGATAATTCTAACGAGGTTCTTGCTAATATGCCCCGCAGTGCGGTGAGGCATTTCAATACTTTTCCGGAGAGTGACCCATATACTGTATTTACTTCCACTTTATTGACAAAAAACTATGGGCCCGATTCACAGAATGAACTCAAGACTAAATCCTAAACTTACTACTATTTGGTATTCACAGAATGCACTTACTACTTTCGGGATTCACAGAGTGAACTTACTACTTTTGGGATTCACAGAATAAACTTACTACTTTCGGTATTCACAGAATTGATTTAAGACTACTAACTCTAAGTCCGAACTCGGGCCGGAGCTTCCGGCCCGGAGGCGGAGCTTCCGGCTTGGGGGCGGAGCTTCCGACCCGGAGGCGGAGCTTGCGGCCCGGAGTCGGAGCTTGCGGCCCAGAGGTGGAGATTTCAGCCATGGCTAAAATCCCCACCTCCGGGCTGGAAGCTCCGCCTCCGGGCCGGAAGCTCCGCCCCCAAGCCGGAAGCTCCGCCTCTGGGCCGGAATTTCCGGCCCGAGTTCGGACTTAGAGTTAGTAGTCTTAAATCAATTCTGTGAATACCGAAAGTAGTAAGTTTATTCTGTGAATCCCGAATGTAGTAAGTTCACTCTGTGAATCCCGAAAGTAGTAAGTGCATTCTTTGAATACCAAATAGTAGTAAGTTTAGGATTTAGTCTTAAATTCATTCTGTGAATCGGACCCCATTAGTCGAACAGGTTTGCCTCACAGTGCTCTCACAGTAACTTTTATTGTAATGATGGCTGAAAGAGATAGTGTAGACTGGCGGCATCGCTTACTTTTTTACCATTTCCAATCTGACTTCCACCGAGGCCACAGCCAGTGGTGGCTGGTGACTTTTTTAAGTGGTGGGCGTAAATGTTGTAGTTGAGTTTGACTTACGATTGAGCCTGACTGACATGCATACTGAAGATACAGCCCAAATAATGTGACTTAGGCTTTGTGAAAATACCACAGAACTGCAGATGTATGAAGTGACAGGAAACATTTGAAATACTTTCATGATTTTTAGCAAGATTTCTCTTGCTTCCTGGTTCAAAAATACTCAAAGCGCTTTATACTTGTCTTTTGTTAGGTTTTCAAATATTCTTATTCTTTTTGTTGTACATTTATGAGTCCTTGATATTTTATGGAACACAGTATTGCAAGCACCATAATATAGAGCAGAAATACCAGGGGGGTGTTAACACTACCATCCACAGCCTAAAAAAACTAAACTCTCTTGCCATAAAGCTCCTCATCCTGGTATGCTCAAGCTGCTTGGCGATATAATGTCTGAGCTAAGAAGTCAAACTATAAAGAGCACTCAGGCTGTCAAAACAAAATCTGATAGACCAGTGCTGCTGAAAAGCCTGTGGGGTTGGAGAAGAGTTATTCATGCAGTAGGGGGTTGCTTGACATGTGACGGTCTAAACTTTACTACTACTGAACTTTAAGAGACCCAAGGCTAGAAGAGGTCCCGGACAGTTGAGGTTCTGCTGAATCTGTTAAAGTCCAGCGGTTGAATTTCATAAAAAAGTATAGTTTTCCTGGGTACAATGTTGGTGGGGATAGAGATGCGGCTAATAGCAAACTATTCTACCACTATTTTCTTGACTTTTCACCCAAATTAAAGTAATCAATTTGAAATGCACTCGTTCACATGCATTAAGTCAATGCGATCACTGCAGATGCCTGCGCATAACCAGAGAGTCATAGACCTGGTTGGTGCATTGGGATATAGTGACATGACCCCTTACAGCAACTGCACTGCAATTATGCAAGTCATAACATTTATTACAATGGTAACCTGCTAAAATGTGCAAAAAAATTTGCATTTGAGATCAAAGTGCTTTTAAAACATATATTTTAATAATAAAATGCAATTAGATTGCACCTAGTGCAATTCTTTGGGGAATAACTTTTATAAGAGTGACACACTCCACAATTCAGACTTAAATGACGTAATCAAATCAAGGCATATACTGGCTCCAGACCCAAACAGCTTATAGAATTGGTAACTAACCATTTGCACACAATTACATTTATTTCTTGTAACAGGCAAACTTTCTGATTGCCTCTACCTTTGTTTAACAGTAGAGAAGTCCCCTTCGCCCTGTCCCTTTCAGCCAAAACCAGGCATGTTCTATACTAACCATTCAAGAACAGTTGTTTATTTACCAAGAATATGGGAAAGACCTGGCAGAAGCTGGCAAGTTATTCTTCCCTGACCCTACTATCATTTTCTGGTGCCTCACCCCAACTTCCCTGCAGCAGAGTATATTACAATAGAATGAATAATAAAATGTTTTATTTGTTATAAACAAAACAGTGAAACGTTCTCATATTTAGATATTTATTCATAGTCTGCACCAAGGTCGTCAGGAACTTTGTGTGTGAAACTAAAGGAATTTGGGGGCATATTAGCAAGATCCTCGTTAAAATTATCGCCGTTTTAGAGGCAGGAAACTGCCGCTAAAACGGCGATAATGGACTTGCTAATATGCGTTATAGAATTCCAATAGAAGCCCAGGTTAGATGTGCAGGACGTCTAACCTGGGCTGCTATTGGAATTCTATAACGCATTGTAGCAAGCCCATTATCGCCCTTTTAGTGGCAGGCTCGTGCCGCTAAAACAGCGATAATTCTAACGAGGTTCTTGCTAATATGCCCCGCAGTGCGGTGAGGCATTTCAATACTTTTCCGGAGAGTGACCCATATACTGTATTTACTTCCACTTTATTGACAAAAAACTATGGGCCCGATTCACAGAATGAACTTAAGACTAAATCCTAAACTTACTACTATTTGGTATTCACAGAATGCACTTACTACTTTCGGGATTCACAGAATAAACTTACTACTTTCGGTATTCACAGAATTGATTTAAGACTACTAACTCTAAGTCCGAACTCGGGCCGGAGCTTCCGGCCCTGAGGCGGAGCTTCCGGCCCGAAGGCGGAGCTTCCGGCTTGGGGGCGGAGCTTCCGGACCCGGAGGCGGAGCTTGCGGCCCAGAGTCGGAGCTTGCGGCCCAGAGGTGGAGATTTCAGCCATGGCTAAAATCCCCACCTCCGGGCTGGAAGCTCCGCCTCCGGGCCGGAAGCTCCGCCCCCAAGCCGGAAGCTCCGCCTCTGGGCCTGAATTTCCGGCCCGAGTTCAGACTTAGAGTTAGCAGTCTTAAATCAATTCTGTGAATACCGAAAGTAGTAAGTTTATTCTGTGAATCCCGAATGTAGTAAGTTCACTCTGTGAATCCCGAAAGTAGTAAGTGCATTCTTTGAATACCAAATAGTAGTAAGTTTAGGATTTAGTCTTAAATTCATTCTGTGAATCGGGCCCCCTTAGTCGAACAGGTTTGCCTCACAGTGCTCTCACAGTAACTTTTATTGTAATGATGGCTGAAAGAGATAGTGTAGACTGGCGGCATCGCTTACTTTTTTGTTTAATTTTTTTCTCATCTGCTGCTCTGCTCGTTGTGGCTCCAACGGGAGAGGCAAACAGGGGGAGAATTGCATGGGCAAAAAGCTGCAACCAGACTGCTTTGGTGAGACGATCACCCACCACAGTGCACTCGGAATCTCTAGAAATCTTCTGCTGCAGCGAGGACGCATTTGATGTCAGGGCCGGCTTTATGGCAGTGCGACTGGTGCTGCAGCACTGGGCGCTGACCTGTGGAGGGTCGCCGACCTCATGGAAGAGGTCCGCTTGTTGAGCAATAACTTATGATAGGAGAGATGAGGGGCACTTATGCCTGGTGGTAGTGAGAGAATCGAGGAGGCGGTCATGGGGTGTGGGGTCACCCAAAAAGATTCTCGCACCAGGCGCCACCAGCGCTAAAGCCGGCCCTGTTTGACTTCTCTGACTAAAAGCAGTGCAGAAAGCTGATACTTCGAGGCTGCGCAGTTTATCTTTAAAATGCTTCATCTGCTGTGCAGACTAGATTTATCAGCTTCCTGACTATGGCCTCCACTCCACCCTTTCATAACTTGTCAGTGAGTTGAGGTCAGTGACGATTTACTGACTCTAGCCAACCCTGGGAGGAGTTAGGAAAGGGTGGGGCCACAGTGCTCTCCACTCCTTGATTGGCATGAAGCCCGGCACTATTGAGTGTGAGCCAGAAGCACCCGGGGCTTACTTCACCAGAATGACATCAGGGGGTGGAGATTGCTTGTTAGGTTTATAGCCTTGCTGAGCTGATGACCTCACAGACCACAGGGCTGTGAATTCGTCAGTCCAGCAAATGTTTTTGCAGGCAGATGTCAAGTGACAGTATGCGTGCTGGATGGTACAAGCGTAATGACTTAAATGCAACATTATTTAATTTTATAGAAGCTTCAGCCAGGGGAGGGGGAGGCTGGAATCATAGGTGACAGAGACCAAACGCCCATAACGGCGCACCGCCCCTGGCCCCAGCACTGAATCGACTTTCATGCACTTAGTGGCTGACTTGCTCAAAATATTGGATCAGAAATAATCCTGCTTTCTAATAATCCTACATTTATCATCCGCCATTTATACTGTTAAATATTTCAGTCTCCTAGACTTACTTGAATGGAAGATGGGCCTCTCTGAACCCACACTAAACTGGTTCACGTATTTTTCCACAACAGAACTCAAAGAATAAAGGTTAACCAGCCCCTGTCCACTGCCACACCAGTCATGTTAGGGGTTACACAAGGATGCACTCTTTCACCTAACCTCTTCAACCTTTTCATGGAGCCTCTAGCTGAAATCCCTCTAACACTCATTACCACATGTTTGTGGATGACACCCAATTGTACTTTAAAATCTCTTCCCCTGAAGATATTAGGTCCCTCAACACATCTCTACTAGAAACCCAAAACTGGCTAACCCGCAACCACCTCCAACTTAATGCCATCAAAACAGAATTCCTCCTAATCGTTCCACCCAATTACTTGCCTAATATTGCTTTATAGATCATCATCTAACTGCTCACAACACAATATTGATGCCCCGAGATCCCTGGGAATAATAGTTGACAAGAACCTGAACATGCAGGTGCACATCAGTACCACCACTAAGGAGCGAACTACCAAATTAACATTTTAACAATATTAAAACCATTCCTCCCTCACGACGACTTCAGATCAGCGGTCATAGCTCAAGTCATTCCCCGGTTAGATTATGGAAGTGCATCCCTTTGAGACCTTCCCAGATCCAAGTTTCCTTGTGATTAGGGCAAACTGCTTAGATCTTACTTAGATTTTGAAAACATCTCAACATCAAGGGAGAGAAATCAAAACACGGTACACCTTTTTGAACTCCTCAATTACTGCATGAGAGTCCACTCAGTTCCTACAGGTTATTTCTGAAGGCCATCTACCCCAGTCAATTACTAACTCATCTTAGGGGATAACTGACTTCCTGATGAAGGCAAATCAGTCAGCTAAGATTTACTTTCAGTTTGCATTTATGAGTTATGTGGGGTGGTAGTTTGCTACAAACAATGTGGTCCTTGCTTCAGCACCGATCCAGAACCACTCATCTTTAAATGTATCTTGCATGTTGGTATCTAATCGGATTTGCTGAAAGGCAAATAGTAAGTAAGGTTTTTGAGTGCTGTACAACTTTAGCATATAATTTTACTTGTAGATTGATAGGACCTACCATTATTGTATATTTTGTGTTGCTTCATTTTAGCTAATCAATTCCTATAATAGAATCTTATTGTGTGTGAAGAGCTGATTCGATGGATATAGCACCACCAAAATTGAATTCAAGGGGGAATGACGCCAAAACTTGGCACCAGCTTTTGTTAGATGGGAGGCTCTTTTCATCTCTGGCTGTGCCCAAAACACATATCTGTGCTCTTATAATTATCCTTAAAGTAGCAGGTATGATAGCATCTAGAGACCTTATGCTGGTAGTCTACGCTATGGAAATGTAGTAATTGGAAGCTTTAGATGTAGTAGATGAATCTGTTGAAATTTTAATCATAGTCACAGTAGGAGTAGTAATAGTAATGGTAGTTTATCTCTGTATGACTTCAAAGAAGGAGTGAAATATTTAATACTATCTCCTGTTTCAAAAGCGTAAACACTTGATTGTGTAGTCTGCTTAATATTATTTGAGAAACATCTATAGTAGTTGATCAGCTTTACTGGTGGCTAGTAGCCTATGGTTTTTGTCTGCTGCTGATATGGCTCATCTTTCAGTCGGCTAATAGACTTTGGGCTTTGTTTATGAATAGATGGAATATACTCTTTCATCACTGAAAATGGAATGGTGTACCAGACATTCTGCGATATGACCACTAATGGAGGAGGCTGGACTTTGGTGGCCAGCGTGCATGAAAACAACATAGCTGGAAAATGTACTCTAGGGGATCGCTGGAGCAGCCAGAAAGTCAACAACTCTAAAAACCCAGACGGAAATTGCAACTGGGTGAACTATTGTAGCGATCTCCTATCATGGGGCCGCCCGACGGGCTGATTTTTGCCACGTTACTAAGCGAAATCCTGGGCTCAGAGTACGAAAAGGTCCCTTAGACTACAGTTCCCAGAAGGCAGTGGGACGAGTCAAAGCGAGTTGGAGGGCAGGCCTATATAGCACCTCCTCCGGAAGCGGAAGGTGCTTGACAATCCGTTCCTAGGAGAGGAATGGCGGATGGTGTTCCCCGCCAGATTTCAGCTGGAAGAATTGCCTCTTCGTTCCTGTGGTTTCCATCAGTCTGAGTTCTGCATCGCTTCCTGAAACACTCGAGCGAACTCCATCGGGTGTCCAGGTATCTCAGAAGGAGCGCTGGTTAGCCTCCTTCGATTCCCAGTTCCCGTGTGTCCTGTTTTATTTGAGCCGCGGTAACGCAACGAAGTGCAGGTCCACTTTTACGTTGATACCGCTTGATTTTCTGCTTTGTTTTGTAATGCAGTGTAACTGCTGATTGCTATGCCGGAGAACGTTTATTCTGCACCGCGACATTTGGGCAGACTGCTTGATTAATCTTGCCTATTGACATAATTTTTCCCCGCACAGGAGTGCTGTTTTCTTTCTTGAGGTCTGCAACAGAACCTCGTCGGATCTTAGACATTCACCTTGTATTTGAGAGTCATATGAACATTGTGGAGTTATAGAGATGATTTATGTTATCAACAATATCTTATTACTTGTTACTGCTCAATGAAAGCAAGACGTCCTAGTCTCTTGTTCCTTGGACCAGACTAGTAGAGTGCCTTACTAGTCTCTGAGTCATTTATTCTTTGTTCTTAAACATCTTAGCGCCATAACTGTTGGTGAGTGGGTGTAGAGGTGTATATAAAATTATAGAACTGGTTTACATATAGGGTGAGTTCCTCATGCTTGTTGTATTGTCATCCTGTTCTGCTGATATACATCCAAGAGGGTGCCATAGAATCTCCAAGCCCAGACTCTGAAGAGACCAGAGGCCTTGCCGCTAGTTTGTTGTTTTGTCCCATTCCCTTTTTCCCCTGGGCACAATCTCACGCAGCAGGTCTATTTTCCTCTGCTGGGGGTTGCATTCAAGGGAATTGGGGGGCTTTTATCTATCATCGTCTCTGCTGGTCACCAGAGAAAGGTTAGTGGCATATTTTATATTCTTGTGCTACTGACAACCCTGACAACCATGCCACCTTTGGGGCCCCTGAAGGAGCAACCAGTGATGCCTACAAGGTAAATTCTTAGTGGAACTTTTGCACTGCTTTGGGAAAATTCTGTAGTTCATGGGAGTAATATTAAAATTCTAATGACTCACACTGGCCAAGCTGATTATTCATTAGATTGTTTTAGGTAATGTGTTTCTTTGAAGCCCACTATTGCCTGTGGAACTTATCACCATGCTGTTTAGAAGACTAACACTTAAATCAAAAGCTACAAAGCTCACCAATGATATATACCTTTAAGTGTTTCAACCAACTTATTTTAATAATCAGTGACGGAATCATAAAAAGTGAATATACGTTGATGTTAAGGAAGAGAGTGGCAATGTAGATGATAAGGTGCAGTGCCATGTTTATGCTGTGACACATTCCAAGAAATAACCGGATGATGGGTGGAGCTCAAGTTAATGATAGGCTAAGTAAAGGTCAAAGAGGCAGAACCATTCCACCATCTTCGTTACTCCAGACATTGCAATTGTATTCAACAAAGGATGCTGATAATAACAGATGTTTGCATTCAAGTTCCAAAGTCAACAAGCACGATGGCTGAGCACTCCTGTTTGGGCACCGTGACTGGTGGTGGTGATCACTTTGAGGCTTGATGGGTCAATAAGGGCTGCAAGTAGGTTGGTTGGACTATAAGGTAGCTCTCTTACTGAATTTACTTTTCATGAAAAAACTTTTGATCTTCTTATAAAAATCCACTGAGAACATACATTATTTTTACAACTCTTACCCATTTTGAAATCATTGTTATAACCCACCACCACTTTATGTTCCAATGCATCTGGTTACAGCCAAATTGGGATTGCAAGGACTGGTGTCCTCAACCTAGGTACTCTCTTTTTGGAAAAAGATACCTTACCACACATACTTCAGGTTGTTAACTATATTGTACTTCCAAAGTGCACCAGATTTACTACAAGTGACTCCAACATCAGTCATCACTTATACGGCAGTCCAAACTATGTCAGGCAACCCTTCCAACTGAATGTGAAATTACTATGTGATGAAATAGGAAAAGAAGTCAGCAAGAACAATGCAATCAAGGGATGCTTTCAGAGTCACCTCAACATTACTTTATCATCATCTCATGATGAGGTGAAAAGTGATTTTGGATATACACCATTATCCTAAAATGAAACACCACTCCACAATATTGTCTACATACTCCCAGCAATAATTATTGTTTGACTTGTCATCCAGAGACCCTCGAATTGTTAATAGAATCTTGTGGCATCTAAGCACAATGAGGTAACAGAGTATGAGCTTTACCACAATGTGTTGATGGGGTGTGATGGTGTGCATTTAGATTATATGTGATTGAAGGTCTACATATGTATATTTGAGCCTGTAATTGAGATTTAAATTAAAGACCTTCCAAAAGGCATCTACGCAGCATAGGACCAAAGACTGAGGTTGTGACTTAGAATGTTTATTGCAGCTAAGGATTAGTTGCCAAGACTACTTTGCCACCCATATCTCCACATGCTTCTACTGATAAAATGCAAGTAATAACTTCTTGCTCGATCATTCTATTGGTGCTCATTGGCAGGTATACAACATTTGACAAGCTTTGTGCTTTACTTATTGGGTATTTCACTTTTTTTCCCAAATAGAACCCTGGCTATTTTGATATTCATGCCAAGAATTTGTCAGTCTGGCATGTACCAAATGAGACTCCACTTCATGGCTGGAGGAATGCATCGATACTGCGATACCACACAGAGACTGGATTCTTGGCATTAGAATGTGGCAATCTCATGAACCTTTACAAGGTAAAAGGCATAATTTAAAATGCCATTTGAATGAACTCTAGACAACTACTTATCTCTTTCTGCAAACTCTCCAAGTTATTTAAAGACAGATGTGTGCTTATTTGTTTAGAAATATCTATTAAAATATAACGGTGGAAGCTGCCCAAAAGATAATGGCCCAGCAATTCCTGTTGTGTACGACTGTGGCAATACTGAGAGCACCACAAAACTTTATCCACCAAATGTTAAAGGTAAGAGTTTGCTGGTTAAATGTGAAGCTTCCCTCAATTTACCAAACTAGCCACTAGGACTGGTAAGTTCATTTCACATTACCCTCTTCATCATCACAGGCAATGCATTTTAAAAAGTTCATAATTAAATAAGTAGATTACTATACATCCAATATTGTCAATAATAAGATTCTGATGTCTCTCTTTGAACCTCGTCATAGATATTTGAACTGAAATGTACATGTTAAAGTTCACATTAACCGTTCTATGCAATTGGCGTAGCTAGCCCCATGGCGCCTGTGGTGGCCGCCAAGTTTGCTGCCCCAGTGGCTGCATGGAAGAGCAGAGAGGGGTTCTGGTAAGATTCTTCAGTTTGCCGCCCTGCGGTGGACGATTAAAGAGCGGGGGTGTGGGCAGCTTGTGATTTCCCGCCCCAAGACAGCAGGTAAGAGAGGGGGGAGGCCACCGCCCTAAAACTCGTGCCACCCGGGGCAGATCGCCCTCCACCCCCTATTGATAAGCCACTGATTCTATGACAGGATGTGTTTATATTTTGGCGAACCAAAACCATTTGCTGCATAAACTCACCTAAATCTGTTAGGAAGGTTATAGATGCACATGTTATATAAAAGAACAAAGGGTATTTCAAAAACAGAAAATCAGGATTGTAATTGCATTATGGTGACAATCATAAAAGATAGCCATTATATTACGTATTATGACATGCTGTATTTTTCCTAAAATAAAGAAATCATGTCAAACTGGACGTTTCACCAAGAACACAAAACACAATATACAAGTTATACCATATTTTTGGATTTGTATCTATTCGGACTGAAATACCTATCAGTTTTGGGTAGATTTTTCAATCTCAAGAGAAAAGGACAGTTACTAAATGGTAGAAAAAAGGAAAATACAGTATGTTCTTGTGAAGAGTCTGAAGTTGATAATGTATTGTCTTCTTTTTGTCTCCCCCCCATCCAAATCAAAGTTAATAATTGTCTCTGGATTGACACCAGCCAACTCGTTAATTTTTAATGAATTTCTAAGCAGCTACTCTGTCTATTTTAGAGGCTTCCTGGTCCAGTTTTCCTATAGTTTCAGGCTATACCACAGTATCTTGAATTGATTCTACATTCAGTTTAAATAATTTCTACCACTTGTTGAGATGTCATTCATTCTGATATATTAATTCCCACCTATAGTAGTCTGGAAGGTTTTGGTCCATGGTTTATTCACATCATCATCAACTTCTTCACCATACTCTTCATAGAGTAACAAAAGTCCTGTGCACACATAAGGTTAATACAAGTAAATGTCTGTATGAAGAAACACAAAGTAAAGGCGGCAATGGAGACAAGGTAGACACCATTAGACGGTTTCTTTTAAGGTGAAATATATTTTTTTAAACATTCTTCTTTAGAAGGAGAACATAAAAGAAAACCAGCCAACACGTGTTTCGTCGAGCGGGCAGTGTGTCTGTGACTCTTCATGGCTGAAGATAGCGCAAAAACCTCAGTGACGAGAGACCGGTGATAATTCCAACCCCGTCAGGATGGGTTTGTGGGGTCAACCGTCGTTGTGACCTTGGAGGTCCTAATTGGTGAGTGGAGAGTGGTTGAACCCGCCCGTCTTCCGGTGTCTGCCTGACACAATGGGAAGCAACTGATTTGTACTCCCTTAGGCCTTAAACCGGTTTGCTGTTATGAACTGAATTATCTATTTGGATACATTGCAATTATATTTATAAGCAATGTTTTGTAATTATCTGTAACCGACACTGAACTTCGAAAGTACACGTTTTGCTGTGTGAATTGCCCACAAGGGCGGGATGTTGTTTTAAGAACCATTAATGGACTCACCGTCACATCACAAACCGGGACTCTGTGGCTGCCACTGTAGCAGTATGGGATATTGAGTTTCTTAATGAGCTCAGAATAATTATGTTTAAAATATTGATTTACTCGTAATTTGACACACGGAGCGGTGAGCGGTGAGAGAGCGCGATGTTATTTTGAAATTGTGTAGGGGTGCATCATAATCTCGAGAAGTCAGCACCCACATATTTAGAGGATTTACTAATGTAGTTAGAAGTGTAACCTTAGGCTGGGTGCAATATGTAGTGATGTGTTTATTATTTAGAGACTAATGTTGTGCCATAATCAAAATGTGATGCTGCATAACGTAGAAATGTAATCATATGTGAAATGTTGCGTTAGCAATGATGTGCCTTAATGAAATAATACATGTGCATATTAATGAGTAGATTAACATAGAGTTTAATATGAAAGATATAGTTGCAGGATTAACGTACAAGTGATGAAATGTAATGTCATGTTATGTTAGAAATGTGTTTAAAAGTGCAAAGGCCTGGGACATGCTGAAGCCAGTAAAGGCCTAATTGTGTTTCTCTTTGGTTAGCCTTAGTCGAAAAGGAATTATTTCTCTCGCCTGGGAAAGGCTGTCCTCAGCGAATATTAAATTGTAACTTTGAGTGTTTGCAAAGGATGGTCTCATGTATTCTAGCTTGCAGGTGCAAGGCCATGAGGCTCGTTAGGTAGAAAGGTCCATTGTTTAGAAGTTAGGATGGTGGGTGCGAGTGCAGAGATGCTGCCAAGGAATTTGGGAGTGCAACATTCAGCGGAGAAGGCCTGGGACCCAAGGACACTCCAACAGACGCTTGATGGAGAGGTACCATAGTGGAAAACTCCGTGGAGCTACTCCTGCCAGATGGGCGTACCTCTGGGCGTGTCGGCTGTTTTTGGGGTTTTGTATTAGGGACAGCACCCGAGGGTGGAGAGTCAGTCCGGAGTAGATAGCAGAGAGCAGACAGCAGTCTAGGAGTTAGAAAGTGGGCTTGGGAAAGGCAAGATGTAGATAGTTGTGAACTTAAGGCAGAGTAAGGAGCATCTTAGAATGAGCTCAGTAGTTGAGACTACTAGTTAGAAAGTGAGTGTACTTCTTAGGAGGTTTCACAGCTGACACCTTTTCTCTCACCTGGGAGGTATGTTAAGTAGGGATGTCACCTTTGAGTTAGTGTAGGGACAGTCTAACTAGATTCTTTCCTTTTTGTAAATGCAGACCAGACTTTCAACATTATCGGTAATGTTATGTCGAATGTTGCTTGAATTAACTTTGGTTTGTATTTTGAGTCGATTGAGACTCTTGCGTAGAATTACTTTTGTATTAGTGCCAGTCTATTTCTTGAATCTTTTGTTGAGATGTCGGTATATCCAACTATTTTTGGCTTTGTAATACATCTTCAAAACTTCAGTTCGTAGTCAGTGATGCTTTGAGTCTAATTTGGTTTTGTATTGTAAAGTTGTTTGAACTATGATATAGCGAATCTTCCCTTTACGCTTCTATGACAGGGAATAAGGTTCAGTCGACCAGACCAGGGATTCTAGAGATTGGTAAGAAAAAATCTAGATGAGAATCCCAGCTTCCCCAGTGGTGTAATTAGAACCTATGTCATTGAATATGTGCCCACATGGGAGGGATGTTTCGTACAATGCAGGTGTTTTAAACAGGCATTGTTACCCCGTGGATGTAACTGGGAAATGGAGTCCGGCTATGGATTTAGTGAACGTGACATAACGATCAGCTTGATGGAGCTAGTTCATACTTGTACAGCGCTGTATATACTTTGGTTTGCTCAAAAAGAACAAAATTGTAATTTATTTTAACCACATTATGAGCGTAATATATTCATCAAAGACTGTTCTCACTTGTTGTGAAAAAGAATGTCACATGGTGTTATTTTTTAATATAACTTAATCGAGGTAATGTGGCACCCATACCCGTGAACAAGCAGCATACGCTGCGAAACGCGTCGGGTGATTTTGGCAAAATAAAACTTCACTAAGGAGCAAGAATGGGCCTCAGAGTGTTGTTTACTGATTAATAAACTGTTGGTGGATTTGTTGGGGGTCGGCGAACCCCGCTGTGGCCTGCCGTGATCGAGTAGGCGCTGGTCTTTCCTTCACCGAACTGTTTGTATATATATATATATATATATATATATATATATATATATATATATATATATATATATATATATATATCATCCAAAAGTGCCCCGGAACATGAGAACGCCACTCTGCAAGGATAGGAAACATTCCTTTTATTATTGCACTAAACACGATCACAGCCCCAGTTCATTTTTAAAGCTTCCCAACGCGTTTCATTGCCTCATGCAATTTCTTCAGGGGAAATGGGGAGACACAGCAAAAACCCGGTGCAGTACTTCAAACAATTTTATAGTTTGTGTTTTTTACCCACAATGCACGATTTTTCTGTTACAAACTGCTTGCTGGACTTAGAAGTACTGATTCAAAACCCTTTTCACTCGGGTCCGGTTTTAATGTCCACAATGTTTTTAACCCATCTTTCTTAAAAGTTCATAGCCCTCCAGTGGGTTCCAGGGCTGCTTTCATGTTTTCTTTCGGCAATCCTTAGCACTGGCAGGCTGCTCCATTGACAGCCTGTTAGACCTGGCTTTTAGGCGGTGCATTCTCTGCGGCTCGGAGCCTGCCGCATATAAATCATCCAAAAGTGCCCCGGATCATGAGAACGCCACTCTGCAAGGATAGGAAACATTCCTTTTATTATTGCACTAAACACGATCACAGCCCCAGTTCATTTTTAAAGCTTCCCAACGCGTTTCATTGCCTCATGCAATTTCTTCAGGGGAAATGGGGAGACACAGCAAAAACCCGGTGCAGTACTTCAAACAATTTTATAGTTTGTGTTTTTTACCCACAATGCACGATTTTTCTGTTACAAACTGCTTGCTGGACTTAGAAGTACTGATTCAAAACCCTTTTCACTCGGGTCCGGTTTTAATGTCCACAATGTTTTTAACCCATCTTTCTTAAAAGTTCATAGCCCTCCAGTGGGTTCCAGGGCTGCTTTCATGTTTTCTTTCGGCAATCCTTAGCACTGGCAGGCTGCTCCATTGACAGCCTGTTAGACCTGGCTTTTAGGCGGTGCATTCTCTGCGGCTCGGAGCCTGCCGCATATAAATCATCCAAAAGTGCCCCGGATCATGAGAACGCCACTCTGCAAGGATAAGAAACATTCCTTTTATTATTGCACTAAACACGATCACAGCCCCAGTTCATTTTTAAAGCTTCCCAATGCGTTTCATTGCCTCATGCAATTTCTTCAGGGGAAATGGGGAGACACAGCAAAAACCCGGTGCAGTACTTCAAACAATTTTATAGTTTGTGTTTTTTACCCACAATGCACGATTTTTCTGTTACAAACTGCTTGCTGGACTTAGAAGTACTGATTCAAAACCCTTTTCACTCGGGTCCGGTTTTAATGTCCACAATGTTTTTAACCCATCTTTCTTAAAAGTTCATAGCCCTCCAGTGGGTTCCAGGGCTGCTTTCATGTTTTCTTTCGGCAATCCTTAGCACTGGCAGGCTGCTCCATTGACAGCCTGTTAGACCTGGCTTTTAGGCGGTGCATTCTCTGCGGCTCGGAGCCTGCCGCATATAAATCATCCAAAAGTGCCCCGGATCATGAGAACGCCACTCTGCAAGGATAGGAAACATTCCTTTTATTATTGCACTAAACACGATCACAGCCCCAGTTCATTTTTAAAGCTTCCCAACGCGTTTCATTGCCTCATGCAATTTCTTCAGGGGAAATGGGGAGACACAGCAAAAACCCGGTGCAGTACTTCAAACAATTTTATAGTTTGTGTTTTTTACCCACAATGCACGATTTTTCTGTTACAAACTGCTTGCTGGACTTAGAAGTACTGATTCAAAACCCTTTTCACTCGGGTCCGGTTTTAATGTCCACAATGTTTTTAACCCATCTTTCTTAAAAGTTCATAGCCCTCCAGTGGGTTCCAGGGCTGCTTTCATGTTTTCTTTCGGCAATCCTTAGCACTGGCAGGCTGCTCCATTGACAGCCTGTTAGACCTGGCTTTTAGGCGGTGCATTCTCTGCGGCTCGGAGCCTGCCGCATATAAATCATCCAAAAGTGCCCCGGATCATGAGAACGCCACTCTGCAAGGATAGGAAACATTCCTTTTATTATTGCACTAAACACGATCACAGCCCCAGTTCATTTTTAAAGCTTCCCAACGCGTTTCATTGCCTCATGCAATTTCTTCAGTAAGCAAAATTAATTTCCTTTAAGTAAGGCAAAAGTCCGTTCTGCACGCTGTTTGTTCTCATTAGCAGTGCGTGCTTTGCAAGTGGAAAAGAAGTTTCTCCTGCTGCGGCCCCTTCTCCTTCGAAACGCGTCGGACTGAGACACCTACAAATTAATAATCGCCCTTTACCGTGATAGGAGGAGCACCACCTTCCCCTTCCAATGGATGCGAATTCGAACTGAACTAAGTGTATAAGTTGTGGCAACACTGGTTTTCAAACTAACCGTGACCAAGACAGCGGAGGCTGTCGAAACGCGTTGGTTTTTGCCTTGTCTTTTGACACAATGGATTATAAATAAAACGAACTTGTAGTAAACCTGGTGGATTTCAATTGGATTTTCCCGCGACTCCACGATATCCTCTGACGGAGGAATCCTTGTTTTTGAATATATATATATATATATAAATATATATATATATATTACCTACTGGCGGTCGCCAGTAGGTATATATAGTTAGGATTTTTTCTCTATGGGTTTTTTGAAAATTCTATGTCTAATAACTTTGGCGTTTGTGGACGGAATCGGCTGAAATTTTCAGGAAAATGGCACATTTTGTTTCTGAGCAGCCCTTGAAAATTTGGGGGGGGTTCGTCCAGTGGGGGCCGAGAAAAAAGGGGGGTCCCAAAACGTGTTTTTAACATTGAGTTTTCCATAGGGCGGTTGGCCTCACTTTTAGCCCGAACGGCTGAATGGATTTGCACGAAACTTGGCAAAATTGTAGGGACTGGTAGCCCGATGTGCCTTTTGTAGGTCTCAATATATGTGCTCCAGTGGATTTTGAGAAATTAACGTTTAAAAAAAGATATATATCTGTAACAGCGGACCGGTTAGCGCTCTGGTTCGCGGACTTTTCGCGCAACGGAGCTTTGTGAAGCGAAGCTGATTGGTTCTCCGGCGTCTGTCAACATTCCAAACAGTCCGTAGCGGCCGCCATCTTGTCTCTCGGTAGGATCGAGAGACAAGAGGAGGTCAAAACAAAGGGGGAAATAACTATAAGGGGGCATAGTAGATCCTCGCTGACCCCCTAGGTTTGATGTGGAGGTTTTAAAAGGGCCCCGCGGGGCAAAAAAAAAACAAAATAATAATAATCGAACGGCTGAATGGATTTGCACGAAACTTGGCAAAATATTAGGGACTAGTAGCCCGATGTGCCTTTGCTAGGTCTCAATATATGTGCTCCAGTGGATTTTGAGAAATTAACGTTGAAAAAAAGATATATATCTGTAACAGCGCTCCGCTTCGCGTACTTTTCGCGTTACGGAGCTTTGCGAAGCTGATTGGTTCTCCGGCGTCTGTCAACATTCCAAACAGTCCGTAGCGGCCGCCATCTTGTCCCTCGGTAGGATTGAGAGACAAGAGGAGGCCAAAGCGAAGGGGGAAATGACCATAAGGGGGCATAGTAGATCCTTCCTGACCTCTTAGGTTTGATGTACCATTTTGCCAAGTTTGGTGTAATTCCGTTCAGCCATTCAGGCTGTAGACGTATGTAAATGTCCTATGGAAAATTGCATGGGGAAAACACATTTGAAAGTGTTGAAATTTAGAACCAATTAAAATGTTACTTTGGTTTTGTATTTGTGTGTGATGAAAGTTAATTGGTTATGTATATATGTCAAATGAGAGGAAACCACAGCCATTTTGTGATACTACTGTCTGAGGTACATTTGTGAGGAATTTTTGGTGGTGAATTTCTGGTGTTTGATTTACACAGTACTAACACTTCTGCTACTTTTAAAAAGGTGAGTTGTTAATTTGTAAGGGGAACTATGTTGTACACTTGAAGATAATTTGAAAAATGTTTTCTGTTATTTATTTGCAGTCCTTCTGTTATACTAAATACTTGATGAAGTTAGTTTTATATTATGTATTACTAAAAACGATAAATGAAAGTGATTATTTTTTTCTGCAATTTACAGCAAGCAATTTCAAAATAAAATGGCTCACAATGAAGAGACCGTGGCAATTTCTTTTGAATTGTCCACTACATTGATTGAAATTGAGAGCACCAATAATGAAATATTGTCACAAGGAGGACATGACTTGTATGATTCCATTAGATTGATTGAAATGGACAGCACCAAGAATGAAATATTGTCACAAGGAGATGACTTGAATGATTCCACTACATTGATTGAAATTGAGAGCACCAATAATGAAATATTGTCACAAGGAGGAGATGGCTTGTATGATTCCATTAGATTGATTGAAATGGACAGCACCAATAATGAAATATTGTCACAAGGAGGAGATGACTTGAATGATTCCACTACATTGATTGAAATTGAGAGCACCAATAATGAAATATTGTCACGAGGAGATGACTTGAATGATTCCACTACATTGATTGAAATGGACAGCACCAATAATGAAATATTGTCAGAAGGAGGAGATGACTTGAATGATTTTTTTGATCAATCTCTTGATGGCGAATTTATCGAGTGTTTGGAGACCATAGAGTTACAAGAATCATCATTGCAGACTTTTAATGAGGAGATTCCAGATGAGATGATTGAAGAGGAAATTACTGATGAGGACATGTTACTAGTTGTTTCAAATTTAGAAAATTCTGAAGAATAAATTTATATTTAGAAATCAAAAATTGTTTGAGACATTATTTATTTTTATTTTTAATTTATGAGGTTGTAGCGAAGTGATTGTAGTATAAAATGAGACTTATAGTATAGAGTGCAACATTTTTATGTTACATGGTAAGTTTACTCATATTTACTTCCCTTCTGCCACTATATTATCTCCAATGTGTATTTGACATGTCTTCTTCATCTCCGGCCTCCTTTCTCTCACTGTGTGTCTCCGATGCATCTTATCGC
The DNA here is from genome assembly GCF_964261635.1 of Lissotriton helveticus. Taxonomy (NCBI): domain Eukaryota; kingdom Metazoa; phylum Chordata; class Amphibia; order Caudata; family Salamandridae; genus Lissotriton; species Lissotriton helveticus. The sequence goes on from NC_136073.1 coordinate 744,549,782, forward strand.
TGGTATTTTGTGTAATTACAGAAGAGAGTAAAATAAAATAGTTCGGAACGTGAAAAGGGGGCAAAGTAGAGTACTCCTCACCCCCTAGGCCTTTTTAGGCGGTCCCAAAAGGATCAGTTTCTGCTTTCCTGAGAGATTATGGTATGAGTTCCATATACCACAATAACTTGCATTACAACATGCAAGATATCTATCTCCTATTACCAACTTTTGGAGATATTCGCGCTAAGCGCGAATATCTCCAAAAAGTAACACCTGCCCTGAGCAGTTCTTAGCCATGTTATCCAATGGGAGGTGGATAACATGGCTAAGAGTATTAGCTCGGTAATGCATGAATATCGCTGAGTTTTTAGCGATATTCATGCATTGCGGCCGTTTATTATCGCATTTGCGATAAACCTTGATAATAGTAAGGTTTATCTTCGATAATTTCTGACGATGCTTAGTGGTAAAAAATTGGTTGGTAAGCATCGTTAGCGATAAATATCGCTTAACTTTGGTAATATGCCCCAACGTCTGTTAACGTTCGATTCGAAGGAAATGAGGAAGTGTTGAAAAACATTGTCTGCGCCATCTTGCCTTTTTTGAAATGCCACACTTTTGTCGTGCACGGCAGCCATTTTAGATGTCTTGACCAGACCCACTCTCTGCACGCTGTCGATTCGTAGCATGGCTCCTCACCCTCGTAAGCATCTCCCCCAGGCACTGGTCACCACCGCTCTCTGTCTTATGCATGGGCAATAAACCTTCCCCCATCTGCGCTGCTCTTCCCTGAGAATCACACTCTGTGCCCGCCCGACACCTCCCTTTCGCCCTATTCACTACCGCACCCTCTGACACTCCTCTTCCTCTGTGTCCGAATGTCCAGGCCGGTCCTAGGCTATCAGCTAGCCCTGCAGATGTAGTTTATGGCCCCAGCTGTAAAGAATCACCCCTCTTCAAAGGAGTTATAGTAGATCAAGGCCCACACCCGATGTGATCCGTCACAGCACACGCGTTCCTACTATCTGAAAACCATCCTGTATTGTGATTGGGGAGGGGACCGAGCCTGAAGCGGAAGATTCCAGGAATGACTCTTTGTACATCAAAGTTTTTACAATTATGTGTCACATTAAAAATATATAGCACTCCAACAAAGTAGTAGGAATATAAAACTTTAATAACATATAAATATATACAACAAAACAAAAACAGTAAAAACATTTAAACAACGAAGAGACCGTGGCAATTTCTTTTTAATTATCCAATAGATTTATTGAAATTGACAGCACCAATAATGAAATATTCTTGTCAGTAGCGGTCTGTTGTGCGAATAGTTCCAAGGCAGCAGAACGCGCTGAAATCTAGATGGCACGAAAGTGATGTCTAGTAAGTTGCCGCCCAGCAAAAAACGGCGTGGGGCGCCGCGGGGGTGAGTGAGTCCAGTAGGCACCACAGCTATTCTTACCGGCATTGCAGAATTACTGCTGGGGACAATGCCTGTGCTGTAGCAGGGTCACAGCAGAAACAAAAAGGATTCTGTTGAAGATGTTGTTGGTTTTCAATTTGAAAACAGTTCTGGTGTCAACTGCTATGCTAATGTAGTGGTTAATGTTTTGTTTTCTCTAGAAAATGTAAAAGAGGGGGAGGCAGTCCAAAGTTCCGTTAAAAGGGCAAAGGAAAGGATCGGTGGTTTGAACTATCAGTCAAAAAGGGGAGGGGGTGCAATAATTTTTCCTACCGGGTCACACTGTGCTTTCACCGGAAGTAAGGTCTGCAGGATTGTAGTAATTCAAAGTGAGGCTGGCGCCAGCATGGGAGCGCCGACGTCCCGCGGATACAGTTTCGTCACTCCACGGGCGATCATGGCAGTCATTCCCCATCGGGGGTCGGAGACTCCCGCGGCTCCTCTAGAATCTTCAAGGTCGTGGAGGACTACGGTGGTGGAGTCAACCAGTGACCGGGCCATTTCTTTATGTTGGGCCCGCTCTTGCCAGGTCGACCGCCATTTTGAGAGTTCGGCAGCTACCGGCGATCGCGGGGTCACATGAGCGGACGGGCTCCACCCTGCCGGGCGAGACGTTGCAGCATGGCCACAGTGGAAGAACCGTTATCTAGGTCGTTCCGAAACTGTGCAGCACTGTAGTTGTTAGGATGCCACCGCCTGGAGCGCTGAGGGTGCAGCTGGGAAGCCTCCACCTGGGGAGGCGGGAGAGGCCTGTTCGCACCGTCTCTCCCTCCCAGTGCACCCCACGGCGTCTCGCTTGAGATTTGTTATGGCCGGACCAGGCGATGAGGACGAGGGGGGGGTCGGAGGCATGTGCAAGACATCCCCCTCCAGTGTTGTCGCAGCCATTATAAAAGAAAGAAGTGTCCCGTCCGTCTTCGGGCCGGGCTTCCGGTGGATGTCGGCCGGACGCCCCTGGCTCTGGCCCCATGAACGGGTTTCTTGGTTTATCGGCTGCAGCCGGATCCCGTCGGCCTCGGCCCCCCGACCGTTGGTGGTCGGACCGGAAGAGCATGTGGCGGGACTACCTGCAACTCTCAAGGGCCACCGCGGCCGGACTGGGAGAGAGAGGGGAGGGTCGAGGAGACATTCCCCCCCCCTGCAACTGTTCAGCGTTGTAAAGGCAATCCCCTGGCCGGGTCCCGCTGGTCTCGGCCTCTCCTCCGGCTACACCCTACGTTAGGATCTCCTGGCCGAGGCGTGGCAGCAGGACCTGCCTTATATGGGCTGCTCCCGGCTGGGCGTAGCCGGAACCCTGCCCCACCTTGGAAGTTTCCAGAGTGGGGGTGGATGTTCTACTGACTTGCATTTTCCCTAGTCTATCGATTTTTTTGGCGTGGCAGGCGGTGGGACAGCGAGGGGTGATTTGGTTTCTCTTACTGTTTTTCTGGTCTCTCACCACTGGCATATTTTAACGTTTTCTTGTTTCTAGGACATTAATAGGTTTTATCATTACGTTATGTTATCGTTTCTTTGTTCGTTGTTTAATAAAAGTTCATGTTCATCAGTGGCCTACTGATTTTCGTTTTCCTATTTTTTTCTTTCCAGGTTGTTTCATGGTAAAGTTTCTGTTAACAGGATACAGTGATCACTTCGTTATTATTGCATATGTCCTTTTCACTAGGGGTGCTCTCTGGTCGGGCCAGATGACGTATCTCTAGTAAATGGTCCGGGTGAAAAAGGTGCATCAATCAGTGGGGAGTAGATAGGCATGACAGATTACAACGGGGGAGAACGGTCCGCATCACGTACCCTTTCACTACTTGCAAAGATTTTCCTACGTTTATTTGCAAACAGGGAATACCTCCAAAAAGAACTAATTCCCAAACAGTCAATGTTCGGACAATCAATCAATCAATGAGGAATGAAATAGGTACGACGTGTTAAAGGCTTGCGTTACCTACCCTTCACTATCTGCAAAGGGAGATAGAATATTCCTATTCTTCCTCGTTTGCAGGTAGAGAAGATCGTTAAGAGAATTAACTTCGAACAATTCAATGCTCGATTGAAACAATCAACAAGGGGTACTGTGAACACAAATGAACGCCGCTTATATACATACGCATTGCTATTTTCAACAGGTTGTTCCTAATGTTTCTATTTTAGCGAGGTCAAAAGAGATCCCATTAGTGGCCTACTGATTTTGCTCGATTCCTTTTGTTTTTTTACACGATTTTTCGCTATCTGCAAAGACTAAACAGAGTATTGCGACTCTGTGCTTGTTTGTAAATAGAGAATGAACCAAAGAGAACAATCAATCAAATGGAGAGAGAAGCAGGCACGACGGATTACAAAGGGGGAAAGGGCTGCGTTAACTACCCTTCACTATCTGCAAAGAGAGAGTACTCCTAATAGAAATGAGGGGTGGGGGGCAGCAATCAAAGCAGATCAGTGTGCATAAACACGAAAAAAAAAATTCTTACCACGTACTTGACATTCGACAGCTTATGATATTTGCTATTAAAAAACCATTGAAATTCACTGAAAAAACCATAGGTTATAGACCATATATAGTTAGGAATTAGCATTTACAAAACCTTGAAAATTCACTGAAAAAACCATAGGTTATAGACCATATATAGTTAGGAATTAGCATTTAAAAAACCTTATTTTACTCACACAAAACCATTGAAATTCCATATATAGTTAGTTGCACTAACTATATATTGCGCACCCGCAATCCACTGCTGATGATGTCACATATTACATCATTCATGACATGGTCAGTGACATCACTGATGACATCACTGATGACATCTCAAATGACATCACTGATGACATCTCACTTGACATCAATGATCACATCACTGATGATATCATTCATGTGACAATACAATGCATCTCCTCACATTTTAATATAACCTCTGTTTCACCCAGTGTTAAAAACAGAGTATAATTTTTGAAACCATTGACACACCAATACTAGTTACTACATACGTACTCACTGATTCCTACGTCTACACACACATTCACTCATTCACCCATACAATCATTCATACATACAATCACTCATGTTTACAACACAATCATATGCACTCATACACCTATACAGACACTCACACTCTGCCACTCATCCATGGAGTTACTCACACACCTAGTCAGTCCTGTAAAGAATCAATCACACTTCCATTTTCTACTCTATACAGTTAAACATAGAGCACCTTACGTTTTCAACCATATACTAACACATACTTACTCTCTTATACAATCATTGATACAAGTACACATTGATCTGTACAGAGTCACACACCTCCCATCCAGCCACACACACACTCAGTCTCCCATGCAAATACTTGGGCAATCAATCAATAACCCATATAGTTACTCATATAGCTACTGATCAACACATGCAGCAGTTTACAGAACAACAGACATAATGATGCACAAATTAAGACAGTTTAGTCACTAACCCATGCACTCAGTGAGACACATTTAATCACTCACTCATACATTCAGTCATGCACCTACTAAATCCTTCGTCCAGACACTTATAAATCCACTCATTCTTCAATATGTAAGACATATTTTAACTTTACAGAAACATAGTCACTGGATGTTGTCATCAGTGATGTCATCAGTGATGTCATTTGAGATGTCATCAGTGATGTCATCAGTGATGTCACTGACCATGTCATGAATGATGTAATATGTGACATCATCAGCAGTGGATTGCGGGTGCGCAATATATAGTTAGTGCAACTAACTATATATGGAATTTCAATGGTTTTGTGTGAGTAAAATAAGGTTTTTTAAATGCTAATTCCTAACTATATATGGTCTATAACCTATGGTTTTTTCAGTGAATTTTCAAGGTTTTGTAAATGCTAATTCCTAACTATATATGGTCTATAACCTATGGTTTTTTCAGTGAATATATATATATATATAAATATTTTTTACATCGATATTTTTTAGTCGCCATTTTTGTACTTACCTGTTTAAGGATAGGGAGTCTATATTTTTGTAGTCTATATTTTTACATAAATATTTTTTACATCGATATTTGTGACATCAATGTTGTGTCAGTGAACCAAGTTTAACACCGTCCCTGATCCTGCATAGGCGCTTTATCTGGTAGGAAAGTGTTGACAGGACCTTGTTTAATGAAAACAATGACACACCACAGCAGCAATACAAAACAACAACACAAATACAAAAATACATCGTACTGCACAATCAAGGACAGAATAGTGAGAGACCGGGGGCAAGGGCACAACAAGGGCACAGGGCACAACCTCCCACTACTCATACGGAAAAGTTACAATACATTCAATGAAAGAACTAAGAAGCTTGGAAATAAAAAAATATCAAAACTGTGCAATTGTCTTTTTGAAAGAAACGGAAAGAACCCATGTTGAGACGAGTGCGATTATATTGTGATAAAGGTCGTGTAAGTAATGCAGCATGGGCTTTTTCTACTGCAATATTATCCAGTCTAACCACATTGTTCCCTAACTTCTCAACAGAGGAGGCTATTGGAGGCTTTGTTGGGTTCCACGTGTTTAGCCATGAGAAGGCTGCGTTTGCCCTCTGCTCTGGATTCAAAGCAACTGGCTGTCACACTGAGCATGTACGTACAGAAGCGATTGTATCCGGTTGGGTTTCCAAACATAAATCTGATCAAATCAATTTCCTCTAAATCCTAACCTCACAAAAGTTTCAAAAATGTGTGGTTCGCAGAGGGTTGCAGTTTTTTTCAAGGTCGGGTGAATTATTCTGTTTGGTTTATGACAGTATGAGTTAACTGAGTAGAAAAGTCCAGTGTTGGAAATGGAACACATTTAATCCTAGAACCCTTAATTTGGGGTAAGGGATTTGTGGCCTAAAGGGAGTGGAGTAAAGGGGAGGGAACCATGAGCATTTGTTCAATTGCAGTCAGACTACAAACTAACACCAAAGAAAATTGGAAACATAGAAAAATGGTAGCTAAGCTATTCTATTTTAATTAACTAGCCACAGAGCCTGCATATAACATTAGCTCAGTGAGTTAATGCCCCAGAGAGTTATCTTGCAGAGTATCACATGGTAAGATAATGCTTGTGGGCAATGCACATGTGGACTTATCATTTCTAACCATAGCTCTGAATTATTAAATAGCTCACAGGACTGAGAACTCAGTTACAGTTTGTTACATGTATTGTGTAGGTTACAAATCTCTATTTTATGTAAGGAGCTCAGGGTAGTAATGCTTCTGTTGCAAAGATCTGTATTTGGACTACAGGCCACAAGTACCAAAAAAGTAAAATAGCTCAGTGAGTATGCTTTTGCTGCAAAGACCTGCAAGGCATAATTTTTTAGGTCAAGCCTACAGCGCATGCGCTGCAGGATGATCTGTTGTATGTACTTTGTGGGGTTTGACTCCTCCCATCACTTTGGACTGGTTTTAGTCTGTGTCATAAAAAAATCATAGCCTGCAAATGGCTAATGGCTAGTGCATGTCACACCTTTTATCAAAAGTTAACTCCCAAGGAGCATTGCAGAGGGAGTGAGCAGCGGCTGCTGCAGCGGGACACAAGCTTTGCTCCAACAGCTCTTCTCTCAATGAGTAAGTATTTTTCTGGCTGGAGCACCAGCTCTCACGCTTTGAGTCACTGTTGGTTTCTGGCCTTAACAACAAGTTGTTTATATCTCTCTGCAATATGTCTACACAACGAGAGATGCTGCAGAGTACTGTAATTTTGCACTACTTACTCAGCTTTTAAGAGCTTTTTAGGCATGGGAAGATTAAGCAAGCGTTTACATGTTTAAGCCACACCCTTATTACACGGGCCGTGCTGCATTTAGAGAACTCCCCTTCCTGCTGCCACTTTTATCATCCATTTTAAAGCTCTGATTAGAGTTAAGAATATATAAAGGATTCCAATCATTATCTACATGGAGTTCTAAGGAGGGGGAGGGGGCAGTCTTTATTTTATCCGATCGTAGGCTTCCTTGGAAAGCACATGATGAGAATGTATTTCCTCCTCGTATCACCTCTGTGTCCTTGTCACTGAGCCTGAACCAGCTTTATGGTTCCCACTAATAATCGTCAGTAACAACCTTGCTTTTCTCTCCATGTCTTTGGACTCTACCCATATTTAATATTTGGAAAACTGTATCTAAATTCCATACGCAAAAGCAATCAATGAGACTGCACGTCTGTATTGATTAGCAAGCTGTGGGCGGTACCAGAAGGGCCCCCCTGGCAGGACTGATCAATAATGTCTGCAATTGGTTATTTAACAAAAAAGATCGGCTCAACGATAAACAACCCTTCCCCCCAATCGAAAGTAGATCTCAAAACTGACCGCCCAACCGCATGTGGGCTGCCTTATTCTTCACGCTGCTGCTGGAGAAGGGGATCCCTTAGAAGGCTACCACGGTGGCTACGTCTCTGGCACGGGCACATAGCGCTTGCTCTCCTGGAGGAGGAACAAGAGCACAAGGCCCCGTTAGCGGACAGTGAGCAGCTAGAAAAGGGCAAAGGCATGGTCAGGTCAGTGGCGGGGTACGTGTTAAGTTTTCATTGCCAGGCCGAGGCAGGGCGGCGGCATTTCAGGTGCTGGCAGGGGCCCTTGAGCTACCACACGGCGGAAGTAACAGAATGATGGGTCGTGTTCATCTTAGGCCAAGGGCAGGTAGACAGGTGAACACGCGCAGCAGCGTGTGAGTTGCCAGAGGGTACCCTAGTGATGGTGTCTCTGTTATTAGTTGATCGCAGAGCAGGGACCCGGCAACAGCTTGAGAGTTTTGAAAAGGCAGCACAATAACCCTCAGGCCACCTGCTTCTGAATTTCAACTGATTTCGGTTCCCAAGCACAGATTTCATGCAGTAATGTAATTTGGAATGTCCTGGTGATTCTGCACAGATATCTCTTATCCACCAGTATTTAGCTGATAATACTCAGTTATATAAAAAAATATACACGTTTCTCCTGCTCTTCTGCCTAGACTACGAACACATACAATTCAAGTTCCTGTATCTTGCCATGTATAATCTATTTCCTACTTTTATCAGTTATTTTTTCCAAAATTCAAAAAGGGTCATGCTGACAGCCGTATTTTTTTGGCAGCTTAGCTGAAGTACTCTTCCACATATTTTACATTCTTTCAAGGCCACTATGCTTTTTGGAACTCAGGAGTTGGCCTAACGGCTAGGGCGCTCGACCTCTAACCTGGGGATCTGGGTTCGAGTCTCGGTAATGACGCTAAATATCCTGTGATTCTGGGCAAATCACGTAGGGCCATATGTATCAAGCCGTTTGTGAATCGCAAAGGCTAAAAATCGCAGAATTTTGGCCTTTGCGAATCGCAAACGGCCTTTTTGCATGTTTTGGTATGTATGTAACATTCGCAAAATAAGGAATAGCAAATATTTGCGATTCCTTATTTTGCCATAGCATTTAAGGAATCGCAATTTTGCGATTCCTTAAATGCTATGTATGTACCATTTTTGGGTTGCGAATTATAATTAAGAATTCGCAAATTACCACCAACTTGTAGTTGATGGTAACTTGCGAATTCTTCCAAAAATGCATATTTTGGCATTTTTTAAAGTGGCATGTGATGCACTCACATGCCCATAGGGCATGTATGTGCGCCATATGCACACACATGTACATTTCAGGGGTGCAGCAGGGTGTCTTTGAGACACCCCTGCACCCTTGAAATAATTCTCAAATTGCGATTAGCAAATTGCGAATTCGCAATTTGAGAATTATTTCGCAATCATTCCTATGGGCCTCCTGGCCCATAGGAATGCATTGGAAATTATTCCTTAATTGCGAATTCGCAAAATGCGAATTCGCAAATAAGGAAGATTAAGGAATCGGTAAAAAATAGCGATTTTCTTCATACATACCATTTTGCAATTCCTAAATAGCGATTCCTTAAAAATCGCTATTTAGGAATCGCAAAATAGTTTGTTGATACATATGTCCCTTACTCTCCCCGTGCCTAACAAAAATGAATGTGTGTCCGTCTTCATGTAACGTAACTGGTGCTATTTAAAGCGCTCTGATACCCGATTCGGGTCAAGTTTGCGATATATGAAACTCTGCAAAATAAATAAATAAACTTGCCTGCCTAATGCACTTGTCAGTGGTCTGTAGATGCATTCTAGAATTACAGTACAACCTCAGTGTTTATTTAGGCTAGTAGCCTCTCAAAAAGGAGAGTCAATGGCATAATCTCCCCAACATCTATGCCCAGCTGCCAGTACCTGAAGAAACTTCTTTGGTACTAAGAATTAGCTGTGATGTCATGTAAAGTGCGATGGTCTGAGAGCGCAGGGTGCAATAGGGTTGGCAGGTAGCTAAGAGCGCAGGCCGTGCTGTGTTAGGAGCAATGAGGACAACTGGCGGGAAACATGAGGACTTGTTTAAACTTACAATGTGTTTCATTAGAGAACCGATAGTAACATTTTGTACATGTATAAGGTGCATTGAAGTGTTCGACCTATTTCTTCACTTGTTTTATGCACTGGCAAAACTTTCTCACTTGACATCTTTGCCTCTTGAATGCAGTGTATGCTCAATTTCTAGTTTGTTTCCCTTTCTGGGTTTATGCAGTGGATAGATATGTCTTGCTCTTTAGCATTGTCTGCTTCCCATATACAAGTGTACCCAAAAAACTACTGTGTACCCAAAAACTGTCAGTTGGACTAGTTCGAAAAAATGTGAGAGCATAGTCCAGACTGGATTCATTGATAGCACTTTTCCTGCTATTTATTTTAAGGAGGGTGTGCCTTTCAGTGTAGTGAAACATAGATTTCTCACACCACAGTAGGAACACTGAGGACTAGTATAATAACTAGTGCAGGTGAAGGAGAGTTCTAACATTTCTCCTTCCACAAGTGCCAGACACAGTTCCCAGTAACAAACATGTGAGGGACGAGTGCTATGCATTCCGAGATTTGATTCTAGCTATGTACACATGCAGAATTTTCAGGGAAACGCGATACACATTTTATTCAATTTATCAAATAAGAACATCTGATCATGGGAATTAATCCCATTAACACTATTCTCAATGTGTAGGTAAACGTTTGTTTATAACTTGGACTATCACTGATCAATAGAGACATACCTCATCTTGGATCTTATACTGCAAACATTGGGTACCCTGATCTGTAATGGAAACCTTCCCTATGCAAAAAGATGTTTCTCTGTATCATTTGGTTTACAACCTCAAAGAATTCCCAGGATAATGTGCTTCATAGCTAAAAGCGTATAAGGTCCCAAAGGCAAGACCTATTGCATTGCAAATGTTTGATATTTATTCCCTCCTGGTTTTAAGGCAATCTTTTGTTGGAAAGGAAAAAAGATGGGAGTAGACAGTAATGTAAAGTCAAGAGATCAAGTATATTTACAGTGGAGAGTGACTTGAGAAAAGTCATGGACTGAAAGTCAGTATGGTGTGTGTGACTGGTCGTGCTTAAGTGAGTTAGAAAGAAGAATCAATATTGTGACAAAAGGTAGGCATTAGTCTTTGAGAATAGTTTCTTCGTTCATGGATTCCACCAAGAGTGTGTCAGAATGGGACTGAGAGCATGTTTCAGTGTTACAAAATCTCAGATTGGACAACTCAGTGTAGTAACCAGCTAAGCAGACTATATCATATGAAAAACCGTAAAGGGGCGTACAGAGCTGTCAAAGCTGCAAGAATGCTGGAAACCACAAAACTGCAAGTCTGTCTCTCACACTTCATCATGCAACACACTGCTACTTGCTGTGTTCCACAACCGAATAATCGTACCTCACACACAACATGGAAACACCTCTCACATAGGATCAAAACAAAAATATCTCCTTTTCTGCCGCATACTCTAGACAGTGTAATGTGCTGCTCATGTAGCCAAGCGCTTCAGCGCCCCACACAGGGGTAGTAAGAGCTATATAAATACTGAAACAAAATACAATACATTGTATTGTGATCACTACGCAGGTGCTTGAAGGATAGTGAAAAAATGTATTGATAGTAAAACGAATTCTCTAAAGAGAGAGTTTGTTATGTTTTCTGAAATTTTAGTCTAGTGTGGAAAGCAGTTGGTTGTGAGTCTAGGGGGGGGAAACATCCTTTACCACGCGGATTTTACTCCACGTGGCCTTTACAACGCGTCCGTTACAACGCAAGTCGTGACCACGACTTGCGCTGGAGGGCGCTAGAGGATTAAAAATAGTATATTTACTATTCCAACACCTTCCCTAGTGTCCACGGGGACTGGTGTTAGAATAGTAAATTATACTATTCGAAATCCGCGCCCCCAACGCAAGTCGTGGTAACGACTTGCGTTGTAAGGAACGCGTTGTAAAGGAATGCGTTGTGACGGTACGCGTCGTACCATCATACATCCGTCTAGGGGATCAGAGTCATAATCTTAGCTTCCCCATGGGTGGTATATGAGGGCTGTATTGTCAGTCTATATAGTATGACTGACTGACTGAGGGTAGTTTATAGAGCGCACTTATGTCAAGGTGTCTTGGCGCTAGTTAGAGTGATCTGGTAGTCGCACTATGATTAGCTTTGCATAAAGAGCCTGGTTTTAATGCCTTTCCTGAAGATGGTACATGAGGGCTGAAGTCGCAGTGAGACGGGGAAGGAGTTCCATAATTTGGCTGCTAGGAATGAAAAGCGTTTCCCTCCCCAACTGACCCTTTTCATCCTGGGAGGAAGAACCAACCCAGTGTCCATAGACCTTAAACAGCGCGATGGGATGTATCGGGGAATAATGAGTGTATATAGTCTCGCCTCGACGAAGAAACTGCCTGCCTGTACTATTGGTGAGGTACGAATGCGGCCAGTGGGGGAGGGGTCCGCGAGTTAGACTAGTGGCCCTCCCTGCTGCCGAGCCCTTTCTGAGGATCTTGCTCTCGGCTGAGGGATCAGCTGACACTGCTGCTTGCTGTGCGCCACTCAAATGCGCGAAAATCACCCCCATATCTGTGGCAGCCCTGTTTTAAATGTTGATCAGGGAGCTACCGCCTGTGCAGTCGGTCGGATGCCAGTGCCCCAGGGCTTGGGACGTGGCTCCACACTGCTCAACCGAGACCATAAACCTGCTGAGGCCCAAAACTGCCAGACACCCAGCAATACCAAAGGAGGGGAGATAACAGGCTGCCGGGCCCCGCCGCAACACATCCAACCAGGACCCTAGAGACACCAAAAGGAGGTAAGGCTCCACAGGTCACACAGGGGGGCACAGGAGGCAATCATCTTAAAATCGGACTACAGGATGCCGCCAGGTTAACAGCAACAAGAAGGAGGGGTGCAACAATACAAAGACACAACAATATAAAGAGTCTCCATGACCCAGCACAATTCTGGTATACGCCGGGAGGCACCTAAACAACGCAACCATGGCAGAAAGGTCACCCACCTGGTCCTTTTCCCTGCTTACTTCCCTCGACAGAAGAGACCTAGCTACTTTTGTATGATGCCCGGTGGTACTATCTCACGAGCTATAGGGGAGATTGACTTTGTACTCCCTACTTTGACTATCACCTACCCAGCCGGACTTCGGGCAAACACTCCCGCGTCTCTCCTGACCTTATCTTCCCCCTCTCCCTTCTCTCAACCCTCTCCCCTCTCCGCTCCTACTCTTTCCAGCTTCCGTCCTCTGCCCTCACCTGCCCCTGCCCTTTGTCCCCACCCTGTTTTTCTGTGAACCTCTTCCCTCAACACTTGAGACCGAACTATTTTGTCTGATGCCCAATGGAGCTACCTGGTTTAGCTATAGGGGAGATGGGCCGTGGATTCCCTCCTTGGTCGTCACCTACCCAGTCGGTTTTTAGACAGACTTCCTTTCGTCTCTAAGGTTGTCTCTTCCCTTATCCTCACTTTCTCACCTCCCCTACCCCTCACTACTTTTTTCTCTCCTTTTTCTCCTCTCCTAATGCATTGCTGATTGTTTGTTGTAATGTGTAACTGTTGTTCTTTTTCTGTTATATTCTTGAACCACATTGTTGCACTTCCTTTCGTCTCTCCTGCCGTCTCCTCCTGCATCCTTCCACTATCTATGTCTCTCCTTCTCTCCCCTCTCAATGTATTGAGACTGAACTATTTTGTCTGATGCCCGATGGAGCTACCTGGTTTAGCTATAGGGAAGATGGGCCGTGGATTTACTCCTTGGTCGTCACCTACCCAGTTTGTCTTTAGGCAGACTTCTTTTTCGTCTCTCCTTATTGTCTCTTCCCTTATCCTCCCTTTCTCACCTCCCCTGCCCCTCCACTACTTTTCTCTATCCTTTCTCTCTTCTCCTAATTGTATTGCCTATTTTTTTTAATGTATTGTGTAATTGTTGAACTTTTTCTGTTACATTGTTGATTCTCATGTAAAGCGCTCTGATACCTTCGGGTCTAGCAGCGCTACATAAAACTCTTTAAATAAATAACTAAATAAATAAATACTTATAGCATATGACTTAAGGGGAATCACATTTCATTAGTGGTTCCAGGTCTCTGGTTGGTTCCCCCAAAGATTTGCTAATTAATCCCATGAAACATGTTGAAGAATCTACATTCAGTCCTGCTACAGATTCTCATTTGCTCTTGGTAGGTCACCTTTAATGAATCATTTCCCAACCTTGTCCAGTGCTGGCATAGAACAATTCCCTCATGGTGATCACCCACTAGAGGCTAGTTTTGGAAAAGTGGATAGGGCTCTTCAATGCTATCATCATCCTTATGTGTCACATGTGTCCTACACAGTGTAGATGAGCAGTGGTTGGGTCTCAGCATCTGGCAGGTTGGAGAGGTGACAGCAAGGGACAGGAGGTTGGCATCATCCAAGTCCCCGAATTATTTTAAAGGCTGTGGTTTTGGGTCATAATAAACATGCATGCCAACATCTCAAGAGGAAGGCGGGAGATTTAAAAAAAAAAATAATCAGGGTAATGTATTTACTTCAATGACTTCTATTGAAGCAGAGGCAATTTCAGGGGGAGGCAGCCAAAATAAAGCCATTTTTTCCATCAAAAATTAGGAGTGTTCCTCCCAGTCGCTGTTGCTTATCAGAAGTGATCCGTCAGGGTGTGAATCGCACATGCTGCTAGGCAGCTACTAATTCTCTGTGGCTCAAGGATGAGTGAAGTCAAACAGGTCTTACCATCAAGCATGGAACCTTCAATCACCATCTTCATAGACAACATCCACGTGGAACATGGATTCCCAAATAGACAAACTCAACAAGTAAACCTAACGTAGCACACGCTCAAGAAGCAGAGTGGAGAATAAAGAAATGGAGTCACTAAATAGATTTTTATCAAGAAACAGCACTCCACCCTCAAGGCCATAGGTAAGAAGCAGTGATGTGCTCATAATGCACCAAAATACTGTCATCGGTCATCAGTCTACCCATTGCCTTCACAGAGAGCAGGAGCGAATGGTGTGGTACTGCCGAGTACTCATAGGAAACAATGGTTAGTATTAATGGTTTATATTTCCAAATAAAGGACCAGCATCATGAACAACCGCCAGTCAGACCAACTACCTCCTCCCCTATCACGTGCATCTGCCACTCCCCTCACGCTCCCTTGTGCTCTCGCCTCCTCTCAACATTCCACACCCGATCCAAGGCGAGAGCGCGGATACTACAGGTACCTTTTGGGTGTACTCCCATTAGAGAAGAGTCTAGTACTATGTAAGGGGAGTAATAAAATACGAATGGAACACCGCAAGATGTCTCCAGGATGTCAAGGGCTCTAGCAAAAACATACAAATTGGAGAGGCAAACGATAAAAGGTAGAACAACACAGCTATCTGCTTTGTGCAGACTTTTTCCCACAAATGAAGAAAATGATCTACATCCCTCTCCTATCCCTGAGGAAATGCAAAATACAAAAATGCATCACTCGGAGACAGCCTTTGGTGTAGGATCATGTAGGAGATCTACAGAGGACCCAGTAGGATCAAGATTGTGAACAGTGGTTTAGGTCTGGGTGGGCAATCTCTCTTGAAGGGCATACTTTAGCACTGAAGGTCATGGGTGACACTGCAGTGCTTGTATCCGAGTATGTGACCTGGTATGAACCTGCTTATTTGGAAAATGGCTTGGAAACTGAGTCATGCATTCTGTTCTAGTTTGAGAATAGCTGCCGGAACTGTAATACTGTGACAACAAATGATAGACGGAAATATCAATAACTCAAACATTCACCCCCACTCAAGAGACCTGAGTTAAATCCATTGTTCTTTTCGTCACTCTCGCCACCCCAGTTTGGACCCTGCTCCTCAGGAGGGCAGTCCAGCCCAAACTGCCAAACCAGGTCCTCCCTGGACAAGAAACAGGCAGCCTGGGACCAGTTTCTGGGTATCACCCCTCATCAGCCAGACCAGCTTGAATCCAGTGGCACAGTGAGTAAGGGACCCACGTCTGGGCATTCTCCTCCCGCTTAGGGTGAAAACTGCTGAGGCAACAAATGAGAGACAGAATGCTGAAAAAAAATCAAACATTCACCCCCAGTCAAGAAATCCATCATTCTTTTGCTCACTACTCCACCCCGGTTTGGACCTAGCCATATGCAAATCAGGTAGCAGGGCTAAGATTGATTTGCATATGGCTAGGTCTAAACTGGAATGACGTGGCGTGCTAAAAAATGATGTATTTAACCCAGATCTGTGAGTGGGGTAAATGTGTTATTTGTTCAGCTGTTCTTCCATCATCAGTTAGTTTCGGAACAGCAGTACTTTGCAGCTAAAATATGGAACTCAGCTACAGCATTTACTCATTGCCTGGAGGAGTTTACAGTTTTCTTGCAAAAGGTTTTGCTTCACCAATCAGAAGCAAAATTTACGTTTTCCACCATTGCTCAGCCATGGGAAATTTTTGTTTCTCAAATACGTGACCTTTCTGGCAGGAAAATTGTGGATGAATCTGAGAATTCTGCAGAAGGGTTTAGGAAATCTCCCCATTGACTTGCCTCAGTATGAAGACCACTTTTTCCTAAGAAACTCACCTTACCCCAATGTCCTTACTGAAAAAATCCACAAATGGTGTTTGCAGCTGATTTAAAATTGCAGATTCTAGGCAAATAGTGTTCGCCCTGGATTTTTGCCTGTGCAATTCGCTAAACGGTAATATTAAGAACCTTCCGATGTCAAACAATTCAGTAATGGAACTACCTTGCGATACATAGGAGGAAAAGTCTGTTCCAGCAAAATAATCTGTAGTGAAAATGCTGTGACAGTTTGATGAATTCAGTCCAGTTTTATTGTAGAATAGCTACACAGCAAAAGGACATCAATGCAGATCCTCATCAGTCTCCAACCGCTCCACCAACCCTCTTCAAATCACCAGAGAATCTAATGACCAAGCAACTAGGCAACCCCTGGACATTCTACCTGATGTCACCAAGAATGGAACAGAGAGAACAGAACTACAGTCTAAGGCTGTAACACACATAAGGTGAAGAAAGATAAATTTTACGACCCTCATATGAGACAGGAGAGCGATCAGGAGGTTGGAGAGCTCTATCACCCCAAGTCTCATGGAACAATTTTTGTATTAACATGGTAATTATCTAGCCCCTGGATCAACGAGAAGATTCAGAGGTTTACCTCCTACACAAATCTCAACAATAGGATCAACGCATTCAGGGAAATCATGCACATTGGAGATAACATCATGAGCATCAACAACTACTGAAACTACATCGAAATCAGATTCCTGATCTGATTCTAATACGCATGCAACAGTTCTTCTACAATTTTTCTTTTTCAAGCAAACTTTTTCGAAATGCCCTGTTTTTTTACAATAATTGCAGATCGCATTGGCTCCAAGACACCTTCCCCCTTTTTGATGAGGTGGGTTCCCACAACGGTAACACATTTGCTTGACATTTTGGAATTCTGACCTAAAGGCTGAACCACCTTTACCCATACTGGTATTCTTTGAGAAACTGTTTTTTGAAGAACCTTGTTGAGGTGCAGAAATTCTGCTCTTGTTATTTTCGGCAACAATATTGACAGAATCAACGGACTTAACTTCCAGCTCCTACAGTTAACGAAGAATTAGCCAAAGACAACAACTTTTTTCAAATTTGTTTGTCTCTGCAGTGGCATACAAATTGATCCCTGATCAATTGGTCCGTGAACATGTCAAATTGAAAGACAGAGGCTAGCATACGTAAGGCAGAAATATAGGAATCAACATCCTCGCTTTCACACTGTTGTCTCTTTAGAAACTTGTGGCGGAGAACCATCAAGCTAGGTTGTTTATCAAACGTTGTTTTGAGCTACAAGATGGTGTCTTGGTAGACGTCAACATCATCTTCTGGGGGATGATTAATTTCAGGAAGATGCCTAAAAATAGACCTACCCTCAAAACCCAAGGAATGAAGTATGAGGAATTTCTTACGTTCATTACTAAATCTGGAAGCACCAATGGCACCGAGGTAAGTTTGAAAAGCATCAGACCATACCTCCCACCGAATGGGAGGTTCACCAGGGAATTCAAGAAAAGAGGGAGGAGGTGTTACAGATTGCATGGCCTGAGAAAGCTAGTGAATAGAGGAAAGAAAATAGTAGATGATAGTGTATAATAAAGAGATAGGAAAAAAATGAGGACAAAGTATTAAAAATAGAGTATAGAAAGCCAGAAGGTAAAATTTAAAAGGAGGAAAATAAAAGAATTGGTGGGCGAATCACCATAAATTCATTCGCACTAAATATAAGAAAATGGTGTGCGAATCACCGTTTAATTATCCGCAAAAAGCAGGTGTGCAAATCACCATGAAAGCAAGTAAAATTAAGACTGGTGTGCGAATCACCGTTTAATAATCCGCACAAAACAGGTGTGCAAATCATCGTGAAAACAAATAAATGCTGAGAGATGATGTGCAGTTTTTTTAAGCTGTAAGCAAAGTCAAATGAGACACTTGAGAAGCAAAAATAAAAGTTTATAGTAGAAATTGACGTGCCGATCATTGTGATCGGCTTAAAATACAGTTATAGGCTTCTTTCGAAGAGAAAAGATTACAGACGTCCTGAAAACTGCCTTAGACGGGAGCTTGAGAGGTTGCTAAGCAACGAATACGGCGTTGCGATTGGAGCGCAGAGGACAGGCAGGTCAGGCGAGATGAGGCCTACTGTTGCGCATATTCAGAGACCAACTGTTGCACATGCTCGGTAAAGTTAGGCCTGAACGTTGTACGTTGGAGAAGTGGATCTCATGATGCGGAAAAATGGCGTAGCACCTCCCTGAAGACACTCGGAGAAGAGTCAATAACGGGTGAGGATTAAAATGAGTATTTTTCTGTGACGGGAGTTTGTAATAATAAGCCTGTGTCGGGTGTTTGTGAGGAGGTAACAATGTGATCAGACTGATCTGACGCCCGATGCTTGAACAATGCGGTGTGATTCGCAGAGCAAAATAAAAGAACAGTCTTACCGCATGTGGGGAAGATCTTGATGTCCTAAAGGAGATACGAACAGATGAACGCAGGGTCCTGAATGTGGCTGTGTAGCTAGATCGTCGCCACAAATTGTAGTGAAAATGCTGTGACAGTATGATGAATTCAGTCCAGTTTTATTGTAGAATAGCTACACAGCAAAAGGACATCAATGCAGATCCTCATCAGTCTCCAACCGCTCCACCAACCCTCTTCAAATCACCAGAGAATCTAACGACCAAGCAACTAGGCAACCCCTGAACATTCTACCTGATGTCACCAAGAATGGACAGAGAGAACAGAACTACAGCTTAAGGCTGTAACACACATAAGGTACAAAAAGGATATAACATAATCACTATTTCTTGTTTGCATACTTGGAGAATCAGGTGCAGAAATGATCAAGGAATGCTGGACCCTGTATTTTCCAGGGCAATTTTAAACCCCATTTAGCTTGGTTTCGCTTTAATTAAATTTGTTAGTAACATTTTCGACTCTCAAAATACAATAGAGTTTATCAATAAAAACAGTACAGGTGCCAGAATGTTCCAGATTATTCACAGATCAGTAGGCAACTAATAACTTTAATGTTCACCCGAGTCAGCGCTTAATTTGAGCTGGTGGTTTCTGGTGCTCAGCACCGGCACTTAATTTTCAACACAGGCGCTTCTGATAGTCTGCCACATGGTGGAGATGTCTGCCTACTTTAGAGATGAGCACAACAACAGTTAATAATGAATTCAATATACAATAAAAATGACCATTATCTGCTGCCCAAACCATTCTTACAGCTTTGAGGGCCTGAAATAGTCCGAAATGTTACACATATAGGAGTGTGATGGTTAGCAGTTGTGTTGTTACTATCATTCGCAGCATAGTAAGGGGCAATGTGTGGTGCAAGCTCACTGGCCTCCTGATAAGACCCCCCTGCCCCGCAAATATTTTTTTATAAACTAAGCACTGGCCTGAGTAAAACGGAATGGTAGGCTTTGACGACCATGTTTTACCTCACACATAGGACACAAAGTGTATTACCAGTCAGTTCATTTCATTCATGTTTTCTAAGTCGTAGAACTCAAAATTAAGGTAAATGTATTGTTAGAAAAATCTAGAAACCACTGTGAAATGTTCCCCAGCTGTGAGAGTTCTATGCAAAACAAAGTTTTTCCTTATGATGGAAAATTGATTCACCCTAAATGATTCTGCAAAGGAGAGCTGATGGATCGGCGGCTATGTGTGGGAGGAACGGCAACCACCCAAACACAGGCCCACCACCCTTTCCAATGCTGTGCAAATAAATGATAGACAGAATGCTGAATAAATCATACATTCACCCCCAGTCAAGAGATATGGGTTAAATGCATTGTTCTTTTGCTCACCATGCCACCCCAGTTTAGACCCAGCCATATGCAAATCTGTCTTGACCCTGTTCCCCATGGGAACAGTCCAGACCGAACTGCCAAGCCAGGTCCTCCCTGGACCAGAAACAAGCATCCTAGGAAAGGTTTCTGGATATTACCCTTCATCAGCCAGGTTAGCTTGAATCCAGTGGCATAGTGAGCAAGCCAAAAGACACACAATTGATGGACGGAATGCAGAACAAATCAAAACATTCACCCCCAGTCAAGAGATCTGGTTTAAATCCATCATTCTGTTGCTCACCATGCCACCCCAGTTTAGACTTAGCCATATGCAAACCAGTCTTGACCCTGTGCCTCATGGGAACAGTCCAGACCGAACTGCCAAGACAAGTCCTCCCCCATCATCAGCCAGGCTAGCTCGAATCCAGTGGCACAGTGAGCAAGGGAGCCACTTTGGGCATACCCATCCCACTTAGGGTGAAAAGTGCTATGCATACAAATGAAGGACGGAATGCTGAATACATCATACATTCACCCCTAGTCTAGAGATCTGGGTTAAATCTATCGTTCTTTTGCTCACCAATGTCCTATGTACTGGTCGAGTGGAGCCCAACTCCTTGAACATTATCTGCGAATGTGAGGAATAGAAACTCAATTAGGTCTCTCACGGGGACATAGATTGCATACTCTTAGTTAGTGTTCAGCGTGATGTATCTAATTAGCATGCTACTTACGCCCCTATGGCATAAAGATACCTTTTTGATTACACTTTTGTCCTCCCTTATGAAAATCGTACTCTAACTTCTGCTTGTAAATAGGTTAGCGCTACTTAGCAGGACCGGCGCCATCTTTGTGGCCTAGTCGGCCTGTAATGCTCTTTTGAAATCTTCCATGGCTCTGGGGTTTCATGTTTCCCCGTTCTCATGAGAAATAGCTTAACATATGCGGCACTCAGCTGCTTCTGGTTTTGGGCCTGTCAAGGTTATAGGAGGGGGCCGGCCAGATAAGCACATTCTTGCAGGCGCCGAGCGGACTCTCACCGAAACTACCAGAAGGGAGTCGACCAGCGTGACCTTGCTATACTGAGCTTAGATAGATGCTTTGTGTTCCATATATGGTCATATCCTTTGCCACCTCCTGTACCAACTTGTACTTTTCCATCTTAGGTAACGGTTGCAAAATGTGATAGTATATGTGTGCTGTTCTGATTATGTGCCAGCAGTCTTCTCGGCGGACCTCGGGGTGTGAGGTCGCTGGGAGCTCCTCTGGCAGAGTATTTTGGCTAATAAACGATTGAACTTTCTACACTGCCAATCGACTGATTATTGATGAGTAATATTTTGTAATTGTAAATATAGTCCTTTGGGGGTTGGTGTGTTCAGATACTTCAGTTGGCGACTCCGCCGGGACTCCGCGTTTGGGTCGTCCCTCCGTATCTGGAAAATAACGGGACATTACGAGGGGTATCCTCGGTTGGGGGGTGGACTGACCAAAGAAAAAGGGTTGCTCCGCTTTTCCGATCGGGAGAATCCTTGGCTGCTAGTGGCCCCACGCCGGAGTCCTACGGGTGAAACCCGGAAGAACAGATCGATTTGGCAGTGGAGAAATTTGCAATCAGACCTAAGTGCACCAGGTGAGTGTTTTGTCTTGTTTCATGTCGGATATCCTCTTGCAATTTGGTTTGGAATTTGGTGGTCGTAGACCACGGAGATCTCGGTATTTTTGAAGGGGGTCTGACGGGGCAGTAGTGAGACTGCACGGGCGGACACCTCTATTTTGGTTCTTTGATAGAGATATGACTCAGATGCCTAAGTGTGACTTGTGAAGAGTTCACACCTGGCCGGACTGCCCTCTGAAATGCCGACGGTCATGCTTGGGTAGCACTCGGACAGATCTGGAGCGGTGCTTGAAAAAGCGGACTAAGCCAGCATAGTCCGGGAGGTGAACCAAGAAGGCTATCGGATGGTCGGTAGGTCGGTCTGTGGTTTTGAAAACCTGTGTGGCTTTCTCTAGGCAGCCCTTATGGTGGGGCTGTTTTTGATCTTTGGTTCTTTGCTTTGAAACTATGGAATATACCGGTTCTCCACAGACGGGAGTCGACGGGCTCCGTTTCTTTTGATTTGGGCTAGCATTGGTTCGTATTGGTTCGTTCTGTCCGTATTCTGTCTGTGTTCTGTCTATGTTTGCATGTGTTCAGAATTGTCATATGACTCCTAGTGTATGAATGAGTGTTTGAGTGAATATTGGACATGGCCATGTAAGCGAGAGTATTGTAAATAATAACTTGTCTTTTTCCTTCCACAGCTACAATTAGCATATAGTAAGATAATGCTGTGCTTCAGTAAACTATGTTTTGGCTGTACCAGCCGAAATAGCACTAGATTAGATGAGAGTCAGCCAGCCCCTCCGGAAGGTACTCCCAGTCATGACATGTACTGCAAACACGGGATTGGACCTTTGGTGTTTAATCGTATATGGCATAAGTACACCAAGGATAATGTAGAATTGCAGTGGCCTTTAACAGGGTCTTTTGATGAGAAAAAGATCAATTATTTGCAGGAACGTCTGTTTGCGAAACGCAGCAGACAGTCCCTGTTCGATACCCTGAGAACATGGCAGAAAGAGGCCACTCGCAGGAGAATGAGGGCCGAGAAATTAGTAAAGATTAAGCAAGGACAGACAATTACTCAGAAGGCAATTGCGCATGACAAAAACGAGACTGAGCAGAACATTGAATATCTAGATAGACAATTTCGGCTACAGGTAGACAAGAGTTATGTTGCCCGTACGGAAGCTGAAGACGAGATAGAAGACTTATTGGATGTTCGCCCCCCTCCGCCATATGCTCCACAGCGTATATATCCGGCGGTGCCTCTCTTGGCACCCACAGCCCCTGTAGCGCCGGCTCAGGGGAAGCCCCGCCCCGGGCTCCCGCAGATGCGCCAAGCACCGTTGCTTCCTCTGTTAGGAACTTAGCCACTCTGATCCCGGACACACGGCAGCCCCTTGGGGCAGCGGGTGTCTCCCCGATGGTATTAACAAAGCCTAGCCCCAAAGGGACCTCCCAGTCAGCCAGCACAACCCCCGAAAACAGGAATCGAGCCCCGATGGGGGACCCAGAGGGCTCACACATCAGACGGTTATTTACGAGAGGGTCGGTGGGCTATGGAGAGAAGGAAGCAATAGCAGACCAAGCAGTTAGATGGATGTGCAGAGATATATATACCTTGCCTGATATATGGAGTACTATGAAAGATTTTGAGCCAGTGATGCAACAGACTGCCCTGCGACACATGTCCCGATTTCTTATTGAAATCTGGGAACAGTGTTTTGGGGAAAAAGGATTGGCCCCGAAGATCCTGTATGACATTAAGGACCGTGTCCATAGATTCGAACTAAGCCCAGAAGAAGTGTACAAGAATGTTGACACCCTGGTGAGTTACCGGGGCAGACTATTGTCAAGGTTCCCTGAGTTGGGCTCTCAGCACCCCATGAGGGAGGTGCACCCCATTTATCATCCCGAGATACCCGAGCTGCGCAATGATCAAAATATAGTAACCCGGAACAGAGTAGAAGCCAGGTTCCAAGAACAATGGGTGTACACACCATGGAAACGAAGTGAAGTGTTGGCTTTGAAAGCCCAACTCCCTGACCCCCGCAAGAATCCCACTGCCTACTATAAGGAATTAACAGAGGCAGCGTCTTCCGCTGTCATGACTTTAGCAGACATCGAGTTGTTTTTCGGATTGTTGGTTCCTGTAGATATATGGCGGCAAGTCCATGATACTCCCCACGCGGCCGAGTTGGGGGGTACCTGGGACGAGCTTAAGGCATGGGATCAAGACCGTAAGCCGGGGGATAAGCCGAAGGCTGAAATAGTTGCCCTTCCAGCGAAGATTATAGCTTATATGCATACTTTGATTCCTCCGCGAAAGGTTGATTGGGATAAATTGACTGCTTGTAAGCAAAAGAAAGACGAAAGTGTCTCTGATTTCTTTACTAGATTCGAGGGAACTTTTATTGATTTCAGTGGTCAGGACCTCGCTAGCGAGGGAGGAATACGATTATTTGTAAATAGATTTGTGACAAATTTGACTCCTGAGATTTCGGCACGACTACAAGCTGCTGAAAGTACGTGGACTACGTCCACCCCTTCTATCATATTAAGCATGGCTCAGTACTATGAGCTCTCTAATAAAAGAAAGAGGGACCCAAAGCCAAAGGGATAGGGTACCAAGACTGACTATATGTCAAAGAAAGATTCCCTTTGGGCACCTTAATACAGAAACACCAATTCTTATACACAACTAAACAAATATCATTCAATCTCGCAGACCAATCCCGTAGAGCAATATAGTAAACAACAATATAATTCTATAAAAACAAATAAATTCAGGATGTACAGTTTATTTCATGAGATTAAAAAACAATTAAAAACATATAAAAAGGAATTTAAAATAGAGATTGGGAACACAGATAAAATAAACAAGGAACAACTCATATATATAGATACAATCTACACAGTTCCTAAAGCTAAATAAGGGAGATACACAAAAAAGGTCGAAATTCCGCAACTGTCAGAATTGTCCTTGATCGGTATAGTCAGTACTATGAGCACAGGGAAAACGAGAGTAAGGATAAGGTTGAAAAGAAAGCTAAGGACCTTAAAACTCGAGTGCTGTTACAGCAAGTCATGAGGGGTCGAGGTGCAGGAAGAGGCGCCAGAGGGCCCGTGGCCAGTGGGCCGGTCTCCAGAGGAGAAGGAGGGGGTCAGCCCTCTCGATGGGGACCCAATCAGTGTGCGTATTGTAGACAGGAGGGCCATTGGAGAGATCAGTGTGCGTTACTGTTAGCACAGAACGGAGCTGTCCGAGGACGAGGTAGGGGACGAGGCGGCCCGGACCGTAGTGATATGCACAGAGAAGAAGCAGTACAGGGAGGCCACAAACGAAATCACTTCGACAAACCGCAAGGTAGGCAATACTACAATAAAGATTATGGTTACGAAGATCAGGATAGATTCGGAGATGTATAGGACAGCCAAGGACAGAGTGGGGGCCAAGTGTCGATACCGGTCAATCAACAAGGACGCTATGTGACAGGGGAATTGATGGGGACCACCGATAAGTTCTTAATTGACACAGGAGCAATTAATAGTTCGGTTGCTCGCTCGTTGGTCCCAGGGGCCGCTCTGTCTGGGCAGAATAACGTCTCAGTGGGATTTTCAGGAGTTCCCGTAATAAGCCACATATCTCAGCCTCTCCCCTTCACGATTGGTCCGTTTACCATTGACTCTCCCTTCCTATTAACTTCCAGTTGTGGGGAGAATCTTTTGGGTCTGGATATGCTAAAAAGACTGAATGCTAAAATACATTGCTCTCCAGATGGTGTTTATTTGACAATCCAAAATCCCGATGTAGGCACAAAGCAATGTTTTGCTAAAAATGACCCATTGCCACCTGAATTTGCGGGCATACCGTCCAGTTTGTGGGCAACAGGAGATGCGGATGTCGGTAAACTGGATATCCCTCCTGTCCATATTACATTAAAGCCCGGTGCTAGGCTACCTCGCATACCCCAATACAAGATCTCCCCAGCGGGAGAGCGAGCCTTGCTTTCTACTATACATGATCTAATTGATAAAGGGGTGGTGGTGGTGGAAGAAGCGGTATTGAATATTTGTAATAGCCCTATCCTGCCTATTTTGAAGAAAGCTCCTGAGTCAGGGACATCTGACAATGTTGATGTCTATCGTGTTGTAATTGATTTACGGGAGGTTAATAAGATAGTGGTGCCCCAATTCCCAGTGGTGTCTGACATCACTACTATTCTTACTATGATACCTCCCACTGCTAAATATTTCTCTGTTATCGATCTGAAGAATGCTTTCTTCAGTATCCCTATTCATCCTGATAGCAGACAGATCTTCGGCTTCTCATTATCTGGTCGAAGCTTCAGATTCTGTCGCGCTCCTCAGGGCTATACCGAGAGTCCTAGCATCTATAGCCAAGCCCTTAAGGCGGTCCTGGATGACCTGTCCCTGCCAGATAGCAGCGTGCTCTTGCAATACGTTGATGATTTATTGATAGCGTCTGACACTGAAGAGGGTTGTAAAGAGGCCACAGTTAAATTGTTGCACCACCTGGCGGACAGGGGTAATAAAGTTTCCTTGTCCAAGTTCCAATATTGTCGACAGGAAGTGACCTACCTAGGCCACTTACTGTCGAAGGAGGATAGGCGTCTGTCGCCTGAACAAATTACTACCATCTCTAATATGCCTGTGCCTTGTACTCAACGTGAAGTTCGTGCCTTTCTCGGCATTACCTCTTATTGTCGTCAATGGATTCCTAATTTTTCTCTTCTTGCTAAACCTTTGCTACACTTAACCACTAAAGATATGCATGAGCCTCTCCCTTGGACTGATGAATGTCAGTCTGCCTTTGCTTCTCTGAAATCTGCTCTGTGTTCTGCCCCTGTCTTGGGTACTCCTGACTATCGTAAACCTTTTGTACTATATGTGCACGAGGTCGACGGTTGTTCGCTTTCAGTGTTGACACAAGGCTTTGGTGGTAAGCAAAGACCGTGTGCTTATTTTTCGGCCACATTGGATAATGTGGCCAGAGCACTTCCCAGTTGCCTGAGGGCCACTGCTGCTGTGGCGGCGGCCATCAGGCAATCAGAAGGACTTGTTTTAAATTCTAATTTGACCGTGATGGTGCTGCATGCTGTGGATGCATTGTTAAATAAAACCAAGACGAAGCATCTGACGAGCGCGCGCCTCACGGGTTATGAATTGACCTTGTTTGCCCCACATGTGACCATTAAGCATTGTGCCACGTTGAATCCGGCTACACTGTTGCCCCTCCCTTCGGGGAACAGGCAAATGATGTCCATGATTGTATTTTTAGGACAGAGGAAGAAACGAAGGGAAGAATCGATCTCACAGACATTCCCTTATCTGACCCCCAGGGGGAATTGTATGTAGATGGTTCTTGTTTCAAATTAGCAGATGGCACAACGACGGCTGCATATGCAATCACCACTCTAAAAACAGTAGTTGAAACATTCCGAATACCCCATCGATCAGCCCAAGCTGCTGAGTTGATGGCTTTACTACGAGCCTGTGAGTTAAGTGAGGGATTAGAGGTCAACATTTTCACGGACAGCTAGTATGCATTTGGCGTGGCCCATAGTTTTGGGAGGTTGTGGAGGGAAAGAGGGTTTCTCACCTCACACGGACAGAAGATACAGAATGGCCCCTTGGTGTTACGATTATTTGCAGCTTTGACTCTCCGCAAGAAAGTAGCAATCATAAAATGTAGTGCACATAAGACGGTGGTGGATGAAGTAGAGGAGGGTAATGCCTTTGCAGATCAGGTAGCTAAACAAACAGCCCAGTCCATGGTGTCTTCCATGTATGTGAACTCCTCCGCCAGATGGGTGGCGGAGTCTGACTTGTTTGATAATACTATTGAAAGTGTGCGATAAAATCCAGAAAGAAGCAACCTCAGTGGAGTTGGCCCGATGGGAACAGGAAGTAGTAAGATTGGATGAGAATAACTGTTGGGTGGATTTGACAGACAAACAGCGATGGCTGCTGACCAATGCTATGGTGCAGGCTGTTGTTACTATGGCCCATGGACCAGCCCACGTTGGAGCTAAAGGCATATGTGCCTTGCTGGATCCAGTTTGGAATAACCCCAATATACAGAGAACAACTGTACGCCTTGTCCAATACTGCATGGTTTGTCTGCAACATAATCCAGGGAAAGGAGAACCTGTTTTGAGTGGAAATTTTGCACCCCCGACATTGCCGTTTGAGGTGCTCCAGATGGATTACATCCATATGGAGCGCGTCAATAACTTGAAATATGTATTGGTGGTGGTATGTGCCTTCAGCAAGTGGGTTGAGGCGTACCCTACGAATGAAAATACTGCCCTAGCCACAGCAAAAGCCCTTATAAAGGAATTTATCCCACGCTTCGGATTGCCTCGCTTGATCTGGTCTGATAACGGCGGGCATTTCCATGGGGCCCTTGTGCAATGTATATGCAATGGACTCCAGATAAAACAAAAGTTTCATGCAGCTAGACACCCCCAGTCAGCAGGACTAGTCGAGAAATATAACGGAATATTGAAACTAAAAATGGCAAAGATCCAAGAGAGCACTGGTTTGAAATGGCCTGACACCCTCCCATTAGCTCTTATGTCCCTATGGGTCACCCCGCATTCACGCTCTGGCTTGTCTCCTTATGGGATAATTTTTGGGCGACCCGCTAATATATGGGGTGTGCCTAGACCTAGATCATTTACTGATGTCGAATATCCTACGTTGATTGATTACCCGTATACTTTGACTAAAGACCTTCGTTCTATTCATCAGCAGGTAGCTTCTGTGCTGCAACCCCTGCCAGAGGGCCCCGGACATCGCCTGGAACCCGGCCAATGGGTGCTGGTTAAGAAATACGATCGGGACACCAGTTTGGCTCCGAGGTGGTCAGAGCCCCATCAGGTTCTCTTGGCCACACGGACGGCAGTAAAAGTGGATGGAAAACGACACTGGATCCATGTGTTGCATCTGAATAAAATCCATCTTCCACTTCCTCATGACCGGCGACACCCTGATGGAATCCTGACACAAGAGGGTGAGAGAGCCGTTGCATTGGTACCGTTTTCCGACGCTTGTGAAATCGGAGCTGAAGGAAAGACGGGGCCAGACGGAGCAGTCTCTGGAGAATCTGCAATCGCTCCTGGCCCTGTCCATGTTGATCTGGTTGGCGGTGGTTCTGATGAAGGTGTTGCACCTTCCCCTTTGTTATTCCCTGATCAGGAAGTGCCCGGTCATGTCCATTACAACCTGCGGCCAAGAAAACATCACAGTACCTCAGATGACACTGTTAGGAGATAAGGAAAGACTCGGATAAAAGTAGGGCTTGCTAGATTCTAATCTGAGGTACTGAGCGAGACACTGGACTGAACCCGTTGAGAGATGGAACATTGATATTGTGCTCTGTTCAGAAAGAAAGACTCTGTTCTTGTCACTGGCCAGGTTGTTTGATTAAACTTCTGTCGGAAGATCTGCGTCGTGGGACGTCATCGGATGTGTTTGTTGATTTTTTTTTAATAAGAAAAGCCTGCCTGTGAGGCTTTGACGGACACAGGGAGAAAAACCCTCTGGCAGGAAGGTTGTTTTGGCTCAGCTTAGTTACTTTGGACTTTTAGCTAAGAATGTACCCCTTTGGTCGTATTGTACCTGAAGAAGAACGCCCTTTTGCTCCTAGATATTTGCCTTTTTACGAACCAATGTTTTCTACTTGGACCATGCGTGTAAAAATAGCTTTTGTAGTTACAATCACAGTCATTTTAGCAATCTTTATGGGGGTTTTCATATACTTAGAGTATAAGCACCCAATGCAATCAATGATAATGTTGACTGTTGCTCCTTCTGAACACTTTATGTTCACTTTAGCACCACATAAAGAAAGGCACCGTCAGACATATGCTAAGAATGTTTTTATAGAAATGCTTCATCAGACACACAGTACTACGAATATGACAAAATGTTGGGTCTGTGGGTTGTGGCCATCCGTCATGCACAAGCACGATTTGTTCCTTTCCCTGCCTCTGTCGTTTTTGGGGAGATGTGAAGCCTGGTTTCAGATGTTATCGGCTATGTATAACCATCATGTGGCTCACCCCAAGCAGTACTCCGAGAGGGACTATGAAATGGTTTTGGCCTACATTGAGACACATCAAGGTTTTGATCCCGAGGGCAATAACGGGGAAGGGTCCTTAGGTCCTAGTGCCTGTATGAATGTCTATACAGATAATATAAATTATACTTGGCTGATAGATGAGTTATTTGATTTTGCCAGCTTTAACGATTCGCAATATTTTCAACAGTTTATTTCTAGAAATGTTACCAGTGAACGCATTATGCCCATCCCCATCCTGAACACCTCTTCCCCCTTCTGCATCAGAGGTGCAGGTCATGTACAAGTTGGTATCAGCCTCTGTAATTACACGTATAATCTGAAAATATTCAGTAGCCCGCCTCTGCTGACTCCCCCGAATGTGTATTTCGTCTGTGGAGAAAATGCTTACACCTGGTTACCTCGGGGTTGGGCGGGCCAGTGTTATTTGTCCTTTCTGTATCCCCCAGTCTACATTGCACCACCCGACTATCATAAGACGCATCAGTTGTACACCTCCGAATTGGCCCCTCACAGGCAGCGAAGACAGCTTACAATGACTGAAGTTGATCAGACAGACACATCCCTGCAACAATTCACCGATTTCACTAAGGGGTTGGCCCCATTCTGGGGTCCGATATTCAATAGCCGTGAGATCAGGAGATTGTCAAGGGTGGTAGAAAACATCATTAACATCACTACTGATATAATGGCTAATATCACAGAGTAGCTTCAGGCTACTAGACTCGTTTCTCTTCAGAATCGATTGGTTTTAGACGTTATCTTAGCCGATCGCGGTGGTGCATGCCGGGTGATCGGCAGCTCTTGCTGTGTTTACATCCCAGACTCCGCCCCTACGGTTCATTTGGCCATTCAGAAGCTCCATCGAATAGCAGCAGAAATGCATGTGGAAAATGGGTCTGGGTCCCTGTCTGGGTGGTTCTGGGGTCTTCTGGGTACTTGGGGATGGAAGATATTACTGATTCTGGTTGGAGCAGCAGGCGTCCTTTTCACCTGCTGTCTCTGTCTACAGTGCGGTCCTGCGTGCTGTTCTTATTGTGCCTGTAGATTAACAGCGGCTGCCATCCCTTCTTCTACCCCCTCCAAAACTCAGATGCTCCAGCAAGAGGTACGCGAACTTATGGCAATCGACGAAGATCTCTTCGACGACTAGTGCCCTCTATTATTAGCTTCATCACGCTAAAAGTAGGGTTTGAGGAACAGAAACTCAATTAGGTCTCTCACGGGGACATAGATTGCATTCTCTTAGTTAGTGTTCAGCGTGATGTATCTAATTAGCATGCTACTTACGCCCCTATGGCATAAAGATACCTTTTTGATTACACTTTTGTCCTCCCTTATGAAAATCGTACTCTAACTTCTGCTTGTAAATAGGTTAGCGCTACTTAGCAGGACCGGCGCTATCTTTGTGGCCTAGTCGGCCTGTAATGCTGTTTTGAAATCTTCCATGGCTCTGGGGTTTCATGTTTCCCCGTTCTCATGAGAAATAGCTTAACATATGCGGCACGCAGCTGCTTCTGCTTTTGGGCCTGTCAAGGTTATAGGAGGGGGCCGGCCAGATAAGCACATTCTTGCAGGCGCCAAGCGGACTCTCACCGAAACTACCAGAAGGGAGTCGACCAGCGTGACCTTGCTATACTGAGCTTAGATAGATGCTTTGTGTTCCATATATGATCATATCCTTTGCCACCTCCTGTACCAACTTGTACTTTTCCATCTTAGGTAACGGTTGCAAAATGTGATAGTATATGTGTGCTGTTCTGATTATGTGCCAGCAGTCTTCTCGGCGGACCTCGGGGTGTGAGGTCGCTGGGAGCTCCTCTGGCAGAGTATTTTGGCTAATAAATGATTGAACTTTCTACACTGCCAATCGACTGATTATTGATGAGTAATATTTTGTAATTGTAAATATAGTCCTTTGGGGGTTGGTGTGTTCAGGTATTTCAAATGAGCCCTGCTTCTAGGAATTTTCTAGAAGCTGAAAGGTCACACTACCACAGCTGTGTTTTTCCATAGATGACCCCTCCCAAAAGAACGATGGATTCAGAAGAGACATGGCGTCATAGGAATTTTAGAGATGGGTATCTTAAGGTGGATATACCCTCCAATATATGTAATTTGGAATAATGTTAATCTAGAAATTATAAAAATTGTCCGAAATCGATCTCTCTTTTTAAACTCACCAACAGCACGTATATGCAAGGAAAAATGTCCCACAGCGGATCAGCCAAAAAGCACCTCAGATTTCCAAAGTCCCTTAAGGTATTTCATATAGTTGTGCTGTCAACCTCCAGGACCTGCTGTGGTTCGATCCCACTGGAATTCCAGACAAACGATTTCAAAAAAGAATGGAGGCAGCACCAAGTTCAAAGTCAGTCAACGAAACCAAAGTTTGTTCAAAAAATATATTTTTCTTTTTATTTTCTTATTCATAAAGTGCACAAGACAGCCAACGCGTTTCGCTCCCCAACCGCGGGAGCTTCATCAGGGCTGAAACAAACGTGAAATATATACATATATTAATGACACATACTAACAAAAAAAACAGTTACATTTAAAAACACATACATTTAAAAAAAATGAATGCTACATTCAAAGGACAAAGAGATGACACAACATCTAAGAGGACACATCAATAATACATCTGACTATAG
This sequence comes from Lissotriton helveticus, assembly GCF_964261635.1. Lineage (NCBI taxonomy): Eukaryota > Metazoa > Chordata > Amphibia > Caudata > Salamandridae > Lissotriton > Lissotriton helveticus. Next base: position 744,582,361 of record NC_136073.1, read on the forward strand.
GGCATATTACCCCACGTCAGGGTGCACAGACAATGTTTCTAATACACCACAGTAAGTACCATAACCATATTAATGATCAAAGTTTTTTACAAACATAAATTGCATCTAAAAATAAAAGAGCTAAATAATGATCCCACAGGGCTGCGCAAGATTGAAAAAGTAGAGCAGAAAGTCGGTAGATATAAGAGAGAATAAGGGAAGAAAAAGGAAGGGGGAGAGGAGTAACTATTGAACGACAGGCGAAGCTCTGAGCGGTAACCCCAAAGCTCATAAATTCACAATTAACTAATGAGGAATTTCCCGGAGAGTATAGCATAACATTTTCACCAATTATAATAGGCGGTCACTCTTTCTGTAGTACAGTGAAGTTGAATAAAAGGAATCTGGCCAGTGTAATGGTACAAATACTAGAATTATAAAAAGCAAAATTTATATATATAGAAAAATGACATTAATATCGTACAGTAAGATACACGTCAATTATAATAACAAGATATCAAAAGTCGATTTATGTTCAAAATTGGCACATAGAGGCAGCTTATGAATATGACTGAATAGATATTAACATGAGGAATAGAGCTAAATTTGTGGTCTCCTCACCTAGTACAAATGTGCCAAGGTAGGAATAGAGAGATCACAAAGCATGAAGGGCCGTCGGATAGTTCACACAGATTTCATAAAGAGATTATCCCGCATGGAAAATCTAAACAGATGAGAAATCACAAAAAGTCACAACGTAGGGACATACAACTGTTATCGCCCTATTAGTAGAAGCATTCCTTAAGTTGCTACTTCCCAAATGATACAAATAGTAATACTGATATTGACGCTATCATGCCTCCAGGACAGTACACATAGTGTAATTTAGACAGCCAACTTAGACATTATTGTAAGAGAGAGAACAAGTCTAAGAGAAATAAGGCAGAGTGATAGGAAACTCACATTAGTATCCTAGGTATAATGGACGAGAAACGGCGTATGTGCAGTCCTTGATAAGCTGCTGACACACGAGCTATGGCAAGAAAATAGAAAAAGAGAAACTTAATAAATCCCTAACTGGTCAGCATAGGTATACACATGTTTCTAATTTCTAAAGTTCATTTTCAAAAACGATCCCCCTATTTGCATAGTCCGTCCAGAACGAGGGTACGCCCTGGAGGTGCCCATTCGCAAGAGCCCAAATAGCCCACATAACTACAGTACCTTCGTTCTCTCCTGCCCCGATTGGCACACCAATAAAGTTGAGAATAGTAGTGTAAGGACGCATATAATAGGATTGTCAGAATGGTGTGGCGGAACTATGCATCTAGGGATATATATCTGTATACCCGAGTCATATAATGACTATCACGTGCGTTAGAGGTAATCTAAATTCTCAATGAAAAATATATGCCTCGTTATACACGCTGCCTAAATAAATAAGCTTGTATGTGGCATTGTAACCACTATAGCGAGTAACAGCATTCCCCACTGTTCACTAGCGATACACTAACATGCGTGAAGCACACCTCGAAAGTTTGTTAGGCAAATAGTCAAAGGGCTGCATAAACACATGAGAGCAGCCAACGTAAACGGGACTAGCTTAGCTGTTTAAGGTATCCAAACAGCCCCCCAGTAGCGCTTACCTTTGAGAATATGTCCGGCAAATACGGCCCGCGGCGGATTCTCTCGACCGGCATCTATGGGAACGGGCCAAATATTTAAAGGACCCCGCGCGCCGATCACATGATCGAGGAATTCAATGTTCGACAGGTAAAGGGAAAGGGCGTCACGTAAGCAAGCCCTCCAATGCGTGGGGCGTAAAAACAGCAACAACATCGCAGAACTGTGGCGGCCATGCTGGACTAGTCGCCACTATATTAGAGAGACATGGCATATGTATTAAGTGAATAACGGGGAATTGTTTGTGAATGGAGGGGAAAGAGAACGATACGTGGATTAGAAAAACTAACCAGTTACTGCCAATGTGATGACCATATTACAAATATAAAGGAAGCAAAAAAAATAAAAAATAGAAGAATATACAATTGTGTATAAACTCAAATAACTGGTAAGTTCCCAACCGCGAACTTAGCATAAAGATGTTGGATTATAAAGAAAATAGTGTCTACAGGATGAAAATAAGGCCCAGAAAAAGAGGAAAATATTTGTGCTGATAAAATCAAGCTTTTTACCCAAACAAAGATGAATGCACCGTTGTGCAAGTGGGTGATGAGCAGGCAGTAAGGAAAGGAGTAGAATGAACTGAATAAAAGGACAGAGTATAGTGTGCATAACATTACACCTTATTTGAATTTATTTAAAAAATATACAATTTGGGTCACTCGAGGATTGAAACATGTCAAGTGAGCCCAATGATGGAACAGATTAGACTAAATACACATGTTTAGGAATATCTAGATTTAAAAAAATATCCCGCGTTACAGACAGTATGAAATTTAATTTAGAACCAGAAAAGCATTGAACCATGGTGATTAAACCAGAACTTAGAGCAGGGAATACACTATAAAAAATGGTGCAGCTCGTTATCAGAATTATGTCCCTGATTGATTGCTCTAAGGCGACAAATCCATTTGGCTTCCTCCCTCCTTAGTGTTAACTCCCTATTCCCACCTCTTTTGTTATATGGGATATGTTGAATCGCATGGAACCAAAAGGTATCATCATTTACATGTTCCAAACTAATGACCCATAATTGGATGTCTAATGTCCCTGTTAATAATTGCCCTTCGGTGTTCTTGAATTCTAGTGAACAAGACACATTTAGGGAAAACGTAAAAGAGACCAAACTCAGAAAAATGACATTAATATCGTACAGTAAGATACACGTCAATTATAATAACAAGATATCAAAAGTCGATTTATGTTCAAAATTGGCACATAGAGGCAGCTTATGAATATGACTGAATAGATATTAACATGAGGAATAGAGCTAAATTTGTGGTCTACTCACCTAGTACAAATGTGCCAAGGTAGGAATAGAGAGATCACAAAGCATGAAGGGCCGTCGGATAGTTCACACAGATTTCATAAAGAGATTATCCCGCATGGAAAATCTAAACAGATGAGAAATCACAAAAAGTCACAACGTAGGGACATACAACTGTTATCGCCCTATTAGTAGAAGCATTCCTTAAGTTGCTACTTCCCAAATGATACAAATAGTAATACTGATATTGACGCTATCATGCCTCCAGGACAGTACACATAGTGTAATTTAGACAGCCAACTTAGACATTATTGTAAGAGAGAGAACAAGTCTAAGAGAAATAAGGCAGAGTGATAGGAAACTCACATTAGTATCCTAGGTATAATGGACGAGAAACGGCGTATGTGCAGTCCTTGATAAGCTGCTGACACACGAGCTATGGCAAGAAAATAGAAAAAGAGAAACATAATAAATCCCTAACTGGTCAGCATAGGTATACACATGTTTCTAATTTCTAAAGTTCATTTTCAAAAACGATCCCCCTATTTGCATAGTCCGTCCACAACGAGGGTACGCCCTGGAGGTGCCCATTCGCAAGAGCCCAAATAGCCCACATAACTACAATACCTTCGTTCTCTCCTGCCCCGATTGGCACACCAATAAAGTTGAGAATAGTAGTGTAAGGACGCATATAATAGGATTGTCAGAATGGTGTGGCGGAACTATGCATCTAGGGATATATATCTGTATACCCGAGTCATATAATGACTATCACGTGCGTTAGAGGTAATCTAAATTCTCAATGAAAAATATATGCCTCGTTATACACGCTGCCTAAATAAATAAGCTTGTATGTGGCATTGTAACCACTATAGCGAGTAACAGCATTCCCCACTGTTCACTAGCGATACACTAACATGCGTGAAGCACACCTCGAAAGTTTGTTAGGCAAATAGTCAAAGGGCTGCATAAACACATGAGAGCAGCCAACGTAAACGGGACTAGCTTAGCTGTTTAAGGTATCCAAACAGCCCCACAGTAGCGCTTACCTTTGAGAATATGTCCGGCAAATACGGCCCGCGGCGGATTCTCTCGACCGGCATCTATGGGAACGGGCCAAATATTTAAAGGACCCCGCGCGCCGATCACATGATCGAGGAATTCAATGTTCGACAGGTAAAGGGAAAGGGCGTCACGTAAGCAAGCCCTCCAATGCGTGGGGTGTAAAAACAGCAACAACATCGCAGAACTGTGGCGGCCATGCTGGACTAGTCGCCACTATATTAGAGAGACATGGCATATGTATTAAGTGAATAACGGGGAATTGTTTGTGAATGGAGGGGAAAGAGAACGATACGTGGATTAGAAAAACTAACCAGTTACTGCCAATGTGATGACCATATTACAAATATAAAGGAAGCAAAAAAAATAAAAAATAGAAGAATATACAATTGTGTATAAACTCAAATAACTGGTAAGTTCCCAACCGCGAACTTAGCATAAAGATGTTGGATTATAAAGAAAATAGTGTCTACAGGATGAAAATAAGGCCCAGAAAAAGAGGAAAATATTTGTGCTGATAAAATCAAGCTTTTTACCCAAACAAAGATGAATGCACCGTTGTGCAAGTGGGTGATGAGCAGGCAGTAAGGAAAGGAGTAGAATGAACTGAATAAAAGGACAGAGTATAGTGTGCATAACATTACACCTTATTTGAATTTATTTAAAAAATATACAATTTGGGTCACTCGAGGATTGAAACATGTCAAGTGAGCCCAATGATGGAACAGATTAGACTAAATACACATGTTTAGGAATATCTAGATTTCAAAAAATATCCCGCGTTACAGACAGTATGAAATTTAATTTAGAACCAGAAAAGCATTGAACCATGGTGATTAAACCAGAACTTAGAGCAGGGAATACACTATAAAAAATGGTGCAGCTCGTTATCAGAATTATGTCCCTGATTGATTGCTCTAAGGCGACAAATCCATTTGGCTTCCTCCCTCCTTAGTGTTAACTCCCTATTCCCACCTCTTTTGTTATATGGGATATGTTGAATCGCATGGAACCAAAAGGTATCATCATTTACATGTTCCAAATTGTAATGACCCATAATTGGATGTCTAATGTCCCTGTTAATAATTGCCCTTCGGTGTTCTTTAATTCTAAGTTTCAATGGACGTATACTGCTGCCCACATATATGCGACCACAGGGGCATCCTAGGACATAGACTGTGTAGGGAGTATTACAGTTACAGAAATGATTGATTTTAAACTTTCGATCACTGTTGTATGAGAAAAAGGTGGTCTTATTCCTACCCATCTCACAAACATTACATGTTCCACATGTAAAGAAGCCTGGCGGTTTGGGGGTAGCCAATTTCCTCCATTAGGGGGTGTAATCACATAACTGGGGCATAATTCATTGCGTAAAGAAATGCCCCTCCTATAAGTGATCAATTGTTTTTCGCCTATATGGTTTTTTAAGCCCTCAATTCAAGCTAGCAGGTGCCAATTTTTCCTGAATATGTTAAATATTTTGTCACTATAAGACGTGTACTGGGTGACAAACCTCACTCTATTGGGTCCTTTGTCACTTTTAGCTCTTTCATTCTTGTTTGCAAGGGTGGAATCCCTATCCACTGTCTCAATTCTAGATACCGCTCTGTCTATGATTTTTTGATCGTAACCCCGTTTGAGGAATCTGATTTTGGTCTCTTTTACGTTTTCCCTAAATGTGTCTTGTTCACTAGAATTCAAGAACACCGAAGGGCAATTATTAACAGGGACATTAGACATCCAATTATGGGTCATTACAATTTGGAACATGTAAATGATGATACCTTTTGGTTCCATGCGATTCAGCATATCCCATATAACAAAAGAGGTGGGAATAGGGAGTTAACACTAAGGAGGGAGGAAGCCAAATGGATTTGTCGCCTTAGAGCAATCAATCAGGGACATAATTCTGATAACGAGCTGCACCATTTTTTATAGTGTATTCCCTGCTCTAAGTTCTGGTTTAATCACCATGGTTCAATGCTTTTCTGGTTCTAAATTAAATTTCATGCTGTCTGTAACGCTGGATATTTTTTGAAATCTAGATATTCCTAAACATGTGTATTTAGTCTAATCTGTTCCATCATTGGGCTCACTTGACATGTTTCAATCCTCGAGTGACCCAAATTGAATATTTTTTAAATAAATTCAAATAAGGTGTAATGTTATGCACACTATACTCTGTCCTTTTATTCAGTTCATTCTACTCCTTTCCTTACTGCCTGCTCATCACCCACTTGCACAACGGTGCATTCATCTTTGTTTGGGTAAAAAGCTTGATTTTATCAGCACAAATATTTTCCTCTTTTTCTGGGCCTTATTTTCATCCTGTAGACACTATTTTCTTTATAATCCAACATCTTTATGCTAAGTTCGCGGTTGGGAACTTACCAGTTATTTGAGTTTATACACAATTGTATATTCTTCTATTTTAATTTTTTTTTGCTTCCTTTATATTTGTAATATGGTCATCACATTGGCAGTAACTGGTTAGTTTTTCTAATCCACGTATCGTTCTCTTTCCCCTCCATTCACAAACAATTCCCCGTTATTCACTTAATACATATGCCATGTCTCTCTAATATAGTGGCGACTAGTCCAGCATGGCCGCCACAGTTCTGCGATGTTGTTGCTGTTTTTATGCCCCACGCATTGGAGGGCTTGCTTACGTGACGCCCTTTCCCTTTACCTGTCGAACATTGAATTCCTCGATCATGTGATCGGCGCGCGGGGTCCTTTAAATATTTGGCCCGTTCCCATAGATGCCGGTCGAGAGAATCCGCCGCGGGCCGTATTTGCCGGACATATTCTCAAAGGTAAGCGCTACTGGGGGGCTGTTTGGATACCTTAAACAGCTAAGCTAGTCCCGTTTACGTTGGCTGCTCTCATGTGTTTATGCAGCCCTTTGACTATTTGCCTAACAAACTTTCGAGGTGTGCTTCACGCATGTTAGTGTATCGCTAGTGAACAGTGGGGAATGCTGTTACTCGCTATAGTGGTTACAATGCCACATACGAGCTTATTTATTTATGCAGCGTGTATAACGAGGCATATATTTTTCATTGAGAATTTAGATTACCTCTAACGCACGTGATAGTCATTATATGACTCGGGTATACAGATATATATCCCTAGATGCATAGTTCCGCCACACCATTCTGACAATCCTATTATATGCGTCCTTACACTACTATTCTCAACTTTATTGGTGTGCCAATCGGGGCAGGAGAGAACGAAGGTATTGTAGTTATGTGGGCTATTTGGGCTCTTGCGAATGGGCACCTCCAGGGCGTACCCTCGTTCTGGACGGACTATGCAAATAGGGGGATCGTTTTTGAAAATGAACTTTAGAAATTAGAAACATGTGTATACCTATGCTGACCAGTTAGGGATTTATTATGTTTCTCTTTTTCTATTTTCTTGCCATAGCTCGTGTGTCAGCAGCTTATCAAGGACTGCACATACGCCGTTTCTCGTCCATTATACCTAGGATACTAATGTGAGTTTCCTATCACTCTGCCTTATTTCTCTTAGACTTGTTCTCTCTCTTACAATAATGTCTAAGTTGGCTGTCTAAATTACACTATGTGTACTGTCCTGGAGGCATGATAGCGTCAATATCAGTATTACTATTTGTATCATTTGGGAAGTAGCAACTTAAGGAATGCTTCTACTAATAGGGCGATAACAGTTGTATGTCACTACGTTGTGACTTTTTGTGATTTCTCATCTGTTTAGATTTTCCATGCGGGATAACCTCTTTATGAAATCTGTGTGAACTATCCGACGGCCCTTCATGCTTTGTGATATCTCTATTCCTACTTTGGCACATTTGTACTAGGTGAGGAGACCACAAATTTAGCTCTATTCCTCATGTTAATATCAATTCAGTCATATTCATAAACTGCCTCTATGGGCCAATTTTGAACATAAATCGACTTTTGATATCTTGTTATTATAATTGACGTGTATCTTACTGTACGATATTAATGTAATTTTTCTATATATATAAATTTTGCTTTTTATAATTCTAGTATTTGTACCATTACACTGGCCAGATTCCTTTTATTCAACTTCACTGTACTACAGAAAGAGTGACCGCCTATTATAATTGGTGAGAATTTTATGCTATACTCTCCGGGAAATTCCTCATTAGTTAATTGTGAATTTATGAGCTTTGGGGTTACCGCTCAGAGCTTCGCCTGTCGTTCAATAGTTACTCCTCTCCCCCTTCCTTTTTCTTCCCTTATTCTCTCTTATATCTACCGACTTTCTGCTCTACTTTTTCAATCTTGCGCAGCCCTGTGGGATCATTATTTAGCTCTTTTATTTTTAGATGCAATTTATGTTTGTAAAAAACTTTGATCATTAATATGGTTATGGTACTTACTGTGGTGTATTAGAAACATTGTCTGTGCACCCTGACGTGGGGTAATATGCCCTATAGTCAGATGTATTATTGATGTGTCCTCTTAGATGTTGTGTCATCTCTTTGTTCTTTCGAATGTAGCATTCATTTTTTTAAAATGTATGTGTTTTTAAATGTGACAGTTTTTTTTGTTAGTATGTGTCATTAATATATGTATATATTTCACGTTTGTTTCAGCTCTGATGAAGCTCCCGCGGTTGGGGAGCGAAACGCGTTGGCTGTCTTGTGCACTTTATGAATAAGAAAATAAAAAGAAAAATATATTTTTTGAACAAACTTTGGTTTCGTTGACTGACTTTGAACTTGGTGCTGCCTCCATTCTTTTTTGAAACAGCACGTATATGAATAAGCACGTCCATGCAAAAGGTTCACTAACAAAAGTCAGGGTCCTAGCACTTGAATAGCTAACTAGAGGCTCAACAAGAAACAAAACAAGAAACAAAAATGTTCCTTGCTTGATTTTAATGGCTTTGGTTCTCTGACTAACCAACCACATAATACTTTTTGCGTGAAAAAGAAGCCAAACATGGCTGAAGTCGGTGTCTCACTTTGGTGCAGGTGGTGGGCAAAGACACGGATTTTGGAGACGGGATTGTTTTATCCATTGTCAGATTTTAACAAAGCAAGAGCGACTGATAGGCAGAAAAGAGAATGGAGGACGAACATAAAGGTAGGGAAACAGTGAGACAAACAGACTGGAATGTAGGGTGGGGGTAAGGCATATAGCGGAATCAAGGCTAAGTAGCCTTCGTATTCAGTAACCCCAGTGTTGAGTAAACCTCTAAGAAAAACTTTGGGCCCCTGCAGTTTTGATTTTTCTTTATACTATACTATGTCCTGGTTGAAGATTAATTACATTTGTAACTGGATTGGTACTCCAAGGTTTTGATTTAAAAAAGTTGCTCTGAAGTAAATATGGTTTGTAGCATTTAAAAAAAAAAAAGTTGAGCACTCACTCACGACTGGTGATGTTCTGGTGCACACGGCACATTTATGGGCATGAGACAGTAAAAGTAAACACAGCAACAATTCCCTGGAGAGTATTGAAATTGCACATCTGTAACATATGTGGCACCTGTTCAGAATACGTGAAAGCATGCCAAAGCCTTTGTTCACTCAGGAAGAGAGGTGCCAACATCTATGGGGTGGGCGTAACTAGCCCAGTTCTCGCTAGCGTAATTGTGGAAAAGTAATTGTTCTTATGAGTATTTACATGAGAAGTGTAATCCTGCATTACTCAAGGTGGCGTAATCGCATAATTTTGGTAATTTTGCTTCACAATTGTAATGCAGAATTACTGCTATTATTCCGATTACTCTGGCTTAATAAAAATTTCACCCATGCCTACGAATATATTTGTTTGTGTCTCAAAAACAAAAACGTGTTCAACTTCTACCACACAGCTTCATCGAATGTTCAGAGAATAAACTGTGGTAAGAGGGGGTCTGCACCACTGATGACCTGATACGTGGATGTTAATTCACCAAAATTTCTGGGGTTCTGGAAGTGACATCATATACCCTTTGACCTTAATGATGCCACAGGAAGAGACAGCATATGAATTTTGACCCCGCATTGTCCCAAGTAGTGATGTAACTTAACCTTAATCCTGATGACATGACATCACAATAATTAACATTGCTGAATTTACATAATTGCATAATTAATATTATATATTCTTCAAGGGGAGACCAAAGGGGGCTTTCTCTTCCCTGAGACAAGTTTGAAAAAAATATGCTTTTCTAGTCCATTTTATTGCATAATTTTCACATAAATTTGCTAAAAAGCTATTGGCACTAAAAAAAACACTCACTAAATATTTAAGTCCTTTTATGGTGTGCCAGTCTACTGAAAACTGACAGTCCCCATGAGTTCTCCCAATTATGTTTTTAAAATGTTTGATGGGTGCCCCCTTATGTAAAAAATGGTCTCCATTGCTAGGACCAGCATTTTTCCATGGTGGCACCTTTTGTCCAAAAAATTACATACAATATGCCAGTGACAGAGGTTTGCTAATACTGCTTTTCTTGCACTATGTAGGTCCCTTATGTCAAAGGTCGCGTCGAATATGTCAAGGACCACGTGTTGTCATGGATGGCCCAATGACTTGCCCCAGTTGTTTTCCCGTATGCCACGAATTTCCTCCGATGTGCCATCACAAGCAATTTGCCAAAGGTGCCAACTATGTCAAAAATGTTCTCCAGGACGCCAGCGCTGGCATCTTGGCATTGGATGCTCAACAGTAGCATTTTGCCAAGGGTATCCCATATGCAAGTATTGCCTCCAGTATTCCAGTGCCAACATTTTGTGAAGGGTGCTTCCATAAGCCCGGAAGCATGCCAGGTCCAACAGTGCATTACAACATATGCTCACTTACATTCACTTATTCACCCTTATTCTATCATTGACACTGATTTACACTGTTTATTATTCCCCAATCTCGTGCACTCATTCTCACCTCGAATAACTCATTCGCAGTCTTTCACTCACTCATACTCCGACTCATTTATGAGTACCCACTAATTGTGACACAAGCACACACACACACATCCACGAACCCATACACAAACATACATGCTCACACATATACACTCTCTCTCACCCAAACTCACTCTCACTCACATGCACCCACACGACATACATTAAAACCATTTTATTTTTCTTATCTAAGATGCCAGTGAAAGTCCAGATCTTGCTACTCTACGTTCTATTACACCAATAGTGAATAATAAACTATTATTCACTATCAATGTAATAAAAATGAGTAAAAAACGAGGTTAGAGCCTGACTGATAATAGGAGCAACCCCTCAGTTCTTGGCAGCGATTTTGCCACCTCTGAGGCCAGGGGTTGCAAAGGCAGTGCCAGGGGTAGCAAGGGACAAGCCAGGGGTCACAACTGCTGCCCCTGGCGACCCCTACATAAAGTCCAAGATCTGATACTTAGTTTTTGAACAAAATATGTTTAACTACTGTCAGCCAGTGCTGTGCTAGTGATGTGTGCCCATCGCTGAAAGCGCAAAATGACTGCTGCATTCTGGATCTGCTGGGACCTATGGAGAAGGCTAGTCTGGCCAATAGGATGATGCTAGAGGGTTATTTGAGCTGGAAGAGCACATGCCAGTGGTAGCCAGGGTGTGGAGAAGGTTCCTTATTAAAAGGACGAAGAGGGCCACACACGTGTTGGAGAGCCTCCGCTATATTTTTCAAAGATTATCCCCGTGTACACGCCCACGAATTGCTCTGAGCCAGCTCCGACTTTGATTTCCTACACTGAACCTGGGTTGCTCTAAGCAGTTTTTGATGACGAAAATTATCTATGCACGAAGATTTAAGATTTTATCCGATCTACCCCAGTGTGCCTAACATCTGTCGGTCTGCTGCCCCTGACTATATCCATTTGTATTTCGAAACTTTGGAGTACCTCTCTTCTTTTTTTGTATATGTGTATTATCCTCGTGGATTGGGACATTGATACTTCGGCTTTTCCACCGAATAAGTGTCGGTGTGTCTGTTACAGAAACGCTACGATTTGCAGTTTGTTGCCCAGAAAAGTTGAAATGGAATTGTAAAAACTTTCTTTGCGCCCTGATGAAGGAATCCTCTATGGTGGCACTTTTTCCGAAACGCGCGTCGGTGCTTTTCTCTGTTTGTTGGTTTTAAATGTGTTTGCAGTTTTTCCATTTTTTGTATGTGGTGATGGCTGGATGCATGAATGCCTGAGAGTATGAATGGTGTTTGCATATAATGTTTTACTGTTTTCTGTTGTTCTGGGCTAATATCGCATGTATTTTTTATATGTCAATGAATTTGTTGAAGAAATGAAGCCTTTGCTATTAAGAAAATATATGAAAATAAAATGATTTGATACCAGATAGCATCTCTGTGGGCAATTGCATTTTTTGAACTAATTGGTCTTGCAAAGTAATGGGAACTTCCCGCTCATGTTCTGATTACTTTTGCCACCTCTGAGGCCAGGGGTTGCAAAGGCAGTGCCAGGGGTAGCAAGGGACAAGCCAGGGGTCACAACTGCTGCCCCTGGCGACCCCTACATAAAGTCCAAGATCTGATACTTAGTTTTTGAACAAAATATGTTTAACTACTGTCAGCCAGTGCTGTGCTAGTGATGTGTGCCCATCGCTGAAGGCACAAAATGACTGCTGCATTCTGGATCTGCTGGAACCTATGGAGAAGGCTAGTCTGGCCAATAGGATGATGCTAGAGGGTTATTTGAGCTGGAAGAGCACATGCCAGTGGTAGCCAGGGTGTGGAGAAGGTTCCTTATTAAAAGTAAGTCTGAAGATGAAATCTGAGACAGCAACATTAAATTCAGGAACGTAGTTTGTTCTCAGGGTAAATCCAACTGACACTGGAGCACATCCGTTCAGCAGAGTATCCAACCGACAAATGACCCATTCTAAAGTTGGATACTCTAGGTGAACAGCAACCACGAGCAATGCACTCTTAAAAGAATACATTATTTTCAAGAGCGCGCAACAGAACATGTAAATCAATGCATTTCAAAGAACATAGAAGAGTTACTTAAATTATACATAGTAAATATAGCAACATACTAAATAATGAACAGAAGAACACATTACATCATCTCCTTTTTTACAAATGAAAAAAAAAGAAGATTATAAAAAACTAAGACATATAGAAATCCTTAAATTGTGTAGGAAGAGAACAATTTCTTGAAACTCTGCCTGTGGTTGTTACAGAAGGTGTAGGTGATCTGGAAGTCAATTGGGATTTAACAATGGGAGAGTTGCATTGAGTAGTATGATCCATCTGAGATTCTTGAATTTGTGCACAAGATTGTAATAATTTATCTGAAGGAGATCCCAAAGAAAAATGAGAACAAGCAGAATTATCAAATGAGTGTTTGGGATTAAAAGTTCTATTGGCTTGTTCTGGAGTAAGTTTGACAATAACTCTCTTATTCCACCATCCCCTTTTATCATGGAAAAGAGAACCCTTAGAAATCTTAAGTATCTGAGTTGGCAAAGAAAACTTAGATAAACCTTTTTTAACTCTGTTAGGATTTTTAGTCATGACCCATTCACCAATCCTGAACGTATGTAACACAGGATTGAGAACTGAATTAAAATTATTTTGTTGGTTTTTTGTTGGGTTAAAACATTCTCTTTGATAATTTGTTTGTTAGAACAGGCTAAACACAAATCACTCTTTTTACAAAGTCCTCTGATCCAAATCGGACATATATTTCCATTTGGATTTCTCTTCTTGAGTAACCTGAAGGGTGATAAACCAGTTGTAGAATGAGGAGTCACTAAGTAAGACCATACTTTTTTTTTTTAAACTTTCAACATCAACATTACATGAAATTGCAGATTGTATTACTTCCTTGATAAACCTATTCATTCTCTCAATCAAACCATTTGAAGATGGCAAATAAACGCCACTCAAAGATGTTTTATATCATGTAATTAAAAAAATTCCTACAAGGTGGAAGAACAAAAGTGTGAAGCATTATCACTAACAATTTTTTGGGGAGAACCCTCACTGAGGAAAACTCTGCTCAAAAACATAATAACTGAAAGTGAATTGGGAGTTTCACAAAACTCAAAATCAACCCATTTTGAGTGGTAGTCAATAAGTGTGATAATATAACATTTATCATGACTCAAAACTTCAAATGGGCCTGCAAAGTCAATAGCTAATTTGTCCCAAACTTCCTCAGGTAAAGGAACACTATGTAAAGGAAGCTGAATATTTTTCTAGTGTTTATCCAACAATAAACAAGTATCACAATTATTGATCCAAACAGCTACATCCTTGTCAATATCTGCCCACCAAACGTGCTCTTTTAATTTCCTTGACGTGGCACTAGGTGACCTTGATGTGCTGATTCAAAAAGTTTGATGCGCAAATTAGAAGGAGGAACACACCTGTCTCCTCGAAAAATTACATTGTTTATGATGGAAAGGTCATCTGAAACTTGAGCATAAGATTTCAGAGAGGCAGGAAGGGAACGTTCTCTTGGCCAACCTGAAATAATCATGTTCTTTACTGCCATAAGAGTCTGATCATGAGAATAACTTTCAATCCAATCCGATTGTGAAATGGAAAATGGAGAGAGAACCAGCTCTTCTATAGAGGCAACAGCACACTCTACATCATCAATATTCTTATCTGACAAGTCATGTTCTAAAGGCAATCTAGAGAGAGCATCAGCCCTTAAGTTGTTTCCTTCAGAAATATGTTGTATAGTGAAGTTGTACTCATGTAACCTTGATAGAATCCTGACAAGTCTGGCTGAGGCCCTTCCTGTTCCATACCCATTGAGTAAATGTAACAAGGGTTTGTGATCAGTGAGAAGTATAAAGTGGGCACCCCATATAATGGTTTTAAACTTTTCAATTGCCCATGAGCAGGCAAGTGCTTCGCTCTCAATGGTACTGTAATTAGACTCAGCACCACTGAGAGACCTTGAAGCAAACTATGTAGAGAAAAAGGGTGTAGCAAACTCTGAGGGTATATATGGACCCTAGACCAACGTACAATGATATCTACTGTACAGCAACTGAATAAATGTATACTGAAACACTAATATATTCAAAATTATCAAATCCTTTTATTTCAGTCATTTTCTTATTTTTTTCATTTTTACTTATTCATTTCATATTTTTCTTTAAAATTATTTTCAAATATACATCACAATCAAATTCTATGAATGAGAATTATTTACAAACAAAATAGTGTCGGCGAATCTTCACGTTCTGTATGTACAAGAGTCACGGAACATAAATCAGCAATTCGCACGCGAAAGATGAATGCTCCTTTAGTCTCTCACTACCTCGACAAGGGCCATAAACCTGAAGAAATCCAATGGATAATCCTGGAAAAAATTGTGGCTAAGTCGGGCATTAGCATCGACAAAATTCGCCGAAAACGTGAAGTGTTTTGGATATTTACTCTGGACACCTTTAAATCGGGCTTGAATTCTGAAATCCCTTGGCAGCAAGCGATTTTGTAACCATAAATTCCGCATATGATCATAAAAAATATAGACATGTTTGTCTCTGTTAACGCAGTAACGGTCTGGCCATCTGGTGCCAGACTTGTGGTGCCCTATATAAGTTAACATACTGAGGGGAAAATTATATAAAAATAGGATAACCATGCCCAGTACCAAGTAAATATCCATCATTAAGTACATATTCTATAAGAGCATTCATTTGTTTACATGACCTATTTTTTTGATAGAAACACCTTTTATATTCTTGAAGCTTTTTCTCGAGAATATTTGTAGTATTAATATAACTGCTCTAGGCTTTGATCTTAGCTCGCTAATGCATTGGGCAATTATAAACTACATCTATAAATATTAGATCGAATTAGGTACATGTAAATAATTAAACGTTTATCTCTATTTTTATATATTTTTTTTGTTTTTCGCCTTTTAGAAATACAAGTGCCTCGCAAATAATCCTGAATAAATATTGGATTACTGCCTATCTTATATGCACAACGAGAGCGTCGAACGGAAGTCTTTTTTCCGCTGCTCGTGTAGTGTTGACAATCTTAACTGGGTCCTCTAGTTAGTCTGTCGTTTATATCGACTATATCTCTGAGAGCGCGGAGATGATTACGAATAGCTAAAGACTTGTGTACGTCATCAGGATGCGCCAAGGAAATAGGTACCAGTTGTTGTGCCTTAAGTGGTAGGGTAAAAAAAGCAGGCACACGTATATAAAGCGAGAACTTGAACACCGCGTTTTTATCGCCGCCATAGGAGGGAACAAAGGAGCAGAACCCCCGTGTTGATACGCTTCATCTATAGACCGAAGGTATGTTTAAAAAAAAACGATTAAAATAACTTAGGTTGGATAACATTATTGTTTGAGAAGAGGGCCATACAGTTATCAACATACTCTTTCCTATTCCACCCTTATGTTGCAGGTTGCCTGATCTACATTATCGCGTTTCCGGCATATCTATTTTCACATTTACGCCAAGGTAACTTGAATAAAGATGTAATTAGTGAAGTAATTTAAAAACTAACGCCAAGTTTGGTGCAACAATGCTGGTCTACTTTTCCTTTTAGAATAACTAAACAGAGAAGGAAATAGATGCCGGTATTTTGTGTTTCCGGTCTACAGCGTTTATAAACGTCTTGTCAAGTAAAGTGAAGAGTATTAAAGAATATTCGACAGTTTGTGTAAGGTAGGAATTTTCAAAGTTACGTTTCTCTAAAAAATGACCTAGTGTAGTATCATTAGAACCGTAATACTTATGGACCATATATATACAGTCCTGATCAACATCATATTGCACATACTTGTACAGTCTTAGTGTGTGTATTATATAAGGTAAAATACGTAGTGAGGGCAGGCTTGTCGCCTTCTAAAATCTATCGCTCACATATAATTATTAGACTGCACTGGTACGTTATTAGGGGAGATAGTCCCTTGAATGGATAACAAACGAAAGAGTAGGGGGCTCTGTGAAACATTAATACTTGTGCAGGGAAGGTGTTTAGTTTTGACTGTTCAATTATGTACATGTAATTATGAGACTACAATTATTATTTATTGTGGCAAAAAACATTTTTTTGTGAATAGATCTCAACTAACACTGTTAGGGGCTCCATAACAAATAATTATCATCCCTTTTGTTCCCACCCAAACAGAGTAAGGTAACCTCATTGAAGTCTTCAAGAATTTAGAAAATAAGACTGGATTTAATAACCGTGGGCTACATAGGAAACCAATTATTCTGAAGGGCATCTGCTTGAACACATGAGGTATATTTATGCAATAGGTCACTATTTGTCAAAACACTATATCATAAACAACTAATGATATAATAAGAGTATATGTCTATTTTTCAGTATGCCATAATTCGATGCCATCCATATAAACCTGCCCACATAGGAACCTGATAGTCCGTGTTGTTTTCACAAATCGTCTTTTTCCATGTAAGTAATAATGATCGCCTTATCCTCTTGGTAGCGTAAGTTATGGTTTAACATAACCTACACTCTATTTACATCCAGAGCCATTTGCTGCCTCTTCTTTTTCTTTTTCTTTAAACCTTATTACCCTCTTTGGAACTGTTGTTTAATGACCCCTTTTTGCATCATGAATACACGTCACCTAGAGTTGACAGATAGAATATAAGGGAATGTACTTTGTTGAGGTGAAAACTAAAATGTATGATAGATTCTTTATACAGTGATGTCAGTTAGATATATAACAGAAATAATAATCTTCCATTGAATTAAAATGAACAAACAGAGTTTCTTGTATATGATCAGGAGTGGTTGCACTGAAAAACAAATATTGTAGATATATGTACTTATACATGAAAAGTTATAGACCCTGTAAATAACTGTACAGCTTTGATTGTGAATTATTGAAAGAGATTTGGATTTATGTGCACTGTACTTAAAATTTTTTTTTTATATTTGTCTTGTCTGTTTAGGTCCGTATCACATTTTCTGTATATATGTTATGTACGAATGACGGTCACCTGACGAAGGCCTTTTGGCCGAAACGCGCGTAGTTCCATTCAACCGCATCGCCTTCATCTATCTTTACAACGACTGGTTATATCGTATATCACCCCTTGTTTTCTTTTGTTGTTGATAATAGTGTGTTCATATATTTGCTTTATTCACATTGATTGTTTGTGCACTATTTTGTTTGTAAATAATTCTCATTCATAGAATTTGATTGTGATGTATATTTGAAAATAATTTTAAAGAAAAATATGAAATGAATAAGTAAAAATGAAAAAAATAAGAAAATGACTGAAATAAAAGGATTTGATCATTTTGAATATATTAGTGTTTCAGTATACATTTATTCAGTTGCTGTACAGTAGATATCATTGTACGTTGGTCTAGGGTCTATATATACCCTCAGAGTTTGCTACACCCTTTTTCTCTACATAGTTTGTATTCCCTACGAGTAGCTAACTCAGTACATTGTAGGGGCCCCCCTTTTTCCAATGAGACCTTGAAGCAAAGCCAATGGTATTCTCCTTGACACCGTCCCATTGTCAAAGTACTGCCCCTAATCCTTTCTGGCTAGCATCTACAGAGATTGTACATTTTAGCCCAGGGGTAAAAAATGATAATGCAGGGGCTTCAACAATGACTTTCTTAATAAGGTTAAAAGCAAAATCAGCTTCTTTTGACCACACAAATGTAACATCTTTTTTCAAAAGTGAACGTAATGGTTGTACCAATTGTGAGTAACTTTGAATAAATCTTGAATAGTATTCTGTTAAACCTAAGAAAGATTTTAAACTATCCTTATCCTTGGGAATAGGAACCTTTGAAATAGCTTGAGTGAGGGAATACTTGGGTTTTATTCCAATCGCTGATTTTGAATGCCCAAGATAATTAACCTCCTTCGCGAAAAATGTACACTTATTTTTCCCTAAAGTCACCCCAACATCTCTGAAGCGAGATAAAACTTTTTGTAATGTTTTAATATGTTCATCTCTACTCTTAGAATATATAAGAACGTCGTCTTGGTATGCCTGAACACAATCAATATTCTGCAACAAGGTGTTCATAAATTTTTGAAAGACACTAGCCACTGAGGCCAAACCAAATGGACGTCTTAAATACTTAAATGCTCCAAAAGGAGTGATAAATGTAGTAAGGTCTGTAGAACACTCCGAGAGAGGAATTTAATGGTAAGCACTCCTTAGGTCAAGAAGGGTAAAAAATGTCGAACCAGAAATGCCAGTGAGCAAATCTTGGATTTTTGGTAATGGGTGACAATCAATTACTATGTTTTGATTCAATGAGCATAGATCCGCACATAGGCGAATGCTTGAATCTTTTTTTTAACGACTACAATTGGACTGACCCATAATGAAGAATCAGTAGATTCAATTATACATTCTGAGACCATATTGTCAAGTACTTTTTTAAAATCATCCCTTACATTAAGTGGTACATTTCTTAACTTATGTGTGACAGGTATAGCATTAGGTTTAAGCTTGATAAGAAGTTCATAATTTCTTATCTTACCTACTGAGTCAATAAAGACTTCTGGAAAATCTGAAATTATACCATCCACCAAGGTATTGTCATAATTGGTAACCAATGAAATTAAAACATCATTAATTTGGACAGGGCAGTCAGAACCGGGAACCAGTTTAAGACCCATTCTCACAAGGTCCTGCCAACCAATGATGCTTTTTCCTTCAATAGCTACATAAACCTTTGTTTCAATGCATCTCTCTAGACATGACACATTAGTTACAAAATATCCAAGCATGTCTATATCTTTACCACCATATGCTTTGGGAACAATGTCTACAGGTTGCAATTTTACATGAGAATACCAATGAATATTAAACACATATCAGAAATAATGGTTACAGGCGCCCCAGAGTCCGCCATCATATTGAGACAACATTGATCAATAATTACTTCACACATTGGATCCTTAGCACGGATAGTATCTGGTGAAGAATCTATGGAATCGATAGAAAGTATTATTTTCTTGGGTATGCTACATGTAGAAACATCCAAGGTATTGATATCAACGGTGTTGATATTGAGGTTCTCTAAAGAGGATTCAAGTGAAGTAACATTAGTTTCACAGTCCGGAATCTCCTTTGAAGTTATGGCACTAACTTTAATTGATTTTCTGTTTCTGCAAACTGTGTGAAAGTGTCTCATTTTTATGACAAAAAGTACATCTCTTTCCTAAAGCAAGGCACACAGGGCTGTTTCCAATATGTGTTTTGGAACCACATCTGTAACATGAAGCTGTTACTTTCCTTTGAAAAGGTTTAACCAATTTATTTTTAGAGTAAACTGCATTAATATGCATGTCAGTTTGTTCCGAAGAAATACTTTGTTCTGAAATACATTTCAAAGAAACAATTGATCTCTCTATGCATTTAGCCATGTCTATTACTTCAGATAGAGATGGATCACGACAGCTTAAGATTCTTTCTTGAATCTTTTTGTGAAAACATTTATAAACAAATTGATCTCTTAACACAGTATCAAGGTAAGATCCAAAGTTGCAATCTACAGCTAGGTTCCTGAGTGCAGAAATACATTCTTCCACTGTTTCATTTGGTTCCTGTTTCCTTTTCATAAAATTGAATCATTCTAACATGACGCTAGGCTGTTCTAGGAAATTCTTATTCAATTTTTTAACTGCAGCAGTAAAAATATTCCACCCATCACCATCTCCAGGTGGAGGAATGGCAGGTGGCAAATTATCAAAAACTTGTCAACCTTCACTCGCTAAATGGCTGTATAAAATAGCTAATTTTATTTTAGCTGATAATTCATCCCCACCAATTGCTGTTATATAACTTTGAAAGCTTCTAAACCATATTTTCCATGGATCTTTTGGTTTACCAGGAATAGGAAGAAAATGGTTTAAATTAACAATTTGTTGATTTGTAGCCAGATTTTTGTATTAAAATTGAAAGTTAAAATTTTAAGTAAGAAACAGTAAAAATAATTTGGTTAAGCAAAAGTATTTGAACCAATGTACCTTATTTAAACTTGCTCCAACTGACTACACCATTCTTTTCTTCTTCTCTCTAGCTTTGTTTTATGAAGAATTCATTACCTTTACGAATCGTTACCTAAATAAATACACATTGACGTGTGTATCGTCGTAGAAATCCTTCTTTGGGCAGTTACACGATTGGGTGGCTATTGCTATGGAAACGCTGACTCTATGTGGATTTAAATGGCCGCCGGTAACGTGATCTTGCTCAACACGTGATGTCATGTATCCTTGTTTACGAGCGTCCACGAGGTTGTGACTATGACGCTAATCCCGTTGCTAAGGATGACGTTGCCCCAGCCAATCACCTTGCTCGGCTCGTCAAATCGTTGAAAATGCCAAGCTTTTTCTCTCGGATTTTCGATCAGAGAAGCATGAAGATGCGCCCATTTAAGAAGAACTTTTTGACTTGTGCAATATTTGTGAAAGTTGGCTTTTTTTCTCCCTCGTCGCCAAAATGTGGAGAAAGGTTTCGTATTAAAAGTAAGTCTGAAGATGAAGTCTGAGACAGCAACATTAAATTCAGGAACGTAGTTTATTCTTAGGGTAAATCCAACTGACACTGGAGCACATCCGTCCAGCAGAGTATCCAACCGACGAATGCCCCATACTACAGTTGGATATTCTGGGTGAACAGCAACCACGAGCGATGCACTCTTAAAAGAAAACATTCTTTTTAAGAGCGCGCAAGAGAACATGTAAATCAATGCATTTCAAAGAACATAGAAGAGTTACTTAAATGATACATAGTAAATATGGCAAAATACTAAATAATGAATATAACAACACATTACACAGGGCCGCCTAGAGGACTTTTAAGAGGAGGGCTGCTTGTGAAAATCCAGAGCGCCAGCAATGAGAGGTGACAATCTTTTTTACCTGGGAGATTTCTTGTTTTCGACGGGCAATGAATGAGCAACAATACAAAATCTCCGAATCACAAAGTCATTATATCATGATTTTCAATATGTTCACTGTCGCTTTTTTACAGAAACACTTTAACGGCTGAAAGTTTTTTTTAACACATTTGTTTATTGAGTTTTCCAATATGTACAGAGTAGAGACATACATATAGCAGATTGCCATGGATATAATGTTTTTTATACATATGTCACATTCCTTTATTGTATCTCTCCACTAAACAGTTGAAAGTTAACAGCTGGGTGCCACAATCTCTCCCTGCACCATTCTGGGGCACATTTTAGAAGAAAAAGAGACATGTGGTACTTTGTATCGAGAGATGCACTTCCATTAGAGCTCTACTTAAATTATAAGGGTAGTGGTATCTGTCTCTCTTCCTTTACTCATTCTTTTCACATATCTACTTGTTGTCTTTAACTCTTCTTACTCACACAAAGCCATTTTCACATCTTGTTATTGCAGGTCACACAGAAGCCCAGAAGTGATGTTTGTGCTGCAGATGATGACTGTGACCTGAGGAAGGGCTGACAACAACTACAAGGTGTTGCTGATACTAGAACGTAGCAATAGAGCATAGAGGCCTGCTGATGATGTCTGAGGAGTAATATCTGGATGATTACACTTAAATTAAAACGTAGACGCTCTCAAGATGAAACAAGAGCATTACATGAACTTGTAGATGTGAGATGATCAAAATACACCTTTGGGGTGATTTTGGAATCTACTGAAATTTGAACTGATCCTTTAGCTTGCCATCTATGCAAGAATATAGATGGTATTACCATTTGGGGCAGGGATATGTTCCTGCATAAAGGAAATTGGAGGAAGCCAAAAATAATTGCCGGAAATCCAACAAGTGTCACATTGAGTATGTTCTACCGGTATCAAGCGAGGGAAACTGATGTTTGGCTTGCACCAATAGATTCTTTCGGCCAGAGCAAATTAGAAAATCTATAGTTTTTATACTTCCATATAGTCCTGAGTTTGATATCTATAATCAAATCAACAGTGCACAATAAACAGTGATTAAGACACAATTAAGACCAGCAATTTGGTGACCAGCACTAATATTGTTTGTGCACACTACATTCCTTAGTACTAACCTTTTAAGGTGCCCACTGCAAGGTCTTGCTGGGCCACCTACAATACAAACACAAACATGTACAACAGCTCTGCCCGCAAATGCAGCAAATTTGTCCCATTGGCAAACATGGATTGATTTTGTGGAAGGGCGCCTGGCTGCAAAAATGACATCTACCACTTTAGTCGGCAAATCAAAGTCAGTTAATGGCCACAGCTCAATTTCCATGCTTGTAGGTACAGATTTAGACGGAGGTCCCTGCTCTGTTGCTGGTACAGTAGGTCCTTGTGAAGTGTCAATCTAATCTGAGGACAAGAGTTCGAGATATCAGACACTCGTGGCCAAGTCGGTGCCACTAAGATGACTTGAGTCTAGTCATTCTGGATCTTCAGAACTAGGGACAGGAGAGGTGGAAGGAGAAGGTGTGCAGAAGTCCCTTGTTCCATTCCAGCCAGAAAGAGTCTCCTAACAAGTATTTCTGCAGAAACTTCAAATTGCAACATTGTAGACACTGAGGTTTAAGGTGGTGAAGAGATCTAGGCATGGCTCGCCCCACTGTTACAAGACACCCAGTACCACTTCAGGATGCAGAAATCTACTCATGATCTGCCAAAAAACATTTTCTCATTTTGTCTGCTCTGGTATTCAGGGACCCTGCCATGGCACTCCAACTACCTTCAGAGGTGCAAAGCCTCCTGGCACAGGACCCAGGACCACACTTGCCATGCCTTTTGCAGTACCACATGGCAGTGGTGTTGCCCATACAGAAATTGCACCAGCCTCTCCTTCATGAAGGGGAGGAAAACTATCAGGGCCAGATGAATGACTCCCTGTTCTTGTAGTTTGGTTTCCTGTGGAGTGTTCGCTCCATATCAGAGTCCTCTGATTTCCACCTCCTCCAGGTGACGTACCACCAAATCCACCAATGATGCATCTATCACTATTGTCAGATCAGGGTGGAGAATGATGAGCAGCCAGCCACAGGGCAGACTGTGGTTGGTCAACCACCACCGTAGATCCTGACCTGCCACATCAATGGTGTTGGAGAGTCAGCCTTTGTTCTGGGCCCACCATCACTTCATATTGTACTGTATGGCTCTTGTGTTCCATCTGATGTGGTTAACCAGGAGGATGCACAAGACTAAGATGCTAACAAGTCTCAGAACCACCTTCACCTAGATCCAGGAACCGCTCTGTGCACCAGGTTCATATTCCAAATGTCTTAGCATCATTGCTATGAAAGGAAGGCACAGAATATCTTCATATCCAGGATCTGCCAATGAATGGAAGCCTCTTAGAGGGAATCAGTTGAGACTTTGGCTTGCTTATGGTATATCCCAGTGATATCAGGAATTCTGACTGGAGAGGGAACTAAGACTGACTAAGTGGCTGCAGCAGGACACTCCGGGGCCGAGAAGACAACGCTGAATTTGTTGAGACTGTTTTACTGGCCTGGCATCTATAAGGATACTCAGACCTACTGCCAAACGTGTCGGAGAAGACTACACAGCAGTATTCAGTGAAATAGCCAGCATACTTGGCCCCCGCAAGTACCGGCACAACTCTGCTGATTGTTTTAACTGCATCCTTGGCTCTTGAGAAGCTCCCTAGAAGTAATTGAAGGAAAGTAATTTGCAATATTAGGACAGGGCATTACTAGGTTACCAGATTACAATAACAGGGTGGGACATTGCTTGGTTACCGGACATGTGAACACAAGGAAGAGAATTAAACTAATTTTCTTGTTGCCTGAGCTTTCTTAGCTTTATAAATATAAAGAAAAATAAGTGCAGGAAAAGAGACATGGCAATACAAAACATTCCTCCACCACCTTGTTTCCTGCAAGAACCAGCATCATCCCTTATGGATTGGGATGGTTGGAAAGGATCATTCACCACATACTATTGGGGGCGATGTGTACGTTGCAAAAAGGAAGTTCGCCATATTTAAAAACTGCTTAGGTGTTGAGGGGAGAAAAGTACTAAAGACTTGACCCAAACCTGAAATTAGAGAAACAGATGATTCAGGTGACAAAACTGATGTATGTGAGGAAGCCTTATGAGCCTATGCCCATGTTGCGAGAACTCTTGCGGACTGACCCCTACTCATGCGAACTTTCCTTGGACTCCTTTGCTGAACTATAAACTTAGAAATGTCCTGCTGAGTTTCTCCCCTTTCTGCCTATTTCTTTAAGGACTTTGCCTTTTCTGAAAATGTCTCTATGGACTCTGATCCTATGCTTCTATCTATATATATATATATATCCTAATGTGGAGTTTCATACTACGCCTGTAACTGATTTGATTGAGTTTCTCAAATGATGATTGACTAAATAAATACCATTTGAGGGAGGACGGGGCCGATGACCCAACCCTGGCCGGGGAAAAAATCCCCACACTGCTTTTTGCGGATGACACCCTCCTGATTTCAAAAAGCCCTATGGGGCTACAAAAACTACTTGACCGCTTCACCCAGTTTTGTGATGCTAGAGGTTTGATTATAAACACTTCCAAAACAAAACTAATGGCCCTGGGACCATCGAAAAATTTAAAAAATAACATCAGATTGAATGACTCCCCCCTGGAACTCGTTGAAGCCTTCGACTATTTAGGAGTGAGGATTAATAGTCGGATGAACTGGTCCTCGCACTTGGCTAAGATGCTCCTTAAACATAAACGAGTAGCGGGTGCCATTGCTAAACATCAGCATCTCTCCTATAGCAGACCAGTGGGTCCTGCCATTAAGATCTATGAGGGAAAGACCCTGCCCTCATCTTTATATGGAGCGGAACTGTGGGGTTTCGAGAAGGTCACAGACCTAGTAAGATCAGGGAACAAGTTCTTCAGAGACTTGGTCTCGCTTCCTCCATCGACCCCACTAGTCCCGCTCCGCTATGATTTGGGGAGACATCCAATAAATGAGGTGGCAAGACTGCGCCCCTTACTGTTCTGGACACGCCTCAGAAGGTCACCTGAGCTATGCCACTATGCTACTGTACTGACCGAATTGATAGAACTAGATACTGGCCCAAGATAGCTTGGCTAACCAATTTGAAACAGCTAGTGGGGGACATCGGTTTGGGAGAAGCGTGGGTGAGTCAGGATCCGCCGCCCAAAGTAGTTGTAAAAAAGGCATATTGGGATTGGGTGGCCGTAGCCGCATCTAGAAGCGAGAATTGTGCCCAAATTAGAATCCCTTCTGGACCTTATTGAGTCCCCGAAAGATAGGGCCTTGTATTTGAAGTTCCGGTTTGGCACCCTCCCAGTGAACGATTTTAAAGCAGGTTGGAGGCCCATGAGGGGGAGTGATTTGGGGTGTCTGGGCTGTGCTTCTTCTACGGAATCCGTCGCCCATTTCTTCTTCGCCTGCCCAGGCCAGGCGAGGAGGAAATGGTTGAAACCCGTCTGTTTCAATCTGGGCTGCAGAGACCAAGGGGCAGTGCTGCATATTCTAGCATCGGAGACTTCGATCCCCAGTTTAATATGTGGGTCGGCCAAATACCTGGGTTGTGCCTGGCTGAGGAGGATGAAACTCTCCGGGATGACCCAAGTACAGGCTGTGGAGCTGTAGATTGCCACACTGTAATGATGCACATTTAGTCTTTCTATGATATATCGTTTTTTACCTGCCTAACCAATATATGATCGACTTGTATTATAAACGTATGTACCACACATCATGGATGGACTATGTTACATACTATAGCTTTGTATATATTGTGCAACGTTTCTATTACTGGGTGGAGCTTTGCCCTTTTAAAATGTTTTTTAATGTATTTATACTTTTATGATATTGTATATCGAATAAAGTTATACAACAACAACTAAATACTAAGGTCCTGATTCCGATCTTGCCCGGAAGGGGTCTGAACAGGATCTGTAGCGAGCAAATCCAATTCGTAGCCCCGGTTTCTGAACAACTCGTACCGCTGTACGTGCGAGCAACTACAATGTGAATATAGCCTAGCGCTCCAAGCGACTCGTACCCGTCAGCAAAGCCCTCCCGATGACTACAACATGGTCGACTCATGCAGCGCAATGGGTCCAATTTCCGAGCGACCACGTACGGTGCATGCGTCGATCAGCCACGTCGAGTAGGAGCTTCTGACTCAAAAAAGCTCCGGGAAGCGTACTTCCGGGGCTGTAGCAGGCCCCCCTTCACCCGGGGCCCCTGAATCGGTCAGGGGGGTGCTCATGGGTCTCCTCCATCCAAGCATGCACAGTGTAGCGAACCATTTGTTGCCAGCCACAGGATGAACGCTTTTCCTCACCCACCCATTTTCTGCAATGGGAGCCTGTGTACGCCTCTGTACGCAGGCTCCCATCGACTTCAATGGAAGTCAGAGCGAATCGAGTCTTTATGCTTAAGGACACATCGTACTCGCTCGCTTGGACGCCCAGAGCATGTTTCGTCCAGAAAGCCCTCCAGATCTGAGCCGTACGGAGGGCTTTACGTACGGAATCGAAATTGGGCCCAAATTGATAAATCATATTGAAAACTTAAATGTATGAGTCACTTGGGTTTAATGAATGTTTCCGTTACAGAGATTGTGTATATGATACCAGGATTTCTAATGTATAGCCGAGATTGTCATAGATTATTTACTGAGTATCAGGTTCTGGTATTATTGTTTTACATTGCAACTGCAGAACGGTTCGTCTGCGCAATTTCGGCCCGCCTAAACTTCTTCAGGAGGTTTGGACTCTGTTGCTATCCTATTTCTTTACAGCATGGTCCTGAAGGTTGTATATCTTAATTTAATTATGAATTTGTGGGTTGGTTACCAATTCCTGGTCCTGGTTGGGTAGCCAACGTTCAACACCCTAATTCCCTCACCCCTCAATGAGATAAGCAAGATCCATTGGAGGAACACAAAATGTTGCAACAGCAACATCTCGTATGTTAGCTTTTTGAGTTTTTTTTTGTCTTACTTTTTTGTTTGAGTTAATGGTTTTACCAAGCAGTCATGACAGCTATCAGTATGTCAACACCACCTGCCTTCTTGTCTAAGGAAGATGAACCGGTTTTAACTTGGAAAAGGTGGAAGAAGTTTTTTGATTAATACTTTGTGGCCATTGGAGGAGAACAAATTATCCCAGCGAGGAAACAAGACATTTTCTTTTTTTTTTTTTTTTTTTTTATTAAAATTTTATTGAGGAAAAAACAAATAAATTCAGAGCACAATCAACGATACATTAACACCAAATCATAAAATGTGTCACAGTACAGTCGGAAAAGCATAGTAATCATAGCCATTGAGGACTCGGTGGTAGGTTCCCTCTGAAAATCAAAATATAATCAACACTACATAATACAATGACATAGAAAAGCAGAATATACAAAGGAATGACAGTCAGGTATTTCAGTTGGGGTCTTGGCGTAGGGGTCTCAACCTATCCATTGCCACGTCTGTGGTAGGGGAGCTACAAATCTCACCCCTATAGGCATTCCATTTCCCCCACTTTTTATCCCATTTTTTGGGGCAGCCTCTGAGTTTGTAAAAGTTTTTTTTAGCAACCATAGACCTATCCATCTCCGCCGTCCATTCCACCACTAACGGACGGTCCGGAGCACCCCACTTCATCGCGATCGAATGTTTTATAAGGACACATCCTAGGGCCAGCCATTGGTGTTCCATCTCCGTCAAATCTGTCGTATATTGAGGAGACCTCCCCTAGATGTCATTGGGATCTGTTTCCCCAGCGCCTCCGCCATTTTGTTGGTCACCCTGGTTCATAGGATTTGAATTATGGGGCAGTCCCACAGGGTGTGATAGAAGGTACCAGTCAGGCCGCAGCCCCGTAAGCATAGGTCGGTCGGGGGTCTACCAAGTTTGGCCAGTAGGGGACCTGACATGTATGTCCTATGTAAGATTTTGAGTTGTATCAAACGGAAACGGTGACTAATTGCCGATTCCCGTGGGGACATCAGCGCCGTTTGCCATTCCTCATCCTCCAAGTGGTTTACCTCCATTTCCCACTTGTCGCACAGGGCCTGAAAGGAGTCAGGCAAATTATTACAGAGTTTGCGGTAGGTGCAGGAGATGGCCTTCTTTAGGAGGGTTTCAGAGAGTAACCTATCCTCAAGGGGCGAGGCCTCGGGGAGGGAAGAGAGGTCACGTACATTTGTTAGGATAGCATGTTTGATCTGGAGATATCGGAAGGCCTCCCCTTGTGAGAGTGAATGTTTCTGTTGCAAGTCAGGGAAGGATAGGAGTGCCCCCTTATGTAGTAAGTCTCCCAGCGCGGTTATACTGATGGTGTCCCATTTGTCAAAGCCCAAGTGGAAACAAAGGGAGCCAAGGGCCTGAGACGACCAGAGAGGAGTGGCCTTAGTGAATCTGTTGGCCCAGCCCAGGCTCTTAGTGGCCCGGTGCCAAATGGCCGTTGTGTGGCACATTGGACCTATATAGCGATTACGGGCGAGTCTACTGTAGAGCGGATAAGCAGGGGAACCCATCTCGATCCCTGTTCGCGACGCTCCAACCATGTCAGCATTTTGCCCGCGCGATCTCCTAACTCGTATACTCTGTGGCGGGTGTGGAGGAGCTGGGTCCGCGACACCTCCGAAGCCAAAGTCTTATATTCCAACTGTTTCGTTTGGAGCCGACGGGCTGTATCACCGGAGGGATTGGCATTGTGGTCAGACTCAAAGCATTGTTGACCTCTTCCAATGTGAGGTCCACGTCCAATGCATCTCTCTCAGCCTCGGATATGGTGGGCAGTTGCATTTCCTCTAAAAGTTGCCGAGATTCGTCTGCGGTATATTGTGCTCTGGCTGTATAGACCTGTTCAAGGTGGTCGGCGAAAGGTTCAGCCACCTCCTGAGGGTCCGTGACACGAGAATTATTAGAGCGGATAAGCAGGGGAACCCATCTCGATCCCTGTTCGTGATGCTCCAACCATGTCAGCATTTTGCCCGCGCGATTTCCTAACTCGTATACTCTGTGGCGGGTGTGGAGGAGCTGGGTCCGCGACACCTCCAAAGCCAAAGTCTTATATTACAACTGTTTCGTTTGGAGCCGACGGGCTGTATCACCGGAGGGATTGGCATTGTGGTCAGACTCAAGGCGGAGCAGATCAGCTTCGGCCTGGAGCACTTGCTCATTGTGTTTGCGCACATATCCCACTTTAAGGGCTAGCGCCCTACCTTTGATAACAGCCTTGTAGGCCTCCCATAACGCAACCGCTGACTGCACATAGCCAACATTCTCAGAGAAATAGAAATCTGTCTGTTCAATCAAATCCTCCTTGATATCTGGGATCTTTAAGATCCAGGGGCTAATAATAATCAGCCCACGAGTACATTGCTGATGGTAGGTGAGCTCAACACTTAGAGGGGAATGGTCGGAAATACCTCGAGGGAGTCCCCACATATATCGGAGATAGCCCACATCAGCCAAGGGACAGAAGATGTAATCAATACGGGACATGCTATTGTGAGCATTAGAGTAATGTGTGTAGTGGGGGTTGTCAGGATGTTGCGAGCGCCAGATGTCTACGAGTTCCATTGCTTGTGTAAAGTCCGTCAGGTCAGACCCTGATCTGTGGGAGCGTCGCTCGGGTGTCTATCCAATTGGTCGTTCATTGTCAAGTTGAAGTCCCCACCTATCACCAGTGCACCCTGGGGGAGGTCTAGCATTATCCTACCCAGGGCTCTTAGCGCCTCACCACCCAGTGCCGGCGGAAGGTAGGCAGAAATCACATTCAAGTGCCGACCCTCCCAGGTCGCCTCCAGGACTGCGAATCTCCCCTGTGGGTCTGCCCATGATTTCGTAGGTATCAATGCCAGGGTCTTTTTAACGAGGATACCCGTCCCCCGTGAACCAGAGGTGAACCCAGCATGAATCAGCAGTTTGTACCCCCCACTTTGAAGTGCGTGGTGAAGAACCAGGTTATTTAAGACCCAGCGGCGCCAGGGATAACGCCCTAGTCTCCGGGTCCACCTGTCTTAGAGTACAGAGACACGGGATACTTCTTGGTGACATCAAAGATCAATTTTATTAGCTGCAGCCAGTAACAGATAACCTAGAAGTACAACACGGTGTATGTTCTCAGGAGACTGCTCAACTTTACAAAGCTAGTCATCCCTTTTTATACCAAATATTATGCTTCAGGCAAACATTCCTTATTTACAATTGACCATTCACATGTTTTCACGAAAAAAGGCAGGATCATGATGACAAGTCCATTTTTCAGTTTGTCCAGCCCACAATCAACTATTGGTCAAACCTAACATTCTTCATCAGATCGGTCCATCGAACCCACCATAAAAACGGGCACATCCCCATCGTAAACGGCCCATAAAGAAAGGAGCAGAGACAGGTGTGAGCAAGATAAGACATAGTTATGCGCAATAAAAGGTTTGATGGTGTCTTGTGTCTTGTTCAGTAATCTTGATCAGCTACTGGGAAAGGAACTGGCTTAACAAGTTTTGGCTTCAGGCAAGAGGGTCGCTCGCTCAGGTCATTCAGAAGTCAGCTAAAGTGTACGTGTGCTTGGAGACTCGTTCGGCCACTGTCATCGGCCTATGTGAGGGCAACCACAAAATGGCTGCCGTATACAAAATGGAACCCGAGGGTTCAGAACGGAATCCCTGATTTCATGGTGATCTCGCCACTCGAATATGACGAAAATGCTCGTATACCTTACACTTGCCATTTTCGGTCTAATGTTACCAAAATCGTCATGATACGACGACTTTTATGAAACGGGTTCAGAATTTCAGTACCTCAGACCCTCCTTTTGCCCTTACACAGGCAATAACCTAAACCCATGTCAGTCTGAGTCCAGGTCTATACTCATCAGGTCATCAAGATGTTGCTGTAGCATCATCCTATTACTTAGCACGTCTCTTGATACAGGTCTCCTTACACACGATGTAGCACAGAGGCCACATATAGCAGGAGCACACTGTACGCACAGACAGAACAGGAAAAGAATGGCTAAGATCATCCCAATGACCATCAGAATCTTCCATCCCCATGTGGATAACAGTTCCCAGAACCATCCCATTAGCGACCAATCTCCTTTATCCACATGTATAGATTCGGAGATTTTATGTAGTTTGGAAATGGCCTGGTACACTGTCGGAGCATTATCTGGAACGAAAACACAGCAACTTGATTGGATCACTTTACATCCCCCACCTCGATCTGCAAGTATGACGTCTAACGCAACTCTGTTCTGGAGTGTCATAAGACGATCCGACTGGAGCTCAGCAGTCAAGTTACTAAGGGCACCGGCAGTTTCAACTACGGTGGACTCAACCACCCTCGTCAATTGCCGTATGTTCCTGCTGTTAACCATAGGTCCCCAAAACGGCAGAAAACCCTTCAAGAAATCTCCTAATTCTTGTCCTGCAGTATCTTCCTTAGTGAAGACACCTCTAACTACCCTTGTCTTGTGGTAATCTGCCACAGCTGTGTAGGTGGGAGGCAACAGGAACGAGACAAAACATGTGCCCGAGAAATCAGGGGGCAACCATGTGTATGCTCTATCATAACAGATGAAATAGGTACCCTTAGCTGCTAGGAACGATGGGGAAGTCTGGGACGCAAAAACATACGTCTCAGTGCAGATACTCTTCCCTAACTGAGCTCTTGGATTCTTGCCATTACCTTGCAGACATAGATGACCCTGATGGGGTACAATCCAAATCGGAGAGGATCTTTTTGCTCGCTGGTTCTCGCTCAGACTCGCTCCATATCCAGTCACGTTCCATCCAATATATGCTAGTGTCTCATCTTTCGGGATAGTCTCATAGGAACTAACTCCCTTAATCATATCGACTATTCCCTTAACTAGAGCACTATTCTTTGGATTATCCTTCACAGAACGTAGGGGGTGGACTTCACGAGAGTAGATAAACATCGTTCTGTATGCCCACACAGAACCATTGTAACTGAATGGCAGGACCAGATAAGGAATACCTTTGTCAGTAGTATGAGGCATAAGGCCACACACCCAACAGTTAGTCGTGTTCACGACTAACTGGTGTTGGTGCAGAAGCTGAACGAAAGAGTTATTAACGAATTCCAATCTCCTAATGGACTCATGTTCAGGCAGAGGATGAAAAGAATGCGAAGAAACAGTGGAAGAAAGTATGGGCTGTGTAGTGGGTGCAAACGTCACTTGAAAAGAGAATATAACATATCCCATTAAAAACATCATTAAGCTAAGCAACATAAAAACACACAATATTAAAAAACATTTTCTGCTCATAATTCGACATGTTTTGGCTCTAAAATTCATTTCTTCAACAGGTCTCTCCTTCTCGAAAAACTCCATCCTCTAACCTTGCTGCTCGCGGAGGTAGGGTGTTCCGTGCTAAGGAATGCGTTTGTCAGTCCAGGGAACGCCCTAGGACCAACCAGAACCATCAACCTTGTGTCTTCGGCTTGCACTCCAAAGACTTGACGCCGCGACCCTACAGCTGAACCCGGATGGCGGTTCGAAAAACAAAAATCGGTCAAAACAGTTTCTCAGATGGGAGAGCTGAATTTTCAAAAATAGTAAAGAAAAAGGATTTTTATTTTATTAGTCCCACATGACTCTTGGTCGCAAATTATAACGGCCTTTGCCGGGCACTGTGTGATCGCAGAATAAGAGTTCAGGCTCGGTAGTGTCCAGTCGAACTGACGGTGGCATAGCTTCTTGCAGAAGATCGTCGCTTTCACGCTCAGAACTTGTTCCCATTAAACGTGCATCGCTAAAAGGCAGAAAACGAGGCACAGTTTCAGTCTCAGAATAAGGAATGCCCTTCTGGACCCACTGGTCGTACGGCAGAGGTAAAGGAACCCTCTTGCAGTGTACGCTGTGGATCCAGTTCTTTTTTCCTTGCACCCGCACTGCAGTTCTTGTGGACAAAAGCACCAGGTAGGGGCCGATCCAGCGGGGCTGATCGTTCTTTGACCGCTGGAAATTCTTGATTAGTATCCACGATCCAGGATCGATTGCATGCCCTGGATCTTCAGAGGCCTGAGGCAGTGTATCATGAACCTGTTGGTGTAAGACACGCAATTTAGCCGTCAAGTCATACAAGTAATCAAGCAGTATAGGGTGTTCAATCTCACTGAATTTCGTCGGCCTCGGCACTCCCCATATGTTTGCCGGGCGACCAAAAATTATTTCGTATGGACTAAGTCCCACTCGTGAATGCACAGTCATCCTAGTTGATAAAAGTGCTAATGGCAGAGCATCAGGCCATTTAAGACCAGAGCTCGCTTGTATCTTGGCAAGTTTCAATTTGAGGGTGCCATTATAGCACTCCACTAGACCAGCTGATTGGGGGTGATTTGCAGCGTGAAACTTTTGGCGGATTCCTAACCCTTCACACACTCTCTTCATCACTTGACCCACAAATTCACTCCCATTATCACTCCAGACCATTCTCGGCAAACCAAACCTAGGGAAGAATTCTTTGACAAGGGCTTTAGCTGTGGACAAGGCAGTATTATCTTTTAGGGGATATGCTTCTACCCATCTTGAGAAGGCACAAACAACCACTAGTACGTACTTCAGGTTGTTGCATCTCTCCATGTGAATGAAATCTAGCTGCAAAACCTCAAACGGATACGTTGGAGGAGCAAAATGACCAGCTGGAGTTGGAGTTCCCTTACCAGGATTGTATTTCAAACAAATCATACAATTCTTGACCACATTCTCTGCACACTTAGGAATTCCAGCATTTTGCCATACTGGAGCCAACAACTTACAGATCCCTTTCACCCTGATATGGGCCATTCCATGTGCTATTGTAACCACTGCAAGCATGTACGCATCGGGTAACAACCATCGCTGATGTTCTGACAACTCAACCCAACAACCATTCGCGTCTAATTTACCCGTACTCTCTCTCCACACCCTCAAATCTTTCTCTGTAGCTTCAGCTTGAATAGACTTCACACTCTCTATCGTATCTTCACACATTCCAACGTCACCAATCCATCTTGCAGGGCCCGCAACATACATTCGACTCATCACATCTCTTGCCGTTTCTTTCGCAACTTCATCAGCAAATGCATTACCGCAACCAACGTCGTCAGTAACCTTCTTATGTGCACTGCATTTCACAATCGCAACTTGCAACGGCAAGGTAAGTGACTCAAGAAGCTCATTCACCAACTGACCATGCTGTATCTTAGTTCCATGAGACGTGAGGAACCCACGTTCCTTCCACAATCGTCCAAAACTGTGAGCCACACCAAATGCATACTGGCTGTCAGTATATATGGTCACTTTCTTTCCTTTTGATAATACACACGCTCTCATAAGTGTAATCAACTCTGCTGCTTGAGCTGAATTATGTGGGATATGTGCAGCTTCAACAATCGTATGCAAAGTCGTAACAGCATATGCCGCAGTCGTATCACCATTTGGAAGCTTGAAGCATGAACCATCCACCCATAAGGTACCATCACACTTCACAGGAGGAGAGTCCCTAAGATCTACTCTCCCTTTCGTTTTCTCTTCTGTCCTGAAAAAACAATCATGTTGTTCAGAAACATCTGTCTTTGCTACAATCGGCAACAATGTAGCTGGATTCAGCGTGTTGCATCTCTTTATGTGCACATGACTCGCTAAAAGTGTCAGCTCATAACCTGACAATCGAGCACTAGTTAAGTGCTGTGTCTTGGTTCTGTTTAGCAAAGTATCCACTGCATGTGGAACCATTACAATCAACGTATTATTCATCACCAAACCAGCAGACTGTCGAATAGAAACAGCGGCTGCTGCTGTAGCTCTCAAACAACTCGGCAACGCTCTAGCTACCGGATCCAAAGTCGACGAGAAATACGCACATGGACGCTGCTTGTCCCCAAAAGATTGTGTCAACACTGACAATGCACATCCTTCTCTCTCATGGACATACAGTGTAAAAGGCTTACTGTAGTCGGGGGTACCCAACACAGGAGCCGAACACAATGCATCGCGCAATTCCGAAAAACTTTTCTGACACTCTTCGGACCACTGAAGGGGATTTGGTGTATCTTTACAAGTCAATGCCACCAAAGGTTTGGCCAGTAGGGAAAAATTCGGTATCCATTGTCTGCAATATGACGTGATACCCAAGAAAGCACGCACTTCTCTCTGTGTAATTGGCACACTCAATGTTGCAATCGCCTGAATTCGTTCTGGGGTCAATCTTCTTCCCTCCTTCGATAAGAGATGACCTAAGTAGGTCACTTTTTTTCGACAATACTGTAACTTTAAAAGAGACACCTTATGATGATTCAAAGATTCAAAATAAGCTTTATTCGATATTCACAAAGTAATATCATATAAGCATACATAATTATAGCTATTATAAAAAGAGGTAAAATTTCAGTTTAAAATCATCAATTACATAGTTAAAAATAAATTTAAAATTCAGAAGTAAAAGAGGACAAAGGTCAATATGGAAAAAAACTACTTCGCTATCACACAGGCCATTCTAAGGATCTCCTAAACTTAATCAATAGTTTTAAAAACTGTTCCATTGTGGATATCACCTCTCTGTCTTCAAGTTCTTGTAACCGCTCAAAAGCACTTTTGCAGGATCTGAGACCCCAACTCTTGAGTAGGGGTTTCAGTAGGGCTTTCCTCAGTGACATGTAATATCTACAAAATAGAATAGTATGGATATTAGATTGTATTGAAATGTTGTCACACGGGCAATGACAAAGAATCTGAGTCCAATCATTGCATGTAGGAAATGTTACAAGTCTAAAAAAGGAACCCAGTCTAAATCTGGTAAGTAGCATCCTCGAATAACATGAAAAATCTGAAGTGAGATATAATTGTAGACCCTTATGGGATGTCACCCTTTGGTATGCCTGGATGTTTTTATTTTGTTTTTGCTTATTCCATCTGATTGTTTCCAGGTGGGCCATTAGTGTCTTTCTTAAGAATTTCCTTGGGACATTTTCCAGTGAGACAGGGTCCGAAAACCACTCCGGACGGCCAATTTCCTCAAAAAAGTTCTCAACATAAGCCAACCATTTAGAATGGTTTGCATGGTTGACCCCCTCCAATTTTAAAATATCTAGTATCACTTCTCTATTCAGAGATGTCTCGGGGGTGGACCAGATTTTGTGCCAGAGAAGAAGAGGCTCGGTTTTTATTATGTCCGATATGTACGGGAGGTCCAGTTCAATGTGCATCATATACACAGAGGTTGCTTTTGTGGAGGCCAAAAGGTACCTTAGAAATTGATTTTCCACTGTTTGTATCAATGAAATGTTTTTGTCAATTCCCCAAAGGCCAGCGCCATAAATGGCAGTTGAAACACATTTCGCTTTGTATATAGTTATTAGTTGTTTTACCGGCCTGCCCCCTATTTTTCCCGCAAAGTCTCGAACCCCACCAATGGCTCGGATAAATGCGAGTTTCCTCTTATCAACAGCCGATTGCCACGAAACTTTTCTATGTAGGCAGATGCCCAAGTATGTAAAAGCCTCCACAGTCTCCAGTTTTTGGCCCTCGATGAAAACAGGGCATGGGATTTTTTTGTGCTTTTTGTTACATAACATTGTGTGAGTTTTTCCTATGTTTACTTTCAGGCCCCTGTCATTCATAAAGGCAGAAAATGCGGTAACAGCTTTTTGTAAACCCACTCTTGTCTGGGAGAGAATTGCCGCATCATCTGCATATAGCAGAATTGGGATAGATTGACCGGCTATTTTTGGGAAGTCACATTCGATGTTTTTAAGATGTTCGCCTATGGCATTTATATAGAGCGAGAAAAGCAGGGGAGCTAAGATGCACCCCTGCCTAACCCCTCTGCCAATGCCAAAACGCGGCGAGCACTCTCCCTTCGGGCCAAATCTAACTCTGGCTCCTGCGTCTCTGTACAGGGCCTTGATAAAAAGGAGGATTGATGGATCTATCCCCAATTGTTTTAAAGTATCCCATAGTTGGTCATGCAAGACGCAATTGAATGCTGAGGTTAAATCTATGTACGTTATGTACAGACTTCGCTTCTTGATGTTGACATATTTGGACATGATCAGGTGTAAATTGAGGGTCTGTTCTGTTGTTCCTCTACCTGACCGGAAACCATATTGTAAGGTCGATAGAATATTCTCGGCTTCCGTCCATTCAGTTATTCGTTTCAAGATGATGCGCCCAACAATCTTCATTAACGTGTCGAGGAGGGATATAGGTCTATAACATGATGGAGAATGCCTATCTCCTTTTTTGAAAATAGGTATTACTATCGCCTCGGCCCATGTTGGAAGAAGATCCAGAGTATTTAGAGAATTCAAAACAGAGGTCAGAAGGGGAGCCCAAAATTCTATTTCTGCCTTATACACATCTGCTGGGATGGCATCCGGCCCTGGTGCCTTCCCAGGAGGACTTTCCCTGATTGCCAGTTTTACCTCCTCATACGAAAATACTATTTTGCTATGGCTCTCCCAGGATGTATTTATAAATGTTTGAGAAATGAGTTCTGGTGTAAGAGTGTTTAGGGATGTGGGATTACTGTATAGTTCTTTAAAATGGGTAGCCCACACCTCACCATTAATTGCCATATCCAAACTCCTCGTGGGCATTTTTACCCACGGCAAAGGGGTGTTAATAAGTTTCCAAAAAGCTGACATGTCCCTGTTTTCAGATGTTGTCACCAAATTATGCCATGCTTCCGCTTTGAGAGCCTTTTTTCTATTTTTAATGGCTAAACGGTACTGGATTCTAGCCTGGCGTATTTCTGTGAATGATTTGGGTATAGCGTGCAGCAAGTTCTTTAGAGACTTTAAAGCCATGGAGCATTTTCTATCAAACCAGCCTTTAGAGGCAATAGGGCCTGATTTAAACTGTCGCGTCAATAGTTCTTTTAATGTAGCCTGTATCTTAATAAAGGCATTGCGAATAGCCTTGGAGTTATCATTATTAGAGAGACAAGTATGTATCTCCTCTCTCCTCTTATTGACTAGATTTTTCAAGAGGTTGTTAGGGTTGATTTTATCCCACTTGACAGAGTATCCATTTATAGCCCCCATTTTAATTGGTTGTTCGTAGTTTACCTTTCGGCTACTTTGAGTGGTAGTTGGAGAGGGTAGTTCGACAGTTACAGACAAAGGATAATGATCACTATAGGGGTGGTCGAGAGTGTCCCAGCAAACTATTAACGGGGCATGGTTTTTTGAGCATAGTATAAAGTCTATGAGAGAGTTCATTCCTCTACCATGAAACGTTGATTTGAAAGATCTTGGGATGTTAAGTAACTCATTTGCAAAGTATAAATTAAACGAGGTCAAAAAACTATTTAGCCGATCCCCTGTTTTTGAGTGTTGGAAATGACTGAAGGTAGAATCTTCAGAGTACATCTCATTTCTTTCATAAGGATCACAGGCATCTTTCATTGTGTTTTGGCAGATGTGACAATTGAAATCGCCCATAAACACTATTGCGCACTCTCCCCCAGAGATTTCTTTGAAAGTTAGCAGAGCTTGTTGTAGGTCGTCCACGGCTTTCTCCATCTGTTCTGAGGTCATATTATTATAAAAATTTACTATTAGCAATAGGAAGGATGGAGCTATGTCCATTGCAATTATTTGGAAAGATTCCTTAAGTAACGTTTTTCTGATCCTATTGCCAACTGTAACGCTAATATACGTGCAGAGTCCCCCTTTATGTCTGCCCTGATTGCTCACGGTCGCCGGTGAGTGGAATGTCTGAAAGCCCTGAAGGTGGATAGGGGAAATCACCCAGGTTTCCTGGAAACACAGGATAGAATAATGATTAACCACGTCTACCCAGTCTGATAATGTAATTTTTGAGGCAAGCCCGGCCAGGTTCCATGAAAGGATCTGCAATTTGGTTGTTTTATCCCTATCTCCCTTTTGGATAACATGTGTATTTTCAATAGGTTTGGATGCTGATCTTGGTGCCCTTTTAGTTTTACTCCTCTCGTTGATTTTTTCTTTTTTTCTTGGCCTGTTAAATAAAGGGTTTGTGTCAGGGCCGTCCACCGGATAGTCTTGGCTGGGTGAGATATCGATATTTGTACTCACAAGTTTCCTGTTATCCTGATTTTTTCCTTTGGTTGCAGAGAGTCATTCCACTTCATCAAGACCATAGAGTGGCTCATAATAATTGTGGCAGGCAAGGTTCCAGGACGGGGTTATAGAAGAAGGAGCTTCAGCATATCCCACCAAGTTATGTTGTGGTGTCTGGAATCGCAAATAGCCATTATAAGGATGGAATGCCTGATCCCTTACTCCATACGTTAGAGGATATTTGGTGAGGGTTGGTCTTCTTGGCTGTTCCAATGAGAATTTGTCAAAATAAGTTTTGGTTTGGTGTGGCTTTGGGGGCATTAAGGCTTCAGGATAAAAGTACGCCAAGGGTTTAGATGATATTGGTCCCCTGCTGAAACCAGAGAACCAATCTGTTATATGTGTAATAACTCTTGGATCTTTGAAGGTGACAATTACTACGTCACCCTCTATATCTTTAGGGCGAATTCCAACCCATTTAGTTCTTCTTACCATTTTTATATCACCATTTATGTGCGGAGGTAAAGGTCTGTTTTCACTAAGCCAAAAAATCACCTTGTTTTTTAGGCTTTGGTGGTTTTCATAAGTGTCCGTAGCAGATAGTGGTTGAACCCCCGTTAGTACTATAACATTCTGTAATGCAGCAGGGGGTAAATCGACATACCTTTCACGTGGCTGTTTTTTATGTGGGGCGGCAGACTTGATGTTATCTGGGGTGGATGGTGTATTGCCCATTTTTGCAGAAGCTATAAGGGAGTTTATTTGTGCCGTTTGCGCCTGGGTGTTTTGAGGCGCTTTTGTGGGGGGAATTAGATTTTGATTTGCTGCCCTCATCTTTGTTGAATCTGTTTGTTGGATTGTTTTTTGTGTTGAAGATCTCCTGTCATTCGTACTTTTTTGAGCCGGAATCATTTTTTCTTTATTGGATATTTTCTCTCCACCAATAGAAGTTGTAGGATCTATTGTGGCCATAGTCGTTTTTGTTATGTTATTGATTGCGTCTCCCTTCTTTAAATTTGACACAACGTCTTGATCCCTATTACCTGGTTGGTTTTGGGCAAAGGTTCCCAAAAGGGTATCCACCTGACTACCTACTCTCGTCACTCTCTCGAGTATTGGAATTAATAGGGCCTTGAAAAGATGTTCCATTGCATCCACAAAATCTTTAATTGAAGGAGGGACACATGAAGTAAATGTTTCCCGAGATGAGGTACATGTGTCTTCTACTATTTGTAACAGCTCCTTGGTGAGTAGGTTCTTGGCAGGTTTTTGAGTTTTACGAGCCGGTTTTACTGGGGCTCTTTTTCGGCGTTTTTTGGGAGGTGATCGAATAATAACCTGTTTCTTTTTAGGTTGATTTATGGCATGTGAAGGTTTATCTAACCTTAGTACAAGGGGTGGAGGTTGAAACATCGTTAGCTTTTGGGTCTCCGAAGACGGGGGGACTTCTATTATGTCAGATGCAACAAACTCCGCGATTTTTGGCAGATTTGGAGTGACAAGATCGATAAGATCCGTAGATGGAGTAATTGTGTTAATAACTGAATTTAAAGGGGATAGGACAGAAACACAATTTTGGGGGGAAAAATAGGATTGAAACAGTAAAGGGACATTATCCGTATTTAATGGATCATCATCAGAATTTTCCACTGTTGAATTTAATGGATGAGGCTCTAGGGTAAGTGTGAGACCTGGGTGGTGTGTGGAGTTTTTAAGTAGCTCTATGGATTGTCGCCGTGCAATACGGCGCTCTACCAGGGCTAGGTCTCTATCTATTTCGGCGGTTGCTTTGAAGAAGAATTTGTCCAGGGGTCCCAGAATAGAGGTGCCATCTGTATTTACTTGGGCATCAGTACCTGATTTCGCCATGATCGTGCGTCGATGAGGTGTGTACATCTAGTACCGAAGCAAATGGGGTGGCCCAGCCCGGCCTGGCCTTGGAGGGCCGTAGAGGGCCCGCCCTTTGCCCGGGCTTAGCCCGGCGCTCCCGCGCGCTCCCGCGACACGGGTGGGGCTGTGCAATTTTAAGCGCCGGTAGTCGCGCTCTATGGACCCGCCTTCCTTCCTGGTGACAGGGCAGCTGGGAAGGGTAGTTGTTTCCCTCTCGGTCCCCCCCTCTCGGCGGCTGTTCCAAGAACAGGGACAGCGGCGGAGGGAGACCGGCGCGGTACACCCGCAGGGGCTCCGCCTCCAGCAGCACCACGCTAGGCGGCTCGTGCAGTTCTGTGATTCACTGGTGAGTCTGAATCCTCACTGACCTTTGTGATAGTTTCTCCTGATGCAGAAGACCGAGTTTTCTCACCTTATGATGTAAATCAGACAAATGACGCAACAACGACAAGGTGGCTTCTTTACAAATCTCCTCAGTATCTGCAGCTACTAACAAATCGTCGATGTACTGAATAAGAGCAGCACCATCAGGTAAAACAATCGTATCAAGCTGTGTTTTCAAAGCCTGACTATATATTGATGGACTCTCACAATAGCCTTGAGGAGCTCTCTTAAGCCGGAAGCTTCGACCTACTAAAGAGAAGCCGAAAATATCTCTACTCTTCTCGGCAATCGGGATGCTGACGAAAGCATTCTTCAAATCAATCACCAAAAACCACGTGGCTGAAGCTGGAATCATGGTCAGTAAGGCAGTGATATCTGGAACGACAGGAAATTGCGGAACTACAATCTTATTCACCTCGCGAAGATCGATCACAAACCGGTAAACAGGTGGCTGAGAAGAGTCAGTACGTTTTAAGACAGGCAACACAGGGCTGTTGCAAACATTACCTCTAGTTTCTTCAATTACATCTTTCTCAATCAGGTCATGAATGATCGCTAGCAACGCCCTTTCACCTTCACTCGAGATCTTGTATTGGGGAATACGTGGCATTTTAACATTCGCTTTCAATGTCACAACATATGGCGGTATCTCCAAAAGACCCACGTCATTAGGACCAGTAGCCCAAAGAATATCAGGAAGAGACGACAATTCTGTCGGAAGTTTATCCTTTGACAAATACATCGAGGAGACCACTTTCTTACCCAGTGTAAGTTGTACTCCAGAGGGAGAACAATACAATGTCGCGTACAATCTTTTCAACAGATCCAATCCCAATAAGTTCTCACCACAACCTGTCGTCAGAATAAGGGGTGCTTCGAATTCACACGGTCCAACAGAAAGAGACATAGGACTAGAGATCGGGTTCCTAACCGGGGCGCCAGAAAAACCTACTGAAACATTCGTCTCGCCAGACAAAGGTGCGCCAGGGAGTTTAGAGTGCATAATAGAACTCTTTGTAGCACCAGTATCCAACAGAAAAGGCTCTGACACACCTGATGTAATCACCTCAACATAAGGTCCACTCTGATCTACTGGAACTGAAACAACTCCCCCTCTTTGTCTATGGCTGTCCTAGCAATCATCACCTTCCATATTTTCACCTTCTGCGTAGTAGTCATCAGCATAATACTGAGTCGTCCTACCAGACGCGTTATTCTGCTGATCAAAACTATTCATTGAGTTTTGCGGAGGAAAGGGACGTGCGTTCTGGGAGAATCCTCCACGTCCTCTACCTCTAAGAGCTTGTGGAACACCCCGACCTCTTGTGCTAGAAACACCATTCATACACTGTAGCAAAACAAGGCAGCTACTTTTAAAATGGCCCTCTTCTTTGCAATATGCACATTGATTAGGGCCTACAAGAAAACGTTGTTGAGAAGGCTCGAACCTTTGCGAGTTTCGCTGAAACTGCTGAGGTTGCTGATAATCACGCTGGTTACTACGGGGCGGATACGCTTGCTGTATAAGAACCTTCGTCTTTAACTCTTTAGTCTTCTTGTCTGCTCTATCCTTCTCATCCTTATCCCTATTTTCGTAGTATTGTGCAGTAGCCAATATCTGTGCTGATGAGGAAACAGCCCAAGAACTCTCGGAATCCTTCAACTTGGTACATAACTCGGGAAGCAAATTATGCACGAACTTATCAACAAACAACCGTTGACCACCTTCAGTACTCATGTCTTGACCACTGTGGTCGATAAACGTTTCTTCAAACCTAGTGAAGAAATCGGACACAGTTTAATCTTTCTTCTGCTTACACGCAGACAATTTGTCCCAGTTTACTCGCATAGCAGGCATTAAAGTCTTCATGTAAGTAACGATCTTACCAGGAAGTTCTGCAACTAAAGGCTCAGGTTTAGCACCTACAATAGCAAAAAGGAGCCAAGAGGGATATGGAAAGGTATATAAGGGATCGCCCTCCACTCTAAACAGTCAATAAACAACAAGATCCCTATACCTGGGGCGGTTAATACATTTCAAAGACATGAGTACACATCACTCAGGTTGTATTTTTTGTTTACATACCGAGATAAACCCCTGCTATCTATCGCAGTGTGGTATAAATCCTCTAATGTCTAGTTGTCCCCACTTAATCTATTGTTCCAAAAAAATTAATTACGGAGGTCTCAATTCAAACAATGTCCAGGGTGATGTCCAACAA
The DNA here is from genome assembly GCF_964261635.1 of Lissotriton helveticus. NCBI lineage: Eukaryota > Metazoa > Chordata > Amphibia > Caudata > Salamandridae > Lissotriton > Lissotriton helveticus. Next base: position 744,626,785 of record NC_136073.1, read on the forward strand.
ATGTCTGCCTTCTTTACTGGCAGCACATCTATCCACACTTAACCACATGTGCACAAACCTTAAAAGGAAAAAATGTGTGGTGGAGAGGAAGGCACCTCACGGGCGAACAACCCTCGGGGATGTTGGCAGATGTTACCAACTCAATGCCCCTTTCTCATCATCGGTTGCCTTCCAATCCGAAAAGAAAACAGAATAGGTACAACACATAAACTGAAATGCGTGTAAAGGTGCAACATAAAGAGTATCACAACATTAACTCATAACGGACAGAGTGACATAAAATCAACAGCCACACCCACTCAATTACTTTATTCTTCGTTTCAGTGTGAGCTGAAGAATTAAAAAAAGAGGTTGGTAGCTTAGTATCGCCTACCAGTACCTGATACCGACATGTTTCACTGCCCCAATAATTTCGGCAGATTCATCAGGGTATTCAACACTCGGTCACTGCACCAATTTTTAGAACATCCTTTCTGGACACTGTTGAGTTGAGACACAAATAAAAACCAGAGACATGCCCAGTAGTCAATATAGATTCATAGGTTTCCACATTGGAGTAATGGTTGCAAACATCCTTATAGTCATATAATTATCCATTTATAATTATAATTACCCCAAGCCAGCATGGGCAACTCATACCGGCTGACCGAATCACACTTTGACTCGTTTAAAAACGATTGAGGTAGCAATCTATAGGAAATGAAAAAGGATATTATGGAACAACCAGACCTTATACAACGAAATTGCACATCAGCGCTAATTTCTATCGTTTTTTTGTGTGTCATAGTGTTGAGGACATGGGGCCCATGGCAACCCTAATCGCGCGTTTTAACAGAGAAGCGCGGGTGGGTTTCAACCCCAAAACCACATACATCATAACGTCGAGGTTCCCTTTACCAATGCGTTTGGCACAGGACACCCAAAACATCGTGCGCATCGTTCTGTACATTCGGCCCTAGCTGCGTAGTAGCGTTACTTAAAGTGACTGCTCGTTTGTAAATGCAGCTTAATGCATCCGTCTACCAGCCCCCACTCCTCACCGTACGGTTTGGAACCAGGACCGTGTATCATCCCAGGAACACCGCGCTCATGCCGGCGTTTGTTTTTAAGCTTACCGGCGGAGTCCGGTCACATGGTGGATCGCGCATGCGCGCACAAAGGTGCTCCAGTGAGGACAAGTGGCGCCATCTTGGAACGGCTTAATCAAATGTCTACTACTTATGATCAGTGGCCCTAATACCAGCAACAACCTCCTATCGGCCAGACTGTTAATACTTGTAAACAGTAGCAGCGCCGGATTGCATGCGTGTATATATAGGAGATATATTTGCCAGAGCGTCCACAAGGTGGTCGTCTATGTATACATCATTCATTAATAGCACCATCTTAGAGTGGGGACATTTACTATTTTACATTTAGTGTATAGTCTAACATGTTGCGCTGTCTTATTAACGTGTATTCTATGTGGCACTCGTTACAACCGCTACAGCGAGGAGGGCATTGGCACTAGGCGCACAGCGCACAGCATCAGGGGATTGGACCAAAAACTGAGACCATGTCGGGGATGTATATCTATATCCAATTACAGCAAGTTTCCACCCTGGTTGCAGCCAGGCAAGTCAAGGAACACTATCCAGGACACATGTATTAGCCAATTGGCTGTGATTTAGATGTTATAACTAGAAATCCTAGGGTAAAAGGTATGGATTCATCATGAGGCAGGGTCTAGGTGGTGTCCCACTCTCTCTCATTATCCCATACCGTGGTCAATTACCGTGCAGGTCCATACATGACAGAGCACACCAGGCGCATTTCTGGGCAGAATCAACAGCCCTCAAGAGTGACGGTTGATCAACAAGGAGCACATACCAAAAAATGGGGGGGGAGTTTTTACAGCTAACTCACCCTTAGAGTTCTATTTCACTCGATTCCACTCAAGAATTTCGTTCAGGCCTACACTGTCACTGCGTTCTCTGTATATCCATCTAGCTTCTTTACTGAGCAACGCTGTTTCCATGTTCTGTGGATTGCCTTTTATTACCTCCAACACAGTCCATGTGAAATCGTGTTTTTCTTTGTGGCAATGTTGTACCAACTTGGTAGTCAGTTTGCCCGCCCTGATCGTACTAAGGTGTTCCTGAATGCGCACCTTGATTTTTCTCGTGGTCAGGCCAAAGTATTGGAGGCCACAGCAGCATAGCAGTCTATATACCACATGCGTGGTGTTGCAGTTGCTAAAGTGGTTAAAAAACCATACTTTCCCTGTGTTCAAGGTCACACTGTTGCTTTTTTTAGTGAGGGGGCAAACCGAACATGTCCCGCAGGGGTAATGTCCCTTGGGCACAGTAGTCAGATCTCTTTTGTGTGGTGCCGGGGTGCGGGTATGGACTAGTTTGTCTTTAAGGTTAGTTGCTGTCTTAAAGGCAAATCTAGGTGGTGGCATACGGAAGTCTTTTGTGGATAGTAAGTCCCAGTGTTTTCTGATAGACTGTCTAATTTTTGTTGCCATGGGGTCAAATGTCATAACCACCGAAAAAGGGCACTGAACACACCTAGGAGTGCCCTGCTGGAACACACAAGTAAAGAGAAAAGAGACTGCCTACCGGTGGTTATGACATTTGACCCCATGGCAACAAAAATTAGACAGTCTATCAGAAAACACTGGGACTTACTATCCACAAAAGACTTCCGTATGCCACCACCTAGATTTGCCTTTAAGAGAGCAACTAACCTTAAAGACAAACTAGTCCATACCCGCACCCCGGCACCACACAAAAGAGATCTGACTACTGTGCCCAAGGGACATTACCCCTGCGGGACATGTTCGGTTTGCCCCCTCACTAAAAAAAGCAACAGTGTGACCTAGAGCACAGGGAAAGTATGGTTTTTTAACCACTTTAGCAACTGCAACACCACGCATGTGGTATATAGACTGCTATGCTGCTGTGGCCTCCAATACTTTGGCCTGACCACGAGAAAAATCAAGGTGCGCATTCAGGAACACCTTAGTACGATCAGGGCGGGCAAACTGACTACCAAGTTGGTACAACATTGCCACAAAGAAAAACACGATTTCACATGGACTGTGTTGGAGGTAATAAAAGGCAATCCACAGAACATGGAAACAGCGTTGCTCAGTAAAGAAGCTAGATGGATATACAGAGAACGCAGTGACAGTGTAGGCCTGAACGAAATTCTTGAGTGGAATCGAGTGAAATAGACCTCTAAGGGTGAGTTAGCTGTAAAAACTCCCCCCCCATTTTTTGGTATGTGCTCCTTGTTGATCAACCGTCACTCTTGAGGGCTGTTGATTCTGCCCAGAAATGCGCCTGGTGTGCTCTGTCATGTATGGACCTGCACGGTAATTGACCACGGTATGGGATAATGAGAGAGAGTGGGACACCACCTAGACCCTGCCTCATGATGAATCCATACCTTTTACCCTAGGATTTCTAGTTATAACATCTAAATCACAGCCAATTGGCTAATACATGTGTCCTGGATAGTGTTCCTTGACTTGCCTGGCTGCAACCAGGGTGGAAACTTGCTGTAATTGGATATAGATATACATCCCCGCCATGGTCTCAGTTTTTGGTCCAATCCCCTGATGCTGTGCGCCGTGCGCCTAGTGCCAATGCCCTCCTCGCTGTAGCGGTTGTAACGAGTGCCACATAGAATACACGTTAATAAGACAGCGCAACATGTTAGACTATACACTAAATGTAAAATAGTAAATGTCCCCACTCTAAGATGGCGCTATTAATGAATGATGTATACATAGACGACCACCTTGTGGACGCTCTGGCAAATATATCTCCTATATATACACGCATGCAATCCGGCGCTGCTACTGTTTACACGTATTAACAGTCTGGCCGATAGGAGGTTGTTGCTGGTATTAGGGCCACTGATCATAAGTAGTAGACATTTGATTAAGCCGTTCCAAGATGGCGCCACTTGTCCTCACTGGAGCACCTTTGTGCGCGCATGCGCGATCCACCATGTGACCGGACTCCGCCGGTAAGCTTAAAAACAAACGCCGGCATGAGCGCGGTGTTCCTGGGATGATACACGGTCCTGGTTCCAAACCGTACGGTGAGGAGTGGGGGCTGGTAGACGGATGCATTAAGCTGCATTTACAAACGAGCAGTCACTTTAAGTAACGCTACTACGCAGCTAGGGCCGAATGTACAGAACGATGCGCACGATGTTTTGGGTGTCCTGTGCCAAACGCATTGGTAAAGGGAACCTCGACGTTATGATGTATGTGGTTTTGGGGTTGAAACCCACCCGCGCTTCTCTGTTAAAACGCGCGATTAGGGTTGCCATGGGCCCCATGTCCTCAACACTATGACACACAAAAAAACGATAGAAATTAGCGCTGATGTGCAATTTCGTTGTATAAGGTCTGGTTGTTCCATAATATCCTTTTTCATTTCCTATAGATTGCTACCTCAATCGTTTTTAAACGAGTCAAAGTGTGATTCGGTCAGCCGGTATGAGTTGCCCATGCTGGCTTGGGGTAATTATAATTATAAATGGATAATTATATGACTATAAGGATGTTTGCAACCATTACTCCAATGTGGAAACCTATGAATCTATATTGACTACTGGGCATGTCTCTGGTTTTTATTTGTGTCTCAACTCAACAGTGTCCAGAAAGGATGTTCTAAAAATTGGTGCAGTGACCGAGTGTTGAATACCCTGATGAATCTGCCGAAATTATTGGGGCAGTGAAACATGTCGGTATCAGGTACTGGTAGGCGATACTAAGCTACCAACCTCTTTTTTTAATTCTTCAGCTCACACTGAAACGAAGAATAAAGTAATTGAGTGGGTGTGGCTGTTGATTTTATGTCACTCTGTCCGTTATGCGTTAATGTTGTGATACTCTTTATGTTGCACCTTTACATGCATTTCAGTTTATGTGTTGTACCTATTCTGTTTTCTTTTCGGATTGGAAGGCAACCGATGATGAGAAAGGGGCATTGAGTTGGTAACATCTGCCAACATCCCCGAGGGTTGTTCGCCCGTGAGGTGCCTTCCTCTCCACCACACATTTTTTCCTTTTAAGGCTTGTGCACATGTGGTTAAGTGTGGATAGATGTGCTGCCAGTAAAGAAGGCAGACATTTGTTGGACATCACCCTGGACATTGTTTGAATTGAGACCTCAGTAATTAATTTTTTTGGAACAATAGATTAAGTGGGGACAACTAGACATTAGAGGATTTATACCGCACTGCAATAGATAGCAGGGGTTTATCTCGGTATGTAAACAAAAAATACAACCTGAGTGATGTGTACTCATGTCTTTGAAATGTATTAACCGCCCCAGGTATAGGGATCTTGTTGTTTATTGTCAGGTTTAGCACCACCAACTTGTCGCGCATCTGCAGCACTAATATTAACCCAGGTATCACCTAACTCCTGCGCATGATCCGTGTGACGAATCAATCCCCATAAAGGCTGTGGGACCACGTTTCCAAACAACATGTCTATATCAGCTAAATTCATAACACATGAGTCTGCAGTCTGTGATAATTCCTTATAATACCCTGCAGGATTTTTATGGGGGTCAGGTAAGGTCTGTTTAAGAGCCAAAACTTCAGCTCGCTTCCATGGAACACGTACCCAAACACGCTAAAAATGAGGCTGAACAGGTGGATTAGCGGTTAGATCCCCTTCTTTCCAAACTGGGGGAACTTCTCTCATCGGATATTGTCGCACATTTCTCCTAACAGAAGGATCAGGTTCAAACAACGACCGAGAGATAGCCTCACTCCTAAATGACAACAATGTCGTAACTGCTCTCTCAACATCGGAACCCACAATCGTGCCTTTCGCAAACTCGAACGGTACACGACACAACTCAGGTGGATTGGGTTCCAAATCATTATCCTCCAATTCTTCACAAAGAAAAACACACATTTTATCAAAAACATATCTCTGCTTCGGTGCTTCCCATTGGCGGAAGACATCCATAACAGACCCTAACTCATATCTTGTATGGTCGGTAACCCATTTATGCGCCAAATGATCCAATACTCCCTTCTCTCTAGAATCAGGCAGTTGGCTACGCAACTGTTTATGCTCTGAAACGGGGGTCGTGTTTAATGACCCAAAGAAAGGAGACAAAAGACTAGTAACAGTATCCGTCATTCTCTGTCGTACAGAAGGAGAAGTTGACAGAACAGGAGATAAAGCGGATTGAGAGGAAGCTAATGTAGGAGCAGTAGCAGAGGAGGCAGCAAAAACAGGTGGAAAAGTCATAGGGATTAAAGACGGAACAGGTAGCAAAGTCGGCAGCCCTTGAGAAGGCTGCACCAGAGGAGTAGGAGCCAGCTGAAGAGGAGCTGGCGGCTGTGCAATAGCAAGAGGCAAAGCAACCAGAGGTTGCGCCGCTAAAGGTTGCGGAGGTGCTGTAGCACTCTGCTCATAAGGGGGTGGCGAACTCAACAAATGTGACATTAAAGGATCTATCTCAAGTTCCTTTGCTGCAACTTGCTGAAGAGGTGGCAAAACTGGATAGCATTTATCGATCGCCATTTTACGTTGCCTGTGCAACTGCTCACTCGCTTGTTCTTCTTCATTATCTTTATACTGCATAGCAGCTTGCATTACCGAGATACCCTTTTCTCTTTTATTTCTCTTTGCTAATTTAATTTCTTTCTGTTTGGCTTCCTTTTGCCATAGGCGGAAAGAGTCAAACATCTCCAGCCGGGCTTTCTTCTTAAAATGTCTAACCTTTAGGTTATCTAAAATTTCTGTGTCAAAACTACCATATCGGGGCCATTGTAGGACACCATTCTTTTTTGTGTAACAAATCCATACTTTGTTATATGCGATGGGGATAAGCCATGCTTCACATACAGTTCATAGGTTGGAGTTCCAATCGGAGGAACCGGACACGAGTCCTCCAATCGGGAATCCCTATTATAACCACAACAAAACAAATTTCCAAGTCTGCTAAGGCCAGGCATCTTCGCTCACTAGTCTAGCTTCAAACTTCAAGGGAATATCGAATACGATAGTCTCGTGAATACACGAGTCCCTCGGCTTTGGTACTTGCAAGTTCCAAATCAAAGATCCCAAGGGGATACCCAAAAACTAAGGACTGGGAGACGCTCCACTCATACTTAACTGAGGTATCGATGTCGGCACCAGAAGACCCGTCTATCGTCTCGCTTTACAAACCCTCAAAGGCTCCAAGACAGGGCGATAGTCAGGGCAGCAGTCCTTCGTAGCCGTCGGAAAGCGGAGAACCTCGCAGCAAAGACTTTCGGACCACGACGACATACAGGGGTTGATGAAGTGGTTGGCCTTCCTCCAGAATTTCCACACGAAGCTCCTCACGAACCTCTGGCTTGGACCGGTACCGCTGAAATCGTCACACGTTGGGCGCCAACTGAAGAACCGGGTTATTTAAAACCCAGCGGCGCCAGGGATAACGCCCTAGTCTCCGGGTCCACCTGTCTTAGATTACAGAGACACGGGATACTTCTTGGTGACGTCAAAGATCAATTTTATTAGCTGCAGCCAGTAACAGATATCCTAGAAGTACAACACGGTGTATGTTCTCAGGAGACTGCTCAACTTTACAAAGCTAGTCATCCCTTTTTATACCAAATATTATGCTTCAGGCAAACATTCCTTATTTACAATTGACCATTCACATGTTTTCACGAAAAAAAAGCAGGATCATGATGACAAGTCCATTTTTCAGTTTGTCCAGCCCACAATCAACTATTGGTCAAACCTAACATTCTTCATCAGATCGGTCGATCGAACCCACCATAAAAACGGGCACATCCCCATCGTAAACGGCCCATAAAGAAAGGAGCAGAGACAGGTGTGAGTAAGATAAGACATAGTTATGCACAATAAAAGGTTTGATGGTGTCTTGTGTCTTGTTCAGTAATCTTGATCAGCTACTGGGAAAGGAACTGGCTTAACAAGTTTTGGCTTCAGGCAAGAGGGTCGCTCGCTCAGGTCATTCAGAAGTCAGCTAAAGTGTACGTGTGCTTGGAGACTCGTTCGGCCACTGTCATCGGCCTATGTGAGGGCAACCACAAAATGGCTGCCGTATACAAAATGGAACCCGAGGGTTCAGAACGGAATCCCTGATTTCATGGTGATCTCGCCACTCGAATATGACGAAAATGCTCATATACCTTACACTTGCCATTTTCGGTCTAATGTTGACAAAATCGTCATGATACGACGACTTTTATGAAACGGGTTTAGAATTTCAGTACCTCAGTGGCAGCAGTTGCCTACTAAGTGTGTCTCTTGCAGGAGGACTAGATCGGGAGCATGATGTCTGATAAATTGGAGGACCACACCTCTTTTTATGGAAATGCCCTTTTAATAGGTCTCAGCCAGAAGGGCCTTCACCAACTACAATGTGTACAAAACACAGCCGCCCGACTGGTGCTAGGTCTCCCAAAAAGAACATCGACCAAAAATGCCCTATCCAAACTCCACTGCCTCCCAATTAAAGAGAGGATAAAGTTCAAAACGCTTTGTTATGCTCACCGCATCGCTCAGAATAAAGGCCCCGAATATTTGAAAACTCTTCTTATTACACATCGCCCGACAAGGGATCTAAGATCATCAGGCACGATGTTATTTAAAATTCCCCGAATCACAAGAGCCAAAATGGGAGGCAAATCTTTTCGACATCTGGCTACTAAGTACTGGAACGCTCTTCCACTCCACCTGCGGATGGAACCTTCTGAAGTCAGATTCAGAGCAAAATTAAAAACTCATCTGTTTCCCTAGCTTGTAATCTCCCTGATGATCTCCACACTATTTCTCCTTGAGATTAGGTTGTATTTGCAGTTAGCGCGGGGACACACAGTTTTGTGCAGCCAGGCGCTTAATAAATGCCTATTATTATTATTATTATTTTTATTTTGTTACCCAACCCGTTAACATTCCATGTCATGAATGTAAGCTTTCTATCAAGGAGGTCTGTCATGGTGATGAGTGAGGTAAAAGCAGGATGGATGGGCGGGGGCAACGTCCCACCCCCACCTGGAGAATGTCCGGATTAAAACATAGTAAGATCCCAGGGGGTCCCTTGATTCCGAACCTCCTGGCCTACATGTTGCAACACTGTTATATGCTCTGTATACAAAAACCCAAAAGACAATCGAACCAAACCACAACCCAACGCCCCCCCCCTTCCCCGCCCCCCCACCCTGCTTCCCTGCCCGCGGATTCAGAACTATCCACTCCCCAAACTAGGCAGAGTGCCTGTCGCCCTCCCCACCATACACGGGGTGCCTGACAGACCGCCATGCCATTCGCCATTACTTAGCAAAACAATGTAAATCAATAATGTTCAAGAAAAACATACCAGTCCAGGGGTTACGATACCCTCAGGAAGAATGGACAAATGGAGACCATATACCAACCACAGGTCCAAAGGGAACTAGAGCGGAGAACCCATGCCATGGTGGCGGTCACCGCTATTTAAATTCAGGTACAGAAGTGGGCAAACAACTTATGTGAAGGAACCGTGTCCAAATACGTGCAAGCCATGAGAAATGTGTCACTGTGGTTACGACCTCTAGTCTCCACGGTTGGCCTCGGTGCTCCGGTCCTCTCGCTCCGAGGAGTGATCCCCGCGTGTCTCGCTCCAGGCGATCCACCGTCGTTCAAGGTCTATCCCCTCGTGCGCCATCCCTCCAGCCACTCCCATGCCTCCTCCGGGGAAAGAACGAACCAAGTCTTGCTATCCGACTCTACCCGCAGCTTGACTGGGAACAGCATTGAATATTTAGGGCCCTTGTCCCGCATTGCCTTTTTCACCTCGAGAAAGCTACGTCGACGAGCCTGCACCTTCATGGTAAAGTCTGGGAAAAACGTTATGTTGGCATTCTCAAGTTTCAGAGGTGCATTTGTCCTGGCTGTCTGAAGTATGACGTCTCTATCCCAAAAATTGAACACCCGGGCTAGAATCGGGCGCGGGGGGTCCCCAGGTTTCGGTCTACCCCCAGGGACTCTATGGGCCCGTTCGATGGAGAAGAAACTGGAAAGACGTTTGGGCTTGAGGTGTTGCATTACGAGATTTTCCACAAATAGGTCGTCTGCAGGTTCCTCCATACGCTCCGGAACCCCCAGGATACGGACGTTATTGCGTCTCGCCCTCCCTTCGCAATCATCCAGCAGTTCACCCATCTGCTGCTGCTGTTTCTGAAGGTGGGCCACTTGCTGTTGGAGGGTTGAGGTGTCGTCTATGAGAGCTGCAGTCTTAACCTCTACATCCTTGACCTTAGAGTCCATCTTCCGGAGGTCTGCGCGTAGGAGGGTGACCTCGATATTAACCGAGTCTATACGCATCTCAAGGGAAATGCGCACACCTGCTTTAGCTTCCATGACATCCTCCAGAGTCAGAGTTTTCGTAGCAGGCGACGCAGGCGTTGGCTTCGGGTCTCCCTCAGGCGCCGGCTCCTTGGCATCCCCCCTGGCATTCCAGGAGAATTTAGTGATTGATTTTTGTTGTGTCGACCTGTTTCCTCTGTTGGACGCCATTGGGGCAATCGGCGAGCTGCCGCTTCACAAAAGGGATAGATCTAACAGCTCTCCGGCGTGAGGGCGAGCAGGCCGCGGGAGGCGGCCAGTCTCCAAGGTGATCGCAGTGGGCCCGAAGGGAGAGGGCCTCATGTAGTTCTGGCAACTATAGATCAGCAGAGAGATATTCCCACTATTGCAGCAAGAGTTCGGTAAGTTGCCTCTTCGCCAGCGCCCCTACCGCAGACCCACAGCACCACGGGGGCCGGACCGGATTGGAGGGCACCGCAGGTGGTCTTCACAGGTAGCAAGAGGGAAGTGCCGTTCCAAATGGAGGCCCGGGACCGCAGGAGCAAAGAACCAGTGCGTGTCCAGCAGCACCACAGAGCGGGGGCCCCACTGGAGAGCATAGGGTGCGTGCCCGCAGTGATCCCAAAGCCGGAGGGCCAGCTATCACATAGGCTGCATAGGGAGCACAAGCCTCGAATATAAGGCCAGCCTCACAGCCACATCTGCTGGCTTCAAAGCGCCCTCCCGTCCCCGAAACCACCAAAGGGGGCGGCGGGGGGATCACGGGTCTGTAGGCAGGGCCCGGTGCGGCGCGTCGGCGCCAGGAAGAGCACAGAGGTCCCACCAGTCGCGGTGTCCCTCCGAGGCAGGCCCCGGAGCCGGGGGACTTGCGTAAGGGTGACCCTGGCCCAGGGAACCTCACCGATAGTCTGCTGCCGGCATCTCCACAAACAGGGAGGGCAGACCGCACCTCCACGAAACACTTGTCCAGTCCTCGCCGGCCATCAGGAATGTCCGCGACTGCTCCCCCGCATCCCAGGGCAGCCCAGCAGAGCTCACTTGTCTCAGCGCTGGAGCAGCAGAGGGAGCTCCGACGCCGGTCGCCATCTTTGCCGCAGGTCGGCCCTCACCTCAGAGAGAAATTGCTGCCACATACGTGCCCGGGGCACCCCAGAGACAGGCCAAGGCACCTGGAAGGCTCACTGTGGTCCCCCGATGCAGCGGGGGACCAAATGAAGCAGGAGTCGGCTGATAGTGGCGGATTTATGTGGCGATGGCCGGGGAGCCGCTTTAGCTAGCGACCATCCGTTCGGCTGCTAGCCACGCCCCCCCAAGACATTTTCCTTCACAACATTTCTGTAGTAATGGAGAGAAACATTTTTTCATGTAAGCATGGCAAAACAGAAGAGATATCAAATTGTGTGGCCAGTTTGAAGTACTAAGCCAGAACATGTGAGTATGAAGATCTCATAAGGGACCAGTTTGTACGGTGTACTAATAGTTCAAGAATTCAGTAGACATTATTAGCCAAGAACCCCAATTTGAAGGAGGCTATTTCGTTTGTTGAAAGTGTAACATGCTGCAGGTTAAGTTAAGAAAATGAGCAGTAAAGAGAAAATTCTATCTGTGATAGTTAGGGTGGAGATTAAGTCTTTCAGAGAGAAAAAAATCTGGGATATGTAAAAACAAATTTCAATGAAATTGAAATGTTTTCTTTGTGGTAGCGTCAAGCATGTTTCTAACAGTCCAACATGTTATGCAAAATTACCTGTTTGTCATAGATTTGCAAAAAAGGCTATTATGTCTGAGTCTGCCAAAGTCAAGATGAGGAAGGTCCTGATACTCTTTAACAAGTTCCAGAGCTGCAAGAAGGTCTTAATAAAGTGATTGATTTCTAGAGTTACTGATTATGTGAGAATGGTGGAAGAATGTGATGTTGGTGTCATAAGAAGGCCTGATTGTAAAGACAACACAGGTGGAAAGGAATTTGGTGTTTTAGCTGAAAAGGGTGTCAGGAATGGAGATTCCATTTTTGATATTGAAAACCTTAAATTGTTGCAACCTAATATCAATCCAGTAGGATATGGGGCAGTTTCAGAAGATCTGGCTGGTTATCTTCCAATGAGGACAATCAGAAATAGTGTGGGAGAGAAACAAATTAGGGTGTGTCAGATTTCCACCACCCAGTGCGTGCAACGGACTGGCTCCAATTGTTCTATATGAAGCATCAGTCTCAATAATGATATTTCCCAAAAATATTTATTTCTTGGGATTTCCATGTGAATAAAAAAATAGTCAAGGCACTAGTATGTGACAGTACTTATATCAGCACACAGGACAGCAGTAATTACAATAATGTAACAGAAGATTATAAATCAATATGGAGAAGCACATGGTGCACATGCAGATCAATTGTTATAGCCCCCTAACAATTGAGGTAGGCTAGGTCAATGCATTCCCCAAGGTGATGCCAAATGCGAAGAAATAGAAAAACCAATATATAGAATTAACAACCGAAAAAATCCATAAACAATCTGTAAGTCCTGAGGTGGTAACAGAAACACAAAAGAGTGGTCCATATACAAACAAGAGAAAGTGATAGGAGTATCTGTGTGGAGCAGTGTATGAGTAACTTCTAACAGGGCGCCTAATGGCGGTGCACCTTTCACATGCAGGGGTAACCGGTTCATGCTCCAGGGATTTCCCAGAACAAGCACACTTGCAGCCATCCATGTGGCACATGAAACATGCAGTGCGTTGGACTATATCAGAGATCGTGAGGGTCGTCTAACTTGTCCTGTAGCTTGACAACACATAGGTGTCCCTGTAGGTGGCAGCACCTCCCCCCCTCGCAAATGAGTGTCGTGGGACATGACCTCAGTCTCAGCGGTCACTCCTTTTATGTGAAACCCGGAGCCAACAGTTAATCAGACCGGCTGCGCTGCCTTCCATGATATAGTTATTGGCCGCTTGAAGAGGACCTTCGCAAGGTCAGCTAGTCTCAGGTAACACTTATTGTGTTTCATGCACTTAATAATTCCTAGCAAACAGAGCCGGGGCTGCACATCAATCACTGCCAATATGTTCCATCACTTGCAACCATACCTGCACTAAAAGGGCCATTCCCACACAGTATGGAAGAAAGCCACGTCATGGTTGGCACACTGGGGGCACACTGGGGCCCTTCCTGGGAATATCATTTGCAGCCAGTGGGGTGTGAGATAGGTGGGATGCAGGTAATTGAACTGAGTGAACTTCAGACGAGCATTACAGGATACATGCTTCACCTGTTCGAGCAACCATCGCTCGGTCGTCAGAACTGTCCATGGGAACGTGTTTTAGCAACGCTTGTTATGTAATGCAAGATCTGCAACATGTAGAGCTGCATATAACCCTGTGATGGCCTTAAGACCCAGGCTGTGTGTCTGAATGCACTGTAACACATGGTGCACGGTTGACACACCACCCAAATATTGCTGATCTCCAGGATGAGAGCGTTGTAAGCCAGAAATTGGCCAGCTCCCAAGACATAGATGTCTTGCAAATCCTGAGAGGAGTGCAGGTCCCCATCATTGTACAGGTCTCCCATGCACAACACTTCCCTGGGGATCATGCGCCTCCCATCATCCAATGTGGGGCCACCCACAGGACTATCCCAGAAGGCATTCTCCTTCCACTCCCAGCTGGTCCTGAACCCCCTTGGAGTGCAGCCATGTCCAGGTCTCCTCTGGGAAGGAAAAGAAGTGGCAGGCCTCCCACAGTCCACTGCTATGATTCCCTAATGCTTGATATGGGCTGCCGCTCTATTGTGGATGTAGCGCGGTATAGGATGATAGCATTGTGGCGTAGAATATGGGTAACCCCGGAACTGTCCCTTTTTGCTAACGAAATCTCTGAAGTAAGATCAATCGTTGGATCGGGTAACCTTACATGGTTTAGAGAGGTGAAACGTATGCTTGGAAATATGGGTCTTAGCCTGCTGTGGTCGAATCCTGGAAACAATGCTTTTCCTTCAAAAAAAGAATTTAAAGCACTTTATTGGGCCTCTATAAGATATCAAACTGTTGCCCAGATAGAGTCTAATACTCTGACTGGCAGGTTCTTGGTTCATAAACTTGACCCCCTTTTAGAGGAATATTGGGACATTAATACCAAGAGCAATGACAGAAAGCTGTATCACCAGCTTAGAGTCGGGTCGTTACCTGTGAGGTCTTTTACTAATAAATGGCAAGGCCAGTCCTTTGAGTATTGCCCTTGGTGCAGAGATCAAATGGAATCAATTGAGCATATTTTCTTTGCTTGCCCCGCCTACCGAGCCCCTCGGAGAAAATGGCTAAAACCAATTTGCTCCAAATTGAGAACGCGGGTGAGTGCGGAGGCTTTATGGCTTCTTAGAACTAACACATCAGAAATTATGGCCATAGCAGAAGCAAAATTTCTGGGCTGGGTCTGGATTATTAGAGCCAGGCACCCCCACGTGAGATAATCAACTGAGAGTGTTGAAATTGAATTTTAATATAACTGTATGCTTGTAACTGTAAATGTAATCATGTTTTATGCTTTATGAGTTTTCACAGCACTGTATTATACCTCTTCTAGTGACTATTAGTGCGCAGAAAGTATTTTTGGTATACCAGGATGTACCATTTTTGCTTAACATCTTATTTTGGTATTATGTTTTACCACTGTTGAGAGCAATGTGTTTTTATTTAAAACTGTCTTTTACATGTTGTCTTTTATGATGAAATACTTCGAATAAAGACATACGAATACGAGTCGACGCGTTTCGTCCACAAGGGACTTCTTCAGGGCTGCCATAAAAACAAAAATATAGACATACAATTAAAATCTAAATGAAAAGAGAAGTGAAAACACTTAATCATAGAGACAATTGGTCATAGATGCAGACAGGCTTTACAACGAAAGAGAATATATAACCTAATGGTTATGTTATTTTAGCCGACCATAATGGTCACTTTTCTTTCGGGCATTTGCAACCAAAATGACATCCCTATTATAACACTTCAATCTTAAAACATGACAAAAAACAGAACAATATAACAAATACATTGTTGTGCATATTTTTAATGTACTAATAAATTTGACATATACCCTAGTGATTTGTATTATATGTATTTCTAAATTTCTCCATTTAGTTCTACCATATTCCTCCTCAGAAAGACAAAGTGTGAGGAATCAATTTGAACGATACATTGTGAGCCAAATCGGTAAAATGAAGGGGCAACTGGAGGAAAGCAATAGAAAAGGAAGAAAGAGGAAAGGAAAGGGAGAAAGCTAGCACAGTAAATTCAAAGATGTATTTAAATAAGGATCTCACATACCGAATTCATTAGATAACAGATAGTCGTGATTTCTTTACAATATGATCGTCTCAGGAGGCTTCTTAAGTTCGTGAAGCTCGAATTCCTAAGGGGGAAAGTTCCCGTAAACATTTGTAAGGATAGAGCAAGAGCCCTCAAAATTTAGTAATGATTGGTTGTAAGAAATTGCTAGATGTTCGGAATGGTGACCCTGGCAGTTCTCCTAATCAGCCATATTATCTTTAAACATATAATCATATACTCTTCTGTATCTTTTGTCAGATGATGGAAAATTCTTCTTACCAAACGGATGTTCATAATTTTACTAGAATTCGTAGCAAAATTTCGAGGACATGATTGTTTTATATGAAACGATTTGTTGGCAAACTTAATTTTATCCTAAGTGGACATAAGCCAATCACAATTTAGTCTGATAGCTGGACAAAATTTTGATACTAAATGTCATAATTTTTTTATAAAAGAACCCTGTTGCACAATATTGCCCCATAGGTAGTCCTGTGCACACAAAAAATTGCTCCAAACATTGTTTGACAAGAATAACTCACCACCCAATAGTCGTGTTATGAGTGATATTGATAGAAGAAAGGAGATTAACTTCAAGCTTTTGACACGACGTCTAGGGTGAGTCCTATGAAAATGATACATCAATTGGATCGTATTTGGCCAGTAAATTCTCTAAACTACGCTTTAAAAGACCACATCCATCTTTTAGGTTAATTTCTGAAATATTTTTAAAACTTAGTTCCAAATGTCTACATGATATCGATTGGGCGGTTAACTCGAATCTATAACGCTAAGTTCTAGTAACTGATTTAGAAGACCTTCAGTCTTACTACTTTACTACTATAGTAAAATCCGAGGCATTCTAATATTAATGGGGGGCTCCATGCTACAGCCTTACTAGTAATGCATAACAACCAACAGTTCTAGGAACAGAAACAGTTCCATGGTAAGATAAGCAAAATGACCATGATCGGATCTAAATGTCTATTTCCAACATATACCAAACTGGGGGCCAATGGTATGTTGTATATATGAGAATTGGTAGACCTATCCCCCCATTAGGAAAAAAGGAAGACATTTTCTTTAGTTAGTTCCTACTGGCTGCCAAGTCCATCTAATTTTACAATGGCAAAAAAAGCCCATATAGCGCTTACCTTAATAAAGTCCTAAGTCTGTTCTTGACATCAAATCTTCACACCGCACCGCATGACAACGGCTTCCTTCCCAGGTTTAAGGCACAAAAAAGTTCTCCCCGCTCGCGCTATTTAAAGGGGCAATCTAATTGTAAACAAGTGACACCTGAGTTCAAATCACCCGCAGCCGGCGTGTCATAGTGGCCATCTTGCACAAGCTATGAAGTGAAGCACCGTACATAGCCGACATGTTTGTGAGGTACAATAATTTTGGACGGAATGCGAACATGGGAAAAGCAGAAAAATTAATAAAAATTAGCCCACAATACTCGCAGGCTAAATAATTTTGAGGGATCGTGTGTGGCCGACATGTTTGTGCGGTACAATTATTTTATACGAAAAACAAACATGTGAGACATAAGTCCACAATACTCGCGGGCTAAATATTTTGTTCTTAAAATATGTAATTTGTTACAATAACATTTGTACACAGGCAAATAATGGAATTTCCATTATACACCGTCCCTGCTTCGTGTCAGCCATTTTGGGTAGGGCACAGAGCCGTACTCTTTGATCCATGGCAATGTTCGAAGGGCAAGTTTCAGAGATTAAGGCAAAGATTTTTTCAAGGGTAATAATGGTAGAACAAATAAAGAGAACAAAGCATTGTTTCATTTATGTATAGTGTTCAAAGGAGTATTGAAAAGTACCTGGATATCGTGATCTTATAATCCCTATATATTTTGAGTGTGTTTCACATGTACCTATTAGAAGAGTTCTCTTATAAACGAACAATTTTAAAGCTTCAATAATAAGAGTACGTTTTTATTCAGTTTCAGTTTCATCAACTTTTATTCGATTATCAGTTCATATAATCATAAAAAGTACATACGAAAAGATTATCAACAGATGAATGGGTTTAAAAATATTTCAGAGTGTAAACGATTTTTAGTAAAAATTAAAATTTCAGTTCTGTATGATTCTAGTTAAGCTTGGAGCATTACGACGTATTGTTAAGACTGCTTTGAGGTAAGTTACTGTAAGTTTGGCTTCATGTGGCGTGTTCAAAGATTGCAAATAGAGAAACGCAGAGTAACATTGTCTGTGGCCACTGGATCGAAGGAGTGGAATGATCCACTTTTGTCGTGGATGTTTATAGTATCTGCAAAATAGAACGACGTGGATCATAGACTGTGGGGAGATTCCATCACAGGGACAGTTCATCAGTTTGCAGGACCAGTCGTGGGTTACCGGAAATGAGGCCAAACGAAAAAAGGTGTTAAAGCGTAATCTTGTTAGTAAAAACTTTTCATGGTTTGTTAAAAAATACGTCAGATAGGGTTGTATGCCTTTGCCAGATTGAAGGGCGCAGATTTTTTCATTTGATGGTTTTGAGATCTCTGCCTGATTCCGTAGTTCCCTCA
Organism: Lissotriton helveticus; assembly: GCF_964261635.1. Lineage (NCBI taxonomy): Eukaryota > Metazoa > Chordata > Amphibia > Caudata > Salamandridae > Lissotriton > Lissotriton helveticus. The sequence continues at coordinate 744,644,999 of NC_136073.1, forward strand.
AATGACCCATGCACATTGATTTTAACTGTTTCCTGGAAATATCTTCTGCAGAGGCAGGCTCATCGAGGTAGGACTGACGGTCCAGATCTTTGAAAAAGTTCCATATGTAGGATAGCCAGGGAATTTTCCGCCAGTTCGTCAAGGCTAGACAGTCTGTAATCAGGGAACGAGTTAGGTGACATTCGGGGTTGGTCCATATTCGATGCCAAAGTAAAATTGGCTGGCAGCGGATGGTGTCGGTGATATATTCCATGCCAAGCTCACGGTGGGAAGCTAGTATCGGGGAACTTTGGGGAAGGGCTAATATGTATTTTATAAAGGCATTTTCGGTTACCTGTAGCTGTTCTGTGCGACCATAGCCCCAGACTCCTGCTCCATAGGTGGCCACACTATGGCATTTAGCATAATATATGGACAGGAGTTCGGGTGGCGCTGGTTTCCCCAATTTCCTCGAAAAGGAGGTCAGTGCCGATGTTGCACGACGGAAGTGGAGATTTCTGGCGTCGATTGCCTTTCGCCAGTTCATTGCTTCATCCACTAAGATTCCCAGGTATGGGTAAACTGAGGTTTTTTCCAGTTTTATTTTGTCAACCGTTATCGTTTTGGGGTTTTTGACCCTGGGACCAATGTGCATTGTAAACGTTTTCTTAATGTTTATTTTGAGGCCAAGTGAATCCATGAATGTTGCGTATTTATTGATTTGTATCTGGAGTTGGTTCAACGTCCGTGCTAGAATGACAGAGTCATCAGCGTACAGCAATGTGGGTATCGGACGGTGATTTATCTGGGGTAAGTCCTGGCTCCCTTTCAGCATAGCCTGTTCAAGCCCGTTTGTATAAAGATTGAACAGGAAGGGAGCCAGTACACATCCCTGTCTTACTCCCTTTGTTATTTGAAACGGACGGGACAGCTCGCCGCTGATGCCATATCTAACTCGTCCTACAGCGTTAGAGTAGAGTTCTCGTAGGAAAGTTATTATTGGAGGGTCCACTCCGAGGTCACTTAGTATTTGCCAGAGTTTTGCATGTTGAACGCAGTCAAATGCCGCACTTAGGTCGACATAGACAAGGAAGATGTTACCTCCTTTAGCGTGAACGTATTTCCCAGCCAGGAGGACGAGGTTAAGAGCCTGTTCCACAGTCCCCAGCCCCCTCTGGAAACCATATTGCAGGTCGGTTATGATGTTGTTCTCCCGGGCCCAAGATTGTAGACGGTCCAGGAGTACTCGGCCCGCGATCTTACCCATGGAGTCCAAGAGGGAGAATGGTCTGTAGCAGACAGGGTCGTTACGGTCGCCTTTTTTGAAAATTGGTAGAAGGATAGATGTTGACCATGAGTGGAAGAGGCCGACCGACATTACAGCTGACATGACCCGGGTGATTAATTGCGACCAGAAGTCTGTGTTGTGAAGAAACAGGTCCATTGGAACACCGTCAGGGCCAGGAGCCTTGCCAGGTTTGGAAGCCCTGATTGCTTTCATAACTTCGCTGAGATGGAAATGGGTCTTTATCGGGTAGATGTTGTTTCCACCTTGCTGATTGTCGTTTGTTACTGGACAGTTATCTTCTGCAGAATCGGGAGATGGTCCAAAGATTTTCAAGAAATGGGAGACCCAGTCTTCTTCGGTGACTGCCACGTCAAGATGGTCAATTTCTGAACTGTTGGCCAGGAAAGGAGATCTTATGACTTGCCAGAAAGAAGTGCTGTCTTTTCTTCGGGCAGAGTCGTGTAATTGCGACCAAAGGTCTCGTTTAATTTGCTTTTTGCGGTCTTTCCTAGCGAAGTTATATACTTTTCTTAGATTGGAGATTTCCTGGGAATCTCTTGAGGGTCTATGTAGGGCTTCTTTAAGGGAAGAAAGTGCCTTCCGACAGGCGGTATCGAACCAGCTCGTGGTGAGGGGCTTTTTGTTCCTTTTTGACCTGACAAATAGTTCGTCCCTTATTGTTTCCTGAATGCTTTGGAAACTACTAACAACTTTGTGTGGAGATGTCTCCAAGGACAAGCAATCGGATAGCCAGTGTTCAGTTTTTTCAAGGACTCTCTGCATCGTCTCATCTGGGTCGATCTTGGCCCATTTCACTGAATAACCGTTCAGTCTGCTCATGGACAGTGTTTGCTGGTTGAGAGAACTTGGCTTTGCAGGGTGGCCATTTACTGATTTCATGGTGATACTTGTACTAAGTGGGTAGTGATCACTTGTTGGATTAGACCCAATTACGAAATTCCCTAGTTGCCCTTTAAGTGTGTGGGAGGCTATTATATAGTCTATAGTTGTAGAATAGCCTCTTCCATGGAAAGTTGGTAGGAGGTCCTGCTGCGGGTCGACCAATTCATTTACATAGTCCAGATCTAAGGAAAATATGATGTCGTTCAGTTTGTTTCCACATATCGAGTGCGCGAAATGGGGTATGGGGTTGCCAAGTTCATTTTGCAATCCACAGATTCCCTTTGTGTGGTTTGGGCACAGAGAGAGGTTAAAATCACCACCCCAGATTGAGTAGGTTGTAGTTAAGTTGTTATTGCTTTGTAGTGAGGATAGGAATGTAGCGATCTCTTCTAGAGTGGTCCAACAATCCGAGGTACAAGAGTTATTGTAATAATTAATAAAAACATAATTGATACCTTTGGATGCTGTTATCTGCATGATTTGGAAAGTTGGAGAGTCCTTTAGTAGCTTCACTCTGAATGGAAGAGTGTTTGCAACATAGGTCGTTAGTCCCCCCTTGGGTCTGCCCATGTTTCCCTGCACTGCTGAGGTGAAAACAGTTTTATAGCCCGCAAGGTGTAACGGGGTTGTACACCAAGTTTCTTGTAGGCAGAGTATCTGGTGTTCCCTGGCTGTGTCAAGCCATGACTCCAGTGTTATTTTTGCGGACAGACCTGCGACGTTCCAGTAGGCGATGGAAAGGCTCAGGTTTGTGGAGTGGCGGGAGGCATGAGGGGGAGGTGTTTCTACCGTGGTGCTCACTGCCGGGGTATCTGTCAGATGGTTTATCTGGGCCTGTGGGATGTTAATAGAGTCTTTGGGAATTTTGGTTTGATGATAGTGTAAGTCGGGGTTGATTCCAAGGGGTTCCGGAGGTATGGTATGGGTAGCGTTATGGTTTATATGGGTATGAGGAATGGGCTGCGGTGGCACTCGCCTCTGGCTTTGATTTACTAGTTGGACTTTAGTATTGAGGCTTTTACTCTTTGGTTCAGCCCAGGATGGTCAATCGACCATCTCAAGGCAGTCGAAACGATTTTGTGTTGGGAAGCCCTGCCAGCCTTCATAAGAGTGGAAGGGTCTATCTTGCCTGTATTGCCTCGGCCAGTCTCTCGAAGCATTTCCGCTTCTGTGGTCGTAGGTGTAGTCCATCTGTTTCCACTGATCAGTTTGGGGCTGGTGCCAATTCCAGGATGGGGCGTAATGATGTTGTCTCGCTGGGGGATAGAAGAAGGAGAGATGTCGGGCATCTATTCCCCCCTTTTTCTCCAGCGAGGGCCATGCACAGATATAATCCACAGTGGTGGGGTCTCTGCATGTTACTATAATACAGTCCCCACGGGTCGATTTTGGTGTTTTACCTACCCACACTACCCTACGGACTGTGGAGATCCCTCCCGAGTGGTGGGATTCTAGTGGCCTGTTGATGCTTAGCCATTGCATGACTTTGTTTTTAAGTGACCATGCGGTTTCCGGTGTGTCGTCCGTTAGTTCTGGTACGCCGGTAAGGACTAGTGTGTATGGAGTGGCTTCTGGAGGCATATGGGCTGGGCGTCTAGGTCCTGGTGCTTTTTTGGTAGACTTTTTGGGAGATGACTGAGAGACCACTGGTTTAGGGAGGTGAGGTGCAGAGTTTTTTGAGTGTTGAGTTTTGTTTGGTTTGCCTGTTGCCGGCCCTGAAATGACTGGGGTAACCGGACCTATGCTGAGTGTTTGTTGATTCTGCACCTCGGTGATTTTACCCTTCTGTGCTCGGGGGGTTACATTTTGTGGATTTTGGATCAGAACGTTTTGTTTTGGGTTTCTTGGGGGTACTATGATTGGGGTTGGTTGTTTTATTGCTTTGGCTGAGTGTGATTGGAAAGGAATTTTGGAGGACTGAGGGACGTTTCGCGGCCCGTTTTTCACTGGATGTATGTTGGTATCAAGGAGTGTTGCCGACAGAATTGCCATTTGGGCTTCAAGGTTCCTGATACTTAGTTGAATAGGTTTCAAGTGATGGACCAAAAGGTCTTTTGTTGCAGTTAGTACTTGTGTGGTAACTTTACATGTTTTACAGGGGTTGTCAATTGCCTCGTTGAGGATTGTACAATGCAGAAAATTGGTTTCTGGAGGACATGAAGTGGTTGATTGCAGAGATTGTGTTGTATGTTTTGACGGCCCCATGGCATAACCTATGGAGGGAGCCGTACCTCCTACGTTGCCGGTGGGATTTATACTGCCTAGTTTTGGAATGGCTCCTTCTCTTTCTCCTCGGAGATACATGTCTATGCTGGCCTGAGATCCTTCATGAATTTGGCAGGCTGCTAAATCAGGGGTTGCCTCTAGATCGTCAGATACTGATGATTGGTCAGACTCAAATTGCGTTACAGATAAGTCTACTATAGACGGGACTGTGTTAATATCAGGAGCAGTCACGGTCACGGGCAGAGAACAGTTTGAGGAAATTGGATGAATAGGGGAAGTAGCGGTTGCTAGGGTACCCAGAGATGATCGTTTTGCATTCATGAGATCCAACGACACTCTTTTTTCAAGGAGAGAAATACTCTGATTGATTACCTCGTGTGTCCGTGAGATGAATAAGTCAATTGGTCCCGTTATTTGAGCTACCTCTTGGGCATTCTTGGATTTGGTCTTTGTGTTACTCCTGGTTTTCGGCGGCATGGTTTTAGGTCTTTTAGCTGCAAAACCAGGGCCGAAAGGTGGGTAGCCCGGTCCGGTCTCTACCGGCCACTAACGGGCAACAACGGGCCCGCCCTTGGCCCGGGCTTCGCCCCAGGCTGCGACCCGCGCGCGTCCCGCGTTGCGCGGTACTGTTTCACCTATGTACCTTTTTCCTTGATTGGAGGGGGCGTGGCACTGGGAGGGGGCGCGGCTCTCACGGGAAGAGGACTCAGCTGGTGTTGCTTGCTGGTCCTCGCAGTCCCGGTGCCGCGCCTCTCACCTCCGCTGCGGCCTCGGTGGAAAACTCCTCCTCACGCTGGTCACTGGGTAGGCTGGAGAACAAGTTGGCTACTCCTGTAGCACTGGTCCGACTTCTATGTGGCAGAAAACCTCTATTCGAGTGGCTCCCGCGAAGCGGGGGCCGCGAGAGGTAAAGAGCGCTGGTCGAGGGGGCGAGGCACTGGGAGGGGGCGCGGCTCTCACGGGAAGAGGACTCAGCTGGTGTTGCTAGCTGGTCCTCGCAGTCCCGGTACCGCACCTCTCACCTCCGCTGCGGCCTCGGTGGAAAACTCCTCCTCATGCTGGTCACTGGGTAGGCTGGAGAACGAGTTGGCTACTCCTGTAGCACTGGTCCGACTTCTATGTGGCAGAAAACCTCTATTCGAGCGGCTCCCGCGAAGCGGGGGCCGCGAGCGGTAAAGAGCGCTGGTCGAGGGGGCGAGGCACTGGGAGGGGGCGCGGCTCTCACGGGAAGAGGACTCAGCTGGTGTTGCTTGCTGGTCCTCGCAGTCCCGGTGCCGCGCCTCTCACCTCCGCTGCGGCCTCGGTGGAAAACTCCTCCTCACGCTGGTCACTGGGTAGGCTGGAGAACAAGTTGGCTACTCCTGTAGCACTGGTCCGACTTCTATGTGGCAGAAAACCTCTATTCGAGCGGCACCCTGTTTTTATTCAAACAGCTGAAAAAAGATAAGAAAGAGGGAACGTGAAAAAAGTGGCTGCCATGTTGGAAGGGGCAAAACGCCCTATATTGTTGTGCACATAATATCTAGTCTGTGATAAATGATATACAACGATTATTCAAACATGGACAAAACCAATATAAAGTGAGACCGAGAACTTTACAAGGACAAAGTATATTGATCTGTTGATGTTAAGGAGACCGTTACGTCTGGATAAGATGGGTGCATCTCGACAAGATGGTTAGTGGGGAAATCAAGGGGGATCGGAGTTGAAGAGTGGAGTGAGTGGGCAGACTGATAGTAGGATCCATGTCACAAGTGATTTTCTAACAGATTGTCCATTTGTTATATGGACAGCCTGTTGCTTATACGACACAGATAGTTCTATCTATTGTAAACAAACTGTAGTGATACATTGGTACAGCTATGAATTCATGGTGTTTCTTCCTATACACTAAAGTATGGTCCATTTGATCTCGAATACTGATTGTACTTGACCTTCATATTGTGATTTATCTGGTCTCAGAAGCTGATTGTACTTGACCTTCATAATATGATTGATTTTCAGTAGGATTAAACACACCAGAGGGATGGCTCATGATAAGAGGTAGTGCATTTCGTCATCAAAATTGTGACCTAATTCTACACTTCTGAGTCTACAGATCCACTCTGCCTCCTTCTTTCTGAGTGCTAGAGTCCTGTCTCCACCTCGCGGATGTATCGGGACATGGTCAATCCCCATGAACCATAAATCATCCTCTGGTTTGTGTTTTTCTTGCATATGAAAGGTCATTGCATATTTATGATCACCATTTCGCCGTGCTCTAATGTGTTCTTGGATTCTCAATTTGAGGGCTCGTTTTGTACTGCCCACGTAGATTTTATCACAGGGGCAGCCCACAAGGTATATTACAAAGGTCGTATTGCAGTTGATTGGATGTCTAATCTGATGCATCTTCGTCGTGTTAAAACAGAATTCCTTTGTTTTGTCTCTGCCCATTTTACAAACATTGCACCCCCTACAGGTATAAAAACCCACTGTCTTTGGTAAAAGCCAGCATGTTTTTTTCTTTTCCGTGGTGACATAGCTTGGACATAAAATATTTCTTAGGTTCTGTCCCCGTCTGTATGTAATCTTTGGTTTAGGAGTTATAATGTTGGTAAGGCTTGGTATCTCGGTAAGTAAATGCCAATGCTTTCTTAGGGTGTTGTAGATCCTGCTACTTTCATCAGTATATTTTGTGGCAAAGGCAACTGGGGCTTTTTGTTGTTTCTTATGGGGCACAATCTCAAGGGTGGTGTCCCTTGTCACTTTGTTTACTCTTTCCTTGGCCTTCTGAAGTATTTTGAGTGGATAGCCCCGCTGTCGAAAACGTTTCTCTGTTTCCCCCATGTTAGCGAGGAAAGTGTCTTCCGTGCTGCAATTACGCCGCATGTGGAGCATTTCCCCATAGGGTATGTTGTTAATGACATGTCGAGGGTGTGAACTTTTGAAATGTAGCGTACTGTTGCAATGAACTCCTTAAATCCGAAAAATCAAAATGCAAAACCCTCGAAAGGCAGTGGCGAAAAGACTACAACCATGATAAAAAGATGATATATAATAAGGCCAGAAACGCGTACCACTCTTCCTGCATTAAGGCCCGAGCCCTATATGTTGCCAACACTATAAACACCGTCGCAAACAAAGCACAAATACTATTTAACACAGTAAAGGACCTTGCAGGTGCTCAAACAATTGCTACGACTCGTCCTTTAAATAAAAAACAATGCCAGGACCTTGCCTCCTTTTTCAAAGAAAAAATAGAAAAAATCATTTTTAACATCAATTCCATCTCCGAGGAAAATGGCCCACAGGAAGATATCCTCGTAAAATCGGACATAATGAACATCTTAGAGGAATGGCCTCCTATAACCGTGGATTCCCTAAAATCCTCCCTCAAGTCCATCTCATCAGGCTCCCCTCGTGATCCAGTACCCGTTAGTGTCCTAAAACAGCTTGACACCACCTCCCTGACTATTATAGCAGACACTCTAAATTCCTCTCTCCAATTCTCCACAGTCCCATCACATTGGAAACACGCAATGGTAAACCCACTCCTGAAAAAACCCTCAGCTGACCCCGCCATCCTGACAAATTATCGGCCTATATCTTTGCTTCCAGCCTTCTCCAAACTCATGGAAAGGCACATACATTCTGACCTCACCCTCTTTACTGAGGAAAACGACCTCCTCCATTCTACACAATCAGGCTTCAGAGTAGGATACTCCACGGAGACCGCTCTGCTGGGTGTTACGGAAAACATCAGGAAACTCCTGGATGAGGGGCAAACGGTCACACTCATTCTATTAGATTTGAGTGCGGCGTTTGACACCATCTCCCATAGTAAACTCCTGGCCACACTCGAGAGGAACGGTATCCGCGGTGATGCAATGAAATGGATCAAGTCTTTCCTAACAGATAGGACCTTCCAGATCAAATCTACTCTCGCCTGCTCTGACATTTTTTACGCCCCACATGGAGTACCGCAGGGCTCTATCTTGAGCCCGCTGTTTTTTAACCTGTACCTCAGACCTTTAGCCGACCTAGCTGACAGCGTAGGACTCACCCTCATGACCTACGCGGATGATTCCCAAATAATTTTTTCATTGTCAGATTCAGAACCCTCAGCTCCTTCCCTCCTCAAACATGGGCTTCAAAAAAATTTCAGCTGGATGACCACCAACCAGCTGGAACTAAACGGTGATAAAACCGAGATCCTCCTACTAGGAAAAAATAAAGAACTATGGAACTCCTCTCATTGGCCCCCCGAATTGGGAAATCTCCCCACTCCAGCAACACAGGTAAGAAACTTAGGGGTTATCATTGATAATGCCCTGTCAATGGAACAACAGGCAAACAAAGTTGCAGGCCTATGCTTCACCATAATAAGGTGGCTGAAAAAAATTATATGGATGCTACCCCCCGCCACCCAAAAGACCGTAGTCAACGCACTAATTACATCACGTCTTGACTACGGAAACATCCTCTACCTGAGCTCAAATCAGGCAGTCATCAAACGGCTTCAGCTGATTCAAAATTCAGCTGCGAGACTCCTGTGTAGTATACCAAAAACCGCCAGAGTGTCAAAACATCTGAATGATCTTCATTGGCTCAGGGTAGAAAACCGTATCAGCTTTAAAACCCTGAGTTACATGTTCAAGATCAAATCCAAAACGGCACCAAACTATCTACAAGCTCTAGCCACTCCCTACTTACCAGCGAGAAATCTGCGTTCTCAAACTGCAGCAAATTTCGCTGTTCCTAGGTTCAGATTGACAAGAATGGGTGGTAGATCTTTCTCTGTCAAAGGGCCTACTCTGTGGAACACACTTCCCCTACACATCCGTAAAGAAGAAAACTACGCCAGGTTCTGAAAAAATATTAAAACTTGGCTGTTCCAGAAACAAACATGCTAATACCATGCCCATCTTATACCTTCGTTCATCCATAAGCCACAGGCGCCAGGAAACCCTTTTTGGGTAGCTGCGCGCCATATAAATGTAAAAAATAAATTGCAAGCCGTAGTTTTTCTATGGGTCTTGCTATTGATTTTGTTATCTTGAACAAAGAATGTCACATCTAGGAAATCAATTTGTTTGTCATTGAATTCCATAGTCATAATATGACAGCAACTCTGGGGCAGGTCCATTCCAGAGTAAAATAACGTCATCAATGTACCTGCCCCAGAATATCACATAATCCGACCATTTGGCCGCATGTCGGCTCCAGGCATGCTCCGCTCGAACCAGCCCATAAAGAGCCCGGCGTAAGCGGGAGCAAACCTGGATCCCATTGCCGTCCCCTGTATCTGCTGGAACCAGGTTGAGTCGTGAAGAAAGAAATTTTTGGATAGAATAATGTCCGTCATTTCCATTAGAACTTCATTATGAAGTAAATGGTCCGCTGTTCTCTGGCCCAAAAAGGAACTCAGTGCGTTCATACCAAACTCCTTCTTTATACAGGTGTAAAGGCCTACAACATCCAAGGAGACAAACAACATATTGTCTGCCCATGTGAGACCCTCAAATTTGGAGAGTATGTCCTTTGTAACCCTGATGTATGCGGGCAAGTTCTGAACAAAAGGCTGGATGTATACATCCACATATTCCGACAATCTTTCAGTAGGTGAATTTACTCCGGAAATGATGGGGCGGCCTGGTGGAAAATGGCCGCCCTTATGAATTTTGGGCAGGATGTATATGCAGGGGTAATTTGGCTCAGAAACTGTCAGATATCTGTGTTCCTCCTCGCTAAGCAGCCCTGTTTCTCGCCAATCCGCTAGTCTCATATTTATATGAGCAACTAATGTGGTAATGGGGTTGTTGGTGAGTTTTGTGTAGCAAGTGGTGTCAGATAACTGTCGGTTAATTTCCTCCATGTAGTCTACTTTCTTCATGAGGACAACATTCCCCCCTTTGTCCGCTTCGCGGATAACAATAGAGGTATCTAATTTCAAATTTTTTAGGGCCATCTTTTCTTTGGGAGTCAGATTGCGGGTACTGGACTTTGGGCTGGTAGGGTGGTCAATCAATTTATGAAATCCTGATGCTACTTTATTTTTTAATATGTCTATGTTCGGGTGTGTGCCAACTGGTGCGAATTTTGATCTTGGTTTAAGGCCACTATCAGTTGATACAGTTTCCACAATTTCTAGTTCCTGACAAATAAGATCTGTATCAATAGTAGTCTCCAATTCCACTAACATCATTGTTTGTAACAAGTTTATTTCATTTACAGTGTGAATATTGACAACATTGACATCAGGAAATATATTTTTTGGAGATGGGTTCCTGACAAAATGGTCTTTCAGTTTTAAAGTATGAACAAATTTGAACAGATCGACAAATATCTCAGTGTCATCCCCTGAGTGATTAGGACAGAACCCCAAACCCAATTCCATAACAGACATTTCATCATAAGATAGACATTTCTTAGAAAGATTGACAATGATTGACTTATTTTCTTCTACCATATTCATATCATTATGGTCAGTTAGTTCTTGTTTGATCTTGTTCGATTTGCAACCGTTTCCACATTTGAGTTTTTGCCCCTGTTTACGCTCCTGCCACCTCCGCCCGCTCCTTCTTGTTTTTGGTCTTTTGGTCTTGCACCCAATCTCAATCTTTCCATCTCCAATAAAAAATTACTCAGGGCAGGTCTATTTTCACCCGCTTCAGCTGCTGCAGGTACCTCAGCTGAGATAGAGCTAGCTACTGATGATAAGGAGGTTGAACTGCCTGCGAAAGTTAATTCTGAGTTCTCCTCTCTTTGCCTTTTCCCTTCCCCTGCCACTTTGACATTATCAAATTTGTGCGAGAATGTGTAGATTCTCCCGTCTTTGTAATCTTTGTCATCCCTTTTTATTTTCTTCATTTTTTATCCCTCAAATACATCTGATTGTTTTCAAGGATTCCATCCAAGATGGCATAATTCTTTTGGATGGTTTCTTTGAGTGCAGAGGCTTCAATTTCCTTTTCAAGTTCCTCAATTTCACGTCTTAATTTTTCTCCCTTTATTTCCGCATTTTTTATGAGGATTTTCAACATATTATAGGAGGCGGTACGTAAATTGCCTTCCCAATCCTCTAATTGTTCTGGGCTAAGGTCCTCGAAAGTGGGAAAGATTAAGATTCTGAGGCCTCGTGGGATTTTCTCATTTTCAATATATTTACCTAAGGTGTTCCCATCCCACCATCATGACATTTCACTCTTCTTAAGTCTCTCAAGTTTTTGGAATTTTATCTTTAATCCCTGTGTTATTGGGGTTGGTTTATTGCTCAATCTAGGATTGGTTGCAAACAAATCCTGGGCTAACTCCTGTTGTCTATCCTAAAGCCTGGCATGATGGTTTTCTACACTATTTCTAATATAAACTGTGTACACTATTTTTTTTCCGAAAAACAAATGTGGAGTTGGTTAGTGCTTTGGAAGTGAATTTAACATTCAAAAAGAGAGCGATAGACAGTGGAATCTTCCTAGTATACAGCACCTAACCCAAATCACTCGTAATTGTAAAATGCCCCCAGAATTTTTATGGGCTATGTGTGTGCACACTGGCTGACACCCACTGTCACAGTGCTAGTTCATCAAAGAACTAATGTAATCCATACATAAGAGCAAAGGTGCACAACACAATTCTTAGGTTACAGTTCTAATAATTACAGACGTAGGGTTTCTTTGGTTGTGATTTTCTTTATTCCAAAGTGATGTACAAAAAAACACGAGTTTTTGCAGCCGACGCGTTTCGTCCACAAGGGACTTCTTCAGGGCTGCCATAAAAACAAACATATAGACATACAATTAAAATCTAAATTAAAAGAGAAAGGAAAACACTTAATCATAGAGACAATTGGTCATAGATGCAGACAGGCTTTACAACGAAAGAGAATATATAACCTAATGGTTATGTTATTTTAGCCGACCATAATGGTCACTTTTCTTTCGGGCATTTGCAACCAAAATGACATCTCTATTATAACACTTCAATCTTAAAAAATGACAAAAAACAGAACAATATAACAAATACATTGTTGTGCATATTCTTAATGTACTAGTAAATTTGACATATACCCTAGTGATTTGCATTATATGTATTTCTAAATTTCTCCATTTAGTTCTGCCATATTCCTCCTCAGAAAGACAAAGTGTGAGGAATCAATTTGAACGATACATTGTGAGCCAAATCGGTAAAATGAAGGGGCAACTGGAGGAAAGCAATAGAAAAGGAAGAAAGAGGAAAGGAAAGGGAGAAAGCTAGCACAGTAAATTCAAAGATGTATTTAAATAAGGATCTCACATACCGAATTCATTAGATAACAGATAGTCGGGATTTCTTTACAATATGATCGTCTCAGGAGGCTTCTTAAATTCGTGAAGCTCGAATTCCTAAGGGGGAAAGTTCCCGTAAACATTTGTAAGGATAGAGCAAGAGCCCTCAAAATTTAGTAATGATTGGTTGTAAGAAATTGCTAGATGTTCGGAATGGTGACCCTGGCAGTTCTCCTAATAAGCCATATTATCTTTAAACATATAATCATATACTCTTCTGTATCTTTTGTTAGATGATGGAAAATTCTTCTTACCAAACGGATGTTCATAATTTTACTATGAATTCGTAGCAAAATTTCGAGGACATGATTGTTTTATATGAAACGATTTGTTGGCAAACTTAATTTTATCCTAAGTGGACATAAGCCAATCACAATTTAGTCTGATAGCTGGACAGAATTTTGATACTAAAGGTCAGACATTTTTTATAAAAGAACCCTGTTGCACAATATTGCCCCATAGGTAGTCCTGTGCACACAAAAAATTGCTCCAAACATTGTTTGACAAGAATAACTCACCACCCAATAGTCGTGTTATAAATGATATTGATAGAAGAAAGGAGATTAACTTCAAGCTTTTGACACGACGTCTAGGGTGAGTCCTATGAAAATGATACATCAATTGGATCGTATTTGGCCAGTATTTACAGCATTGTGGGAAAGAAGGCTGTAAACAGAAGTATTATCTTACCTCTATTACTGCTATAATCCCATTAATATCAGAAAAATATAGTTGGATGATTGGTAATCAGCAAACAGTGGCTCAAAAAGATAGAATAGGAGAGCCACATAAATTCTCTATACCTACGCTTTAAAAGACCACATCCATCTTTTAGGTTAATTTCTGAAATATTTTTAAAACTTAGTTCCAAATGTCTACATGATATCTATTGGGTGGTTAACTCGAATCTATAACTCTAAGTTCTAGTAACTGATTTAGAAGACCTTCAGTCTACTATAGTAAAATCCGAGGCATTTTTTTTGTACATCACATTGGAATAAAGAAAATCACAACCAAAGAAAACCTACGTATGTAATTATTAGAACTGTAACCTAAGAATTGTGTTGTGCACCTTTGCTCTTATGTATAGATTACATTAGTTCTTTGATGAACTAGCACTGTGACAGTGGGTGTCAGCCAGTGTGCACACACATTGCCCATAAAAATTCTGGCGGCATTTTACAATTACGAGTGATTTGGGTTAGGTGCTGTATACTAGGAAGATTCCACTGTCATACGAATAAGAGTCGTTTCGGCATTCACCACCCTGAACTTTACAGGAGAGAGCAGGCAATACATCAGTGTCAGGGTCCGCAGTTGTGCCTTGACTGCTCCAAAAGTGTTGTGACGCCTTTAGTCCTCGGCTCTGTTGTCGGGATACGCTTTGATAGTATTTCCATTAAACATCCAGGGGCCCTGTATTGAGTATTGTATTCATTTGTGAATGATTTGTTGTTTGATATTCACATTTTTGTTCTTTATTAAGTGTTGTCTTCAAATATATGGTGTTTAACATGTTTAAAATCAATTGTTTGTTTGACACATGTTTAGTAATGTTTTTAATGAAATTACATTAAAGATATGAATTTTTAATTCTACACTGAGTTCACTATATCATGTTTTTCTTTGATATGGGTCGTTAATTGTTTATGACCTTCGATTGCCAAGGGATTTATTCTCAATTGTATTATTGCCCAGCCCTAGGAATCTTACGAATTTGCAGGGGGTCCTTGTTATTTACATTGATCCAGGGGCCCTTCAAATGGAACAATTGCAAGAGACGATTCCTGTCTCTGCAATCGAGCAGGCGCGCAATCAGTGGACGTGGGATAGCCTTCATGACATGGGAGCTACCAGGGATTTGGTGTGCCCTTTCAATAGAGAAAAATTTGGGATCCGGTTGGCCAGAAATGTTTGTGAGAACCAGTACTCAAGGAAGAGCTCCATGACAGGGCCCTCCGCTATCTCAGGGAAGCCTAAGAAGCAGATATTATTGCGCCGCAAGTCCCACTCGCCATCCACCGCTCTCACCTTGAGGTCTCAGTCTGTAGGAGTTTCAGTCGTTCCTGCATGGCAACCAGGGAGGGCCATATTGATGTCAGGGAGGACACTGCATAGCCCACTCTCTCGCAAGCTTTGTGTGATCTGCTAGCAGTAGCCCAGTTTCCATCTGGATCGCCCCAAGTTGGGTCTCCATGGCGGTTTTAGAATACTGGATGGTCTGCAGCACCTTGCCAAACATTTCAGTGTGTTCTTCAAGGAGGTGCATTCCAGTTGGTGAAACGGATTCACCAGCGTGGGGTAAGCCGCCAACATAGACACTAGTGATTTTTGAGGGGCGCTTGCTTGGGGGTCTTTGGTCTGACCATACCCCAATGGCTGTCATCCACAGTGACTGGAGACCTAGAGAGAGGGAGATTGAGCACCTGATTACCAATTAGGCCCAGGAGGGATGAGAACCCTCAGGCAGTCAGCGGGAAAGTGGGCTGGTCTGGCAGCCTGTTCAGCAGGTGCGTAGGCAATCCGTAGCGCCTGCAGCATCCAACTCCAGCACCAGGAATTCCCAGAGGTTAGGAAAGCGGATGAGGGAGCACCCCACATCGTACAGCACCCCAGCACTCTAGTAGACAAATGCTCCAGACCATGTACGCAGCACCAACATTACGGTGTTCACCAGGGGGCCTTGTGAGGGACTGGTGTAAACAGTGGGGCACAGTTCAGTGTTCTGCGTGGTCACAGTGAAAATAAGGGTGGATCAAGTGCCCCCGGAGCAGCACCTCTGAGTGCCCTTCTCATGAAACAGGAGGCGCTAGGCATAGGATGGAGGTGAGGGATAATGAAGATCAACTGTAAAACATGCCTTGGTAGTTCCCAGTAAAGCACTGCTGGTCGATGAGGTGAGGGCGCCACTCACCCACCTCCGTGCTTCGCACTCAGGCGCAGCACACATGGCCACCAATGGGGGTCGCAGATGTTCCACTTACTGCAGGCAGCACAGGTCTGAAACCCCTTACAGCAACGCCAGCCCAGTGTCTTGCAGTAGCTGATCAGGGAAACATCCTTTACAACGCAACTTTTACCACGCAGTGCCTTTACGATGCAACCATTACAACGCATGTCATTACAACGCATTGCACTGGGGGGCGCTCTAGGATAGGGAATAGATTTAATTTACTATCCAACACCTTCCCTACTATCCACGGGGACTGGAGTTGGAATAATAAATTAAACTATTCACTATCCAGCACCCCAAAGCGCTATGCGTTGTAATAGCATGCGTTGTAAAAACTGAGTCGTAAAAGCATGCGTGGTAAAAGCATGCATAGTAATGTCATACATCCAGGTGATCCTGTCTCCCTCGGTGCTGTAAAGATGTTCCCCCACCCCGGTATGGGATGAGCGCAGGGCGGGCATGTGGTCCAACACCTGCCCTCTTGGGATGGCATGGCCCTTCGTATTAACCGAGTCCAAGCCCCTAGCTGTTCTCTGCAGCAGGCAACAAGTGCATAGCAGGAGCAGGCTCCAGCGACAGGTCGGCTCACCTTCCATATAGGCCGCAACGGAAATTCAGTGTCTTCTGCGTGGCCATTGCCAGCGCAGTTATATGCTCCATCATGCAATGGCCGCTCAGGGCCTCGTTCTCAGCAGGCCTCCGGTGTCACCTTACTTAGTGTCCTTGGGCAGCGAGGGTCAACAAAACGGTCCTTGTCTAAGGTTCCCGGGCAGTTCCGCTCAGCAGGGGAGGCGGTGTAGTAGCGACTGCACCACTTCCACGTCATAGGCTCCCAATGCCCAATCCAGGCACAAGCCTTGTATTACAGCAAAGCAGGCCTCACCACCTGAATCACCTCCCCAGCCGTCCCCAGATCCTCAGCTTTGCCAGGGAATTATCCGACACTCAACGCCAGGCAGCAGCCTTGTGGAAGGGATCCGCCTTCTTTTAGGGGACTCGTGGGGTGATAAAATACAGGATGACGGGTGATGGGCCAGAGTGGACTCTGACAGAAAGGTGTCTGCACCCTGCGCCATCTTGGCCATGCCCCTCAATAATGATAATTTAGTAGTGATTTTTCATCTTTCGAAGGTTTTACTGCCACACTTACTATCAAATAAGTATTTATAGGCTTTCAGAGCATCTATTTAATGTGTTTAAAAAGATACTAGGATATCAGTATAGTTTCAATGTACTGACCAACATAGTTCCTTAACAAATTAGAAAAAAATGGCTGTATGAAACAAAGACTATAGCCGGGCCCAAAAAGTCAAAAAGTCGTATTCTACACTAATAGCGATCAATAGGTTTTCAACTCTCAACTTTTGTAATTAAAAATCAGGAATACAATTGATGATCATTCTTTTATAAAATATCATGCTGCTGACTACAGTATCTTTCAGTCAAGTTACTTATAATGGAGGTCTGTGTAATCCATACAATGTGAGAGATCATAATTCATCTTAGGTTCGAAAACAAGTTGCAAATTACTCTCTGGAGGCAAGCAAAATGGAACAATAATAGTCACACTGTTAAGTAATAGCCAGATCAGAATCCAACGGCGTCATAACTAGTAGAAAGATTAGATTGGTAACTTAAACAAGGTAGACCCAACTCTTAAGGTCATTTTGAGGAAATTTAGACTGTGTTGTAAGACACAAGAGAATAATGTGCTTCTTCTCTATATAAGAATAATATAACACCTATCAAAGTCTCTGAGTCGCCTCCTCAACCTAAAGCTCCTTCCTGGGACTTCCAATCAGTATCATCTGCATGCATTACTCTATAGGTGAAGAGGAAGCACCAACTGCTGACTAAGATATCTGAAGTAGCAATGGATGAGTGGGCACTCCAGAGTTGATCAGTTACTCTTCTATTTCCCATAGTTAGCATAATTTAGCATCGATCTTCAAATTCAAATCAATCAATCCAGGTGAAGTGGTAGTGCACGTCACTTGTGCCAAGTCTTGACCTAGTGCTTTTCTTGGGGAGACTGCTCCTTTCTCTCATCCACACAAACTCTCTATGCAATTGCTTTAAACGATCTCTGAAAGTCAGACGTTTCCATTAAACTCTTATGAAAGAAGCACAATCATTATCTTGGAGAAATCTCAACATTCAATTGAAAATGCATTTGTCAGAACAACCCAAGAGATTTTTATATTTATTTCTTTGCAATTACTGATGTTGCTAATGAAAAAACAGCACCTAAGAGACAACTCATCTAATGGCCCCTTTGCCCATTCTGTGGGAAACTGAATGAATGAAATGTAAATTGAACCATCAAATTTGCAAAGGCATATAGGAAACAAAGAGCAAGTTAAGAGACAGGCCATATGTGCTTCATATCTATTTCACATTGTGCGTGAAATAAAAAAATGTTTTTTAAGAAATGAAAGACGACATAAGAGATATACATTTAAAAAACAACATTCCATATGTATATGTAACAGTGAAAAAAACAGTTTGCACATAGTTGAAGTACATTAATAATACAGAAAAATAAATCAACAAAGATTTTGACCTCCATGGAATGCTAAGGAGACCTTCCTCAGAGTTGGTCAAAACTGGATGAGTAAGGAATCCAATTAGAGTTGAGACTGTAAGTCAAAAAGGAGTCTGCCTTAGAGGTGTATAGGTATTCAATTAAGAACCCTGAAGCATTTAAAATACTCTTCAGGATATCAAATATACCAGAATAAGACTTCTAAGTCATTATTGAATATGTCTAATTCCCCTTTATGATTATGATGTATGCCTCTATTGGAGTCCTTCGAGGAAAGTTTACATTTCTACTAGGCCCAAAATATTTTGAGTGACAGATGGTGCCCGGTGGAAAGTAGCACAATAAACACAAAAGTTTTAATAATTGTGTGCTAAGTCACTTTTTTAATCGACTGCTTCATAGAAGGACCATTTTCACGCTTGTAGATATTGGACTTGAGTTGCAGATGAGAAACTGGATCATTATGCATGAACATACAGTCCTTGACATAAATGCTTGGTCTTCATGATCCTTATAATACATCAGGTTTCTGCCATCCCATTTTCCTAAGGGCTCTCAAATAACAACCAGAAAAACACATTTTTCACTTTCACAGGTGGCATACCTTTATCTTCAGGCACCAACAACCAACTTATCTATGCTAACTTGTCTTTGAGTTTGCCCAGATCCTGTAGTTCTTCCAGTCAGCTTTTCCACCTGGGCATTCCTAAATCACATACATCTTTGTTTCCCTCTGCACCACAAACCCTTTTGTTATTTCTGTTCACATCAACTCCGTCGCCTCCTTGCATGTTCCCTGACCCTCTATATCATTGTCAGTTTTTTATGCCACCTTATCCTTGAGAAATATTGACAATTAGCTGAACATTGATTCTGATTTTGCATATTCATGAGCAAAGTTTTGCACTAGAGTCTTTCCTGCACCAGGTAACAACATGCACACCAATATGTTACTTACTACCTGATTATTTTGAATAACTATACTAATGTGTGTCACATTAAAAAATTCCTGCTCAATAATGAAATCTTTTCCTTCTTACTCCATCATTTTACTTTAACCAATAGCCAAAACATGATCTTTATCGCCTCCACTTCAGGTAACACTGCCCCTATTCTACAAATAATGGATTTAACAGCAAGATCCAAACAATTATTGAACTAGGTGTAGGAAATGTCCCATATAGCACTCTACCCAGATGTCCATCTTATCTAATATCATAACTTTCCAGAGAAAAAACACTTCAATGCAACACAGCACAATGCCCTGAATCAAGAATTACATTCATCCATTTCTGTGGATTCCTTCTAGGAATTTCTTGCTGAATATGTACTGACATTATTAAGCAGCTTCATGCTTTTTGAATCTAAATATAATGCATACAGTTTCTTTTATAAAACAAATAATTAAATTGTTAATTATTTATGCAGCAATTAGACCAAATTAGTTACTTTCATTCTTGCTAAAACAATGCTTGTTAAAGTTGAAATCACACATAATACATGGTGATTTATTTTTTAAGCAATTCATTTAATATCAACAACAACTGATTACAGTTTACACATTTGAAGCAAAAGATTTATTTTCTACAAATTCAATTTGTTAATTTTTGTGCTCTGACAAACATTTTTAGGATTATAAGGTAAGCACAGCATAAATAATGAATAAGCCACATTAGTTTGCATGCGTTTACAACGTATGCCATTACAACGCAATCGTTACAACGACCGCGTTGTTACATCGCATACCATTACCACGCAAGTTGGAACGACTTGCTGTAGGGGGACGCTGGATTTTCAAATAGCATAATTTACTATTCCAACCCCAGCCTGTGTAACAGTAGGGAAGGTGTTGGATTTTAAATCCAACACCTTCTGCCCCCTACAGCAAGTCGTTGTTCTGACTTTCTTTGTAATGGTATGTGATGTAGCAATGCGGCCGTTGTAATTACCACGTTGTAATGGCAACTTGTAGTTTTACCCCTAGGGGAACATGTCCAAATAGACAGCTTGAAATAACATGTCCCATCTTTCAATTAAAATGCAATTCCCAGTAATTAAGATAGTTCCATAATATGACATCAACCTTCAGGTTTGACTGTTTCCTTACTCAAATTTATTGTCTGTATGTTGAAGAATACAGGCAAAATGTTGACTTACCACAACTCAATGTTAATGTTTTAAAAATGTTTAATTTTTAGCTTGACCGGATTTTCAAATATCGTTCTCTTCATTACTGTCACTAAATAGGACTGTAAAATATTTAAGATAAGTTTGGTGCAAGTTCAGACCTATTCAGGTAGTGGTCAATATGACATGAACTGATTCATATTGTAAACATTAATCTTTCTGTGACAACTTCTGAACTTTGCATGAAATTGTTTACATTCATAGCTTGTGGTTATAGAACGACCTATTCAATGATAATGGAAATTTGCTTCAAAGTTCATGCATGAATATACCTCATTTCTGTCTCTGTCTCACATCAACCCCCAATGTGAATCATGCAGTAGTTTTTAGTAACTACAAATTTAGACTTTACATGGCTTGGTGGTATGGGAATTTAAAGATGGGAATCTTGAGTACTAAAAGCACATCAGTTGAAGCAGTTTCTATATGCTCCAATCTAGCTTCCCTCTCTCCAAACAATTGTGAAAATCCTTGTGCCACAGTTTGATTTAATACATGCATGCACAGAACATATAGAAATCCTGGCCAAGAACATATAGAAATCCTGGCCAAGAAGTGCTAGATACACACACTAGCATCTGGTGCCATTCGGCAAAACTGGGACAAGTCTTCAACACTGTATACAAGATGGCGTTAAAATGCTTTGAGGTTAGCAGAAAACATGGGCTTTTAGGGATTATGTGTTTCCATATGGAGAGAGAACATCTCTTCAAACCACAGCCATTGCTGTAAAGGTCACAAAGTTAATAAACCACTTTAATGTAGGAACACAAGGCAATACTGTATAGTCCAATCCTAGCTGTCTTACTACAGCTAGCTTCCTAAATCCTTGATTCCATTCTCTGATGGTCAAGGATGGAAAATTGTGAGAAAAACACAAAATGTTTTCACCTTTATTGTCTTATAGAAGTGAGTTAAAACAGCCTCCACATCACCCCTTACAGCTGTCTCTGTCCTCCACATTGTAAATATTTTGAAATATGTTCAACACTGTTCACTTTACCCCGCACGTCGCCCTTCAATAGCCATAGGAAGAATAGCTGCTTCACATACCAGGCGTACTGTATGAGTTGCTTTGAGGTGGGATACCCCGAATACACTTGCTTTATGGTATTTCTTTACTTACTTTACTAACTTACTTACTTTACTTTACTTTCTAACTTTATTTTGGCTTTAAGCCATAAAAGCGCATAAGATAAAATATACAAATTTAAAACAATTATAAAACTATTATAAAACTATATAAAATATGTGACATTGTGTTCAATAATGTGGACAATAGAACAACCTATCGCTCCTTGCTATTCGGCAGGCTCCTACAGCATTAAAGTGTATTCAATATATCCTGGAGTACCTTATTTTATTTTTATTTATTTATTGCATTTATATGGCGCAACAGCTACCCTGAGGGTTTCCCGGCGCCCTGGATCTGTATTACTGGTAAGAGAGCAGGAAGCAATTATTGGTTAAACAGCCATGCTTTCACTCCCTTACGGAAGCGTAAATAGCAAGGTTCTAACCGTAGTTGAAGGGGGAGTGAATTCCACAGTGCCGGCGCTATACAAGAAAAAGAGCGCCCTCCTAATCGAGCCCTTTTTACCCTGGGCACAATGAATTTCGCTTGATTAGCTGAGCGTAAATTAGGCGTGGGCAAGTATTTTTTAACCATTTTACATAGAT
Organism: Lissotriton helveticus; assembly: GCF_964261635.1. NCBI lineage: Eukaryota > Metazoa > Chordata > Amphibia > Caudata > Salamandridae > Lissotriton > Lissotriton helveticus. The sequence continues at coordinate 744,667,066 of NC_136073.1, forward strand.
ACCCCGGGGCTACTCCTGAGCTGATCCTGTACATATAGCACAGTGCTTTAAACTTTACTCTGCCGGACACCCTCAGCCAGTGTAAATTTTTAAGATGTTCTGTCATCCTTGTCCGTCCTGGGAGATTAAGGAGCATTCTCGCCGCGGAGTTCTGAACTACTTGCAGTTGGTTCAGGGTGCTGTTCGTAACTCCTAGAAATAGGACGTTACCATAGTCTAATCGTGATGTAATTAAGGCCTGTATAACAGTCCTCTGGGCCCTGTCTGGCAATTGCCACAATATTTTCCTCAGCCATTTAAGGATGAGAAAGCATGTGGAGGCAGTTTTGGCTATGTGTGACTTCATGGACATTTTATCATCGATAATTATCCCTAGGTTGCATCAGGACAGCGCCCATCTCCTCGGGCCAATAAGCTGGGCCCCAGAGATTCTTTTGATTGCCGAAGATTAGTAACTCTGTTTTGTCTCCGTTCAGCTTTAGTTTTTTAGAATGGAGCCAGGTGGCCATTCTGAGTAGTCCGGAACGAAGGGGAGAGATATCAAATTTATCTGTAGATGAAAGGGAGAACACAAGTTGTGTGTCGTCCGCGTAAGAGTAAATGGTGAGACCCATCTCTTCTGCAATTTTGGCTAGAGGAGTGACGTACACGTTAAAAAGAAGGGGGCTCAATATGGAGCCCTGGGGCACTCCATATGGGGATGTGTATACTTCTGACCGATTGCTTTTGGAAAAGACCTGGTATGTTCGGTGCCGGAGAAATTGCTCCAGCCACTTCAGTGCATTCCCCCTGATTCCAATGTCTTCCATACACTCGATGAGGGTTGCATGGCAGATGGTGTCAAATGCGGCACTCAGATCCAGAAGGATGAGTGCCGCCGTGCCTCCCCCATCAAGTTCTTGACGTATGACCTCTGTGACCCCGAGTAGAGTGGACTCCGTGGAATGACCTTTCCTAAAACCTCATTGTGAAAAGTGCAGAAGATTGTTGTTGTTGATAAAGTCTGATAGCAGCCTATTAACATGTTTTTCTAGGATTTTAGACAAGATCGGTAGTAAAGACACGGGGCGAAAATTGGAGAACACTTCAGGGTCACTGTTGGCCTTTTTTAGTAGGGGGACCACCATAGCGTGTTTCCAGTCATTAGGTAATTCCGCTTCTTGTAGGGAGGCGTTTAGTAGTGCTCTAAGTACCTCCAGAATGGAAATGTCCAATTGTTTGAGGACGTGCGCAGGTAAAGGATCTAGGGGTGAGCCTGATTTTATACTGCTCAACGCAGTCTTAAATGCAAGAGCGTCTATTGGTTGCCATGTTCTGATTTCTTGTTTCATAGGGGTCTCTTGATGGTCCTCTGTAGGAGGGGTAGAGGGGCTGCTATCAATACCATCATTGTTAGGTGAGAAGTTGGCGTATATCGTGGCTATTTTTTCATGATTTCCAATACTATTGCATTGGATGGGTGACAAGGTAGGAGGTTCAGGCAAAGCTGCTGCTCCTGCTAGATTCTTTAGGACCTTAAAAAGCGTCCCTGAGTGATTTTGTGTTACTAAGATCATGTTTTAGTGAAATTTCCCCTGGCGATTGTACATGATAGATGATATGCATTAAGTGCTAACTTATACTTTTCTTTGTTGGCGGGATTGTAGTCTCTTCTCCATAGTCTTTCTAGTTTCTTGCATAAGCTTTTTTCTTCTTTTAGCTTATCCGAGAACCAGGGAGCTGGAGGACTACTTGATTTTTGTTTACTTAGGGTCGGGGGAATAACCGTCAGAGCAGCGTCTGATAGCCAACTATTGATTCTATCGTGATCCTCAGTTGTGATTTTATCTACCTCAAAACCTGGGTTGGATCTGGTTAGTTGTTCCTCCAGATCTGTGATGCAAAGTTTCTTCCAATTCCTAAGCCATAGATCTGATTTTTTAAGGTTTCTGTGTGCAGGAGCCCAGATGGTAAATTTGCTAAGAAAGTGGTCCGACCATACAATGGGTAGTGTCGACTCCCATTTAATACGGTCAAAGTTAGCAAATATGGGGTCCAGTAGGTGGCCAGCTTGATGGGAGGGGCCAGAGTTCCACAGGTGAATGTTTAATGCCTCCAAATCTAAAATAAAATTAGCAATCATTGGGCAATTAAGGTCATCTAAATGTAAGTTTAGATTGCCTAGTATGGTAAACATGGATGCCTCCAATACGAGAGGTGCTAAAAGATCAGGAAGGGCAGCCGCCCAATCCCCTGCTGCCCCCGGGGGGCGGTATATCAGGATTCCTTTGAGTGTAATTTGGGGGGTTAGTGTGAGTTTAAAAAGTCCTGCTTCACAGTTACCTAATTTCGCATCTGTCCATTTACATTGAAATATATTTTTGAAAATGACACAGATGCCTCCTCCTCCTTGGTTCACCCGATCTTTTCTCACAATAGAATAGTTAGGAGGGAGGGCTAGGGCTATGTCTGGGCCGGAGCTGTCTGTTAACCAAGTCTCCGTGAGAAATAGCGCATCTGGCTTCTGGTCATTTAGGAGATTAAAAATATCATTTTTATGTTTTGGGAGTGAGCTACAATTGGTGCTCAGGAAAGAGAATTGGGCGTCTTGTTTATTAGGCTGGTTTAAGTGAGAAGGTTTAATATCTCCTGAATCACCAGTGATTTCCATTAGTGCGTGGGAGAAGCAGAACTTGCAATGCTGACAACAGCTCGTGGGGATGTCCGGGTACAGTGTCATACAGTTGTCGTCGTGCCTTGGCCTAAGGGCTCGCAAGGTGTCCCTTGGATATCTTGTGGCTATACAATTTTGGGCAGGGGTGGTGGCCCCTGGTCCCGTCTGGGCGCAGACGGGCGCAGACGGGCCCCCTTTGGCCCGCCTTCAGGGCGCCGCCGGCGCGCTCGCTGCTGCGCGACGAGCACATGACCGTCTAAAGTAGTGCTTCCCCAGGGTAGCTCCCGCCCTCCGTCCTCTGACCCGTCCCTGCCCCGCCTTCACTCCCTCCACGTCAAACGGGACGAACCCGTGGTGGAACGGGGAGCCGGCGAGCAGAGCCACGGGCGTCAGTGAGGCGGCTATGAGGTAACTCGTGTTTTCCGGAAAGTTTTAAAATTATCACAGTTACACAAAATTCTAAAATTTCTTCGCTTTAAAATTTCTGCAGGTTCAGTGCAAATAACAGTGTGCAAACAATGCTAGCGGCAATATCCTAGTCATACAACCGCCCGTCTTACTGTGCTACTGATCCAGCGAGTCCCTTGAGAAGCTCTGCACTAACCTTATACACCCCTAACTGGATATTCTTTAACATGGTTGTATTTCCAGCAATCTTACAGCTAGGTGAACATAACATTCTGCACAGAAGGATAAGTTAAACATCTACTAAAGTATAAAAAAATAAATATGAATTACCTGAAGGTTCTTCTGTTATAAAATGAGTAATAGTCATCCTGTACTCCAGTGATTGTTCTCATCCTTAAATTATTATTCATCACTGTACAAATTTACATAAGAGGTGCTCAGCTTATACCTTGTTCTCCACACACTCATCAGAAAGCGAGAAAAAGCAAAGGTTGACAGTTTGCATGTATCATATCTTAGAATCCCGAGTGCTTACTTTTTGTTACCTAACGCCGAAGTTCCTACACCGCAGGATTAATCAACACCTTCTTTGGGACACATAGGTTGGGTAAAAGAAAATAATGTGCTCAAGGGTTTCTTTATGTTCCCAGAAATAGAGAAAAGCACCCTGCCAAAATGGATACTCAATGGTCCTCCAAGGGATCCAGTTTTGTTAAAGAAGGAGCAACATTACCAGGTATCAGAGCCAGAGATTCAACTCATATTTTTTTATTGATTTTTATGCACATATTTATAAAAACACATTCAGGGATTAAATATTCAAGAGTTTATAAAAACAATCAATGTGATATTTCATATCAAGTCAGAAGGGAAGCATCATCATACAGTTCAGTGTTCCAAGTACTCCGGGGCACTTTAGGGGGGGTTCAACAGACACTCACACCTTCAAGGGGTCATTCAGAATCATACACATTCAGACCGTTCAACCAGGTGAATTTCACAAAGCCTGCAACAAATAGGTGGACTTATGGTTGCATGGACAGGGGTTTAATCGTGGGAGGGCAAATTAGATGGTATAATGTTGCCGTCCTTGGTGGTGGCGCCGACGCACGTTTCGGTGTAAGGCACCTTCGTCAGGGCAGACGGATGTAGCCGGGGAGGGGAACACACAAGCTGAAATTTAAACATACTTTCTTGTATTAGGTTGTTCAAAAGGTTTCGTACATTTTTATCTACATATTTATCAACATGATTGTTCTACATACAATTTATAAATTGTGTGTAGAACAATCATGTTCAAGCTTGTGTGTTCCCCTCCCCGGCTACATCCGTCTGCCCTGACGAAGGTGCCTTACACCGAAACGCGCGTCGGCGCTACCACCAAGGACGGCAACATTATACCATCTAATTTGCCCTCCCATGATAGCACCCCTGTCCATGCAACCATAAGTCCACCTATTTGTTGCAGGCTTTGTGAAATTCACCTGGTTGAACGGTCTGAATGTGTATGAATCTGAATGACCCCTTGAAGGTGTGAGTGTCTGTTGAACCCCCCTAAAGTGCCCCGGAGTACTTGGAACACTGAACTGTATGATGATGTTTCCCTCCTGACTTGATATGAAATATCACATTGATTGTTTTTTATAAACTCTTGAATATTTAATCCCTGAATGTGTTTTTATAAATATGTGCATAAAAATCAATAAAAAAATATGAGTTGAATCTCTGGCTCTGATGCAAGGTAATGTTGCTCCTTCTTTAACAAAACTGGATCCCTTGGAGGACCATTGAGTATCCATTTTGGCAGGGTTCTTTTCTCTATTTCTGTTTTGATCCCCTCCCTTCCTGCCTACATCCTGTATTGCCTTGGTGAACCCCCTTCTATTGTATATTTTCTTTATGTTCCCCAGGGGTGGGGAATTGCGCCTCGTTGAGCCACAGTGAACAAGTTAAGGCCGTGAGAGGTAAGGTTCCATTCCTGAACTGCAAGTAGAGGCGCCTGGCTAGAGGGGGTTCTTTTTATCCAATAAATCCTCTTGCTTAAATGAATAGTTAACTGTGAGAAAAACACTTGTTAGGGATCCATGGCTCAGCTGACTGTATATACAGGTATCTACCTCTATATTGCCAGTATACAATTATTAATAATTGATTTGGAAATGGCCTTAGCCTGGACCGGGATGTTCCATAGGTCATCTTGTCCAATGTCTGTGATTATACCCTTTACATGCTTTAGCCAAGATATTCTGCTGGAACTTACTTGGGACAGCCTCTAACCACTGTTGATAATGGGATACCACTGGGTTGCCCAAATCCTCCTCCAGTAAAGAATGGGGCGCAATGCCAATTTGTCAGAGATGTTTCTATCCCCTAAGGCCAGCCTGAGGGGAAGCAAAGGAGTACTTACAGGTAGACTGACCAGCTGTTGCATAAAGCAATTTTCCACCTTTCCCAATGATGTAGCACCCAGATGCCCCCACAACTCGGCACTATAGGCAGCTGTCCCCAAGGCTTTGAGGTTGTAACTTTGGGTAGTATGGGGCAAAACTGTGAATTGCGCGTCATCTTTAAAATTCTTTTTTTACCTACCTGTGAGAAGTTGGCCTGATGTATGATGTCCACAGTTCTGTGGGCACCTTGTATCAGTCCAAACAATCCCTTATGGTGGTGGTTGTAAGTCAACCTTATAGACAAGCTATCCTAGGGGTAGCATGGACTAAGCAGCCTTCAGGCTAAACTCAAGAGGGCATGTGAAGCCAGCTGTTTTACCATATGCAATCCTGTAATATCAAATGAAAGGACACCACACAAGCTATATATTATAAAAATATATGTATTTATTACTAGAATAATCCCCTGTACTCTTTATGAGTATAGAAGCACAAGCGTTTAAACAAAAGCACAGTTTAACATATGAAAGTTGCACGTTTATGGATGAGGCCGGTGGCCACTCAAACCATATATCAAAAAAGTGGTATAAGTATCACTTTACGAACAGTGGTAAGGCCTAGGGCCTTGGGAATTGCTGGGACTACACTGGACTAACAGCAGTTAGGCGGGTGTAGACCGTGGGATTTAGGTGCAGCGCTAAAAGCACACGCATGCACCAATGCCAAGTCAATGGTGCGTAAAAGTTATCGAGTTACAGGTTTAGGAGTCTTCCGACTGGAATAGAATTACCAAACTTTAAATTAGGACACTAGAGGTGTAAACCACTACAGGAGCACCGGCGTTCATGAGTTACCTCACCCACAGGAAATGGGTGCATAGGTGCCAAAGTGTGTCTGGTTTCGTCGTGTAGATCTATGGAGCCTGGAGATGAAGATGCTGCAGGCGGCCAGGAGAGAAGAGTCCGGTTGGATCCAAGGGTGGATCGAAGATGTAGGGTACCTGAAAGCAGAGGGGATAGAGTCTGGGTCACTAGCCAGTGACCAGGAAGGAACCAGGAAGGAACCAGGCGATGTCGGGCGCAATCAGGTGGTTGTCGTGAAGCTTGTCTCCGCTGCCAAGTAGACTCTGGGGCATCGAGGATGTCCAGGAGTGGATCACAAGCTGTCCCACAAAGGCTCTCGCTGTCGGCAGTGTCGGCTTCCAAATCAGAGTTAACAAGCCTTGGCAAGGGCAACCCACGCAGGAGTGGAAGATCACTTCTTACTCGGACCAGCAAGGTCAGAGCAGGTGCTCCTTTTCAGGGGAGCGAGGGCCAGTCTGGAGCAACCAGACTAGCAGTGTAAATTCTTTGATTCCTTGGTACTGGGGCCACTAGCCAACGGGCAAGCGACCAGACCAACGCGTCAAGCAGGAAATAGCAAAAGGGCCCCACACAGCACTCAGTGAGTGTGGAGGGGAGATCTTCGGTGCAAAAGCTGCTCGGGCTTCTCAAACCCCAATAAACAGCTTCGAGGAAGCCTCGGGAGCTGCACGGTCAGCACTTTGTAGTTTTTCCAAGATGGCCGGCCCCACGCTTCAGGTCGCCTCCACGGGTCTCAGATTAGCTGGGACTGTGGATCGGGCTGTTGGAAGGCAGGATAGCTGGGTCTCGTTGCTCTCTGTTGCTCGAGTTCTGTCAGGAACTGCAACTAAGCAAACAGTGAGGTGCTGGATGGTGCCTGTTTGCACAGGGTGGTCATTCCTTGACCACAAGGGAGATTCTTCAGTATTCTACGTCGAGTAGGATGTCGAACGTTTCAGAGTTTCATTTCATAGGTTTCAGTCAGGATAATCTGATGTGCATTGGGACAGCTCCTACCTTTATTCCAAATCAATGGGCTGGATTACCTGCTAGGTCCCTCCTATGGGTGGGACCCAGGAAGGGGGTGGTTACACCCGTTTCCCTTTGTCCAGTTTCACGCCAGAGCTGGGGCTGGAGTGCCCCAGAACCAGTTTGACTGGATTGTGCATGGGACACCTTGTGTGCCCCAGGCAGTGTCTAGTTTCTTTCAACCCTCCCTGCTCCAATCCACTATCTCCTGTCTAGGGTGGTGTAGCACCTCCCTGTGACAGGAAACCCTTTGTCCAGGCATCCCTCCGAACAAGTTTCGGTCAGCAGCAGGAGGTCAGACTTGTGTCGGGGCAGCAGCATCCATTTTGTGATGCTGAGGCTCTGGTTAGGATTAACCGCGTTTTAAGTAAAGTAACATGTCTTCTCCCTCTAGAAGGGTGAAATGCTACCCCGTCACCAGAACTGGCGAGGGGGTAGTATTCCAAAGTGTATGACACCTTACACGACATGTTTTGATAAAGCCAAACCAAAGTTAGCAATAACCGCGAGGATTATAATGCATTTAAGAGTATATGGTATGGCAATATCCTGGAACAGCAGTAAGGAAACGGTTCCGAACACTGCAGACAGGCTCAGCTCATGCTAGAGCACCATCTCACATAAAACCAAGCACTCTGCCTCCAGGATTGTTAAGGCCTGCCATAGGAGTGACTGATAGGAATATATGTGTCCAGATATAGGTTTAGATACAGGTATACTATATCTAAGCAAGGGGTGATTACACCACCTTGCCCCAGCTGAGGGATAAGTCAGTTGTGTTGATTTAAATGGCCTGCCAGGGGTGGCAAAAGATATGCTGCAGCCCCTGGTAGGCCTTGGATGCACCTATGCCCTGGGCACCTATAGTGCATGGTACAGGGGCTGATAAGGTGTCCAGTACCAAATTGGTGTTGTACCTATAGTACATGGATATGAATTTAGATAGAGAACAGCAGGCTGTGGGTCTGATTAGCAGGCCCACAGCCACATTAAGTCGAAAACCAGTGAAGCAAAAATCAAAAATTGGGGTGACCAAAGGATAGCAGACCCTACTCTCCTACACAACCCCCCCCCAAACGCTGGGACATTAAACTTAACCTTGACCAGATAAGTCTTTATGTTCTAAGTGGAAGTACCTGGAGAGACCATCTGCATTGCCATGGTCAGTCCCTGGTCTGTGCTCCACTGTAAAGTCCATCCCCTGTAGGGAAATGGACCACGTGAGTAGTTTGGGATTTTCATCCTTCATATGATTAAGCCACAAGAGGGGCTTATGGTCTGTCTGAATTAGGAAGTGAGTGCCAAACAAGTATGGTCTCAACTTCTTCAGGGCCCAAACCACAGCAAAGGCCTCTCTCTCAATGGCTGACCAACGTTTCTCTCTAGGGGTCAGCCTTCTGCTAATAAAAGCAATGGGCTGGTCTTGACCATCTACATTAAGTTGTGAAAGCACAGCTCCCAACCCCAACTCAGAAGCATCTGTTTGGACAATGAACTCTTTGGAGTAGTCAGGACTCTTCAGGATAGGTGCAGAGCACATGGCCTCCTTCAGGTCATCAAATGCCCTTTGACAGCTAACTGTCCACTGAACCTTTTTGGGCATCTTCTTGGATGTCAGATCATTTAATGGAGTCACAATGGATCCATAATTCTTTACAAATTTCCTGTAATACCCAGTCAGGCCCAAGAATGCTCTGACTTGTGTCTGGGTAGTTGGAGGAGCCCAGTCCTGTATGGCCTGGATTTTGCTCTCCAATGGTTGAACCTTACCCCCACCTACTAGGTGGCCCAGGTACACAACCTTGCTCTGCCCTATCTGGCACTTGGTAGCCTTGATAGTCAGGCCTGCCTTTTGCAGGGCCTCCAGAACCTTCTTCAGGTGGATCAGGTGATCCTCCCAGGTGGAGCTGAAGACAGCAATATCATCTAGATATGCAGCACAAAAGTCATCCAACCCAGCAAGGACTTGATTCACCAACCTTTGGAAGGTGGCAGGTGCATTCTTCAAACCAAAGGGCATCACCACAAACTGATAATGTCCACTGGGGGTAGAGAATGCTGTTTTGGCTTTAGACTCTTCAGCTAACCGGATTTGCCAATAGCCAGCTGTCAGATCAAATGTGCTCAGAAATTTGGCAGAAGCCAATTTATCTATGAGCTCATCTGCCCTTGGAATGGGATGAGCATCTGTCCTAGTGACAGCATTGAGACCTCTATAGTCCACGCAAAATCTCATTTCTCTCTTTCCATCTTTGGTATGAGGTTTTGGCACAAGGACTACTGGGCTGGCCCAGGGACTCTCTGATGGCTCAATCACTTCAAGTTCAAGCATTTTCTGCACCTCAGCCTTTATACAATCCCTGACATGGTCAGGTTGCCTGTAGATTTTATTCTTCACAGGCAGACTGTCACCAGTGTCCACCTCATGGGTGCACCAGTTAGTTCGACTGGGTGTAAGAAAAAACATATGTCTATGAGCCTGCAACACTTGTCTGCAGTCCCATTGCTGCTGGTCAGTGAGGCTGCCTGCCAAGGCTACACCTTCCACTGAACCATCATCAGGGTTTTGGGATAACAAGTCTGGGAGAGGGTCGCTCTCTTCCTCCTGTTCCCCATCTGTAGCCATGAGTAAACCCATGGCTGCCCTGTCCACATATGGTTTCAATCTGTTTACATGGAGCACCCTGTGGGGGCTCCTAGGGGTGCCAAGGTCCACCAAGTAGGTGACCTCTCCCTTTTTCTCAAGTATGATGTGGGGTCCAGACCATTTGTCTTGGAGAGCTGCTGGGGCCACTGGCTCCAACACCCACACCTTCTGCCCTGGCTGGTACTCAATCAGAACAGCCTTTTGGTCATGCCAAGCTTTCTTTAATTCTTGGCTGGCCTCCAGGTTTTTGGATGCTCTCTCCATGTACTCGGCCATCCTGGAGCGGAGACCAAGTACATAGTCCACAATATCAAGCTTAGGCTTTTTGAGAGGTAACTCCCATCCTTCCTTCACAAGACACAATGGACCCCTCACAGGGTGGCCAAACAAAAGTTCAAAAGGGCTGTAGCCAACCCCCTTCTGTGGGACCTCTCTGTAAGCAAAGAGCAAGCAGGGTAAAAGGATGTCCCATCTTCGCCTAAGCTTTTCAGGTAACCCTTTTATCATTCCCTTTAGGGTCTTGTTGAACCTTTCAACAAGCCCATTGCACTGTGGATGGTAGGGTGTGGTAAACTTATAGTTCACTCCACACTCTTTCCACATTGCCTTTAAGTATCCAGACATAAAGTTGGTACCTCTGCCTGAAAGGAATTGCCTCTGGGTACCTGGTGGCATGATCCACTACCACCAGGATAAATCTGTGCCCAGATGCTGTTGGGGGATCCATTGGACCAACAATATCTATCCCAACTCTCTCAAAGGGCCCCCCCCACCACAGGTAGAGGTTTACGGGGGGCCTTTGTGGTACCACCTGATTTGCCACTGGCTTGGCAGGTGTCACAGGAGCGACAAAACTCCTTGGTATCTTCTGACATGTGAGGCCAGTGAAAGTGAGGGACAAGCCTGTCCCAAGTCTTGTTCTGGCCTAAGTGTCCTGCAAGGGGAATATCATGGGCCAAGGTGAGAAGGAAGCCCCTAAATTGCACAGGTATAACCAACCTCCTGGTAGCACCAGGCTTGGGGTCTCTAGCCTCTGAATAAAGGAGCCCATCATCCCAATACACTCCATGGGTACCTTGAGCATTCCCAGCAGCCTCAGCAGCAGCTTGCTGTCTGAGGGGTTCAAGAGAAGGGCAAGTTAATTGAGCCTTCCCCAGATCTGCCCTTGAGGGTCCCCCTGTCCCCAGAAACTCAACCTGATCAGGTTCAAGTTCTTCCAGGACAGTCTCCTCTTGGATCACAGAATCATCCTCCTGTGAGGTCTGATCCTCAACCTGGGGCAAGTGGGAAGGCACTGCCTTACCCCTCTTGCTCTTCCTCTTGGGTTGTGGATGGTCTATTGTTTCAAGATCCACCACAAGTTCAGGTAGGCACTTCTTGGCCTGGGACCTGGTTACAGCAATGACATGTGCTGAAATCCCTAGCATTTCTGCATGAGTCCTGTACTCTACTTCTGACCATAAGGATTCCTCTAGATCATTGCCCAAAAGAAAGTCTACTGGGAGGTCTGCACTTACACAACTTTCTTGTGGGCAGTTACCCCTCCCCAGGAGAATTTAACAACAGCCATACTATGTGTAGTAGTGGCATTGCTAGCATTGGTCACTAGGTAGTTCTCACCTAGTATGATTTGTCCAGGGTCCACAAAGTTAGGTGTCACCATAGTGACACTTATTTACAACAAGGGGTGGTGAGGGACAGAGTCTCTGAATTAAGCAGAATACTCTCACCCAGTCAAGAGATCAGGGCTAGATCCAACACCGTTTTTTAGCTCATTGCACCATCCCAGTTTCAGAACCTGGCTGTATGCAAATTAGTCTGTTCCTGTCCCAGTGCATGATGGGAACAGGGCAAACCAAACTACACAAGCCAATTCTTACACTGGGAAGGAAACAAGCTTCCGGGGACCGGTTTCTGGCATTACAGCCGTCTTCGGCCCGGCTTGCTTGAATCCTGATGGTGCAATGAGCAAGGGACTCATGTCTGAGTATACCCTTCCACGCTTAGGGTGGACAAAATTATTTACAACAAGGGGTGGTGAGGGACAGAGTCTCTGAATTAAGCAGAATACTCTCACCCAGTCAAGAGATCAGGGCTAGATCCAACACCGTTTTTTAGCTCATTGCACCATCCCAGTTTCAGAACCTGGCTGTATGCAAATTAGTCTGATCCTGTCCCAGTGCATGATGGGAACAGGGCAAACCAAACTACACAAGCCAATTCTTACACTGGGAAGGAAACAAGCTTCCGGGGACCGGTTTCCGGCATTACAGCCGTCTTCGGCCCGGCTTGCTTGAATCCTGATGGTGCAATGAGCAAGGGACTCATGTCTGAGTATACCCTTCCACGCTTAGGGTGGACAAAATTATTTACAACAAGGGGTGGTGAGGGACAGAGTCTCTGAATTAAGCAGAATACTCTCACCCAGTCAAGAGATCAGGGCTAGATCCAACACCGTTTTTTAGCTCATTGCACCATCCCAGTTTCAGAACCTGGCTGTATGCAAATTAGTCTGTTCCTGTCCCAGTGCATGATGGGAACAGGGCAAACCAAACTACACAAGCCAATTCTTACACTGGGAAGGAAACAAGCTTCCGGGGACCGGTTTCTGGCATTACAGCCGTCTTCGGCCCGGCTTGCTTGAATCCTGATGGTGCAATGAGCAAGGGACTCATGTCTGAGTATACCCTTCCATGCTTAGGGTGGACAAAATTATTTACAACAAGGGGTGGTGAGGGACAGAGTCTCTGAATTAAGCAGAATACTCTCACCCAGTCAAGAGATCAGGGCTAGATCCAACACCGTTTTTTAGCTCATTGCACCATCCCAGTTTCAGAACCTGGCTGTATGCAAATTAGTCTGTTCCTGTCCCAGTGCATGATGGGAACAGGGCAAACCAAACTACACAAGCCAATTCTTACACTGGGAAGGAAACAAGCTTCCGGGGACCGGTTTCTGGCATTACAGCCGTCTTCGGCCCGGCTTGCTTGAATCCTGATGGTGCAATGAGCAAGGGACTCATGTCTGAGTATACCCTTCCACGCTTAGGGTGGACAAAATTATTTACAACAAGGGGTGGTGAGGGACAGAGTCTCTGAATTAAGCAGAATACTCTCACCCAGTCAAGAGATCAGGGCTAGATCCAACACCGTTTTTTAGCTCATTGCACCATCCCAGTTTCAGAACCTGGCTGTATGCAAATTAGTCTGTTCCTGTCCCAGTGCATGATGGGAACAGGGCAAACCAAACTACACAAGCCAATTCTTACACTGGGAAGGAAACAAGCTTCCGGGGACCGGTTTCTGGCATTACAGCCGTCTTCGGCCCGGCTTGCTTGAATCCTGATGGTGCAATGAGCAAGGGACTCATGTCTGAGTATACCCTTCCACGCTTAGGGTGGACAAAATTATTTACAACAAGGGGTGGTGAGGGACAGAGTCTCTGAATTAAGCAGAATACTCTCACCCAGCCAAGAGATCAGGGCTAGATCCAACACTGTTTTTTAGCTCATTGCACCATCCCAGTTTCAGAACCTGGCTGTATGCAAATTAGTCTGTTCCTGTCCCAGTGCATGATGGGAACAGGGCAAACCAAACTACACAAGCCAATTCTTACACTGGGAAGGAAACAAGCTTCCGGGGACCGGTTTCTGGCATTACAGCCGTCTTCGGCCCGGCTTGTTTGAATCCTGATGGTGCAATGAGCAAGGGACTCATGTCTGAGTATACCCTTCCACGCTTAGGGTGGACAAAATTATTTACAACAAGGGGTGGTGAGGGACAGAGTCTCTGAATTAAGCAGAATACTCTCACCCAGTCAAGAGATCAGGGCTAGATCCAACACCGTTTTTTAGCTCATTGCACCATCCCAGTTTCAGAACCTGGCTGTATGCAAATTAGTCTGTTCCTGTCCCAGTGCATGATGGGAACAGGGCAAACCAAACTACACAAGCCAATTCTTACACTGGGAAGGAAACAAGCTTCCGGGGACCGGTTTCTGGCATTACAGCCGTCTTCGGCCCGGCTTGCTTGAATCCTGATGGTGCAATGAGCAAGGGACTCATGTCTGAGTATACCCTTCCACGCTTAGGGTGGACAAAATTATTTACAACAAGGGGTGGTGAGGGACAGAGTCTCTGAATTAAGTAGAATACTCTCACCCAGTCAAGAGATCAGGGCTAGATCCAACACCGTTTTTTAGCTCATTGCACCATCCCAGTTTCAGAACCTGGCTGTATGCAAATTAGTCTGTTCCTGTCCCAGTGCATGATGGGAACAGGGCAAACCAAACTACACAAGCCAATTCTTACACTGGGAAGGAAACAAGCTTCCGGGGACCGGTTTCTGGCATTACAGCCGTCTTCGGCCCGGCTTGCTTGAATCCTGATGGTGCAATGAGCAAGGGACTCATGTCTGAGTATACCCTTCCACGCTTAGGGTGGACAAAATTATTTACAACAAGGGGTGGTGAGGGACAGAGTCTCTGAATTAAGCAGAATACTCTCACCCAGTCAAGAGATCAGGGCTAGATCCAACTCCGTTTTTTAGCTCATTGCACCATCCCAGTTTCAGAACCTGGCTGTATGCAAATTAGTCTGTTCCTGTCCCAGTGCATGATGGGAACAGGGAAAACCAAACTACACAAGCCAATTCTTACACTGGGAAGGAAACAAGCTTCCGGGGACCGGTTTCTGGCATTACAGCCGTCTTCGACCCGGCTTGCTTGAATCCTGATGGTGCAATGAGCAAGGGACTCATGTCTGAGTATACCCTTCCACGCTTAGGGTGGACAAAATTATTTACAACAAGGGGTGGTGAGGGACAGAGTCTCTGAATTAAGCAGAATACTCTCACCCAGTCAAGAGATCAGGGCTAGATCCAACACTGTTTTTTAGCTCATTGCACCATCCCAGTTTCAGAACCTGGCTGTATGCAAATTAGTCTGTTCCTGTCCCAGTGCATGATGGGAACAGGGCAAACCAAACTACACAAGCCAATTTTTACACTGGGAAGGAAACAAGCTTCCGGGGACCGGTTTCTGGCATTACAGCCGTCTTCGGCCCGGCTTGCTTGAATCCTGATGGTGCAATGAGCAAGGGACTCATGTCTGAGTATACCCTTCCACGCTTAGGGTGGACAAAATTATTTACAACAAGGGGTGGTGAGGGACAGAGTCTCTGAATTAAGCAGAATACTCTCACCCAGTCAAGAGATCAGGGCTAGATCCAACACCGTTTTTTAGCTCATTGCACCATCCCAGTTTCAGAACCTGGCTGTATGCAAATTAGTCTGTTCCTGTCTCAGTGTATGATGGGAACAGGGCAAACCAAACTACACAAGCCAATTCTTACACTGGGAAGGAAACAAGCTTCCGGGGACCGGATTCTGGCATTACAGCCGTCTTCGGCCCGGCTTGCTTGAATCCTGATGGTGCAATGAGCAAGGGACTGATGTCTGAGTATACCCTTCCACGCTTAGGGTGGACAAAATTATTTACAACAAGGGGTGGTGAGGGACAGAGTCTCTGAATTAAGCAGAATACTCTCACCCAGCCAAGAGATCAGGGCTAGATCCAACACCGTTTTTAAGCTCATTGCACCATCCCAGTTTCAGAACCTGGCTGTATGCAAATTAGTCTGTTCCTGTCCCAGTGCATGATGGGAACAGGGCAAACCAAACTACACAAGCCAATTCTTACACTGGGAAGGAAACAAGCTTCCGGGGACCGGTTTCTGGCATTACAGCCGTCTTCGGCCCGGCTTGCTTGAATCCTGATGGTGCAATGAGCAAGGGACTCATGTCTGAGTATACCCTTCCACGCTTAGGGTGGACAAAATTATTTACAACAAGGGGTGGTGAGGGACAGAGTCTCTGAATTAAGCAGAATACTCTCACCCAGTCAAGAGATCAGGGCTAGATCCAACACCGTTTTTTAGCTCATTGCACCATCCCAGTTTCAGAACCTGGCTGTATGCAAATTAGTCTGTTCCTGTTCCAGTGCATGATGGGAACAGGGCAAACCAAACTACAATAGCCAATTCTTACACTGGGAAGGAAACAAGCTTCCGGGGACCGGTTTCTGGCATTACAGCCGTCTTCGGCCCGGCTTGCTTGAATCCTGATGGTGCAATGAGCAAGGGACTCATGTCTGAGTATACCCTTCCACGCTTAGGGTGGACAAAATTATTTACAACAAGGGGTGGTGAGGGACAGAGTCTCTGAATTAAGCAGAATACTCTCACCCAGGGGATCTCTTGACTGGGTGAGAGTACTCTGTTTAATTCAGAGACTCTGTCCATCACCACCCCTTGTTGTAAATAATTTTGTCCACCCTAAGCGTGGAAGGGTATACTCAGATGTGAGTCCCTTGCTCATTGCACCATCAGGATTCAAGCAAGCCGGGCCGAAGACGGCTGAAAGGCCAGAAACCAGTCCCCGGAAGCTTGTTTCCTTCCCAGTGTAAGAATTGGCTTTTGTAGTCTGGTCTGCCCTGTTCCCATGATGCACTGGGCCAGGGACAGACTAATTTGCATACAGCCAGGTTCTGAAACTGGGATGGTGCAATGAGCTAAAAAACGGTGTTGGATCTAGCCCTGATCTCTTGACTGGGTGAGAGTACTCTGTTTAATTCAGAGACTCTGTCCATCACCACCCCTTGTTGTAAATAATTTTGTCCACCCTAAGCGTGGAAGGGTATACTCAGATCTGAGTCCCTTGCTCATTGCACCATCAGGATTCAAGCAAGCCGGGCCGAAGACGGCTGAAATGCCAGAAACCGGTCCCCGGAAGCTTGTTTCCTTCCCAGTGTAAGAATTGGCTTTTGTAGTCTGGTCTGCCCTGTTCCCATGATGCACTGGGCCAGGGACAGACTAATTTGCATACAGCCAGGTTCTGAAACTAGGATGGTGCAATGAGCTAAAAAACGGTGTTGGATCTAGCCCTGATCTCTTGACTGGGTGAGAGTACTCTGTTTAATTCAGAGACTCTGTCCATCACCACCCCTTGTTGTAAATAATTTTGTCCACCCTAAGCGTGGAAGGGTATACTCAGATGTGAGTCCCTTGCTCATTGCACCATCAGGATTCAAGCAAGCCGGGCCGAAGACGGCTGAAATGCCAGAAACCGGTCCCCGGAAGCTTGTTTCCTTCCCAGTGTAAGAATTGGCTTTTGTAGTCTGGTCTGCCCTGTTCCCATGATGCACTGTGCCAGGGACAGACTAATTTGCATACAGCCAGGTTCTGAAACTGGGATGGTGCAATGAGCTAAAAAACGGTGTTGGATCTAGCCCTGATCTCTTGACTGGGTGAGAGTACTCTGTTTAATTCAGAGACTCTGTCCATCACCACCCCTTGTTGTAAATAATTTTGTCCACCCTAAGCGTGGAAGGGTATACTCAGATGTGAGTCCCTTGCTCATTGCACCATCAGGATTCAAGCAAGCCGGGCCGAAGACGGCTGAAATGCCAGAAACCGGTCCCCGGAAGCTTGTTTCCTTCCCAGTGTAAGAATTGGCTTTTGTAGTCTGGTCTGCCCTGTTCCCATGATGCACTGGGCCAGGGACAGACTAATTTGCATACAGCCAGGTTCTGATACTGGGATGGTGCAATGAGCTAAAAAACGGTGTTGGATCTAGCCCTGATCTCTTGACTGGGTGAGAGTACTCTGTTTAATTCAGAGACTCTGTCCATCACCACCCCTTGTTGTAAATATTTTTGTCCACCCTAAGCGTGGAAGGGTATACTCAGATGTGAGTCCCTTGCTCATTGCACCATCAGGATTCAAGCAAGCCGGGCCGAAGACGGCTGAAATGCCAGAAACCGGTCCCCGGAAGCTTGTTTCATTCCCAGTGTAAGAATTGGCTTTTGTAGTCTGGTCTGCCCTGTTCCCATGATGCACTGGGCCAGGGACAGACTAATTTGCATACAGCCAGGTTCTGAAACTGGGATGGTGCAATGTGCTAAAAAACGTTGTTGGATCTAGCCCTGATCTCTTGACTGGGTGAGAGTACTCTGTTTAATTCAGAGACTCTGTCCATCACCACCCCTTGTTGTGAATAATTTTGTCCACCCTAAGCGTGGAAGGGTATACTCAGATGTGAGTCCCTTGCTCATTGCACCATCAGGATTCAAGCAAGCCGGGCCGAAGACGGCTGAAATGCCAGAAACCGGTCCCCGGAAGCTTGTTTCCTTCCCAGTGTAAGAATTGGCTTTTGTAGTCTGGTCTGCCCTGTTCCCATGATGCACTGGGCCAGGGACAGACTAATTTGCATACAGCCAGGTTCTGAAACTGGGATGGTGCAATGAGCTAAAAAACGGTGTTGGATCTAGCCCTGATCTCTTGACTGGGTGAGAGTACTCTGTTTAATTCAGAGACTCTGTCCATCACCACCCCTTGTTGTAAATAATTTTGTCCACCCTAAGCGTGGAAGGGTATACTCAGATGTGAGTCCCTTGCTCATTGCACCATCAGGATTCAAGCAAGCCGGGCCGAAGACGGCTGAAATGCCAGAAACCGGTCCCCGGAAGCTTGTTTCCTTCCCAGTGTAAGAATTGGCTTTTGTAGTCTGGTCTGCCCTGTTCCCATGATGCACTGGGCCAGGGACAGACTAATTTGCATACAGCCAGGTTCTGAAACTGGGATGGTGCAATGAGCTAAAAAACGGTGTTGGATCTAGCCCTGATCTCTTGACTGGGTGAGAGTACTCTGTTTAATTCAGAGACTCTGTCCATCACCACCCCTTGTTGTAAATAATTTTGTCCACCCTAAGCGTGGAAGGGTATACTCAGATGTGAGTCCCTTGCTCATTGCACCATCAGGATTCAAGCAAGCCGGGCCGAAGACGGCTGAAATGCCAGAAACCGGTCCCCGGAAGCTTGTTTCCTTCCCAGTGTTAGAATTGGCTTTTGTAGTCTGGTCTGCCCTGTTCCCATGATGCACTGGGCCAGGGACAGACTAATTTGCATACAGCCAGGTTCTGAAACTGGGATGGTGCAATGAGCTAAAAACGGTGTTGGATCTAGCCCTGATCTCTTTGCTGGGTGAGAGTACTCTGTTTAATTCAGAGACTCTGTCCATCACCACCCCTTGTTGTAAATAATTTTGTCCACCCTAAGCGTGGAAGGGTATACTCAGATGTGAGTCCCTTGCTCATTGCACCATCAGGATTCAAGCAAGCCGGGCCGAAGACGGCTGAAATGCCAGAAACCGGTCCCCGGAAGCTTGTTTCCTTCCCAGTGTAAGAATTGGCTTTTGTAGTCTGGTCTGCCCTGTTCCCATGATGTACTGGGCCAGGGACAGACTAATTTGCATACAGCCAGGTTCTGAAACTGGGATGGTGCAATGAGCTATTAAACGGTGTTGGATCTAGCCCTGATCTCTTGACTGGGTGAGAGTACTCTGTTTAATTCAGAGACTCTGTCCATCACCACCCCTTGTTGTAAATAACCATAGTGACACTGGCACATGTGTCCCTGTAGGCCTGAGCCAGTTTCTCATTGATTAAAGGCGTCTGCCTATATTTGCCCAAAGCATTGGGACTCATAGGAGTGGTCACTGACATGTCCACATCATATAGCAGAACTGCCTGAGTAGGGATTCTGACTAAGCCAGACTCCATCCCAGTACCCAGGGTTAACCCCACTATACCCTTTGGTTGTGTACCACCACTGCTAACTGTACTAGTGGGTGCAGGTGCCTTAGGGGCTGCCGTGGTAGGGACTGGATTTTTCTTGGTGCATTCACTACCCCAATGAGAGGTAGATTTACAGAAATTGCACCAAGTATTCTTTGGGCCATCATTCTTCTTCTTCTTGTTTCCATTCTGGGAACCACCCTCCTTATTAGAATTATTTTGGGGGCCTGAAGAAGACTTCTGGTCTTTTTCTTTTTCTTTCTTATCCCCACCCTTCTGGTCTGCTTTCTTTTGATCACCTCCATGGTTCTGGGGTTTCTGCTTAACCCTTGTTCTGACCCACTTGTCTGCCTTCTTTCCCAATTCTTGGGGAGAGGTCGGATCTGAGTCAATAAGGTGTTGATGCAATAGCTGGTTCTGACAGTTATTAAGGATCTGTTCCTCTCATTATAAGATTGTACAATCCTGTATAGTCTGAGACTTTACTTCCCTGCAGCCAACCCTCCAGAGCCTTTGTGGCACAATCAACAACATCAGTCCTGTCCTGAGTCTGAGCTTTTTGGGTATCTCTGAACAACAACCTGTATTACTCAGTGGTTAGGCCAAACCCATCAATAAGAGCACTCTTCAGGACAGAGTAGTTTTTAGCATCCTCAGGTCTAACTGTGAGGAGCTTGTCTCTCCCTTTCTCAGAAAAGGAGTACCATAAGATTGGTGCCCACTGTTCTTGAGGAACCTGCTGTACCATGCAGGCTCTCTCTAGAGCAGTCATCCATTTGTGGGATGTCATCCCCTTCCTTGTAGGGGGCTACAATCTTTGTCAGGTTTCTATTATCATAGGACCTGTCTTTCTCTCTAGGAATAATGCTGCCACCAGTGGGTATCTCCCCACACAGTTTTTGTTCCCTTGCTAAAGCAAGTTTATCTTGGGCCAAGGCTACCTCCTCCCTCTCTATCTGGAGTTTGACAGCCCTCATCCTGGCCCTATGCTCTTTTCTCTGGGGGGAAGTCATTCCCCTTTGAGATTCCCTTGAGGCACTAGAAAGGTGAGAATCCCTGGAAGGAGATCTCTCTCTTCTATTGCCTGGGAGTATCCTGTTATGTACTCTCGGGAGGTACTGGCCCTCTCCATTTCCATGTAGGTCCAAGTTGGCTTGGTTAAGCCTACCAACTGGTACCTGGTTATCCCCTTGGTCCTGATCTGAATCATGACCTTCTGACTCTGGGTACACCTCCTCATCTTCTGCTTCTGGGGTGGTGTTCTCAGTATCTGGGGGATTCACTCCTTCTCCTGACCCTGAAGGAACTGCACTAGCTTTCTCAAGATCATCCATCTCTATGATGGCTATCAGGATGGGAATGGTAGGGTTGTGACCCTTGTTCAGCCTCCCTGCAGTGCACAAGGCACTCAAGTCCCTATGGCTGAGTTTGTCATAGCTGGAAGGTGCCTGGGCAAGGTCACCTATCACAGGCAGAGCAATGGGTTGCTCACCTGCTCCAGACATGACTCTAGTGAGGTGTAAGTGGTGCACTTACCTACACTAAGGGTTTTCCTACTGTACCTTGCTAGTGAGTTGTAGACAGTGTGTGCTAAGCCCTTTGATCTACAACTACTAAGTTCAGTAGAACTTAAATATGTAAGCTTTGTTTATATGTACCTATGGTACTTAATGTGATCTTTCAATTTGATAAAAAGATTGCAATGGTAAAACAACAGCAAGCTTAAATCCCAACCGCTGCACACCAATGTGAAAAGTTGGCCTGATGTATGATGTCCACAGTTCTGTGGGCACCTTGTATCAGTCCAAACAATCCCTTATGGTGGTGGTTATAAGTGAACCTTATAGACAAGCTATCCTAGGGGTAGCATGTACTAAGCAGCCTTCAGGCTAAACTCAAGAGGGCATGTGAAGCCAGCTGTTTTACCATATGCAATCCTGTAATATCAAATGAAAGGACACCACACAAGTTATATATTATAAAAATATATGTATTTATTACTAGAATAATCCCCTGTACTCTTTATGAGTATAGAAGCACAAGCGTTTAAACAAAAGCACAGTTTAACATATGAAAGTTGCACGTTTATGGATGAGGCCGGTGGCCACTCAAACCATATATCAAAAAAGTGGTATAAGTATCACTTTACGAACAGTGGTAAGGCCTAGGGCCTTGGGAATCGCTGGGACTACACTGGACTAACAGAAGTTAGGACGGGAGTAGCCCGCGGGATTCGGGTGCAGCGCTAAAAGCACATGCATGCACCATTACCAAGTCAATGGTGCGTAAAAGTTATTGAGTTACAGTTTTAGGAGTATTCCGGCTGGAATAGAATTACCAAACTTTAAACTAGGACACTAGAGGTGTAAACCACTACAGGAGCACCGGCGTTCATGAGTTACCTCATCCACAGGAAGCGGGTGCATAGGTGCCAAAGTGTGTCGGGTTTCGTTGTGTAGATCTATGGAGCCTGGAGATGAAGATGCTGCAGGCGGCCAGGAGAGAAGAGTTCGGTTGGATCCAAGGGTGGATCGAAGATGTAGGGTACCTGAAAGCAGAGGGGACAGAGTCTGGGTCACAAGCCAGTGACCAGGAAGGAACCAGGCGATGTTGGGCGCAATCAGGTGGTTGTTGTGAAGCTTGTCTCCTCTGTCACGTGAACTCTGGGGCATCGAGGTTGTCCAGGAGTAGATCACGAGCTGTCCCACAAAGGTTCTCGCTGTCGGCGGTGCTGGCTTCCGAATCGGAGTTAACAAGCCTTGGCAAGGGCACCCCACGCAGGATTGGAAGATCGCTTCTTACTCGGAACAGCAAGGTCATAGCAGGTGTTCCTTTTCAGGGGAGCGAGGGCCAGTCTGGAGCAACCAGACTAGCAGTGTAAATTCTTTGGTTCGTCAGTACTGGGGCCACTAGCCAACGGGCAAGCAACCGGACCAACGCGTCAAGCATGAAAATACAAAAGGGCCCCACGCAGCATTTGGTGAGTGTGGAGAGGAGATCTTTGGTGCAAAAGCTGCTCGGGGCTGGGGCTTCTCAAACCCCAATGCACAGCTTCGAGGAAGCCTCGGGAGCTGCACGGTCAGCACTTCGTAGTTTTTCCATGATGGCCAGCCCCACGCTTCAGGTCGCCTCCATGGGTCTCAGATTCGCTGGGACTGTGGATCGGGCTATTGGAAGGCAGGAAAACTGGGTCTTGTTGATCTCTGTTGCTCGAGTTCCGGCGGGAACTGCAACAAAGCAAATGGTGAGGCACTGGATGGTGCCTGTTTGCACAGGGTGGTCACTCCTTGACCACAAGGGAGATTCTTCAGTCTTCTACGTCGAGTAGGATGTCGAAGGGTCCAGAGTTTTGTTTCATAAGTTTCAGTCAGGATAATCTGATGTGCATTGGCACAGCTCCTACCTTTATTCCAAATCAAGGGGCTGGATTACCTGCTAGGTCCCTCCTATGGGTGGGACCCAGGAAGGGGGTGGTTACACCCCTTTCCCTTTGTCCAGTTTCGTGCCAGAGCTGGGGCTGGAGTGCCCCAGAACCGGTTTGACTGGATTTTGTATGGGACACCTTGTGTGCCCCAGGCAGTGTCTAGTTTCTTTCAACCCTCCCTGCTCCAATCCACTATCTCCTGTCTGGGGTGGTGTAGCACCTCCCTGTGACAGGAAACCCTTTGTCCAGGCCTCCTCTGCCAAGTTTCGGTCAGCAGCAGGAGGTCAGACTTGTGTCGGGGCAGCAGCATCCATTTTGTGATGCTGAGGCTCTGGTTAGGATTAACCGCGTTTTAAGTAAAGTAACATGTCTTCTCCCTCTAGAAGGGTGGAATGCTACCCCCGTCGCCAGAACTGGTGAGGGGGTAGTATTCCAAAGTGTATGACACCTTACACGACATGTTTTGATAAAGCCAAACCAAAGTTAGCAATAACCGCGAGGATTATAATGCATTTAAGAGTATATGGTATGGCAATATTCTGGAACAGCAGTAAGGAAATGGTTCCGAACACTGCAGACAGGCTCAGCTCATGCTATAGCACCATCTCACATAAAACCAAGCACTCTGCCTCCAGGATTGTTAAGGCCTGCCATAGGAGTGACTGATAGGTATATATGTGTCCAGATATAGGTGTAGATACAGGTATACTATATCTAAGCAAGGGGTGATTACACCACCTTGCCCCAGCTGAGGGATCAGCCAGTTGTGTCGATTTAAATGGACAGCCAGGGGTGGCAAAAGATATGCTGCAGCCCCTGGTAGGCCTTGGATGCACCTATGCCCTGGGCACCTATAGTGCATTGTACAGGGGCTGATAAGGTGTCCAGTACCAAATTGGTGATGTACCTATAGTACATGTCTGTGAATTTAGAGAGAGAACACCAGGCTGTGGGTCTGATTAGCAGGCCCACAGCCACATTAAGTCGAAAACCAGTGAAGCAAAAAGCAAAAATTGGGGTGACCATAGGATAGCAGACCCTACTCTCCTACACTACCCAAGATATGAGAGCTCCATAATCGTTTTCAAATAATGACAACTGCTCCCTGTGAAGTCACCTTCAGCTGTGCTGGGTGCATGAAAGAACTCTCAATAGAGGGAGTGATTTCTTGATCAATTCCCAAGTGAAAGAAATGGTCATGGCATTCATGTTTCTTTAGTATTTCAATCTATAATATATTGTCCTAACAATCTACAAGAATGAAGTAACTTGGGGCTAAAACAATCTTTTCTGTTAGATGGCTCCATTATTTCCCTTTTCTTGCTGCTTTTGTGATAAACAAAAAAAGGAATTTCTAAAGAAGACTTCTTTTCACTTGTTTTTAGTTAATCATTTTAAACCATGGCCCTTGCTCTATCCCTGGATATTACTAAAGACAGAAAGCTTTCTGTGGCCTAAACCTGCAGTGGTCTGAGGATTTGTTGGGTTCTTGGAGAGTTCCATGCCTTTCAAGATTGCTGTGGTCAAAAAGGTTGATTCTCTCCTGAAGCGCTATGTGGCTCCAAAGTTTGATGTGGTCCAAAGACCTTGCTTTGACATTGCACCTTGCACTTCTCTCTGAGCAAGTTGAGGATGCAGAGTAGGCCAGTTCCTTTTGAGCCTTGTGGCTGTATGGTCATTCAGCTTGCTACTCTCCCAAGGTTCATCTCTGTAGCATGGTCTGGAGCGCCTTGTGACATCGGAAAATGCTAGATCCATGGAGCTATATCAACAGAGCTGCCAGGGTGCCTGAACCCTGCTTATATCCTAGTGCCTCCGAAGCATCACCTTGTCACCTTGTCCCATGTGGCATGTGTTGCTGCCCTGTGACTTCCAGTGTTTTAGCGAACTAGTAGTGGCTCCGAAGTGTTCAATTAGCCATGGAGGTGTGCTGCTGCATGATAACGTTCATAATTGGTTGCCACCAACCCCCCAGTGTACAATATGTTGATTGCCACTCTATAGCTCTCTTGTTACCCCATATGAGGGCTGTGGGAAATTGCTGAAAATCTGTGAAGAATGATTTGTTCCATTCAAATTCATTTATGATAAAACTGATGTTGGTATACAAGGGGCAGGGACTATATGTGGTTTTGGCCAGCACTTCCTGGGGCAGTGAGTGAACCCAGCAAAATTCAATGTCACCACCAACCGGCACATGGGAACAAATGCTTGAAAAATTTGTATCCAGTCTGGCACCTGGGACCATTCAAAAACAAGGCTGGACTGGCCGTAGCGGGCATCAGGTGTTTCCCAAGGGTATGTCTGTTTTACAGCTGTGGGGCCATTTTTGTTGCTGGGGTCTGGTTTTGCAGTGGTGCTGGAATATTGTCCCCCTGTAACAAAAACAGCAGTGCTTCACACTTGCAACACCCCTTCATGAAGGCTGGTCCGTCAAAATTATCAGGGCTGCTTTGGCTTCTCAGTTCGGCCATGTTCAAAATGGAGGAAAGAGTACCCAACAAAGATAGCATTTCTGAAGGTAAGTAACTTTGTTCTTTTGTGCTTTGATTATCATCTTGAGCTATGCTGGTTCAGTGCAAGTTAACAAACCACTGTGTGCACTACATATCCTTTATTTAGTCCCATCTGGACTGATTCTGCCTTTCCTTCTTCTGAGCTCGCTGTCCTCCTAGTATTGGCGTTCATTGTCCCCGGTACCCAGTTTGGGCAAGCACATTAGAGAACACACAGAACAAGAAATATACGCCCTCCAAAATGATATAGTTCTCGCAACACAGAAATACTACAATACAGAAAGGAAAACTGATTTACTCTCCCCTCTATGAAATATAGAACATTAAATACAGGAAGAAAGAGCAATATACACTCCCTCTACATCAGATTTACCAAGTCTTTGCGCTGGCTATACTATCCACTGCAAAGAGAGTTTGGAAGACTTTTGAGCCGGGTAAGTGCCCTTTATCCAGCATAAAACCTGTTAAAGTTGAGATTGTGTTACTGTGTGGATAAGTGCAAATACAGTCAGCTTTTGACGTAAAGTCCAAAATGTTAAGATAGCCAGACAAATCTTGCGTCAAAAACTACCACTTACTTGAAGCAGACACAAACTAAGGTAATGGTATTCATTTACCAAAAGGTGCATTGCATGTCTGCTCTAGTGGTCATCCCACAGCCAATGCATGGGATGATTCTAAGTGTGACTAGGAATAGGAGTTTATGCTGGGTGAGTATGATTCCTATGCAAGATAGCTCACGTACACCTCTGCACCATAGTGCAATGTTGGGCCTTTCTCAAGGAAGTCTATTTAGGATCGCACCACAGGAGGTGGAGCCATCATTGTGGAAGGCAGGCACATCCCTATTCAAGATTCAGGTGCAACTCCTCCCTCCCATCTGGATGCAGATGCCTCTATTCACCACTGGGTTGACTCATTCTGTCTCCTGGAATCCCCAGCCCTGTCACTCACAAACTCCAGACAAGGATACACAACCTAGCAGAGGCAGACTTAGAAGGTTAGACAAGAAAATACCTGCTTTCTAAAAGAGGTATTTTCAAACACAGAATGTTAAAACCAACTTTACTAAAAGATGCATTTTATCATTCTGAGTTCAGGCATACTAAACTCGAATTTCTACCATGTTCCCTGAGTCAGTTAGGATTATTAAAATGTAATAATCTACCTGCCCATTCTGGCCTATGGAGAGCAGAGCAGGTAGCCTTGCAATAGGGAAACACGAAAATGGCTGTAATTCACTAACAGGACATGCCACATACACCAGGGCATGTCCTACCTTATACTTACAATGCACCCTGCCCTTGGACCTAGCATAGGGGTGTCTAATATGAAGAAAAGGGAAGGTTTAGGGACTGGCAAGTGGGTGCACTTGACCAGTCAGTATGACAGTACCAGACTGCATGCAGGCTCTGCAATGGCAGACCTTATACACACTTTTACAGGTTGCTTCTGTGGGTGGCACAACCAGTGCTGCAAGCCCACCAGCAGCATTTGGTTTACAAGCCCTCCGCACTCCTGGTGCACTGTACTAGGGTCTGACAAGTAAACCAAACCAGCCAATCATGGAACCACTGATTAATACATTTATTTACAGTAGGGAGCACATGCATTGTGGCACTGAACAGCAGTAGCACAGTGCCCAAAGCATCTAACACCAGCAAAAACACATGAGGCAACAGCAAAAATGGAAGGGAGACCCAAACCAATGGTGCCAGGTCTAACAGGAAGCTATGGAGGGAATGACAGCAGCAGGTTAGGGGATACCGCTGAGCACTGTGTTTTCCATAGTGTGCAAATTTGGTTGTTGCACTGCATGATAAAGTAGTAACTCAGGCCTTGAAGCAAGTACTCCGAAGAGTAGACCGAAATGAGGCCCAGGGGGATGTGGGAATGTGAGAAGCAAAGGACAGAAGCTGCTTCATTCATTTTACCAGCGGTTTGTAGTTACTGTCCACAGTACACTGTGTCTCTGTTTCTCAAAAAGAGTCAATGAACTCGGAAAAGAAAGCATTACACAATTTCTGACCTACTAAAGATTTCAGGATGTTTTGATCTTGGGCTCTGCCAAAAGGAAAGATTGGATACATTCTCTACACACTGGTCTAACAACATCTATCCTTTTTCAATGATGAGAAGATGAAGCAATTACTATTATTAAAAGCCAGGTTCAACCCGGTCATTACATTTTTTTCTTAGTTTCTTTATGATGACCCACCCATCCCATTGCAATTGTGACATTCAAGCAATCTAACAGAACATACCAGACATTCTGCCTAGAGGGTATTTGTAAACTAACATCATTCAGTCAATCAATCAATTCGTAAAACAGATACCTTTTAAGGTGAAAATCGAACATCGTTAAGTGTATACATTGTGAAATTATAATGGAAGAAATAAATGGTATGGACATCAATTATTCTGCCAATTTCTTGGAGGATCTTCTGCTGCCCATATTTCAAGTACTAAGCAATATGTATTACTGCTGTCTCGTAATTTGAAGGACAACTATTTACTTGGAAAAAGGCTAATATAGTAAAGATATGATCATCCCTTCAATCGCACCAAACTAAAACCACTTGCTTTCCCATAATGTTTTACAATTCTTGTTAATCTAGTAGATTTGCGCAAATATATTAATTCTACATCATCACAGTTCATTATGTTCTGGAAAGCAATGATGAATCAATTATTAAAAATCCAATCGCTAATGTTGTTCCATAAACATTGAACAAATCCATACAAAATAATAATCCAATGGTTACTAACAAAGACACACTATAATCAAGTTCAAAAGTGTCTGTAAAAGGAAGGTATGTGAATGGAATACAAGGTGTCTCTGCGAACATATTTCGTGCATGCACAGTGTTTGTATATTTGTCACAGGTGAGCTTAAGACTTTGTTGTGGGCAAGACCTGTTTTGAGGTCCAATGTTAAGAATTTTTTTAATTTTATCGTTTATTTTTTGTTAATTTAAGATCAAATGATGCCAGACACAATTTAGATATTTCAGAAACTGGGTCACACAAAACAAACAAAATATATCCTGCCCTGGCTCTGGGTGAAGAGACACAAGGTCCGAGGAAGAGGTAGTCAGACAGAAGGAGGGATATCTTAAAGTTAAACCGATCTGTCTGTGATCTGTGTCCAGAGTGTGTGTATCTTTGTGTGTGTGTGAGTTTGTACATGTGTTTGTGTGTGTGTATTCACAAATGAAAGTTTGGCTGTTGTAGACGATGTGGTAACTATTCGCTATGTGTAATAGAAGCTTAAAAGAATGTCCAAGGGATACGAGCCAAAACAATTTTTGTTGCCAATGCTTGTACTAATCTTTGTTTAAAGGTGAAGAATCCTCATGTAAGAACTTTGGGGGAAATGGGATTCTTCTTACTTTACTTTCTGAAGGAAGCTCTTACTAGTACAGATCTTGATATACCAACAACCTCCTACTGTAAATTCAGAGATTAGGAGGCATTATATTATACTACGCAGAAAACAGAAGGTGGTTTAGTGGGTCAATTTATCCCTGAGTTTTTCCTGGCATATACAAGTGGCATTTTTCATTCTTTAACAATCTTTATGCGGTCAAACACAGACCGTAAAAGATCAAAACAGCTATAAAACACATAACATAATAATAAAATGCATCACAATAGTTGCAGCCTGTTTACAATAAATAAGCACAAAGAGGAACTTGGCTCATGTAAGTCTCCAGTTCATGAGGTCTCAACAGCACGCAGAAAAGACTTTCGTATCAAACAACCCATACATTAACAAATATCATAAAATGTCAGATAGTGATGAGGGCTATATATTTACCAGATTTGTATTAGAGGCTTGACCTCACATTCAACAGACTAATGAATTGTTGAATAAATCTCCTGTTTATTAAGAAAAGGTCTCTAGAGCTTTAAAAACACCTAGGTAATCATTGGAATCCAGAAGTATTATGGTGGTTTTGTACATACAGGCTCACAAAAATATAACTACATCCTATACCAACCTGAAGTGGCTTGTGCATAAGTAAACAAGGATGCCTTTGAAATATCACACAACAAGAAGTTATCAGTTCTACTAAAAAACGCTAAAACCATAGACATCCTGCTAACTTTATGTATTCAAGAGCAGAAAATATCATTAAACAAAACGTTGATAGTCTAAGGTGTTTAGTGCATATAAAAAACAAAATACCATCATACTATCATGCTATCACAACGATCCTACTGAGTATGGGCTTGATTACGACTTTGGAGGTGCAGCGCCGGGTCTGCCCTGACGACGCACGGCCAAAGTCATGGTCAGAGCACCCACCAGATTAGCAGTTTCCTCCTGTCTGTCGGGATGGTTTTTGTTGTTCCCACGCCACTGCCTGTAAAAATGGGCACCGCAATGGGAACGCCAAAAGAAGTTCCTGCACGGCATGGACTGAAAAGTCATGTCCATGCCGTGCAGGCACTGGGGTGCATGCACACATGGGGGCACATTTTGTGTCTCCCTGTGTGCATCCCAATACGTAGGAGGCACAGGGGGCCCCTTTGTTTCCTCACCGCCACAGTGTTCATGGACTAGGAACCTCCGTGACACTGCCGGAGAGGAAACTCGTAATATGCTTGGCGGGACTGCCGCGATCCCGCCAAACATATTGCAGCCTTCTGACTACCGCAACACCATCAGAGAACGGCAGTTCCCTTGCAGCTGCGGTGACTGCCCGAATCATAATAGGGCAGTCGGGAGACTGCGACCGGTGCGCCCCCACGAGTCTGACTGTCCGTGGGCCACCACACTTGTAATCAAGGCCCTATGTGCATTCAAAACAAAAATATCATTACATCCATTAAAAATCTATAGTGTTTTGTGCCTATGTAAAACAAGATACCATTATGGTATCACATGTCAAATAGCATAAAAAAAAGGTTATTTCTCTACTAAATTCTCATACGTACAGCAGCTGAGATAACTTTATAGACCATCAAGCAAGTATATTTTGACTGTGGGAGCTGTAAGAAAAACAGGGCAGGTCTACAATTTCTAATATTTAAAAATCTCAATTATGGAAGTAAAAATTATTTCCTTGGATCGGAATATAATTTTTAGAAAAAGATAAAATGCAGCATTGAGAAGGTAAGGTTCCATAAGGTCTATAGTGACACCCTGTTCTTTCCCATCTGTAGGATCTCTCTTTTTATTTCTGCAAGTGACTAGAAAGTCTCATTTTAACTGCTGTTTTGAGATGGTGGGAATTTGCTGTGGATTCTGATAACAGTACATTCTCGCTAAAATACCAAGCTGTGTCTTTCTGTATCTCAGCCAGGTAATGTTGTGTGCATTGTCAAGAAGCAGACAATCGTTTATTATGCCTTGATTGAGACATGTTTCTTCCTAAGCCCAGATTTTTCTCCATAACATTAAGGGTGCTAGTTTGAAGTGATCTTCTAAGGGAACCATGCTCTGTATGGCAGGGAAAAATAGAGAGGCTGTTAGGAGCTGACAAAAGTCTTCTCAGAAAAAGGTTTTCAGCAACCTGTAAGCTGGTGACGTCTCCATACTCCCATAGCCTGGATCCCCATGAACTGTAGTGGAGCAACGTGCAGAGTAAATGTTGATCATGACATCCAGAGGGTTGGAGAAAATATTCCCAGCAAATCTTTATAGGGCTTTGGTGGTTTAATTGAACCATAACTTCCTGGCCTCGATCAAATGTGACCATGTACCTTTTTGGTCAAACTAAACCCTAAATATGTGAAGGATGGAAGAGAAAGGAGTTTGTCTCCATTGATGGTGCGAGATTTCAGGGTGGGGATATATGACCCTATAACCATGACATGAGACTTAAAAGTGTGTGTTCTTCAGGCCCAAACTATTCATGAATGAGACAAACAAGTTTAGCAGTTTTTGCAGGCCTACAATCGTTCCTGAAATTAGAACATAGTCATCTGCATAGAATAAGGCTGGCATTGTCCTGGATCCCACCTTCAGAATTTCTGCCTCTCTTGAATTAAGATGGCTCTCAAGGTCATTAATATGCAGACAGAATAGGAAGGGGCCAGTACACAGCCTTGCCTCACTTCACATTTCATTTCATTTGGGTCAGTGCACTCACCGTTTCTCCCATACCTTACATGCCCTGTTACATTTTCATGCATCAGAGTTATGATGTGCACCAATGCTGTGTCCATACCCATTTAAATCATTTGTACTATAAAATCCCTCTGTCCACCAAGTCAAAAGCTGATGTTAGGACCATGAAACCTAAATGGAGGGTGCCACTCTTTGCCATTGTGTATTTACTAATGATCAGGTGGGGATAAAGGACTGTTTCACACTGCCAAGGCCTTGCTGCACCTCAGATTGCTTGTGGTGTCAATTAAAGAAATTGGGAGACAGCAGTGGGGGGTCTGCAGTGTCACCTTTTTAAAGATGGGTAATATAGTGGCAGTTGTTTTAGGGGGGGATCTTCAATAATTGCACTTCTCATGACATTTGTAACTAATGGTGCCCACAGTTCAAGATTATCCAATAAAAGGTCATCTGGTGCCCCATCCTGGCCGGAGGCCATATTTCTCGCTTTCCATTCAAGTGCACGTCTAACTACCTTATAAGTTGGCACGGTTAGCTCTGAACCATTCTATGTTGAATTACCAATGACCGGTTTGATATAACTATCAGCCCCATCGCTTCTACTATAGACTAGAGAAATGTTCAACCTATTCATGCGGACGAATTATGACATCAATTTGTGAATTATGATTATCTTTAAAGAATGGATTATTAACTGTCTTCAGCGCAAAAAACACGTGCCCTTTCTTACACTTGCTTAGTGCAATTGTTCCCATGCTTCTTGCATAATGACCTTTTTCCTCTACATTATTACCTGCATGTACTCACCAGTCCCCTATCTCAGGGGACCTGTTTCAGGCCAAATATAAGATTTGTGTAAGTCTTCGAACAATTTGTATCAAACCATCTTTGAAGTCTAGGCTTGCTACGCTTCATTTCAATAGACAGAAGATCGGTGATTCTGTGGCAAATTCGCTCGAAAGCCAGCAGCAAGAGCTTGGGATTTAGGTCAATATCCAGTGATCGCTAAGGCAAATTTGTAAGATAGAAGAGGTGATAGTCCTGGGCTTATAATATCGAGAAAGAGCAATAAAGTTGATAAGACTGCCCTGGCCTCTTCGTATGTAGATGATATGATCGGCATTCAATCGTGCCATAAGGTTAATGGTCAGATAAAGGTACAACCTATTTAAAATAGAAATGAAAATCTCCCCACAAGGGCAGAGCTTAAAATTGGCACAACTCTCCATGTTATATCCTAGCATCCTGCAAAGAGAGGCCTAATACAATGGACATCATTTACAACTGAAATCACTCCACCTCAAATCACAATAAACTTCTTTTAAACATTACAGAACATGTTGTCAAGTGTCTGTTCAAGACAGGCAGCAATGTCAACATTATAGAAGGAGAAATTGTTGTGATAAAAATTGACAATAACAAGTGTAAGTCTTGGTTGATACATAACGCTAGTAACTTGAAAGTGAGGGGCGATATTACAATCTTTTTCCCGACATCATGCCCCATGCATCTTCAGTGCATACATTAACTTGAAATATCTCGGAGCTGATTAATGTTTTGATTACATCAGAGTTCAGAATCACAGGGCAGTAAAGGCCTCTTTGTGTTTCAGAGCTCTGCTATCAGCAAAAAATGGATAACTTGAAGATTTTTCAAGTTAATGTATACACTCAAGACACCAAAAAGAAGTGCCTAGACCATGGATACTCAAAGTACGGCCCGCGGGCCGCATGCAGAGCTCCTGAAACTTAATTGCGGCCCCCTGGTGAACAGCAGCACTGTGCTGCTGTTCACTTTACAGAGCAAGGACGAAGAACATTTATTCAGCTGTGAAATGGGCATACTTTCTTTACACCTTAACTAAAGTAACAGTAAAGAAGCGAAGAAGGTGTCCTAGAACACCTTTAGTTTTAAAAACATTGTGCATTAAACTTGTAAAAAAGTGATAAACTCTCTGCAAACTTCAAAAAAAGTGTATTTTATTAACATGCATGAGCGTTTTACCTTAGTAGATCAGATTGAGATGCATTTATTAGAAGTGATAGCTTTCAAACATGAACTTGGAAACATTAATTCTGTTCCAATTCTGAAAGCAATGGCATTAGTGAACCAGGAGGTAAGTCATTTGTCAAGTGCACCTCGTGTGTAGCCTCGGTTGTTATATAATTGAAACAACACAGTTTATTAAATAAAGCACAAGAAGGGTTTGTACAGCAGACATTCTTAACTCATGTAATTCAAGGGGCTCCCATATGTGGTAATGAAATGAAAGGAGGCAAAGTAACTGCCTAGGATTGCACAATTTGGTCAAATGGGGAAGCCAGGACTGATCCCAGGTGTTCTGGTTTCACATTTTGCAATTTAGCCGCCAGATGAGTATATCTTTCCCTCTCACGTTTTACTTTAGAAGTTAATGCGTTGTCTTTCGGTGGCAGACAGAAGTCACGTGAAGGCTTGGTTTGTTATCCACACCATGCATCTGCTTTGCGTCCCTCTACTCTCACCTTACATCGAACGACCCTCACCTTGCTGGCATCAGTGCACCCCTCAGGCATGCCACAGACAGTACTTTGTGGCCCCAGGTGAAATATTTGTGAGTACCCATGGCCCATACCCTTTCAGTACTGTCACTGCGCACAAAACAGCAGGTGGTTGAGTGGATTCATGTATCCCTTAGCTTCTCCTTGCGTATACATGTGGCCTACCTGGGACTTACTGATCTTTTAATCAAAATAAAAATTATGATCATTCAATGTGTGATTGTGTGGAAAATAAAGATCTACTTTAACACCTACAGCTTTGGCATTAGTGTTAGGAATATCTACTTTTGGACAAGTGCTCACTGATCTAAAAAAACAAAACATAGGTATGTTCTATTAAAACGTTTGAATTTCACAATGTCAATGGAATAGGTGGTTCATCGTAAATGTAAGTAAAACATTTAATGACCGAGTTGAACCAGGTATTTAATAATTGTAATCACTTAATCTTTCACTTGTTGCAAAAGAAGGATAGCTTATGTAAGACCAGAGAGTAGACTGCATTCAATATTTTCCTTTGACAGGACCCAGGCTCAAAACATCCTAAAATCTTTGGTGTGCCAGAAGTTGAGTAATGTTTTCCTTTCAGGGTTCATGGACTCTTTATAAGAAAATGAGACACAATGTACTGTGGCAGCACGCCTGTCTGCTTACAAGCTGTGGGTGCTGTGCAGAGAACTATGGAGCTCCCTTTTTCTCCAAAAATTACATATTTTCCACTATTGGGTTATCTGGCTAAAATATAACTGGAAGAAAGAAATTAAAGATTAGCCTTGTAAAGGGAGAGGTGTAGCGCAGCGGCCAGAGTGACGGACTCCAGCGGGCAGGGCCTGCGGTTTGATCACCGGCACTGGTGGCAGCTCAGCTCAGCACCATTTGACTCTGGGCAATAGCTCACTTAATCTCCCCGATGGCCCCCAGCGCCTTTAGACCCTTAGGGGTGATTAGTTTGCGCTTTACAAATACAGTATTTATTTATTTCGCTGAAATTCAGAGAGGTACCATGTACTATCGAAATAAATCACTGTTTTTGAGGTCTCCTTGTTCGTATCCCACATTGAAAGTAAAGTCATCTTTTAAGTTCTAGTAAATCCAGCGCCTTGTGTTCAATTCAAAGAGTGCATTATAGATCAGCCTCTTTCCACAACAACCCTTGGCTTGATTGTGTGAGGGTCCTTCAGCCATTGGCTGGAGATACAGTCATCAGTCACACATGAGACCAGATCAGAGGAATATTTGAATCTCACTGATATGATGTCGACAATTTGAGGGTGCCCTTCAGTCTCCTAGCAAGGGCTTCCTTTGGAAAGTATGAGGGACTATTTCAAACACGAGCATTGCACTCAGACATCACATATTTTGCCCTGCTCAGTTCTTTATCTCATAAATGCATTGTATACAAAATAAATTGTTTGGTATTTTATTTTGCCTCTAGACACACTGATTCACTTGAGGAGCAAAATGTTTTTGCCATCTCCAGGTTTCTCCTCTGGGCATGGAGGCTCGGAGCAAACAGGATAACCAAAGAGGGCTGAATGATGGATGGGGATTGCCTGCTGGTCCCTAAATAGAGCATTTATCCTTACATTCCCTAATGCACTTTATAGATTTTGCTGCTATTACAATTATGATTCCTCAGAGGTGTCTATTAAATGTTGACTTTAACCTGGACATTTTTTCTAGATCAATATGTTGTAAACTTTGTGTATATAGCCTTATGCCTTTCACAAATCAGTTTAAAATTCCATTAAATTGACTGGAATATTAGGAAGAGGCTCTATCTTGCACTGTTGAATTAGTTGACTAAAGATTACAAAGGAATAGTCTAGAATGATTGGGGCTATCCTTTCCTGACTTTTGGCATAATAATACAGTTCGGTGGCAAAGCTGTACAGAAATTGTGCTATTGCACTTCATACAACAACACTTTAGTTTTAGGTCTGTAGCACTTGACTCCCCTCTTTCATATGACTACAATATTTGCAATAACTTGGAGTACTGCTTTTGCACTTAATCTAATAGTAATTGGGTATTGACATAATATGAACTTCTAGAACTAAGATTATGCACTTCTTCTCTTGTTTCAAATTCTGGTCATTATTATATAGTTAAATCTAGGCCAATGAATATGCACAGATTCCATCATAGGGCATGGCGGACTATGATAGGTTCTTCTCTATGGTTGTGTTATTGTCCCTTGATTTTGTGCCGCTATGAACCCAGACAATTATTGTATGTGAAACCCTTTGCGAAGACGTTTACCAAATTTTATACATTTACAAAGAGAATATAATGTAACTTTTATGCTGTTTTTTAAGTGTAACTTTTATGGCCCATTACCGAAATAAAGTTTAAATTAATTGATTGAAATCTGTGGGATTCACTTAGAGGAATAATCCTTTGATGTCCCTAGTGGAAAGTGTTGTTTCCATGCTCCTTTGATGTCCCAATCAACCACATTCAACTGCCAGCTTGCTGATCTCATTCACTTCTCAAAGGTCACCCACATCTCCAATTGTCTGCAGTGGCTGGGATCTAGATGGTGCAATGAGTGACCCATAGAACCATTAAGTGGGAAACATGTATGTGTCATCAATTAAGGCAGCAAACAATGTGTCTCCTCTGTTCGTATGGGACAGTCTTCATTCTAAGCCTGCACCCGAGCCTGTAATGTCCTAGGTAGGCCAGGTTCAGACAGGGTCAGGCAGGATATTTGTTGTTGCGGTTACAGTGTTCCTCATAATACTACACTTATACCGCCAGTGTATGAAGCAGACTCCATCAGAGAGGATGTTGTAGTTGATAGAAGAAAGCCTAGAAGCCCTAGTGTGGCACTAGCTTGTCACTAAAGAGTCGTTGATCCATATCCTGCTGTGCATATTTAACTGCACAGAGGAGTTGTTTGGAGTGATTGAGTCAATGTGGCTGGTTATATGTGGGTGTTCCAGGTTTATATGACAAGTCAAAGTTAAGCCTCATGCCCCTGGAAGGAGCAGTACACAACTCCCAGGGACTCTCTGGAGATGAGTCTGAGGGAAATTTACCATGGGATTTTAGACACTAGGCTGAGGGACTCATCAGGATGACACTGACATCATGCATCAACAACTGATGGAGAAGTGATCCCATTCTGGAACACAAGGATTAACTCCTCAGTACATGGAGGGTAGACTATTATTATCAGTCTGATGTACTGTTTCTGCCCTACAGGGAAACTCATCCGCATTCAGCACATGCACATACCAAAGAAGCTGTCAGAGACCAAATGTATTGGACTCAATAGTTAGAGTGCATGTGAAAAGATCAAACCTTCACCAGAAGAGCGCCTCATCCTACAAGGGTGTACCCTTATTACTCACAAACTATGGCCGCTAAGAGAAGAGAACTTCTCAAGGACCTAAAGGGCGGAGAAGGACTCCTAGAGGCGATACGTCTTCTCGAATCAAGTACAGTTTCAACACAGTTTTGATTAATGCCCAACTGTTTCTAATCTAAGTGGGATACTTGTGTTGGAACAGTACCCTTATTACTTATTTTCAGGAGGAAGTTGTTGGAAAATGTCATCTTTGGAAGCGGAAATCTCAGCGAATCCTGGAGCTCAGCCTCCCAGATTATTTTGTTGGGGTGCAGTGGTAGCTAGTGTCCAGCAGCCTCAGAAAACTTTGGGGAGATTTATCAAGTCTTTGAGCCACTGCAAATGTAATGCATGATTGTGCAAAGTCTTGATATGGTATTTACCTTGAGGCACAAAAGTTTTCTTTTGCTGGAAAAGTGCCCTTTTTGTTGTGCAAATAGCGTTTTGCGCTGATTTTGTGCTACTTTGCATCAAAGGGGTGTTTCATGGGTGGTACTTCCATCATTTCTGGGCAACCAAATCACTATTTACTACATTTTTAGACCGTACTTTAAGACAAAAGATAACTCCTCCTTGAGGCAGGAGCACGGTAGTAGTCATGTTTTTATTTCCTAACATTTCACACATTGCAGGCATGCTACACCGTGCATTACATATCCAATGTGTGAAATGTTTTAGTACATATCTAGGCATACAATTTTGTACTGGAAGGTACTCTTCAAGGATTAAACTTGTGCTAGGCTGCACACACAAACCTTTGCTCTATGGTGCAAAGGTGTGTGTTGCACAAGGCAGTCTGTGTGTCAGTGTAGGTGAAGAGAGCACCAGCAGAGTATATTTGATACATAGAGCTCTATGCTACTCTCTCCCCCAAGTCTAGTGCAGTGCAGCACCTTAGTTGCAGCGCTGTCCTGTGTTTTTCTGCAAATATGCCCTTGGTGCCCATTAGACCTGTCAGCCTTAGGGTGGTCTTTCCCCAGACATTTTGCCTGCTTACTTCCTCTTTTTGCAGATTTGTATTGTTGGCCTTTGGACTCTGAGCACTTTACCACAGCTGAGCCTTGCTAAAATGCTAGTACTTCTACCTTTAGCATGGTAACATTGGTGTAACCACAATTGGTCTATTTACTTTCCTTGATTGTCCCTTGTTAAGGGATGTACCATATACTCAGGGAAATGTATGATGATACAATGCATGCTTTCACAACGCATGCCATTACAACGCATTTTTCACAACGCAAAAACTATTACAACGAATGTTTTTACAACGAATACCATTACAACGCAATAAAAATAGAATGCATTAATAATGCCATCACAACGCAAAACAATACTACGCATACCATTGCAACGCAAAAAATATATATATTTTAAATACATTTTGTAAAATAACTCCTGGCATGGGATGCAGGGAAAATAGGGGTTTTGGCAGGGTAAGTATATTAAAATGTGGCACGCAACTAAATGCATAATTTGTTTTTAAAAACGGGCATTTTGTTAAAATTAATACTCGCGTATTAAAATTAATACTCGAGTTATAATCGAGTAACTTAAAATATTTTCAAAAAAGCAACATTTTCAAAAACGAAAACATAAACTAATTTATTAATATAATAAACACATTTAGAAATCGATGTAAAACTTAGACTACAAAGAAAAGAATCGAAGTAGCTAAAAACGATCCGCCATTTTATGAGCTTGCTCAACCACAAGTCCTACAACAGATTTCATGACAAGAAATAGAACCTACAGCAAACAAAATGGAGGAGTAAAAACTGACGAACCCATTAAATAGTCACTTTATTAAAGATAAATTAAAATATAAGTTCTCACATCAAACAAATCCAAAAAAAAGAGAACCAAATTGAATATTTTTTTTAAATTAATGGTGAGACACCAAAAAAAGTATAAATAAGGCTTGTACACCATTTTGAAATCAGTGGTCAACAGACTACCAGCGAGAGCAGACGCTTTTAACGCTACATCTCACGCTCCCACAGAAAATAACACAGTGGAATAGCATTTCAACCATTCTCAAAAAGCCAGTAAGTATAATACATTTCTAGAAAAATATTAACTTGAATTAATAAACCATAAAAAATGATTATAATGAATATATATTATTTTTCGATTTTTTGCAAACTTCACAGACATTTATCCAACTTGCCGAATATTGGAAACCAATTAATAAAATTGTAAGGAAGTGAATTAAATAAATAAAATATAGAGTTGTTTAACTGAAAAAGTGACTTTTCGTTCCCAAAATGAAGGAAAGTTTTCATTTTAACTTTAAAAATGAATCACAGTCGGATGATAATTTAAAATCGTTTTTCCTAATTTTTTACCTAAAAATTAATCATCATTAAAATTCTCAAAAAATAAGCCAATGTATGAAATGTGCTGAAACTATTATAACTGTAATTTTTTTAATATTTCCTCCAAAATGTTTTATTAAAATGCAATTAATGCTGTAAAAATGTAAATCATTTCCCTAAAAAAACAATAAATGTTTTTGTTACATTCACATGTAAAACTAGATAGGATTATAAATTATGAAACGTGTAACTTTACTAAATTGATTACTTTTAAAAAATAGGTAAGACGAATAATGCTGTAGTAATGTATGATTTTCACAAAGAAAAGTTCTGTATACAATGAAATAAAATCTTATGAATGGCATGATTATTTTGTTTTTAAATACCTCTTAATATTTTTTTTAAATGCTAATTCCTATCACTTTTACTTATTTCCAGGGGAAATACAGAAAATATTTCTGAACATATCAATATAAAATGTATTGAATAAACAACACCAATTAAAAAAAAAACATCTCTGTCCAAGGTAAATAAATTAATAATAAACTCAATACATTATTCAAATAATGTAGCAATTAAAAAAAAAATTTTAAATCATGAACATTTCTGCAACTGTTTCTGAACTGTAATCTATATCGTTTTTAGAAGAAAGTTTTTAAAATTTTTGCTGTCAAAATTTCAATGTTTGAGAAACTGTATTACCTTGTTTCCTTGAAATAATGCAATATTTAAATCCTGAAAATAGGGATTTAATACATTGAAAATAAATAGTCTATATATATTATATCCTACTACAGATATCATCATTTACATTTGAGCTCAAGCAACAAAGAAAAAACACCAGCTTCAGAACACCTTCTAAAGAAAATCACCAGCATCTTCAAAACATCCTAAAAAAAATACTGAAGGAAAATGGATTTCATAAAAGAGATGAAAAATAATGTAACCCCTTTTTCTCAAGATAGAACAACATAGCAAAACAACTCAATAAATTTAACCAAAAATTATCAAATTATCTTTCAGCACAACAAATTGAAAAGTCAACGAACCAACAAGCAACTCAACCTAATCCATCGTAACGAACCAGCAACCAAGAAAAAGGTAAAAAATACTTTTCCATATTTTACAAGGTATATTTCAAACAACTGGCAAAAATTAGAAAATTAGAAAATAAAACAAGCAATCAGATAACGCTGCATATACGTCTTTCGAAAAAAAACTGTACCAAAAGAAGCAGAACCAAAAAAAATGATAACAAATCATATATTAATAATTGTGACATACTTTTCTTTTACTTCGTATCATTTCAGATAATGTTAACAAATAAGACAGCCCATTATATTACCTCAAGCAAAGGAAACCGACTTCTGAAACATACAGAGTACATTTATTGCAAGGAGAGAATAACAGAATCAAGGAGACATTGGAGATGTGTGCAATACTACTAAACCCACTGCACAGGCAGAGCGGTTACTCTGGGTGACACAGTTGTTAAAACAACAGAGCATAACCACTCTGCCTCTGCAGTGGAGATTGAGGTAAGAGAAACAATTAATGAAATAAAAGATATTGCAAGCACCTCCAATGACTCCTCTTGTTCCATTTTGAGGGAGGTTGCCCAGCATGTCCCTAGTCATGTTGCTAGCAGTATGCCCATCATACCCAATCTGAGATGAATTATACAACGTAAAAAACAGGCAAGTAACCCACAGAGAGTAACCCCTCAAACATACTCTGATATACTTATTCCTCCTGAACTCTCTGTTTCTATATCTAATGAACCTTTCTTACTGCATGATAACAAAAACCCTCAAAAACAAATAATTATCTTTAGCACATCCCGTAATTTTTGCAAAGTTAGAAAATAGTGATGTTTGGATGATGGATGGGACTTTTAAAAGCACACCCTATCCATTCACCCAAATATACACTATTCATGCTAAAATAAACAATACAGTAGTGCCTTTAGTATACAGTTTGCTACCTGATAAACAATCCACAACTTACAATGAACTTTTAACAGTGTTAAAATCCAAAACATCAAACAAAAGACCTAGGAAAATAATTATTGATTTTGAATTCGCAATGATAAACGTTATTACTAAAACGTACACGGATACCCAAATTCAAGGATGCTTTTTCCATTTTTCCCAGGCATTTTGGCGTAAGATACAAAAAACATCCTTAGTTGTGGATTACGTATCAGATAGCAAACTGCAATTCGAATTAAAAAAACTAACTCCACACTTCTCATTGTTCCTCCTGATAGTGTAGGCGAGTACTACACAGCAATTACAGAATCAGACTTTTACACATCAAACGAAGAAAAATTGGCACCCTTACTAAATTATTTTGAAGACACATGGATTGGGCAACTAAGCAGGTCGGGTCGCAGGAGGAAGCCACGTTTCCATGTGGAGTGGTGGAACTGCTACTCGAGCTGCTTAGAGGGAGGAGCAAAGACAAACAATGCCATAGAGGGATGGCACAACTCCTTCACCCACACAATTGGCAAACCTCACCCCAACTTTTATCA
Organism: Lissotriton helveticus; assembly: GCF_964261635.1. Classification (NCBI taxonomy): domain Eukaryota; kingdom Metazoa; phylum Chordata; class Amphibia; order Caudata; family Salamandridae; genus Lissotriton; species Lissotriton helveticus. Next base: position 744,709,429 of record NC_136073.1, read on the forward strand.
TTTTTGGGAAACTTTGAGGAAGGAGCAAAGGGCCATATTACCAAGGTGAAGTATCACCGCTTTTCCGGCGAATGTTGCCGAGAAAGCGGTGATACTTCTAGCGCCCTATTAACAAGGGCATGCTAACGCCTGCCTCAAGCCCACTTTGCATGTCAGCGAGAAACATCGCTAATGACATGCAAAGTGGGCGTTCCCACATACAACCACATGTAAAATGTGGTTGGAGATGGTAACACCCTATTACCAAGGCAGGCGTTGGGAGAAGGAGACCTGCGATAAACTTGTTTATCGCAGGTCTCCCAACGCCTTCTCTGATCAGGTGTTAGGCATTGATAACATGGGGGTGTGAATCAAAAAGCTGAATCCACCCCACATATTATCAAGGCACACATTAGCGCTTGACAACAACGCTTGTTTTCACGCGCTAATGTTCCCTATCGCCGGATTTAATATCGCCTACGTGTTGCGCGTTGATAATGACGCGCTAACACGGCGATAAAATCCGGCGATAGCCGGCGATAGGTAAATGTGCAATGTGCGTTTTTAAACGCACATCTTGGTAATATGGCCCAAAGTTTCGAAGAAATGATAATGTCACAAGCATTAATAGGGAGTCTAAACCCACGCATTTCTAAAAGAACAAAAGAAATGTCTGAAAGACTATTGGGTGCATTACAACAATTTTCGTTGTGTGTGGCTTCAGACTACCTGGCTAATGTTGCACACATTCTACATTACTAACTCACCCTACACTATAACTTTCCTGTTTTGACCTAAATAATATAAATACAATTTTAAATTGGCATTTTTCAAAACATTTTTTAAAAAATTAAAGTCGAGTCACCTTACGTTAGATGTCTTCATTTTTCTTTATTTGTCTTTATTAATCCAATCCATAACCATGTTTGCCATGCTTTTTTTAAAATCCAAAATTAAATCCACAAAACGAATTCCCATTTGGAAAATCTTCTTTTTAAAACTCAAATTCCAAAAAGATACCCATTCCAGTTATTTGGCTCTCCATTCTAAAAATAAATCCTTTTTAAAAAGATCGATTTTCAAAAAAACATTCCCAAAAATATGTCTTCTCCATATCCAAATTATCACAAATCCCAAAAAAAAGATATATCGATCCATCTTCTTTCTTCGAAAATCAATCCAAACCTTCGAAATCCACAGTTCGTTTAAAAAAGCCAATACCATTGATGACTTCATCGAATCCAAAAACCCTCAAAAAACAATCTAGTTTCCAATGAAAAAATCCATTCTTCTAAAATTGATCATCAACATTCTCCGTTGTTTCTAAAACAAAATCTTTTTGCTTTTTTTTCACTCAAAAAACATTATTTACAGTGAATTAAACTTAGCTATTAATAATTTACACTCACTATTTTTAAAGATCAGTTAACACGTGACCCGATATGGGCAAACACTTTCAACAAGTTCGGGGACATGCAAAAAACATAACAACAATACATATAATTAACTTATCTAAACCTCCCTCTTCTCTCCTTGCAATGAATGTCACTCACACTAACATTCACAATAGTATACACGTTTTTAAAGTTTCTTACCTGAGCGCAGGTCTCCTTGTTTCTGCTTTGTCCTTCGACGCTCCTCAAAATGGCTACCTTTGTGATTCACGTATACGCATCAAGAGCTACAGTAAAAGAAAAAGGACAATTTATTTACAATTTCTTTTTTATATTAATTTAGTTAATTTAAAATTGTTATATATAAATAAACGTTACCGATATGTTAATAAATTATTTTATAATTAATTATAATTATAAAAAATGTAAATAAAATATTTTTTTAAATAAAAGAAATTAAACATTCTCGCATTGTAATTCTTCTTTTGTTAAATATTATATTTAAAATGTACTACTTATATTTAATATATGTATTAAAGTTTTAAAAATCAATCTCACCTTTAGTATGCTCCATTTGTCTTCTTTTCCCTCCCGCGTTGCTCTTAAAATGACTTCAGATAAGATAGATGCGGCAATCACCTAGACATCTATGGAAATAAACGAAGGACATTTCTTTACATTGAAAGTAATGTAAAAGCATAGGAACTTTTTTAAAAATATTTTTTTTATATTATTAACTATTTACTAATATTTTTTTTAAAACATATTTTAAAAAATATCTTTTTTAAATAGTGTTTAGATTTTTTTTAAATAAGTATATTATTTTTTAAAATACGTAATGTATTTACTCTTGGGAGTATTAATTACTATTCATACTCTCGTAGGAATGTAATTTTAGTGTAAGTGTATAATAGTGTAGGTGAAAAAAATATTAAGTCTTGGATAGTGTAGGGGTTACAATAACTATACTTTCTCCAAAGGGGGTGTAATACTAGGGTAAGTTTTGGAAAGTGTGGGGGTTAGAAATTACTATTCTTACTCCTAGAGGGTGTAATACTAGGGTAAGTGTGGGATAGTTTAGGGGTTAAAATTACTATACTTACTCCAGGAGGGTGTAATATAAGGTTAAGTGTAGGATAGTGTGAAGGTAAAAATTACAATACTAACTCCTGGAGGGTGTAATACTAGGGTAAGTGTGGGATAGTGTAGGGGGTAAAATACTATTCTAACTCCATGGGGTGTAATAGTAGGGCAAGTGTGGGATAGAGTAGGGATTAAAAATACTATTCTAACTCCAGGGGGAGTGTAATAGTAGGGTAAGTGTTGGATAGAGTAGGGGTTTCAACTACTATTTGAACTCCAGGGGGGTATAATAGTAGGGTAAGTGTTGGATAGTTTAAGGGTTAAATTTACTATTCTTACTCCAGGGGGGTGTAACAGTAGGTTAAGTGTAGGATAGTGAAGGGGTTAAAAATCCAATTCTAACTCCAGGGCGGTGTAATAGTAGAGTAAGTGTTGGATAGAGTAGGGGTTTAAAATTAATATTCTAACTCCAGGGAGGTGTAATAGTAGGGTAAGTGTAGGATAGTGTAGGGGTTACAATTACTATTCTAACTCCAGGGGGGTGTAATAGTAGGGTAAGTGTTGGATAGAGTAGGGGTTAAAAATACTATTCTAACTCCAGGGGCAGTGTAATAGTAGGGTAAGTGTTGGATAGAGTAGGGGTTTCAACTACTATTCGAACTCCAAGGGGGGTATAATAGTAGGGTAAGTGTTGGATAGTTTAAAGGTTAAAATTACTGTTCTTACTCCAGGGGGGTGTAACAGTAGGGTAAGTGTAGGATAGTGTAGGGGTTAAAAATACAATTCTAACTCCAGGGCGGTGTAATAGTAGAGTAAGTGTTGGATAGAGTAGGGGTTTAAAATTAATATTCTAACTCCAGGGGGGTGTAATAGTAGGGTAAGTGTTGGATAGTGTAGGCGTTAAAATTACTATTCTAACTCTAGGGGGGTGTAATAGTAGGGTAAGTGTAGGATAGTGTAGTGGTTAAAAATACTATTCTAACTCCAGGGGGGTGTAATAGTAGGGTAAGTGTTGGATAGAGTAGGGGTTTAAAATTACTATTCTAACTCCAGGGGGGTGTAATAGTAGGGTAAGTGTTGGATAGAGTAGGGGTTTAAAATTACTATTCTAACTCCAGGGGGGTGTAATATTAGGGTACGTGTTGGATAGTGTAAGGGTTAAAATTACTATTCTAACTCCAGGGGGGTGTAATAGTAGGGTAAGTGTAGGATAGAGAAGGGGTTACATTTACTATTCTAATTCAATGGGGAGTGTCATAGTAGGGTAAGTGTTGGCTAGTGTACGGGGTTCAATTACTATTCTAACTTATTAAAATGAAATATATATTATTTAAATAACATACTTAATAGTAGGGTAAGTGTTGGATAGAGTAGAGGTTTAAATTACTATTCTAATTTATTAAAATTAAAATAATATTATTTAAAAAACATACTTACCCATACTTACGTTGTAATGGCATGCGATGTAATAGCATCTGCGTTGTAATAGCATGCGTTGTAATAGCATGCGTTGTAAAGGATATTGCGTGGTAAATGTTTTGTTGTAATGGTAGTGCGTTGTGAAAGTTGCGTTGTGATGGTTGTTTCCCTACTCAGGGCCTGGAAAATAAATACTACTAGTGGCAAGAATAACCTGGGAAACCGCTGTCTGGGAGGACATCCTAACTACTGTCTGATCTGGAAATCAGGCAACATGTTGGCATATGATTGACCATGGTCCAATAACATGCACAATGAGACCTGAAAACAATATTCTTCCCCAAGACTGGACCATCCACTTTAAAACCTTATATAGCAGTGACACCTTTGGTCCTTCTTCTGCTCCAGATCTGGCTCTTGAGAAGACCGACCTCAGTTCTCCAGCACTAACCTCCCCACCTGAACCAACTAATGACGCTGGTTGTTTTTACTCCCTGGTGGAAACTGAATGTGCTATTAGCCTGCAGGAAGTGGGTAAGGCGCCAGGATCAGACAAGATCCCTACGGATCTTTTTTAATCAGAGCTCGCTATTTGGGTTCCTATTTAAACCATGTAGCCAACGCTATCATGGCTGGAGCCTAAATCCATGCTACATGAAAAGGAGCAGAGATACTTCCTATATACAAGAAGGGCCCAAAATCTGATCTGGAAAATTATCAACCAATAAGCCTAATTGATTTTCTATAAGCAAATTTAGACAGTCTCTTATTGTGGATTGAAGACAATTCCAAGCAGTTCCAAGCAGGTTCCACTCTAAGACAAGCACAGTGGACCAAGTTTTCAGATTTCAACGTATGCAATGGAAAGTGGTAGATAGTAACAGGAGTAGCCTCTATGTGACATTTATCGACCTAAAGGTGGCCTTTGATATGGTACCCATAGCAAAGCTCTGGCATACCCTAAGCAAACTAGGGCTCCCATTTCCACTTCTGTATTTTATAGTACGTCTGCACTCCGATAATTACACCCAAATCCAATGTGGACCTAATGGAGTACTAACCAACCAAATAAAATTTGCCAAGGGGGTCCGGCAGAGGTGCGTTCTGGCCTAAACACTATTCCTCCTCTTCATAAATGGTTGTGTAGACTTTCTTTTACATTGTGAAAATGATTCCCCAGTTCTAGGTGGCATGAACACTCTTGCGCTATTGTTTGCAGAAGACACATTGGTAATCTCAAAAACACCAAGAGGACTGGAAACCCTACTAGCTAGGTTTAAACTGTTCTGCACTAACCATGGTCTAGACATGAATACCAGCAAAACCAAGTTCATGGCCTTCCACCCGCACAGGCGTTTTAGATGTATATTAAGATTGGAGGGTAAGGATCTCTCTCTCTATCTCACTCTCTCTCTCTAGAGAGAGAGAGAGAGAGAGAGAAAGAGAGAGAGTTCCAGATTTCAAGTTGACTACCTAGGCATTTGCTTATCTAGCACTAATTATTGTGACAGATTACAAACAGCACACTTGTATTAAAACATAGGGCGGTTGCTACTCTGAGATTTGCTAAGAACACCACCCTTCATCCTGTTTTCCCTCTTTTAGAAGTCTGGAGAGCACAAGCTGTGCAAGCAGAAATATACAGGGCTAAGCTATGGAGATATAGCACTATTGAATTTCTGGGTGTTGAAGAAAACAGGCATTTGAGGGCAGCACTAAAACTCCCCTAAAGTCCCCCATTATACTTCAAATTAGATTTGGGTATGCAATCCATTGTTCGGAAAGTAAGACTTAAGCCAAACATGTATTGGTTGAGAATTTGGTCAACCATTGAGTGGTAGCCCTTTAGAGTATGCATTAGAGACATCCTGGATAGCCAAGGGGGAGCTGAGAGGCTAATATAGCAAAGAAAAATATAAAGCAGATGTTAACCTCCCTGGCCTTGTTGGAGTTTTGAACTAACCTAACCTCCATCAATTGTTCTTCTGCTAAGGCTGTGAAGACTGTTGTTTGGGACTATGAGGAGAGGAAATTGTTCCACTCAACTAAGTTATCTTCATTAACATATAGATTTATAGAAATGAAATCAACCTAAGTGTTTGAACAATATATGGACGTCATTGACCCACCCTTTACCAAAGCCCTCCATATAAGATTTCGGCTTGGCCCTTTACCACTAGCAACATTTATTGCTAAGTGGAAAGGCCTATCTGTAAGCTTTTCCGTTTTCTTTTTTTTCTCTAATTTTAGTAATCTTGTCTCAGGATTGTCTTTCATGTCATTTAATACCAATTTTATGAACTTAATGAATATGTACTTATTATTAATTAATGTCTGTTATTATCTGTCTTCTATGATTTTCTTTTAAATCGAAATAAAGACTCTAAAACCTGAACCTGGAAAGGCCTAACGAAAAGGAACAAACTTCACCCACCGTGCAGCGAAAAAGAAGAAACCAAAGACCATCTTATACTCTTCTGCTCCAGCGATTCTAGACAGTGCAAACATTGTATTGCGCCTCTGTGTCGCACCCTAGGAACTCGCCAACATCGGGTCGTACTAGGAGTCTGTAGGCCTAATACCACAGCACATATAATATTATCTATAGCTACATATCTAGTGTCTATCTGACCTACTTGGGCCAAGATTCTATCATCTGTGCCTCCTGCTGATTTACCATGACCTATGTTTTCAAACTAACTGAGCAGAGACAATGATAGAGTAGGGTATTCCGTGCTGCAGCAACTATATCAATGTTTGCCCAATAATTTTAACAGTGCACCCTACCAATGTTGCCATCCCGAGGTTGATGTATGATAGCAAGGGTTAGAAGGATTAGATGTTTTTAAAACATTTTAACTAGGGTTGTTTCTAGTTTTAACTCCTTTACCTACAGGTAAAATTAACCGTTCATAGCAGAAGTACAATAGAGCTTTTGAGTACTGAGTGGAATGCACTAGGACGATATTTATCGGTGTCTGTATGACTGTTCTTTCTAAAGCAGTTTTTTTATGTATTACTTCTGTAATTTTACTGTACGTATGTAAAGAAAATGTAATGTATAAATGGATAAGTTGTTTGGTTTGAATCATGAATTTCAAATGCTTGGCATATTGTGTATATGTACAGGTCAAAATTGTTAATTGAATATATTGTTGCTTTTAAGGTATATGACTGAAAAAATGTGCCTGAAATGCTAATGAATTTAAATGCTACTAATGGGCTTGCAGTACTTATTGTGCCACCCACACAAGCAGCCTTTCAAACCTGTCTCAGGCCTGCCACATCGGGGCCTGCATGTGCAGTTTTCTGCCACTTTGACTTGACATTTAAAACCTCATGCCAAGCCTCAAAATCCCCTTTTATTACACATAAGTTACCCCTAAGATAAACCCTAGGTAGTTTATAGGGCAGGGTGCTGTGTAAGTAAAAGAAAGGCCATGTACGTTTCAGCTCAGCATGTCTTGATAGTGACAAACACTCCAATTTGTTTTTCACTACTGTGAGGACTACTCCTCTCATAGGTTAACATTGGGAATTCCTTATTCCTTATTCCAATCTTAAACTGTAATTGCTGATTGGGAAGGAGGAGCCAGTTCATGCTTTATATCTTTGGAATGACAATGCTAAATGCTCTACACCTGGGGTGGGTGGCAGCTTGACTTTGTGCATTCCCTCTAGACGGCCATGCACAAAGAGAGGGTAAGTGAGCTGATTGCCCATCTGCATCCTCATGGTTCTTCCTGGGCAGGGAGGGAAGCGCTGACACCTACACCTGAAAGTGACCTTACCCTGCAGAAAGGGCTGATTATCCCCTACAGAGTCCGGAGTCAGGGCTGAGATGAAAAGACATGTGCTCTTCAAAGACCCTTCTTTGAAGTCACCCCCACTTCAAAGGCACACTTGAGTATAAGTACCCCACCAAATCAGACACTCCTGGCCCAGTAACCAATCTCTGTCAGAAGGACTGCGGTGCTGCTTAAAGGACTATAACTCTGCTGAACTGCTGCCTTAGAAGTACTGCTTTTCCCCTACACTCTCTGCTGCCTGCTGCTCTCTGACCCTGCTGAGGGAAAGCTGGACTCTGCTTTGCACCCAAAGTGATCTCCAAGGGCTTGTTGGCTTGCCTCCTGTTGCTTGAGAATTGGGGTAATCAAAGTCTCCACCCTTGCTCCTGTCCCTGATCCATTGGAAGTGGACCTACATACTTGCTCCAGAGAAACAACGCATCCTTTGCTTGCGTGAATCAGGATTTAATGCATCAACCTGCGTCAGGAGCAGAACCCACCGCTTCGCACTGGAAACCAGTGCACTGCTTTCAAAATCCGAGGCATGGAACCGCACATCGCCGCCGCAGCAGTGCAGGCGAGATCAATGCATCCCTCGACTGTGTGGAGACACTGGCACATGGCATCAGAACCAGCGCCTCTTGGGGTCGGCACTTATTCTTTAGAATCGACACATGTCCACCACTGCACGGATAAAAATCGACGCATCTCGCTTTTGTGACCAGGATCAAGGTACTCTGTTCACCGGTGTTTGAGCAGCGGAGGGCAAGAAACTAGCTTGCATCACAGGAGGTCAATGTTCACTTCCCCAAGTCACGCTCCTAGCCAAAGAAGCCAACCCTAAAAACTCCTGGGGTTGGATTTCACAAAAAAATATTGGTCATATTTGTTTGGGTGCAGGGTCACCTCGACCACACCTGAAACTAGGTATCAATGTAGGGATACTGGGTGTCGCTGTCCCAGACCCCTATTTTTTCTTTACTTTACACACTTTTGCACGGTCCTGAAGAAACGCCACTGGATCCACTAGGGACCACAAGAGGCGTGAAACATGTCGACCTAATTCCACTATTTTATATTACCATGACCGCTACAAATACACAGAAGGAGATTACTCCTGATCCTGCCCACTCTGTCAAGAGTATTCCCCTTGACACCACTTTTTAACCATATTACACAGACCCCAGAATAAAGTCTCTCCAGGGTACTAGTGTGATCTTTTTAACCCAACTAGCACCACACCCGGGAGGGCGCTAGGGGGCGCACAGCGGGATGGCTGAGTAAGAACACAGCTCCGCCGGACGGCTCGCTCAACGCTGTCTAAGTCGGTCAAAACCCGCCCCCGGTTGCCGCGGACCGCAGGATAAGCAGCAGGAACCTGCACAGCGGACAATGATGTGAAAGGTTGCCCAATATAACCAGCATTGCACGGTAAACCAATGTGATGATAAGTGCTGCTCGGAGCGCGCAGGCAAAATGGCGGACGCCGCTGACGGTACCTCATAATGTCTTGATCAGCTGAGCGCCCTGACCCCATTGGCGGCTTCTCGAGGCTAATTCCAGATGCGCTCCGACCACCGATGCGACCGGCGGAGGAAGTCTGATGCGCGCAGTAATTGCAGTTGTTGCTCGAAAACGGACCGGCTCCTTTAAGAAAACCCGATCGTTGGTACACAAAATGGCGGCGCCCACCGGAACTTTGAGGGCTGAGACGGACTGCACCGGGTTTAACGAGGTGGGAGCCTAGAATCGCCGTACTACAAACGAAAAAGGCCCAAGACGACAGATACAACCCGGACACATCTTTGAGGGATGCATGCATCGGGCAGAGGAGCGAACTGCACCTAAACGCGGGAGACTCGACCCCTCCTCCACACGTGGGCTGCACAGTTGCACAGCGCAGATGTCCACAGGACTGGTACCGGCCCGATCACGTCTGCTCTCACTGGGAGCGTGTTCAACTACTCACGAGGATGTGCCTGCACAGAATCGCATGTACACCTGCGTGCTGATGACAGCTGCCTAGAGAGCCCATTGCAGAGACTGCTGTGGTTACATTTGGGACACTTGTAGCTTGGAGACCCGTGACCCCACCGCTGCGAACTGCCCGTACATGTCACATATGAAACGGCCACCCTACGGCGTGTGGGAGTTGGAAAACACAGACACGAAAGGGCCTGTTGCCACAACAGCCCGCGCCTGACGACCCTACAGGGCTGCGATTCGCGTCACCACAGGCTTAGACTCTCGCGCAATCGCCAGGGTGGACTCTGCACGGGGTACACAATTACCAGTATCGGGCAGAGGGATCACTTCGACCCAACGTCTGGCCGGTGAGAGTGGAGTGGAGGGGAGAACTGGTGACCCCCTGGACGGAGGGGGGCCCCGTGATTGCCTCAGTTGAACCACGGGAGACGATCTCAGCCAGGACTACCAGATCCACGCGACAACAAGCGGAAGGACACCCGTCTGGACACCCTACAATGGGGAAACCAGATAAGCAACAACAAAAGATTTCGTTCGAGAATAAAAAAACGCAGAAACCCACCGAACAAACGCCTGAGAGAGAAGAGACGCTGTCCATGGAAGTTACATCAAACATGGAAAAAGTATTGCTGTCAATACAAGCAAATGTCCAGGATATAAATGGCAAATTGGATAACCTGACGTGCAGAATGGACGGTATGTCTGATAAGCTGGAGAAACACAGCGAAAGGCTAGACCATGCGGAAGCAAGGATCTCGTCGGTGGATGATGAAGCGCATGCCACGACCAACAAATGCACAGGAATGGAACGCGTCCTAGAAGTGATCAAGGCAAAGGAGGAGGAGTTGGAAGCGCGCTCCAGACGGAATAATGTACGCATCGCGGGTTTGCCAGAATCGACCAACACTGGCAAGATGGAGGTCTACATAGAACAACTGTGCAGGGACATCTTTGGCACGGAGGCCCTATCCCAAATATTCATCGTAGAGAGAGCCCACCGCTCCCTGGCGCCAAAACCAAAACCAGGAGCGGCGCCACGTCCGATTGTAGCGAGGATTCTAAATTATCGAGACAGAGACACTATACTGAGGCTGGCACGCGAGAAAGGGAAGATCACACACCAAGGGAACACTCTGGAGTTCTACCCTGATCATACATTAGCGGTTCAACAAGCAAGGAAAGAATTCGCAACGGTGAAGGCGAAACTACGAGATCTTAACGTGAGATACTCCATGCTATATCCTGCGAGATTACGGGTCACATGGGAAGAGAAAGCGGTGGTATTGGTGACCCCAAAAGCAGCTCAGGAGTTCGTTAAGAAGATTATACAGCACAACAGACAGCGTGCCCGAGACGCCCACCACGAGGATGCAGATGGTGCTGAGTAAGTCAGTGAGTAGGAATTAGCAGCCTTATGGTAAGACATACCTCTTTTTGTATTTTGGTTTTGCCCCACAATGTACTGCACACACGGCCCTGAGTGGCGAGGGAGAACAATTGACGAACTCCCACTGACACGAACAGACACTGCCCTGTGATCCACAGGACGTGGAATTATCGGGGCCTGACACCATGGGGCAAAGTCTGAATGGTGATGTCTTGGGGACAATGACACAACCTCCACGAGTCAGAATCTCTTACGGCACCGGATAGGAGCGGACACTAATATTGTTGCTGCACTGATGAGTAAGCATGGGCGTAAAATCCGCTCCGATCGCGGATTTTTCGGATTTTCGGCAAATTCGCAATCCGCAAACGCTCGCGAATTTGTCGAAAATCCGTGAATCCGCTCGCGGCGGATTTTTTGCTTGGTTGCGGCGCGCGGCGTGGTGCACGGCGTTCACTTTCCGTCATTTTAGCGTTTGCCGAGTTGTTTTTCTTTGCGAGTGACGCGCCATTTTAGATCTTGCTGCGTGTTCCCGCGGGAGTTTGTCGCCCGCGAATACGTACTCGCGGCTTGCCACCTTGCACAGCACACCTCGCGAGAGTTCGCAATTGCGAACACGTAGTTGCGGCGGAAAGGAACAATCTCGCACTTGCGAAATAGAGATTTTGCAATTTCGCACAAGAAAATCACCAGCAAACAGGATAAACCTTCAGAAAATTATGATTTTTATCAGAATCACTCCTCAGGTTGACATTTGCATGGCCTTTTTTTTTGCAAGGAGTCCATTTTGGGGGGGGGGGGAGGAAGGAAGTGCCCCACAGTCTCCAACTTCCTGTTCCTGTCCAGCAGGCTCCTCCCAGTGCTTTGTCCATCTCCTGGTCACTTTCATTTGGATCTGGAGCTGGAAGGATTACTTTTTGTGGGTGCTGCTGGATATTTGGATTTGAGGCCTTTTTGACTGTCTTTGGATCACTTTTGGATTAGAAATCAACTTTCACAAGTAAGTTTGTTTGGGGCATTACAGTTGCTGCAAGTACAATTTTGGAACTTTTTCAGAAAATTAAATAAATTATATTGTGGGTAGCCACAGTATCCAGTAGGACCAGGGTTGGTTATGGGTGCATGATACAACTGTTTTGTTGAATTTAAACACCATTGAGGCCATGGATGGGCTGGGATTGTGCAGATTTTATTGTTTTTTGTCGTTTTTTTGGGCCTGCTGGTGTGGCCCTTTGCCCAGGGGTGGTGAGTGTTGCATGGGCCTAGTCTTTCTGTGGGGTGTCTTCTTGAATTTAAACATAATTGAGGCCATGGATGGGCTGGGATTGTGCTTATTTTATTGTTTTTTGTCGTTTTTGGGGGGCTGCTGGTGTGGCCTTTTGCTTGCCCAGGGGTGGTGGTGGTGCATGGACTGAGTGTGCCTGTGGTGTGGTCTCACTCTCTTTGATGTAAACATCATGGATGGCATTGGATTGTGGTGATTTCTGGCTGTTTTTCTGTTTTTTGTGGGTGTACTGTTGATGTGGACTGGCCATGTGGGTGGTGGTGGTGGCCATCTTGAGTGCTGGCTGGTACAGGCAACATGTGCTTGGGGTGTAAGGGGGCCATTTTGAGGAGAGGCAGTGTCTGAGGCCTGCACTTATTTTGCCTACTTTTCATCCCTTATGCCCAGGGGTAGTGAGTGTTGCATGGGCCTAGTGTTTCTGAGGGGTGTCTTCTTGAATTTAAACACCATTGAGGCCATGGATGGGCTGGGATTGTGCAGATTTTATTGTTTTTTGTCATTTTTTTGGGCCTGCTGGTGTGGCCCTTTGCCCAGGGGTGGTGAGTGTTGCATGGGCCTAGTCTTTCTGTGGGGTGTCTTCTTGAATTTAAACATAATTGAGGCCATGGATGGGCTGGGATTGTGCTTATTTTATTGTTTTTTGTCGTTTTTGGGGGGCTGCTGGTGTGGCCTTTTGCTTGCCCAGGGGTGGTGGTGGTGCATGGACTGAGTGTGCCTGTGGTGTGGTCTCACTCTCTTTGATGTAAACATCATGGATGGCATTGGATTGTGGTGATTTCTGGCTGTTTTTCTGTTTTTTGTGGGTGTACTGTTGATGTGGACTGGCCATGTGGGTGGTGGTGGTGGCCATCTTGAGTGCTGGCTGGTACAGGCAACATGTGCTTGGGGTGTAAGGGGGCCATTTTGAGGAGAGGCAGTGTCTGAGGCCTGCACTTATTTTGCCTACTTTTCATCCCTTATGCCCAGGGGTAGTGAGTGTTGCATGGGCCTAGTGTTTCTGAGGGGTGTCTTCTTGAATTTAAACACCATTGAGGCCATGGATGGGCTGGGATTGTGCAGATTTTATTGTTTTTTGTCGTTTTTTTGGGCCTGCTGGTGTGGCCCTTTGCCCAGGGGTGGTGAGTGTTGCATGGGCCTAGTCTTTCTGTGGGGTGTCTTCTTGAATTTAAACATAATTGAGGCCATGGATGGGCTGGGATTGTGCTTATTTTATTGTTTTTTGTCGTTTTTGGGGGGCTGCTGGTGTGGCCTTTTGCTTGCCCAGGGGTGGTGGTGGTGCATGGACTGAGTGTGCCTGTGGTGTGGTCTCACTCTCTTTGATGTAAACATCATGGATGGCATTGGATTGTGGTGATTTCTGTTTTTTGGGGGTGTACTGTTGATGTGGACTGGCCATGTGGGTGGTGGTGGTGGTGGCCATCTTGAGTGCTGGCTGGTACAGGCAACATGTGCTTGGGGTGTAAGGGGGCCATTTTGAGGAGAGGCAGTGTCTGAGGCCTGCACTTATTTTGCCTACTTTTCATCCCTTATGCCCAGGGGTAGTGAGTGTTGCATACTTGCATGTCCCTAGTCTTTCTGTGGGGTGTCTTCAATGTAAACATCATGGATGGCATGGGATTGTGCTCATTTTTCTGTGTTTTGTCGATTTTTTGGGGTGTATAACTGAACTGATGTTCCTCTGTCTTCCATTGCTTTTAGGTGCACAAGAAGACTCAATAGAACCACCAGTGCCAGGAAGAAGTCCTGCAGCGGTGTGTGCAGCATAACGTCACGCGACGTCACGTCTGGACACAGAACCCTCTGCAACTCGTGCAACTGCTGCCTGCTGACCTGCTCTGAAGAAGATGGCCCCAAAAAAAGTAACCCGTAGCTCCTCTAGCAAGAAAGGTGCCAGTAAGGAGCAGAAGAAGCAAGTTACCAAGGACACTGGTGTGCCGCCCGCCCCTTTTTTTGGGAGTAAAAAAAAAAGTATGCCTGCAGCAGCTGCAGCGGGATCTGCTGGGGACCAAGCTGGCAGCAGCACCCCCGCTCCATTGGGCTCAGTGCCACCACCACCACCACGCCAACTTAAGTCCAAGCCCTTGAGTGCTGCAGAGGCAGCCAGTATACTTCTTCAATCACCATCGACCAGTGATGTTGGCTCATCGCAAGAAAGCAGCAGCAATGTCCCTCAATCAACACAGGTTGTTGTAGCTCATATGACGAGTGTTGAACAACCACAGCCGCAACAACAATCACATGTGCAAGTACAAGCCCAAGTACATGTGGAAGGAGAGGCAGCGCAAGGAGATGCGCAAGCAGAGGTGCATGGAGGGTCACAACAAGTGCCCACAATAGTTGTTCCTCCCGAAGTAGGGGCACATCAGGAAATCGACAATCAAGGCGAGGTATCATTTGAGGAAGCCACTCCTCCTGATGATCCTTCATTGTCTTCCACACCCCTAGCAAGGAAGAGATCAAGAGATCAAGGGTGGTGTCTACATCCTCTTCAAGCACACCTCCTTCTGATGATACGGATCAAACTTGGGAACAAACAAAGGTAGTTAAGCGTAAAAGGAAGCTCGTCCAAAGTCTCAGAGTTATGGAGTGTGATGAGTCTCAACAAGAAGTGGCGGATACTGCTGCTGATGAAGACTCTGCCAACGACGACCCAGTCATCATAAAGGTCACTGCAGCCCCAGCGGGCATGACATTTTGACCCTAGCCCGAAGAGCTGCTGCGCGTGATGATGATGATGATGATGTTGTCGATGAGGAGGCAGTGGAAACACCACAATCATTGGAGTTAAGTAGTACACCAACTCGTCCCGCTTCCATATTTCTTTCTGGCAAGAAGAGACCTTCGTCAACCTCAACCTTAATTAGTGGCGGTGAAAGTGGAGCCGCTCTGATCTGGCGGGAGTTGGTGGCTCTGCCTGCCCGTGCGGGACTGCCGCGGAGCTGATTTCCTGACTCTTTGACTTTTTCAGCTGTCCGTCAGCTCTCTTGGGAGGGGGGGTAAGGCGGCTGCATAGACTCGCTGCATAAGACACACACAGACCCCGTCAGCCTCCTGTTAAAGGGACAGTACAGGCTTCAGCCTCAGCCCCTGTTCATACAGTGAGTTAAGCTTGAACGGTAATGCCTATGTGCGGTTTTGAGGTCCCACTTACCACCTCTCTTTCCCGGTGGGTGGAGGCAGCCGTGGAGCTGCGAAGGGGCTCGCGGTGTTTTTGGGGGTCTTAGTGGCCTTCATCTCTCACCAAACTGTCTTGCTGCAAATAAAGGAACACAATTAGGTGAAGCTCCCAACGTGGATAAAAAGAAAACCCAGAGGATTCGTCGCCCTAAAACAAAACCCGGGCTTAAAGCAGCACCAGAGGAGGAAGGAACAGGAGAAACACTTGTTCAAGTGTTAACCTCAAGTAAGGTGTTCGGCCGAGGGGGTGAGGGGGTTAAAGGTGGTAAAGAGGGAAAAGGTGTCAGGATATCAGTGCCTGGTGATGTTGAGACACAGATATTAGCCAGAGATATCGCTGTTGATGTTGATGCCGCTGTTGATAACATCTTTGCTGATACTTTTACTGAAGTGGATCCTGATAACGCAAGGGGGGGAGTCAAAGATCTAGACTGTGGTCCAAGTGAGGCTATCCAGGGTCCTCCTATTTTTGTTTTTACTGGGGTTCACTTCGTTGACTCTGCCAATATAGCCACTGCCACTGCCACTGTAGCCACTGCAGCCACTACTCCTCGGTCGTCGGCCTCAAGAGGATTAAAAGACCTGAAATTAGGTGCTAAAGCTAAAGCTAAAAACACTAAAAATAGTGCTGTGAGGCTCACCCCCTCACTTAGATCATACTTCAAGGTGCTGCCACAGATCCTGGAAATCTCCTGTAAACCTCAAGAGGTAAAGATGAATAGTAAAGATGACACTCAAGGGTCTGCCCTTGTAGGAGTCGCTGATACAATTTCAGGGTTGCTTGTCCATAATACTCCGGAGGAAGTCGGACTCTCAGCCCTTCAGGATAAGGTGGGGGCGCCCCCGGAGGCGCAGGAGGGGATCTCACTTCATGATCTACTACATGAGATTAAAAGTGGGTTCGCTGAATCTAAGCGCAATCAGCAGGAGATAAAAGCGGCGCTTGACGTCCTTGATAAGAGAGTAGATATTCTATCTGAGAGGACAGATACTCTTGAAAGCTCAGTAACTGAATTAAAAGCCAAACTAGACTCTGCAAATGAGAAAATTAACTACTTAAGGCGGGATGGAAATGCAACAAAGGAGAGAGTGGAATCCTTGGAGAATTATTCACGGAGAAATAACATCAGAATCTTGAAAGTTCCCGAAGGTAAAGAAGGGGGTGAAATGAAAAAATTTGTTGCTTCCCTGCTGAAAGACTCTCTGAACCTGGAGGAATCGGTGGAGGATCTGGAAAAAGACATTCAACGAGCTCACAGGGATCCGTTCCGTTTAAAACAGGGGAGAACTAAACCAAGGAAGATTCTAGTCAATTTCCTAACCTACTCGGTTAAAGAGAAGATACTGAATTTAGCTCTGAAATCTACAGCTCTAAAAGCTCCTGACTTCTCTTATGTAGTTAGATCTGATCTATCGAAAACCACTCTTGATAGACAATGGGAGTTAGGTCAGAAAATGGAGAAGTTTAGGGCCCTCGGAGCCACTGTCCAGATGAGGTTCCCTGCTTTCCTAAGGGTCATGTATAACAATAAAATGCATAACATCCATTCCCCTTTGGAGGCAGATGAACTTCTGTCATCTATCAGTGTTCATCAACAGAATAACATCTAGTGGTAGATAGTAAGGAGACACTAAGATACAGAGATACAGAGATATATGATATGGAGGCAGGGAAATAAGGGTGAATAAAAAAAAAAGAAAGAAAGGGAAGGGAAAAAAAAAAAAAATAAATAAATAAATAAAATGATGGTATATATATATGTATGTGTATATATATATGTATATATATATATATATGATTAAAGGAAAAAAAGGGAGCACACAAAAGGGAAAATAAAAGGGAAGAAAGGAAGGGGAAAAGGAAAAAAAAAGGGAAAAAAAGGAAAGGGGGAAGGGAAAAGGAAAAAAAAAAGAACAAGGTATGGTTGGGGGAGAGTGTGTGTTTTTTTTTTTTTTTTTTTGTTTTTTTTTCACAGAGGGTGTCTAGAGTTAAAGGAGAAAAAGGGGAAAAAAAGAAGGGAGGGGGAAGAGAAAAGAAGAGGAAAGGAGAAGGGAAGAATAAAAAAAAAAAAAAGAGAGGGGAAAGCAAAATATATGAATGTTTGTGTAAGTATATGTGTACACATAGATGTATATGTGAACAATCAATCCTGCCTCCTCAGAACTAACCTACTAGGTAGACTCGGACACGAGGCTGTAAAAATATGGCTTCTTTAATGGGTCAGGTCACCCTCAACCTGGAGACACGAGAGACCCGTTTCACCTGCACGGCAGGCTCTGTTAATATATATATAAAAACAAATAAAAAGGAAAAACTATTAGAGTTCCATCTCTGATCTGGTAAAAAATAGGTGATAACTACCCACTTATTGTTTTATCACTCTCTTAAATATAAATATGACGGCTTCCCTTAAAAAAAGGAGAAAAAAAAAAAAAAAAAAGGGACAAAATAAATAAATAAATAAATAAAAAAAAAAAACTATCTAATTATGCCGGGCTATACTATATATATGTAATATACCTGGGCAAGGGATGCTCCTTAAGGGGACAAATCTGGCACCAACGTCCAGATTAACTAAGGGGGGGTTTTCCAGGGAGGGGAAGGGGGGGGGGGAGGGGCAAAACTATAAATTATCCTCACTGCCAATTCACCGTTTCGAACACACAATTCTTAGCAAGTATATGTATACCCTGCTCGACCCACATCGGGAGATGTAATTCTTTAATGAGCTGGGGTAAGGGCATGGATAACAGCTGATGGGAATAACATTTTTGTCTTGGAATGTCAATGGCCTGCGTGTTAAGAGCAGGAGATATAGAATATTACAATATCTGAGGGACTCTCCGGCACAGGTCATTGTCATCCAAGAAACACATCTTCTTCAACATGAAGTGAGGGATATGTTGAGCAAAATCAGATGGGTAGACTGTTTTATTTGCACTAACCACAATGCGAATATTCGTGGTATATTAATTATCTTTAAAAAACAAATAAGAGCCCAGATTCTCGCCTATGAGGAGGACCTTAGTGGGAGGTGGCTATGCGCTAAAGTTAGTCTTGAGGGCAATACATACAACTTGGTTGGTTACTATGGTCCCAATCAGGACGATCCCTCGTATCTGAATAAAATCCAGAACCATCTACTAACAACTCATGGTCCAATTATTTGGATGGGAGACTTCAATTTGGTACTTAACCCAAAGTTAGATAAATCCCCCAATTCAAAGGCATTAACCTACAAGAAATCAAGGCAGGTACTGGGGGATGTTATGTCGGCGCTCGGATTGCCGGATCCATGGAGGGAGAGGGCTGGAGAGACTCTCGGCGTATCATATCATAACTATAAATACAACCACAAGTCGAGAATTGACTACGCTCTTTTCAGCTACTCTTTAAGGGACCCCCTAAAGGATCTAACATACCTGCCCTCACACTTATCAGATCACTCCGCTATATTTTTCTCCCTACAATTGGCCCAGCAATCTTCTCAGGCATTATGGTCATTTGATCGTACGATTCTTTTAGAAGATGAAGAAATCGACCTCCTCATCCAAGAAACCAAATTTTTTATGGACACTAATTTAAACTCTACCCAGTTAAATACAGTATGGGAGTCCTACAAGGCCTATTTGCGAGGTTA
Organism: Lissotriton helveticus; assembly: GCF_964261635.1. Taxonomy (NCBI): domain Eukaryota; kingdom Metazoa; phylum Chordata; class Amphibia; order Caudata; family Salamandridae; genus Lissotriton; species Lissotriton helveticus. The sequence goes on from NC_136073.1 coordinate 744,728,568, forward strand.
CATAACTAACAGGGCCTCTTATCGAGGGAAAATATATAGGGCTAAGATCGCCAATATCGAAAGAGATATAGCATTACTGGACCAACGTATCGGCTCCGGATATGGAACCAACAGGGAACAAGTACAACGTAAAGACCTAAAAGAGAAGCTGGATAATATCCTCCAGGAGAGGGTCGCACGGAGATGGGAAGCAAGTAAGCTCTCCAACTTTGAATACGGTGAATCCGCGGGCAAGCTTCTTGCTTGGAAAATTAAATCTGAGCAGGCAAAAAAACATATAAAACATATAACGGTAGAGGGAGAGACATTTGAAAGATCATCCACCAAAGATATTGGAGAAGCATTTCTGGAGTTTTTCCAGCGAATATATAAGGAAGAGACCTTGGGGGACCCGACATCAAAATCCAGATGGCTGGAGAAGATTAGTCTACCCACTCTTAGCTCTGAACAAAGTGATCGTCTAGATAGGCCTATCTCAGAGGAAGAAGTGAGGGAAAGTATTAATAAGGCGAAGAGGGGTAAGGCAACTGGCCCGGATGGTCTCCCAGGGGAACTATTGCGTGTCTTAGCACCCGAAATAGTTCCGGTCCTTACAAGGCTTTTTAATGACATCTTAATAAACGGGGTGACCCCTCCTAAATCCTGGGGCGAGGCGACTATTGTCCTGATCCCGAAACCCGGAAAAGACCCAACCAAGTGCGGCTCATATAGGCCGATCTCGCTTTTAAATAGCGATTATAAGCTCTTTGCAGCTGTGTTGGCAAACAGGCTAGGGCGTGAGGCTTGCTCAATAATCCACACCGACCAAAAGGGCTTCATAAGGGGTCGACAACTTTCAGATCTTACCTACGACCTAATTGGAGCAGTGGATATAGCCTCTACATTCTCTCTTCCTTTGGCCATTATGACCCTCGACGCTACTAAAGCGTTCGATCGAGTAAACTGGTCATACTTAGATGAGACCATGAAGAAATTCGCACTCGGTCCAAATTTTCGGAGATCAATTGGACTCCTATACGCAAATCCTAGAGCAAGTATTATGGTCAATGGTGTATGTACCCAGCCTTTTCTGATTACCAGGGGAACAAGACAGGGGTGCCCTCTATCCCCTTTACTTTTTAACATATACATTGAGCCACTTGCACAATCTTTCAGGGATGACTCTAGAATCTCCTCATTTAATTTTGGCGGATGGGAAAGGAAAGTAGGGCTTTACGCCGATGACATTGCAATCTACACCAGTGATCCAGTGAATGCTTTTCCCATAGTGGTCGAAAGGGCCAAGGAATTTGGTTGTATTTCTGGCTATGATATCAATGCTGATAAGACTGAGCTAATGACATGGAATATTGCCAATCTGGGTGTTGAGATGGCGCCTGCTGTATGTTCAATGCGTTACCTTGGGGTTAAAATAACACAAGATATTGAAGTCTTAGCTAAAACAAACCTAGATCTGGTCGCCAGAGAATGTAGGGCCCTTTTGAGATCTTGGGACGGTCTTAGACTATCAATTTTTGGGAAAGTGAACATCGTAAAGATGTCTATCCTTCCGAAATTGACTTTTATTTTTAATACAATTCCCCTTGCATTAGATTCAAAACAACTGCTTAAGTGCCAACAAGAAATTAATTCCTTCGTATGGGGATATAAGGCGACAAGGTTGGCTTGGAAAAAACTGAGGAGGAGGAGGGAAAAAGGTGGATTGGCTCTCCCAGATTTGCAGTACTACTCCTGGGCATTCCAGCTTTCCCATTCAAGAATGCTTTTGAAGTCACCAGATACTACCTCAAATGGGAAGCTATTTAAGGCAATGCTGGTAGGGGCAAACCTTCCATTAGATGGGTTTTTGTTTAAGTTTGGAGATCGAAAATTTTTCAAGAAGGTGAGGTTGAAAACGCTACTAACACAACTTAAGTTATGGGTACAAATCAAACGCAAAGTGGGGTTGGCGTACTACTCTAACTATGCTCAAATTTGGGATTCCCCAGGGCTCCCACTGTGCATGCAAGATTCTCTGGCTACCCCCTTAATTACAGCTGGGCTTTCTAGATGGGGTGAATTGCTTTATGAAGGTATACTGATACGGTGGGATATCCTTAGGGAGAAAGTAGGGCTGACACTGTCGAGATTTAAGTACACGCAGATGAATAGCTGGGCCACAGAACTATTCAGGAAAGATTCTAATACCGGGAGAATTAGTCTCCTAGAACAACAGCTCGTCGAAAAACAGACAGGGGGCAAAGAGGTGGCTCTTTGGTATTGGTCCATACTGGAAGAGATAGATGGTGACTTTCATCTCCCAAAGGAGCTATGGGGTAGAGAAATTGCGTCATTAGACGAGGACCGGTGGACAGAATCTTTTTCCCTTCTGTATAAATTGGTCAAACCCGCTTGGCTTAGACGAAACCACCTGTTTACTCTACATCGGGCCTATCTCACTCCTTTACGTCTATCTAAATACCAAGAGGGGAAATGCTGCAACAAATGCCTACTGCCAGCAGCCTCCGACGTACACATGTTCTGGGATTGCCCTTACGTATCTACTTTTTGGATGGAGATCAAAGTAACTTTGGATTCAATTACTAAGACCAATATCTCCTTAACTTTACCACTTGTTATTCTTGGTCTTGACCAGAACATCACTGGGGCAGTACGGTCCTTTATATTTTATGCCATTCTGCTGGCAAGACGGCAGATATGCATGCACTGGGTGGACACCACCCCTCCCTCTCACTCAGCATGGCTAACCTCACTTTATGAAACCTCCAAGGTAGATTTGAAAAGATCATGTAGAGTCCAGAACCTCACATTTTGGAAATTCCTGACAGAGTGGAAGTGATTTTTTTTTTGTATTTTTTTTTTGTGTTATTTCTCCTTGCCTCTTGGGGTTTTTTTTTTTTTTTTTGTTTTTTTGTTTTTTTCCCAAAACATCCGATGATTAAGCCCACCTATCTAATGGTTCAGTATGGTGGTCCGCCCAGATTCTGACACCTAAATACTGGAATTATTGGCACGAAGCTGCTCGGAGATATCGTCACAAGATGCATGGTTGTTCCCACCAACTCATAAAAATTTCTGCCTAGGCGTGTAGCGGCTCAATTCTCAGGGCATCGCTCCCAACGGCAGTGAGCTGGTCGGGGGGCCTTTACTGTATCTAAAGGACGTGTGTTGGGCAGATGAGGATACCAAAAAAAAAAAAAAAAAAAAAAAAAAAAAAGAAGTGGCGGATACTGCTGCTGATGAAGACTCTGCCAACGACGACCCAGTCATCATAAAGGTCACTGCAGCCCCAGCGGGCATTCAGCAAACAGACATTTTGACCCTAGCCCGAAGAGCTGCTGAGCGTGATGATGATGTTGTCGATGAGGAGGCAGTGGAAACACCACAATCATTGGAGTTAAGTAGTACACCAACTCGTCCCGCTTCCATATTTCTTTCTGGCAAGAAGAGACCTCCGTCAACCTCGACCTTAATTAGTGGCGGTGAAAGTGCAAAACGTACAAAAGTTGGGCAATCCACATCCTCCACTTCATCTGGCATTAGCTTCATGACCACCACCACCAGTATCGCCGCCTCCTCCATGTCCCACAGACACTTCAAGTCCCCAGTTTGGGACTTCTTTACTGTTTGTCCAAAAAATCCAAAGTTTGCCATTTGTACCATTTGTAAGCAAGCAGTTAGTCATGGTAAGCCAGGTACCAACTATGGTACCGGAGGCCAGAGAGGTCATCTTAGGAGACAGCACACTGTCAAATGGTTTGCGCACCTAGATGCGATCAAGAAAGGCCAAATTCAAGGAAACGTTGATGTTTCATCTGATGATGACGAGCAGGAAGAAGACGTGTCAAACACTTCCCTTACACCCAGTACCCCTGTCAGCAGCACACCCAATGTGAGGCACACTAAGAGTGTTGGAGCGAGTGAGACACCAACGCACAAAAGTTCACCAGCGAGCAAAATTGGGTCAACGAAGTCATTATCAGCCCGTAAATGCTTGGTCCAGGGCAACATTAGAACAATGCTTACTTCAGACGTGCCATATGAACGCAACCACCCACTGACGCGTCTGTATAACACTAAGCTGGCTAAAATGCTAGCTGTGGACCTTCTACCTTTTTCTTTTGTAGAAGCGGTAGGTTTTCTTGAATTAGTGGCAACGCTCTGCCCTAAATGGAAGGTTCCGAGCCGGTTCTATTTTGCCAGAGTTGCGGTTCCAGCACTACATGAAGATGTGCTGCAGGCGATTGGGGCAGCTTTGCAGAAGAGTGCTGTTCACACAATACATCTGACAACAGACATGTGGACCAGTGGCGCAGGCGCTGATTACATGTGCATCACTGGACACTGGGTCTCTTTTTCAGGTGTTTTAGCAAAGCTAAACGCAGGTGTTGACCCGGACAAAGTTTTCAAAGCTGCTCGGAAGCATGCAACACTAGCCATGTTTGGCTTGGAGAAAAGTCACACAGCAGAAAACCTTTTGGAAGAGTTTAACAAAAAGGTCTTGAAAATGCTATCCCCCCTAAAACTCAAGATTGGTTATGTTTCCACGGATAATGGCGCCAATGTAGTTAAGGCCATGCAGAAGGGTGACCATGTTAGAGTGCCGTGTTTGGCGCACTGTATCAACCTGGTAGTTCAAAAATTCTTGAGTGATAAAGACAGTACAGCGTTCGAGGTAATGGCCACCTGCCGCAAAATGTACAACCATTTCTGCCATTCTTTTAAGGCCCGGAAGCATCTGCGGAGACTGCTATTTATATGTGGAATGCCAGTGAAAGCACTCATCCAGGAGGTGGCAACACGTTGGAACTCAACCTTCTACATGCTTGAGCGTCTGTATGAGCAGTATACGGTACTCGATCACTATTTCTTCACAGAGGGTACATCTCAGAAGGAGGACCTGCGGATGAGTGCGGCGCAATGGGACATAGTTAAAAGCCTGACAGACATGCTTCGTCCTTTTGAGTTCTTCACGCGTGCAGTCAGCCAGGAGGACTGTAATTTGGGAAAAGCTATCCCATTGTTGTGCATGCTGGAGCACCAACTGATGGCGGTGTCTTCTGAGTTTGAAAAAGATGAAAAAAAAAGACCATTTCATTTTGTCTGAGAAATTATTAGAGCGTCTACGTGGTGATGAACGTCTTCAAAAGATCAAGTCAGATCAGCATTACATTTGTGCTACTATTCTGGATCCACGCTACAAAAAGGCGCTGGCAGGCGAAGCATTCTTTCCTTTTGCTGATGCAGATGTTCAAAAGTACAAACATTGGTTAGCCTGGTCAGCCAAGAGGTTTGAAAAAGAACGGCAGGTTATTGAAGGAGAAGCCAGTACATCAGCATCAGCATCAGCAGGCCATCCCCAGTCACAAGAATCCACTTCTGCACCTGTGGCTGGGGCACAAGTGACCTCTCAGCCGTTAAAGACACCGGCAACTGGATCATCTGCACCACACACAACAAAAACAGTGGCTGTTGTAGAGGATTGGCTAAGTTTGCTTGGGTATGGTTCTCGAAAAAATGTCACAGCCACAGCAAAAAGTAAGCAAAGTGGAGGAACCGTTGCTGACCTTGAGTCGATGGTGCAGGACTATCTGAATGACTCAACAGTGGTCTTTCTTAATGATGAGCCATTGCAGTATTGGCATGGCAAAAAACAATTGTGGCCACAGCTCTTCAACCTGGCTATAAACTATTTGTCTTGCCCACTCGCAAGTGTGTCTTCTGAACGTGTTTTCAGTGCTGCTGGTGGCATTGTAACTCCCAAACGGAGCCGCCTCTCGCCCAAAAATGTGGAGCGGCTGACAATGATCAAGATGAATCAGCACCTCATACCACCAGATTACAAAGTACGAGAAAGCACGCCGCATGAAGACGAGGAGGACGGCAACGTAGATGAGGGGATTTGTTCTCTGTTCGGTGTCACTGACCTCATTCAGCCTGAATTCGCAGAGTATGATGACGAAATCTTGTTCTTATTCCCTGACACCGAGCCCTGAAAATGAGACAATCAATCAAGAACTTTCTTTTTCGTCCTTATTCACTTTTATTCCTGTGTGCTTTGTGTCTCTCTTTCTTTGTTTTGCACAGTTAATTTAATTCAAACTTTAATCACCTAATCCCAAAAACAAGACCATCATCAGAACTGTCTTCACTTGTTTGCCTATTGATTTGAAGGTGCCGCAGTCTACATTCCTCAGGTTCACAAGTTCTGAAGAACATGCTCCTCTATCCTCCTCCTCCAGACTGCGATTTCCCTCCAAGCAGAGTGCTGGATTACGCCCAATGAAGAAAGACTCAGCACTTGTGGGGGTGTTGTACTTCTTTGCGGGTGAGTTGACGGATTTGGGCCCATTGCTGTGAAGCTCTAATAATGGACAAAAGTGTTTTGGACCAAATATGAGGTGGAAATTTCTTGCCGTTTTTGCTGACTTGCTTGCCTTTGAGGTGCTCTTTGGCGGGGTTCCGGGTGTTTGTGGGTAATTTTTGGTGTCTGTCGAAGCACTGATGCGACATTCTAATCTTGATTGCATTTGCTTTTCAGGAAATCCGTGGTGGAAAACAGGAGTTATGATGATTGATGATGATGACCTAGCTGAACAGCGCCGCATTTGGACCGAAGGCCGAGAGATATTGTAAGTATGAGATTTAGCTTTTTCGCTGTTTGGGGGTGTTGTCGGGTGCTTTTTTGCGGGTGGGTTGGCGGGTCTTGCCTGGGGCATTCCTGGGAAGGTCTAATACCGGATAGAAGTGTTTTGGACAAAATCCATAAGGAACAGCCTTTTTTTTGCTATTTCTTCTGACATCTTGCTCAATGTAGCGTTTTGGGGGGCTTCCTGCTGTTCGTGGGTGGGTTGCGGCCGGGGTCTCTGTCGAAGCACTGCTGCGACAGTCTAATCTTGATTGCATTTGCTTTTCAGGAAATCCGTGGTGGAAAACAGGAGTTATGATGATTGATGATGATGATGACCTAGCTGCACAGCGCCGCGTTTGGACCGAAGGCCGAGAGACATTGTAAGTATGAGATTTAGCTTTTTCGCTGTTTGGGGGTGTTGTCGGGTGTTTTTTTGCGGGTGGGTTGGCGGGTCTTGCCTGGGGCATTCCTGGGAAGGTCTAATACCGGATAGAAGTGTTTTGGACAAAATCCATAAGGAACAGCCTTTTTTTTGCTATTTCTTCTGACATCTTGCTCAATGTAGCGTTTTGGGGGGCTTCCTGCTGTTCGTGGGTGGGTTGCGGCCGGGGTCTCTGTCGAAGCACTGCTGCGACAGTCTAATCTTGATTGCATTTGCTTTTCAGGAAATCCGTGGTGGAAAACAGGAGTTATGATGATTGATGATGATGATGACCTAGCTGCACAGCGCCGCGTTTGGACCGAAGGCCGAGAGACATTGTAAGTATGAGATTTAGCTTTTTCGCTGTTTGGGGGTGTTGTCAGGTGTTTTTTTGCGGGTGGGTTGGCGGGTCTTGCCTGGGGCATTCCTGGGAAGGTCTAATACCGGATAGAAGTGTTTTGGACAAAATCCATAAGGAACAGCCTTTTTTTTGCTATTTCTTCTGACATATTGCTCAATGTAGCGTTTTGGGGGGCTTCCTGCTGTTCGTGGGCGGGTTGCAGCCGGGGTGTCTGTCGAAGCACTGCTGCGACAGTCTAATCTTGATTGCATTTGCTTTTCAGGAAATCCGTGGTGGAAAACAGGAGTTATGATGATTGATGATGATGATGACCTAGCTGCACAGCGCCGCGTTTGGACCGAAGGCCGAGAGACATTGTAAGTATGAGATTTAACTTTTTCGCTGTTTGGGGGTGTTGTCGGGTGTTTTTTTGCGGGTGGGTTGGCGGGTCTTGCCTGGGGCATTCCTGGGAAGGTCTAATACCGGATAGAAGTGTTTTGGACAAAATCCATAAGGAACAGCCTTTTTTTTGCTATTTCTTCTGACATCTTGCTCAATGTAGCGTTTTGGGGGGCTTCCTGCTGTTCGTGGGTGGGTTGCGGCCGGGGTCTCTGTCGAAGCACTGCTGCGACAGTCTAATCTTGATTGCATTTGCTTTTCAGGAAATCCGTGGTGGAAAACAGGAGTTATGATGATTGATGATGATGATGACCTAGCTGCACAGCGCCGCGTTTGGACCGAAGGCCGAGAGACATTGTAAGTATGAGATTTAGCTTTTTCGCTGTTTGGGGGTGTTGTCGGGTGTTTTTTTGCGGGTGGGTTGGCGGGTCTTGCCTGGGGTTTGAATACAATCCACGGTCTGTATTTGGGCCTACTGTTACTTTCAAAGTACGTTTTGTAACCATTTTTCTGCTAGGCATCGTTTTTGGAGATCTGATTGGGGTTCTTCTACATTTTTGCGACTGGCTTTAGTAAGGGTCTTGGTGGGAGCATTGCTGGGAAGGTCAAATTTTGTTCTAAAACACAGTTTACAGTACACCTACCTTGAGGGGAAAGATCCGCTATAATATTTTGGCCATACTTATTTATCCTTAAAAAGGTGACTCAGACAGAGCACACAATTTCAAAAATATTGTACTGTCTATTAGGGAAATCAAAGTGTCACTTTTTGAACCACACAGCGTACATACCTTTTATTTATTTATCAGTGGTATTGTAATAGCACTTCCTGTTTTCCGTTCAATAATTACAGGCCGGGTCTCAGTCAACATCCGCCAGGCAGGCAGTGGACAGGGTGTCTTCTGTCAGTGGTCACCACATTGATGGACGAAGCGTCAGCTGGAATGGAGGAGTGCCGCCAATAAGAGGAATTGTTTGCTGCATGCAACTTACTTACCAAATTCAACAGGACAACTCCAACAACATACGCAATACAGATACAGTATCCATTGTTGTCTTTTATTCTATGAGTGTGACTGCATGTGCTTACCTTTACTTTGTAACCAAAGATTGTCTGTATCTTCAATCATTCTTTGTCCATGCTCTGCTTTTTTTTTCTTCTCTCAACAAAACCTACCCAAAAAGAAACCCCCATTCCCATCCATTTTACAAACCCTAACCCTCTTCCCCCGGGCTGTGTTGTTTTGCTTGATGTCTGACTAAAATGACATCAATAATTCCACACACTTGCTGGGGAGGATAAGGTCATAGCAACAGGCTGGTGAAGGAATACGAGGATATCTTCTAGACTTACTCAGCTTCAGTACTATATCTTCTAGTAGTAGTAGCCAATGTCAAATAAATTCAACGCAAGTACTAGTTATACTTGCAAGCAAATACTTTACCATTTGTTAGGCTACATTATGGCACTGTTCTAGTGTACTGTCACCTGCTATTTTCTCGATCGTACCGTAACCGTTGTAATGCTACAGTAAGGACAAACAAGGTTTCGTTTTCTTTTTTCCATAGGCATGCAACTGCCACTGTGTCACACCACTAGTACCACCGCAATGAGGAAATGTCACCCGCCCAGGATTGACAACGTTAATCCCCATTTCACCTGGAGCCAGCCCTGGGCCTAGCCCTAATTTCTAACACAAATTACAGGTAAGATAAGCGTTTGGTGGGAGGTAGTATAATGGAGTATTATTTCGGAGTAGACAAGAGATTGACGGTTGTACTACTAAAGTCCTACGACTGTTCAGGAAAACAAAGTTACTGTTACACCCCCGCCCCCCACCCACCAGACTGAAAAGCAGTAAAAAACAGGTATGGTCAGATAAAGTTTACAAATATATTTATTTAGCCCTAACAAAATAATCTCCCTCACCCACCCTAACCCCAACGATTGTCTTTGAAACGTCCCAAAACGATCCCAACTCCCAAATCCCACCTCCCAAAAGTCTATAAAAAAAGGGCAAGGGACACTCCACTACTGGAGGGTGCTGGTGCTGGTGCATGATGCGGCATGGGCATCATACTCCTTGCGGAGGGTGGCAAGCTCGGAGCGGAGGCCCTTAACCAAGTTCTTATACTTCAGGACCTCCTGCTCCAGGTTGGACATGCGGACTCGTAGGCGGCGTTGGAGTTCCTTGCAGCTCCTGTGGGGGGCAGCTGGTATTTCGGTTGCTTGGCGGTGGCGGTCGTCTTTCTTAGCCCGGCTCGGTCGCGCTGGCTTAGTCACGGAGGAGGATGCAGTGGTCACAGTCGAGGATGTCGTTGTTGCCCCGCTCGACTGCGTGTCCTCCTCCTCCTCCAGGGCCACCAGCCGCCGATATTCGGCGACAGTGGCCTCCAGCCTCCGTTGCCGGGCCAATCTAGCCTGCTCCCTCCTTGTTGTTGATTTGGAAGGAGCAACTATATGAAGAAAGAAAGACATAGTCTGTAACCAATGCTCCTTATTAATAACACAAAGTGATTGAGCCGAAAGTTGGGTCACAGAGTACAAGTAGCAAATTGAAAGCACAGTACATAACTATTGAGGACAGTATCTATGTAACCTCCCACTTCTGCATCCTTGCTCTAACATGACTTTAGGTGCTTTGCTTAATATTGAGTGAACAGTGATACACCCACACATGAATGACGTACTACAAGTAAACTAAAGTTATTAAGAGAGGTACGGAGTGTCCACCGTAATAACCAGATATATGCTGTGATTGCAAACGCAGTACAAAGTACTGCTACTATTCATGGTAGTATTGGACACATTTACAATTTCTTTTCCTTGCCTTCCCTGCACTGGAACGGACGTGCGGGTGCGGTGGTACATGCTCTTCAAGGTAACACTTACTTCACCTGGCGACCATCTACTCTCTCTAGATACACATGTGCTATCTAAGAGTCAGAGAATACCATGCTCCAGGCATCCATTCAGTCAAAGTATACGCACACATACAGTTTCTGTTTCACCCACCCAGGCTGCTGTCCTTCCACCCATCCTTGCTTCATCATTGACCCAGCCATGCACCATACCATATTCTTTCCTTCCCAGCCACCTCGGGGGCCAAGCAAACACATATCGTTCTTCTTTGCCAGCCATCATACAAGTTCGCGTCCCACTTACTTACACCCTTCTTTCCCTTTTCGTTCATCCCATCCATCACGTTCGTCTAAGAACTTATTGGGATTCTTCTCACCAAAAACTTCACAGCTAAGTCAAAGTACATTTCGAGGAGGCTACTACCTGGTTGATTTGTAATTGTAATACACCCGTGCAGAAAGCACACTATGCAGTCTTCAATCTCAATAAGTAAGGAATATATAGCTTACCTGTTTCCGCCACCACCGTTTGATCCCCCACAGGACCGTCCACCGGCTCTTGCACCGCCTCCTCCCCAGAGGCCTCCGAGTCCTCGCCCAACACAGCCACCTCCGCGCTGGCCCCGTCACCAGATGTTACACCTACAAAGTACATTTAAGAATGTTAGAATACACCACTCACTACTATATAATATTTGGTCTAGGAGAAATGTTAAAAAAACAGAATACAATGTAATAATTTGTGACTGTCTACTCCATAGTAAAAATGTCCCATTTTCCAGGGAAGGCTGTTGTCTTGCTGCACTTTTATGCACAACTGATGAATGCTTGCTTTTGATTTTTAACACGCACCACTTTTTCTCCTAACAGACAGAAGCTTGACTCCTAAGAACACGACCAGGATCAAGTTCAAACCAGGTGAGAGCTCGGCTCGACCACAAGAAATGTGTCCAATTAATCGTCAGCACTAACCACTTTTCCGTTTTCAGTTAAATAGTTTTATGACAAAGTAGATTTTAATAAATGTGTTTACTTTTAATAAAGCTTTTAAACTTAAATAGACTCTGTGGTTTTTGTTCCTCCAGACTAGAGTGGATGAGCTAAAGGTTTTGGAATTTTTGCAAGCATGAGTGCCTCTGACACTTCTTGACTGTGCTGTGACTCCATACTACTCTCTTGTCCTGCGTACGATAATCTAGAGATCATTGGGGATCTATAATCGGTGACTTCGGGAGCTGAATGACTCTGCCACACTATCTAGTCAGTAAGGAGACAGTGCATAGAGCTATTGCTGAATAGAATGGGAGTCCAATGGAATTGCCAAATGTCCAATCTTAGTTAGCTACACAGACAGACTAATAAGAATAGTCTAGTAATACCACAGGGAGTCATATTCGAGGCAGGATAAGAATTTATATCCAGTCTACAAGAAGATCAAAGACGATTTAGAAAAAATCGAATGAGGAACGCTAGGAAAAAATAGGTACTCTTTATTAAAATGTAAACTTACTGGGGCCAGCAAAGGAGCCCTCGCCTGCCCGATCCTGGCCTGCATCCTCAGCACCCTCCTCCTGTGTCCTCCTCTTGCCCTTGGGGGGAGCTGATGTACAACATGAAAGAAAGAAAGACCAGAAAACATGGATGAGATTTTTCAACCAAATCAAACATTTCAAAAGAACAATAACTAAATATTTTGGAGAAATAGCAAATAGATAGACAACTATTCCACGGGATCTATCTCATGTGGTATACTACGTTATTCGTATTGCCTGATTTGCGGAACGTTGACTTAGAAAGTTCCTATGTAACTCAATAAACAGACTACTAAAGAGGTTTGCCTAGGCCTGGCACTGCAGGCAGCAGTCCGCAGCACGCGAAGTGACAGACAAAGTCCATCCTGCTTGCAGATCAGTGAATACTCAAACTATCAATCCACCCACCACCGCCACTATTTCTTCTTATAGCCATGTGTCTAAAGGAAGGACTGGACTTCAGTCTGTTGGGGCTGATTTAGAAGTCCCTTGCGGCTCATTTTCCTCCATTGTTGCGTGCCTTTTGTGACGCAGCGGCAGAACAAAAGACTCGCCATGGTGTTGGTGCGGCGTATATATTAAAAAAAAACACATATGGGCATATGGGCGATGCATCACGTTGTAAAGCCCTGCGCCATCAGGGGGCGTTCCGGCGCAAGGGAGGGCGTACCTGCGCAGGAACAAATCCTAAAAGTGGCTGAGGGAAATCGACAAGATGTCAATCAGTCACTTTTAGGACAATGATGCATGACTCAAACCCTGCGCGCTTGAAGCCGACGTACGGCTTGATGCAGCATTGGGGAGATAGGGTACCCCAGAGCATTGCTGGAGCTGCGCCATCGTTGGCACGCAACTCCAGCAATGCGCTGCCTTTACGGCACAGATGCGTAAGGCTTCTGTGACGTTTTGGGCCAATGGGTGGTGGTGGCATGGCACACAATTACTGCCGCATCCCTGCTACTTTGCAGGGATGCACCGGTAATTGAAAATATGACCCTTAGTGTCTAGCATTACGCAGTTCTTATCTTTACACTACACTCATACATAATTTCTCAGGCCAATGAAATGCTTCTGAACACAACATACAAAACAAAGAAGCATAGTAGCAAGCAAGGCTACTGAGAAGGAGAGCAGTGCACCTGAAATGCATAGAAGATTTTGAAATATAATTTACCTCAATGTAATCGGCAGCATTATTGCTCTTGGTAAAGAACAAAGATTTGCAAATAACAGAGCAGGATAAAACAGAGTAGTAAATGTACTACTACTACTACTCACCAAGCCCGGGGACCTCTACGCCGAGCGCGTCCAGCAAGTCCCGCTCCCGGTCCATGACATCGGTCCAGCGGTGGGTGGCCTGGTTATATGTGCGCCGGACCCCAGAGATCTTGTACATGGCCCGGCACACCTTCTCCCACCGCTTGCGACGCTCCCGGATGCCATAGCCAGTCGCGATCTTGCCGCCTCCCAGGATCGTCTTGGGGAGGCGGCGCTGGACGTGGAAGATCAGTGCCGCCACTTCCTCCGCGCTGAAGATCTCCCTCGGGACCACTTGCCTCCCCCCTTAAACGCCCGCACGGGAGCCGGGCACGGGGTGCGGGACCCTTCCCCTTCTCAGGGTGCTTCCCGGCTCCCTTTACCATGGTCTGGGCAGAAATAGAGTTAAATGATAAACAAGAAATAGAATAGTGAAGAAGAAAAGAAAAGAGTTTAAAAAAGTAGTTTAAAAGTAACTAAAAGCTGCAGAAAACACAAAAATATAGAGCTAGAAAAATAGAGGGATAGATAATAAGTAAAATTAGATCAAAAAAACTTCAAACAAGCAAAGGATGGCAGAGATTGAGAGAGGATAGAGAAAGCATGCCCAGAACCATAGCAATGAATGAGAAACAAGATGGCCGCGCCCGTTCACGACCGCGTGGGTAAGTTCGCGCGAGATTTTCCTTGCGAGTACGCGCGAAATTGTACTAGCGAGCAGCACACTTTGCGAGATTACACATAGCGGCCGGAAACGGAATTACGTCACGCCAACAAGATGGCCGCGCCCGTGTACGACCGATAGGGTAACTTGGCAAACGTATAGCTAGAAGCGCCTCGCGAACACGCGCAAGATCACGCGAACACACACGTCGCAAAAAAAACAATTTTGTATTCGCACGTATTTGCGGCTTCCGAAATCGATCTCGCACGGATTCGCGCCCCAAAAAACGCGCGAAATTGCAGAAAAAAACGATTTTAGCTAAACTGAAAGCAATGAGCAGGTGCAAAAGTTCAAACTTAACATTAGTAACATTCAAGGTAGTGCTTCCTGATGGGCCCCTCCGGAGTTTGCAACTATTCTATGACCCTGCTATGACCCAAACAGCAGGCTCATAGAATAGCTATAAGTAGACCATAAAGGTCCTGTGAAAAAAATTTTTCACTGCAACAAAAAGCAAATTACAGATAAGGAAGGAAGCAGGTGCCAGCCAGACTGGAACTTTCAAAATTACTGACACATTAATGAAACACAAATTAATTGATGGCAGTTGAAGAAGGGCAGGTGTGCTTGCTTTTTTCAACCACCATAATCTACAGTGATAAATAAACCTAATGGGTGGCAGTGAGGATGTACCAGAGGGTGGCATGGGTGTCCCAGAGGGTGGCAGTGGTGAAACAGAGGGTGCTGTGAACCTGTGATGATAAACCAGACGTAGAAACAACATAGTCGCGGCCGTTGCGAGCCGAAAAGTAAGTTCGCAATTGCGAACTTGTCCCAAAATCGGCGCGAACGCGCGCCAACACAAAAAACGGGAAAATCCGCAAATCCGCTAGAGTTCGCGGATCTTCGCGGATTGCGAATCCGTAAATCCGCAAGTTCGCGTACGCGAGATCCGCTAGATCCGCCCATGCTTAGTACCTAGGTACCGGAGATAATCGTGCGAGGCATCGCCTGCACACTATTTACCTATGGTGGGAGCCGTGCATACCCTTACATTGTGGCTCTGATATGGGCCGCAGACTATCCTTCATTCCTTGGCCCAGATGACGCGACGACGCACGCCTAATCAGGGACATATGTGTGAGCATTATTTTGGTGACAAGAAGGGGCACAGGCCTATGAGAGTATTGACGACATGGCCGCATGTGACAGACACGGCAGGAGATGCAGCAGTACAACAGACGTATTCGTAGACAGACTGCATAATGTGATTTCACGTGTTTTGCAGATTGCAATGCTATTGTGGGATTGTGGCGAGGTGGGGCGGGGGGACCGCGAAGACATATCCACCAAACATGTTTAACCTACTCTATAAAAGAGACGTCCACGCCCGTTGGCTTGGGCGCTGAGCTGTGCCCCAGGCGGACCTCCCAAGGGTATTCCCCATACTAGTTTGCTTTTCATTGCCCTGGTTTATGGGCGGCTATTCTAGGGATCAATGGCTTCGGCAGGTTGGGGTTGCTGGAGTGGGTGGGGGGTGGGAGGGTAAGGGTAATGTTTATGTTCCGAGATCAATGGCTGCTGAATTTGTGGTGATGATTAACATGTTGAGGCGAAGCAACGCCGGGATCATTTTCACTGAGAGCATTGGCATGGTCCAAACTGACTACCAATCGTTCACATCCATATTGCTATGGCCTTATAGATGACCACCAACACAGTAAGTGGTAGGGGTACGCACCTCAACTTTCTGACGTGGAATATTAGAGGTCTCACACATCCACGCAAAATTAGACAAGTATTCGCCTATCTGAATAGATGGCATATTGACATAGCATTGATACAGGAAACCCACACTGCACCACATACGCAGCAACACATGGGTAAACGCTGGGCTGAAGCGAGCTACACTGCCACGTACTCATCGTACTCGAGGGGGGTGATCACCCTGGTCAAAAAGGTGTGAACTTTAAGACACACCGAGTGATACAGGACCCTAATGGGAGATATGTAGTGATCTCCGGCACTTTACGGGGACAAAGCCTAACACTGTTAAATGTATATGGCCCAAATACGGACTCACCAGACTTCGTTCAGGAACTATGGGGGCATTTACAAACATTCACTAACACGAATATTCTATGCGGGGGAGACTGGAATGTCACACTGACAGACAGGGTCGATAGGTCCTCACACTCTGCTGAACAACACCGGCAGGCAAGAGCCAAACTGCTGCATATGATACAAGACATCTCGCTCACGGATATATGGAGACAGAGAAATGCCGGGGAACCAGGAGCCACTCACATATCAGCAATACACAATAGCTGGTCGCGCTTAGACTACTGGCTGGGCACCAATAACATTGCCTTATGGACATCAGAGATGAACATATTACCACGCACCTTATCAGATCATAACCCAGTGCTTTTACAGCTATTAATCCCACAATACACTCCACCTCCATACCACTGGCGCTTCAACTCGCGTGCACTCACTGACACGATATATGACGAAACTGTTACAAAAGCGATCAAAGAATATTTCCTTATCAACGGACCGGTGGTAGAAGATCCGATACTACTGTGGGAGGCTTTCAAAGCCACCATACGAGGGGTCTGCATGACAACCACTATTGGCATTTTAAAAGACATACGACATCAGATAGAACGCTGTGAGAAACGCATGAGAGTACTTGAGACGGCGTTCGAGGACACACACGACACAGGCTTGCTGACTGAGTTGCGGCACACACATTTCGAACATCAACAGTTCATCGACGACGAAATAAAGTATCTGGACCGGGAAATCACTGCTAGGACGTTTGGCGAGGGCGGACGGTCGGGCAGGGTGTTGGCACATAAAATATGCGAAGGCAAAAGCCACTCGGCTGTGCTAAAGATCCAAACGTCAGTAGGCGAGACACACACACATGCGGAGGGTATCTTGCACAGTTTCGTAGACGCGTATTCATCATTATACAAATCGCAACAAATTGCCTCCAGAGACGACATTTTCCAATATTTGGATGATGTGGCGATCGGGTGGCTGTCAGACGGACATAGGGAATACCTAGCAAGACCAATCTCAGTCGAAGAGGTGACTGACGTAATTAAATCTCTCCCCAACGGTAAAGCGCCGGGGCCGGACGGGTACACCAATGAATTCTACAAACACTACGTAGACCTACTTGCTCCGCACATAGTTGACATGTTTGGGGAGGCATTCGAACAGAAAGAGCTACCTCCCACGTTACGCGAGGCGGTAATAATAGCTCTTCTCAAACCCGCCAAGGACCCGGAGAAATGCGATTCCTATAGACCGCTATCACTCATAAACACTGACTCCAAAATACTCGCGAAATTACTAGCGATCCGGCTGACTCCCTTGATGACTAAATTGGTTCTACCGGACCAAGCAGGGTTCATCCCTACTCGATCAACTTCGCACAACACACGGTCGTTATTTGCTCTATCCCACTACCTACAACCCACTACAAAGGCAGCAGCAGTACTGCTCGATGCCGCCAAGGCTTTTGACTCAATAGAATGGGAGTATTTGATAGCAGTATTGCAGAGGATGGGCTTCCCTAACAGATTTATCCAATGGGTCACGTTACTATACACCAAACCACGTGCCAGGGTGCGCATAAATGGTTATGTCTCTACCAGTTTTGCAATTGAAAGAGGCACCAGACAGGGGTGCCCACTGTCTCCCTTGCTGTTCAAACAAAACACTACGGTAGGGGGGGACCTAGGGGAAGTTTACAGACCTTGCTCTGGGTACAATCCCCAACAAGCATATCAACAACAAAAGGTACCAGAGGGTCTCGAGGAGTGTGCCCAAAAGAAACAGAGAGCCAACCTTTCCCAGCAGACCAAAGTGATACAACACAGAAAATTCTCAACAGGATGAGGAGAGTACCCATCAGTCACCATACGGATCCGCCCTTCATCATTTGGGATTTTATCCGTACCACCCGTCTGAGAAGCTCGGTGCCACACTGTGAGGTCAACCCGGTGGTAAGGGGGTTCCTCAAAGGGGAATGGCAGTGACAGTGTGGTAGACCACTCGATATAGGTAAGTGGCCCTGGATGTGGGACTGGGGTGTGCAGTGCTAGAAAAGGTGATAAAGTGAAAGAAACCCATAAAGTGTATGTTTAAAATTGGTTTGAATAGGCACTTGAAAAAAAGTTTATTCCGTGTTTGCCTAACATACCAAAAGTATAAAAACAATATAACCTAAGGCCTTCTCATAAGGTAGACTGCTCTAGGTCAGAGTAGGTCGACTAGTTTCTGCAATAATGGGACTATAGTTCCCTTGCATTCTTCAGGACCAATATAAATAAAAACTACTGCACCAAGTGAATTAAAAAATAGTAGGTGAAAGATGACACCAGGGTAACAGTGCAAGTGCTAATAAGTCACCTGAACGCTCCCGGTGCCCTTACAGTCTGTGTTGATCACTAAGGAGAAAAAAGTGGGTTAGGTATGGTTAAAAGTATAAATTGGGCTGACCAGAAAGTCCAGTTTATGTGGATCAATTCTTGCATCACATTAACTATGTTGACATATAGGCAATAAATGATCATATGGCCAGAATTAGAATTTATTCGGAAAGACAATTTCATAAGCCGAATATATCGTCGTCCTTACCTAGATCTGTAAGGATGACTAGCCTCACCCCACCTGGCAGCGGCTCAGGGGAAAGATGAAGCACCGCTCTATAAAACATGCAAGGAACACGTAAAAAACACAACACACACACCAGACATAAAGCATTTCCTCTGAAAGATTGCCGACGAAAAGTGGTATCTGTATCTATATCTCATGGATATTTATAGTATCCATCATTCGCGGAGCCAGGACTGTGTTTGAAGGCTGCTGTCGTTTTTTAGAAAAACGCGGCTCTGCGCGTGTAGGGGCAGCAAGCGCGAGATCTGAGCTCAGTTTCAGAGTTAAATAACATAAAATAAAGTAAAGGGAAAAAACGCGGAAAAGCGCGTGCAACAGCGACATGCTTCTCCTACCTCTCCGTCGGTACTCCGTGCCGGCGTCCTGGCCGACTGGGGAGGTGACGAGAGGCGGGGTGGCGGAAGTATATAAGCCTCGCTCCTATCGGTCGCCGGGTCACATGGGGCGACTAGCGGACCTATAGGCATCTAGCAGAGTTAGACGGGCCCTCTCTTCTCATTGGCTGATGCAGCATAAATCGTGAGCGTACATTGGCCAAACCCGCGTGAAGTAGTCATGGTAACGCGGGTCCGCACCAAATGTAAACACAACTCGAGCCGTATCCCACAGGGAGGGTGAACTACAAAACGTCATAGAGATAGTCTAATATCTTTCAAAAGAAGATGAATGAACTAGTTTTTTGTGACTGCCGCCTACTCAGGCGTCCACGGAGGAATTAGACACGATGGTTACTGCGGTTAGATCTAACCGTAGGTGCTTCTAGTGAGGCATAAGACACGATGGTTACTGCGGTTAGATCTAACCGTAGGTGCTTCTAGTGAGGCATAAGAGATACCTAACATTACTGTTTTTAGTGAAATAACCTAGACACAGTAATCCATCCATATTGCTAGGATCAGTATGCATCCCAAGTAGGGTCACGTGGTGATAAGGATGGACAAAATCAGCCACGAGCTGTGGCTTAGCCAAACTGGCTCCCTTTTAAATGTAGCCAGTTTGGCTAAGCCACAGCTCGTGGCTGATTTTGTCCATCCTTATCACCACGTGACCCTACTTGGGATGCAGTCCCCATAAACAGGACCAGACCATACTGATCCTAGCAATATGGATGGATTACTGTTAGATCTAACCGCAGTAACCATCGTGTCTAATTCCTCCGTGGACGCCTGAGTAGGCGGCAGTCACAAAAAACTAGTTCATTCATCGTCTTTTGAAAGATATTAGACTATCTCTATGACGTTTTGTAGTTCACCCTCCCTGTGGGATACGGCTCGAGTTGTGTTTACATTTGGTGCGGACCCGCGTTACCATGACTACTTCACGCGGGTTTGGCCAATGTACGCTCACGATTTATGCTGCATCAGCCAATGAGAAGAGAGGGCCCGTCTAACTCTGCTAGATGCCTATAGGTCCGCTAGTCGCCCCATGTGACCCGGCGACCGATAGGAGCGAGGCTTATATACTTCCGCCACCCCGCCTCTCGTCACCTCCCCAGTCGGCCAGGACGCCGGCACGGAGTACCGACGGAGAGGTAGGAGAAGCATGTCGCTGTTGCACGCGCTTTTCCGCGTTTTTTCCCTTTACTTTATTTTATGTTATTTAACTCTGAAACTGAGCTCAGATCTCGCGCTTGCTGCCCCTACACGCGCAGAGCCGCGTTTTTCTAAAAAACGACAGCAGCCTTCAAACACAGTCCTGGCTCCGCGAATGATGGATACTATAAATATCCATGAGATATAGATACAGATACCACTTTTCGTCGGCAATCTTTCAGAGGAAATGCTTTATGTCTGGTGTGTGTGTTGTGTTTTTTACGTGTTCCTTGCATGTTTTATAGAGCGGTGCTTCATCTTTCCCCTGAGCCGCTGCCAGGTGGGGTGAGGCTAGTCATCCTTACAGATCTAGGTAAGGACGACGATATATTCGGCTTATGAAATTGTCTTTCCGAATAAATTCTAATTCTGGCCATATGATCATTTATTGCCTATATGTCAACATAGTTAATGTGATGCAAGAATTGATCCACATAAACTGGACTTTCTGGTCAGCCCAATTTATACTTTTAACCATACCTAACCCACTTTTTTCTCCTTAGTGATCAACACAGACTGTAAGGGCACCGGGAGCGTTCAGGTGACTTATTAGCACTTGCACTGTTACCCTGGTGTCATCTTTCACCTACTATTTTTTAATTCACTTGGTGCAGTAGTTTTTATTTATATTGGTCCTGAAGAATGCAAGGGAACTATAGTCCCATTATTGCAGAAACTAGTCGACCTACTCTGACCTAGAGCAGTCTACCTTATGAGAAGGCCTTAGGTTATATTGTTTTTATACTTTTGGTATGTTAGGCAAACACGGAATAAACTTTTTTTCAAGTGCCTATTCAAACCAATTTTAAACATACACTTTATGGGTTTCTTTCACTTTATCACCTTTTCTAGCACTGCACACCCCAGTCCCACATCCAGGGCCACTTACCTATATCGAGTGGTCTACCACACTGTCACTGCCATTCCCCTTTGAGGAACCCCCTTACCACCGGGTTGACCTCACAGTGTGGCACCGAGCTTCTCAGACGGGTGGTACGGATAAAATCCCAAATGATGAAGGGCGGATCCGTATGGTGACTGATGGGTACTCTCCTCATCCTGTTGAGAATTTTCTGTGTTGTATCACTTTGGTCTGCTGGGAAAGGTTGGCTCCCTTGCTGTTCACCCTTGCGCTCGAGCCTCTAGCCTGCATAATTCGGCAAAACTATAAACTATCGGCCCTACGGTTCACTTCCAGACCTCTTCACATATCTCTCTATGCCGACGATATGCTCTTATACGTCCGCGACCCAGAAACTCATCTAAATGAAATATTGAGAGAATATATCAGATTCGGAGGTCATTCGGGCCTAACCATCAACTGGGCTAAGTCTTCAATTATTCCGCTAACAGACACGACGTCCCCGTTCGTGACGGAATACCCGTTGGAATGGCAAGAGGAACCCATACGCTACTTAGGGGTGATGTATCACAGGGATCCGGTGGAGGTAATTCGGTCCAACTATGGTGCAGTAATCTCCAAACTTGAGGATAAGGTACGGAGGTGGATTCAGTTACCACTGTCCCTCGCGGACCGAATAGCAATAGTAAAGATGAACATATTGCCTAAGCTGCTGTACCTTTTTAATAATATCCCCATTACACCTCCGGCGGAGGTCTTTCGCCGTATTAAAACATTGGTACTAAACCTGATATGGGCAGGCAAACAGGCCCGGATCGACATCCAGACGCTTAGCCTTCCCTATGAACGCGGTGGTTTTGGCGTTCCAGATTTTTTACTGTACTACCTATGCGCACAGGCGCAATACGCTGCCTACTGGTATCACGACATTCCATACCTCACCCACACTGCCATTGAGAAAGATGACGCTGCACCAATACCTCTAACGGCAATTGTTTCCCACGTCAGACGACCGCTACACACACGTGACATCAACTCAGTAGACACCACAGTTAAGGCTTGGCAGAAACTGGCACGCCTAACACATAAAACACCGTTATATGCGCCCGCAATGCCACTCCACCATCATCAAGCGTGGGCATACAACTACTGCGCAATGCGGGGATTGACAAAATGGGGGACTTGTTTACTGAGGGCGAGTTTCTGGAAGTCACAGACCTTACATACATCCAGAATAAATCACCCATGTTTCACTTCACATATCACAGATTGAAGAGGGCATTAAAAGACCACTACCCCTCGTTCCCTTCGGAGCCTGAAAGTCTGAACGCCCTACAACTACTCATTACCACGACAGACACGACTCACATGGTGTCCAGACTATACTCCACAGCACAGAAGGAACTACCGCATGATACAGGGAGGGCCAAAGCACATTGGGATAGGGTATTGGCAGAACCCTTGACGGACCATGAATGGACGCAAACATGCGCACTGACGCAGATCCTTACCCCGAATGGTAACCTCAAGATCATACATTATAAATTCCTACACCAAGCGTATTATACACCTGCACGGATGTGCAAATTTGGGGATAGGGTTGAAGATATATGCATACGATGCGGTAGCGATAGCGCGGATTTCTCACACTTAGCATGGGGTTGCGTAAAAGTGCAGAAATACTGGATAGACGTGACTAACACTCTCTCAGTTATGCTGGGTTCAGAAGTGGACTGCACGATTCAGGTTTGCCTTCTGGGCCTAATACCACATCTTAAATCCTCTAGACGGAAGTTCTGTGCGGTGTCACTACTATTGGCCAAAAGACAAGTAGCTCAATGCTGGCACAGTAGAATGGTTCCTAACCTGACCAGATGGCTACAGGACATGTCAAGCTGCAGAGATAAGATTTTAACGTACGAGGAAGCATTGCCAGCAAAATCGAGGCCTAAAGACTTTTGGTGCTATCTAACGGACTATTTGCTAACACTGCCTGATACAGAAGAAGAGGGCTCATAAGGCCCAATTCTTCTGCGGTCATTTGCTAATACATTAATGAGATGCTCGGTACGTTTCGTTGTGAAACGACAATGCCAATATCCCTCAATCCACTTGGATTGTGGGGCACAGATCCACACCTTATGAAGTATGCTATAGTCAGATCTCTTCCTGTTCAGGTTAAGGTTAAGCTCTTTGCCTTTAGTTATAAAAGGGAAGGTAAGAGTTATAAAATGCAACACCACGAATGTAATTGTTGTTTACATGTACAAAGTTTTAACCGGCGACGTAAATAACGAATGTCAGTATTCATGTACGAAAGTATAATAACCTTCAGTCACGTTTATGATGCGTGGCGGCCGGCCCCAGGGTTGTAGGCCGTCACTGATGTACTTTTGTAAAGATCAATAAAGGTTTTGCAAAAAAAAAAAAAAAAACTAGCACCACACCCCACACACCCGTACTATCCACTGCGGTATTCCTCGAAAAGATCTCAGTCAAAGAGTGCTCTTGCGGGGCCTGTGGGGGACTGCAGCACCACCCCCAGGAGGAGAAACACCCGATGTTGAAGTATGACACCCACTTGGGTGTGTGAGGGCACTTCATTAACCAGGAGGAATTGCCCCTTTAAGAAGCTGTCCAACTTGCACTCGTCGACAGAGTTGTATTGTATTGTATTATACATTTATATAGAGCAAAACTGTCACCCTAGGGGTATCCTGGGACTTAGACTTGGGAATAATCAGCTCGTTAACAGCCTTGAGTTGGCAAAGGGAGGACTAATCTTCCATCCTTGGAAACAACCAAGTTTTCAGATTCTTTCTGAAGCAGGTCAACGAGTTGGCCTGTCTGATAGTCTGGGGCAAATCATTCCATACACACCAAAGGCTCTGCCCCCCATTCTGGTTTTCTTAAAACTGGTGGTCTTAATCAGATTTGCTTTAGAGGAGCAAAGCTGCCTTTTCGGCTTATGCCATATAAAGCTCTCCTGTAGTGGAATAGGGCCCACATTGTGTGCTGCTTTGTAAACAATGCAAAGAGATTTGAAGCAGACTCTCCCTTTGATGGATAGCCAATGTAGGTCTCTTAGGGCTAGGGTCGTAGAGGACCTACGTTGCCTATTCAGTGCCAATTTTGCTGCCATGGACTGGACTCTGCAAGCTCTGTAAGATGTACTGTGGCGCTCCCAAATACAGAGCATTGAAGTAGTCCAGTCTGCTAAGAATTACGCTCCTTACTACAAGCAACCGGGTATCTTTAGGCAGAAGTGGGAGAATCTGTCGCAACATCCGCAGCAGAGAGAAGCAGACGCTAGCAGTTTTATTTGCCTGGGACTCCATTTGAAGACTGCCATATACTAGTACCCCCAAATTGCGCACTGTTTTGACAGGAACCAGGGGATCATCCTCAGGGGTAAGCCTAAACTCCAGCTTCGGATGTTGCTGCAGGCTGGTGGATGGACAGAATATCACCTCTGTTTTCCCCCCATTAAATTGTAAGGAATTTTGCCTGAGCCAGCATACTGTCTGACGCATGCATTCCTGAAACGTATCCATGGACACCGCCTGTTTCCCTTCCAGGGAGAATACCAATTCGGTGTCATCCACGTAGTTGATCAGGTCGATTCCGTAGGACTTAATTAGGGAGTTAAGAGGACGCAGGTAGATATTAGGGCTTATCGCAGACCCCTGCGGGACCCCGTGATGTGCTGGGGATTTACTGCACTCAAACGGTGACATAGTCACAGCCTGTTGCCTCCCTGATAGGTAAGATTGTAGCCTCTGCAGGGCATGTCCTTTTACCCCCAGGCTTTTTAATCTTTCCACCAGTATTGTGTGGCTCACTGCATCAAATGCGGCTGACATGTCTAGTAATACTAGAACAGAAGAATCTTCGTTGTCGGCACGCATCCGTAGATTGTCCATTACGGTAGCCAGAGCAGTCTCCGTACTGTGGCCTGGGTGAAAGCCAAATTGATCCCTATCTAGTAGGTAATTTTCTTCTAGGTAGCATGACAAAGTCTTGCTGACTATTTTCTCAAGGATTTTAATCGGGTATGTCGAAAGAGATATATGTCTAAAATTAGCCGGGACCATGGTCTAGGGAGGGTTTCTTGAGCAGAGGAGTAACTACTGCTTGTTTCCAAGCCTCTGGAACCACTCCTTCTTCCAAGAACTGGTTACAGATTAGTCGGAGCCACAGAAGCAATTCCTGCCCAGACACTTTCCATATTCTATGCGAGAGAGGGTCCCGGGGAGAGCCTGTGGTGATACTTTGGGCTAAGTTGTTAAAAAGATCCTCTGTGTGAGCTTGAAAGTATTCCAGACAGGTGGCTGTCCTGGATCCTTCCTCTGGCCTCTCAGGCGGGTCGCTCGTATTGTTGATGTTACTAGGACAAAGATCACCAACAATTTTAGTAATTTTGTCTTCAAAATGTGTGGCAATCGCATCGCAGAGTTTCTGCGAAGCAACCACCTTGCTGCTTGTACAAGCAGGGTGGGAGAGATCCCTGACGATATTGAAGAGTGCTTTCGTGCTATTCTGAGCAGGCAGGATGGAAATAGCTTTAGCTCTGGCTATAGACTCCTTATATCTGGTCTGAGCTAATTTCAGCTCCTTTCTATTCCTCTCCAGATAGGCCCTTCTCCATTTTCTCTCTGCCTTCTCACAGACCAATCGTAATGATTTCAGTTCTTCACTATACCAAGGGGCAGAGGGTTTTTTTCTAGCAGCGGCGTGCTGCTTTGGCATCTTGCGCAATTTGAGACCTGCCCTTAAGTATTTCGATGCCGCAACTCGTCAACTTGTGGTACAAGCAACGGTTCTGGCTCGGCTGGACTATGCCAGCTCCCTTTTTATTGGGTTAAACCAGGCCGAGCTGACCCGACTTCAAAGAGTGCAGAACACAGCGGCCAGAGCAATCGTAGGTCTTCCTAGGTTTTGCTCGGCCGGTCCAACTTTGCGAGCCCTGCACTGGTTACCCGTTAAGCAGCGGATCCACTTTAAAGTGCTGTGCATATCTTTCAAGATTCTGAAGGGCCTGTCGCCTCCCTTATTGCGCCAACTTTTGTGCCCTTATATCCCGGGCCGCACTCTGCGTTCGCTGGACCAAGAATTAGCGGTAGCCCCTCGGTTCAAACTCAGTCGGGCGGGGGGTCGCTCTTTTAGGGTGCGGGCAGCCGCACTCTGGAACGCTCTCCCCTTGAAATTCCGGACTCTTGGCGACTTGCTTTCTTTCCGCAAGGCCGCTAAAACTCTTCTGTTTTCCCAGTTATGTTAAAATCTAAATCCCCCATTTTTAATAACATTTTCTGTTTCCTGTTGTGTTGTGTTCGCCACCTTGTCAATGCGCCGGGACGCTCCTGCGCTGGAGCAGCCGTGCGCAATACAAATAGCACTAACATAACATAACATAACATATTTTTGAGTTTCTTTATTGGAACTATATTGTCCAAGGAGCTGACTATATAGTTACAGTATACTTGATAGTTTTCATCAACAGAATTTGAGGGGACAAAAAGATTTTGATTTGGGGGGGTCAAATAGATCTTATTTTTTACTAGCTTGGTCCACTCTCTACCCTTTCGGTAAATTGTCCCACAATTGTTATTATCTTCCAGCATGTTATTGCTATGTGGAAGTGGATTAGAGAGTGGTCCGACCAGCTTTGAGGCAATATGTCCACTATCTTAGTCTCAGCCTGGTTGGCAAATACGAGATCTAAGACGTGCCCTCCTTGGTGCATAGGTTTTTGTACCAGTTGGAGTAGGTTGAGATTTTCACACATTTGCTTTAGATCTCTCAAGTGGATGCCTAAAGTCCCAATTATCCCATAAGTTGAAATCCCCTAATAGGATGATCCTAGAGTGGGTTAGGGTCAGGTCGGTGATGGTGTCAAGCAGTGCTTGATACTGGGTGTCTGAACCTGGTGGTCGATGGCAGACCATTCCCGTGATTAGCCTCCCTTTGGCCTCCTGTAATGAGAAACCCAGTAATTCTATCCCAGTAACTGCCTCTATCTCAAGGGGAGCAAAATCCCACTTTTCCTTATATAATACCCCAACTCCTCCTCCTCTACCAACCACCCTTGGTTTATGGAAATTGTTATAGTCTTCCGGGCACGCAAGGCCCAGTTCCACAAGGGAGTCAGTGTGTGTCCAGGTCGATGTAAGGAATATAACATCCAGATTCAGATCCTCTACCATGTTGGAGACCTCCAAGTGGTGTTTAATCAGGGATCTACAGTTCATCAGCCACAGTTTAAAGAATTTTTATCCCCCTTCATATCGGCTAGATGTTGAAGGTTCCCCTCCTCTTCCCTCTAACTGATTCTGAGAAGCCTCTCCCTAGAGTACTCTATCCTGCCTTGAACTTGATTTAGTCGAGCAGCACGGCTGGCGCTGAGCGTGGCCGGAGCACAGACGGACGCACACAAGCTTGCCTCTGGCGCGCCTCCGACGCGCCATCGGCGCGCGCGCTGCACGCTTGTATTGCCAGTCTTAAGTAGGCCAGCAAATGCTGTCACCCAGCACTAGAGGGCGACCCAAAATGGCGCTGCCAAGTGTGAGAAGTTGGCCTGGTATATGATGCTCACTAGTTCTAGTGATCACCTTGTACCATGCCAAGCAACCCTTATGGTGCAGGTTGTAAAGTCAACCTTATAGACAAGCTATCCTAGGGGTAGCATGGACTAAGCAGTCTTGGGCTAAACTCTGTAAAGGCATGTGAAGCAAGCTGTTTTACCATATACAATCCCTTGAATACCAAATGAAAGGACACCACACAGATATATATTGAAAATATATATAGATTTATTTCTACAAATATCCCTGATACTCTTTATGAGCACAGAAGCAAATGCGTTAAAACAAAACACAGTTTAAATACACAAAAGTTGCACAATATGGATGAGCCCTAGGGGCCACCTAAACCATATACTAAAATAGTGGTATAAGAACCACTATGGGGAAAGTGAAGAGGCCTAGGGCCTGGGGAATCGCTGGAGCTGTTCGGGACTTGCACTGAAGAAGTCGGGAAAGGCCTTCGGGACTCGGGTGCAGTGCGGAAAGTGCACGCTTTACCAATGCAATGTCAATGGTGCGTAAAAGTTACAAAGTTAGTTATTAAGGAACCTTCCGAGTGACCTAGAAGGATGAAACTTTAGACACAGACACTAGAGGTGTATACCAGTGTGGGAACACCGGCGTTGCTGAGTTACCTCACCCACAGGAAGCGGGTGCACAGGGTCGAAGTAGTGTCGGGTTTCGTCACGCAGGTCGATGGTGCTTGGAGCTGAAGATGCTGCAGGAGACCCGAGGTGAAGAGTTCCGGTGGATCCAAGGGTGGATCTGAAGAGGTGAAGACTTGAAAGCAGAGGGGACAATGTTCAAAGTCACTAGCCAGTGACTACCGTGGAACCAGGAAGGAACCAGGCGATGTTGGGTGCAAACAGGTGATGTCATGAAGATTGTCTCTGCAGCCACGTGGACACGAAGAGGTCAAGGACGTCCAGGAGTCGGTCACGAGCTGTCCCACGTAGGCTCTCGCTGATGGCGGTGTCGGCAACTTGATTGGAGTAAACAGGCCTTGGCTAAAGCAAGCCACGCAGGAAGTGATTCAAGCTTCTCACTCGGACCAGCAAGGTCAGAGCGGGTGCTCCTTTTCAGGGGAGCAAGGGCCAATCTGGAGCAACCAGACCAGTGGTGTAGTTTGTCGTTTTCGTCGCCAAGATGGCCGCTAGCCACGTGGCAAGTGGCCAGGATGGCGCGTCGAGTGGCACGGTGCAAAAGGGCCCCACGCAGATCGTGGAGATGCTGGGGGGCTGATCTTCGGTGCAAGGGCTGCTCGAGGTTGGGGCTTCTCAAACCCCAAAGCACAGCGTCGAGGGTGCCTCAGGTGCTGCGCAGTCAGCTTCTCGGGGGTCTTTCAAGAGGTCCGGTCCCACGTCTCTCGGTGCCTCCACGGGTCCCTTCTTTGCAGGGACTGTGGATCGGGCTGTGAGAAGTCTGGGAGTCTGGGTCTTGTCAGGCTCTGGGCTCAGGCTCCGGCGGGAGGCGGCGGCAAAGCAGACGTCGAGTTGCTGGTTGGTGCCTGTGTTCACAGGGTGGTCACTCCTTGGCCACAAGGGAGATTCTCTTCCGTCTTCTGTGCAGCAGAATGTCGAAGTCCAGTCTTCTTCTGTATTTCAAGTGGATTCAGGATGATCTGAAGTCTCAGGACACAGCTCCCACTCTTATTCGAATCTGGGGGGCCGGATCACCTACTAGGTCCCTCCTCTGGGTGGAACCTGGAAGGGGGGTGGTTACACCCCCTTTCCTTTGTCCAGTTTCGCGCCAGGACTAGGGCTGGAAAGCCCCAGCACCGGTTTGAACTGGCCTATGCACAGGGACACCTTGTGTGCCCCAGGCATGTCTGATTCTATTCAGCCCTGTCCTACCCAATACACAAAATCCTGTCTGGGGTGGTGCTAGCACCTCCCCAGGCAGGAAACCCTTTGTCCAAGCTGCCCTCGCTGGAAGGACTCCCAGCAGCAGGAGGTCAGACTTGTGTCTGTGGTGGCAGCATCCATTTTGTGATGCTGAGGCTCTGTTTAACTTTAACTGGGGTTCAGGCTAGGTACATGTCGTGTCCCACTAGAAGGGTGGAATGCTATCCCCGTTGCCAGAACTGGTGAGGGGGTAGTATTCCAATTCGTATGACACCTTACTCGACATGTTTTGATAAAGCCAAACCCAAGATAGCATTCAACCGCGAGGTTCATAATGCACTTAAGAGTATATGGTATGGCAGTATCATGAAACAGCTAAAGGACATGGTTCCGAAAGCTGCAGACAGGCTCAGCTCATGCCAGAGCACCATCTCACATATTTCCAAGCACTCTGCCTCCAGGATTGATGAGGCCTTCCATAGGAGTGACTGATAGGAACATATGTGGCCATTTTAGGTTAGGTATAGGCATACTACACCTAAGTAAGGGGTGGTTACACCGACTTACCCCAGCTGAGTGATCAGCCAGTTGTGTCAAAATATGGAGGCCAGGCCAGGGGTGGCATAATACATGCTGCAGCCCCTGGTAGGCCTTGGAAGCACCTATGCTCTGGGTACCTGGGCACACTGTTACAGGGGCCAATAAGGTGAGCCAATTCCAATTGTGTATGTACCTAAGGTACATGGAGTCCATTTTAAGGAGAGAGCAATTAGCCTGGGGCCCTGAATAGCAGGATCCCAGGCCAACTATGTCAAAAACCAGCTAAACACCAGGCAAAAAGTTTGGGGGTAACCATAGTCAGATATCCACCTTCCTACATAACCCCCCCCCCCCAAACGAAAGGAGATAAGGCTATCCTTGACCAGGTAAGCCTATATTGCCTAAGTGGCCATATAAGGAAGTACCAGCTCTGGCTTGGTTACCCCCTGTCTCATGGTCCACTAAGCAATCCCTCACCCTAAGGGTATCTGAGGGTCTCCACCATAGGGAATCTCTACCTGTGGTGTGTCTTTGCAAAGTTAAAGGCTGGTGTTGGGATGGAGTACCGAAGTGAGATTCCTCTGTAGGGCTCAGCTTCCTCCAATCACTCTCCACCATGTGTGCCTTTCTTTCTTTGACTGAGTTGCACTGTGCTCTCAGGGTCAACCTCTGGCTACCTAAAGCTGGAGGCTGGGTCCCTCTTGTTGGTTTACTGGAGGGACAGTTCAGGTTTGGGCCCTTGGGGTCCCAGGTTTGGCTATGCCCAACAGAATCCATCTGTGGGAGGTCCCTAACTACTTTTAAGGGGGCTCCCTCAGGAGTTTTTAAAGTTTTCACCTCACTAGGGCTACTAGTTTCGGTGCCCCTAATCTGTTGATGGGGGTGCTTTATTTGACAGGGGGCCCTTTGGGGCTCACTGTCCTTCTTGTCCTCTGCAGCCCTGGGCTGACTAAGGCAAGGTAGAGAGGGGCAGGTTACCTGCTCCAGACTGGGTCCCACTTGAGAAGGGTCCACTGTCATCAGAGGCTCTGTCAGGCCAGGCCTAACAACCTCTGGGACAGTTCCTTCATCAGGGGTAAGATCAGTTCCCTGAGGAGGCTGATCCTTTCCTAAAGTCTGGTGGGAGGGAGATTTCTCTTCCTCCTGAATGCTCTCTGTTTGTGTGGAGTGATCCATCTTTTCAGGCTTCACAACACATGTATCAGTTTGAGTTTGGGCTGTGGCCATCACAGCCCCACCAACCTTTTCAGGAGGAGACTCAGTTTGGGTATGGGCTGTTACCATCACAGCCCTGCTAATCTTTTCAGGAGGGAAGGTAGCTAAAGATGGGGCTGAGGTTTGCTCAGCCCTACCAACCTTTTCAGGAAGGACATCTTGGATTGGGGCTGTAGCCATCACGGCCCCACTAACCTTTCCATGGAGATTTACCATTTTAGAATGGGTTTCTTGTTCCACCTCAGCCCAGGCTGAGATTTCTAAATCATTCCCCAGTAGACAATCTACAGGCAAGTTTGATGACACTGCCACTCTCTTTGGGCCAGTGACACCTCCCCAGCTAAGATTTACTACTGCCATGGGGTGATTGCTTTCTATTCCATCAATGTTTGTCACCTGATATGTGGCATCAGGTAAAAGTTGCCTTGAGGGGACTAGACATTCAGCCAACATGGTGATGCTAGCCCCTGTATCTCTAAAGGCCGCAACTTTCAAGCCATTGATGAGGGGCTCCTGTCTATACTCGCTCAAAGTGTTTGGGCAAGCAGTGAAATTGGCAAACCCCATGCCAGTCTCATAGACAAGAGTATCTGAGGTAGGGGACCTGGTTAGGCCAGAATCCACCTGTCCTCCAAAAGTAAACCCACCCAGATTCCTGGGTGTGCTCCCATTTCCTGGGGGATTACTGCTGACAGTAACAGGAGGTGTTGGAGCTGGCTTTGGAGGTATATTCTCTTTATTGCCATTCTTGGGACAACAGCTGTCTGTTTTGTAATGCCCAACCTGTTTACAGGCATGACAATAAGGCTTTTTCTGGGTTGAAGAAGTGTCTTGGGACCCACCCCCATCCTTGGAGTTTTGGGGCCCTGGGGAAGTCTTTTCCTTACTTTTATCCCCACCCTTCTCTTGAGGCTTGGTAGTCTCTTTCTTTTGGTCACCACCCTGGTTCTTAGGCCTGATTCTGGTTCTGACCCATTTGTCTGCCCTCCTACCCAATTCTTGTGGGGAGGTCAGATCAGAGTCAACCAGGTGCTGATGTAGAAGCTGATTTTGACAATTACTTAAGATTTGCTCTCTCATAATTAAATTTTACAATCCTGTATAGTCAGTAACCTTACTTCCCAGCAACCAGCCCTCCAGAGCCTTAGTGGCACATTCAACAAATTCAGACCAGTCCTGAGTCTGTGTCTTCTGGGTATCTCTGAACATTAACCTGTACTGTTCAGTGGTTAAGCCTAACCCATCAATCAGAGCACTCTTCAGGACCAGGTAGTTTCTAGAATCCCCATCACTAACTGTGAGGAGTCTGTCTCGGCCTCTACCTTCAAAGGAGAGCCACAAGAGTGCTGCCCACTGCTCCTGAGGGACCTGCTGTACTTTGCAAGCTCTCTCAAGTGCAGTCATCCACTTGTGGATATCATCCCCAACTTTGTAGGGGGGCACAATCTTACTCAGGTTTCTATTGTCATAGGACCTGTCTTTATCCTTAGGGATAGTGCTGCCACCAGTGGATTCTAATCCACTCTCTCTAGGCTGCCTTGCTCTAGCAAGTTTCTCTTTGGCCAGGGCAACTTCTAACTCTTGCCTCTGGATCCTAAGTTCAGCCTCTCTCATTTTGGCCTCATGTTCCCTTCTCTGAGGGCTAGTCAACTCCCTTCTGGAGTTGCCATGAGAACCTCTAGAAACATGGGAAGTATTGGACTCACCTGAGTGATTCCTCCTCCTCCTATGCTCCTGGTTAAGTCCATTTGGGGGTCTGAATGGGTTGGACCCACCTTCAGTCCCAAATAAGCTTAGGTTAGCCTGGTTAAGCCTGCTGACTAACACCTGGCTATCTCTACCATCACCAGAATCACTTTCTTCCACCTCCTCCCCCTCTTCTTCTTCCTCAGGCTGAGAATTCCCAGGGGTCTGGTCTTCCTCATCTATCTGGATGACAGGGGCAGGGGCATCAGGGTTATCATCTTCAGTGGGAGATCCTCCATCTCCAGTCCCTGAGGGGCCTGGTTAGGAGTTCTTTAGAGCTTCAGACTGGTCTAACAGCTCTCTGAGGTGTCCTGCTGTAGGATTAGGACCTGTTTTGATTCCTCTCATGGAACACAGTTGCCTCAGTTCCTTAAATGGAAAGATAGCAAATTTGGATGGTGCCCATGGAGGGTCACTCTCACTCTCAACAGAGATGGTTCCAGTGGATCCCTCTGCTCCAGACATTGCTCTAGTGTGGTGGATGTGTTGCAATCTACCTACACTTGTGTTTTCCTACAAAACCTATCTAGTAGTTGTAGTCAGGGTGTGCTACTCCCTATCCTCTACAACAACTAAGTTCAGTAGAACTTAAGTATATCTAGTCTTGTTTTAGTGTACCTATCAGGTACCTGTATGATCTTTCAAATGATATTTTCAAAGATTGTAATGGTAAAACAACAGCAAGCTCAAATCCCAATCCGCTGCTCACCAATGTGAGAAGTTGGCCTGGTATATGATGCTCACTAGTTCTAGTGATCACCTTGTACCATGCCAAGCAACCCTTATGGTGCAGGTTGTAAAGTCAACCTTATAGACAAGCTATCCTAGGGGTAGCATGGACTAAGCAGTCTTAGGCTAAACTCTGTAAAGGCATGTGAAGCAAGCTGTTTTACCATATACAATCCCTTGAATACCAAATGAAAGGACACCACACAGATATATATTGAAAATATATATAGATTTATTTCTACAAATATCCCTGATACTCTTTATGAGCACAGAAGCAAATGCGTTGAAACAAAACACAGTTTAAATACACAAAAGTTGCACAATATGGATGAGCCCTAGGGGCCACCTAAACCATTTACTAAAATAGTGGTATAAGAACCACTATGGGGAAAGTGAAGAGGCCTAGGGCCTGGGGAATCGCTGGAGCTGTTCGGGACTAGCAGTGAAGAAGTCGGGAAAGGCCCGCGGGACTCGGGTGCAGTGCGGAAACTGCACGCTTTACCAATGCAATGTCAATGGTGCGTAAAAGTTACAAAGTTAGTTATTAAGGAACCTTCCGAGTGACCTAGAAGGATGAAACTTTAGACACAGACACTAGAGGTGTATACCAGTGTGGGAACACCAGCGTTGCTGAGTTACCCCACCCACAGGAAGCGGGTGCACAGGGTCGAAGTAGTGTCGGGTTTCGTCACGCAGGTCGATGGTGCTTGGAGCTGAAGATGCTGCAGGCGGCTCGAGGTGAAGAGTTCCGGTGGATCCAAGGGTGGATCTGAAGAGGTGAAGACCTGAAAGCAGAGGGGACAATGTTCAAAGTCACTAGCCAGTGACTACTGTGGAACCAGGAAGGAACCAGGCGATGTTGGGTGCAAACAGGTGATGTCGTGAAGATTGTCTCTGCAGCCACGTGGACACGAAGAGGTCAAGGACGTCCTGGAGTCGGTCACGAACTGTCCCACGTAGGCTCTCGCTGATGGCGGTGTCGGCAACTTGATTGGAGCAAACAGGCCTTGGCTAAAGCAAGCCACGCAGGAAGTGATTCAAGCTTCTCACTCAGACCAGCAAGGTCAGAGCGGGTGCTCCTTTTCAGGGGAGCAAGGGCCAATCTGGAGCAACCAGACCAGTGGTGTAGTTTGTCGTTTTCGTTGCCAAGATGGCCGCTAGCCACGTGGCAAGTGGCCGGGATGGCGCGTCGAGTGGCACGGTGCAAAAGGGCCCCACGCAGATCGTGGAGATGCTGGGGGGGCTGATCTTCGGTGCAAGGGCTGCTCGAGGTTGGGGCTTCTCAAACCCCAAAGCACAGCGTCGAGGGTGCCTCAGGTGCTGCGCAGTCAGCTTCTCGGGGGTCTTTCAAGAGGTCCGGTCCCACGTCTCTCGGTGCCTCCACGGGTCCCTTCTTTGCAGGGACTGTGGATCGGGCTGTGAGAAGTCTGGGAGTCTGGGTCTTGTCAGGCTCTGGTTTCGGGCTTCGGCGGGAGGCGGCGGCAAAGCAGACGTCGAGTTGCTGGTTGGTGCCTGTGTTCACAGGGTGGTCACTCCTTGGCCACAAGGGAGATTCTCTTCCATCTTCTGTGCAGCAGAATGTTGAAGTACAGTCTTCTTCTGTATTTCAAGTTGATTCAGGATGATCTGAAGTCTCAGGACACAGCTCCCACTCTTATTCGAATCTGGGGGGCCGGATCACCTACTAGGTCCCTCCTCTGGGTGGAACCAGGAAGGGGGGTGGTTACACCCCCTTTCCTTTGTCCAGTTTCGCGCCAGGACTGGGGCTGGAAAGCCCCAGCACCGGTTTGAACTGGCCTATGCACAGGGACACCTTGAGTGCCCCAGGCATGTCTGATTCTATTCAGCCCTGTCCTACCCAATACACAAAATCCTGTCTGGGGTGGTGCTAGCACCTCCCCAGGCAGGAAACCCTTTGTCCAAGCTGCCCTCGCTGGAAGGACTCCCAGCAGCAGGAGGTCAGACTTGTGTCTGTGGTGGCAGCATCCATTTTGTGATGCTGAGGCTCTGTTTAACTTTAACCGGGGTTCAGGCTAGGTACATGTCGTGTCCCTCTAGAAGGGTGGAATACTACCCCCGTCGCCAGAACTGGCGAGGGGGTAGTATTCCAATTCGTATGACACCTTACTCGACATGTTTTGATAAAGCCAAACCCAAGATAGCATTCAACCGCGAGGTTCATAATGCACTTAAGAGTATATGGTATGGCAGTATCATGAAACAGCTAAAGGACATGGTTCCGAAAGCTGTAGATAGGCTCAGCTCATGCCAGAGCACCATCTCACATATTTCCAAGCATTCTGCCTCCAGGATTGATGAGGCCTTCCATAGGAGTGACGGATAGGAACATATGTGGCCATTTTAGGTTAGGTATAGGCATACTACACCTAAGTAAGGGGTGGTTACACCGACTTACCCCAGCTGAGTGATCAGCCAGTTGTGTCAAAATATGGAGGCCAGGCCAGGGGTGGCATAATACATGCTGCAGCCCCTGGTAGGCCTTGGAAGCACCTATGCCCTGGGTACCTGGGTATAAGCATGGGCGGATTTTGCGGATTGGCAATCCGCGAACTTGCGTATTTACGGATTCGCAATCCGCGAAGATCCGCGAACTCTAGCGGATTTGCGGATTTTTCCGTTTTTTGTGTTGGCGCGTGTTCGCGCCGATTTTGGGACAAGTTCGCAATTGCGAACTTACTTTTCGGCTTGCAACGGCCGCGACTATGTTGTTTCTACGTCTGGTTTATCATCACAGGTTCACAGCACCCTCTGTTTCACCACTGCCACCCTCTGGGACACCCATGCCACCCTCTAGTACATCCTCACTGGCACCTATTAGGTTTATTTATCACTGTAGATTATGGTGGTTGAAAAAAGCAAGCACACCTGCCCTTCTTCAACTGCCATCAATTAATTTGTGTTTCATTAATGTGTCAGTAATTTTGAAAGTTCCAGTCTGGCTGGCACCTGCTTCCTTCCTTATCTGTAATTTGCTTTTTGTTGCAGTGAATTTTTTTTTTCACAGGACCTTTATGGTGCTATTCTATGAGCCTGCTGTTTGGGTCATAGCAGGGTCATAGAATAGTTGCAAACTCTGGAGGGGCCCATCAGGAAGCACTACCTTGAATGTTACTAATGTTAAGTTTGAACTTTTGCACCTGCTCATTGCTTTCAGTTTAGCTAAAATCGTTTTTTCTGCAATTTCGCGCGTTTTTTGGGGCGCGAATCCGTGCGAGATCGATTTCGGAAGCCGCGAATACGTGCGAATACAAAATTGTTTTTGTTGCGACGTGTATGTTCGCGTGATCTTGCGCGTGTTCGCGAGGCGCTTCTAGCTATACGTTTGCCAAGTTACCCTATCGGTCGTACACGGGCGCGGCCATCTTGTTGGCGTGACGTAATTCCGTTTCCGCCCGCTATGTGTAATCTCGCAAAGTGTGCTGCTCGCTAGTACAATTTCGCGCGTACTCGCAAGGAAAATCTCGTGCGAACTTACCCACGCGGTCGTGAACGGGCGCGGCCATCTTGTTTCTCATTCATTGCTATGGTTCTGGGCATGCTTTCTCTATCCTCTCTCAATCTCTGCCATCCTTTGCTTGTTTGAAGTTTTTTTGATCTAATTTTACTTATTATCTAACCCTCTATTTTTCTAGCTCTATATTTTTGTGTTTTCTGCAGCTTTTAGTTACTTTTAAACTACTTTTTTAAACTCTTTTCTTTTCTTCTTCACTATTCTATTTCTTCTTTATCATTTAAGTTTATTTCTGCCCAGACCATGGTAAAGGGAGCCGGGAAGCACCCTGAGAAGGGGAAGGGTCCCGCACCCCGTGCCCGGCTCCCGTGCGGGCGTTTAAGGGGGGAGCAAGTGGTCCCGAGGGAGATCTTCAGCGCGGAGGAAGTGGCGGCACTGATCTTCCACGTCCAGCGCCGCCTCCCCAAGACGATCCTGGGAGGCGGCAAGATCGCGACCGGCTATGGCATCCGGGAGCGTCGCAAGCGGTGGGAGAAGGTGTGCCGGGCCATGTACAAGATCTCTGGGGTCCGGCGCACATATAACCAGGCCACCCACCGCTGGACCGATGTCATGGACCGGGAGCGGGACTTGCTGGACGCGCTCGGCGTAGAGGTCCCCGGGCTTGGTGAGTAGTAGTAGTAGTACATTTACTACTCTGTTTTATCCTGCTCTGTTATTTGCAAATCTTTGTTCTTTACCAAGAGCAATAATGCTGCCGATTACATTGAGGTAAATTATATTTCAAAATCTTCTATGCATTTCAGGTGCACTGCTCTCCTTCTCAGTAGCCTTGCTTGCTACTATGCTTCTTTGTTTTGTATGTTGTGTTCAGAAGCATTTCATTGGCCTGAGAAATTATGTATGAGTGTACTGTAAAGAAAAGAACTGCGTAATGCTAGACAGTAAGGGTCATATTTTCAATTACCGGCGCATCCCTGCAAAGTAGCAGGGATGCGGCAGTAATTGTGTGCCATGCCACCACCACCCATTGGCCCAAAACGTCACAGAAGCCTTACGCATCTGTGCCGTAAATGCAGCGCATTGCTGGAGTTGAGTGCCAACGATGGCGCAGCTCCAGCAATGCTCTGGGGTACCCTATCTCCCCAATGCTGCATCAAGCCGTACGTCGGCTTCAAGCGCGCAGGGTTTGAGTCATGCATCATTGTCCTAAAAGTGACTGATTGACATCTTGTAGATTTCCCTCAGCCACTTTTAGGATTCGTTCCTGCGCAGGTACGCCCTCCCTTGCGCCGGAACGCCCCCTGATGGCGCAGGGCTTTACAACGTGATGCATCGCCCATATGCCCATATGTGTTTTTTTTTTTAATATATACGCCGCACCAACACCATGGCGAGTCTTTTGTTCTGCCGCTGCGTCAGAAAAGGCACGCAACAATGGAGGAAAATCAGCCGCAACTTCCGCAAGGGACTTATAAATCAGCCCCAACAGACTGAAGTCCAGTCCTTCCTTTAGACAGTCACATGGCTATCAGAAGAAATAGTGGCGGTGGTGGCGGGTGGATTGATAGTTTGAGTATTCACTGATCTGCAAGCAGGATGGACTTTGTCTGTCACGTGTTGCGCACTGCTGCCTGCAGTGCCAGGCCTAGGCAAACCTCTTTAGTAGTCTGTTTATTGAGTTACATAGGAACTTTCTAAGTCAACGTTCCGCAAATCAGGCAATACGAATAACGTAGTATACCACATGAGATAGATCCCGTGGAATAGTTGTCTATCTATTTGCTATTTTTCCAAAATATGTTGTTATTGTTCTTTTGAAATGTTTGATTTGGTTGAAAAATCTCATCCATGTTTTCTGGTTTTTCTTTCTTTCATGTTGTACATCAGCTCCCCCCAAGGGCAAGAGGACACAGGAGGAGGGTGCTGAGGATGCAGGCCAGGATCGGGCAGGCGAGGGCTCCTTTGCTGGCCCCAGTAAGTTTACATTTTAATAAACAGTACCTATTTTTTCCTAGCGTTCCTCATTCGATTTTTTCTAAATCGTCTTTGATCTTCTTGTAGACTGGATATAAATTCTTATCCTGCCTCGAATATGACTCCCTGTGGTATTACTAGACTATTCTTATTAGTCTGTCTGTGTAGCTAACTAAGATTGGACATTTGGCAATTCCATTGGACTCCCATTATATTCAGCAATACCTCTATGCACTGTCTCCTTACTGACTAGATAGTGTGGCAGAGTCATTCAGCTCCCGAAGTCACCGATTATAGATCCCCAATGATCTCTAGATTATCGTACGCAGGACAAGAGAGTAGTACGGAGTCACAGCACAGTCAAGAAGTGTCAGAGGCACTCATGCTTGCAAAAATTCCAAAACCTTTAGCTCATCCACTCTAGTCTAGAGGAACAAAAACCACAGAGTCTATTTAAGTGTAAAAGCTTTATTAAAAGTAAACACATTTATTAAAATCTACTTTGTCATAAAACTATTTAACTGTAAACGGAAAAGTGGTTAGTGCTGACGATTAATTGGACACATTTCTTGTGGTCGAGCCGAACTCTCACCTAGTTTGAACTTGATCCTGGTCGTGTTCTTAGGACTCAGGAGTCAAGCTTCTGTCTGTTAGGAGAAAAAGTGGTGCGTGTTAAAAATCAAAAGCAAGCATTCATCAGTTGTGCATAAAAGTGCAGCAAGACAACAGCCTTCCCTGGAAAATGGGACATTTTTACTATGGAGTAGACAGTCACAAATTATTACATTGTATTCTGTTTTTTTAACATTTCTCCTAGACCAAATATTATATAGTAGTGAGTGGTGTATTAACATTCTTAAATGTACTTTGTAGGTGTAACATCTGGTGACGGGGCCAGCGCGGAGGTGGCTGTGTTGGACTTGGACTCGGAGGCCTCTGGGGAGGAGGCGGCGGTAGAAGAGCTGGTGGCC
This sequence comes from Lissotriton helveticus, assembly GCF_964261635.1. Lineage (NCBI taxonomy): Eukaryota > Metazoa > Chordata > Amphibia > Caudata > Salamandridae > Lissotriton > Lissotriton helveticus. The sequence continues at coordinate 744,768,898 of NC_136073.1, forward strand.
GTTCCTGTGGGGGATCAAACGGTGGTGGCGGAAACAGGTAAGCTATATATTCCTTACTTATTGAGATTGAAGACTGCATAGTGTGCTTTCTGCACGGGTGTATTACAATTACAAATCAACCAGGTAGTAGCCTCCTCGAAATGTACTTCGACTTAGCTGTGAAGTTTTTGGTGAGAAGAATCCCAATAAGTTCTTAGACGAACGTGATGGATGGGATGAACGAAAAGCGAAAGAAGGGTGTAAGTAAGTGGGACGCGAACTTGTATGATGGCTGGCAAAGAAGAACGATATGTGTTTGCTTGGCCCCCGAGGTGGCTGGGAAGGAAAGAATATGGTATGGTGCATGGCTGGGTCAATGATGAAGCAAGGATGGGTGGAAGGACAGCAGCCTGGGTGGGTGAAACAGAAACTGTATGTGTGCGTATACTTTGACTGAATGGATGCCTGGAGCATGGTATTCTCTGACTCTTACATAGCACATGTGTATCTAGAGAGAGTAGATGGTCGCCAGGTGAAGTAAGTGTTACCTTGAAGAGCATGTACCACCGCACCCGCACGTCCGTCCCAGTGCAGGGAAGGCAAGGAAAAGAAATTGTAAATGTGTCCAATACTACCATGAATAGTAGCAGTACTTTGTATTGCGTTTGCATTCACAGCATATATCTGGTTATTACGGTGGACACTCCGTACCTCTCTTAATAACTTTAGTTTACTTGTAGTACGTCATTCATGTGTGGGTGTATCACTGTTCACTCAATATTAAGCAAAGCACCTAAAGTCATCTCATCTGTCATTAAATACGTCCCATGTGAAGTGATAGATAATCAAATTAGTTAGCTTCTTCAGTTTCCTTTTCTAGTACTCATTTGCACTGTAGGGTGAAAGGTAAATTAATTAAGCAGTAGCCCTTGTAACAGAGTATTCTCAGTGCCACCCGTAATAGAAAAGTAATAGCTTCACCACCTGCATGTACTGGACCGGTACAGTAACGCAAGTCTGTCTCAATCATCATGGTGTGCAACTTTTTTTCTCGGGTGCAACTTCACTGTGCTGTGTCCATGTCATTCTGCCGGCTTGCATAAGATAACGTACCCATTTCCCTAAACAAGAGAGAAGAAGAAGAATAAGACTGGTGTACTGTCATAGTCGACTGTAATGGAAGTCCATAGTGGTCGTAGAATTAGTTCATTAAACTACCACTACTGTTAGAGCAAGGATGCAGAAGTGGGAGGTTACATAGATACTGTCCTCAATAGTTATGTACTGTGCTTTCAATTTGCTACTTGTACTCTGTGACCCAACTTTCGGCTCAATCACTTTGTGTTATTAATAAGGAGCATTGGTTACAGACTATGTCTTTCTTTCTTCATATAGTTGCTCCTTCCAAATCAACAACAAGGAGGGAGCAGGCTAGATTGGCCCGGCAACGGAGGCTGGAGGCCACAGTCGCCGAGTATCGGCGGCTGGTGGCCCTGGAGGAGGAGGAGGACACGCAGTCGAGCGGGGCAACATCCTCGACTGTGACCACTGCATCCTCCTCCGTGACTAAGCCAGCGGGACCGAGCCGGGCTAAGAAAGCCGACCGCCACCGCCAAGCAACCGAAATACCAGCTGCCCCCCACAGGAGCTGCAAGGAACGCCAACGCCGCCTACGAGTCCGCATGTCCAACCTGGAGCAGGAGGTCCTGAGGTATAAGAACTTGGTTAAGGGCCTCCGCTCCGAGCTTGCCACCCTCCGCAAGGAGTATGATGCCCATGCCGCATCATGCACCAGCACCAGCACCCTCCAGTAGTGGAGTGTCCCTTGCCCTTTTTTTATAGACTTTTGGGGGGTGGGATTTGGGAGTTGGGATCGTTTTGGGACGTTTCAGAGACAATCGTTGGGGTTAGGGTGGGTGAGGGAGATTATTTTGTTAGGGCTAAATAAATATATTTTTCAACTTTATCTGACCATACCTGTTTTTTACTGCTTTTCAGTCTGGTGGGTGGGGGGCGGGGGTGTAACAGTAACTTTGTTTTCCTGAACAGTCGTAGGACTTTAGTAGTACAACCGTCAATCTCTTGTCTACTCCGAAATAATACTCCATTATACTACCTCCCACCAAACGCTTATCTTACCTGTAATTTGTGTTAGAAATTAGGGCTAGGCCCAGGGCTGGCTCCAGGTGAAATGGGGATTAACGTTGTCAATCCTGGGCGGGTGACATTTCCTCATTGCGGTGGTACTAGTGGTGTGACACAGTGGCAGTTGCATGCCTATGGAAAAAAAGAAAACGAAACCTTGTTTGTCCTCCTTACTGTAGCATTACAACGGTTACGGTACGATCGAGAAAATAGCAGGTGACAGTACACTAGAACAGTGCCATAATGTAGCCTAACAAATGGTAAAGTATTTGCTTGCAAGTATAACTAGTACTTGCGTTGAATTTATTTGACATTGGCTACTACTACTAGAAGATATAGTACTGAAGCTGAGTAAGTCTAGAAGATATCCTCGTATTCCTTCACCAGCCTGTTGCTGCTATCACCTTATCCTCCCCAGCAAGTGTGTGGAATTATTGATGTCATTTTAGTCAGACATCAAGCAAAACAACACAGCCCGGGGGAAGAGGGTTAGGGTTTGTAAAATGGATGGGAATGGGGGTTTCTTTTTGGGTAGGTTTTGTTGAGAGAAGAAAAAAAAAGCAGAGCATGGACAAACAATAATTGAAGATACAGAGTTTACAGACAATCTTTGGTTACAAACTAAAGGTAAGCACATGCAGTCACACTCATAGAATAAAAGACAACAATGGATACTGTATCTGTATTGCGTATGTTGTTGGAGTTGTCCTGTTGAAATTGGTAAGTAAGTTGCATGCAGCAAACAATTCCTCTTATTGGCGGCACTCCTCCATTCCAGCTGACGCTTCGTCCATCAATGTGGTGGTGACCACTGACAGAAGAGACACCCTGTCCACTGCCTGCCTGGCGGATGTTGACTGAAACCCGGCCTGTAATTATTGAACGGAAAACAGGAAGTGCTATTACAATACCACTGATAAATAAATAAAAGGTATGTACGCTGTGTGGTTCAAAAAGTGACACTTTGATTTCCCTAATAGACAGTACAATATTTTTGAAATTGCGTGCTCTGTCTGAGTCACCTTTTTAAGGATCAATAAGTATGGCCAAAATATTATAGCGGATCTTTCCCCTCAAGGTGGGTGTACTACTGTGTTTTAGAACAAAATTTGACCTTCTCAGCAATGCTCCCACCAAGACCCTTACTAAAGCCAGTCGCAAAAATGTAGAAGAACCCAATCATATCTCCAAAAACGATGCCTAGCAGAAAAATGGTTACAAAACGTACTTTGAAAGTAACAGTAGGCCCAAATACAGACCGTGGATTGTATTCAAACCACTTGCCTGCAAGCAAAAGTATCCATAGCCAGCATCGCTCCAACAGTGCTCTACAACAACAGAACCGCGTTGCAATAGAACCCCCCTAAACACATGCAATCCTGCTGCTAGGGCTAACCCTAACGAACCCTAACTTACAAAAAGTGCCAAAACTGGTGTTTCCTTATGGATTTTGTCCAACAAACTTCTAGCCGGTATTAGACCTTCCCAGGAATGCCCCAGGCAAGACCCGCCAACCCACCCGCAAAAAAACACCCGACACAACACCACCAAACAGCGAAAAAGCTAAATCTCATACTTACAATGTCTCTCGGCCTTCGGTCCAAACGCGGCGCTGTGCAGCTAGGTCGTCATCATCATCAATCATCATAACTCCTGTTTTCCACCACGGATTTCCTGAAAAGCAAATGCAATCAAGATTAGACTGTCGCAGCAGTGCTTCGACAGAGACCCCGGCCGCAACCCACCCACGAACAGCAGGAAGCCCCCCAAAACGCTACATTGAGCAAGATGTCTGAAGAAATGGCAAAAAAAAGGCTGTTCCTTATGGATTTTGTCCAAAACACTTGTATCCGGTATTAGACCTTCCCAGGAATGCCCCAGGCAAGACCCGCCAACCCACCCGCAAAAAAACACCCGACACAACACCCCCAAACAGCGAAAAAGCTAAATCTCATACTTACAATGTCTCTCGGCCTTCGGTCCAAACGCGGCGCTGTGCAGCTAGGTCGTCATCATCAATCATCATAACTCCTGTTTTCCACAACGGATTTCCTGAAAAGCAAATGCAATCAAGATTAGACTGTCGCAGCAGTGCTTCGACAGACACCAAAAATTACACACAAACCCCCGGAACCCGCCAAAGAGCACCTCAAAGGCAAGCAAGTCAGCAAAAACGGCAAGAAATTTCCACCTCATATTTGGTCCAAAACACTTTTGTCCATTATTAGAGCTTCACAGCGATGGGCCCAAAACCGTCAACTCACCCGCAAAGAAGTACAACACCCCCACAAGTGCTGAGTCTTTCTTCATTGTGCGTAATCCAGCACTCTGCTTGGAGGGAAATCGCAGTCTGGAAGAGGAGGATAGAGGAGCATGTTCTTCAGAACTTGTGAACCTGAGGAATGTAGACTGCGGCACCTTCAAATCAATAAGCAAACAAGTGAAGACAGTTCTGATGATGGTCTTGTTTTTGGGATTAGGTGATTAAAGTTTGAATTAAATTAACTGTGCAAAACAAAGAAAGAGAGACACAAAGCACACAGGAATAAAAGTGAATAAGGACGAAAAAGAAAGTTCTTGATTGATTGTCTCATTTTCAGGGCTCGGTGTCAGGGAATAAGAACAAGATTTCGTCATCATACTCTGCGAATTCAGGCTGGATGAGGTCAGTGGCACCGAACAGAGAAAAAATCCCCTCATCTACGTTGCTGTCCTCCTCGTCTTCATGCGGCGTGCTTTCTCGTACTTTGTAATCTGGTGGTATGAGGTGCTGATTCATCTTGATCATTGTCAGCCGCTCCACATTTTTGGGCGAGAGGCGGCTCCGTTTGGGAGTTACAATGCCACCAGCAGCACTGAAAACACGTTCAGAAGACACACTTGCGAGTGGGCAAGACAAATAGTTTATAGCCAGGTTGAAGAGCTGTGGCCACAATTGTTTTTTGCCATGCCAATACTGCAATGGCTCATCATTAAGGAAGACCTCTGTTGAGTCATTCAGATAGTCCTGCACCATCGACTCAAGGTCATCAACTGTTCCTCCACTTTGCTTACTTTTTGCTGTGCCTGTGACATTTTTTCGAGAACCATACCCCATCAAACTTAGCCAATCCTCCTCCCCAACCACTGTTAGTGTTGTCATTGTGTGTGGTGCAGATGATCCAGTTGCCGGTGTCTTTAACGGCTGAGAGGTCACTTGTGCCCCAGCCACAGGTGCAGAAGTGGATTCTTGTGACTGCGGATGGCCTGCTGATGCTGATGCTGATGTACTGGCTTCTCCTTCAATAACCTGCCGTTCTTTTTCAAACCTCTTGGCTGACCAGGCTAACCAATGTTTGTACTTTTGAACATCTGCATCAGCGAAAGGAAAGAATGCGTTGTCTGCCAGCGCCTTTTTGTAGCGTGGATCCAGAATAGTAGCACAAATGTAATGCTGATCTGAGTTGATGTTTTGAAGACGTTCATCACCACGTAGGCGATGTAATAATTTCTCAGACAAAATGAAATGGTTTTTTTTTTTTTCATCTTTTTCAAACTCAGAAGAAACCGCCATCAGTTGGTGCTCCAGTATGCACAACAATGGGATAGCTTTTCCCAAATTACAGTCCTCCTGGCTGACTGCACGCGTGAAGAACTCAAAAGGACGAAGCATGTCTGTCAGGCTTTTAACTATGTCCCATTGCGCCTTACTCATCCGCAGGTCCTCCTTCTGAGATGTAGCCTCTGTCAAGAAATAGTGATCGAGTACCGTATACTGCTCATGCAGACGCTCAAGCATGTAGAAGGTTGAGTTCCAACGTGTTGCCACCTCCTGGATGAGTGCTTTCACTGGCATTCCACGTTGAAGTAGCAGTCTCCGCAGATGCTTCCGGGCCTTAAAAGAATGGCTGAAATGGTTGCACATTTTGCGGCAGGTGGCCATTACCTCGAACGCTGGACTCTCTTTATCACTCAAGAATTTTTGAACTACCAGGTTGATACAGTGCGCCAAACACGGCACTCTAACATGGTCACCAAGGAACATGGCCTTAACTACATTGGCGCCATTATCCGTGGAAACATAACCAATCTTGCGTTTTAGGGGGGATAGCATTGTCAAGACCTTTTTGTCAAACTCTTCCAAAAGGTTTTCTGCTGTGTGACTTTTCTCCAAGCCAAACATGGCTAGTGTTGCATGTTTCCGAGCAGCTTTGAAAACTTGGTCCGGGTCAACACCTGCGTTTAGCTTTGCTTTAACACCTGAAAAAGAGACCCAGTGTGCAGTGATGCACATGTAATCATCGCCTGGGCCACTGGTCCACATGTCTGTTGTCAGATGTATTGTGTGAACAGCACTCTTCTGCAAAGCTGCCCCAATCGCCTGCAGCACATCTTCATGTAGTGCTGGAACCGCAACTCTGGCAAAATAGAACCGGCTCGGAACCTTCCATTTAGGGCAGAGCGTTGCAACTAATTCAAGAAAACCTACCGCTTCTACAAAAGAAAAAGGTAGAAGGTCCACAGCTAGCATTTTAGCCAGCTTAGTGTTATACAGACGCGTCAGTGGGTGGTTGCGTTCATATGGCACGTCTGAAGTAAGCATTGTTCTAATGTTGGCCTGGACCAAGCATTTACGGGCTGATAATGACTTCATTGACCCAATTTTGCTCGCTGGTGAACTTTTGTGCGTTGGTGTCTCACTCGCTCCAACACTCTTAGTGTGCCTCACATTGGGTGTGCTGCTGACAGGGGTACTGGGTGTAAGGGAAGTGTTTGACACGTCTTCTTCCTGCTCGTCAACATCAGATGAAACATCAACGTTTCCTTGATTTTGGCCTTTCTTGATCGCAGCTAGGTGCGCAAACCATTTGACAGCGTGCTTTCTCTCAAGATGACCACTCTGGCCGCCGGTACCATAGTTGGTACCTGACTTACCACGACTAACTGCAAGCTTACAAAGGGTACAAATGGCAAACTTTGGATTTTTGGGACAAACAGTAAAGAAGTCCCAAACTGGGGACTTGAAGTGTCTGTGGGACCTGGAGGAGGCGGCGATACTGGTGGTGGTGGTCATGAAGCTAATGCCAGATGAAGTGGAGGATCTGGATTGCCCAACTTTTGTACGTTTTCCACTTTCACCGCCACTAATTAAGGTTGAGGTTGACGAAGGTCTCTTCTTGCCAGAAAGAAATATGGAAGCGGGACGAGTTGGTGTACTACTTAACTCCAATGATTGTGGTGTTTCCACTGCCTCCTCATCGACAACATCATCATCATCATCATCACGCGCAGCAGCTCTTCGGGCTAGGGTCAAAATGTCTGTTTGCTGCATGCCCGCTGGGGCTGCAGTGACCTTTATGATGACTGGGTCGTCGTTGGCAGAGTCTTCATCAGCAGCAGTATCCGCCACTTCTTGTTGAGCCTCATCACACTCCATAAGTCTGAGACTTTGGACGAGCTTCCTTTTACGCTTAAGTACCTTTGTTGGATCATGGTGTGCCTCACTCTCAGACGGCTGTGGTGCTGGTTCCCAAGTTTGATCCGTATCATCAGAAGGAGGTGTGCTTGAAGAGGATGTAGACACCACCCTTGATCTCTTCCTTGCTAGGGTTGTGGAAGACAATGAAGGATCAGCAGGAGGAGTGGCTTCCTCAAATGATACCTCGCCTTGATTGTCGATTTCCTGATGTGCCCCTACTTCGGGAGGAACAACTATTGTGGGCACTTGTGACCCTCCATGCACCTCTGCTTGCGCATCTCCTTGCGCTGCCTCTCCTTCCACATGTACTTGGGCTTGTACTTGCACATGTGATTGTTGTTGCGGCTGTGGTTGTTCAACACTCGTCAGATGAGCTACAACAACCTGTGTTGATTGAGGGACATTGCTGCTGCTTTCTTGCGATGAGCCAACATCACTGGTCGATGGTGATTGAAGAACTATACTGGCTGCCTCTGCAGCACTCAAGATCTTGGACTTAAGTTGGCGTGGTGGTGGTGGTGGCACTGAGCCCAATGGAGCGGGGGGGGGTGCTGCCAGCTTGGTCCCCAGCAGATCCCGCTGCTGCTGCTGCAGGCATACTTTTTTTTTTACTCCCAATAAAAGGGGCGGGCGGCACACCAGTCTCCTTGGTAACTTGCTTCTTCTGCTCCTTACTGGCACCTTTCTTGCTAGAGGAGCTACGGGTTACTTTTTTTGGGGCCATCCTCTTCAGAGCAGGTCAGCAGGCAGCAGTTGCACGAGTTGCAGAGGGTTCTGTGTCCAGACGTGACGTCGCGTGACGTTATGCTGCACACACCGCTGCAGGACTTCTTCCTGGCACTGGTGGTTCTCTTGAGTCTTCTTGTGCACCTAAAAGCAATGGAAGACAGAGGAACATCAGTTCAGTTATACACCCCAAAAATTCGACAAAACACAGAAAAATGAGCACAATCCCATGCCATCCTTGATGTTTACATTGAAGACACCCCACAGAAAGACTACGAACATGCAAGTATGCAACACTCACTACCCCTGGGCATAATGGATGAAAAGTAGGCAAAATAAGTGCAGGCCTCAGACACTGCCTCTCCTCAAAATGGCCCCTTACACCCCAGGCACATGTTGCCTGTACCAGCCAGCACTCAAGATGGCCACCACCACCACCCACATGGCCAGTCCACATCAACAGTACACCCCCAAAAAACAGAAAAACAGCCAGAAATCACCACAATCCAACGCCATCCATGATGTTTACATTAAAGAGAGTGAGACCACACCACAGGCACACTCAGTCCATGCACCACCCACCACCCCTGGGCAAAAGGCCACACCAGCAGCCCCCCAAAAACGACAAAAAACAATAAAATAAGCCCAATCCCAGCCCATCCATGGCCTCAATTATGTTTAAATTCAAGAAGACACCCCACAGAAAGACTAGGCCCATGCAACACTCACCACCCCTGGGCAAAGGGCCCCACCAGCAGGCCCAAAAAAACGACAAAAAACAATAAAATCAGCACAATCCCAGCCCATCCATGGCCTCAATGGTGTTTAAATTCAAGAAGACACCCCTCAGAAACACTAGGCCCATGCAACACTCACTACCCCTGGGCATAATGGATGAAAAGTAGGCAAAATAAGTGCAGGCCTCAGACACTGCCTCTCCTCAAAATGGCCCCTTACACCCCAGGCACATGTTGCCTGTACCAGCCAGCACTCAAGATGGCCACCACCACCACCCACATGGCCAGTCCACATCAACAGTACACCCCCAAAAAACAGAAAAACAGCCAGAAATCACCACAATCCAACGCCATCCATGATGTTTACATTAAAGAGAGTGAGACCACACCACAGGCACACTCAGTCCATGCACCACCCACCACCCCTGGGCAAAAGGCCACACCAGCAGCCCCCCAAAAACGACAAAAAACAATAAAATAAGCCCAATCCCAGCCCATCCATGGCCTCAATTATGTTTAAATTCAAGAAGACACCCCACAGAAAGACTAGGCCCATGCAACACTCACCACCCCTGGGCAAAGGGCCCCACCAGCAGGCCCAAAAAAACGACAAAAAACAATAAAATCAGCACAATCCCAGCCCATCCATGGCCTCAATGGTGTTTAAATTCAAGAAGACACCCCTCAGAAACACTAGGCCCATGCAACACTCACTACCCCTGGGCATAATGGATGAAAAGTAGGCAAAATAAGTGCAGGCCTCAGACACTGCCTCTCCTCAAAATGGCCCCTTACACCCCAGGCACATGTTGCCTGTACCAGCCAGCACTCAAGATGGCCACCACCACCACCCACATGGCCAGTCCACATCAACAGTACACCCCCAAAAAACAGAAAAACAGCCAGAAATCACCACAATCCAACGCCATCCATGATGTTTACATTAAAGAGAGTGAGACCACACCACAGGCACACTCAGTCCATGCACCACCCACCACCCCTGGGCAAAAGGCCACACCAGCAGCCCCCCAAAAACGACAAAAAACAATAAAATAAGCCCAATCACAGCCCATCCATGGCCTCAATTATGTTTAAATTCAAGAAGACACCCCACAGAAAGACTAGGCCCATGCAACACTCACCACCCCTGGGCAAAGGGCCCCACCAGCAGGCCCAAAAACACGACAAAAAACAATAAAATCAGCACAATCCCAGCCCATCCATGGCCTCAATGGTGTTTAAATTCAAGAAGACACCCCTCAGAAACACTAGGCCCATGCAACACTCACTACCCCTGGGCATAATGGATGAAAAGTAGGCAAAATAAGTGCAGGCCTCAGACACTGCCTCTCCTCAAAATGGCCCCTTACACCCCAGGCACATGTTGCCTGTACCAGCCAGCACTCAAGATGGCCACCACCACCACCCACATGGCCAGTCCACATCAACAGTACACCCCCAAAAAACAAAAAAACAGCCAGAAATCACCACAATCCAACGCCATCCATGATGTTTACATTAAAGAGGGTGAGACCACACCACAGGCACACTCAGTCCATGCACCACCCACCACCCCTGGGCAAAAGGCCACACCAGCAGCCCCCCAAAAACGACAAGAAACAATAAAATAAGCCCAATCCCAGCCCATCCATGGCCTCAATTATGTTTAAATTCAAGAAGACACCCCACAGAAAGACTAGGCCCATGCAACACTCACCACCCCTGGGCAAAGGGCCCCACCAGCAGGCCCAAAAAAACGACAAAAAACAATAAAATCAGCACAATCCCAGCCCATCCATGGCCTCAATGGTGTTTAAATTCAAGAAGACACCCCTCAGAAACACTAGGCCCATGCAACACTCACTACCCCTGGGCATAATGGATGAAAAGTAGGCAAAATAAGTGCAGGCCTCAGACACTGCCTCTCCTCAAAACGGCCCCTTCTTACACCCCAAGCACATGTTGCCTGTAGCAGCCAGCACTCAAGATGGCCACCACCACCACCCACATGACCAGTCCACATCAACAGTACACCCCCAAAAAACAGAAAAACAGCCAGAAATCACCACAATCCAATGCCATCCATGATGTTTACATTAAAGAGAGTGAGACCACACCACAGGCACACTCAGTCCATGCACCACCACCCCTGGGCAAAAGGCCACACCAGCAGCCCCCCAAAAACGACAAAAAACAATAAAATAAGCACAATCCCAGCCCATCCATGGCCTCTATTATGTTTAAATTCAAGAAGACACCCCACAGAAAGACTAGGCCCATGCAACACTCACCACCCCTGGGCAAAGGGCCCCACCAGCAGGCCCAAAAAAACGACAAAAAACAATAAAATCAGCACAATCCCAGCCCATCCATGGCCTCAATGGTGTTTAAATTCAAGAAGACACCCCTCAGAAACACTAGGCCCATGCAACACTCACTACCCCTGGGCATAATGGATGAAAAGTAGGCAAAATAAGTGCAGGCCTCAGACACTGCCTCTCCTCAAAATGGCCCCTTCTTACACCCCAAGCACATGTTGCCTGTAGCAGCCAGCACTCAAGATGGCCACCACCACCACCCACATGACCAGTCCACATCAACAGTACACCCCCAAAAAACAGAAAAACAGCCAGAAATCACCACAATCCAATGCCATCCATGATGTTTACATTAAAGAGAGTGAGACCACACCACAGGCACACTCAGTCCATGCACCACCCACCACCCCTGGGCAAAAGGCCACACCAGCAGCCCCCCAAAAACGACAAAAAACAATAAAATAAGCACAATCCCAGCCAATCCATGACATGAATTATGTTTAAATTCAAGAAGACACCCCACAGAAAGACTAGGCCCATGCAACACTCACCACCCCTGGGCAAAGGGCCCCACCAGCAGTCCCAAAAAAAGGACAAAAATCAGCACAATCCCAGCCCATCCATGGCCTAAATGGTGTTTAAATTCAACAAAACAGTTGTATCATGCACCCCTAACCAACCCTGGTCCTACTGGATACTGTGGCTACCCACAATATAATTTATTTAATGTTCTGAAAAAGTTCCAAAATTTTACTTGCAGCAACTGTAATGCCCCAAACAAACTTACTTGTGAAAGTTGATTTCTAATCCAAAAGTGATCCAAAGACAGTCAAAAAGGCCTCAAATCCAAATATCCAGCAGCACCCACAAAAAGTAATCCTTCCAGCTCCAGATCCAAATAAAAGTGACCAGGAGATGGACAAAGCACTGGGAGGAGCCTGCTGGACAGGAACAGGAAGTTGGAGACTGTGGGGCACTTCCTTCCTCCCCCCCCCCAAAATGGACTCCTTGCAAAAAAAAAAGGCCATGCAAATGTCAACCTGAGGAGTGATTCTGATAAAAATCATAATTTTCTGAAGGTTTATCCTGTTTGCTGGTGATTTTCTTGTGCGAAATTGCAAAATCTCTATTTCGCAAGTGCGAGATTGTTCCTTTCCGCCGCAACTACGTGTTCGCAATTGCGAACTCTCGCGAGGTGTGCTGTGCAAGGTGGCAAGCCGCGAGTACGTATTCGCGGGCGACAAACTCCCGCGGGAACACGCAGCAAGATCTAAAATGGCGCGTCACTCGCAAAGAAAAACAACTCGGCAAACGCTAAAATGACGGAAAGTGAACGCCGTGCACCACGCCGCGCGCCGCAACCAAGCAAAAAATCCGCCGCGAGCGGATTCACGGATTTTCGACAAATTCGCGAGCGTTCGCGGATTGCGGATTTGCCGAAAATCCGAAAAATCCGCGAGCGGAGCGGATTTTACGCCCATGCTTACCTGGGTACACTGTTACAGGGGCCAATAAGGTGAGCCAATTCCAATTGTGTATGTACCTAAGGTACATGGAGTCCATTTTAAGGAGAGAGCAATTAGCCTGGGGCCCTGAATAGCAGGATCCCAGGCCAACTATGTCAAAAACCAGCTAAACACCAGGCAAAAAGTTTGGGGGTAACCATAGTCAGATATCCACCTTCCTACATAACCCCCCCAAACGAAAGGAGATAAGGCTATCCTTGACCAGGTAAGCCTATATTGCCTAAGTGGCCATATAAGGAAGTACCAGCTCTGGCTTGGTTACCCCCTGTCTCATGGTCCACTAAGCAATCCCTCACCCTAAGGGTATCTGAGGGTCTCCACCATAGGGAATCTCTACCTGTGGTGTGTCTTTGCAAAGTTAAAGGCTGGTGTTGGGATGGAGTACCGAAGTGAGATTCCTCTGTAGGGCTCAGCTTCCTCCAATCACTCTCCACCATGTGTGCCTTTCTTTCTTTGACTGAGTTGCACTGTGCTCTCAGGGTCAACCTCTGGCTACCTAAAGCTGGAGGCTGGGTCCCTCTTGTTGGTTTACTGGAGGGACAGTTCAGGTTTGGGCCCTTGGGGTCCCAGGTTTGGCTGTGCCCAACAGAATCCATCTGTGGGAGGTCCCTAACTACTTTTAAGGGGTCTCCCTCAGGAGTTTTTAAAGTTTTCACCTCACTAGGGCTACTAGTTTCGGTGCCCCTAATCTGTTGATGGGGGTGCTTTATTTGATAGGGGGCCCTTTGGGGCTCACTGTCCTTCTTGTCCTCTGCAGCCCTGGGCTGACTAAGGCAAGGTAGAGAGGGGCAGGTTACCTGCTCCAGACTGGGTCCCACCTGAGAAGGGTCCACTGTCATCAGAGGCTCTGTCAGGCCAGGCCTAACAACCTCTGGGACAGTTCCTTCATCAGGGGTAAGATCAGTTCCCTGAGGAGGCTGATCCTTTCCTAAAGTCTGGTGGGAGGGAGATTTCTCTTCCTCCTCAATGCTCTCTGTTTGTGTGGAGTGATCCATCTTTTCAGGCTTCACAACACATGTATCAGTTTGAGTTTGGGCTGTGGCCATTAGAGCCCCACCAACCTTTTCAGGAGGAGACTCAGTTTGGGTATGGGCTGTTACCATCACAGCCCTGCTAATCTTTTCAGGAGGGAAGGTAGCTAAAGATGGGGCTGAGGTTTGCTCAGCCCTACCAACCTTTTCAGGAAGGACATCTTGGATTGGGGCTGTAGCCATCACGGCCCCACTAACCTTTCCATGGAGATTTACCATTTTAGAATGGGTTTCTTGTTCCACCTCAGCCCAGGCTGAGATTTCTAAATCATTCCCCAGTAGACAATCTACAGGCAAGTTTGATGACACTGCCACTCTCTTTGGGCCAGTGACACCTCCCCAGCTAAGATTTACTACTGCCATGGGGTGATTGCTTTCTATTCCATCAATGTTTGTCACCTGATATGTGGCATCAGGTAAAAGTTGCCTTGAGGGGACTAGACATTCAGCCAACATGGTGATGCTAGCCCCTGTGTCTCTAAAGGCCTCAACTTTCAAGCCATTGATGAGGGGCTCCTGTCTATACTTGCTCAAAGTGTTTGGGCAAGCAGTGAAATTGGCAAACCCCATGCCAGTCTCATAGACAAGAGTATCTGAGGTAGGGGACCTGGTTAGGCCAGAATCCACCTGTCCTCCAAAAGTAAACCCACCCAGATTCCTGGGTGTGCTCCCACTTCCTGGGGGATTACTGCTGACAGTAACAGGAGGTGTTGGAGCTGGCTTTGGAGGTATATTCTCTGTATTGCCATTCTTGGGACAACAGCTGTCTGTTTTGTAATGCCCAACCTGTTTACAGGCATGACAATAAGGCTTTTTCTGGGCTGAAGAAGTGTCTTGGGACCCACCCCCATCCTTGGAGTTTTGGGGCCCTGGGGAAGTCTTTTCCTTACTTTTATCCCCACCCTTCTCTTGAGGCTTGGTAGTCTCTTTCTTTTGGTCACCACCCTGGTTCTTAGGCCTGATCCTGGTTCTGACCCATTTGTCTGCCCTCCTACCCAATTCTTGTGGGGAGGTCAGATCAGAGTCAACCAGGTGCTGATGTAGAAGCTGATTTTGACAATTACTTAAGATTTGCTCTCTCATAATTAAATTATACAATCCTGTATAGTCAGTAACCTTACTTCCCAGCAACCAGCCCTCCAGAGCCTTAGTGGCACATTCAACAAATTCAGACCAGTCCTGAGTCTGTGTCTTCTGGGTATCTCTGAACATTAACCTGTACTGTTCAGTGGTTAAGCCTAACCCATCAATCAGAGCACTCTTCAGGACCAGGTAGTTTCTAGAATCCCCATCACTAACTGTGAGGAGTCTGTCTCGGCCTCTACCTTCAAAGGAGAGCCACAAGATTGCTGCCCACTGCTCCTGAGGGACCTGCTGTACTTTGCAAGCTCTCTCAAGTGCAGTCATCCACTTGTGGATATCATCCCCAACTTTGTAGGGGGGCACAATCTTACTAAGGTTTCTATTGTCATAGGACCTGTCTTTATCCTTAGGGATAGTGCTGCCACCAGTGGATTCTAATCCACTCTCTCTAGGCTGCCTTGCTCTAGCAAGTTTCTCTTTGGCCAGGGCAACTTCTAACTCTTGCCTCTGGATCCTAAGTTCAGCCTCTCTCATTTTGGCCTCATGTTCCCTTCTCTGAGGGCTAGTCAACTCCCTTCTGGAGTTGCCATGAGAACCTCTAGAAACATGGGAAGTATTGGACTCACCTGAGTGATTCCTCCTCCTCCTATGCTCCTGGTTAAGTCCATTTGGGGGTCTGAATGGGTTGGACCCACCTTCAGTCCCAAATAAGCTTAGGTTAGCCTGGTTAAGCCTGCTGACTAACACCTGGCTATCTCTACCATCACCAGAATCACTTTCTTCCACCTCCTCCCCCTCTTCTTCTTCCTCAGGCTGAGAATTCCCAGGGGTCTGGTCTTCCTCATCTATCTGGATGACAGGGGCAGGGGCATCAGGGTTATCATCTTCAGTGGGAGATCCTCCATCTCCAGTCCCTGAGGGGCCTGGTTTGGAGTTCTTTAGAGCTTCAGACTGGTCTAACAGCTCTCTGAGGTGTCCTGCTGTAGGAGTAGGACCTGTTTTGATTCCTCTCATGGAACACAGTTGCCTCAGTTCCTTAAATGGAAAGATAGCAAATTTGGATGGTGCCCTTGGAGGGTCACTCTCAACAGAGATGGTTCCAGTGGATCCCTCTGCTCCAGACATTGCTCTAGTGTGGTGGATGTGTTGCAATCTACCTACACTTGTGTTTTCCTACAAAACCTATCTAGTAGTTGTAGTCAGGGTGTGCTTCTCCCTATCCTCTACAACAACTAAGTTCAGTAGAACTTAAGTATATCTAGTCTTGTTTTAGTGTACCTATCAGGTACCTGTATGATCTTTCAAATGATATTTTCAAAGATTGTAATGGTAAAACAACAGCAAGCTCAAATCCCAATCCGCTGCTCACCAATGTGAGAAGTTGGCCTGGTATATGATGCTCACTAGTTCTAGTGATCACCTTGTACCATGCCAAGCAACCCTTATGGTGCAGGTTGTAAAGTCAACCTTATAGACAAGCTATCCTAGGGGTAGCATGGACTAAGCAGTCTTAGGCTAAACTCTGTAAAGGCATGTGAAGCAAGCTGTTTTACCATATACAATCCCTTGAATACCAAATGAAAGGACACCACACAGATATATATTGAAAATATATATAGATTTATTTCTACAAATATCCCTGATACTCTTTATGAGCACAAAAGCAAATGCGTTGAAACAAAACACAGTTTAAATACACAAAAGTTGCACAATATGGATGAGCCCTAGGGGCCACCTAAACCATATACTAAAATAGTGGTATAAGAACCACTATGGGGAAAGTGAAGAGGCCTAGGGCCTGGGGAATCGCTGGAGCTGTTCGGGACTAGCAGTGAAGAAGTCGGGAAAGGCCCGCGGGACTCGGGTGCAGTGCGGAAAGTGCACGCTTTACCAATGCAATGTCAATGGTGCGTAAAAGTTACAAAGTTAGTTATTAAGGAACCTTCCGAGTGACCTAGAAGGATGAAACTTTAGACACAGACACTAGAGGTGTATACCAGTGTGGGAACACCGGCGTTGCTGAGTTACCTCACCCACAGGAAGCGGGTGCACAGGGTCGAAGTAGTGTCGGGTTTCGTCACGCAGGTCGATGGTGCTTGGAGCTGAAGATGCTGCAGGCGGCTCGAGGTGAAGAGTTCCGGTGGATCCAAGGGTGGATCTGAAGAGGTGAAGACCTGAAAGCAGAGGGGACAATGTTCAAAGTCACTAGCCAGTGACTACCGTGGAACCAGGAAGGAACCAGGCGATGTCGGGTGCAAACAGGTGATGTCGTGAAGATTGTCTCTGCAGCCACGTGGACACGAAGAGGTCAAGGACGTCCAGGAGTCGGTCACGAGCTGCCCACGTAGGCTCTCGCTGATGGCGGTGTCGGCAACTTGATTGGAGCAAACAGGCCTTGGCTAAAGCAAGCCACGCAGGAAGTGATTCAAGCTTCTCACTCGGACCAGCAAGGTCAGAGCGGGTGCTCCTTTTCAGGGGAGCAAGGGCCAATCTGGAGCAACCAGACCAGCGGTGTAGTTCGTCGTTTTCGTCACCAAGATGGCCGCTAGCCACGTGGCAAGTGGCCGGGATGGCGCATCGAGTGGCACGGTGCAAAAGGGCCCCACGCAGATCGTGGAGATGCTGGGAGGCTGATCTTCGGTGCAAGGGCTGCTCGAGGTTAGGGCTTCTCAAACTCCAAAGCACAGCGTCGAGGGTGCCTCAGGTGCTGCGCAGTCAGCTTCTCGGGGGTCTTTCAAGAGGTCCGGTCCCACGTCTCTCGGTGCCTCCACGGGTCCCTTCTTTGCAGGGACTGTGGATCGGACTGTGAGAAGTCTGGGAGTCTGGGTCTTGTCAGGCTCTGGGCTCGGGCTCCGGCGGGAGGCGGCGGCAAAACAGACGTCGAGTTGCTGGTTGGTGCCTGTGTTCACAGGGTGGTCACTCCTTGGCCACAAGGGAGATTCTCTTCCGTCTTCTGTGCAGCAGAATGTCAAAGTCCAGTCTTCTTCTGTATTTCAAGTTGATTCAGGATGATCTGAAGTCTCAGGACACAGCTCCCACTCTTATTCGAATCTGGGGGGCCGGATCACCTACTAGGTCCCTCCTCTGGGTGGAACCAGGAAGGGGGGTGGTTACACCCCCTTTCCTTTGTCCAGTTTCGCGCCAGGACTGGGGCTGGAAAGCCCCAGCACCGGTTTGAACTGGCCTATGCACAGGGACACCTTGTGTGCCCCAGGCATGTCTGATTCTATTCAGCCCTGTCCTACCCAATACACAAAATCCTGTCTGGGGTGGTGCTAGCACCTCCCCAGGCAGGAAACCCTTTGTCCAAGCTGCCCTCGCTGGAAGGACTCCCAGCAGCAGGAGGTCAGACTTGTGTCTGTGGTGGCAGCATCCATTTTGTGATGCTGAGGCTCTGTTTAACTTTAACCGGGGTTCAGGCTAGGTACATGTTGTGTCCCTCTATAAGGGTGGAATGCTACCCCCGTCGCCAGAACTGGCGAGGGGGTAGTATTCCAATTCGTATGACACCTTACTCGACATGTTTTGATAAAGCCAAACCCAAGATAGCATTCAACCGCGAGGTTCATAATGCACTTAAGAGTATATGGTATGGCAGTATCATGAAACAGCTAAAGGACATGGTTCCGAAAGCTGCAGACAGGCTCAGCTCATGCCAGAGCACCATCTCACATATTTCCAAGCACTCTGCCTCCAGGATTGATGAGGCCTTCCATAGGAGTGACTGATAGGAACATATGTGTCCATTTTAGGTTAGGTATAGGCATACTACACCTAAGTAAGGGGTGGTTACACCGACTTACCCCAGCTGAGTGATCAGCCAGTTGTGTCAAAATATGGAGGCCAGGCCAGGGGTGGCATAATACATGCTGCAGCCCCTGGTAGGCCTTGGAAGCACCTATGCCCTGGGTACCTGGGTACACTGTTACAGGGGCCAATAAGGTGAGCCAATTCCAATTGTGTATGTACCTAAGGTACTGTGATGTATTCCTAAAGGTTCTGTATAGATCCCCCTATTCCTGACCCTATTCTGGTTAACAAATTAACTAGCAGCCATCCCATGATGCAGAAACCGTTATCTGATTAAGCCAGACCACGGCACAGGAGCGTGTTATCTGATTAGGTCATAACGCTTGCCATCTAATTAGGCAAGCAATATTCCTCCAGCCCCTGATAAGGCATACGGAGTTCTCAAAACAAATCAAACCTATGACAACCTGGGAAAATCCCTGCGGCCATTGTTTTGATTTCTCAAAGAACTTCAGTAAAAGAATGTGCTAACGACCAGCTCGTATGACATCCTTATTGACGTATCTATGTCCATCCTTACGTCAATCTCGGCACCTTACAGGTATAAATATTACCGACATTGCCTTAAGCAAACACACGCGGTGGTGACGAGATCGGAGCAGCGAGACTTGCCGAAGCCCAGCAGAGAGCGAAGCCCACTGGCGCTGCCCCGCCTTCCTGACGCGCTGAGAACGAGACGCTGCCTTTCTCCTGCCGAGAAATCCAGCTCCGGCGCTTCCGAGCAGCCCTTGCAGGCAGCTTGGAATATCGAGACCACAGACGAGAGATACCATCCCTCAACCATCCTAGATCTCAGGTACAGAACTGAATAACCCCTTGCAGAGAATTCTTGAGTCAGTCACTTGGCAAAACAAACTTAACTCAAACTGCTACTTTCTACTCCAGCCCACGTATTAGGCTTAGGTCAGGTACACCGGGGTAGGCGTGGTTAGAAGCACCAGTTGAGTACGAGTAGTTAAATGTATATGTGTATGTATATATTCTATCCATTTTAAATAGCATATGGCTTAGAAACCATATCAATGCTTTTACAGTATTATTTCATAATTCTGCTTTTATTGTATGCACTTTACTTAACCATAAGTATTGCAATAATATCGATTCATTTCTCTTGTACGAGAAAAGAGACTGATCAATAAA
The DNA here is from genome assembly GCF_964261635.1 of Lissotriton helveticus. Taxonomy (NCBI): domain Eukaryota; kingdom Metazoa; phylum Chordata; class Amphibia; order Caudata; family Salamandridae; genus Lissotriton; species Lissotriton helveticus. The sequence goes on from NC_136073.1 coordinate 744,788,851, forward strand.
TAACATCTTTTATTGAACACGCCCGTCTCTTCCTTTTCTCTACAATCTGATGAAACTAAGAATGCACGTACTGACTGAGTAAAATAAGTTGTCTTTTGTTTTCACACGACTCTAGAGATACACTCTTGATTAGGGGAGAGCAAAGTTGTCATGTTCTATGGTTGTCAGAAACTAAATCCCTTCTTTTCTATCCAGGGAGGTTCAACTCCTCCTTGCCTATTCGAGAAAGTTTCTAGTGAACTCTGAGCTAGCTGGCAAACCCAAAACTTTAAGTCTAATATCGACAGTAGAAGACCTAGTTAACGTCTGGTCTAGGTCTATACTATTGGAGGTATTATTCCAATGCGCAGAGCCTATTGGGATAATAGGAACTACACTACAGTACATGGAGTCCATTTTAAGGAGAGAGCAATTAGCCTGGGGCCCTGAATAGCAGGATCCCAGGCCAACTATGTCAAAAACCAGCTAAACACCAGGCAAAAAGTTTGGGGGTAACCATAGTCAGATATCCACCTTCCTACACCAAGCGTGCCAAGAGCCCCTGATCCCTCACTCAAGATGGCGTCCAAGGAGCGTGAATGCCCTGATTTCTCGCTAAGCAGCGAGATGTGTAATCACAGATTTTATATGCAGGTATGTGGACTGAGGTAAGAAAGTTTAGACCCAAGGAGCAGGATTTAAAAGCAATTTAGCGAACACTTTAAAACATACGATTTAGAGCAAAATACACGCAGCGTTTCAGGAGACCTTTCCCTCCCAGTCAGCGCGCTGTTATCGTCAGTCTATGCACTAGAACTCCTTTTATTCTTCAAAATTCATAACTCAACTTCTACTTATCGGATATTGGTTGTTTTGGTCTTGATTTATTTCTGAAATGATTGTCTATTTTTTTTAACCTGTGTGGAGGCTCTTTGGGGTGTGTTCATAGTGTTACTGTGTGTTGTGTTTCACAAATACTTCACACATTGCCTCTTTAGATTAGCCTAACTGCTCTGAGCCATGCTATCAGAGGGCGAGCACAGGTAACCTTTTAGGGTGTACCTGACTTACCTTCTCTAGGACTCGGATTCCTGCTTGTACACAGGGCATACCTCTGCCAACCAGAACCTCAGCTTCTGACAGTGCCTTATTGTGAAAGCTGCTCTAGCGGTTGTCGCAGACTGGAACCAAGACAGGAAAGGACATATTTTTGTGCAAGACACGTTAAATTTCGCAATCTATGAAAGGTGGGTGGCTTTGGCAGGAAAGTAAAATCTGTGCTGCCAAAGGGAATTTAATCTCCGATAATCCCCTTGCGAAATTTAGGCAGCATCTCACCTTTTTCAGTCACCTGTTACAGCTTGGCCAACATCTCCAAGTACACCCGGAACCCGGAAGTTCAAACAATGGAAAAATCCTTGAGGGGAAACACGGAGGCGTGAACCAGCTGGGCTTTGATCCATAAAAAAAGATGGGAGGCAAGGAAGGGAAGAGTGTAAAGCTGGAGAGAGCAAGTGAAGCCAGCTAACTACGGCTGAGTAGGTGAAGAGAGGTAGGTTTCAATGGCGCTTTTAAAAAATATATTGGTCAGTATTTTTTGCCGTTTCTTTGTGATTTTGCCACTTCTCTTTCCATTTTCTATAACGTGACGTTAAATGTTCTACATATAGTACGGGTTTGAATCCAGTTTTCACAATCTATACATTGAAATTTACAACAGACTACCATGCAGTGTTAATAAAACAAATACCGACATGGTCTATCTCAGCTGTTATAAATGAAGATTTCTTCTTGGTAACCAGGAGTTATTTAAACAGTTCATTTAGGTTAAAAGGTCGTAGGTTTGTATAAGAATTGGGTTGCCGGTGCTCAGCAGCACCCTTCACCTGGAGCAGCATCCTCCCTGCTCAGCCACTCCTGATAACCGAGCCACACAATCACACCACCATCATTCCATGACCTCACACACTGAGCTGACAAGGACACACACAGCCTCACAAAACTACACATTATAACAACGACCTACCACGTCTTCGTTTGTGAAAGGCAAACGTTGAAACTTAGTGATTTCTCATTAAAAGTGGTTTGATTCGATCCAGCCTGATTCCCAAGACTACAACTACCAGAATCCTTTGAGGAGCAACTATAAAAAGCCAAGAATCGGCAAGTTGGCAGTTTCATTCATTGAGACACGCAGCGCTTGGAGGATTTTCATCTAACAGAAGAACACCTTTTTAGGGTGCAATTGGTCTTTTGCAGCGATAATCTGTTGCAACCCAAACATCTGCTGTTGCCAGATCACCTCACATTTTGCTCTCGAGATATTTCAAGTTTTATGGTGCCACCAAATGTATGATGCAGTTATCGAGCCTCTGTGATACAGGAACAACCTTTCTGGCTGTGAACTAATTACAGCATCTGGTAGCCAATCTCAGACCCCCCACAAGTAACAGGTAAAGATAAATAATTAAAAGAGAGAACATTTTCTTATTCTTGCTTAATTTTCATTTACCTCCTAGAATGTGATGGCAGCTGAGGAGCAGCATGCTTATCTGATGTGCCCATCTCCTTTTACATTGATACACCTATAAGGTCTCCAACGTCACTCTTGCATTTCATTTTCTATTACCTTCACTGAAAAAAAATGTTAATACACTATTAACTCATATCACAACGGGTGTAGAACTGTTGATTTTAATGTTGTTGTCTTTTCATTTCACTAATAACGTCAATTAATTAATAGAGGGCTGGTAATTGATGATGAGGGGCATGGTAGGTACATGAAAGTCATTGATGACGTTTAGGAGGTTAAACAGCTAGTAGTGTTTAAACATATGTCTACTTGCAAGATTGATTTGATGTGGGTTTATCAATTGAAAATGAAGAACAAACAAAAAATAAATGAATTTGAGGATTAAATGTTTTAAAAGACAATAGAGATTTTTTTTATATTTTAAGTATTCAGTTCATATACTAGAAATTGATAAGACCAGTATTGGCACATATCAGTTTACTAAGGGACACTACACCGAATTGTGCAGTGCATGATCAGCTTATAATTGGCTCCTTGACTGGCGAGCTAACTTTTGGAACATGCATTAAAATAACCAACTTGATAAACAATGCAACTAATTCAGTGGATCAAACTCAATTTGGGATCCAAATGGGTCACCCTGAAGATCGTCATGGATTTTCTCCTGTAAAGTGCAGGTCCAGGTACAAAACGTGGTAATTTGGAGAACAAAACATTCCTACAATTGTGGCTTGTATGGGTATGGGGTTTCTCAATGATACGTTTTTCCCCACAGAAAAAAGAAAAATGTATCACCTGTGCAATAGCACGTGAGACGAACATTTTACATATGCATGTACAAATGTTCACATTCAAAAGGCATTCACATTTTAATATACTTGGATTCATAAAGTATTTCCTATACTAATAATGGGATGGGAATGTTGTGTTTCTTGAATAATCTGAGAATTCCTAAAAGTATCGAATCTGCTTGAAACATAAGCATACGTCTTTAGATGCAAACATCAATTTTATCACAATGGCACATACAGGGTGCATCACCTGTGTTTTGCTAACTATGATTCATTTTATGTTTGGAAAGTCAGAGTAGAGAACATTAAATTCCGTTCTCCCTAATTCCATTCAGAGGTGTGTTCTGACATTAAAATATACATGATAGAAAGTAGCTGGGAAATGGGATGTGACATTGAAAGGGAGGCACTCAGAGGACTGCAGCAAAGGATATTAAAATGGGGTACTCATTTCAGATTTGGTGGTTGCCGGTAAACCTAAGTCTACCCGTTGGTAACAGTTGGACTTGAGTTTGGGGATGCAAATAATCATCAATGACATAAAAAGGGAGTAATATCAAAGAACCATCTTAAAATCAAGGATATTCTACAACTTTAGTAGGAAGATAGTAGTAAATAGTGAACAGAAATAAGTTAAAGGAGTGTAATGTGTAGAAGTGGGCAAGATATGGCTGCCCTTGTTAGCTATCCGTGCATCAATGACTATATCTACCCTGTTTTATTCTTGAAGGAAAATGAAGAAACTCTGCCTGCTTCTGCCTGTCCTCCTGCCACTGACTTTGGCGCACTATGTTTGTGGTAAGTTAACTTTACATATGTGTTTAAGGAAAACACCGACCTTGGTTATGAGCAAATTTATCCAGGGTGGGGACAGTGAATGATTATCTTTTGATATTGCCTAGTGGGAAGTTTTTCTTTTTTTAAGAAATAGTTTTTCCCTTTTTAAAGGATAAAAGCCCTCCTTACAGAGTATCCATTATTTTGGCCATTGACAAATTATGGACTCCTTGATTTTCCCTTCAGTGGCAAGTAAAAACCGGATGGAAAAGTAAACACTGCAAACAAAGAGGATCAAACCACTGGCTTCCAAATGATCAGCAGTACATAATATAACCTGACGAAAATGTTGGCATGCGCATTGGCCCAGTATCAAGGCCTTTGACCCTAAATATGCTGGGACTGTGTTTTGCATGGTAAATGAACCCTATTCTGTGAGAGACAGGAAGCAAGTCTGTCTGAATTTAGAAAGTTGAAATAGAGTGCAATATTTCACTGAAATATTTACATTAGTACTTTAGCAGTCTATGTTTCTGAGACTTTATTTTTTCAGTTATTGGTCCTGATTCACAAAACGTTTATACATGTACTACAATATATGTGCTCCTAAACATGTACTATTTTAGAGGGATTTGAAATAACCAGATGGCCTTCAGTTCCTACACTGGCCCAACATATATTAAATAAAAACAGATGCCCCCAAGTGTAGACCAGGGGCAGGAGAAAGGAAATTATGTCTTCCAATCCCTATTGAACATAGTTATTTGCCTCAGGCTGAATAAAGCTTCAAAACTGCCAAATTTCTCTTTTACTTCAAGAAATGCAGTTCCTGTGTCTAGTAGCACAAAAAATCGTCCTGTGTGCTTTGGCATTCTATGATCAAGACAACAGTGAGACAACTCTAGGGTTAAGGCGTTGTACCCCTCACCCTGTGCTATCTGCTGCCATCCAGTACAGATTGGTCAATCTTACAGGGATTCCAGCATGAGCTACAAACACTGTCTCAGGAAGAATTGCAGCGCACAACAGTCACCTTGTCCATCAAAGCCCTAGATCTTCAAAGAATCAATTGTGACATGTCTTTTTTGATCAAATTTATGTTTTTCAGAAAATCACATGTGATGTGAGTTGAAACTAGTATGTAGTAGACCACTACAGTTGGATTAGGGATGTGGTATTCCAGGACTCAGAAATAAAATCTTACATGTGAATACAAATTCAAGCATTTCAGCTAAAGTACACGTAGATAATAGTTGTGAAGTTGAATTACCAAGCCCGAAATCCAAATTAATAGGGAAGTAACAGTATTGCTAAACAGGTAGTTATGTCTTCAGCAAAGGGCAGTAGGTCTCAATGAAGTGGGTAGCTGATGAAATGAGCAAGCAGGTGGCATGACAACCTATTACCAGAATCTGGATGTGTTGGTTTTTACACTCAACATGGAGCAAGGGCCTGTTGTGCAGGCTTCAGCTCAATTGAGAGGTCATGCATCCAATATACAGAGATGCAAATCAAAAACAGGCAAGCACATGCAGAGTACATGGATTTCTACATAATGCGTTGTCGCATAACGGTCACTCCTTCTTCTGCCCAGCTCGCGATATCAACAGTTCTGCATTAATCCATCGATTTCTGGTGCTTTTGTACCACTTGTTCATCAATAATCAGTATTCCAGTAACTTAAAAAGGCAAAGAGTACTTGTACAACAGAAACAGACACAAGAAAGAGAATTGTCATTGTCCACAGGATGAGGACCGGGTGAATTTAAATGACGCCTGCTTATTACACATACGACGCTTGTTGAGCGAAATTTCCAAAATTACACCATTACACCTTTTCATGTGAATTACGCATATTTGTAGGTAAAAGTTTCATGCTAGCACCAGAATAGCCTGAATGGCCTAAATGAGAGTGACTGATAAATGTGCCTTTAGATTTTTTTGCACTATTTTTTTATTCGAAAGTTGTCCTTGCGACAAATTGACGCAGGAATGTATTTTGCACCACAATATAGCCCTAAATTATAGATTAATGCATAAATTCATGTAACTTTCATTATATTTAAAACATTTCAAACACCCTTCCACAAGACTCCTGATATAAAATTGGATAAAACTCCACTAAATTGCACCATTCACTCCTTCACTTTCTGTTGCGTTACATCCTGTAAAAATGTACCCCTTTGATGAAAGTAATTTTAGATGTTGAATGATTAATCAAATCACCAGCTCAAATCTGCAGTTCAAAGAACTTGTCTTGATACAGGTCTCATTGATTTCCAACAAGGAGCATTCCCACACCTAAGGCCACAATCTCAGTTGGATCTTTTCATCAAACTTTAATAAACAATATCAAACAGAAAATTGTCCAACAAAGTTATGTTTTGTGTAGTACTAGAAAGTCTTACCTTCAGTTGTACCAGTTACTTCTTGCAATGTTAACCAAAATGGTAATGGCAAGTATTTATACAGGTAAGAGCAAGATTTTAAAAACTCTGTTGTCACTATAGTACTTTTTAAAAACATTTTGTGTATATTTGTGCCATTTATAAAGACAAAAGAAAACAGTTTTTACAACCTATTCTCAAACAATATGTACAACAGATCTTAATCAATAATATTACATTTGTAAATTTACCACACAAATCTGTGTGGACTTTCACAAATCAGCATTTTGTTGGAAATGATTGAAGGAATTTTGGAAAGGATAGTCTTTCAATATTGTCTGTACCACCAGAGACTATTATACATTTGTGTCTTTTGATGGAAGGATATAGTGTTTTCAAATGTTTTGTCTTATTAAACACTTTATTTAAATGCACTAGATCTCTGTGAAAATAGTGCTTTTTTATGACTTTGTAAATATGGATTTAAGACATTATTAGAACATTGAGATTTTGTATATATTTATGTCCAAATTTTATTGATAACTAAAAATGACATAAATCAAATGTTCACTTTGATGTAAGTCTGGCCATTACACAAATGAATGTACTTCCATGTCTTCCTTTGTGTCCTATTAGTCAATCATAATGCCTCCTTGTTGAAAGACTACTTGAGTATTATTTTATATACACAAACCTTTTTCCTCAACTGCACTATCTTGTGGGAAATATTAGGGATAATGATGACTGTGACGCATTAAAGTAACAGTTTTGTCAAAAAGCTGCGGCCCAGATATAACCTGTCAAGTCCTATTAGAAACACAAATAAAGGGGAGAGCCATTGCAAGAATATAACACTTCTATTGCATGCCAATTTTGTAGGAACTTTTTATTAACTATTATTTTAACTGTATCTACATCTGTTTTAAGTAGATGTGTCTTACTATATTTGTATTGAGTAGGATTTCATTCCTCATGTATATTTACCAGTGTACAGGCTGAGTCTTTGTCACTGATCTGCAATAATCTTCTTGATCAGATAGCTACGATCCTCTCACGGTGAAGAAGCTTGCCATTCTAGACTTGGTCGCCAAGTGGGATGACACCAAAGCTGATGAACATGGTCACAGCCATGATGACCCAGATGAGATACATGGCCACACGCATGAACCAACTCCTTTCCCTCTGAACAACGGCCAGAAGTTGAGCCATAGTTGCAAGGAAATCAAAGCAAAGAACCCCGCAAGCCGAGGTGGGTGAAATGCATTAAATGATAAATACTTTTATGGAAATGGTTCTCTTATCACATCTGGATGAGAGTTACAAGGCAAGCAACTACAGTGTAAGTAAGCAGGGGCCACTTTCATGTGATCCCTGTTCTCACAATGACAAGTAAATTAAGAGAATATCAATAATTTCAATGTGCTTTTGCCTACTTTTTCCTTGCATTCCATCAGTTTCATTTTGCATTTACTATCATAAAGTAGCTTAACCTGAGTGCTAAGAGCAAAAATGATCAACAACTTAACTGATTTGAGATCCTTAGTACAGGCCTTTATTTAGAGTTTGGCGGGTGGGGTACTCTGCCCGAATCTGACAGATATTGTGTCTGCCATACTACAAGAGCCATAGGCTATATAGCACTTATACCAAAGTGTGCCTTTTTTGAGTACCAAAGAGGTAGGCAAAATTCCTTTGAATGGACCTTCGCAATGATCAACCCCATAATTTTAAATATCTGTAATATGTTTATATTAAAAAAATGACTTCATAATGTTCTGTCACAATTATAGGTCCTATCTAAGTCTGTTTTATATAACATGGTTTCCTTAAACTAAAGGTCAATTCACAAAAGCATATAAGAGTACCACGAGAAGTACCACATGAGTACTCTTTTATGTACCCTAATATATTTTTGTGAATCTGCCTGAATGTCCCACTCTCTCTTGGTAAAAGTGCAACAAGGGCAGATTTCTTTCTAGGTAGAGTAATTGCATATGAATACTCTAGTTGATTCCCATGTTATTCTGATTTGAGATGTTTCAAGTCCAATGCCCAAAGACATTTAATAGTGTGTTAAGGAGTTCTACAGGAGTATTGCCCGATGAACTCCAAAATGCCTTTGTGAATAATATGCCCCATTCTGTAATACATATATCATCTCGTCATTGAAATATTAAATTTTCTGGTAAGAATTTCGATGTCTTTTCTTTAGAGGTGGTTTCTATTAATATTAAATTACAAAAACCATTGACAGAGTGCTTATAATTTATCAACGTGTCGGCTTTTCTCTTCACCATTTCTGTCTGCACTTCATTTATGGAAATATAAATAAAAACCAAGCATGTGATAAACATCAGTGAAACGTATGACATTTTTTCCATACCGAAGTTGACTAATTGAGAGGGCACAACCCTCCATCTCTCTTCACACTCAACTCTACAATGGCTCTTGGGTGTAGCCATTTACGAGGAATGTGCCACAACTAAATTGGGCCCTGACAATTATAGCGCTAAAGTCCAGAACTTTCCACCCAAACAGCAATCTATGCTTATAATTTATGATTATGACTAAAAGTTAGTGTTACTACTTATTGTAAGTGATTGAGGGCCAAATTTCAATCTCATTCCTGTTAAGAAAGGACCATTAGCCATGTCTGATGTTGGCAGCTGGAAATATTTTTGCTTTCAGAGGTAAAGGGACATTTTGTCACCCTACTCTTGATCAATTGGCAATATGTAAGGCTATTAAGGGAAATCTGGTGCTGCTCTGCAAGCAGCTCTCTAGCTACCTGTATGGGTGAGTTTGTCGTTAATGCCACAGATCTTTGGACACTGTTAATTTCCTAAGTGGAAGCATTTATTCCCACTTTTCAGCACTCACACCTGTGCCGTAGTTCAAATCTCCAGTGAGGAAAAAGGAAACCTACCACTCTGCTAGATGGTCAGGCAGCACTGCTTTACTTTGTCAAATTGGAGAGCTTAGGGAGGGGTAAAGGTGCTTGTCTTCACCACATATGCTTCCTTATCATCACAGGACTGGCTAGGGGTCAGTTTTGCATTCCATGCATAACAAAGGGATAGCAAGTACTTTAGGGCAGGTCTGGTCAAAATCAAGAGATGCAAGGGTCCAGTCTTTGGCCAGGGTAGCTTCTTGAATAGATTGATGTATTTTATCATATGGCCACCTGACTTGTAGAGTCTCTGGACCACTTCACCAAGACGGAGAACAGTGAATGGAGAAAAGAGGACAGAATATGAATTCCTTGGCAATTAATTTGTTAGCTATGACATACTGTCAACAGTGGCACGACCCAAGGAGAGCAGAATATATATATATAGATCTGATACTATGTGTTGGCACACCTTAAGGGGGGTTGGGGCATCAGTTATGGAAAATGTGCTTCTGCGTTGTTTCCAGAACCTTGTGTCACATAGTGTCATAGGGCTTGTACTTCTACGGTAAAACTGTGCATTTGTTGGACATCACAAACATCAGGATTGTGCCAGACTGATTCTGTGCACACCCTCAAGATATGTTGGCCTATAGTCCTGCTAGTCCACAGTGCACCATCTGCACCCCTAACCTAACAGGGTAAGGAATGTGTGAACAACCTCTGAACATGGCAACCCTGACTCCCCAAGAAAATCATGGTAACAAACCCAAACCCCCTTTGCTTAGTTACTTATGCATACCCTAAGATATACACAAGAAATACACAACATGCGGTTTCAATATTCAATGAAGCAGTATGATTCTTTATTAAAATATGTCCGTTGCAATAATCACCAGAAGGAAACAGAATAATGTAATTAGCATCATAAGAATGGTGAAGGAAATTAATATCTAAACAATTGAGCTATAGCAATGAAAATATGCGGGCATAAAAGTACTGTATTATAGTTTACTCCAGCCTAGCTTTCCCTAACCTAGTCTTGCCGAGGGGGGGTAATCTGCCAAATCTGTCTAACTCTCCATTACCTGTGGGTCAATGTCTACAAGCTGCCCCTCTTGGTGTAGAGTTGGACAGCATCCATCGCATGAGTTGACAGGAATAAACTAAGCTGGAATTCTGGCATGGATTAGCCTCACAGCATTAACTAAATGCTCCTAAACAAAGGCTTGATGTAATAAATATATGTAATGACATCCTCCATGTTGTCATGCCCAAAGCCCAAGTCAGGCCGGTACTTGTTTATTGTATTATGATTGTTCTGTTGCTGAGAGGCCTAAGACAAATAACATTGTGCATGCTGAACATAACCCTTGAACAGAATGATGAAGGTGTCTTGATAGAGTGACTACGAAACAGCTTTGTAAGTAAAATTAATTTGCATAATGTTATCACACATGTACACGCAAATGAATGTGAGTCAAAAGTCAATGTGTTTCAGGAGACTTTAGGTCCATGTCGTGGTCACGAACTGGTCATCCCTTGTAGACATATCTGTAACCTGTTGGGCTGAAGCATCACCATGTAGACACCTCGCAAATGACAACAAATTGATCTTCTGCCAACACCCGGAAACTGATGTTTATTTATAAAAGGTGTCCTTGCCTTGGGCCGAGATCTTGATCTGGCTGCCATTGTTTGTGTGTTATAGATAGCTATGTCACCATATGTATGAAGACAACAACCACGTTTGCACAACATATGTATAAACCTTGTACATGGTGTCAAGGTAGATAGTGTTCTTGCGAGTTGATTCTGTAAGCAAGCATAGTTTCCAAGAAAGTAATCCAGACTGTCACAGACGCAAATGTTTGTCAGATGTCATTTTGTAAAAGTGAAGGCAACTTCAAGAAAGACCCGTGTATATAATGGCAGTGTTTCTCTCCAGGCCTACCTGGAACACATGACACCTACTCGTAGGATATACGTCAACTAAGAAGCTATTCAAATGGAAGAACCTTATTGCTAAAAATGCAGCAGCATGTGCAAAGGAAATCTTAAGTGTCATAAAAATCAAAGTAAAAACTGCGTAAAAGTCAATTATGAGATTTAGAAGCCCAAAGCACAAAGAATGCCAATTTTTCAAAACATAAACGCATTAAAGGGTCAATTTAAAAATCAAATTAAAACAGACTGAATAAATGTTCACACCAAACGAAATAGCCAGAGTTTATGTGCTCCGAGTGGTAGACGAAACATTTCTGTTCCCAGCAGCCGCAGACGATGATCCCAGAGGGACACTTGAGCGCAAGTTTATAGAGCAAATATGTTCACATACAACCCACACAGCAGTGGCCGAGGGAGCAAAAACAGTAAGTCGGGTTCCAGAGAACCAGAGCCAAGATCCAACCGATCTGGGCAGAAAGATCCCAGGGAGGCTCATAGAATGCTACCAAGAGCAATGGAATATACAGGAGACAACTATACATATGGGCTTTTAAGGTGTCCACCAGTATGTTTATGTCTGAAAGCTCAACCAGTTGCGATCCCAGGCATAAATCCAAGGCACACTTGAAAGTGCACAGCAGACAGCGGAACACGGGCTGAACGCAGTGAAGCCACACAAGCTGAGATGATGAGAACCAATGCTTTTTACAAGGGAGCACCAAAGCAGCACACTATGTGCTCATGGCACAGTAACAAATGAGTTCGCCCCAGAACCATTTGATCTTGTAAGAGGACATCCATTACAGAGCAAACATCTTAAAATGACTGTCCTGGCAATCAGCAACAGGACCAGCATTTATAGATCTTAAATCTGCATTTGATCTAGTCCCCCGTAACAAGCTATGGGACAGTCTTAAGGAATCAGGGATGCCCGCTGAAATCTTATTTTTTATCATAAAATTACATGAATCTACTTATGCCAAAGTCCGTTGGGGTCAACAGGGTGAGCTAATAGAACGTTTCCCTGTGAACAAGGGAGTTAGTCAGGGTTGTGTTCTCGCCCCTACCCTCTTCTCGTTGTTCATAAATAATGTTATCTCATACTACACTGATTATCCTACGGACGCTCCTACTCTTGCAGGATCGAGGGTTCCGCTTTTAATGTTTGCAGACGATACCCTAATTTTGTCTAAAACACAAGTAGGTCTGCAAAGAGCCCTCGACCGATTTAGTCTTTTTTGTAAAGACCACGACCTTGTAGTCAATGTTGAGAAGACCAAGTTCATGGTCTTGCATAAACAAAAAAATTTGAAAGCTAGAGTAGAAATTAATAATTTGTCCCTGGAACAAACTGACTCCTTTACATATCTGGGCGTTACTATGGGCAAAAGGTTGAACTGGAAGCCACAGATGAATCTGTTGGTCTTGAGGCACAACCAACTAGCAGGGGCCCTGTTAAAAGAACACAGGCGATCCCAAAGCAAACCAGTTGCTCCGGCTCTAACTATTTACCAAGGGAAGGTTAGTGCTTCAATTATTTATGGAGCTGAACTTTGGGGCTTCGAAAATCTAGTTCCATTAGTCCAAGCTCAGAACAAGTTCCTGAGGGCATTGACCGGCCTTCCTCAATCCACACCTCTTAGACCATTACTTGCAGATTTGGGTTGTGTTTCTTTTGAGGAGGCTGCGGGCTTAAACCTCTTGCCTATTGGCGAAGACTATGGACTACCCCGGAGTTAGCTCCTTGTGCACGAGCAGTTAAGTATATTAGAGAAGCTGATAAATCCAACAAAATCACATGGTTACAAAAGATTAAGGCCACTTTATTGGCTATGGGCCTCATCCATTTGTGGGAGGACCCTGAAGGGAATTCTTTCCCTTCAAAAATACCTTTAAAGCCATATACAGGGACATGGTTATCCAAAAGTCTTTGTCTCTGGTTAATGGTGCTTCCCTAACAGGTCTCTTTCTGGATCACAAAATTGAATATAGGCTGGAGGCTTTTTGGGATACCATCACGAGCCCTGGTGACAGGAAACTCTAGCACCAATTTAGAGTGGGCTCTCTCCCCCTAAAATCTTTTACTAAAAAGCGGGGGATCAATCAAGAAACAAAATGTCACCTCTGCCCATGTGAGGAAGAGACCTTACTGAATGTTCTGTTTGTATGCCCTGCATACAAGGGTCCTCGTCATAAATGGCTTAAGCCGGTTTGTGCTATAATAGGAACAAGATCTTGTCAAACGGCTTTGTGTATCTTAAAAACTGATACTAGTGAAGTCATAGTTACTGCAATGGCTACATTTTGGAGCTGGACGTGGACCCTTAGAAGGTTTAGTTTGCAAGGTTCTACGTAACATGATTGTGTTGAGAGTACTGTGTTTTAGTCTTCTCTGATATATCCTGCTCATAAGAATGAAGGTCTAGCCATAACCTGTGTAAATAGATTTATTGTAAGAGTTTTATATAGCGCTGGCTAGACCCAGAGGTATCTGAGCGCTTTAATGAGGTTCCACAAAATTACAAGATTACATCAGTTCCAATTGACATCAGTTGCTAGACAAACAGTTACAAGAGCATAGAAAACGAGATAAGTGAAGTGTAGAGGGGAAGGGGTAAGGGCAAAGTAATGGGAGGAGATACAACAGAAAGACGAAGGAAAGTCTCACCAAACTCCGGCTGGGTAGGTGACGGTCACGGGGGAAGTCCCAAAACCCATCTCCTCTATAGCTATCAGGTAGCTCCACCGGGCTTTGGCCAAATAGCTAGGTCTCAATGGGAAACATTTAAGGAACATGGAGGGCAAAATAAATGGAGCGTAGAGGGGAGGGGACAGGGAAGGTGAGAAAGGGAGGACAGGGGAAGAGACAACAAGGAGAGACAAAATGAAATCTGTCTAAAGGCCGACTGGGTAGGTGACGACCAAGGAGAGGGTCCACGGCCCATCTCCCCTATAGCTAAACCAGTTAGCTCCATCAGGCATCAGACAAAATAGTTCAATCTCAATACACTGAGAGAGGAGAGAAGGAGAGACATAAATAGAGGGAGGATGCGGGAAGAGACGACAGGAGAGATGAAAGAAAGTCTGGCTAAAGACCGACTGGGTAGGTGACGTCCAAGGACCTGTCTCCTCTATAGCTAAACCAGGTAGCTCCATCGGGCATCAGACAAAATAGCTAGATCTCAAATGACGAGGGGAAATTCACAGGTAAACAGGGAGGGGACTTGGGTCAGGACAGGTGAGGGCAGAGGTCAGTAGCAGGAAAGTGGAGAGGAGTAGAGCGGGGAGGGGTAGGGGGTAGGGGGTAGGGGGTAGGTAGTTCGGTAAAAGTTCGCATGGATCTGCATCTAGTCATTCAAAAAGCAGGTCCGTTCCTTCTCAGGCGCCATCTTGAGGTTAAAACGCTGGGTGAGATTTTCGCCAGAAACCTTGTGTTGCTACGACCGGTTGGAAAGGCGGCCACAGCGTCAGACACTCCCGACCATCCGATGTCCGGAGATGGTTGAACAGTTGTTTAGGGGGGAATTAAGCGCCTCACTTAGTTGATGAAAGCTGGGCTTCAGTGGAACAGAGGCTCTGAGCAGCCAAGTTGGATCTTGGCCTATCCTCCTTTCCCTTGAGGGTGCCGTCGAGAGGTTAGATGAGGTTAGATGACAAGTCGAGCAAAATAAGAGCAGCAGACACCCTGTAACAGATCGTCCTCCATTCATCAGCATATAATGTTTTTTATTTGTTTTTAGTAGGAAAGGATTTATAATCATTTTATTGTTGATATGTGCCTAGAATGGTAACAGAATTCCACCATGATATGTTTAATATGTTTTTTAAAAACAAAATTCCTACCATGAATTTTAAGTATCTGTATTGTTATATGTGTCTTTTATGATTATTTATGATCGAATAAAGACAAATTTGAATTTGAACAGGACCAGCGGAAGACCTCCAAAGATGCACCAAAGGACAGAGTGAATAAAAGATTTAGGGCTAGATGTACAACCCATTTTTGCATGCGCAAACACGTTTACGAACCCGTTTGGCATGCAAAAGCATCATGGGCCATATACAAATCTTATTTAGCGAGTCACAATTTATTTCTGACTCGCTAAATAGGTTTTGCACACTCACAATTACCACCTACTTTAAGTCGGTGGTAATGCATTCTCAAATGGGAAGGGGTCCCCATGGGACCCCTTCCCCTTTGCAAATGCATGCTAAAATATTTTTAAGGCCAGCCAGTGGTCCCAGGGACCACTGCCTGCCCGTAAAAAAGGAAGAAAAAATGTTTCATTTTTGTTTTTTAATGCATCCTGTTTTTCTTTAAGGATAATGGGCTGCATTAAAAAAACTGCTTTATTTAAAAGCAGTCCCAGACATGGTTGTCTGCTGAGCCCAGCAGGCCACCATCCCTGGGAGGGCCTGTCATTCCCAAGGGGCTCGCAAATTGCGAGAGGCACATTAATATTAATGAGCCGTGCAATTTGCAACCCCCATTGGGAATCGCAAACAGTGTTAAACACACTGTTGTACAATTTATTCTGTGTCTCACAATTTGCGACTCGCAATTAGTCGCAAATTGCGAGGCTCAAAATAAAATGGTCGTACATCTGCCCCTAAATGACTCCGACAACTGTCTGCAAGGTGCTAACCAACCCAGAGCTTATACTTTAGAAAAAATGTTCTATTCCCTTTGTATTATGCATATTAAAAATACGATGCACCAGCTCCCCAAAATGTTTTGGGAAGTAAGAGTGGAGTAGCGCCTGCATTTCTGAAGAAGACCTTGCTACCTGAAGAATAAACATCTCCTTAGCAGTAGTTAAGGCCACATACTTTTGAAACCATATGGCTTTCAGTTTGTTAAAAATGCATGGTGGTAAGATCAATTGAAGGCCTAAGCGTCGCCTCCATAACTGTACGGGTAGGTGGAAACAGTACTTGAGTACAACAAGTAACAACAGAAGAAACTGTCACCAGATAGGCATCCCCCGGCTTCATTCAACAGCAACCTTGACCATTCAACATCAGGTAACTCCCGTTAGAGAGTAATCTGAAAGTCGGATGTATCGTGGATGCCAGGGAACCTTTTAACTACCAGGACATGTTTGCCACAGAAGCATTACAAGCCCCATGTAATGAAATGTCTTTGCAAACTAAGAATCCACTTAAAGTACTCTCGCAGTCTGAACTGCTGAGAAATACTTCATTCCCTTATTTCAACAGCAAAACTTAAAAAGGAGTCCCCAAGGCTTGTGTACAAACCCTTCTTCTAACATTTCATATCTGCCCACTTGGTGATGTTGTAGACACTACAGGAAATACCATGAGGAGATTGGCAGTGTAATATACCCACGGATTATCCAATTGACGGATACCATTTCAGCCATGATGAAAGGTAACCTCTCTAGCTTCTCTATGTGTAACAGTGTATTTAGCATCTTTGTGTGGCATAAGTATCTGCTGTTCTGTAAGATGGTATGAGGAAAACAGACTTGTGACGTTGATATGTCACCATGGCACGTGGCCAGTACGTAGTATTTGTAATGTCAAGCTCAATAGCATATTAGACCTAAGTTGTGACTGCCCATGTTGTAACATGGACATCTTTTGTTGCACAATGTTTATTACTGAGGATACTATGTTTCCCAAAGAGTATATCCTAAATGATAAGGTGGTCATACCGTTGTCAATCACTTTAAGAGCCTGTTCTAAATTAGCCCTATCGATTTCTTGCAATCTTTCAGCATCCTCCGGCTGAGAGGCCTTCCATATTTTGTTGTAAATCGCATACAAGAAGCGCTTTTGACATGGTTAATGGGTACCTAACAAATAGTTTCTAAGTTCCAGGTCATATGATAAAAGGGACAAGTGTTGTTTCACCTGGAACAGTGTCGAAGGTTTTAGCCAGTCAAGGTAAAACTTCTCAACACTGTAAGTTGTCACCACCGTTGAGTGTTCAGAAGGCACGCCCTGCATAACAGGCCTACTTGTTTTAAAACCTTCAGTGTTGTCGAAGAAGCATGCCTGAGATCCGTTCATGTCTAGTGTCCATACTAACTATCCCTTCCAATTGGGGTCAGATTTTTTGTATGTACCATTACGCAGCATTGTATCTGATGTATCCTCACTGCAGTGTGTTTTTCGTTGCCAGTTTTCAAAATGTGCAAATGTGGCAATTTGTGGTGTGTTTAAATCTTTAATCTTGGTGAGTCCACGTCATGTTTTTTGCACAGCTTTGTTCAGGAAAATCATTTGTTGTGGTATCAGGCATGCTCTAAACAAAGCCTCAGTTTCCTGAACCTGCCAGTCTCTTGTCTCCCATATAGACTTTATATCTATGGTGTCCTTCCGAAAGTCAAACCCTGTACAGACAGCTGGGAATTTTGGTGTCAGTTAGCATATTTTTCTTTGAAGGTGATGGTGCAAGCCTAATAAAATTTGAGTCAGGGTCAGATTTATTGTAAGCAGAAAATGTTCCCATTGGGTCTAATTGTAAACTGCACGTTGAATTCTTGCTTTATGCGGAAAATGGTAACCGTAATGTTGAAAACAAACAATGTCATCATAATTTGAAGTACCATCATACAATTCATCAGAAGAAAACAGTTGAATGCTGTAGATTTGCTGTGGATCTTCTAGCAGTTCATGCACTGTATCAATTTCCCAATCATTAGAAACAGTATTAGAGGTAATGACATGATTTAAGGAAATTCTGAACAAATGTGATATTTTTAAAGGCTCAGTGGGGCCATTCACATCATACAATACCCTATCTCAAACAATCCCAGCTGGAACTGGAACAGCTATAATGTTCACTAGGAAAAGGTCTCTTCGTTCTTGGTGTGATGTTGAATGTGTTCACCAGTTACACTGCAGAGCGTTCTGGGAGGAAAATTTCATTCAGAAGCAGGACAAATACTGTCACAAAACCAATCCAAAGGACTAGGAAAAGGAAGGCAATTATAATCCAAAGATGTCTCCATGGAGACACGAAATTTGTCCTTTTCAGCCAAAGATAGAAAACAAACACTTTCAGCTTAAAAGGAAGAGGCAGTGGAGGAGGTGGTGGTGGATCAGTTGAATCTGATGAGAAGTCATCAAAGTCGATGAAGCAGCCAGAGTCCATCCAATCTCAACAGGCTTTAGAGAACTGGGAGATGACTCGATCTGCGGTATATTGATGTAGACTGTGTTCTTTTCAGGTTTCTTAATTGAAAGCTTCCATGTGGACTTTCTGTACGGTAATGAGAGGAGGTAGGTAGCTACATAGGAGCCCATGTGGCTTACTGTTCAGTATTGGCCACATAGTGTGGTTTGATCAGACCAATGGGGACAAATCTTTTGTCTTTGCGACCGGTAAGGGCAGAAGAAGTACAGTTCTGGTACTTTCAACAGCCAGGAAAGGTACAGGTGCTCTGAAGTACGCCCAAATTCTTTCTTGTCCAACTTTTTTCTCTGACCAGATCCCCAACCTTGGGATCCAGCCATGCCTTCACTTCTCCAGTGGAGGTGCTTTTTACTTGGACGTTGCTTTGCTCGTCCCAGAAGCTGTTCATTTCCTGTAAAACAGTCAAACGTTCATTGATGTCAAATGTTTTTTCCAGGTCCACTGTGCTGGTATTGTTGAGGTGTGGAAACTACACCTTAAACCCAAACAGGATTTCATAGGAATGTGACCACCAAGGCATTTTCTTGACATGTTATTGAATTCCCTCTGGCTCCTATATAGGCGATGGACCCAACTGTGACCTTAGCCTAGGATTCTCGCCATTAAAGACTGGATTAGGTCACGTTTTGTCTTCTCCACAAGCTCATTTCCTTTGGGATGATATGGAGATAAGAGATGCAGGGTCACACCAAAATTTCCCATGGCCTCTTTGCAAGCCTTAGAGCTAAATGTCGGACCGTGGTCGGAATGTACTGTGCCACCTGCGTAAGTCCTGATAAAGACTCGCAGATCCTTTTATAACAGTCCGGGAGTCAGCCGATTGCTGTGGTCAAACCCACAGGAATTGAAAGCAGAAATCAATTGGTACCAAGACGTACTTATAAACCCCATCTGATGACAGCGGCTGGATTGGTCCAAATTGACACAAGTCTGAGGCTTGTTTGAAATAAGTAGAAGTGTCCGGTGTGGACATGCTATGCTGGAGCCCTTAATTTGCTGGCAGATGTATTTAAGGACAAAATACTTGGTCTGTTTATAAAGACATGACCACCAATGGCGCTACTGCAGTAATTAAATTGTTGCAGCCACCACGCATGTGCAGAAGCCAGACCCTCATATGCAGCTAGTATTAACTTCAATCTGCGATCAGTCTTTGGTATTACTCTATCCCCCACTACAGGAATCTGAGCATATGGTATGTTTTGGGCATCTAAGTTGTAGAGTACTTGAGTTGAAAGCCTTTCAGCAGGTGGGTGTCTTTGCGAGCAACATTGACGGCCACCATAATGTCTCTGTCTATCCTCGTGCTAGAACGAGTAAGTGCAGCAACCGCAGAAGTGTGAACTGCTCCTTATGTGGCTTCATCAGCCATAGAATTCCCTGCAATGTGAAACCCAACACGTGGATGACTCAATGTGTATATTACATGAGTCAAAGGAAAGCAGTCTTTCAGCTTTGCCACCTGTTCCCAAAGCATCTTGTGCTTTATTGTGTAACCCTTTGAATCACTGAATGCATTCTGCCTCCAATAGTGTAGGTATTCATTATAAGACTGGACACAGTAATATGAATAGCACACTATAAGTGAGGAATACAAGATCAGTATTTCCTAGTGCCAGAATTAGAACCTTTAATTCTGCCAGCTGTGCTGTACAATCACCAAGTGACTGTGTGTAGGTTTTCTCAGGATGGAATTCTCCATTGTGTATGCGCCCTTTCACAATTGCGTACACTTCGAAGTATTGGTGCTTCGTCCCTAAGGCAGGCTGGTCGAAACCATCAGTATGTATGATATAATCATTGCAATCTAAAGGCCTTATTTCATTAGGCAGAGGATATTCTTGTTCGTACTGTAGAATGACTTGTGTTTATAGTGTAGAATCAAATATGTAGTCTACATCTGTTGCTGTGAGTGAGTTAGCCCATTGTATCCATTGGAACACTTGCTTTGGTGATGGCCTCTAAGGTCGGCACCGGGGTCACAAGAGTTATACGTTTACCCTGAGCCAGGGCTTGCTATCTCACCACACCACTCTGCACTGCTGTCAGCATTTTTTCAGTAGGTGCAAAAAGCATTTCAGCATTAGTGTACAAATGCGATTTATATGTAATTGGTGCTGTGTCACCTTTATTAAACATGTCATATGTATACTTTGATGTTCCCGCAATGACGTGGATCACCAGGTTTGTGTTTGAAAATGTTTGGAAGCTATCATGTAAGCTTGTACGGAACATAACATATTTGTGTGTTCCTGTGTACAATGTGTGCTTGAGAAGTCTGGACATATCAAGTCATAGAATTGTTTAACCTATTTTGCGTAATCGGGAATGTATGTTCTGCCAAAATGTATGAATATCAATATGGATTGTAGTCTTTTCAATGTCGTTAGAGGTTGAAGCAGCGTACATTTCTCTAAGAACCTGCATAGGGCTGACATGCGGAGTAAGCTACCAATTACAGCTAGATCTGCAAAGGGAGGAAACTAGGTTGGCCTTGGTTCAGTCTGGGGACATGACCCCCTTGGACATACAGCAAGCAAAATTAGATCTCTGTAGATGCATAGAGGATACCTGGGCTTGTTTCGACAGATACACCCTGGAGCAGTGCAGACAGCGGCTACAAAGGGAGGAAGACAAAATGGGGCACCTCTTTGTGTGGATATTGAGTTGCAGACAGCAGCTACAAATGGAGGAAGACAAAATGGGGCACCTCTTTGTGTGGATATTGAGCAGGGAGACCCCCTCCCCGACAATAATGCACTTACCCCGGATGGCAGGTCAGTGGTCACACAACAAGGTTTAGCATAAACGTGTAGTTCTCACTTGCAGGAAGTGTATACAATGGACTCTGCCATCCCCAAACCAGATAAATCCCATTGCTGGATAGACTGGATGTCCTGCAGTTATCATATTAGGCCATAGAGGAGTTGGAGTCTCAACTGACACCCGAGGAACTCAGAGCCTCTTTGGGCATGCTTCCTCATCTGAAATCCCCAGGAGGAGATGTATTCCCGGTTGAATTCTACCAGGCCTACCTGCGGAGATGGCCTGGTACGTGCTTGAAGTCTTCCTTGAAGCAACAGATGCAGCGCCCCTCCCTCTAACTATGCGGGAGGGGGAAATCTGTATGCTCCTGAAACCAAGGGGGAGGGGGCGAATTGAACCCAGCAGCATAATGGCCAATTACTATAATCAACTCAGATGTTAAAATCTTATGTAAATTACTAGCAAACTGACTGGTTCTCATATGTCTACGCTATTCCATGAAGACTAGTGCGATTGTATTCCGGGCAGACATATGGGAATGAACCATAGGAGACTTGCACATGAATTACACAAACCCGGAGATCTGGATGATGAGATGGCGCTGGTCTCTTTCGACCTAGCCAAAGTATTTGACACAGTAGATTGGGGATACCTGTTGGAGGTTCTCCGACTAATAGGTTTTGGCCCTCATTATTGGGAATTGATCAAACTGCTTTACTCAGACCCTGTAGCCAGGGTCAGGGTGGATTAAGTTCTCTTGGACACCTGGGCATTGGGCAGCAGTACTAGACAAGGTTGCCCGCTGTAGCTGCTACTGTTCGCCTGAACCATTAGCCATCAAAGCCAGACAGCAATTGCAGCCATATAGCATCCATTTAGGTGACATACACCACATCATATTGTTGTACGCAAATTACCCGCTATTTTATATCTCGTCGCTTCGCACAGCATTGCCAGAGCTCCTGCATTTCCTAGTGGAATTTGGCAGCATCTCTGGCCGCCGCATTAATCATATGAAATCTTATATTCCCGCTTTCCTCCTTGGTTGTGACCCAGACAGACAGCCTCCCCCTCCTGGGGTTACGATGGGAACTGGTAGCATTCAGATACCTGTGAATACAGATAACTCACAGTCGGGCACAACAACTGAGACACTATATGGGCAGGGTACTTGACTTTCTTAAAAAATCTGTAAATTTCTGGAACACATTACCCCTGTCCTTAGATGGACAGGCTGGCCATCTCTAAGGTAGTACATTTGTTGAGATGCCTGTCCATGTTGCAAAATACCCTATGTCCCATTCCAACACAAATGTTTCGTCACCTTAACTCACTCCTTACGGCTCTCTTATGGGCTTGTAGGAGCAGCAGAGTAGCTTTGACCACGTTAACCAGACCCTATTCTTTGGGAGGATTGGAGGTATCACGTTCGTACTTCTATTACTATGCTACCCAGCTACAGCAGGCAGCTCGATGGCTTGACACAGACCCTAACTAGGAAACGCATCTACTGAAGGGAAGGGTGGATGCAGAGTATCTCCCAGTTATTAATGGAGGGTAAGGGCACACCGAGGAACACTCCCTACATTGTATGACAGACAGATCTATAACAGTGGTTTGTAACTGCAGTTCCTAAGCATGCACCGTTCCACAGAGAGCTCCCAGTCTGGATTCTCAAGCAAGTAAGGGAGATGGCACTCAGTTTGTCCTTCCAGGCCTGGAGGGAGGGGGATTGCAAGCAATGGGTTGGGCTATTGAAAATGCTTGAGATGCATACGGTCCGGGCAAGAGGCAATTTTTACAACACACAGGGTTCGCAGAAATAGCTAAGCAAGCCTGGCCAAGCTATCCAGCGGTCCCACGGACTACCCGCACTCTCGAGATACTTATCACATGTGGTGCAAGCAGACACTTAATTACACATCTTTACAGGGCAATGTGCTCAGATGCAGTAGGCGTTCACCATCGGTCTCCAGAGGCCTAAACTTAGACCCTGATACTCTGATTGGGGATGTGGATTGACATTGAGCATGCAAACTCACACACACACACACACACACACATACACACATAGTCTCAAGCAATGCCCTCTTTCAGCTGATACACAATAATGTCCTGCAAAGTTCCTATTTAACACCCAAGGATTGGTCTCGCCAAGACACATGTACACGATGTAACACAAGTGGGGCGAATTTCCTACATTTGGCATGGTAACTCAACACCATAAAATCCTTCTGGCAGCTGGTAGGCAGTGTATTGATGCGGGCCACATGGCTGCATATTGAGCTGATGCTCCCAATGCTGCTTTTTGGGGGTTTTTAAGATGCCAGAGGGGCCGTAAAAATTACTTATAAATTTGGCCAATTGGCAATGGCCCGGCGTAGAGCTGTTATCACGTGGCTGGCCCAACACACCCCAATGAAAGAACTCTGGCACAGGGATATAGCTGAGTGAAAGGACGACAAGGTAGATATGCACGATAAATACATTACAGGCTCCGACAGATAAGCTCCTAGCTCGCACCTCTGGAGAGACAACGGGCACGGACTCAGACCTGATACACATGAGGCAAAACACCTCAGCATGGGGGAAGTACAGGCATGAATGTGCAGGGGAACATCTTGACCTGTGGCAAGGTCACCACAAGGGCCCTCGAGGAAAGGGGAGACTTAAGCCCAGTTCCAGGATTACATGGAAATGTTATATGACAAAGCAAAAACAAGGAGATGATGGACGGAGCACTGAAACTTTTCAGAACCTCACCCCCAGTCACAGATGAGTCTGTAGCAAACACTCTTTGAGTTTTTACACCTACCCCAAAGCATTTTTGTGCTTTGTGGTATACCCTATGGAATCTCTAAATCCATTCTGGCTCCAATAGTGTAAGTACTCATTGTAAGACTGGACACAATAATACGAATCACACACAATTGTATGGGAAATCCGGAATCTGTATTCTCCAGTGCCAGTATTAGAGCACTGAGTTCTGCAAGCTGTGCTGTGCAACCACCTAGTGACTGTGTGCAGGTCTTGTGATGGTGGAATTCACCATCCTCAATTCTACCCCTAACAGCGGCGCATGCTGGCAAGAATTGGTGTTTTGTCCCTATGCAGAAATGTCAAAATAGATGGTGTATCATACTGTTCAAGAGGCATAACTTCATTAGGCAGTCGATATTCATTTTTGTATTGCAGGTATGCTTGTGTCTGTAGTATAGAGTCTAATCTGTAGTCTACATCTGTTGCGGTGAGAGAGTTGGCCCACTGTATCCATCATAAATGTAAAGGGTTAGAGTTAAGAATGCTGGCCTTTGTGACAGAGTCAAGGGATGGAACTGGAGTCACAACAATAATGCATTTCCGCTGAGACAAAGATCTTTCTCTCTCTAATGCCGTTTGTACCGCCATCACAATCTTCTCGGTTGGTTAAAACGCATCTCAGCATTGGTGTATAAATGTTATTTAAATGCAATAGGTAGAGAGTCAACGTCATTAGTGTGACATAGGTATACCCGCAATGATACAGATCATCAGGTTGGTGGTATTTACACGTGTTAAGTGTTTTTAGGCTCGCATGTCAGCTTGTACTGAACGTAAAGTGTGTGTTTGTTCAGCAGTCCAGTGTATGCTTGAAAAATGTTTATGTATTAGGTTGTAGGACAGTTTAACTCGTTCTGCATAATCTGGAATGTAAGTTCTGCCAAAATGTAGGGATCCCAATATGGACTCAAGTTTCTTCAGTGTGTTTGGTGGTTGTAAGAGTGCACACCTCTCTTAGAAATGCGTTGCAAGGCTTTTGCCTTCACATTACAGTTTATATCCTAGAAACAGGACACTGAGGTGGGTATTTTTTTATTTTTTTTAATTAAATTTGTTGCTCATGTGAGCGAATCCCAAAACAATGCGATCCCCTCTTGTTAAGTGCGTAGAAAGATAATCATCCGTTAAGTAAATGTCATTGAGATAGGACAATGCCTGGTCAACAAAATGTTGTAAAAGTTCAGTAACCCAAGCTGAAAACAGCCCTGGGCTGTTCTTATACCCCTGGGGATCTTGAGCGCATTTAGCGGGCTGGGGTCTCAAAACGGTCCTGTTTTGTGAACCCATCATGCTAAATGTGGTCAAGTTCCTGCTTTCAGGTGCTATATTTTGGCAGAAAAATCTATTTGAGATATGCAGTGTTGTTTTGTATTTCTTTCACACTATGTTGTTCTTTACCCCCGCGCAAGGAAAGTCTTGTACAGCAAATGTGCGTGTAGCTGTGTTCAGGTGTCTGTAATCAAATACCAGAAGATATGAATGGTCCGGTTTCATTACTGGAAACTAAGGATTATTCATAAGGGGTGTGCAACTTTCTATTACACTTTGGTATTTAAGTTGTGTGAGTCTCTCTATAACTTGTTTTTTTGCCTAATTTGTAATGCGGTATTGCCTTTGAGGTCATGGGCTGACCTCACTGGTACTACATGGTAAGGGAGAACAGTCATCCCATCCCACATGGTTGGAGATAACGCAGGAGCTAGAGCTAATGCTCACTCCTAGCATATGAATGTTTTACTGATTATGGAATGAGGTCGGAAAAAGCTGGTAAAATTACTAGTTCTCTCTCTGGGCAATCCATCACAAATTTAGCTGGCTATTCTTTTTCAGCCAAGAGAATGTCGCAGCTGAATGGCAAGTTCTTCCAAAAGAGAATATTAATGTATCTTAGTATGTTCTCCTCCAATTGGACTTGCATCTCATGTAAACGATGAAGCAAACTCGCCCTAGTATCTGATGTTTCCATGTGGATATAGTCATTCAATGCTACTGCCACCAGACAATTCATCAGGTAACAGCAAACTATTCTGACTTCTGCCATGTTGTCCAGCGTCGGCAGAGTCCACTCCCCACTCAGAAGCAGTGTCCTCAATATCCTTGGCATGTTTGACTTTCAGTACCATCGCCACCTTCTTTTTGAATTGAGGTTTTGACTGTTTTGGTTTAGCTTCCTTTTTTACTATGTAATCAGAAGAGCGTAGTTAGTCCTTCAGTTTCATGTACTCCTCTGATCTGCGCTCTGACCATCCTCCTCTCTCCAAGCATTTATTGAATGAATCCTGAAAGGATCAAAATGAGCATGTATCAGTTTCCTGATACCCATCAGGCATCTTAATATTGTCACGATTGCACAGGTTGTAGCGCTTTTTCGTGGCCTTGTGATGCAGAGATCTACCCTGTGACTTAGTCTTTTCTTTATGTTTCTTATCATCCCACTTTGACTTAACCTTTTGAGAATTACTCTTAATTTGTGTGTTACTAGTTCTGGCTCCCAAATTATCTCGGCCTACTATTGCATAGGCTTCCTCAATAATTGTAGGTATCTCGAGCTCTTGTTCTCCCGAGTGAAGTTGGTGAGTTGTTGACGTGATGCAAAAGCTGCTGCTTCCCTTTTAATGTTACTCATCATTATGGCAGACACTGCAGCAAAGTTGCCTATCGGTTTCCTCCCCAAATCCAGCGCAAGGGCTGCTCCGTACTAATTTTAAATCGGTTTAAGCATCTCTGGCAAAACAGCTAATGTAGGAGCACCATGAGTTCTGTTGTATACTGCAGCAAAAACGTTACTCCTAGTTGTGCAGTCTTCCAAAGGAGAAGCCATCCCCATTTGCAAGTATATTGTAGGAATCCTGTGGTTTCATATGGAGAAACACTACTTTAAGCTGACTTGTTTTTAGTGCATTTCGCAAAACAGAGGACCCTAGTAAATTAGGATCATGTAAATGATAGACATACACTGAATAGTATGTATGTCCTTTGTCCAGCCGGACAGGAATTTATTAATTTGAATATTTTATACTGGTTCATATTGTAAACATTTATACACAAGTGGGCACAACCTGTGACCCACAGAAAACAAGACAAAACAAGTGAAGACAAATTATGTACGGGCGCACAAGGCGGTCTGTACTAGTATTCAGTTTACAGACTTGGATTCATTTTAGCAAACCATTGTAAAAGACGTTTTGTGACTTTGTAGAAAACATATGGTGCTTTTTGGTCGACGACGTTTCGATGCAATTAGAAATGCAAGCATCATCATCAGGACAAAAAATATCATATCATGTTTGTCTTGAGAACATTTTCATAGTAACACAGCCTCTATAACATTTTACACAACGACATGAAATAGGAGGTGGAAGGAAGAAAAATGGGAAGAAAGACATAAGCAAAATTTGCGTTAAAATTCGAATTGCTAGGCATGAGTTCAGTTCATATTCTGGTACCGCGAGAAACTAACACACTGTGTAGCACTACAGCGGAAGAAAAAGTGTGTGACTCCGAATGGATCTGTGTGATTATTAGCAGCTAAGCGAAACTGGTTTCAATTATCATTCGTGATTTGGAAGGCATGCTTATCAAACGAAAGGTAATTACTAAGGATTTCAGGTGATAAGAACGGTGACTGTATTTATTCATGACTATAATTTACATTAAAAGAACTTTTCGGCGCAGTGAGATCTTTTCGGCGGAGTGGATTACGTGCATAGAAAATTGGAAGGAGAAAGATTAAACAGGAGTGGTATACCTGCGTGGGGACCACGCGTATTTCCAGATAGTGGTGGAGTAACGGTCTATTATTCTGCTCGTTTGTACACTGAAGCAGTTCTGTCAGGGTGAGTGAGAGAGGAGAATTAGATGTACTTAATGGCAGTTGTGCTGACTACAACTGTGATTATAAAATGGATACTCACTTTAACCGGCCATTCCAGACGGCGCGGCGCGTTTGGTAAAGTGGATGACTAGGGGGGAGAGAGAAGGAGATGGAGGGGATAATCGGTTGGGTGAAGATCACGGGTGAATAAACAAGTAACCGGCGAGCCTGGCAGGACTTACTTCGTATTGCGAATTCCAGGGCCGCTAGCACGGCAGCACGATGCTCCAGCGTACACATTTCTGGTGAATAAAAAACTGGATCATGAGCTCAGGGGGTCTAGTATCGGCAAGCGGGTGCACAAGGGAATAGAATTTGCAGCATGCAGTTACTTACTCAATGTTGTCTTGCTCGATGGCAGGACGGATGGGGTTCTGGCGGTGATCGCTGCCGGGGTGTGGGCGGGGCATAGTATTTAAGACCAATCTTGGAAATCGAGATGGGACTCGGGCGGGTGAAGGGAGTCACAATGGGGTAGGAGGAGGGGCGGCCATCTTGGAGTGGGGTTGAGGAACCCAGGAAATAAAAGAATAGTGACAAGTGAAAATTACTACAAGTGACTTATATGTCTGTATACAACAAAAACACTTAACCAAAAGTTACATTGTGGTCTAGACGATCAGGAGAAATTGTCCTTTTTAGGGGAAGTTTCTTTATTTAAGAAACGTCACAACAATGATGTCCAATCCTCAACCGAGAGACGTTACTAGAACCTCGAATCAAGAATAACCAAGACAGAATCACCTGTGTGACCACATTTTCCCCTGCATCCAATGCGATTAAGAAAAGTGTCCTAAAGCATTGGCCAGTACTAAATGCCGGTGTCCTTAACTTGGAACGACCATTGTTTGCCTTCAAAAGAGCAAAGAATATAAAAGATCACTTAGTATGTTCCTCACTTCCTCAGCCAGTTGCCAGAACTACTCTCAATGATGTGTGGAACTTACCTGCTCTCAAAGGCCACGTTAAATGTGGCCAATGTGTCTCTTGTGACTCAACTATCGAGGGTAAGACCTTCTCCTTCGGCACAATTAAATATGAAAGACACCATTTCACCAATTGCAATTCTTCAAATGTAGTTTATGCAATCTTCTGTACATGCATGTTGATATATATAGGACAAACAAGCCAGAATATTAAACTACGGATAGGACAACACAGAAGCAGGATCCGCTGTCAAACTGCCAATGCGCCCCTTGTCGAACATTTTTTGGAAAAAGGTCACACAGAGAATGATTTCACATGGACTGTGATCACACAGATAAAAGCCCCACCTCGGGGAGCAAACATTTCTCAAAATATGAACAAAGAAGAGCTACACTAGATTCTGAGAACGGACAGTATACGAAAAGGCCTGAACCGGGTTGAGGATTGGACATCATTGTTGTGACGTTTCTTAAATAAAGAAACTTCCCCTAAAAAGGACAATTTCTCCTGATCGTCTAGACCACAATGTAACTTTTGGTTCAGTGTTTTTGTTGTATATAGACATATAAGTCACTTGTAGTAATTTTTACTTGTCACTATTCTTTTATTTCATGGGTTCCTCAACCCCACTCCAAGATGGCCGCCCCTCCTCCTACCCCATTGTGACTCCCTTCACCCACCCGAATCCCATCTCGATTTCCAAGATTGGTCTTAAATACTATGCCCCGCCCACACCCCGGCAGCGATCACCGCCAGAACCCCATCCGTCCTGCCATCGAGCAAGACAACATTGAGTAAGTAACTGCATGCTGCAAATTCTATTCCCTTGTGCACCCGCTTGCCGATACTAGACCCCCTGAGCTCATGATCCCGTTTTTTATTCACCAGAAATTTGTACGCCGGAGCATCGTGCTGCCGTGCTAGCGGCCCTGGAATTCGCAATACGAAGTAAGTCCTGCCAGGCTCGCCGGTTACTTGTTTATTCACCCGTGATCTTCACCCAACCGATTAACCCCTCCCTCTCCTTCTCTCTCCCCCCTAGCCATCCACTTTACCAAACGCACCGCGCGGTCTGGAATGGCCGGTTAAAGTGAGTATCCATTTTATAATCACAGTTGTAGTCAGCACAACTGCCATTAAGTACATCTAATTCTCCTCTCTCACTCACCCTGACAGAACTGCTTCAGTGTACAAGCGAGCAGAATAATAGACCGTTACCTCCACCACTATCTGGAAATACGCGTGGTCCCCACGCAGGTATACCACTCCTGTTTAATCTTTCTCCTTCCAATTTTCTATGCACGTAATCCACTGCGCCGAAAAGATCTCACTGCGCCGAAAAGTTCTTTTAATGTAAATTATAGTCATGAATAAATACAGTCACGGTTCTTATCACCTGAAATCCTTAGTAATTACCTTTCGTTTGATAAGCATGCCTTCCAAATCACGAATGATAATTGAAACCAGTTTCGCTTAGCTGCTAATAATCACACAGATCCATTCGGAGTCACACACTTTTTCTTCCGCTGTAGTGCTACACAGTGTGTTAGTTTCTCGCGGTACCAGAATATGAACTGAACTCATGCCTAGCAATTCGAATTTTAACGCAAATTTTGCTTGTCTTTCTTCCCATTTTTCTTCCTTCCACCTCCTATTTTATGTCGTTGTGTAAAATGTCATAGAGGCTGTGTTACTATGAAAATGTTCTCAAGACAAACATGATATGATATTTTTGTCCTGATGATGATGCTTGCATTTCTAATTGCATCGAAACTTCGTCGACCAAAAAGCACCATATGTTTTCTACAAAGTCACAAAACGTCTTTTACAATGGTTTGCTAAAATGAATCCAAGTCTGTAAAACTGAATACTAGTACAGACCGCCTTGTGCGCCCTTACATAATTTGTCTTCACTTGTTTTGTCTTGTTTTCTGTGGGTCACAGGTTATGCCCACTTGTGTATAAATGTTTACTATATGAACCAGTATAAAATATTCAAATTAATAAATTCCTGTCCGGCTGGACAAAGGACATACATACTATTCAGTGTATGTCTATCATTTACATGATCCTAATTTACTAGGGTCCTCTGTTTTGTGAAATAGACTACTGCCCAAGGACCCTAGTGCTATTCCTTTTGGGTTTTCCCTTGTTTTGTATAATTGTTTTTAGTGCAAGCCAGAACAGAAATTCCTCCAGTCTGATGGGAACCTTACCCAAGACTGCATTAATCAGTTGTGGGCTTATGGTGAATACAATGAATAGCTCAGCCATTGTGCAAGAACAGTGACTATATGCAGTTTTATAAGTACTGTATAACTGTCTATTCCTACCTAGCACGTCCTTAACCTAGTCTTGTGTAGGGTGGGCAATGTGACAAATCCCTGCCTGGTGGTCTAACTCCCCATTACCTGTGGGTCAATGTCTGCGAGGTGCCAGTCTTAGTGTAGAGTTGGACAGCATCCCTTGCATGAGATGACAGGAATCAGCGGAGTTGCAATTCTGGCATGTATTGACTTCGCAGTGTCAGCTAAATGCTCCTTTGAATAAACAAAGGCTTGATATCATATATAATAACATCCTCCACATTGTCATGCCGAAAGCCCCAGTTTGGCCAGTATTTGTTTATTCTATTATGATAATTATGTCGCTGAGAGGCCAAAGACAAATAACATTGTGCGTGCTGAACCTAGCCCTTGCACAGAATGTTCAAGGTGTATTGACAGAGTGCCTATTAAATGGCGTTGTACACAAACTGAGTTCAAAGACAGTTATCCCATATGTGCCTGCAAATAAATGCGTGTCAAAAGTCATCGTGTTTCAGGAGAGAAGGCAGCTTAAGAAAGTGCACATGCAAAACGGTGATGTCTTAACTGGGCCTCAACAACCCCACATGACAGTAGCTTGGCCTGAAAAGTGTCAAGAGAAAGCATAATACTCCTGGGGTTCAAGTGTGATAAATACCACTCCACTGGATCTGAACTGGAAATCCCTACTCAGGGGGGCTCTTTGCCAGAGGTCTTCAGTGTAGTTTGGTGAAGGGCCCTGAATGATGGGGTGTGGGAGTGTGTGCAAGTTGAGTAGAGTGGGAGTGAGTGTGTGTGTGTCTAAAAATAGCTATGAGAGTCCAAAATAACTTCATTTGGAGGATGCTGATGCTATGATTAAAACAGATTACGTGAGTTTTGGCTGGCTAGGAAAATTAAACTTGCTGCAGCTCAAGGTGAAAGGTGAAGTGTGGGAGTGGTCAATTGGTCGACATGTTTCATGCCTCAATTCTCCAGATGGATGAGCTGCATTTCATCGGGGCCGGGTGGAGAATAACCTCATCTACTCTGCTAAAGGAAGAACAGTCCGTGTCCTTGGAGGCTCCGTCCCTGAGTACAGAATTCAAAGTCAAATTCGAGGTGCAAAAGGAGGGTGGGAGTAAAAACAATCTACCTTCTGGTAATACCTAGAAGGGATTATGGGGAGGCCCCAACCTGGATGGCCCGGACACTAGCAAAACTGACGAGGGCGAACAACTTGGAATTAGCTGCTCCTGCTCATGGTTCCTAACCACGTCCGGACATCGGGGGTAAATATTCCAATCTGACTAGGACGACGTAGTTGAGAAAGCTATGGCGGCTTGCAAGTGGGTTCAAGTCAGGGGGTCTCCAACCTTTTTGGTATTAAGAGCTGCTAATGTTCAATGAAAATCATGTCTAGCTACTGATATTAGTGTCATAATAGAGATCTTATTGGATTGATTACATTAGGTGACTGTATGCAAGATTACTACATTTATGACCTCAGTATATTAGGTAGAGTTGCATGCAGTAATGAAAAAAAAGACATTTTTGCCAACTTGGAAAGCCACATGAGTAATACAAAGCGTCCAAAGCTCCAGTGCCCCCAACAACATGTTAACATTCTTTGCAATTCTTCCTGCGGTCACATGATTTATCACTCAAATATCAGCTTTAAATATATTTAGGAAATGCAGTATTGTATTTCCAATGTTGTCTTATGAGTTCTGAAAATACACACATTTTCGTCTGTAATACAAAATCTCGATTTTGGTATGCAGATATTAGTTCAACCAAGGAAAAGCTTCTAATTTAGTAGGTTGGGCTGCACCTAGGTGAAGTATTTACAGGTAGCTGAAGAGGTACTAGGAGCTCACGAACTACTCATTGGAGAAGTAGTAATTTATTTGCATAGTTAATAAAAACCATTACAATTCGAATAAAACCATTGCAGTTCGTCCATTAAAAAATGACATGTATGTACTGTGCATTTTCACCATATCAATAATATAACGTATAAAATAATTTGCAATTTTTAAAATCATGATGATTAAATTCAATTTACCAAACATTATTATATAAAATTCATCTTAGTTTCATTGTTCTCTGAAAGCTTAAAGCATACTCATTTCTGCTGCTCCTTAGAGTAGATATTATTAGGCAACACTTTAGTCATAGTTCAGTTTAATTAAATAACTACGAACTTAGTTGAAGGTTAAATTCCTGCATCTTTTTCTCCACCACCTTCATAAACTTTACCAGGCTGCAGTTCAGCTGCGGATCGTCTGGTGTGAAACAGGCAAGAACTGCATGTCTGCGAGTACGTATTCCTCGTAGGTTAAACTGGAATTTCAGCAGACGTTTTCTTTCCTCCAGCAGTTTGTCACAGGAACACAACAGATGTGTCATGTCCTCAATTTCCTTGCCACATAAACGACAGAGGGAGCCCCCTTTATCCCTCAGCCAGTGGGGAAGATGGCATATACAGGGTAACAGGCCCAATCTGAGCTTTAGAAATTTCAGTTTTCTAATTCTTGAATACCCCTGGTCGAGGTAGCTCTGTTGACCTTGTTCACAATAAGAGTTTAGGATAATCCATCCGTGTGACCTCTTGGCAACAGTCGCCTTGTCCTCTATCCACGAGAGATATTTTGTTGTTTTCTTTACTAATCTTTTGACCGTGGAGTGATTAGTAGGGGTATTCCACAGCTCCTGTATACCTAAGGTGGCTGAGCTTTTTTCCAAGTATTTGGCAGCTGGCGAGGCCAGATTTCTCTGTATTTCTGCCCATAAAAAGCTGTTTAAAGTTCCCTTTTTGGCCTTCCTAATTTTGTCCCAAGTAGTTATGTAGGCCCCTTGTCTTGCCAGAGACTGTTTTTGGCCACCAAACTCTAACCTAAGTTGTGCCGGGGAGGTATGTTTTGGCAGACCAAAGATAATCCTATATGCTGCTGCCACAGTTTTGTCCAGAGTCACTGCGTCTCTTCCTCTTTGTGCTTCGCTGCCATAGATAATTGTAGGCAAGTGTTTAGCCCATATAACTTGCGTCATCGGAAGGAGAGATGGACTGGTGAGTCTTCCATTTAGTTTTTTTAAGGAGATTGCTATCGTAATACCTTTTCATCTGATGCTTTCTTTTTGGATGATGAACTGACCGCTGCTGTCAATTTGGACCCCTAAGTACTTTTAGACTGACGTGTCTTGTATGCGGATGTTATTCCAAAACCAGCTATGAGGGTTTTTTCCTTTCTTGTTAATTGACATTGTTTTGGACTTCTCCAAATTTATCGTCAGTTGATTCTCATCAGAGTACTTTTTTGTTGCATCCACAAGATTTTGCATCCCTATTTTAGTATGACTAATTAGGATCAGGTCATCTGTATATAATAGTGTTGGAAGTATTTGACTTCCTAATTTAGGTGCATGAGAATTGCAGTTATTAAGAACCGGGATGAGATCTCCTAAAAACAGGTTAAAGCGAGTTGGGGCCAGGACGCATCCTTGTTTGAGACCTTTATTTGTTGGGATGCGTCTTGATAGATAGGAGCCATCACCCAACTTCACCTGTACCCATGTTTCGCTGTGCAAATTGATCAGCAGGTCTAATAACGGCTTTGGTATTCCCCACCTTTCCAATTTGGACCATAAAAGGTTCCGGTTGACATGGTCGAAAGCCGCCTTGTAATCTATGAAGCACAAGTGGATTGGCATTTTAGTCGATTTTGCTTTATCGATTAGCAGACTCATAGTCAAAATGTTCGTTGTAGTCCCTATCGATTTGGAAAAGCCGGTCTGATTGATGGGGATTAGGGAGTTTTCTGAAGCCCAGGCCTGTAGTTCCTCCAAAAGAATCCCAGCAAAGTACGTTGCCTCATTATCCATAAGGGCAATCAATCTGTAATTGCAGGGTAGAGATTTATCCCCTGACTTGAAAATTGGGGAGATAATTGAGCCCTTCCAGGAGACAGGTAGTTTGTTGAAGTGTATGATTTCCAAAAACAAAGGCTCAAGAGCTTCAGCCCAATCCTTTTCCTTCAGTTTATAGAGGATAGGAGGGATTCCATTCGGACCTGGAGCCCCCTCTCTTCTACCTTTTTTGATGTAACGCCTCATAGTCTTTTGTAGATTTGTCTCTCCTGTGGTTGTAGATAGAGCTATTTGTTTGTTTAGAGTGACGCCCTATGGTTTTAAATTCTTTTCATCATTTTCCGTCGCTGTACCATAGGTTGTATGTTGTGTAAAATGATCTTTAAGATGGTTTACCCATGTTTCTTCGGAGATGTGAGAGGAGACTCCATCGTGCCTAGGGTTTAAAAATGAGTTGATGGTTTTCCAGAATCTCGCTGCATCGTTCTGCTTGATGTCTGCATTTAACTTGGCCCACAAACTGTCCTCCATTGCTCTGTTTGCTTCCCATTTTGTTTTTTTCAAGGATGCCTTTAGTTCTCGCAACTGGTTGTGCTTCGCCGTTTCTTTTGGGGAATACCTAAGTTGGCGCATTGTTTGAGAGATACATTTTTTTATGCATTTTATCCTTTCTTTATGATTTTTTGAAAAGGAAGTCATGTTATTGTCCTTCTGTGCATATTGGAGTTTTGGAGTTGTAGTGTAATTTGCCATGGTTGTTGTGAAGTTCTCCCATTTATCAACCTCGCTCTCTCCAATTCTCCCATCAAAATGTGGCTTTGCCATTTTTTGGAGGTCTCCATCTTTTACTACAGAATACTTAATCCTTTTGTAGTTAATGGTGTAAATTAGATCTTTCGATACCAACGATTGCTCAAATTTGGGTTTACCGATGTTAAGTATAATTTCCTGAGGACAATGGTCGCTGTCAGCTTTTCCCCCTATGTGGAATGAAACAATATGGGGGAATAAGGATAGTGACATGAAAGTGTAGTCCAATATTTTGCTGAGTCTTGTTGTATAAAATGTACATGCTGGTGGGATGTCCTCAGTAAATCTCCCATTTAATGCTCTCATGATATAGCACTCAAGATTCTCTAGCACCTCCTCTCCTAATTTGGAGTATTTGGATGACAGTGGAGGCTCTTGTTGCGGTATTTTCCAGGCTGTGTTTTGATAATGATTCTCATCAGTTGTCGTGTTTCCCATCAAATTGAGATTGAAATCCCCGGTGATCATAAGGTCCATTGTCGGTGTATCGTTAGTGATTTCCTTCAGGCATTTATATAGTTCTTTAGTTACCTTTCCTTTCCTTTTTGGGTGTATATAAACATTGATCAATATAAGATTTATGCCCTTTTTGCCCGGTTTCAAGGTGGATAAATTTATTATCTTTAAATCAGGGGAGGTTGGTCCTGATTCCCTGATCTCATATGCACTTGAAGCTGAAACATATGTTACTAAGCCCCCTTGGAGATGGCCATATTTTGCTGTTCTTACCGCACTAGTAAAGAAACGTAAAAATCCATGCAGGTGAGGGGGTTCTAGTTGCCATGTTTCTTGCAGGGACACAATATCAAAAGATCTTAGATAGTTGATAAATTCTATATCAGATATTTTGGAGGCCAAACCGTTGATATTCCATGAACATATTCTGAAGTGGTTTTGAGTGCTTATATTAGGGGGGTTTTTTGTTGGTCAATGTGACTGATTATTAATTGTTCTCGCA
The DNA here is from genome assembly GCF_964261635.1 of Lissotriton helveticus. Classification (NCBI taxonomy): domain Eukaryota; kingdom Metazoa; phylum Chordata; class Amphibia; order Caudata; family Salamandridae; genus Lissotriton; species Lissotriton helveticus. The sequence continues at coordinate 744,825,630 of NC_136073.1, forward strand.
ATCCATCTTACATCTTGTGTTACGTCTTAAATCTTGTGTTACGTTGGAGAAGCCTAGATTAGGTAAACTGCTGGCTTGTCTACATGAATGCGCATGCCATCAATTGAATCTTGTTGTATAAATAAATATGTCATTCCACAAGACTCAGACTCGAATTTAAATTATCCTGTCACAACAGAAGCATAACCTCCGGCCTCCAATCTAATTTACTGCAAAGTGCTCTTCCACTGTTACTACTGGATGTAGAACTAAACTTGGCTTGGATTAACCAACTCTCCTCTATGTGTAAAAGGCCAGCCACAGCAGCTAAATACAAATATTGCCAGGACCTTGGAGGACAACTTTTTTCAAGCATTATTTTCCTTTACTTTACTCACAGGCTTGTTGCTGAGCTTGTTGTGAATGTTGAAATGAGGAGACACCAGGAAATGAAGGTATTTCTCCTCACAATCGTAGTCTAGAATGTCGAAGAAGGAATACTGAGCGGCCAAACGAAGGAAATCACAAAGGCTGGAAGAAGAGATTGTGTACCATCCATCAATTGGGGAAATTGTAAGTGCACTACTCACCCATGAGGGTCTCAAGGCACGCGGGGCCGGTTATAATTGGCAACCTTCATAATATTTGAGAAATTCTAAATGAAATGTGAAACTAAATATCAAAAAACCTAAAAACATAGGTGCAGAACATGGAGGTGCATAAGGGATCAATATTATTTAGAGTGAACGTAATCTTACAGGCATGCGCTATGTTGGACTGTATGAAAATTATTCTGTTTTTGTTTGTTTTAAGCATTTTGTTGATAAATAACGTAATATAAGAATGGCATAGAAATCATCACCAGTATAGCTTGGCATCTCCGAGAAGGAATTGTGGTTGCAAAAGTGTCCAATCCACAGCAGGCATGAGGTAGACAGAAGCCATCCAACCCATTCATCTGTGTCCCCCTTTCTCTGTCCAATTGTGCAACCATGGAAAGCTTGGACATCCTTCCTCTCAGTTATCATATTTTATCAAGCTTCTCCAAACAGCCCCGTGACTGATACTCCATCCGCTCTACTAGCATACACCAGTCCATGTTCTGTGCGTATAGGCTCGAACTAGGAGGCCTCTTTTTACCCCAAGGCTGAATAATGTCTCTCCTAGCCACCATCAATGCAATGTTACAAAACAGAAGGGAATACCACTGCAGGGTCTGTTCCCCCACAGATGTCCAGTCACACCATCTGTGCCAATAGATCAACCAGAATCCCCACTTCATTTTCTAGATGTCCCCGTATGGTCCACCAACACACCCCCAAGCCTCAGGCACTCCCACAGGGTATGCAACAGGGTCCCCTTCTGTCCGCAGCCGCTCAGGCACTTGTTGTTAGGAAGTCTGGCCACTGCATGAAGCCTCGTCTGTGTGTACTATGCTCTCTGCCATATCTTCAGCTGTTTGAGGCGAAACCATCCTGATCACCCCCTTCCTCGGATATCTGCATGACTCTGCCGAGTCTGCATCCTCCAGTGAGCCCAGGTTCCACTCCCAACTACCCTTCAACTTGTCCAAAGGCTGCATGCAGTTCCTAATTAAGGTGGCCTAGATGATGGACACCACATGTCATTGAATTGGGGCTGCCAGAAGTCTAAATTCCAAAGGCGATTCTTCCTCTATTTGCTTCAGATACCCAATGTACTTGGTAAGGGCGTATCTAACCTGCAAGTACCAAAATCTCTGTGACTCTGCCAATTCATTTTGCTCTTGGAGCTGCTCAAATGAGACCATCCCAGTCTCTCCCTATAGGTTCTCCACCTTAGAGTTTCCAATCAAATCCCACTAACCGAAACCCTACAGCAGTTGTAATCCACAGCAGCATTTACAAGGTGATGCTCCCCTCCCATCTAGTCACCCTGCTCGCCTTCTTCCATGCCTGGACCATTACGTCTGTGGAGGCCAGACCCTCCTGCACTGCAGTCTGGCCGTAAAGTGCCCTCAGATACCCTGTTGAGGTAAAGCCCTTCTGTCCACCAGAAAGGCCGGGTCATGCTGCTCCAGAAATGCCCACTCATCAACCACCTGCAGATGTGCTGTCCAGTAGTAGATGGGACAAAGCAACGCGCCCATCATATGGGCCATGCATGAGGGTGTTTAACGTTATCTTAGGGCAACCCCCCTCCCATAACAATGTCTTAGTAGCCGATTTCACTGCCCCAAATAAATCATCAGGCATATTGCACGGTGTATTCTGTAAGACATAGAGGAGTTTAAGTAAATATATCATTTTGTAGCGCGCCGCTTTACCCATCAGGAATAGCGGCAGCTTCCTGCATCTGGTCACATCATCTCTGTAGCGACCAAATAACCCCTCCAGATTCTGAGCATAGAAGTCGCGAGGGTCTTTAGTTATAAAGATGCCCAAATACTGAAAACCAGACTGGGACCAATGCCGGCGGCAATCCCAATTCTCAGGCAGACGCCAACCCATAGGCGAATATGTCGCTGACAATATATCTTCATCCCAGAGTACCTTGCAAAGACATTGAGGATTCTCAACACTCAGATAATGGATTGTAGTGGGCCAGCCAAGTGTGACAACAGGTCATCAGCATAAAGCCTCAAAAATGGGGTCCCAGTGTAGCCCCCTCGTATAGGGGGGTTACAAGCACCCTTGCCAATAATTTTGCCTCTAAATTTTGCAACAAGATAGGACTATAGGAGGCACAGTCTTCTGGCTCCTTCCCCACCATGTGTATGGGGGCAATGTAGGGCGTCCAAATGTCTAGGAGTAGAGTCCCTGCTGCCAGACTCTACCACCAAGGCAGCATGTTACATTCCAAGGAGTAGCTCCCCTAAACATTTGAAAGAATCTGCTGGCAGGCCATTTGGGCCTGGAGTTCCTCCCTTAAGGTGGGGTATGGCATCCACAATCTCTATCACCTTGAGATGCCTATACAGGGTAACTACCCTCCAGAGTCAAGACCAAAGTAGGGATATCACCTATAAAACTCAGTAGTTCCTCATGTGTGAATTGCCACCTGGCAGAGTATAGGGCCTCCAAATACTCTGTGATCCTCTCAGTGATTTCTGGGGCCGTATCCACGGTGTGCCCAGTCATCAGGACCACCTCATGGACCCACCTCTGAACCTCCTCCTGATGAGCTAACAAAGCCAGGAGCTTCCTTGCCTTATTCCGACCACATATAAACTAGGCTTTCCTGTTTCTGTTTTTATTTTTGGTCAATTCTGGTGGGGGTTTTTTCCAGTGTTTTCAATACCTTTAAAAAACTGTGATTATCAGTGGTTACACATTTTCGCACCATTAAAAAACAACAGAAACAGTGTTTTCCCGGTTTCAAAAGAAAGGAGAGACAGTGGAAACTTCCTAATTGTAGCACCTAACACAAATCCCCCCCAAATTTTTAGTCGCCCCTGATAGTTTGTATGGGCGAAGTGTGTGCACACTGGTTAACACCCACTGTCACAGTGATGGTTCATCCAAGAACTCAAGTAATCAATACATAAACGCAAAGGTGCACCACACAATTCCAAAATTACAATGCCAATAATCACAGACGTAGGTTTTCTTAGTTGTGATTTTCTTTATTCCAAAAGGGTGTACAATCAAAACACGGGTGTTCACAGCCGACGCGTTTCGTCCTCAAGGGACTTCTTCAGGGCTGCCATAAAAACATATAAACATACAATTAAAATCTGAGTTTAAAAAAAGCTTAATCAACCAGATGTGTTTTTCCGGTGTTTATGGAACTTCTTACTTTTATTATTGCTTGCTTTCTGCACTGATAGTGCATGGTATATAGACAGTGTATATGAGGTCCAAATACATTTTCACAAATCAAACTTATCGTAGTACACCATACAATACTTCTTCAGTGAATCTTTGGTCATACACACTCGCTCTTAACTTCTCATGTAAACTTTTATCTGAGAAAAGGCCCTCTCAACATTGGCACTTGAGACAGGCAACACTAAAATAGCCAGTACACAATTTGCTAACTCTGGCCACAGACTCCAGTTTTTTTTTAATATGTCCACTACAGTAGTCATGCTCTCCTGTAAAAATCTAAGAATTCAATAGAGTGTACTGTTTTTCAAATCACAATCAATATGTGACCAAAGATCCTCACATTTCTTGTCTTTGGCATCATCACTCAGCAAAAGTTCTGTAAAAGGTTGCCACATGGATAATATAGCATTCATGGCCTCTAGGACTGAGAACCACCAGCTAAGTGACACAGATGGGATGACTCTTTTTTTGATGCCACACAAAGCACAAAATGAGAATAATTTGCGTTTTAGTTTCCATGAATAACAAAATAGTGCACCAGAATGGACTTAAAAGTCATCCACTCGCTCACGAAGAATCCCGAAGGTGCCAGACACTGCTTCCAGGAAGGAATGAAGAATGTGGCAACCTGGATGAAGGACAGCTGCCTGAAGCTTAACTCAGAGAAAATCAAGGTTCTCATCCTTGGAAACTGCTCCACCACCTAGGACAACACCTGGTGGCCCTCTGCCCTCTGGAGCCCACCAACCCCTAGAGACCATGCTCGGAACCTCTACATCATCCTGGACTCCTCCCTCTCCATGAACCGCCAGAACAACGCTGTCACCTCCACCAGTTTCAACTGCCTTTGCATCCTCCATAAGACTTTCAAATGGATCCCCACAACTGCAGAAAGAGCATCACCCATGCACTCATCACCAGCAAACTGGACTAGGGCAACGCCCTCTACACTGAAACCAACAAAACTCTTCTACATAAACTCCAAACATTCCAGAACGCTGCAGCCAAGCTCGTCCTTGGAACACCGTGCCACGAGCACATGACCCATCACCTACGAGGCCTCCACTGGCTCCCCGTTGAAAAGAGGGTCACCTTCAAACTCCTCACCCATGCCTACAAATCCCTCAACAACATTGTACCCAAATATCTCAACGAGAGACTATCCTTCCACGTACCCAAGAGGAGCCTCCGCTCTGCCGACCTCGCCCTGGCAGAGGTCCCCCGCATCAGCACAAACAGATCCGGTGGGAGAGCTTTCTCCTACATCGCGGCGAAAACCTGGAACGAGCTCGCTGTGAACATAAGACGCTCCCAGACTCTGCACAGGTTCAGGAAGAACCTCAAGACTTGGCTCTTCGACTGACCCAGAGCCACTGCCCCCCCCCCTCCCCAAGAGCCTTGAGACCCTCACGGGTCAGTAGCACGCTTTATAAGCCCCTGATTGATTGATTGATTGATAGCATTCTTGATTAACTCTGAAGATTATAAAGATGTTTTCAGCATACCATCTAACAACCAGCAAGGATCTCTTACAGGGAAGCACTTCAGCTCAGGTATCAATTTTGACAGGTCATCACACAACTTTTTCATAAATGTAGCTGAATCGCTGAAAATGCAAAAATATCACTCCAATCTTTGTTGAACTTGGTAAGAACTTAGTAAGAAGTTCTTGCAGCACCATTCCAAGCGACACTGTGTTCCATGTTTTCCAAAAGTCTGGTGTCATGTTTTCACCAGTATCCCAGATGCTTTGTGACTGCACCCTTTTCACATATACCTGTCACTATACCTTGCATTGAATGTTTAAAGCCTGGGGTGTTTGGCAATTCACCTACTATCAGTAGACTCACTAGAAAAGGGGGCTGACGCATCAAGGGGTTTTACCCATTTTCTGAGGATAAATGTGATAGTACATATTGGGAAAGATTATTATGAAACCTGCATGTTTCCTATCAGTGAAAGACTCAAACGTAGCCAAAAAATCAAATATGATTTTGTTATTTCCTGATTCTCTACAGTTTATAAAATAAATAAACAGCCCCGAAAACATGCTTCTAACCCCTGTATCTTTAGACTAAAGGCAACAAACTGAAAAAGGAAGAAGAAATAATATTTTAGTGACATCCCTAAGCAACAAAACTTAAGCAGAATAATGTTAGCCCAGTCTTTCTTACTGATACTTTATATAACAAAGTTACATTGTATTGGCCCCTTCATGAAGAAATAAAAATGACTTTCACTCTCCTTTTCCTTTCTTTGAATGGCAATTACTTTGTGTTTGTGCAGGTTTTTTTTCAGTTTTTTTATATTTACACTGGTAAGGGCTAATTCCCTTCCGGTGGGGTTTTATCAGTTATTTTAGGTTTAAACCTAAAACCAGACAGCCTGCGTATAATCTATGTTGCATGGCCCTAGGCTGTTTCCATGCCATGTCTTCCTCTAGCTGCCTGTATTCCTCCCACATGAGTGCAAGGTAATGCACCTACACATGAGTCTGAGTGGTCAGGTAGTCCTATTTGAAAACAACAGGTGCCATACCTCCGCCTGTAGTTGCCGAATGGCCCCACCCTTTTCCTTCACCATAGTGCTACCATCCCCACTCACATCAACATTTCTGGAAGTCCATCCGCAAGAGAGTGAGGTCCATCGCCACCATGTCTATTTTCTGTTCCAGCATTGATTTGGTCTTCGTAAACTGCCAGCAGTAGGTCTCTCTAGAAGGGCTGGGGAAGGAGACACATCTTTTTGCTACAGTCCGTGGGGGGCATGTGCCCCTGGTCATCCATCATCGCCACAGCGCTTTCTGGCCTTTGTCACACACCATTGTAGCCTACCCGGCCTCTGCAGTAAACACACCGTATCAGGCAGCAATACCTTAGGACATGCCGATGGAACGCAGAACAGATTCCAGAGCCCACTTGAAGCAGGCCTTGAAGGTAATTAATATCACCTTGGGGCCATGTACTTCCTCCTGGAAGAGAGCGTTGTCCAGATCAATCCAAGGCCCGCATTCATAGCTCCCTCTGGCTCAAGGCCACTGTTCTGGTCATAGGAAGAGCAGGAACACCTCCAGGCTGGGGCACACCAGCCTTCTTCAGTCTTTGGGCTCTCACAGCACCCCAGGGGCTCGCTACAGTGCTACCTGGCCATCCACCAATCACTGCACTCCTATGAGGAGGGAATACAGGACCCCTGCCGGGTCCATGGGATGTAGAGCATCCAGCACCAGGACGGGCCCTCCAGATGAGTCCTCATGTGTCCATGCTGCGTTGTCGTTCTGCACTTTCTCCTGCCAGTACCACATGGGAAGATGTGACTTCCTCTTTCGCATGGATCCTTGACACATGGGATCTGCGCAATCAGCCACCAATTTCTGGGTCCCAGGGCCACCACCCCTGCTTCTCCAACTTCAGCAGGCCTCAGTCTTCAGGGCCCACTCTCTGGTCTACCATGCCGGTGCTCACCTGATGCCTATGGACTGGGCCAGCCCATCTCTCAGCTGGCGTTCCAGTCGCTCATGGCATCAGGCAGCTTGACCATGCCCCTTCCGCATTGTCCAACCTCCACCCAAACTTCGGACCCAGCGGAGCTCGCAGGGAAGGCCAGGTCACAGCCTCTGGTGCGGTGCTCTCTGCTGCATCATCCTGCAATGCCTGGCGTGTGCAGCCAACCTACACTGCCCTCGGACAGCACTGCCACAAGGGCCGGCGCACAGCGATCCTCCAGCATGCCAAACTGCTCCCCTAGAGTCCGGAGTGCTTACAGGGGCACTGAGAGGGAGTCACTGCAGAGGCCCCAGTGCGCTGCGGGGACTGTCTGGGGGCTTGCTGAAGAGGACTCCCCCCCCTCCTGAGACTGCGGGTGGAACGGGACACGGGTGTTTGCGGTCCCTGCGCGGCTGCCATTTTGTGCATTGGAGGAGCTGCGCTGCGGATTCGGCGCCCGCCAGGGTGGTCCTCGTCCGTGCTGGCAATTGGTTTATAGGGGAGAAGACCCCTGCGGCCCTGGCCACTGAGAGGCAGAGCAGTACATCAGCGTCTCAGGACTAGAGGAACTGTCCAGGTGTGCTGAAGCGGCAGGAGGAGGTGGCGAAGCGGCAGGAGTGGACAATCTGAGGCAGAAGGAGGGTTGTCTGGAGCTGGCACTGGATCTGCATGCCGGTGGTGGCAAGGTGAGAGCGACTTCTGCCACTGGAGGCTTAGAGGGATCGGCAACTAACTGCTAGTTCGTGGGGACTCCCACTCCCAATACGGTGCCAGGACAAGGAATGGGGGCTACTGGCTGCGGGCTCTGGCCAGGGCGCGGAGACTGGGGGTCCGGGACCGCTGCATACAACCAGGTGAGGTGGCCGATGCCGCTGGTGCTAGGGCGCACAAACTGAGAGGCCGACTGCTCTGACCCACGAGCAACTAGCGGATGGCATGTGCATTGGCAGGCTCAAAGAGACACGCAGTTGGATGCAAAAAAACGGTAGGCTGAGGTGCGGCGAAACTGTGGGGATTGCACATGGAAGCTGCCGACTGGAAGAGGAGTTCTTGATGGGACACTGGCATCATTGTAAGAGCACGGAGGTGGGGTGATGTGCAGGCTGCAAGGGCGCTGTACTGCGTGACTGGCGCCCTTCCCCCTATGCAATATTGATGCACTGGTATTCTGCTGACCGCAAGTGGTGTATGAGTGCAGACTGGAGCTCTACTGCTGGACTTGGGGCATACGAATTGAGGGGCCACATGCATACTTTTTGTATGATGCCCGGTGGAGCTACCTCGCTAGTTATGGGGGAGATTGACTTTGGGCTCCCTCCTTTGACTATCACATACCCAGCCGGACTTAGGGCTAACGCGCCCACGTCTCTCCTGACCTTACCTTCCCCCTCCCCCTTCCCCCAACCCTCCCCCCTCTCCGCTCCTACTCTTTCCAGCTTCTGTCCTCTGCCCTCACATGCCCTTGCCCTTTGTCCCCACCCTGTTTTTCCGTGAACCTCTTCCCTCGCCACTTGAGACTGATCTATTTTGTCTGATGCCCGATGGAGCTACCTGGTTTAGCTATAGGGAAGATGGGCCGTGGATTCCCGCCTTGGTCGTCACCTACCCTGTCGGTTTTTAGACTGACTTCCTTACGTCTCTACGGTTGTCTCTTCCCTTATCCTCACTCTCTCTCCTCCCCTACCCCCCACTACTCTCTCTCTCCTTTCTCTCCTCCCCGAATGTATTGCTGACTGTTTGATTTAATGTTTACTTGTTGTTCTTTTTCTGGTATATTGTTGAACCACATTGTTGCACTTCTTTTCGTCTCTCCTGTTGTCTCCTACCGCATCCTCCCTCTATTTATGTCTCTCCCTCCCTCCTCTCTCAATGTATTGAGACTGAACTATTTTGTCTGATGCCCAATGGAGCTACCTGGTTTAGCTATAGGGGAGATGGGCCGTGGATTCCCTCCTTGGTCGTCACCTACCCAGTCGGTCTTTAGACAGACTTCCTTTCGTCTCTACGGTTGTCTCTTTCCTTATCCTCACTTTCCCTCCTCCCCTACGCCCCACTGCTTTCTCTCACCTTTTTCTCCTCCCCTAATTGTATTGCTGATTGTTTGATATAATGTTTACTTTTGATCTTTTTCTGGTATATTGTTGAACCACATTGTTGCACTTCCTTTCGTCTCTCCTACCGCATCCTCCCTCTATTTATGTCTCTCCCTCCCTCCTCTCTCAATGTATTGAGACTGAACTATTTTGTCTGATGCCCGATGGAGCTACTTGGTTTAGCTATAGGGGAGATGGGCTGTGGATTCCCTCCTTGGTCGTCACCTACCCAGTCGGTCTTTAGGCAGACTTCTTTTCGTCTCTCCTTATTGTCTCCTCCCTAGCTAATATCCTCTCTCCCCTGAATCTCTCCCCTTGTCTGCTACTCTGCCTACCCCCCTGTCCTTTGTGCCCTTTTGACTAAGCACTCCTTCTCCCCTTGTTGGGGAAAGATCCAATATTTATACTCTGGAGTTTCAGCGAACCCGCTGAGTGAGTCCATTGCGCCAAGGGAGCCACTCACACTTGAGGTATGTTATGGCACCCCTTGCCAAAGCACTCCCTCTCCCCTTTTTGGGGAAGGATCCAGTATGTAGGCCTTGGAGTCTCAGAGACCCCTCTGAGAGAGTCCACTGCGTAAAGGGAGCCTCTCGCAATAGAGATAGGGAAGGGATACCACTTCCCCTGGGATCACAGCTTACTGGACTTTGGACGTTGCCTTGACTCGTCTACCGGTTTGTGTCCCCGTCACCCTTCCCCTCCTCTCCCCATGCTGTGTCTCTCACCCTCCCCTCCTCTTTCCCGCCTGCATTATCTGTCTACTTCCCCTGCTCCTACCCCCCTCCCCTGAATTTCTCACCTTGTCTGCTTTTCCCCTAACGTATTTGTGCTTATTGTTTATCTCGACCTTACCAGTAACTATGATGCCATGCTCTAAGAACTGTGTAATCTTTCTAACAATGTAACCTGTAACTATGATCTGATGCTCATGTAAAGCGCTCTGATACCTCCGGGTCTAGCCAGCGCTATATAAAACTTTTTAAAATAAAAAAAATAAAAAACAGCTCTCAGCAGGAGCTTGGTCTTAGCACACCATGCTGCTTTGGTGCTTGGCCATGCCCCCTGTGAGAAGTATTCTTCATTGCCTATCTGGTGCATTTAAAGTTTCACCTGCCCACAATGTCCTCCCATAGAATATGATGAGATTAAACCAACAGTTTGTTCATTATCATAAATTTTTATTCGATTTGAATAAAACAAATCACAAAAGTTCATCAAAACACAATTTACAATAATATCTGAGCAGCAGTCACCCTCGATAAGAGGAGAAAACCATCTAGCAATTAATACACAGGAATGAAACCAAAAAACAGAAACACAGACAGTAGGTGTTCTTAAGAAATGAAGATAGAGTAAGGCTCTGTGAACTTGCCTAAAATTCTGTGCTAAAAACAATAGTCAAATATACTTAAAACGCAAATTAGAGAATTTAGGACATATAAAAACAATGTGCAAGTATCAAACATAGCAGCAAAATCACACAAACAAGGTGGAGACTCAGAAGGTGTGTGCCAGCCCGCTACCAGCTGGGGAAAAAGGTTCAAGGGCAAATAGGACAAAAGTCACCTATGGTGAACTGGCATATCAAGCAGCAAATATAAATCAATAGGGTTTGGGGATTTGACCATAGTATAATGTATTAGAGATTTTTTAGCAAACCCATTGTTGTTCTTTTTCCCTGGGCACGTTGAAAAAATGCTTTCTTAACCCAGGTAATATCAGCCTTAGAATTGAGTTTGGATCAGAGTTTATCTCTGGTTCCCCTAGAGTACTCTCTCAAAGAACATTTCACATAATGTAACCAGGGAATGTCAAGCGCACAACACAGGGTAAGAAAATCACCTAAAATCCTTCTGTTAAACTCTAATTCCCTCTAGGTCCAAATTGACAACCATAAAATTAAAGGGCGAACTTGAATATCATCCGAAATAATTTGTTACCAATATTTAGAAGAAGCAAAGGCAAAGCTCAAAAACAACCAGAACAAGAGAAGGTGAGAATTTAAAAGTATGGAGCATATTATGGCCTATGATTTCTACAAGCAAGATCAGGTGGGTGCAACATTGTCTCTTAGGATCTCTTTGATTAGTTGCCACCATGTATTTTTTTTATAGTGTCCCGTTTTTAGTTAAGACTGACTGTAACGGATAAAACAGTACGAAAGAAAATATTTGATTTATAGTAGAAACTGGAAAACACTGGATTTTGTTTCACTTTACTGCTTTAATGCTCTCTGGTGCCAAACAGTATAACTGCAACTTCAACCTCTAAGATCTTTTCTGTGTTGAGTGCTCCTACTATGATCCATCTGTGCCATGATAAACTATGTGACCATCTGCAAGGTCCCAGGACCCCTAGGACCTATTTCACCCCTATTTTGGGAGCCTGGCTCACTTCATGGGCCTTCATTTCACGGTTCACTACATGTTGCTATGTAGTAGTTGCTATGTGCCACTGGAATCAAGCTATCCTGGCTGATGAGGGGTGAAACCCCGAGACCGGTCCAAGGATGCTTGTTTCCGATCCAGGGAGGACCTGGCCTGGCAGTTCGGGCTGGAATGTTCCATGAGGCACAGGGTCAAGACTGATTTGCATATGGCCGGGTCTGAACTGGGGTGGCATGGTGAGCAAAAGAATGGTGGATTAAACCCAGATCTCTTGACTGGGGGTGAATGTTTTGATTTGTTCTGCATTCCGTCGATCAGAAAAACTAAGACTAAGGGGCAGATTTACAAGCCCCTTGGGACACTTTTGTGCCGCCGTTGCGTCACTTTTGTGACGCAGCTGCGGCATAAAAAATGTGGCCAATTTACAACGTGACTCTTTGTAAAGCCCTGTGTCACTTTATACCTGAGTCAGGTATAATGTATGCAGGGTGGGAGTTCCCGCACAGGAAAGCAGCGTAAAAGTGACGCAGTGAAATTTACAAGATTACACTGTGTCACTTCTAGGACGCCACTGCATCAAAACCGTATGCCTGCTTGAAGCAGGCGTAAGGAGTGACGCAGTGTTGGAGTTGTGTCGTGCTTGCGACACGATTCCTGCGATGCGTGACTTTTCCCCCAACCAATGCGTCAGAATTTCTGACTCATCTGTCAATCCTTGTGCCATGGTGCGCTGTAGTGTAATTACAGTGCATCCATGGTGGCGCACGGGTTTCCCAGGGTGGTGCAGGGAAAGAGACGCATCTCTACAGATGTGCCAGTTTCTTGTAAATCTGCCCCTTAGTGCATGAACTGCAGACAGTAGAGGTCAGAAACATGAAGAGGCTGTCACTGCTCTGTGGTTTTGTTTTTTATGAGGACAGCACGATTTTAGGAAAAGAGGGTGCACAGAGCCTTTGTGAACTTGCACACTGAAGGAGGGAGCTTTCATGATACAGTCTCGGGATTACAAAGTTCAACTTTCATTCCCACTTCCTCGAAGTGAATATAAATACTCGAACTCATGGGCTGAAACAAGGCTTGAAACTTAGCAACAACGCTTGTATAACCCCCTAAGATTGCAGTTAATGGAAAAATATTGAGTTGTACGTCTTCTTTCAACCCATTTGGAAAATGCACTAGAAAAGTGCACGCGCTGCTCATAACACAAAGGGAAAGAGCTTTGTCCAGTTCTCACACGTGTGACCCGGCCTCACACTACATTCAAATAAAGGCCCACATGAGTGGTAAAATCAATGCTAAAATATCTTTGCGCTGGTTTCTAAGTAAACTTCAAATAAATAAAAAATTCCATAGGCAGGGCCTAAGAATGTAAAATAAACTTCGCTCATAGTATGAACTGTACAGACAAATGATTCTGCCAGCTACGACGTGTGTTCGCTTCCTCGGCTGCCTCTTCATAAAGCAATCACAATTTGTTATCAACGGGGTCCCTCCCAATAGCCAACAGTCAGCATGCTTATTTCTGAGCTGACTTCTCCGACACAATTCGGACTTTAGTATTCTAGGGCAATCACATTATGGTTTGAAATTTGCCTGCGAGCGTGTTCTTTATCTAAGAGGGTTACTCAGTCGCAAGTCGTTTCACAATTTATTTATTTATTTATTTATTTATTATCTTATATAGCGCCTGATTCCATTCCCGAAGGGATATCTCTGCGCTTGTGCTACCATTGGTTAGTCTCTATCAGGGTTTTTTGCTGTTTTTGTAAAAGAAATTTTACCTAAGGCAGTGTAAAAAGATAGGTTTTTAGGTTTTTCCTGAAGGATTCAAGACTGGTGATTTGTTTCAGCACAGGGGGTAGGGAATTCCAAAGGACAGGACCTTTGTAAGAAAGGGCCCGACCTCCCTGTCTGACTCTTCTGAACCTTGGGACCTGAAGCAATTGGTGGCTACTGGAGCATAAAGTACGTCCAGGGGTATATGGAACAAATTTTTCCTTTAGGTATCTGGGTCCAGTGCCGAACAGGCATTTATGTATGGTACAACATATCTTAAATTTAACACGCTGCTTTACCGGTAACCAGTGGAGTTGGTGAAGAAGGGGACGAGAGGGCGTTCTGGGAGGGGCATTGAGAACTAGCCTCGCTGCAGTGTTTTGGACCACTTGCAATTTATCCAGTTGTTCCTCATTGGCCGATATGTATAGGCCATTACAGTAGTCCATCCTACTTATTATTAAAGTCTGAACAAGCGTTTTCCTGTGGTTGTCTGGCAGAAATGGAAAAACGCGCCGGAGCAGCCCAACCACACGGAAACATGCACCTGTGACTTGGGTAGTGTGTTCCTTAAGTAGGAGTGCTTGATCCAGCCGAATGCCAAGATTTTTGACTGTTTGTTTCGGGGTTGGGACAGGTCCCAACTCTAAGGGCCACCAGTCTGGAGACCACATTAGAGTTGCCCTCCCAAACAACATGACCTCAGTTTTGGTCACGTTGCATTGGAGATAGTTCTGTGCCATCCAGTGTGCCACTGCTCTCATTCCGTCTGCAAATGATTTTTGGATTACGGGTGTGAGAGTATGGAAAGGAAATAAAAGCTGGGTGTTGTCAGCGTATGACACCGGGGTAAACCCATGAGATCTTATGATGTTTGCCAAGGGGGCCACATACACGTTAAAAAGCGTGGGGCTTAGGCATGAGCCCTGTGGCACTCCCTTGGTGAGCTCCCTATGGGTGGAAAAGTGGGAGCCCAACTTGACACCTTGTGAGCGACAATACTTTTCTTTCCTGTGTGTATCAATATGACTTTGTCAATTTTAATAATAAATCGTACAATCCTTTTCACTGCACTGCCAGATCAGCCTACTGCTGTGTAGACAACGCTACTATTGGTGTGACTTTTCCCTTATGCCATAGATCATTACATTGTTTTCCAAATGGTTTCAGCAGATTGTCAAATGAGGGAGAGCGAGGGAGAGATGTGGTGCAGCGACCAGAGCGGCTGGCTCCGGAGCGCGGGCCGGTTCTGTTCGATCCCCGGCACCGGCAGCTTCACTCTGTGCTTGCCCGAGGCCACCCGGTGGCCATCAGGAGGGCGGGCCCTTAGTCTCAGAGGGCTGCCCCCGTCCCTTACTATGGTCAGCCACTCCTCCCCAGGGCAGGTGTTGCCCGGCGGGAGGTGGGCGGGTCGGTGACGCGCGTCCGGGGCGGCAGGCAGGATGAGGGGGTATATCTTTCCCCCTCGCCATTGTTCAGGCCTCTTTGCCGCTCCGGACGTCGCGCGTACTTCTTCGGGGACACTCTTTTCCCGGTTAGTGTGGCCTACGGGCTGAGGCCTACAGGCTTTCCCCCCCCTCCGCCTACTCCCTCCCTGCGGAGGTCTGAGCTATGGCTAGGCGGCCCGCTTAGCGACGGGCCGCTGTGGAGGCGGGGGTTACGATTCAATATTGGGAGGTTACCTCAGCTGCGGGCCGAGGCCTACAGGCGGTACTTCCTCAGCCCCCCTCCGCCTACTCCCTTTCTTCTGGGTGCGGGGCAAGGCCAGGCAGCCCACTTGGTCGCTGGGCCGCTCACGAGGTGGGTGTCTTAGGTCCCCGATCCCCATCAGCCGCTGTGGAAGTGGGGGGTGTGTTAGAGTCGTCCGGTGGCCCTTCCAGCCGACCTCTTTGTCGCGCTTCCGAGGGGTGTGTTTCGTGCGCTCCCCGGCTCGGCCCCTGTTAGGGCGGGTTGCTGCACGCGTCGTGGTGGCCCTGCCAGCGGGGCCCCACGTTGCTGGCCATATCCGCTACTGTTGATGTCTCTGGATCTTCGGGCCTCCCCCATCTACCTCCTGTGCTCGGTCCCTCCACGTGGGGGTTTAACCTAGCCAAGCGGCCGCCTAAGCTGCGGGCCGCTGAGGGGGCAGGGGTCCAGCGTTACCATCTGGTCTGCCGGTCGGAGTGGCTGTGGAGCGATGGGGGCTGTGGGGAGGGCCCTAACCTGGTTAAGTCTGCGGGTCATCTCCCCCCCCACTCTATCATTACCCTTGCCCGCCTTCCCCCTGTCTCCTTTCGAGGTGGTGTGCACGGCCATTTCTTGGACGGGATGCGATCCGTAAGGATCTGTCGTAAAGGGGTTTTTGTTGCGGGCTCCTCCGTTTGGGCCTGTCGGCCAACCATCCTTGTGCTGTCTGGTTAGCTCAGTTGTTTAGAGCATGGGGCTCATAATGCCAAAGTCGCAGGTTCGATCCCCGCCAAAGTCGCAGGTTGGATTCCCGCACGGGCCACTCGTTAATTTTTCACACTTCAATACTCGAGGTGGTGCTGTGGCACAATTGTCCTGGACATTGCGGCTGCCCCCTCCAGAGCTTGACCCCTTCGGGGCGTTAAGCACCCATGTGCGCACGCGACGGCGTTTCCTTTTCCCCGCTGTCGATTAGTTCTTTTCCCTAACTGTCACGGCCCATTCGGGGGTTTACTGATCGGAGGCAAGGGGTGGCGCATCTAGTGGGGCTGACGCCGTAGGCTCTGAGGTCTTGTAGTGGCCCACCGTGTAGTCGCTCTGTCCTTGCGCAACTTGGCCCCTGTTCCTTTCTGGGTCTCGTGGTTCATGGCCGTCTTCCCCCTCCCCCAACCTTGCAGCATTGCACGAAAACAGTTTGGGCTAGAGAATTTTGTTCACGAATTTTAACTTTGCGCCATGCCTATTGCTAGATGTTTTCTACTTGTTCATATACAAAATATACATATTTCCGCCTTAGACGGCACTCTCTTCACTGTCTTACAATGCGTAGTAATTCCCGATAAGCTAATTTCGTAGCGATTTGCACTCTTCCTTGTTTTCGCATTTAAGGCTTATCTACATGTTTCAATTTGCCGCTGGAAAGCATCCGAGGGTGGTGCAATAATTGGCTTCTCTTCTATGTGAATGGCTACACGATT
Source organism: Lissotriton helveticus (assembly GCF_964261635.1). Classification (NCBI taxonomy): domain Eukaryota; kingdom Metazoa; phylum Chordata; class Amphibia; order Caudata; family Salamandridae; genus Lissotriton; species Lissotriton helveticus. The sequence continues at coordinate 744,842,302 of NC_136073.1, forward strand.
TTCGACGGCTCTGTTCAAAACAACCAGGTTTCTACATCTGTTAGGCAGTTAATCTACTGGATGCGTGTAGTGAGCGGACAGTGTGAATCCTTCAGCCCGTTAGTCCCCAGCGAGCCATCGTTGGCCTGTGATGTTCTTCTTATTTATACGAAGTTGATTCTTTGCAATATCATGGGTACTTTAGTGTTCGCGAGGAATCTGTCAGTGTTCGCATTTTCTGTTGTTCGGAATGCTGACGGAGGCTGGGCCATACAGTATATTATAAATGTAAGACTTTTGCCTGCCGCAATACTTGTGTGTTCTGCTGACACGTTGCATGTCCCGGGGGGACACCTTTTGGGAAAACCGAGAACACAAACCCTCTTATCATATGCTCAGCAGGATGCACATTTATTTCTACTATGGTACCGTGTGCTTGCGGCGCTGCATTGTGGCCACAATGAATAATTACATGGATAGATAAAATTCCTCATCTGCAGCCAGGTTTCTGACTCGCCAGCTATGGTCCGGTCAGCAGCCAGTCTGCATCAGCTACAAACATCGAACCTTGCGGGGTGGTGGGGGGGGCGCCGCCCGGGGCTGACACAGCCCGGGAATGTTTCTACCCTGTACCCTCGAGGGGAGATTGTCCTGCCTGTCTATTATTAGGAGAGGAGGTGGCCGAACGGGTAGGGCGGGCGACCTTGAATCTGGTGATCCGGGTTCGAGTCTCGGCGAGGTCGCCGAACATCCTGTGATTATGATCCATTCAATTTTCCGTGCCTAACAAAATGGATGTGTCATGAAATGCAACTGGAGCTAGGTAATGCAACTCGATGCCCAGGCCTCGTCTCGCTCGTGCCATTTAAAACAGGAAAATATTTTGTCTCGGCTTGCTGGGACCTCGTTTCCAGCGCGGGTTAGACTCGTTTGGTCATTAGGGTTCCATATCGCGCGGGGCCATCCTGTGTGAGGGCAAGGTACTGAGCCGCTCGTCCTTGGGGTGAGCGTTATTTGTGAGCTCCTCCCTGGTCTTTACCCGGGTATCGGCTTATGCATGCGTGGGCTCCTTCGTGCCTGCTGGCTGTCTCTCTGGCGCCAGTATGGTTGAGGCCCCGCTTTCACTACGGACCCACATAATTCATTATAGCGCACAACTTTTGATTTGCCTGCCCTGTTCACGAGCGTGATCTAGACACGGGTTTGTCGTGCAGCCCCTGCTGGGCAACTGGCTTGCAGTGCTGCCCGGGTCACGGGGAACGCTTCATCCGTTATTTACCTTTCCTGGTATCTACCCAGCACCCTTGGCTGGTCAAATCTTTGCCAGCAGGTGCCTTGTATGTTTAATAATTGCACTGTACTAACAATTGTTCAAGGTAGCGCGCCATCCTGCGCCGAGTCGCACTGTACCCTTGGTGCTGGATACAGGGTTCGAGCCTGGGGTCCATCTAACAGGGTTCTCTTCACAGTTTCGCATCGGCTTCCTGGGGAAGCTTCTAGCGCCGGTGGCCAGGGGCTGGCCAACCACAGCTGGGTCAGCCGGTCTTAGCAGGTCATGCAAGCTGATTATTACTCTTGCATATTAAGCCAGTGAGCATAAGAGCCCGTGCTGGCACGTGCCATTAGACGCCCTTGGTTAGCCTCTGGAAGGCCTCCGGTTGTGGCTGCCGGCAAGCATTGTGGGGAACTTTTAGTTCATTCCCAGTCTTTTGACAGAATGTTAACAACCAGACACCTGGTCGTGAGAGTTATGCATGAATGTTATTCATTTATGACTGTCCTTTAGGCCATCTCTCCTTCACTGTGCTCTTCTCTTCCTTGCTTCCCCCGCCCAAACCCAAGGTTGGCCGCTGATCATACCTTACATTTGAAGACTATCACGTTGTGTATAAGGGCATGATGTTCCTTGAGTGTGGGTGTGACACATATTGTGTTTAGAGGCGCTGTAAGTGCCACTCTATGAACACCACGTGAGGCGGTTCATGGGTGTTACTTGCGTTGTGGTGTTTGCTGGACTGGAGAGGGCTGGGATATTGTTAACTTGCAGTATATACGTATAATCGTGGGCATGATACTTTTTGCCTGTATATCGGTTTTCCGACTGTACTAGTCATGCCTTACCAGTTCGGATCCTTTAATGGATCCCTTATGTCGGCGCATACATTGGAGATGTCTTGCGGTCGCGCTAATGTTTTGGCTACCATATGCAGGGCTAATAATCACTCTAGTTTGTACGCTGTACCATGACACAGACCCATGCACTTGTCGTCTGCCCTATTGGCCCATTGGGGCTAGGCCATTTACCCATACGGTGGGTCGCAATATTTCAATGCTTTTACACCTGTCTCTGACTGGAACTTCATGTCAGGAGGAGTTAAAAGATGTGTTTTAGACATAGGGTGTCCTTACTATGATGAGTTTTGTGGCCACGCCTGAGTGTATCCCTAACTGTTTTCTAGTTGGACTTGGGAGACTAGTTGAGCAGCGGTGGCTGAGCGTGAGAATAACTGTATTTTGAAGTAGATGCTCGAGCAAGTCTTTTTTCTCAAACCCGATAAGTTTTGTTTGGAATAGACACGCAGACCAGCAGGGGATGAGTTCGCTACCACGTGCATTGAGCGGCGCAAATGGAAGCTCTAACAATCCTAGATAGCCAAGAGGGTATTTGGATTTTCGGTGTTGCAGCCAGCGTCTTCGTGTGCCGCGGAAGGTCCTAGCCGCTAAATGGTATTATGTCGAGGTCTAGTAGGTGCTTGTTTTATCCTCCTTCTGCTTCTCATGAGTGCATGTCAGGTGGGTATCTTCCTATCTGGAAGGGTAGGTGCGAGGTGGTTTGTTTTGCGACTGCGTATGTGTGGTACGGAAGCTCCTTTTGTCCGCACTAGCATGGGTCAAGGGGTGCTTTTAGCCTTGGTACCTTGGGTCTTCACCCAGGTCATGTGCTTCAAGGCCGTGTGTTGCGCCAGCCTCCCACAGTATAGCAGCGCAAACAGTTGCAGCGAGTTGCTCTGTGGTTTACAGTCACTTTACATGGCTTGCCCCGGTAGTGAGAATTCCATTCACACCCCATTCACAGCATTAGTGCACCCCCCACACCAGGCATAGCGCCCGTCCTGGGGGCCCCTCCTTGGTCGTGGGCAGTTCAGAGTATCCTGGGTGTCCTCTTTGGCGCCGGGGTCGCGCGCACTGTGAGAAGCCTGTGTCGTGGTACCTTTCCTTTGGTGGTTGGAATTTCTGGAAACTTTGGGTCCAGTTGGCGCCGGGTGGCATGCATCGTGGGAAGCTGGTTTCGGATTATGGCTTGAGCGAAGTCTCGCTGCGTGGCTATCATGGTCCTCGTGCCATCAGGAGGATGCATGTGGCCCTCCGGCATGTCCGATTGATGCAGGCGCCATTATGGCATTCTTGAATGGCTGGGTGGAAATTTATATTGGCATCTGAATATCATACATATGGCAGTTGGCTGCTGGGCTTACTCCTGTGGCCCTCAATGGGGAGGGGCCCTCACTTTTGGGTATTACCTTACTGTACTGTTATGGCAAGGTATGACTGTATGGAAGTCCGCCTAGGATGTGCCAAAATTAGGATAATTGGCAATTCTAGGTCTAGCCCTAGGATAATAGGATCATAATTCCCCCTTGCGCATATCAATCTCCGGGGGCCTTAACAAAGAGGGATAGTTGGTCTTGTCATATGCACAATCCTGGGACCTACACGGTTTTCAACTTAATATATGAGAAGAAAAGGTCACATGACAATAGTCATTTCGCTCTTCCATAATACTGCTGTTTGTCGTTTATCCACGGCTCTGGAATCTGGAAGGCAGCCCATCTGCTGAGCCATCAGTTCGGGAGCTCATGCTGCCTCTCAGTAGAATGTAGGGTCTACAGCCTGCAGTGTTACATTCATTTCATGTACTAGTGGAGCAACTGTGCAACCACAGCCTGAGCCTGGATTGCCAATAATACCTATAGAAGTGGGCCCCTAGAAGACTGTATATAGAATTGCTCAGAAGTGATTTAACAGCTGTTATGAAAATTCAGAAGGATCTACCTGGTATCCTAACTCCCCCCTTTTGCTCGTTTTCACTATTATGGGTGGTGGCTTTGCACGATGGGCTCCTTTCAGGTATTGGACACACGGCTCCTCGTTCACGGTTAGTGTGGTTGGTCTCCCCTGGCTTGCGTGGGAACAGCCTCTTGATTGAACCTGAGTGACCTTTTGATTCCTTTGTGCCCCTCCCAAGGTGATTAGTTGCCTGAGGTTGATATCACCAATTATGCGGGCACCTTGGTTCAGCTTATTAAATGCCTCATGGCGAGGGGTCGTAAGTCAACCGCATAGACAAGCTATTCTTAGGTAGCATGGTCTAATCAGCCTCCAGGCTAAACTAGGGGGCATGGGATTCCAGCTGTTTACCTTTGCAATCCTGTATATCAAATGTAAGTCCTCCACGCAAGTTTACTAAATTAAGCATTGCGCACTGAAATATCCCCCTGTACTTTGCTTGAGGATAGTTGCACAAGCGTACATAAAGCACAGTTTACGGCTGTATTTGGAGAATTGAGCTTCGGCAGAAGTTGTTCACTACTGGGTGTAGTCTGCTGATGCTTTGTGTGAAGGTGTGTGGTAGGTCTCAGTGGCATGCGCTGGTTCTCCTATTGGATAGATTAAGTAGCGATATCAGCAGGGGAGGCCCCCTCTTCACTTGGTCCCTTACCAGGGGTATGTCCTCACGAACCTGGGATAGTCTACACTATTGCTGTAGAGGGTTTTGTTCCCGGGGGTTCATGCTGATTAGTGTCAGGGTGGCATTGGTTTCAGCGGGCGTGTCATGATGCAGGTCAGGATCTTGAGGGGCACTTGGTTGCAGTCCCAGCAATCCCTTTGTGGTGGTAGTAAGTCAACCCCACAGACAAGCTATCTTAGAGGTAGCATGGCCTAAGCTGCTTCCAGACTAAAACTCGAGAGGGCAGGTGATGCCTGCGGTTGTTACCTTTTCTATCCTGTATTAGCATATGAAAGGACATCGTCCAAGTTATATAGTATAATAAGTATTGATCCCTTCAATGCCCCTGTGCTCTTTGAGTATTGCAGCACAGTGTTCAACATAAGCACACTTTCTCGATGTTATGCGGAGTACGGCGTTACAGTAGTAGTTGTAACTTGCTGTGTGTAGCCCGCTGACGCCTTGTGTGAAGGGTGTGGTTGAGTTCAGGGCATGTGCTGGAACGCCTTTTGTTTGTTACGAAGCGCCTTCGGCAGTAGGGGCCCCTCCTCATCTCTTTGTCATTACCTGGTAGTATGCCCTCACGAACCGGGGATGGTTACACTAATGTGGTAAAGGAATAAGGACCCGGGGGTATCTGCAGATTAGTGGCAGAGGGGCCTGGGTTTCTTCAGGCATGTATTGTTCATGTCAAGATCAGGTCACTTCGAGGTGAAAAGGGTCCACCGCTCACCTGTTGTTTTGGTCTTGTTCCTTTGGACTGACGGGATGCTCTGCAGAACAGGGTTGCAGGTTTCCCTAAGAAGCGAAGTGGTGGGGGGCCCGGTCGGCGACGGTGGCCGCCGGCCGGGCTGTGGCGGAGATACTGGGCGATCCGGAAGCAGAGAGGTGCAACACTGTACTTCAGCGGGCACTTTGGGGTGCCAGAGCCTAACCTAGAACCTCATGGGAGGTCCAGGAACTCGTGTCGGCGCCCCAGTAGTCCTTCGGGCGGTTGTGGGCCTGTGCAACCTGGGGTTTGCCTAGGTACGCCCCGCAAGGGGCGTCAGTAGTAGTATGATTACCATAATGGTGCAGCAGTTGGGTGGTTCGCCACTGTGCTGATTGGCTCAACAGGCGGGCAGGTGGCGAGAATGTGGTCTGCCCTTGGATCGCCCGTAAGATAACCCACCGTGATTACATATTGTTGTATGTAATAATAAACCTGCAGCAACTTTTCCCAATCTTAACACTTGTGTCTTTGTGTTATTTGCGGGATGTGGTATATGTTGGGGTGGGGGGTTCCTGTAGTCTCAGAGGGCTGCCCCCGTCCCTTACTATGGTCAGCCACTCCTCCCCAGGGCAGGCGTTGCCCGGCGGGAGGTGGGCGGGTCGGTGACGTGCGTCCGGGGCGGCAGGCAGGATGAGGGGGTATATCTTTCCCCCTCGCCATTGTTCAGGCCTCTTTGCCGCTCCGGACGTCGCGTGTACTTCTTCGGGGACACTCTTTTCCCTCCCTACCTCTAACCCAGAGTGTCAGCTAAGGGGGGGCTCCTAAGGGAGTTTTAATGTGTTCCTTTTTCGTTGCAGGCGGAGTTACTGGGCGATCCGGAAGCAGAGAGGTGCAACACTGTACTTCAGCGGGCACATAGGGGTGCCAGAGCCTAACCTAGAACCTCATAGGAGGTCCAGGAACTCGTGTCGGTGCCCCAGTAGTCCTTCGGGCGGTTGTGGGCCTGTGCAACTGGGGGTTTCCCTAGGTACGCCCCGCAAGGGGCGTCAGTAGTATGATTACCATAATGGTGCAGCAGTTGGGTGGTTCACCACTGTGCTGATCGGCTCAACAGGCGGGCAGGTGGCGAGAATGCGGCCTGCCCTTGGATCGCCCGTAAGATAACCCACCGTGATTACATATTGTTGTATGTAATAATAAACCTGCAGCAACTTTTCCCAATCTTAACACTTGTGTCTGTGTGTTATTTGCGGGATGTGGTATATGTTGGGGCGGGGGGTTCCTGTTGCCCTGATGTGACTAAGCATCATGTGACTCAATAGCTCTCTTAATCTCCATGATGGCTCCCCAGCGCCTGGATACCCTCAGAGGCGATAGGTCCATGCTTTATAAATGCGGAATTATTATAATTTATTTATTCATTACTTTCTGGAGCTTCCGGGAGTAGTTAACTACGCAGTGCTTATTTATTATTCCTGTAGGAATATGCCTAATATTCCCATAGGAATTTGAACCATTGATGTGCAAGCTGGTGAAGACTTTAGCTTCCAGAAAATTCTCGAATGGAATACTTTTTGGGGATGACACTTGGACTGGCTAGTTACAAAGGGAAGTAACTGTGGGACTGGCGTGAGACATAAATGCTATATCCCACTGCTGTGGAAGTCAGGATTGGTTTGGATGTTCTAGCTTTTGTTCTCATTCTACACGAAGAAACCTCCATTTTAGAATGCACAGAAGAACAGGTGGGGGGGGGATCCACCATTTTAGATGGGAAACATTCTTGGTGGTCATTTGAGAAGTAAACCTGCCTCTGTAAGGGCTGCTGTGGCCTGCAATGAGGATTTGGCTTCTGGCAAATGTAAAGCGAGGAATTATTTTAACTGTTGGTCAAGGTCATTTATTTATAAATAACTGAGTTGCTTTTAAAGATTTATTTTTTCTTTCTCGCATATCCATAGATTGGGTGAAGGGAAACAAATATGAGAAGTGGGGTGTAAACCATATGGGTCTTGTGTGCATTTGCTTCCACTAACAGTGAGAGCAGGAAGTTACTTTTGGCCGTACTCCATTTTTTTGGAATATTTTGAGACCTCATTTGGGAAAAGGATACCTGCACCAGTCGGCAATGTCAAAAGTTAGTCATCCAATAGTTCATACCAAGGATGAGTTTCATGTTCTCGGACCACTGAAGTCTCTAGTGCTTTCACTGTGTGCACATTATAAGCAGAATCTGCCGAAAAGTGGTCTTTAACCCACACATAGGCCTAAAAAATTCAGCAAAATCTCCATCTGGGAAGAAACATGACCGGGAGTTTGAATTTACAGTCCCCAAAAATCCACATACACACCTCATGGCACTTCTGTATTTCTCATCTTTGCCTGGTAAGCTCATGATCAGATGAAGCGCGGGCCAGGGAAGGCAGATCCAGACTTGATGGGGGTCCAGGTCAAATGCCACCCGGAGGTGCGAAGCCCTCCCCCCTCCCCCCGTTGCATAGCCCGTGAAATGGGCTGCGACCAGGAGTGGTCGCCGACTGCCCCCCAATCAGTGGGTGAGTTGGCAAGCAGCGGGGGGGGGGTTTAAATAGGGTACGGGGCCCTGAGCAATCACATAACCCCACCTCTGCCAGGAGAACATGGAATCCCACCCACCCTCACCAAAGGATGCGGGCGTCACAGCCGCAAAGTGAAGGGAGGGCAGTAGAAACCCAGGAAAGATTGACAAAAGAGAGAAAATTACTAAAGGTAGATCGAAGACTCACACAGTGTCCTCACAGCAGGGGCACTGAGGGAGCTAAGGGCAGCACACAGAGTAGATGTGACGCTCCCACAGGGCCCTTGGGATGCCTTACAGCAGGGGTACTGAGGGAGCGAAATGACAGGACACAGCAACAGGCAGAGTAGATGAAATGCTCACATAGGGGGCTCTGGGGATGCCGCACGACAGGGCCCCTGAGCAGCAGGTGAGGGGCCAGCAAAGGATCCAGCAGGGCAAGCGGAACCGCACTTGGAGCCCGGCAGGTCCTGACGGACACCCACCCAATTCGGTAGCAAGTTGAAGCCTGGAACCGCAAACACAGAGGCTCGGACAAAAGGACACTCCGCAAAAAGACACTGCCTGGTAACACATGCCCACAAGTATTGTGGGTAAAAAAGACAATGACAAACACAATAAAGTATGTAATAACATGGATGTTTATGAATGACCAAGTTAATTGCAAAATGTACAGCCATGTTATATGTATGTTTAATAAACTGCAACCTTTTAATGCACCAAATCATGTTGTCTGTGGTGTAATTAAAGGTTAAGGGATGCAGTTGAATGGGCAAAGGGGGGGGGGGAGAGGGAGACTCACCCCTGGGAGGGGTTTGCAGGCCTTTGCCTATCCTAATGATGCAAGTTAATTACTTTGCTCCCCAGCAGAAGGATCAAAGGCTGCCTCTCAGAAAATGACAATTAACAGTGATACGCCAAGTTCCTAGGAAACTAAGGGGAGGGGAGACAATCTACTTTTGAAAAATAGCATAGTAGTATTTATTAATTTGTATTATTAATTCATTTGTGCATAGCATTGAGTATTGTGTGTGTATGTGTGTGTGTGTGTGTGTGTGTGTGTGTGTGTGTGTGATAAAAGTACTTTTCCTTTTTATGAGAAAACCACTGAATGGACAATGAGAGAGAGAGAGAAACTTGTTTATTTAGACCATGGTCTTTTAAACAATACAACACAAAACACAATCAGGATCCAAAAAGTATGAACAGACAAAATTCTACTACATCATAAATAGTTAAAATTCAATACATGTTAAAAGAGGGTTAAAAGAGGGTAGCACCCTCAGAAACACACAGTTCATTAAACCCAAGTTTTACGGAAGTCTCACATCTCTAGAAGAATAAAAGGAAAAATTAACTTTATAAAAGGCTTAAAAGGACTTAAAATCAGTGTCCCTCCTTTGATAGCTCCCTTCCAAAATCTTTTATGGCCTTCAGGAATTTACCCAATCCAATTGCAATTTCTAACGAATGCATATCTGTAAGTAAGCATATCGCCTGGGCACGTTATGTTATGTTATGTTATGCACTTTTGTATTGCGCACAGCTGCCCCAGCTAAGGGGCGTCCTGGCGCATGGCAGGCAAAGTGCAACAGATAGCAGAAACACAACAGAGAAAGAAAATTTATTTAAAATGGAAAGTTTTCAGCGCTTTGCGAAAGGCCAAAAGGTCATCCAGTAGCCGCAAGTCCGCGGGGAGGGAATTCCAAAGTTCAGCCGCCCTAACCCGGAAAGAGCGACCCCCAGCCCGACACAGCCTGTATCGTGAAATTATAATATGTGATAGGAATATAGGACGTAAAAACAATTTCCTTATATCATATACAAATGTGCAATCAAGCAATATGTGCAACATATCATTTCTTAGGCAACGCCCACAGTTACAATTACCTTCTGGTCCAATCAGTACTGATTTTAATTTTCCGTCTATTTTCCAGGGGTTAACCCCAACCCGGGTCCTTAGTATTTCATGTCTTAACCCTTGGTTAGGCAATATATCCAGATGCGGGAACCAACCTTCATTTACCCAGGAGTTTTTTAACCACTGGACCGATTTTTTCCCCAACATGTAATCAAGGTCCTGTGCCCTTGAGAACGACTGGCCTTGTTCCCTAAGTGTTCTCTTTTCGAAGTCGGCTATCAGGGCGTTCTGGTAGAATCCCACATTAAGGCGCCCTGATACTTTCTGGAGGGTTTTTCTCACATCCTTTGCCCAGCCAAGATTACTTATTTGGATTTCCTCTCCACACCATTGTGAGACCTTAGGTGTCACTCCTGGGTCTTGGCGCTTCCAAAATCTTACCAGGGCCATTTGGGATTGTACACTCCAAGAAGTTAGCCCTAGTTCCAATCTAATTGCTTGAACCATTGTACAATTAGGTAAAGACAATAACATTTGTTTAAATCTTTCCCTCTTCCTGATCCCACTCATTTTTACCGCTCAAGTATAACACCTCTGCCCCGTACAATACTTGGGGGGGGGGATCATTGCTTCGAATGCCTTTATCATTGGTTTGTGTGTCATGTCGCCATATTCTTTATTAAACTTTTTTAACCCACATGTGGATGAGAAGGCTTTTGCCTTTTGAGCCTCCAAATGGGTGCGCCATTTTAGCGCACTATCAAACCAGAGGCCTAGGTATCTATATTCCTTGACTGCCTCTAGTTTGTCATCACCCAAAAACCAATTGAATTTCTTCTTACTCTTCCCAAAACATAAGACCTTAGTTTTTTCCATATTTACAGTCAGTATTTTCCTATCACAATAGTGTTTAAAAACATTTAGTTTCCTTTGGAGTCCTATTTCAGTTTTGTCCAGGATCACTAGGTCATCAGCGTATAAGATGCAAGGCATTTTGTGCCCATTCATTTTAGGACTTGCGCTTCTTTCCACTTCAAGTAACGCAGGAAGATCTGCCAAAAAGATTGAAAATAACAGGGGTGCCAAGACGCACCCCTATCTAAGACCATTCCCTACTAATATCTTATGAGTTAGTGACCCGTGCGTATCTCTAATGACCTGGGCCCAATTCCCTCTATGAAGCTCTTTTAAAATCAACAACAAGCCAATCCGGAATTCCATATTTTAACATATTTTCCCAAAGTTTATTACGATCCACAGAGTCGAACGGAGCCCGAAAATCAACAAAACAACAATGTAAATTCCCATTTTGGTCTATCGATTTCCGGGCCAAGGCCCATAAGGCAAAGCAGTTATCTATTGTGGAGTGGCCTTCTTTGAAGCCACCTTGTTCCACTGGGATAATTGCTCTCTCTTCTGCCCAAATCTTTAACCTACCTAATATTATCTTAGCAAATATTTTTCTCCAATATCGAGTAGGTAAAATTAATCTATAGTTCCTTGGTGCGTTGACGTCCCCTTTTTTATGGATCGGTCTAATTATCGCACCCTTCCAATTACTAGGTATTATCCCTAATTCTAGGATTACTGAAAACATGTGGGAGAAAAATTCAGCCCACCAAGATGTCCGAGACTTAATTATCAAGGCCGGCAGGTTATCTGGGGCAGCAGCTCTTGTTAAGTTAAGGGTCTTTATTGTATTAAATACATTTTCTACTGAGAAGTCTGGTTTTAGATCGTCAACTAGACCTCTCCAGTCCACTTGCACTTCCTCTTCAATTTCTCTCCCCGTTGGGTAAAGTTCTTTCAGATAATCCTCCCAAGCACCCTCTTCTACCACACAGATCATTGAGGCAGCTGAGGCCTCTGATGCTGATCGGACTAGATTCCAGAACAACCGTATGTTCTTGGATTCTATTGCCTCCAGCAATTTCCCCCAACAATTATCCTTATGGGCTCTTCTTGTACTATAAAGAAGCATGGTATAGTCTTTCTTTAATTTGGCGAGGTTTTCTGCTTTAGCCTTATCAAATTTTTTACGCAGACTGCGCTGTTCTCTCCTTAATTCGCTTTTCTTGTTTAGACAGTCTATGTTAAACCAGTTACCTTTCTTAGCCTGTATGTTTTGTTTACTCTTGCTGGCCTTTACATCTATTCTAAGTTCGACCTTGATACTTTGTACCACTTGGTTTATCTTTTCAATGTACCAGGCCAGATCTACACCTGCTGCACATCCTAAGGGTATCTTTTGTTGAAGCCTGGTTAACTTTTCTATATATTCTTCGGTTAGCCGTGTTGAAATGCGCCTGGGATAGTCCATCTGGTGTATAATTACTTTCTCTGCAACACTTTTGTGGAAATATGCCAACTCCAGTTCTAAAATATTTTGGTCACTATCTTCTATATGGTTGACCCTGAAGCCCTTTATTAAATTAAAATTCCATGCTTGCATAAAAACATAATCTATAGGACAGTTTTGTGACCCTTGTTTAAAAGTTTTCTTTGCCGGGCGGTCTTGTGGAAACCTGCCATTCAAACAGAAAAAACTCTTGAAGCTAAATAGTTTCCCAAACTTACATCATGCAGTGAGCATGAAGTTTCGGGAAACTTTGCTTGAGTTATATCATTGGATTCTAAAATTTCCAGATACATGAGATCATGCCGCTTAGGGTTAAGTTAATGATTAAAATCTCCCACCAACAAAATCAAATCTGAATCGTACTTTTCATACAGTACATCTAAATCATTCTAAAAATTTCCCATTTCAGCTCCATATTCCTCCTGGGCACCCCATTGCATATACACATTTAAAATCAACACATTTTCGTTCTTATTACCAACAGCAAATAGGGTTATTCTACAGCAGAGCAGCCATTTACATGTTACAGTGAGCTGGGATACATTTTCCACTAATTTTGGAGATAGTAACGTCAATAAACCCCCTGCCGGGCATCCTGATCTCGATTTTACTGCCGGTCGATAGGCTTGATGGAGCCCTTCCACTATGGGTGGCTCGCCACATAGCCAGATCTCCTGGATACAAAGGATCGCATTATTTTTTGCAAGTTCTTTTAACCGTTCAAGTTTTATTGAATTTCCTAAACCATTTATATTCCAGGAGACCACTTTTAGGCCATATGGCTTCCCCAATACCTATTCCACATAGCTAAGGGGCCCGTACCTATTAGATTCCTCTAAGTACTGCTAAGTATTGCTTGGAATGTCCTGGAGGGCTAGTACTAAGGCTCCAATTCTTCCAAGAGTCCTCAGGAGCAGAGTTATTTATTATAATATTAAGGTTTCCCGAGCCTTGCCCTACACCTCTTTCTAACAATCTTACTTGCCTTTTGCCAAGCCCTGCATGGTGCTTTAAGAAAGCTTTTCCTTGCAGTACACTTTCTTCTGCCCCTACTTCTTCGATAGGTACTAGCCGAATTCCAGATTTTAGTATCTCACTTTCTGCTCTCTCGATGGCAATTTTTACCAAGTCAGAGTAAACTTGGACCTTAGTAAACTCTTTTCCATCAGAGGTTGCTTGAAAATCGACCTGTCGGAGATCTTTTATGCCGATCCCTTTCAAGTAACCAGTCCCAGGATGCTTGTTTCCGGTCCAGGGAAAACATGGCTTGGCAGTTCGGGCTGGACTGTTCCCATGAGGCACAGGGTCAGACTGATTTGCATATAGCCATGTCTGAACTGGGGTGGCCGAGTGAGCTAAAGAATGGTGATGGATTAAACCCAGATCAGTTGACTGGTGGTGAGTGTTTGATTTGCTCAAACGCTCCGTCCATCATCCCCTTTTGTTTCGCTTTGTTCGCCCCAAGTGTGGCAGGGTATGCTCAGACGTGAGCCCCTTGCTCACTTGGCCACTGGATTCAAGATAGCCTGGCTGATGAGGATTATGAATCCGAAACCGGTCCCAGGATGCTTGTTTCGGGTCCAGGGAAGACATGGCTTCGCAGTTCGGGCTGGACTGTTCCCATGAGGCACAGGGTCAGACTGATTTGCATATAGCCATGTCTGAACTGGGGTGGCCGAGTGAGCTAAAGAATGGTGATGGATTAAACCCAGATCAGTTGACTGGGGGTGAGTGTTTGATTTGCTCAAACGCTCCGTCCATCATCCCCTTTTGTATCGCTTTGTTCGCCCTAAGTGTGGCAGGGTATGCTCAGACGTGAGCCCCTTGCTCACTTGGCCACTGGATTCAAGATAGCCTGGCTGATGAGGATTATGAATCCGAAACCGGTCCCAGGATGCTTGTTTCCGGTCCAGGGAAGACATGGCTTGGCAGTTCGGGCTGGACTGTTCCCATGAGGCACAGGGTCAGACTGATTTGCATATAGCCATGTCTGAACTGGGGTGGCCGAGTGAGCTAAAGAATGGTGATGGATTAAACCCAGATCAGTTGACTGGGGGTGAGTGTTTGATTTGGTCAAACGCTCCGTCCATCATCCCCTTTTGTATCGCTTTGTTCGCCCTAAGTGTGGCAGGGTATGCTCAGACGTGAGTCCCTTGCTCACTTGGCCACTGGATTCAAGATAGCCTGGCTGATGAGGATTATGAATCCGAAACCGGTCCCAGGATGCTTGTTTCCGGTCCAGGGAAGACATGGCTTGGCAGTTCGGGCTGGACTGTTCCCATGAGGCACAGGGTCAGACTGATTTGCATATAGCCATGTCTGAACTGGGGTGGCCGAGTGAGCTAAAGAATGGTGATGGATTAAACCCAGATCAGTTGACTGGGGGTGAGTGTTTGAATAGCTCAAACGCTCCGTCCATCATCCCCTTTTGTATCGCTTTGTTCGCACCAAGTGTGGCAGGGTATGCTCAGACGTGAGTCCCATGCTCACTTGGCCACTGGATTCAAGATAGCCTGGCTGATGAGGATTATGAATCCGAAACAGGTCCCAGGATGCTTGTTTCCGGTCCAGGGAAGACATGGCTTGGCAGTTCGGGCTGGACTGTTCCCATGAGGCACAGGGTCAGACTGATTTGCATATAGCCATGTCTGAACTGGGGTGGCCGAGTGAGCTAAAGAATGGTGATGGATTAAACCCAGATCAGTTGACTGGGGGTGAGTGTTTGATTTGCTCAAACGCTCCGTCCATCATCCCCTTTTGTATCGCTTTGTTCGCCCTAAGTGTGGCAGGGTATGCTCAGACGTGAGTCCCTTGCTCACTTGGCCATTGGTTTCAAGATAGCCTGGCTGATGAGGATTATGAATCCGAAACCGGTCCCAGAATGCCTGTTTCCGGTCCAGGGAAGACATGGCTTGGCAGTTCGGGCTGGACTGTTCCCATAAGGCACAGGGTCAGACTGATTTGCATATAGCCATGTCTGAACTGGGGTGGCCGAGTGAGCTAAAGAATGGTGATGGATTAAACCCAGATCAGTTGACTGGGGGTGAGTGTTTGAATTGCTCAAACGCTCCGTCCTTCATCCCCTTTTGTATCGCTTTGTTCGCCCCAAGTGTGGCAGGGTATGCTCAGACGTGAGTCCCATGCTCACTTGGCCACTGGATTCAAGATAGCCTGGCTGATGAGGATTATGAATCCGAAACCGGTCCCAGGATGCTTGTTTCCGGTCCAGGGAAGACATGGCTTGGCTGTTCGGGCTGGACTGTTCCCATGAGGCACAGAGTCAGACTGATTTGCATATAGCCATGTCTGAACTGGGGTGGCCGAGTGAGCTAAAGAATGGTGATGGATTAAACCCAGATCAGTTGACTGGTGGTGAGTGTTTGATTTGCTCAAACGCTCCGTCCATCATCCCCTTTTGTATCGCTTTGTTCGCCCCAAGTGTGGCAGGGTATGCTCAGACGTGAGCCCCTTGCTCACTTGGCCACTGGATTCAAGATAGCCTGGCTGATGAGGATTATGAATCCGAAACCGGTCCCAGGATGCTTGTTTCGGGTCCAGGGAAGACATGGCTTCGCAGTTCGGGCTGGACTGTTCCCATGAGGCACAGGGTCAGACTGATTTGCATATAGCCATGTCTGAACTGGGGTGGCCGAGTGAGCTAAAGAATGGTGATGGATTAAACCCAGATCAGTTGACTGGGGGTGAGTGTTTGATTTGGTCAAACGCTCCGTCCATCATCCCCTTTTGTATCGCTTTGTTCGCCCTAAGTGTGGCAGGGTATGCTCAGACGTGAGTCCCTTGCTCACTTGGCCACTGGATTCAAGATAGCCTGGCTGATGAGGATTATGAATCCGAAACCGGTCCCAGGATGCTTGTTTCCGGTCCAGGGAAGACATGGCTTGGCAGTTCGGGCTGGACTGTTCCCATGAGGCACAGGGTCAGACTGATTTGCATATAGCCATGTCTGAACTGGGGTAGCCGAGTGAGCTAAAGAATGGTGATGGATTAAACCCAGATCAGTTGACTGGGGGTGAGTGTTTGAATTGCTCAAACGCTCCGTCCACCATCCCCTTTTGTACCCCCTTTCAAGTTAGGGCAATGGGCGAATGAATTAAGAAGAAGTGCTCTATTTAAATACGAACTCTTCTTCATTTTTTTCCCACCCCTTCCCATTACTTGCTCAAAATACAGCCATTGGTTTCCATTAGGCTCCATTCCTTTTGATTTTGGCACCCTATGTATTTGTTGTATATTAGTTCTAACTTCATTGGCTTTCTCATTGTGTTGCTTCCCCTTTTTAGGTCTCGTGACCTTTAAATGCGCGCAAGCGCATTGAGGGAGCGAGAATTCAAGTGCTCAAAACAATCGTGAAACCAAGGGTTTCGTTCGTGCGGTTTTCTTGAAGTTCACGTGAATCACGTGAGCAAACAAGCACGCGCATTCACGGCCGCACAGCACATCACAGGGCTTCGCCCAGCGTGCGCTCTGCGGCTTCTCCTCCCCTAATTAGCAGCTTCTCCCATGTCTCTCCGGCTTCCCTCCGGCCATTTGCCACACTCCTTGCCTCTGTCTTGCCTCCCCCTCCATTCTCCTCCCCTCGCTCGCATTCCCGCCCCCCACCAGGCTCTGCTGGCCGTACTTTCAGTTTCCCTGCCGCGTTACTTGCAGCTTTGCACTGCATCTCCCCGTGTTGAACATAATCACCGTCTTTCTTTGTTTCCTGCTAAAATACATTTCAACTCCCCTCGGCAGCCTTCGTTTGCTATAGTGCGAACAGCTGCTGTGCAACAGGGGATTCTCTATATTTATTTTGTACTACTGGTCTGCTATAAAAATCCCCTTCAGCACATTAATATCTAGTTACATTTGCTCTTCTTGCTCACGCAGAGCTGGGCTTCTTTAATTGCGCGAATACATAACAAATGACGTCGAAGTGGAGACCCAAAGAAACCACTAGGTGGCGTACTTGCCAAACCTCTAAAGCTCTCGACCTGCATTCCCATGCATGATATGACAGAGCGCTTACACGGCTTTTTCAAAACAATGACATAATTCTAACAAATATAAACTCAGGGGTGTGGACAAACATTTGCAGCGAGTAGATTCCCCTCCAGCCTTCGTAACATGACCGGCTAAAGAAATCGTCATAAAGACAAAAGCACTCAAGACTTCATTCAGTCACACAGCTCCTAAGATATCGGGTTTTCGCCACGGGGCACCAAACCCCTTACTAATTAAGTCAGAAGCTTGCCCTAGATGTTTTTACTTGTTGGCCACGTCCACTTTACATACACTGAGAGTTCTGCAGCGCGCTTGGTATGAATAGAAAACAGGCTTCTGTTTCATGCCCGAAAACAATGTCAACTGGCAATGAACCTAAAACGTGCTAAGGCCAACTGGGGCCAAAGACAAGGACCTCATGTAGAAACAAGCACTGGCGTTGCCAATAGGTCTCGCATTAGGAAAGTTTATGTCATTTACAATACCAATAGGTTAAACTTTCCTAATGCGAGACCTATTGGCAACGCCAGTGCTTGTTTATTTTGTTTTCTACTGCCAATACCTTTTATTACTTGCTTCCTTGCTGGATTCTCTGTACTTCCTATTCTTACTCTACTCGCTCTCTCTCTCTCTTGTTTTTTGGGGACTTTGATTAATTTTAACACTTGTTCCGTTAGACTTATTGATTTCTCCAACTCTGTCCCTTACTCTGCCTTTACCCTTTCTTTGCACTCTTTCCCTAATGGGTCTCCCCTGTCTTGATAGAGTATGTCTCTTGTATTCGCCCCTTCTTTTTACAAGCATAGGCCATTTTGAGATATACACTGACAATGAAGTATTGGGCATTGTATGGCAGGAAATTGGAATTGCTAGCCCACAGCACCTCCTTTAAATAGGGCTTGAACTGCTCAGCGTCACTACTCAGAGAGTCAAGTGCTACAATGCCTGGTTCCCAGTAAAGATACAATTATAGACCCATTACTTGTAAAGGGCTCACATCCTTCGCAAATAATAGCCCAATTTCTAACAGCCAGCATATCGTGAAGTGCAATAGTCCAATCTGCTCAAGATGAGAGACTGAACAACTAATATCTTTCTAGTAGCAGGAGGAAAGAGGGGTTATTTTTCTTAAAACCTGAAGCATGAAAAAACGATGACATGAGTGGAGGGGTATGAATTGTAGACACTTTTGACAATGTGTCTTCGAATCATGAATGGAACCTTTGACTTTATTAACTTTTGTGTTGTTAGCATCAGCAAAACATGCCTGGACAAAGGATGCAACAAGATCCACGGGGGGCAACACAAAGATTAAACAAGATAAGGCTAAAAGAAGGGCCCTGTGAACACTTTATCTAACAAATAGGCTTAAAAGGGGAATTAGAAGAAGGCATTGAAACAGCTTAAGCAAGGCCAATCAGAAGAATAAAATCAGGCTCAAGTGTCTATTGTACCAGAAGAGGAGGCCAGTAATAGACAGACAGGGGTGGTGTACTCCTCTAACCTAATATAAAGCAACTCTATGTAGTATTAAACATGCTGGCTCTAAAGCAGATTGTACTCAAGGAGAGTAATTTTATGGCTCCAAGGTGAAGATATAAATAATGTGACCTATTCTACAAAATACAAAAACAACATTGAATAAAGATAATATAACTAGCATTGCACTTCATCTTTTAGGTATTAAATGATGCAATTAGTGTTTTAAATAGCGTTGATGTGCCACCTTGGGAACACTTCATAGCAGTAGGTGGTGATGGTAATAGTTCAGGTAAGTACAGATTCTGAATCTGTGTAGAGTAACAGATCGGGAAAACAATGGCTGTCAGTGAGGTACAGCCACACATCAAAGCAAGGAATCTAGGTCTACCCAGGACATGTGAGGTAAGATCAGGAGAACTTAGTGGGAGCTAGGTCCCGGTCCTTGTGAGACAGGGTTCAGTCAAGGGAAAGCAGCAATGTGTGGAAAACAACTCTGAAACCACTTGGTTTAAATTGAGAATAAAATTGATCACCTCTTCAAGATGAATCAAGTTAATTTCTAGAGGCAAGTGCTCCACTCATTCAGATGTCGCCTCCAAGCTTTAATTTACAGTGTTCACTTGGGCAGAGGCATGATGAATTACAAAATCTCAAGTTCCTCTTCAAGCACTATTATATGAGTCCATTTAATAAATAAAGGCGGTTTTCAATGAATCCCTTGTGCATGTCACATACAACCTTGGTCCTGCTCCTCTGCTGTACAGTAAGCAAACACCGGTCCATTAGGCAGGGGAGATGGGCTCAAACTTTCTGGGGATGAGATACCTTCTGGACCCTAAAGTTTTAATTTGACAATCCATTGAATAGAAATGTTGGGAGCCCAACATAGATTATATTATTTTATTACTTTATCTTAGTCCAACATTGAGTGCCAGGGTTACAGCCCAATCATCAATTAGATGATTGGGCTATAACCCTAGAAAAGAACATCCACAAGTATTTTAGAGTCTCTAGTCTCTCCTAGGCCAAATAAATAAACACTTTTCAGGGGAAGTGAATGGGTTTGTAATGGATAAGAAGACATTGTCAGACTAAGCAGACAGTATAATTTTGCTTGTCTATACCATTAGGGCTTTGGTGGTTTTGATGGTTGCTTCAAGTGATTCTCATGTGATAGGAAGCATGGTAGATAAAGGACAGGCTTGTATATCTTATATCAGGTTACTGTGGAAGACCATCTGCCTTGTCGTAGAGGAGCACCGACATCCTGATGAAGGAAAATCAGTCAGCGAAAATTTCCTTTTTTAATGAGTTATTTACTTATTTAGGAGTTATTAAGTGTGGTAGTTTGACATAAAAAACTAGGTATTTGTCTCTGCTCCATTCTAAACCCAGTCTTCTTTAAATGTACTTTCCATGTTGGACTATAATGCGATGTCCTGAAAGGGAGCAAACAAGTGAGGTTTTCTAATACAGTATAACTGTTGGATAGAATTTTACTTGTAGCCTTACAGGGCCTGCTTCCTTACGTTATTGTGTGGTTTGTTGCTGCTTTAATTTTCGCTAATCGGTAACTATAACAGAATCTGGTCCATGGTGAAGAGACAACTCAGTGGATATAGCACCACCAAAATTAAGTTCAAAGGGGAAAGATGCCAAATCTTGGTACTAGCCTTTGTTGGATGTCAGGTTCTGTTGATCTCTGGCAGTGCCCAAAACTCAAATCCTTACTCTAAGTACACCACAAGTAGTAGGTAGGATAGCGAGTAGAGACATTAATCCTGGTAGCGAGTGCTATAGAAATAAAGGCAGTGGAATTAGTAGATGTAGCATTAGCCGATAAATGTAGCAGTTTAAAGATTTATTAACAGTTGCAGAAGAAATAGGAAAGGATCTATGAGAAAACTATAATTGATGGTGCGTCATAAGCGTCACATGGTAAGACTTCATAGAATGTGTAAAATATTTAAGACTGTCTTCTAATTCAAAAGTGTAAGCACTTGATTGTGTAGCCTGCTTTATATTACTTTAACTATATCAATAGCTTTGCTATGATTTCTGACTGCTGATGCTATGGCTCATCTTCTCAGTCGGCTAATAGACGTTGGGCTTTGTTTATGAATAGATGGAATATACTCTCTCATCACTGAAAATGGAGTGGAGTACCAGACCTTCTGCGACATGACCACTAATGGAGGTGGCTGGACCTTGGTGGGCAGCGTGCATGAAAACAACATGGCTGGAAAATGTACCGTGGGGGATCGCTGGAGTAGCCAGCAGGGCAACAACCCTAAAAACCCAGACGGTGATCGCAGCTGGGTGAACTATGCCACCTTTGGGGCCCCTGAAGGAGCAACCAGTGATGACTACAAGGTACATTATTTGTGTACTTCGTTTGCATTGAGTTGGGGGAAAGCCAGTGGTTCATGAGAGTAAAATTAAATTCAAATAGATCATCTTGGGCCAAACTACGATTCATTTGAGTGTTTCGGACAATGTATTCCTTTGATGCAAAAAATGATCTATGGAACGGATCATCATTCAGTAAGAAAGACCAGCACTTAAAACAAAAGCTACAAAGTTCACTGAGGATATATAATAATGTTGCAACATGGATATTTTAACCACTAATGAAGGAATAATAAAAGGGGAACAAAAGTGGATGTCAAGGAACAGAGTGGCAGTGTATATGGCAAAGGGAAATGCCAGGCCCTATATGTTGTCCCAAACACCAAGAAATGACCAGATGATGGTTGCCACTCAATCTAATAATAGGCTGGGTAGAGATTATAGATGCAGAACCATTACACTATCCCCATTATTGCAGAATTTGCAATTGTATTCAGCAAGGGATGATTATATACCCACATGTTTGCATTCAGCTTCCTAAATCAACACATATGATGGCTGAGCCATCAAGTTTGAAGACCATGGCTAGCAGTGGTAACCACATTGATGCTTGGAAGATTCAATATCATCTGCAAATAGGTTACTTTCAGGTATATTTCTTACTTTTTATACTTTAAAATAGCTCCCATACTTACTTCACTTTTCTAAACAAGCATTTGACCTTCCCCAACTCCTCTGAAACAAACAGTGATGTACAACTCATCCACATCCTGAAATAATTGTTATTGTTCAGCAACAGTATATGTTCTGGTGCATCCTGTCACAGTTTAATTGGAATTTAATTAGAATTGCAAGGACTGGTGTTCCACTCCCAAGCTGGGTATTCTCTTTTTTGATAAAGATACCTTTCCACAAATACTTCAGGTTGCTGAACTCTATCCTTTTTTGAAAGTATACAAGAATTACTACAGGTGAATCCAACATCAGAAGTCACTTATATAGTAGTCTAAACTATTTCACACTACCCTTCAAACCAAATGAGTAATTACTGTGGGTAGAAATGACATAAAATTGATAAAATCAGCAAGAACTGTGACATTAAGCAATACTTTCAGAGTTCCTCATAATTCCTTCATCTTAGTCACAATATGTGGTGAAGAATTATGCGTGATAAACAATGTTACACAAAAAAACGAAGCATCATTCCACAATGTTGTCTGTATCATCTCAGCACCAATTATTTCAAGCCCTGTCCTCTAGAGACCCTCCAATTGCTAATGGAATTGTAAGTCATCATAGCATTTTGAGGTAACCTTGAATGAACAGTACCACAATGTGTTTGAAGGGGAGTTATGGTATGAACTTTGATACATGTGAGAGAAGGTCTCTGTATGTAAGTGGGAGGCTTTATTTGAGATTCAAATCAAATACCTGTCATAAGGGACCAACACAGCAGAGGACAAACGATTGAAGCAGTGATTAATGATCTTTAATGGATTAAGTTGACTGGACAACTTCATTACCACTATGTCTCCATGTTCACCTGCTCAAAAAATGGAAGTAATACGTTTTTTTTTGTTTTCTGGTCATGAATCATTTCTATCAGTGTTCACTGACAAGTATAGAACATTTGACAAGCTTCATTCTTAATGTATTGAGCAGGTCATGTTTTCTTTTTTAACTAGAACCCTGGATATTTTGATATCCATGCCAAGAATTTGGCAATCTGGCACGTACCAAACGAGACTCCTATGCGTGACTGGAGGAATGCATCGATACTGCGATACCACACGGAGACTGGATTCTTGGCATCAGAAGGTGGCAATCTCATGACCCTTTACAAGGTAATAGGCGTCATTTAACACGCTATTTGAATTAACTCTAGACAACTACTTATATTTTTCTGCAAACTCTCGAAGTTATTTAAAGACATTTGCGCTTATTCGTTTAGAAATATCCATTAGAATACAACGGTGGAAGCTGCCCAAAAGACAATGGCCCATCAATTCCTATTGTCTATGACTTTGGCAATACTGAGATCACCACAAAACTTTATCCGCCAAATGCTAAAGGTAAGTGTTTGCTGGTTAAGTGACGCTTCCCTCAATTTACCAAGCTAGCCACTTGGACTGATCTCTTCATCACCACAGGCAATGCATTTTAAAAAGTTAATCATTTGATATATGAAATTACTTTAATTATTAGACATGCAACGTTGCAGCTATTAGGATTCAGATGTCAGACTTTGACCCTCTTCATAAATATTTGTACTAAGATCTACATTTTAAAGCCTATATCATAAGTTCTAAAGCACGATGAGCATATGTTTTGGCAAATAAAAAATGTATTGCTGTATATATTCTCAAAAATCTGATATGGACGTTAGTATTACAAAACCATAAAAGGTCAATATTATATTATCTATTGTGTACTGCTGTCTTTTTTCCTAAAACAAAGATATCATGTCAAACTGGAAGTTTAACCAAGCCCAATATAACAGCCACATACCGGAATACCATAATTTGAGAGGTCTATCTAACAAGCTCATAAATACCCATCTGCTTTGAGTAGGTTTCTCCATCTCATGAGAAAAGTACAGGTACTACATTTGAGAATATAAATGGCAGATACGGTGGCCCAGATTTAGTAAGGACTTGCATTGTCCTTCCTCGTCACAAATCATCGTAAGGCAATACAAGTCCTCATCTGAGATTTACTAAGTTACACAACACCCTTTGCATGTCTGTGTTGTTTAGTAAATACAAAGTAACCCAAGCCAGCGCACTGTGCTGCATTGTGCTAGCTTCCATCTAGGAGGCGTTCACTAGGTAGAGATATGGTGTCCAACGCATGGAGTTTGGTGCATTCCCAGATTTACAAAGACTTGTAACCCTGAGAATATGTTAAAATGATAAGCCTTCCCCAGTGAGGTGTAAAGAGGAGAAATGTCTTTATTTTACTTCATCATTTCCTCTTTCCATGTATGCTGCATTTTGCAACACATGTAGAAAGAGGAAAACACCATTAAGGACTATTTTTATACAGGAAGGTGTCCCTTTCTGCACAAAACCTGCTACGTTGCATGAAATATGAGAAAATATGCCTCTGTATGTTATTGGGAAGAGGGTGTAGCTGATCATGTATTTTCTTCCTTTTATCCTCTCACCCTGCCTCAGATTTAGTAATTGTCTTTGTATTGACCACAGCGGACTATTATTTTTATTGGATTTCTTTCTAAGTAGCTACACAATTAATTTTGTAGGCTTTCAAGACCAGTTTTCCCATAGTTTTAGGATATACCACAACATCTTGAATTGATTCTACTTTTATGTCCTAACTACGATGTCGGGCGGACTTATCAGGTTTCAGTCCTGGGACCAACCGACCTCTGGTCGGTGGTCCAGACTACCGAATTAGGATGCGACCGAACACTGTTCAGCTGCATTACTACATTTACCTATTGGAGCATGTCTCATGCTCCCATAGGGACATGGAAGGTGCTGTTAGTCCCTGCAACCCGTGGCAGCCCCTCGGGCACCAACCGGAGGCCGCGCACATAAGGTGGCCCCTACGGGGGGCCCCTAAAACACGCTTTCCGACATGGTTTCCATGTCGGACTGGCTGGCATAGAAACCATGGCGGAAACCATTCATCGTAATCCCAAGGGTGGAAAGGCCCGCTTCTTGGGATTACAAGCTGGTTCCGACTGGCCAACAGGTTCCTTGAGCCCATTGAAAATTAGCCAGAATGAGAGGCTGGTTTCACTCGCGACCGGCTGATACATAATCAGCCGGTCAGACGTGAAATCAAAGGTCGGAGGCTGTATGACCACCAGCGTAATGAGGCCCCAAGTTTAAATAATTCTTACAACTTGCTGAGATGTCATTCATTCAGATATTTTAATTCCCACTTCTAGTCACTGGGAAGGAGTTCCCAACTTGCTAAGACATGCTTTAAGGCGGTAAGGGGGACGGTGGCAGCTTCTTCCCGACTCCGCTTGGCGCCAGACTCAGAGCACAGTTGCTCTCTCTATGTTTTAATTTAAAATCGGCTCCGTGAGCGAAAAGAATTTTAATTTGAAAATTGTATTTTAATCTTAAAATTGTACTGACATTGCAACTGGATAGAAATATAATTGATTTCTGTCACGCTGTTCTAAATACCTCACACTTGCACACATCGAGGGATCAGCTCTAAGCATGGGCGGATTTTGCGGATTGGCAATCCGCGAACTTGCGTATTTACGGATTCGCAATCCGCGAAGATCCGCGAACTCTAGCGGATTTGCGGATTTTTCCGTTTTTTGTGTTGGCGCGTGTTCGCGCCGATTTTGGGACAAGTTCGCAATTGCGAACTTACTTTTCGGCTTGCAACGGCCGCGACTATGTTGTTTCTACGTCTGGTTTA
The DNA here is from genome assembly GCF_964261635.1 of Lissotriton helveticus. Taxonomy (NCBI): domain Eukaryota; kingdom Metazoa; phylum Chordata; class Amphibia; order Caudata; family Salamandridae; genus Lissotriton; species Lissotriton helveticus. Next base: position 744,867,738 of record NC_136073.1, read on the forward strand.
TCATCACAGGTTCACAGCACCCTCTGTTTCACCACTGCCACCCTCTGGGACACCCATGCCACCCTCTAGTACATCCTCACTGGCACCTATTAGGTTTATTTATCACTGTAGATTATGGTGGTTGAAAAAAGCAAGCACACCTGCCCTTCTTCAACTGCCATCAATTAATTTGTGTTTCATTAATGTGTCAGTAATTTTGAAAGTTCCAGTCTGGCTGGCACCTGCTTCCTTCCTTATCTGTAATTTGCTTTTTGTTGCAGTGAAATTTTTTTTTCACAGGACCTTTATGGTGCTATTCTATGAGCCTGCTGTTTGGGTCATAGCAGGGTCATAGAATAGTTGCAAACTCTGGAGGGGCCCATCAGGAAGCACTACCTTGAATGTTACTAATGTTAAGTTTGAACTTTTGCACCTGCTCATTGCTTTCAGTTTAGCTAAAATCGTTTTTTCTGCAATTTCGCGCGTTTTTGGGGGCGCGAATCCGTGCGAGATCGATTTCGGAAGCCGCGAATACGTGCGAATACAAAATTGTTTTTGTTGCGACGTGTATGTTCGCGTGATCTTGCGCGTGTTCGCGAGGCGCTTCTAGCTATACGTTTGCCAAGTTACCCTATCGGTCGTACACGGGCGCGGCCATCTTGTTGGCGTGACGTAATTCCGTTTCCGCCCGCTATGTGTAATCTCGCAAAGTGTGCTGCTCGCTAGTACAATTTCGCGCGTACTCGCAAGGAAAATCTCGCGCGAACTTACCCACGCGGTCGTGAGCGGGCGCGGCCATCTTGTTTCTCATTCATTGCTATGGTTCTGGGCATGCTTTCTCTATCCTCTCTCAATCTCTGCCATCCTTTGCTTGTTTGAAGTTTTTTTGATCTAATTTTACTTATTATCTAACCCTCTATTTTTCTAGCTCTATATTTTTGTGTTTTCTGCAGCTTTTAGTTACTTTTAAACTACTTTTTTAAACTCTTTTCTTTTCTTCTTCACTATTCTATTTCTTCTTTATCATTTAAGTTTATTTCTGCCCAGACCATGGTAAAGGGAGCCGGGAAGCACCCTGAGAAGGGGAAGGGTCCCGCACCCCGTGCCCGGCTCCCGTGCGGGCGTTTAAGGGGGGAGCAAGTGGTCCCGAGGGAGATCTTCAGCGCGGAGGAAGTGGCGGCACTGATCTTCCACGTCCAGCGCCGCCTCCCCAAGACGATCCTGGGAGGCGGCAAGATCGCGACCGGCTATGGCATCCGGGAGCGCCGCCAGCGGTGGGAGAAGGTGTGCCGGGCCATGTACAAGATCTCTGGGGTCCGGCGCACATATAACCAGGCCACCCACCGCTGGACCGATGTCATGGACCGGGAGCGGGACTTGCTGGACGCGCTCGGCGTAGAGGTCCCCGGGCTTGGTGAGTAGTAGTAGTAGTACATTTACTACTCTGTTTTATCCTGCTCTGTTATTTGCAAATCTTTGTTCTTTACCAAGAGCAATAATGCTGCCGATTACATTGAGGTAAATTATATTTCAAAATCTTCTATGCATTTCATTTTCAGGTGCACTGCTCTCCTTCTCAGTAGCCTTGCTTGCTACTATGCTTCTTTGTTTTGTATGTTGTGTTCAGAAGCATTTCATTGGCCTGAGAAATTATGTATGAGTGTACTGTAAAGAAAAGAACTGCGTAATGCTAGACAGTAAGGGTCATATTTTCAATTACCGGCGCATCCCTGCAAAGTAGCAGGGATGCGGCAGTAATTGTGTGCCATGCCACCACCACCCATTGGCCCAAAACGTCACAGAAGCCTTACGCATCTGTGCCGTAAAGGCAGCGCATTGCTGGAGTTGCGTGCCAACGATGGCGCAGCTCCAGCAATGCTCTGGGGTACCCTATCTCCCCAATGCTGCATCAAGCCGTACGTCGGCTTCAAGCGCGCAGGGTTTGAGTCATGCATCATTGTCCTAAAAGTGACTGATTGACATCTTGTAGATTTCCCTCAGCCACTTTTAGGATTCGTTCCTGCGCAGGTACGCCCTCCCTTGCGCCGGAACGCCCCCTGATGGCGCAGGGCTTTACAACGTGATGCATCGCCCATATGCCCATATGTGTTTTTTTTTTTTAATATATACGCCGCACCAACACCATGGCGAGTCTTTTGTTCTGCCGCTGCGTCAGAAAAGGCACGCAACAATGGAGGAAAATCAGCCGCAACTTCCGCAAGGGACTTATAAATCAGCCCCAACAGACTGAAGTCCAGTCCTTCCTTTAGACAGTCACATGGCTATCAGAAGAAATAGTGGCGGTGGTGGCGGGTGGATTGATAGTTTGAGTATTCACTGATCTGCAAGCAGGATGGACTTTGTCTGTCACGTGTTGCGCACTGCTGCCTGCAGTGCCAGGCCTAGGCAAACCTCTTTAGTAGTCTGTTTTTTGAGTTACATAGGAACTTTCTAAGTCAACGTTCCGCAAATCAGGCAATACGAATAACGTAGTATACCACATGAGATAGATCCCGTGGAATAGTTGTCTATCTATTTGCTATTTTTCCAAAATATGTTGTTATTGTTCTTTTCAAATGTTTGATTTGGTTGAAAAATCTCATCCATGTTTTCTGGTTTTTCTTTCTTTCATGTTGTACATCAGCTCCCCCCAAGGGCAAGAGGACACAGGAGGAGGGTGCTGAGGATGCAGGCCAGGATCGGGCAGGCGAGGGCTCCTTTGCTGGCCCCAGTAAGTTTACATTTTAATAAACAGTACCTATTTTTTCCTAGCGTTCCTCATTCGATTTTTTCTAAATCGTCTTTGATCTTCTTGTAGACTGGATATAAATTCTTATCCTGCCTCGAATATGACTCCCTGTGGTATTACTAGACTATTCTTATTAGTCTGTCTGTGTAGCTAACTAAGATTGGACATTTGGCAATTCCATTGGACTCCCATTATATTCAGCAATACCTCTATGCACTGTCTCCTTACTGACTAGATAGTGTGGCAGAGTCATTCAGCTCCCGAAGTCACCGATTATAGATCCCCAATGATCTCTAGATTATCGTACGCAGGACAAGAGAGTAGTACGGAGTCACAGCACAGTCAAGAAGTGTCAGAGGCACTCATGCTTGCAAAAATTCCAAAACCTTTAGCTCATCCACTCTAGTCTGGAGGAACAAAAACCACAGAGTCTATTTAAGTTTAAAAGCTTTATTAAAAGTAAACACATTTATTAAAATCTACTTTGTCATAAAACTATTTAACTGTAAACAGAAAAGTGGTTAGTGCTGACGATTAATTGGACACATTTCTTGTGGTCGAGCCGAACTCTCACCTAGTTTGAACTTGATCCTGGTCGTGTTCTTAGGACTCAGGAGTCAAGCTTCTGTCTGTTAGGAGAAAAAGTGGTGCGTGTTAAAAATCAAAAGCAAGCATTCATCAGTTGTGCATAAAAGTGCAGCAAGACAACAGCCTTCCCTGGAAAATGGGACATTTTTACTATGGAGTAGACAGTCACAAATTATTACATTGTATTCTGTTTTTTTAACATTTCTCCTAGACCAAATATTATATAGTAGTGAGTGGTGTATTCTAACATTCTTAAATGTACTTTGTAGGTGTAACATCTGGTGACGGGGCCAGCGCGGAGGTGGCTGTGTTGGACTTGGACTCGGAGGCCTCTGGGGAGGAGGCGGCGTTAGAAGAGCTGGTGGCCGTTCCTGTGGGGGATCAAACGGTGGTGGCGGAAACAGGTAAGCTATATATTCCTTACTTATTGAGATTGAAGACTGCATAGTGTGCTTTCTGCACGGGTGTATTACAATTACAAATCAACCAGGTAGTAGCCTCCTCGAAATGTACTTCGACTTAGCTGTGAAGTTTTTGGTGAGAAGAATCCCAATAAGTTCTTAGACGAACGTGATGGATGGGATGAACGAAAAGCGAAAGAAGGGTGTAAGTAAGTGGGACGCGAACTTGTATGATGGCTGGCAAAGAAGAACGATATGTGTTTGCTTGGACCCAGAGGTGGCTGGGAAGGAAAGAATATGGTATGGTGCATGGCTGGGTCAATGATGAAGCAAGGATGGGTGGAAGGACAGCAGCCTGGGTGGGTGAAACAGAAACTGTATGTGTGCGTATACTTTGACTGAATGGATGCCTGGAGCATGGTATTCTCTGACTCTTACATAGCACATGTGTATCTAGAGAGAGTAGATGGTCGCCAGGTGAAGTAAGTGTTACCTTGAAGAGCATGTACCACCGCACCCGCACGTCCGTCCCAGTGCAGGGAAGGCAAGGAAAAGAAATTGTAAATGTGTCCAATACTACCATGAATAGTAGCAGTACTTTGTATTGCGTTTGCATTCACAGCATATATCTGGTTATTACGGTGGACACTCCGTACCTCTCTTAATAACTTTAGTTTACTTGTAGTACGTCATTCATGTGTGGGTGTATCACTGTTCACTCAATATTAAGCAAAGCACCTAAAGTCATCTCATCTGTCATTAAATACGTCCCATGTGAAGTGATAGATAATCAAATTAGTTAGCTTCTTCAGTTTCCTTTTCTAGTACTCATTTGCACTGTAGGCTGAAAGGTAAATTAATTAAGCAGTAGCCCTTGTAACAGAGTATTCTCAGTGCCACCCGTAATAGAAAAGTAATAGCTTCACCACCTGCATGTACTGGACCGGTACAGTAACGCAAGTCTGTCTCCATCATCATGGTGTGCAACTTTTTTTCTCGGGTGCAACTTCACTGTGCTGTGTCCATGTCATTCTGCCGGCTTGCATAAGATAACGTACCCATTTCCCTAAACAAGAGAGAAGAAGAAGAATAAGACTGGTGTACTGTCATAGTCGACTGTAATGGAAGTCCATAGTGGTCGTAGAATTAGTTCATTAAACTACCACTACTGTTAGAGCAAGGATGCAGAAGTGGGAGGTTACATAGATACTGTCCTCAATAGTTATGTACTGTGCTTTCAATTTGCTACTTGTACTCTGTGACCCAACTTTCGGCTCAATCACTTTGTGTTATTAATAAGGAGCATTGGTTACAGACTATGTCTTTCTTTCTTCATATAGTTGCTCCTTCCAAATCAACAACAAGGAGGGAGCAGGCTAGATTGGCCCGGCAACGGAGGCTGGAGGCCACAGTCGCCGAGTATCGGCGGCTGGTGGCCCTGGAGGAGGAGGAGGACACGCAGTCGAGCGGGGCAACATCTTCGACTGTGACCACTGCATCCTCCTCCGTGACTAAGCCAGCGGGACCGAGCCGGGCTAAGAAAGCCGACCGCCACCGCCAAGCAACCGAAATACCAGCTGCCCCCCACAGGAGCTGCAAGGAACGCCAACGCCGCCTACGAGTCCGCATGTCCAACCTGGAGCAGGAGGTCCTGAGGTATAAGAACTTGGTTAAGGGCCTCCGCTCCGAGCTTGCCACCCTCCGCAAGGAGTATGATGCCCATGCCGCATCATGCACCAGCACCAGCACCCTCCAGTAGTGGAGTGTCCCTTGCCCTTTTTTTATAGACTTTTGGGGGGTGGGATTTGGGAGTTGGGATCATTTTGGGACGTTTCAGAGACAATCGTTGGGGTTAGGGTGGGTGAGGGAGATTATTTTGTTAGGGCTAAATAAATATATTTTTCAACTTTATCTGACCATACCTGTTTTTTACTGCTTTTCAGTCTGGTGGGTGGGGGGCGGGGGTGTAACAGTAACTTTGTTTTCCTGAACAGTCGTAGGACTTTAGTAGTACAACCGTCAATCTCTTGTCTACTCCGAAATAATACTCCATTATACTACCTCCCACCAAACGCTTATCTTACCTGTAATTTGTGTTAGAAATTAGGGCTAGGCCCAGGGCTGGCTCCAGGTGAAATGGGGATTAACGTTGTCAATCCTGGGCGGGTGACATTTCCTCATTGCGGTGGTACTAGTGGTGTGACACAGTGGCAGTTGCATGCCTATGGAAAAAAAGAAAACGAAACCTTGTTTGTCCTCCTTACTGTAGCATTACAATGGTTACGGTACGATCGAGAAAATAGCAGGTGACAGTACACTAGAACAGTGCCATAATGTAGCCTAACAAATGGTAAAGTATTTGCTTGCAAGTATAACTAGTACTTGCGTTGAATTTATTTGACATTGGCTACTACTACTAGAAGATATAGTACTGAAGCTGAGTAAGTCTAGAAGATATCCTCGTATTCCTTCACCAGCCTGTTGCTGCTATCACCTTATCCTCCCCAGCAAGTGTGTGGAATTATTGATGTCATTTTAGTCAGACATCAAGCAAAACAACACAGCCCGGGGGAAGAGGGTTAGGGTTTGTAAAATGGATGGGAATGGGGGTTTCTTTTTGGGTAGGTTTTGTTGAGAGAAGAAAAAAAAAGCAGAGCATGGACAAACAATAATTGAAGATACAGAGTTTACAGACAATCTTTGGTTACAAACTAAAGGTAAGCACATGCAGTCACACTCATAGAATAAAAGACAACAATGGATACTGTATCTGTATTGCGTATGTTGTTGGAGTTGTCCTGTTGAAATTGGTAAGTAAGTTGCATGCAGCAAACAATTCCTCTTATTGGCGGCACTCCTCCATTCCAGCTGACGCTTCGTCCATCAATGTGGTGGTGACCACTGACAGAAGAGACACCCTGTCCACTGCCTGCCTGGCGGATGTTGACTGAAACCCGGCCTGTAATTATTGAACGGAAAACAGGAAGTGCTATTACAATACCACTGATAAATAAATAAAAGGTATGTACGCTGTGTGGTTCAAAAAGTGACACTTTGATTTCCCTAATAGACAGTACAATATTTTTGAAATTGCGTGCTCTGTCTGAGTCACCTTTTTAAGGATCAATAAGTATGGCCAAAATATTATAGCGGATCTTTCCCCTCAAGGTGGGTGTACTACTGTGTTTTAGAACAAAATTTGACCTTCCCAGCAATGCTCCCACCAAGACCCTTACTAAAGCCAGTCGCAAAAATGTAGAAGAACCCAATCATATCTCCAAAAACGATGCCTAGCAGAAAAATGGTTACAAAACGTACTTTGAAAGTAACAGTAGGCCCAAATACAGACCGTGGATTGTATTCAAACCACTTGCCTGCAAGCAAAAGTATCCATAGCCAGCATCGCTCCAACAGTGCTCTACAACAACAGAACCGCGTTGCAATAGAACCCCCCTAAACACATGCAATCCTGCTGCTAGGGCTAACCCTAACGAACCCTAACTTACAAAAAGTGCCAAAACTGGTGTTTCCTTATGGATTTTGTCCAACAAACTTCTAGCCGGTATTAGACCTTCCCAGGAATGCCCCAGGCAAGACCCGCCAACCCACCCGCAAAAAAACACCCGACACAACACCACCAAACAGCGAAAAAGCTAAATCTCATACTTACAATGTCTCTCGGCCTTCGGTCCAAACGCGGCGCTGTGCAGCTAGGTCGTCATCAATCATCAATCATCATAACTCCTGTTTTCCACCACGGATTTCCTGAAAAGCAAATGCAATCAAGATTAGACTGTCGCAGCAGTGCTTCGACAGAGACCCCGGCCGCAACCCACCCACGAACAGCAGGAAGCCCCCCAAAACGCTACATTGAGCAAGATGTCTGAAGAAATGGCAAAAAAAAGGCTTTTCCTTAAGGATTTTGTCCAAAACACTTCTATCCGGCATTAGACCTTCCCAGGAATGCCCCAGCCAAGACCCGCCAACCCACCCGCAAAAAAACACGCGACAACACCCCCAAACAGCGAAAAAGCTAAATCTCATACTTACAATATCTCTCGGCCTTCGGTCCAAAGTAACGCGCTGTGCAGCTAGGTCATCATCAATCATCATAACTCCTGTTTTCCACCACGGATTTCCTGAAAAGCAAATGCAATCAAGATTAGACTGTCGCAGCAGTGCTTCGACAGAGACCCCGGCCGCAACCCACCCACGAACAGCAGGAAGCCCCCCAAAACGCTACATTGAGCAAGATGTCTGAAGAAATGGCAAAAAAAAGGCTGTTCCTTATGGATTTTGTCCAAAACACTTGTATCCGGTATTAGACCTTCCCAGGAATGCCCCAGGCAAGACCCGCCAACCCACCCGCAAAAAAACACCCGACACAACACCCCCAAACAGCGAAAAAGCTAAATCTCATACTTACAATGTCTCTCGGCCTTCGGTCCAAACGCGGCGCTGTGCAGCTAGGTCGTCATCATCATCAATCATCATAACTCCTGTTTTCCACCACGGATTTCCTGAAAAGCAAATGCAATCAAGATTAGACTGTCGCAGCAGTGCTTCGACAGAGACCCCGGCCGCAACCCACCCACGAACAGCAGGAAGCCCCCCAAAACGCTACATTGAGCAAGATGTCTGAAGAAATGGCAAAAAAAAGGCTGTTCCTTATGGATTTTGTCCAAAACACTTCTATCCGGTATTAGACCTTCCCAGGAATGCCCCAGGCAAGACCCGCCGGCGCCAACCCACTCGCAAAAAAACATCCGACAACACCCCCAAACAGCGAAAAAGCTAAATCTCATACTTACAATATCTCTCGGCCTTCGTTCCAAATGCGGCGCTGTTCAGCTAGATCATCATCATCAATCATCATAACTCCTGTTTTCCACTACGGATTTCCTGAAAAGCAAATGCAATCAAGATTAGACTGTCGCAGCAGTGCTTCGACAGACACCAAAAATTACACACAAACCCCCGGAACCCCGCCAAAGAGCACCTCAAAGGCAAGCAAGTCAGCAAAAACGGCAAGAAATTTCCACCTCATATTTGGTCCAAAACACTTTTGTCCATTATTAGAGCTTCACAGCAATGGGCCCAAAACCGTCAACTCACCCGCAAAGAAGTACAACACCCCCACAAGTGCTGAGTCTTTCTTCATTGTGCGTAATCCAGCACTCTGCTTGGAGGGAAATCGCAGTCTGGAGGAGGAGGATAGAGGAGCATGTTCTTCAGAACTTGTGAACCTGAGGAATGTAGACTGCGGCACCTTCAAATCAATAAGCAAACAAGTGAAGACAGTTCTGATGATGGTCTTGTTTTTGGGATTAGGTGATTAAAGTTTGAATTAAATTAACTGTGCAAAACAAAGAAAGAGAGACACAAAGCACACAGGAATAAAAGTGAATAAGGACGAAAAAGAAAGTTCTTGATTGATTGTCTCATTTTCAGGGCTCGGTGTCAGGGAATAAGAACAAGATTTCGTCATCATACTCTGCGAATTCAGGCTGGATGAGGTCAGTGGCACCGAACAGAGAAAAAATCCCCTCATCTACGTTGCTGTCCTCCTCGTCTTCATGCGGCGTGCTTTCTCGTACTTTGTAATCTGGTGGTATGAGGTGCTGATTCATCTTGATCATTGTCAGCCGCTCCACATTTTTGGGCGAGAGGCGGCTCCGTTTGGGAGTTACAATGCCACCAGCAGCACTGAAAACACGTTCAGAAGACACACTTGCGAGTGGGCAAGACAAATAGTTTATAGCCAGGTTGAAGAGCTGTGGCCACAATTGTTTTTTGCCATGCCAATACTGCAATGGCTCATCATTAAGGAAGACCTCTGTTGAGTCATTCAGATAGTCCTGCACCATCGACTCAAGGTCATCAACTGTTCCTCCACTTTGCTTACTTTTTGCTGTGCCTGTGACATTTTTTCGAGAACCATACCCCATCAAACTTAGCCAATCCTCCTCCCCAGCCACTGTTAGTGTTGTCATTGTGTGTGGTGCAGATGATCCAGTTGCCGGTGTCTTTAACGGCTGAGAGGTCACTTGTGCCCCAGCCACAGGTGCAGAAGTGGATTCTTGTGACTGCGGATGGCCTGCTGATGCTGATGCTGATGTACTGGCTTCTCCTTCAATAACCTGCCGTTCTTTTTCAAACCTCTTGGCTGACCAGGCTAACCAATGTTTGTACTTTTGAACATCTGCATCAGCGAAAGGAAAGAATGCGTTGTCTGCCAGCGCCTTTTTGTAGCGTGGATCCAGAATAGTAGCACAAATGTAATGCTGATCTGAGTTGATGTTTTGAAGACGTTCATCACCACGTAGGCGATGTAATAATTTCTCAGACAAAATGAAATGGTTTTTTTTTTTTTCATCTTTTGCAAACTCAGAAGAAACCGCCATCAGTTGGTGCTCCAGTATGCACAACAATGGGATAGCTTTTCCCAAATTACAGTCCTCCTGGCTGACTGCACGCGTGAAGAACTCAAAAGGACGAAGCATGTCTGTCAGGCTTTTAACTATGTCCCATTGCGCCTTACTCATCCGCAGGTCCTCCTTCTGAGATGTAGCCTCTGTCAAGAAATAGTGATCGAGTACCGTATACTGCTCATGCAGACGCTCAAGCATGTAGAAGGTTGAGTTCCAACGTGTTGCCACCTCCTGGATGAGTGCTTTCACTGGCATTCCACGTTGAAGTAGCAGTCTCCGCAGATGCTTCCGGGCCTTAAAAGAATGGCTGAAATGGTTGCACATTTTGCGGCAGGTGGCCATTACCTCGAACGCTGGACTCTCTTTATCACTCAAGAATTTTTGAACTACCAGGTTGATACAGTGCGCCAAACACGGCACTCTAACATGGTCACCAAGGAACATGGCCTTAACTACATTGGCACCATTATCCGTGGAAACATAACCAATCTTGCGTTTTAGGGGGGATAGCATTGTCAAGACCTTTTTGTCAAACTCTTCCAAAAGGTTTTCTGCTGTGTGACTTTTCTCCAAGCCAAACATGGCTAGTGTTGCATGTTTCCGAGCAGCTTTGAAAACTTGGTCCGGGTCAACACCTGCGTTTAGCTTTGCTATAACACCTGAAAAAGAGACCCAGTGTGCAGTGATGCACATGTAATCATCGCCTGGGCCACTGGTCCACATGTCTGTTGTCAGATGTATTGTGTGAACAGCACTCTTCTGCAAAGCTGCCCCAATCGCCTGCAGCACATCTTCATGTAGTGCTGGAACCGCAACTCTGGCAAAATAGAACCGGCTCGGAACCTTCCATTTAGGGCAGAGCGTTGCAACTAATTCAAGAAAACCTACCGCTTCTACAAAAGAAAAAGGTAGAAGGTCCACAGCTAGCATTTTAGCCAGCTTAGTGTTATACAGACGCGTCAGTGGGTGGTTGCGTTCATATGGCACGTCTGAAGTAAGCATTGTTCTAATGTTGGCCTGGACCAAGCATTTACGGGCTGATAATGACTTCGTTGACCCAATTTTGCTCGCTGGTGAACTTTTGTGCGTTGGTGTCTCACTCGCTCCAACACTCTTAGTGTGCCTCACATTGGGTGTGCTGCTGACAGGGGTACTGGGTGTAAGGGAAGTGTTTGACACGTCTTCTTCCTGCTCGTCAACATCAGATGAAACATCAACGTTTCCTTGATTTTGGCCTTTCTTGATCGCAGCTAGGTGCGCAAACCATTTGACAGCGTGCTTTCTCTCAAGATGACCACTCTGGCCGCCGGTACCATAGTTGGTACCTGACTTACCACGACTAACTGCAAGCTTACAAAGGGTACAAATGGCAAACTTTGGATTTTTGGGACAAACAGTAAAGAAGTCCCAAACTGGGGACTTGAAGTGTCTGTGGGACCTGGAGGAGGCGGCGATACTGGTGGTGGTGGTCATGAAGCTAATGCCAGATGAAGTGGAGGATCTGGATTGCCCAACTTTTGTACGTTTTCCACTTTCACCGCCACTAATTAAGGTCGAGGTTGACGCAGGTCTCTTCTTGCCAGAAAGAAATATGGAAGCGGGACGAGTTGGTGTACTACTTAACTCCAATGATTGTGGTGTTTCCACTGCCTCCTCATCGACAACATCATCATCATCATCATCATCACGCGCAGCAGCTCTTCGGGCTAGGGTCAAAATGTCTGTTTGCTGCATGCCCGCTGGGGCTGCAGTGACCTTTATGATGACTGGGTCGTCGTTGGCAGAGTCTTCATCAGCAGCAGTATCCGCCACTTCTTGTTGAGCCTCATCACACTCCATAAGTCTGAGACTTTGGACGAGCTTCCTTTTACGCTTAAGTACCTTTGTTGGATCATGGTGTGCCTCACTCTCAGACGGCTGTGGTGCTGGTTCCCAAGTTTGATCCGTATCATCAGAAGGAGGTGTGCTTGAAGAGGATGTAGACACCACCCTTGATCTCTTCCTTGCTAGGGTTGTGGAAGACAATGAAGGATCAGCAGGAGGAGTGGCTTCCTCAAATGATACCTCGCCTTGATTGTCGATTTCCTGATGTGCCCCTACTTCGGGAGGAACAACTATTGTGGGCACTTGTGACCCTCCATGCACCTCTGCTTGCGCATCTCCTTGCGCTGCCTCTCCTTCCACATGTACTTGGGCTTGTACTTGCACATGTGATTGTTGTTGCGGCTGTGGTTGTTCAACACTCGTCAGATGAGCTACAACAACCTGTGTTGATTGAGGGACATTGCTGCTGCTTTCTTGCGATGAGCCAACATCACTGGTCGATGGTGATTGAAGAACTATACTGGCTGCCTCTGCAGCACTCAAGGGCTTGGACTTAAGTTGGCGTGGTGGTGGTGGTGGCACTGAGCCCAATGGAGCGGGGGGGGTGCTGCCAGCTTGGTCCCCAGCAGATCCCGCTGCTGCTGCTGCAGGCATACTTTTTTTTTTACTCCCAAAAAAAGGGGCGGGCGGCACACCAGTCTCCTTGGTAACTTGCTTCTTCTGCTCCTTACTGGCACCTTTCTTGCTAGAGGAGCTACGGGTTACTTTTTTTGGGGCCATCCTCTTCAGAGCAGGTCAGCAGGCAGCAGTTGCACGAGTTGCAGAGGGTTCTGTGTCCAGACGTGACGTCGCGTGACGTTATGCTGCACACACCGCTGCAGGACTTCTTCCTGGCACTGGTGGTTCTCTTGAGTCTTCTTGTGCACCTAAAAGCAATGGAAGACAGAGGAACATCAGTTCAGTTATACACCCCAAAAATTCGACAAAACACAGAAAAATGAGCACAATCCCATGCCATCCTTGATGTTTACATTGAAGACACCCCACAGAAAGACTACGGACATGCAAGTATGCAACACTCACTACCCCTGGGCATAATGGATGAAAAGTAGGCAAAATAAGTGCAGGCCTCAGACACTGCCTCTCCTCAAAATGGCCCCTTACACCCCAGGCACATGTTGCCTGTACCAGCCAGCACTCAAGATGGCCACCACCACCACCCACATGGCCAGTCCACATCAACAGTACACCCCCAAAAAACAGAAAAACAGCCAGAAATCACCACAATCCAACGCCATCCATGATGTTTACATTAAAGAGAGTGAGACCACACCACAGGCACACTCAGTCCATGCACCACCCACCACCCCTGGGCAAAAGGCCACACCAGCAGCCCCCCCAAAACGACAAAAAACAATAAAATAAGCCCAATCCCAGCCCATCCATGGCCTCAATTATGTTTAAATTCAAGAAGACACCCCACAGAAAGACTAGGCCCATGCAACACTCACCTCCCCTGGGCAAAGGGCCCCACCAGCAGGCCCAAAAAAACGACAAAAAACAATAAAATCAGCACAATCCCAGCCCATCCATGGCCTCAATGGTGTTTAAATTCAAGAAGACACCCCTCAGAAACACTAGGCCCATGCAACACTCACTACCCCTGGGCATAATGGATGAAAAGTAGGCAAAATAAGTGCAGGCCTCAGACACTGCCTCTCCTCAAAATGGCCCCTTACACCCCAGGCACATGTTGCCTGTACCAGCCAGCACTCAAGATGGCCACCACCACCACCCACATGGCCAGTCCACATCAACAGTACACCCCCAAAAAACAGAAAAACAGCCAGAAATCACCACAATCCAACGCCATCCATGATGTTTACATTAAAGAGAGTGAGACCACACCACAGGCACACTCAGTCCATGCACCACCCACCACCCCTGGGCAAAAGGCCACACCAGCAGCCCCCCAAAAACGACAAAAAACAATAAAATAAGCCCAATCCCAGCCCATCCATGGCCTCAATTATGTTTAAATTCAAGAAGACACCCCACAGAAAGACTAGGCCCATGCAACACTCACCAACCCTGGGCAAAGGGCCCCACCAGCAGGCCCAAAAAAACGACAAAAAACAATAAAATCAGCACAATCCCAGCCCATCCATGGCCTCAATGGTGTTTAAATTCAAGAAGACACCCCTCAGAAACACTAGGCCCATGCAACACTCACTACCCCTGGGCATAATGGATGAAAAGTAGGCAAAATAAGTGCAGGCCTCAGACACTGCCTCTCCTCAAAATGGCCCCTTACACCCCAGGCACATGTTGCCTGTACCAGCCAGCACTCAAGATGGCCACCACCACCACCCACATGGCCAGTCCACATCAACAGTACACCCCCAAAAAACAGAAAAACAGCCAGAAATCACCACAATCCAACGCCATCCATGATGTTTACATTAAAGAGAGTGAGACCACACCACAGGCACACTCAGTCCATGCACCACCCACCACCCCTGGGCAAAAGGCCACACCAGCAGCCCCCCAAAAACGACAAAAAACAATAAAATAAGCCCAATCCCAGCCCATCCATGGCCTCAATTATGTTTAAATTCAAGAAGACACCCCACAGAAAGACTAGGCCCATGCAACACTCACCTCCCCTGGGCAAAGGGCCCCACCAGCAGGCCCAAAAAAACGACAAAAAACAATAAAATCAGCACAATCCCAGCCCATCCATGGCCTCAATGGTGTTTAAATTCAAGAAGACACCCCTCAGAAACACTAGGCCCATGCAACACTCACTACCCCTGGGCATAATGGATGAAAAGTAGGCAAAATAAGTGCAGGCCTCAGACACTGCCTCTCCTCAAAATGGCCCCTTACACCCCAGGCACATGTTGCCTGTACCAGCCAGCACTCAAGATGGCCACCACCACCACCCACATGACCAGTCCACATCAACAGTACACCCCCAAAAAACAGAAAAACAGCCAGAAATCACCACAATCCAATGCCATCCATGATGTTTACATTAAAGAGAGTGAGACCACACCACAGGCACACTCAGTCCATGCACCACCACCCCTGGGCAAAAGGCCACACCAGCAGCCCCCCAAAAACGACAAAAAACAATAAAATAAGCACAATCCCATCCCATCCATGGCCTCTATTATGTTTAAATTCAAGAAGACACCCCACAGAAAGACTAGGCCCATGCAACACTCACCACCCCTGGGCAAAGGGCCCCACCAGCAGGCCCAAAAAAACGACAAAAAACAATAAAATCAGCACAATCCCAGCCCATCCATGGCCTCAATGGTGTTTAAATTCAAGAAGACACCCCTCAAAAACACACTAGGCCCATGCAACACTCACTACCCCTGGGCATAATGGATGAAAAGTAGGCAAAATAAGTGCAGGCCTCAGACACTGCCTCTCCTCAAAAGGGCCCCTTACACCCCAAGCACATGTTGCCTGTAGCAGCCAGCACTCAAGATGGCCACCACCACCACCCACATGGCCAGTCCACATCAACAGTACACCCCCAAAAAACAGAAAAACAGCCAGAAATCACCACAATCCAATGCCATCCATGATGTTTACATTAAAGAGAGTGAGACCACACCACAGGCACACTCAGTCCATGCACCACCCACCACCCCTGGGCAAAAGGCCACACCAGCAGCCCCCCAAAAGCGACAAAAAACAATAAAATAAGCACAATCCCAGCCCATCCATGGCCTCAATTATGTTTAAATTTAAGAAAACACCCCACAGAAAGACTAGGCCCATGCAACACTCACCACCCCTGGGCAAAGGGCCCCACCAGCAGTCCCAAAAAAAAGACAAAAATCAGCACAATCCCAGCCCATCCATGGCCTAAATGGTGTTTAAATTCAACAAAACAGTTGTATCATGCACCCCTAACCAACCCTGGTCCTACTGGATACTGTGGCTACCCACAATATAATTTATTTAATGTTCTGAAAAAGTTCCAAAATTTTACTTGCAGCAACTGTAATGCCCCAAACAAACTTACTTGTGAAAGTTGATTTCTAATCCAAAAGTGATCCAAAGACAGTCAAAAAGGCCTCAAATCCAAATATCCAGCAGCACCCACAAAAAGTAATCCTTCCAGCTCCAGATCCAAATGAAAGTGACCAGGAGATGGACAAAGCACTGGGAGGAGCCTGCTGGACAGGAACAGGAAGTTGGAGACTGTGGGGCACTTCCTTCCTCCCCCCCCCCAAAATGGACTCCTTGCAAAAAAAAAAAGGCCATGCAAATGTCAACCTGAGGAGTGATTCTGATAAAAATCATAATTTTCTGAAGGTTTATCCTGTTTGCTGGTGATTTTCTTGTGCGAAATTGCAAAATCTCTATTTCGCAAGTGCGAGATTGTTCCTTTCCGCCGCAACTACGTGTTCGCAATTGCGAACTCTCGCGAGGTGTGCTGTGCAAGGTGGCAAGCCGCGAGTACGTATTCGCGGGCGACAAACTCCCGCGGGAACAAGCAGCAAGATCTAAAATGGCGCGTCACTCGCAAAGAAAAACAACTCGGCAAACGCTAAAATGACGGAAAGTGAACGCCGTGCACCACGCCGCGCGCCGCAACCAAGCAAAAAATCCGCCGCGAGCGGATTCACGGATTTTCGACAAATTCGCGAGCGTTCGCGGATTGCGGATTTGCCGAAAATCCGAAAAATCCGCGAGCGGAGCGGATTTTACGCCCATGCTTAATCAGCTCCAAAGGTAGCTTGACCTGTGCCTGCACGCCCGGTCCGACCCTCCATCCAATCACGGGTGTGGAAGGCGGGGCAGAGCCAGGCACATTCAGGGAGGTGAGCGGTTAGCGCTCTAGCTCTCCCCTACTCGAGGAGTATAAAGTTAGCGAGGAGGATTCAAGCAAGCCGGGCCGAAGACGGCTGTAATGCCAGAAACCGGTCCCCGGAAGCTTGTTTCCTTTCCAGTGAAGAATTGGCTTGGTAGTTTGGTCTGCCCTGTTCCCATGATGCACTGGGCCAGGGACAGACTAATTTGCATATAGCCAGGTTCTGAACTGGGATGGTGCAGTGAGCTAAAAAACGGTGATGGATCAAGCCCTGATCTGTTGACTGGGTAGGAGTGTTCTGATTAACTCAGATACTCTGTCCATCACCACCCCCTTTTTGAAATATTTTGGCCACCACAAGCGTGGAAGGGTATGCTCAGACATGAGTCCCTTGCTCACTGCACCATCAGGATTCAAGCAAGCCGGGCCGAAGACGGCTGTAATGCCAGAAACCGGTCCCCGGAAGCTTGTTTCCTTTCCAGTGAAGAATTGGCTTGGTAGTTTGGTCTGCCCTGTTCCCATGATGCACTGGGCCAGGGACAGACTAATTTGCATATAGCCAGGTTCTGAACTGGGATGGTGCAGTGAGCTAAAAAACGGTGATGGATCAAGCCCTGATCTGTTGACTGGGTAGGAGTGTTCTGATTAACTCAGATACTCTGTCCATCACCACCCCCCTTTTTGAAATATTTTGGCCACCACAAGCGTGGAAGGGTATGCTCAGACATGAGTCCCTTGCTCACTGCACCATCAGGATTCAAGCAAGCCGGGCCGAAGACGGCTGTAATGCCAGAAACCGGTCCCCGGAAGCTTGTTTCCTTTCCAGTGAAGAATTGGCTTGGTAGTTTGGTCTGCCCTGTTCCCATGATGCACTGGGCCAGGGACAGACTAATTTGCATATAGCCAGGTTCTGAACTGGGATGGTGCAGTGAGCTAAAAAACGGTGATGGATCAAGCCCTGATCTGTTGACTGGGTAGGAGTGTTCTGATTAACTCAGATACTCTGTCCATCACCACCCCCCTTTTTGAAACATTGTATACAGAGGCAGCAACTGAATATGATCATTACTGCAATACCTAGAAATGACAATACTTTCCATCCCCAGGCAGATATGATACTCCAGAGCCAACCGGACCATGTCCAGGTGCCTGGATTCTGGTGTAACTGATGGGCAATTTTATGAAGTCTAGTTATAGCTGAATAAACAGACGGTGCGTTATTTGGAATGAAAATGCAACAACTAGATCCGATGACTCTACATGCTCCTCCTCTATCGGCCAGTATGACGTCAAGAACGAGACGATTTTGGAGCACGACAAATCTCATAGCAGATTGCTCTTCGGTTAAGTTACCTAGAGCAGAAGTAGTCTCATTCACTACTGCTTCAAGGGTTCTGGTTAGTCTACGTATTAGCTTACTATTCTGGACAGGTCCTATAAAGAAGAAGAAACCTTTATTAAAGTCTTGATACTGTTCTAGAGTAGTTTCAGTTTGATCGACAATTGGGGACTCGATCTCCCTTCTATGCCTGACGTGTACTAGATGTGTGTTTCTGTGATAATCAGATGGGGCTAGGAAAACTGGTGGCAGTAGGAAGGCAATGTAACAGGTTCCATCCCAATCGAGGGGTAGACGAACATATGCGGTCTGACCACAAACAAAATAAGAATGACGTGAAGCTTTGAAAATAGATTTCCCACTGTCACTATACTCGACAATAGTAGTACAATCACTATGTCCTACATGTGTGGAACCATTCTTTCTGACACATAATTCGCCTTTGACTGGTAGTACTGAAATAGCAGGCAAGTCTGGAGTAGTATCAGACTGAACATTCAGGACCATGAGATTCGAAGAATAATTACCTAAATCATATACTTCATTTTCTATATCTAACCCTGTTCTATGGGGGAGACCTTGCTTGTCTGGGAAACATGTTCTATTCAGAAGGGACATATCATTGGAGGATGACGTTAACGTGGACCATGCTCCACACGAACCATTATGTGAAAACGGATAAGGAAAAAGTGGCAGAACTCCCTTCGGTGTCTGGAAAGGGGGGAGTCGACCACACACCCAACAATTAGTAGCATTGCTGGTCTGGTGTGAATAGTGTAACATTCTTATAAATGTATTATTACGCATAGCAAGACGATAGGATAACTTGTGAGCAGGCAGATCACTAAATGTGTGCTCTACTGTAGTATTAGAAAACTTATTTACATGTGAACTTGGAAAACATAAATGTAATGCATAACTTGTGCAGGTAACCATCAAACTTAGAAACAATAAGAAACTTAGAAAAACGATACATCTTATAGAGTTTTGACTAACTCTCTCACTATGGGGGTCTATCTCATACATGTCAGATACCTGTCTAACCGTTTCACCCGAGAGGGACTTAGACAATTAAACTGGCTGACTTATTTTACTAGACCGGAGCTTTAACTTATACTCCTGTTGCGGAGTTTTCTCTAACAGAGGAACTTTCAGTTCAGGATTCAGATTAGAGTCTGGTTTCAGGCAGTCTTTAGAAATGGAACAGTCCTTTGAAAATGTTTTTTCTCGAACTCCATGGAACTTCTTTATATGGGACAGATGGACCCACCCCTTGCGGCCTTCCAACTTCACGGCCGTGCGGGTGGTCAGGAGGACAAGTCGCGGCTCTTTCCAACGAGGCTCCAGCGGACTTGAACGATCAAAGTTCCTTACAAGGACGAGGTCGCCTGGAATGACCTCATGCGGTTTCACCTCGGTGTTGTCTGGAAATGCGGCGGCAACCTGTGAACGACAAGAGTGTAGGGCAGACATCAAGGAAGCTAGGTAATCTGTCAGCATACTACTGGAAACATCTGTAATACTGCGGGGTCTAGGTGTACCCCACATGTTTGGAGGGCGGCCGAATACGACCTCATAAGGGGACAGACCTGATCTGGAATGTGCAACCATCCGCATGAAGAATAAAGCAACTGGCAGGGCAACTAGCCAGTCTACACCTTTCTCTTTACATGTCTTAGCAATACGGATTTTCAGGGTCTGATTATGTCTCTCTACGAGACCGGCTGCTTCAGGATGGCGTACACAATGGAACTTCCACTGGTACCCTAACAAGAGGGAAACATGTTTCATTAACTCGGATGAGAATGGCTGGCCGTTATCAGAATACACGACCCTAGGGAGTCCATAACGGGGAAAGAATTCACGAACCAACTGCCTAGCAGTGGTCGCTGCT
This sequence comes from Lissotriton helveticus, assembly GCF_964261635.1. Classification (NCBI taxonomy): domain Eukaryota; kingdom Metazoa; phylum Chordata; class Amphibia; order Caudata; family Salamandridae; genus Lissotriton; species Lissotriton helveticus. Next base: position 744,887,780 of record NC_136073.1, read on the forward strand.
GTATAATCTGGAACTGGATATGCTTCTGTCCACCTGGACAAAGCGCATACAACTACGAGGACATACTTGAAACCTCGACATCGCTCCATCTGAATGTAATCCATCTGGAGGACTTCAAAAGGGTGGTCAGGGGGTTGGAATCCACCTTGTTCCACCGGGACACTTTTACCTGGATTGAATTGACAACATATCATACAGGTACGGACTTTCTGCTTGGCTGCAGCTCGTAAGTGCTTGTTGAACCAAAGGTTCTGTATACTATCTAACATGGCTTTTTCTCCTAGATGTGCTGGACTATGTGCGGTATTGATAATGACTTGAACCATAGAGTCAGGGAGAAACCATGTGGCTTTTCCCTTCGTCAACCATCCTTGATCTGTCTGGACCCCTCCTTGTTCGGACCATTTCTTGATTTCTTCAGGAGTAGCATGTAACTGTATGTCTATGACATCTTGTGTAGGGTCCTTTACTGTCATACATGTAGTCGGATCTGGAGTGAGTGTCTGTGTCGGAATGTCTGGGGTCTGAGCTGTAAGCTTGGCTGTTCGATCTGCTAGATCGTTACCTTGGGAAATAATGTCAGTAACTTTCGTATGTGCTTTGCACTTCATGATAGCGATAGCTGTCGGTAAATGTATTGCATCTAACAGAGCTTGAATGAGGAGACCATGCTGAATCTTGGTTCCATGAGAAGTCATGAAACCTCTCTCCTGCCAGAGCACTCCAAAGTCATGTACGACTCCGAATGCATAACGTGAATCTGTATATATGTTTACTTTCAGGTTCTTGGCACGTATGCAGGCTTGGGTCAGAGCGACTAGCTCTGCTGCTTGAGCAGACAGGATGTCAATACGGTGTGTTTCTATAACTTCGGTTTCAGTAGTCACTGCATACCCGGCTACTAGTTCTCCTGTACTTGTTCTCGTACATGAACCATCCACATAAAGTGTCAGGTCGGGATTAGGTAATGCAATGTCTGTCAGGTCTTGTCTTGGCTTGGTCATAGTGTTAACAACTTCCACACAGTCATGTGTGGCAGGATTCGAAGTAACTGACGGTAACAGAGTAGCAGGATTTAGAATGTTGCAGCGTCTGATTTCTATGTGTGGCTGAAACAGTGTCAGTTCATAACCTGTTAAACGTGCAATTGTCAAGTGTTGAGTCTGTGTTCGGTTTAAAAGAACTTCCACGGAATGTGGGACTTGTACTGTCAGGGAATGTCCTAACACTATGGAATCACTTTGTCTGATAGCTAGAGCTGTGGCCGCAACTGACTTGATTATTTACAACAAGGGGTGGTGATGGACAGAGTCTCTGAATTAAGCAGAGTACTCTCACCCAGTCAAGAGATCAGGGCTAAATCCAACACCGTTTTTTAGCTCATTGCACCATCCCAGTTTCAGAACCTGGCTGTATGCAAATTAGTCTGTCCCTGGCCCAGTGCATCATGGGAACAGGGCAGACCAGACTACAAAAGCCAATTCTTACACTGGGAAGGAAACAAGCTTCCGGGGACCGGTTTCTGCCATTACAGCAACTGACTTGAGGCACGCAGGCAGAGCCTGGGCTACTGGATCTAATGTGCTAGAAAAATAAGCACAGGGCTTGTATTGTCCTGCTTGATCTTGTGTGAGAACAGATAATGCAGTACCATCACGTTCTGTGACAAAAAGTGTAAAAGGCTTACTGTAGTTCGGTGTTGCTAGAACAGGTGCTTGGCATAAAGCTTTCTTTAATTCATTAAAACTAAGTGTATGTTCAGATGTCCAAGGGAGGACAGTCGATACGGCTGCCTCCTGTGTCGTTAACTGTATCAGTGGCTTGGCTAGAAATGCATACTGAGGAATCCATTGTCTGCAATAAGAAGTGAGGCCGATAAAAGCTCATACCTCCTTCTGTGTCTTGGGCTGTGGAAGACTCGCTATTAACTGGATACGATCTGGTGTCAACTGCCTACCCCACTTGGACAGCAAGTGGCCTAAGTAGATCACTTGCTGGACACAGAACTGGAGCTTCGAAGGGGACACCTTGTGCCCCTGCTCGGCTAGGAAATACAGAACTGTAAGTGACGCACGCTCGCAGTCACGTTCAGAACGGGCTGTGATCAGTAGATCATCGACATACTGGAGCAGGGCAGTGTCAGTTGGCATGTGAATATTGTCTAGTTGTCTCTTAAGTGCTTGTCTGTAAATACTAGGACTTTCTGTGAAACCTTGAGGAGCTCGTGTGAATTTATAGCTCCTTCCATTTAAACAGAATCCGAAAAGAAACTGACTGTCTGGGTGAATGGGGACACTGAAAAATGCATTCTTGAGGTCGATGACAGTGAAAAATGTAGCTTCAGAATCAATGGCTGTTAATAGGGAAGAAATATCTGGGACCACTGGGTACTGGGGTATGATACATTTGTTAAGCTCTCGAAGGTCAATCACTAATCGATATACTGGAGGTGCATTTGGATCAGTACGTTTCATGACTGGAATGATAGGAGAATTACATACATTGGAGTCAGTTTCTACAACCACTCCTTGAGCAATGAGCTCGTTAATAATTTTGGATAAGGCTGCTACAGCCTCAGGTGGCAATCTGTACTGTCTGATTCGTGGCAGGACTATACCTTGCTTGAGAGTCACACGATGGGGTGTGATGTGCATAAAACCTACATCAGTTGGACCTTGCGCCCATAGATGCTGCGGGACATTTAGTAACCTTGGATCAAAATCGCGTAATACATAGTGACCTTTGAAGTCACGCAAAAACAATCGGACTCCTTCTGGAGAACAGCAAATAACTGCACCTAATTCTTTCAATGTTTTAATGCCTAACAAATTTTCTGGACACGACTTCGTAAGTAACAAATCAGTAGTTCGGGACAATGGACCAACTTCTAGGGAAACTGGTTTTGAAATCTCGTTAACAATTGGCTTTCCTGAAAATCCAAGGGAAACATTTTTAGAGCCTGAGAGCGGAGCCCCTGGAACCTCGTCGTGACTGATAGTAGTCCTACTTGCCCCTGTATCAATCAGAAACTTTCTGTCTTTCCCTAATACTTGACTGTGTACATAGGGACCCTCTTGATCTACAGGTATCTCGATGAGAGGCAAGCCTACCTCCCTCTCTAGGCTGTTTCATGAATACTGTTGATACTCTGGATACTCTGACTGAGCATACTGGTACATTTGCTGTGTAACGTGCTGTGTTGCAGCGATAGGCTGCGATGCTGGAACTGTCTGTTGTGCATTCTGTGGTGACTGTGAAGTCTGTGAAACTTGTTCTTGTCTAGGCGGACGTGGTCTTTCTTTAGTTTTACCAGTGGCTATGTTGTGTTTCAGAACTGCACACTCGTTTTTAAAATGACCTGGCTGTTTACAATAATTGCATGTCCCTTTAACGGGAGTTGCAGGATGACTGGCTTGATTCGGACCCCTCTTCTGACTGTCTTGTGGAACAGATTGTGCAACTAATACTTTCATTTTCGTGTCTTTCATACGTCTCCTTTCGTGTTCTTGCTCTTCCCTGATTCTGTTCTGGTGATACTGGAGCATTTGGAGCATTTGTGACGGGGTATTAGCTTGCCAACTACTTTCGACTTTCAATACTCGATTTTTAACTTGTGGACTTGAATTCTCGACTAGTTTAGAAACAAAAAGATGAGGGTACGACTCGCTACTTGTCTTCAAACCACTGTTAATAATAAAACATTTTTCAAATCTAGAATAAAAATCACTAGTGTCTTCATCCTGTTTCTGTTTACATGCTGAGATTGCATCCCAATCTTCCTTTTTCGTGGCTAGTAACCTTGGCAAAACTTGTATCAATAACTCGGGCAATTCTTTACATTTGTCCCCAAGACCGGTACCTGGTACTCGTATTTTATCTTCAGCTTCTAGAGCTGTCCAATCAATCTTTTTCTCTCCCACCTCCCATTCTTTTTCCTTGAGTTTTTCATATACCCCTGCGGGCAACAGGACCTTTAGCATTTTAATAATATCTGGATACGTGTATTCTCCCATTCTGAGCATGTCTTTTAATTCTCGATGGAACCCTGCTGGATCTGTCGTGACAGGGAATTAATTTCTTCATCTCTAAGAGTTCCATCTTGGTGATAGGGGTGTAAACAAATACTCGTTGCATTTCACCACCCGCTGTCCTAACTGGGTGTACTTCTCGTAACGGATGCTGTCTATCTATGTAAAACGGTTTACTTTCTGGAGGTGAGACGTGAACAAAATGCGGATTCAGGAACGTTCTATATTTGTGGCGCTGTTCTAGAATGACACTAATTAAATCGGTACCTAAACCTTTCCATCTATACTGGAGTAACTCGTTCAGAACATCATGTAACGGACCTGGATCAGAATGTTGACCCTCATACAGGGTAATGAGGTACTGGGTCATATACATACCCACCAGTCGCTGTTCGGCTGGGGGCAGTTTCAGAAACATTTGTGCCACTATTTCGTCTGGAAAAGTGGTAGAATCAGTAGTCCATCGGACTGCTGATCGGGCTAATTCTTGTTCATGCATGGTACTAAGTTCACTATAACCGATACGTGATTTCAGAATGTGATCGGTAGCTTGAAATACTTGCTCTAGAGAACCTTGTTCTGGTGCGGGAAGATGAAAAACTTTCTTGTGTTCTAGGCGTGAATGTCGGTCGGAGAGTCTAGTTCTACCTACATACGCTATTCTGGTGGGATTCTCGTCGTCTACCTCTTCCGTAGAAGAGTTGTCTTCTTTCTCGCTTACTTGTGCTGCTTTTCGTTTCTCGTGTAACTTTATTATTTCCCTACGGATCTTCTTATACATACTATCTATACAGTTCTGTGTCTTGTGTCTTCCCTCGGCTATATGGTCACTCCACCTGGTCAGGACTTTCATTTCTTCCGGGTCTTTATCCGGATAATCTTGTTCTCTTATTAAACAATTAATTAGAAATTTTAAAAGCATGAGCTGGATCTCGACTTTTCTTTGAGACATGGCTTCGCCAATACTTCCTGGATCTACTCCTGTACGGATGAAACGATATATTCTGTCTAGATATTCTTTCATATTCGGTAGGGTGTCCAAATATTCGGTCACCCGTCTTACACGCAATGAATATATGACCATACCATCATCGCCTGGGACTGGATCATAACGGCATTCAGTAAGAGCTCGTTTAATATCTGCAACGGACTGCTGTTTGGGCGTACGCTGTAACGCACGTTCATGTAACTCGACTAACGTTACACGTTTGTGTTGGGGCGGGGTACGAGGAGGACCTCCCCCCGCGGCTCCTAAACTGGAATCGTCGACGGGTATTGTACGGGCTGGCAGAGTGACTGATGTAGCGGGAACTTGTACTATGGGCTGGACCGGGGGTACCGTAACAGGTGCTGTAACAGGTGCCCCGGTGGCTGGAGGAACAGGAATTACATTATTTACAGGAACTGGCGGAGCAGGATTTGCATATTCTGGGACTGTGTCGTCCAAATAGGACGAGAGAAAAATATCAGCTGCGGTCGGTTTGTGACGTAACTTAATCGGAACTAATGGCGGCGGAAAATTACATGGTGCTTCCGGGGTTGCTTTTGGCAAGCCCTCGGCAAGAAGAGGATACATACCCTTAATGAGGGCATTTCTCTGTCTGTCTGACTGTTCAGCTTTAACTCGTTCACCTACTTCGATTAATTCCCTTTCTTGGGCTCTTTCTGAGGATTCCCTACTTAATTCTGTCTTTCTGATTTCTTTTTCGATTCTTCTATGAGATTCTTTGCGCCATAACTCGATGGCATCCTTCTGGGACTGTCTGGCTTTCTTTTTCCATAATGCTTCTTCTACTCGCATGATGCACTCGGCATCCCACGTACCTGATACGGGCCATCTATACTTTTCTTCTAATTCTTTGGTGTACTCCACCCATAAGTCTAGATATAATATGGCACTTATGCCATGCTTTTGATACATAAAATGACCTGGACTGTCCCTAGGCGGGACAGGAACTGCTTCTTCGAGCAGACCTTTTCTAGTTCTTAACTGGCGTAACTTCGTGAACAGAGGCATAACTAAGACTGGAATCTGGACACAATACAATACACGATAAACACAATAATAACTTTAAGAAAACAAATCACTCATACCACGACATTGAAAACACATGAAATAACATTTAAAATAACAGTTCGGACAGAATATTACCTGGAATACTGAAAACAGAACACATGAATTTCTCGAGAACAGAACTTACTGGAACAGAAACTTACTAGAATGACTAGATGCACTGCTAAAACAGTACGAAACTTACCGGTCCCATAAAGAGACACGTCAGGACCCGCGCCCACCTAAGTGAACACTTCGTGTTGGATTTGCGTACCCAAACCCACGGACCAGAGACAAATTGATTGACCCTGTCTAGATACTACCCCAGCAACGGTACTCACCGGGCAGCAAGAACGGAAGGCCTCGGACTGGACTGGACTGCTACGACGACGGACGGACGAACTTCGGACTTCAGTTACAGGTGGGCCTCCGGATACCTCGGACCTTGGACTCTCGGCTTGGGCTCTGGTCGGGACTCGCCGCGTTCCTCCACCGCCTCGTCTGGATGCTGGACCGCAACCTCCGTCTCCTCCGTGGGCCTGAGGGATACTTGAAGCAGAAATATCTGCACGTGCACGGTATGGTTCCGTCACGGCTGCAGAGGATCAGGGGGCCTGAGTGGCTTCTCCGGCGCGTGGGGAAAGGGCAAGTCCCTATTCGGGCGCCATTATGTGGTAAATAAATAAATTATTACCGGATCTATTTTTGACTATAATCAATAAACAGGTAGCTCAATAAATAAGAGTCAAGATTCGAGGTAGTTGGAGTTGACAGGCTTTAATCAAGCATAAAGGACAGGAACAGGACAGCCTGTACGGGAGTAGGATGGCAGGGCCCGACAGCTGTCGGGCAGGATCTGGGAATTGGCTAGCAAACTTTAATATCCGTGCACAATATATATATCAAAATAATTGCATTACATTCAATACAGTAGGCGTAGCAGTAGGCGGGGTTTGTAGCAGTCGCGAAAGATAAGGGTAAAATGATGTAACAAGAAGGCGTGTACAGGGCGTATACATAGACATGTGATGTAAACGTAACAGAATATGTCATAAACGGGGCGGAAACATGGAGGGGGCTACCTGAGCAGCTGGGACCTCTAACCTAGTGGTGCGCGCAAACGGGCAATGACGTGTTACCAGGGAGAACTGGGGGGCTATGACTTCTGCGCTAGAAGAGGAGACTAAAGTCTGGAGTGTCAGAGCGACATGTACCCAGGCATATCTAGTATCTGTTGTTTAGAGTACATGTTGATAGAATCCAAAAGTTATCAGGGCAAAGGCTAATAGACTTTAAGACGGGTGCATGCATAATTCTATATGTAGTGCGTGTGTGAGGAATATTCTATGAATATTAATACAGTATTTCTCTTACATGGAGACATAAAGGCTAGACTATGACGGAAACTATTGATGCGATTCAGTAGCTTAGGAATGCAGAGAAGGAGGGCTGGACTGATAACTAGAAACATAACATACTCTTGGCAGACTGGGAGGCAGAGCCAGGCCGAGCCGGGCACTGCGAGGCATGAAAGTAAGCTAAGGGTCAGGGATACAGGTGGGGGCTGTATCGCTCCTTGGAGAGGGTTCAGGAGACAGGAGCTGAATCTGAGTCCGGGCCCTTTTGAGGCCTAGAAACGGGGACAATTCAATGAATTAACGTGCACACTGTAAAATGTGGCAACGTAGGTTTACATGGGCCTAATATTCGTTGCTTTCACGAAGACTGGAAACTGGCATACTAGAGATGGACACAACTGTAATTGCGTCTTTAATCGATCAGAAGGGAATACATGCATATCGATCATGCACATATAACATAACATGGGGAACACGTAGGCACATACAACATGGCAAAATTTACTTTTCCACAATATGATAAAATATTGGCCTCCAAGAAAAATAGTAATAATATGCCTATAGCTGACAATACTGCTCAGTCACTTACCTGCGTACATATGAACTGCGTTGGTAAGCTTGCTGAATTCCCTCCCATATCCACGGAGGAGGTCATTGCCTTAACTACTCAAATAAAGAGCGGGTGCCCTTCAGATATCATTCCGGCACGCATCATGCCAATATTGGCCAATGATTTGGGTGCCGGAATTCGACATATAGTTAACATGTCTTTAAGCACAGGGGAAGTTCCCCCTGATTGGAAGCATGCACTTGTGAGACCTCTGAGGAAAAACAATACCATCCCTTTGACTGAATTGACAAACTTGAGACCAATCTCACTTCTCCCTTTAGTTGGGAAGCTTACTGAGAAGTTTGTCAATCAGCACCTGTCAAATTACATCGAAAGTGCAGGGGGGCTAGATCCCTCTCAGTCTGGGTTTAGGCCGAGACACAGCACCGAGACTGCCTTGCTGTCCGTCGCTGACGATCTTCGTATGCTACAGGATAGTGGTTCTTCCGTTATCCTGGTGCTTTTAGATCTGTCAGCGGCGTTTGACACTGTGTCATATGCATCATGATCTCCAGACTTATTAACATCGGCCTGGAAGGCAAGGCGCTGGCCTGGCTAAGGAGTTTCCTTACAAAGCGTACCCAGAGTGTCATCTTGGGTCCGTATCGGTCGGAGGAGGTAGAGATCTCAAAGGGGGTGCCACAGGGCTCTTGTTTGAGCCCCACGTTATTTAATATCTATGTGGCCCCCCTAGCTAACATCATGAGATCTCATGGCTTCATCCCGGTATCGTACGCAGACGATACTCAACTCCTCTTTCCGTTCAAAACGATGACATCAGAAGTGCGAAACTCCTTTGCCAGGGGGATGAAAGAGGTGGCCCATTGGATGGCACTAAACTTCCTGCAGTGCAATGTCTCTAAAACAGAAGTGATGCTTTTCGGGGAAGCTAAACGCCTGTGGGCTCCTGACTGGTGGCCGCAAGATCTCGGCCCCGTCCCTGAGCCCAAACAGGTTGTAAAAGATCTTGGCGTAAAATTGGATCAGGAGCTTGCCTTGAAACAACATGGGAACCAAGTGGTTGGCTCCTGTTTCCATGTTATTGGGCTTCTCCGGAAAGTGTTCCCCCTGCTCCCAGATACCACCAGAAGAACCCTGGTACAATTGCTCGTGTTGAGTAGATTAGACTATTGCAACGGTTTGCTGCTAGCTGCCAACGAGGGAATCATTGCAAGACTACAAGTTGTGCAAAATACCGCTGCACCTCTTGTTCTTAATGTCCCTGCCCTAACTCCATCTAAACCTCTGCTGACCAAACTCCACTGGCTTTCAGTGAAACAGAGGGTAAGGTTTAAAGTATGCTGCGTTATTCACAAATGTCTCACAGGGAATGGTCCCGATTACCTGACTAAAAAGTTTAACGTATATGTCCCCTCTAGATCTCTCAGATCTGGAGATCAACAATTATTATGTGTTCCCAAGTTTAACAAGACAAAACAAGGGGGCAGAGCTTTGTCAGTGGCCGGTCCGAAGCTATGGAATGATCTCCCCATGGAACTCAAACTATGCAGAGAACACTTTCCATTTAGAAAAAAAATAAAAACTTTTCTCTTCCAGCATTAGGTCATCTATTTAGGGATGACCATTACATTACATTGTCTGGGTTTCTTTGCTCTTAGATGTGTGCCAGAGGCGCGGAGATACTCCTTCGGGAGTCGAGTCCTAGCGCGGTATAAGTCTGAAATAAATAAATATAAATAAATGCTTCTGAAAGAATTTGTAATCTCTTCCATTACTCCCAGGTTGGGACAAGGTTTTGGAAATCTACAACATACTGTTAATTTGCACACTTTACTCATCTGTCTATTAACCCAGTAAGTATTGAATGTATATTCTGGTTCAGTAGTTAGCTTGAAAGTGAAGTCTTTCCTAAACATGACCAAGTGTGATAAAATACAAAGACACAGCACAAGAACAATACAAAGCAACAATACAAATAACATAATACATGGTACTGGGCAAAGAGGAAAAATGGCTGAAGAGTTCAGAGGTCAAGGTGGGCCAGGGCACAAGCTTCCCCTTTTCATAATTGTTTCTTGAAGAGAAATTGAAAGTGCACATGTTGAGCACGCGTGTGAATATATTGTAAGTAATGCAGCATGTGCTTTCAGAATACCAGCATTCTCCTGTCTAACCACATTATTCTCTATTATTTCAACAGTGGAAATTGTTGCGGGCTTTGTTGGGTTCCGCGCGTTTAACAACGAGAAGGCGGTATTTGCCCTCTGCTCTGGAGTCAAACCAATTGGCTGTAGCTCTGAGACTGTACGTACTGGAGGGAATGTATTTCGGTTGAGTAATCCAAACCTACTCATGAGGAATCAATTTCATCAAAGTTCTAACCTCACAAAAGTTTCAATAATTCTTTGTTCAGATTGTTTTGGAAATTCAAGTGAATTATTCTGCTCATTTCGTCAACATGACTTAATTGAATAGAAAATCCCAGTGTTTGAAATGGACCATGTATACACCGGAAACCTATAAATTGAGTTACGGGACCTGTGGCCTAAAGGGAGTTCAGTAAAGATTGGGGGTAACCAGTAGATGCTCAAGGACGGTCGGCCTATGCATTTTTTTTTTAATTTTACAAACTTTCACACCAAAGAAATATGAAAACCTAGAAAAATGTGGTAGCAAAGCTTGTTTGTTCTACTTAGTTACAAAGAGACTGCATTTTATGTTAACCCTGGGAGGTAAAGTCACCTACTACAGTGAACTATTTTACTATTTTGCAATGTCTGGTAAAATAACTTGTGATGAATTTACGTGCTGGGTTTGAATCATTAAATAGCTCATAGAGTTAATATAGCTGTTACTTATAATGCATATATTACCAATGTGTATTTAATGTAAGAGAGCACAGCTGGATAAGGCTTCTTGTGCAGAGGTCTTTATTTGACCAGTAGGCCACAAGTTACAGTCAGGCATCCACTGCAAAGACCTGCGTGTAACTAGCAAGGGATCATTTTAGATCTTGGCTGGTTTTAACTCAATCTTTTGTTGGAAAGAAGCTGTGAAAGAAGTGAACTAAGTTTTCTGTAACTGAAGGGCGTGTGGGAGGGAGACAGCAGAAGAGGTGGGGACATAGAAGAACATAGAGTGGAGCAATGCTTGCAATGGAGAGTGACTTGAGAGGGTGTGTATCACTTACAACGCAACTTTTACGTCGTAATGCTGTTACAACGCAGCTATTACAACGCAGGATCCATTACATCGGATGCCATTACAACGCATGGCATTACATAGCAGATGGTATTACAACGCATACCATTACTTCGTAAGTATTGGTAAGTATATACATTTTTTTATTTTATTTAATATTATATAATTGATTTAATTATTATTAATTATAAATAAAAATAAATAAAAATATTTATTTATGTTTTTAAATATTATAAATTAAATTTATTAATTTAAGTAATTTTTTTAATAAGTATGAGTATAGGAGTATATGTTTTGGGGTACTGAGGTATATGTTTTGGGGTGTTTGGGTATTTTTAGGTTTTAGGGCAGGGTTTGGGTTTTGGGGTACAGGGGTGTTTTTAGGTTTTAGGGTTTTGGGGTACAGGGGTGTTTTTAGGTTTCAGGGTAGGGTTTGGGTTTTGGGGTACAGGGGTGTTTTTAGGTTTCAGGGTAGGGTTTGGGTTTTGGGGTACAGGGGTGTTTTTAGGTTTCAGGGTAGGGTTTGGGTTTTGGGGTACAGGGGTGTTTTTAGGTTTCAGGGTAGGTTTTGGGTTTTGGGGTACAGGGGTGTTTTTAGGTGTCAGGGTAGGGTTTGGGTTTTGGGGTACAGGGGTGTTTTTAGGTTTCAGGGTAGGGTTTGGGTTTTGGGGTACAAGGGTGTTTTTAGGTTTCAGGGTAGGGTTTGGGTTTTGGGGTACAGGGGTGTTTTTAGGTTTCAGGGTAGGGTTTGGGTTTTGGGGTACAGGGGTGTTTTTAGGTTTCAGGGTAGGGTTTGGGTTTTGGGGTACAGGGGTGTTTTTAGGTTTCAGGGTAGGGTTTGGGTTTTGAGATACAGGGGTGTTTTTAGGTTTCAGGGTAGGGTTTGGGTTTTGGGGTACAGGGGTGTTTTTAGGTTTCAGGGTAGGGTTTGGGTTTTGGGGTACAAGGGTGTTTTTAGGTTTCAGGGTAGGGTTTGGTTTTTGGGGTACAGGGGTGTTTTTAGGTTTCAGGGTAGGGTTTGGGTTTTGGGGTACAGGGGTGTTTTTAGGTTTCAGGGCAGGGTTTGGGTTTTGGGGTACAGGGGTGTTTTTAGGTTAAATTAAATTAATTATATTATATTAATTACATTTCTTAATTAAAATAATTAAATTAAATACATTATTTTAAATAATTTAATTTAATTACAATCAAAAAAATATTTAAATTAAATTAATTTAATTATATTAATTAAATAAAATTAATTACAATTTTTATTAAAATTAATTTAAATAAATAGATTTACATTTATTAAATAAAAATAATTACTATTTTAAAATGTATTTTAATTAAATTAATTAAATTAAATTAATTAAATTAACTTAATTACATTTTTTTTAAAAAGGTATACTTACCTATACTTACGATGTAATGCCATGCGTTGTAATAGCATCTGCTATGTAATGCCATGCGTTGTAATGGCATCCGATGTAATGGATCCTGCGTTGTAAAAATTCCGATGTAACGGAATGCGTTGTTATAAACCGCGTTGTAGTGACACCAATCCCTTGAGAGAAGGGATGAGCCAGGGGTCTGCAGTCAGTATGGTTGTTGTGAGGAGATGATTGGTGTGCGTTTAAATCAGTTACCAAGAAGATTCAATGCTGTGACAAAAGGCAGGCACTAGACTTTGAGAGGGGCTTCTTAATTTGCTGATTCCAACAAGAGAGGCCCAGAAGGGGACTGAAATCCAGTTTTAGCCTCACATTGTATGGAGAAAATCTCTCAAGTGCTTTAGGGTTAATGAACAACTTTATTGATAGAAAAACCAATAGTTTGATGAAGGCCGATGTGGTGTTTTCAGGAGTTTCTAGTGAGAAAGTTGCTGATTGTGGATCTTGGAGACTAGAGATGTAATCTCAGCTTCAGTAAGAGAAAACCGCGTGAGTCTGGGCCAATTAACTGCTTTCTTTCTGTGTTCCCCAGTAAGCATTATATGAATACTGGATATTTAATGATGTGACTACTCCCTGTGATTTACTTTAATTTAGTTCTGAAAACCATTTCTGACTCTCCTTTTTCTTTTTGCAGTTTTGCATTGGCAGTGGAGGGTATGTTCCCGAAGGTGATCCAAGGCAATGCGGGGACTTTTCTGCCTTCGACTGGGATGGCTATGGAACTCACGTGCGCTGGAGTGCTAGCAAGGAAATCACGGAGGCGGCTGTACTGATGTTTTACCGCTGATTCGGACCACCGCCATGACTCTGGGGCACTGGACCACTGAGGAATAAATATATTCTATGCTTGTGACCAAGTCTTGTGTGAGATAGTCTTATTCTATCTGGTCAGCTTATCACAAATGGGTATTTAATGGTGTTTTGTTTCTACCAAGATTCATCAGTTAATCCCATTAAAAAAAGTTGGAGAATCTACTTTCAATCCTATGTAAAAAATATAGATTCTCATTTGCTCTTTCTAGGTTCTTGCTGGATTCTTAAATCATTTCACAAGCCTGCCCAGGCTGGACCTTGAACACCCCTCCTGGTGATCACACACCAGACCCTAGTTATGGGGAAAGGGAACTTGGGTTCTTCAAAGCCAACAACATCTTTACATGTCACATCTGTCCTACAAAGAGTAGACGAGCAGTGGTTGGCCATCAGGATCTCGCAGGTTGGAGAGTTGACACAGCAAGGTAGAGGAGGCCGGCATCAGACAAGCCTAAGAATATTTTTTAAAGGCTGTGATTTTGGGTCATAAAAAAGATAAATAATTGTTGCATTTACCATTACTGAGACCGTCAACAATCTTAAAAATACAGCAAAGCATTAGAAATGGAAGAGCTTGAAATTAAGGTTTTAAATCTAGAGGGTGTCGCTATTAGGGGCATACATGGCCTATTCAATTAGGCGTATGACAAACAAACAACATTTTTGTGATTTCCATAGTGTGTCGCCTGACCAGTATTTTGGTTCCTCTCAGAGGATGACAACTTGACAGCTGACATATCTCTAAAACTAGCCAGGACTATTAACTTTGTCAATGGTCGTTAGCAGTTTAAGATTAATGAATACAAAACAATGTTTTGTTGTAAATAATATTAATAATGTTTCAATTATAAAACAGCGAGGCTCTGAATTAAACAGCTAAGGCCTGTAGCAATGGTAGTGGTCTTCTGGGTGTCTCAATCACTCCTGTTAAGTTCAACCTATGTTAGCCATGTGTGCCCTTTGCATCCCTTTTCTCTCCACATCTGCAGATCTTACACAGGTGCAGTGTACTTGTTTGTGTCACTTTTGCCTTGTCATTTTCATACACATTGAAAAGGACACATTTGATAATTAGACTGGAATGCAGTACACCGAGACATACAATGGGGTGGTAGCAGAGGTAAGGATTGACTAGATATTTAGACCCATTACTCCCAGTGAGCATGAGACTTACACCCACATAGGTGGAAGCAATGTATTTGCACCTTGGACTGTTAGACTGCAATATTTACCTGAGCATTTTTCTCCACCTAAAAGCACTGTTAAGGTGGCATGTTTATGGGGTACTTACTGATGCTGCCATTGCGCACATGGGATGGCCACAGTGGTGTATATAACAGTATGAGGGATCTTGTGTGGATAAAATGTGGGGATTTGTATTTTGGCAGTCTTAGGTCATATAGATTTCCTTTGCAAAATCCTGTGTGTACACTATTTGAAATTGGTGGCAACCGTCCACAAGTCTTATAGATGCCATTCATGACATCTTGAATGAATGCCCAACGACAAAATGGTGTAAATAGGTGGGGTTTGTTTTTTTGGTTGTAGCCCTGAAGGGTCATGCCAGGCAGGTGCGTGCTGTTGGGGTACAATGGAAGCATTGGCCAAATTGGTTTTTCGCTACTGTGAGGCCTACTCCTCTCATTGGTTATCACTGGGAATTCTTAATTACACTTTTAAGCTGTAATTCCTGATTGAGAAGGAGTAGCTCTGTTATGTTTTAAATCTTTGGAATGGTAATTATAATCTCTCTTTATTGGTAAAGCTGGATGTAACATTGCTATTTTAGAAATGATACTTTTAGAAAGTGGTTACATTTAACAAGGGCAGCCCTAATGTCTGAACCTGGGGCAGATAAATATTATGGTAGCTACAATGGTTTGAAAAAACAATTATATAAAATCAACAGCAAAGTTTCACATAAATACAGACAAATTTAGTTAAAAAACAAAATCATGCAAGAATGAGAAAATCATAAAAGGTCCCCATAACAAACCAAAAAACAATTAATACTGCAAAAACCTTTTTTACCAAAAAGACAACTATACAAAACAATTTTCTCAATTTTGCATGAATTTGTATTTGAATTACATTTTTCATAATTTATGTGAAGTAGTAATAGTTTGCAGTTGCTTTTGTGTAATTGCTTTCTTGAATAATTGTAGCGGTCATAATAACTTTTAGAAAGTGGACATTTCACTGCTCTTAGAGCTGTGTGTGCCTGCAGCCTGTCTCCAATACATCTCTGGGGCGCCTAACAGCGTGACTTTGTGCATTCCCTCTAGACAGCCACACACAAAAAAGGTAAGGTGTGTCTGAGTGCCCAGCTTCATCCTGATGGCTAATCCTGGGCAGGATGGGAGGGAAGATCTACCAACTGAATAGGCAGTTTCCTGTCCCCTGTGTAGTGAGTCTGGCTCCAGGGGTAAGAAGAAAGGACATCTGGGCACTTCAAAGACCCTTCTGTGAAGTCACCCCCACTTAAAAGACACAACTGGGTATTAGTACTGGATCTCTGACCCCACTAGATCAGAAACTTCTGGACCTGTAAAGATACTCTGTCAAGAGGAAGGACTGTGGTGCTCCTACAAGGACTGTCACTCTGCTGAACTGCTGCTCCTGAAGAAATGCTTTTCAGTTCTGCTGCTTGTTACCCTTTGCCCCTGATTAGGAAAAACTTGACTGTGCTTGAACCCTGAGTGATCTCCAAGGACTTGTTGGTTTTATGATTCGTAAATGTACCCCAATATAGGCTTAGGTAGGAACCCAACCTTTCACATATATTTTTCCTGACACTACACTACATAACAGTTTTAGTAGTGAAATTTTACCTAGTTAAAGTGCTGCATAAATGTCGTGTGGTTTTCTCAGAAAACTAGCCTCATTTATTATGCATGAGGATTGTCGTAATAACTGCAGGACTACCATCTTCTGCATAATAACTATGTATACTGGTTATCCTTTTAGTCACCCTCGGCAGATGTGACACAGCAAAGTAGAACCCTTGAGCGTACCTCTTTGGGTAGATTAACACCTGATCCAGCGTTCAGGGATCGATAATTTTTCACAAACGAAGGACCATTCACACTACCCAACTGATCCCTTCGTGCTGGGATTCAGCGTTATGCAAGTTTATACCAGACTTACCAAATACACAATAGAACCTGCATTTCTCCTTACAAAATGTAAATAAATGTGGTGACAAACCTTTTGGATGTTTTAAAATTGATAGCAATACTTACTTATCCTTTACTACTAAATAATAACAGAATCAGTAAGTAATTTATAATGTTAATCGACACTAATGTAAAATAAATGCTCATCAAGTACCGTCATACAATGCAAATTGTGAACTATCATGGAGAAATAGTATTAGCAATGAACAGAATCAAACTCATATCAAATAAACAATGCATTGAAGAAGTGGATAGGTGAAGAGAGAAAAGTTTCAGAGACAAAATACATTTGCAATAATTATGCAAAGACAGGATATTATCTATACTAACCCAAGTAAGAATCAGGGAAATCTATCCTCTGGCCAAAGGGCAGTAAGGCCCTTGAGAAGAGTCAAGTGGCAAAGACTAAGTCAGGAAACAGGTAGGCCTCTATCTGGAAACAGCAAACCAACGACAGCGACGATCTCCCGCTACCTAAACACCAGCTGACCACAACAAACCCCACCCACCAGGCTCCTCAATTATACCCTAAAACCTAAATGTCCAACCCTCATTAATTTCAAAGTGAGAACAAACTCTGTTTCTCATTGGCTAAGGATAGGGGTGTTCTGTCACACCACTCTCATCATGACCATTTTATTCAACATCCTTTTGCCTTAAACTTTTAGCATTATGACAGATTCTTCCCAGAAAACAACTTTGAACACAATCATAGTACATATTTCCTGCGGCACATTTTATGTATCAAGTCCTTATGCTTCTACTGTTTGCTTCTGCCATCTCATGAAGGAAGTGGTCTGCTTCCACTGATCTCATATTTTTCATTTCTGTAGCTTGGCAGTTACACAGTGCACTGCAAAGGTCACGTTCATGCCTTTGCTTTCTCTCTTCTCATTCGAAACCCTCATTTGGCCATTTTAATTCCACTGTCAAATATTAGCCCCAGACTGGCATCCAGATGAGTAGGCCCATGCTTGCTTTTCTACAGAAAATAAACACATAACATGTATTACTTTGATGAAATGAAATTTCATTTGCACACCATCCCAACATTGCACTAACCCATGCACAACCCAAGTTATTTTCCTAACAATCATTATTAATGTGCACAAAAGCAGCATTAGTCTTTTAGTTTTCTTTAGTTAAAAGTGTCTGCGGCCTAGTTTCATGCATTAGTACACACATGCGCAAAAGTTTCCCAGTATTTTAGCGTTCATTAATGATATGTTTTCACAGTACACTGTTAATGAACGTTTTCTCAAAATCCTGCTCCATCAATCACCCCTTTTGATGGCGTTTTTGAGCTATCATAAAATAAATACAAGTTGCCGCTTATTTAATATACTGTACTTCTTTCTCGTTTTATCATTCTTGCGTCTAAATCTTTCATGATCTCATAATAATTTCCTCTCCTGTCCTCTAATTCTATCTCTTCTCTCTTTCTCGCTCTACAATTAAGATCAGATTCCTCTTTCTACATTTGTATTTGTAACATTTATAAGTCAATAATCATTAATATCACTATAACTACTGAAGTAATAGGTATTAATATTTTTCCGAATAGGCTACCCCCTAAAGTAAATACAAAATAAGGAACCAGAAATGGACGATGTTTAACGGGGTCCAAAGTATGCGTCCAAACAACTTGTAAACAAATTAATACTTAGTTCCCCAGGGTTAAAGAGAGGGAGGAGGTGTAAAGAGATGGAGATGGGACAGAGGCAGGGAACACAGTGTTCCCTTGTTGGAACTAGGAGACCTCACACACCCAGGAACCTAGGTGTCATGCTTCATCATTGGTCTCCTGCTCCTCGTCAGACTGGCGTTGCAATGTCTGACGGGCTCTTTGTTGGAGATCTTCTGTTCCAGCCAATTTTTGCGTGCGTGTGAGGGGTCTGGTGTAAGTGTAGTCGTGAGGGATAGGTGAGGTATAAAAAAGGTGAGTCAGTCCACAATGAACTTTATTTGGGGTGGCTGGCTCCCTTATTAAAAGGGGTGGGAGGGGAGAAAGGGACTGTTTTAGATTACAGTGAACTTGCTCAACCCTCTAGAAAGGTCGACATGTTTCATGCCTGTGTGGCAATTCTTCAGGACCTCAAACTTTGGGTACTACACAGTGAAATAAATAATAATAAAGGAAAGAGTAGTAATACAACCTCATTGGGTCAATCAGGGAGCAAGCCAGCAGGTCTTGCTCTATGGGGGAACCTAGAAGAGACAGGTAGGAGGAATGTAATTTAGCATTTCAGGTTACATATTCCTTCAATAACTAGGTTCCAAATAAATACTCCATACACCATACAGCATCAATTTACAGGGTAGCGCTTCAATCACACAGTAGTGGACACACTCGTTTGTAATAGGACCACTCATGAGGTTTCAGGCAGTGTGATTAGAGGCTAGCACTGCAAAGACAATGCAGACAAACCAAAAGTAAAAATGAAAACTAAAGAGAGAGAGAAGAGGTACAACATAGCATACGTCGGTGACTGGATGAGTGCTTACCCTAAGAACAACCCTAGTGGGCCCCGCAGTCTGTTCCCGTGGGGCAGTTTGTGTGGTCGGACACCTGTAATAAGGAAACAAATACAGGCACCCAGCCGGGTTTGTTCATCTCAGGCAGGGTAGCATTAAAATGGCCAAGTAGGCATAGGGACCCCCTGCCTAATTCGAGGACAGTAAGTTAATGGATGGAAGACCCAGAGAGAACAATACAGTCCTCCTCTCGGGCCCATGAGTCAGCCCTTGACGCGGGCGAGCCCCGGGTTTAAAGCGCACCAGGGCCGTGAGGATCGCCGGTCCCGCAATAGTGTCAGGAGACGGAACGGTCAAGAAGATCAGTAACCGTCCGCGTGCCAGTGACAACACCGAGGGCACCAGGCGAAACCCCCCCCGGGCCCTGAAACGGCAAAACAACCGTGAGGTATCCAGCGTACTAGAGACTGCACATCAGAGCCGAGCCGAGGGATCTGGCCAGTCTCTCGCCCCGGTAAAACCAACCATCAGGTTACAGTGTCCACTATTGGAGTGGGCACAACTTCGCATCCGCGCTTACCTGGTATGACGAACAGCCTGGCTGCCCTCGGTGTTGTCACCGGCACGCGGACGGTTACTGATCTTCTTGACCGTTCCGTCTCCTGACACTATTGCGGGACCGGCGATCCTCACGGCCCTGGTGCGCTTTAAACCCGGGGCTCGCCCGCGTCAAGGGCTGACTCATGGGCCCGAGAGGAGGACTGTATTGGTTCTCTCTGGGTCTTCCATCCATTAACTTACTGTCCTCGAATTAGGCAGGGGGTCCCTATGCCTACTTGGCCATTTTAATGCTACCCTGCCTGAGATGAACAAACCCGGCTGGGTGCCTGTATTTGTTTCCTTATAACAGGTGTCCGACCACACGAACTGCCCCACGGGAACAGACTGCGGGGCCCACTAGGGTTGTTCTTAGGGTAAGCACTCATCCAGTCACCGACTTATGCTATGTTGTACCTCTTCTCTCTCTCTTTAGTTTTCATTTTTACTTTTGGTTTGTCTGCATTGTCTTTGCAGTGCTAGCCTCTAATCACACTGCCTGAAACCTAATGAGTGGTCCTATTACAAACAAGTGTGTCCACTACTGTGTGATTGAAGCGCTACCCTGTAAATTGATGCTGTATGGTGTATGGAGTATTTATTTGGAACCTAGTTATTGAAGGAATATGTAACCTGAAATGCTAAATTACATTCCTCCTACCTGTCTCTTCTAGGTTCCCCCATAGAACAAGACCTGCTGGCTTGCTCCCTGATTGACCCAATGAGGTTGTATTACTACTCTTTCCTTTATTATTATTTATTTCACTGTGTAGTACCCAAAGTTTGAGGTCCTGAAGAATTGCCACACAGGCATGAAACATGTCGACCTTTCTAGAGGGTTGAGCAAGTTCACTGTAATCTAAAACAGTCCCTTTCTCCCCTCCCACCCCTTTTAATAAGGGAGCCAGCCACCCCAAATAAAGTTAATTGTGGACTGACTCACCTTTTTTATACCTCACCTATCCCTCACGACTACACTTATACCAGACCCCTCACACGCACGCAAAAATTGGCTGGAACAGAAGATCTCCAACAAAGAGCCCGTCAGACATTGCAGCGCCAGTCTGACGAGGAGCAGGAGACCAATGATGAAGCATGACACCTAGGTTCCTGGGTGTGTGAGGTCTCCTAGTTCCAACAAGGGAACACTGTGTTCCCTGCCTCTGTCCCATCTCCATCTCTTTACACCTCCTCCCTCTCTTTAACCCTGGGGAACTAAGTATTAATTTGTTTACCCCCTAAAGTAGAAAAACAATTTCCCACTGAGGAAAAACTCTTACCAAGTTTCTCCCATGCACCATCAACCTTCAATTCAGTCAAATCTTCATGAAGTTCTGTAATATTTCTAATCTATCCCTCAAAATGTATACTCTGATCAGGGACAGAAGTACAGCGTTGTAGTATGTTCAACATGCTACTGATTCCACCCTATTTTGCCAATAATACAATAAGGGCAAGTCGATTTTGCAAAACCATTAATCTAATTGCAACCATTTCAGTATCAATCATCAAAAACCCACCAACAGCACCTGTTGATAAACGATCAACCACTATGGCCAATTTTCTAATTTTATGCGAATTCAAAAAGACTCCTACTGAAGGTATCAGTGCTCCAAAAATATCCCCCATTATTTCAGTATAACTCGCTCCTCTATTATTACATGTTAGTCCTTGTTTTATTTAATTAACTCTATTATTCTTGTCTATATGATACACTTTTGGAAACACTATGCTTAAATACCAACATCCATACCAACGTGCAGGTAACCTATAATAGGCATTCTTGCCACACACAATAGATTCCCAGGAAAAAAAGGTTCAGTTCCTCCTTTCAATCCCTAGTTTCCTTTTATCAAGAAATTATGCTCCCATTCTCTAGAGCCAATGAAGTAACTATTAAGTTCAGTCTTTTCTCTAAACACACAAGGTTTTCTTCTATGTTGAAAATCTAGAGTCATGGCACCGTGAGTCTCACCCTTTTTGTAATCACCCTCTCTGAAAGCCCATGGAGGTACATTAGACTTTTGCTCAGCAGCTTTTTTTTTTAAAATCCTGCCTTCTATCTTCTACCATCTTCATAAATTCTTTTCTTCACGTCGTAATGTACAGGTTAGATTAGTTTTATATGCATCTATTGTATCCATTGGTTTGTTACTAATGAAAAAATCACCCATGTATGCTGCATAAACAGGTCCATAAACAATTTTTTAATCTCTCCTAACAGGAATTTCTGAAAATATTATATCAAAATTAGGAGTAGTAATACTCTAATCCTTCCCTCTCATAAAATAAACTTGTTAAAACACTACAAGACACACCAAAAGTTAAAGATAGGTGATATGTCACCCCCTCTGAAACAGACAATGGTAATTGCAAACACACATAACAATCCCTCACAATCCTTGTATTAATATATTCATACAACAATTTAGCAAAAACATTTAACAAAAAATCATTAATCGATATATCATGATAAATACTATCATCTATATTTTCTAAATTAGTGTTTAAATTTTCTTTAGTAAAAGAATCTATTCTCTCACTTCCCACGTCATTAGTATTATATTTGCGATTAGTCACCATTAGAACAGGCACAATAACAATCCGTGTTAACCACACAAACATTAGTAATAAAACACTACGTAAGCAAGCATTAATAGATCTATGTTTAAAACTATAATTTTGATATCCAATCTCTGTTACCTTTGCCATTTTAGACACTATATAAAAATCTAAGAAAAAATCCTAAAATCTAAGAAAACTTGAAAAACGTATCCAAAAATCATCTAGAGTAGTGTATCCTTACACTTTAGGCCTCTCTTCTTTACAACCTCTTTTTATTTCATTTTATTTATATATCTTATTTTTCTTTAAATCTTTTGAAATTCTTCAAATAATCTTCATTGAAATCATTGCACCTTAATTTTCACAGTTCTTTTTAAGGTGGTCTTAATTTGCTTTCATCACTTCGATCAGAACCAGCTTCTTTTTGATTTGTGTTTTCAGTGTTGTCAATCTATTTCAACACCACATATGTTCATTCTGGAAATGTGTATTTCTTACTCTAAGTTCTTACTCTTTTGGTTTTTTGTACTAAATCTCCTTCGGAGTCACTTTGGTCTGTTTGACGCGATACTTCATTTATTTGATCTGGGCTTTTCTTTTCAAGAATGTTTATCAATCTTTTCACTCCTTTTGGCCACTCATTCACCTTTTCTTGCTTTAACTTGAACTGCTTCTTCAACTTTTTTGTCAAGTTCGCAAGTCCTTTTATTCGGTTCTCTTCTTTGTTGTACTTGCTCTTGATTTTCATCAATCACTTTCTCTTTTTCTTTCTCAACAACTGTCTTTTGAGACCCAGTAACTGGTGCCCGCTTTATTCGACTTGTGCGTGGTTCTTTTCATGTTCAGCCCTATCCTAGTCTGTCACACTAAATTCTATAGCTTCATGTCCTTCAGCTTCTGGTTCTTTTCTCCAGCAGTTGCTGCTATTCTTATTGTCTTTCAAGTGGACGTGGGACTCTTCTTGTATGACTCGCAGGAATCTAATTAGGCAAGCCACCACACTTCACTGCTGTCGTTACCAAAATAATCTGGTATGGTCCGTGCCATCTGGGTTCTAAACACAACTTCCTCGTGTGTTTCTTAACCAGAACCCACTCTCCTGGACTCAAATCTTGTGCTTGATCCAGCTGTGTTGTGGCTGCAATTTATCCAACCTGATGAGACACACTAGATCAGCCAATCCCTTGCAATAATCAAGCACTAGATCATCAGTAATATTCATCAGTTTGTTTGCTGGTACATTGGCTTGTATCATTGCTCTCCCCCATCAAAACTTCATGACAACTTAATCCAGTCTTTTTTATCAGGAATGCTTCCAAGACTCATCAATACCAGGGGTAAAGCATCTGCCTATTTCAGTGCTGTATTCACACACACTTTGGACAGTCTGGATTGAATAGTGACGTTAATTTGTTCGACCACTCCTGATACTTCAGGTTGTTAGGCACAATGCAGCGTTTGCTCAATTTGTAATGCTGCACAAATCATTCCAATTATCTCATTATTGAAATTAGTTCCTCTACCTGTTTCTAAAGAGACTGGAAATCCAAATCTGGGAATTCTCTCTTAAAAGCAATTTTGCGACTGTCATTCCTTCTTGTTGGGTAAGCCTCTATCCAAAGAGAAAACAAACAAACAACCACCAACACATTTCAGATCTTTACAAGGGGGAAGTTCAATAAAGTCTAACTGTAATCTGGTAAATGGTCCTGCCACTTTACCAATCAGACCGCAACTAAAAACTGTCTATCCACCTGAATTCTGGTGATGGCAGAGTACACACCATAGGCTTAGACTCTCTGCAATAGCCCTAAATTTTGGATTATACTATGACTGCTTGAAGAGTCTAATCATAGCATCTTTTACAACATGCGCAATTCCATGGTACATCCTTACCATTTGAGAGAGTAAACAATCCGGCATTACTGGTCTTTCATCAATATACACCAAGTCTAATCATAGCATCTTTTACAACATGCGCAATTCCATGGTACATCCTTACCATTTGAGAGAGTAAACAATCCGGTATTACTGGTCTTTCATCAATATACACCAACGGTTCCCAAACTGGGCTCCGCGGCTCCCTGGTGCGCCATGAAAACTAGCCAGGGGCGCCACGAACAGATGAGCACATAGTTTGGGAATCAGTAATAAATAGTATGTTGCACTTATATGCATCTGAATTCAACACTGCTCTGAGTGATCAGGCCTGCAGTGGTTGCTCTTGTGGTTGACTTGTGTGCAAAGAATGCCGAATGCAAGGAAAGAGAGGCCTTGGAAGAGGGGCGCAGTTGCAAATTCTTATGAAACTTTGGTCTCAATACAAGACAATAATATCCTATTCATGTGTGCTGCGGATATGCAGATCTCTGACCGCAGTGCGGTTAATTCAGGTTCATGGCATGCAGCCCCCCCCCCCCACCCCATTGTAACTGAGCGCCGGACCTGCAACTTTCTGCCAAGAAGGAAACAACACACAATTAAATATTAATTAACTCCCTGCTCTGATAGCCAGAGAATAACGCCCATTTTCTATCGTCTGGATCCAGTAATCAGCTCAACAATAAAATAAAATAAAATAAAATTATGGTGGTGCTTAGCAGATAGGGAAGTACATCACATGTGTACTGTATATTCTTTTTTACTTGCGCACAAAAACCATTATAACTCAAGATATTTGGGTAACATTTCCATGCCCTTACAGCTGCTTCTCTGTTGCACTTGAAAGCTAAGAGCGCTTCGAGTAGCCTTGAGCTGCCATGGCTGAGTAATTAGAGATCTTTTCCTAATCAAAACTATTGGGGTTTTATCACGCTCCGCTGTGAGTGTTTTTGAAGGTATGGGTGTGTTTGAAATGACTATGTTGTGTGCGCTGTTATCTTTCGTGCCAATTAAAACAAAATAGCATATGGTCAGTTTGCTTATCTTCAAAAATTAAGACAACAACCTTCTTACGCTCCCTCCCCACTCTTTCAAATATTCACCACAATGTAAAACTTTTGGAACGTGGTAGCACATGTGTGCTCATAGACACCTACTCATCTGTAGTAAAATATGCTTACACGTGTGACTCACGAATCAGCACGAGTCATTTGGAGGCGAGTTCACAGCACTGATGGTTCCACTGTTCACACTGGGAATGTCGGTGACCAAGGCCTGCTCCAGTGTCAGCTACAGGACTCAACAGACAGCAGGACTTTGCATGAAGGTGCTTACTAATTATTAGTCACTTATCAACACAGCTCAAGAATACATTTAAAAGTGATCTCAAATGATATTTGCTGTTTGAAGCAGGAACAGATCATAAAGGTTATATAAAAAAAAAACAGTTTTGGTGGTGGTATTTTTTTTGGACCAGCTGGGACTTTTCAAATACCGGTGGTGCTGGTAGAAAACTGGTCAGGTGGCAACCGTAACTGGCTTGTTTATTTACTGTTGGGGTTTTTGTGTACATGCCACTTTAGCACAGTCTGTCTGTGAAGCAGAACCCCCAGTGTTTTTTGAACAACCATTGGATGCCTGGTAAGCAAGTGACCAACCACCGGATAAAAGCGGAGAAAAATGAAAGAACTCCAGAGGTCGGGCTTACATCAGCGCCACCCGAAAAATAAAATGACAATGGGGAGCCGCGGACAACTACCAGTAGATAAAGGGAGCCACGAGTCGAAAAAGTTTGGGAACCAGTGACACACACCAACACTTTACAACCTGATTTTATCAAAATGTATTTTTCTTCCTCATTTGCTTCTTCCTGTAACTGTCTAATTTCTTCCCTTGTTTCCAAAGAAGAAAACATCAATAGCAATTTGTATCTTTTTTCTCCAGCCCTCTGTTAATTGAAATAGAACTTTGTGCACAGAAACTAGCCACTTGGTCTGCGTATCCGTTTCCATTTTTTACATAGTCTTTTCCGGACTTGTGTGCTGAACATTGTACTACAGCAATCTTTTTGGGCATTTGTAATGCATTCAATAAATCCTTCGCATTTTTACTGTACCAGATTGGGGATCCTGAAGAAGTTAAAAATCCTCAACTGTCCAAAATAAATGTACCACCCCAAAACTGTATTGACTATCAGTGAATATTGTTACTCTCAGATTTTTGCCAATTATACATGCTCTTGTCAAAGCAATCAACTCATAAATTTGAGCAGAATTTACCCCCTTCAGATAGGATGCTTCAAGAATCATATCCACTGTACATACTGCATAAGCAGCACTCAATGCACCTTTCTCATCTCTCAGACAAGATCCATCCACAAACATCACATTATCTGAATCTTCTAGTGGTGTGTCTTTTAGGTCAGGTCTTGGTTTGGTACATAATACGGTCATATCCAAACAATCATGGTCTGCTTCACCTTTCACTTCCTCACAACTTGAACTCGGCAACAAAGTTACTGGATTCAATGTTGTGCATCTCATTACTGTCACATTTTCAGCACTCAAAATCACGCTTTCATATCTAGTCAGCCGACTATACGTCATATGCTGAGTCAGAGTTCTTGTTAATAGGATCTCAACAGAGTGTGGCACATATACTTTCACTGGATGACCCATAGCAATCGCTTCACTCTGTTTAAGACTCACACAAGTAGCAGCCACTGCTTTCAAACAGCCTAGTAAGGCTGCGCCACTGAATCCAATGTAGCTGAAAAATATGCCACTGGACGACGTGCCATGCCATGTTTTTGTGTTAGGACTGAAAGTGCACATCCATCTCTCCCACAACAGAACAATGCAAAATCTTTTGTGTAGTATGGCATTCCCAATGCAGGTGCTCAGCAAAGACTATCTGGAAATTCAATAAAAGCTTTCATACACTCTTTATCCAACTCAATTGCATCAACCACATCTTTATGAGTCAACCTTTGTAAAGGTTTTGCGATTAGTAAAAATCCACTGATCCACTGTATACAGTATCTAACCATTCCCCAAAACATTTGAACTTCTTTTTGAGTCTTAGGAGGACCCATTTGCAAAATCACAGTAATTTGGTCTTGGATTCCTTTTCGAACTCCTTTCTCAATTTTGTGTCCCAAATATTGAAACTCTTTTTTACAAAACTGTAATTTTGCTCGTGACACTTTATGCCCACCTTCTGCCAAATGATTCAGTAAGGCAATTGTATCTGTCACACAGGCCTCTAGTGTTTTTGATGAGACCCGCAGGACATCAGTGCACTGCACCAACACTGAAATTTCTGGCATGATCAATGACTCCAAACGTTTTTTCAAAATCGGATTGTAGTAGTAGTATAAAGCTTTATTCGATTTCATTACATAAGAAATCATAAAAGCACAAGGAGTAAAAAAGAAATATGTACATACATGTGTGACAGCAATTTAAAATAATTATTACATCACATGGGGCATAATTCATTTGCAATGGTACCGATCTTTTGATTAAAAAGAAAGATTTAGCTAAAAAATTTATAAAATATGTCTAATAAGAAGATAAAAAACTTGACAATCAATGTTCACAACGACCTCGCAGTTAGATTAGGCAAAAAGATCATACTATAGAATATAAAAAATATGTTACATTGTTGACCGTGACCTAATTATCGCCTTCAGGTATGAAGATACAGCCAGAATAATCACTGTTTATTCTAACATCTGTAGTCTAAGCAATGCTGCCCTGCAATATCTGATGTTCCAGCGTCTGAGTATCGGTTTAAGATATTTTTTCCTGGGTATCGTAAAAAAATTGCAAAATAAAGTACAGTGCAAAGTGGATTGTGGGGATACATCATCACAGGGGCATGCGAGTTTGTCAGGTGACCAGACGTTTATCACAGGAAATAAGACCATTCTAAAGAAAGAACCAAAACGAAAACGGGCCAATATCATGCGGCTAAAGCTGCTCGGTACCATCAGAAGATATTGCTGAGTGCCCTCACCACTCAAAATCAATTGGTGTGCCATAACCGTTTGTTTTTCCCTCTCTTTAACCCATCTTTGCTCGTCAAGGTATTTCAGACCGCGAGCCTTCAGATCTTTCCTAGAAATATCTTCAAGTCTCCTGGGATCAGTAAAGTATTCGGGATACCCAATGGCATTCGTTCGCCCTTTTATATAATTAAGCCACACCATTTCTCTGGCCCCATCTAGTTTAAGGCAATTCCGTATTACCTCCCTGTTAAAACCCGTTTTGTCCTTTACCCATATCTTGTGCCATAATAGCAACGGGGCTACCTTGATGGTATCTAATATGTAAGGGATGCCTAATTCCTGATGGCAGCTATAGGTAGCGGAGGAAGTTGGAACGCCCAGAAGAAAGCGGATAAAACCATTTTCACAAGATTGTATTACATCTGGCCCTTCAACGCCCCATAGCCCTGCCCCATATGTCCCGGTGGATACACATTTTGTTTTGTAAACTTCCATCAATTCTTTCACAGGTCTTTCGCCTATCTTTTTTGCAAAATTTAAGACTGCCCCCACGGCTCTGGTGAATATCAGCTTCCTAGCCTTGATCGCTGATTTCCAGGTGCCTCTCTTATCAAAGGTGATGCCTAGATAACAGAAGATGTCAGTGTTTTCTATTTTTCTATTATCAATAAAGATGTTACACGGTGTGCTTTTCTTATTGCCACAACCCATAGTGAAAGTCTTGGATATATTCACTCTTAACCCCCTCTCCTTCATATAGGTGGCAAAGCTAGTCACTGCCCTTTGAAGGCCCTGTTGTGTTCTTGACATGATCACCACGTCGTCGGCATATAGCATGAGGGGAACGGGGGTGCCCCCTATGGTCAGGTAATCATTTTGGTCTCTACTTAGGTATTGGCCCAGGCTATTTATATAAAGTGTAAAAAGAAAAGGGGCCAGTATGCACCCCTGTCTGACACCCTTTTCGATTGAAAATTTGGCCGAGCACTCCCCCCTCTTTCCAAAGCGCACCCTTGCTCCTGCATTTCTGTACATTTCCTTCATGAGCAATATTAAAACCGGGTCCACCTTAAGATCTTCTGATGTAGTCCATAATGTGTTGTGGTCAACGCAGTCGAATGCTGAGCTCAAGTCTACAAAGGTCAGAAAGAGTTTGCCCCTTTGGCCCTTGTATATTTGTCTATAATTAGAGCCAGGTTCAATCCCTGCTCTATGGTTCCCATACCTGACCGGAAGCCAAATTGTAGTTTTGTTAAAAAGCCCTCCTCAGATGCCCAGGTTTGAAGTCTATTTAAAATAATTCTCCCCACAATTTTCATAAGGGCATCAAGAAGAGAAATAGGCCGGTAGCAGCTAGGGTTGTTCCGGTTTCCCTTCTTGAAGATAGGTATGACTATCGCATCTGACCAGGTGGGAATAAGTTTAAAATTGCAGGTGCTATTTAATACCATCATTAGCAACGCGGCCCACAGATCTATATTCGATCTATATACATCCACTGGGATCCCGTCTGGGCCTGGTGCTTTGCCTGCCGCGCTCTTTCTAATGGCCAGTATCACCTCCTCTAGGGTAATATTCAAATCAAGGGGAAAGATTCCCTGTTCGCATTCTGGTTGTACATCAGTCATATCAGTCACTGCTCTCTTTGCTTTATATAGGTCCCCAAAATATTCTACCCACTTTTCTCCCAAAATGGCCACATCTACGATGTCTACCTATTTGTCTTGGTAAAAGGGGGCATTTACAGCTTTCCAAAAGCCTCTGTTATCCTTCATAATGCAAGTTTGATGTAAGGTTTCCCAGGATTCCTGCTTTAGCTGTTTTTTCTGTTTTTTTAGGGCAAGGCGATACGCAATCCTCGCCTGGCTAATGTCTTCCTTACATTTCGGTGTAGTGTGCAGGATATTTTTACTCTGGAACACTCTCTATCAAACCATCCATTCTGATTTGATCTTCCCCTGCTATTTTCTCTCCTTAGGAGTCTATAAGCCTCCTCTGTTATCTTAAGGAAGGCATAATAAATATCCTCAGTTGCACTCCCCTGACTGAAGCATGTATCTATTTCTGTCAGGGTTTTGGCAATTAAATTATGCAAAAAGACCTCAAAATCAACTCTCTCATTTTAGGGAATATACATTTGTATCAGCGAGTTGGACCTCGAATTCATAGGGAGTAGGTCTATTCTTGTTTTTATGATTTTTCACAACCCTGAGCTGTAGGCTAATTGGGTAGTGGTCACTCATTGAATTTGCTTCTGTTACAATATAATGAAAATCAATGATGGTGTTACAACCTCTCCCGTTAAAGGTTGGCTTGAAAGGTGTACAATTTTCACCCAGCTCGTTTGCAAAACCCAGATCGAATTGATGGAGTATGTCATTAAGCAAGTCTCCATTTTTATTAGGACTAAAGTGTGAGGATATTCCCTTGCTATCATCGTCTAGGCCACAAATGCCATGTTCACTACGGGCACAGAGAGAGCAGTTAAAATCTCCTACCCATATTAGAGGCATGTCTTCTACCCTATACTCCTCCACAGTTTTTAGTTCGCTGACCAATTCCCTCATAACTGTCTCTTTTTGATTTAATGGGACAGTGTTGTAAAAATTAACTATGACCACCTCCTTGGTCCCTCTTAACTTCATAATCAAAATTTGATAGAACTCAGACCAAGAATTAATCTTAACATTTAGTATCCCGGCCTCTACAGAGATGTAGGTAGACAAGCCCCCCTTATTGCGGCCGTGATCAGCGATGGTTGCGGGGGTATGGAATGTCATGAATCCCTGAATGTGGATTGCTTCTTCTGACCATGTTTCTTGGCAGCATAGAATGTCATACTCCTCTACGAATAGTATCCATTCCGGGTCATGTACTGTCACGGTTAGGCCTGCGATGTCCTAGCTCACGAGTTTATAAACACCCTCCCCCTTTCTAAATCTATCAGGCATTCCCTGTGAAGTGCTTATTTGTCTGCGGACATCCATCCTTTCCCCATCACTTACACATCGATCTATGGGAGCAGCCTCAGGCTGATAGTTAATTTCCACCCCTGGTGGGTTATTATCGTAGGCACACGAGCTATTACAGCTATTCATCTTGGGATTTCCTATATTCTCATTCACCCCTGGGAGCATCATCAAGTTCCCCTGGGTTTCTCCCTCACGGGGATTTCAGGCTGTCAATCCTGGTCATCCAGCCAGGACAAGAGATCAAAACGGTTTGGATGTGTCCAGTTTTTCCCTGTAGATTGTGTGAATTGGGAGTCCCTCGCCAAACCTATCCCAAAGGGTGCAGTTACAGGATAGGACAGATCAACATTTTGGTTTATCTGGGATGGTGGATAGAAGAACCCCAGAGGCAATACATTAATACCAAGGTGATCATGATAGTTACTCCCTGCCCTATTCAGAATGTCCCTAATTAAACTGGGATCACTGAAGGTCAGGACAATACAATCACCTTTAAGCTCTTTTCGCCCTTTCCCTACCCATGATACTCCTCTGGCCATTTTAAAATATTTGAATAAAAGATCACCTAGGCCAGTTCGCTTTCCTAACCAATGTAGTGATTTATTACGCATCTCACTCCATGATTCCTGAGCGGGTGGTACTATTTCTGGGACATTCGCTAAGATGACCACATAAGGGGTGGCTGCTGTAGGTAAATCCAAAGACGTTTGCCCTCTCTTTACTGGATTGTGGCTTGGAACTCCTCGATGTGAAAGCACATCTAGGCCTGTGTTAGTGTAAGTCTGCTTCATTTGATGCCTAGCATGTTTCCTTTGTTCATCCACACTACACAGTGTGTGCACTGGAGTTGGGTCTTTACAGTCCCTAACCACCGTTGTGGTGTTTATTCTCTCAGTGAAAGTATTTGATTTATGATCAAGGGCACCCCCGGGGTTCCTGTATATTCGCTCTATGCAATTGCATGTAGTACCCCGTAAAGTAGTTTCTATGTTAGTCACCCTATCTGATAATGCTCCCACAGCCCTTAGAACGTCAGATTTTAAAGACTCCATGGTATTATGAAGAATAGCTTTTATCCCATTTGGACCCTCCAATATGTCTGAAAAAGGAAAATTGCCAACGTTATTTTGGTTTTTCTTCATGTGTGGTTTCCGTGTAGCTTGTTTTTTGGTTGTTTTTTATCTTTTTCCCAGCTTTATCTTTTTTGCCATTTAGCAGTTTTAAATTAGCCGCTTCATTTACCTTGGGCTCCTCCCTCCGTACTGCTAACTTACTACGTTTGGGGGGTGGGTGTGAATCCTCTCCCGTCTCGCTATGGTCGCTTAGGGTTATTTCATCATCCCCAACCTGTATGCATCCATTCTCCATGTTTTTGAGTTTGCCGTCCTTTTGTTTTGCAATACGACCTGCAGTGTCCCCTTTCCCTCCCACCTCTCCTTCTGCCCCCCCCTTGTGTTAGTGTTTCCTCTACCCTGTGTATTTGTTCATCTATGGCCCCCATAGCCCCGGTGAGGTATGTTAGGAGTGATTGCTGCCCTGCTGCCTTCTGACTGGATGTTTCGTTACTTAATTTGCGTTTTGACATCATGGAACAGTGGCAGTTACAACTTTTTAAGTGATACACTACAAGGAGAAAGTACTCACAATATAAACCCAATCAATAATGTTCGGGGGACAGTTCTTAGAGGGGGGGCCCACGACGGCCGCAGACGGTCCCGCCCTTGGCCCAGGCTTCACGTGCGTGCCTCGCGCCTTCCTCCCTGCTGTAGAGCGTCCCCCGCAGAAGTCCAGCACCAAACCACAAAAAGCTCCGAAATTAGAGAGAGGGTTTCCTCCTGCGCGTCCCGTGCTGCAGGAGTCAGAGGAGAAACTTAAAGGGGCCTGTCGCCTACTGGTGATGCAGCAGGAAGGGTGCCACTACTGGGAGTGCTGGTTGTTGAAGTCCCAGGTCAGTGGTCAGCCCGCCTTCCTACCACTGATGCCTCTCGCCTTCCTCCCTGCTGTGGAGCGTCCCCCGCAGAAGTCCAGCACCAAACCACAAAAAGCTCCGAAATTAGAGAGAGGGTTTCCTCCTGCGCGTGTATTTTGGAGACCTGCAGCTGTACTTTAAATCCCTTGTCAGTAATCTCTTGAATTTCTGAAAATAGAGTGTCTGCTCTCAATTTCTCACACCTTAGTCACCTCGTTTTCTTTCTCAAGTCTGAAGCAGCCTCCCAGTCAAGTTGTCACTTTAATTAATCAAAGGAGATTCTTCCCATGGCATATTTCTAGAATTAATAACAGCCTCTCGTGGTAGCAACTCCGCTCGCTGGCTCAAAATCTGATTCAAAATCGATGGACTCTCTGTATACCCTTGAGGAACTCTGCACCATGCCAAAACCCGGTCTTCAAACCGGAAAGCAAAAAGATATTGGCTATCCGGATATAAAAGGTATCGAGAAAAATGCCTGACCCAGATAAATCACTGTGTACCATTCCGCATCACAAGCAATTTGATAAAGAATTCCTGCTGGGTTTGGCACTATTGGACAACAAGGTACTACAATCTTATTAATCTTTATCAATTCTTGCACTACACTATATTTTCGGTGTGGTTTTTAATCCCCATATTAGGTGAATTACAAGGACTACCTAGTATTTCTTTTAGAATACCTTGCTCAATCATTTGGTCAATTACAGGAATCACTCCTGCTGTGATTTCAGGACTCATCCTGTACTGAGGTGTGTTTGGATATATTGCACCTGGTTTAATTGTAATCTGAATAGGATCCACACCCTTCATTAAACCAATGTCCTTTTGTGTAAAATCCCATACATCAGATCTTACTGTTTTTTTCATCTCTGTAGGTAAATATTCGTCTGTAAGCAAATAAAATAATTCATTCACTTCTGTCCCTTGCTTTGCTAGCATCATTTTAAAAGCAACATCCTCATCTGGTGTTTGAAAAGCAATACCATCTGGTGTACAATAGATGGTGCCATTCATCTTGCATAGGAAGTCCCTTCCTACTGGACTTGTATCACATACCACAAACGGATGCATGTCTCTACATTTTCCAATATGAACCTCTATAGGTCTTGTTATTGGAGTCCTAATATATTTATTTGAGACTCCCACAACTTGGATAGTTTCTCCCGAGAGGGGTAGGTTTGGAATTTCAGCTGCTCTCACAGTAGAACGGGTAGCACCAGTGTCCACAAGGAATGTAATATCATTACCTTCAACTTTCCAATCAACGACAGGACTGATCTACCTCTAGAGATGCGCCAAGCACTCACTCTTCCTCCCCCCTCAGGCACCGTCATTGAGATGAGTCTGAATCACTCTCAGAACACTAACAAATATTGCAAAACCACTTGTATATTTTGATTCTTAACTTGTTCGCCAGCGGGAAATCCAATATTCGCACTGTATCTCTGTACTTGAGCATTCATATTATTTGGCATAGGAGCTTGAGGCACCTGTACTTGTTGTGTCTGTGGTGTAACTATCTGCTGCTGTTGTTGTTGATTCACAACCACCTCATTATGCATCTGCGGATTAAAATGTTGACTCATTCCATTATTCTTTATTTAAGATATACACTCATTCTTCCAATGTCCAAACTTTCCGCATGCATGACCAGGACATTTTTTTAATTTCTTCGCTATTTATTTTACCTCTACCTCCATTTGTTACCTGACTATTTGTTTTCTGTACTTTCCTTTGAAAATCTGTTTGAGAACCATTGTTTTGATCTTTCTGTTCTGCCACCTTCACCTGTGCCCACATCATTTTCTCTTTCAACGTTTTATGACTGGATTCAAAATCATCACTACAATATTTAGCATATCTCAGTATTTCATCACCTGTTTTACTCTGCCAACAAATCAAATGCTGCTGAATCATGCTACTGGTTTCAGGTTTTAATCCAAAAACAAACTATTTACAAAATGTCCCATATCTGTCACCTATACTCTCAAAAACACTACACTCTTTAAACACCTGTAACAATCTCTCATAATAAGCATGTACTGATTCTTTGGCTTCCTGTGTTATCCTGTCAATTTTAACCCAATCTGTTTCTTTTGGAGAAATCTTACTTTTCAAGAAAGTAATTACTTCTTTTGGAGAAATCTTACTTTTCAAGAAAGTAATTACTGGATTATATTTTTTCATAACTTCTTCTGAAATTGCTCCTGTTTTCACATCTCTAGGATATTCTCCTTTAAGCCAATCAAAAGTAATTTTACACTCAATCCATAAATCAGCCAGAACTACAATCTCAAACAAACCATCTACATCTTTCAGCAAAACTGTTGAAACCTTTACAAACCTCTATACCTGTTTATACCACTCAACAGGTTTCTCCCTCAACCTGGGGAAAATCATTCTTAAAGGGTAATATATCCGGTCTTGTCCAAGGAACATGAACATATCCACCACCTGGAACTTCTCTCATCGGGCATACCATTTCAGCCTGTCCTGTTTCTCTTAATGGAAATAGACAAATTTTTACTTGCAAACATTTCTTCCTTCTTTTTCGCCCATCTACCTTTCTACCATTCTAAATCACCCCATTTCTTTGTGGAAAAGTAAATTCTGCCATGTTCTGTGTCCCTACGCGTCCTCCATCATATGTTATCTGTGCATGATTAATATGCATATGTATTCCCCATGTTCGATTAATGACGCAATTACAGTTGTGTCCATCTCTAGTATGCTAGTTTCCAGTTCTCGTGACTACTACGAATATCCGGCCTATGTAAAGCTACGTTGCCACGTTTCTCAGTGTGCACGTTATTTCATTGTAAAATCCCCGTTCCTAGGCCTCAAAAGGGCCTGGACACCAGATTTCACCCCCCGTCTCCTGAGCCCTCGCTGAGGAGCGATACAGCCCCCACCTGTGTTCCTGACCCTTCACTTACTTCCTGCCTCACAGTGCCCGGCTCGGCCTGGCTCTGTCTACGAGTCTGCCAAGAGTATGTTATGATTCTAGTTATCAGTCCAGCCCTCCTTCTCTGCATTCCTAAGCTACTGAATCGTATCAATAGTTTCCGTCATTGTCTAGCCTTTACGTCTCCATGTAAGAGAAATATTGTATTAAATGGTCCTTTAATATTCTTCATCACGCACTACATGTAGAATAATGCATGCTCCAGTCTTAGAGTCTGTTAGCCTTTACCCCGATAACTTTCGGATTCTATCAACATGTTCTCTAAACATCAGATACTAGATACTGTTTAGGTACATGTCGCCCTGACTCTCCAGACTTCAGTCTCTGCTCCTAGCACAGAGTTCATAGCCCCCAGCTTCTCCTAGTAACACGTCATTGTCAGTTTGCGCGCACCACTAGGTTAGAGGTCCCGGCTCCTTAGGTAGCCCCCTCCATGTTTCCGCCCCATTTATGACATATTCTGTTACGTTTACATCACATGTCTATGTATACGCCTCTTGTTACACCCACTTTCACCCTTATCTTTCACGACTGCTATTGACCACACCCACTGCGCCGCCTATCATATGTATTGTAATGCAACTGTTTTTAGTATATATGTTCGTGTATTGTTATTAAATGTTAGCGCGCTCATCCCAGATCCTGCCCGGCAGCTGTCGGGGCCCCCCTGTCAAGCGCTGCCATCCTATTCCTGTGCAGGTTGTCCTGTTCCTGTCCTTATGCTGTATTAAACCTGCAAACTCCTACTACCTCGAATCTTGACTCTTATTTATTGAGCTATCTGTTATTGCTATGCCTAGTCAAACCTAGATCCGGTATTATTTATTTATATACCACATAATGGCGCCCGAATAGGGACTTGCCCTTTCCCCACGCGCCGGTGAAGCCACGCCGGCCCCCTGACCCTCTGCAGCCGTGACGGAACCATACCGTGCACGTGCAGATATTTCTGCTTCAAGTATCCCTCAGGCCCACGGAGGAGACGGAGGTGGCGGTCCAGCATCCAAACGAGGCGGTGGAGGAACGCGGCGAGTCCCGACCAGAGCCCAAGCCGAGAGTCCAAGGTCCGAGGTATCCGGAGGCCCACCCGTAACAGAAGTCCGAAGTTCATCCGTCCGGCGTCGAAGCAGTCCAGTCCAGTCCGAGGCCTTCCGTTCTTGCTGCCCGGTGAGTACCATTGCTGGGGTAGTATCTAGACAGGGTCAATCTAATTGACTCTGGTCCGTGGGTTGGTGGTACACAGACCCCAAAACGAAGTGTCCACTTCGGTGGATGCGGGTCCTGACGTGTCTCTTTATGAGACCGGTAAGTTTCGTACTGTTTCAGCAGTGCATCTAGTTTCTGTTCTAGTCAGTT
Organism: Lissotriton helveticus; assembly: GCF_964261635.1. Lineage (NCBI taxonomy): Eukaryota > Metazoa > Chordata > Amphibia > Caudata > Salamandridae > Lissotriton > Lissotriton helveticus. The sequence goes on from NC_136073.1 coordinate 744,925,208, forward strand.
CTGTTCTCGAGAAAATTCATGTATTCTGTTTTCAGTATTCCAGGTAGTATTCTGTTCGAACTGTTATTTTAAATATTCTTCATGTATTTTAATGTCGTGGTATGAGTGTGAAGTATTTATCGTGTTCATTGTGTATTGTATTGTGTCTAGATTACAGTTCAGTCATGCCCTTATTCTCGAAATTACGTCAGTTAAAAACCAGAAAAGGTCTGCTAGAAGCAGCAGTTCCTGTCCCGCCTAGGGACAGTCCAGGTCATTTTATGTATCAAAAGCATGGCATAAGTGCCATATTATATCTAGATTTATGGGTAGAGTATACCAAAGAGTTAGAAGAAAAGTATAGATGGCCTGTATCAGGCACATGGGATGCCGAGTGCATCATGCGAGTAGAAGAAGCATTATGGAAAAAGAAAGCCAGACAGTCACAGAAAGATGCCATCGAGCTATGGCGCAAAGAATCTCATAAAAGAACCGAAAAAGAAATCAGAAAGTCAGAACTAAGTAGAGAATCCTTAGAACGAGCCCAAGAAAGGGAACTAATCGAGATAGGTGAACGAGTTAAAACAGAACAGTCAGACAGAGGCATGCCCTTATTAAGGGTATGTATCCTCTTCTTGCCGAGGGCTTGCCAAAAGCGACCCCGGAGGCATCCAGTAATTTTCCGCCACCACTAGTTCCGACCAAGCTACGTCACAAACCGACCGCAGCTGATATTTTCATTTCGTCCTATTTGGACGACACAGTCCCGGAATATGCAAATCCTGTTCCTGCTCCGCCAGTCCCTGTAAATCAGGCACTTCTCGCTCCTCCAGACACCGGAGTACCTGCTACGGTACCCCCGGTCCAGCCCGCCATACAAGTCCAGCCTGCATTTCAATTTCCCACTTTGCCAGCACGAAGAGCATCAGTTGACGACTCTAGTTTAGGGGCCGCAGGGGGAGGTCCTCCTGGAACCCCGCCGCCACACAAGCGTTTAACGTTAGTCGAATTACATGCACAAGCGTCACAGCGTACGCCCAGACATCAGTCTGTTGCAGAAATAAGAAAAGCCCTTACCGAATGTGGCTATGACCCAGTCCCAGGCGAGGATAATATGGTTTTATATTCATTACGCGTAAGAAAGGTGACCGAGTATCTAGTCACCCTACCAGATATGAAAGAAGATCTAGACAGAATATATCGTTTCATCCGTACAGGGGATGATCCAGAAAGTATTAGTGACGTCATGTCTCAAAGGAAAGTTGAGATCCAGCTCATGTTATTAAAGTTCTTGATTAATTGTCTAATAAGAGAACAAGATTCCCCGACTAAAGATCAGGCCGAAATGAAAATCCTGACAAGGTGGAGTGATAATATAGCCGAGGGTAAACACAAGACTATCAGTAGTATAGAGAGTATGTACAAGAAAATCCGTAAGGAAATAATAAGGTTACACGATCAACGTAAGGCAGCACAAGTAAGCGAAAAAGAAAATGACTCTGCGGAAGAGGTAGAGGACGAGAATTCCGCCAGAATAGCGTATGTAGGAAAATCTAGATTTCCAGATCGCCATTTACGCCTAGAACACAAGCCAACTTTCCACCATCCAGCACCAGAACAAGGTTCTCTAGAACAAGTATTTCAAGCTACCGATCACATTCTGAAGTCACGAATCAGTTATAGTGAGTTAAGCACTATGCATGAACAAGAACTAGCTCGATCAGCAATCCGATGGATTACTGATTCTACCACTTTTCCAGACGAAATAGTGGCACAAATGTTTCTGAAATTGCCCCCAGCCGAGCAACGACTGGTGGGTATGTATATGATCCAGCACCTCATTACTTTGTATGAGGGCCAACATTCTGATCCAGGTCCGTTACACGATGTCCTGAACGAGTTACTCCAGTATAGATGGAAAGGTTTAGGTACCGATTTAATTAGTGTCATTCTAGAACAGCGCCACAAATATAGTATGTTTTTGAACCCGCATTTTGTTCATGTCTCACCTCCAGAAAGTAAACCGTTTTACATAGACAGACAGAATCCGTTACGAGAAGTACACCCAGTCAGGACAACAGATGGTGAAATGCAACGAGTGTTTGTTTACACCCCGATTACAAAGATGGAACTCTTAGAGATGAAAAAGTTAATTCCCTGTCATGATAAAGATCCAGCAGGGTTCCACCGAGAATTAAAAGACATGCTCCGTATGGGAGAATACACGTATCCAGATATTATTAAAATGCTAAAGGTTCTGTTGCCCGCAGGGGTATATGAGAAACTCAAGGAAAAAGAATGGGAGGTGGGAGAGAAAAAGATCGATTGGGCAGTTCTCGAAGCTGAAGATAAGATACGAGTACCAGGTACCGGTCTAGGAGAGAAATGTAAAGAATTACCTGAACTGTTAATACAAGTTTTGCCCAGATTATTAGCAACTAAAAAGGAAGACTGGGATGCAATCTCAGCCTGTAAACAGAAACAAGATGAAGACACTAGTGATTTTTATTCTAGATTCGAGAAATGTTTTAGTATAAACAGTGGCCTCAAGACAAGTAGCGAGTCATACCCTCATCTTTTTGTTACTAAATTAGTCGAGAATTCAAGTCCACAAGTTAAGAATCGAGTTTTGAAAGTCGAAAGTACCTGGCAAGCCAATACCCCGTCCCAGATGTTACAGATGCTCCAATACCACCAGAATAGAATCAGAGAAGAGCAAGATCATGAAAGAAAACGTATGAAAGACACGAAAATGAAAGTACTAGTTGCACAATCTGTTCCTCAAGACAGTCAGAAGAGGGGTCCGAATCAAGCCAGTCACCCTGCAGCTCCCGTTAAAGGAAACTGCAATTATTGCAAACAGCCAGGTCATTTTATAAACGAGTGTGCAGTTCTGAAACACAACATAGCTACCGGTAAGACTAAAGAAAGACCACGTCCGCCTAGACAAGAACAAGTTACACAGACTCCTCAGCCACAGAATGCACAACAGACAGTTACCGTACCGCAGCCTATTGCTGCAACACAGCATGTTACACAGCAGATGTACCAGTATGCACAGTCCGAGTATCCAGAGTATCAGCCATATTCATGAAACAGCCTAGAGAGGGAGGTAGGCTTGCCTCTCATCGAGATACCTGTAGATCAAGAGGGTCCCTATGTTCATAGTAAAGTATTAGGGAAAGACAGAAAGTTTCTGATTGATACAGGGGCAAGTAGGACCACCATCAGCCACGCCGAAGTTCCAGGGGCTCCGCTCTCAGGCTCAAGAAATGTTTCCCTTGGATTTTCAGGAAAACCTATTGTAAACGAGATATCTAAGCCAGTTACTCTAGAAGTAGGTCCATTGTCCCGCACTACTGATCTGTTACTTACTAAGTCCTGTCCAGAAAATTTGTTGGGCATTAAAACACTGAAAGAATTAGGTGCAGTTATTTGCTGTTCCCCAGAGGGAATACGATTGTTCCTACGTGACTTCAAGGGTCACTATGTATTACGAGATTTTGATCCGAGATTGTCTAATGTTCCGCAGCATCTATGGGCGCAAGGTCCAACTGATGTTGGTTATATGCAAATCACACCCCATCGTGTGACTCTCAAGCCAGGTGTAGTCCTGCCACGAATCAGACAGTACAGATTGCCACCTGAGGCTGTAGCAGCCTTATCCAAAATTATTGACGAGCTCATGGCTCAAGGAGTAGTTGTAGAAACTGACTCCAATGTATGTAATTCTCCGATCATTCCTGTCATGAAACGTACTGATCCGAATGCACCCCCAGTATATCGATTAGTGATTGACCTACGAGAACTCAATAAATGTATTATTCCCCAGTATCCAGTTGTCCCAGATATCTCTTCCCTATTGACAGCCATTGATTCCGAAGCCTCATTTTTTACAGTCATAGACCTCAAGAACGCGTTTTTCAGTGTCCCCATTCATCCAGACAGCCAGTTTCTTTTCGGATTTTGTTTAAATGGAAGGAGCTATATGTTCACACGCGCTCCTCAAGGTTTCACAGAAAGTCCTAGTATTTACAGTCAAGCACTTAAGAGACAACTAGACAATATTCACATGCCAACTGACACTGCCCTGCTCCAGTATGTCGATGATCTACTGATCACAGCCCGTTCTGAACGTGCTTGCGAGCGAGCATCCCTTACAGTCTTGTATTTCCTAGCCGAGATGGGGCACAAGGTGTCCCCTTCTAAGCTTCAATTCTGTGTCCAGCAAGTGATCTACTTAGGCCACTTACTGTCCAAGTGGGGTAGGCAGTTGACACCAGACCGTATCCAGTTAATAGCGAGTCTTCCTCAGCCCAAGACACAGAAGGAGGTACGTGCTTTTATCGGCCTTACTTCTTATTGCAGACAATGGATTCCTCAGTATGCATTTCTAGCCAAGCCATTGATACAGTTAATGACACAGGAGGCAGCCGTATCGACTGTCCTCCCTTGGACATCTGAACATACACTTAGTTTCAATGAATTAAAGAAAGCTCTATGCCAAGCTCCAGTTCTAGCAACACCGAACTATAGTAAGCCTTTTACACTTTTCGTCACTGAACGCGAAGGTACAGCATTATCTGTTCTCACACAAGATCAAGCAGGACAATACAAGCCCTGTGCTTATTTTTCGAGCACATTAGATCCTGTAGCCCAGGCTCTGCCTGCGTGCCTCAAGTCAGTTGCAGCCACAGCTCTAGCTATCAGACAAAGTGATTCCATAGTATTAGGACACTCCCTGACAGTACAAGTTCCACACTCCGTGGAAGTTCTTTTAAACCGAACACAGACTCAGCACTTGACAATCGCACGTTTAACAGGTTATGAATTGACACTGTTCCAGCCACACATAGAAATCAGACGCTGCAACGTTCTAAATCCTGCTACACTGTTACCGTCAGTTGATTCAAATCCTGCCACACACGACTGTGTGGAAGTAGTTAACATTATGACTAAGCCAAGACAAGATCTGACAGATATTCCATTACAGATCCAGACCTGACACTTTATGTGGATGGTTCATGTATGAGAACAAGTACAGGAGAACTAGTAGCCGCGTATGCAGTGACTACTGACACTGAAGTAATTGAAACACACCGTATTGACACCCTGTCTGCTCAAGCAGCAGAGCTAGTTGCTCTGACACAAGCCTGCATACACGCCAAGAACCTGAAAGTTAATGTTTACACAGATTCACGTTATGCATTTGGAGTCGTACACGACTTTGGAGTGCTCTGGCAGGAGAGAGGTTTCATGACTTCTCATGGAACCAAGATTCAGCATGGTCTCCTTATTCAAGCTCTGTTAGATGCCATACACCTACCGACATCTATTGCTATCATGAAATGCAAAGCACATACGAAAGTCACAGACATCATTTCTCAAGGTAATGATCTAGCAGATCGCACAGCCAAGCTTACAGCACAGACACCAGACATTCCAGTTAATAAGACACCGACATACACTCCAGATCTGACTACCTGTATGACAGTTAAGGACCCTACTCAAGATGTCATAGATATCCAGTTACATGCTACTCCCGAGGAAATCAAGAAATGGTCCGAACAAGGAGGGGTCCAGACAGATCAGGGATGGGTAACGAAGGGTAAAGCCACATGGTTTCTCCCCGACTCTATGGTTCAAGTCATTATCAATACCGCACATAGTCCAGCACATTTAGGAGAAAAAGCTATGTTAGACAGTATCCAGAACATTTGGTTCAACAAGCATTTACGAGCTGCAGCCAAGCAGAAAGTCCGTACCTGTATGATATGTTGCCAGTTTAATCCAGGTAAAAGTATCCCGGTGGAACAAGGTGGATTCCAGCCCACTGACCACCCATTCGAGGTCCTCCAAATGGATTATATTCAGATGGAGCGATGTCGAGGTTTCAAGTATGTCCTTGTAGTTGTATGCGCTTTGTCCAGGTGGACAGAAGCATATCCAGTCCCAGATTACACAGCCGCGACCACTGCCAAGCAGTTGGTTCGTGAATTCTTCCCCCGCTACGGACTCCCAAGGGTCGTGTATTCTGACAACGGCCAGCCATTCTCATCCGAGTTGATGAAACATGTTTCCCTTTTGTTAGGGTACCAGTGGAAGTTCCATTGTGTACGCCACCCTGAAGCAGCTGGTCTAGTAGAGAGACATAATCAAACCTTGAAAATCCGTATTGCAAAAGTATGTAAAGAGAAAGGTGTGGACTGGCTAGTAGCTCTGCCAGTTGCCTTATTTTATATGCGCATGGTCGCACATTCCAGATCAGGTCTGTCCCCCTATGAGGTCGTATTCGGCCGCCCCCCTAACATGTGGGGTACACCTAGACCTCGAAGTATTACCGATGTTTCAAGTAATATGCTGACAGATTACCTAGCTTCCTTGATGTCTGCCCTCAACTCTTGTCGTTCACAGGTTGCCGCCGCATTTCCAGACAATACCGAGGTGGCACCGCATGAAATCGTTCCCGGATCCATGGTCCTAGTGCGAAACTTTGATCGTTCAAGTCCGCTGGAGCCTCGCTGGAAGGAGCCCCGACAGGTCCTCTTGGCCACCCGTACAGCCGTGAAGTTGGAGGGACGAAAAGGCTGGGTGCATCTTTCGCACATCAAAAAATTTTATGGATTGAAGCCAGTTTCAAAGAACATTTCCGAGCATTTAAAAGACTGCCAAAGTACTATTCTTAAGGACAGTCCCGCAAAAGACAATGATACTGCACCCTCCCTGTTAGAGACAACCCCGCAACAGGAGTATAAGCTTAAGTTAAGGTCTAGTAAAATAAGTCAGCCAGTTTGATTGTCTAAGTCCTCCCCTAGGTGAAACGGTTAGACCGGTTTCTGACATGTATAAAATAGACCCCCATAGCGAGAGAGTTAGTCAAAACTCAATCCGATGTATTGTTTTTCTAAGTTTCATATTATTTCTCAGCATTATGATTTCCTGCACCAGTTATGTATTTTATCTGTATTTTCCAGTTTCTCATGTAAATAAGTCTTCTAATGTTACAGTAGAGCACACGTTTAGTGATCTGCCTCCTCATGAACTCTCTTATCGCCTCGCTATGCGTAACAATTCTTTTATCCGCATGTTACATTATTCACACCAGACCAGCAATGCCACAAATTGTTGGGTGTGTGGTCGACTCCCCCCTTTCCAGACACCGAAGGGAGTTCTGCCACTCTTTCCTTATCCATTTTCACATAATGGTTCGTGTGGAGCATGGTCCACGTTAACGTCATCCTCAACAGATATGTCTTTTCTGAACAGTACATGTTTTCCAGACAAGCAAGGTCTTCCCCACAGAACAGGGTTAGATCTAGAAAATGAAGTTTATAATTTAGGTAATTATTCTTCGAATTTCATGGTCCTGAATGTTCAGTCTGATTCTACTCCAGACTTACCTGCTATTTCAGTACTACCAGTCAAAGGTGAATTATGTGTCCGAAATAATGGTTCCATACATGTAGGCCATAGTGATTGTACTACTATTGTCAAGTATAGTGACAGTGGGAAATCTATTTTCAAAGCTTCACGTCATTCTTATTTTGTTTGTGGTCAGACCGCATATGTTCGTCTGCCCCTCGATTGGGAGGGAACATGTTACATTGCCTTCCTACTGCCACCAGTTTTCCTAGCCCCATCTGACTATCATAGAAACACACATCTAGTACACGTTAGACATAGAAGGGAGTCCCCGATTGTCGATTATACTGAAACTGCTCTAGAACAATATACAGATTTCAATAGAGGTTTCTTCTTCTTTATAGGACCTATCCAGAACAGTAAGCTAATCCGTAGGTTAACCAGAACCCTTGAAGCAGTAGTGAATGAGACTGCCTCTGCCCTAGGTAATTTAACCGAAGAGCAATCTGCTATGAGATTTGTCGTGCTCCAGAATCGTCTCGTCCTTGACGTCATACTGGCCGATAGGGGCGGGGCCTGTAGAGTCATCGGATCTAGTTGCTGCATTTTCATTCCAAATAACGCGCCGTCTGTTTATTCAGCTATAACCAGACTCCATAAAATTGCCCATCTGTTACACCAAGATCCAGGCACCTGGACATGGTCCGGTTGGTTCTGGAATATAATTTCCGCCTGGGGATGGAAAGTAATGTCCTTTCTAGGTATTGCAGTAGCGATCATATTCAGCTGCTGCCTCTGTATACAATGTGGCCCTGCGATTTGCGGCATTTGTGCTACCTCTTGTATTCCTAGTCCCAAGTCCTGTTCTAAATCCCGTTCCAAGAAAATTCGAGACGAGCAAATGATACTGTATGAAATGATAGATGGTATCATGAATATTGATGTTTCCTGATGGAAACGTAGTGACAAGGAGGGAATGTGGAAAAGTAAATTCTGCCATGTTCTGTGTCCCTACGCGTCCTCCATCATATGTTATCTGTGCATGATTAATATGCATATGTATTCCCCATGTTCGATTAATGACGCAATTACAGTTGTGTCCATCTCTAGTATGCTAGTTTCCAGTTCTCGTGACTACTACGAATATCCGGCCTATGTAAAGCTACGTTGCCACGTTTCTCAGTGTGCACGTTATTTCATTGTAAAATCCCCGTTCCTAGGCCTCAAAAGGGCCTGGACACCAGATTTCACCCCCCGTCTCCTGAGCCCTCGCTGAGGAGCGATACAGCCCCCACCTGTGTTCCTGACCCTTCACTTACTTCCTGCCTCACAGTGCCCGGCTCGGCCTGGCTCTGTCTACGAGTCTGCCAAGAGTATGTTATGATTCTAGTTATCAGTCCAGCCCTCCTTCTCTGCATTCCTAAGCTACTGAATCGTATCAATAGTTTCCGTCATTGTCTAGCCTTTACGTCTCCATGTAAGAGAAATATTGTATTAAATGGTCCTTTAATATTCTTCATCACGCACTACATGTAGAATAATGCATGCTCCAGTCTTAGAGTCTGTTAGCCTTTACCCCGATAACTTTCGGATTCTATCAACATGTTCAGATACTAGATACTGTTTAGGTACATGTCGCCCTGACTCTCCAGACTTCAGTCTCTGCTCCTAGCACAGAGTTCATAGCCCCCAGCTTCTCCTAGTAACACGTCATTGTCAGTTTGCGCGCACCACTAGGTTAGAGGTCCCGGCTCCTTAGGTAGCCCCCTCCATGTTTCCGCCCCATTTATAACATATTCTGTTACGTTTACATCACATGTCTATGTATACGCCTCTTGTTACACCCACTTTCACCCTTATCTTTCACGACTGCTATTGACCACACCCACTGCGCCGCCTATCATATGTATTGTAATGCAACTGTTTTTAGTATATATGTTCGTGTATTGTTATTAAATGTTAGCGCGCTCATCCCAGATCCTGCCCGGCAGCTGTCGGGGCCCCCCTGTCAAGCGCTGCCATCCTATTCCTGTGCAGGTTGTCCTGTTCCTGTCCTTATGCTGTATTAAACCTGCAAACTCCTACTACCTCGAATCTTGACTCTTATTTATTGAGCTATCTGTTATTGCTATGCCTAGTCAAACCTAGATCCGGTATTATTTATTTATATACCACATCTTCAAAGTGTTCATTAATTCTTTTATTTGCAATTGTTTGTCAGATGTATTCAAACTCTCCAAATCTTTATCAGTAAAATCCAGTCTATACATCTTCTGCAAAACTTTAGACTTCTCTATGTCCACTTCATATTCTTGTGCAGCTTCTGCCAATTTCTCATGTAGTCTTAGGGATACTAGCCAAAGTTTTGGAAGAGGACTGTCTTTTCAGAAAGAGGTCTTGGTACTCCTTTGGTGATTGAAGGCCAAAGTTTCGGAAGTGGAACTTTCACTATTTCATGCAGTCTTCTTTCAATCGAATAGACCCTAAAATAACAGCCTTTCACTGTTCGATATTAAGACAACAAAGTACCTCTGCAGTGTGATAACTTTCCACACTATTCTTCTGCCACTTAGGCTAAAATAACATCATTCCGGTATCTTAGCTAACTCCGTATCCGTATTTCCTACAACAAAGAAACAAACTTTTCATATTAATAATCAATAATTGTCAAACTAATCAATAATTAACCATCCTCTGCTACCAAAACTGATCCAGCGTTCAGGGATCGTTAATTTCTCACAGACGAAGGCGCATTTAAACCTCTTAACTGATCCCTTCACGCTGGGATTCAGTGTGATGCAAGTTAACACCCGACTTACCAAATACACAATAGAACCTGCATTTCTCCTTATAAAATGTAAATATATGTGGTGGTGAACCTTTTTGATGTTGAATAGTTGATAGCAATAATTAAGTACTTATCCTTTACTACCAAATAGTAAGACTCAGTAAGTAATTTATAATTTTTATCGACAATAATGTGAAATTAATGCTCATCAAGAACAGTCATACAAAGCAAATTGTGGAACATAATCATGGAGAAAAAGTATTAGCAATGTACAGAATACAACTCTTATAACAAACAATGCATTGAAGGAGTCGATCGGCGAAGAGAGAAAAGTTTCAGAGACCAAATAAATTTTGAATGACTAAGCAAATTCGGGATATTATCTATACTAACCCAAGTAAGAATCAGGGAAATCTACCCTCTGGCCAAAGGGCAGAAAGCCCTTCGGAAAGAGTTGAGTGGCAAAGAGTAAGTCAGGAAACAGGTAACGGATAGGCCTCTATCTGGAAACAGAAACCCAACGACCTCCAGCTACCTAAACACCAGCTGACCACAACAAACCCCACCTACCAGGTACCTCAATTATACCCTAAAACTTAAATGTCCAACCCACATTTGATTCAAAGTGAGAACAAACTCAGTTTCTCATTGGCTAAGGATGGAGGTGTTCGGTCACACCTCTCTCATCATGACCATTTTATTCAATATCCTTTTGTCTTAAACTTTCAACATTACAACAGATTTTTGCCAGGAAACAACTTTGAACACAATCATAGTACATATTTCCTGCGGCACATTTTATGCATCAAGTCCTTGCGCTTCTATTGTTTGCCTCTGCCATCTCAGGAAGGAAATTGTCCGCTTCCACGGATATCATATTTTTCTTTTCTGTAGCTTGGCAGTTACACAGTCCTCTATGATGGTCATGTTCATGCCTTTGCGTTCTCTCTTCTCATTCGAAATCCTCTTTTGGACATTTTAATTCCTCTGCCAAATATTAACCCCAGACTGGCATGCAAAAGAGTAGGCACCATGCTCGCTTTTCTACAGAAAATAAACACAAAACATTTATTATTTTCATGAAATGGACTTACACAGTGTAACATCCACGTTTTTTGGTTTGCATGAAAACCATGCACTTAATGTTTTACTTGTAACGGCATGTTGGTTTGAGTTTGGGGCACTAACACTTCACACGCGACGGGATGATGTTTTTAAGCTTGGGGCACTTTGGAATTTGCAACGTAATGACCAGATAGAACTGTCACGGTCTGTGATGTCGATTCACTACTTTGTAGAGGGAACCACAGTGAGAATTGCATAGGAGGATTTTGATTTGACTGCATACTGAATATAACAGTTTGGACTGAATTAGCGCCTTGTTTTATTTTGTTTCCAGAGACCTCGGATGAAGGGTCATGCTCGACCTGAAATGCATTGGGTACGATGAGAGATTGTATCTAACAATATAATCTGTGCAGTGGACGGTTGTACCACAAAAAGAGGTATTAAAGTCAAGATTTTAAACACATGGAAATAGATTAAAGTGGTTTTTTTTTTATTTGAAGATACATTTAACTGGAAGAGAAACAAAAATGTTTTAATGCTAAGTGCATCCATCAGCTAGGGATTGGTTTCCCAAACCTGCCACTTTGGACACCAACTTTCTCAGCGCTGACAGACACAGCACCACCGATGGAGTAGTATACTGATAAACCATCTTTAAAAGCATAGGACCAACACGGAGAATTGAGTGCACTGCAATAACACATTTATTACTAGGGTAAGTGTCCCACACCGGTTATATGAAATAACACTCCATATGGAGGGGGACAAACCCAGAAAAATTATAGCTCTCTTATGGGAGAACCTGACTTATGGCTATGGCATCCTTTTGGCTGAAAAAGATTGGGAGCCTAAGACTGGTATGGAGTGCCAAAAGGAGAAACGGTAATTTTACCGGCTTTTCCGACCTCGTTTCAGTATCACTAAAGCATTAATATGCACAGGAGTGGGCTGTAGCACTTGCTCCAGCAGTATATCACAATGTAGGGTGGGATGCAGAATCACCTCACCATGTAATCCCAGTAAAAATGACTCCAACTCCACAGAGGCAGTATCCTATTAAACAAGAAACGAAGAAATAGGTCAGGGAGATCTTAGATCAAACTTGAATACCAATGTGTGATAGAAAATTGCTTTATTGAATAATCCTTTATTTCCTGTAAGGAAACCCAATAATTCATACAGGCTAGTTGTAGACTACACACACCTGAACACATGCACTAAAACATTTGCAGTACAGAACGCACACAGTGCCGCATTAATTAATAACATTGTGTGAAAAAACAACACTAGTTATCTCAAATGGATTTTTCTGCCAAAATATAGCGCCTGAAAGCAGGTACCTGACTGCATTCTCAGCCCTAAGCTCCCAGAGGTAATTCTGTTGACTGCCCCAAGGGTATAAGAATAGCCCTGGGTTGTTTCTAAGCTAGGGTAAGTTATTTCAACATTTTGATGGAGGCATTGTCCTCTTTAGATGAGATTTATCCGACGGATGATGGATGACGGATGATGGTTTATTGGATCATTTGACCAGGGTGAGCAACATAATTCTGGGGTTCGCCTCGGAGGGCTACAAATTCAACTTTAAAAAAATCAAAAATGGCACATCTAAATATCCTATTTTTGGGATAAGAGTTATCAAATGAAGGGAAAAGCTTAGCAGCTAACTTTTTAGAAAAATGTGCATTGTTCCAAATTCCAAAGACTCTGAAAAATGTACAATCCATGTTAGGATTCCTGAATTCAGTTTGAGATTCCAGGATATCAAAGTTCCACCACCTGCTCCTGTGCCCGGTCCATTGATATTGGACCCAGGTACTTGTTCCAGTTGAACGAACACATCTTCTGCCTGCATGTTGTCAAATCAAATAGTTCTTGCTTTGGCAAACTATAACGATTGTGGAGCATTCTTAGTGAAAAAAAAATGAGACTTACTAATTGAGGTAGGTACAGAACTGCCACAAAAATGAAGAAATATTCAAATACAGCAGTGGGCAACCGTGTTGTAATGCTTATTGTACAAAGTACAATATTCTTTTGTAATGTGACTGCCACATCTAACAGTAATTAATGAGCCATTTTGAAACAGTAAAACAATGTTACAATATGCACAATAGCATTCCAAGATAGTCACACTGTTTATAAGCAGTGGTGTGTGGTATACCACATGCTCTTTGTATATAAAACGAGTGTTGAGCTAGGGCCTGGTACCATGGTCTTTTGGACACTGTACAAATCTATATATAATAGGAGAACGAAACAAATGAAAGACAATCTAAAATAGGGGTAAATTATAAATAAAACAATCTGACACGCCCATTCATTTGCAGGCAGCAGTACATATGTGATCAAGTAAAATGCTGCACTCACAGGGCATTAGAGTCAATAGCTGAAGTGGGCTATCCTAGTGCCCTATGCTGTACGCTGTGGTTGATGGAAGCAGAATGTGGATAAGACTCGGACAGAGCATTAGCTGATGAGGGCGGACTCAAAAATCTCTATGCATGTAAATGTATGTATTTTTTAAGTATATATTCATAAAAGAGGCTGGTGGACAGCTAAAGACATCAGACGGACGCAACAAGTACCTTGATACATAAACAGGTCAATAGGATATAAAATTATATTAGGAACAAAATTACAGTAAGCAAAACAATATACAACACCCTCAAAGAGAACAGAACCAGGAATCTCATTGAACAAATCTTGTACTCCCGTGGTTTGTCAGAGCAGGTAACCAACACCCTTGTCTAACAGGGTAATGTAAAAGGTTCCATTTAACAGAAAATGTATGGACAGACTTTATCATGTATTAACAATTCCCACTTAAAGGTCTGTTGACGAACATATGCTTTTCACAATAATTCAGCCATGCCTACTGTCTTTCGTCGTAACTCCCGATAAGGCTTATGGCGCTGGACCCAACATTTCACCATATACCAGGCAGCCCTATAGTCTTATCTCTAGTATATAGCCATGACCAGCTCAGGCAAGTAGAATACTACAAAAACGTGGCCCACAGCAGAATGTGGTAATGGACCCCTGAGACACCAAATCTTCCAAGCATTTATAGGCTTTAGACTGAATAGGGTTTAACTCCCCCCCCCTCCCCCTCCCCCTCCCCCCCCCAGTACGGCAGGGACTGCAGGGGCTTGCATTACACTCCTGGCTGATGCCTTCTTTAGTGAGCATACATTTTCGAACATGGCAACCATCAGGCATATAAGTATAAATATAAACATAATACAGTTGTCAAAACAATACGTACCCCATGTGCTAAAGAGGGCCTAACAAAGAATATCACAGTGCAAATCTTCTATCCCACAGGTTTGTCAAAGAGAGTAACCAACACCAAACAGCTGGCTGCAACAGTAAACATCAGTAAACTGCAATATTCCATGTAGCAAGAAACCAATCTACAGGTTTTAAGACAATGCAATAACAATGCACACTTAAAATCCTTTTCTTTAACATATGCTTTTCACAATAAGTGAGTCAGGTCTATAAGTCAGCATAAGTTTTCCAACAATGCAAAAAGTTCAATTAAGAACTCTTGTTCAGTGGAAGCACACATCGTTTGCCCAATCAAGTTGGAAGATGGTCAACCTATGGGTGGAGCCATGCCTGCCAGTACAGATTTTATTTCTTAAGATCGGGTTACAGCTGTGCAGGCATTGCAGCGCTACAAAGCAGTCAAATGTCTTTCTGCCAGCATGCCTACACACTCTGGGTCTGATCCAGGAGGTCACCACCATGCAAGGTGCAGCAGTGTTCAGAGGTAGTCTGACAACCCATCTGGAGGAGCAATGTCCCCAAGCAGAGGCAGTTCACCATGCATCTCCTACATATCTTTGGACTTCTTGTGATGTTGGGGGCGATTGCATTTTGGCTTGAGCAGCTGAACTGAGGGTCTGTGCGATTCATGACCCCTGTATCCTCTTGGAGACAGATTTCTCAACAGAATGCAGTAGAGTTGGGCCACGGCTCTTGTCCATGGAACCCGGGGCAGTCCTTCTCGCCCGGTGCTTTAGTTCCTCATCATACAGGCAGGTGACAGAAAGTTACATTGTCTTTCAGGTCGACACCCATGGTCCTAGTCTTAAGGGGAACAGCAACTGTGTCCTGATGTAGCATCTCTTGGCTAGTACAGCATACATTCACCCAGTCAAGGCATTTCCGGTGTGAGCCTGCTGATCTGGTGACGGCTTAGAAACTGGGCCAGAACACGGTGTTTGGGTTAGAAAAGTTGCCGGAACTGTAACACGGCTGGTTCCCATTCCATTACAGCACTGGAGAGAGAATGTACAACAAGCCACGCAGTATTTGGCGACTATTAGATGGAACTCAGCAAGTAAATTGACTCCGCGCCTGGCATGGACCGTTCCATTGCAAGCGACTGTGGACAGTACAGAAATCGAGGAATTGGAAAAGGTTTGGCTTTGCCAATCTCAAGAAAAATCTATGTTTGACACCATGGCTCACCTACGAGAACCTTTTGTTTTTCAAATTAACACACCTAAACTTCAGGACAGGACAATAGTGGATGATTGTGAGAATTCTGCAGAAGGGTTTAGGAAAGCTGCCTATTGACCTGCCTCAGTATGAAAACCACCTTGTCCTAAGAAACTCACCTTACCTAATGTCCCTGCGAAATAAAGCACCAAAGGTGCTTGAAGCCAATTTGGAATGGAGGATCCCGTGCAAATAGTCCTGGACCTCGGTTTTTGCTGTGTTTATTTGTCTGTGTCCAGCCCTCGAAGGAGGGGCTGGTGAAACTATTTTCTGCTGAAACACTAGAACGTGTCCAGCAGGACACCACACCACCCTGCTTACTACGGTCACATTTCCAAACCCTATCGCAATGACATCCTTGCTGTCGTCTGTAGTCACTGTCCCCGTCACCCTCTCTTCCCCATCAGGACAGCAGTCACTCTGTCCATCCCAGTCATGCCTTTTAGTGCCTTTTACCCTCCCCCAACCAGTTACCCTCTCAGTACGTCACAATCTGGTTCCCAATCACATGGCCAGGGAGTGTGACCTGGAATGTCCCAATACACAGTCCCCATCAGCTTCACTGTCTTACGCCCGTCCACCCTCGGAGGTCCTGTCACTCAAACTCCCTCAAACGTCCCATCCGGGTCACCCTTCCCATCACTGTCCCCCCTCCCCCTCCGCCCGTGAGCCCCTTGGAAGACGCTACATCTCAGGAATTCTCCTGAAAACCAACATTTTCCCAGGAATGTTCTACTCTCTAGACATGGGTTTCATTAAGAAGTATTTTTTTTAGGGTGCAGTGGGCCATAGGTATGGCATTGCAGCGCCATGGCCTCATGTGGGCCTTGCTTTCCAAACATTTCAGCCACAGATTTGATACCATATCTGCTTGCTGGACGTTTGCAGTCAAAAGGGTGAGTTATGTATGGGTGGATGAATGGCGAGGGAGATCAAAGGCTGAACCATATGCCTCAACAATTTCAGGTCAGTACTGGTGCTCACTGGCTGAGGATTGTAGGCTTGTTGTAAGTAGCTAGCAGTAGTTAAGTGCTGCTGGATGCCAGCTAAGTATATATTCAGGTTGTGATGGGTGTGTGTTTGTATTCGCCGATAGGCCTTCCTTATGACGTACACAGGTCTTCTCTAAAACCTTTAATTCAATATCAATCACCACTTCCTGTCAGTTTCACCCAGCTTTGTACAAATTAACCATTGGGAGAGAAGAAACTATACATCGATCCCACAGCACGGGGCCAGGCACATGGAGACACTTTTTTTTTTATTCGGGTAACAGTGTCTGGCTCTTTTCATATACACAGTTATGTCCCTGCAAGAATCCAGATGCTATTTGGATTTTTTTCTTAGCCTAATGAAAATTCAAAACAATAATAGGCTTGCTCCTTGCTGTGGGTTGGCCAATCGAAACAGACTTCCAAACTAAATCTGTGACCATGTCAAGTTAATGTTGTCGGCACAATTTTGACCTATTCCTGCCCAATGCAATAGGCATTCACACACATTTAGCCTACTTTTTTTTATTCCGAGAAGTAAGAACTTTTCATCCTTGATTTGACACTTGCAGTGTATTCCGGGTAAAAAAAAAACCTGGATTCATGCCAGCCACATCACTATGGAATTCTCTGTGTCTAGTTTTCGTACAGGTATGGGTTAGTAGGTTCCCCTTGGTGCCAGCTGATGCCCATGGTCAAACACTACAAACAACCCCCTTGGTTTATTTACCCTTCAAAACATTTGCCTGGAATCTATTGTGCAGATCACTACTCAACCTCTGGAAAAGCCACATGCTTGGTAAACTAACGCTCAGAAGAACGCAGGGAGGACAGACTTGGAGCAAGCATTAACATTGAGAAGTTTGTGTGTGACAGAATGAAGAAAACTATCATACTTGAGGGGGTGTGGGCTGTGGGGAAAACATGGTGAAAATCTGAAAAATATATTTTTCGTAGTGTTGTCATGGCCCGCCTATCCTGGCAAGAGCAGTCAAGCACCCAGCAACAGAATCCTTATGTTGTGTGCAAGTTGAAAAAATATGGTTATTGTAGACTTCAATGGGGCGATTATAGGACAACCTAAAATAGCATTTATGTCAGGCACTTTCCATTTTTTCGAAATAGAAACACTACAGACCCATAGAATACCCATACAAGCACCATACCTGTGCGCTTAGAAGACCCAGCGGTCAAATCTTGGGAGGGATATGTTTTACAGAAAGAAGATTAGAGAGCCACCAAGTTTGGAAAAATAATTGCTAAACAAGCATCATGTTCAGTGTGTGTTCTATGAGCAGCCAGTGAAGACCAATTGCACCAATAAATTCCTTAGGTCAGACAAACATAAGTTGTATACTTCTCTCTTCCTTTTGAAAATGAAAAAAATAAGCACAGAACACAGAGAAAAGATGTGCCTTGACATAACTTCCTTGGGAACACATGACGTATTGTAATTTTGTGTGACTTGTGCATTTCTGAATTAATTTCATGCCTAGTAGTATTAGGGCTGTAGCGGTTGGCCCTTGAAGTGGGCATATTTTTATAAATTGTGTTTTGTATTGTGGAAACTGTACAGCGTGTGGCGATTGTGAGCCATAACCATTATTACTGTTTATGTAAAGAGGTACATGTGTTTATCAACATGAAAACAAGTTCCATACCTTGGGTAATGCTCTTTCTGCTGGATACTCCAACGACAGACCCTTCACCTTAGAATTTCCACCAGCTGGCAGATTGGATGTGGAGAGTTTCCACAGCAGTGCACCTGCATTCCTCTAGGTGGTGTCGTGTGGCTCCACAATGCCCAAGAAGTGATGGAGAAGATCAGTCTATAAGTGCCAACCCTGCGCGCCTAATCAGTATCTTGCCTTCTCAATTTTAGCATGCACCAATCTGGAGCATAAAAATTGTTGTTAAGAGTGTGCGGAGTACCATCTTTGAACCCTTTTAGTTATTAGAATGAGGCCTCTCCACAAGTGGCAGAGAGGGCAGCAGTAAGGAATCCTTCCTGTGCACCTAGCTGACCGGGCAGTAGCGCTTCATGAGTTTATGCACAGACGTCCATGTCACAGCCTGGCCAGGCATTCAGTTTGCCAACACCATGGTAGCAGCATTAGCCCTCATGGAACTAGGTATCCCTCTGTGGCTGCTTCTTGTGCCATTTCATAGCAGACGACAATCCACCTCAACAAGGTCCTCTTCTGCACCACTTTTCATTTATTTGCTCTGGATAACCCCAACAAAAAGCTAATCGCCCACTTGAGAAAAAGATGGTGTAAGGCAGTTTCACCAACAGAACCTGAAGAAAGGAGCTGATGTAATAACAATCGGGAAGACTGTCTTCAAGTCAGGAGACAAGCAAGCAGATACCATCAGCCTAAAAAGCATATACAAAAGCAACGTCAAGACAAAGTTATGGTCTAGGAGGAAATGTCTGTTAAACCTTATATAAAGCTCATCACAACCGGTAATTTCAACAATGATGGCTGGTCTGAAAAACAGAGAAAGGCCAAATAGGCTGATAAATAACCTTTGAAAGTGCTCACTGCAATGATTTCCTGGACTAAAGACAATACAGATAAACAGAGGTACAAGAGCTTTGACTAAGGGTAACAAACTTGTCCAAGCAGCTGACAAAAAAGGATTTCATGGAATGGTGCCTGGCTGCAAAGAGGACTTCAACCACTTGAGTCAGCTTATCAGTCAATTGCCACAGCTCAAAGTCTTGCATGTAGATTTAAATCCAGATGGAGGATCCTGCTCAGTTACTGAGATTGGAGATACTTGTGAAGTACCAGACTAATTGAATAGATGTTCATACCCAGGCGTTCTGAATACCCCACACTCCTGGCTGAATTAGTGCCCTAAGATGACTTCGGTCCAGTCTTTCTTCATCTTCAGAACTAAGGGCATGAGAGGTACAGAAGGTGGTGTGAAGAAGTCCTTTGTTCCATTCAAACCAGAATAAGCCTCCCAATGAGCGTCTCTCCTCAAACTCCAAAGATCAAAATTGCAGACACTAAAGCTTGACGGTGGCAAAGAGATCTAGCCAAGGCTCACCCCACTGTTGCAAGACACCTAGCACCACAGAAGGGGGCAGAGATCTACTTGTGATCTGCCAGAAAACATCTGCTCATTTGTCCGCTCTGGCTTTAAGGGAGACAGTCGGGAGATTTGCAATCAGGCAGATGCTCAGGCACTCCAACCAGCTTCACTGGCACAAGTCCCAGGACAAATGAAAATCAAGGAGGCCCCCTACTGGTAATGATTATGGACCAGGGGAGAAAAGAAGAAAAAATAGAAGGTCCTATGGGGAGCCACAGTGAGTGGTATCCGTGTCACAAATACCCATGTGAAACCTATCCTTAGTCAGTGATACCAATCACACATGAAACAAAAAACCTCTACCTATTAATTTGTCAATGAATTTCTTTTTGTTGGGCACTTAGTTAGCCCCAAAACATGGACATGATGTCCAGAATGATAAGGCAAGGAAACCAAATTCTTAAATTTTTGGCTGACCTTGAGATAAAAACAATCTTTATTAGTTATGTGACTGATTCACACTGGAATAACAGGAGCCACCGATCTCAGGATACTGTCTTAATGGAAGTATCAGGTATCATTGTATGGCAAATCAATGCAGTCATGGACTTTTTATATAGGTTCCACGTATCATTCTGGACATCATCCCAGTACAACACAAAGACCATCATACCTCTTAGTCACTGAGAAACTGTCCTGATGAAGGTTTAAAACACATTACCGAAACGCCGCGTCGACAACTGTTCTTCTGAGCATTTTATGAATTTGTTTTTAACTTGTATTTTTAAATAATACCATGTACTGTATAGGAGTATTCTTGTGTATAATCGTGTTTTGTATTTGATCATAGAACTACTGATTAAAAACTATTTTTGATAGTAACGTAAATTTTCTTGCTTCTTCACTGCTTGCTTATAAGATTATATTGTATGTATTGTTTTAACACTGTGTTTTGGGGCTAACTAAGTGCCCAACAAAAAGAAATTCATTGACAAATTAATAGGTAGAGGTTTTTTGTTTCATGTGTGATTGGTATCACTGACTAAGGATAGGTTTCACATGGGTATTTGTGACACGGATACCACTCACTGTGGCTCCCCATAGGACCTTCTATTTTTTCTACAAGTCCCAGGACCACACTTTGCCATCCCTGTTGCAGTACCGTATCACAGTGGTGTTGTCCAGAAGACATTTGCCCCCTTGATCGATGGCAGGAAAGTCATCAAGGCCAGATGAAAGGCCCCCTGCTCTAGAAGATTGGTCTCTAGTGGAGGGCCATCTCGACATAGGAATTTTCAGATTTACACCTCCCCCAGGACACCTAATATGCAATCAACCAATGATGCATCCATCAGCACGGTTAATGGCAGAGTGGTGAATGAAGAGCAGCCAGCCACAGGGCAGACTGCAGACAGTCTCACTGTATGGCATCTGATATGGTTGATCAAGAGGATGCACGAGACTAAGAGGCCAGTAAGTCTAAGAACCACCCTCCCCTAGATCCAGGAACAAGCTCTAAACACCAGGATCATACCCCGAATGTCTTGGCTTCCTTGCTACCCATGGAAAGCCTGGAAACACCATATTCAAGATCGGCCAATGGACGGAAACCTCTAAGAGGAAACCTGAGGGGACTTTGGTGTACCCAATGATGTCAGGAGTTCTGCCGCCAACTGAAGGGGGAAATCAAGACTGATTGATGAGCCTGCCTTCAGCAGCCAGTGATTGAGGTATGGGAATACAGCTTAGGGGAGGCCGAAAGGGAGGACAGTAAACTGAAAATGCTCTTGGGCCACATTGAACAGCTGGTAACATCTCTTGGACTGCATAATGGATGTACGAAAATTAAGCATCCTGCAAGTCCAAATACACCATCTTGTTGCCCCAATCCAAGGCAGACAGGTTATGGACAAATGTGAGCATCTTCAACCTGTCCCTTACTAAGAAGGCAGTGTGAGAAAAGATAGGCCCGAGGCTGCTATCCTTTTTCAGAGTGGGGAAAATGGCCAGTGGAACATTTCCTGCTTTCTCAGAGTCAGGTACATTCTCTATTGCACCTTGAGAAAGCCACAGATGCATCTCCAGTAGAAGAATGGGGAAGTACTCCTCTGATAATGGGTGAAGTGGAAAGAACGGGTAGAGTAGAGCCGTTATGAAAACTTTGCAAGACCAGTCGGTCATCTGTGATGCACCCAATAGGAAAAAGGGTATTCTGCCTTCCACTTGGTAAGTATGAGCAGTTGAAGGCAAACTAAAAAGACTTATTGGCCGATGTAGCAAAGAAAGAAGTTGGAAGATCGGTGCCCTTGTTGGCATGGATGTGGTCTGTCAGTTTTGCATCCACTGCGCAAAAGGACCGAGTTGCCTGCTGCATCACTGTATACAAACACTGCCCATCTATCAGCATCCTGGAGTAGTGTCTACATTTCTATAGGTGGTGTGGAAATTGTTTTGCCAGAGCCATCAGCCTAAAAGAACACCTTGTAGCTCTTCCCTCTTTATAGGTGAACCCTGTACATAGACTGGCAGCCAAGTAGGCCTCATCTAAGCATGACGGACCACACTGGCATTCTACCAAGGAAATCTGAAGTATCCAATCCTATGCAGATGCATATTTGGCCACATTTTATAAATCATGTATTCTCTAGGACACATAAGCCCTCAGATCCTCCAGAACTGAGGGAAAGCTCTTGCATGCCACATCCCAAAGGGCATGCATGCAATGACCCAACAAGCAGACTGCACTGACAAGCTGCAATGCCAGACTGTCTGAAGAAAACAAGCACTTGCCAAAAGGCATGAAGTCTCATTAACTCCCTATTCGGAGGAGTGGTAAGAAATTAATTAAGATTCACTTTACCATTAGACACCCGCACAATAAGGCTTTCTACAATGGGATGATTGATGAGAACATCTGGGAAATGGCCTTTAAAACGTGGGCTAAATCACAATTGCAGTTTGTACGCAAGCCGAACAGCACTTGCCTTAACCACGTATAATGGATGGGCGGGGAGAGGAACAGGAAGGATCAGGAGAGGAAGGGCCTGCATGCAGACAAGTTTTAAAGCATGGGCAAAGTGGGATTTGGACCAGGGCCCCAACCTTTCAGGTGGCCTTCGATTGAGCCAGCTCTATTCTGCTGAGACTCTTACCTGGATGACCATCAATAATTCTTTAACAGTTTGTTTTCGAATTTTATTTTCCTTTAATTTATTTTTAAAGTGGGTGATACATGAGAGTCCATTACAGACATTTTGTAGAGAAAGGTTTGGTTTATGTTTCACAAAACATCCATAGAAAGGTTTCTTTTAGATCAGAACAGGACCACACATTCATATATCACTGAGATTATTTGCAGTAATATTAGTGAGTGGCTGCTGTGTTAAAATATTGAAAACCCAGGTCACTATCCCTAAATATTAGAGGGAAATACATTTGGAATTTGGACCAGCGCGCCTCTGCACTGCATTGCATAAAGCCATGTCTGAACTGGGGTGGCAAAGTGGGCTAAAGAACGGTGATGGATTAAACCCAGATCTTTTGACTGGGTGTGAGTGTTTGATTGATTCAGATTCTCCGTCCATCACCACCCCCTTTTGTACCACTTTTGGCCGCCACAAGTGTGGCAGGGTATGCTCAGACGTGAGTCCCTTGCTCACTTTGACACTGGATTCAAGCAAGCCGGGCTGAAGACAGCTGGAATGCCAGAAACCGGTCCTCGGAAGCTTGTTTCCGGCCCAGGGAAGACATGGATTGGCAGTTCGGGCTGGACTGTTCCCATGAGGCACAGGGTCAGACTGATTTGCATATAGCCATGTCTGAACTGGGGTGGCAGAGTGGGCTAAAGAACGGTGATGGATTAAACCCAGATCTTTTGACTGGGTGTGAGTGTTTGATTGATTCAGATGCTCCGTCCATCACCACCCCCTTTTGTACCGCAGTTCACAGTCAGGCAAGAACATGTTATCATGAGGCAGCCATCAGGGTACTGTAAGAGCATCATTGAAAGGAAGCAAGGCACAGATTTTGCTGGCAAGGTTGGAGTATTTCCATTAACACTTTTGTCTCTCTCAATAGAGGGCTCTGTAGCCCTAGCACTGGAGCTGCCCTCTGAACTGCAAATGAGGCATTCAGGACCTGACAAAGTCGGTGTGGTGGGATGGGGTCGAGTTTCGTTCTGCTCTTTTATGCTTGCATTTGTACTTTGATTTACCAGAAGACTTTAAGCAGGAATTACAATTGTCACAGGAATAGACCTCAGATTGGGCTCAAGGCCATGCTCGGGATTTTGGGAGGAGGATCCATGAGAAGGTGGCAACTGCTTCTTGTGCTCCACAACATGCAGATTCCCTTTCCTGTGTATAACCTCCTTCAGGTGCATGAGGATGCACTGATTGAATGTGTTAGTATCGTGTCCTGAGCCTAGGCACCAAAGACACCTATCGCACAGATCCCTGACTAACATCTGCATCCTGCAGTCGCAGCACAGCTTGAAATCTGTCATTTGCGATGGTGGCATTTTGCTGCCACAAGTGTTTGCAGTTTTGAAAGGCATAGGAAACCACACATCTGGGAGTAAAGCTCTGGACCCACATCCCAAGGTGCAAAGTGATACGCAAACATCGCAACTGTGAAAACTTTGACGTGTGCGGTGCCAAAACATCGGTAGATTATACAGCGATGCCAGTAAATCATCCCCTCTCCTGTTAATTTTCAGAAACATCCGCTGCAGTTTTTTGCTAACTTTGAGAAAAAACAAAAACATGGAGAAAAAAAGACAAAAGACAAGATTTGGACAGCACAAGCTTTATTTGTATAATTTTCTGAAAACATAAAAATTGCACACCTTAAAATTATTTAAACTTGTGTGTTGCAAATTTAGCTTTACATTAATGAATGAAAATATACAATGGACTAGGACTGTATGTACATCCAAGACCGTGGGCCCACAAAACTCTACTCCAAAACAGCCAACCTCTGTGCCCTGACGTCAGATGAACAGAGGGACAAGAAGCAGGTTTTTGAACAATCCTTATTCAACTGGTAATCTGAAAACACAGTTGAAGGGTAGACTAACACACCACTGAAAGTAAAGGCATGGCTAACAGATGGTATGCAAATATAGCGAATGCCAAAAGGCCACTTTAAAACGGATTCAATTTTTCCTTTCTTTGCTTCAATCAACACAATTGCAGCACATACTTGTTTTGTTGGCAGCCCATGTAAATTAATTTTCCAAGCATCAAAATATAGAGTTATCTAAGCAACCTGCATGGATGCGTGAAGCACCAATGTGATCAGTGATGGTCTCCCAAAATAGATACTTTCCAAAATACTCTCCAATAATTTAGGCTTAAAAAAAAAAAAAAAAAAAAAATCAGACTACAATAAAGAAGCCACTTTAACCAGTTTGCTGCGCCAGTGAGGAACGTTCTATTAAGCGGGCGGAACTGCGTCGGCCAATGGACGTGCGCAGCACTACCGAGGTAGTGCTTGTGATGGCCGTTGGCCGACAGAAGCAGCAAACGGGTTAAGCAAACTATGTGCCGTTGGAAACTGGTATATACGGTCTGACACAAAGTCCGAATACTCTTTTGGACCAGAGTTAATTGGATTTAACACTCATTCCTCAGTCCTCTTCTCACGAGAGGACAAAACAATTGCTGTTTCCAAATGATTTATTTAGACCCTGCTGCCAATTAACATATCCATAGCAATCAAAAATTGCACCAATATCCTAAGATAAACTGCCATCAATGAGACTTAAATCCACCACATTTTAGGAGAAAGTTAGCTCACAAGGAAGTATGCTTTTGCTTCAGATATGTCTTCTTCAGAAAAGCGATTATGTACAACTTGGCCTCTGCAGAAAGGCACTGCATGACAGCATTCCTGTATGAGCTCCTTAGTTATCTTAGTCTAACTTTTTCTGTACCTATTGCCAAATTCTTATTGACTGGTTTCTTCAACTGCTGTAACATTTAGACATGCACGTATTCTGATCGTTCACCGCCTTCCTACATCATCATATTAATAAGATTCAACGTGTAAAAATCTAAAACTCATTCAATCCTCAATGCTTAAATTGATTGCGAATAGACAATAAAAGCAAGGACCTGCTTCACCGCAGGCATAATCTGATACGGTATTACTAGGATTCAAGCTCATGGATAAAAGTTTAACCTTCTCCCAGCACAGAACAGTGAACAAAAACGTCACAAGATTATTACATGTCACTCATACACATTAGAAATTATTTAAGAAAAGTTAAGTACAAAGTTATTTATCCATTACATATTCAAGGAATGCTGCCTCGAATGGAAGGTCAGATTGACTGCATCTGTACACAATAGCATTGTTTTTAACAAATGAGAAGAAATCTAAAATAACGTTAACACAACTCGCTGATCACAAGTCCTTTCAAGATGCTCATGAACAATTTGATCCTTCTTGCGGACTATGGCTGTCACATCAAAAACACAATAAAGGGTAAATGGAATATTAGAGGGGAAGCGGAAAAGGAAAAAAAGGACATAAAAACATGACCAACGTTAAAATTGCAAACCTTCCAGTTCAGTGCAACTTATCAAGTATTCTTACAGCAATGCCAAGGACAAGTCTAAAAACAATCTCATAAATCTAACAATTGTGTAAAAAAAGGCAATCCAAGAGACAAAAAGCAAATAAAATAATTCAAGTTCAATTTACAAGACAATGTTGAGGAATCAAATTTCGTACAAATATATGAGATCCAGTTGAGGTTAAAAATGGAGACTGCGCCACTGAGGATTACACGACAAACTAGGAGGTCTGCTGGAAATTCCGCTGCATGGACAAGAGAGAAATCATTAAGATTGTAAAAAAGTGTTAAGGTAACAAGCAAATAAGCACACAGTAAGCAGCATGTTGGTCCCTAAAAGAGCACACTCATGGATAATCTTCACTAATAACCATTAAGTAGCTCACTGAATACGACACTGCCACTTATCTACATTCTTTGCAGTAGGTTAAATGTTTATGATGGTAAAAGCTCTAAAAGCTAAGGTAATGGTGTCTCTGCACTGTTCGGTAGAGAAATGATACACGAACTTCAGATGCTATTTCATGCTCTTATAACATTTAAGGTGTGAAAATTAGCATGAATATGGCATGGCAAAAAGTTCCAAAGCAGCATTCCTTGCACACACAAGACTCGACACCCCATTTTATTTTAGCTTGAAGATGGGGCTGGTTAATTGAAAGATCTCAGATTTATGTGTGGTGTGTAGTGGAAGAATTTTGTTAGAATAGTGACTTGCATGAGCATTACATTGTCTGCACCTACATCCGGCCTGGAAAGAAAAACTTTAGGAATCAGAAATTAATAGAACTGGTGTAAAGCTATTGAGAACTGGTTCAAACTCCAAGTATCAGCATAGTTCTAGACACAGCATTTAAAAGCACTGTAGTTTGTATACATCACTTTTTGGAAGACATTACACAGATTTTCTGGTGTCTATTCCTAATTGCACAAATACATTCACAACCAACCATCTGAGCAAAGAAGAGAAGGAAAAACCCTTTGCAGAATTCTAAGATTATAACACGCCTTGGTGATACAATATATTCGCCGATTCAAGTACAAATTAGAATAATGGAGGACTAACATACAAGGGGCTCCTTAAAGATTCACGAGTCACTGACTGAGCTGTTACTACACATGCAGTGTTTCGAGGCCCACAATACCCCACATAGCAGCATTGCAAAAGCAGGATTACTTCATCCAGGAGGGTGCTCCTATGACAAGGCAAGAATATGTAACAACTTCCCCCCCAAAAATTTTTATAGAGAGAAGCCCTTTAACATAAACCATATTTTTGTACACATTACTTAAGCATTTTATGAGGTAATTGTGTGGTTCCTTCCGGACATATATAAAAAGAAAATTACAGGATGGAAGCGCAGACACCATGTATGCAACAGAAATTTATAAAAGGGATATTACGTCAGGTAAAGTATTTTATAGCGCACCCTCCGATACCTTCGTTATCATATTGTTATATGTAAAGAAACAGTACAAAATTATTTTTGCCTACTTAGGCATTTAGTCATATGCTTAGGATAATGGCAGAGTTTTCTTCCCATCCAAATCAAGTTTGTCAATATCCTGAACATCACTGGTTCAAGAGAACTGAGGTTAGCATTCTCATCTTCACTAAACAATCTGATTAACATTCACTTATAGAACAGGGAAGTGGATAAAGAAACACCATTTGCAATCCAGTTATGCATCACAGCTGGGTCCCGGGTAAAAGCCAACCTACAACATTTCTAACAACCATTTAAAGACTACCAAGGCACATGAAATTAGCAGTCATTACGGTAGCCGCATTTGAAAAAGTTATAAAAGATATTTGAAATTACAAGACCGTGGGACAGATGCAGGATTTGAGTTTAAAAAAGTTAAACAGTCCAGAAAATGTGTTGTTCTTACTTATGCTAAGCCAACATAAAACACTGCAACAAAGAGTACACAATTAGTAAACAAGCTTGAAGACTACACAACATACTAATATTGGATTAGAAAATAAGTAATTTACTTACATCACTTCTGGTCTCCGAAGGAGTGCTGTAGATAATCTTTTTACCAGTACTGAGAAAAAAAAACCGGATATAAAATTAAATACTTTTAGTTTTGCTTAAAAAGAATTATGAATAAGGGTCAGAAATGAGCTAAACGTCTCAAAGTAAGCACATGATATGGAACGGCCCATGGGCATGCATTTATCCATGTAAAACTTGCCTTCGAAATTGAAACCTAGGAGGTGGTGATCCACAGGATGAACTGGGAGGAGACGGAAAGCAGATTCTATGTCGGATTTTGCCATCAGTGCCCCTGGCCCCAGAGCACGCAATAAATCAACAGCCTGGTCAAACGAGGCATATTTTACACTACAAATCCCCTCATCAATCGCATCGTTCAAGGATGCTCCTCTGGGTGCCGACAGGTTGTGGATCAGTCTAAACTCGCCTTTCTCCTTTTTGGGTACTACTCCAAGCGGTGAACACACAAAATAGCTATCCTGCCCAGAGACAGTTCCTTGCTAATCTTAGCATCCACCACTGCAGGATTATGCTTTACTGACAATTGGTTCCTGCAATGTGCGCTACCTGTGTAACCCACCGCCGGGATCCTAAAACCTTGTGAGAAACCTTCCTGAAGTAGAGTGGCCGCTGTGTGGTCCGGGTATCTATTCAACCATGGGATCATTGCTAAAACGTCTATTGGCGTGGGGGGACCCAAATCGTCTGCACTACTCTGGCTTCCCCCTTCCCCTCTGACCGTGGTTGCCTTGCTTGGACCTGCAAGTTGCCTCGGGGTGGTATGGGTGACCACAGACTGCACATGCATGTCTAAATCTACAGGTGCCCGGGGCCCTTGTGCAGGAGCGCTTATTAAAGTCCCAGCATACCCCTTTTTTCTCTGACCCCCCCCCCCTCTATTCTTCCCCGGGACCTAACTCCCCTGGGCTGACCGAAAGGGCTGTTGGGGTCTGGCGGAGAACACCCTGACTGCACTAATGGACTGGGACGGGGCTGTGTCCCCTGAGAACTGCTTATGCCAAGACATAGAATCCACCCTGTCCCATGCCAGTGATGTGTCAAATTCCTTGGCTTTCCTGAAATTAACATCATACTCCTTCCATGCATCCCCAGTGTATTGATCGCTCTACCCCACAATCCTGCTCTGGTAGCAAGCCATTGCTGCCTGCACATTAGGGGGGCGTTCGGCCGTGATAGCCGTAAGGACGGAAAAGGCCCTGATCCAATTCTTCAAAGTCTCCTCTACCCTGAACTTGGAGCACTGTGCCCTCCATTCACTCGGATGCATCCATTCCTTCAGTAACTTGGCCTGCTCCATTTCCCTATTGTCTAGTAACAAAGAAAAAATGTAGACATATTTTCCCGCCCCAATCAACTCTTTCACTGCCTGGGACACATGTTGTGCCAAATTTTCACTCCTGGGTGGCACTGAGCCGTCCCCCAAGAGAGGCAGCGCCACCTCCTTACCATTTACGGGCACCTGGGCCGGTAGACCCCCATCTCCATTCGGTTTGGTGGGACTGGAACCTGTAAGTGAAGAAGATGAGGGCACAGCAGTACGGTCAGCCGCCGTTGCCGCTTTAATCTTTTTTACCAACTTCGCCGCTTCTGACGCATCATCTGATGAGGCAGGTAACACACCCCCCTTTTGCAGCCAAGGCAATAAGGCAGCTATCTGAGATACCAGCTGGCACCTCTGGGACCCCAGGGGGCATGTCAGGTGGCACTGGTGTGGTAGGCAAGGGAGCGGGTGTCGGCGGCACACTCGGGACTGGCATCGGTACCACGGGCGGGGGGTAGGCCCCGCAGGAGGGGGCACCGGCGGCATGGCAGGAGCCGGTGCCGTGGGCGCCGGAATTACTGACAGAGGTGCAAGAGGAACCGGTACCGCAGGTAGGGGTGTACTCGGGACCGGCACTAGAGGTACGGGGGCTGGGGCACTGTACCTGGGCTTCTTGGCCTTAGATCTCTTTGGTGGGGTAACGAAATCCCCCCTCGGCAAGGGTGCCGCTCTCTGTCGCATGGGCCTACCTGATGGGCCTGGGGGATCAGCAAACCTCTCATTCATGCGGGCTTCTAATTCATCAACCTTCCCCAACCTCTTATTAATGTTACTCATTTCACGCATCATGGCCTGCATCATCACCTCCATCCTGGACCCTCCTTTACCACCCTTCGGCCCCGGCATGTTTAGCAAACCACTGCCCTACACTCCTAGTGTTACGACTCAGGTGACCGTATGCCTTGTACCTTCACCAGCTGG
Organism: Lissotriton helveticus; assembly: GCF_964261635.1. Classification (NCBI taxonomy): domain Eukaryota; kingdom Metazoa; phylum Chordata; class Amphibia; order Caudata; family Salamandridae; genus Lissotriton; species Lissotriton helveticus. Next base: position 744,955,800 of record NC_136073.1, read on the forward strand.
AGGATGCACAGGGGGTTATAAGCACCATGCAACCGTAACCGCAACGCCCCGGCTTCTCCGGGGTGAGTAAACTCTAACGTAGACCCACCCGGCGGCTACCAGAAGCAATGAAGTGCAAGCCCCCCGCTCGCCTCTTACCGATCCAGTCCTGCGCCCTTCACAGCCGGTATCAGGTTTGAGACCACGTCCGCCGTCCCCCACTCCCGGCTCACCGTGCACGCGATGCTGAGGCTTGTATTGGGAACACACAAAATTGTGATTGCCTGTAATAGAAAAAGTTATTAATATCTGAGGGTGGTAAACTCACACAGTTGCTGAAAATAAAACTGGAGACAATGTAACACGGGAATGGAGAATGGATCAAACCTTTGTTGACCACCCCTACACCAAACCTGGCTGCTTAAATTAAACTAAATAGGGGAGAAACAACACTTCGAAATATACACGTTTCCATTCAGAGATACCAATACTGTTGTATGTCCCCTACAGGTCTCTCATCCAGGTCCTGCCCTGGTCGACCTTGCTTCGCCACCCACAACCCCGAGCCTTACAAGCACGGTACCCCAGGCGTTCAAACAGGACGGAGAAACGTGCTCCCGTTTTTTGCGAGACGGCGAGGGAGGGCAGCGCTGCCCCGCCGAAAATATTCTCAGGCCAATAACGATCAAAATGAGGCAGCAGCGGGTAAGTACGATCCTGAACAACCGTGGATCACACCCAGACTAGAAGTGGCAGCCGCAGGAGAATATGAACAAGTTGCGCTGTGGGTCGCACCCACCCCGGAAAATACCTCTGTGCACCAGATACTCGTCCTTAATTCAGCCTTGCTCCGCGCGCACACGCCACCACCGGACACAAAGGAAGGATCGCCTCGATGACCCGGATCGGAGCGACACACGGCCTTGTGCGCACCCCCGCTCCGCGCTCGTATCTGCCGATACCTGCTCCAAGAATCCGTTGCTTACTGAAAAATAAAGGAAAGAAATTAAACAAGAAGCCCCGAGTGCGGGGCACCACCGGTGTGGGGGAGCGTCCAGATAACAAGGGGTCCCCTGGGCGCTCCCTGCTTCTTTATCCTCGAGGGGCCCGGGGGGGGGGGGGGGGGGGGGGTTGGGTGGGCGGCACGCCCCCCCCTCCTACAGCCCGCCCCCCTGACCCGGATGTCGCTTAATGCCATCCGGGTCAGGGAGGGCGCCAACCAATCGGTGGTAGGGTGCGCCCCAGAGGACACGCCCCACCACCGAGAGGTCCCGAAGGAGATGAGCGGTCACCGCACCGCCATGCGGGCGGGGAGGCCAAGAGCCCCCCCTTTTCATTTTTTGCTAACTTTGAGAAAAAACAAAAACATGGAGAAAAAAAGAAGACAAAAGACAAGAGTTGGACAGCACAAGCTTTATTTGTATAATTTTCTGAAAACATAAAAATTGCAAACCTTAAAATGATTTAAACTTGTGTGTTGCAAATTTAGCTTTACATTAATGAATGAAAATATACAATGGACTAGGACTGTATGTACATCCAAGACCGTGGGCCCACAAAACTCTACTCCAAAACAGCCAACCTCTGTGCCCTGACGTCAGATGAACAGAGGGACAAGAAGCAGGTTTTTGAACAATCCTTATTCAACTGGTAATCTGAAAACACAGTTGAAGGGTAGACAAACACACCACTGAAAGTAAAGGCATGGCTAACAGATGGTATGCAAATATAGCGAATGCTAAAAGGCCACTTTAAAACGGATTCAATTTTTCCTTTCTTTGCTTCAATCAACACAATTGCAGCACATACTTGTTTTGTTGGCAGCCCATGTAAATTAATTTTCCAAGCATCAAAATATAGAGTTATCTAAGCAACCTGCATGGATGCATGAAGCACCAATGTGATCAGTGATGGTCTCCCAAAATAGATACTTTCCAAAAAACTCTCCAATAATTTAGAATTACAAAAAAAAAAAATCAGACTACAATAAAGAAGCCACTTTAACCAGTTTGCTGCGCCAGTGAGGAATGTTCTATTAAGCGAGAGGAACTGCGTCGGCCAATGGACATGCGCAGCACTACAGAGGTAGTGCTTGTGATGGCCGTTGGCCGACAGAAGCAGCAAACGGGTTAAGCAAACTATGTGCCATTGGAAACTGGTATATACGGTCTGACACAAAGTCCGAATACTCTTTTGGACCAGAGTTAATTGGATTTAACACTCATTCCTCAGTCCTCTTCTCACGAGAGGACAAAACAATTGCTGTTTCCAAATGATTTATTTAGACCCTGCTGCCAATTAACATATCCATAGCAATCAAAAATTGCACCAATATCCTAAGATAAACTGCCATCAATGAGACTTAAATCCACCACATTTTAGGAGAAAGTTAGCTCACAAGGAAGTATGCTTTTGCTTCAGATATGTCTTCTTCAGAAAAGCGATTATGTACAACTTGGCCTCTGCATAAAGGCACTGCATGACAGCATTCCTGTATGAGCTCCTTAGTTATCTTAGTCTAACTTTTTCTGTACCCATTGTCAAATTCTTCTCCTTTCCTAAGCTCACTGTATTGACTGGTTTCTTCAACTGCTGTAACATTTAGACTTGCACGTATTCTGATCGTTGACCGCCTTCCTACATCATCATATTAATAAGATTCAACGTGTAAAAATCTAAAACTCATTCAATCCTCAATGCTTAAATTGATTGCGAATAGACAATAAAAGCAAGGACCTGCTTCACCGCAGGCATAATCTGATACGGTATTACTAGGATTCAAGCTCATGGATAAAAGTTTAACCTTCTCCCAGCACAGAACAGTGAACAAAAACGTCACAAGTTCATTATTATTACATGTCACTCACACATTAGAAATTACTTAAGAAAAGTTAAGTACAAAGTTATTTATCCATTACATATTCAAGGAATGCTGCCTCGAATGGAAGGTCAGATTTACTGCATCTGTACACAATAGCATTGTTTTTAACAAATGAGAAGAAATCTAAAATAAACACAACTCGCTGATCACAAGTCCTTTCAAGATGCTCATGAACAATTTGATCCTTCTTGCGGACTATGGCTGTCACATCAAAAACACAATAAAGGGTAAATGGAATATTAGAGGGGAAGCGGAAAAGGAAAAAAAGGACATAAAAACATGACCAACGTTAAAATTGCAAACGTTCCAGTTCAGTGCAACTTATCAAGTATTCTTACAGCAATGCCAAGGACAAGTCTAAAAACAATCTCATAAATCTAACAATTGTGTAAAAAAAGGCAATCCAAGAGACAAAAAGCAAATAAAATAATTCAAGTTCAATTTACAAGACAATGTTGAGGAATCAAATTTCGTACAAGTATATGAGATCCAGTTGAGGTTAAAAATGGAGACTGCGCCACTGAGGATTACACGACAAACGAGGAGGTCTGCTGGAAATTCCGCTGCATGGACAAGAGAGAAATCATTAAGATTGTAAAAAAGTATTAAGGTAACAAGCAAATAAGCACACAGTAAGCAGCATGTTGGTCCCTAAAAGAGAAAAACCAAAGGTGGTGATGGACGGAGCGTTGACAATACAAACACTCACCCCCAGTCAACTGATCTGGGTTTAATCCATCACCGTTCTTTAGCTCACTCCACCACCCCAGTTCAGACATGGCCATATGCAAATCAGTCTGACCCTGTGTGTCCCCATTTTATTTTAGCTTGAAGATGGGGCTGGTTAATTGAAAGATCTCAGATTTATGTGTGGTGTGTAGTGGAAGAATTTTGTTAGAATAGTGACTTGTATGAGCATTACATTGTCTACACCTACATCCGGCATGGAAAGAAAAACTTTAGGAATCAGAAATTAATAGAACTGGTGTAAAGCTATTGAGAACTGGTTCAAACTCCAAGTATCAGCATAGTTCTAGACACAGCATTTAAAAGCACTGTAGTTCGTCTACATCACTTTTTGGAAGACCTCATTACACGGATTTTCTGGTGTCTATTACTAATTGCACAAATACATTCACAACCAACCATCTGAGCAAAGAAGAGAAGGAAAAACCCTTTGCAGAATTCTAAGATTATAACACGCCTTGGTGATACAATATATTTGCCGATTCAAGTACAAATTAAAATAATGGAGGACTAAGACCTCTAAAAGCATACAAGGGGCTCCTTAAAGATTCATGAGTCACTGACTGAGCTGTTACTACACATGCAGTGTTTCGAGGCCCACAATACCCCACATAGCAGCATTGCAAAAGCAGGGTTACTTCATCCAGGAGGGTGCTCCTATGACAAGGCAAGAATATGTAACAACTCTCCCCCAAACATTTTTATAGAGAGAAGCCCTTTAACATAAACCATATTTTTGTACACATTACTTAAGCATTTTATGAGGTAATTATGTGGTTCCTTCCGGACATATATAAAAAGAAAATTACAGGATGGAAGCGCAGACACCATGTATGCAACAGAAATCTATAAAAGGGATATTACGTCAGGTAAAGTATTTTATAGCGCACCCTCCGATACCTTCATTATCATATTGTTATATGTAAAGAAACGTTACAAAATTATTTTTGCCTACTTAGGCATTTAGTCATATGCTTAGGATAATGGCAGAGCTTTCTTCCCATCCAAATCAAGTTTGACAATATCCTGAACATCACTGGTTCAAGAGAACTGAGGTTAGCATTCTCATCTTCACTAAACAATCTGATTAACATTAACTTATAGAACAGGGAAGTGGATAAAGAAACACCGTTTGCAATCCAGTTACGCATCACAGCTGGGTCCCGGGTAAAAGCCAACCTACAACATTTCTAACAACCATTTAAAGACAATACCAAGGCACATGAAATTAGCAGTCATTACGGTAGCTGCATTTGAAAAAGTTATAAAAGATATTTGAAATTACAAAACCGTGGGACAGATGCAGGATTTGAGTTTAAAAAAGTTAAACAGTCCAGAAAATGTGTTGTTCTTACTTATGCTAAGCCAACATAAAACACTGCAACAAAGAGTACACAATTAGTGAACAAGCTTGAAGACTACACAACATACTAATATTGGATTAGAAAATAAGTAATTTACTTACATCACTTCTGGTCTCCGAAGGAGTGCTGTAGATAACCTTTTTACCAGTACTGAGAGAAAAAAAAAAACGGATATAAAATTAAATACTTTTATTTTTGCTTAAAAAGAATTATGAAGGGTCGTTTATCTCTTTTCAAAGATGAGACAAACAGTAAAAATCAATTTCGTTTCTACATAAAAAAAAATGAAATTGATGATTTGATTGACTTGTACAGTAAATCATGACTGCTGAAATGAACATGGAGGTAATTTTAAAATGGGCACGTAGTTTGCTAAGAAGATATTCAAATCTGTTTTCTACCACAGTACTAATAATTTCATATTAGTGTTGATATATTATCCATTCATGCTTGGGGTGCTAAGATCATGGACTTTAGTTGTGAGCATTTTGTCAAACAAACGTGCTAGGCTGCAATTACTTCATATATTTATTTTACAAAAACTAAAATAAATAATATTAAATGTAAAAGTGCAATTCCATAAACCGGCCTTAATTTTAAATAGTGCAGACTTGGAGAAAGAGCAGATTGCATACACAAGATGTATGCACCTTCAAAGGTGCAGCGACACTTCATCTTTTCACTCGTTGGGAGTGAAACATTATTAGAAAACACATGGACAAAACATATTATATATATATATATCAACGCAAAGTTTGTCTGTATTCTCTGCTGCTTGAAGAAGGGCAGGCTCCAAAGAACACGGAGATATTGGCTACCTGTCCGCTGGGCAATATACAGACACATGCACCCCGAACACATGCAGGACTTTTCATAAGAGGAAGGCGGTGTCATACATACCCTGATTTTTCTGAAAAAGAAACGAGAAACAAAAAAAAAAAAAAAGGTAAAAGGTTAAAATACTGAAAATAAAAGTTAAAGTATTCTGAAATGCAACAACATTTTCCACTCAACTAATTCATGCAGCCATAGCGCAATAGAAGATTTACAAGGAATATAGGAATGGGCACAATGTACTAGAAGATGAATATATAGGACTGCCTTTGGGGTCCACCCTATTTTGTACAATAGGTCAAAAAGCAAAGTGTGGGCATGGCTCAGCCAATGCACCACTTGGCGGAACACAGTAAGGACCAACTAATTTATGAACTGAAAGAACTGGCCATGTCAACATGTGATGGAGTTTATTTTCATATCACGAGTTTTTCATTCATTCGACATTAACATGAGACGCCAATGTATTGATTGTGATTTTTCACATTTGGACTAACTATAGCTAATGTAGGCCTGTAGGACTAACGTCTGGTTGCTTCACATAATGGTCTTTCCATTTCCAGGAGAAGCAGACTCCACATGTACCACCTCAATGTGGCCTAAGAGTTGTGTTCTCATGTGAATTAGTTTTCTAGGCGATACTTTAGGAATGTGGCAACAAACTTCTTGCAATGCTCCGGCAGAGTACACCTTGGTCCAATGCATCTAATTATGTAACCAATAACTACGTTTAAAGGACCATTAGAGAAGCCTCACTGTGTAGGAGTTTGAGAAAATAATGGTCTAGGGTTTTTTGAGGGGGGGGGAGGTGTTGGGGGGGGGGGGGGGTTCTGCAGTTAAATGTAGCGCAAACTCGACCCGAAGGTTTTGCAGTGCTTACATGAGCGCCAGTTAAGTTACACAAGGACAAGTTCATTTTTAAGCTTCAAAAGAAAGTTTGTTGGGAATACAATAAAATGTAGCATCAAGTAACAAGTGATATGCTCGTAGTCGCATTGAGGAGAAACCCTTTCGTGCTCTCTGAAACCTGCTGAGAGACTTGCCTGTGACTTGGGAGCCCGTGTGCTCAGTCACCACTGACATCAGGAGGCCACTTGCAGAGACCGGGAGCGGGACTGCGAGGACCAGGAGCGCTTGCGCTACACCACTCCGCGCACCTGGTGCCTCTTCCCGCCCCCTCCTCCGTGTGAGCATAAGACGACTCGCGGCCCCCGCTCCACGGGAGCCGCTCGTAGTCGCATTGAGGAGAAACCCTTTCGTGCTCTCTGAAACCTGCTGAGAGACTTGCCTGTGACTTGGGAGCCTGTGTGCTCAGTCACCACTGACATCAGGAGGCCACTTGCAGAGACCGGGAGCGGGACTGCGAGGACCAGGAGCGCTTGCGCTACACCACTCCGCGCACCTGGTGCCTCTTCCCGCCCCCTCCTCCGTGTGAGCATAAGACGACTCGCGGCCCCCGCTCCGTGGGTGCCGCTCGTAGTCGCATTGAGGAGAAACCCTTTCGTGCTCTCTGAAACCTGCCCTTGAGAGACTTGCCTGTGACTTGGGAGCCCGTGTGCTCAGTCACCACTGACATCAGGAGGCCACTTGCAGAGACCGGGAGCGGGACTGCGAGGACCAGGAGCGCTTGCGCTACACCACTCCGCGCACCTGGTGCCTCTTCCCGCCCCCTCCTCCGTGTGAGCATAAGACGACTCGCGGCCCCCGCTCCGTGGGTGCCGCTCGTAGTCGCATTGAGGAGAAACCCTTTCGTGCTCTCTGAAACCTGCCCTTGAGAGACTTGCCTGTGACTTGGGAGCCCGTGTGCTCAGTCACCACTGACATCAGGAGGCCACTTGCAGAGACCGGGAGCGGGACTGCGAGGACCAGGAGCGCTTGCGCTACACCACTCCGCGCACCTGGTGCCTCTTCCCGCCCACCTCCTCCTCCTCCTACTTAGCCCAGCCCCCTGACGCGTACGCGGGACGCGCGCGGACGGAGGCGCGGGCGAAGACCGGGCAAAGAGCGGGCACTCTGTGGCCCTCAGTGGCTGAGGTAGGCTGGGCTGGGCCTCGTAATATACATTTTCACGTGAGTTTTGTAGAGTGCCACTTCGGGACGCTCTATAGGAGATATATGTGAACATTGATGAACAATCACTATTTGCATATCTAAGGACTCTGTGTAATAATTAGTGATTGCTATACATACTATCTGAGCTATATTCTGCTGCCTGGTTGTTTCTTAGTTAAGGATGACTGCAAAAAAATTACGTTCCGGAAGAGTCCTAGGGGGAAGGTCATGTACAAAAACTAGATCTAACCCCCTGAGGAATAAATATGACAACGGGGTATTAATGAAGGGACAGATGCAGCTATTGAAATTATGGGAACAACCCGTTGAAATCCCGGAGATCGGTGGTTCTCAGATGGTGCCTTTGGTGGGGGCGCCGTCTGTCGTGGAAAAAGACTCATTGTCCCCTAAACCAACATCCACTGTGGCTAACCTTCCAGTATACACTTCAGGGGGAGAAATGCCTGATAATAAGATAAAAGATACGATTGTACCTCGATCCAACACTTCCTCCGGTGCAGAATGTCCCGACGTGGCTATAAAAGGAGAGTCCTTTTTGTCCAGTATTGACCTTGAATTATGTGGCCGTTATATGGAGGATGGAAATCTGAATCACTTGAATCCCAGTAAGACGGCATCGGGAGCAACGCCGTCAGGATTATTGCTATATAGTAGTACTCCCTCTATAACATCTGATGACATTCCTTCATTACAGAATGATTCTAGGAGTTCACTACTTAATCTATCCGGTATTTGCCCCATTGCCGCTTCTGGATTGCCGAAAGATGATAGACCTATCTCTGATTGTTTAATAGTATTAGAACACTTGTTGGCCTCCATATTGTCTTTATTGAGCAAATTCGTTGGGAATTCTGACTGCACCTTGGATTCAGTTACCCAGATTCTGAAGGTATTGCTGGCAAAAAGTGCAGAAAATGGTATTACTGTTGTCCCGGAGACTGTTTTTCCTCTTGACAGCAATAATTTATCGGAAAAAAATGCTCCTGCAGGAATGCCAGAAATAGTTAATAAAAATGAGTCCTTAGGGATACCTATTCCTTCTGTTTCTAAATGGTATGAAGGTATTAGAACCAATCCTAAAAGAGGAAAGTTTGGTGGAGGTGGACCTCACGGTGGGAAAAGAGCTATTCCCAATTTTCACCACTGAAAGAAAGGAGCCGGAAGTGAATTCTGATGAAAATGGAAAAGTCATTAAAAGTAGAAAGAATAAAGGGAAAAACAGGAAACCCGTTCGTAAGTATAAGAAGAAAAAACAGAGGCAAATCATTTTCCAAAAACATATGAACAATGAAGACTATAATGAGCCAGAGATTGAAGATAAATCTTTATTGGACATTTTTTCTAACAAGGTGACCGACTGTACTAATGGTTCTGTAGTTAATTGTTCTCGTAATAACCGTACCAATACTGCGGAAGTCCCTATTCAAGAGAACAATTTAACATCGCCCAGTGTTCAAATTGAAGAAGTGATGAGAATTATGCCTACTGTATCAGGGGTACTTAATCCATCAGCGCCTATTTTTCAACTACCGGTTGATGTTGCCATAAACTCTTCTTTTCTACAATTTAAAATGTCTAATTCATATGTGGATACTTTGACTTTGGACTTCTTGCCATTATTTGATTCCGATTTATACCTAAACAGGTCATGGTTGCTCAACTGTTTTAAGGATATTGATTGTTTAAAACTAATTCAGTCGAATGACATTGATTTGGTTTCCTTAGTAGGGTACGAAAATGGTCTATGTGTACGGGCGAAATTTTATTCTAAAATAATAGTTAATCTTGTGTTACAACAGGCAGAATCATTTCAATGTAGAGGGATAGATGTGTTACCCTTTCTACATATCGGAAAGGATATCCTCCCTAGAGAAGGGGCCACAAAGCCGGGTGTTAGGCAGGAGAATATGTCTAAATCTATTAAAGATTTACAAATCAGGGTCTTGAGAGGTAAACGTATGGTTTCCCAGATTTTACCTACTCCTCTGAACATGACTGCTCCTATAATAGAAGATAATCACCGGTGGAATTGGCTTCCAGGAGTTGTCTAATAATAACTCGGATAATCCAAGACTGTTTCAACATCTTTAGCAGTCAATTAAAAGTGTTATCCTGGAATGCAGCAGGGTTGTTTAATAGACCGGAGAAACTTGACTTTTTATTTTCTTTAAATGCGGATGTGATATGCATCCAAGAAACCTGGTGTAAAAATGGTCTATATGGTGGAAAGGATTATTTTGTGCTAGAGGTAGCAGCCGCGCCGGCAAAAAAAGGTCATGCAAAAGGGGGAATTGCCTGCCTCCTGTCTAATGCACTGCAATGGCAATTCTCTCATTATGTTGACAAAAGCAACCTTTTTCAAGCCATAACTATTAATAATTTAACCAGTGTAGGCAGCCTGCGTTCTCTAGTAATCATCAATGCATACATTCCGCCAGAAGATGGTTTTAATATTGTACTGAAGCAAATGTTCTCATATGTTAAACATCTATTAGAATGTGACCAGCCCCCCTATATTTTACTTGTGGGCGATTTGAATAGTAAAGTGTCCCATTCAAGTGTAAATTTGTTTAGAAATAAGTTTAAAGAAGAGGCTTATAATATACCGCAATCTACTTTTCCAAGTAAAATAAAACTAGCAAAAGAGGGAAAATATTGCTGCAAGAACTTAGCCTTTCAGAGGGGTTGATTGTAAATGGTAGGATGGCATCTGATAATCCCGCTAAATTCACTCATAGGTCCCCTAGGGGTGAATCTATCCTCGATTATGTAGTTATGGACTATGTCTTTTTTTCTTATTCAGGACTTAATGGTCTCTCAAACTCCTATCAGCGATCATAACGTGATCAGTATAACTCTTCTATTACAACCTCAGGTCACGGATACATGGTCTTTAAGTACTGGAGGAGTCTCTTTGCTTTGTAAGTCAGGTAGATGTTTTTGGAACCCGACGACTATGAAGGGTTTGCAAACTATCCTTGCAGAAACTTTACTCGAACTAAAAGAATGGCAGGGTATGGAATTTTTCCACTTTGAGAACTTTATGAAAAAGCTTACTGCGATCGCAAAGAAGCCTAGATATTCCAGGAAAGTGACTTTTGTCCCTAGCTTACTGTTGCCTTTTAAATAAAGAAATAAATAAATTAGTGAGGCAACAATTTTTTTCTAGATCCATGGAAACTAAAAATAAGTTATCCCTACTAAAAAGAAGGAGGACCAGAGTGAGAGCAAAATTAAAGAAAGAAAAAGAAGACTCTCTCTGGATTAGCTTAAGGGAGGCTTCTATCTATGGTAAATCTAGAGAATTTTGGTCCATAATTGGTAAGGGATGTGGTGTAAGAACTTCCCCTATTCCCGTTTCTATTCCTGAGGATGTGTGGCGTTTATTTATATTGAACCTGTATGCATCAAATGGCATAGGGGGTGAGGATAGTGATCTTTTATGGGACTGTAGGTCTGCTATGGAGCCTCCATCTGAGAATTCCATTGCTTTGGCGATTAAGAGTATGCGCTCTTCCGGAGCATTGGGACCAGATGAGTTGCCCATTTCAGTATTGAAACAGGATGTTACTACTTGGAGCAGGATTCTTTTCCCTCTGTTCAAAGCATGCTTCTTATTAAGATCAGTGCCTATTTCTTGGAAGGGAAGTATATTGATACCCTTATTTAAGAAGGGCGAGCGGGACAAACCCATGAACTATCGTTTGATCGCTCTATTGGATGCGGTTGGAAAAGTTTTCGCTAAATGCCTTCTATTATTAATTGTAGATTGGGTGGAGGCAAATAATATTTTACCTTTGGAACAGACTGGGTTCCGTAAAAAACATGGTACACTTGATAATTTGACTGCTCTTCAAGTGATTACGGACAAATATGTACGAATCCGGGGAGGCGGGGTATACGCGGCATTTATAGACTTCTCCACAGCGTTTGACAAGGTGGATCGTCCAACGCTGTGGAGAAAGCTTGCTGTAATGGGTATGCCGCCCCATCTTCTGGAACTTGTAAGATCTCTTCACTCGAATACCTGGTGTAAGGTGCTGCAAGGTGGAGAAAGGGGTCTTTCTCAGTCCATCCCATCTTTAAACGGGTTAAAACAGGGGTGTCTACTGGCCCCCATGTTGTTTTCTCTATATACTGCGGACCTTCCTGCTTCTATTGCTGCAGGTGTTGGTTTAGCTCCGGTGGTTGGAGGTTCATCCATTTCTGTCTTAATGTATGCGGATGATATCCTCATTTTAGATCTAACTCCTAAGGGCTTATCTAATCGCCTACAAGCTCTACACTTATTTGCAGAGGGACATTTCATGAAGATTAATGTCTCCAAAAGCAAAATTATGTGTATCACTAGAAGGAAAAAATGTAGATCTGTAGATTTTGGATGGGCTATCGGTGGTCAGAGATTAGAGGTGGTTAAAACTTACCCCTTTTTAGGTAAAATAATCTCGGCAAACCTAAGTGAAAGACCTCATATTGAACATAATTCGCGTAAGGCACTGTCACATGGTATGGGGTTATGTTCGCTGTACTCTGCTACAGGGAAAAGACACTTTGCTCGTTTTTTGGAAGTGTATAATGCAAAGATCCCTGCAACTCTTCTTTATGGATTAGAATTGGTGGAATTAAGACATTGGGGGTTTTTGCAGTTAATGGAGGGAAAGGTTTTGAGAAGAATTTCTTCCTTTAATACAGCTTGCTCTGTGTCTGCATGTAGGCTGGAATTCGGCCTTCGGAGCTGTTGGGTACAGGGGTTTATTGCCCTAGTAAGATGGGTGGCCTGTTTGGCCAGAGGTGATTCGGGTTCCTTACGGGCATATATAAAAAAGGAGCTGCTGGGCAATTTAAATGAGTTCTCATTATTAGTAAAAAATTTCAGAACAGCTGTAAAATTGTTAGAGTTGGAGGAAAATACTTTGTTTTCACTTTCTCCTTCTCAACTAAAGTCCCAGCTGAAATATGCATCTTGGGAACTCTGCTTTAAATTGGATATGACTGCCTTACATGGAAAGAAAGGTGGTGAATTACTTCTAAACTCGTATTCAATAAAGCAGGCCCAGCAGTATGTCTCCTGGAATATCCCACATCGAGTACGAAGGTTATGGTACCTCTTGCGACACGATTTACTTCCTTTAAACTCTCTATTAGCAAAGTGGTATGGAACATCCCCCATATGTAATTTTTGTAATAAGGCAGTCCAAGACCGAAATCATGTTTTGTTTATTTGTCCTATACTACGCCCATTTCGCTGTAAATGGTTGAGATCTATTTGCTTACAATTAGGAATTCTTAATGTAAATACTTTTTTTCATGCCCTTTATTGTCCACCCAATGAAATGTTTTGCTTAAATTTTTTTAACTTTTTTAGGAGTTTTTTAGACATTTATTAATGAAACCTGTAGTGGTAATTTGTGGATTCTCCGGTCTGTGTTTATGCGGTGTTTCCTTGAATGATTCTTTCTTGTTTACTATTGTATATTAATATTGTATATGTTGGCGTTTAATTATATGATTGTTATATGTGGCCCTCGTTCGAGAGCCGAAAACATAATAATAAAACTTGAAACTTGAACAAGTGATATATCAAAAGGAATAATTACTTAACATACTAATAATGGCATCTAGGCGAATAAATACATAAGATGAAAAGATCTATGGCACAAGTAAAAAAGAAAGGACAAGTTAATTTTTGATAGGCACTGGGAGTTTAGGTGATTTGGCCAGAATCACAGGATGTTGGGCCAAGGCAGAGACTCAAACCTGGTTCCCCAGCTCCAAAGTCAGCAGCTTACATAGGAACCATATATAGTTATATTGGAACCACGTGCATGTGTATCAAATGTTAGAATTGTATGTTTTAAACTACTGTAAGGTAGATGAGCATTCAGAACCCACCTCTTACTGGCTGAGCATTTCCCTGATTTAGCAGAGTAGGTGACCTCTTTATGGGAGAACGGATTTGCTCAACTTTCGTTTTTATACGACTTTTTAAGTTTTCCTTTTTTTATTACTTTTGAATTGCTTTTAACTATACATTGGCTAATGTATTCTTGTATCGGTTGACAACTAATTTGATGATTTTAACCTGTAACTGTACTAATCCTTTGATAACATTTATGGTTCTCTGTTAGCCTAACTTATGAGCGTCATGTGTTGAAAATGCAATACATTTTCACGTTAAGCCTCAAGGTTCAATTAGAAATAAATATTTATTAGAGAGCTTGATGGGGCCCTGAATTTGCCCTTAGGATAGGGCTCCGTCAAACGTGTAGGCTTTGCAACTCTCAAAATGCGAGGCATTATTGGCTGTGTGCAGCACAAAGAGAAAAAGACAACCAGGAAAATTTGACAGCCGCACTCCAGCACTAAATCACAGCTGCTAACAACTCCATGCCTTTGTTTTTCAACACTTAAACTGAACATATTCAAATGCAGGTGTTGAAGACTCTGGCAATGTAAAGTTCCTCACGTATGAAAGGGGACGACCATTTTTAAATGGGAGGTACCAATATGAAACCAGGGTAGAGATTACAAATATTGCGATGGTGGAAAAAGGACAGAGGTCCATGTAATACGGCGGCACTCTAGTCATAAACAGTGGTTAATCTGTAAAAAACAAACAAAAAAAAAAAAACAGGGCTGTTGTCAGGAGGCAGCTTGCACCAGCCCATTTCTACTGTTAACGCCGCCTAAAATGGGGCCACCTACTAACCATGAAAATGAGAAGAGGATGTGATTTAATGGCCAGAGCTTTAAGACTTCGGAGCTGGGGAACCAGGTTTGAGGCTCGGCCCAACATTCTGTGATTCAGGGCAACTGACTTAAACTCCTCATAAATGAGCATGTCCTTAACTGGTGCTCATGAAAAGCGCTGCTGCCGGGTACAGTAAACCACAGGCTCAAATTAAGCACTGGTCATAAGGCAGCTAAATCTGGCAATTAGAGACCAGAGCAAGACCGGGCCCGACGTGAAAACAAAACAGCAGCCAGGATTCAATCCAAGGCAAGCAAGCAAGGTAAAACTGCCATTATTAGCCTTGTGGCATTTGTTTCAAGTACAACAATATAACATGGAACTGGAGTCTTTGCAAAATACTATGTAGCAACAGTCAAATTGGTGCCTCTAAATACCAAAACCTTTACAAACCCTTAAACATATTAAGAACATTGTATTCTGGATTAGCAGCAAAAAGCCCACATCCCCTACTGAACAAAACTCCCTTATCTTTACAAACGTATTGGAGCATTTACAGGTAACTATTGAGACAAAGTGAGGGCGGAGTTTGCCGGCACTGATAGCGGCCACATAATCCCAGAGCTCCGCGCAGCTGAGGTTCCGTGGTTTTCGGGACAGGACTCCATTTTGTTTTTATGTTGTTCGAGACGCCATTTTGTGTTGCCCTCACGTAGGCCTAGGTGGTAACCGAACGAACGAAGTTGCATGGGCCACGCTGCTCATGTACATTTAACATGGCCCTTTTCGACTTGCGAGTGAACTGCAAGACGCTGACCCGGTCACCTGAAACTGACCTTTTGCGAAGCTAGTTTTCTCTAGCTGATCGTTGTCTGAGTTTCTAATCATTGTTCAGGATATCGTTAGTTTTAGTTTCTTGCGCATATCTTATCCTACTCAACATCTGTATTGTTCCTTTCCTTTAAGACTTTTCATTACATGGGTAGTGCTTTCAATTATGGGTTTGTCCGGCTTTTGGTAATTGAATTTGGGACAGTCCTAATAATTAACTTGTGGGTTGGTACGATGTAAAGTGAGCTTTTTGGAATGTAATAATGTACGTAATGTATTTCATTGGTCAGAATTTGCTGCAGTGGGTGTGCATTTGTAATGGGTTGAAATTGTGCATAAAAGAAGATGTCTCGCTCTATGAAAATTGAGCAGGTTCCTGAGTTGTACACCGTGTTGTATTGCTTGGTTCACTGTTACTAGCTGCAGCTAATAAATTGATCTCCGACGCCAACCAGAAGTGTTCCGTGTCTCTGTAGTCTAAGACAGGAGAAACTCGAAGACTTCGGGTGTGTCCCTGGCACCGCTGGGTTCTAAGAAAACCCGGTTCTTCAGTTGGCGCCCAACGTTGGGCGACATCAAGCGGTACCGGTCCAAGCCTGAGGAGCAACGTGAGGAAATTCTGGAGAAAGGCCGCCACTTCGACCCCTGTATGTCGACGTGGACCGAAAGTCTTTGCTGCGAGGCCTCCTGCTTTCCGACGGCTACGAAGGACTGCTGCCCTGACTGTCACCCTGTCTTGGACCCTTGATTGATCCTTTGTAGAGCAAGACGATAGACGGTCTTCTGGTGGCGTGACAGATACCTTGGTTAAGTATAAGTGGGTCGCTCCCACGAATTTGTTTGGTTCTTGGCTCTTGGTATTGGTTTGATTCGAGCACTGCAGTAATCGAAGCCGAGGGGCTCGTATATTTGCGAGAGTATCGATAGTTGATAACCCCTTGAAGTTTGAAGCTAGATTAGTGAGCTATAAGATGCCTGGTCTTAGCAAAATTAGGAAATGGTTTAGTTGTGGTTGCAACAGGGATTCCCGATTGGAGGACTCGTGTCAGATACCTCCGGTTGGAACTCCGACTTATGAGCTCTATTCAAAACACGGAGTGGGTCCTATTACTTATAATGAAGTGTGGGTCCGCTATACTAGAAAGGATGGTGTCTTGCGAGGGCCCCAACATGGTAGTTTCGATTAAATATTTTAGATAATTTGGAAGTAGCGCTATTTAAGAAGAAAGCCCGGCCGGCAATGTTCGACTCTTTCCGTCTTTGGCGAAAGGAAGCTAAACAACGAGAAATTAAGCAAGCAAAAAGATATAGGAAAGATAAGAATATGTCAGTACTACAAGCTGCTAGGCAGTTTAAAGCAGATGAGGAAGTTCGAGTGAGTGAAGTTTCAGATAGACAGCGTTGCATGGCTATAGATAAATGTTATCCGGCCTTGCAGTCTTCTCCACCGAAAGTGATTGAAGACCTTGAGAAAGATCCTTTGATGTCTCATTTACAGAGATTGCCATCTCCTTATGTGCAGGGTGCTACTGCGCCTCCATTACCCCCGGTTGTTGCACCCTTTGTTGTTCAACCTCCTGCTGTTGTTCAGCCACCTGGTGATCCACAGATGGTTTTTCCTCCGACTGCGCAACCCACTCTAGGGTCTCAAGCTTTGCTTACAGCTTTGCCCCAAACTCATTTGCCTTCTGCTTCTGCATCTCAGACTCCTACTGTTCCTGTTCCTACTTTGTCTCAGAATTTTAACTTTCCTGTTTTTACGCCTACTTCTTCTCCTTCTGCTCGAAAACGAAGGACTGAGACCGTTGTTAATTTGTTGTCTCCTTTATTTGGGCCACTGAGTATGACCCCTGTTTCGGAACGTAAGCAGAGTCGTAGTCAGTTTCCCAGTTCCGAGGAATGGTCAGTGTTGGATTTATTGGCCCGTAGATGGATTTTGAATGCTCCCAGGTATAGTTTGCCGTCAGTTATGGACGTTTTCTTTCAGTGGGAGCCGCCTAAACAGAGGTATGTTTTTAATGTAATGTGTGCCTTTCTGAGGCAGGAATGGGAAGATAATGAGTTGGGTCCGATTCCGCAGGAAGTGCTCGATGTTCAGTCAGAGTTTGCTAAAGGGACGATAGTGGAATCTGATGTTACAGATGCCGTAGAGACGATACTTGCTTTCAGGTCTAGGTTACCGTCTCAGCCATTGTATGAACCTGAACCTTCTGTTAGGAGAAAAGTGAAGCAGTATCCGATGAGAGAAGTTTCTCCTGTATGGAAGGAAGCAGTTCAGGCTGATGTTAATCGGGGTATTCAAGCCGCTCCGGCTCATTTTCAGCGAATATGGGTACATGTTCCTTGGAAGCGAGCAGAGGTCTTCGCTCCTAAGCAGACCTTACCTGACCCTCGTAAGAATCCTGCTGGTTATTACAAGGAGTTGTCCCACACAGTTGAAGCCTGTATTATGAAATCAGACGATATCGACATGTTGATGGGTAATGTAGTTCCGCAACCTTTGTGGGCGAAAATTCGTCATGATAATCATGCAGCAGAGTTAGGAGATACTTGGGCGAATATTGTTGCTGCAGATGGTAGACGAGAGGGAGGTGCTAAACCTGAACTTTTAGTTGCAGAATTGCCTGGTAGAATTATTAATCTAATGAAAACGATGATGCCTGCTTTGCGAGTGAATTGGGACAAGTTGTCAGCGTGCAAGCAAAAGAAAGATGAGAGCGTGTCCGATTTCTTCACTAGGTTTGAAGAGACATTTATCGAGCATAGTGGTCAGGACATGAGTACGGAAGGTGGGCAAAGATTATTTGTGGACAAATTTGTCTTTAATTTGCTTCCCGAGCTTTCTAAAAAGTTGAAGGACACAGAGTTCATGGGCTGTTTCTTCGTCGGTAACAGTAATGAAATGAATAATTGTTCTGGGGTTCGCTATCATCAATTATGAATGGTCAAAATGAAACTGTAAACTGTGACACCGTTTTTAAGAAAAAATAAGAACTAATATCATTTTGTTCTTTATAGATAAATTGGCTGAAACTATAATTGTCCTGAGGAAGACACCACGACGTGTCGAAACGCATTGACTCACATACAACAGCCACAGCAACAATAGATAGGACATGTATCACTGTCCTTCTAATGTTTTTTTAATTTATGTTTTTTTAATATAAAAAATATATCATTTTTTTATCAACAATTCATTATAACTGTATATTTACATTGTAAAAATGTATTCCTGTTTTTATTAAAAAATACTATTTTTGATATCATTATGATTGTTTGTGTTATGGTTTAGGTTTTCTATATTTTTTTGGGAATGATGCAGTTGAGTACATAGCTAGTGTTTGTTAGACAGATAGCCTGGGTGTTTACCTTCACATTGTATGTTTTCCCTGACCCAGGATTTTCATCCTTACCAGGGGGCCCTTGTTACTTCACAAAAAAACTGTTTCTTCGTCGGCCCAGATATTGGCTACTGCCCAATATTACGAGAATAGGGATAAAGATGAGAAGGATAAAGCAGAGAAGAAGACTAAGGAATTAAAGACGAAAGTTCTTTTGCAGCAAGCTTATCCGCCTCGTCAGAATCAGCCCCAGTTCCAGCAACCTCCACAGTTTCAGAGATTGTTACAGAAGCCTGAGCCTTTTGCTCAGCGATTCTTTCCTGGACCTAATCAGTGTGCTTATTGTAGGGAGGAAGGTCATTTCAATAATAATTGCCCAGCTTTCCTACAGCGTGCGAATGGTGTATCTGGTCAGAGGTCGTGGTGGTTTCCAGCAAGCTCCTAGAGGTAGGGGACGTGGTGTGTTACCCCAGAATGAACGTTCCTCTTCCCTTCAGAATTCTGCAAATTACTTTGACAGACAGAATGTTCCGACTGGTCAGTCTGCACAGTACTATGTTGATGATTACTATGTTGAGAGTGAGTGCTAGTTATAATGATAGTTAGGATAGCCAAGGACAAAGTGAGGGAGTAGTGTCCGTTCCAGTAGACCAGAGTGGACCTTATGTTGAAGTGACTACATCAGGTGTGGTACAACCTTTTCTTTTGGATACTGGTGCGACGAAGAGTTCTATCATGCACTCTAAACTTCCTGGCGCCCCTTTGTCTGGCTTGACCAATGTTTCCGTAGGATTTTCAGGCGCCCCAGTTTGTAACCCGATTTCTGATCCTTTGCCTCTTTCTATTGGCCCTTGTAAATTGGAAACTCCTCATATTCTAACGACTGGTTGTAATGAGAATCTGTTGGGATTGGACTTGCTGAAAAGATTGTATGCGACATTGCATTGTTCTCCTTCTGGACTACACCTTACTTTAGGTAAGAGTGATTTCTCCGATGTATTTGTCTAAAGATTGTCTGCCACTGGAATTGCGTTCTCTTCCTGATACGCTTTGGGCTACGGGTCCAAATGATGTTGGCCTTTTGCAGATTCCACCGTATATGTTGTTACGCTCAAGTCGAATGCTAGACTGCCTCGTATCCCACAATATAAGATCGAGCGATGGTGAGAGAGCTCTTTTAGCGATTATCTATGATTTGGTTGAGAAGGGTGTAGTTGAAGAAACGAGAGGTAATGTGTGCAACAGTCCTGTTTTGCCTGTTCTTAAGCGTACTGATGTTTCTAAGCCACCTGTGTATCGGTTCGTGATCGATCTTCGAGAGGTAAATAAGATTGTTGTGCCACAGTTTCCTGTTGTTCCAGATATCATTGCTTTGTTGACTCTAATTCCTGCTTCGGCAGCTTGGTTTTCTGTGATCGACCTAAAGAATGCTTTCTTTAGTATTCCGATTGCTGAGGAGAGTAGAGATATTTTTGGCTTCTCTTTAGGAGGACGAAGCTTCCGGTTTAAGAGAGCTCCCCAAGGTTATTGTGAAAGTCCCTCAATCTATAGTCAGGCGCTGAAAACTCAGCTTGATAGTTTTGTGTTGCCTTCTGGTGCTACTCTTATCCAGTATGTTGATGATCTGTTGGTTGCTGCTGATGATGAAGAGATATGTAAAAAGGCTACTCTTTCTTTGTTGCGACATTTGTCTGACCTTCATCATAAAGTGTCACCTTCGAAGTTGCAGTATTGCCGACAAGAAGTGACCTACTTAGGTCATCTCTTGTCGAAGGAGGGAAGAAGGTTGACCCCAGAACGAATTCAAGCGATTGTGCAAATGAGTGTGCCATCCACACAGAGAGAAGTTCGTGCTTTCCTAGGTATCACTTCGTATTGTAGACAGTGGATCCCTAATTTTTCCTTGCTAGCGAAACCTCTGTTGGCACTGACTCTTAAAGATACTCCGCATCCTCTTCCTTGGTCGGATGAATGTCAGAAAAGTTTTTCTGAATTACGTGATGCATTGTGCTCGGCTCCGGTGTTGGGTACTCCGGATTACAGTAAGACTTTTACGTTGTATGTGCACGAGAAGGAAGGTTGTGCATTGTCAGTTTTGGAGATAAGCAACGCCCATGTGTGTATTTTTCATCGACGTTAGATCCGGTAGCTAGAGCGTTGCCGAGTTGTTTGAGGGCTACAGCGGCAGCGGCTGTTTCTATCCGACAGTCTGCTGGTTTGTTATTGGATAACACGTTGATTGTAATGGTCCCACATGCAGTGGATACGTTGTTGAACAGAACAAAGACACAGCACCTTACTAGTGCACGTCTTTCAGGTTACGAGTTGACTCTTTTATCTCATCATGTACACATCAAGAGATGTAATGTGTTGAATCCAGCTACGTTGTTGCCGATCTCTACAGAGTCGGATGTTCAAGAACAGCATGATTGTTTTCTTCGTACAGAGGAAGAAACTAAGGCTAGAGTAGATTTAAAGGATACTCCCCTTACGGATGTTGATGGTACGCTGTGGGTTGATGGTTCGTGCTTTAAGCTTCCGAATGGTGAAACGACTGCTGCATATGCGGTCACAACTTTACATACAGTTGTTGAGACAGCGCGCGTAGCACAGAATTCAGCTCAAGCAGCAGAGCTAATTGCATTGACACGAGCGTGTATATTGTCAGAGGGAAAGCAAGTGAATGTATATACTGATAGCCAGTATGAGTTTGGTGTTGCCCATAGTTTTGGACGTTTGTGGAGAGAAAGAGGATTCCTTACTTCCCATGGAACGAAAATTCAGCATGGGCAATTAGTGAATGAACTTTTGGAATCACTTACTCTCCCAAAGCAGATTGCAATTGTGAAGTATAGTGTGCATAAGAAAGTTGTGGATGATGTGGGTCGAGGGAATGGGTTTGAAGTTGCGAAGGAAACGGCGAGAGACATGATGAGTCGAATGTACGTGGCAGGTCCTGCAAGATGGGTTGTGGAGAGAGGAATGTGTGAAGACACAATAGAAAGTGTGAAGTTGATTCAGGCTGAAGCTACCGAGAAAGAAGTGAGTATGTGGAGAGAGAGTATGGGTATGTTGGATGCGACAGGTTGTTGGGTTGAGTTGTCAGAACACCAGCGATGGTTGTTGCCTGATGCATATGTGCTCCCAGTGGTTACGATGGCTCATGGAATGGCTCACATCAGTGCAAAAGGGATATGTAAGTTGTTGGCTCCAGTATGGCAGAATGCTGGAATTCCGAAATGTGCTGAGAACGTGGTGAAGCATTGCATGATTTGTTTGAAGTATAAACCTGGCAAGGGAACTCCAACTCCAGCTGGTCATTTTGCTCCTCCGACGTATCCATTTGAAGTGATACAGTTAGATTACATTCACATGGAGAGATGTAACAATTTGAAGTATGTCCTTGTGGTTGTTTGCGCCTTTTCCAGATGGATAGAGGCCTACCCCCTAAAGGATAATACTGCCTTGTCTACAGCCAAGGTTTTGCTCAAAGAGTACTTCCCTAGATTTGGTTTGCCAAGAATTGTATGGTCGGACAATGGGAGTGAATTTGTGGGTCAAGTCATGCAGAAAGTGTGTGCTGGAATAGGGATAAGTCAAAAGTTCCATGCTGCGAATCACCCTCAGTCAGCTGGACTTGTCGAGTGCTACAATGGCACACTTAAGTTGAAACTTGCTAAGATTCAAGCGAGCACTGGTCTTACATGGCCAGATGCCTTGCCGTTGGCCCTTTTGTCAACAAGGACGACTGTGCATTCTCGTGTGGGACTTAGCCCATATGAAACAGTGTTGGTCGTCCAGCGAATGTTTGGAGTGTGCCCTGTCCCAAGAAATATAGTGACCTTGAGTACCCTATGTTGGTGGATTACTTACATGACTTGACTGCTAAATTACGTGTTCTTCACCAACAGGTCTATGACAGTTTACCGACAGCTTCTACAGATCCAGGCCACTCGATTCGTCTTGGAGACTCAGTTCTTGTCAAGAACTTTCAGCGATCCAAAAACTTGGAACAGAGATGGACTGGACCTTTTTTGGTGTTTTTGGTCACTAGGACTGCTGTTAGAGTAGCTGGTAAAAAGAATTGGGTGCATGCCACCCATACTAAAAAGGTTCCTTTACCCTTACCGTATGATCAGTGGGTGAGGGAGGGAATTGCGGATTCAGATTGTGAAAGGGTTCCCAGATTTGTTCCATTTAGTGATGCACATTTGACATGGACTCAGTCAGAACGCGAGGATGATGATGTTCTGCAAGCTGCTGTGCCTCCGTCCTTGAGACTTGATACGACGAATCCGGAACTCCTCTTTAAGGATCAGACTGTGCCTGGTAAAGAACGTTACAATCTGAGATCGAAAAAGGACATTTGAAATGGACTAATAAAGTTGATTTTTTTTTTGTGAAATACTCCTTGTCAGATCAAGAGACTTTTTTTTTCTTTTTCGAGTCACCATCCGGACTCAGCTGCAGGGTCACGGAATAAGTTCTTAAGGGGTGAGCCGCGTATTGACGCAAGGTCTGCGGTTCAGGGTCGTTAGTACGATCTTGGCGCACACTTAAGTGAAGAAGGTAACGACCGTGAGCAGCATGTTAGAGGATGGAGTCTTTTGGGTCCGACAAAGGTGTTAAGAGAGTTGATTTTAGTGCCAAAATGTGTACATTGATCCGTAACAAATGTTTTTTGATAATGTGTTTTCTAATGCTTCTGAATATTACGATAGCTTGTGTGGGTTGGGTTTTCTATGCCACACAACAAACGCTTGCATCTACCTCCCAACCTACTCTTTCTTTTCCTACTGTTTCCCCACATGAGTTTCATACGTTACCTGAACATGAACAGACCTGAAGATCAGAATTTGTGAACAATTAGTTTATACAGATGTTGCATCAGCATCAGCTAGTTGTGAATACCACGAATTGTTGGGTGTGTAGTCTTATGCCACATACTACAGATAAGGGTATGCCATATTTGGTTTTGCCTTTTTCGCCTAATGTGTCAGTATGGGCACTCCAGTCGATGTTTATTTATGCGAATGAAGCATCTCCTGTGCGTTCCATTAAGGATAACGTGAGTAACAATGCTTTGATGATAGGGGGCATGGTCTGACCACTGAGCGAAATGGCCGCTTAACTCGGCGGCTCCGCCGACCAAGCCAATAATCCGGCATTTATCCTTATAGCTGACGCTGCACCTCGGACCCCCGCAGAGCCTACCGGTCTGACCGATCCTCCGGTCCCCTCCCTGGCGGAACCGGATCCCTGAAACGCGTGAACACGGCTCTGCTGCCCGCTGACTGACTGAGGGGGCGCGGCCTACGCGAGTAGGCTGATCCGGGGACTGGATTTTCACCCAGCCAGAGTGTGAGGAGTCCGGAGCGGCGGCTGTGCCAAGAGCTGCTGCGGGTCATCGCTGGCGACTGGAGTGCGATAACGGCCGCTGGCCGATGCGGGATCCCTGTGGCAGATACGTGTCTGAGAGCGTGCTGCTGCTCGGGACCTCCCGGCCGGAGACTCAGAGCGGGACGAAGCGGCTGCTACGAGGGAAGACGGGAAGACGAGCATCCCCCTGCTGAGCTCCACTACATGCGGCCGGCAACGTGAGCGACACGACAAGAGCGAAGAGGGGCCGATGCGGGCTCCTGTGGAGTTTGTTGAGCCGCCGGACGCGGCAGCGTAGAAGCACCCGGAGCTGTTTCTCCCGCGAGGGGAGTCGCAACCAAGCCGCCATTTTAAGAAAGGACGGCCTGCCTGGCCGCACTGCCATTCCCTGCTGGCAACGAGACTGGGCACTCCCCGAGCCCTGCCGAGGAATCCTGAAACCGGCTGCCTGGTCTGAGAGAGACAGCGACCTGAGGTGAGCTGTGTCTTGAGGCAGAGAACTGCTTAGAGGCCCGGGACACGTGGCCCCTGGTGAAACTTTCTGGCGCACATTGATGGCCGCGAAGGGGGGAACATAGGCATAACAACACGTGCCTAACTGGTGGCTCTGCTGCTGATACGGGGACTGAGAGGCATGTGCGTGGTGTGATTTGAAAGACGACCCGCAGACAGGTGACGTCTGAGCTGCCACGGGAAGCTGATTACGCGAGCGGAGCACTAGTGCCCGAGCTGGAAAACTGAGTGGCACGGATTGCAGTATAGGACGCGCATAGCTGAGGCTGGTGGCGCCATGGGGAAGCCAGATACCCGGCAACTGAAAATTACATTTGACAAAACAAAGCAGAAGGCTCCGAACCAGGACCAATCTGAGCCGGATACTGGCAAAGAGGGCGCGCAACAGTTCTCACCCGAGGATATTCGCCACATGTTTCAGGACCTGAAAACAAGCCTGCAGGCAATTGACGCTAAGATGGACACCCTGGCTGCCCGAATGGATGGCATTACTAGACGCATGGACAAGCAGGAAGGCAGGGTGAGCGTACTGGAAACTAGGGTAACTGAAACTGAGTAGGGCCAGGCAGAGCTGGAGAAGAAGGTTCGGGGCATGGATAAGGTTCTGGAACTGATACAACAAAAGAATGAGGATTTGGAAGCGAGATCGCGCCGAAATAACGTACGCGTCACGGGCGTGGCGGAATCCACGGACATCCCGAACATGGAGCGATACATGGAGACCATGCTGAAAGACCTCTGTGGTGACGGCTTGTCCTCAATGTTCTTAGTGGAAAGGGCACACAGATCACTAGGGCCAACGCCAAAACCGGGGGCCCCGCCTAGGCCAATACTGTCCCGAATCCTGAACTACAGGGACAGAGACGCTATACTGCGACTTTCCAGGGAAAAAGGCAAGTTTCAGTATAATGGCAATAACATAGAAATATATCCGGACTTTACTCTCCAAGTACAGGCGGCCCGCAGGGAATTCATACCCGCAAAGAGGATATTCCAACAAACTGAAACGAAATATGCGTTGATCTATCCGGCAAAATTGAAAGTACAGGGTCCAGGAAAGCAGACGTTCTTCGTTGATGCGAAAGCTGCACTACAATATGCTAAGCACTTGGTGAAAGAACAAAAGCAAAAGACAAATCAGGGCGAGCAGAGTGCGCCGGACCAACTCAGTGATGTTGAATGATGTCTCCCTGTGCTTCCTATTTGAGACATGCTGCCTGAGCCTGTGCCGCGGCGAAGGGGAAAGAGGCGTATCTGCGGAGAGAGGAGACCTGGACTTCTCATCTGACATGATGTGCGGTATGGTTTCGATGGGTTCCGGGGAGGCGGTGCTCCTAGCAGCGCTTGGTCAACCTGTCACGAGTACAGGGCAGTAGGTGGTCCCCCTGCGTACCCTCTGGGATGTTCTTGCACTAGTTGAACTGATCCATGATCGATGCTACTGCACTGCAGACAGGGAAGTGTGCTGGGATGGGGGGGAACATGATACACAACCTAGTTGGGGGGTTGGTGTGGGAGGTGGGAGGAGGGGAAACTTGTTGTTGTTTGCATTCTTGTTATCTTTTGGGTCGTCGAGCATACCACTGGAATGGAGTGTTGTGACTGTCAGATATGCGATATATGTGACGTGCTTGGTGTGCGTTGTTCCTGCACTCTGGGACTGCCGGTTGGCATACCCGCGAGACAGTCGCAGTATTGGCGACTGTCACTTACAGATGTTCTTGACTTAGCTGAGATATGGCAACACGCACGACAGACTCGTATGAACACATTGAAATGTCTCACGTCGAATATTAGGGGTCTAAATGACCGACGGAAAATTAGGCTCACTCACGCTTACCTGGCGAGGCATGATATAGACATATGTATGTTACAGGAAACACATTTACTCCCTACAGACATGACCACTTTGAGGAACAGGAGGTGGGAGGTGATTGTTGCGGCTGGGTTTTCTAGCTATTCTAGAGGGGTGGCGATAATGATTAAGGGCCTACATTGGTGAACACACTCCACGATTACTGACAGAGAGGGCAGATACATCATACTAGTGGGAGCACTGTATAATACGACTGTCGCCCTAGTAAACATATATGGTCCTAACACCGACAGCCCTGAGGTCTATGGGGAGTTATGGCACGGAATGCAGAAACTAGGCCCTATAGCGATACTGTGGGGCGGAGACTTTAATGTCCCACTATCTGCGACACTAGACAGACAGGGAGCCTCACGTACGCACCACCCTAATGCTGCGAAACTACTACACGAGATGATATGTCATCTCCTACTGATAGATGCATGGAGAGTGGCGAACCCGACACGCAGGGAAGGCACTTGTATAACACACCACAGAGGGGCATGGTCACGGTTGGATTACTGGTTATTAACAAGAGACAAACACGTGGGTGACTGAGACATCACACCTTGCCCGCACTCTGTCGGACCACGCCCCTGTACAGTTGACCATCAGAGTGCCCCCGGCATACACCCAGCCCTATACGTGGAGATTCCCGTCCGGGGCCTTGACAGATCAGGTTTTCCGCGAGGGCCTTAGAACTAGAATCGAAGAGTACTTCACATTGAATGTGGGTTCGGTGGACTCCCCTGGAGTGCTGTGTGAGGCCTTTAAGGCTGTTGTAAGGGGGGATTGCATCGCTCTGAAAACTGGTGTACTACGAGACATACGAAACACCCTGCAGAGACTAGAGAGAGACCTACAGGACCTAGAGAGGAGGCAGGTGGACAGCCCATCGCACGACACACAAGCACACATTAGATCCAAACTAACGGAATATCAAACTGAGGCGGAAAGGGAGGTAGTATACCTACATAAACATGCGCAAGCACGTAAATATGGTGAAGGTGACAGACCTGGTAGGACCCTAGCTAACTTACTTCGAGCGCCAAGAGGCACCTCTTATGTAGCAGAGCTACAGACGATGGGGGGTGAGACGGTGCGCACGCCACCGGACATTCTGAGGGAATTCACTGCTTACTACGCGGAGCTGTACACCTCTAAAGTATCCCCGACGCAGGCTGATCTGATTACATACTTAGATGATATATGCCTTGCGTGGTTTAACGACGGAGCACGGCAATATATGGAGCTACCGTTCACGATAGAAGATATTAAGAAGGTAATAAGCGCCATGCCAAGGGACAAGGCACCGGGAGCAGACGGTCTTACGGCTGCCTTTTATAAGGAATATGCTGAGTTACTGGCTCCCTGGCTGCATGGGATGTATCAGGAGGCGCTTGAGGTCGGTAGATTGCCGCCCACAGTTCGCGAAGCTATAATTATTACGATCCTGAAGCCAGATAAAGACCCTACTAGAACGGACTCTTACCGCCCGTTGTCCCTTATTAATCTTGACGCTAAAATTTACGCTAAACTGCTTGCGGATCGGCTGACACCCATGGTACCGCAAATCGCACTAACAGATCAGGCGGGATTTGGCTCGGGGAGATCCACAGCGCATAACCTGAGAACCTTCTTTGGTATGCTCCACATT
Organism: Lissotriton helveticus; assembly: GCF_964261635.1. NCBI lineage: Eukaryota > Metazoa > Chordata > Amphibia > Caudata > Salamandridae > Lissotriton > Lissotriton helveticus. Next base: position 744,983,942 of record NC_136073.1, read on the forward strand.
TGGCCCCCCACGTGCAGGCAGCGGCGGCTCTACTGGACGCCACAAAGGCGTTTGATTCCTTGGAGTGGAGCTTCCTGTTCACCCTGCTGCAGCGGCTGGGTTTCATCCCTCTATTCCTAAAACAAATTCAGCTATTGTACACCGACCCCTCTGCCAGGGTCCGAGTGAACGGACGCACATCTGAGCCTATCCACATAACCAGAGGCACGAGGCAGGGTTGCCCACTGTCTCCCCTGCTATTTGCTATCGCGACGGAACCCCTGGCAGCTAAATTAAGACAGCAGCATGCCCATAAGAGCATAGGCTTCACTACGCGGGGAATCCTTATTTCCCTATAAGCAGACGACATACCTGTCTATCTCAATAATCCCCGGGAAAACTTTGACACGATCATGCGTGAGTTCATTAGATACGGCGGTCTGACAGGCATAGAGATTAACTGGACAAAATCCACTATGTTCCCTCTGACTGACGATACAGCTCCGATTACCTCAGAATTTCCTATAGGGTGGGCGACTGAGGGGGTGCGCTATCTGGGCATTCAGCTGAGCCGCTCGCTACAGGAACTGAGGACACTGAACTATGGCAGAGCCATAGACTGGTTAGAGTGCAAGGTGGCTAGGTGGAAAAACCTTCTGTTGTCTCGGACAGGACGCATCGCCATTGCAAAGATGATAATACTTCCCAAGCTGCTATATCTTTTTGTAAACCTGCCCATTCCCCTGAATGTGCACTTTTTCAAACGCTTACGCACTGCGGTGCTGGTCCTAATATGGGCAGATAAACTGCCTCGAGTCTCCTGGCAGGTATTGACTTTGCCCTTTTTCACAGGGTGGTCTGGGGGCTCCAGACTTCGAACTATATGCTTACAGCGCGCAAGCGCAGTACCTACATTACTGGCTACATCCAGTTCCCTACAAACCACATGTAGCGATTGAAATAGATAGTCTCCCCTACCCCCTTAAACACGGCAGTATTTCACCCTTACAAGCACCCACGACAAGATGTTGACACCGCCGAAAGTGTAAGATGGGCTTGGAGAAAGATAGCGAATAGAGCACACATTGACAAGCTATACGCCCAGTCGATGCCCTTGAGGGGCAATCCATTGCTGACACCGCTGATGGATGCAGCAGTAGCGAAAAGAGCGCAGGCGCACAACTTACACAAAGGGAGGGGCCTATACCCGGCAGGGACATTCCTGACGCTGCAGGCTATCTGTGGCACGAAGGCTCCCACGGCGTCCGATACCTTGCTCTACTACCAGCTGAGAGCCGCGTGCAAGGCCACCTATGGCGACTTCCCAAACGAACCGCCTCCGCTACCGGCGCTTGAAAACATTCTAGCAAAAGCCTCGCCTTACAAGTTAGTCACGCGCATTTATAGCATCACACAGAAGGAAAACCCACTCATAAGTCCTAGATCGCGGGAGGCTTGGAATGATGAGGCAGGCCTGGAACATACGGAGGAACAGTGGTCTTATTGCTGTACCCAACTACAGTATCTGTCGCCCAATTATAGGCTCAGGCTCATTCATTTTAACTATTTGCATCGCTTATACCGCACGCCTACTCAGATGCACGTATGAGACTGAGGGATGATGACAGGTGCTGGAGATGCAATGTGCACAACGCCCACTTCACACACATGGCATGGGAGTGCACGGAGGTCTCCCGCTACTGGGAGGAGGTCCTCACGCACATTGAACACATAATAGGCACCACTGTTGAGAGGACAATCAGCCTGGCGCTATTGGGTTATGTGGGAGATATCCCGGTGAGGCGATGGAAACTCACGGCAATGCTGCTACTGATGGCAAAGAGACAGGTGGCCATGCACTGGCGAAAGAGACAACCCCCGGTGGCGGTGGCCTGGGTAAAGGCAGTTGTATACTGTAAAGATCAACTTGAGGGTTATTGGGAACAGATGCCGGAAAGGTCTAGACCAAAGGATATATGGGCCCCATTTGCAGAATGGCTGAGAATGAAAGATGTTGACCCCCGGACAGGACAGCTCACACTCAGTCACCAGCGCCAAAATATACGGGGGGTAGGACACGTTAGCGACATGTATGCCTACACTGAGAAACCTAGACGGTATGTGCGAGGGGGAAAATGGGTCATGTATGACTGGCTATAATATGTGACTTTAACCGCTGCAATGTGAGATATCGATGCTGTACTATTTGCCGTTCCATGTTGAGATGCGCTGATTCAAATTCCATGACTGACTAAGCTCACAACTTTGCATATTGCGCTGCCTGCCACTGAGGATGTTGGCCAAACAGCTGTGATTATTGTTTAACTGTTGGACGATTGCTGCCGGCCTCCGGGTTGTAGGCGAAGAGCCGTGTATTGTAAGATGACCCAATAAAGGTTTTTGAAAACTTAAAAAACAATGCTTTGATACGGGGAATAGTCGATCTGATTAGAGATAGACGCGTATAATGCCATCCCCAAAGATGAAGTCCGAGCATATGTTGGTTGGAACAAGACAAGATATAAGATTAGTTTGACAGAGAAAGAGAGACAGCGAAGGTCTCCTCCAATTTGGATCGTACCCCACCGAGGTCATCTTTGTTTGCAAGGCAATGGTGAGAATCCGAGAGCTCAGTTTGGTAAGAGTGTGTGTGTGTTCAAACATACGTTTATACGTCCCAGAAATCTCCTCCGTTTGTGCCAGCCAAAGGCACGTATTTGGTTTGTTTTGACAGAGCATATACATGGTTGCCGTCTGATTTTTCAGGCACGTGTTATGTGGCGTTTTTACTTCGCCCTACATATACGGCTGCTTTCGATTACCATAAGGCGAGATTTGGTAGAGGTGTTATCGATGCGGAAGACACTGCCGCACAAAAAGTTGGAGACTTCTTTAAGGGTTTCTTGCCCTTTTGGGGTCCTATGGCTAATAGTAGGACTATTCGACAGCTTACGAGAGTGGTCGAGGCCACTATCAATGACACTGCAGGTGCCCTTAGTAATATTACAGCTGAGTTTCAATCGGATCGCCTTATGACATTACAGAACCGTTTTGCTTTAGATATTCTACTAGCAGATAGAGGTGGGGTATGCAAATTGATCGGATCTAGTTGCTGCATTTTCATACCAGATAATGCCCAGACAGTGTACCAAGCCATCTTGAGGTTACACAAGTCTGCTGAGTCTATACATGTAGACGAAGGGAACTGGTCGTTGGTAGGATGGTTTTGGGAACAGCTGTCCAAATGGGGATGGAAGATTCTGATATTTCTTGGTATGGCTTTAGCGATCCTTTTCTCGTGTTGCTTATGCATCCAGTGTGGTCCAGCCATTTGTGGCATTTGTGCTACAATCTGTGTGAGACCAGTATCGAGAGAAGTGAAAACTGATAAGATGATGTTACAGCAACACCTTGATGATCTGATGAGAATAGATATAGACGTGGATTCAGATTGACATGAGTTTGGGTTATTGCCTACGTAATGGCAAAAGGAGGGTCTGAGGTTCCGTGGTTTTCGGGACCGCACTCCATTTTGTTTTTATGTTGTTCGAGACGCCATTTTGTGTTGCCCTCACGTAGGCCTAGGTGGTAAACAAACAAACGAAGTTGCATGGGCCTCGCTGCTCATGTACATTTAACATGGCCCTTTTCGACTTGCGAGTGAACTGCAAGACGCTGACCCGGTCACCTGAAACTGACCTTTTGCGAAGCCAGTTTTCTCTAGCTGATCGTTGTCTGAGTTTCTAATCATTGTTCAGGATATCGTTAGTTTTAGTTTCTTGCACATATCTTATCCTACTCAACATCTGAATTGTTCCTTTCCTTTACGACTTTATTACATGGGTAGTGCTTTCAATTATGGGTTTGTCCGGCTTTTGGTAATCAAATTTGGGACAGTCCTAATAATTAACTTGTGGGTTGGTACGATGTAAAGTGAGCTTTTTGGAATGTAATAATGTACGTAAAATGTGTTTCATTGGTCAGAATTTGCCGCAGTGGGTGTGCATTTGTAATGGGTTGAAATTGTGCATAAAAGAAGATGTCTCGATCTATGAAAATTGAGCAGGTTCCCGAGTTGCTTGGTTCACTGTTACTAGCTGCAGCTAATAAATTGATCTCTGACGCCAACCAGAAGTGTTCCGTGTCTCTGTAGTCTAAGACAGGAGAAACTCGAAGACTTCGGGTGTGTCCCTGGCACCGCTGGGTTCTAAGAAAACCCGGTTCTTCACCGCCGCTCACGAAAATCCTACACTTATCCTTACTAAGCTGTGGCACCTGCTGAAATACCACACCCGCTAGCACGGATTCCACCCTGGGCGGCATCGGAGCCCGAATTGCGGACCCAGACACTGACGCTCGCCTCTTCTGAACGGAGCGCTCCGAGCTGCGCACCAGGCCCCAGACCACGGGCTCGAGTTGGCTAGGCGAGGGGGAGCGTGCTGCGACGGGAAGTACTCTTTGGCGAATTCGAAGGAGGTGAGCCCCCGTCTACTCTAGACCGCCCCGGGGGCCCTGCTGGTACCCAGTGTGACCTTCATTCACAGATTCTTCTCCTCCTCCCTCCCTCCCTCCCTCCCTCCTCCCTCCTCCCTCCCCCCCCTTAGCCTGTGACCACGCGGCGGGGATAGCGGACCAACGGAACCCTCTGGGCTGAGGCACCTCGCCCAGACCGGACTCCACCAACCTGCAGAGCCGCCAGCTCTCGGGCAGGGACTACGGGCACCTCGGGAGGGCCAGTCCACCTCATGCCACAACTTGGAGCAGCGCCCACTCTACATCGCTGGGCTGGCTGGGTGAGGGCGCTCTGCAGACATAGTTCGGAGCGCGAAACCTGGAGTTGGCACAGCATGGGTCACTGGAAGAGGTGATTGGTCACTTCAGACTGGGCTAATTGGCGCTCGAACGGGGTCGGCCCTTGACGATTTGCGGGAGACGTGAGAAGCGCGTTTGGCGCCTTTGAAGGCCCCGCCCCCCCCCACTCAACCGGATCCCTAACCAGGGCCTGGTTACCATCCCGTCAATGGAGGCATAGCGGAAAGCTCTAGGGTGCGTGCTACTGTTGGAGACACATACTGTGACGTGACCATGGTCTTGCCTGACCTGCTTGAGTACACTTTTCTCGGGGGGTTCGACGGACGGACTCTCCGGCCTGAACGCCGTCATGGGCAAGGGAGACAAAACCCAGAGCAAACACTTTCGAAAACCTCCGTGCCAGGACAGGGGGATCACCAGGAGGGAGCCCTGAATCCCCAAGTGAACGGTACGGAGAACACTGGCTTCTCTGACAATAAAACCATGCTGCTGTCTATGGAGAAGGGCATACAGTACAGTATAACTTCCATAGGCACCAAAATCGATGCCCTAACTTATCGTATGGACCGCATGGCGGAGCGGGTGGATAAGCACGCAGAGCGACTAGACATGTCTGAACGTCGACTCACGGAGGTGGAGGAGGCCCAGACGGAACTCGATAAGGACCGCCAGACCATGGGGAGGTTGCTGCAAGTTATACAAGATAAGGCTGAGGATTTGGAGGCCCGCTCTGGGCGATCCAATATACGCATCACGGGTGTGCCAGAGGCGACGCAGACGGGCAATATGGAGAGATTTGTTGAGAAGCTCTTGATCACGTTACTTGGAGATGAAGCCTTCTCGCCGGTGTTCATAGTGGAAAGAGCACACCGCTCACTTGGCCCACGCCCGGGCGCTCCGCCGCGACCCATCATAGCCAAACTCTTAAATTACAGGGACAGAGACAGCCCTCAGACTGGCCCGTGACAAGAAGAGCCTGCAATACGAGGGATCTGCAATCTCCCTGTATCCGGACTTCACTGCCAGGGTGCAGGAGGAGCGCAGGCACTTTGCACCTTATAAAACAGCTTCGTGAACTTGGCCTGGACTATGCCATGTTATACCCTGCAAAGCTCAGAATTAATCGACAAGGCCATTCCCATTTTTTCACGGATCCTAAGGCTCTGCAACAGGCCCTGAAAGGGTGGGCCAAAGACCACCGGAGGGACAATTATTTATTTATTATTTATTTAAAGAGTTTTATATAGCGCTGGCTAGACCCGGAGGTATCAGAGCGCTTTACATGAGAATCAACAATGCAACATAAAAAGTTCAACAATTACACAATAAATCCCAAAAAATAGGCAATACAATTAGGAGAGGTGAGAAAGGAGAGAGAAAAAGTAGTGGAGGGGGCAGAGGAGGTGAGAAAGGGAGGAAAGGGGAAGAGAATACAGAGAGACGGAAAGAAGTCTGTCTAAAGACCGACTGGGTAGGTGAAGACCAAGGAGGGAATCCACAGCCCATCTCACCAATATCTAAACCAGGTAGCTCCATCGGGCATCATACAAAAACGTTCAATCTCAGTACATTGACAGAGGGGAGAAGGAGAGACATAAATAGAGGGAGGATGCGGGAGGAGACAACAGGAGGGACGAAAGGAAGTGAAACAATGTGGTTTAACAGTATAACAGAAAAAGATCAACAATTACACAATACATCAAACAATCAGCAATACAGTAGGAGAGGAGAGAAAGGAGAGAGAAAAGAAGTGGGGGGTAGATGAGGTGAGAACGTGAGGGTAAGAGAAGAGACAACCGTAGAGACGAGAGGAAGTCTGTCTAAAGACAGACTGGGTAGGTGACGACCAAGGAGGGAATCCACGGTCCATCTCCCCTATAGCTAAACCAGGTAGCTCCATCGGGCATCAGACAAAGAAATTCGGTCTCAGGTGTCTGGGGAAGAGGTTCGCAGAAAAACAGGATGGGAGGGAGATACGGCAGAAAGACGAAGGAAAGTCTGCCCAAAGACCGGCTGGGTAGGTGACGGTCGAGGGGGAGGTCCCAAAACCCATCTCCTCTATAGCTATCAGGTAGCTCCACAGGGCTTTGGCCAAATAGCTAGGTCTCAATGGGACACATTTAAATAACATGGGGGGCAAAATAAATGGAGCATAGAGGGGAGGGAACAGGGCAGGTGAGAAAGGGAGGATAGGGGAGGAGACAACAAGGAGAGACGAAAGGAAATCTGTCTAAAGGCCGACTGGGTAGGTGACGACCAAGGAGGCAATCCACGGCCCATCTCCCCTATAGCTAAACCAGGTAGCTCCATCGGGCATCAGACAAAATAGTTCAGTCTCAATACATTGAGAGAGGAGAGAAGTAGAGATATAAATAGAGGGAGGAAGCGGGATGAGACGACAAGAGAGACGAAAGGAAGTCTGGCTAAAGACTGACTGGGTAGGTGACGTCCAAGGAGGGAATCCCTGACCTGTCTCCCCTATAGCTAAACCAGGTAGCTCCATCGGGCATCAGACAAAAAAGCTAGCTCTCAAATGATGCGGGAAATTCACAGGTAAACAGGGTGGGGCCTAGGGCAAGGACATGTGAAGGTAAAGGTTAGTAGCAGGAAAGAGGAGAGGAGTAGAGCAGGGATGTAGAGCATGGCACCCGCGCGGAGCCCGAGGTCAATGGAAGTCAGCTTGATGAGCAGGAATCAAGCGGTCTGATAGACGCCCAGTGGAGGTCGCTGCTAAACTCTGCACTTCGCTTTGCTGGATTTTGCCGGGCGCGGGGCTGATGATGCACCTGGTGCTCCCGTTGCCCTTGCCCTAGCGCACTGAGCCGTGAGGGCCTGATGCCGGGTCGCCACCACTGCAGGATTATGGTGAGACTGTTTTGATTTAAATGTACAACTGCGTTGGGGGCTGGGGGTCTACTGTATATTAGCACTAACCATTGTGTTGGATATGCACGGTATGTTTGGGAGCGGCTGCTCTCGTTGCACACCCTTTCGCATGCGCCCGGGTGGTTCTTTGGTGCTGATCTGATACACACAGCTGAAATTAGGTCTCCTGGCAGCGGCGCACAGGGTTAGGCCCAGGGGATACTGTACTTAGTTGATTTTCGGACTGCCTGGCAATCTTGGCCCCTGCGCTGTAAGCACACTCTGCCCTCTAGAGGTGCATTTCCTGTTCAGTAACGGAGTTGGGAGGGGGGTATTGAGGGTTTAGGCATGCAAGGCCGAATTGGGGTTGGTCTGCTGTGGGTGGGGGGACGTGTTAGTTGGAAATGGGATTGTTCAGTTTTTTTGGGAACTCTGACCTGTCTGACTTATGACATTGCGAATGTAATGAACGCTGATGCACACTCACTCCATTGGCTCCTAGCGGTATCTTCGTAGTGGCTGACTTAAACAAAGAGGGCGGAACCTCCCACGTACCCAGACTTAAAGCTCTCACGTGGAATGTCAGAGGCCTGAATGACCACCGGAAGGTTAGGAAAGTCCTCAGTTATCTGCAGCGACAACACATAGACATTGCCCTTCTACAAGAGACCCATCTCCCCACACACAGTCACATGCTACGTTGTAGAGGACTGGAGGGTAACATTTCCACAGCAGGCTTTTCCACTAATGCCAGGGGTGTTCTTACTTGGGTTAACCCGAAATCTAAACTAAAAGTGCAGACCCTAGTTGCGGACACCGAGGGCAGGTTCGTCATTTCTAAATGTAGCGGCCCCTCCCTAGAATTAATCATTGTTAACACATATGGTCCCAACTTTGCAGCGCCTGAATTTTACCAGGCCCTTATGGCCAGGGTCAAACTTTATGACCCGAAATGCTTGTCCCGGCCCTTGATAGGTCGATGGGTCCCAGTCGTAGGCCTTCGGCTGCTGCTTTGGAGTTACAGAGGGCGATGATTTGCTTGGGATTAGAGGATGTAAGGCGCATGCGCAACCCGCAACAGGGGAGGGGGTACACACACTACTCCGCCTATCACGACATCCACACTAGGATAGACTATTGGCTGATACCTGCTGCTCGCATAGGACAAATCAGGAACTGCAGAGTGCTGCCCAGAACCTTGTCTGACCATTCGCCTGTGCTAATAGAGCTGAGTATCCCGGAAAAGACTATTCCGCCATTCACTTGGAGATTCCCACCTTACTCCCGATAGGACCCGGTGTTCAGAGGCGAGCTCGCTGAAGCCATTGATTTATTGTTCGAAACTAATGTAGGCTCAGTAGATCGCTTCCAGGTTGTATGGGAGACTTTCAAGGTCTATATACGGGGAGTGGCAATGTCGAAACACTCAAGCGTACTCAAGTCCATTTGGCAGAGGCTGGCGGATCTTGAGAAACAACTTGCAGATGACACTACTGTATATCCGCGATCCTGATAATAACTTATCTTCGGTACTCAGGGAGGTTGTTTGCTTTGGCGCACTATCTGGATTAAAGGTCAATTGGTCCAAATCCCTTGCTTTCCCCTTAACTCCTATCACGCAACCCTCTCCAATGGACCACTGACACGGTCCGATATCTGGGGATCCAGCTACACACAGATGCCGAGATCCTCTTCAGAGCGAACTACGGCACTGCCTTTAGCAAGCTGGAGGATGATGTAGCGACCTGGTGTAAACTCCCGCTGTCATTGATGGGCCGCATATCCATAATGAAAATGGTTGTACTCCCCAGGTTCCTGTTTCTGTTTATGACAATTCCGATGGTCCTCCCCAGATCCTTTTTCTCACAGCTACGACAACAAATGATTAAACTAGCCTGGGCGGGCAGACAACCGTGCGCCAAATGGTCGCTTCTCATTTTACCTTACTCTATGGGGGGGGCTAGGCACTCCAGATTTAGAACAGTATTACAGAGTGGCCCAGGCAGCGCATTTACATACGTGGATCCATGGAGACCGGGGCATTCCGCACGTGCGTTTGGAGACTCTCTTTGTCAACCCTCTTCCACTCCCACATACGATCTTCCGATCGGTGGATCGCAGAATGGGTATACTGGACTCTGTCACGGCAACGAACCATGCATGGCATAGCCTCCTACAGGCGCAGGATGGTGCATTGCAGTATTCGCCTGTGATGCCGATAGACTGGGCCAGATGGCTGCCCCCGCTGCAGGAGAAGGGGGTGGCTATTGCCTTGCAGAAATTGAATATTAAGGTTGCGGGCGACCTGTTCTGTGACGGGGTTGCGAAGACATGGGAGCAAGCCTTGGGAGCTACTGAGGCACCTCCGCTCCTCACACGATTCCAATTTCAAAGAGTACGCCGAGCTCTCAGTGACTTACTGGGTGGAGATATGGCGGAACCTCCAGAAGTTCCGGAGCTCACTTATGTCCTCAAGACTGCTTCTCCACAAAAACTGCTGTCTACTCTGTATAAAATATCAGACACACAAGGAACACACATACACTAAGGCACAACTGGCGTGGCAGACCGACCTGCGTATAGCAATTGATGATGACATGTAGCGATACTGCTGCTCCAACACTAGGAACATCTCCCTCAATGGCCGGCACAGGCTGGTCCACTTCAAATTCCTCAATCGGGTATATTACACTCCAACTAGGCTATATCGATATGGCCTGAGGGAATCCGCGAACTGTGAGAGGTGTCACGCCCCTGATGCAGACTTTTTGCACCTCGCCTGGCAGTGCCCTGGAGTATGGGACTTCTGGGAAAGAATATTCACAGATATTAGCAAATTGACAGAGGTAGACATTACGCCTGACCCTCTAGTAGCCCTACTGGGTTATTCCAAATGACTCCCGCAGACGATAAGGAGATTGGTTGACGTGGGCCTACTCATGGCCCGAAGGCAAACATTGGAAGAAAGTGGGGCATCGGCATATGTTCTTATGCCGACGATACACAGCTGATGGTGAAAATGGATGAGGGATCGGAGACAGCAAAAGAAAAGCTACACGGCTGTCTCTCCGAAATGGCAGACTGGATGCGCAACCATTGCTTAAAGCTAAACGCCGGCAAATCGGAGATACTTCTGTTCGGAGGAGCTAAACTCACATGGAACGCTACATGGTGGCCACCATCACTGGGGTCAGCCCCCATCCCGAAACAGCATGCCAGAAATCTTGGTATCCTCATGGACGACGCCCTGTCCATGAAGGACCATATACGATCACTCTGGGGTAAAGGATTCGCAATACTCAAACTTCTGGCAAAAATTTTCTCCTGGATACCTATAGACTGTCGACGTACAGTCACTCAAGCCCTCCTAGTCAGCCGCCTGGATTATGGCAATGCCCTGTTCGAAGGGATGAACGAACAACTGTTCTCCCGCCTACAGGTCCTTCAAAACCAGGCAGCTAAACTGGTATGCAACAAAGGCAGGCGAGACTCGGCATCCGCATGCCTCAAAAAACTTCACTGGCTACCGATGCGCCAGAGGGCCACTTTCAAACTACTCTGTCACGCACACAGAGCCCTTCATAAAACAGGCCCCACCATTCTCCAAGGAAAAATTGAGTTCTATATCCCCAACAGGAACCTAAGATCGAATCACCTGGCCCTGGCTAAATCTAAGCGTGTTTACAAGGCAAGGACAGGCGGACGCGCTTTCTCATACCTGGCTGCCAAAAGGTGGAATGAGTTACCTGTAGATCTCAGACACACCATAAACTACCTTCAATTCCGCCAAAAATTAAAAACTCACCTCTTTCCTAAAAACTAATTCCCCAGCACAGTCCTCAGTAGTCTCCTTTTGATTCACAGCGCCGTGATATCCCATGGGATGAGTGTCGCGCTTTACAAAAACCAGAAATAAATAAATAAGGGTGGTTGCTTGCTGCTGGATGAGAGGCCCTTTGCCCAATCCAAAACGATGGGCACACAATATGCTTTACTGCTGTGCGCAGTCGGAGAACTATAGTGAGCTCCAGCCTCCCACTAGCAGACCTAAAAAATTTTGGGGACTACATCAGATTTACTTGGCTAATAAAGCAGAAGCCCGCACTTCTGCAGACTCATAGTGACATGATAACTACCTGGTGGAGGGGGGACACTTGGCAGGAGCATTGGGAGCCGCTCTTATTTTGCTACTATGTGCTGTACGTAAGATTCTCTAGTAATGTATGTTCTTACTGTATACTGCTGAGCGCCGCCTGCCCAAGTTTGGGTTGTTGGCTAAATGGCTGTGTATAAACTGGAGTGAGGGAAGTAACGAATTTGTTGATCCAGTGATGTCAGCGAAAGTCAGATTGGCGGGAGGGGGGGGGGGGATCTTCCTTTTATTTTGAACTGTCTTACTGATTGTATACTTTTGCCATCTTGGAAAACGCAATAAATAAATTTAACAAAAACTATTGAGACAAAGTGCCAGTAATGTAGAGCCAGCCCAAGAGCAGTACACATGCAAAAGAAAACTTACTGCCAATGTATCCACGACTGTAAGCGAACCACAGACCCACGCCGACCAGCGCTAAAATCAGAAGGACTATGATCACTGCAGCCACGATGCCCCCCACGTTAGTGTCATCTGAAACAGAGAGGAGAACAAATGCAATTAGCTGGATTTTATCTAGACAGTGATGTACATTCAGGGCAGACCTGAGTCATGGTAAATGCTTGGTGAATGGGTCATGGCTTTTCTATGAATCACAAACAGTCAAAGACCAAACTACCATCAACTCGAAGAACTAACAAAATGTCCCCTCAAAGCAGTGCACGCATCTGAAATATTGTCCTTTAATTGTATACAATTTCATTTCATGATCAAGGCCTAGTCTCCCATCAAGTACCATCAGTAACATTAAGCATCAAGTGATGCTGACGGGTTATCCGCGGCTACAGGGCCCACGCCCTTTCATCGCATGACAAAGCTACAGTGCCATGCAAATGAAAGATTTTTTTCTGCCTACCAATGTAAAAGTGTAATCCGGATATACGACTTCAACATTTTCATATTGTACTGTTTGAAATGGACATGATTCAAACGTAACATCCTCTGTACGTCTGTACGGGTGTGTGCATTGTATAAATGGCGGCTCCACTGGCTATAGCGACAGATTAACACACATGTCCTTAACACTTTGAGGCTTGAAAGTTAACACACTACTTGGGCATCTTAAATCGATTTAAAATGTATTGCATCATGGCCCTGTCTGTAATCTCTCATGCATGGGTAGCAGTCTAATGATTTTCCAAAGGAAATGTTAGAATGCAAAATAATTTGATATCTCTTTGATAGGTTTGAATTTGGCATCATTAACATGTCCTGTAATTGTACCAAGAAGTACAGATTTAAGCAAATGACACAGGCTCTGGTCTGGGTACTGATTAATGTAGATATTTGCGTTCTGTAGAAAACTGTGCCCTAAACCTTTACACGTTCGACCATTATAGTGGGCAGTGAAATTTCCCAGAGCTCAGATGTGGAATCAGTTGGTCATCCAAAAAGTTCCTTGTGGGAGAAACTGTGCTAAAATAGTTTAAAAAGAAGCACGCCTTTTTCTCGCTACCCAGTCTCACTAGTCAGAGCTCACAACTGCAGTGGTGGGGATGGGGATCACGACTATGAATGGATACCCATAGTGGTGTACATATATACCTCTCAATCACACCAAAACCACGCTCTAAATTGCTCAAGCACCTACAGTCTTATAGTAATGGAAAGAACAAGCCACTCAACCAAATGAAAGCCTTGTTTTACATGAGAATCCCCCTTACATCTGGAACTTTACTAAAGAATCCACCAACATTGTAAGGCGAGGTTTCTTGTGAACCTAGAAACTCTTCCAGTTGACTGGTCTGAGTAAACCTATACCTCCCGTTTCTTCTTCAGCAACATATTTCTTCTACACTGGTCACTCAAACAGAATCATCATAAAACAGAGACTTGTAGAACACAGACCACTCTGCCTCACCAACCAGCCTTTGCAGAGTTAGTGGGGGCCTCACATGCCTCACTCAGCACACAGATTCTAATGCTGTAGTACTGGAACTTAATCTATGACTGACACGCTTACTGGACCTTTGATGCCCTCAACACCCAAGAGTAAGAATAGCAAAGCTAACCTCTTATTTATACTAATCTTATCAACAAGCAAGCGATTAGAGAAGAGGGAAACCAGGCAATCACATCAAGGTTGACAATCAGATCTCCAACCAAGGGAACTTGGGGATGCAATTTCATTCCTCATATTAAGCATCGTCAATGCTGCTTTCCAAAATGGCATGGTACCTGATCACCTCAATATCTGTCATGCAAATTGTCTTCTGAAGAAGACCGATGCAGATTACAGAAAAATTGAATTTTAGTCCAATTGCTGATCTCCCATACTGACGAAGCGTTGCAATGTGCGTTGCAACCCCAATAAATTAGCACATAAGTACAATACTTTTAAGGACATACAAATCAGGTCTTGGTACTCAACCACAGTAAAGAAACTAGACTAATCACGGTTGTAGTCTACTCCATCCAACCTATGGACAAAGGAGAATCATCTTTACTCGACTGGTCTTCACTTATACTACTGATCAAGAAATAATGTTCTCTCCTGAAAGAGCGAATAGCTTGACAGAATTGTGCTGAGCTTTTCTGATCCCATCACTCGGTTTCCAGCAGGAGAGAATACACAAATCTACCTCATCTCTTACCGCATCATGCTTTGGTATTCCACATCCTGTTCAATCTAAGGGTCAAAAACCTTATGTGAATAGTGCAAAATTATGGGGACTCCTTCCTCCAGGTTATGTATCACACCTAGAGCTCAAAACTGACTTAAAACAGGATGAGCAACATTAAACAAACTCAAATTCCAGAGACCAGAATTTCTAGTTTTCTCCTCAAAGCCCGTAGGCTACTACCACCTGTCTGGCGGGATAAACTGAATACAGACATCTGTTGAATCCATTGTGCTACACTTAAAACTGGGCCTGGAACCACATAATAAATGCAAGAGCCAAGTGCGCCAACCATCATCGCTGAACCGTAAAAAACCTAGTCAGACACTTACATCACAAGTCCGGCCTTAATACAAACCCTGGTTACACAAGGAGCAGAATAAAGCAATGCCGCATCAAGGGACATCACTGAAACGTGTACTTCATTCTATGCTGAGCTCATCAATAGGAAGAATATATCTAACACATGTAATCATTTTAGTCAAAATTAAGCTGGCTAAACCTTGAAGTGCATACAAGACTACCTGCATCACTATAAGGCTCTTCTATCAGCACATAGGTCTACTAAACTGACTATCTGGAGGTAACAGGTACCAGAGAGGGAAAGCCTGATTGTGCCTTAACCTACCTATATTCAAGAAAGCTTCCACCACAAAGCGAGGTTTCTTCAGCACTGCTCCTAAAATCTGGCAAGATCTGCACAGCTCCTGCCTTCTCATTGCTTAAATCTAGCCAAACTAAATGTCTCCTACAAACCAGCTGACTTTCTTCAATGTTGTCTTAACCGCATGTTTTAAAATGGAACAGACTTTAGGACTTCATGCCTTTACTATATCCGCCTCTTACGTTTTTTCTTTACTATATCCACTATTCATGTGAATCGCTCCAACATCCTAGTATGGGTAGAGTATAAATCTAGAGCAACTAAATGAAAAAAGTCAAATCTATATTGATCCAGACTTTTCATTTTTTTGGGACGAGATGATGGGTTTCTTAAAGTAGGAAGTCAGTGCCTAACCCTGCAACTGAGCTGTGTTTTTGGTAGCTTGTCCCAGGTAAGAAGCAGCAGAACGATAAGTAACCAAAAGGCTCTCTCTCTTTTTTGGGAAAAAAAGGCAAGTTGGAGAAGACGACTCCCCATTTCCCAGATGATTCTTGGGTATGATGCCACAGCATTTTTATTAGGAGGTAAGTTGGAGATCAGTGAGAATCCCAAATTCTACCGGGCAGGAGAGGGAAAACATTTTTAAGGAGTCCTACAAGCAATCCAGTTTGCGGTGAATGGGGAACAAAAAGAACACCATCTCCAGGCGGATGTTTTTCCAACATATATTCAAGTGCCTGGATTTTGAAGATAGCATCTGAACATAACATTAAGTTATGTTTAGAAGGATTAGTGTGTACATTGATTTTATGGGGACATCTTGGAAATCTGACATGGACCCACTGGCCTTTTATGACGAATCAGAGAACCTTTTGTTAACTAGCCTCATAGGTTTTCTTTATGATTTTTTTGTGGGTTTTATGTCAATGACTTTTGCAGCTATGCTTCTTTTACTTCATGACAGCAATTTCAGAATAAACTTGCTGTTGCAGGGGGATGGATGAAGGGCAAATTGCATCTTTAAGTAGTTGCAAAAAGGCTCAAACTTTACTTCATAATCCAAGCAGGCACTTAGTATATCCTTAGGACCAAAATTACAATGAAAAAGCATGTGGCAAACATTGTTAAAATGACTAAGATTTCTAGAGTGATTATTGGGATTACATTGAAGTATATGTACATAGATTTGATTACTTGTTTCTAATGTTGTAAATTGCACCAAAATTGGAATGTGAAGGAACATTTTGGATACAAATACCTACTAGTTAATGGTTAGCTAATATATTATTCCCTTCAATGATAAAAACCCCCAACATATTTGGAGCAGCGAACAAATCAGTGCATATTAGAAAGCAAACCTAAAATGTGAGCAAAACGTCATGTACCAATAGCATGCTTGGCACTACCCTTTAAAACAGCATGAAATCATGCAACCCACCAAAGGAATACAAAAAAATAAATATAAAGTTCATTCCAACAAAACCTAAAGACAACTTTAATTTACAAACTAATTTGAATCTCAATGCATGCTGTACAATCATCTGGAACTGGATCTAACAGAAATAAATGTGTCATTAATAGCATGCGATGAAGTAGTCTGACAGTAGACAGTAAGGATACCTTCGTGCTTCCAGATCTTTCAATGGCAATAAAATACCAGTAACTAGGGTGGTAAAAGACCATCAGAGTAACAAACTGCATGGCTACAATAGATCCAGCGTCGTCAAGCTAGGTTCAACAACAGAAAATGCATATGGACAACTTACAAACTTCCATGAGGACAGGAGTAGTGGCAGCAGCTTTCCCAAGGGTGTTGGAAGCTTCACAGTAATACTCCCCAATGTCATCCTTTGTCGTAGTTGAGAAGCGCTGATGAAAGAGAAAAAAAGCTTTTGGAATAAATACTAAGATGAAAAAAACTTCAACAAATGATTAAAGGGTGAGGAATCCACGATTGCCCATATAAAATCACTTCCCGACTCACCAACTCCCCCGTTTTTGAATCCAGTGTGTAAGAGGAGTTTTGGAACATTGGGAGACTCTTGGGGTTGTCTGGCATCAGGGTCTTATTCTTGTACCACTTGAAGGTAGAAGGCGGAGAGCCGTCCTTCTCGATGCATCGTAGCACAGCCTCGCTCCCAGTAGTAACTGATGTAGGCACTTGCATTACTGGTGTAGAGGGTGGCACTGTTGGGGGGAAAAAATCAATAGTTTTATATTTATTTTACTTTTAAACAATTCTGTAGTACGACTACAACAATCAATATAGGTGCTACGGTAAAAGGGAAGTTAATGTCAACATGAGGCTTAAATAACACTTGAAATTCACAGCATAATTTGAAGGACAAAAAGTTATTCAACAAAAACGCCTTTGGATTATTTTCTACAAGTGATCAATTGAGGCAGCTTTGAGACCATTGCAAACGGAGTTTGAAGCAGAGAAGTAAAATAATCACATATAGGTTTAAATATGATGACAAAAAGGAATAGTGCTTTCCCTTTTATAAATCTGTTGCTTGACTGGTCTGCACCTTTATTAGTGCATGAGACTTTGCTTAACCAATAAGGACTTCTATTTAATGGTCATACAACTTTAGAGACCCTATTTTTCCCTCAAACCTTCTCACTTTCCAATGTGTTTCCATAGGTCAGTAACTGAACCTTCAGCCTCCCAGCATCAATAATGCTTAAACACTGCAGATTGCTTATTAATATTGTGTGATACCACTAGGGTCAACCGTGGAAGCCCAGAGTCTTCAATGCACTCCACCGGAATCGGGTATCTAGACCCACTCACATCCTGTTAACAATCTAAGCTAGGGCAGTTACAAATAAAATATTCGCCTTTTCTACCACAGGAGCCAATCAAAATGCAGTCATTTCTGAGGTGGCTCCTTTACTTGTAACATGTATTACAGGTAAACAAAACACTAACAAACTGGAGCAGGATATTCCAAATCTCGGTTTCCATTCAGGGCAAATGCTCGGTCAGCACAATACAACACCTTTATCCTCTATCATACTATCAGTACTGGCTGAAGTGAGGGGCGGGGGGAAGTGGATGGACGGTTACAAGGACATAGAGAAGCACATGCACCCATATCCTGAAATGCATAAACACTTGGATCACACTAGTCTTTATGATGTGCAAATACTTTATCCACAAACACAACTGCCCAAAAACACACACGCGACTTGACACTGACCACTACTTTTACCACAACTAAGCATTTGATCTACAAGTTCTCTGGGCCCCCAAAGTCATTGCAGCTGAAACTTTCAATCTGTCGTAAAACCCAGAGTAATATCTGTGGACTCAAATGCATCACTTTGCAAGAAGAAAAAGTAATTTCTTGCACACAACGAGTCATAAGGAACTTGAAAAACAGAGGTAGACCACATAACACCCCAGAGGGATTGAGTCCGTGCAAGTAGTCTAAAACAAACAGACGCCACATGACCTAGCACCTGAGAAGCAACCAACCAGCAGACAAACTCTACATGTTGAGTAAGTCCAGAAATGGCCGGCAGTACCCTGATTCCGCCTATATGCAAGACCTACACACTAACACCCATCCAAGTGCCTTAAACTACAAAGAGCAGATAAACCAGAATGAAGATTATGCCAGTGTGTTTTTTGATACTTAGATGTAGATTGCCTCGCAGTCCTCCAACAACAACCTCAAAAGAGTGACTCAGGCTTTACAAGCACACACCACAGTGGGACATGTTGTATGCTGTGATGAGGGGACTAAAAAACACAGCATTTAATAACAGCACGTGTGCGGACTAATAAAACGAGTTTTTAAGGTGCTCGCAAGCTTTATTGTTCTCCCACAAACTTGTATGTGTGGACACAGTGACTGTGATCAAATCGCAAAGCTACTGAAAAAAAACCAAAGCCTTCTCCAAAACACTTTCATTCTTTCACCTCAACAGTTTTAATACAGGACCTGCTCTTAACATTTTGCAATCACAAGCCTCTAGGCACGGAACTCCGAGATATCCTCTCCCCTGTTCTTGGTCTCAAAGGTTTCGCCTCACTCCATTTCCTAGTCAGTAGTAAAAGCGATGGGTGGAATTGTTTCACCACTGGTAATCATTCGGACACAACCGTGCCATTAGAGACCAGTTGTATGGAAATTGGTGAAGTGGTATGTTAGAATTGGTGCCCAAGAGTCCTGAACCCAGTGCCAGCCCTTGACAAAACATCCACATAAGGTCCCCACGTAAACAGGATTTGAGCAGTTCTACTTGCACTGGTTGGCTAAATGTGTAATTTCAGTTCTTCATGTGAGCCGGATCTTGATGGTGCTCTGCACCGGAAAATCTGCAAAAACTGGCATCAAGAAAAGTCACTATCCGGCGACTATTTTAGCTCAGACTTTTCTGGAAGCGTACAGGGTAAAACAGGCTGATTTCCAGTGAAAGTGGGGGAACTAGGAACTAAACAGACAGGACTAGGACTGGTGAGGCAACACATTAAAGAGACTGGTAAAGAGGAAGAGAAACAATCTTATATTTAAAATACAAGGCAATTGCCTTTGGTTTTTCCTCCCAGCGTTTTACCTCTGTGGACCCTGCACTTGTTTCCTGGGTGGCTTGAACCACTTTAAATTCCCTGCACTGCAATACTGCTCTTTCCTCTGTGCCTCACCCTGAAAGTATCCTCAGTTAATTCTGTTGTGACTCCCTTTGAATTTTAACTTCAGTGTCAGCCTGAAATTGAAAGGATCTCATTTCGAGGTTTCAAAGGCATACAAATGGATGATGCTGTGGACTAGCGAGGGGGTCTGGGGACAGACATAAGTAGTCAACACAACATTGCCTTCAATAAAGGAAATGTATAGATTCCTTAGGCAAAACACTTTCTAATTGC
Source organism: Lissotriton helveticus (assembly GCF_964261635.1). Taxonomy (NCBI): domain Eukaryota; kingdom Metazoa; phylum Chordata; class Amphibia; order Caudata; family Salamandridae; genus Lissotriton; species Lissotriton helveticus. Next base: position 745,003,855 of record NC_136073.1, read on the forward strand.
TCCTGGTATATACTCTCAACTGGAAAGAACAGTCATTGAAGTATATCTAGTAGTGCACATCTTCAGTCATATTCAGTGGTGTACTATGTTTTAGTTTGATTCAGATTTAAAGAAGAAAATATCAATACCTTCAACAACAAGCTTCATTGTGGCCTCGCCAAATGCATTATTAGCCCCAGTAGCATCACAAGTGTAATCTCCAGTATCTTTTCTGGTGATCCCGGTAAGTCGAATTCCAGTTCCAGTAAGCGTTGCTCTGCCGATGTAGTCATCTGCAAGATGCAAAGTAATTAAGACAGTGCATGTAGCAATTACACTATTGTCCAACATGGAAATACAGCATTGAGAAGGGATTTTGTTGGAGAAACCTGAAATGGCTATGAGGTAGCACAGTTGGTTGGTAGGTGGTTTGAGGAAGTGTTGTGTGGATAGAATTGCCCACAGCCCTCCCTACAAACCCATGCAAAAGCAGCAATGCTGGATAGGCTAATTCGAAATAAAATACATCAAATTCCAGGATCCAATGGCAACAGAAGTCAGAGACTATTAAGGATGCTGGTTTTAGTTTGGGTAGTAGGAAGTTCCTTATGGTAATGCTTGGAATGAATAAACTTATATTGTGGTAATCTTTCCTAGTTAGGTTATTCCATGAAGGATCACACAACCATTGAGCACAGTTTCCATCCCCTCTGAAATGTAGGAAAAAAAGACTCTCAGCAATAATATATCAGTCACACAACATGCTAAATTACATTTTGTTACTTCACCAATACTTCCAATCCAAACTCCTGTGTCTCATGTAGAATAAAGGGCAGTCTAGGCAGTGGTGGGATTCCAACTAGTTACAGAGTTTGCAGATGGCCAAGTACCTGAGGTACTGCACAGCACTATTTTCATTCCTTAAACCACTTAGGAGTAGTCATGGGGGACTGACGCTAAAGATATATTTCAGTCTGGATTAAATTACCTGTGAATTTGCCATCAATGAACACCAATTTCTTCGATCCATCTTTGTCTTGATACTTCCACCTCCAATTGGCATTGTCAAAGTTAGCTTTGCAGACAAAGTCAACGGCTGAAAATTGAATTAAACCAGTCACACAAAATAAATTCATAAGAAATTGTAGTATTCAAATTTAAGGAAACATTCAACGTTTTGCACTGAAGTATTTGGGTCCGTTCATATACAGAAGGTAAACATACATACTGTAAGAAAGCTTTGAAAATAAGTGAAAACGAAAAGGTTTCATTTATATTTGGTCAACAGTGGAATTTAGGGGGAGGGAACATTCAAAAGAAACCACACGGAAAAGTGTGATGAAGAAAATATGGATTTGAACCAAGGCTGAAATTCATTCTTTTTTGGAACGCAGTATCAAAGTTTTGTTCTTCATTGGATTTTTCCTGGAGTCCGAAAAGTAACATTTGGAAAGGACATTTATCCTTACAAATTCCATCTTGCAAGTGCAAAACAAACACTAGTGGTTAGGGTAGAAGGGATGTATGTCAGTTTATGGTTTGACAAAAGTCAGTTGATGTTTTCCAATTACACAACATCTGTCTCCTGCCCAGGTGTCTTTCTATCCAAGCTTATTTTTTCAAATATCATGAGTTTAGGACCAGGCTTGATCTCACTATTAACACCCATAGTAATTCTGGGATTTCAACTGTTCCAGGGAAGAGCACCAACCGTGGCACACACTTGTCCTTTGCTACATTTAATGTGATGCAGATTGTGGAGCACAATCTGCTGAGTTTTCAGTGGAACTGCAGGCATTGCCATCTTGGAAGCATTCCAGTCATTTCAATGACACACTTTCATAGATGCTGCTCATACTATTGTCTAGCAGACTTTGAATAATATGCTCAACTTTTCTCCAGGATTAAAGACGAGACAGGCACCTGAAGAACGTACTTTGCTAGGATGTATCCTCATCATGCACCTCTTTCTTGGTACTCTCATTGGTTTCACAATTAGCTGCCATCCAAACTACATGCTGAAAATTATTGTTCATGACTGCCTGCGCAGATTACACCATTGGGGGTGGGTCATGGTTACTGGCAGAATTACAAGCGCTCCAGCCATATACAAGTCAATTTCAACCCACAGGCAAAGTTACGGAGTAAATATTTCTCAATGTATTCGAATTTAGGGAGTGATTTAGGTTGCCCAAATCCACAGATGTAAATGCTGCCTTTTGGGCGTCTTACAAAGGAATTGCAGAGTCAAAGGAGAAACAAGAATCAAATGAGAATGAAATGTCAGTGTTTGATCCAAAACATATCTTCCATTTGTGTTTGTATTTTAGACTACAAGTTGAATGCTGTAATGAATTGCGATCTTAAGGGACCCCTATTGTCCATCTGGCCCATGCCGCATTCTAAATAATATTTTTCATATTACAATAGTATACATTACACCATTGGATTACGTAAAATTCCTGATCTTCTATGAACCGTAAAGCAATTCTATATGAACAAACCACAAAGTGGTAGATGTAGTAGACGTTTTACATTTGGCAATATAGAAATCACATTTACAGGAAAATAAAAATTACTTAGGGCAGTAAAGTGAGACATTAAAGGTTCCAAACAAGTAATTATCCAATTAATGTCTAAGACTGTTGTACGAGAACCATTGGAAGTGTGAGTTTTAAATAACCGCTGCAGGTTTTATTAAATAAATGTGACACTCGAAATGCAGGAACTGCCTCACTAGGTTTCATTGAAAGCATCAACTATTTAAAAATAGCACTTACAGACATTTTCCTTTACAGCTTGATACGCAGTTGTAGTAGTGACATCGCCAAGAACTAATGAACCTGCAGAAGAAAAACATATTTAAGGTAAGAGATAAATGTAGGTTGAAGTTACAAAAACAAACCAGATCAGTTGCTCAATGCATTTCAGAGCTCCATATTCAATTTTCGGATCAATTTTGTTTAAAAGGATTACGTTGCTAAAATCCAGTTCAATATAAAACCACTTTTTTTTCTTTTATTAAGTCCAGCAAACTCCTTCGACAACACACCCCAGAAGTGCATACAATCAACTACTGAATACACAAGTTCGACCATGCCATTGGCCACACTCAGAAGGTGAGCAAACACACAATGACACTAAATGTGTAGAATGATTACAGTGTGATCATTGTTCAGGACCTGGGCTGAAACCGGTGGACGAACTTTTGCACATTAACAGTTGCACTATAGTTTAGTCTCAGAAAGGTTTAAGTATAATCCTAAAAATGTAGGTCCGGGGGATTCAGTAGATCGGTCACAAACTATCTTCTTTTCTAGCACTTCAAATGATATGACGCACTAATCGAATAATAGCTAATCTCAGATAGGTCAGGAACAAGGTATACAATAAATGTGTGCATCGACAGGTGAATGAGTGAACACCATTAGCCTACGGACGTGCATGTCAAAAGTGATTTAATAGGATTCCCATTGTCCGTCCCTTCCTTTTAATTTTTCACTTTGCATATTATCTAGAAATTGACTTGTCTGTAACAATTAGAAGCACAGTAGACAAAATGAGCCACCACCACATCTTACTAAGACGATACAGACCACTGACAATCAAAATGCTACCCAGTGGTAAAGGGGAAGTGCTCCTCCGGACTAGGACAAAACTTGATTGGCATTCCACAAGGCAAAAGAGGAAGGGGGCTCACATAAGAAACCATCTGCAGAGGTGGGCTGACCAAAATCCACCACAGGAAACCAAACCAAGAGTAGGACATACGATTAACCAAAAGTAGAACATAGAGCAATTCAATTGAAGCAAGGGAATTCTTCAGTATCATCTTGCTGGACATTGTACAACCTTTTAAGAGTTCTCCCTCTATGTGCACATTATACGTTAACTTGCCGGGGCTCATGCTGAAAGTGGTACTCTAGAAAACGTCCCAGGTCACCCAAAGCAGCTAACTCAAAAAAAAAAATTCCATCTGCCCGACAAGCCAGAACAGAAGAATATAAGAGATGGAACAATAACAGCTCAGTTGTGCCAATGTCATCAATGAGTGCATCAGAAACAATGTAAGGAGGCAGTGTTAAATATCTAGGATATCAAAACACCTTGTGTTCAAAATTTAGTTTTCTTATAAAACGAACTCTAGCGCCTGTGGCCTTTTAGGTGCCTAGTCTTCAACCACAACATCAACCACAACATCACATAGAAAAAAAATACAACAGTACTACCGCACTGGAATTACATTAAGTAAAGTAAACAGACGAGGGGGTGGGAGGAAAGTAATACAGGAAAACTGGTGGTAAACAAGATTTGAAAGTTTCAATAAGGGTCATGCTCACTGCATACAGGAGATAATTAAGATGGGGGGGTTGAATGATAATCTGCGGCAGAAGGAGTCGAAGTGAGGAGCAAAAGAAATTAATCAAGGAAGAGCAAGGAAGAGCAATAACGAGCGAGTTTTTAGAAGTTTCCAAATGAGAGAAAAGTAGGTTGGATTATGAAAATTATAGGTATACAGTCCAAAGCAGAAATTGCATCTCTAGAGAAAGATCTGCTCTGTGCAAAGGAAGTTCTGAATTTTTTTTAGACTCTAGTCTGATATTGATACAGCCACATACATTTCTTTGACCTCCCGAGATGTGCCATCCAACGGAATTCCCTTTGGATGGGTGAAGAGGGGCAGAACCAGTAAGAGAAGGTACGTGGAGAGAGAGAGCGAGAGAAGGAAGAAGAGGGGAGGTTATGCAACCGGGTCAGAACCAGCAAGATCAGATAAAGTAAAGGGAAAAAAGGAAAATGGATAGCTGGATTTAGAAGGGCCAAACCAGCATAAAAGATCAAAGGCTTGGTGAAGAGCTGAGATGTGAAGAGTTGAGCAAGGCAGGGAGACGTGGATGTAAGAGGGGCGGGAATAGCAGGAGGAGTTGAGAGGCTAAATGGAAAACGGAGGTAAAAAGATAGGCATAGAGAGGAAAGATGGATGTAAAAGTGGCTGGGTGAGAGCTATAAACACCTTATCCAGCCATTCTATTGCAGTCTTTTAAAAGGATCATATTTAGACAAGGTATAAATGGAATGAAATACCAAAATGTTTTCTTTATAGTCACCTAAATTCTCAACAAACATCTTACTAGGAGTGTGTATGCCAAAAGTGTCCTGTGAAGTGATAAGGAATATAAGCCACCCTGCAAGATTCAAGTGTTGTGAGGCCCAGGGAAAGAGGCCAGGCTCGGACAGGCAAGGAGCTGGAAAATTCAAAGTTGACTGATGGGCCTACGGCTAGGTTAACTGGCCCTTGGCCTGGACTTGCGTGGTCATTGGTGCTCAACTCAAAAGGCTGCTGCAGACCTATGGTTGGTGTACACACAATAAGTTTGACAAAGTCATCCAGCTTATTGTCATGTGCAGAATGACATTGGGCTGGCCTGGACAGGCAAAGAATGGGTACACCTTCTCCCATAACAAAGATTCCCAAAACTCATGGAGTGACAGCAAGGCCTGGGGAAATTGCTGATTTTCAGCAGCACAGTTAGAATTGGCCTCCTATTGGGAGGTGAGGTAAAGAAGGGTGAGCGCACAAGGGGTGGGGGCAGCTGAGGAGTTGGAGGCATCCCAGGGAGTTAATCAAAAGCACATGGAGTGATCTGCCAATTGTGGAGCCTATATGAGTAGGTGTCCAGAAGGTTCAAGGAGGCAGATCTTGCATTGAAAGTTGAAAGGGCCAAAAGTGTGTGGTTAGGAAGCTTGGCGCATGGCTAGATTGACGTGTGGACGATGGAAGGATCTTGCAAGATTCTTGTATTCAGTTATCTCAGCAAAATCCAGGTGCAATTTGGTTATTACATCTTAGGCTAAATAGTAGTTGAGCAGCTTGGTTATTTACCCTTTGCATTTTGGCAAGCGTCTTCCCTTTTAAAAATTGGAAATCTGGGATTTTTGTATCTATTTTGCAAGTCACACACCACCTCGCCCAACCTATAGATATTCCACCTTGCTAGATTTCCTGTACTTAGAGATATAAACTACACTGAGTCTACTATATTAAGACCCTCTTGTTTTGTTGCTTTAATGTACTATTGGTCTGCTTAGTGACTGGCTCAGTATAACTTATGGGAGGTTTTTTTTTCTTTGTTGCTACTGACAAATTGTTGTCTTTTAATCCATTTCTTCTCTACATCTTCAAGTTATCTCAGCTCTTTGAACTCTTAAACATGGAGTTTGAGAGTAAATGATGTGTTTAGGACCTGTGTGTTGCTGTGGTCCAGCATTTGCTGCTTTTGCCTCCCAAAACATCAACGACCCCATCTGTGTAAGACATAGGTGCCATCTCCTCCTCTTATTTCTGCCAATCTGTTCTTTACTGCAGCATTTGCATGTATTGATCCGCCATGCCTGCTGAAAACCAAAATGTCTTATCCATTGATCTCAATGGCATATATGGAAGTTTAGGTGTCACTTGGAGATCTGCTGTATAGCTCTGAAACAATCTGTTTTGGAATTTTAACAGTGCGTGAACTGAAAACAATCAGTGAACGCTGCAGAAATTATATTAGTTTTGGCGAAACATATGCCTAGCCTTTGCACCTAGTTCGATCATTGTTTACGTATTTCACTTAATAGAGCTATAAATTATTTGTACTGGTGTAATAGGATTATTTTTTAAATGCTTAGCCTTTTTTTGTTATCCACACTTGATAAGTAGCTTCTTGCGAAGTTTCTTCAGCGATGCCAGAAAATTGTCAATTTATGTTACTTCCTGTGATGTCACTGCCTCTGTTGTCACTTGCTGCGAGGTTTGATCTTATGCAAATTATAGGGGTCCCTTATGTTCCTATTCTGCCGGGGAGGCCCCAGAAATTCTAGGACCGGCCCAGCATGGAGCTGTTGGGGTGGGTCGAGCACAAAGGCGAGAAAATAAGGCGGTGGTAAGCACATAAGGGAAAACATAACACAAAGTGGAAGGGAAGTTTAGGGGTTAATGAGTGTGTACTCCATAGACGATCTCAAAAGCTTTTCCAAGATTAATATCCGTTCTTTTGAATTGTGGTACAAAGGACAGAGCTATTTTTCATTGCAAAAAGGTTTTCTTTATTGTTTTTCATAGGACATGGACAGCCGACACGTGTTTCGCCCCCTCATGGCGATTTGCGCCGGGGCTTTCTCAAGGCTGTAGAAGAAGATGAAATAGATTGTTAAAGTGTGTGATATGATAGCAGTTGACCACAAGAGGAACAGAGAAGTCACCTAGAGTGCAAAGGTGATTGGGATGATTTGTGGTATCATAGCATCAAGGCCTTATCTGCGTTTTCAGGTAGTAGTGAGTCGTGAGTCAGATACAATTATTGTGACTAAAGTTATATTAAAATAGTGCAAGTTTCAAAAAGTGCAAGGGAACAGTGAAACAGGTGTGTTACCAACGGCAAGGTATTTGAGAATGATTTCTCGATGTTCAAATTTCTTTTGGCAACCCAAAAAAGAGAAAGGGGGAGATGAAGTATCCCAAAATGCCAGGTCAGGAAAAAAGTGGGTAGACAAGAAAAGATCATAGCATAGAAAACAGTATATAATAATAATACCTAATTTTGCTTTTCTGGCGTAAAATATTTTGGTTTCCAAATAATGTCAATGTCCGAAATATCGTAAATATAATTTTTACAGGAACAAGGGTTCTTCTGTCAATTCAAAAAGAATTATTAACACATTAGTTTTTGTAGCCAAGTCTAATGCTTCCGCATAGTATGTAAAGTAAACATTTTTAGCAAATAAGGAGTGCGGACAATACATTCAGTGTTAGTAGCATCTATCTATGGTAACAAGTGATCAGAATGGGTCACATTTGCTCACAGGCTTGGAATTATGTAATTACATTTTGTAGGCATTGCTGTTTTATTCACTGTATCACGTTTTGTCTAGCCCTGCATGATACAATCTCTACTCATAGGAGTTGGACCTGGCTGATGTGCCTACATAACAGGGATTGCCAAATGAAAGACATGTATTAGGGGGTGGCTCAAGCTGTGAGTAGTTAGAGTAAACAAATATTTCACCATGTGTATTAACATCCTTCTTAAACTGTACTACTTGGGCACTGCGCGCTGTACAGCAGGCTGAACATTTTCGGCTCGCTTTACCACCGGTCGCATCTACTTATGTAAAATTGCTCTTTTAAAAAAAACAGTGTCTGTCCTGTAATGTGGTTTAGCTTAAATCAAGGGGCCTTTTTTACGCCGTTTTGACAAGATGTTAACACCTTGGCTGCTAAGGGGTTTTCCCGCTGTGTGCTACAATCTCAGATTCCCCATTGTTCATGACAAGGTCAACTCGTCATAAGCACAGGGCAGGTAAAACCCATGACGAGTTGACCTTGTCATTAGCATACACATGGTGAAATATTTGTATTTCTACGTAATAATGTTCAACCTCATTAAATAATCAAAGACAGGAACTATTTCTCCTTTTAAATGTAACAAATGTGTGCAGTTTTGCTATTTTTAAACTAAGTGTTCCTGATTATAGAAACTAAGCCAACCCTATGAAATATAGACTACCTTGGTTTTGTTTACTTCATATGCACGCTTAATTTTAATGTTATTTACTCTAACTACTCACAGCTTGAGCCACCCCCTAATACATGTCTTTCAGGGCTATACAAAACGTGATACATTCTGATCACTTGTTACCATAGATAGATGCTACTAACACTGAATGTATTGTCCGCACTCCTTATTTGCTAAAAATGTTTACTTTACATACTATGCGGAAGCATTAGACTTGGCTACAAAAACTAATGTATTAATAATTCTTTTTGAATTGACAGAAGAACCCTTGTTCCTGTAAAAATTATATTTACGATATTTCGGACATTGACATTATTTGGAAACCAAAATATTTTACGCCAGAAAAGCAAAATTAGGTATTATTATTATATACTGTTTTCTATGCTATGATCTTTTCTTGTCTACCCACTTTTTTCCTGACCTGGCATTTTGGGATACTTCATCTCCGCCTTTCTCTTTTTTGGGTTGCCAAAAGAAATTTGAACATCGAGAAATCATTCTCAAATACCTTGCCGTTGGTAACACACCTGTTTCACTGTTCCCTTGCACTTTTTGAAACTTGCACTATTTTAATATAACTTTAGTCACAATAATTGTATCTGACTCACGACTCACTACTACCTGAAAACGCAGATAAGGCCTTGATGCTATGATACCACAAATCATCCCAATCACCTTTGCACTCTAGGTGACTTCTCTGTTCCTCTTGGGGTCAACTGCTATCATATCACACACTTTAACAATCTATTTCATCTTCTTCTACAGCCTTGAGAAAGCCCCGGCGCAAATCGCCATGAGGGGGCGAAACACGTGTCGGCTGTCCATGTCCTATGAAAAACAATAAAGAAAACCTTTTTGCAATGAAAAATAGCTCTGTCCTTTGTACCACAATTCAAAAGAACGGATATTAATCTTGGAAAAGCTTTTGAGATCGTCTATGGAGTACACACTCATTAACCCCTAAACTTGTCTTTCTATATGAAGCCCAAGAGGTCCAGAGCTTCGAGTGTGTCTCCATCCACCAACAAACATAGCTTATTTAAGCGTTGTCAAAGCCTTGGAATTCTTGGACCTTTGCTACTTTATCCACAAAGTGGAAGGGAGTAGAGAAGGAGAAGCTCCCAGGTGTGTGAGAGCAACAAGGAGCACAACGGACCGGCAATACAGGAGGGAGACAGCTGGAAAACACATGTACTCACGTGGGCTCTTTTAAAAATAAGGTTTCCTGTTGGGTAAAGCAAAAGTAGGGACTGGGGTCTGCTCTCCATTGCTGCATTCGCAGACAATCACAAGGGCTCACATACTGCAACTGTTCTAATTTGTATACATTCGGTCGGTTGTTTTGCAGCATGCTGCAAACTGACAACTTGGAATGCAACCAGTACACAAATCACGTCATAAACTGCTTCCTGTTCGCAAATTAGTCAGTGTGCTATTTGGAAATCCCTCTAGTTTCAAATGTGTCTCGTACATCAGTCTCTGTTTGCTCTCTATAGATAAAACCTTTTGCATCATCAGTATCAGCAGATGGTGTGAAACCGTGTCATGGTGAAAACTGAAAAACAAACTACAACGGAAGGAGGTGGAAAAACTTTATCTTAGGAGATGTGGTGTGTTGACCTGCTCTACCACATTCCAGCCTACACAAGTGCTAGTTGGCATGTCAGTTTCAAGTGAAACTTTAGGAGCAGAACTGCGGAAATGGGCGGTGCCAACAAGAATCCGACTTACAGGAAACCACAGTCTCTTGCTTTCCAGGAAAAGATACCAAGTTGTAATTTATGTGGATACTAGCAATTTATTACCGTTTCCAATCTATATGCTGGCAACTCAAAACCAATGTAAGGTAGTGTTCAAACGTTCGGTAAAGAGGGTTACTAAGAAACTAAGTGTTAGAAAAAAAGCTGTTGAGCTAGAAGGCCCAAAATTGATGGAGGGCAGCAATGTAAAATTCTGCATTACATCCTCAGAGCACTACCAATTAAGGGTTGGGGGGCGGAGTAATAACTGGTGGGGGTGCTAATGTAGACAATCTCTGATCAATGAGCAGTCAACGATATTCCCACTACATTTCTCAACGATAAGTCGAAATGATCTAGGGTCGAGTGGGCAAAGTGTGGGTTGGGCACTTCAGAAAACAGGACAGAGGAGAGGCTGGAAGTTTAGCTGAGGGATGAGGGGTGGAAGAATCAAACCTGTAAAGAACCACAAAAAACTACTTTTTCTGCACCTTGTTTGGGATCCTGAGGTCATATGGGTTTATACCACCCTCGGCACTTGTAGTTCAGTTGAATTGATTCACTCTTCCCTATAGAGATTACAGACCATGTATAAAGTACTAAACCAGATCAGTGTACATAAAGGTTTTTCGTTAACAAAGTACAAGTAATTTTCCAGTGACCACAGAGGGGTAGGTTTGGTGGCATTCACCCTGCGCGTGTGTGTTTGTGTATATTTTTTCACTGATGAAACTAAAGGTTATAGGGTCATTATAGTTATGCAGACTTTTTACTCCTACAAAACCTTAGAAATTCAGCAGTTCTAGTTATACTTATAGTTTTTACTTATGCTAAAACTGACTCATTGCCTTAAGTTACTTAATGGCACAAGTTATAGTTTCTTAACATAAGTATAACCATAAGTACAAGTATAACTATTAGTGCTGAATTTCTATGGTTTTGTAGGAGTAAAAAGTCAGCGTAGCTATAACGACCCAGCAACCTTTGGTTTTATTAGCGAATTTCAATGTTTTTTTTCTGCTGGGGCCAAAATTCGAAGGAATGGCGAATAGTAAATTGCAGGGATTTAAAAAAAGCATTTTTAGGGTCATGAGTGTTCCTTGGGGACACCTCCTGTGTTCTCTGGGGTCAGGATGCCTGTATCAAGCCTCCTTCTACAGTTTATCACCAAGCCGATGGGAAGAAACAAAATGGTGGCCGCAACTTTTCTTTCAAGCTGCAGCCAGCCAATCGGGGCCTGTTTTTCACCCCCAAGATTTGCGGATAATTTGCGGGTAGAACCGTGAATTATCGGTGTCCCCAGTTATACAAATTTGTTTTCCACTTAATATCTTCCAAACGAATGAACGGATTTACACCAAATCACAAAAAGCACAATCTGCGTGCCAAGATCTAGCTTTTGCCAAATTTGGTGTAATTCCGTCCAGCGGTTTGGGCTGTATGCTGGTTTAAAGATCCTATGGGAATTAATATTGGAAAAAACGTTTTAGGCCCCCCCCTCTTTTTTTGTCAGACCCCGCTCGACGGAACACCCCAAAACTTTCCAGACTCCATCTCAAGTACCGGGCAAATGATTTGATGGATAGATACACACAATCATACATAAATAGAGCACTACCTTCTATAATCCGCAACTCGCGTCTATCCTATTTCTATCAGAAGGCAGTTCAAGCACTCGAGCCTTTATACGCATGGTCCCCTCCTTCAGGAGCATGTCATCTATGTGGTATATGCCACAAGAAACCTCCAGGAGAGGAGAAGTTAAACCTAGGAGGTCTTCTGTAGAACATACCAAACCGCTGACAAGCTGGTTCTGCATTTTAATTATTATTAACCACAAAAGGCTCCAGAATCACATTGCTGTAAATCCTAGTATCATAAGAGAGGAGCATACCTTCAAACAACAAGCATTTGCAATGCAATAGGTCTCGCATTATGAAAGTTTGAGCTGTTGGTCTTGTAAATGACAATTTTTTTATTTATGTGTTGATTTTGAAAATAGCTAAATTAATAGCTTTGTCATTTTCAATGCCAAAAGTTATAACTTTCGCACATGTGACGACTATAGCATTTGTAATGCAACATGTTTTGTATTTACGTGACTTAGATGTATTGATATTACAAATAGCAACAGCTTTTAATTTTTTTAAATAATTAATACTTAAATAAAAGTGATTGTATTTATATTGGCAATAGCTTAAACTTTTGTAAATAACGTTTGTGAAGATTATGTTCAGTGTATTTTATTGTGATGAAAATCCAAGAACAGAAGTGAAATAACATCTTTTTGTGACATTTGTAATAAAGCTTGAAACATTGAGAGAACATAATTGAACCAGTTGTTGTTGAATGGTTGCACAGATTGATGCTGTGGTGGTGGTGCTGCTGAGTTTTCTCTGAATCTGCACCCTCAATCTGCACCCTCAATCTGCACCCTCAATCTGCACCCTCAATCTGCACCCACAATCTGCACCCACAATCTGCACCCACAATCTGCACCCACAATCTGCACCCACAATCTGCACCCACAATCTGCACCCACACCCCACCTCGGAGAGTGACCTGCGGCGTCCCCCAGGGTTCCTCCCTGTCTCCCTTGTTATTTAATTTATACATTTCACCCCTCATTTTTTCTTTACAGCAGATGGAGGTCTCGGTGTTTAATTACGCCGATGACCTCCAACTTATTTTCAATCTCTCCTGTTCCCCCACCTCTGCCCTGAATTTCCAGAGAGTCATGCTTTTCATCCAAGAGTGGATGAACTGCAACCACCTCAAACTAAACCCCGACAAAACCGAATGGTGTTGACGGGGGGTGGTTGCAGTCCTTGGTCCTCTTCTTTTTGGCCCCATTCTCTTGGCCCCCCTCCCCTTCCGGTTCCCAAGGTTAAAACCCTGGGTATCTTTATTAACCCCCTGCTCACCCTTCATACGCAGGTTAACTCAGTGGTGTCTGCCTGTTTCTTTTCCCTCCGTACCATTCGTAAGGTTTCTCGATTCTTCTCTGTCGCCGCCCTCAAGCTCATTCTCATGGCCATGGTGCTATCGCGCCTTGACTATGGGAATGTGATCTATAATGGTGCTCCAGCCTACCTGATCCGCCGGCTCCAACTGATACAAAATCAGGCGGCCCGCCTGATTTATGGTCTTCCCAAAACCAACCATGCGACCCCTCTGTTGCAGTCTCTGCACTGGTTACCGGTGAGGGAGAGGGCCCTTTTCAAGTTGGGCTGCATCACGTATCAGGCTAGGTCGGGGACTGCCCCGCTTTCCTTTGTGAAGCCATTTCATCCTATCTTCCGACTAGAGAGCTCCGCTCACCAGGCCCTCTTGTCAGTCCCCCGATTCAGGAAGCAGAAGTCCGGGGGGGGGGGCAGATTTGCAGTGCTAGCTCCATCCTTCTGGAATTCGCTTCCTTTTGCACTTAGGACTTCATCCTCCTACTTGGAATTCCGCAAACTTCTCAAGACCTTCCTGTTTACTAGATCTGCAGCAGCCTAGCCTTCCCCTCCGCCTCCATTGGTTCACCGCTGTCTAGCGCCATGAAACCGTTCCGGTATAAGTGCGCTTAATAAATATTTTAAAATTCAAATGCACTCTGCGCACTGCACTCTACATATGGTGTTATGCTTACATACGTTCCATATATTATCCATGTATATGCCACATTTAGTTAAGAATATATGTTCTGTTTAGTTACATTACTTGGTTTGTATACCCTTTTATGCTGCTCTAAAGTTATTTCAATGGGTGAAATGCGGAGCCTGGGTAGCAGGAAGGAGAAGAAAACAGTACAACTTAATACTAAATATATTGTAAAAAACACAAAACGCTCGATTTCAAAGTGCTGTTTCAGCTGCTGTATTGTAATTGTTGTTGATAGTTTAAGAATCTTCTAATAAACGACTAACGACCAAGTAAAACGGTTAAAAGGAAATGTAAAGGAAAAGAAAGGGAAAACAAGGCAGTGCTGGGAGGGGGGCTGCGCACCAACTGAAGTGCTCTGGTTGCACGGCCTGCGGCCGTGTGAAGTGATAAGCCTTTGAAGTATGTCACGGCGCCTGAGGGGAGAGCAGAGTTCTGACGGCAAAGTTAGTGGAGGAGAAGTAAAGGCTGTGTTTGCGAGGGGAGGTGCTGGTGTGGGAGGAGTGCTGCTACGGCCTGGGGGAAGCTGGCTATGCAAGTTTATGGCCCAAAAGCGCGTGCCTGTGGCCACGTGAACTTCATGAAAACGCCAGCAAAAAGCTGGTGGTTTCATGAGGATTTTGAGCACTTGAATTCTCGATCCCTCAATGCGCTTGCGCGCATTGTAGGTCACGAGACCTAAAAAGCAAAGTGCGCACCGGACCTCTACTTTGCATCTGCTGCTGTACCCAATACACATGGACTAAAGAGCTCAAGTGCAAAATCACATCAACCGCGCGCAGAAATACAGATAATCAACACTTCTTGCTCACTAGCCCTGCAAGCATACATACACCCCACAGCCCAAAATGCCTCAACTTCTTGCAGATACCATGCCACCATCCAAAGCTAAATAAAGTAGCTTCATATCCACTGCTGCAGACTGCTTTAGTCTGGACTGCCTTGCTACCACCACCCCAAAGACGACCAACATAAAGAAAAGCTGTATGTGAGCACTCAAGTATTTGTTGCTTGGCATCCCACATTCAAGATAGGCCAACTCAACCCATTCTACACCGGAACTGTACACCATGCCTACCTTCTCCCAGAGGATGCTTGCATGCCTCTTACCTTAAGACCATCATGTCCGACTGCCAATAAAAATGTACAAGAGAAAAACAGTCCAACCCGAAGGTCCAAGATCATTCCAAAGGATCAATGCCCATATAAGGAACTCTTACATCTGCAGAATCAAGCCAATCCATCACAAAGCTGGCCTCACACGCAAGGACTTGGCTCACCCCAGGAATCTGAAAAATTGAGGTCTTGGTATGGTTTCCTCACTTCAGCTCTCTTTGTAGCTGAACTTAAACATCTGGCCTGGGCAGAAGACATCCACACTGATTAACAAAAAGAAGAATCTATACGTTCCTCATTTGGTCCTATATACAAAAATGTTTATGAGCTTCTCTTGAGGGCAGAAAACGCTTACATTTCTTAGCACTTACCGAGACCTTGTTTCTTTCCAGCCCTAACCTCACCTATGCCGCTTCAATATCATAGGCTGGAACCATGAACAAGGAAGACACAAACAAAGTGCATTCTCCCTGCTTCTACCGAGAATTCACTCTGAGAAAGGATTGATTCTTGGGAATGAGTCTCCAACCCTTCCCCATCTGCGCTATTGCCTACCACCACATGGATTTATCACACCTAGACAGATTTTCCATTCAAAAATCATAATTTGGTGCAATTTAAATGGCCTCTCAAAAATAAGCGTCTTGAATTGTTGCAAACACAGGCAACCCAGGGTCAACGATGGATAAAATAGATCTTCAAGATACCTAAATGAAAAGTATATTCAATGTATTCAAAATGGAATGATTTACAAGCCTAGGTCATCCTTATAATATGAAATGAACTGGCCGTTGTGGACCTTTTTTGGCATCCCTGCTTCAGGACCTGCTCCACCTGCTAAGAAACCAGTGCACTGGCAGGCTCAGCCTACTCACCTACTCACCCCTTCACATTTCTAATTCTCCCATTTATTTCCCCAACTATTAAACAGAAAATAATCTATATAAATATTTATGTCCACAGACCATCCAGAGACAGCACGTGGGTATCTTAGAACAAATATTGGCATGGAAAAAAAATGTGCTAAGCGTGCACTCCTGCATGCATGTCACATCAGTAGCTAGCACATGCACTTGTTTCCGTGCATGGCTACTTTACAAACGTGCAGCACAAAAAAAGTGTTTGAAATGACTCCTAAACGGGTGTAGAGGTTTCGGGGCCTATTGATATCGGCAGGGGGGGTCAGACAAGGATGCGTGTGGGCCCCCCCTGCTTTTTATTATATATATATATATATATATATATATATATATATATATATATATATATATATATATATATATATATATATATATATATCTCTCTCTCTCAATGGCCTAAATGCCTCCCTGAGACTGGCTGCCCGAGATGTCCCATATATTAATAATGAACCCATGCCTGTGCTGCTCTACGCAGACAATACGGTTCTTCTAGGCCGCACCCCAAATTCACTGCGTCTTCTGGTCTTAAATTTTAACAATTATATGAAAAAATTAGACCGGAGGGTAAATTTTAAGCAATCATTCATAATGAGTAGTGGCCCGGGCAAGCGTGACATAGGTCCGATTACAATAGATGGCCAAAAACTGACCTGGGTAAGATCTTTTGTTTATCTAGGATTGGCCTTTGCTGCGAACGGCTCCTGGAGTGAGCATCTAGCTCACGCCAGGAGCAAGTTCTCAAAGGCCACCAACTCGATCTTAAGCTTACCTCGCCCTAAGACCATGGGTGCTCTTTTAGCTGTACAGAAAATGTATAAACTTCATTGCACCCCGGTGGCTACATATGCTGCCGAGATCTGGGTGAACGGCCAACTGCTCAGTAATCCAGCAGGAAGAAAATAGGTTTTGCAGAAAATTATTGAACACCCCAATTTCTACCTCCCAATACATATGCCACAAATAACTCAATATTAATTTTATAACTGATTTTATCCGGGCACGTCCGGTACTTATGTGAATTACAGTGTGGAAGAACGAAGCAGCTTCCAAGTCACAGCTGATTATCAAGGATTGTTTACGTTGTGATAAGGGCTTAGAAATCCCATGGCTGAGCGGTGTCCTAAGTAGTTTGCGCAGTATAAATAGGGAACATTTTTTCTGGGACCCCATATTAGCAGATTCAGCTGCAAAAAAGGAAATGCCGAACACCTTGTACTCCCTATATAAGGATGAGCGGGAGACGGTAGAGGTCAGGAAAACAACTGTGCGCAACTACATGGCTATTGAACGGTATAGTTATCCGCTTCGTATGTATTTGTCTTTACCAATGAGCCGTTGGGAGACTAGCTTACTGTTCCGTTTAAGAGCTGGTACAATTCGATTCGCACTTTGCTTCCCACTTGGCCACAGCCCAATTCGAATTTTAACTTGTGTTCTTGTGATGGGAGGAGTGAGCAAACTATTATGCACTTTA
The DNA here is from genome assembly GCF_964261635.1 of Lissotriton helveticus. Taxonomy (NCBI): domain Eukaryota; kingdom Metazoa; phylum Chordata; class Amphibia; order Caudata; family Salamandridae; genus Lissotriton; species Lissotriton helveticus. The sequence goes on from NC_136073.1 coordinate 745,021,286, forward strand.
TATTTTTCTGCAAATACTATATCAAATATTTATAACAGTTTTTATGTCCCTATTTTAATAAAAGAAGACTAATTACTTTGCAGGTAGCATATCGATTAATAGTAGAATTAGATGATGCTGAACTTATATTTCGCACTAGCACTTTCTTAAAAACCGCAATAAGGGCGCGGAGATCCATGATGGACCCTTGATACTGCTTAACATAAACTGTGATGTGTTTCTTTTTTAACAATTACATATACTGATATGGACAGTTTTGCACAAGTCACTTTTTGAAACCTGTATATTGTATTTTAGTCCTTTGCATTAATTATTGTGATGTATTGTTTTGTGTGCTTTTATGGGTACTGTCGTATCCGAATAAAGTTGAACTGACTGACTCCTCTAAACGGTCTAGTTTCTGCCCAGCACCCCAGTTCCACCACAAGAGATCCTCTGTTTCCAGTGGAAGCTTGCACAATTATTGCATTGATAATTCTGCAGGTGGCAGTGTGAAACAGGGCCAACGTCCTCATTCTATACCTTTTACACGTAAGAGTTTTAATACCAATGGTCTCCAAGTATTGTCAACATCCAAGTAACTGGCAAGAAACTACTGCGTGTATACCAAGGCAAATAATTTTAACCACTGAAAATAAGGGTGTCTCCTTACACTTCTGAGCTAGTAACTTGAATATTCCAAATTTACACTCAGCGAAACTGATCAGTGACACAGGATGTTGTGTTAAATCTGTTGTGCATCCATGGCAGATCCCCAAGCCTTGTGTAATACTTTGGTTTTCTAGGTTTTTAGGTCGCGCATGGGCAGCGCATGCACTACTCTGCAAGGAATGCTGTATTGGAGTATGGACGTGATGCTCCGCCCACTCTCCCCCCATATTTTTATTGGCTGGTCATTGTCCTCTGTAAATGCTGGCTTCTGATTCGCTAATAGGCCTGTTAGTTCCTCCTTAGTACTGCCTTGTCTTCATTTGAAACCTCCCATGAGTAGTGGCCCTTTGACGTCTGTTGCTACACGGTATGTTTAATTTCTTCTGTATGCACTATTTTCTTCAAAGGCGGCCGCTTCTTTGCAATGCCATAGGTCTCACATTTAGGAGAGTTTGAGCTATTGGCATTGCAGATGCCAGCAGCTTAAACTCTACCAAATGAGACCTATGGCATTGCAAATATTTTTTTGTTGTCAAAGCTCCAATGCCGCACTTTCATGTGCATGAAGGCCGCAGCCCTTCCTGTAGAAGAATCACGTCTAAAAATAAAAAAATAAATAAAAAAAAGAAGAAGGTACGCGACCTCTATTAAAGTGAAACAGCAGCATGGGGGCTTTCACAAACAAAAAAAAAAAGCATTTGACAAACAGATATTTTTACAAAAAAAGTATTTGCAATGCAGTAGGTCTCGCATTTGCGAGAGTTAAAGCTATTGGCATTGTAAATGACAATACCTTTTAGTTAGGTTTTAAAAAACAAAACATAAAAGGATGGTGGCAATGCCAATAGCTCAAACTCGCAAAAATGCGAGTCCGGTTAAATTGCAGCTGCTGGTTTGATATTGCTACAGACGGCTTCAGAGGTATGATAAAGACAGCATTGAGTCTATAACCAGTACTTCAACATAAGCCCAGAGTGGGAGCCGAACAGACTTCGAGCGGGTCGGTCATCCGCTTTGCTCACGTGTGTGGACGGCTTATTTTTAGGTCTCGTGACCTACAATGCGCACAAGCGCATTGAGGGATCGAGAATTCAAGTGCTCAAAATCCTCATGAAACCACTAGCTTTTTGCTGCGGTTTTCATGAAGTTCACGTGGCCACAGGCACGTGCTTTTGGGCCATAAACTTGCATTTCTTCTCCCCCTCCCCAGCCAGCTTCCCCCAGGCCGTAGCAGCACTCCTCCCACACCAGCACCTCCCCTCTCTCTCCCCGCAAACACAACCTTTACTTCTCCTCCCCTAACTTTGCCGTCAGAACTTAGTTGCTTGTACTGTGATGTGTTCATGCCCGGCGTCCGTAATGACAGCTTCGTTAGTGATAATAATACGAGCCGAGGCTCCGTTAACACGCGGTGCGCAGCCAATTATTTTATGTAAAGTTGTTGCCTCGACGCATCGCCAGTTCACTTTTACTAGCGATTATACTTTATAGTTCCCTTTCAGGCTAATGGTGTATTATTTTGCACTTGTAACACTGTAAATGCCTTAGAGCTTGCCGTTGTAACTACAGCGCTTTATTTCCTGTCCTTCTGGGAGCTGGTAATTGAGCTGACAGTCAGCCCTGTCTCCTCACCCACCCCCGCTGCGTCACTAGGTCGAGGCTTTAACTAAACAAAAAAAAAAAAAAACACAGCTTAAATCCCCCGCTGGCCAAAAGAGCACACCAACCTCTTCATCTCCATTCAGACAATTAGCTTCTGAATTGAGGGTGGGTCTTAAACAAACACTCACTTAGCCCCCAAGAATGCGGATTGTTCTCTCGCATTCATGGACTCTCGGAGAGGGCCTTGCCCAGTAAACCTTTTTAGGGTTTACCAAATGTCAACAGCCATTTGGTCTTTTATGTTGCAGCAGCTGCATTCATGCCCAGCACATGGCTTTAAAAGAGCAGCGGCCATTTGCTGTGTCGAGCCGCCTGAGCAGCACTCGTCTGCGGATCGGCGTCGTGTGAGGCATTCGGCAGCCACCAATGTTAAGTGAACACACAACTCCAGGAAGTTACGTGTAACCTACTATAGACTCTAGACGATCGTGTGCGTACAGGGACCTACCTACCTGTGTCGGGATTCTATTTTTAAATCTGAATTTAGCCATGACAATAGTATTTTACTAAAATTAGCGATTTTGGCTCTCTTAGCCAACACTCTTCATTCAGTGGTTTGTTGTGCTATTCACGTTTTTTCTTCCGCCCACCACAGTGTACAGGCAAAGGGTGAGCTCACTTCAGCCAGTGGCAAACTTAACTGTGAGTGAAGACATTATGCTCTTTCAGAAGAAACACATCTGTGCACAGTTAGTTCCCTTCAGTGCCTGGGCCTACCGTGGCAATGTGTATTTTATAATACCCGAACACATTTTTGCTTTTAGCCGACACAGAAGACCAAAGATATCTTAATGTTTAGTAAATTATGCAGCACAGCTGGGCGTGATTCCGACATATAAAGTAATTGCAAACATGTGACACATTTACAAATCCAGTGGGTCTGTCAGCCTTTGCTCTTACTTTATATGTTGGAGGCACAAACAGCTATGCTGCATAAGAAACGTACCTTTAGTATCCACTACCTTTGCACCAGTATTCGAGTAGGCTATTATTCCCTTCAATGCACCTTCAGCTGTCAAAGTGGCTTATTGTCTTTTGCCAGTCCTTTCCTTGCATCAGTGATGCGTGAAGCCTGTAGCAGCATTTGATAGGGGCAGCTAGCTGGTGTATCCCTGAAGTCCACAGAAGGTAAGCTTATGTTCCCCATTCAATGACACCCACATTGTTCAAAGAGAGCAGTATTGTCAAAAACATATGCGTTAACCACATGGTGATATACTAAAAGCAAAACAACCTTCTCATGTATACGAGCTGCGGTCTATGCTTGACCACCAACAATCTTCTTAAAACTGTTCCCTATGGCCATCCACGTACCAAACCATCAACATTCTTCTGGTGAGTGAGCTTTCCCTGTCTTGCATCCCAATGATTAAACTTGCTCTCCTCTCAGCTACATTCAATGGTAAATCTGATCCAGTTGGAAAAAACAAAAGCTGGTACTATTCTAGCGGTCGCCGCCCATCTCCTTCCTGCCCACTTGCTGAACTGGACCAATCACAATCCCCAGTCTCCTCTGTAGTTCATCCAATGGCAATATACTCCCATTTTATTTACAGTGCTATTAGCCAATGTTGTGTTTAGAACTATGAACTGGATTTTATTGCCATAGTCGACTCATTTACATACCTCAATATTTGAAACCATTCTAATATAGATTACTAAAGTTTAGGACGGTTCTATCACGTTTGCTAAGCCATGAAATATTATTATTCAATAATACCAGGCGTTCTATCTGCAGTCCCGTTCCACAATACAAACGTTCTCAGTTTACACTCGGAGAGCATGGTTAGAAAGAAGACTACTGGGTCCTAGCGCGCTCTTCTGCCGTCGTTGTGAATATCTATTGTTTGATGCCTTTCGCTGGCAGGCCTTTTGAACCCCATTATTCACCCTTAAAGACCCACAGGCAGCTTCTATGAATCATTCTCAAAGAAGATATACGTCGTGCCACGTGCAAGATCTCACATGATTTACCTTCAAAGTTCAGCTCACGTGTATGTCAGCCTGTCCTCGCCCCTCCGTTCATCAGCCACGCCCACAAACCCTCATAAATGTAATCACCCCAAACAGTGTTGTTCATATGCACAATATTATGTGCTACGTACTGATAGATAAACATCATTCCAAGGAGCTTGCACAGCATACTCACTGCTTCTTCTTCGAACAGTACCACTTTTATTACAACTTGGCACATTAAAAACTTACACACCACAATAGAGAAACCCGTGCAAAATCAGACACACCACAGACAATGTAACACTCCAAGCACGTGATAACCGGAAGCACCGGAAACGAAAAAGGAAACAGAGTAAATGAAACATATCCAGACTGACAGAATGTAAGTATTATTTGTGCACCAGTTTATTCCATGGAAAGAGCTGGACTAAGAATAGTATTAAAATGCAAATAACATGTTCAAAGCCCAGTCGAAAACTAGTATTACAAGCACTGGCGTTGCCAATAGGTCTCGCAGTAGGAAAGTTGGAGCTATTGGTTTTGTAAATGACAAAGCCCTTTATGTTTTTAAAATGAAAACAACAAAAAAGGCATTGTTATTTGCAATTGTAATAGCTCCAACTTACCTATTACGAGACCTATTGGCAACGCCAGTGCTTGTTCCATTTCCATCACTTCGCATGTTTTGATGAATTTCTTCTCATGTTCGTACGGCTCCTGTAGCACTTACATTTCACCCCGATTTTTATCTGGCTGAAAGTTTCTTTACACCTGCATACTTCTCTGGCATTTTGGGTGTTCGTGCACGAAAGGAGTGCGCATTTTGATTGTTTTTTCACGTCTTGACCCACACCTCCCCCATCAGAAGTACTCCCCAACGCACTGCCTCAGTTTTGCCCCCTTTCCACTCTCCTCCCCTCATAAACAAGCACTTCTGTTGGCTGGCGTCTCCCCCAAAGCATAGCAACCCTCACCATGCGGCCCGCAGCTAATGCCTTTGCCGAACTATTTTGCAAGTTTTGACAAACCAAGCGGCGCCAGGCTGCCATCTAGTGATGGCATTTTGTATACTTAAGATGGTCGCCAAGGTGCATCTTGGAACAATGCAGCAATAATGTGTGCACTTTCAATTTTGCAATGCTCCGAAATGTGGTATTGGGTACAGGTATATGGCGCCACTGGGCAGAATCATACAGCTAATTTTGAATCTCTCCATTTGTTCAGACGTTGCTGCAGGGGATGGAGAACCACCAAACTCCACAGATCAAAGCCTCAACTTCACACGAAATAGAATTTACTCCCCAGCACACGTCAAATCTCAATATGGTCTCCCACTTATAACAGCAAACATGTAATAATGTATCACACGGTAAAACACAAATGTAAACATCTTATGTTTTTTCAAGATTTATTCATGTAGGCTTCCACATCAGCTCAACAGCCAACAGGCGTTACGTCACGCATGGGGTGCTGTCCCGCGACTTCCTCATGGCTAGATATTCTAAGTAGTAGTTCTTTGAATTGTGGTGATACTTCCGGACCACAATGGGTTTCTGTTATGAGCGGCGTATCAAACGTGTAATCATGTATTGCCCTCTGTACCCTTTATAGTTCAGTATCCAGGTTTTGTATAACGCCGCTCTCGTTGTCCGCCGCGTACGGCAACATGATCCATGAGGTTTAAAATCTCTGCATACATTCCCCGTCATGCAAGGGCAATTTTAAAGTAAGTCTCAAGATCGTGACCTACTTCTTGAGCCCCATCATGATACACTAGTAATTAAACTAAATAGTTCTTGTGCCAGGTGGCAGGGTTGTGGGCAGAACTGACAACTACGCGGTTACTCCTTGTGGACCAGTCCACTGAAGAGCTCTTAAGCAAACCTGCGCATTTTTTGGTCATAGAACGGAAAAACAGTCAACGATTGACTTAATTCTATCAGAAATGTCACCTACAATCTTTTCTTTCACCATAGAAACACACAATGTTCCAATAACAAGCACTGGCAACACCAATAGTTCTCACCTATGCAAGAGCTAGTGGTGATGGCAATGTGTTTTGTACACCAGTGTGACTGCTGTTCAGCATGGCTAAAAGCTAGTGGGGTAGATTGGGGTGTGGTAGCCTGGTGTACAGTGAAGTGGGGTGGAGTAAGGAAAGGTAGATTTAGTCACCACACGTCCTCTTAGGTCGTCCTCTTAGGTCTTCCTCAGCTAATCTTATAAAACCCAATAAAACTAAGGGTGGGAGATCAGTAACCGTTCTTGGAGTAAAGGCATGGAATATGCTCCCCAGTTACCTCGGTTTCATTCAATCATAATCCGGTTTCAAGAAATCTTTGAAAACCTGGATTTTGGGAGCTACTGACTCTTTACTTCTCTCTAACTCTCCAGCAATTGAGGCAGCAGCACCCTCCTTTCCCTCCTGTCGGTCTCTGCACAGCCCAAGATACTCCAGCAGAGTGATAGTTGTGCTTTAGAAATAATACCTACTACTTAGTGGGTAGATTGGGATAGACTGTAGTGCAGTCGGGTAGATTGGTAGGGTGGGGCAGAGTACATTAAGGAAGGTCAGAACAGTATAGTGGAGTAGATTGTAGTGGAGTAGAGTACATTGGAGTGGGGTAGATTACAAAGCAGAAGCAGTCTCTGCAGAACATGCAAATGGGCCACATTCTTAAGAGTTTAACTGCATGAAATGACCGGGTCACATAAATGCAGCTGGTCCTACCAAGAGGGTGCCTGGCAGCGACCCTGGCTCGGTGTTGGGATTTGTAATGCAGCATTGAAAGTACAAGGTAGCATGTTCACTGCTGCCCACTGAAAACAGTCATATAAAGAGACAACAGTCCCTTGAGAACGAGCAGGGGAAGGGAGAGTGATTCTCAGTTTCCTTGCTAAAGATTAGTAACCATTCAATGATTGGTCTCATAAGAGAAGGAATAGTTTGAACTATTTATTAACAAAAATCATAAAGCTGTTTGATTTAACGGCTTTTAAAGAACAAAGTGGTGAAAAGGCGCAGTCATAGTAACAATGGGCGAGAATAAAGTGTGCAAGTGCTATACAGTATATGTACATGAATAGCAACTGATAAGGACGCAAAGGTTTGATTCACATGCTGGGACAGATTGGTAAGCTCCAAATCACATTAAAAACCATACACTATTGTGTCAACGTTTCGACCCAAAAGAATGATTCGTACAGGGTCATCATCAGGACGAAGTATCGTAGATCGGAAGCACATGGGAAGCAGAAACCACATAAGTAGGTTTGAAAGAAATAACATGACTAGATTGATGTGGTGGTTGGCATATGAAACCTACCTAAAGGGTGATACTCCTGAGGTGGATGTCTGAGTATACAGTATGAAGGGTCCACTGCAGTAGTCGAATACAGATAGATGTGTCAATTCATGGTTCTAGATGAATGAAAAATTGAGATAACATGTTTGCAAATGCGATACACTGAATTGTGTATGCGTGTCATCGAGCAGGAGGCTCAACTAGTTCTGGCAAGAACCTTAATGTGTGAAAGGATTCTGCACAGATGGTCATGCATCAATGTAAACAAAACGCATCTGGTCGGCTCCGTAATGAAGGAGCATAAATGAGATCATGTGCTAAGCATGCTGGATGCACATACGTGGCGAGCGGTTGTTAACTCACCTAATGTGAGCAAACACCTTTGAAGATCAGTTAAAGAAGACTAAAACTGAGTAAAGTCTATAGGTGAGAAGATCAGTAAGTAAATGGAAGATCCCAAAGTGTTAGTAACAAAAAAATAGTATTTTATTTATTTACATTTTCTACAAAAACCTAGCATGGGACTAGACTGTCAAGGATCAGAATTGAAGCTGTTCTGTCTAACACGGATTTACCAAAGTAAAAAAACGAGGAGCGAGAGATAAATGAACTTATCTAAGGAAGTACCCACCCTGCTAGAAACCAATTCATGCTGCAATAGTGGGGGTATCAATTGCTGCTTACTCCGTGGGAGCCAACACCGTCGGGTAGGTGGGATATATCAATTTAATCCCCTACATGGAAGGTGAAAAGCTAGCCTGCAGTGCGCTCAGTATGCGGTAAAATGCAATGATGCAAAGGGGCACATGATTCACCCTTGTATGGAAGAACACAGTAAAAGACTGGGGTTTCCAAAATTAAAGTAAATGGAAAATATAGAAATCATACATGGTGGTGGACTGCCTTCATGTGGACAAGGAGCACAAGGGCTCAATTTAATGAGAGACTCAATGGCAACGGAGCACGAGACTGCCTTGTGAGCGTGTGTATATGCAGCAAACTGAAAACCGCACAGCCTGAAGCCCACCCACAGCGGTGCACTAATGGATCAACAATTGCAACAATGGAGGGTTTCAGCTGAAGAAAAATAAAGTGCCATCACCTGCTCAACATGCCGTGATTTGGGGAAAAATCGCTTAATCTCCTGGCATAAATAAAATGAACAAGAACTTGCGTATAATGGAACTGGTGCTCATGTAATGCTGCCAATACTTTCCAGTCGGGCTGAGTTTGTGCTATATAAAAATAATGAAGTAGTTCCTCAATTTACTGCAGGAAGCAGCGGACAGACATCAAGTTAAAATCAATCTGTACTTCGTCCATGCTCCACACAAACACAAGGAAGGCACGCAGTATGTGATGTTTTGCAAGTGCTGCTGAATTAGAAGGCAGCAAAGAAGAGTGATAAGGATGCAAACGAATAGCAAGCAATAGGCAGGCTTAAAGTTTTTTTTAAATACAATAGGTCGTTGCCAAGCGACAGTGCATGCACGCTGCCTGCAGGCTCGACCTAAAAATGGGAAACATCAGCCTGAAGTGTACTACATGGTCTACTCAGCTTTAACTTGAAGTGTGATAAGACCACGAAAAAGAAAGTCAAGAAGAAACATGACTACCTACTATTCAAGAGGGCAATACATAAACATAGTTCCACAGGCGTTTATACCCCCCTTCCCCCATCACCACCACCCAGTGACTACATTCATTTTTGGAAAGGGTTCAAATTGGCTGACTAGCTTGCCTTCCCTTTCAACCGATTGTTCCGATAATGGTAAACATAGTACGGTCATACATGCTGATAGTAACAACTTCAATTTAAAGGCTGAACTTTTTTTTAGCACATTGCCAGAACCCCTTTTAGAGGGTCACAGGGCACGCAGAGGCTACTGGACTAAACCATTGTGGTTGAGGCCTTTTACTCCTGCTGTCCCAGTGCCAGGCCTACTAAGAGTCCTAAGCAACGCGACCAAGTGACCCTTCTGCACTTTACTCTTAGTGGTAGTTGTGCACAATCAGTTATGGCTCCCTTGGTGGGGGGGTTGGACTTAGACACAGGCTAGTGAACAAGACAACTCAAAATGCAAACAGGGCACAAAATAAATCAATGTCCAGTCCAATACTCACTTTAAAAAAAAACTAAATACATTTTATTTTTCCACTCTACGCATGCAAATGTATACGACTTTCAGAAGCAAAAACACCATTCTTCCTTGAGGTCGGAGCGCAAGTAGTTATCAGTCAAATCTTTGTCCCACTCTCCTTTGTGTAACATGTTCAGGCGTATTCCCTATTCACTGGAGGCTGCATCCAGGGAATTCAAACTATTAGGCCATACTCAAGAGTTCTCCCTTTGACTCTTATTACTTAGTCAAAAGTGCCTATGGCACTGCAGCAACGTTAGCAGCATAAACACTTGGTTTCATTCATATCTGCTCCGGCAGCACAGCTGTTTTCAGGGGTACAGTGAGTGACCTCTCCTTGAGCACTCCCAATTCCAGATCCTGCATGGTGAAGTCAGGCTGCCACGATGGACGTGTCAGAACCTGGCGGTAAAGGCTCTTCCTGTGGGGTCTGGTGGCTTAGTGGACTAATGAGTCCACTGTAGGGGCCTGTGTTCGTACTCATGGTCCCAGGTTCAAATCCTGACAGGTCCACTCAGCTTTTCATCCTTCTGAGGTCGATAAAAGTAGTACCACTGAGTTGGGTAGCAATAAACATCTGTTATTCGGTGCCAAGATACCCTTCGGTGAACGTGCACTTTACAAATACACGTTATGTTGAGCAGCGCTGCTGGTCGGTTTCCAGTGATCAGAGCTGTGCCCACTCAGTGGACACAATAGGTAAGTTGCTCTTTCCCACCCCCACAATCAATAAGGCAGGGGGTGCCAGTGTAGTCGTCCGAATCCCGACCAGAGGTCCAACTAGTGTCCAAAGTCCTCACCAGATTCTCTGTGAACCTTGCAGACTTCATCAGGTACAGATAACAGAATGCAGGAACGACCAGCTGATCACAGCAGTCCTTTTTTCCGGGCAACGACATGAACCCTAGGTGTAAGTGGTATGGGCAGCTTCTCCTGGCATGCAGAGTTCCACAGTAATCACAATCCAGGGGCCAACTCACGTGATTACGCTACCTTCAGTTGCCCCTCCAGGCATACTGGGTTGCCGATTTCAGTAGCCACAAGTCCTGCGCACCTATCCCAAACTCAATTCACTGGTCTCCCCCTTGGCATACGGGGTCACTGTGGTGCAGCTTTGGGCTTCCCACACACCGTTTCCAATATGGCCCAGACCAACGTGTCACTCTTGGCACTCACGGGTCACAAAGCCAATATTGGGCACTGGCAAGGACCCGATCGGGGCACAGCCCCAAACCTCGCTCAGGGAATCCTCATGCAGAGCTACCCACTGGACCTTGCTCCCTCCAATGCTCTCCTCCCCCTCACAGAGCACACTGGTCTTGGCAAGAAGACAGGCAATAGGGCTCCAGGCTTCGTGCCCAGGGTGATGTCCCCTCACCCAGCATTGAGACTAGCAGGCCTTTGCCCTCAGTCCTGGTCAAAGGAGGAAGCCTTGCAAAGCTTCCCTCTTCTCACACAGCCAGTTTGGCTGCTTGACAGATGAAACACTTTTTGGGGACTCAACCTCCCCTTCTTATAGTCCTTTTCCACACACCAAATGTGACTTGGGGTCCGAGTCTTTGAATTTTTATGTTGGGTTCTGCTTTTTTTTTATGTGGACACACCTCTCTTTCTTCATGAAAGAGGTCTGTCACAGCAGCCATGACTCTGAAGCGGATTGTAACTCCCATGAATTGTTGTATAGGGCAAAGTGCACGCCTGGATATCAGCCACAGTGAGATGTGCATCAAAAGGTCAATCCCTGGTTCGCATCCTACTCTGTAGGATTTCGGTATAAGCCACCTCTCCCTTACTGATGTGTGTCCCGGTCACTTCCGTGTGATCTATCACTGAATCAAAGAGCAACCTCTTGAAGAGAAATGAAGACTCTCCTTTCACTCCAGTGTGTGTCTCAGCTCAGAGGAATACAGCAATCCACAAACCTGTCTGGGGGGATTCCTCTCTTCATGTCTTCACCAGGCAAATTGGAACCCAGGTTCCTCCATATAATGCACCCTTGCAGGCACATTTACTCAGTGTACACTCACAGCACACTTACTGTCCAGCACTAATATCTCTATGCATTGCACCGTTGGATGTGCACATGCATTCAGCACACACAGAGTCTGCGCGCTGCTCAGTACTGAAGCTTTCCTATAATTAACCCTGGTGTGCCTATTTTAACGCCATGCGTGCGGCGCATTTTCCCGCTGTGCGCTGACTTTTTGAAAAACCCGCGGTTCATGACAAGCTCAGCTCATCAGCGTACGAGAGGTGTACGTCATGATGAGCTGAGCTCGTCATAAGCGTCGAAGGGGTTAATATACACACTGTCAACACACACCATGTGCTTGCTGTACAACACTTCACCCTTCATGTATTGTACTTTACGCAAGCAAACAAACAACCCAGGACATGCATTCCCAGCACACAAACTGCACAGCACTACATCTCATGTAAAGCATCCCTCACAGGCACATACACCTCGTTCATGTATTACCCACACATGCACTCCACAGTACTATTTCATCCCTGTAAGGTACCCTTTCCATGCACACACACACACACACACACACACACAACAATTGCACAGTCAATACTCCTGCACTGTGCAGCACTCCACATCAACCGGATATAGGCCAAGAGTAAATCAAGCACACAGCACCTTGAACATTTATTTAATTAATTTTTTTAAGTCAGTGAGCTGTAGGCCTCATTCCAGCAACACAGAGTAAAACGTTCCCATTCACTGCTACTGATCAATACATAGTATGCTGCACTGCACGTATGCTGCTTAGATCCTGGTGAAGGCAGTAGTCTTCCACCACTGAGTGGAGCGCTTTGGGCACGCCTCCAGGTCGAACAAGACAATCATGAGAAAGCATTAGGGATACAGACAACAGTACGGTAGGGCACGGGTACACATATTTACCATGTGGGCAACTTATCCGTCCCAACACACAAGCATTTTTATTTTATTTTAAGGAAAGCAGGTACAGCTAGAATTTTTTTTTTACAAAATACTTTATTTAAAATAAATCACAGCTATGTTGGTCTGCTGACCCCAGCATTCCTCCATCACCATCATGGCAGTGAATCGTACTGGTATCAATGTGTCCTCTACCTCATTAACAATCATGTTTGATATTTTGCAAATCGACCCATTAGTAAATCAGGTCGGTTCACAAAATAACACACTGATCCAAATTGCGACCAATATTTTGTGACTAGTGTTTTGCACCTGGAATGAAAGAAACTCTTAAGTTGCTCAGATTTTACATCTAAATGACCATTAAAAAGCACGCTAAGGGGCACTTATATTTTGTGTTTTTTCCTTACACTTATTACAAATGGAACGTGATAAAAATTCTTTACACAAGAAATGATCCATCACAGAGAGAGAGATCAAGTTCCTACCTCTGGAGCAGGTTAGTGCACCCAGCCCAGTTTATGGTCTGGCTTTAAAGCGAGCTGACCTCAGACAATTATGTGAGCATTACTAGAGAGGACCTACGGGCTCCACCCACGTTGTTAGCCAGGATTACATGTTTTGACTGGATAAAAGTTGTGTATTTCCACATAAAAATGCCTGCCTTTAATACAGATGTGGTCAGGTTTATGTCTACAACTACCCGAGCTTGATCTTTCAGGGACACACACTTGGCATTGTAATGCTATTAAATCATCTTGGATAACTACATGGATTAAGGTTGTTTTTCTCTGGCAGCAGCAGGAGGGCAGTCATTAATCAACATGTATTTTAAGGTCTGGCTTGACAGTGCAACTGTCTCCTGACCTATAACCTGCACCAATATTATTCAACAGAGTTTTTTACTTCCACACAATCACATTCATTCCGATGCTTTACTTGTAATGCTGCCCTATACCATGCAGCATTCCTTTAAAGCCAGACCTATAGTCATTGCCAACGCTTGTTCTCTTTTTGCGACATACATGGTCAACCACTTTCAGTTGTATAAGTAATGCAAAAGGTACGAGGAGCCAAAGAACAATGTCCGCTCTGCAAACTAGTGGAAGCTGACAACACCGAGACTGAGATAACGAGGACTGGAATGAAAGAGTAAATAAAGGCCAGAGTTCAAACACGCCTTTGCTCAAATTTTCCCATGACTCACAGCCACTTATAAAGAACTGACTATATGAAACTGATAGAGCAGTGTGTGACCATTAAACTCCATACAAGAATCATTGTAATGTTGCTCAACACTCCTCTACAAAATTCTCTAGTCAGCCTGCATGCAGCAGAAGGGCCAGTCCCAAAGAGGCAGCCAACTGATTAGCAGCAGCCCACACAGCAGCATAACTGATCAATAGGAACCAGCAGAACAGCACCACTCTGGCCCAGAAACGTATGTGCACTAGTCCACACAGTGCAGGGGAAGCCCACGCTCTCACGATGTGTGGCGCCCATTTCCAATGGGCAGTCGTGCTCGAAGCCCCTGGCAGAGCAGCCCAATGTCTCACTGTTCCAGGGTTCAACATTACACAAACCCAGTTTGTTTCTTGAACAGGAGGCCAACATCTAAAAGCCCTTGGCAGCTGTGCCACATACATTTTTTGCAAACCGTGCACACGCGAACTACAAGACTACGGTGGCTTTGGGTCACCCAAAGAGCAACTATCAAGATGGCTGATGGCTCTCTTGATGTCAAGGGCATGACTGGACTAATGGCTGTGCTCCAAGGTAAGGATGCAGTCTGCCTGCAGCCCAAGGTGAGAAGGTAATCTATATGCCCAACCTGGTAAACCCTAGCAGTGTATATACAGCACCGGCACAACTAGACCCAACCTTCGAAGGAGGCTAACACTTTGAACAGTAAGGGCCAAACGATCGCCAGGAGCAAAGTTAAAATTATTTGTGGGTGCTCCCTACGAAGTTCTTGTATACTGCGTACTACGGCATGTTATTTTTCTGGGCAATAAGTGAAGTTTACGGAATCTTAAAGTGCCTAACAAGAACACATTTTACAGTGCGTGTATGGTGCTTGGTCAATAAATTGTTAGCAGCAGGAATTACAAGTGTTGCATTCGAAGCTACTGTTGATCTGCAGACCTAATATAATGTGGAATTTCGAGGTTTAGTTCCAGGGGCAATCTTTTGCGTTCTAAAACGCACTGGAACCATTGCAAAGATCTCACCCTAAAAGGGCTTAATAAAAACAACTTAAACAAGATATTTGTGTACCTGGCTCAAAATAATGTTTTGGAAAAAATAGTGGCAAATGGTGCGAGTTAAGCACAATTCTTTATTTTTTTTCATACTACATTTACTAGCATACACTACCTTTACTGCATTTCAAGACCTAACTTTACTACAGGAGACAACACTTCTGCAGTCTTGTGGGAGTGGGCTCATCATATGTCAAAGGTCAATAAAACACTATTACATAGTTAACCTGCTCCTATGATCGCCAAATAAACACTCCAGACCCTTCCCTCTATCCCCCCACTATCCTTTTCAACCCAAATAATAGACCCTCAAGCCCACAGCTCAAATTAATTTTTTATATCCCTATACTAATTCACCTATAATCCCCTTTGGGTTACGTAGTAGAGCACTACTCACTGAAAAACGCTTGGACACCTCGTCATGGGTAAGTGCTATATAAATTCAATTACAACTATACAGAACTATATCTGATCTCTCATTAACATTTCTTGCTGTGAATTACTTGGGGACTCCCACAGACTAAAATACAGCCCACATTTTGAGAGATACGGCTGTGGAAGCACCCAGTGAAGAGTACACAGTGCGATTTTCGAATGTGCTGCCGCAACAGGGATTTAATATACCCAGACTTTAAGTATAGCCATGAACTTGTTAGCAACAGACTGTTTAATAGTAATATTTATGAAAAAAGTTGGAAATTGTGCCCAAAGAAAAACTCAATATAAGACTATGAAATTCTAAGATATTTCTGAGAAGGTTTGTGAGGCAAAGTAGTAGCAAAACAAGGTTCTTGCAGAAAGAATTATAAGTGCATACGACCGTCAACTAGCTGGAGTGGTGGAGCTAACTAGTCATTACATTTAAAGAGATTTTGAACAATCAGGAGCAGTTTTAATAGGAAGAGTAGTTATTTCCAAATATTACTTCGACAACTTTTTTTGTAGCAGGCATGAAGTAAGCACACTGGCAATCCTAACTCGAACCTCATTTGATTTTCGGATTTTTGGTCTTCTGAAAGGAAGTAGGTACTATAAAAAAACAAGACACTACACATTATATTTTCAAATTCATGCACTGCCCTCTCCACTAAATAAACCATTTTCTTCACACAGTCCGACGCCTTGGTTAAAGACCTGACATCTCCAGACCGGATTGTGGCTGTCATCCCATAAAATCTCCCTCAGTTTCCATAAATTCTCTCTTGTATTGTATTTCTCTTGCTATTCTTAAAGTTAACTTTACAGCTCCTAAGATAAAGCAGCATTATGGAAATAAACAGGACCACAATGCAAAAGAATCAGTTAATTATCCTTGATTTACAGTCATAAATATTCTAGTTTTGTAACTGTTCTAATTTTTGAAACTTTGACTGAAAGTCACTGAACTTGGAGTAGCTGATGTGATAACATATTTTAAGTTTAGTGAGTACTAACCAGCTATTTCCACTTCAAAGATAGCTTTTTGCAGGCACCAGTTCAACAAATCAGCGCTGAAGATAGAAAGAGGCTGGAAGTGGATGTGACGTTGAAGAAATAAAACTACAGTAAGTAAATTTAAGGGAGGGAAGGCCTTGAGGCCACGTCAGCCCCCTGCTGAAATGTGCAAGTTGTTCTAGTAAAACGGCGGCACATATCTTGTGTGTGTATGGTTGAAGAGGCTAGATTGATGAGGTGTTTGGCACCAGACTTAAGTACTGCCATGAATGGTCACAATAACGCTAATGCATGAAGACTGGAAAGCAGCTGGGAAATACATCATGTATAGGCCATATCCCCACAAAGGACGGAGGGTAACATTTTGGCAAAGGTACCAGCCAACCGATTATATAGGAAGGCAAAAGGAAAGTGCACTCGTGCATCCAGATTAGTTTAAATGTATGCCTTATTGGCCAACAGGACTGTGCATGCGTAAATTGCAGTGTTTTCTGAAATATGGTAAATGAGTCAGGGAATAGATTGTTCATTTATCATTTGATGCCATAAAAGGCTTTTTATTCATTATACGGGACTTTACTTAAAGTTCCAATCGTGGATGAGACGCCTGTATACTACATCAAATGCAAGGGTGAAGGTTAATGGTATGCTGCCACTTACCACCCCCTCCCCCTCCCCCCTTTTAGCTTGCTTCACAAGACAGGACCTCCACTTACCCAGCTGCTTTTTGTACTAGCACTTGAACCAATACCATGCTTGGTGAGCAATGATGTGCTAGTTAGTGGACGTAGGGGGTGGGGATAGAGAATGCAATAACAGGATCTCCCTATATGTGGATGATTTATATTTATATATGTGGCTGAGAACGACTAATGGATTCTGAGGTTGTTAGATAAGTAAAGTGTTTGTTCGATACTCCGTGATTAGAATAAACTACTGACTAAGTGCCCCCTTTACCTGTTATTGCATGCTGCAAATAACCAGGCAGGTCTATATTTGGGTATCTCTTACCAATGAGGACATCACTACATGTGCTGAAAACAAACTGGACTTTGTCCTGAGGAGATTTCAGATGAAAGTGACCCACTAGAGAAGGTAACACTTACCCCTTATTATACCAGGCTGCTTCCCCTTATTATACCAGGCTGCTTTGTATAAAACTATTAACTAGCCTATATTTTTATACATTCCACAAAATGACCCACAATTTCTATAATTTGTAGTGGAGGAGTTTCTCAAAACGGTGAGCACAGCACTTTGTTAATTGCTCTGGGATAGAGGCCTGGGTGAAATAGAATGGACTATACTCCAAAGGAACCACACAACAAGGATAACGAGTTCCTGGATTGGAGAAAATATTACTGGGCACTGCATTTGGTAGCAGCAAATTAGGCCTTCTCTCCACAAAATCAGGCAACTGTGTAATGCTAGACATGCGATGGAGGTTAGAGAACATAGTGGGAGATCCCCCCACGACTCATGGTAGAGGTGAGCTCTAAATTGCATTGCTTCAGAAGGGACAATTACTGCAGAGACCCCTCCTGGGATATTTCTGTACTTTAGAAGGCATAGAATTGGTCTAGTTTTAGGAAATGAGACTATAGATAGGAAGTGTGGGACAGAGATGAAATCATTTGAATCCACGAAGGCAGAGTTTTGCCTCCAAAATTCCAAACACTTAAATGTTTATTATAGCGTTGGGAATTCTGGAGGGAACACTTTGCTTTCATGGTTTTAAATGACATACATATATACACACACAAGTACATACATATATACATACACACCTACGCACACATTTTTAGGCAAGTCCTGCAAGGGTATGAAGATACCTAGATAGCCCTCCAGGATGGATAGGTCTCCACTTAAATACTGTGTTCTCAAACTACTACCGAGTAAAGCAAGATCAAAAGCATTAAAAAATATTACTCTCAAACACCACAGATATGCTAAGGTGCCTGAGAAACAAAAGTATGCGGATGCACCGTAAGATGTAGATTGTGAAGAAGCAGGTAAAACATCCCTCAGAGGTAGCAATACAAGAGGTGTTCAGATTGGTCCAAATAAAAATCCTGAATTCTCTCAAATTTACAGACATACAACTTAGAGATGTGGGTGTGAAGGAACCTTCCTACATGCATAGGAAAGACCTCAAGTTAAGGCGTTTTGCAATAGTGGGCCCGATTCACAAAAGTAAACATACACTTTTGTATTTGTTTACGATTGCGTGCTATTCACAAAGGTATTTTACTAGTAGCATCTTAACGACTGTGGAGACTGCACACAAGAATGTATATATATATTTATGGGTTATTAGTTGTTTTTTTGAGTATCAGAATGAGTGTCTGTATGGTTTGGTGGGGGGTATTACTTAGCGCACAGATGCATGAATGACTTACTCACTGTATGTGTTTTGAAGACAGCATGTGTGCAGTACTGTATGGGTGGATGGGTGTGTTAGTGAGTGAATGACTGTCTCAATAGTATCTTTATGAGTAACTACATACGTTTCAAACTAGTATATGTGAGTATTGATGTATATAAGTGAGTATATACGAGTGAGAGATTGGAAGAGTTCCTGTATAAATAAGTATGTGTTTCTATAAGTGATTGTTTGAGAGTAAGTATGTGTACGTTTCTGTAGAAGTAAGTGTAGTGGTGCGTGTGTGTAGCTGTATATGCAAGTAAATGGATGTTTGATAGTTTATTTGCATGCGTAACTCTATGGATGTGTATCGGTGTGTAACAGGATGTATAGGTGTATGAGTATCTATGATGAGTGAGTACATGTATGAGAGACTATATAGAACTGTTGGTGAATGAGTGGATGTGTATGTAGATGTTGGAATTACTGAATAGGTTGTTGTAACTGGTATTGGCATCACCATTTTTTTTTAAATTTTAGTTTCCATTTTTGAATGTGTGTATCAAAGGTTATATTAGGGTGCGAGGAGGTTTGCCACTCTTTCACAAGGATGATGTCATCAGTGATTTCATTTGAAATGCCCGTGATATCATGAGTAATGTGATATATGACCGTCATCAGCAGTGCATTGCGGGCGCGCGAGTTATAGTTAGCTGAACTAACTATAACGGGGGAATTTCAATGGTTTTGTATGAGTTAAATGTCCAGCTAACTAGAAAATGTGTGAAACCTATGGTTTTTTTCAGTGAATTTCTAAGGTTTTTTAAATGCTAATTCCTAACTATAACGTGGCTGAAACCGATGGCTTTTTCAGTGAATTGCAAAGGTTTTGTAAATGATAATTTTTAAATGCATTAATTGTTATATTTTTTTATACTATTAAACTACATTGTTTTAAAATATTTATTTTTAGATATTTCATTTTTTTAATTACATTATATTCTTAATATAAATTGAAAAAAAATGTTTTAAAAATATTGAAATTGTAATATTCATGTTTATTTTATATTTTTTTCTATTTATATATATTTTATATAGCAGGCAATGCTATCCTATGGAAGGAAATTCAAGTTACTGGTAAGTACGGTTAAAATTACTTTTCAGGATCAGTACTGGGCTGAAAGATGCAGCACTGAGGTCTCTCCTAATAACAGGTGAGTAAATCAGAATTCGTAGTTCGGCTGTTTTTAGAGGAAAATGTTGCTCACTAGTGAAGGAAGGGGGCGGGGCCTGAGGTGACATGTGTGCAAACACGCCCTGTGGCGCGTTATAAGTTTGGGAATGAATTCCTCTTCAATCCTGAGGTCCCCTGTGGGCCAACTAGCCCACCAGGTACCTCCAGTATGCGCCAGGGAGCTGCGTTGCAGAGAGGTGTTCAGAGGCCACGCGCCTTTTAACACACCTCTCTGCAATGCAGCCCCCTGGCGCATATTAGAGGTTCCTGGTGGGCTACTTGGCCCCCAGGGACCCCCAGTATTCAAGGGGAATTACTTCCCCTTCTGTAAATGCGCCTGGGGGGGCATTTGCAGAGTGGTGCAGGGAGGGGGCGTGGCTTCCTCCCCGATCCCGCTTTTTTCTATTTTCTTTGTCTTTACTTTTTCTTTTTTTTGGGCCCTGGGAACCCCATGGCCCTGGGGACCCCATCCCCCAAGGCCTGACCCCCCCAAAAAAATATTTATTTTTTTAACGGGAAGGAGGCCGTGTGCCCCCCCCTTCCGTGGCTAATCCAGGTACCAGGGACCCCATCCCCCGGGGCCGGCCTACATCCTTTTAAAAAATTATATATATATATTATTTGGGGAGGGGGGCCACGTGGCCCCCCTCCCGGGCCACTTCTTGCCCCAGGGACCCCATCCGCCCCAGGGTCCCAAAACCCCCACGGTCCCTGCCGGCTCCCTGCATCCTGCGGGAGCCAGCATTGCTTTTCTGTTTGGGGAGCAGCTAACATGCAGCTCCCCATGAAGAAAAGCAATCGGCTTTGCTTTTTGAAAGAGAGAGCAGGTTTCCTGCTCTCTCTTTAAAAAACCAAAGCAGTTTGCTATGGTAGGGCGGGAGCCGCAAGGCTCCCACCCTACCAAAGCAAACAGCAGTGTCCCGGGGGTAGGCACCCCGGGACACTGCAGGAGCCGGCCCTGGGGGGTGGCGGTCCCCAGGGCCACCACGAGGCTCTAGGAGGGGGCCGCGCGGCCCCCCCTTCCATCATTTGTAGAGCCCCAGGGGGTCGTGGTCCCTGGGGCTAGGGGGTCCGTCACGGAACCCCCAATTTAAATATTTAGTGCCCTGGGGAGGAGGCGGTCCCCGGGGCGTGTGGGGAGGCCTTGAGCCCCCCACAGGTTTTTTTTATTATATATTTTGAAAAGAAGCCCGGGGTGGCGGTCCCCGGGGCTGCGGGGGGCCGTGTGCCCCCCGCTATAATACGAACTTTGCCATGGTGGGTGGCGGTCCCCCACACTTTATTTATATAAAGCCCCTGGGATTTGGCCCCCCGGGAGCTAATTTACATTAAAGCGCGGGAGCTGCGCTTCGTTTTTTTTTTTTTTTTGTTAAATCGGCAGGATACGCGTACCATACGCCTATCCTGCGATTTAAAAATAAAATAAAAATTGTGGGACCCCATAAACAGGCCTAGGGGGTCAGGGTGTTTCTATCCTGCCCTCTTTTCGCGTTTTTCGCATTCGTTTTTCTGTTTTCTTGTGCCTCGGTTCTACATCGCATTGAAGGTATTATAATATAATAAACACATTGAGAAACCAATAAAATAAAAAACTGAAGCAATTCATGGGAGTTGCGGAATCTTTTGATTTCATCTTAGTAGTTATGTTGTAAGTACATAATATCATATGACAACCAACAGGTTTTCTCGTCAAGAAGGCCATTTAGTCAGTGTTCAAATTAAAATTCAAGCCCAAAAGTTCTTTCTGGAGCTTCTTTCAGGGTCCTTCTTTCTTATTTATCATGCGAAGAAGCAAATCTACTTTTCAAACTCAATCAATCAGAGAATTTGTAAAATGTACTACATACCCGTGAGGGTCTCAAGGCGCTGGGGGGGTTGGGGGGGGGAGGCTGCTGCTAGTGGTCGAAGAGCCAGGTTTTGAGTAGTATCCTGAAGGTCAGCGGGTCTTCCGTTTGTCATAGGAGGAGGGGGAGGGAGTTCCAGGTTTTGGTGGCGCGGTGGGAGAAGGACCTGCCCCCAGAAGTGGTTTTGTGGATGCGTGGGACGGCGGCCAGAGACAGGTCGGCGGAGCGGAGTTTCCTGCTGGGTATGTATAATGAGAGTCGGTCGTTGAGGTAGGCAGAGCCGGTGTTGTGAAGTGCCTTGTGTGCGTGGGTCAGGAGTTTGAAGCTGATTCTCTGGTCTATGGGGAGCTAGTGCAGGGGGGGAGATGTGGTCTCGGCGTGGTAAGTCGAGGATCAGGCGTGCAGAGGCGTTCTGCATTCTTTGAAGTCTGTTGATGAGATTGGATGGGGCTCCGGCGTAGAGGGCTTTGCCGTAGTCGAGTCTACTGCTGATGAGGGTGGGTGACGGTTTTACGTGCGTCTGTCGGGATCAATCTGTAGATCTTGCGGAGCATGCAGAGGATGTGGAAGCATGTGGAGGATACTGCGTTGACTTGGTTGGTCATGCTGAGCTTCGGGTCGAGGATGACTCCAAGGTTGCATGCATGGTTGATAGGTGTGGGGGGGTGCCCAGTGATGCAGGCCACCAGGAGTCGTCCCATGCTGAGGGGGTTGGGCCCGAGGCTGAGGATCTCAGTCTTGTCCGTGTTCAGTTTGAGACTGCTTTCTTGCATCCAGTCGGCGACGGCCTTCATACCACCGTGGAGGTTGGCTTTGGCGGTGAGGGGATCCTTGGTGAGGGAGAGGATCAGCTGCGTGTCGTTGGCGTAGGAGATTATGTTGAGGTCATGTAGTCTGGCGATGCGTGCGAGTGGTGCCATGTAGACGTTGAAAAGCGTCGGGCTGAGGGAAGATCCTTGTGGGACACCGCAGATGGTCTTGGTGATGATTCCGGAGTGGTACGGGGGAGGCGGATCCTTTGGGTTCTGTCAGAGAGGAAGGAGGTGATCCAGTCCAGGGCCTTGTCGCGGATCCCTGCATCGTGGAGGCGTGTGAGTAGTGTGTAATGGCAGACGGCGTCGAAGGCGGCGGTGAGGTCCAGGAGGATGAGGGCTGCTGTCTCGCCGTTGACGACGTGGTGGGGGGGGAAGAGGGTCGGATGGGGCGCCTGAGTGGATGGTGCTCATGGTCTTGATAGTGTCCTCGTTGTTCACGTTGGTCCACATAGTTCGGTGGTCCTGTTTGGTGGGGTGAGGTGTGGGGAGATTAGCAGGGATGGTCCGAGGAATGAGGTGGTTGTGAATGTCGATCTTGTTGTGGAAGAAGGCAACGAGGGCGTCGCACAGGGTTTGAGACGGCGGGATGTCTTTGGTGCAGGAGCTGGGGTTAGAGAGCTCCTTCATGATGTTGAAGAGCTCCTTGCTGTTGTGTGCGTTGTTGTCGAGGCGGTCTTTGAAGGAGTCCTTCTTGGTAGTCCTGATGAGGTTGTAGTGGTTGCGGATGGCATCTTTGTGGGCTGCACGGCTGTCGTGTGTCTTCTCCTTGTGCCAGATGTTTTCCAGTTTCCGACAGGTGCGCTTGGAGGCTAGGAGTTCCGGGGTGAACCTGCTGGCTCTCTGGCTGGTGTCCCTGTTAGTGCGCTGTCTTATAGGGGCCAGGGTGTTGGCGCAGTTTTCCATCCCGAGTCTGAGGGTGCGGCCCCCTCCTCGGGTCGGTGGGTTCAGTTTGAGGTGTGTCTGTAGGAGTTCCTTGGTGACCTTGCCCCAGCGACGTTGGGGGATCTGAAGGGTGCGGTGACGTGCCACAGGTTTCTGGAAGGTGAAATGGACGCAGCGGTGGTCGGTCCAGGTGAGTTCGGAGGCGTGGCTGAAGGCAACGTGGGGGCTGGAGGAGAAGATGGCATCGAGCGTGTGGCCTGCGATGTGGGTAGGTACTGTGACGATCTGTGGTACAAAAGGGGGTGGTAATGGACGGAGCATCTGAACCAAACAAACACTCTCACCCAGTCAAAAGATCTGAGTTTAATCCATCACCGTTCTTTAGCCCACTCTGCCACCCCAGTTCAGACATGGCTATATAAAATCAGTCTGACCCTGTGCCTCATGGGAACAGTCCAGGGCGAACTGCCAAGCCATGCCTTCCCTGGACCGGAAACTAGCTTCCGAGGACCGGTTTCTGGCATTACAGCCGTCTTCAGCCCGGCTTGCTTGAATCCAGTGGCAAAGTGAGCAAGGGACTCACGTCTGAGCATACCCTGCCACACTTATGGTGGCCAAAAGCGGTACAAAAGGGGGTGGTAATGGGCAGAGCATCTGAACCAATCAAACACTCACACCCAGTCAAAAGATCTGGGTTTAATTCATCACCGTTTTTTAGCCCACTCTGCCACCCCAGTTCAGACATGGCTATATGCAAATCAGTCTGACCCTGTGTCTCATGGGAACTGTGACGATCTGGGTCAGTCTGAGGGTGGTGAGGTTGTCGATCAGGGTGGAGGAGTTGCTGTCGTCGTTGTTTTCCAGGTGGTAGTTCAGGTCGCCGAGGAGGATGTAGTCGGTGGAGGTCCGTGCCTGCTGATGAAGTCGGCGATGGAGTTGCAGAATTGGGGACGAGTTCCGGGTGGTCTGTAGACGAGGGTGCCTTTTAGGGTGGTCTTGGGGTCCGTGTGGATCTGGAAGTGCATGTGTTCGGCGGTGTTGAGGGTGTCGGCGGTGTTTGTGGAGACCCTGATGGTGTTATGTTATGTTATGTTATGTTGGATGATGGCGATTCCTCCTCAGACTCCATTGGTGTGGTCTCTGCGGGTGATCTTGTATCCGTCAGGGATGGCCACTGCGATGTCTGGGGAGGAGGCTTCGTTCATCCAGGTCTCGGTCAGGAAGGCGATGTGGTGTCGAGTAGGTCCCAGAGCTCGACTGCGTGTTTGCGTGTGGAGCGGGTGTTGAGCAGGATGCATCGGAGCTGGTTGGGTTCCGTCGCAGCGGGTGTCTCTGCCTCTTGGGTGCAGGAGAAGCTGCAGTTCCAGCAGGTGCGTTTAGAGGCTGTGGGTGCGTTTAGGGGCGGCCTTGTGGCAGCGGAGTGGTCGTCTGTGGTTGAGTGCGATGAGGGTGTTTGCATCGTACCGGATGCGTGCTCCGTGGGTGGTGCAAAGTCCAGGGGTTCTGGTGCCGGGCCCGGTCCAGGCGCAGACGGGCTTGCCTTAGGTGCGCCACGGCCGCGCAGCGGCCGGCATTATATGGCGATGAGGGGAGGGAGGCTCAGCTGGGAGGTGCGAGGTGAGGGACTGGACGGCAAATGGGCACTGAGGGGCAGGGCCGCAGGGGAGTCAGCTGCGGGAAACAGAAAGAGCGCGGGCCTCGAGTGCGGGGGGAGCGGGGATACTGAAGGGAGGGCACAGTCACTGCAAGCGGGCAGCCAGCAGGGGCAAGCAGCAGGCAAACGGGTTACAGAAGGCAAGGAGGACCAGACAACAGGGCAGGCAGGCAATCTGGGTACAGAAGGCAACAGGGGCAGGCAAGCAATCAGGGTAGACAGGAGGAGCAGAAGCGGCAACAGCGGCGGCACCGGCGGAGCAGCTGCGGCGGGGAGAGCGACCTACAAGGAAGGTCAAGGGTCGCTCCAATAACTCCACACAATATGAACACAGGAGGGGAAAACAAAGTTAAGGGAAGACATGCAAACTTGATCTGGTAGAGCGAGATGAAAACTTCAGGACTGCCTCAGCTTGGGTCAATATTGTTAAACTATAATCAATATGTTATAACTATGAAGCACTGGTGACTAGTGGCTATGAAATTATCATTCCTTCACAAAAAGTTGGACACAGGCCAAAGGCCCAATTAACCACATACAACTTCCTCAGCAACACCGGTCCACATATCCTTTGCAAACTGAAAAGAAAAAAAAAGATTTGAGAGAAGAAAAGTTTTTTGGGCGGGGGTCCAAAAAAAAAAACCACACCTCAGATATATTTGATGGTTTACATAGACAATTAGTATCATAGCCATGATGTTTACTCTTCAATTAGAAGACATTACTATTATTTAGTTTTACAATTCCCATTGTACTGTATTACTCGATTCCACTAGCAGCACAACAAATGTATTTTTGGGATCTTTCAAAAACTTCAATCAGAATCAAGGACAGCCCTAGACACCCATATTCCAGAATTCCCTGCTTTGATTATGCCAAAAATGTAACTATTAGAGCATTTGTTTGTAACCCTTACTAAAAGGACAGCAGGTCTGAGCCCGCTTTATTTCACACTGGAAGAAAACGCACTCGTGGCAATTCTTAATTCTCCGGCTCACCTGCCTCCACTAATAAGCGTTTCTCAGGATGGAAAAGTACTACCTTAAACACCATCTTAACCACCACTAGACACAATAGATAAGGTGTGACATGTGCATGAATCAGATTTAGAAGGTCCTTGAACACAGCCCTTCAGTGTTTCAGGTCGAGGCATGTTTGCATGAACAGCAGTCATCGCTAAGTACTAACAGTACAAGCAGAGTAAGCACACAGCATCACGATTCAGAACTGATCACAAATGAGTCTATTCTTTTTATTTCAACTATCAAAGACGGTTACATTTGTGGGTCATATTAAGCAGAGCAGAAGCGTTTGCAGAAGACTGCAGGAAGGGAATCAAAGAAACCACCTACCTCATAATATCCGCCAAAATGACTCTTGTACACAACCTTTTGATTAGAGTTCAACAGCACGTGTTAGCACCGTCTGATAACGTATTACATTTATTAGAGATACATTTGTATTCAAACCAAAATCCACGAGTACGTTTTTGTTTTTAATACTCTATTGAAATGTATTCAGTATCATTCAAGTTGTCAAGTGGTTGGTTTCCTACCTGGTAAGGAATGGTATCTATCTAGATACAGTGCAGTGATGTGTTAAAATTAGTAGAATTTACCAGAAGCTATCCAAATCCAATTTCAACAAGCATTTGCAATGCAATAGGTCTCGCATTTGCAAAAGTTTGAGCCATTGGCATTGTAAATGACAAACCCTTCATCCATGTGTTGGTTTTGAAAACAGATAAACAAATGGCATTGTCATTTACAATGCCAATAGCTTAAACTCTGGCATTGAAAATGACAATGCTTTTCATCCATGTTTTTAAAAAAGAAACATAAATAAAAAGCATTGGCATTTAAAATACCAATAGCTCAAACGTGTGTGAATACCAAAAATGCTCTCTCTCTGATCAGCAATTGATGCTTCTGCTTTTCAAACTTAAAAACATTTGTTGCATTAGAAACACCTTAAACAAATGTAATGCAAAAGTGTCCCTTTTGAAAATATGTTGTATAAATGTGTAGCACTGGCATCACCACACATGTTACAATCACTGCAGATTTAGGCCCTCGTGATCCGTGATCATTTCCTTATTTGCCCGCACCAGAATTACCATTACCTGCCTGAGCTCCTGGTTATTAGGGGTCAGGGAAGTAACAGCAATTCAGAGTTTTGGGGAAAACAACAGAAGGAAATCGGACTTACTGTGCAGATTTTAAGCTTTTGCCCAGGTGCTGCACTGAGACCCCCAGCACTGGCAGGAGGTGAAATCTCCAGGTGATACACCGTGGAACTCCAGTGTTGCCTCACACTTCTATTTCCACTGGGGTCAGTAACTGCTGTTAACGGCCTCAACAGAATTATAGGGCCACTCACAATTTGGGCTTTAGAGTAACATGGCATATGTGGTAATATGACATCACAGTACTGTACAACATTCTGGGGATCACCAGCAAAAACTAAATGCGCCATTTTTCATTTGGGGGTTGGAATAAACCTAATACCACGGAGGAGGGAGGGGGAGGGGAAGAGGGAGAGTGTGTGTAACAGAGGTGTCATGGGGCGTGCGATTACAACATTCTACCAAGTTCAGTGTGATGGTTCAGGAATATCACGTAGACTTTGCTCTGCTGATTGTCCACAGCAGTGACCAGTGCATTTACCTGGGACGTGAAAGCCTGTTCCAAATCCATAAAAAAACACCTGGCTCTTGGCGGTGGTCTCTGGCATCTCTCAGTAGCTGTAACCAATCAATGGAAGAGTTTCAGTGCTCTACTGGGCCATTAGATCACATCAGCCTTAGGTCCATTCAGGCAGCCCTCCAACATCCAGTAGTGAATATGTTGCATAAACTTGTATATATTGTTCCGATACTGTGATGCGACCCCTAGTCAGGGGATGGGCTGCACACACTCGGTAACAGATGGTGCACCTGTCAACACACCTGTTGATCGACAGTAGTGCTAGGAAGGATCCCTGGGGAACCTGCGCTTGAGCCTCAAGTTCTTGGATACTTTGGTGCAGGGCGATGACTGCATTAAGGTTATTATTTAGGTGGCCCTACAACTATGTGTAACTTGAACTTGTAGCACATCTTCACAGCATGCTGCTAGAGTGCACCTTTTAGCACAGGCTAGGAGACCACTCTCCTTCCTAGAGATCAGGGCTTCACTGCAGGCGGTGCAACTTCAAGCCGCCACCCCCCCTCCCCCCCCCCCTCGAGTGTTACTCGAACTCCTCTTATGGTACAGTATGATGCGTGTGACTCACGAGCTGCTGCCCAAACCTCGGGGTTTTACTGCTGGCGAAGCAGCGCCCCTCTGCCAGGCCCAGTGAGGAGCGGCGGGAGAAACAGTAAACAACAAATGCGCTTCAAATGCATTTCCCATAGCCAAGAGCCACGTGTGTAATGCGCAAGCACTAATGAAAGGGAAGGCTGGTATTGATTGAGGGGTGCAGCGTTGAGGCTGTAGGGTGCCTGGGTCAAGAAAGGAGACAAAACAAAGGCGAGGAAGCCAACCAGAATATTAAAACAGCAGTGACAGTAATCTAAAAGAAATGCAGCTTTTCAGCCCTGGGAACCTCCCACTCGATATCCATATTTTTCCAAAGGCTGTTCTTTATAGCTTAAACACAACACAGAAACAAACAAGCAAACGCACCGCCTGAAAAACAAACAAGCTTGTGCGGCAGCAGGAGGAGGAGACGGATGTCCCAGCAAAGGGGGGGCGGGGGGGCCTGCACTTCGGGAGCAATAATTGCTGCCATTTGGCGGTGCGCGTTCCAGCAAGTAGATCGCCTCATGTGCACGCATTGCCTATAATGGCAATGGAACGCATGCACGTTTTTGGCTGAAAAGCCAAAGCGATTGGAAAAGGTCTTTCTGCCTATGCAGCGCATGCGCCCTGCGTAGGAGAGACCTAAAAACTGGTTATCCCTCCATTCACTTGTTAAAGATAGAATTCAGTTTTTTTTTAAACAATCATAAAATAAAACTTTTCTTAAAACAATAAATGTGGTGATTAAACCTAATATAATCTATTCCATTTATACGTTTAGTAACTCATACATCTTTCCATTTAAAGCCATGGTCAGCCAGTCTATTGTAGTAAACCACAAAGCATAAAACTTGAGCCGCAAACCAATAAAGTGCCAGATGGAATGGTATACGCTTCTGGCTCAGGACTGGGAAGGTCTGGGTGCTATGCTAGAGTCAAATGAAGAGCAGCTAAAACGACCAACAATGGACCAGGCAAATAAAAAAAGATCAATTGTTGCATCTTCGGCACCCATAACAGGATCAATGTGGTCTTCAAAGGTAGTAGTGCTGCAACAACTGGATAAAAAGTGAATAACGTGCAAGCAGCAGCCATGCATGTGCACAACAAGTTTGTTAGGCGACAGGGATGGTAACCTTATATGCTGATGGATTCTATAGAAGGAACATGAACAAAGAACAGATTGACATGGTAAAGTTCCTAGTGCAAAGAGAGATGGCAGGCATTCTGCGGCAAGACCGATGACTGAAATGTAAATTTAAGGTACGTTTTTGGGTGTGCTCTAATAGTCTGATTCTTTTGAGGTGAAGGGCCACAGATTTAAAACAGACCCGAACAGATTACAATTGAAAAAAGTGCCTAGTGCAGTAGAACTGGCATGCATCGCTGCAGTGAAACCAATGGCTGGAGTGCGAATTTAAAGTTTAATAAAGGTAAAGTGGAAATGCAACGAGATGGCATAAGTCCATTTTGGCTGTGCTCTTATAATACAATTAATTTGAGATAACGGGCAGGTGCAGTAAGATCTGATAGACATCTCTGCAGGGAAGACAATGACTGAGTGCAAACTTATGATTTAATAAAGTAATTTACTAATGCGATGTCATGAGGAAGTCCATTTTGGCTGTGCTCTAGAAGTCACATTTTTAAGGTTAAGCACCGATGATCGGAGACAGGCCCAGTTAGAGTAGGTCTACAGTGGCTTACCACCAAAAACAGGCCAGCTGCGGCCTTACCTGCTTGCCATAAATGGGGTATTCTGAAAGGAAGAATGGAGAACCAAGGAATTCTCCATTTCAATGGCTTTCCAGCTGTGCATTCAGTAGCTTAAGTGCTTCTCTGAGAATTTCCACGCTTCTGACTGATAGCTGTACATTCACAAGCAGCAATGGGCATGTTGCATTGTGTTATGCCGAGGATGCAGAACATCTGTTTGTCAATAGCACCTTAATCTCTTTAGTGCTGGAAACACATCACCTCGGTCAGACTTTCCTTCTTGTAGTTGCATAAACAGCAGTTATGTTCCACTGACCCAGTTAAAAGGCCAAACGTGTAGCCTTTTAGGGAAATTAAGCCACATCTCCACCTCAAGAGATCTTTCTTAAAGGCTAATTTCATGGGGCTAACTAGATATGATACTTTCTCCAGATCTAGGTACAAAGTTTCACATAGATGGACAAAGGTTTTGTGAAAGATCTTGCTTTTCCATTGATTCCCGATTGCATCTTAGCAGTTTTAACCAACTATTTTGCAATGAGCTTCTGCGTTAGACTTTGTTTGAAGAAGTTCTGCCTCCCTCAGGTGGGTTCCTACAGAAATGTTTTGTCTTGGATACTTTTCTCTATCATTTCTTTAAAGGACCTCGAAGGGACATCCTTCACGTCGCATAATATCCCAAGAACCGGACTTTCAACATAATAGATTGTTTAGAGAGACCGAATTCCAGCAGTATCTGTGAGGATAGTGCAGCATCAGGAAGATTGAGTAGACATCTGCAACATCTAGTCTGGATTTGGTCCAGCCAGGAAGAGATGTGATCTTTAAAAATCAATGAGCCATACTTGAGCAATGGCATACATTTGGCATAGATTACTTCACAGATGCCAGCTAGAGCCAGACAGCTCATCTTAGATTCCAGTTTATTAAAGCTCATTGTCATGGACAAGGACAAGGAAGATTCCTTTAAGCTGGACAGGTCTGTGATATGGGGATAACGCTGGTTGAAATGAATGCCCAGATAGTGGAGGCTAGTCACTTGTTCCACAGCCATATTGTTCATCATAAAATAAAATTTGGCGGTGTGCCTATTTTTGACCGCAGTATTTTAGTTTTGGCATGATAGACTTAGAATGATTTCTGCACCATAAGAGGAGAGGGCCGTCAGAGATGGTTGCAGCCCTACGGCCGAGTAGTCAAATAAACAAAGTGTCATTGGTGTACTGGAGGTAATTAATGTGGGAGCTGGCAAATTTAGGAGAAAAAGCACGCATAGATGAAAGAGCTTTACTTATGTCCACCAGATAGAGATTGAACAACAGTGGTGCAAGGATACAACTTTGATTTACTCCGGACGTTGACCAAATTTTAAGGGTTGTGACTATTCGTTGTGTTTTTTTTTTTAACCTCTTCTCCAAAGTTCTGGTGTATGGGCTTCTGATGGCTCTTAGATTTTCCGAGATGCCCCAGTTAGATAACTTCTGACAAAGTCTCCCAGTCCAATTTTTTTTTTTTTTAAATGTAAAAGAATTTTAAAATAGCGCAAACTTGACCCGAATCGGGTATCAGAGCGCTTTACGTAGCACCAGTTATGTTACATGAGGACACACATTCATTTTTGTTAGGCACGGGGAGATTAAGTAATTTGCCCAGAATCACAGGACGTTTTTGGCGTCGTTACCGATACTCTAACCCAGATCCCCAGGTCGAGCTCCCTAGCCAGTACACACACACGATTGATGCGACAAAGCGTGGAAGGGGGAGGGCTTGGGGCTTTTTTTATTTTATTTTTATGTTGGCAGCTTAATCAAGGCAGAGAAGACGATCAGAGTGTCTTCTGTGCCATGCACTCCTGAAGCCAGATTAGCCAGATTGCGTGATGGGCATTAGGGCTTTTGAGTTGGACCAGTGTTCTTACTCTATGATTTTGGCAAAGCATTTGCCATCCACATCAAGGTGGGGGCGATGGATCAGATGGATTATCACATTTACCTTATTTGTGGATTGGTGCAAGTATGGTACCGCTCCAGCGGTCCGGCGCTGCATTCCCCACATACAGTTTTTAAAAAGCGAAGCAGGGATACCCAATCTCCTTAAGATTTAAAGGAACTTGTGGGCAAGCCCTTTGGCCCAGGGCTCCAACCGCTCGAAATGAGGCCAGTACACTTGCTGAAGGTACCATTGCCTCTGGCCCTTTACAGCGCTCTGCCCTTTCAGCTAGGTTTACGATATAATATATTGCATTTGTACGTATAACCAGCTGCTAGATGTGCTTAATTACAAAAGATCTGCATTTTGTGAAGAACACGAGATCTGCATTTTGTGAAGAACACGACATTAACATTTTGTGAAGAACACGACATTAAGAACATTGCACCACATACTCCTAATTTTAAATTGACGAACTTCTTACAGGCACTTTTCCTAGACATAAGTGAAGTTTTGTGCAAAATTGCATAGAAGTGGTTTTAAAATAATATTCAGTATTACCAGAGTCTTTAAACTAATTGATGGGGTCGTGTTTCCTTTAGTAAATCCCAGTTTTCAATATAGTCTTTTTTTTATGTGTATATTTTTTATAATCTTTTAACATTGCGTTTTTGGAAAAGTTACAGGCCCAGGGAGTATGTTGTAAACTGGACCCGTCGCGGTCGGCTGACCCCAGATTTATAAGAGCTGATTACACAAGAAAAACTGTTTCGCAGCCCCAACATGCTCCCAATTCTGTGCACAGGACGATTGCATAGATTTACCTTCAACACAAGCTGTGGAAGCCTTAGGCCTCATTATGACTTTACTTCAGAAAGAACTGAACAGCCGGGCCTAGAACTGCCCACCCTCTAAATGTCCGTTCTAAACAACGCATTCTAGTAAGACATTGTAATGGTGGAAACAGCATCTCCAAGTACTTAAGCGACCACCTCGTTCTGTTTGTCACTAACCGATTGCATGCATTTTTCCTGCCAGTCAGGAAAACTGAAAGTTGCACCCACAAACTGTGTGGGTGGAAGATCTGCATGAGAGTACATCACCTGGGAAACTGGTGCAACAGGTTGAGTGAGCTCTCACATGCCATCACCAATTACACCTGTAGATAAAAACTAAAGGAAGAAGTCCCATCAACAAAGAATTTTTAAAGGTGTCTTGTGACTAAATATCATAGGACCAGCTCAAGCGGTTTACTTAGCACAGGATTGATGCTGCAGATATGCAGACGGTTCAGTGAATGTGAGCTGAATCTTGGAGCTACAGACCCAAAAGAGTACTTACGTCAGCATGATCATGAGAACGGGCAAGTAGAAATACACTTTAGCAAAATGTCTGTACTCAACTACATGGCTGAGAGAATTTACTACAGGTATAAGTTCACATCTCCTTTTCAATCAGTAAGCGGTATGAGCTATCCACTCCAAGGATATAAGTTGCCTAGGAGAAAGCTTCGCCATTTCAATTGTGCAGGCAATGGAAACTATGTTCAACATCGATAGAAACTGACAGAGCATTGTAAATGTTTTAGAAGCTTTTTAGTATAGCTGTAGCTACAAGTGGATAAGGGGGTTCCCTATTTCATCCAGTTACATTTCTGGAACTGCCCAGGTCTCTTGGATCATAGGCAGATGATGAATTTCTGCATCACTCAATTTTAAGTCAACATATTGGTGATGGAACGGTTATCCAAGCTCATTCGGACAGCAGCAT
This sequence comes from Lissotriton helveticus, assembly GCF_964261635.1. NCBI lineage: Eukaryota > Metazoa > Chordata > Amphibia > Caudata > Salamandridae > Lissotriton > Lissotriton helveticus. Next base: position 745,055,094 of record NC_136073.1, read on the forward strand.
CTCCTTAATGTCTTGTTTGTCGACAAGCATAAGCAAAACCAAATTCTGCAGCACAGAGCACTTCAATTGGCTAAAGCATTTATAAACGGAGAACCTGAACTGTAAATAGGGCACAAAAGATACAATCATGCAGAACATACCTTTAATAAGGCACAGCATGATTTCTAAGAGGTGCTAATAAGTAACAGGAATTTGGATGCCAGCCTTTTGGCTCTGTCAATACTGGTTTTGATCGGTTTTCAAATAATGTATTTTTGGGCAAGCTTCCAGGCACTCCTCAAACAAAAAAAGCAGTAGCTATAAGCAAAAAAAAAAAGTATTTTTTTGTGGGGGGCAAAAAAGCAGACTTTGCCACAGTAATCTCTGGAACCGACGAGTGCTACTTTATGTGTGGGCACTCACGGTTAGCCAATATCTGGAGTGGGCTGACCCACTGCCCCATGCACTACTGTGCTGTAGTGCATAGAGACAATAGGTGTATGAACATCATTTGGTCTTAGATAACGAAACATTTTTTAAAAACTGTTGGATTAACAGTGGATGACAGCAGTTTACTATCCGACAGAGCTCACACACACGGATGCTTACTTTCCTCAAAATAAAACTACAAACCTATTAGTAATGTCCCCATAAAAAGGACATCACAATAAACGGCTAAAATAACCCACAATGGTCGATGAACGTACATTCTCTCAAGGCAGCCACAGAGCCTCGATTTTCTGATAGCCCTGGGGTTTTTCTGGCTTATAAACAACAGCTGGCTTGCACCTTGCAAGGGCACTACAGATAAAATTTGTACACCAGTAGAGAATAGATGTAATATCTGAAAACCCACATTAAACGGATGCATTTATTTCATCAAAGCCCATATACAACTGCGGTCCCTCTCTATCTGCACCTGCAGGTTTCCCGAACTATATTTCACTCTCGTGTGTTAGTGCTGCACATCAAACCAAAACCTATTGAGTTTGCAAGTGCTTGTTAGGCGGGCACATAATTCTGAAGAGGACTCAAGATTATGCAGAGTCAGCAGACACTACAGTTGCAGGGTACTGCCTCTTTCCTAGACCCATGGTGCTTTACTGACATTATAAAGAATTGCATCATCACGAGACAGAAATTGATATCTGTGTGATTAACAACTTAAATGTAACATTGGAAGAAACAGCTTCCGCATACGCCAGTTCCAACAGACCGGTCCACAATGCACACGGGAAACTAAAGATTAGGAAAGAGGTTTCACGGGAGCTGGTGGAGAGAACCCCCCCCCCCCACCCCTTCAAACTCAGATAGACATAGGATGTCGAATAGCACATTTCCAGACCTTAAGATTGCCTAACAAATAGAAGTGTCAGAAGTGAGAGATGCGGGAAATTAACACTTGCCTCCTACATCAGCTAAGGAAACGCCCTGCTGTACGAGTCATACAGATCAATGACTTTTACTGCACAGTTAGAGAAAATAGGAGACGGGGCTACTTCCTCCGAGAAATAACAGAGAATTTGAGCCGTAAAGGTTTCAAAATATGGTTTGTTCTTAGGCAGGGTATACAAGTCATCTTACAAAATCATATACCACCACCATATCTCCACGGAAACGTTTGGTAGTCATCAATCGATAATAGAGACTGGAGGTTGCAAAATGGAAGTGAAGGGAGTGAGGCGCAGTGATCCAATGGCCTTTGCTAGTTCAGATTTAAAGAGGTGATGCCAGCTCAACCTAGGTACCTGGACAGTGAGCCTTCACCAGCCCTGGTCGCAAGGAATTCACTAATAGTTAATTTCCTATGCTAACTTACCCGGGGGTCATACAGTTTTAGGCCCTTATTTCAAATAAATAGGTTATGTTAATGAAGTGTGGGTAGTGAACACATCGACAGTGGGTCTTTGACTTTTGTTGTATAGCACCAACGTATAACATGCAGCTTCAGTAATTGTTTTGAAGGTGGGGAGCAGAGAATGGGACTGGTAAGGTGACATCAGTTGTGGTGTTGCACAATTTCTTCTTTGCACTTCACCCGGCTCGCATGTCACCCTCCTAGACAGCCAAGATTCAAATGGAGTGGTTATATAAAGATGGCAAGCAAATGTGGTCCAAAGAAGGAATATCCAGTGAATGAAGAGATGCATTTCAACACAAATTAACCACAGCTATGACAGAGGAACCGTGATAAGAGATACTCAGGAGAAACACGCCATCTTAAAAAGGTACCGGTTGTAACCTGTATATTTCCTAGCCTGCTGTCTTTAACTATACGTCATAAGGTGGAATCCTGTGACACATGGGATTCCTGTGGGGACAGTTGGAGAGAAAATTGTAACCTGGAGGCTGTGTACGATGTTGGCTGGAGGTGGAAGCCATAAAAGGAATTTAATTAAGTGTTGAACACTTTACATGACAAATGGCGACGAGGATGGGATCCAAAAACACGTGTGAAAAGCTCAATGGATTACTTATGGACAGTGGCAATGCTTTGGGGTGAACAAACTGCAAAGATGTGTCCTTTAGCTCCCTCTCATTCAGAAATAGTTATCTTGAAAAAGTAATGTGAGATCCCATCAGTTGGTTGTTACATCGGATGACGATCTAGAACTATATTTGAAAGTTGTCAATAATGCCAACCATAGATATCTTTTAACTAAGTTCAGATTAAATAAGATTCATTTACTTATCTCTGGGAGGACATGTTGGACTAAGGAGATAGACCTGAAAGTATGCACCTGTGACGGTTTCTCAATAATGGATACGGCCCACTTTATGTTCTTTTGTGGGCACCTTAGGGAGATACGGAAAAAATGTATTGTACCACTGTTAAAGGACAAGGGGTTTAAACAAGTGAAACCTGCGCTTTTATATCTCCAATTGTTGTCCAACACATGGGAAATGTTTAATGTTGCCACCTTCTTAAATACAGCTATGAGAATGAGGGAATTAAATAGTTGGAGACGATACCAAGGAAACTGTTAAATAACAGATTTATGGGTTCTTAAATTAGACAAATTGCTGTAGTTTTAAAATCATTATCTTTTGTAGTGTATTTCTTTTCCAGTTGATAATGTATTGTTTCTGAAGGTTAATTCATATTGTATTTTGAATGTCTCTTTTCTTCTTTTGTGATATGTTTACTTTTATGGTTTTCTGTATAAACCGAATAAAGTATTTGAATTTGGGTTTTGGAAAAAGTAATATCAACAATGCTGAATAGGTTTGTTTTTCTTCAACACCAACTTAGAAAGTAATACATGAAAGATCCCGACAGTGCCACTGTTTCTTGCTCCAGTTTTCTTTATAGATCAAACCAAAACATTCCACAAGACATCTGGACATTCTAGTATCTTAAAGATAAATGGAATAGACCACATTACATCTACAATTTATTTTTAATAAAACATATCTAGAGAGGAGAAATACATGTCTATACAACTGTTTGCCGATCTTGCAATATACTTGTTGCGTATCAATAACAAAATATATACATGTAGTATTTACTATTGAATACAATCATTCATCTGCATTAGATATTTCTGCATCCTTTCTGGGCATACTGTAGACATCATTTGTCCTCCCCACTACTTCAATCACCTATTTTCCCACTGATGCACAAGGAACAAACCCGTTCATATTCAATTTTAATAGCAAATCTTCCTGTCATCCAATCTTGCCTGAAAGGTCACAAATATCCACCTCTAGAATTTTCCATGGACCATCCGGAAACTTAAGTTGTCCTATAGGAGATTCCCGACTGCACATGACTTACTGCTAACCTTACAACTAGCACAGTTTCTCACATGAATAAGTTTCTCTATCACGGTCCATCCCTGGCAACCATAAATCCATGCAGTCTTGCGCTTCAGGGCAGACATTCTGCTATGATAATTTAGTATTTCTGAGTCTCGTGAGAGGATATTCAGGTACAACCAGTCTTAAACCTTTATACATCATTCACCGCAGAGGACTCCATTCAAAACTACTTTGGATTGTCCAAGCAAACCATCCTTCATCTTTTTCCAGTCTGTTGCTATGTTTTCCTTTAATTTATAACTATTCACCAATATTTAGGATTGTTTTACACTCCTCTATAACAAAAACTCTCCCAAAAGACAGTTCTAAATTGGATACTATCCAATCATATTCCCTACCATCTGCTGTGGACATTAGTGGCAAACATGAACGACAATTGGCCTTGACATTTTTCACTTCTGGCACATCTCATTTAAAAGAATTCTCGGAGACGTAACAACCACTTAGCCATACAAGGAGTCACTTTACCCACTTTTTTTGTTGTAAAATCACCAATGAGTGGTTTTTAATCAATGGAGAATACAAATTAAATTGAGGACTAATAGGTCTTAAAATTCTGTACCTCTCCATGAGCAAGTAAGTGCCTCTCAAGGACTTAACTTCCTGCTGCTCCTCTTAAAGTTCTTGAAGCAAATGCTACAACACTCTGGCCCCCTTGATGTGCAGTAGAGTACCCAGACCACACACACTTCCATCCATAATGATAAAAACTGTTATACTTTGGATTAAATGACTAATGTTGGAGCCCAGCAGTACTCCATCATAACCACAGTGACCTTTCACTCTTCGATAGCATTCTCCTAGTTTTTTTTTTGCAAATTGGTTTACAAATTGTACTTACAATTCAGCTAAACCTAACAAAGATTTCAATTGTTCCTTGTTTCCAGGTCTAGGTGTTAGGTAATGATGATCCGTATAGTGCACCATAACCTGTGAGGGTATCAAGGTGCTTGAGCAAGTTTTAGGCATGTGGTCCCCACTGGGTTACTCGAAGAGCAAGGTCTTCTACCTCTAGTGGAACTCAAGAAGGGAGGAGGCTCCTCAAATGTGTTGAGAGGTTGTTCCATTTTTTGGGTGTGATGTAGGAGAACGAGCGACCTCCTGTTCTCCTTTTGTGAATGAGGGATGGGTGTGAATGTGAGTCAGAGCATAGATGTCTGGTAGACTGGTAAAAGGTATGAGACTGTTCAGGTATGCTGGTCTAGTGCTGCATAGGGCTTTGTATGTGCATATGAGGAGTTTAATTTGGATTCGCTTGTGGATGGGTAGCCAGTGAAGTACCTTGAGGCGTGATGCGATGCGGGTGAGGCTTAGGAGATAAAGTATGAGTCTTGCCGCTTCATTCTGGATGGTCTGAAGGCTGTGAAGGAGTTGCTTTGAGATGCCATTGTAGAGTACATTACCATAGTCAAGCCTGCTTGGGATGAGTATGTGTGGCGGTCGATCTGGTGTTTTGGGGCAGCCACTTGAAGATCTTTCATAGGATGCACAGGATGTGGAAGCAGGGAGGTGTTCACTGCGCTGACTTGTGTCGTCATGTTGAGATTGTGGTCTAGGATGATCCCCAGATTTCTGGCAGGCGGGTCCTACGATACCAATATTGTGGACTCTTCAAATAAGAGTATTGAGAGACAGTCGAAAGTCGCTGAGAGGTCAAGCAGGATTGGGGGGGGCACAATATTACCTCATCCCACATACAATTCCATCTATATAATAACCTGGACTAAATAAAAGAAAAAGGCAGGAAGGTGGGTCCTAGTGATTAGCGCTAAAACAATCATGACCGGTATCGAGACAAGTAAAAACAAACTTTTGGGCGTCGCTAAAAGCTGTAGATATAATGAAGTGGGTCTAGCCTGTGTAATGTCAAATGTTAAAAGGAGGGTGTAATACGTAAGAATGAGAGTATCCAGCATGGATGATGAAACAAGATTAAAGTTTATTCTTCAGTTCAAGAAGGAGTAATTGGTTACAGGAATTGTAAGTTATAAGGTAGTAGAAACACAATCGGGAGCAGCTTCCCAGCTGCTCAGCCCACATACTCCGACTGACATTCACTCAACCAGGCACAGGAGAACATTCTATGACATCACTCGCACTAAAGATGAGCAGCAGGGCACAGAATACTTAAAAACTTAAGATGCAAGGTCTTAAAACTAGGACAAATAAGCACAATTTGCAAGGTGTTGCAAATAGACACCCGTTAAATACATGGTGGCAAGTCCGCATTCTTGAACAAGGAGCCCTTGAGGGGAAAAAGCAACTGATGAAATATGCCCAGCCTGAAATAGGTTATTAAGCGCTGTTGATGGCCTTTTATTTCAGGAAGAAGATTGAATTAAATCCCAGGAACGGTTTAGACCATGGCAAAATGACGATACGTCTGTTTGGCCAATGCAGCGGCTTACCTCTCAGCTGCCACCCTGAGATGAAAGGCCTGCCTTAACCTGACAACATCATGTTTCCCAATGCTTCCTGGGTTAGAGAGAAGCTCAGGCCTCCCAAAGGTGTTGACATTTTCCTTCACATAACGCAATCATGGAACATTAGATGTATTATCTAAATTCAGACAATCCAGATTAACTAGAATGTTATGGCTAAATTCCTCCTTTAGCCAGACTGCACACCGAAGTAAAAGTGGAGGAGATGGATAAAATCAGCTATGTAGCTCAACCCGAGCTCTTTGTGTAAGATCTCAGAGAGTGCACACTGCCCAACGCCCAAGAGTCCCCTTAAACATTTGTTCTCCCCCAGGATATTAAATTAGCACCAGATCTCACAACCAAACTTAGCAATAGGAACTTGTTTCGCTTTATAATCATCAAGCATAATTTTCAACAGCTTCGGGCCCAGCCAGGGGGCGAAATTAGTGACACTGGCACAGACCCTTTTGAGGCTCCCTATGTTCTTTTTTAAAATTGGTTGCCAAATGAGACCAGAGTCGGTCAAAGCCCCAAAATAAGTAAAAGCATCCATCTTGCCTAAAATGTGTCCCTGCGCCACAAAGGTAGAGCTTTTGGACCCAGGACCATAACGTGAGATTTCTTACAATTGTTGAATAGGTCCAGACTATCCATAACATTTATAAAAGATCTAACATCCACTGAAGTCTTCTAGCAATGAAAGCGATCAGGACTGCATCGTCTGCACATAAAGGAGCTGGGAGGATCTCCCCCCCAGTTCTTGGTACATGTGGTTCCTGGACTGAAAGTAACCCCTCTAAACAGTTGATATATATGATATAAATTGAAGGATGCCAAGATGCGCCCCTGCTGGACACCCGTTTCCAAATCCAACCACTTAGTGCATTCCCCAATGCTACCGTATCTAACAGAACCAGTCAGACCAGAAAGACAACCAAAGAGTGGTTAACACCAAAGGACCCCAGCTCGGCCCGTATCTTGCCTTTGTTGTCAAAGACTGAGTTGAGGTCCATGAAGGCAAGTTGTAGGCATCTCCTCTTTGCCCGGATATTTATTGTTAGGTGTAGATTTAGATTCTGCTCCATTGTACCCCTGCCGGGCCAAACGCTTGTTGTAGGTCAGACAATAGGTTATGATCGTCAGCCCACTTGGTTGGTCTCTTCAAAATGACCTGTTCGATGATTTTCACCTCCACGTCAATTAAAGAGATAGGTCAGTAGCAAGCCGGGTCACTCCTGTTACCCTTCTTGAATACAGGCACTATCACGGAATGGTGCCACACCTCAGGCAAAGAATAGCTAAGAACAGTGTTAATAAGGAGAGTATGTAAAAGGTGCCCAAAAGTCCAGAAGAGACTAAAACAGATGCCCTGGAACCCCATTAGCACCCAGAGCCTTGCCCACTGGAAGTGACAAAATAGCATCCTTTACCTATACCCAGCTCACCGCAAAAAATTCTGGAATGACTTAGTCCCACTTTAACCTACGCCCCTATGCCATAACACTCTAGTATGGTTAGTAAAAGAAAGGAGAACCCAGAGTATGTGACGGGAGTTACACAGGATCATTTCCATTTTTTTTTGTCAGATCCAAGTTACCAAAAGATCACAAGGCCCCCCACTTTCTCTCCCACTAAGTGAGGGTGAAGCCCTGTCCTGATAAAGGAAGCTTAACCCTCAAGGTGAAGGCCCCCTACATATCCCACGTCTCCTGAAAACAAATGTCAGAGGAAATAAAAGTCTTAATCCACTCTGGATCATTGAGTTTAGCACAGGTACCCACTATGCTCTCTGTTTAGAGATACAAGTAGTGCCAAAGTCTGTGTTGTGACCTTGATAAGAGATCCTCTTGTTGAGCCATCCCCACTTGCAGGGGGTTTTAACAGTGATTTTTCTTTTGGGAACGAAAATATAACCTCCAATAGCCTCAAGGTAGGTTACAAAAGCATTGTTATAATGTTCCCAAAATGTGGCTGGCTCTCCAAGTGTTGTAGGAACATTGGAGGGGTCGCTATTGATTTCCTGACTGGTAATAAAAGTTTTATTTTTATTTTAAATAAGTCATAGTTGTCACTAGCCTTCAATTTTCCACTCCGGCTTATTCCGTCAAACAGTAATAATATTTAGCTTTCCTCTTTATGGCGATATTTCTGTATCAGTCTTTTTTCTATTTGCACAGTGGATGAAGCATAAACAAATCACTCTCTATTGTGGATTCAATCAAGTTCTGTGGGTTGACTGTTGGTCATGTGCACGTCCTCTACACAAAGAGCGCACTGCAAGTAAGGCAGACCAGTCACAACACAGATCCGCTTCACAGTAAGGCTTGTCGCCCCCCCCCCCTCCCCAATCCCGATCCAGGCTTCTAATCAGACGCTATTAATCGCCTCCTTTACCAAGTGTGACATCCCAGTCATTGTGACTATTGGGGGCCCAGAGGGTCCAGGCACTCTTCAATATCGTGCTTTGTTCAGCCTTTTTATAGCTGAACGCATCAATTAAAATGTAACTGCTTCTCCACAACACTTTTTCGTCTTTAATGCTGCACAGTAACTCCATTAACTAATTACACAATCAGGATGGGAACTAAATACTGTGCTTTAACCTCATAATGGCCCCTTCTACTAAATCCACTTGTGTAGACATAATAAATTGCAAATATGACGCACAAACTGTGCGTCCCATCTTTGAATGTAAACACAATTTGACAGTTGGGTCAAAACTGCACCTCTGTATCGGCCTCCATCCTATGTTTAAACACAGTATATCAGTGCTGCCAATCACAGTGCATGGTCACATCATCTGCTGTGTCCTCAAAAACAGCTGTAGCTAACTCACGGTAAACAATTGTAGAGAAGGGTCTAGCTGCGTGAAGGAGAAAATAATCCTCGTCGCAAATGAAGAAGCCACTTTCAAAGTGCTTAATTTGTTAACTATTCTTCAACAAAAACGTAGCAGATAATGCACAAGAGACACAAACAGTGCGAAAGGCCCTAGCTTGTGTCTTCTTACCAATCAAACCAACACTTTTCACTAAACATCTTGACATTCTAATATTTTAAAAGTACATAGAATACAACACTCCCTACATCACCCAAGCCTCTTGGGGTTATAGCCTTCATTGTTTCACCAAAGGGTACTATACATTAATAACATGGACATATTTATCAAGAGAATACGATTCAATCTCCTCACAATATTAACCATTACCCGCAAAGTTTTTCAAATAAACTATCATTCAAGAATTTTAAAAAAATGAACACACTCTTCAAAAAGCAGGCTTTATTTACAATGTACTTAAAAATCTAGGTTTGTAATGGGTGATCAAAGTCATGCCACATTTGCCACTCTGTCTCACACTATTCTATTTACTAGAGAGCATCAGATCAGTACCATTCAGGTCCTGGCCACTTAGTGGGAGGGAATTACCTAGCATTTAGTAAGAAAAACTTTCAGAAAAATATACAACTAAGAGTGAAGATAAAGTCCATTATCTCGGCTGTGTCCCATAGTAGACTATTTAAAGATCGGAAACAATGCCACACGGAATTCTATTTTATTCACTTTGTACAAACGAAACCTATGTATTTCTGGTCAGTGTAGAACACATTAGATCCTGTGAATATAGACATAGCATTACAAAATACAGAATGTAAAAAGATCCTGGAAAATGTAAATTATACTTGAATGGTGTTCAAAACACGTAGAGAAAGTTCAAATGAGCTAAAATATTCGGAGTGGAATGCAGTTTCTGCAGGCAAGGCAGCTATTTGTAATAATCCCCGAAGCATAATCAGAAAGACGAACCCTATGTGCTGCGGTTATAAAGCTTCAAAAGCTAGTTTGAACAAGGGATATGTCATAGTTTCTTGCCGAGAAAGATTCCTTCTTCTGTACCCTGAGATCCGTTTTGAATAAGAAGGAGGAGTGACAAGCCAATAGGAAAATTCCAAGTGCAGTGGGCATCCAATACTTAAAGAAAGGTGGTACAACTGGGGTAATTTATCTGTTGATTTTTTAGCATTAGTGGCCTCCTTGTATTATTTCAAATTTCTTTTTGCACTGAGCACATTTAGATGGATTAAGGGCCTTTCCTGTAGAAGCAGTGGAGTGCTAGAGGCAGGAACATGGCAGATCAAGAAATAAATGGCACGTCAGCACTGGGTAAAAAAATAACCTGCGACTCCTGCTAAAACCTGGACCGGAGTTGAGAGTCAACGCTGACCACAGCACCTCCAGCATGCCAGCTCCAAGGCTGCCAAGGAGCACAGGAAGGAGGACCATCAGTTGGAAGTAGATTAAATTGTGCGAATGAACACTGGTATCCGCTTGCACCATGTAATTGCACCATGGATTCTATATTGGGTATTCTCTTCATCACATAATGCTTATATATAAGGAGGGCCTTTTTCGGAGACTGTTTTCTGCACTATCGCCTAAAGACCAGGACATCTCTTAACACATATGGAGAATCGATAATACCACAGTGATTGCTTTTTTTCAATTCTTCATCATATAGCCATCTGACAGAGTGCAACAACCCACAATACAAAATCTTTTTTTTATGGATATAATATTTTTAGACAGCAGGGTTACATCAAACTTTGACCCACTGGTGAAAAAGTATCCATTTGATGAAACAATTCTGCTCTCCATAGTGTGAGCTAAACCTATGAGGCAGAGAAGTTTTCAAACTCACCATCCCATCTCATATTTATAAACTGCAATTTTTTTGCCAATTCTACTCATTAGTATATTAGGGGAAATCCTAACGGAGGTAGTTTAGAGCTTTCAAACAGAGTCGTTACAGGAGTTAGTTCAACTGAGAGCGTCACCACCTCTTAAAATGAAAACACAACAATGCAGCACTCAAGACTGCCCACCAGGAATTGTGGTTTTTAAAACTACTTTGCATTTTATATATATATATATATATATATATATATATATATATATATATATATATATATATATATATATATATATATATATAAAAAAAAAAGGATTCTTTGCAATCTGAACTTAAAGCATTATCTCAAATTGTTAATGAAAACAATATTTACATTAAATATTGTTCTTCAATATGCAACTAGCAGATCACATGAAAAAACCTAAACACGATAAAGGGAACACATTACTGCAGCCATCTTAGACCAGACCTAGGTAAATGCAAACAGAGGCTCCGAAAGTAAGATGCGAAACACGATACCCAAGAGGTCTCAAACATATAAAAGACATCTTAGTCCATATTGAATAGGCGATGGCCCCCCTGTAAGGAGCCATGCCCACTTCGATTAAAATCAGGTGAACGAGACACATCATCTAGTGTCAAGCCAGTTATTCACTCGACTTAGTCTGGGAAGGCATTGGGGTGCAGAAGCAAGTCTTGCCAAAATCTGCCAGGGTGTGTGGAGGACTCATTCTTGGCTCCCTCTCCCAGAGCAGTACAGCCACTGTCCTGCAGCACACTAAAGTATGGTAACTCCCACCCCAGCTGATATAATGTCTTCATATAGCTAGGAAGAATGCAGTGGTTTGTCCAGAGATACAAAAGACAGTCTGAGCAGGACATGTTCTCTCAATAAAAAGTCCTTATCAGGAGTCAAATGAAAGTCATCAGTTCGAGTTTTAGCCTTTTTACACTCAAGAGGCTCAGCAAACATCTGAACATTGTGAAATGTCCAGAGAGGTCAACTACCTTAGTTTGAGCAAAAACTTAGAGTTTAAAAAAAGGAACATTGTTAAATAGGTCTTAACTCCTGCAATAACAGTAATTCTGTAACTTTAAAAATTAATAACGTTCCGGGAATTTCCTTCTAGCAACCACCCATTTTATGAATCTGGCTCCCCAGAAAGCCCTGTTCAAATGTGTTTTTATTGAATAAATCAGTTTAACACACCAATAACATTGCCTTGCAATGAGGTGGTCTGCTTCATACCCATCACTAGTTAAAAGCACCAATTGACAAGCAAATATGGAACAAATACACATTACAGGGCTGCTTTTTTTTCTTCCCTAAGGGGTGCCATTCATTGTTTGGGGAGAGGATGTGGCCCAACGGCTAGGGGGGTGGACATCAAATCGGGGGAACCGTGTCTGAGTTTCAGCAGCGACTCTGAACATTCTGTGATTCTGGACAAATCAAATAATCTCCCCATGCCTAACAAAAAGATGAATTGGTCCGTCTGTAACGCAACTGGTGCTCATGTAAAGTGCTCTGATACCAGATACCCTAGGGTGAAGTTTGTGCTATATAAAACTCCAGGGGAAAAAATTGTTTGGCTGTGATGCAAGACTTACACATTTTTAAGTCGAGCCTACTAGAAAGTGCAAGCTAGCTGGTTGGGAAGACATTATGAATTCACACCGGACTTCGACCCTGCTCACTGATTATCATTGGATGGCTTTGTCTCTCATTTGTTTGCTTCTTATTGGATGGCTCGTCTTACTCGTCTCTGGTTTGCTCCTGCCCTGGAGTATAGCGTCTGTATGATTCTTTTGATTACTGAACTTACATCCTTCTACTAACCACATGCAGTGAACTACCATTTTCTTCTTCATTCAGCACTCCAGGAGAATGCACGCGCTTTCTAGCTCTCTCCCTCATTTTTTGCTTCCCCCCTTCAAATTCCCACACACATCTGTGATGCAGCTACCCACCCCACCCAGCAGCAACAAGAAGATTTTTGTTGGGGCGTGGTTGAAGATGAGACTAAGTATTGCTTCCGTTTAATTCCCGCATTGCACATATTGTATAAAGCACAAGCGTTGTCACGCATAAGCTTTTATGATGCTCTGGGAAGGACCATGTATTGCATTCACTAAGCTAGTGCTTAGACAGAAATTACTCTTAGCACAACACTTCTCCTGAAGGCCCATACTTCGGATTCCTGGGATACTGCAGAAGGCTGTGCATCTGAAAAGTGAATTAGGCCTTCTGAAGCATTTCCCTTTACATGTCGATCTTCTTACTCTTTTGAAATTATGTTCAGAACTTGACATGAAGATTGAAAACATTGAAATCAATGTACAGCTTTGAGCTACAATAAATAAAAATTGTTTTTTCTTTTCCTCCAGTATTGATTTTCCTTATTTTTCCTTTTTGTATGCAATATTTTACATACAAACATTGGCAAAGCCAAGAAACTTGACACTTGCATAATAAAAGGTGAGCACAATTAGCTTTGCCAACGCTCGATGTTGCATTAGTATGTCTACAAGCCTTGGGCTACCTCAAGAGCAGACGAAAGCAGCCAATGAAATCCCACAATATGTTGCAATTAAAATCACTCATCCAGATTTACAAGGCGCAGGCCAGGGGCGCTACAATGTATGGGGCGGAATTGTGGGGACATACACCAACTCGCAGTCTGTCGGTAACTGAGAATAACTTTATCAGGCAGATAACTGCACTCCCGCCAAGCACCCCGCTCCTTCCCCTGAGGTTAGATCTGGGATTGAGACCAATAGCCGATGAAATAGGACTCCGACCCATAGTCTTCTGGCGAAGACTGTGGAGCAGTGACGCACTCTATGCCTACAGGGCTGAACTAGGGGAGCTGTTATCCCACCCAAAAGCATTACAGATCCCCTGGTTAAAACATATTCAGAATCTATGTATGGTATTGGGGTTTCCTGATCTCTGGTCCGATCCTGCTGAGGCTTCATTGAACATCTCACGCAGAGATTTGGTTAATGCTTATCACGCCCAAAAACTATCCTCGGCTATGGAAAATCAGCGAGAGGGATCACTGACCTCTATGTTTACCTTAGGTAAAGATATATACAGGATGGAAAGGGTGCTGGACGCCATGTCCCCCGTACTGGCCAGGAAGCTATTCCTGAAATGGAGATACGGCATCTTGCCCTTGCGGGCTTTTACGAGCTCCTGGACAAATCCGCCCTCCTCCAAGCAGTGTCCAACATGCTCCTATGCTGAGGAAAGTGATCTGCATGTAGTTCTGTTCTGCCCCACGTACTCGAAAGCGAGGAAATACTGGCTCCTCCCACTTATTAGAAACCTTGGTGGTAGAGAGTATCTCCCAATGTATGGAATTTTAAAAACTGATCTTTCGAGTCCAACTGTGTTTGCACTGGCTAAATTTCTTACTAATGTTTGGCATATTCGTACCAGTTTGCTGAAGGCACAGGCCTGAGATAGCTCCAAGTCTTTAAATATAACCTTGATAGTTTTAATTTAATGATTTGAATGATTTTATAATGTATAAACATGTTTTATTGTTATTGATGATGTTTTATGGTGTACATGTTTTATGTGTTGTGTATCTTTGATGGCCGTATGGCCGAAATAAAGATTAAGTAAGTAAGAAAATCTCTCACCACACAAACGGGAAGAGATATACTTTGACACAGAGCAGATAACTGACAAACTAACAGGGTCCATAGAGAAATTTCTTCCTTGTTGTACCCTAGTCAGGTGAAGGTGATTTCAAAGCCTGCATAGGAAGGTGTGTGGGTGTCTTATGCCATACAACACAATATTACAGTGCCCTATTTTCTAAGAAGATGCCCAGTAGGATGCAATCACCTATACCAGCCCTCTGCGACCATAAATACCTTTTGGTTTGGAATGGGTAAGAAGGCAATGAGAAGCCTCAACCAAATTCTTAGTGCCAGTTATGCATATACCAATTCATCTTCCACAATGTTGAGATAATGAGCATTCATGCAACAAGTCACAAGGTCGTAAACGCCAAAGTGAGCCGAAAGGCTCAGGGATCTAGTAGGGCCCACTACAGATACTGTGGTCCATGTTGACTAGCAAAACCTTAACCTCCAGACCATGTTGACACAAATAAATCTATAGGCAGTGGAACATTTTACTAGATGGTACCATTCTAAGATCTGGCAAGGTAACGAGCAGCCCCCACAGTCAGCCATACAACTAAAGAAAGTTCAATTGCCAGATGTAGTCTGAGAAAGAAGGATTATACGAGTTACAATGCAGGATTAGAACCCCAAACAGATTCAGAGGCCGTCGCCAATGTGAAGTTCATAGTATTGGGCAAAATTATTCAGAGGGTGCAGTGACCCATGCAAGTGTGAGGAGAACCCACTGTGGACCTCTACTCCAGAGGTTGCCAAACTCTCGTGGACCTGCTTGGACTGCAGAAGAGAGCTACAATTGGGCAAAGACAGCAAGTCTCAGCCACTGACTAAAGCAGCATATTTAATTTACAATCTATGGCTGATTGAACAAAGGAAACAACCGTTCAAGACAAAGTCATCTTATATTGACAAAGTAGTGGTGAGGCAAAACCACCATCAAAGGACGTACCAATGTGTAGAGGAATGCCTCTGGGATGATAGGAATTCTGGGATGGAACCTCAGAGAAGCATAACGTCATTCACAATCCTGGCCATAGTGACCAGCAGTAGGAGATATTGGGCTCGTCTGCTTTGGGGGTCCGGGGGGAGGTCAGAACAGTTTCAGTAGATTATTCATATCGAAATAAATGGTATAGGCTATGCTTAATTCTTTTGTGTTACCAGTTTTCTCCCTGATCAATTATTACCTTCCCTTTTTGTTCTTTATTAAAAATGTCAGGGGTATACTTGTGGGTGTCATTTAGGGGTTGCAGCTGCGTCCCCTGACTGGTCTCCTGCTGCCCCTGGCGACCCCTGGCATCAGATGTCCTTAAGGAAGTGACAGCTATATAAATTAAAACAGGGGGCGCTTGTGTGTCCGGTTTACGTTTAGTAGCCAACAGCTATTTAGACAGACTCTTTATGAGGATAAATGGTTTCAGGAGTGGAACACTCAGCTACTGTGAAGCAAAATGTTTCCATTTAAAACCTGACAATGGCACCATCATTTGTGCTGGGCCTCCTACTCTGAGGTGCCCCGTAACTAACTTTGCAGTTCAGGAAGGAATGAAAAACAGTTTCAAGGCGGAAAGCAACAATTTTGCAATATAGTTCATTTATTTTCCTAGTGGAGGAAGCCCAGGGGAAGAAAAAACAAGCATTTACATGCAATAGGTCTCGCAGCATCAAAGTTTGAGTTATTGGCATTGTGTAGGACAATGCGTTGCATAAATATTTTAGCAAACTTTGAATTGGTGAGCAGTGAGTGTGTGCAAGAGTATGCTGTTCTTGAAAGCAGTGTGGTAGAGAGTGCAGGAATTTGGGTGACCTGAGCAATGTGGATGATGCACCTCACGCACGGGGCTGACGCAGTTATTATTCACATAGCTCTGAAGATGCACCTCACGCACGGGCTCACAGTCGTTATTCACACAGCTCTGATGATGCACCTGTGGCTCACAGCTGTTACAATTCACACAGCTCTGATGATGCACCTCACGCACGGGGCCGACGCAGTTATTATTCATACAGCTCTGATGATGCACCTCAGGCACGGGCTCACAGCTGTTATTCACACAGCTCTGATGATGCACCTCAGGCACGGGGCTCACAGCTGTTATTATTCACACAGCTCTGATGATGCACCTCACGCACGGGCTCACAGCTGTTATTATTCACAGATCCCTCCCTCTTGCATCCGCAACCAAGCAGGATAACTCTGCATGGAGCAGCTCCTGGATTCTCTTTTCTTGCTTGCTTTTGTCTGCCCTGTACTGATAAGAACTTGGTCCGCTACACCCTTACTCCCTTTGCAGCATTTATTTTATCACTGTGAAGTGAAGGGGGCATTTTAATCTATATTGTGAAGCCGCCTTTGAAACAGACTGCTGCCTGCTTCTGTTTGTTGCCATTTTCTACTGTGTCCTGCCTCTGAAACCTACTGTTACTGCTTTTGTTGGCCAGCGGCGTAGGAGATGTATAGCGTCACCTGAGGGTAGAGTCAGCAGCGAGCAGACGCAGCCTGGCTAGGACCGTGGTGCAGCTTGCTCTAAATTGAGTAATCTCCAGCCTGCCATCGGCCTAGGTGTAACAGTCAGCCTCTAAGTCTCCAGCTATTAGCCTGCCAAATGTAAGCCAGAAAACCAGAAATGTGTTAATAAAACTAAAGTAACCATGTATTCCCGGCAAGACAAGGGCGGCCCGGCAACTACAAGGCTCAAACAGTGGTACCCTGTGCAAGACGGAAAAAAACGGAACGTGCGCGTGACGAAAACTACCGTGGGGCGGGACTTCAGTTTTGTGCTGGAAGCTCGCCCCCACAGAGTGGCTGGCCAGGAGCGGAGCAGTGGTGACGCGGGGCTCCCATGCCAGAGGGAGAGCCCCGCGGAGGCTGCAGAAGTCCGGAGTGCCGGTAAGTGGCCTTTAGTTGTAGGGGGGGCGGCGGGGGGGGTCTCGGTGCGCTTGTGTGTGTGTATGTATGTGTGCGACGGCGGGGGGGGGGGGTGTCTCTGTATGTGTGCGTGCATGGGCGCTCGTGTGTGTGTGTGTGTGTGTGTGCATGCGTGTGTGTGTGTGTGTGTGTTGGAGCTTCCCAGGAGATGGCCACAGCAAGCACGCGCGTGGCCCGCTCCATTCAGATTTTTGGAAATGCGCGTGGCCATTCTTATCTCCTATAAAGCTGTGTCGCTCACTATAGGTCTCTGGCGGTACCGCGCGGTTAACGCCACGAGACCTAAAAAACTCAATGTCTTTGAGTGTTAGTGAGCATGTGTGGCAAGAAAAGAAGATAAAAAAGTAAACAAGAAAATGAGCGTATAGGAAAGAAGAAAGGGAGAGACAGAATGAGAGCGAGTGAAACAGGGAAAAGGACTAGGGTAAGAAGAAAGAAGACAGGAGGAGGATACTGCAGAGTGGCAGATCTGTGACCGAAAGACAAAAACATGTCTGTGTGTATTTGTAAGTCCAAGAGATACTAAAGATACAGCTGACAGACAAAGAAGACCGATTGTGATGGCAATAGACAAACACCTGAAAGGGAGATTGAGAGAGGTGAGGAAAAAAGACACAGGCTGTAACAGATGATAGAGACAGTCACTGCACCACAAGTGGCAGAGACGGATGGACGAGAGACAGAGAAAAAGATGGTGGACAGACCATAAAGAGACAAGTTAAAGAGCTAGAAAAGGGAAGACATGAGAGGACAGAGGGGATTTAAGTAGACAAATACAAAAAGGTGGGATAGATGAGAAAGCAATGATAGACAGGTGAGAAAGAAATAGCAACTGCTGTGAGGTGGGGACGACAGTAGAGAGGTGATATAGAGATGGAGGCAGGGGAGAAAGACGAATGAAGTAGGAGACAGGTGATAGAGGCTATAGAGAGGCAGTGAAGAAAGGTCAAGAGACGTCACTTTCTGTGAGTTCATGTGTTTCATGTTTAAAGTCTTTATTTCGATTTTTACATCAAAAGACAATTAAAAAGATTAAAAAAAGGATACAGTTCTGGGTTTAAGAACATCATTATTACATAATACAAATCATCATTAAAAAGGAATTAAACAATGTAATAAAGACCATTTTTACAAAAACCCATTAAAAATCAAGATGCCTATAACTGTTTTGCTCTAATAACCCATGCCCACCCCAGGAATTTTACAACACCTACAACCACCACCTCGGAGGTGGTGGTACGTAGCGCCCACAGCGCCTCGACACTCCCTCGTACTTTGAGGAGGAGGCAGATGGGCCTAATCCATTTGTTTCTCGGTGCATAATAGGCGGGGCAAGCAAACAGAAAGTGACCAATACTCTCTTTATGGTCGATACACCAAGGGCAACGGTCATTCGAAAGGGCGGACCATTTCTTAGTTAAAGACCTTAGAGGCAGGGACCCGACTCGGAACTGATGGTACAGTTTTTCTAGTGGCTTGGTTATGAGGTCCCAGTAGTTCTCAAAGGAGGGGTCTAGTTTATGGTACAGGAATCTCCCAGTTAAACTGGTAGCATCTGAGCTTATAACAGACTCCTGTCGGACACAGGCCCAAAATAGTGCTTTATAGTCTTTCTTGGAGGGAAAGGGAGTAGACTGCGGGGAAACCCACAGCTGATTGCAGCCCATGTCTTCTAAAATTGTTTTAACTTCACGCAGCCAGGGTATGGTATTAGAACCCCGAAGCGATCTCACTTCCTCTAATTCCCTAGCAAAGAGGCTTAAATCTGGAGATGTCCAGATGCGTCTCCACAGGGCTACTAGCCGATATCGGGCCAACTCGTTGATTGGTGCACAGCCCATATCCAAACAGAGTGGTTTTGTCGGAGTGGATTGGGGAAGTCCAACGAACTTTCGCAAAAATTTATTTTGAGCCTTAACCAGAGTTTAAAGGTCCATGAACCCCCAAAGATCAGCCCCGTATAAGATTGCGGAGCTGATCTTAGCTTCATAAATCCTGAGGGCGGGCTTAACCCGTTTAGTTAGGGACCTTTTTTTTGCTCCTGCAAAAGACAGCCAGTAAGACGTGCAAATCTTAGAAAAAGTGTGTCAACCTGTGGTTTCCAGCTGAGGCGGTGATCCAAGGTTACTCCTAGATAGGTCATGATCTCTACTTGTTCTAGACTTACTCCGTTCATCCTCACATGACTTTTAATTGAACGACTTTTATTTAGGACCATGAATTTGGTCTTACTAACATTGATTTTCAAGTCGTTAGCCAGGCAGAACTCCTCAAATTTATTTAATGCAGTTTTCAGGCCACTGCGGGTCTTTGAGAGGAGCAGGGTGTCATCTGCAAAGATGAGCATGGGGAACTTACCCCCACTGATGCCCCCTCACTGGGTGGGAGTATCGGCAAAAAACTTCACTACTTGGTCGATGAACAACAAAAAGAGCGTGGGTGCCAATACACACCTCTGGCGGACGCTTCGTGTTACGGGGAAGCAATCCGTCACCTGCCCTTGACCCCCCCACCTCACCCTAGCGAAGTTGCCCTCATGTAATCTTACTACCAGGTCAAGCAATTCCATCGGCAGTCCCAGGTTTTTTAGGACAGCCCACAGTTTAGCCCTAGGCACGAGGTCGAAGGCCGACTGCAGATCTACAAAGGCGGCATAGATGGATCCACCGCCTAGCAGCACCACCTTCCAGTATATCAGAATAAATCTGAATACTTGGTCGAGGGTGCTGGTGCCTGATCTGAAGCCGGCCTGCATGGGAGAAAGAATGCTTTGCATCTCCATCCAGCCCTGGACCCTAGCAAGGACCATCCTAGCGATGATTTTTTGAAGGGAGTCTATTAAACTTAGGGGCGATAATTACCCGGGACCAATCGGTCCCCTTTCTTAAAGATGGGAAGGATTTCCGCCCCCTTCCAGGAAGCTGGAATCCGTGCCCCCTTTGAGATGGCATTCGCTACTGATGTTATATAAGGGACCCAGAGTTGGAGATTGATTTTAAATAAAATCGGCCGGGATGGAATCCATCCCTGGCGCTTTCCCACGCTGGACCAAGCGAATTGCTGACTCAGTATCTAGGGGCGTAAACATTAACACTTGGTTATGGGTGTGGGGGGAACTTTCCCACGTAGCTTGTCCGGTACTAGAAACTAAGTCAGGATCCAAAAACTGGCTGGAATAGAATTCAACCCATGCTTCCACAGGCACATGGTTAGCAGGAATTTGTGAATCGGGGTTCCTACCCCACGTCACTAGTTCCCAGAATTTGACCTGATTGGAGGAACTGCAGGCCTCTAGGAGATCTGACAAATGGCGTTCATCCCACTCTTTTTCGCCTCCCACTGAACTTTTTCATACCTTAGACGTGCCTCTTTTATGTCGCTGGTGATCCTAGATTTGACAGCTTTGATTAATTCGCTATGCGCGACCCTGCAATTCTTATTATACCATTTTTCTTGGCAACCCTGTGCCCTCGCTTTGCCTCGTGTTAATGGGAGGGTTAAGAGGGCCTTAAGTTTGTCAAAGCACTGTTCGTGTAGGTCACAGATCCGATCTAAGGCTGCCACAGCAGGCGATACTTTCAAGATTTCACCCAGAGTCGATGATACTACCTCTGTAATGCCATCTAGGAGTAAGGGATTCTCTACAACCCTTGTCCATTTAAGCCTTCTTCTACGATTGGTCAAGATGCCATCACCCGTTATATATACACAGCAGAGGTAGGCCTGCCGGGGACACCAGGAAGTCTTAGACTAAGTGACGGAGGGTTGTGGTCACTTTCGGGGCGAGCCATGACTTCCATGTCGTCCAGAAATGGCCAATTTTCTATTTTTAGGAGAATATAGTCTATTCTGCTTTTACTAACTCCGTTGTCAAAGGTGGGTTTGCCGGATTTATCAGAGGCCATACGACCATTGACGGCTCTCAGACCCCAGTCCAGACACAATCCCGCCCAGTGTAGTGCCGCCTCGGTGCCTCTTTTAATATTGTTCAAGGACAACATCGGGATATTCCACACGGTGTCGTCCTCCAACCCCAGGTCCTCCCCCGCACTGAGCAGGGGTTCAAAGGTGCAGTTGAGGTCACCCGCTAAAATAAGAAACGTATCTCTCCCAATCCCCTCAAGATACGAATCGAGTATATTTAGTATGATGGGCCTCGAGCATAGATGTTAATGACTACAACATCGTGGCAGTTTTCTTTACATAGTTTAATTCCCAGCATGTCGGGGTTATTCACAGCAATTTCCACTGGCCGATAGCCAGTAGACTGTTTGACCCAGATAACTAGCCCCCTGAGGCTCTACCTCTGTGTCCCTTCACCACTGGTTTGAAAAAGTTCAGAAACCCTACCCTATGGATTGGACCAAGTGCCCAGCTCTCTTGGAATAATAGGATGTCATAGGTGTCAATGAACTCTACCCAATCCTCTGAGCCCAGACGCCCCTTTAACCCCGCTATATTCCATGAGGCTATTTTTAGCGACGCCTCTTGGCTAGGAGATGTCGTGGCGTTCTGAACGCAATGGTCCACTCCCAAGTTCTCACACTTAAAAAGGTGGGGGCCGCCCTCCAGATTAGCATCCATGTTATGTGTTGGGGTTGTCCTATTCTCTATCTCCAAGGTGCCTCCCCCCGGTCTCGGTGCCATAGTACAGACTACTTCTGGCCCACCTACATAGCTGCTGGGATCATTCCTACACCTAGTAGCAGAATAAAGTCAATCGATACCCTCTAGGCCAGAAAGGGATTCAAAGCGGTTGAACAATGTGGGAAGATACAGAGTAGGGGGAATTCTATCTGCATGGTGTCTCCTAATAGGTCTTCTTGGGATCATGCAGTTGGGGGGGGAGCTCACAAGATCGATGGGGAAAAAAATACCCAAGACCCAATGTCTGCACGTCACCCTGTCTGCCAAACCTAGCTTCCCTGCGTATGAAGTCCACCACCCAAGGGTCCTTGAAGGATATGATAATACAATCCCCTTCTAAGTCTTTAGTACAGTGACCCACCCAATCAACTCTTCGCACGTTCAATATGTCAGTGGATGAGGAAGGGGGGAGAGGACGATGTTTATTTAACCAAAATACAACTTTGTTTTTGAGATCCCCAAAGTATTAAGTTTGGTCCTCCCTAAGGGGTGCAACTCCTGTTAGGATGATCGTATATGGGGTGGCTTCAACAGGAAGGTCTATACTCGGGGGGGGGGGGGGGGGGGGGGGGCCCGGTTTTTTACCTTAAGAGAGGGAATGGGAAGATTGAAGGATCTACTCTCCCCAGTGCTCCATTAGCTCCATTGGGCTGTGTAAGTAAGTTAGGATCACCCCTCGCAGAGGCTTGGGCCTGCATAGCCACAGCGGGCTTCAGGGTACTTGGCTGACCCAAGGGATTGGGTTTAGAGCTAGCCTTCTTTAAGACCTGTGTAGTTTTGGCCGATGAGGGTGGGTTTACGCTGTTCGCGATTCGACCCCCTGCCCTCGTCCCCTCGGGTTTGTTTGAAGCGGGTCTTATGGATACTGGCTTAGCGGGTACTAAGGAAGGCAACTTACCCACGGGCAATACTCCCTGTAAAATGGAATTACTAGGGGGAATGGAATTCGTCATAGCACTTTGTGGATAAACTAGTATTTTTAAAAGACCTGTGTTGGTGTTGACAAGGTTCTCAAGTGCATCCATTTTTGCGGTCATCAATCTTGTTCTTTCCAAAACGGGCAGTAAAAGAGTTTTAAATAAAGCTTCCATTTTACCCAACAAGCCGTCGTCGCTACTATAACACGTAGGACAAGGATCTGAGAGCCCAAAGGGATACTTGGGGGGGGTACGGGGGATCATCTAAGACCGGGGCAGGGGGTGCAGTAGGGATCGCATCAGGTGTGGTGGTTAGGGGAGGTAAGCTATTAGTTTTTAAAATCTTGGTTACACCTCCCCTCTGACGGCCCTTGCGTCTCTTCCTCTTACGAGATAGGTTTCTCGTGAAGTCCTCGTCTGAGGAAGAGTCCGGCTGGGATTGACTAGCCAGAAGCACACTACCCTCAGCCCCACTGACTTGTAAATTACCAGGGTTGATCTCACTGTCAGAGGGGGCCAGAGATGAGACCTCACCCTCTGCCTCTCGATGCACGTCCACCGGTGCGACAACCCGAAGGGGGCTAGCACTCGGTACCGGTGCATCTGGGCTAGGTATTGTGGTAATTTTTCCCAGCGAGGAGCGTTTCCCACTGACTAAATCAATTGAGAGCCGTTTTTCGGCCATAGCTATCTCTTTTTCCAAGATACCTGTTGCCCTAGTGATGAATGCGTCCAAGGGGCCTGAAACCACCCCCTTAGATGTCTGCAGCTGAACAGACCATTCTTTACCAGAGCGTAAAGGCATGATTTGAACCAATATTAATGAATGGGGAATATAATAAAATATGCCAGATCAGGGGGGATGGCCCAACCCAACCTTGCCCGACCACGGACGGCCACAGATTGTCCCGCCCTTGTCCCGGGCTTCTCCCGGGACGCTCCAGCGCAGCGGAAAGCTGGAGTAGTTATGAAGGGTAGGTCGAGGGCGGGGTGCGTGGCAAGCAGGGAGAGCAGCCCAGGTGTTTCAGGTCAGGCTGTCAGGGGCTCCTGGGAGATGGAGTCCCTGACCACACCGCTCACAGCCCTGCTCCTCCGGCCACACAGCCCAAAGCAGCAATGTACGGAGACTCAGCCCCTCCTCCTTAGTCACAGCTCACGGAGGGTGCCGCGAAGCGGGACGCGTGAAGCGGGTCCGGCGAGATGTAGTTTCCTTCAGAGGCAACACCCGGACAGAAGCAGCAAACCAGATCTCCGTTGACCAGCAGGTAGACAAAGTAAGATTCCCAGGAAGCGCTTGGAGGGGGAGGTTTTTGAAGGTGAATATGCGGGGGCGTGGCAAGCAGGGAGAGCGGCCCAGGTGTTTCAGGTCAGGCTGTCAGGGGCTCCTGGGAGTTGGAGTCCCTCACCACACCGCTCGCAGCCCTGCTCCTCCAGCCACACAGCCCAAAGCAGCAATGTACGGAGACTCAGCCCCTCCTCCTTAGTCACAGCTCACGGAGGGTGGCGCGAAGCGGGTGGCGCGAAGCGGGACCCGCGAAGCGGCTCCGGCGAGATGTAGGTTCCTTCAGAGGCAACACCCGGGCAGAAGCAGCAAACCAGACCTCCGTTGACCAGCAGGTAGACAAAGTAAGATTCAATGCAGACGTAGGGCATGTGATATCACTTCCACTACCCCTGCCATTTTGGTGAATCGACATCTATGGCTATACTTTGCACAATTTCATTAATAAGCTCAATTAATAATTGGGTGACAATTAAAAAATGAATTAGCTCGTCTCTGGTTGGATGAATATCTAGAAACTGTTTCACACCCTATGACCCTACTGCTGGTTACAACACTGTTGACCATTCCATTCTTTCAGAAAGGCTTGAAAACTTGACAAGCATAGCAGTGGAATGCACACAGCATGCAACATAATTAATTCTGACTTGGTTCACTCTCAACGGTGAGGTATTAATCTCTCCCTCCACTTCAACCTCATAAAGGCGCTCAACAGTCCCCAATTAGTTGTGATCTTACCAGTCCCAGGTGTGTCCTACACCTGGTACAGATATTGAACAGTACCAGTAAAAACACTCTTACAGGGGTAGGGATAATACACACAAATCCCATCTCGGATTGACATATGGTTGGAGGGAATACCAGTGATCTTCATCTGAAAATGCAAATGTTTGAGGTAATCGATATGAACCAAAGTCGGTGTGCTTAGGAACACTCATTATGAAAATCACTGAAACACCGCTGATGCCCTGTACACTCTTAAAGGCCTTAGTGAAGTCTTGCTGAATCATGTCTAACAGCAGCTCCCTGAGGCAACTCCTCTTTGTCTCCTGCCCAACACTGCCTGATGATGGTGGTGGTGGTTTCCATGACTCCACGTGCCCGTGCCTTGATGGGCCAGGTGCCTTGCTGTCAGTCAAGGAAACCTGGAAAGACGGGGTTACCCCATCCCCATTCCCCACCTGGTGCAGTGTCAGATACCTGCTACCCAGGCAAAGCTTGGGATGGATGCTTGCGAATTTGTGCCTCCACTTACCTTAGAGACCAGCTCCAAATGGAATTGAAACTCCTTGAATATTGTAGCACATTAATGCATGTGTTGTCAGGCAGTCTGACCACTGCATTGTACAAGGCAGACAGAAATCATTAGGTTATTCGCCCCTTACATCAAGCTTCCTTCCTGGACTAGATACTTTGCTTACTTACTTCCAATCCTACATGCTTGTAGGGCAATGTATCCTTACAAAATAAAAAAGTCATGTTACAGAGTTCAGTAGCACCATTCTGTTGAAAAGGGAGTCGTAAATTGCATTATACGCACGGAAGCCGATTACTCTGTACCTACCCGGAGTATTGTCAAGCTGAGAGTCAACGTCCAAGCAGAGTACAGGAGACCGCAAAACAAATGGGCATGAACGGGTAAGGGGCAAGATATTTCAAACATAGACAGCACTTTTTATGGCACCAGAGTGACTGTAACCAGGATATAACCCTACAAACTAATTTTGAAAGAATCAGGACATCGGGGCAAGAGATGACAATGGCCAATGTTACAGCCCTGTCTAGACAGCTGTGCCATGCTACCAGTTTTAGTGACCAAAATATCATCAGGACAGCAAGAAGTGTTGGAGGTATACTTGTGAAAAGGAAGCACTGGCCTTTTAGCTGTGCTTGTTTAAGAGGCTCACACTAACCCTTGTGGAAAATCCATTTAGCCCCCTTAAACGGAAGTCCTTCACACCGCTCTCATCTCTAAAGTGTACAGAGTGTCCTTTGTACACTGAGGGTCAGATGCATCAAAGGATTTTATTTAGTCTGTGTCAGTGGGAAAATGCGTTCGTACATATGGCCCATGTATTTGGTAGTCAATAAGTCACTGTAATGGTGCAATCTTTGAGACTATCATGATTGTTTTTCAAGTTGGAGGTTGCAACACAAGAGTAAGCCTTTACCATCTTCCCGTATGGAAAATGTTTACCCCCAACTACTTGTGAGGGGCTTCAAATCTGTATCTCTGGTAGCCACTAAAACCAAAACAGCAGGTTTCTGGGTAGCCATAATGTCAACTGCCAAACCCTTCACCTGGCAGAGAAACTTAAGATAACCATGACAAATCACCAGACCCTCTGAAAATTCTCTCACTCTAGGTTTTTCTTTGGAGTTAGCTGATCAAACTCAATTAGGCAAAAGCAATTAAAAAAAATCCTTTAATTGCTTATTGAGTTCTAAAGCGCTGGATGCCTTTGGATAACTATGCGCTTAATAAATGCTTTATAATAATAAAATAGTCGTGGTCTATATTGAACCTTAATGACAGTCTACCCAACAGTTATCACTGTATAAAAACAAGCATTTACAGTGCAATAGGTCTCGCAATTGCGAGATTTTGAGCTATTGGCATTGTAAATGGCAATGCCTTTTATAATATTAAAAAGGCATGGTCATTTACAATACCAGTAGGTCAAACTTTGGCAAATGCGAGACCTATTGTATTGCAGAGTGTGGTGTTGGTGAAGTGGGTGCCATGTTAACCATTAAAGTTTTATAAAAAAATAATTGAAACTGAGCGCAGTGTCCCTAATGCGAGCGCCGCACTCAGAATGCACATTTATTTTTAAACAAATAAAAGATGAAAGAAAGCACGGTGTCCCTGAAGCGGGCGCTGCGTTCTACTTGAGCAATAATTTGTAAAAAATCATTGCCATTGCACTGTGAGTGCTGTGGGGGCAGCCACTTTTAAAGTTTGAACGGGAAAGCGATCCATACGAAAAGCGGACACCATTGTCCTGTGTGGGGGCGCCGTAAATACAAAAAGCAGCCAGCATTGTCCCCATTAGTCAAACAAAATAGTGCTCACTGACTTAAAACGCAGACCATGTAACAAGCCAAGTAAAAGGTCCAGTCTCTATGGGAGGTAACAAATGCAGACAAGGTGGTACCAAGGTAGGACTAGCAAGCCCATTTACGATTCAGATGTCAGCATTTACAAAAGACAATGACACAAGCCAATGACAAATATGGGCAGGACTTCCAGTGCATACTCAAATACAGCATGCCTCGCCGAGCAGCGCGTGCGCGCTACCTCTAGGCTCGACCTAATTAGAATTTTTTTATCTTGGCCACATCCAAGCATAGAAGTTCAAATTAATAGAGGACCGTGGTTGATAATGTATACTGAGCACAAAGACAATTTTCTATTACACAAATTGTAAATACTATGAATTACATAGCTGAAGTATTAGACAAGAAAGTTGAGATGGCAGAGCAAGGTTTTTGGATCTTTGCAGCACCTTAGAAAGCTGGCATCGACAATATCCAAGGCACACTGGTCCAAGTGCTGAACACCCTACACAACCAATCACAGTGGTAGTCCTGGGACATGGAGGCTTCCAGCAAAGAATGCCCTTGCACCCATACCCCAGATTTTCAAGCCTAATAACATGATGCAATTTTTTGTTGGCTTAATTATCCAACTCCATTAAAGGTCTGGCTATCAATGAAAGATCTTTCTTAGATGGCCCTGACACATTTGATGAGCTCGGTTATAGCATTTACTTCTCTGTTATCAGTGGGTTCTGAGAGATTTGCAAGGGCCCAGCTTTAAAGCTGCACCACGTTAGTTGGGGTGGAATTCCAGTCTGGTTTTCCTTTTACACTTTAGTATTTTTTGGGGGTTCTAAGAATAAATGACCACAGGGACCAGAATGCAAAACAAAAACAGGAAATGTTATTCATAGGAACGTTTTAGTGAAAGCATGACACGTTATTGTACATCAGTCTCTAAATGCCATTGTAAATATTTTAATTTTCAACTTGTGGAAGGCCATTAAACTATCCAGATATGTTTCATTGGATTTTAAAGATCTAAGAGTGCCCAGTGCTTATTTGGTTTATCTGAATGAAACAAGCAGAAATAGAGGTTGAAGATAGTCACAAACTCATTGCCATCCATTAAAATTCCAAAAGAATTAAGCTACAAAAAGTTTTTTTAAACTTTTTTTAATAGTCACACAAGGCCATTGTTGCTACGTCCCCATAGCAGTCCAGCTGCACACTGAACAAGCATTGGCATAGCCAATAGGTCTCGCCTTTGGGGCCTTATAAGTGTTTAGGCAGAGCTATTGACTTTGCCAATGTGTTTAAGCTGTACTGTAGAGAAGTGTGCCTGCTGTGCAGCATGCTGAAAAGTTGTAATAAAAAAGTGCCAGAAGCATTTTTGTTACCTTATATTTGACCAAGAAGGCATTATGTCTAACAGAACGACCATATTACAAAATGTATGTACAATAAAACACTCATTTTTCTTTTGTTCTTGCAATGCTTGTTAAAGTTTTTTTTTGAGGGGGCATAAACAATTGAAAGTTGAAGGTTGTGAACTAGTACCTGTATTATAACACTAGCAGCGGCCAGATGCTAGGGGAGAATCCACAGATGGCAGATTCCGAGAGCAGGCTGAGGTGGTGTTGAGTGATGTTGAGGTGGTAGTGGTGGTGACTGGTGCTGAGACGATGCTGAATGATACTTAGGTCTTGCTGAGTGATGACGATGTGGTGGTATACTATTGCTGAGTGATGCTGTGCTGGCCCCGTAGTGACGCGGTGGTGGCCCCATAGTGACGCGGTGGCTCGTGTATTAGGATATGAGCACTTTATACCCACTCTGTGTCTCGTGTTTTGGGATGCGAGTACTTTGTTCCCCTGGTTCTGGCTCATGCTCCAGGAGATGACTTCTTTCATCCCCAGACACCGGCTTGTGTATCTGGATAGGGATGTCATTCCCCAGGCTCCGGGTCGTGTATTTGGAGAGGGATGTCTTATTCCCCAAGCTCCGGGTTATTTATTGGCAGAAGGCTATTTTAAGGCTGTTACTTCAGGCCCTTTGTCTGGTGTCGCGGGGGTGGGCCTGTGACGGTGTCTCGGACTGGGTGGGGGCGGATTCGCGTTTTCTGACTCAGAAGGAGGGAGTGATGAAACCCGACGGAGAGGTTTAAAACATATCAACTTTGCTGGAACAGCTGCTGCCACGAGCGAGCAGCGCCCGGGGAGGTGAGTGAAGAGAGAGCGGAAAGGGAAGTAGGGGAGAATGGAGATGGGGGGAGCGAGATGAGAAGCATGTAAGAGAAAATGAAGGGAAAGATGGGAGGTGGTGAGGTAAGATCGGCGGGATCAAAATGAAAATAACGAGGAGGGATGTAGAGGAAAGGTAAACGTGGAATAGCAGGAGGGGGGCAAGGAAAAGAAAGGAGGCAGGGTCTGAGGATGAGAGGCAGCAGAGCAGGGGGGGTCATGGCAGCGATGAAGAGAGGAAGGACGAAAGAATGACAGAGAAAATGCGGCCCCCAGGGGAAGTGAAGGTCGCAGACCAGTCTTCCCCTGGGGAATTCGCGCAAAGACCGGAAGGACAAGGTGGGGGGTGGGATTAGAGGGGCAAGGGGAAGGGGCGGGATCTGGGAAGACATAAGGTATTGGGAGAGGAGAAACAGCCTCTTAACACCTGAGCACCACCGGGGGGACATAGAAAAACTTTGTGGTCGGTAGGTGGGTGGTTGGGGCAGGGGCCGATTTGGTGGGGGGGGGGGGTCCATCTGTGCTTCGGTTTTAGGGCGGTGTGCGGTATTCTGAAGTTATGGAGTCCTGCTTGGATCGGCGGTGCGGGGCCAGTGGGAGGGGCTGCGGCTGGCGTGCTCTCCGGGCGGGTGACGGTCTGGCCTGCGGGAATGTGTGGGGGGCACCGGTGGGGTTGCTTAGATGTTGGGCAGTGTAGTCATGTGCAGCCTTGGAATATGGCGGCGATAAGCTTGATGTGGCACCCAGTTTTGGCGTCCGGCAGGAGTTTAAGTGGGCGGCTGGTCCGGCTATTCGTTTTTGCCTCCTACACGATGTTCGCTGCCTTGCGGGGAGGGGGGCGGGGGGGTGCGGCTGCAATGTGGCTTGCGCGGGCCGGTTTAGTTTTTATAATAAGAATCTCTCCTGGAACAGTAGTGTCTGTTCCATGCGCAGTGGCTGGCTACCCTAGGTTTAGGAGCGGGACTGAGCATTATTCCGCTTGCATCGTTATGTCAACTGAACTGTATCAGGGTTGAACTCACTGCATGCGTTTCTTGAATGTAGGCAGCGGCTGAGCGGCCAGAGGCTGTATAATTTGCCCGGTCTTCGTATTACATCAGGCGGCCTTTGGTGCATACTTTTTCTCGGAGAGAAATTGTCTTTACCGAGAGTTATCTACCCTCCTCCCCCCCCCCGCTTGTGTCCTGCTATTTAGCACGATTGGTTTGGGCGGATGGACGGAGTGCCTGGGGGGGCTTCTGTACAGAGTTTGTAATGTGCGGCCCCCTACTGCGGACTGAAATCCTTGTGGGGGACACGTGTCGGGAGTCGGCGCGGGGTGGGCTTGAGTATATATAGGAATCCAATGGCTATAAGTTGAATTAGTAATGATTTATGCCAGTTAGGGTGATTGACGCCACTTGAGCACGTCTATGATGGTTATTGAAGGGACATTTCTTTGGGGGTTGCTGTGCAGGAGGGCCATGACATGTGGTCGGGGGCACAGGTGGCGTTTTTTGGGGCACTGTGAGTAGGGGTGAGGGACCGCCAGCACGGCGCGAGGTTCGGTGGTGCTCAGGCCTCACCTGGTTGGAGCGACCGGGGGGGGGGGGGGGGACGTCTGGGAACATCAGCGACTGAGCAGAAGGAGGTCCTGGACGGACGCTCAGGTACGAGTCTATGGATGGGGCCGGTGAGCTGCTCGGACGGAGGGTCTACAGCTGGATGGCCGGGGGCATTGGGTGGTGATTGTTGAGGGAGAGGCAGGTGCCACTACGGCAGGCTGCTGGAGAGCTGTTCGTGTGACAGGAGGCATGGGCCTGGTCAGGGGACTGAAGGGACCACACCAGTTGCTGGTTTAGAAGGTTCAGTAATGGTGTTGATGAGCTCAGCATGGTTGCAAATTTTGCCAGGAGTCACGGGACATTCTCAGAGTGAGAAGAGCGCTGGGGGACCGGAGGTGATGGCTGCCACGCAAGCAGTTATGGATATAATAAGCAGCTGGGGGGCGTACACGCACTGTACGGGCGCAGAGGGTGATCTGGGGAGCAGGGGGGGCTTGCCCACAGCTGAGGCAAGCATACTAATTGGGGGCCATTAGGCAGGGTTGATGACTTACAAGGTAGAGATTTGGATAATCCACTGATGTGCGGGGGTTTGACGGGGTTAGGAAGTCCATATGTTTGAGGCCATGGGCAGTGGCGCCCGATGTCGTATGTGAGACAGCCGGTACTCTGGCGCAGGTATTACTCTGACTGGGGGTGGCCTGGGGGAGGGTTTCCCCGGGTCCAAGGACGCCGGAGCGGGATTAGGCGGCTGCGATGAGGCCCTACCTGGGGGGGCGGGGCCATGGGTGGCAGACACAAATGCAATAGGTGCTTAAGACTGGTGGTAAGAGTGGTACGGTTTGTGGTTTGCCCTATGGTGTGAGACGGTTTTGACTGACATGCTGTTCCCCGTTATTTAATTTAAGTACAATTTTAGATAGATGTGGCAGGACCATGGGTATTGGAGCGCTCTACGCACATGCTGTAACGAACAAGTGTGGCCGGGGGTTTGAAGCGCGTGGGGGTCCTGGGGTGCAGGCGGCTTTACGGTATGTCGGGTCTGCGAGTGCTACACATGGGGGAAGGGGGTTTAGGCAGGGTGCCTGGCAGGGGAATCTTTAATAGGTGCGCAGAGTGCGAGGCTTAATGGTGCAGAAGGTGTGTTCAGGGTAGGTGTAGGGATGGTTTTTGGGATGTGTGGTGTGGGGAGATGGCGTGCGGGACAGCGGTGAAAAGACTGGCAGCTATGCTTCTCTCAAGTCAAGGGGACCTGGGAGTTCGTTAGTTCCCTCTGGAGGCGGGTTGCTGTGGTCACCGTGGAGCAGCGGATGAAAGGGCGATGCATAGGGTGACCGGCGGTGTCGCGCCTGGTGTGTTTGAGGTACGTAATGGAGTGCCTGATTCTCAAGCAGAGTGACTTGGGTGCTTTGAGGCGCTTTGTGAGGAGGGTGTGGCTGTGCTTCTAGTGGTTGCGGGCCCCTTTGGGGAGTGGCTGCAGGTTTCAGGGCTACTGGCATACGACTAGTTTCTGTGATGACGTGGCGAAGGGAAACTGGCCGAACAGGGGCTAAGGGAAGAGAGATACACTTCATGAAGGACTAATAATTATTTTCAACTGCAGGAGTTGGGAATGGAACAGGACCCCGGGCGATCGCCTGGCGGGGGGTGCCCCCCCCCCTTTTCTTGGGCATGGACCAACAGAAAAGGCGAACTGGCCAGTTTGCTCAAGGGCTGTGCAATAACGAGGGAATCTGCAGGATGTGTGTGGGGATTTGTGGCCTGGACGGTTGGCCGTGTGTTCTGAGAAATAAGGAGATGCCCCGATATGAGGATACAGGTGGGAGACAGAAGTATGCTAGGATGTCGTGGGTATGGCTTCACACTATGATGCATGGAGGGGGACATGGTGCACTGAAGTGGATAATGGGGGCGATCTGATCACAGGGATGACTCGGGGCCTTGCAGCAGGGTGGGTCAAAGGGGGGGGCTATTGAAGGACGCAGGTACTGGTGCGAGGAGGGGGATTGCGCCAGGATGGGGGTCACCTGCTTGGACAGGTGTGTGATCTGTTCATCCACACACGTCACTGGTTCATCTGAGTGCGGGTACTGGTGGTGGATGGTCGTTCACCACAAAAGGGGGGCTCTTTTCACAAGCGATGTTTGGCACAAATATTCGGGGTGGGTTTACACAGGATGCAAGCAGAAGGGTGGACTTGTCACAAAGTTTCAGTCCCAACAACTCTGATCTGTTTACAATTGTGGCGAGCAAAAGGGTGGATGGTCATCCACCGCGAAGGGAACACTTGGCATGAACAAGGTTTTGGCCCCAGAATCCTATTGGCACACTGACGGCGAGCAAAAGGGTGGATTGTCGTTCACCGGAGAAAGGGTGCTCGTCGCGGGCACTGTGTGGGCGCAAAAAATCTTCAGTTACACTGGTTGCGCGCAAAATGGTGGATGGTCGTTCACCGCGAAGGGGGGCATTTGGCCCTTAATAGGTTTTGGCCCAAGACTCCTGTCTAAACGGGATGCAAGCAAAGGGTGGATGGTCGCTCACCGTGAGGGGGGCACTTGTCGCAAACCAGGTGTTGGCCTGAGAAACCTATATGTCTACGCTGGATGCCAGCAAAGGGGTGGATGGGCGTTCACCGGCAAAAGGGTGCTCGTCGCAGGCAGCATGTGGGCCCAAAAAATCTTCAGTTACACTGGTTGCACGCAGAATGGTGGATGGCCGTTCACCGCGAAGGGGGGCATTTGGCACTTAATAGGTTTTGGCCCAAGAATACTATATGTTTACAATGGAGGCGAGCAAAAAGGTGGATGGTCGTTCACCTGAAAGAGGGCACTTGGCACAAACCAGGTGTTGGCCCGAGAAACATATATGTCTATGCTGGACGCCGCAAAAGGGTGGATGGTCGTTCACTGCAGAGGGGGCACTGGTCGCCAGCAAAGTTTGGCCTAAAATTCATCTTATCTGTTTTACACGGGATGCAGGCGAAGGTGGTGGATGGTCGTTCACCACGTGGGGGGGGCACCTTTTACAGCCGAGGAGTGGCTTGCAATATGTGATTGGTTTACGCGGGACGCAGTGACCGCGATGGGGGGCACTTTCCCAGCCACGGTTGGGCCGACGCAATGTGCTCTGTAAATCTGGGTTCAGACACAGGTGGTGGATGGTCGTTCACCGAATGAAAAGGGGGACTCCTGTCACTGACAGCGTTTGGCTGGTCAAAGGTTTTGGTTACACTGGTACAAGAAAAAGGGGGCATGGTCTTTCACGGAAAGGGGGGGGGGGGGGGGGGACACATTTTCTGGACATGGGATTGCCTTGGATAAGACTATTTGTTTGCGCAAGACGCATGTTGAAGTGGTGGCTGGTCGGCCAATGGGTGCCACAAGGTGGTGGATACATTGGCTGCACATGAACTTGGGGTTTCAAGTGGTGCTGGGCAGGTTGGCACCTTTCGCGACTGATGGTTGTCTCATCAACGGTGAATTATATAAAACATACGTTTGGGTGGTGGTTTGGTCGTCCACCGTGTGCCACGGGGTTGGCGGACAGGAGGCGAAAGGTGCCTGGGAGAGCGGGGGGGGGGGCAGTGATCCGCCCACCGGGGGTTCCCTGGTTGGCGGTACTTTGGAGGGGTGGTGAGTCACATACGGGTGGATCCACCCCTCGGGGGGGGGGGGAGAACGGTACACGGGTGACTGATAGCGGGAGGCAATGAAGGAAATTCAACAGAGGATGCTCGGAGGGCAAGTGAAGGTGAGAATGGGGAGAGGAAGGAGGTCACCGAGTGAATGGGGAAGAGTCAAACAGGTGAGATGGTTTTGAGAAGGAGGAATGGAGAATGAGTCGGTATGGGGTGGGGAAAGTATATTTATTGCATTTATGTACTATGTAAATTCAAATTCAAATTGACTTTATTTCGGATATATTGCAATCCATAAAAGTACAATACATTATACATTACATTTAAAAGCATTACAAAGATGACAAATCAATATAAAATAATACATAAGACATAAGAATTTCTTAAAAGAGTGAGTGGACGAGAGCAGTACAGAAAAAGTGCAGGTTAAGCCCATGTACAGAAAAAGTGCAAAATAGTGCGTCTAGCTGGAAATCACAGTTATTCATCTAGGCATTTTCTTATTCTCACTGATAATTTTAAATATTCTAGCACCTGAAGGACACAATCAGAATGCAATAGCTGTAGATATACAAGGGCAGGTCTGATTTGTTTAAAATTTAATTTTCTTAAAAGAGTCACAAGATACCGCCTCCGGGGGTACTCATAAAATGAGCATAAAAATATAAAATGCAGCATATCCTGTGGAGACTTCCCGTCGCAGCCACAGGGTGCTGCAGGTTTTTTAAAAGTGTCCAGCTTTGGTCTAATTAAAATATGATGAAAGATGTTGAACCTGAATCGTGTCAGCAAAAATTTATCATGAGAGGAAAAGGAGCATGTTAGGTACATTTCCATGGTGTCACAAGTTCTTAACATAACGTACTTTCTAACATTTGGTTTCAGAAGCTCAACTTCATCTCTTGTGGCACTACAATTCATAAAAAAGGCCCTCTTAATTGCTGCCACATCACCCTTAACTATATCCTTCGGATTTTCAAACAAATTTAGGCGGCCAAGCTTCAAAAATTGGGACTTCAAATATTTGAGCCAGGGTACACACATAGCATAGTCCATTGATACAAGATCTTCCAGTATCTGGTGGGTTAAGGGAATATCCTCACTTAACCATAATTTTGCCCAGCATAACAATGGTTTCAGACCAACAATATCTGAAATATACTGACAACCAAGCTCTTCATGTGCAGCTAAATTCGGTGTACTAACTGGGACACACAGCAAGCGTTTAAAAAAATTATTTTCGGCTATTTGCAGTTGTTCATTATTTTTATAGCCCCATAGCTCGCTGCCGTAGACTGCGGTAGATATAGATTTAGCATTA
This sequence comes from Lissotriton helveticus, assembly GCF_964261635.1. NCBI lineage: Eukaryota > Metazoa > Chordata > Amphibia > Caudata > Salamandridae > Lissotriton > Lissotriton helveticus. The sequence goes on from NC_136073.1 coordinate 745,091,228, forward strand.
TATAGTTGCATCATGGCCTCTGTCGGTTTTTTCCCCAATTTACTGGCAAAATTAAAAATTGATGCGTTCACTCTGATCAATTCACCCTTCTTCCTGGCCAAATGCGGAGCCCAACTTAGCTTAGTATCAAATAAAATACCCAAATATGAAAACGTATTAGTGACAGGAATCACAACATCATTTAATTTAAAAACGAACTTCTTTTTTGGTTGACGGCCAACATGCATAATAAAAGATTTCGAATTGTTGACCATAAGGTCCCTTTCAGACATAAAATGATTAAAAGCATTCAGAAGTGCTTGGAGACCCTTCTCTGTTCGTGATATTAAAACCGCGTCATCAGCGTATAAAAGTAGTGGAATACCCCTCGCACCAGCTCTCGGGCAATCTGATTTTATCTCTTGCAATTCAGACTCTAAGTCATTTATGTAAAAATTAAAAAGAAATGGGGCCAGGATACACCCCTGTCGTACTCCTTTATTAATACAGAAATTGCCTGTGATATCCCCATTCGCTGAGAACCTCACATTGGCCCTTGTGTCATTGTGTAGGTCCGCAAGGAAATCCACAATCCCCCTGTCAACGCCTTTGTCCTTCATGGTCTGCCACAGCCTCCCTCTGTTAACACAGTCGAAGGCTGACGACAGATCCATGAAGGCTAGGTGAATTGTTCCTTTTTGTACAACAGTGTATTTATTCAAGATAAGAAACAAATTAAGGCACTGAGTTATAGTGGACCGGCCTTCACAAAACCCATATTGGGAAGCCGACATAATATTTTCAGTCGACCAACTTACTAGACGTTGAAGCAAGACTCTCCCCATAATTTTAACCATTGAATCGATCAGGGATATTGGTCGATAACAAAGAGGACTTCCCCTGTCGCCTTTTTTAAAGACCGGGACTATGGTTGATAATCCCCACGTTCCCGGACAGCCCACACTAGCCGCAGCGTTAAAAACAGCAGCCAGAATTGGAGCCCAGAAAGCTGGATCATATTTGTAAAGGTCCGGCGGAATTCCATCAGGACCAGGCGCTTTATTTGCCGTAAGGCCCATAATGGCATCCAATACCTCGCTTTTTCCAAATGTTATACTACTGCTTCCAGCGTGGGGAACAGTTGCCCTGATTCCAACACCCTCTGAGTAGTACAGGCTTTTAAAGTGGCTTTCCCATTCTTCTTTTGTTATGCAGCAAGCAAGTTCGTCACAAGGAGCATCGGTCAAAAAAGGTTTTTTAACCAGTGCCCAGAACTTGGTGCTGCACTTCAGGATGGAGGGATCAAGTAGTTCCTGCCAAGCCTCCCTCCTGAGGAACTCCTTGCGGGCGACAGTAGCAGCCTTATATTCTTTTCTACAAGCTTTTACCTCCTCCTGATTCCTTGGTGAAGCTGACAAAGCTACCCTCAAATTGCGAGCAGCTTTGGTACAATCATGACTGAACCATTTCGGGCCTAGTTTAGGCTGATTTTTGTTAGGGACAGTAAGAAGCGCTGACACCTTCTCCGACACATTTTGATAGGACTCTAACACTAGCCTGAGGTCGCCCCCCTCGGTCATGCAAACTTCAATGTCCACTGTACACTTTTCAGCAATTGTTTTGTACAGGATATCTGCAGAAACCATAGACCATTTTAGCCTCCTCCTCCCATCAGTTGTTCCCAGACTGCCTTGACTGATGGTCTTATTTCCCTTCTTTACCCAGGGACATTTTAAACAGATTGTTAGAGGATTGTGATCACTGAATGCACTTGAAACAATGCAAAAAGAGTCTATAAAATTTTGCATCATCCGAGAGACCAGTATATGGTCTATAAAGGTGCCCCTACCATGTCCCTTAAAGGTTGGGGTATCAAAACAATATAAAGGGTCTTTAAGAGACATGGCCAGTGAAAGGTCAAGGTCATCCATTAGATCGTTGCACAGTTCCCCCTCCTTAGTGTGTTCCATATGGAGATAACATGCACGTTCACAAAACATTTCTGGTAAGCGCTTATGTAATGGGTCTATACAAGGATGCAAATTGAAGTCCCCCATAATCATCAAGTTATGACCAAGGTCTTTCATGTTATTAGAAACAAAAGAATTTAGGGAAGAAATATCATTCCTGGCCTCACTATCATAGATAGCATTATAGAAGTTCGCTAAACCCACACGAACATTTCCACCAGATAAGGCCATGCCCATTACACCTGTATGCTTGGCTTCAATTCTGCGTACTCCACAAGGTATTAATATAGAGATTAAAATTACAAGGCCCCCCTTCGGCCTACCCCTTAAGGATGGCAAAGCTGGTACATAGAAAGCCTTATAACCTTCCAGAAAGAGGTTGCAACCCACCTCCCAAGTTTCTTGTAAACAGATGATTGAGAACTGTTTCATATAGGTCACCCAATTTACATCACACATTTTTGTCGCAAGACCGGCGATATTCCAGGAAACAACATGATATCCTGGGTTAGTGGCCACCATGTTATCTGAATTTATATTTGTAAGTTCACCTGTAGCCACAGTGTCATGCATTTTAAAGCTTTATTCGACATTTGTCATAAAAGCATTCACCTAGCCCTAATACAATAAATACTACCAATAAAAAAATACATTCTAAAAATACATATTAAACATGAAATGTCGAATAAATACATGATAAAAAACATCAAATTACAGCAAATTTATCACACTTCTTAAAAAGTAGTTTTTTATATAAAATAAAATACAATAATCCAAATGGCAGAGTGCAAAGATAGGAATATGCATAATTTCATTACGGTGTAATTGCCATTAATGATCGGGTACGAATTAACCATGACCAAGCCAGAAATTTTGCTACCCCAACCACAAGCAATATGGAACAATCTGTTTCAAGTATCCTAAGGGCTTCAGATTGGCTGCGGGTTCCCAAATTTGAGCACACAGGTTTCAGCCATTTACGTCTGGGAGACGAGTACAGTGGGCAACAAAATAAGAAATGGGAAATGTGCTCAGTTAGTTCATTACAATGGTGACAACGTTCGTCCCATGCTGGGGACCAATGCTTTTTAAACGCATTCACCGCAAGTGTACCTATGCGAAATTGAAAATAAAGTTTCCTATCATAAGGTTTTTCAATGATGTCCCAAAAGGATTCGCAGAAAGGGTACATTTTTATATTTTGGAAGCGAGATGTTAGATTTGAACTTGTATTGTCACTAAACATTGTAAAATATATCATTTCCCAATATAGATCTTTCAGCTTTGCCTTCGTAGGAAAGCAGGATACGTCTTGGGTGTCCCATAGATGGTCCAATTTCAATTTTTTAAGGAGACCCCGGAGCTCCCTTAGCCATGGAATACTATGGAAGCGGTCGAATTTGATGACGTCCGTCAATGCCGCCGCATAGTGGCTTAATTCTGGAGTCACCATGATCCGTCTCCAATATAAGAGAGGGCGTAACCTCGCTGTGTCCTCTATGCCTTTTCTTCCCAGATCCAATTTTAGTGGGGTTGTGGGTGTACTTTGGGGGACCATCACAATCTCTCTTAAGAATCTATTTTCTGCTCGGCCCAGTTCTTTCAAATTAGAGAACCCCCATAGTTCAGAGCCATATAAACAAGCCCCCAGAACTTTCATAGAATAAATTTCCAACACACAGTTTACTGGCTTTGTCAGCGAGGTGCGATGTTTTTGGGTAATTGCGCCTGCTAGCTGCCTAAACTTTAATAAAGATGTAGTTATGTGTGGTTTCCAACTCATGTTTTCTTGTAGAGTGATGCCTAGGTAGGAAAAAGAGTCCACTCTTTCTAGGGGTATACCTTTGTATTTTATTACGCCTTTGAAGGTGGACTGCTGGTTGAGGCACATGAATTTTGTTTTGGTGGTATTCAATTCAAGGCCCCTCCCGTCACAAAATACACCAAAGGCATCAACCACTTTTTGGAGCCCACTGGGGGTGCGGGAAAGTAAAAGTGTATCGTCCGCAAACATGAGGACAGGTACACGAGAGCCAGCAATTACTGGGGCGTCACTAGCAATCTCAGTGTCCTGAGCCGCAGGTGCCATCCGTCAGTCGCACATCTCAAGCCCAGATAATGCCTCATACCTGTTCTGTGTAATTAGATCCGAGTCATGACGGTAATGGCCAGCACTAGTACTCCTATTATAAACATTATTCAGTCCACCTGACCTACAAGAATTTGTGATGTTATAAAAGAATTGGGTATCTTGAACAGGAGTATATGGTTCAAGCCCCTGCCTGGTTAAACTCTGTTGTGGTGTGGGTTTACAGAGGTGTGCATAGAAATAACCCAAGGGGCGAACACAGATGCTGTTTACATTATACACCAGTGAAGAAGCTCTCAAGAGAACAGTTGCCACATGCTGAGGTTGCTTGAAATTAATGACTATACAGTCTCCAGAGCCAGATTTTTTAGAAGGTCCCACCCAATTTACGCGTCTAACTGCCATTATGTGGTCAGAATATGCGATGGGAAAACCACAGTTTTTATTAAGCCACGCCACTGTCTTGTTTTTCAGGGAACTGTGTGATTCATCATAAGGAGATGCAGGATGTGTGCCACAAGGGGGAACATTTGTCAGTACTGCCACAAATGGAGCACAATCCGGTGGTAGATTTAAATAACGGTTATACTTTGGGGGTCTGGGGGTTCTACTGTTTTGGGGTGTTATAGATGGTTGTGGCTGCGAAGCCGATACCACTGGGGCATCCCGTATGTTGGGTCTATCAGGCCCTGCTGGTGCGGCTACAGCAGTATTCCCCCTACCCATGTTCCGTGTGTCATTAGCTTCAGCAGATTCTTTCCCTTTCCCCCCACAATGAACTGTGCCACCAGATGTTACAGTTTTTTGTGATGATAACAGACCACCCAGCCTTGTAACTTCCTTTGCTAAGTTATCAATCCTGTTAATTAGAGGTTTAATAAGCTCTTCTAATTTTGTTGTTAAAGAAACTTCAAGGTTTTTTATAAGTGAGGCAAGTAAATCAGAATTTAAATTACCCCCACTACCATTACTGCCTGTAAAGACAAAAGGAGTCATTGCAGCAGGGCAGCTAGACTTTTTGCCATCCTTTTTTATTAGCCTTAGAATTATTATGTTTACCATTATTTTTTTGAGATACAGTTCTACAAGTTCTCAGGGGCCTAGCTTCGGTTTGGGTCTCATTCAATACACCGGTGTCATCAATCAACTGCACCAATGGGTCAGAATAGACATCAACACTCACTGTAATGGGTACTGGAGGATCAATGGAAGTAACATTATTGGTATTAGCATCAGAATCTATAGATGGAGTAATGTCAGGAGATATTTCTAGTAAGTCCCCTGTCCTAGAGTCCTTCCCCAACGATGCACGTCTACTATTGTTAATCTGGTTAACTTTCCTGACCAGAAAATTATCCATAGACGCAGGGCCTACCATCACCTTATCTGTTTTGGGTTTAGACATCATAAGTAATGAGGCTATCACCATACACACAAATACTCTCTAGTCTATACACTCACATGAAAAATAATAACACAAAAATACTAACACTTTTAAAAGTAAAATCTTGCGTGCACACGGCACGATAACCTTATAGATGAGGCGATACAGGGTCCCTGGCCCAGTCCAGTCTCCTCAGGCCTCTGAGGGCCACAGAGGGCCCGCCCTTTGCTCGGGCTTAGCCCCGGGCGCTCCCGCGCGACGAGGAGGCGTGTTCTCCTTTATGCGCCTCCCGGCGCTGCCCTTCTGCGTGTGCGGCGTCCCTTAGCGCTGAGGCAGCTGGGGGTTGTAGGCACAGCGTCCCCCTGGCGGAGCCAAGCCCGGCCGAGGACACCACGGTGCAAGAAGATAATTGCGGAGCCAAGCCCGGCCAGAGACACCACGGCGGAGCAAAGCCCGGCCGAGTGCACAGCTGCTGTCAGTAAAACGCCTGGTTTACGCGGGACGCAGTGACCGCGATGGGGGGCACATTCCCGGCCACGGTTGGGCCGACGCAATGTGCTCTGTAAATCTGGGTTCAGACACAGGTGGTGGATGGTCGTTCACCGAATGAAAAGGGGGACTCCTGTCACTGACAGCGTTTGGCTGGTCAAAGGTTTTGGTTACACTGGTACAAGAAAAAGGGGGCATGGTCTTTCACGGAAAGGGGGGGGGGGACAAATTTTCTGGACATGGGATTGCCTTGGATAAGACTATTTGTTTGCGCAAGACGCATGTTGAAGTGGTGGCTGGTCGGCCAATGGGTGCCACAAGGTGGTGGATACATTGGCTTCACATGAACTTGGGGTTTCAAGTGGTGCTGGGCAGGATGGCACCTTTCGCGACTGATGGTTGTCTCATCAACGGTGAATTATATAAAACATACGTTTGGGTGGTGGTTTGGTCGTCCACCGTGTGCCACGGGGTTGGCGGACAGGAGGCGAAAGGTGCCTGGGAGAGCGGGGGGGGGGGGAGGGGCAGTGAACCGCCCACCGGGGGTTCCCTGGTTGGTGGTACTTTGGAGGGGTGGTGAGTCACATACGGGTGGATCCACCCCTCGGGGGGGGGGGGGGGGGGGAGAACGGTACACGGGTGACTGATAGCGGGAGGCAATGAAGGAAATTCAACAGAGGATGCTCGGAGGGCAAGTGAAGGTGAGAATGGGGAGAGGAAGGAGGTCACCGAGTGAATGGGGAAGAGTCAAACAGGTGAGATGGTTTTGAGAAGGAGGAATGGAGAATGAGTCGGTATGGGGTGGGGAAAGTATATTTATTGCATTTATGTACTATGTAATAAAGTCTAAAGGATTGCAACCTTGTCCTAATAAAATGGTCTTTTACACTTCAAGTAACAGCGTGGAGTGTGGTTCTTGCACGATGAGCAAATGAGAAGGAAGCCACGCATGAGACTGACGATGGAGAGGAGGGAATGGGAAATCAGGTGCGGGAAAAGGCGAGTTGAGCAGCAGGAGGGGGCAGAAGTAGAGCTGAGTATAGACTCAGAGAGCTGGAAGAGCGGATGAAAGGGGAGTGTAACGGGGCAAATACGGCCGCTCTGTGAGGACTGCGCAACCAGCACGGTTGGACTCTCAGCTTTTACATTCTTCGCACCCACTGGTTCCATTCTGCTGGGTCTGCATGTGTAATGCGAGGGGTATCTCTGAAGGGAAGAGAGCTGGCAAAACTATGTGCGTAACTAAGGCAGACTGTCGGAGCCGGTATGAGCCGTTAACCACTGGGCTGCTTTACTTAGATTGAAACTGTGTGTGACCTGTAGGTTAGACACAGTTCTCTAGAGTGGGAGCTCAACCCCCTGAGCTATCCGAATGAGGACGACACTTAATGGCTGCTCATGAAAAAAAATTCTATTTTTAACTCTGGGCTTTAACAACTTTAAAAGGATGGTTCTACCGATCCATTCTCCGCAGCAGGTGCCTTGCCCCCACCGCCTCCTCTCTGCGCAATTTTAAGAGAGTGTGAAGTTCTTCAAACTGACATTACAATGCATCCTGCAAACGGTATTTAAAGAATGTGGCGAGAGCCTCAGTGTGAGATGAAAGAGCACCTCGAGTCAGGACAGAGGCGCTTTGTCAGAGTTCCGTGTTTGCCTCTGCGCTGAGATTCCAGGTACACACTGGATCAAGCCTGAGGTGCACTGGAAGAGCTCTTTCAATAGCTGAGTACTCACAAAGACGGCAAAAGTGTCAAAATAAAACAAGACGGCTACATGAAAGCAGGGGTGAGCGCGCACCACTCGCAAAGACGCCAAAAATGAAAGCAGGGGTGCGCACGCACCACTCGAAGACGGCAGTCTACCCACAGGACTTTGCCCGCAACGTGCATAGCAAGGCAGGTGTGACCGTCGTGCGCGCTTGTACGCGTAATAGCAAGCTGTTGGCCAGCAAAAGCCTGTGGGTAGCACTTTTCTAACCAGCTACTAAATTGCTTGCCAGAGCAGCGCATGCGTGTTGGCTCTAGCGGGACCTAAAAACAGGTATAATACAGGGAGCAAAAACAAGTGCCAGTGGAATTATTTGTTTCGGCAGCTACTGTGTTTTTCACTTAGCTACGAACCAGTCACAAAAACCGTCATCTGCTGCATAACACATAATAACAAAATAAGTAATGCTATCACAACACGTGTCATATAGTTTGCTTTTTGTTTCTGAATAATGTGATCCTCCCTTTCCGCAATAATTCCAGTGGCCCGGGTATTACTTACCCCACAATGCAACACTTAAAAGGCTTGTATTATAATAGGACCAGCGGTATTGATTGGATTATATTCTGGTAATATTTGAAGCCAAATCCCCGGAAGGTACTTTCCTAACAACAACAAAAAAATACGAAACATACACAGGACATGTGCGCGCTTACAACTAAAGCATTCTTCTTTAAAGCTTGACATTTTGATTAGAGCGAATGCAATGTCTTTTGTACAAATTAAACTGGACTAAACGGCCCTTTCCTCGAGCACCAGCCAAACCTCCAAGTTGCCCTCTTCCGGGAACAAGGGGAGACACAAAAAAGCCACAGAACGTCTTGAGAGCTAAAGTAAATTTCCACATGTAAATGGCCTACTACTGTACGTTATGCAAAAAAATACTCAAATGATAAACTAAAGCATTTTCTGATGAAATAAAAAAGAAAGCAAACAAACATAATTATAGAAATTCAAATATGTTCCCAGGGTCAGAGACCGAGCGCACCTGTGAAAGCCGCGGAAATGCAAATAGAGTTAAATAATGTCCGACTCGTACTCACAAGAGCAAAGCAGCAACAGCACCAAAGTCACAATTTCTGCCGAGTAGCCAGCCATGCTTCTTCGATTTTCCAAAAACCGCGTAAAAGTGAAATAAAATAGAAACAGAAGCAAAAAAACTCTGGAATCGACTGGGCCGAAACCGAGATAAAGCCCGAAGCAAACAAGGAAACCTCGAACCCGCCCTGCTCGGGGTGACGTCACCGTGCACACACCTAGCACGAACTGACTCACCTGTGCACGCCTAGAGGGCGGTGATTGGGTGCCTGAGAGTTTATATAATTGGATACTGTCTGTGTCAGTCATTCTGAGAACCAACCGGCGCTGAGATGATTGTCTTCCTGGATTATTAACCTGCCTTTCGACGGCTGAAGACTTTTTTGAAAGGAGCCTGCTGGAGGTGAAAGAAACCAGCATGCTTTCGTGGGTGGAGTTAGAGCTGAGCTGTGCCATGTACTTGGCGTATGGCATAGAGACATAACGCTGTCATGTTTGCCAGCTGCACGTGCGATTTTTTTTAAAGTAATTTTCTTGTTTTCCAGTTCCTTTTCTTATATCCAGGATCCAGTTTAAGCATCTGATTTTTTTAAAATGTATTTATGCATTTTTATATAGCTCGAATTATTGATTTGTAGGGGATCACCAGTAGTTTGTCACTTTCCTGTATTCCAGCCTGTAGCATTTCTGCTTTTGCTTTTACAACTGTTAATAGGCTTCGTTATGCTGTGTGTAAGAAAAGCTGGGATGTTAAGAATTTCGGTCATATGATTGGCCCATATGAGATCTAATCAAAATTGAGATTTAAATAGTGTAAAGGAAGAAAAACTGGACATGTGATACAGTCTTCTTCAGGGCTTACTTTGTCAGTATTTTTTTTCTGCCAAAATGTGCTCTGTGGTGTTCAGTTTGTAGTCATGGTGGACTACTTTCCATTATCACTTTGCAGGACATTTTCCTTGAGGAGACTTTAGCAGACATTTGGGAGCAGGGAGTCTATGAGCAACGTAGTGCATTTTGTGGTATGAGCAGTGCTTAATTTGTGCTGGTGCTTTCCGGTGCTCAGCACCAGCACTTAATTGCCAGCACCAGGGCTAATGATTGTCTGCCACATGGTAGTGGGGTCTGCCAATTTAGGTACGAGCACAACAACATCTGTTTATTATTGCCATTTCAATTTACAATTATTAGTATTTGCCTCAAAAGCCATTCTTATAGCTTTGGGGGCCTGTAATAGTATGAATGGGCACACTTTTAAGAGTGCGATGATTATTAGTCTGTTGGTACTGTGATTGGCAGTGCTGCCAGGGGCAGCAGATGGTGCAAGCTCTTGTGTCCTCCTTTCGAGAGCCCCGGCACTAGGTTTTTTTACAAATTAAGCACTGGGTATGAGTCGATAGCCCTCTCCTCTAAACCAGGCCACCATTAAAGACATAACTCATCTGGAGACTGAGTATATCTAATGGGATTACTATTTGGATTATATTTGAATTTTAATATCTTTACCACCTGATGGGGTAAGCCTTGACTGCTCATTATTGAAACTGTTCAAGCCAACTTTAGAAAACGACCAACTTTCTTATCCAAATAGAATGAAAGAGTTTTAATCGTTGAAACATAAGCGGCAAATGTGGGTATGGACTGTGCATGGTGCCCAGTGCACACTTATTGCGACATGGTCCAGTGGTCCACGGAAGTAGGATACTTGGCACCCAATCTCAGTTTAACTACTTCACCTGAGTATCTGTTGGAAATAAACCCTGTATTCTAAATATTGAGAGGGCCAACAACACAGGGACATTTTTCCTAGGAAGGGAAGTCCCTTGGCTTAGCAATCAGAATAACTTCCAACCCAGTTGTGTTCTGTTGGATCTAGATGAAAATATAGAACCAGGCGAAACAATTTTTAATCCCAGCCTCACATTTGGCCAAATTCTGTGGTCATGGTCAATCACTTTTTAAACTTTCCCTCTGCTCCTTAGTCTGTACCAATGGAAGTAGCTAGAATGAATGCAAAAGCTGGATATGTGATATTATTGGGTAGAGGGAGAAAGACCCAGTCTCATGGTATATTCACTTAAATAAAATAGTTGCGTAAATGTATAACTTTTTGCAGTAAGTGCGCTGCAGTCTTGGGTCTGCTACCTTAACAAACTGTTTGATCCTGGGCAAATCATACTCTCACTATTTTATTGTATTGCATTTACATAGCGCTTACTACCCCAGACAAGGCGTCACAGCGCATTTTTGTCGAGTAGCAAGCTACTCCAGAACCCATAAAAGATTAGGGTGAATTAGTATAGAGGAAATGTGAAAGTAATTTGAGTGGTGGATATATTGGTCAGTTATTTGGATTGAATAGGATAGTGGAGGGACAGAAGAGGGAAAAAGGTTTACATATATATAGAGCTTGCCACCCTTGATGGGGTCTTGAAGTGCTTTTTCGGCAAGTAGCACGCTACTCGGACCCCATAAAGGGTTAGTGGTGATTTAGTATAGCGAAATATTAAAGTAATTTGAGTGATGGATGTGTTAGTTGTTTGGATTGAGAAGGATAGTGGAGGGGTAGAGAATATAAAAAGGTTTGCATTTATATAGCGCCTATGTCACTGTCCACTAATCTGACAAAATGCCAGATTCCTGAAACAGGCTTCATGAAATAAATATACACTAATAGCTGACTCTCAGGACAGGTCCACAGCATGGTATTCATTAACACACTCAGAGCTGTTTCTGAGGGAGCGACTTGATTTTCATATCAATAGCTCAGTTCATTCTTAACAGTGCACTGTGCAGGACTCTTCCTGTGCTACAACTTCTTCCTCCCAGCCGCGGACAGGTACTTCTTTTACAACCCATAAAAGAGCTGCATGTCTTCTGGAAAAAATAGTGGGGAGGAAAAATGGCAGGCTTATGGGCATCCCACAGTGCATCTGTGTGGGAAAGGGGACAGGAATCATGACTGCAGGACAAACATGCGAAATGCTGAATGCTACTTGTTGTTCTATTTGACCCCATTACTGTATAATGTTTTATTGAAGGCATTAGTAAGAGGCTGATTAATAATATATAAAATTTATTTATATAAATATGTGTCAATTTATTAATTAAAGAGACTATTAACTAGCTCATATGTAACTATAAATATAGAAATGTTGTGCACCCCCTCCAAGGTGTGTTATCCATTCAATTTACGAAAAACACCCTCAACACTTCTACAAGGAGAGAAATGTACCTAGTGGAGGCCTTCAACATTTTGAATAGGTGCAGCCACAATGCTGGGTTTGCATATAGCTTTGTTTGCACGCATTCAAAGCTTTTTTGAGGAGCGTGGCACCTGTGTGCCTGCCTGTGTGCCTGTCTAGAGCATAGTTACTTAGGCTGTGGCTGGGCTGTTCCAAATAACATTGACCTTCTAGGTTACAGCTACTTCAGAAGACAGGGAAGACTAAACAATCAACACAAACAAAAAGGTTTCAGAGTGATAGCAGCAACACTTTCAGGATGCTGATGTGGAATATCACTTAAGAATGGATTAAGAACTTGCATATTCACACACTCATCCACCCAAACGATCCCCAAATGGACTTACCCTTGCTGTGTGTTCTGGGGCTGTCCTGCAGTTTGCTGTTTTAACCAAGTAGAGGCTAAAGGGACTTTGCTGTGTGCTTTGTCCCACTGCTTGAAAGGACTTTGCTGTGCTGTGTCCTGAAGTAATTTATCCCCAAGGGCCCGAGGTGAGCTGGCTCCCTGTTGCCGAAACTCAGGAACACAAACATTTCCAGGAGAGTCTCAGCGACGCTGTGTGTGTGCTTTTTGCAGCCTGAGACCCTCGTAAGAAGTGCCCTGTGATCGTGGGCACCTGGAGTCCAAGCGAGTCTCTGCGACTCTGTGTGCGTGTGCTTTTTAGAGCTTGAGCCCTTCGTGAGAATTGTCCTGTGATCGTGTGCACCGGAGTCCAAGTGAGACTCAGCGATGCTGTGTGCATGTGCTTTGTGCAGCCTGAGACCTTCGTGAGGAGTGCCCTGTGATCGTGCACCCGAAGTTCATGTGAGTCTCAGCGCACTGTGTGCGTGTGCCCTGATGTCAGCCTGAGATCTTCGTAGCAGTAGCGGCCCGGACTGGCAGCCCTGGAGAAGCTGAGCCGCCGGTCCGAGCCTGCCATTGCCAGAGCGGGACCTCCAGCCAACCTCGTCGAGGGAGGGCCCGAGTCCCACTGCTCGGAATTCACAAAGATTGCATTGGAGGCACATGTCGCTGGGAGAGGAGAGGAGAGTGAGGTCGCACCCCCCAGGTAACATGTGTAGATGCCTGGGGCGGGGTGCGGGCTTCGGGGGAGACGCTCTCAGCCTCTCTAATTCCAGCGCCCGAGCCTCTGCTCCGGCTCGTATCTCAGCCTGTACTTACCAAGGGAGTGGCAGTACTGGGGCCGGAGTGCAGAGCTGCCCTTTTTGTTACACCATACCCGTGTTGGGGCAACTGTTGACAGAGGCTGACTGCGAGTCAGCAGGAGTAGCGGAGACCCCGCCATAGGTGTATTACACATTGCATTATTTCTGCATAACGAATTACTTGATTAGTGTATTACGTATTGCATTATTTCTGCATAACGAACTACCTGATTAGTGTATTATGCATTGCATTATTCTTGCATAAAGAACTACCTGATTCGTGTATTACGCATGGCATTTTCTGCATAATTAACTACCTGATTGTCGTATGACGCAGTGCATTGTTTCTGCATAACGAACTATCTGATTAGTGTATTATGCATTGAATTATTCCTGCATAACGAACTACCTAATTAGTGTATTGCGCATTGCATTATTTCTGCATAACAAAATACCTGATTGTTGCGTTACGCATTGCATTATTTTTACATTGCAAAGAGCCTGATTGTTGTGTTACGCATTGCATTATTTTTACATTGCACAGCGCCTGATTCTAGCATTACGAACTGCATAACATTGTATTAGGACTACAGTGGAACTTTTAGAAGTTCTCATTAATATCGCCAGAACTTACAAGGACTGGCTGGCCTAACAACCGGCCAGGAGGAATATCACAAAAACGCATATGTTGGATTTATATCGTGTGGTCTTATCGTATATCTTTTTATATACATTTATCCTCGTTTTTATGAAACTCCTGTGGAGTCCATTTGTGGTGTCATCATTGGGTTGCTGTGAGTGTGGTTGCAAATACTTTACACATTTGCATTGAAGATAAGCCTGGCAGCGCGTGCCAAGCTACCAAGGGGATGAGTGGGGGCTATCTGAGAAGGTGTCCTTCCTTTCCCTACGTGGAAATGAGGGTCCCTATTTGTCCTAAGGTACCTACTCCAGCCAACCAGGGATCCCGGGTCTAACATTTGTTGGCAGCGGTGGGATTTGAATGTGTATTTGCAAATTCACTCACAGTGATTGGTGTACATCACAAGTTTAGCGCAGACCACGATGTAACCACATATTGTGTTCTTGATTTGTTGGTACTATTTTTAGCGACCTTTAAGCCACACATCATGTCTCAGAGGAGTCAAGTAGCCGGTGAGACTGCAGAATTAGAGTTCGACATTGAGGCATTGCTTACCTACAAAGTTGATCAGTTAAGGACATTTTGCAGAGCTTTAGGATGTCCCATGAAAAGTAGCGCCAAGAAGGAGGAGTTGCAAATGGCCTTGAGGACCTGGTGGTAAGCCAAAGGGGCTCAGGAGGTGGGTGATGTTGAGGTGGATGAGGATGACCCAGGGAATGGATTTGGTCCACAGGATTTGCCAGTGGAGGGACCAGCCTCAGGGTCTGGTAGTGGCCACTCGGGGACGAGTTTTTCCCCAGAGGAGCTGGAGGAAAACAAAAGGGTCAGAGAGCATGTGTTGGAGGTTTTAAAACTTAAAACTCAAGCAGAAGAGAAGAAGCTGTTCATTGAAAGTGAAAAGCGAGCAGAGGAGAGCAGGAACGCTCTCGCCTTGGAAGAGAAAAAGATTCTCTTAGCTCATGAGTTAAGCATGAGGGAACTGGAAATGAAGGTTAAACAGGCAGAGTCCAGTTCAAATGGTGGCAGCCCACAACTAGTGCCAGTGGGGAAGGTGTACATTTCCAAGGACTTAGTGTGAGATTAACAAAGGGGTGATGATATTTATGTGTCGTTCGCGGCATATGAGATCACACTGAGGATGAATGAGGTGCCTGAGAAGCATTGGGGGGGTGGGCCTATGGAAACACTTTGAGGCTTCTGGGAGGGATGTCTTGCCCCCTTTAGAGAGGGCAGGAAACCTGACCTACGCCAATATGAAGAAGTCTTTATGCCTCGGGGATGGGCTCACTCCTGAACAGTACAGGCAGAAATTCAGGAACTTCAAGAAACTGGAATCCAGTACCTAGGTTTAGTGTGTGAATGCGTACACGCGTGCGCTGAATGGTTGGATGAAGGGCAGCAAGGCAACTGATTTCAAGAGCTTATGCGATTTAATACTTTGGGAGCACTTGAGTAGTCTGTGTGTTCCAGAGCTGCACCAGCATCTTTTGGACAGTAAGCTGACTGATCCCAGTACACTTGCTGAAGAGGCGGACCGCTGGCCCAGTACCCGGGTCCACAAGGGGATTGGAGGTACCACTACCAAAAGTGTACAGGGTCCCCCGCCAAAGGTAGGGGAGGACAGGGGTAACCACAAGGGGTTCTCTAAAGGACCCCAAAGTAGTTCCCAGGTGAAAGGGTCCCAGTCCCCCAAGGCTAAACTGTCCTGGCCCCATAAGGGCAAGCAGGACAACCAAGGTCCTCCTACTTGTTACTTCTGTAAAGAAGTGGGTCATATTTCCAGTAAATGCCCCAAGAAGTCATCTGCACCCACTGGTGCTGCAACACCAGGATTAGTGAGTGTAATGTTGGGGTAGGAATTGAGTCCTTGGAATGGGGAGGAGCAAGCAGTTATGACCCTGGTCTCATTAGGAGATCGAGCGATGGTCCAGGAAATCTCTCTGCCTCAGAATACTAAGAAATACAGGCAGTGGGGGACCATCAATGGAAGGAGGGTGGAGGCTCTGAGGGACACCGGAGCCAGTTTGACATCTGTCAGGTGTCAGTGGATGTCTGAAGAGAAGGTAATTCCTGATGTGCTTCACCCTGTAGTTGCAGTGGGCAACTCAGCGCGCCTCTGCAAGGTGACGCTGCTTCCCTTCGAGTGGGGAGGGGTCTCAGGTTCCTTGAAGGTCATTGTAAGTCCATCCATACCTGTAGACTGTCTGCTAGGGAATGACCTGGAGAGTCCACCCTGGAAGGAGGTGGAGCGCCAGGCGCACTTGGAGATTTTGGGTCTGCCTGAGTGGGCTTGTGTGACCACTCGGTCTATGGCAGCCAGTAAAGGTGTTCAGGAGGACCTGGAGTGTGAAACAGTGACCTGGGTGCCTGCTGTAAAGAGAAGAGGCAGGGGACGTGGGAAACCAGCCCCCACAGTTGCCATGGTACAGGAGGAGGCCCCATTTTAGGGGGGTGTTCTGAAGCCTACAGGGGAGCAAGTTGCTGAACTGGGGGACCTACCTGAGCTGACCGAACTGCAGCAGGAAGGAGGGCCCTCCAGGGGGGAATTCTATGAGGAGCAGAAGAAGTGCCCTTCTCTTGTAGGTTTGCGGCAACAGGCAGCGATCCAGGCAGCAGGTGAGCAGTTTGGATCACACTTGATCTACTGGGATAAGGATCTGCTATACAGTGGGCGTAAGGTTGCTGAGCCTGGGTCAGCCCATGCACTGGTGGTACCCCAGCACGTCAGAGCCTTCCTACTGGAGTTTGCTCATGATGTACATTTAGCAGGTCAATTGGGGCAGGACAAGAACTTTGAGAGGCTTATCACCCACTTTTACTGGTCTCAAATGCGCAAACGTTCTGATACTCATTGCAGGACCTGTCGGACTTTCCAGGCAAGTGGGTAGAATGGAAGGAAGCTCAAGACTCCCCTCCAACCTTTCCCTGTAGTCAGCACCCCCTTTCAGAGGGTGGGCATTGGCATCGTGAGGCCTCTGGATCCAAAGACCGCCATGGGCAACAGGTTCATCCTGATCTTGGTGGACCATGCCACCCGGTACCCTGAAGCCATCCCTCTCTGGACGGTGACAGCCTCTGTGGTGGTCCGTGCACTGACGGGGATTTTCTCCCTCATGGGGTTCCCCAGAGAGGTGGTGTCCGACAGGGGTACTCTATCTAGGTATTTGAAATCTCTTGAAGGAGTGAGGTGTAACCTACAAGCTCACCACGCCTTACCACCCCCAGGATAAAGGTCTGGTTGAGAAATTTAACTGGAACCTAAAGGGCATAATTATGGGTCTTGAGGAACCCATGGGGCGTAAGTGGGATGTCCTCTTACCATGCCTGCTGTTTGCTTACAGAGTGGTGCCACAGAAGTCCTTAGGGTTCAGTCCCTTTGAGCTCCTGTATGGGCACCCTGTAAAAGGACCCTTGAGTTTGGTGAAGGAGGGCTGGGAGAAGGCTCCTAGTAAACCCCCTCCAGCCAACTTCGTTGAGGGAGGGCCCAAGTCCCACTGCCCGGAATTCACAAAGATTGCATCGGACGTCCAAGTCGCTGGAAGAGGAGAGCAGAGTGAGGTCGCACTCTCCAGGTAACGTGTAGACGCCTGGGGTGGGGTGCGGGCTCGGAGGGAAACGCTCTCGGCCTCTCTCATTCCGGCAGCACGAGCCTCTGCTTCGGCTCGTATCGCGGCCCGTACTTGCCAAGGGAGTGGCAGTACCAGGGCCGGAGTGCGGAGCTTCACTTTTTGTTGCACCATACCCGTGTTGGAGGCAACTGTTGACGGGCTGCCAGCGAGTCAGCAGGAGTAGCGGAGAGACCGCCTACGGCACCGTCATCGGTGCTGGAGTGTATTACGCATTGCATTATTTCTGCATAACGAACTACCTGATTCGAGTATTACAAATTGCATTATTCCTGCATAACGAACTACCTGATTAGTGTATTACGCATGGCATTATTTCTGAATAACGAACTACCTGATTTATGTACTATGAATTGCATTATTCCTGCACAACAAATGACCTAATTAGTGTATTACTCATTGCATTGTTTCTGCATAATGAAGTACCTGATTTTTGCGTTATGCATTGCATTATTCTTACATTGTAAAGTGCCTGATTGTTGCGTTACGCATTGTAATATTTTTACATTGCAAAGTGCCTGATTCTAGCATTACAAACTGCATAACATTGTATTAGGACTACAGTGGAACGTTTAGAAGTGCTCATTAATATCGCCAGAACTTACAAGGACTGGCTGGCCTAACAACAGGAGAGGAGGAATATCACAAATATGCAGATGTTGGATTTATATTGTGTGGTCTTATCGTATATCTTTTTATATACATTTATACTCATTATTTTGTAATCATTAGGTTGCTGTGAGCATGGTTGCAAATACTTTACACATTTGCCTTGAAGATAAGCCTGGCTGCTCATGCCAAGCTACCAAGGGGGTGAGCGGAGGCTATCTGAGAAGGTGTCCTTCCTTTCCCTGATATGAAAAACAGGGTCCCTATTTGGCCTAAGGAACCTACCTCAGCCAACCAGGGATCCCATGTCTAAAAAATACCCACTAAAAGTGACGTACACCTTGTGCAGCTAGAGTATGGTACCACAATATCGTAGTCTAAAAACACATGATGTAAATATTGCATCTAAATATCATTTATGGAAACGTCATCCCTTTGTAGTTAATAATAGGAAATCTACACCTAAAAGGACAATATTTTTATACATGATATTTCGTACACAATATTTATTTCAGACATCATTTTTGTCAAGGATATTCTAACATTCATCTGCAAATAGATAATGTGCACTCGCACCCAACGATAGATGTCTGGCCGATGGGGCTGGGCCTACTGAATCTGCCTCTCTAGTCCTCCTTACTGAGAGGCCACCTGACCAAGAACTCTACAAGTGATATCCTTTCAGCCCTTTCTGTTTTGGTCAGATAAAGTAGATTCTGCTGTTAAGATGTTCCCTAGCAACGTCCTTCATTGCAAAGGTAGCCCTCAACTCCTGAGGTATTTGTCTAACCACGGCCATCCTCCTGCAGCTGTACTTTAAATCATTTCCTTTGAGATGCCCCCAGCTATAATGGTGAATACCTGGATATTCCTTTAATCCTGCTTGCCAGTAGGTCCATTTTGACATCGCATCCAGCCTTTGGTTATTTTGCAAGTCATCCCTGTTTAGATTCAGTCTGTCTGGCTCCACAACTTTGGGGGCATCACCCCATTCCTCCCTGTTGTAATGTCCTGCTAGCCATTGGCTCCAGAATTTGGAGATGCCCAGAGTATTCCTTGTGGGGACTCACCCTGGTCTTTGCCTTCAGCCTGTTGATGTTGTATTAGTTCTTTATGAGAGGTGCTCTGTTAATGGTCTGTTTGGTTGGATTTCAGTTTCAGGAACCTGAAAAAAGAATTCTGGGCCTGTTTGGCCTGCGAATAGAATTCTAGGCTTGCTTAGGAGTTTAAAAGAGAAAACTTGATGAAAGGTTCACCCGTATAAATGCTTTTGTCCGAAAATCCCCATCCATGTGCTTGCCCGGCTCTTATATAGGCCTACGGGGTGAGATATAAACTTCGATCCTGTGAAGGGACCCTATTCCCTGGTCTCAGTGTGGAATGCCATATTCGGTTTTTCTATTGGAGTGATGTTTAGGCACCCTTCCTAGGACACACACACACACACACACACACACACACTATGTGGGCTGTTTGTGTGTCTATACTGCAGGCCATCTGGGTAGGTTTTCCTATTGAGCCCTGTTTAATATCTGTTGTGCATGCCTCCCCAGGAAAGGCCTCAGTAGTAATCTCTTAACCACCACCTGCTGAAAGTGTACAAAGGAACCCTGTCTATGAATGTGCTCAAGAGAAGTTACACATATTGTTTCACTTATGTATTCATTCGTGAAGCCTCTGCTTTTAAGTGGTAGTTTTCCTGCTGAGAAAACTCCTCGTTCTACAGTTGTCCTATGGTTCCCCGTCTTCTGCCGGCTCCTTCATCTGTGAAATTACCAGTCGGCCTTGCGATGTGATTCTTTTTGCCTCCTACTTATCCTTCACTTTGTGCAGCTTTTTTTAAATAAACTATCATTGTCCATGCAAAAATACTTCGAGAGGCCTTCTATAAACATTTCCAATTCTCTGCAAAACCGGGAAAGTCATTGACTCTTAGAGACCCACTAAAATTGATTGGCGGTCTTGCTCTTTTCAGAGGTTCTTCTGTTCCAGAACATATTCCTATATGTTGCCATCGCCGTCAATCAATATAGGCCATCAGTTTACCAGCGGAGAACAATCCACTCTTTTGCATCATAGTGGAGTAGTGGCAGTGACCATCCAATGGTCTCTACGGTAGACCTTTATGACTTTCATGGAGATGAGCACGAGTAGGTGTACTTGGCGTAGCTGTCCCTTCTTGGTGACCAGGAAGAGGGCCTATGTTTTTTGAAAATGCATGACATTTTACCAGGGATTTCTTTTAGTGCTTTCACCCTGGTATTTAGAGGATGAATAGGACCACTCACATTCACTGCAAACTTAATAATATGCGGGCAGGAAGATGCAAATTAAAATGCTAGTTTAGTCAATCTTCTGCAGTATGGATTTGAAGAGATCCAAAAACAAAGACACCTGGGTGTATCCCTGTGGCGAAAGTGCATGAATAATGTCTGTGAAATGCTGGAGAGGAACAATAAATAGCTCAGTAGAACCTAAATAAATGGAGACATTGTTCCTGTTCCTTCCCAACACAGCCTTTGTGCTAAAAAGAAGGAAAGGAAAACAAACACACATAGTATTCCCACCCTGGCTTTCCCTAGGCTTGCCAGCTTGGCATGGTCCACACCCTATACAAACAGCCTGATCACATGCAGGAAGCTTCGGTGACTACCATACATTGTTCTGACACATAGATGCTAAGAGGCAGAGTTAGGCAACCCATTTAGGAGTATACATAAATGTGCCTTCTGTCATGTGTATGCAACGAAGTTTGTTCCCACCACAGCGATTTAAACTCTTGTGCTCGAGTTGACCTGTTAGGTGACCATCTTTTTGCATTACCATTTTTGTCCTTGAAACCTTCCGTAGCAGAAAATCATCCAGAGTCATGGAGGATGAGGCTAGGCTGAGCCTCTGAAAGGTGAGGCTAAGAAAATGGATGCTTCTGTTTCTTTGTATTTAATGGAGCCAACCAGAGGAGAGAAAATACAATGTTTGCTTACCACTCTACTTCACTAACAGTTGCCAACAATAGGCATTAGACAATAGGCATTCTAGAATGTTACTTAGGCATTCTAGGATGTTACTTGGGCATTCTAGAATATTGCTATGTTTGAGATCCATTGTGACATTCAACTGGTGGCCCCTTTAAAATAAAGCCCTGGGGGAGTGGCGTGGCCCGTCAAGATGGCGGTGGCACTTTAGGAGTGCTCTGGACCCCTCCGTCATCCGTGCCACGATCCGCCTGACATCGGGGAATTTCATACCTCCAGTGTTGCGCCTGTAACCCTCTGGCAGCCTGCCCCAACGTTTCCAGGTCCTTCTTGACGGCGATTGTCCTGGTTGGCCGTCCAGTGGCCGATCTCCAGCGGAGCCTTGCGCAAAATAGCGGCTACCGCCTTCAGTGTCCCGTGCAGAATTGGCGAGAACGTTTTGGGCTTACCTGGCATTTTTTGCGTCCCCTGGTGCGGAAAGAGATCACCGCCTACAACGCTCCCGTTCCCGTCAGGCTCACCCGGTGATTATGGCTCCAAAAATCCCCGTGGCTGCCGGGGCTAAAGGAAAGACACGTCTGGGTTTGGCTGCTGGAATGTCTCCAAAAGCGAACAATGCAGAAAATGTAGCCGCTAATGCAGCCGCGGACCTCCAAAATAATCCGGGACTTAAGAAATACACAGCAAATCCACAAACTAAACATGGAGTATCATCGAATGGTGAGCCTACTGTTTTGGAGATGCTGCGAGCAACTCCTCAGCCTAAGACACTGAATGCAGGCGAAGTACAAGGAGAGCAGCACCAGGCGGGGACTATGGTTAAAGAAAAAGTGGTTGGGGGAAAAGATTTATTGAACCTGCCAGCTGTAGATAAAACCCTGGCCCTGGCCCCAAATGACAACATAGCCACTGGGAATGCACTGACTATATCACCGCTGCCAATACAAAATACTCAGTCTCTTGTTCATGATGTGCATGGTGTAACCCCCCCTGCCCGCAGTTAGAGATACTGGTCCGTAGCAACGAGGAAACAACAGTTGCCATTAAGTCTGCAGAAGCCTCTGAAATGCCTGTTAAACAAAGGTCTAGCAATCCAGCTGATACTCAAGGGGGCTCAGTAGCAGGGTCGGAAAACTATGCTGCATCCCCAAACCATAATGAACAAGATTTTTATTCATTTTCAGGCGGTATTTGGTCAGTATGTGGCTCTCCCTCAGAGTCTCAGGAAGACTCCAGTGATGAGAGTTCGGGGTCAGGCACAGGGAGAAAAGACCTGACCGCGACAATCCGCAAAACAATGAAAAAAAAATCACAACCAAGCCCGCTGTAGAAAGATCTAAGAAGGGATTATCTGGGAGCTGGGCTACTTAGTACAAGCAATACAAATACAAATGCACCATCAGTGGCGAACCAATCCTCTGCTGCGCCCCCAACCTTGGACACTGTCATTCAATGTATACTCTCTCATAGAGAAGAGCCACAACAGGATAGTAAACGCGCGCAGACAACAATGCGTAAAATCCAAGGGGCAGTTAGAAAGGTTGCGAAATCATGTGTGGTAATAAAAGAACGATAAACAGCCCTTGAGGCTCGGACTGAAATCTTGGAGACTGATGTTACCACCACACGTACAGCTACGGTGGCACATGAGGCGCAGCTCGTCGATATACAGTGGAAGATAGAGGACTTTGAAAATAGATATCGTGGCAATAATGTACGCATTTTAGGGGCTCCGGAGGGCAAAGAAGGAGAGGACACCCGGAGATATATGGGTGACGTCTTGTCTAAAGCATTCCCAGAGCGTGGGGAGTGGAATTGGGAACTGAAAATTTAAAGGGTGCATCGCGTTCCTTTCAATCTCAAGCTACCTCCAAAGCCCGACGCACAACCCTGAGCGGTACTTATATACTTTGGCAATTATTTGCTTCGCCAAGCAGTGTATGACAAAGCAAAACCTACAACAAAGCGTAGTGGTAGAGATTATACCTTTTTTCGTGCAACCGGACTATTGCCACTTTACTGTCGAAAGACGCTGGCGTCTCCGACAAATGATTAAACCAGTACAGGATCGTGGAGGGCAGGCATTCCTCCTGCATCCCGCCCAGTTGAAAGTAATAAAGGGGGAGCATGTCCGTTTCTTTACCTTGGAAATTAAAGTACAAGAATACTTGGAGAAATGGACCTAAAGCGCATGGACTGAGTGAATGTTTAGGACAAAGTGTGAGATTTATGTATATATTTCTTCAACCTGCTTTCTTTTCTCTCAGATTCATAGAGCATTAGTCTCTGAATCGTATCTATTTTTTTAAATTTTTTTTAGTTTACTTCCTCGCTGTCCTTTGTCTTAATCCACCTTTTGGTCAGAGAGGAGTGACCATCGCAGCAGACTACCAGTAGTTTTAATGCCTTTTTGCAAGGGAAGGGAGTGGGGTGGGAACCGAGGGGGCGTTAAGGGGCAGGAAAGGGGCACTGGTGAAGGGTGGGGGATGGGGGGTGTTGGAAATGGGGGTGGGGGTGGGGATGGGGGTGGTTGCAGGGAGAAAAGCAAAAAAAGGGAGAGGATGTTTGCAAAAATGAGTATAAAATAGGTTGTATTAGATAGCAATGGCGATCAAAGCAGAGAGAGCTGAGTAGATTAAATGGCTAAAGTCACTATTTGTTCATTGAACGTAGGGGGTCTCAACGATAGACATAAACGCAGTAATGTTGCAGAGATGTTAAAAAACTTTAATCCTGACATTATATGCCAACAGGAAACACACATCCCATGGGGGAGCCGGGATACATTGGCTATAAGAGGCTATAATCTCGTGATATGTTCTACCCAGACCTCAACCATTAGAGGAACAGCGATCCATATTAAAAGTCGGTTTGGGTCGGCCATACAGACATTGGGGGACAAATCAGGAAGATGGGCAATGGCCCAGCCCCCTATGGGAATCACTATCTGTACCATATATGGGTCAAATGAGGATGATCCCCAAACTTTAAACAATCTAGAAATTGAGGCATCATCATGGCCTGGTCCGTTTACATTTTGTGGGGATTTCAATATTCATTATGAAAAGGGATTCAACAGCATCCCAAAGATATCAAGGTAGAAAACCCCAAGTTCATTGTGCTCTCTCTGCTTTGCAAACCAGCTATGATCTGCGTGATGTTTGGGGAGCAAAGCATCCATCAGATCCAGGATACACGTATTACTCAAATCCCCATAGAAATTTCTATAGGCTTGATTATTTCTTTGTGTCATCCCCCCTTATCTCGTGTGTAGAAGTAAAAAAACTCCTGAAAATACTTTCAGATCATAACCCTTTAATCATGGGTCTGATACTTCCAAATTTACAACATCACAGCATGAAATGGACATTTGATAGATCATTATTGCATAACGAAAGCTATATAAAGCACATTAAAAAATGGGCTATCAATTACTATGAGTCGAAGCAATACTGTTCCTCACGTAATATCGTTTGGGATAGCTTTAAAGCTGGGCTCTGGGGGGAGACAATTAGCTTTGTAGGGAAGGCCAAGAAACAAGAAAAGCAGGAAATCAACACGCTGATATCTAAATTGGGAGAGCTGGAAAAAGAATACACAGGGGCAGTTAGGCGAAAACAAGAGAGTGTGGAAAATACAATATGTCATAATATTGCAATTATGAAGGCCTAAATAAATAATCATTATACTAAGAAGGGAGCTGCTATCTACCAAGCATACAAATCGGAAGCATATGAGTATGGGGAATCTATCAGTAAAGTTTTGGCCTTGCGGACCAAACAAAAAGCCGCAAAAAATAACATAACAGAAATTAAGGGCAATGATGGGGCCTCTTATACAGCTAGAAAAGATATTATAAAAGTCTTTGAGAAATTCTATCAAGATCTATATAAGCAAGGGGCTACAGAGCCTATGTTAGATAGTGATACTGAGTGTATTTTAGGTAGTCAACGAAGGCTCAGCGCAGAAATGCAGGAAGAGCTAGAAAAAGAATTACGGAAGCAGAGGTACTTGGTGCTTTACAAGTAATGGCCATAGGGAAGGCGGCAGGTCCTGATAGGATTCACCTGGAGCTATATAAGGTGATCCAGAAAGAAATAGCCCCTATGCTATTAGATTTGTTCCTGGGGGTACAATATAACGGGGTCCCTCCAGAGTCTTGGCAAAGGGCGGATATAGGTGTATTTCTAAAAAAGGAAAAATCCGCAAATAATCCTGCCTCATATAGGCCCATCTCTCTTATGAACACGGACACGAAACTATATTCAAAAATTCTAGCTACCCGCCTAGGGAGGGTCATAGCTCATCTTGTCTCTCCTTGGCAACACAGTTTTATACCGAAAAAAGGCACCACACATCATATTAGACGGGTGATCGCTTTGTTGGTCATCACCGAGGCAGCAGGAGAGAAGATGGCTATGATCCTCCTAGACGCGGAGCAAGCTTTTGACCGTGTTGCATGGCAGTATCTATGGGCAACTGTGGCACAAAGGGGCTTTGGTCCTGGTATTTTAACAGCTATACAAGCCATGTACCATCAACCATATGCTAAATTGAAATTTATGGGGGAGGAATCTGCCTCTATAACGATCGCAAGGGGGACTAGACAGGGGTGTCCCTGCTCGCCAATACTCTTTGCTATCTATATTCATATCTTCATCGAACAAATTCTTCAAGATCAGATTATCATACCAGTCCAACGAAATGGCTGTGAGACTAAAATATTGGCATACACTGATGATCTGGCGGTAATAACAACAGAACCAGACAAGGCAATTGCTCGAATTCAGAGATTAGCAGAAGAGTATGGCCGAAAATCAGGCAGTGGCGGCTGGTCCATAGGGGCAACGGGGCAGCGCCCTACAAAAGAAACGGCTCACTGCAGTTTGGGCAACAGGAATGTAAGCAGACGAATTTGTCTGTTTACATTTCCGACCGGCCTGTGAGTCACGGGTGAAATTGCGCATGTGTCAAGGCACAGCACACGCAGGCGAGGAGTCCAGAAGATGGTCCGTCTGCGCATGTGAGTGAGGAGCGTCGCCCCTCACTCACATTCACAAACCATTAGGCATGATGCGCATGCCTAATGTGGTGCAAGCGTCTGGAGATAGGATCCTGCTCGGGCGGTGACGCGTTTTTTGCAAAGTCGCCCCGTGCCCTATCAAGTGGCAGGATATAGAGTAAGTAAACAAGGGTTAGCCGACACCCTGCGCATCCAGTCTCCTGATTTGGCAGTTAGCATTGCAAAAGAAAAGAGCGGGCAGAAGTTAGTGCGACGCGGGACTGGAGGAGAATGGAGATGCCTGGTAAGTTTATTTTTTTGTTGTATTCATTAAATTAATCCCCACACCGCCTCCCCCCCGCGAACTCAGTATCCACGAGTCATGCAGGCCGCGAGGAGAGGCATCTGTCGCCAGACGATTCCACACTGAACGAGATCGTACATCTGAGTGAGGGGTAAGCAGGTGGGGCGACAAACAAAGCTCGAGGCCAAGGTGGTTGAATGGGCTAATGCTGCACCACGCAGAGCAGAGGTGCAGGTGCATACTAAAAGTCGTAAACAAGATCTTGCAGATTTTAGAGCGCTTTACATTCAATCAAGATGGGTATACAAACTAATTTTTAAAAAACACGGATCAACAATTATATTTTGTGTCTGGTTCACTATCATTAGCTCTGGCTCAGCACGCAGAAAAATCTACACGGTATGAGTGTTCCAATGATGGATGCAGGATGGATGGATGGGTGGATGGGTGGATGCATGAATGAATGATGGATGCAGGATGGATGGATGGATGAATGGATGGGTGAATGGATGAATGGATGCAGGAATGGATGCCGGATGGATGGTGGATGGGTGGATGAATGAATGATGGATGCAGGATGGATGGGTGGATGGATGGATGGGTGAATGGATGCAGGAATGGATGCAGGATGGATGGAGGATGAATGGGTGGATGAATGAATGATGGATGCAGGATGGATGGATGGGTGGATGCATGAATGAATGATGTATGGATGCAGGGTGGATGGATGGGTGCATGAATGAATGATGGATGCAGGATGGATGGATGAATGGATGGATGGGTGAATGGATGCAGGAATGGATGCAGGATGGATGATGGATGGGTGGATGGATGGATGAGTGGATGAATGAATGATGGATGCAGGATGGATGGGTGGATGGATGGATGCATGAATGAATGATGTATGGATGCAGGATGGGTGGGTGGGTGAATGGATGAATGGATGCAGGATGGATGATGGATGGATGGATGGGTGGGTGGATGGATGGGTGGATGCATGAATGGATGCAGGATGGGTGGGTGGGTGGATGGATGGGTGAATGGATGAATTGATGAATGGATGCAGGATGGATGATGGATGGGTGGATGGATGGGTGGATGAATGAATGATGGATGCAGGATGGATGGGTGGGTGGATGAATGAATGAATGATGGATGCAGGATGGATGGGTGGATGGATGGGTGGATGCATGAATGAATGATGTATGGATGCAGGATGGGTGGGTGGGTGGATGGATGGATGGGTGGATGCATGAATGATGTATGGATGCAAGGTTGTTCGGGCTCGCTCGCTGCGCTCGCTCGCTGCGGTGCAATATGCAAATTAGTTTACGCCCACCACTTTCAAATGTCACCAGCCGCCCCTGAAATCAGGATACCTTTTAAATACAGGCAAAACCCAGATTTTATGCAACATTAATACTGGGTGTAATGATCCTCGAAAATTAGCTGAAGTAACCTATTTAGGTATTAAGATCACCAGAGATATAGATACTATCTGGAAAATAAATATGCAACCAATATGTGATAAGATTAGTATAGACCTACAACGGCTGAACAAACTCCATCAATCACTTCTAGGACGATGCAACATCTTAAAAATGGCTATGTTCCCGAAAATGTTATATCTGTTCAGGTCAATACCAGTGGCTATTGAGGAGCAATTTTTAAAGAGAATAGATAGCATCTTCAGCTGTTTTGCTTGGAAATATTCTAAAATCCGCCATTGCCGCAGGATCAAGGAGGATGGTCTGCCCCAAATATCAGATATTATTATTATGCATGTTTTCTGCAGCAAATGTCATATGTAATTATCTCAGTAGTAGTGGTGCACAATATAATTCAAATGGTGATCTACCCTCAATCTACGAGCTAGCAGTAGGAAATAACGCTCATGGGATACTTTTTAGACAAATCGAGCCCAGCTACTATAAAAAAACAAAGTTTAAGATAATGCTTGCAATTTGGAAGATTTGGAAAAAGAGGCTGATCCTATTTAATATACCTACATATAATAAATATACTCCTTTATGGCGATCTCCTTATTCGCCACTATTATTATATGATAGAATAGCTAGGCAATGGGAGGAAAAGGGAGTATTGACGATGGGTGATTTATATGTTGCTGAAGAAGATTGCCCTTTTCGGAGCTTCGACAAAAATATGGTTTATCTGATAATTCACTTTTTAAATTTAACCAAATCACAAGCTTTTTGAATAAACAAAAAAACAAGGGATTATTGCTCCATAAAATATCCCTAATTGAAATTACTTCTAATCCGCAGACTAGAATTAAGAAGATATATAAAGTGCTAATGGACATACTTCCAGACGATTTGGAAGCGGTAGAGGCTAAATGGGCTATGAAGACTGGGGACTGCGATACTGATATATGCCGATCCCTGAATCTATCTAGGGAGACCTTTTTGGCGGCAAATTTGAAAGTCCAACATTATTATACGCTTTATGATCTTTATTATATCCCTGAAAAATTACATCGCTGGGGTAAAAGGGAGGATAATAAATGTCCTAGATGTAAGCAAGGACCTGCAGACACGATACATATGTTCTATAGCTGTGATCAATTAAATACAGTAATGAAACAAATGGAATCTTTCCTGACAGCAGCTGTAGAGTGCCCTGTTAAGATATCTGCTACTCTAATGTTATTAGGATGTGATGAAAGCTTGCAATGTTGTCACTATGCGAGCAAATTTGTTTTTATTGCTATAGCGGTAATGAGACTTCTTATTTCCACCCATTGGAAAGACGCAGATCCTCCACGCTTTCAAGCATGGTTCGGCCGTTTATTGGCTATATATCATCTGGAAAACGAACTTTATAAATGCAAAGGCCAGGGTGCCCGAAAACGAGGCAGAGCAATATGGGCTCCATTTAAGAGATGGATTGCTGATCAATCAAACTAGTATGTAATGGACTACAGGATATATATAGATGTTCGGAGGATCAGACTGACAATAATGTTCGCTTAGTTCTTTCTCTCTCCTCTGTATTCTTCTTATTCCTTGTAAAAAAAAAATTCCATGCAGGGATTATATATCATGGTTTGTTTATGTGACTTGAGGTGTATATTATAAAATATGTAAATTTCAACCGTTGCACAGGTTAGATATTATAAGATATATATGTATGATTGTGACAAGGACGGGGAGTCGGCCGGGAATGACAGCTTGAAGTGGGTCATATCGGGAGGAGACACCAGCGACTGCCCGGAAGTGGTTGACGGTCTAGCTGTTTTCAGAGACATGTAGGCATGGAAACTGAGGTCGGACAATAAAAGCACGCCACCAACAGAGGGCGGGCGGCGTAATCAGGAAGCAGTACCCTGGAGCCCGGAGGAAGACGAAGAGTCCGGAGGAGCGGAGCACATTCTGGAGGTGGAGCCAAGCTGTCCCGGAGGTGGAGCGGAGCAGAGCCCGAAGGAGCCTAGTTGTCTCGGAGGTGGAGTGGAGCAGAGCTCGAAGGAGCCCAGCTGTCTCGTAGGTGGAGCGGAGCAGAGCCCGAAGGAGCCCAGCTGTCCCGGAGGAGGAGCGGAGCAGATCCCGGTGGAGTCCAGCTGTCCCGGAATTGGAGAGGAGCGACCTTCGGAGGAGCCAGGAGGGAGCAGGTTCGGCGAGGACCGGAACCCAAGGGAGAACCCTCCACGTACCTACAAGGCGCACACACCCGGTGGCCCTAGGAAGGGAGCACACGCCCGGGTCCGGACGCCACGGCCCTGTGGATGGGCCGTGGCCCAAGGCAAGTACCTTTAAGGGGTGCCTTCTGGTGGGGGTGGTGGGGTGACGAGAGGTAGCACCCTCCAAACACAAAAACCACATCGACCTCCTTCCTTCACGAACCCTCCCTCCCCTTCTTCACTGCGTATGGTGAGGGTAGCACAAGCTTTCTGTGAGAGGAGGGATGTGACTAATCCCGGCCCCTTTTGTTTTTCTTTTTGCCCTTCCGAGGTGTACCAACGGGAAGAGGACCTACACGAAGGCAAGACGGTACCCCACGACGCAGATCACCTCGCCCGAGAGAACATCCAAATATCATCCTCTGTCCGTGTTTTCTGCCATCCCCTATTTTTGACTAAAAAGTGTGCCTAAAACACCTAAAAATAAAGACACTTGAAACAAATGCCCAAGACGTCCCTAGACTTGTTGTGTTGACCGCTCGGACAACCTTACAATGATATAATGATGAAATAGTTTTTTGTAAATCCTCTTCAATAAAAAATAAATAAAAATGAAAGCCATGGATGGAGGTGAGGCTAAGAAAATGGATGCTTCTGTTTCTTTATCTTTAAAGGAGCCAACCAGATTAGAGAAAATACAATGTTTGCTTACCCCACTACATCACTAACAGTTGCCAACAATAGGCATTCTAGAATGTTACTTAGGCATTCTAGGATGTTACTTGGGCATTCTAGAATATTGCTTTGTTTGAGATCTATTGTGACATTCAACTGGTGGCCCCTTTAAAATAAAGCCCTGGGGGCGTGGCTTGGCACGTCAAGATGGCGGTCGCAGTTTAGGAGTGCTCTAGACCCCTACGTTATCTGTGCCACGATCCGCCTGATATCGGGGAATTTCATACCTCCAGTGTTGCGCCTGGAACTCTCTGGCAGCCTGCCCAACGTTTCCAGGTCCTTCTTGACGGCGATTGTCCTGGTTGGTCGTCCAGTGGCCGATCTCCAGCGGAGCCTTGCGCAAAATGGCGGCTACCGCCTTCAGTGTCCCGGGGCTCTGAGCGGCGGCCCTTCGGGGCGGAAGATCTTCCATGCGGCGGACTTCGGGCTGCCGCTGGGGCCGCCACCACATTGACAGAGAGACCAGGGTGCTGTGAGATCGAGGCAGCGGCGGCACTCCGAGAGGGTGGCTTGGCCTGCGGCCTCTTCCCGGTGCGGCCCCTCGCCTCCCTGAATGGAACCAGACCTCCAGGCAGAGCACCGGGCCAGCACTGCGGGGCCCCCGTGATCGGCTGTCGGCTCGGACAGCGGGCGGCCCTGCGGCAGCTGAGGCTGGTAGCAGCGGGCGAGATCTCGGCCCTTCTCAATTCCCCCTCTCCGGTGAGTGCGGCATGGGGATCCGCAGTGAAGTGCGTTGCGGCTCCGCCGGAGGGTGGGGGTTCTTCGGCTGCATCAGCGGGGTGGGAGGGAGCCTCTCTCCCACCTCCTCGCCCGATTATAATGCAGATCCTTAACTTCAAAGACCGTGACATCATCCTAGCTGAAGCCCGCAAGCAAAAACAGCTCTTGCATGAAATCTGCACCATTATGATCTTCCCGGATTACACCCGCGAGGTTCAGGGCCAGAGGCGCTCCTTTGGTGAGGTCAAGCAAAAGCTGAGGGCACTTAACATATAGTATCGGCTCCTCTTCCCGGCTCGCCTGATGGTGATTTTTGAAAACAAGGCTCTGTTCTTCGATAATCCGACGGAGGCATGGACCTGGGTTACAGAGGAGTATCCTCTGCGGGTCGAAGGCTGAGTCATGGAAGGGGGAGAGGTGAGGGACGGGCTGCACCGGTCCATTCCCTCCGCTCCTCAGCCTCCCCGCAACCACTCCCGCAGGTGCTGTGATCAGATGCGGGCTCGCTCGGACTCCCGCCAGGTCACACACACGACAGTCCACCCAGGTTGAGGAGGGAGCATTGCCTGGGAGGCGCTCGGGATCTTCTGGCCGGCAGAATGGTGGAGTTGACGCGACCCGGCCCTCTTTGATTGACCTTCCGGACACAGACCTCTCCTGTAGCCTGATGCTGCTGAGGGACCCTGCTTGACCCGTCCTCTGCCCGCCGGGCCTAGCTCCGCGGCCGGAGACGGCACGCAGTTCCTGATCTGTTTCTAACTTCCCATTCATCTTTGTCATTAAGCATCCGTGCAAGAGGAGGGGTCCTCCACGCTTCCCTGTTCCCAGGCGTTTTAGTTTGGTTGTTCGCCCAGTATACTGGGTGTTATTGTTGATTGAGGGGACGACAGATGCTTCTGTTCCTGAAGTGTAGGGTGGGAGGTGGGGGTGAGGGGTGGGTTCGGGACGGTTTTGTCCGTTATGCTGTTCTAGTATGTAATGTTTTTTGTTTCAGCCAGCATGGATTAACACAAAGCACTGGTGGGTGGAGCAGGTGTGTTCCCGTGGTCTGTACCCACATGCAATACCCTTGGTGCTTGGGCACGAATGTACACTCAAAGCCACACGCTCCGCCTAGACCAAGTGCACTCTACCATGACAGATAATACCTTCCCCACGGGATCCCTCCACATTTTGTCGTGGAATGTCAACGGTCTGCTGGACCGCCACAAGCGTACAGCGGTTTTAAGGTATGCGCAGCGTCTCCACAAAGACATCCTCCTGCTCCAAGAAACGCACCTGTTGGGTAACTGTTGCCTTTTCCTGGCTCGGTATGGCTACGACAGGGCTTGGCACTCTGGCTTCTCCAGGGGCTTACGCGGGGTGGCAATCCTCCTGAGGCGTTCCCTGCCTTTTGTTCTTTCCCAGGTGGTGCATGACCCCCATGGCTCATTTGTGGTGGTATGTGGGTTGTTATCCGGTATATCCCTTACTCTCCTGTCGTTATACGCCCGCCCTGCTTGCTTGCGGCCACTCTGACACGCACAGCTTCCTTGCTACACGACATGCTTGCAGGTAGTATGATCATTGCGGGCGACTTTAAAGCAGGCTTAGCCGCAGCCTTTGATACGTCAGGGCCCCCCTTGGCGACCCGGGCGACGAATGCGAAGCAGTTACAAAGATGGCTCGAGCCCCTGGAACTTTGTGATGCGTGGCGCATTTAGCACCCGTGTACTGTCCAATTCACGCACACATCTGTGGCCCACCACACCCATGCCCACATAGATGTGATCTTTGTCCCCGCACTTGACTGTTTTCAGATAGTGGGTGTCCGTATCCTCCCTAGGGGCATCTCCGACCACTCCCCGATACTTCTTAGTTTGGGGGCTCTCCCCACAGCGGCCCGCCAAACATGGACAATGAATGCCTGGTTCCTCCAGGATAAGGACTTCAAGAAAGAGGTCGGGAAGGAACTCTTCCGATACTTCGACACCAACGACAGGTCGGTGTCATCCTCGGGTACCCTGTGGGAGGCGGGTAAGGTGACCGTTAGGGGCTTTGCAAAACAGCAGCTTAAAATCCAGAGACAAGCGCCGCTGCAGGAAATTACAGCCAAGGAAGCGCAGGCGCTTCGATTGGAGCAGCTTCTCTCCGTATCAGAGGACGCCTCCCAAGCTCTACAACTGGCCCTTATTCGGGGCGAAATCAGGCAATTATCCTTGGATGTGGCCGAGATCCTTTGGCGGTCCTCGGTGGCCAGAGTTTACGGCTGGGGGGACAAAAATGGGACCATACTGCACAGGTTGGCCACATACCCCAGGGCGAACCGCATCATTTCGGAAGTGGTTGACACAGCTGGAATGGTGCACCGTGCTCCTACAGCAATGGCAAATACTTTTGCTGTGTATTATAGGCAATTGTACATGGCACGGACCCTCAGGCTGACCGTCACTGCTCTCCTTGCCAGGGGCGGAGTGCGCCTTCTGAGGTACTGGGTTTTTCAGAACCGGCACAGACACCGGTAACCCAGCGGTGTCAGGGTACACCCAGAGACCTCGGGTTCTTCCTGATCCAGACCACAGAAACTCAGAGTCTTCTAGGTGAAGTCAAAGATTAGTTTATTGGCTGCAACCAAGGTAACAAGTGTCCTAGAAGTACAACACGGGGGAAGTATATTCTCAGGAGACTGCTCGATTTTACAAAGTCAGGCTTCGCTTCTTATACACAATTTTAAGCTTCAGGCAAAACATTCTTGGTTGTAAAGTAAATCATTAACATATTTCAAATACAAAGAAAAAGCAGAGTCATGATGACATGTCCATATTTCACTTCGTGCTGCCTACAACAAATCACCTGGCAAGGCCCAACATTTCATCAGATATCGGTGGACCCCCAATAAAACAGGCACCTCCCCATCATAAAGTAAGTGAAGCAAAAGAGTAAAGACAGATGTGAGTAAGATACGGCAGGTGTGTGCGCAATGAGGAGGTTTATGGCCGGCTGAGC
Organism: Lissotriton helveticus; assembly: GCF_964261635.1. Classification (NCBI taxonomy): domain Eukaryota; kingdom Metazoa; phylum Chordata; class Amphibia; order Caudata; family Salamandridae; genus Lissotriton; species Lissotriton helveticus. Next base: position 745,125,571 of record NC_136073.1, read on the forward strand.
CCTGATGCTATCTTGCTTGGCCACTGGAGGGGATCTGACCTAACGAGTTCAGCCTGGGGCAATGGTTCCAACTTGCACAGGTCATGGAAAAGTCGATTAAGGAGTATGTGTCCTTGTGGAATTGAATTCAACTGGATTAAGGCCTATGTAAAGGGCAACACATAAATGGAAGCCAAGGGTTCAGAACGCAAATGACGATTTCGAGGTGAAATCGTCACTCGAATATGCTGAAAATATATGTACATGATGTACTCGTCATTCTCGGTCTTTTGATACCAAATTCGTCATGTTTCGACGAAGTTTTAATTCTCGAGTCCAGAACGATTACACAAATCCAGATTTTCAGAACCACAATCCCTCCTTTTGCCCTTACATAGGCAATTAATCTATTCTCATGTTAGTCTGAGTTTAGATCTATATTCCTAAAGTCATTGAGATGTTGCTGTAACATCATTCTAGTACTTAGTTCATCTCTTGCCACAGGTTTCCTTACACATGATGTAACACAGAGGCCACATATTGCAGGAGCACACTGTATGCATAGACCGAACAGGAAAAGAATGGCTAAGACCATCCCAATGACCATTAGAATTTTCCGTCCCCAGGCGGATATCAGTTCCCAGAACCATCCCATCAATTACCAATCTCCTTTATCCACATGAATAGATTCGGAAATCTTATGTAGTTTGGAGATGGCCTGCTACACTGTTGGAGCGTTATCAGGGATGAAGATACAGCAACTAGATTGGATCAATCTACATACTCCACCTCGGTCTGCAAGGATGACATCTAAGGCGACCCTGTTCTGAAGGGTCATAAGACGATCCGACTGGAGCTCAGCAGTCAAGTTACTAAGGGCACCAGTAGTTTCTATCACGGTGGACTCAACTACCCTTGTCAATTGCCTTATGTTTCTGCTGTTAGCCATGGATCCCCAGAACGGCAAAAAAAACCTTTGCAAAGTCACCAAATTCTTGACCTGCAGTGTCCTCTTCACTCAAGACACCTCTAACTATCCTTGTCCTGTGGTAGTCTGCCGCTGCTGTATAGGTGGGAGGCAACAGGAAGGAAACAAAACAGGAGCCCGAGAAGTCAGGGGGCAACCATGTATAGGCTCTATCATGGCAGATGAAATAGGTACCCTTAGCTGCTAAAAACGCAGGGGAGGTCTGAGATCCAAAAACATACGTTTCAGCACAGACACTCTTCCCTAACTGAGCCCTGGGATTTGTGCCATTACCTTGCAGACACAGATGACCCTGATGGGGTACAATCCAAATCGGGGACGACCTCTTAGTTTGCTGTCTCTCACTTAAGGTAGCTCCATATCCAGTCATGTTCCATCCTATGTATAATAGTGTCTCATCTCTAGGGATAGTCTCATAAGAAATACCTTCCTTAATCATGTCAACTATACCTTTGACTAGAGCACTTTTTCTAGGATTGTCTGTTATAGAACGTAGGGGGTAGATTTCGTGTGCATATATGAACATTGTCCTATATGCCCATACAGAACCATTGTGACTAAATGGCAGGACCAAATAGGGGATACCTTTATCCGTTGTGTGAGGCATAAGACCGCACACCCAACAGTTAGTTGTGTTCATTACAAGTTGGTGCTGGTGTAATAACTGAACAAAGGAGTTATTAACGAACTCCAATCTCCTATTTGATTCGTGGTCAGGCAGAGGGTGGAAAGAATGAGCAGGAACAGTAGGAGGAGGTATGGGTGATGCAGTGGGCGCAAATGTTACACGAAAAGAGAATAAAACATAACTTATCAAAAAGATCATTACGCTGAATAGCATAAAAATACACAATATTATAAAACTTTTCTTTGTCATCGTGTTACACAGTCTCTGCTTAAAGTTCATTTGTTTGGCAGGTCACTCCACATCGGGAAACTCCATCCTCTCTAAAGTGCTGCCCGCGGTGGGAGGTTGCCTCTGCTAAGGGATGCTTCCGTCAGTCTAGGGCAACTCCCTTGGACCAACCAGAACTACCGACCTAACGTCGTTAGCTGCACCCCAAAGACTTTAATCAACCGCGGCCCTAGCAGCGGAACCCGGATGGCGGTTCGAAAAACAAAAATAAGCAAGTTACCTAGATGGGAGATCTGCACTTTCAAAAATAGTACTTGGGGGAAAAAGAAGTATCTTTTTTTATTTGTCCATGGATCTTAGTCTCAAATTGCAAAAGAAATGACTTTATTAGTTCGTTTTTCTCGGTCTCAAATTATACCGTTGCTTCCCAGGTATTGTCTTATCTGGGAACGAAAGGTCAGGCTCTGTAATGTTCACTCGCTTGGAAGGTGGCACAGCCTTGTGCAAAATGTCTTCGTTTTCTTGTTCAGAGTCAGTTCCTTTTACATGTGAATCATTAAAAGGGACGGTATTTGGCATGGCATCAGGTTCTTTACTCTGGTCATAGGGCAGAGGTAAGGGTACCCTTTTACAGTGGACCCCGTGGATCCAGGCCTTCTTCCCTTCCACTCGAACTGCCGATCTGGTAGACAGAAGGACGAGGTATGGTCCCGTCCACCTGGGCTGGTCGTTTTTAGTCCTTTGGAAATTCTTTATCAACACCCAGGATCCAGGGTTTATGGGGTGTCCTGGAGTATCAGAGGCCGGAGGCAGGGAGTCATGTACCTGTTGATGCAAAACACGCAATTTAGCCGTCAATTCATACAGGTAATCAAGCAAAATAGGGTGTTCTAGCTCGCTGAACTTTGTGGGCCTAGACACTCCCCATATGTTGGCTGGCCGGCCAAAGACAATTTCATAAGGGCTGAGTTTCACTCGCGAATGCACAGTCATTCTGGTGGATAGGAGTGCTAAGGGTAGAGCGTCAGGCCATTTAAGACCTGTGCTTGCTTGGATCTTGGCCAATTTAAGTTTAAGCGTGTCATTGTAACATTCTACTAATCCAGCTGATTGGGGGTGATTTGCAGCGTGGAACTTCTGCCTAATACCTAGCCCTTCACACACTCTCTTCATCACACGACCCACAAATTCACTTCCGTTATCAGACCAGACCATTCTAGGCATTCCAAACCTGGGGAAGTACTCTTTCACAAGGGCTTTTGCTGTGGACAAGGCAGTATTGTCTTTCAGGGGATATGCTTCTACCCATTTTGAGAAAGCACAAACAACAACGAGCACGTATTTTAAGTTGTTGCACCTCTCCATGTGTATGAAATCTAGCTGCAAAACCTCGAACGGATACGTAGGAGGTGCAAAATGACCAGCTGGAGTTGGGGTTCCCCTACCAGGATTGTGCTTCAGACATACCATGCAATTCTTGACAACATTTTCTGCACACTTGGGAATCCCTGAATTCTTCCACACTGGGGCCAACAACTCGCAAATCCCTTTTATGCTGATATGAGCCATTCCATGAGCCATTGTAACCACTGCAAGCACATATGCATCGGGTAACAACCATCTCTGATGCTCTGTCGATTCAATCCAACAACCATTTGCATCCATTCTGCCTGTACTCTCTCTCCACGTGCTCAACTCTTTCTCTGTGGCCTCAGCTTGGATGGACTTCACACTCTCTATCGTGTCCTCACATATTCCAACATCACCGGTCCATCTTTCAGGGCCTGCAACATACATTCGGCTCATCACATTCTTTGCCGTTTCTTTAGCGATCTCGTCAGCAAATGCATTCCCACGACCAACATCATCAGTCACCTTCTTGTGAGCACTACATTTTACAATCGCCATTTGCAGGGGCAAGGTCAGTGATTCAAGAAGCTCATTCACCAACTGACCATGCTGAATCTTAGCTCCATGCGAAGTCAGGAACCCACGTTCTCTCCACAATCGTCCAAAACTGTGAACCACTCCAAACGCATACTGACTATCAGTGTAGACAGTCACTCTCATTCCTTTAGACAATACACATGCTCTCGTGAGTGCAACTAATTCTGCAGCTTGAGCTGAACCATGTGGTACTTGTGCAGTTTCAACAACTGTTTGCAAAGTCGTGACAGCATATGCTGCAATCACGTTACCATTTGGGAGCTTGAAGCATGAACCATCCACCCATAATGTACCATCACATTCACTAAGAGGAGTGTCAAATAAATCTACTCTCCCTTTTGTTTCTTCCTCTGTTGCGAGAAAACAATCGTGCTGTTCTAAAGCATCTGATTCCTCTGCAATTGGCAACAACGTAGCTAGATTTAAGGTACTGCACCTTTTTATATGCACATGACTTGCTAACAGCGTTAATTCGTAACTGGACAACCGAGCACTAGTTAAGTGCTGTGTCTTGGTTCTATTTAACAACGTGTCTACTGCATGTGGGACCATCACGATCAGTGTATTATTCATTACTAGACCAGCAGACTGTCGAATAGAAACAGCTGCTGCTGCTGTGGCTCTTAAACAACTTGGCAATGCTTTAGCTACCAGATCCAAAGTTGACGAAAAATAGGCGCATGGGCGCTGCCTACCTCCAAATAACTGAGTCAACATAGACAATGCACAGCCCTCCTTCTCGTGGACATACAATGTGAAAGGCTTACTGTAGTTGGGGGTACCTAACACAGGAGCCAAACATAATGCTGTGCGCAAATCGAGAAAACTTTTCTGACACTCTTCAGACCAAGGAATGGGATTGGGTGTACCTTTACACGTTAATGCCACCAAGGGTTTGGCCAATAACGAAAAATTTGGAATCCACTGTCTACAGTACGATGTAATGCCCAAGAAAGCACGCACTTCTCTCTGTGTTCTTGGCACATTTAATTTCGCTATTGCCTGAATTCTTTCTGGGGTCAGTTTCCTTCCCTCCTTCGATAAGAGGTGACCTAAGTAGGTCACTTCTTGTCGGCAATATTGCAGTTTGGAAAGTGACACCTTGTGATGCAGATCACACAGATGATGCAATAATGTCAACGTGGCCTTTATACTAATTTTCTTAGTGTCTGCAGCAATGAGCAAATCGTCCACATATTGTACAAGAGTAGCACCTTTAGGTAAAACAATCGTATCAAGCTGTGTTTTCAGAGCTTGACTGTATATTGATGGACTTTCACAGTAGCCCTGAGGAGTGCGTTTAAAGCGGAAACTCCGACCTCCTAAACTGAAGGAAAAAATATCCCTGCTCTCCTCAGCAATTGGGATACTGAAGAAAGCATTCTTCAGGTCAATCACCGAAAACCAAGAGGCAGAGGCTGGAATCATAGTCAATAATGTGGTAATGTCGGGTACAACTGGAAATTGTGGCACAACAATTTTATTCACCTCTCTGAGGTCAATCACGAATCTGTACACAGGTGGCTTAGAAGGGTCAGTTCGTTTTAAGACAGGCAGAACAGGACTATTGAAAACATTGCCTCGTGTTTCTTCAATGACATCCTTTTCAATTAATTCGTAAACGATCGCTAGCAAAGCTTTTTCACCCTCACTAGAAATTTTGTATTGGGGAATTCGTGGCATTTTAACGTTGGCTTTCAATGTTACAACATATGGTGGAATTTCTAAAAGACCTACATCATTAGGACCAGTGGCCCAAAGAATATCTGGGAGAAACGACAATTCTGCAGGAAGTGCATCTCTCGACAAATACATGGGAGAAACCACTTTCTTACCTAAAGTAAGTTGTACTCCTGACGGAGAACAGTACAAAGTTGCATACAATCTCTTTAACAAATCCAATCCTAGCAAGTTTTCACCACAACCTGTTGTCAGAATGAGGGGTGCTTCTAATTCACAAGGACCAACAGAAAGAGACAAAGGGTCAGAAATCGGATTCCTAACTGGGGCGCCAGAAAAACCTACAGAAACGTTCATTTCGCCAGACAAAGGTGTGCCAGGGAGCTTGAAGTGCATAATAGAACTCTTTGTAGCACCAGTATCCAACAGAAAAGGCTCTGACACACCTGATGTAATCACCTCAACGTATGGTCCACTCTGATCTACTGGAACTGAAACAACTCCCTCTCTTTGTCTTTGGCTGTCCTAGCAATCATTATTCTCCAAATACTCATCTTCTGTATAGTAATCATCAACGTAGTATTGAGCTGTCCTATCAGATGTGTTATTTTGCTGATCAAACCTGTTTATAGAGTTTTGTGGTGGAAGGGGACGTGCGTTCTGAGGGGCGTTTCCACGCCCTCTACCTCTAGGTGCTTGCTGACTGCCACGCCCTCTAACACCATAGACTCCATTTGCACGTTGTAATAGAATAGGACAATTATACTTGAAATGACCCTCTTGTCTGCAATATGAACACTGGTTGGGGCCTACAGGTACACGGGGTTGAGTATACTCGACTCTTTGCGAGTTCCTCTGATATTGTTGAGGCTGCTGAAAAGCATTGTGGTAGTGATTCTGGCTACCATTATTCTGATTACCACCACCGCGTGGCAGATAGGCTTCCTGTAGCAAAACCTTCGTTTTCAGTTCTTTAGTTTTCTTTTCTACTCTATCTTTCTCATCCTTGTCTCTATTTTCATAATATTGTGCAGTAGCCAATATCTGGGCTGAAGATGAGACTGCCCAAGAACTTTCCGAATCCTTTAACTTCTTGCACAACTCAGGAAGCAAATTGTGCACGAATTTATCGACAAACAATCTCTGACCACCTTCTGTGGTCATATATTGACCGCTGTGGTCGACAAATGTTTCTTCAAACCTGGTGAAGAAATCTGAGACTGTTTCTTCTTTCTTCTGCTTGCATGCAGATAACTTATCCCAATTTACACATATCGCAGGCATTATCGTTTTCATGTAATCTACTATTTTACCAGGGAGTTCTGCTATCAAAGGCTCAGGCTTGGCACCACCAACTTGTCGGGCATCTGCAGCGGCAATATTAGCCCATGAGTCACCTAATTCCTGATCATGATCTATATGACGAATTTTACCCCATAAAGGCTGTGGAACAACATTCCCAAATAGCATATCGATATTGGCTAAATTCATTATACATGACCCAGCAGTCTGCGACAACTCTTTGTAATACCCTGCAGGATTTTTACGCGGATCAGGTAATGTTTGTTTAAGTGCTAAAACTTCAGCTCGCTTCCATGGGACATGTACCCATACACGCTGAAAGTGTGGCAGAATAGGTGGGACAGCAGTCGTGTCACCCTCTCTCCACTGTGGGGGAACTTCTCTCATAGGGTATTGTCGCGCCTTTTTCCTCCTAGATGTACTAGATTCAGATGGTGACCCAGAACTGCTTCCCTTACTCCGATATGATAACAACATTTCAACTGCTTTCTCCACTTCTGGACCTACAATCATACCCTCTCCAAATTTAAACCGTACACGACACATCTCTTGCGGGATGCATTCCAGATCATTGTCTTCTAAATCCTCGCAAAGGAAAACACACATCTGTTCGAAAACATATCTCTGTGTCGCTGCTTCCCATTGATGGAAGACTTCCATGACAGACTGTACATCATATTTTACAGTGTCCATGACCCATTTCCGTGCTAAACTATTCAGTGAGTCTCTCTCTTGATAGTCAGGCAGTCGACTTCGCAACTGTCTTCTTCCCATGTTAGGGGTCGTAGTAGGTGACCCGAAAAGAGGTAAAAGAAGGTTAGTAACAGTGCTGGCCATTTTCTACCGAATGGAAGGTGAAACTGAAGGAAGAACGGATGGAAAAACGGGGTGAGATAAGGCAGGGGCAGAGATAGCAGTAGAGGTATCAGGTGAAATAGAAGGAGCACTAGGCAAAATCGTAGAGGGAGCATTAGGAGACGTAAAAAGTACAGTAGGCAAAATCGTAGAAAACACAGGTGAAATAGAGGTGGTCGGTGGGCCTGGAGGAGGCTGCACCAAAGGAGTAGGAGCCAGCTGAGGAACAGCTGGAGGGTGCTGTGGAGGAACAGGAGGCGTAGTTTGCGCAACTAAAGGTTGCGGGGGTGCCGTGGCATTTTGCGCATAGGGGGTGGCGAATTTAGTAAATGCGACATTAATGGGTCTTTCTCACGCTCTTTTGCTGCCTCTTGCTGAAGAGACGGCAAAACTGGATAACATTTATCTATTGCCATTTTACGTTGCCTGTGCAACTGCTCACTCATCTGCTCTTCTTCATTATCTTTAAACTGTATAGCAGCTTGCATTACTGAGAGTCCCTCTTCTCTCTTATTTTTCTTAGCTAATTTGATTTCTTTTTGTTTGGCTTCTTTACGCCATAAGCGGAAAGAGTCAAACATCGCCGGCCGGGCTTTCTTTTTAAAGAGTTTAACTTCAAGGTTGTCTAAGATTTCGGAATCAAAACTACCATATTGGGGCCATTTTAGAACACCAGCAACAGAAGGGGGTGAGAGGGGATAATTTGCGCTGGGAAGAGAGAATATAAATACAGTCACAATATTTGATAAGCTCAAAGGATCAGATTCTGGTCACCCCACCAGAGTCAAAACCTGCGACACCAAAAGGCCACAGTTAATTGATACAAACATGCAATAGATCCTGAGCTAAAAGAGTTCAAGTAAGTTCAAAATATCAAGTCCCAATATTTCAGGTGCTCTTCATTTTATTCTTCATAAAAAAATTTCTTTTCTTTTTTTTCAAATGATAGAATCCAATCTTCACACATTAGGAAGAGAAACAACCGCTGCCAACACGTGTTTCGTCTAGGTCGTTAAGACCGCTAGACTTCATCAGGGTTAATCTCCAAAAAAAAGGCGTCTTGCTCCAAGTAATTATCAAAGGGGAAGGACGTCCAGTCCTTACAGTCGTTTGTACATATCCACCCAGACCATAAAAAATGCTCGTAATATCTCCTGGGCCGGTTGTGGAAGAGCTATCTGCCAGACTCTGATCAGAGTCTGGCAGGGCCGCGCCTGTTTGACAGCAGCTCGCGCTTCCTAGAGCTGCGGAGCAGGAAGCGGGGGAGCGGAGCGCGAGGTTGGTCGAGGGTACAGGACGGAGGCCGGGAGGACTCGTAACAACCCGAGTACAGAACCCTACGGATAGCTCTTCCACAACCGGCCCAGGAGATATTACGAGCATTTTTTATGGTCTGGGTGGATATGTACAAACGACTGTAAGGACTGGACGTCCTTCCCCTTTGATAATTACTTGGAGCAAGACGCCTTTTTTTTGGAGATTAACCCTGATGAAGTCTAGCGGTCTTAACGACCTAGACGAAACACGTGTTGGCAGCGGTTGTTTCTCTTCCTAATGTGTGAAGATTGGATTCTATCATTTGAAAAAAAAGAAAAGAATTTTTTTTATGAAGAATAAAATGAAGAGCACCTGAAATATTGGGACTTGATATTTTGAACTTACTTGAACTCTTTTAGCTCAGGATCTATTGCATGTTTGTATCCATTTTAGAACACCATCTTTCCTGGTGTATTTAATCCATACTTCGTTGTAGGTGATGGGGCCTACCCCATGTTTCACATATAGCTCGTAAGTCGGAGTTCCAACTGGAGGAACCGGACATGAGTCCTCCAATCGGGAGTCCCTATTATTATAACCAAGACAAAACAAATTTCCAAGTCTAAGACTAGGCATCTTCGCTCTCTAGTCTAGTTCCAAACTTCAAAGGATTATCGATTACGATATTTCTCGTGAATACACGAGTCCTTCGGTTTTGGTGCTTGCAAGTACCAACACAAAACTTTTTATCCCAAGGATACCAAAACTAAGGTCAACTAAGGACTGGGAGACGCTCCACTTATACTTAACTGAAATATCGATGACGTCACCAGAAGACTCGTCTTAGTGTTTCGCTCTACCAAACTTCAAGGGTCCAAATCAGGGCGATAGCCAGGGCAGCAGTCCTTGTAGCCGTCGGGAAGCGGGGAACCTCGCAGCAAAGACCTTCGGACCACGTCGACATGCAGGGGTCGATGAGGTGGTTGGCCGTCCTCTGGAATTTTCACACGAAGCTCCTCACGATCCTCTGGCTGACTGGTACCACTGGAATCGCCCCAAACGTTGGGCGCCAGCTGAGGTACTGGGTTTTTCAGAACCGGCACAGACACCGGTAACCCAGCGGTGTCAGGGTACACCCAGGGACCTCGGGTTCTTCCTGATCCAGACCACAGAAACTCAGAGTCTTCTAGGTGAAGTCAAAGATTAGTTTATTGGCTGCAACCAAGGTAACAAGTGTCCTAGAAGTACAACACGGGGAAGTATATTCTCAGGAGACTGCTCGAATTTACAAAGTCAGGCTTCTCTTCTTATACACAATTTTAAGCTTCAGGCAAAACATTCTTGGTTGTAAAGTAAATCGTTAACATATTTCAAATACAAAGAAAAAGCAGAGTCATGATGACATGTCCATATTTCACTTCGTGCTGCCTACAACAAATCACCTGGCAAGGCCCAACATTTCATCAGATATCGGTGGACCCCCAATAAAACAGGCACCTCCCCTTCATAAAGTAAGCGAAGCAAAAGAGAAAAGACAGATGTGAGCAAGATACGGCAGGTGTGTGCGCAATGAGGAGGTTTATGGCCGGCTGAGCCCTGATGCTATCTTGCTTGGCCACTGGAGGGGAACTGACCTAACGAGTTCGGCCTGGGGCAATGGTTCCAACTTGCACAGGTCATGGAAAAGTCGATTAAGGAGTATGTGTCCTTGTGGAATTGAATTCAACTGGATTAAGGCCTATGTAAAGGGCAACACATAAATGGAAGCCAAGGGTTCAGAACGCAAATGACGATTTCGAGGTGAAATCGTCACTCGAATATGCTGAAAATATATGTACATGATGTACTCGTCATTCTCGGTCTTTTGATACCAAATTCGTCATGTTTCGACGAAGTTTTAATTCTCGAGTCCAGAACGATTACACAAATCCAGATTTTCAGAACCACACTTCCCACGTTGGATCATGCGGCCCAGAAGGATTTGGAACGCCCCATCTCCCTGAAAGAGATTGAGGAAGCGATCAGCCTGACCCCATCGGGCAAGACACTGGGCCCGGACGGCCTGCCGCAGGAATATTATGCGGCCTATAGAGGCACCTTGGTCCGTCACCTGGCAAACTTATTTAAAGAAGTGGTAGACCGGGGATCGTTTCCACTAGAGACAGACATCGCCACCATTGTGGTTATCCCGAAATCCCAACCTCCCTCCGCTCCTGTGCTGAGTACCGCCCTATATCCCTGATTAATACTGAAATCAAACTCTACACCACGCTTCTGGCCCAAAGACTGAAACCCTATTTGGCCTCATTGGTGCACCCGGACCAATGCGGTTTCATGCCGCAACGGGGGACCTGCCATTGTTTCCGAAGACTGCAGTCGGCCCTGGCACACCAGCATCTGATAACCCCTTACTTAGCCCTCCCATCCATAGACTTTGAAAAAGCCTTTCATTCTGTGTATTGGGAGTATCTGCTGGGGGTACTGGTCGACTTTCGTTCTCTGGTTTGAGTCCTCTATGCTCCTCCGAGAGCGCGCGTCCTAGTCAATGGGGTGCTGTCAGATGGCTTTCCCATCACCAGGGGAACTAGGCAGGGTTGTCCTCTTTCTCCCTTGCTATTTGCCCTGGTGATGGAACCCTTGGCGTCCCTGGTGCGGGCTGAGGAGCGTATTCGTGGATGGGAATGGCCACATACGGACACGGACAAGATCGTGCTGTACGCGGATGATGTGCTTGTCTTCCTGTCTGATCCCGCCTCCTCCGGGCCACAGTGCCTCCGAATCGTGCATGATTTTGAGTGGGCCACAGGGCTGCGGCTTAACCCCGGAAAGTCCGTACTAGTCCCCCTGCATCTCTCTAGGGAGTGCTTCGAGTGACAGTCCACCATACCGCTCCAGAGGCTGTTCTTTAAGTATCTGGGGATCTGGATTACTCTTCTCGCCGAACTGGGCTGGTCCCTCAACGTGGCTCCCTTGGTTAAGAGGGCTAAAGAGGACCTCCTTACATGGAGGGCGCTGCCTCTGAACCCCCTGGGGAGGGTTGCGAGGATCCTCCCAGGTTCCTCTACGTCCTCCAGAACACACCCTTCTGGTATTCCAAGGTCTGGTTCAAGGAGAGCCTAATCACAAAGTTCCACTGGAGTGGTGGAAGGGCCCGTGTGGCTTTGGCTGTCTCTCAGATTCCCTCTTATGACGGGGGCATGGGAATGGCACACCTACATCTGTATTTTCTAGCGGTACGTCTGCTAGTGATACATGATTGGTTTAATGGGGGCTGGTCAGACCTGGCCTACAGGCTTGAGCTCAGCGAAATGGGGATAACGGGCGTCAAAGCCATGCCATATGGAGGACCCATTCCCTCCAGGCTTCCTGTGGTGACACGCTCGGTGCTTTTGGCATGGCGGGTCTCGCTCCGCCACACGGGGTGGTTGGGGAAGTTGACCCAGTGCACCCCCCTTTGGCAGGAAGCCTGGCTTCGGAAAGTCAGCGGGCTGCGGGGTTTTAAATCTTGGGACCTTATTGGTATCTCCCAATTAGGGGACGTGTAATAAAGAGGCAGATGTTGTCCTTCCAGGTGCTCCAAACCCACTACTTCCTACATTCCTCTCAACACTATAAATATCTACAGTTGAGACACGCCCTCCTCACACACATTACAAGTGACACAAGGCTCCCCGAATACAGCCCCCCTGAGGCTCAGATGCTGATGGGCGAATTGGGAAGGGGGTGTCTCCCGAATTTACCGTACTCTAGTCAATAACACCGCCACATCGCTAGACAAGTTGAGGGATCAATCGGTGGAATGGGTGGGCCCTCTTGACGAGGTGGACTGGTGCGATGCCCTTATGGCCCCCAGAACAGTTACTGTCTCGGCCAAACTCAAGCTGATTCAGCTATACTACCTACATGCAGCGTACCTCACTCCACTGCGCCTACACCGAGCGGGGTTGCGCCCAGATGCGTCTTGCGCGCGATGCCAGCATGCCCCAGCCGATTTCCTCCACATGGTTTGGTCATGCCCCTGCTTGGGGCAATTCTGTGGTTCCATCGAGGTGGAGCTAACGGAGGTGCTAGGCTGGGAGGTCCCCCATGATCCACGTCACACCTTGTTGGGAATCACTGATGGGCTGGATGGGTCCAGGTCTAACAAGTTGTTTTACAACACAGCTATGATGGTGGCCAAGTGGGACATGGCGGTGGCCTGGATAAGCCCTAATCCTCCCGCCCTGGAGAAGTGGCCAAAAGGGGTGGACTGGTGTGCGACCCAAGAGAAAGCCATGTATACAGCGATGGGGCGTGCCAAGAAATACCGTAGAGTGTGGGGGAAGTGGTTGGGGGCTGTGGAAGGTCCCGATTGACTGGAATCCAAATTTTACTAGGGTTTTAAAGGGATCTTGATTGGGGTGTATAAAGATGAACTGACTGTATTTATATCTGGGATTTCCACGCTTTGGCTGATTTGCTCCTATTTATTTTTAAAATCAATAAAATTTGTTTATCAAAAAAAATAAAGCCCTAAAGAAGTACACTCACAGGCTGCAAGGGTAACGTCGTACTACAGTACAGATGGCAACAAGGAGAACAGATATTTGGGGAAATAATCAGCTGCGGTCCTTGCAGGTAACAGCGGTGGGGCCGGGTAAGGTAGGATTTCGAGGGAGGATGCAAAGGGAAAATTGAATAAATAATAAAATTTCCCTCTGCATCGTCCCTCGAAATCCCCCCTAACCCGGCCCCACCGCTGTTACCTGCACGGACCGTGGTGAAAATAATTATTATTAGCCCTCCAAGACTACTTGGCTACTGATGCATATCATTTTGGACCTAAGAAAGTGAAAATGCCCCTGTACAACTCCTATGCTGTGCAACTGACAAGGCATCACAGGGTTTTCTTAGGGAGTCACAAAAAATACTACTCACAATAGTACTTTGATTGTCATTTTGTTTTGCGGTTTCATTTCCAAAAAGCCCATCACATTGTGAAGTTGAGATTTGGAGGGGGTGAACAACTGTGAATATATGTTACTCAGCAGTGGAGTCGACAACCACTGCTTCCCAACCCTCCGGTTCAGCAGCCACAGCAGAGGTTGTCACCAGGTCCAATGGCTTAGTAGGCAGTGAAAAATGTAAGTTTAATTCGTTCTTTAAGGCTCTCATATAGAAGATAGCAGTTGTTAAGGAATTCACGACAGAAGTAAGGAGAGTTGGGCTGACAAAGAAGCAAAATACAGTGATGGGGACAGGAGCAATAAGTAATGGAACGTGAAGAAGGGGACGGAAAAATAAAAGCAAAGATATAGCCAAGGAGAGACAATAATGAAATAAATTACGGCAGAGAGGGGAAAAGGAAAAAGAGAGAAAGAAAGAAAGGCATAAGGAGAGAGAAAGGAAGGAAGCCCCCTTCACTATTAAGGGGCGCCTGCCTCGGTAAAATCTGCAGTATTTTATGGGTTTTTTGATTCATTTACGGGTTCCCATTCAGAAATGCCTGTAAGACATTTCTAAAAAAACAAACCACATTACTTTGTAATGCACCATTTGCCCTTTTTTTAGGTCGAGCCTGGCGTAAGCAGTGCAAAAGCACTGTCGCCAGCGAGCTCTATTGTTAGGGACTTGCCTTGGAATTGGGACAGGAGATGGGGACGCGCAGAGCTTTCCAGCGATTTCAGCAGGTGTACGCGCACGTACAGCCATGCGCTGTGCACATCTCCTGTCCCGCTTCTGAGGCAAGTGAGCAAAAAAAAACAACACACACACACACACACACACCCTCACCCTCACCGGGCTCTTTTGTCGCTGCGCTGGTGTCATCTCCTCCACATCACCTGGCACACGCGGGGCTTCCTTCACTCATCGGAGCCCCGCACTTGCATCGGCGGCCTTAGCTGCCACTTCTGCGCCTCCTTACGTCTGCAGCCACCGCGGGCCTCTCACTCAGGCATGGGAGCCCCGCGTCACCTCTGCTCCTCTCAGCCACGCACTCCGTGGGCGCGCGGCCTTCCCGCAGAAGGCGGAAGTCCCGCCCCACATCAGGCTTGACGCTCCCGAACTTCCGGTTTTCGGGCCGGCGGCGGTGATACCTTAACTGCTCTTGTTCAACTTGGCAGGCATGGAGCATGTCCTTAACATGTGGTTTAGCACACAATGACATTGCCAGCGTCACTTATACACATCTGACCATTGCTCTGCAAACCGACCACACCCAACATGTACTAGTTATTGATGCAGCGCTAAAAATACTCACTCATTGAGCATGGAATTTGATTCGAGTTTGCTCCATTTGCGAGAAGAGCACATTTGCCTCCTGTCTGCACGACAAGCCTGGCCGCTAAAACCTGCAGGTCCCTCAGATCGAATCCCAGCAAGGCCGACTCACGCTCCTTCAGAGGTTGGTGAGTTGAATACCAATACACTAGTAGAGGAGCGCGTTAAAAACTTATTATTATTTAACCGCAGGTCTTACAATATTTGACAAGGTCGTAATGCATTTTTATCACCATGCCACACAGCTAGTCCCAATAAAAATCTATGTGTCGATAAAACCAGCTGTAGGCCATTGTAGGTTGAAGCATAAATGCGGAAGTACATTTCTCAAGGTTGGTAAATAATCTCTTCAATATATTTTTTATAATCCAAAATAATGATTGAATTGTTCACGGGAAGCAAATAGAGAGCTATGGCCGGCTGTGAAAGAGCTTTACATCCAGACTATGAGCAGTAATAGCACATTTTACTGCAAACTGATATATAGAAACTAATTTTCTAACTTTTTGGTAGAATCTATCATCCCTGTGATTCCAATTACCAGTACAAATCACCATTTTCCACTAATCACAAGGAGCCAGACGTTTTAACAGGTGCTTTGCAGGTCACAGATTGTATTCTTTTCAGGTCTGTGCAGATATATATTGCATTGGTGTTACTATACATGTTTATTACTATAAAACACATCCAACAGACCTTCAACAGGACTCTTTCTTTAAGAGTAAAGGTAATGAAGGAGTCAGTATGTGAATGAGCGACACACTGACCTCTTGGGGATGGCCTGAATGGTCTCAGTGTTCGTCTGTTCAACCCACCACTAAACCCTCTCCTAAGTTTGTAAGCCCCTCCCATGCCTGTATTTTCATTCTTCCTGTTTGAGTAGATTTAAAGGCACCTGAAAATAGACTTTTCCTAAATATTCGAGGACAGCACTTTGAAGGGTAAATTATCCTGACAATGAATATTGCGGCATGTCTGGTGGCTTGGTGGACGAATGCATTCGTTTCCTGAATATATGTTTTGACCTTAGGGCCACAGGTTCAAATCTCGGTGGGTCCACTCAGCCTTAAAAGTCAATGAAATATGTACCATTGAGGTTGGTGATGACAAATACCTGTCATTCAGCACCAAGAAGCCTGATGGGTAAAATGCTATAGAAATACACGTTATGTGTATTTATTGTCTCTACTTAGATTTTTGGGGAAAGTACAGCTATACAATTACTTCCAGGAGGCACAGACAAATGGGGAGTTTTGACAGTTACAACATCGACACAGAATTACTGGAAACAAATACCAATACGCCAGAGCATATATGTATGTGATGAATATACCGTGCCATATGCATTACTATCTACATTGGAGTGGATTTGATTAGGATGTAAATAATTATAGCGAGAAATGATCATGAGTGAGGGGCTATTTAGATGTTTTTACATCTGGGCGTTGACAGTGCAGCTGCCAAACAGGCAAATTGCTAACAATATTCCTAGAGTGAACTTTAGGTCCACTCTTTCCAACCATTGATTTTCTTTCCCCAGCCTCTTCCATTTATTGTGCTGAGACTTTATCAATCATTGGCTCAGCCAAGTAGAGTATCATCCGTTACCTAATCCTATTGGCTCTTTAGATGTATCCACAATGTGGGTATCATCCTAGACAGTCCAAAATGCTACACGTCTATGATTAAATTGCCATTCAAAATCAGAGAAAATGCTGTTGTATTAGCACATGTGAGACTCTACGTATTGATCTGATTACAGTCTTCTTGATATATAATTCTTTAGAATGAGGGTCTACGATGCTATTATTTAGTAGTGCAGGAACATTCCACGGAGATAGGGGTCTTGATAACTCTTATATAATGTGTATGATGATGTGATATAGGATATTCTTTCTTTAGATTAGTAGTTTCCAGAGGCCAAGAATAATGCGAAGGAATATAAATAATGACGCTCCTGGTGAACGAATGAAGAAGGGCATAATCTCCGGGCAGAAATGCTGTCCCTGGCTACACGAATTTTATACAGACAAGAAGCATCAGCCTCATTTTTTGTAAAATCGTCGGTCTTTCTATACACAGGAATCTGTGGCTTGATTTCCTGAAGAAGGCGCTGTTATAGCGCCAAAACGCGCGTCGGAACCTATTACATTCTTGCCACGTTGTTACTTGCTGGATTAGATAAAGACAGTCTCTCTTTTTTTAATATTGTGATTTTTATATTGTACATTTTGTGTTTAAAATCAACTGTTGAATTTATTGTGTTTTTAACTTTCTATTTACAATAAAATAGATCCTATTTTATATAATCTTCACTTGAGCACGGCGGTTCTAGGCTCCAGCGACGAGGCATCGTAGTGCACCAGCGCACTTTGCAGCAGCGCACGAGTTTTTCCAGCCCACTCCTTGCCGCACCCGCTCCGCGGGTGCCGCTGCGTCATTGGACACTGGTGGTGGACGCATCAGGGAGGTGTTCATCAGGACCCAGGACTCAGGCGGTAAGGGGCGCGAGGAACCAGCGGGGCTGCGAGCGTGCAGGGACTTCATTTCCTAGAAGTCCCTGCGAGACCGACGGAGAGCTTCCGGTCCGCTCTCCCTGCTGGCCCGCCCCCCGCCCACCAAGGGATTCAAAAGGTGGTCTTGTCTCCCCAACCTGCGGGACACTTACTTTGAGCACGGCGGTTCTAGGCTCCAGCGACGAGGCATCGTAGTGCACCAGCGTACTTTGCAGCAGCGCACGAGTTTTTCCAGCCCACTCCTTGCCGCACCCGCTCCGCGGGTGCCGCTGCGTCATTGGACACTGGTGGTGGACGCATCAGGGAGGTGTTCATCAGGACCCAGGACTCAGGCGGTAAGGGGCGCGAGGAACCAGCGGGGCTGCGAGCGTGCAGGGACTTCATTTCCTAGAAGTCCCTGCGAGACCGACGGAGAGCTTCCGGTCCGCTCTCCCTGCTGGCCCGCCCCCCGCCCACCAAGGGATTCAAAAGGTGGTCTTGTCTCCCCAACCTGCGGGACACTTACTTTGAGCACGGCGGTTCTAGGCTCCAGCGACGAGGCATCGTAGTGCACCAGCGCACTTTGCAGCAGCGCACGAGTTTTTCCAGCCCACTCCTTGCCGCACCCGCTCCGCGGGTGCCGCTGCGTCATTGGACACTGGTGGTGGACGCATCAGGGAGGTGTTCATCAGGACCCAGGACTCAGGCGGTAAGGGGCGCGAGGAACCAGCGGGGCTGCGAGCGTGCAGGGACTTCATTTCCTAGAAGTCCCTGCGAGACCGACGGAGAGCTTCCGGTCCGCTCTCCCTGCTGGCCCGCCCCCCCGCCCCTTTTTATCCCTTACTTAACATCACTACACTCCCGCAGCCCGGGACGCAGCCCGGGCGAAGACAGGGCAAAGACCGGGCCGTTTGAGGCCGTTCGAGGTCTGAGCGGTCTGGTCTGGGCCCCTCCTCTGTCACCCTTTTTCCGTCATCTGGTTGTTGTTGGTATCTGTGACTGTTCTTAGCGAGGTCCAATTTGGTCGTCACTGTTAGCCTACATGTGTACTCGTGTAACCCGCAACAGGGCGGCCAAGGTGGGGCCAGCTCCGAATGGACCTATGGATGACTTCATTACACGAACGAACATTGCCATAGACCATGAAATTACTAAATTGCAAACTAGAGTGTCTCTTGACCTAGAAGCTGCTAGAAAACTGTCACTGGAATTTGCTACCCATAAAAAATCTTCCCTTGGGCATATTGCATCTGCCATTACTCCTACTCGGGCTCATAATATAGGGGGAACCGAAATTAAGGTTGATGTCCATAATATCCCAGTTTCACCTACCCCCCTTTTACCTTTGTGTCCATTTGTTTTGCCCGAGGGTCAACTAACGGTTGTGGGTAGTCTTTCTGTTGCCCCTACCTCCATCCTAAACTCGTCAGATTCTTCTTTTGCCTCCACTACCTATGGAGGACTAGACAGCATCCCTGGCAACACTAATAAAAGAAAACGCTCACCCAGCATATCCCCCCCACACAAAAAGATTCTAAATAGGGGAGGTAATTTGTCTGATATGGGTAGCACAGCAGCTAATGGTAGTTCAGGGATGCCCTTCACCGCCCCACAGGCCTCTTGGTGCGCTAACAACGAGGGGACTGCTTCTGTGGCATCTGGTGGGTTTTCACCTAGCAGGAGATTGGGCTCTGCCCCAAATGACCAAGAAGGGAGGGAAAGAGAATTTATAGGAGTGGTTTGGGACACCCTAAAAAGCCTATTGTCTCCCCTGGATTTAAGGCTCTCTCGAATAGAGAACAACCTCCTAGAGATGGAGAAAAGCATTATTGCTTTGGCCACTCTTGGCCTGAGAGGCCTCGAACACCAGGGTTTGATAGATAACAATAGAGTTGCCCAGGCTGCTACCCCCCCCCCCACGGTCATTCCAGGTTTGCAGCCTAATCTCACTGTGCCTTGTTCTACTCAGCCCATTCCCAAACCGCGGACCAAGAGAGCCGACATTGTAACCCCGGCTCCCCAGCCTAGGGCCAACACCTCAAGCGCCCCTACCACTCAACCATATGTTCGTGTCAACCCGGCCAACGCGAGAACACAGAATCCCACTAGGTCTAGTTCTCGTTCTGCTCACACCTCCCAAAACAAATTTAGCACCCGTTCTTTGGGGGGTCCTAGCTTTAAGAGCAACTTTCGAGGGGGATATATCGATCTTCCACCTGAAGCCAACGATTATGTGGCAGTATTGACGGGGGTGCCGGAAATACAGAATGGCCTCTATGAACATCAGCAATCCCTCCATAATAAAGTTATGCATTGGCTCAATTCCTACAGACCTATCCCTAATGGTAGGAAGAGCAGAGTCACAATGGTTCGCAGAGTCCCGTGGGTGGGAACAACCAGGAAATCAATCCCTGGGGACTGCATAGTCGTAACTTTTGATGATGTTTTTACGGCCAACCACATCTGCTCCTGGGTGAGCCAGAATGGGGGCTCTTCTATTGCCCCGAGGCCCTTGTCATTCTTCTATCCACCCCGGATGGTGCACCCTCAGGGGGGCAATTGGACTCTGGTTCCCCAGCAGTCCAGCTGGGGGTTTGCCCCTAAGGAACACAACCCAGCTAGTGGCTGGCTTGGTATCACAACCTTTAATAGGTTTGCCAGCCTTGAAGATGTGGATTGACTTGTAACATCCCCTGCGCCGGCTCCATTACTTAAATCTAATACCCCGCAGGTGGAGGCTGAGTCTTCACCACTGTTCACTACCTTGGACACGGGGGGCATTGGTCCCCTGACCCAGGTCACGCCCCAGGCCACCCCTGTTCAGGGTTTGTTGTACCCTCCCCTGCTCGATGGCAATGCTAGTTCTTCCTCAGCAGCGATCTTGCTAGCCCAGGACTCGCTGACAACTGTGGCTCATTCTCAGCATCCCCGGCTCGACGGTCTCGATGTTGTGTACCCAGCTACTGCCGCCCAACCTTGCACAAGCTCGGTAGGCAGTTCCTCGTTTAAGATCTTAAGTTGGAACGTGGCGGGGCTTGTGCGCAATTTAAATAAACCTGACTGGAATTCTTTTGTGGAGCCTTTTGGGATCTGTCTCCTACAAGAAACCTGGTGTTTGGAGCCCGTACACAGGGTTGGTTTCGCGACGTACCATGTGCCGGCCTCCAAGCCAAAAGGCAGTAAAGGCCGCCCTTCTGGTGGCCTTCTTGTTTGGGTCAGTATCTCTCTGGGGCTTACCATAAAACATATCAATACCCAATCGCCAGATCTGCTGAGACTTACCATTCGGTGCCCGGGGGGTAGGATTATGGAATTGTTTAACCTGTATTTCAGGGGGGGTCGGGGGGGGACTCTTCTCCTCTATCCTCCTCTGGAGTTGAAGAAGAGCTTCGGGGTTGCGATATTGATTCCTTTATCGTTTTGGCTGGCGATTTTAATTGTTGCTTCGAACCGCTGGCCTGTGAAGATATTTTGGACACTTGGGAGGATGATGCCAAGAGAGGTATTCCCTTGCTTGATCTCGACCCCATTAAAAAATGGTCACGGAATGCTATCGATATCAACTCTCTCTGTTTGGAATATGCCCTAAGAGCCACAAACGGCCGTTCCAAATCAGACACTAGGGGTGCGCACACCTACAATAGGGTGGGCCACACCTCTAGAATAGACTATATATTGTTGAACCACAATTTGTGGGAGCATTTTCTCGATATGGAGGTCCAACAAACAGCGGACAGTGATCATAATCCCTTGGTTTTATCACTTGCTCTCCCACGGGAGGCAGGGGATCTAGCATCGCCCCGATCCACCTGGAAATCATCCAATGAAGTTGTCCCATCCAACTGTGGTAGACGGCTGAAATGGGCCAAAGTTGCTTTGGATGAATCAAGAATGGCCCAAGCAAGAACTATAATGCTGGAAGCCAAGGGTACCTTGAGTACGTTGGACTCCGATGAAGCTGTTCTAACAACTTTCACGGAGATTATTGCATCACTTGGCAACCTGTTCTTAGTTCCCCAGGGAAGGGGTGGGGCTAGGCGGAGAACTGCATTAAGGGGCAGAGATCAATGGTATTCACCTGCCTGTCGTCTGGCCAAAAGCAACCTTATCCGAGCAGTAGGCCTGAAAGATCCTGGTTTGATTTCCTCTGCTAGGAAGGAATACAGAAAAGCCCAAGAGGTGGCAAGGGCTACTCACGAAACTAATTTCTGGAGTGAATTAATGGATGCTGGGTCCAGGAAGGACTCAAGGGCCTTCTGGGCCTTGTTTAGAGGCAGGGATAGGCCGGTTGACTCACTGTTGACTTGCAACATTACAGGGGATGCTTGGCTGGCCCATTTTTCAAAACTTTACTCTAATTCTCTGGGGGCTGGGGGCCAGTGTAGGGGCGATAGTCACATAATATCGGATAACAGCTTACACTCTGACTCTACCTTTTCACCCAAGGAGGTAGAAGTAGCAATTAGGTGTATCGTGCCCAATAAGGCAGCGGGCCCAGATGGAGTCCCTGGCGACCTGCTGCGCATAAATATAGAGGAGTGGAGCCTACTCATTGCTAAACTCCTAAATGAGGCCTTGGAGGGCGGTGGATTTCCGGATTCCTGGAGGGGCGCGGAAGTTGTCCCAATTTTTAAAAAAGGGTGTAGGGACGATCCTGCCAACTACCGACCCATAAGTCTGCTTGATTCCACCCAGAAGGTAGCAGGGAAGGTGGTTTTAGGGAGGATTCTCCAATGGGCTGAGGAAGCGAAGGTTTTGTCTGACTTTCAGGCCGGCTTTAGATCTGGTACCGGCACAATTGAGCAGACATTCCGCTTCCTTATGTTGTATTGGAAAGTGGTTAAACTGGGCAAGGGCAGTCTGTATCTTGCCTTTATAGATCTGCGGACTGCCTTTGACCTAGTCCCACGTAACCAACTGTGGGCTGTTCTTGAGGGTTTGGGTATGCCCGCTTACTTGCTGGCATTAATTATTAAATTCCATGAGGAAAATTTTGCCAGAATTAGATGGGGTGCGCAGGGCGAAAAAACATCTTGCATCTCTGTAGACAGGGGGGTCCGCCAGGGGTGTGTGCTAGCCCCCACTCTGTTTTCATTATATCTAAACGGAGTGGTGGATCATCTGCTCCAGCTACCTGCAGACGCACCTTCCCTGGCGGGCAGGAAGATACCAACACTCCTGTTTGCAGATGATACCCTGTTGATTTCGAAATCCCCGGTGGGCCTTCAAACCCTGCTAACTAGGTTTCAGGGCTTCTGTGTCACCAGGGGCTTGGCTATTAACATCAGCAAAACTAAGTTCCTGGTGTTGAATCCCCCTAGAAAGACAGTCCACCCTCCATCCCTGGATTCAGTTCCCTTAGAAAGGGTAAGGGAATTTGATTATTTAGGAATTCGCCTTTGTGACTCTATGAGCTGGAAGGCGCACCACCAAAAGATCATTCTGGCTCATAGGAGGGTCACGGGCGCCCTACTAAAAGAACACCGTGCCTCCTCGCTCAAGCCTATTGGGGTGATACTAGACATTTATAGGGCAAAAGCTGTGAGTGCGGCTCTGTATGGGGCGGAGTTGTGGGGTACTCAGAAATTTGACACTCTATTCCATCTTGAGAACAAATTCCACAAAGATTTAATGAGGCTCCCTCATAGCTCCCCAACTCTCCCTCTTTTATTTGACACTGGTACACGTTCCATGGCTGAGCAGGCGAAGTTACGCCCCCTTCTCTTGTGGGCCCGCATATGGAATGTTCCTGAACTCTCGAGTTATGCAGATGCTCTTCGCGAGCTCCTCTCCACCTCGGGTTGGTATAAGATCGGTTGGCTCTCGGAAGTAAAGCGTCTGCTTTGTGAACTTGGCCTGGATGACGCCTGGGCCAACAGATCTTCGCCACCCAAACAATTACTAAAGAAATTATTCTGGGCGTGGGTGGATAACGAGAGACCTAAACAAACCAACCTATGTAGATCTGCGGTGGAGTTTTTGTCGACCAAAGGCCGTCCCTATAGAGAGCGCTATTTGGATGTGATCTCTAACCCAACAGATAGGGCGCTGTATTTTAAATTCAGGGTCGGTGTTCTGCCCCTGGGATCATGGACAGCAAATTGGAAACCCCCCTGGCAAACTGTATCAACTTGCCCTTTCTGTACAAACAGTGTCGAATCCATCTTCCATCTAATGTTTGTATGTCCCGCATATACTAGTCCTCGCCGTAGATGGTTGAAACCGCTTTGTCTGAGGCTGGGTACACGGTCATATGCGGAGGCACTATATCTGTTAAGATCAGACCCCCAACCCTTGTTCGCATGTGGCTTGGCGAAATACCTGGGGTGGGCCTGGAGGATAAGATCCGCAAGGATGATGATCCTCCAGTAAATGGCTCCATTTTATAATCCATCGGCTCATTTACCTATTGTTGTGTCCCATTCCATCCCCTAAGGTCGACTAAGTATGTGTCCCTATGATTGTCCTAAGATGGACGTTTTTTAGCATTGTTGTATATTGCACTTTTTAAATGATTTTTTCTCTTGATCTTAAACTCAATAACTGTTTTTATTCTGTACTTGTTTTATTGCAATGCTTTTATGAAATGAAATATTTCGAAATAAAGCTATATACAATACAATAATCTTCACTTGCTTGACATTGCATTTTCTCTGATTTTGAATGGCAATTTAATCATAGACGTGTAGCATTTTGGACTATCTAGGATGATACCCACATTGTGTTTTACCCTGTCCTAGAAGTTCCTTACTTTGTCAGGGGGTCCTTGATATTTCCTATCTTTAGATGTATCCGTCAGCCTCCACTCGAGTGATTGCATTAAACTGAATGAGGAACTATTTTACAACTAATAGTGGTTTCAGTCCACTCCTGCTGGCTCCCTCTCCTTTATCTCACTCTAATGTGCGAATGATGAATGAGTTCACAAATTGAACCCAGACTAATTGGCTTTGCCAAGTCTTATTGTTTTGTAAATCATTTCTACCTTGCACTTGCCAGCAAAGGGTTTCTGAATGCACGCAGCACTGCACTATAGAATATTGTAATTATTGTACAAATTATGGCTATCATCATATTGTAGAGCACACACACATGCTCTAGAATTTGGTCAACTCTACCAGAAAATAAGTCAAACTGCACCGAAAAATAAGCTTACCTCTGCCAGTTAATACTACACGGTATGCCCTTGAATACACCAATCAGTGTAACCGCATAACTTAATCTATGCCAGACAACAGGTTCAACAGTGCTAGAGAACTAGCCGACCCATGCCAAGGTATAAACCCAAGTGCATTCACAAGGGTTAACGAGACAATCAACAATGGAGGGCACATCAAGACATTATGGACGGCCTCTTGGATTTAGACCTGTGGGAATGCCTGGTTGGCATCTTTAAGTAAAAGTGAGGATGACCAGCAAAGGTTTATGAGAGGGTTCAGGAAGTGATATGAGGTGGCAGAGGAAGGGTAGCTGTGTTTGTGAAATAGGAGAGCACAAAATCATGCAGTTTTGGGCTTGTTTATTTACGTCGCGGCCGCGAGGCCAATGCTAGTTTTTTTTAAGCATTGGCCGCGCGCGCACACAACTCCCGCTTCTCCCCCTCCCCACCTCGCGCGCGGCCAGTGCTTGGGGCCCATGTAGGAAACCTGGTATAATATAAAAAACGAGTCGGGAGGCACACTGAGCAAAGTTCTGTGGAGTGCTATATCAGGTCCGGGTACACAGCCAGGCACACAAATATACGAACCTGGCTCTAACAATATTGCAGTCTAATCCAGCGTGGGGCTCAACACTCACTCAGAAGGGAAACCGCCTTAATAACGAAGATTGAAAAACGACTGACCTGAACAACGAATCCTAAACAACGACCAATCTGTTAACCACGACATCCATAAATACGATTTACACGAAAAACGACTCTCATAACCCACTCAGACTGCTTTCAACTGAGCCATTAATTCAGCAGCCAATAAACTTTCTTCCCTTACTGACAGAGCCATGCTGATAAATAGATCCCATGCATGGATGACTATAGGCAAATATGGCCCCCCCAAAGTCACCACCGTAATTAGGAGAACTGTTTGGTCTAAGGGCAAAGCTCAAGTTCCTGAGTTACCAGTTGGGCACCTTTAACACCTGATGTAATGACCCTGTCTGGCTGAGACAAACCACTGTGACCGCATGCCGGCTGTGCCAATGCACAAAGGGGGTCATCTGCCCCATTGTCTGCACATGTCCTGCATTGAAGAGAGAGTGGAAGGGACTCACACACACAACAACACACAACCACAGAAACACACAACCACATACACAACCACACACACACACAGACCCACACAACCACACACACAACCACACCCACACAATCACACACACACACAACCAAAAGCACACACACACAACCACACACAACCACAAACACACAACCATGCACACAACCACACACAACCACAATGTCACATACACACACAAACACACACATGACACACACACAGCACACACAAACAACCACACACACACAACCACACACACACAACCACATGTACAACCACACACAACCACGCACACAAACACACACACACACAACCACACACACAAGCACACACACCACACACACAAGCACACACACAAACAACCCCACACACACAACCACACACACAAGCACACACAAACACAACCACACACACACAACCACACACACAACCACACCCAAGCACACCCAAACGCACACCCAAACACACATCCACACACACACCCACACCTACACCCGCACCCATAAACGCGCCCACACACACAACCACACACACAACCACACCCACACACACAACCACACACACAACCACACCAAACATTGGTTTAGCATTTGGGACCTTATAAGTGTTTAGCCACGCAACAGTTGATGTAGTTGCATAAATAAATACTTAGAAGGTCCCAAAAGCAAGACCTTTTGGCTATGCCAATGCTTGTTATTAAAAATGTTCTTAGGATGAGAACATCCCTTCATTAGGAACACCTCCTTTTGAACACTTGTACTGACTTGCTTCGCCCACTTCGTACCTTAGAGGGATAGTCCAAAGTGGGGGTGTTTTTAATTTGCTGGCCCCTCCCTTGCCTCCAGCATGTTTTAATATGAAATAAAGCAACTTCTGGATAGCCTATTGGACAGTTCAAATAACTTGTAAGACATCTGCTGTTTATTTAAATAGTAGGCGTTAATGTGTTGCAAGGATAACAGATTTGATTTGTTTTGTCTAAGTTACAGAGGATGTAAGAAGAGAGATCAGCAAAAACAAGGTGATGCCTCGTGTAAACATACAGTGATGTAATACAGACTGACCAGGGTGGACTAGTTGTAATTATACCTCTCAGGTGGTTTGACATGAGCAGGCAGGCCTCCAAGTAAAGGTTACCTTAGATATGAACATTGGACAAACAATAATATTTCGTAGCCCAATACACCTAAACCTGAATTATTATATTCAGAGGTTCTCCTGAAAATCTGACAAGGTTCCAGCACAGCAGTACCCCTATTTAAGGGTATAAAGTAGATTTTCTTGCACCCACTGATTTATCCGTGGAGACACCTTTGACTGATAGGTGAAAAATTGGGCAATAGTATAGGAGTACCTATGCTTGCTGCCTTGTGCTACAAGTCTTTCTCGTATTACATGTGTATCTCCAACCTATTGTAAACACATAAGTATGCATTGCTGGGTGGATCAGTAAATTAAACCCTTGTGTCGGTATGTGTTTAATTCCAAGCAAAACAAATCCAGCTTTCCATCCTTCCCAGAGCAGTAAATTAAGTATAGTGTTTAGAAATGAAAGATGTATGTTAAGAGGCGCTATATAAAAGATTGTTATTGTATAGGACACACGGATATTGTCTGGGGTTTGACTTAGTCAGCAATTTATGAAGCTAGTTGAAAAAATCAATTTAATTGGTCTACAGAAGAAATGTAAATCTTTCTGATGGTACTAAAATGAGCTTCTTTGATAGAAACCCGGAGGAACTTAGCAAGTTCCATCTGACATACATGTTATTGAAACTCTTGCATTGCCGTTGGACAAAGAAGTGACAGTTCAGCTGTTGTTGGTTCATCCTAAATCAAGGAATCAAATACAAATGTGGGAAGTTTACACATGAATCGTCATTTAGGAGTCACCAGGGGTCGCAGCTGCGACCACTGGCTTGCCCCTTGCAACCACTGGCCCTGCCTTTGCAACCCCTGGCCTCAGAGGTAGCAAAGTCAGTGTCAAAAAAGACCGAGGCAGCTCGTCCTTATGGGCATCGGTGCCCACCCTTGTTTTCTGCCCATTTTCTATTACACTCAGTGTGAATAATAGTTTATTATTCACAATGAGTGTAATAAAAATAGAGCATCAGGAGCTGGAATATAATCTCCAGGGGCAGACGATGGAAGTTAAAAAAGGTTTTTAAATGTATGTTGTGTGTGTGTGCTTGTGGGTGAGAGTATGTTTGTAAGCAAAACAGAGTGTGTTTGCGATCATGTGAGAATGAGTGAGGCAGTGACAGTCAGTGAGTGAAAAAGAGTGAGATCAAGTGTCAGTGATTATGAGTGAGTCAGTGAATAAGTTAGCACGAGTGCAAGTTAATAAATACAAGTGAATGAGTGCCAGTAAGTAAGAATAACCGAGTGTGTGAGTCAATGTGAGTGAAAGTGAATGAAAGTGGGTAACAATGTGCTTGCATGCCCCCCGTTGGCCCTGGCATACTGATAGTAATTCTTGGCTTGTACAGGCACTCATGGAAAAGTACTGCTGCCAGCATACTGGAGGCAGTTGTTAGCATGTCAGGCACCTGTGACAAAATTCTAGCTGTAAAATGCTGGAGTTATTTCTTAGCACAATGGTCACACTTCATAAACAAGCATTGGCATAGCCAATTGGTCTCGCCTTTGGGACCTTTAAGTGTTTAGCCATGAAGCACATGCATACACAGGAGGAAGGACACTGACAGCGATACGGGTAAGGGGGAGAGAGTAGGAGGCAGAGAAAAATAAGGCGAGACAGAGGAAGAAAGAGGAGAGAAAAAGAAAGGGACCGAGTGACGGAAATGGATACAGACAGAAGAGCAGGGGCGGCTGGTGACATTTGAAAGTGGTGAGGCGTAAACTAATTTGCATATTGCACCGCCCGAACCACCTTGCATCTATCCATACATCATTCATGCATCCACCCATCCATCCACCCACCCACCCACCCATCCACCAATTCTGCATCCATCCTGCATCCATCATTCATTCATGCATCCACCCATCCATCCAGCATCCATCATTCATCATTCATTCATGCATTCACCCATCCATCCATCCTGCATCCATCATTCATTCATGCATCCACCCATCCATCCACCCATCCATCCTGCATCCATCATTCATTCATTCATGCATCCATCCACCCATCCATCCACCCATCCATCATGTATCCATTCCTGCATCCATCCACCCATCCATCCATCCATCCATCCATCATTCATTCATGCACCCATCCATCCACCCTGCATCCATCCTGCATCCATCATTCATTCATCCACCCATCCTGCATCCATCCTGCATCCATCATTCATTCATGCATCCACCCATCCATTCATCCACCCATCATTCATCCATCATCCATCCACCCATCCTGCATCCATCATTCATTCATGCACCCATCCATCCACCCTGCATCCATCATTCATTTATCTACCCATCCACCCATCCTGCATCCATCCTGCATCCATCATTCATTCATGCATCCACCCATCCATTCATCCACCCATCATTCATCCATCATCCATCCATCCATCCACCCATCCTGCATCCATCATTCATTCATGCACCCAACCATGCACCCATCCATCCACCCTGCATCCATCCTGCATCCATCATTCATTCATCTACCCATCCACCCATCCTGCATCCATCCTGCATCCATCATTCATTCATGCATCCACCCATCCATCCACCCATCATTCATCCTGCATCCATTCATGCATCCACCCATCCTGCATCCATCATTCATGTATTTTTATGACCATATAACTTGCACACAGCTTGTCAGTGTTTAATACCAGTCTCGAACCTTGTACTCCAGCACCAATGATACATGATTAATATTAATTGTTTTTAAAAACATCTATTTATTCGACACCAATTTCACACCTTAGTCGGAACATCATTTTTATTTGTTTTTTAAAATATCTATTTAACACCAAAGTAAGTCATGTAAACATTTTTATGGTTCGATAAGAGGCTCGAACCTGGTTTCCCAGCACCAAAGTCGGCCGTGCTATCCGTCAGGGGTTATGTAACCGGGCTATGTAGTGACCAGCCAATCCTGCGCCAGGATTGGCTGGGGGGGCACCATGACTCCTCGCCCAGTCGCCCTGTGTAACCCCGGGGGCTGCGGCCCGCCCCCTGGTCCTCTCTCTAAGGGGGAATTCACAAGAAAACGATCTGCGCATGCGCGGGCATGTTTGTGCCCAAAAATACACTTGCGCAGCTGCAGCAGCCCGATCCTTCTCCCCCCCCCCCCCTCCCCTTGCGCACTCCGGGAAGGTCGGGTGTCTCCCGGTTTTCCGGCCGGCAGATAGCGCGATTTTTTTAATTAATTGTGTTTGGCTTCTAGTGACGACGTGGTGGGTCCATGGGGCTTAGTGGGGCTTCGCCCCTACGCCCCAATGGACGCACCGCGCCTGCAGAAGAGTACAAGAGAACAGACAGAACAAAGGCTAGCGAAAGACAAACAAAGGAATAAAAGGCAAAAGGGAATTGGAGAAACAAAGTAAGCAAGGTGAGTAGAAGTAAATATAGGGCGGCCAAAGAAACGAGAGGATAAAAAATACACAATGCGAAAGGGAGAGACAAAAAAATAAGAACTGTGGAAGAGAAGGGGGAATTAATGAATTAACACATTAGCAACTGAAAGAAAAGCAAAATGAAGGATTTGTGCTGAGGATAAAAAGGACGTAAAGAATGACGTAAATATGAATAGTCAGAGGGACAAAAAATAAGGAATGAGAGACGTAAAGCAAGAATAGTGTGGGGATCAAGATGAAGGAAGGAAATAAAGAAAGGCAAAAAGTGGGAATAGAATGGGGGAAAAAGGAAGTCGAAAGGAAGGAATAGTGCTGGGAATAAGAAGGAAGGAGGCAGGGATGTAAGTAGAGTATATGGGGAGATGGTTGAGTGAAAAGGAGTGATGAGCTGGCACAAAGGAAAGGAGACAGGTGTATTAAATGGGAAACATTACGAGCGGCGATAAAATGGACAGTTGAGCAGATTAATAGTGTGAGAGCGAAGGTAGTAACGAATGTGGAAAATGAGGAAAAAATGCTAAAGAAAAAATGACCAAACTACATTAAATGATATAAAAGAACGAGTGAAAGGAGAAGATGTATAGGGGCAAACCAGAGACGGGTAGGAAGGACATATCGTTACTAGAGTAATAGAGTATATACATAACAAAGCACATCACAAAACGTAAGCTCAGTAACTTTGCAAGAATTTGGCATCAGTAACTAAAAACGAAGTTGGAATCTTTCATTTGATTCATTGGAGCAGCACACGTTCAGTAAGTGGTGGTGTGCTTGGTTGTGTTCTCTTTTTTATTGTTTTTTTTTTTAGCAAAGCAGAGGATAAACCAAAGAAGAAAAAAACATATATCCTTTACAAGAGTTTTTAGCAGCTCAGGGTTACATTGAGTAAAATCATCATATATTTGACCATAATTATTCTGTACATATCAACTTATACATCACTTAAAAAAAATGCCTAAAAAATTCTATTCCCTAATACCATTTTGCTATCACAATATCACAATATGATAATAAATGGCCCTAATTCTACATATTCGGCCAAACTTGTTGTTATTCATAAAGTGCCTTGTGCAAAAAGTGATAAGTGCAAAATACTACCATATTATACCAACACACTATTCCACAAGACCAACTTAACTGGCCTCTACTATCAATATACATAAAGTGTCCTGTGCTAAAGTGCTTGGATACAAAATAAGCCCCATTGCTATAAGGAAGTAGAAGGCATAAATTCATCCTATATTTGACAATAATTATTCTGCATTTAGCAACTTACCACATCACTTAAAAATTGCCTAAAAAAAATTCCTATTCCCTAATACCATTTTGCTATCACAATATGATAATAGATGACCCTAATTCTACATATCCGGCCAACATTGTTGTTATTCATAAAGTGCCTTGTGCAAAAAGTGCTAAGTGCAAAGTACTACCATATTATACCAACACACTATTCCCCCAGACCAACTTAGCTGGCCTCTACTATCAGTATACATGAAGTGTCTGTGTGCTTGGATATAACATAAGCCCCATTGCTATCAGGAAATAGAAGGCATAAAGTGCAAAATTACAGACACATCTTCAAATTCACATATTATTACTATAGAAATATTATGTGGAGGCTAAAAGTTCCCTGTTGTTATGATACTTCGAATTTTTAATAAACTTTCTTGTGGATCCTATTTTTTTGGCATAAGCTTCTTCAAAATTTTTACTCCAACTCATCTTATTCCCCCATTTAGAATAAGATGGTATCTCCATTGACCTCCAGTTTTGTAATATTAGGGAGCGGGCCACTAACATACAGATTGCCATATAGGATTCTTCTGACCTAGACAAATCGCTTCTCTTCTTTGAAATGCCAAAGAGTGTGATCTCAGCTTCGGGTTCAATTACCTTGTTAATATCCCGACTGATTGCAGAGAAAATTTCACACCAATAATTGCCCAGTTTGGGACATGTATAAAAAGTATAAAGCCAATCTCCCTCGTCTAGGCGTTGGCATCTAAAACATCTATTTTCTACACCCGAAAATCGCTTATTTAATGCTTTGGGGGTTAGATAAGCCAGCCAGCGTGATATAAAAGACATTCTCTTGAAATTGGCTGCACGAGGAGGCTTGCCACCTAACTGGGCAATCCGTTTCCATTCCTGTTTTGAGAAGGAGCAGTTGGTTTCCTGAGATATTTTAACTAAAATTTCATCAACTAAGGGAGATTCTATACCCTTTCTCAGAAACTTGTAACAGTTACCTATCCCTGTTAATCCTATTTGATATAGAACAGTGGCCAGGGGTGTTATGCTAAATGATAAATTGTATTTCTTTATAAAATTCATTATCTGCAGAATTCCAGAAATCAAGATTTTAACTTATTATCAGTTCTGGCCACAATTTCCTGCCAGGTAATAGGTCTCTGTACAACAAAGAATGAAGCCAGATTACCAAGGCCTAGATCTTTCCACTTTTGAAGTTTGTTTAACTGAATCTGAAGCCCCAAACTCTTACACTCCTCCAATTTCAAGTATTGAAACCCACCACCCCCTCCCTGCTTAAATAAAGATTGCAGTCTAAAAGCAAAGTCCCGAATAGTCTTATACCTGTTTTTTTTGGTAGTTTTGCTGTTTTTAAAAAGATCAGAACTTGAGATCCACCCTCCCGAATCATCTTTTCATAGAAAAATATGTCAAATAAACCATTGGACGTCAGAAGACGTGCTGTGAGGTCCATTATTGCTGCCATATAGTACATACGCATATTTGGTAAAGCTAAGCCCCCTTGCCTAGTTTCCAACTGGAGTATACTCAATTTTACCCTCGAGCATTTTTTGTTCCAAATAAATCCCCTGATCAAGGAATCAACCTCTCTAAAATACTGGGAATTAATTCTTAGCGGTACATTAGAAAAAAGAAAGATCATTAACGGAAGGATCGACATTTTTACTAAGGCGACCCGGCCAATTAAAGTCAATGGCACTAGTGTCCATCTATCCAACAGATGTTTAATTTTGTTTAGCATTGTTTCATAATTCAGACTAAATGGTTGATCAAACTGGTTGGAGACATAGATCCCCAGGTATCTAATTGGTTCTTTCTTAAGAGCTTGGATTTTCAAGTTTTCAGGAAGAAAATTACAGTCCGAGTTCATCACTAATACCTCGGTTTTACTCTGATTGATTTTACATCCACCAATCAGTTTGAATCTACTAAATTCGCCTATCGCTTGATCTAAATTTGGTCTATCTGGATATAGATATAATATAATGTCGGGGCGAATAGTTTAATTTTGGCCAATCCTGGTATGGGTGGCTTAATGTCAGGGTTTCCACGTATCCTTATTGCGAGGGGCTCAATAAAGAATGTAAATAAGATGGGGGACATCGGGCACCCTTGCCTGGTACCTCTATTTATATTTACTGTCCCTATTGAGTTAGAATTTGCCACCACCCTTGCTTGTGCATTGTGATAGATGTTTTTTAACATATTTACTATCCCCTCAGGAAACCCAAACTTTAATGAGGTGATAAATAAAGCTTCCCAATTAACCAAGTCGAAAGCCTTTTCGGCGTCGACCATTGAAATTAAAGTTGGAATTTTATTATTGGCTACATAGTCTAATGCCTGAATTAAGAACCCGGTGTTTGAGGCCATCGATCTTCCCTGGACAAAGCCGGACTGATCGACATGAATTAATTCCTGGGCAATCAGGGAAAAACGCTGGGCCCAAATTTTCATAAGAATTTTAAAATCAGCATTAAGGAGGCTGATTGGCCTATTCAAATTGACTTCTTTGTCATCCTTCCCCTTTTTAATAAAGCTGACTATGATGGATTCCTTAAAATTAGAAGGGACCTGTTCTCCCAGTCTAACCGCATTGAATAATTTGGACAAGAATGGAGTCAATTCTTTTGCAAAAGATTTATAAAATTCAATTGGGAGCCCATCGGCTCCACATGCTTTTTCTCCAGCAATCAATTTTACTGTATCCCGGATTTCTAAATCTGAAATTTCACTCTCTGGTTTATCTACCAATAAGGTAGATACCGTAGGGCACAGCTTTCCAAACTATGTGGCGCGACACAGTAATGTGTCGCGACCCATATGTAGGTGTGTCACATCAGCAGAGTCGAGCTGCAGGGGCTCTTAGAAGGGGCGAAGCAACAACAAAGCCCTATTAACATGCACAAGGTCTTTAACGACCTGTGAAGTGCTCGGGTGCGGCTGTGAGCGGTCCCGGGCTGCCACACACAACGGGGGTTCTCCCCGCGAGAGGCCAGGTGTCCCACCAAAGTCGCCAGTTTTGCTTCTGCCCCACTCTCCACCCTCTGTGTTGCTTTGTGTGTTTTCCAATGACAAACGCTTGGGCATAAAATGTGAAAATGCGTATTTACAGCCAAACCTAAAAACATGCTTTTTCAAAACGAGAAAATTGTTCAATCCGTCAAGCCTTGTCCGAGGCCTCTGAAAGATCTGGAGGCAGAACCTGTTCCAGAAACGTTTTATTGTCAAGGACAGTAGTGGTCACAGAGAGGAATCGAAAATGAGATGTAAGGTGGCAATGAAGCTGTACTGGATTCTAAAGTATTGTTTGAATGGATTCTAGTCACCAAGAATATTTAATGTAAACCTGTCTTTGAAAATACTCATGTGCTAGATTTAACAATCGCTTCCTCAAAGACGCCACATTCCCATACATAAATTCATGTTAATCTTATTTTACTCATACCACTCACACACGCTCTTCGTCATGTTCATAAACTCACATTCACTTGCATACTCGACTCACTTTCACAGTTACAAAGTAACAAATTGAGACAGTCACATAGTAACACTGCAAAATGCCAATCACAGTTTAGGCCTTTTCCATGGCTCTCTCCTTTGTCTAGTAGACAGCCTCACATAGCACAAGGACACACCTTTTGACTAAATAAGTGCCAGGACTAAGTTATCTGAATATTTTAGATGCTAAAATAGTGCACAGGCATTCTCTCTAACACACACGCACACAAACCATGCACTTGCAGCACAAAGACACAGATGCACAATAACACAGTCATATGCTCGTGGACACACACAAATGTGAACTGACATATGCGTAAGCTACTTTACCTTTGGTCAGTATATGATTTTCCTTCTTAGGAAGAGGGAGTGAGACAGAGAGGGAGGGAGGGAGGGAAACAGAGGGAGGGAGACAGTCGGAAGGAGAGGGAGTGAGACAGAGGGAGGAAGACAGAGAGGGAGGGAGACAGAGAAGGAGTGAGACAGAGAGGGATTGAGACTAAGGGTGGGCGGCCAGCTACGCTCCGTGCACGGAGTGCGCGTAGTGCCGTCTCCTACGCATTTTGCGTAGCGGGCGTAGCCAGGCGGCACTACGCGCGCTCCGCAGACGGTGCGTAGTCGGCCGCCACCCGCCTCCCTCCCGCCCTTCCTAAATACTTAAATAAAAGGATAGAAAGCTTTTAAAAACACTTACCTTGTCCAACGCGTCCCCGGGGCTCCCTCTCACCGTCCCTGGATTCGCGCCGCCATTTCGGATACTAATGCGCATGCGCGGGCGGCCGCGCATGCGCATTTCTCATGAGAAATGCGCATGCGCGGGCGCCCGCGCATGCGCATTAGTATCTGAATCCGTGGCGGCGCGAATCCAGGGACGGCGAGAGGAAGCCCCGGGGACGCGGCGGACAAGGTAAGTGTTTTTAAAAGCTTTCTATCCTTTTATTTAAGTATTTAGGGAGGGCGGGAGGGAGGCGGGCGGCGCGTAGTGGGCGTAGTTTTGTGCCCACTTCGCATAGCTCCGCGGAGCCCCACTCCGCACACTACGCCCAGGGTTAATTGAGACAGAGATGGAGGGAGGGAGGGAGGGAGACAGTTGAAGGGAGACAGATGGAGGGAGACGGATGGAGGGAAAGGCCACCTCCGCCACTGATTCGCTCACTAGTACCCTTTAACAGTGCCCCTCAAGTCTCTGTGTGTGGGGTGTGTGTGTGTGGGGGTGTGTAGGGGTGGTGTGTGTGTGGGTGTGTGTGGGGGTGGTGTGTGTGGGGGGGTGTGGTGGGGTGTGTGGGCTGTGTGTGTGTGTCGGGTGTGTGTTGGGTGTGTGGGGTTGGGTGTGGGGGGGTTGTGTGTGTGTGGGGTAGTGTGTCTGTGGGGTGGTGTGTGTGGGGTTGTGTGTGGGGTGGGGTGTGTGTGGGGTGGGGGGTGTGTGGGGTGTGGGGTCCGAACCCACCATAGGTGGTTAGGGCTCGCTCGCTGCGCTTCCTCGCGATACCGTGTCCCTGACATTTTTTTCACAAAAGGGTGTGTCACCAACATGAAAAGTTTGGAAAGCTGTGCCGTAGGGAGATGGACTACATCGAAATAACTATAAATATGTTCCGTCTCTACCTCGTATGTTGTTGAATACAACTGAGAGTAATGATCTAAAAATACTCGGGCTATGTCATCCTTATCTCTAATTATATTTTGTGTTTTGGTATCAATAATCTCCATAATTGTAGATTTCTACTGTTTGGCTTTTGTCTGCCCTGCTAACATCTTCCCCACCATTTGACTCTCTTCATTTGTCTTTTGTTGGTAAGTTTTAGAGCTATTAATCCCCTCGATTAAAAAAAATTCCTTTAAGGCCGCTTTCGCCCTTTCTAATTGTAGGACTGCATCTGCTCCCCCCTGAGACAGAAAGGAGGCTGAAGCCTTAGACATATCCATCTGCAGCTTGTGGATCTTGTCTCGCCTTTCTCTCATCTGTGCAGCAGATCTTGCTATCATATGACCTCTTATCGCTGCCTTAAAGCCTCCCCAGACTGTGCCCTCATTCCGATTAAAAAAACTCCTGTATCCATTCCCTAGTTGACGCCACCCATATAGAATCTTGGAGGAGCAGCCAGTCCATCTGCCACCTGGACTGAGCTTTTACTCCCCCGTCGATCTCAACTTTAACTTCAACCAGAGAATGGTGAGAGAACGGATTAGTCCCTAGAGAGGTGCCTAATACTCTTCGAGAACGAGAGCTAAGGATACAGTCGATCCGGGAGGCTGTAAGAAATTGCTTGGAATAACAAGTACATTCGGCCACCTGGGGATTGCAGAACCGCCACTGGTCTACTAATAAATGCTCCTGCTTTAGGGCTTCCAAAACTTTCTTAGTCTGAGGTTTCAGCTCTTTTTAATTCTTATTAGAGGTATCTTTCTTCAAGTCTTGAATAAAATTAAAATCACCACCAATCCCAATTTTCCCCGGGACTCCTCTAAGTAGCTCAGTAATCCTGATTAATGGGGTATTATCAATGACTTTTGATCCGTAATAATTTATAAAGTTTAACAGCATTCCATTCAACTTAGCCTATACCCAGATCCATCGCCCCTGTGTGTCTCTCCTAATTTGCCCAAACTCCCAGGGAAGATTACGGCTAAAATATATTGCCACCCCTCTTTTAGCTAGCTCGGCAGAGGCAAAAAACACATTTGAAAAATATCTAGGAAGAAACAATTTAGGAAAATGTGTTTTCAAATGCGTTTCTTGGAAAAACAGGACCTGTGGGGCGCAAGAGATTAACCATTTTATTAGTGCCCCATACTTGGAATTATTTATAGATTCACAAATTGAATACAACACCTACTAGTCATTGTTCTTCCCCTTTTCAAGCTTGATCATAAACTTGTGCTTTTCTGTATTCTTAGCTAATATACCTCTGCTTCTGCTCATTTTACACCTGAACTTTTTAACCACCCCAACCCTTCTCTTCCCCGCCCAAGCACCTCCCACCCAAGAGGTGAGACCCCTGCTTCTCCACACATTCCACCTCTTACTCTTCTCCACTTCTTTTAGATTGCACCTGGTTAACACCCCCCGTGACATTTAAAAAAAAAATATTTCATATTTCATGGTTGATCGAGTAATAGCCTTTAAAAGCTTACTAAATTCGTTATTACTTCATTTTCTCGCCTTTCTCGTCTTTCCCTTTCTTTTCCAAATCCTAAACTAACAATAAACCACAAACACCATTTTTTGGGGATTTTCCCAACTAAGAAAAACACACGAAGAAAAACACAGATATAATCCGCCTTATTGAGGCCCTGACATCTCCTTGAGGAGCTCCTGTGCATCATCTATGTTAGTAAACATGAGAAACTTCACTTTTACAAGGACCCATAATTTAGATTGTTGGGCAATAGATGCCTGTGCTCCTTGTGCTTTAAACAAAAAGAGCAATTTAGCAAACTCTTTCCGTCTCCGAGCAGCAGCTGCCGACATATCTGGGAAGACCCTACAATTTGAAGTTTAATTTACTGGAAACTGCTTTTGTTGTATGGCCCTAGTCAGGATCTTCTCCTTGATTCGATAGTCTGAAAAATTAACTAGTATCGTCCGCAGACCACTTGAACTTGGTAGAGGGTGAAACGGAACCCTATGGACCCTTGTAACAGTTAAGTCTCCACTAAACTCCGGAAGGACCTTTTCTCTAATGAAGGATTCCACTCATTGTGGTGCCTGCGTTCCCTCCACTCTCTCCGGCACACCAACAATACAAAGGTTCGATCTCCGCGAGTGGTTCTCCAACTCCTCCAGCTTGTTTTCTAATAAAAGCTTGTCCTTATTGACATCCCGCACTTTAGTGACCAATCCCGACATCTGGTCCTCCAACTGAGAGATCTGTGACTCAGCTTCTTGCACTCTGCCTGGAAGACATGTGACTGCCTCCTCTATTTTATTTAATCTTGTATGTAGAGAAGCAATTTCGTTTTCTTGGGATTTCTTCATCTCCCTAATTTCTTTCAGGAAAAGGTTAAGTAATGTTTTAATTTCCATATGTTTAGTAGGCGCAGTTTCTGCTTCTGGATCCTCAGAGAATACATTCAATACTTCCTTGTCATGCTGAAGATTAGGTATCTGCCGGCTCTGTGCGACCTGTGTTTGTGCAGAGAGGAATGAATTCCTCCCATCTGATATCTGCGTCAGATTCGCCTGGTTGACTGAAGTTGATGGCTGAGCTAAGACTTGCTCTAAATTACCACCAGGTGAGGAGGCTGAAGAGGCCAGGGGTGCCTGAATCCACAAATTCAAGTCTAGTTTTTGCATCGCAGTAATGAGGATTGCACTTGAAGATGAAGGTAACGGGCTTTGATTATCTGGAGAAGCTGGCGCCAGATTTGAATTTTCGGGAGATGCCAGAGTTTACAAACTTAGGTCTAGCGGAAGTGAGAGTGGACCTGGTGAGACAAGATCGGAACTAGGAGCTGCGTTCTGAGATGGTGATAAAGTAGATCGCTGGGAGGTAGGTTGTACCGATTTTTTCGCGAAGAGGGGGAACTCCTTTCTCCCCCTTCCTCTTTCTTGTCATTTTTTCCCCCTTTTAGGCATAGTTCTGTCTGATCCACCATAACTTCTGGTTTACTAGCAGGCTTACTGGCATAAATTATAGGGGGGGGGTTCTAACTTCCAAAGACCTCCTGGGAGATCCTGTCGTTGCTTCCAGTGGTATCTCTTCATCTTCTGAACTCTCGAAACTGGAGTCATGCAGGTGAGACTCCCCCACTATACCTGCCTTGCTACCTCCCAG
This sequence comes from Lissotriton helveticus, assembly GCF_964261635.1. Taxonomy (NCBI): domain Eukaryota; kingdom Metazoa; phylum Chordata; class Amphibia; order Caudata; family Salamandridae; genus Lissotriton; species Lissotriton helveticus. The sequence continues at coordinate 745,165,568 of NC_136073.1, forward strand.
TGTCAAGTTTTTCTGCACCTTCGCCAGCCGTGTTTTTACTTTTAGGGCAGTGGATGTGTCTCCTCTGGATACCAACCGACCCAGTTTGTCACGCCTCCCCATCTTAATCTGATTAGCCTAATCAGTCCGGCCAATAATCGTGGTGAACACCCAGCTACCTCACAGCGGCTACACTCAAGTGCTCATATGCTCCAATGTCCAATTTTCAATTCCAATGCCTTATATTACCGCTGATATAGACTTCTCCCTCTCCAGGCGCCAAAATCATTCATTTTTTGTTTACCTTGCTGCTGCGGTAATATTGCACGTTATACCTCAGTCGATACTCCTCACCTGGTCACCTCTATCTACTCCTTCTGTTTTCCCACGAACCTTGAACCGCCGAAAGCCAAACCGTCCTCCGCCTCCTCCAGCGCAGGCTCCTGGAAGCCTCTCGCCACCAAACTTTCCCTTCTTCTCTAAGGAGCCGCCGCTGCCCAAATCAGCACCGCAGTCTCCACTATCTTGCTCTCACCCTTGCCTCTCTCCGCCACGCCCGCATCCAAGACGCTGTACAGCTGCTGAAACCCGGCACAGTCACGGAAGAGGCCAAACAATCTCCGTCTTTGAACAAGCACCACAGCTGCTGCTCTCGCCTCCTCTCTCCACCTCAGCCGCGGCTTCCAACATCAAGCAGCCGCATTCACGGAGCTCGTCAGCATACAACTGACCAGGTAAAGCCAAAAATCGCCATCACCGGGGGGCGTGGCTACCTGCAATTACCCGGAGGTGTGGCTCGCTGGCATCCGCCCGGACCTGAAAGACGTCCCTTGGTTGTGTTCTCATTGAAGCACTGGTGTGACCGAAGAAAAAGAAAGGCTGCATTAGGTGCATAAAAGATAAAGTGATGTACAAGAGTTTAGGATAGCACTTAAACTTTTAAAAATCAAATCACCTTTTGAAAAGCTCCAACATGTCCATTAAAATGAATATTTTGATTTTTGTTTGTGTATTAAAGAAAATATGTTGTAATTTCTTTTATGTCTACTTGTTACTACAGTTCTGGGAATTTTTGTTTATGTCGTCAAAATTGCTTAGGTGGAGGTCTGTGGCTTCCAACAGTGATTAATTGGGGGTCCATGGAAGTCAAAAGGATATAAGAACCGCTGCATTAGAACATGCCTGCAGAGGGACGGGGAGAAATGTAACACCTTTGGGCTTTATGAGACCCTTGAAAGGCTTCAGAAATAAAGTGTAGTATTAAGATGGTAAGAGCCACTGTCAGCTATTACAGAACAAGGTGCGCCTTTGAGGAGGTAAATACCATGAGGATAATGAGGGAAGCCGGATCTTCTCAATGAGCCACTCCAGGTCCAGTGCGGCCATGAAAGTCATGTGAGGTGTCTCGGTAAAGGGATGTGTCCACTGAAACCGTGGGGTGAGACGCACCTATATTGGAACGAGATTGGGGACTGCCGGAAGTGCTGTAGCAAATAAGGAAATGGAGGAAGTGTATATCTGCACTACAAAGGTGTGGGGAGCTTCCCATATAACTCAGATTAAAAGGGGAAAACAGGGAGCCAGACTACAATTGCGCCTTGACCACAGCCATCCGCAGAAATCAACGAATGCTTAGAAGGAAGGCTACTGCTCTTTAATAACGCAGCAGAATGCGTTCTTCGTGAAAGCTGTAAGGACAATAAAGCAGGACTGCTTTGCCGTAAACATGTTTGAAAAACACAGTGCCCTTTTGATTTATAATATTTACAACAAGGGGTGGTGATGGACAGAGTCTCTGAATTAAGCAGAATACTCTCACCCAGTCAAGAGATCAGGGCTAGATCCAACACCGTTTTTTAGCTCATTGCACCATCTCAGTTTCAGAACCTGGCTGTATGCAAATTAGTCTGTCCCTGGCCCAGTGCATCCTGGGAACAGGGCAGACCAGACTACAAAAGCCAATTCTTACACTGGGAAGGAAACAAGCTTCCGGGGACCAGTTTCTGGCATTTCAGCCGTCTTCGGCCCGGCTTGCTTGAATCCTGATGGTGCAATGAGCAAGGGACTCACATCTGAGTATACCCTTCCACGCTTAGGGTGGACAAAAATATTTACAACAAGGGGTGGTGATGGACAGAGTCTCTGAATTAAGCAGAATACTCTCACCCAGTCAAGAGATCAGGGCTAGATCCAACACCGTTTTTTAGCTCATTGCACCATCTCAGTTTCAGAACCTGGCTGTATGCAAATTAGTCTGTCCCTGGCCCAGTGCATCATGGGAACAGGGCAGACCAGACTACAAAAGCCAATTCTTACACTGGGAAGGAAACAAGCTTCCGGGGACCGGTTTCTGGCATTTCAGACGTCTTCGGCCCGGCTTGCTTGAATCCTGATGGTGCAATGAGCAAGGGACTCACATCTGAGTATACCCTTCCACGCTTAGGGTGGACAAAAATATTTACAACAAGGGGTGGTGATGGACAGAGTCTCTGAATTAAGCAGAATACTCTCACCCAGTCAAGAGATCAGGGCTAGATCCAACACCGTTTTTTAGCTCATTGCACCATCTCAGTTTCAGAACCTGGCTGTATGCAAATTAGTCTGTCCCTGGCCCAGTGCATCATGGGAACAGGGCAGACCAGACTACAAAAGCCAATTCTTACACTGGGAAGGAAACAAGCTTCCGGGGACCGGTTTCTGGCATTTCAGCCGTCTTCGGCCCGGCTTGCTTGAATCCTGATGGTGCAATGAGCAAGGGACTCACATCTGAGTATACCCTTCCACGCTTAGGGTGGACAAAAATATTTACAACAAGGGGTGGTGATGGACACAGTCTCTGAATTAAGCAGAATACTCTCACCCAGTCAAGAGATCAGGGCTAGATCCAACACCGTTTTTTAGCTCATTGCACCATCTCAGTTTCAGAACCTGGCTGTATGCAAATTAGTCTGTCCCTGGCCCAGTGCATCATGGGAACAGGGCAGACCAGACTACCGGTCCCCGGTAGCTTGTCTCCTTTCTGGTGAAGAATTGGCTTGGTAGTTTGGTCTGCCCTGTTGGTCTGCCCTGTTCCCATGATGCACTGGGCCAGGGACAGACTAATTTGCATATAGCCAGGTTCTGAGCTGGGATGGGGCAGTGAGCTAAATAACGGTGATGGATCAAGCCCTGATCTTTGGACTGGGTAAGAGTGGTCTGCTTAATTCAGACACTCTGTTCATCACCACCCCCTTTTCTGAATCGTTTTTGGCCACTATAGGTGTGGCAGGGTATACTCAGACATAAGTCCCTTGCTCACTGCTCCATCAGGATTCAAGCAAACTGGGCCGACGAGGCTGAAATGCCAGAAACCGGTCCCCGGTAGCTTGTCTCCTTTCTGGTGAAGAATTGGCTTGGTAGTTTGGTCTGCCCTGTTCCCATGATGCACTGGGCCAGGGACAGACTAATTTGCATATAGCCAGGTTCTGAGCTGGGATGGGGCAGTGAGCTAAATAACGGTGATGGATCAAGCCCTGATCTTTGGACTGGGTAAGAGTGGTCTGCTTAATTCAGACACTCTGTTCATCACCACCCCCTTTTCTGAATCGTTTTTGGCCACTATAGGTGTGGCAGGGTATACTCAGACATGAGTCCCTTGCTCACTGCTCCATCAGGATTCAAGCAAGCCGGGCCGACGAGGCTGAAATGCCAGAAACCGGTCCCCGGTAGCTTGTCTCCTTTCTGGTGAAGAATTGGCTTGGTAGTTTGGTCTGCCCTGTTCCCATGATGCACTGGGCCAGGGACAGACTAATTTGCATATAGCCAGGTTCTGAGCTGGGATGGGGCAGTGAGCTAAATAATGGTGATGGATCAAGCCCTGATCTTTGGACTGGGTAAGAGTGGTCTGCTTAATTCAGACACTCTGTTCATCACCACCCCCTTTTCTGAATCGTTTTTGGCCACTATAGGTGTGGCAGGGTATACTCAGACATGAGTCCCTTGCTCACTGCTCCATCAGGATTCAAGCAAGCCGGGCCGACGAGGCTGAAATGCCAGAAACCGGTCCCCGGTAGCTTGTCTCCTTTCTGGTGAAGAATTGGCTAGGTAGTTTGGTCTGCCCTGTTCCCATGATGCACTGGGCCAGGGACAGACTAATTTGCATATAGCCAGGTTCTGAGCTGGGATGAGGCAGTGAGCTAAATAACGGTGATGGATCAAGCCCTGATCTTTGGACTGGGTAAGAGTGGTCTGCTTAATTCAGACACTCTGTTCATCACCACCCCCTTTTCTGAATCGCTTTTGATTTATAAGCCACATATGTCAGAGAGACAGTCTCAGAAAACACTGCATTTATTTGGCCTTATGAAGACCTCATCGGAATTCAACCCTGCGGATGATTAATGGGAGATTTGGTGGGAAATCCGGAGCGTCGTGTCCGAAGGAGAAGATGTGTAGGGGCAAATCAGAGACGGGTAGGGCTAAGGAAGTTTAGGAATGGAGGCTGTGGTCAGAGAACGAAGTCTAAAAGAACAAGTTTTGCTTTCCCGTCAAAGGACGGGGGCTCAGACCTGGAAACAGGGCTCCTGAGAGGGAGGGCGAGGGTGAGACAGGCAGGGGAGAAATGTAAACAAGCGCGCGGCCACGCTAATTAGAAACAGATGGCCCCTGCAGGCCGCTGCTCGCTCCCGTAGGTGGATGCCGCCACAAGCATGAGTGTTAGGAAAGTGCAGACCGATTCCAAAAGGTCATCTCCTAGGATCGAACTAAAAATGGATACTGGCATGCCGTAGGCAATATTTGGCATACGGGGCACCCATTATAAAAATACTTGCACTGGCATACTTGAGGTCATTTTGACATAAGGTGTATGGATTGCATTCATTGCAAAATTCTGACAATGGCATATTGTAAGTATTGGCATAAGGGGGATTCCCATGACATAATAGTCCATTATCATCCTTAAACTTAAACCCCCCCTACAGGACTGAATGTGACATGAGAATAGAAAATATATCATACCTCCTGAGAAGAGGCTTCACCATGACAGTATAAGACGTAGAAACATCAGTGTCTTACAGTAAGGAACATATATGACCAGAACGAACAGCTAGCTCCAGTGAGGCAGATCCAGAAACCTTGAAATAATGGTTTATCTCATGTTTGAACCATTAGAACAAAGTGCCATTTATTTTTTCCATTGAGGAGATAATTGATTAGGGTGCATGGCCAAGATGGGGGCTGGGACAGACGATTGACTGTGCGTTCCTACAATCCACCCCAGAATCATCAATTCTGAGGCACATCCAACACCTCCTGCACATCCGGGGTGATAGTGGGGTGCCCCCAGTCATCCCCAGTGGTGCTGCACAGGATCTGAAGCAGTGGCGCAGGGTGATGGGGGAACATCAAAATAAAACAATATAAAGAACTTACCTGCTCATTGCTCCTCTCCCGATGCTGGTCCGATTCTCGGCTGATTACACTCTGCAGGCTCCCAGATGCCAATTCCTTATGCTTTTCTCATGCTGGGATTGTGTTTCTCAGCATGGAAAACACAATCCGAGCATGAGACCAGTGCTGGTATTGGTCTATGCGCAGTGGTTCGGAGCTCAGATTTGGACTTGAAGCCTGTGGCTTTTTTCCACCCGGCTGTACAACACAGCCAGGTGGAGAAATACTAGGTGCGCATGAAGGTTTGGTGGGCCTAAGACGGCTGGCCAAACAGTCATGCGCAATTAGTAGTGCCCATCACCCTTCCTTCCCACCGCTCTTGCACAGAGTGCATGGACCTGCCCTATGACGCGCTCACTGGCAGTCGTAGGTAAGAAGAAAAATAAAATGATGATAACATTGGTTTATTATCATTTTATTTTTCAAGTGTTTACCTCTGCTGCCACCTAGTGGAGCGACGCTTCCCTGCCATAACGGAGGAGCCGCCCCTGGTCACCCCACGAGTGTATTGCTTGGGCACTGACTGAGGCCTATTTATCACCACAGACGAGAGTGCAGCATGATTCCATGCACTGTTCTCCAGAACATCAGTGGAACTAGAGCAGCTCCCCAAACGGCGCCCCTTTGAACTTGTGGGTGGCATGCGGCAGCAGGGGTTAAAGGGTTGATATTGCCCTTCCCAGTCTAAAGAGACCATGAGCCGGATCCCCGGGCAGTCCTTCGCCTGCAGTGGGCCTTTCTTGGTGGGGCCCACAGGCCGCAACAAGAAGTGCTGGAGCAAGCTGCAGTCTTCACGCCGCCGAGCGTCAGCAAACTTCCCCCGACCTGCCTGGAGTGTACCATGGTGAAAAAGCGGTTGTGGGATTGGAGGCTCACCATAATCCATTCAGCAACAAATCTTCAGTACACCCCCAGGCCCGAACTGGATCTTACCCTGGGTCAGTTCAGCTGTCGGGGGTCTCGCCTGTTTATCCTTTTGTCTTTCCCACTACATGGGTGGGCCTTGGGACAGCAGCCCCCCTCCATCACGGACAAAATGTGGGCTAATGGTCTGATACTAGCTAACATGCAACCACTCACATAAAGCGGCCAACAATGCTGAAGGCCCTGGATAGTGGTAGTAAGTAATCCTTAATGGGGGGACCGCATAACCCTTACAATGGCAACATAGCATTATAAACCATGATGGGAAAGCCTAGTGGTTGCAAGAGTCCCTCCCCCGAGAAAACGCTGGGCGAGTGACCACATCCAGGAGCCTGCAGGACCGCATTGCACCATCACGAAGGAACATACATTGCTTGAACATAGAGGGAAATTCTTCAAGATTCTAGCAGCTATACTTGAAATTAAAACCCACTCTTGAGCCCAAACAAGATGAACCCAGGATGGACCTAGGTCTCTTGCATGCTGATTCCAATAATTTGAAGGACAAGATGAACAAGAATGAATCTGCAATGGAATCTCTCTCTACCCCTCTGTAACAGATGCACAGGCACCTATTAAGACTTTCTAGGAAGAAGTTTGTCATGTGAGAATGAGGGTAGATGATGTAGAGGGTCACTTGCGCCAGAATAACATTCAGATCATTGGACTGCCTGAAATTGAGGAAGACCTCCAGCATGGAATTTTTACTGGAAGACTGGCTGATTAATGTTGGACTCGGGAGCAAACAGGCCAAGTACTTTTCTGTTGTACGTGCTCACAGAGTCCCATCCAGACCCCTCCTCCTGGTGTCTCATCATGACCAGTAGTGGCACAATTGTTTAACTATTGGGGCCAAAATCATATACTACAGGTAAACCCCACGAACAGGCCCTGGGAAACAGAAAACAACGTCACCGTTTTTGCGGACTATACTTCGGAAGTACAAAAAAGGAGTTGTTCCACAAGATAGAGCACCATCTTTGGGAGTTGAACATCCATTGTGCCCTTGTGTTTCTTGCTAAGCTTAAGTTCAGGTACCAGGACACTACCATATTCTGCGCCTCATCAGACAAGGAGCAGGGTTGGCTATAGAGCAGTGGGGAGGTTACACCGGATGAGAGAAGAGAGGATACTGTAAGATGGTCTATGTCTGCTTTGGAGGCGGCAACAGACAGGCACCCCCAGAGAACAAGCTGCTAGAGAAAGGGTGATGGTGGTGGGTGAGTGTGCCTGGCAAACTGGCTTAAAACTGGGATTCCCATGTTCGGTGAACTTGGAAATTTCGCCTGCACCATGATCGAACGATGCTGACACCAATCTGGCTTTGGTGGACTTGATTCTTTGGGAAAGCCTGACTTGACCCCAATGACAGCAGATGGGATGTTCTCTGCCACGTAACAACTTCAGGGTGTCCCAGTGGGAGAGGATGTCCTCGATTGTTACTAGATTCGTAACACAAGTTGAAGAGAACTACCCAGGTAACCTTGTGGGGAGTTATCTTTACTGACCACCTGGGGAGGACGCTGCTCCACCACACCCCCTAATATTTCCAACACTATGGGAGGAGACTATGCATAGAATAGTGCACTGTAAACGGAGGACCTGTTGGTGTGTTGAACTGGGAAGGGGGATTTGGGAAATGGTTCATGAGTTCAGTTTCACAGTTTTTAATTTCTTTATCGGTCGCCGGAGGGTTTCAGAGACACATGAGACTTTGGAGTGTACAGATACTGTTGCAGGGAGTGTGTATCAGGGTTCGGTTTCCACTATATGGCTCATGAGAAACACCACCAGCTCTACCAGCCCTAGCTATCCTAGAATAGAATGTCAGGGGAAAATTATGTTAAATAGAACAAAATACATTCAGTCCTGAAGCGTATACATATTGTTTTTTTTAAAGGAGGCTCACCTCAACAGGGGAAAAGGTACTGAAACTCTGCAAACTGTGGAGGTGTATAATGGTTGGCACCACATATTCTAGGTATGCAAGTGGTGTACTAATATGGATACCCCTGGGATTCCCCTTTACGATGCAGACCTACTCCGTAGATCCTGATGCTCCTGATTGCGCTATAAGCACCAAACACAAGTCAAGCATTACTTTCATTTCAGACTCCCTCCCATCTCACAAACACATTCACCCCTGTATCTTTGGTGAAGGGAGACTTTATTACGGTCCAGGAAAATGTTTGGGACATATCTTCCCCACTTGTTCTGGGCGCTTGGTATATATTTATGTTGAAACGCTTTCGGCAATGAGCAACGCATACACAGGTAGTGGACATCTGGCACCTGCTTTATCCAGATGAGAGAGAATTCTCCCAATAATCAGGGGTCCGCGACCTACAAACTCACATAGACCTTTTTTACTGCAGCCACCACGGTGTGGCTCGCAGAGTGTCTGAGCAACACGCTGTCTGATTACAACCTTCCTATACTGTCCCTTAACTGGGGGCTGCCTACCAGTCATCCCAACGTGATGCCTCTGGGACCTCCCTGTGGGTGGCATAACTTGATATCAAGAAGGCCTCTGATACTCTGGGATGGCCATATCTCATGGCGGTACTTCGCAGGTTCTAAATGGGAGGGGTGTTCTTCTCCTGGGCCAAACTATTCTCTCTACCCCAATTTTCAGTGTGACAACAGGACAAGTAATCTCTGATGGACAGGGACCCCCATCAAGGCTGCTTTCTCGCCAATCATATTTGCGCTCCCTTCACCCTCTGACACTCCTCTTGAGTTGTAATGGACTCTGAGATACTCAGAATGCTTCTTTCAGTACACTTCTTGACTTTGTGCTGTGTGTTGAGCATGAGACAGGTTTGTTGGCTTGTTGGTCTTGTTCTTCTTTTCCTTATCTCTACTGTTACTCTCCAACACCTCTTAAGCTGGCTCTTGAGGATGGCAACCTGCCCTGCACTGCACAATACGCTGCTGTTGCCACATTTATGATGTGTGGTGAATCCACCAGCAATGGTGTGTAAAATCAATAAAGAACCACTGTGCCAAAAGCAGCAGACAATCTATTGTCGGTTGACAGACTCTTGGGTTCCTTAGTAGTGGCATCTTGTTCTAACAAAAGCCACGCGTGTTAGACCATGAGCAACAGAACGCCTATTTACATGTATGTTAATGTTATGAACTGAGGTCTGGAGAGTTCTCCATATGCAATACCCTTTTACTGTGTGCCCTTCAAATGTAAAATAAGCAGTACCAACATGACCACAGGCACTAGTTTAAGGTATAATTAATTACATTGGGGCGCACCCCTGCTTGACTCACTTTACTACCAGAGGAACTTTAAATGCAAACCTATGCTCTTGATGCAGGCTGTATGATGCATTCCCAATGCTCGTCCTGAGCAGGCCTCTAATTTACCACATTGTTGACATGCACTGACTTAGAAGTGGGTAGGATACAACCCCCAAGCAAAGAGAGGACAGTTAGGGCAAGAAAAGATTAATCAAAGAATTCACATCTCACTCATTTACAAATTGAGAATGAGATGTCTAATTTTTGATAAAATGTTTTGCTTTCCCATTTAGAGTTATGTATAAACAATTTGGAATGAAACATATTATTCTTCCTGTTGTCTTTATCTTCCATGGTAAAGCATGTATTGGAGTTAATCTGGATATTAATTCAATAGATATGTATTTCTCCCATAACTACTGGCAGCACAATCTCTCTTTGTGGAGACTAAGCTAATACACAATTCTGTACGAACAAATGTTTATTATTATTTTATTCCTGACTCTTTAGAAGAAATTGCAAAGCATTTTTTTTGTAAATCAAAACCCTTTGCATTTTCCTCCTTTTTTTCATGAAAAGTTGATACGATTATTTACAAATACTTTCTGATTTAACACAAACAGCTACTATAGATGTATCTTTTCATATATGGTTCATGTTACAATAACTGACCACATATTAGTCTTTTCCAGGTTACACCTAGCAGGCATGCTAGGGTGAAAGACATATTGTGGGTTTGCCGAGAACATATAGTGACTTGCAGCCCGCCCATTGATTACAATTGGTTGGCTTTGCTGTCACTCCCATTTGCCTGCTTCTTGTTCAATTGCTTTCCTTGTCCATCCTGTCCCACTCCTTGGCATTGAAACTGTACTTGTGTCCTTCCACTACTCACTCTTAGTTAACTATCTTTTTTTCCTTAAGCACTCCACAAGAGTGCATTGTTTTACAGCTGTCTCCCGAGTGTGGTTTTCATCCCACTCCATGATCAGATTTGCTTTCTCTCTCTCTTGTATGCTTCTAACGCTCACCCTTTCTGATGCGCTCATCATAGTGTGCTTTTTGCAAGCACGTTGCTTTCTCGCTCATGTGCTTCTACGCCAGGTCCATCTTTCGTTCTTTCTAGTTTGTTTTTACCCTCCTCCCTCCACTTCGCTCTGTCTCTCGCTCATTTGCTTTTCTCTGCCCCCAACCGCGCCCTCCAATGCGCTTCAGCCCAATCTGACCCTCCATCTTGCTTACGCCCACCTTTGCTCCCAGTGTTGCTTCCACCTCCCTTGCCCACAGTGTTCTACCTCCAACGATTTGCTTCCCCTAACCAGCTTAAAAAAAAGAAACACTTTCCCACATGTTTTTTTCCTTTTGTTTACTAATCTAACTTCGCTCAGTAAATAGAGAGGAAAAAAAGAAACACCATACATTTTGAGCCACTGCATTTTAGGCTTTTTTTGTTTTCCTTTAGCCATGTTGCACTGCATCAGATATATGCTGTACATCATCTCTAACAAAAAATTGGCTATGTCAATAGGTCCCAAAGTCGAGACCTATTGGCTTTGCCAAGGCTTGTTTCTTTTTCTCATTGGGCTTCCAGGGACAGCAGCATTGAATCTAGAAAATTTTAAACTGTAGGGGTTACGTCCGTTTCGGGGGCCCGGTAGGACGTGCAATATTTTTTCAAAAAGGATTACCTGGCCACCAGTTTTGGAGCTGCTAATTACTCATGCAGATTTGGAAATACAACGCATCACGTCATTGCATTTTACTTTCACAGTTGTATTGATTCGTCTTGATTTCAAACATCCTTTCATTTTTTTAAAGCATGAAAAGAATACACATTTCATTCATTTATACATTCCTCATGAATAAATGTTAATAAACACATAAAAAACTGGACAATTCAAAAACTTAAACATGACGACAATCAATTCAAATCTAACGATTAATTCAAACAATTACACCAGTCGGTGTTTCAAACAATGCCTGTAAGCGCTATGACATTAAGTATTGTTCAGTTTGTTGAGCGCCTCAAACAGGTATACTGCGGGGACAACTTTCTCTGGAAGTGATTTGCTCTCGGAGTATATTTCATGTAGTGGCACCCTCTCTAGAGCTTCAATTAATGTGGATTCCTCGCAGGCAAAATATTAGCGTGCCGACGCGTTTCCAATCCCCCTCTGCCTCAGGGGATTATCATCAGGGCTTAGACCACGGTGTAATCTAAATTAACAAATAATGAGATGTATAAATAACACACTACATCACCCTTTCTTTCTCTGCAATTAATAGGTAAAATGGGCACTAAGTTTATCTGGTACCTTATCTTCTTTGCTGAAATTCAATCTCCTAATAGTATCCTCTTAGACACCTAACCATGGGTAAATAAATTGTGTAAGTAGGAGCTTTTGAGTCTGATCATTTTCAGCAGGTATGATTCATTTTTGTCTATATATATGAGACTTACTGGAGTCTTCGTGTTTACTTGCGATGACTCCCACCTTGTATCCTTATTTGAGATTTACATTGAGCCAAAATACTTCATTGAGGGCTTTACATTCCACCCTAAAATACAATTAAATCGTGGTCATTTAGACAACCATTATGAACCAATGTTAAAAGCACAGGACGAGCTTAATGTGGCCTCTCCCTTACTTGTGAATGTTGCAATCCTTTTTCAGGGGATTTCTGGCTCTTCTTAACGGGTTATGACTTCCTGATGGAACTGGAAGAATGGTAAGAAAGTCTGAATTACTTCACGGTACGTCACATTTTCAAGCTTTTGGTGTTTCTATTCCTTCCTTCGCATGTGCAAATATTTTCAGATTAGGACTTTTCATCGTTGCGCATTTACATTAAATTAAGAAGCGCTTCAATGGTGTGCATATATTTAACAATGCCCCTCTTGGCCAAATGTTTTGGACTCGCGCTTTTAGTTTGTAGTTACATCTTCTTTGCGGGTCATTAACCTCAAACAGTTCATCACGTGGCTGCTTTTTTGCAATAGATTAAAACGTGCTTAAATGCTGCACACATGTTTGCCAATAAACCTTAAAGCCAAACGTTTTGAGCAGTTCTCCACACTTACATTTAGGCGATATTCTTCAAGCTTCACTTGGCAAATGGCATCTCTCCACAAACATTCATCACACGGTGCTTGTGCTGAGTCTGCTTATATGTTCTTCTTCCTGTTCCTTGTAGCAGGGGTTCTGGGACACGTAGTTTGATGAAGTTGTGATGAAACAACACCCAGTTTTTGGAATCTTCAAACGTTGCGCTTGTTCAGAATTGGTTTAGTTCTGGCAATTCATTCAGCCCATTGGTTGTGCCTTGGAATTTCAGTATTAAATACGCTTCTTTTTTGGCCAACATGTTTTCCATATTTCCTCCACGCGGTGGTGGCTTAACGCAGGATAAAACAGTCCATTCAAATTATTTTTCTGAATGGTTATGGTTCACAAAGTGTTGGACCATTGGGGCAGTCAGTACTTTATTTTTTATGCGCGATCGATGTTGCACAATCCTCTGATTGGCCTGTTGCGTGGTTTTCCCAATGTACAGTTTGGGACATGGACATTTGATGGCATACACAACGTTTCTCGTTTTGCAATTTGTAAATTCACAGTGGGTCCATTTGATGTGGTCATGTGTAAACTCTTGCCCTTCAATAGTTATGCTGCAAACTAAACAATTTCCACACTTGCGATGGCCTTGTATGGGAGATAGATTCCACTGTGTCCGCAAGTCTTTAACTTTGGAACTCGTTGTCTCCATGTCTGCTCGAATTATTTTCTGGCCTATGCTTTTGTTTTTTCGCATGGCGAACAAGGGTTTCCCAATTAGACACTCCAACTGTGACAGGAGATGCCAATTTGATGTGATGATTTTCTTGTACTTATTGGTGTGAGGGCCAAAGGTGGATACACAAACAAGCTTTTCCATTGCTGGTTTTACCCGTTTGGTTAACAAAGTCTCTCGTGGGGTGTACCACGCTCTTTTTACAGCATGTTTCAGCAGTTTGCGTGGGTAACCTCGATCCCGGAGTTGATCACAAAACATCAACGCATGGGCCATGAAATCCTCTTTGCGTGCACAATTGCGTTGGATTCTTAATAGTTGCCCGTAAGGGAGATTATTTTTTAGATTGCTGGGTTGGGAACTCTGATAGTGCAGTATAGTGTTCCTATCAGTCGATTTGCGGTGTAGTGTTGTGGTCAATCTTTGATTTTCTTCAAAAACTTCAACATCAAGAAATGTGAGTGTTGAGCGACTCTTTGTCATCGTGATGTCTGGGTGTCTCGTGTTCAACCATTCGTAAAACTGTGCTAATTGGTTCTCTGATCCACTCCAGACACACCAGATATCGTAGATATATCTGTACCACTGTGTGATGCATCACTGAAAGGATTGTTATTGTCAATGAACCGTTCTTCAAGCAAGGCCATGAACAGAATGGATGGCTATCTCTGGTGCTGTGCTTTTAACATTGGTTCATAATGGTTGTCTAAATGACCACGATTAATTTTGTATTTTAGGGTGGAATGTAAAGCCCTCAATGAAGTATTTTGGCTCAATTTAAATCGCAAATAAGGATTCAAGGTGGGAGTCATCGCAAGTAAACACGAAGACTCCAGTAAGTCTCATATATTTAGACAAAAATGAATCATACCTGCTGAAAATGATCAGACTCAAAACCTCATACTTACACAATTTATTTACCCATGTTTAGGCGTCTAAGAGGATACTATTAGATGATTGAATTTCAGCAAAGAAGATAAGGTACCAGATAAACTTAGTGCCCATTTTACCTATTAATTGCAGAGAAAGAAAGGGTGATGTAGTGTGTTATTTATACATCTCATTATTTGTTAATTTGGATTACACCGTGGTCTAAGCCCTGGTGATAGTCCCCTGAGGCAGAGGGGGATTGGAAACGCGTCGGCACGCTAATATTTTGCCTGCGAGGGATCCACATTAATTGAAGCTCTAGAGAGGGTGCCACTACATGAACTATACCCCGAGAGCAAAGCACTTCCAGAGAAAGTTGTCCCCGCAGTATACCTGTTTGAAGTGCTCAACGAACTGAACAATACTTACAATACTTACTTACTTACTTACAATAGCGCTTACAGGCATTGTTTGAGCACCGACTGGTGTAATTGTTTGAATTAATCGTTAGATTTGAATTGATTGTCGTCATGTTTAAGTTTTTGAATTGTCCAGTTTTTTATGTGTTTATTAACATTTTTTCATGAGGAATGTATAAATGAATGAAATGTGTATTCTTTTTATGCTTTAAAAAAAATGAAAGGATGTTTGAAATCAAGTTGAATCAATACAACTGTGAAAGTAAAATGCAATGACGTGATGCGTTGTATTTCCAAATCTGCATGAGTAATTAGCAGTTCCAAAACTGGTGGCCAGGTAATCCTTTTTGAATCTATAAAAAGCACTGTTGGCATAGGCATCTATAGTTATAGTTTCTATAGCATTCTTGCAATAGAACATGGCGCATGCAAAATTGTCTGTTACACCAGTGTAATTTGTGTAATTCACAAAATTACTCGGAATGTTGAAAATTGAGTAGTTTTTCCTGCAAGGGACTGGTTCAAGCGGAAAATGTCGCAGTGGAGACAAGTTTAAGTACAAGAATGTCACACAAGATAGTTTTCCGAACCAGTCCTTTCTTGGTTATCTGGAGGGATTTTTGAACACATGATATGCCCTAATTTTCAACTTACCACTGGAGAGACCCAATGTACATTTAGCTTAATTTCACATAATTATCATGAGATTTTGGGTAATTATGTGGGAAAATTACATGATTTTGCAAATGCCTAAATAGAACTTCTAAAGCCTAATCATCAAACGAATGTAATAATAATAAAATCGCTCTACAAAAAAACCCCATTATATTTATTGCATGGCTGAGCTGTGTTGTCTGGACAAGTCTTGTTATAAGGATGACTCACTGCCCTTGAGTCACACAGACCCTGGAAAACTGGCCTCCTACTGGCGGCAAGTGGTGAGGCATTTAGACCCCGCTTCCTAGAGAGCAGTGTACATGCCGTTCACTAGTTTGTTGGTAAGTGCTTAGTAAAACAGCAAAGAACCAGCATTTTGAATAGAGCTGAATTGGAGGATGTGCCATCACGCAAGCAGAGATCAGCATGTAGAGGTCAAGTACAATAGTCAAGGCCACTGGAATCATACGATTGTGCGGCGATTTTCGCATTCATAATTTGGCACATTTACCACATAATCCATCATCTACAACATAATCTGCAGATTGTAACAATAACAAAATTGTTTCTAGCCCAAACAGTTAAAAAGTTACAAAAAATGCGACAACACAGGTTGCAGCGCAGTGGAAGGGCCTATATAAAGCTGGACTCGTCACCTTTCTGTTGCTTTTTGATATATTTAAGTGTTAAATTTGTAATAATGTAATGAAACCAAAGTCCAGAATGAGTTACCAAGTTTAAAAATGATGAAATAATGTAGCAATACTATTAGAAAATTAGCTGCATTATGCTGCTTAATTTGCCTTTTCCTGCCGCTTATTTACTCAAACCTGCCGCATAATTTGGGCCTCTCCTGCTGCATAATTCCAGTGGCCCTGACAATAGTTTATATTATAACGAAGAGTTACTCCCTCTGCTGGCTCGGATCCTAAATCCATCACATCTTACCCTAGTGTGCATGCTAAGAGTTACAAGAAGATAGATGCCCCATACCGCTATTCCCCCAAGCCACCCCCCACCATGACTCAAACCATGGTGAACCTTTCTAGTTGCCTTGAGCAAGTTACAAGTGGATGCCTCTAGACGCCTCAAATGAATGGCGACAAAACAAAGATCATGGTGGTTCGAAGCAATCCTTCTCTCTGGAACCACCTCATTTGGCCTGCATGCCTAGAGGACCACCCGTCTCCATCAAACAACCTCACGCGTAGACATATATATAATAATAATAGCATTTGTAGAGCGCAACAGCTTCCTTAAGCAGAGGTGTCCCGGCACTTTGTGGTCAACAGCAGGCGAGGGAGGTCCAATCGAGGTACTAACATTGGCTGAAGATCCAAGACTTCAAGGTCTTTCTGAACTCACGTTCGGACTTGATCAGGTGCCTATGTTAAGGCAGGGAGTTCCACAGCCTGGCCGTCGCCACAGTGAAGGACCTGCCTCCCATACTGGACTTAGCAAAACGAGGTACACAGAGCAGGTGCTGGGAGTTAGATCTCACTGTGCGTTCTTGTTGGTAATGGCAGAGCCTGCGCTTAAGATAGCCCGCGCCACCATCTTGCAAAGCCCGAAAGGCCAGAGTCAGGGACTTAAACTCTATCCTTTTAGCTACTGGTAGCTAGTGAAGTTTTCTGATGTGCAAAGAGGTGTGGTGACAGAACGGGACTCGACAAATTAATCGCGCTGCCGCATTCTGTACCATCTGTAAACTATTTATCAGATATGCTCCAGATTAGAGGCTACCCAGTTTTAGCATGCACAACAGACCATAGACCATGGCAGTCCACACATGCCTATAATCCTTGAATATCACATATACCGGATCACTGACATAATATCGAGTGACAGAATATCGACTAGCAAAAATATCGAGGAAAAAATATCTATAGACAAAATATCGAGTTTGTATCTACAAACAGGTAAGTACAAAAATATCGAGTACAAAATATCGTTTACAAAAATATAGTTTTAAAAAATATCGACTTTATTAAAAACAGTGTTAAATTAAATTAAAATTAAAAATTAATTACTAAAATATACTTAAAAATACTTAAATTAAGTTATAATAATTAAATATTTAATGAAAGTTATAAAAACAATTTACAATCATATTTGTTAAAACATATATATATATATAAACATAATATAATAAAATAATATCCAATATTATTACCGTACGATAGCAGAAGTGTAAAAAATACTATTCCCACTCCACAGAGTACAACTGTAGGGAAAGCGTTGGATAGCGTAGGGGTAAAAATTACTATTCCCACTCCAGTGGGTGCAACAGTGAGGAAAGCGTTGGATAGCATAGGGGTCAAAATTACTATTCCCACTTCAGTGGGTGCAACAGTAGGGAAAGCGTTGGATAGCCTAGGGGTTAAAATTACTATTCCCACTCCAGTGAGTGCAACAGTAGGGAAAGTGTTAGATAGCGTAGGGATAAAAATTACTATTCCCACTCCAGTGGGTGCAACAGTAGGGAAAGTGTTGGATAGCGTAGGGGTAAAAATTACTATTCCCACTCCAGTGGGTGCAACAGTAGGGAAAGCGTTGGATAGCGTAGGGGTAAAAATTACTATTCCCACTCCAAATAGTGCAACAGTAGGGAAAGTGTTGGATAGCGTAGGGGTTTAAATTACTATTCCCACTTCAAAGAGTGCAACAGTAGGGAAAGCGTTGGATAGCGTAGGGGTTTAAATTACTATTCTCACTCCAAAGAGTGCAACAGTAGGGAAAGCGTTGGATAGCGTAGAGGTAAAAATTACTATTCCCACTCCAGTGGGTGCAACAGTAGGGAAAGCGTTGGATAGCGTAGGGGTAAAAATTACTATTCCCACTCCAAATAGTGCAACAGTAGGGAAAGCGTTGGATAGCGTAGGGGTTAACATTACTATTCCCACTCCAAAGAGTGCAACAGTAGGGAAATCGTTGGATAGCGTAGGGGTAAAAATTACTATTCCCACTCCAAAGAGTGCAACAGTAGGGAAAGCGTTGGATAGCGTAGGGGTTTAAATTACTATTCCCACTCCAAAGAGTGCAACAGTAGGGAAAGCGTTGGATAGCGTAGAGGTAAAAATTACTATTCCCACTCCAGTGGGTGCAACAGTAGGGAAAGCGTTGGATAGCGTAGAGGTAAAAATTACTATTCCCACTCCAGTGGGTGCAACAGTAGGGAAAGCGTTGGATAGCGTAGGGGTTAAAATTACGATTCCCACTCCAAAGAGTGCAACAGTAGGGAAAGTGTTGGATAGCGAAGGGGTAAAAATTACTATTCACACTCCAGTGAGTGCAACAGTAGGGAAAGTGTTGGATAGCGTAGGGGTAAAAATTACTATTCCCACTCCAGTGGGTGCAACAGTAGGGAAAGCGTTGGATAGCATAGGGGTAAAGATTACTAATCAAACTCCAGAGAGTGCAACAGTAAGGAAAGCGTTGGATAGCGTAGCAGTAAAAATTACTATTCCCACTCCAGTGGGTGCAACAGTGAGGAAAGCATTGGATAGCATAGGGGTAAAAATTACTATTCCCACTCCAGTGAGTGCAACAGTAGGGAAAGCGTTGGATAGCGAAGAGGTGAAAATTACTGTTCCCACTCCAGTGAGTGCAACAGTAGGGAAAGCGTTCGATAGCGTAGGGGTAAAAATTACTATTCCAACTCCAGTGAGTGCAACAGTAGGCAAAACGTTGGATAGCGTAGAGGTAAAAATTACTATTCCCACTCCAGAGAGTGCAACAGTAGGGAAATTAAATACTTCATATATTATTTCAATAAATATAAATTAATATCTATCAAAAATTAATTAAAAGTAATGACGAATTTAATATAATATAATAATTAATTAAAATTACAAATTAAATGTAATTATTACAATTATTTAACTATTAATACAAATTAATTACAAATTAACAATTAATAATTTAACATTTAAAAATGTATTTACAATAAATTCAAATTAAATACAATTAAATACATTTATTTATTTAATTAATTATAAATAAATTACTTCCCATCCTATTCCCCTATAAACCCACAACCCACTACAGAAAATAAATTATTAAATTAACATAATTAGCAATTAATCAATTAAATAAAATTAATTAGCAATTGTAATTTAATTACTTACCCATAAAAAATTAATTAACAATTAATTCTAAAACAATACCAATAAATATGTTAGCATATTTAATTAATTATAAATAAATTACTTCCCACCCAATTCCCCTATAAACCCACAACCCGCTACAGAAAATAAATTAGTAAAATTAACATAATTAGCAATTAATCAATTAATTTTAATTAATTGCCAATTAAAAGTTAATTAATTACCAAATATAAATTAATTAACAAATAATTAAAAATGAATAACAATAAATAAATTTACATATTTAATTAATTATAATTAAATTACTTCCCACCATATTCCCCTATAAACCCACAACCCGCTACAGAATTAAATAACGCAAAAATTAAAAAATAAATTTTTCATTAATTACAATTATTTATAACATAAATACACACTTTTCACACATATAATAACATAAAAAACACTATAAAAAATTCAATATTAAAAAAATCCGATAATTTTAATAACCTATATTATATACTTCGATATTTTAACTGTCTATATTTTTAACATTCGATATTACATTACTTACCTTAAAAACGATATTTTTGATGTCTATATTCTGTCCAGTCGATATTTTGTCCAGTCGATATTTTGTCCATTCGATATTTAAAACTCGATATTATGTCCAGTCGATATTTTGTAGTCGATATTGTGACTGTTCACCCACATATACCATATACGTCTGCTAGCCCTTCATCATGGTCTTACCAATTTTCCAGGAGTACTCTTAATTGATGACTGTCCTACTTTACCATTGCTCCAGATACACCTTCAAAAGAGTATTCTCAACAGCAAACGATAAACAGAGGCCTCACCTTTTAAGATGTGCATATCAGAGCAACCTAAAAATACAGCTGGCAAAATGAAACCAAACCAAAAGCCCTGTCTCACACACAGAGTAACATACACAGCAGATCCAATCCGACAGCTCTAGCTGAAACATAACACACCACCATGCACACAATAGCACAGTTTCCTACCAATAGGGTAATTCATATATAAAGAATGTTTTACTGCAGCCGAGCAATTGACAACCGACCTCCCAATGCGGAGAAACATGTGTCTCCTCGGTATATCCACCCACACATAAACAAATCAACAATGATCTCCCTGAATCGAACTCAAGTAGCCTTCCGAACAAATTGCACAAACTACTTGTAAACTAAACATCAAACTTCAAAGATGGATGAGCACACAGATTAACAAGGAGAACCGAGCTAGAGTCGAGCCAAGTGTTGGCTATGTTGTGTACGAGCCGAGAATTCTAAATATTTGGCATCTAAATCTTACAACAATGATTATATTAGAATATGATAAGGTGACTTCAAAATTAAAAAAATGTGTATTTCTTTAACACACTGAAGCATTTCACCTTAGTACATCAGATTATTTTAGTATTTATTAACAGTAAGAGTTTTTGAACATGAACTGAGACACATTCCTTCCCCTGCCTTTATGACAATGCTGTTAGTGAACTAAGAGGCAAGTCCGAGGTCCTGTGCACCCTATATGCTACCTAGATTCTTATTATGCCTGGAGCCACGTTATCAGTCAGTAAACACAAGAAAGGCTTTTGTACAGTGCACTTCTTGAACTGACAAATTTGAAGGAGCTCTAATATATTATAATGATCGAAATGGAGCTGTGGTGAAATAAACCATTGGTCTAGCATCACACCATTTGGCTCAGCAGGGAAGCTGGATGTGAGTATGGACTCCCTGTCTGCTTTTCCTCTATCATTTTTTTTTGTCATGTTGCATTTTTCTGGCCCCCTTATCCTGCTGACCATTCTGTGCACAGATGTGGACCAGCCTGTCCTCCCTGAAATTGCTCTTCCGTGTCCTTCAAGGACCCCTGCCTCGTCGGAACAGCACATGCTATGTACCTAGCGCTCTGTTTCATCTTGCACAGTTTTTTCATATAGTATTACTGTTTCACATATGGTACCTTATGTTCCCTGTCCCCCCTTCCCCTATACACTGTTTTGATCTTCCAATAAAGAATTGTGAAACAAAACAAAACAAAAAAGCAGGGAAGCTGGGACTGATCCCAGATTTCCCAGTCTCACACTGTGGAATTTATCCACTAGCAGGGTATCTCTCCTGACATCAAAGAGAAAGGTTTGTCCTTATTTCTTGAAGGATGAGATTAGAGTGTGGTAGATGAGAGAATTCCACATTCCCATTTTATATTTGATACTTTTACATAGTGCCAGCTTTACCAAAGGAGATAAAAGTGCTTCAAACAGACTACGTTAGACGTTTATTATTTCGGCACACAGGGATTTTCCACGGAGATACATGGGCCGCTGAGCCAATGCCGGGAATTGAACCTAGTTCCCCATGTTACACTGTTGGCAGCTGTAACCATGTGCCGGTCCACTGACGCTGTATATGTATTTATGAGCTCATCACAGTGTTTGACAATTTAACATATAAGTTAAAAAAAAATCCATGCTATTTTTTACAGCTTTTGGTGGCCGGGAACAGCCTCAACTGTCGCACTTGAAGGAGCTTGAGGATCAGTAGGTATGTGGTAACGACATTTGGCAGCGCTGGTAGCGGTAATGAGTGGTGCAAGTTGCAGTGGTCTCCTGAGAAAAACCTTTGACCCTGGCATTCACCTTTTTTTAGGTCGAGCCTGGGCAGCTCTACGAGGTATGTTGTATCCAGAATATGGGCTTAAAGCACACCTGTTGATTACCATTGATTCTTTGTTGTGCCATTCAGAAATCCTGCTTTTGATAGGTGCATTGCTTGTCATTGGTCCTCCTTTAGGTGCTTGTTTCCTGCCCAGGGTACATCACTAATTGACCATTCTGGTTGACCATCCAATGCGTTCTTGCTTCCTCCTGGTCTTCCACGCTAACATTATTCATACAGCTTATTGGTGTATTGTCCCTCGTTTATTGTTGCTTCCCCTGGTCACTTGTCGCAGTGGCATTGAAGTGCTCCTGTTCACACCCCTGGGAGCTCATTATGGAGCCACGATGGTGAACAGTCAAAATATCGACTACAAAATATCGACTGGACATAATATCGAGTTTTAAATATCGAATGGACAAAATATCGACTGGACAGAATATAGACATCAAAAATAAGTAAGTAATGTAATATCGAATGTTAAAAATATAGACAGTTAAAATATCGAAGTATATAATATAGGTTATTAAAATTATCGAATTTTTAATAATATTGATTTATTATAGTGTTTTTTATGTTATTATGTGTGTGAAAAGTGTGTATTTATGTTATAAATAATTTTAATTAATGAAATTTTAATTTTTTAATTTTTGCGTAATTTAATTCTGTAGCGGGTTGTGGGTTTATAAGGGAATAGGGTGGGAAGTAATTTAATTATAATTAATTAAATATGTAAATGTATTTATTGTTATTCATTTTTAATTATTTGTTAATTAATTTATATTTGGTAATTAATTAACTTTTAATTGGCAATTAATTAAAATTAATTGATTAATTGCTAATTATGTTAATTTTACTAATTTATTTTCTGTAGCGGGTTGTGGGTTTATAGGGGAATTGGGTGGGAAGTAATTTATTTATAATTAATTAAATATGCTAACATATTTATTGGTATTGTTTTAGAATTAATTGTTAAATCATTTTTTATGGGTAATTAATTAAATTAGAATTGCTAATTAATTTTATTTAATTGATTAATTGCTAATTATGTTAATTTAATAATGTATTTTCTGTAGTGGGTTGTGGGTTTATAGGGGAATAGGATGGGAAGTAATTTATTTATAATTAATTAAATAAATAAATGTATTTAATTGTATTTAATTTGAATTTATTGTAAATTAATTTTTAAATGTTAAATTAGTAATTGTTAATTTGTAATTAATTTGTAAGAATAGTGAAATTATTGTAATAATTAAATTTAATTTGTAATTTTAATTGATTAATTATTATATTATATTAAATTTGTAATTACTTTTAATTACATTTTGATAGATATTAATTTATATTTATTGAAATAATATATGAAGTATTTAATTTCCCTACTGTTGCACTCTCTGGAGTGGGAATAGTAATTTTTACCTCTACGCTATCCAACGTTTTCCCTACTGTTGCACTCACTGGAGTTGGAATAGTCATTTTTACCCCTACGCTATCCAACGCTTTCCCTACTGTTGCACTCACTGGAGTGGGAATAGTAATTCTTACCCCTACGCTATCCAACGCTTTCCCTACTGTTGCACTCTTTGGAGTTTGAATAGTAATTTTTACCCCTACGCTATCCAACGCTTTCCCTACTGTTGCACCCACTGGAGGGGTATAGTCATTTTTACCCCTACGCTATCCAACACTTTCCCTACTGTTGCACTCACTGGAGTGGGAATAGTAATTTTTACCCCTACGCTATCCAACGCTTTCCCTACTGTTGCACTCTTTGGAGTGGGAATAGTAATTTTAACCTCTACGCTATCCAACGCTTTCCCTACTGTTGCACCCACGGGAGTGGGAATAGTCATTTTTACCTCTACGCTATCCAACGATTTCCCTACTGTTGCACTCTTTGGAGTGGGAATAGTAATTTAAACCCCTACGCTATCCAACGCTTTCCCTACTGTAGCACTATTTGGAGTGGGAATAGTAATTTTTACCCCTACGCTATCCAACGCTTTCCCTACTGTTGCACCCACTGGAGTGGGAATAGTAATTTTTACCTCTACGCTATCCAACGCTTTCCCTACTGTTGCACTCTTTGGAGTGGGAATAGTCATTTAAACCCCTACGCTATCCAACGCTTTCTCTACTGTTGCACTCTTTGGAGCGGGAATAGTAATTTAAACCCCTACGCTATCCAACGCTTTCCCTACTGTTGCACTATTTGGAGTGGGAATAGTAATTTTTACCCCTACGCTATCCAACGCTTTTCCTACTGTTGCACCCACTGGAGTGGGAATAGTAATTTTTACCCCAACGCTATCCAACACTTTCCCTACTGTTGCACTCACTGGAGTTGGAATAGTAATTTTTACCCCTACGCTATCCAACCTTTTCCCTACTGTTGCACTCACTGGAGTGGGAATAGTAATTTTTACCCCTACGCTATCCAACGCTTTCCCTTCGGTTGCACTCTGTGGAGTGGGAATAGTATTTTTTTACTTCTGCTATCGTACGGTAATAATATTGGATATTATTTAATTATATTATGTTTATATATATATATATGTTTTAACAAATATGATTGTAATTTTTTTATAACTTTCATTAATTATTTAATTATTATAAGTTAATTTAAGTATTTTTAAGTATATTTTAGTAATTAATTTTAAATTTTAATTTAATTTAACACTGTTTTTAATAAAGTCGATATTTTTTAAAACTATATTTTTGTAAACGATATTTTGTACTCGATATTTTTGTACTTACCTGTTTGTAGATACAAACTCGATATTCTGTCTGTCGATATTTTGTCAACGATATTTTTGCTAGTCGATATTATGTCCCTCGATATTATGTCAGTGATCCAGCCACGATACCAATGCACTTCCATTCTATTGTGCATATGTTTTTGTTTGTTGTGTGAAGCTTGTTTCCTTTCCAGTAAAGAATTGGCTTGGTAGTTTGGTCTGCCCTGTTCCCATGATGCACTGGGCCAGGGTCAGACTAATTTGCATGTAGCCAGGTTCTGAACTGGGATGGTGCAGTGAGCTAAAAAACGGTGATGGATCAAGCCCTGATCTTTTGACTGGGTAGGAGTGTTCTGCTTAATTCAGATACTCTGTCCATCACCACCCCACTTTTTGAATCGTTTTGGCCACCACAAGTGTGGAAGGGTATGCTCAGATGTGAGTCCCTTGCTCACTGCACCATCAGGATTCAAGCAAGCCGGGCCGAAGACGGCTGTAATGCCAGAAACCGGTCCCCGGAAGCTTGTTTCCATTCCAGTAAAGAATTGGCTTGGTAGTTTGGTCTGCCCTGTTCCCATGATGCACTGGGCCAGGGTCAGACTAATTTGCATGTAGCCAGGTTCTGAACTGGGATGGTGCAGTGAGCTAAAAAACGGTGATGGATCAAGCCCTGATCTTTTGACTGGGTAGGAGTGTTCTGCTTAATTCAGATACTCTGTCCATCACCACCCCTCTTTTTGAATCGTTTTGGCCACCACAAGTGTGGAAGGGTATGCTCAGATGTGAGTCCCTTGCTCACTGCACCATCAGGATTCAAGCAAGCCGGGCCGAAGACGGCTGTAATGCCAGAAACCGGTCCCCGGAAGCTTGTTTCCTTTCCAGTAAAGAATTGGCTTGGTAGTTTGGTCTGCCCTGTTCCCATGATGCACTGGGCCAGGGTCAGACTAATTTGCATGTAGCCAGGTTCTGAACTGGGATGGTGCAGTGAGCTAAAAAACGGTGATGGATCAAGCCCTGATCTTTTGACTGGGTAGGAGTGTTCTGCTTAATTCAGATACTCTGTCCATCACCACCCCCCTTTTTGAATCGTTTTGGCCACCACAAGTGTGGAAGGGTATGCTCAGATGTGAGTCCCTTGCTCACTGCACCATCAGGATTCAAGCAAGCTGGGCCGAAGACGGCTGTAATGCCAGAAACCGGTCCCCGGAAGCTTGTTTCCTTTCCAGTAAAGAATTGGCTTGGTAGTTTGGTCTGCCCTGTTCCCATGATGCACTGGGCCAGGGTCAGACTAATTTGCATGTAGCCAGGTTCTGAACTGGGATGGTGCAGTGAGCTAAAAAACGGTGATGGATCAAGCCCTGATCTTTTGACTGGGTAGGAGTGTTCTGCTTAATTCAGATACTCTGTCCATCACCACCCCTCTTTTTGAATCGTTTTGGCCACCACAAGTGTGGAAGGGTATGCTCAGATGTGAGTCCCTTGCTCACTGCACCATCAGGATTCAAGCAAGCCGGGCCGAAGACGGCTGTAATGCCAGAAACCGGTCCCCGGAAGCTTGTTTCCTTTCCAGTAAAGAATTGGCTTGGTAGTTTGGTCTGCCCTGTTCCCATGATGCACTGGGCCAGGGTCAGACTAATTTGCATGTAGCCAGGTTCTGAACTGGGATGGTGCAGTGAGCTAAAAAACGGTGATGGATCAAGCCCTGATCTTTTGACTGGGTAGGAGTGTTCTGCTTAATTCAGATACTCTGTCCATCACCACCCCCCTTTTTGAATCGTTTTGGCCACCACAAGTGTGGAAGGGTATGCTCAGATGTGAGTCCCTTGCTCACTGCACCATCAGGATTCAAGCAAGCCGGGCCGAAGACGGCTGTAATGCCAGAAACCGGTCCCCGGAAGCTTGTTTCCTTTCCAGTAAAGAATTGGCTTGGTAGTTTGGTCTGCCCTGTTCCCATGATGCACTGGACCAGGGTCAGACTAATTTGCATGTAGCCAGGTTCTGAACTGGGATGGTGCAGTGAGCTAAAAAACGGTGATGGATCAAGCCCTGATCTTTTGACTGGGTAGGAGTGTTCTGCTTAATTCAGATACTCTGTCCATCACCACCCCCCTTTTTGAATCGTTTTGGCCACCACAAGTGTGGAAGGGTATGCTCAGATGTGAGTCCCTTGCTCACTGCACCATCAGGATTCAAGCAAGCCGGGCCGAAGACGGCTGTAATGCCAGAAACCGGTCCCCGGAAGCTTGTTTCCTTTCCAGTAAAGAATTGGCTTGGTAGTTTGGTCTGCCCTGTTCCCATGATGCACTGGACCAGGGTCAGACTAATTTGCATGTAGCCAGGTTCTGAACTGGGATGGTGCAGTGAGCTAAAAAACGGTGATGGATCAAGCCCTGATCTTTTGACTGGGTAGGAGTGTTCTGCTTAATTCAGATACTCTGTCCATCACCACCCGCCTTTTTGAATCGTTTTGGCCACCACAAGTGTGGAAGGGTATGCTCAGATGTGAGTCCCTTGCTCACTGCACCATCAGGATTCAAACAAGCCAGGCCGAAGACGGCTGTAATGCCAGAAACCGGTCCCCGGAAGCTTGTTTCCTTTCCAGTGTAGAATTGGCTTGGTAGTTTGGTCTGCCCTGTTCCCATGATGCACTGGGCCAGGGTCAGACTAATTTGCATGTAGCCAGGTTCTGAACTGGGATGGTGCAGTGAGCTAAAAAACGGTGATGGATCAAGCCCTGATCTTTTGACTGTGTAGGAGTGTTCTGCTTAATTCAGATACTCTGTCCATCACCACCCCCCTTTTTGAATCGTTTTGGCCACCAAAAGTGTGGAAGGGTATGCTCAGATGTGAGTCCCTTGCTCACTGCACCATCAGGATTCGAGCAAGCCGGGGCGAAGACGGCTGTAATGCCAGAAACCGGTGCCCGGAAGCTTGTTTCCTTTCCAGTAAAGAATTGGCTTGGTAGTTTGGTCTGCCCTGTTCCCATGATGCACTGGGCCAGGGTCAGACTAATTTGCATGTAGCCTGGTTCTGAACTGGGATGGTGCAGTGAGCTAAAAAACGGTGATGGATCAAGCCCTGATCTTTTGACTGGGTAGGAGTGTTCTGCTTAATTCAGATACTCTGTCCATCACCACCCCTCGTTTTGAATCGTTTTGGCCACCACAAGTGTGGAAGGGTATGCTCAGATGTGAGTCCCTTGCTCACTGCACCATCAGGATTCAAGCAAGCCGGGCCGAAGATGGCTGTAATGCCAGAAACCGGTCCCCGGAAGCTTGTTTCCTTTCCAGTAAAGAATTGGCTTGGTAGTTTGGTCTGCCCTGTTCCCATGATGCACTGGGCCAGGGTCAGACTAATTTGCATGTAGCCAGGTTCTGAACTGGGATGGTGCAGTGAGCTAAAAAACGGTGATGGATCAAGCCCTGATCTTTTGACTGGGTAAGAGTGTTCTGCTTAATTCAGATACTCTGTCCATCACCACCCCCCTTTTTGAATCGTTTTGGCCACCACAAGTGTGGAAGGGTATGCTCAGATGTGAGTCCCTTGCTCACTGCACCATCAGGATTCAGGCAAGCCGGGCCGAAGACGGCTGTAATGCCAGAAACCGGTCCCCGGAAGCTTGTTTCCTTTCCAGTAAAGAATTGGCTTGGTAGTTTGGTCTGCCCTGTTCCCATGATGCACTGGGCCAGGGTCAGACTAATTTGCATGTAGCCAGGTTCTGAACTGGGATGGTGCAGTGAGCTAAAAAACGGTGATGGATCAAGCCCTGATCTTTTGACTGGGTAGGAGTGTTCTGCTTAATTCAGATACTCTGTCCATCACCACCCCCCTTTTTGAATCGTTTTGGCCACCACAGGTGTGGAAGGGTATGCTCAGATGTGAGTCCCTTGCTCACTGCACCATCAGGATTCAAGCAAGCCGGGTCGAAGACGGCTGTAATGCCAGAAACCGGTCCCCGGAAGCTTGTTTCCTTTCCAGTAAAGAATTGGCTTGGTAGTTTGGTCTGCCCTGTTCCCATGATGCACTGGGCCAGGGTCAGACTAATTTGCATGTAGCCAGGTTCTGAACTGGGATGGTGCAGTGAGCTAAAAAACGGTGATGGATCAAGCCCTGATCTTTTGACTGGGTAGGAGTGTTCTGCTTAATTCAGATACTCTGTCCATCACCACCCCCCTTTTTGAATCGTTTTGGCCACCACAAGTGTGGAAGGGTATGCTCAGATGTGAGTCCCTTGCTCACTGCACCATCAGGATTCAAGCAAGCCGGGCCGAAGACGGCTGTAATGCCAGAAACCGGTCCCCGGAAGCTTGTTTCCTTTCCAGTAAAGAATTGGCTTGGTAGTTTGGTCTGCCCTGTTCCCATGATGCACTGGGCCAGGGTCAGACTAATTTGCATGTAGCCAGGTTCTGAACTGGGATGGTGCAGTGAGCTAAAAAACGGTGATGGATCAAGCCCTGATCTTTTGACTGGGTAGGAGTGTTCTGCTTAATTCAGATACTCTGTCCATCACCACCCCCCTTTTTGAATCGTTTTGGCCACCACAAGTGTGGAAGGGTATGCTCAGATGTGAGTCCTTTGCTCACTGCACCGTCAGGATTCAAGCAAGCCGGGCCGAAGACGGCTGTAATGCCAGAAACCGGTCCCCGGAAGCTTGTTTCCTTTCCAGTGAAGAATTGGCTTGGTAGTTTGGTCTGCCCTGTTCCCATGATGCACTGGGCCAGGGTCAGACTAATTTGCATGTAGCCAGGTTCTGAACTGGGATGGTGCAGTGAGCTAAAAAACGGTGATGGATCAAGCCCTGATCTTTTGACTGGGTAGGAGTGTTCTGCTTAATTCAGAAACTCTGTCCATCACCACCCCCCTTTTTGAATCGTTTTGGCCACCACAAGTGTGGAAGGGTATGCTCAGATGTGAGTCCCTTGCTCACTGCACCATCAGGATTCAAGCAATCCGGGCCGAAGACGGCTGTAATGCCAGAAACCGGTCCCCGGAAGCTTGTTTCCTTTCCAGTAAAGAATTGGCTTGGTAGTTTGGTCTGCCCTGTTCCCATGATGCACTGGGCCAGGGTCAGACTAATTTGCATGTAGCCAGGTTCTGAACTGGGATGGTGCAGTGAGCTAAAAAACGGTGATGGATCAAGCCCTGATCTTTTGACTGGGTAGGAGTGTTCTGCTTAATTCAGATACTCTGTCCATCACCACCCCCCTTTTTTAATCGTTTTGGCCACCACAAGTGTGGAAGGGTATGCTCAGATGTGAGTCCCTTGCTCACTGCACCATCAGGATTCAAGCAAGCCGGGCCGAAGACGGCTGTAATGCCAGAAACCGGTCCCCGGAAGCTTGTTTCCTTTCCAGTAAAGAATTGGCTTGGTAGTTTGGTCTGCCCTGTTCCCATGATGCACTGGACCAGGGTCAGACTAATTTGCATGTAGCCAGGTTCTGAGCTGGGATGGTGCAGTGAGCTAAAAAACGGTGATGGATCAAGCCCTGATCTTTTGACTGGGTAGGAGTGTTCTGCTTAATTCAGATACTCTGTCCATCACCACCCGCCTTTTTGAATCGTGTTGGCCACCACAAGTGTGGAAGGGTATGCTCAGATGTGAGTCCCTTGCTCACTGCACCATCAGGATTCAAGCAAGCCGGGCCGAAGACGGCTGTAATGCCAGAAACCGGTCCCCGGAAGCTTGTTTCCTTTCCAGTAAAGAATTGGCTTGGTAGTTTGGTCTGCCCTGTTCCCATGATGCACTGGGCCAGGGTCAGACTAATTTGCATGTAGCCAGGTTCTGAACT
Organism: Lissotriton helveticus; assembly: GCF_964261635.1. Classification (NCBI taxonomy): domain Eukaryota; kingdom Metazoa; phylum Chordata; class Amphibia; order Caudata; family Salamandridae; genus Lissotriton; species Lissotriton helveticus. Next base: position 745,196,190 of record NC_136073.1, read on the forward strand.
GGGATGGTGCAGTGAGCTAAAAAACGGTGATGGATCAAGCCCTGATCTTTTGACTGGGTAGGAGTGTTCTGCTTAATTCAGATACTCTGTCCATCACCACCCCCCTTTTTGAATCGTTTTGGCCACCACAAGTGTGGAAGGGTATGCTCAGATGTGAGTCCCTTGCTCACTGCACCGTCAGGATTCAAGCAAGCCGGGCCGAAGACGGCTGTAATGCCAGAAACCGGTCCCCGGAAGCTTGTTTCCTTTCCAGTGAAGAATTGGCTTGGTAGTTTGGTCTGCCCTGTTCCCATGATGCACTGGGCCAGGGTCAGACTAATTTGCATGTAGCCAGGTTCTGAACTGGGATGGTGCAGTGAGCTAAAAAACGGTGATGGATCAAGCCCTGATCTTTTGACTGTGTAGGAGTGTTCTGCTTAATTCAGATACTCTGTCCATCACCACCCCCCTTTTTGAATCGTTTTGGCCACCACAAGTGTGGAAGGGTATGCTCAGATGTGAGTCCCTTGCTCACTGCACCATCAGGATTCGAGCAAGCCGGGGCGAAGACGGCTGTAATGCCAGAAACCGGTCCCCGGAAGCTTGTTTCCTTTCCAGTAAAGAATTGGCTTGGTAGTTTGGTCTGCCCTGTTCCCATGATGCACTGGGCCAGGGTCAGACTAATTTGCATGTAGCCAGGTTCTGAACTGGGATGGTGCAGTGAGCTAAAAAACGGTGATGGATCAAGCCCTGATCTTTTGACTGGGTAGGAGTGTTCTGCTTAATTCAGATACTCTGTCCATCACCACCCCTCGTTTTGAATCGTTTTGGCCACCACAAGTGTGGAAGGGTATGCTCAGATGTGAGTCCCTTGCTCACTGCACCATCAGGATTCAAGCAAGCCGGGCCGAAGACGGCTGTAATGCCAGAAACCGGTCCCCGGAAGCTTGTTTCCTTTCCAGTAAAGAATTGGCTTGGTAGTTTGGTCTGCCCTGTTCCCATGATGCACTGGGCCAGGGTCAGACTAATTTGCATGTAGCCAGGTTCTGAACTGGGATGGTGCAGTGAGCTAAAAAACGGTGATGGATCAAGCCCTGATCTTTTGACTGGGTAAGAGTGTTCTGCTTAATTCAGATACTCTGTCCATCACCACCCCCCTTTTTGAATCGTTTTGGCCACCACAAGTGTGGAAGGGTATGCTCAGATGTGAGTCCCTTGCTCACTGCACCATCAGGATTCAGGCAAGCCGGGCCGAAGACGGCTGTAATGCCAGAAACTGGTCCCCGGAAGCTTGTTTCCTTTCCAGTAAAGAATTGGCTTGGTAGTTTGGTCTGCCCTGTTCCCATGATGCACTGGGCCAGGGTCAGACTAATTTGCATGTAGCCAGGTTCTGAACTGGGATGGTGCAGTGAGCTAAAAAACGGTGATGGATCAAGCCCTGATCTTTTGACTGGGTAGGAGTGTTCTGCTTAATTCAGATACTCTGTCCATCACCACCCCCCTTTTTGAATCGTTTTGGCCACCACAAGTGTGGAAGGGTATGCTCAGATGTGAGTCCCTTGCTCACTGCACCATCAGGATTCAAGCAAGCCGGGTCGAAGACGGCTGTACTGCCAGAAACCGGTCCCCGGAAGCTTGTTTCCTTTCCAGTAAAGAATTGGCTTGGTAGTTTGGTCTGCCCTGTTCCCATGATGCACTGGGCCAGGGTCAGACTAATTTGCATGTAGCCAGGTTCTGAACTGGGATGGTGCAGTGAGCTAAAAAACGGTGATGGATCAAGCCCTGATCTTTTGACTGGGTAGGAGTGTTCTGCTTAATTCAGATACTCTGTCCATCACCACCCCCCTTTTTGAATCGTTTTGGCCACCACAAGTGTGGAAGGGTATGCTCAGATGTGAGTCCCTTGCTCACTGCACCATCAGGATTCAAGCAAGCCGGGCCGAAGACGGCTGTAATGCCAGAAACCGGTCCCCGGAAGCTTGTTTCCTTTCCAGTAAAGAATTGGCTTGGTAGTTTGGTCTGCCCTGTTCCCATGATGCACTGGGCCAGGGTCAGACTAATTTGCATGTAGCCAGGTTCTGAACTGGGATGGTGCAGTGAGCTAAAAAACGGTAATGGATCAAGCCCTGATCTTTTGACTGGGTAGGAGGTTTCTGCTTAATTCAGATACTCTGTCCATCACCACCCCCCTTTTTGAATCGTTTTGGCCACCACAAGTGTGGAAGGGTATGCTCAGATGTGAGTCCCTTGCTCACTGCACCGTCAGGATTCAAGCAAGCCGGGCCAAAGACGGCTGTAATGCCAGAAACCGGTCCCCGGAAGCTTGTTTCCTTTCCAGTGAAGAATTGGCTTGGTAGTTTGGTCTGCCCTGTTCCCATGATGCACTGGGCCAGGGTCAGACTAATTTGCATGTAGCCAGGTTCTGAACTGGGATGGTGCAGTGAGCTAAAAAACGGTGATGGATCAAGCCCTGATCTTTTGACTGGGTAGGAGTGTTATGCTTAATTCAGATACTCTGTCCATCACCACCCCCCTTTTTGAATCGTTTTGGCCACCACAAGTGTGGAAGGGTATGCTCAGATGTGAGTCCCTTGCTCACTGCACCATCAGGATTCAAGCAAGCTGGGCCGAAGACGGCTGTAATGCCAGAAACCGGTCCCCAGAAGCTTGTTTCCTTTCCAGTAAAGAATTGGCTTGGTAGTTTGGTCTGCCCTGTTCCCATGATGCACTGGGCCAGGGTCAGACTAATTTGCATGTAGCCAGGTTCTGAACTGGGATGGTGCAGTGAGCTAAAAAACGGTGATGGATCAAGCCCTGATCTTTTGACTGGGTAGGAGTGTTCTGCTTAATTCAGATACTCTGTCCATCACCACCCCCCTTTTTTAATCGTTTTGGCCACCACAAGTGTGGAAGGGTATGCTCAGATGTGAGTCCCTTGCTCACTGCACCATCAGGATTCGAGCAAGCCGGGGCGAAGACGGCTGTAATGCCATAAACCGGTCCCCGGGAGCTTGTTTCCTTTCCAGTAAAGAATTGGCTTGGTAGTTTGGTCTGCCCTGTTCCCATGATGCACTGGGCCAGGGTCAGAATAATTTGCAAGTAGCCAGGTTCTGAACTGGGATGGTGCAGTGAGCTAAAAAACGGTGATGGATCAAGCCCTGATCTTTTGACTGGGTAGGAGTGTTCTGCTTAATTCAGATACTCTGTCCATCACCACCCCCCTTTTTGAATCGTTTTGGCCACCACAAGTGTGGAAGGGTATGCTCAGATGTGAGTCCCTTGCTCACTGCACCATCAGGATTCAAGCAAGCCGGGCCGAAGACAGCTGTAATGCCAGAAACCGGTCCCCGGAAGCTTGTTTCCTTTCCAGTAAAGAATTGGCTTGGTAGTTTGGTCTGCCCTGTTCCCATGATGCACTGGGCCAGGGTCAGACTAATTTGCATGTAGCCAGGTTCTGAACTGGGATGGTGCAGTGAGCTAAAAAACGGTGATGGATCAAGCCCTGATCTTTTGACTGGGTAGGAGTGTTCTGCTTAATTCAGATACTCTGTCCATCACCACCCCTCTTTTTGAATCGTTTTGGCCACCACAAGTGTGGAAGGGTATGCTCAGATGTGAGTCCCTTGCTCACTGCACCATCAGGATTCAAGCAAGCCGGGCCGAAGACGGCTGTAATGCCAGAAACCGGTCCCCGGAAGCTTGTTTCCTTTCCAGTAAAGAATTGGCTTGGTAGTTTGGTCTGCCCTGTTCCCATGATGCACTGGGCCAGGGTCAGACTAATTTGCATGTAGCCAGGTTCTGAACTGGGATGGTGCAGTGAGCTAAAAAACGGTGATGGATCAAGCCCTGATCTTTTGACTGGGTAGGAGTGTTCTGCTTAATTCAGATACTCTGTCCATCACCACCCCCCTTTTTGAATCGTTTTGGCCACCACAAGTGTGGAAGGGTATGCTCAGATGTGAGTCCCTTGCTCACTGCAACATCAGGATTCAAGCAAGCCGGGCCGAAGACGGCTGTAATGCCAGAAACCGGTCCCCGGAAGCTTGTTTCCTTTCCAGTAAAGAATTGGCTTGGTAGTTTGGTCTGCCCTGTTCCCATGATGCACTGGGCCAGGGTCAGACTAATTTGCATGTAGCCAGGTTCTGAACTGGGATGGTGCAGTGAGCTAAAAAACGGTGATGGATCAAGCCCTGATCTTTTGACTGGGTAGGAGTGTTCTGCTTAATTCAGATACTCTGTCCATCACCACCCCTCTTTTTGAATCGTTTTGGCCACCACAAGTGTGGAAGGGTATGCTCAGATGTGAGTCCCTTGCTCACTGCACCATCAGGATTCAAGCAAGCCGGGCCGAAGACGGCTGTAATGCCAGAAACCGGTCCCCGGAAGCTTGTTTCCTTTCCAGTAAAGAATTGGCTTGGTAGTTTGGTCTGCCCTGTTCCCATGATGCACTGGGCCAGGGTCAGACTAATTTGCATGTAGCCAGGTTCTGAACTGGGATGGTGCAGTGAGCTAAAAAACGGTGATGGATCAAGCCCTGATCTTTTGACTGGGTAGGAGTGTTCTGCTTAATTCAGATACTCTGTCCATCACCACCCCCCTTTTTGAATCGTTTTGGCCACCACAAGTGTGGAAGGGTATGCTCAGATGTGAGTCCCTTGCTCACTGCACCATCAGGATTCAAGCAAGCCGGGCCGAAGACGGCTGTAATGCCAGAAACCGGTCCCCGGAAGCTTGTTTCCTTTCCAGTAAAGAATTGGCTTGGTAGTTTGGTCTGCCCTGTTCCCATGATGCACTGGGCCAGGGTCAGACTAATTTGCATGTAGCCAGGTTCTGAACTGGGATGGTGCAGTGAGCTAAAAAACGGTGATGGATCAAGCCCTGATCTTTTGACTGGGTAGGAGTGTTATGCTTAATTCAGATACTCTGTCCATCACCACCCCCCTTTTTGAATCGTTTTGGCCACCACAAGTGTGGAAGGGTATGCTCAGATGTGAGTCCCTTGCTCACTGCACCATCAGGATTCAAGCAAGCTGGGCCGAAGACGGCTGTAATGCCAGAAACCGGTCCCCAGAAGCTTGTTTCCTTTCCAGTAAAGAATTGGCTTGGTAGTTTGGTCTGCCCTGTTCCCATGATGCACTGGGCCAGGGTCAGACTAATTTGCATGTAGCCAGGTTCTGAACTGGGATGGTGCAGTGAGCTAAAAAACGGTGATGGATCAAGCCCTGATCTTTTGACTGGGTAGGAGTGTTCTGCTTAATTCAGATACTCTGTCCATCACCACCCCCCTTTTTTAATCGTTTTGGCCACCACAAGTGTGGAAGGGTATGCTCAGATGTGAGTCCCTTGCTCACTGCACCATCAGGATTCGAGCAAGCCGGGGCGAAGACGGCTGTAATGCCATAAACCGGTCCCCGGGAGCTTGTTTCCTTTCCAGTAAAGAATTGGCTTGGTAGTTTGGTCTGCCCTGTTCCCATGATGCACTGGGCCAGGGTCAGAATAATTTGCAAGTAGCCAGGTTCTGAACTGGGATGGTGCAGTGAGCTAAAAAACGGTGATGGATCAAGCCCTGATCTTTTGACTGGGTAGGAGTGTTCTGCTTAATTCAGATACTCTGTCCATCACCACCCCCCTTTTTGAATCGTTTTGGCCACCACAAGTGTGGAAGGGTATGCTCAGATGTGAGTCCCTTGCTCACTGCACCATCAGGATTCAAGCAAGCCGGGCCGAAGACAGCTGTAATGCCAGAAACCGGTCCCCGGAAGCTTGTTTCCTTTCCAGTAAAGAATTGGCTTGGTAGTTTGGTCTGCCCTGTTCCCATGATGCACTGGGCCAGGGTCAGACTAATTTGCATGTAGCCAGGTTCTGAACTGGGATGGTGCAGTGAGCTAAAAAACGGTGATGGATCAAGCCCTGATCTTTTGACTGGGTAGGAGTGTTCTGCTTAATTCAGATACTCTGTCCATCACCACCCCTCTTTTTGAATCGTTTTGGCCACCACAAGTGTGGAAGGGTATGCTCAGATGTGAGTCCCTTGCTCACTGCACCATCAGGATTCAAGCAAGCCGGGCCGAAGACGGCTGTAATGCCAGAAACCGGTCCCCGGAAGCTTGTTTCCTTTCCAGTAAAGAATTGGCTTGGTAGTTTGGTCTGCCCTGTTCCCATGATGCACTGGGCCAGGGTCAGACTAATTTGCATGTAGCCAGGTTCTGAACTGGGATGGTGCAGTGAGCTAAAAAACGGTGATGGATCAAGCCCTGATCTTTTGACTGGGTAGGAGTGTTCTGCTTAATTCAGATACTCTGTCCATCACCACCCCCCTTTTTGAATCGTTTTGGCCACCACAAGTGTGGAAGGGTATGCTCAGATGTGAGTCCCTTGCTCACTGCAACATCAGGATTCAAGCAAGCCGGGCCGAAGACGGCTGTAATGCCAGAAACCGGTCCCCGGAAGCTTGTTTCCTTTCCAGTAAAGAATTGGCTTGGTAGTTTGGTCTGCCCTGTTCCCATGATGCACTGGGCCAGGGTCAGACTAATTTGCATGTAGCCAGGTTCTGAACTGGGATGGTGCAGTGAGCTAAAAAACGGTGATGGATCAAGCCCTGATCTTTTGACTGGGTAGGAGTGTTCTGCTTAATTCAGATACTCTGTCCATCACCACCCCTCTTTTTGAATCGTTTTGGCCACCACAAGTGTGGAAGGGTATGCTCAGATGTGAGTCCCTTGCTCACTGCACCATCAGGATTCAAGCAAGCCGGGCCGAAGACGGCTGTAATGCCAGAAACCGGTCCCCGGAAGCTTGTTTCCTTTCCAGTAAAGAATTGGCTTGGTAGTTTGGTCTGCCCTGTTCCCATGATGCACTGGGCCAGGGTCAGACTAATTTGCATGTAGCCAGGTTCTGAACTGGGATGGTGCAGTGAGCTAAAAAACGGTGATGGATCAAGCCCTGATCTTTTGACTGGGTAGGAGTGTTCTGCTTAATTCAGATACTCTGTCCATCACCACCCCCCTTTTTGAATCGTTTTGGCCACCACAAGTGTGGAAGGGTATGCTCAGATGTGAGTCCCTTGCTCACTGCACCATCAGGATTCAAGCAAGCCGGGCCGAAGACGGCTGTAATGCCAGAAACCGGTCCCCGGAAGCTTGTTTCCTTTCCAGTAAAGAATTGGCTTGGTAGTTTGGTCTGCCCTGTTCCCATGATGCACTGGGCCAGGGTCAGACTAATTTGCATGTAGCCAGGTTCTGAACTGGGATGGTGCAGTGAGCTAAAAAACGGTGATGGATCAAGCCCTGATCTTTTGACTGGGTAGGAGTGTTCTGCTTAATTCAGATACTCTGTCCATCACCACCCCCCTTTTTGAATCGTTTTGGCCACCACAAGTGTGGAAGGGTATGCTCAGATGTGAGTCCCTTGCTCACTGCACCATCAGGATTCAAGCAAGCCGGGCCGAAGACGGCTGTAATGCCAGAAACCGGTCCCCGGAAGCTTGTTTCCTTTCCAGTAAAGAATTGGCTTGGTAGTTTGGTCTGCCCTGTTCCCATGATGCACTGGACCAGGGTCAGACTAATTTGCATGTAGCCAGGTTCTGAACTGGGATGGTGCAGTGAGCTAAAAAACGGTGATGGATCAAGCCCTGATCTTTTGACTGGGTAGGAGTGTTCTGCTTAATTCAGATACTCTGTCCATCACCACCCCTCGTTTTGAATCGTTTTGGCCACCACAAGTGTGGAAGGGTATGCTCAGATGTGAGTCCCTTGCTCACTGCACCATCAGGATTCAAGCAAGCCGGGCCGAAGACGGCTGTAATGCCAGAAACCGGTCCCCGGAAGCTTGTTTCCTTTCCAGTAAAGAATTGGCTTGGTAGTTTGGTCTGCCCTGTTCCCATGATGCACTGGGCCAAGGTCAGACTAATTTGCATGTAGCCAGGTTCTGAACTGGGATGGTGCAGTGAGCTAAAAAACGGTGATGGATCAAGCCCTGATCTTTTGACTGGGTAAGAGTGTTCTGCTTAATTCAGATACTCTGTCCATCACCACCCCCCTTTTTGAATCGTTTTGGCCACCACAAGTGTGGAAGGGTATGCTCAGATGTGAGTCCCTTGCTCACTGCACCATCAGGATTCAGGCAAGCCGGGCCGAAGACGGCTGTAATGCCAGAAACCGGTCCCCGGAAGCTTGTTTCCTTTCCAGTAAAGAATTGGCTTGGTAGTTTGGTCTGCCCTGTTCCCATGATGCACTGGGCCAGGGTCAGACTAATTTGCATGTAGCCAGGTTCTGAACTGGGATGGTGCAGTGAGCTAAAAAACGGTGATGGATCAAGCCCTGATCTTTTGACTGGGTAGGAGTGTTCTGCTTAATTCAGATACTCTGTCCATCACCACCCCCCTTTTTGAATCGTTTTGGCCACCACAAGTGTGGAAGGGTATGCTCAGATGTGAGTCCCTTGCTCACTGCACCATCAGGATTCAAGCAAGCCGGGTCGAAGACGGCTGTACTGCCAGAAACCGGTCCCCGGAAGCTTGTTTCCTTTCCAGTAAAGAATTGGCTTGGTAGTTTGGTCTGCCCTGTTCCCATGATGCACTGGGCCAGGGTCAGACTAATTTGCATGTAGCCAGGTTCTGAACTGGGATGGTGCAGTGAGCTAAAAAACGGTGATGGATCAAGCCCTGATCTTTTGACTGGGTAGGAGTGTTCTGCTTAATTCAGATACTCTGTCCATCACCACCCCCCTTTTTGAATCGTTTTGGACACCACAAGTGTGGAAGGGTATGCTCAGATGTGAGTCCCTTGCTCACTGCACCATCAGGATTCAAGCAAGCCGGGCCGAAGACGGCTGTAATGCCAGAAACCGGTCCCCGGAAGCTTGTTTCCTTTCCAGTAAAGAATTGGCTTGGTAGTTTGGTCTGCCCTGTTCCCATGATGCACTGGGCCAGGGTCAGACTAATTTGCATGTAGCCAGGTTCTGAACTGGGATGGTGCAGTGAGCTAAAAAACGGTAATGGATCAAGCCCTGATCTTTTGACTGGGTAGGAGGTTTCTGCTTAATTCAGATACTCTGTCCATCACCACCCCCCTTTTTGAATCGTTTTGGCCACCACAAGTGTGGAAGGGTATGCTCAGATGTGAGTCCCTTGCTCACTGCACCATCAGGATTCAAGCAAGCCGGGCCGAAGACGGCTGTAATGCCAGAAACCGGTCCCCGGAAGCTTGTTTCCTTTCCAGTAAAGAATTGGCTTGGTAGTTTGGTCTGCCCTGTTCCCATGATGCACTGGGCCAGGGTCAGACTAATTTGCATGTAGCCAGGTTCTGAACTGGGATGGTGCAGTGAGCTAAAAAACGGTGATGGATCAAGCCCTGATCTTTTGACTGGGTAGGAGTGTTCTGCTTAATTCAGATACTCTGTCCATCACCACCCCCCTTTTTGAATCGTTTTGGCCACCACAAGTGTGGAAGGGTATGCTCAGATGTGAGTCCCTTGCTCACTGCAACATCAGGATTCAAGCAAGCCGGGCCGAAGACGGCTGTAATGCCAGAAACCGGTCCCCGGAAGCTTGTTTCCTTTCCAGTAAAGAATTGGCTTGGTAGTTTGGTCTGCCCTGTTCCCATGATGCACTGGGCCAGGGTCAGACTAATTTGCATGTAGCCAGGTTCTGAACTGGGATGGTGCAGTGAGCTAAAAAACGGTGATGGATCAAGCCCTGATCTTTTGACTGGGTAAGAGTGTTCTGCTTAATTCAGATACTCTGTCCATCACCACCCCCCTTTTTGAATCGTTTTGGCCACCACAAGTGTGGAAGGGTATGCTCAGATGTGAGTCCCTTGCTCACTGCACCATCAGGATTCAGGCAAGCCGGGCCGAAGACGGCTGTAATGCCAGAAACCGGTCCCCGGAAGCTTGTTTCCTTTCCAGTAAAGAATTGGCTTGGTAGTTTGGTCTGCCCTGTTCCCATGATGCACTGGGCCAGGGTCAGACTAATTTGCATGTAGCCAGGTTCTGAACTGGGATGGTGCAGTGAGCTAAAAAACGGTGATGGATCAAGCCCTGATCTTTTGACTGGGTAGGAGTGTTCTGCTTAATTCAGATACTCTGTCCATCACCACCCCCCTTTTTGAATCGTTTTGGCCACCACAAGTGTGGAAGGGTATGCTCAGATGTGAGTCCCTTGCTCACTGCACCATCAGGATTCAAGCAAGCCGGGTCGAAGACGGCTGTACTGCCAGAAACCGGTCCCCGGAAGCTTGTTTCCTTTCCAGTAAAGAATTGGCTTGGTAGTTTGGTCTGCCCTGTTCCCATGATGCACTGGGCCAGGGTCAGACTAATTTGCATGTAGCCAGGTTCTGAACTGGGATGGTGCAGTGAGCTAAAAAACGGTGATGGATCAAGCCCTGATCTTTTGACTGGGTAGGAGTGTTCTGCTTAATTCAGATACTCTGTCCATCACCACCCCCCTTTTTGAATCGTTTTGGCCACCACAAGTGTGGAAGGGTATGCTCAGATGTGAGTCCCTTGCTCACTGCACCATCAGGATTCAAGCAAGCCGGGCCGAAGACGGCTGTAATGCCAGAAACCGGTCCCCGGAAGCTTGTTTCCTTTCCAGTAAAGAATTGGCTTGGTAGTTTGGTCTGCCCTGTTCCCATGATGCACTGGGCCAGGGTCAGACTAATTTGCATGTAGCCAGGTTCTGAACTGGGATGGTGCAGTGAGCTAAAAAACGGTAATGGATCAAGCCCTGATCTTTTGACTGGGTAGGAGGTTTCTGCTTAATTCAGATACTCTGTCCATCACCACCCCCCTTTTTGAATCGTTTTGGCCACCACAAGTGTGGAAGGGTATGCTCAGATGTGAGTCCCTTGCTCACTGCACCATCAGGATTCAAGCAAGCCGGGCCGAAGACGGCTGTAATGCCAGAAACCGGTCCCCGGAAGCTTGTTTCCTTTCCAGTAAAGAATTGGCTTGGTAGTTTGGTCTGCCCTGTTCCCATGATGCACTGGGCCAGGGTCAGACTAATTTGCATGTAGCCAGGTTCTGAACTGGGATGGTGCAGTGAGCTAAAAAACGGTGATGGATCAAGCCCTGATCTTTTGACTGGGTAGGAGTGTTCTGCTTAATTCAGATACTCTGTCCATCACCACCCCTCTTTTTGAATCGTTTTGGCCACCACAAGTGTGGAAGGGTATGCTCAGATGTGAGTCCCTTGCTCACTGCACCATCAGGATTCAAGCAAGCCGGGCCGAAGACGGCTGTAATGCCAGAAACCGGTCCCCGGAAGCTTGTTTCCTTTCCAGTAAAGAATTGGCTTGGTAGTTTGGTCTGCCCTGTTCCCATGATGCACTGGGCCAGGGTCAGACTAATTTGCATGTAGCCAGGTTCTGAACTGGGATGGTGCAGTGAGCTAAAAAACGGTGATGGATCAAGCCCTGATCTTTTGACTGGGTAGGAGTGTTCTGCTTAATTCAGATACTCTGTCCATCACCACCCCCCTTTTTGAATCGTTTTGGCCACCACAAGTGTGGAAGGGTATGCTCAGATGTGAGTCCCTTGCTCACTGCAACATCAGGATTCAAGCAAGCCGGGCCGAAGACGGCTGTAATGCCAGAAACCGGTCCCCGGAAGCTTGTTTCCTTTCCAGTAAAGAATTGGCTTGGTAGTTTGGTCTGCCCTGTTCCCATGATGCACTGGGCCAGGGTCAGACTAATTTGCATGTAGCCAGGTTCTGAACTGGGATGGTGCAGTGAGCTAAAAAACGGTGATGGATCAAGCCCTGATCTTTTGACTGGGTAGGAGTGTTCTGCTTAATTCAGATACTCTGTCCATCACCACCCCTCTTTTTGAATCGTTTTGGCCACCACAAGTGTGGAAGGGTATGCTCAGATGTGAGTCCCTTGCTCACTGCACCATCAGGATTCAAGCAAGCCGGGCCGAAGACGGCTGTAATGCCAGAAACCGGTCCCCGGAAGCTTGTTTCCTTTCCAGTAAAGAATTGGCTTGGTAGTTTGGTCTGCCCTGTTCCCATGATGCACTGGGCCAGGGTCAGACTAATTTGCATGTAGCCAGGTTCTGAACTGGGATGGTGCAGTGAGCTAAAAAACGGTGATGGATCAAGCCCTGATCTTTTGACTGGGTAGGAGTGTTCTGCTTAATTCAGATACTCTGTCCATCACCACCCCCCTTTTTGAATCGTTTTGGCCACCACAAGTGTGGAAGGGTATGCTCAGATGTGAGTCCCTTGCTCACTGCACCATCAGGATTCAAGCAAGCCGGGCCGAAGACGGCTGTAATGCCAGAAACCGGTCCCCGGAAGCTTGTTTCCTTTCCAGTAAAGAATTGGCTTGGTAGTTTGGTCTGCCCTGTTCCCATGATGCACTGGGCCAGGGTCAGACTAATTTGCATGTAGCCAGGTTCTGAACTGGGATGGTGCAGTGAGCTAAAAAACGGTGATGGATCAAGCCCTGATCTTTTGACTGGGTAGGAGTGTTCTGCTTAATTCAGATACTCTGTCCATCACCACCCCCCTTTTTGAATCGTTTTGGCCACCACAAGTGTGGAAGGGTATGCTCAGATGTGAGTCCCTTGCTCACTGCACCATCAGGATTCAAGCAAGCCGGGTCGAAGACGGCTGTACTGCCAGAAACCGGTCCCCGGAAGCTTGTTTCCTTTCCAGTAAAGAATTGGCTTGGTAGTTTGGTCTGCCCTGTTCCCATGATCCACTGGGCCAGGGTCAGACTAATTTGCATGTAGCCAGGTTCTGAACTGGGATGGTGCAGTGAGCTAAAAAACGGTGATGGATCAAGCCCTGATCTTTTGACTGGGTAGGAGTGTTCTGCTTAATTCAGATACTCTGTGTATCTCCACCCCCCTTTTTGAATCGTTTTGGCCACCACAAGTGTGGAAGGGTATGCTCAGATGTGAGTCCCTTGCTCACTGCACCATCAGGATTCGAGCAAGCCGGGGCGAAGACGGCTGTAATGCCATAAACCGGTCCCCGGAAGCTTGTTTCCTTTCCAGTAAAGAATTGGCTTGATAGTTTGGTCTGCCCTGTTCCCATGATGCACTGGGCCAGGGTCAGACTAATTTGCAAGTAGCCAGGTTCTGAACTGGGATGGTGCAGTGAGCTAAAAAACGGTGATGGATCAAGCCCTGATCTTTTGACTGGGTAGGAGTGTTCTGCTTAATTCAGATACTCTGTCCATCACCACCCCCCTTTTTGAATCGTTTTGGCCACCACAAGTGTGGAAGGGTATGCTCAGATGTGAGTCCCTTGCTCACTGCACCATCAGGATTCAAGCAAGCCGGGCCGAAGACAGCTGTAATGCCAGAAACCGGTCCCCGGAAGCTTGTTTCCTTTCCAGTAAAGAATTGGCTTGGTAGTTTGGTCTGCCCTGTTCCCATGATGCACTGGGCCAGGGTCAGACTAATTTGCATGTAGCCAGGTTCTGAACTGGGATGGTGCAGTGAGCTAAAAAACGGTGATGGATCAAGCCCTGATCTTTTGACTGGGTAGGAGTGTTCTGCTTAATTCAGATACTCTGTCCATCACCACCCCTCTTTTTGAATCGTTTTGGCCACCACAAGTGTGGAAGGGTATGCTCAGATGTGAGTCCCTTGCTCACTGTACCATCAGGATTCAAGCAAGCCGGGCCGAAGACGGCTGTAATGCCAGAAACCGGTCCCCGGAAGCTTGTTTCCTTTCCAGTAAAGAATTGGCTTGGTAGTTTGGTCTGCCCTGTTCCCATGATGCACTGGGCCAGGGTCAGACTAATTTGCATGTAGCCAGGTTCTGAACTGGGATGGTGCAGTGAGCTAAAAAACGGTGATGGATCAAGCCCTGATCTTTTGACTGGGTAGGAGTGTTCTGCTTAATTCAGATACTCTGTCCATCACCACCCCCCTTTTTGAATCGTTTTGGCCACCACAAGTGTGGAAGGGTATGCTCAGATGTGAGTCCCTTGCTCACTGCACCATCAGGATTCAAGCAAGCCGGGCCGAAGACGGCTGTAATGCCAGAAACCGGTCCCCGGAAGCTTGTTTCCTTTCCAGTAAAGAATTGGCTTGGTAGTTTGGTCTGCCCTGTTCCCATGATGCACTGGACCAGGGTCAGACTAATTTGCATGTAGCCAGGTTCTGAACTGGGATGGTGCAGTGAGCTAAAAAACGGTGATGGATCAAGCCCTGATCTTTTGACTGGGTAGGAGTGTTCTGCTTAATTCAGATACTCTGTCCATCACCACCCCTCGTTTTGAATCGTTTTGGCCACCACAAGTGTGGAAGGGTATGCTCAGATGTGAGTCCCTTGCTCACTGCACCATCAGGATTCAAGCAAGCCGGGCCGAAGACGGCTGTAATGCCAGAAACCGGTCCCCGGAAGCTTGTTTCCTTTCCAGTAAAGAATTGGCTTGGTAGTTTGGTCTGCCCTGTTCCCATGATGCACTGGGCCAGGGTCAGACTAATTTGCATGTAGCCAGGTTCTGAACTGGGATGGTGCAGTGAGCTAAAAAACGGTGATGGATCAAGCCCTGATCTTTTGACTGGGTAAGAGTGTTCTGCTTAATTCAGATACTCTGTCCATCACCACCCCCCTTTTTGAATCGTTTTGGCCACCACAAGTGTGGAAGGGTATGCTCAGATGTGAGTCCCTTGCTCACTGCACCATCAGGATTCAGGCAAGCCGGGCCGAAGACGGCTGTAATGCCAGAAACCGGTCCCCGGAAGCTTGTTTCCTTTCCAGTAAAGAATTGGCTTGGTAGTTTGGTCTGCCCTGTTCCCATGATGCACTGGGCCAGGGTCAGACTAATTTGCATGTAGCCAGGTTCTGAACTGGGATGGTGCAGTGAGCTAAAAAACGGTGATGGATCAAGCCCTGATCTTTTGACTGGGTAGGAGTGTTCTGCTTAATTCAGATACTCTGTCCATCACCACCCCCCTTTTTGAATCGTTTTGGCCACCACAAGTGTGGAAGGGTATGCTCAGATGTGAGTCCCTTGCTCACTGCACCATCAGGATTCAAGCAAGCCGGGTCGAAGACGGCTGTACTGCCAGAAACCGGTCCCCGGAAGCTTGTTTCCTTTCCAGTAAAGAATTGGCTTGGTAGTTTGGTCTGCCCTGTTCCCATGATGCACTGGGCCAGGGTCAGACTAATTTGCATGTAGCCAGGTTCTGAACTGGGATGGTGCAGTGAGCTAAAAAACGGTGATGGATCAAGCCCTGATCTTTTGACTGGGTAGGAGTGTTCTGCTTAATTCAGATACTCTGTCCATCACCACCCCCCTTTTTGAATCGTTTTGGCCACCACAAGTGTGGAAGGGTATGCTCAGATGTGAGTCCCTTGCTCACTGCACCATCAGGATTCAAGCAAGCCGGGCCGAAGACGGCTGTAATGCCAGAAACCGGTCCCCGGAAGCTTGTTTCCTTTCCAGTAAAGAATTGGCTTGGTAGTTTGGTCTGCCCTGTTCCCATGATGCACTGGGCCAGGGTCAGACTAATTTGCATGTAGCCAGGTTCTGAACTGGGATGGTGCAGTGAGCTAAAAAACGGTAATGGATCAAGCCCTGATCTTTTGACTGGGTAGGAGGTTTCTGCTTAATTCAGATACTCTGTCCATCACCACCCCCCTTTTTGAATCGTTTTGGCCACCACAAGTGTGGAAGGGTATGCTCAGATGTGAGTCCCTTGCTCACTGCACCATCAGGATTCAAGCAAGCCGGGCCGAAGACGGCTGTAATGCCAGAAACCGGTCCCCGGAAGCTTGTTTCCTTTCCAGTAAAGAATTGGCTTGGTAGTTTGGTCTGCCCTGTTCCCATGATGCACTGGGCCAGGGTCAGACTAATTTGCATGTAGCCAGGTTCTGAACTGGGATGGTGCAGTGAGCTAAAAAACGGTGATGGATCAAGCCCTGATCTTTTGACTGGGTAGGAGTGTTCTGCTTAATTCAGATACTCTGTCCATCACCACCCCTCTTTTTGAATCGTTTTGGCCACCACAAGTGTGGAAGGGTATGCTCAGATGTGAGTCCCTTGCTCACTGCACCATCAGGATTCAAGCAAGCCGGGCCGAAGACGGCTGTAATGCCAGAAACCGGTCCCCGGAAGCTTGTTTCCTTTCCAGTAAAGAATTGGCTTGGTAGTTTGGTCTGCCCTGTTCCCATGATGCACTGGGCCAGGGTCAGACTAATTTGCATGTAGCCAGGTTCTGAACTGGGATGGTGCAGTGAGCTAAAAAACGGTGATGGATCAAGCCCTGATCTTTTGACTGGGTAGGAGTGTTCTGCTTAATTCAGATACTCTGTCCATCACCACCCCCCTTTTTGAATCGTTTTGGCCACCACAAGTGTGGAAGGGTATGCTCAGATGTGAGTCCCTTGCTCACTGCAACATCAGGATTCAAGCAAGCCGGGCCGAAGACGGCTGTAATGCCAGAAACCGGTCCCCGGAAGCTTGTTTCCTTTCCAGTAAAGAATTGGCTTGGTAGTTTGGTCTGCCCTGTTCCCATGATGCACTGGGCCAGGGTCAGACTAATTTGCATGTAGCCAGGTTCTGAACTGGGATGGTGCAGTGAGCTAAAAAACGGTGATGGATCAAGCCCTGATCTTTTGACTGGGTAGGAGTGTTCTGCTTAATTCAGATACTCTGTCCATCACCACCCCTCTTTTTGAATCGTTTTGGCCACCACAAGTGTGGAAGGGTATGCTCAGATGTGAGTCCCTTGCTCACTGCACCATCAGGATTCAAGCAAGCCGGGCCGAAGACGGCTGTAATGCCAGAAACCGGTCCCCGGAAGCTTGTTTCCTTTCCAGTAAAGAATTGGCTTGGTAGTTTGGTCTGCCCTGTTCCCATGATGCACTGGGCCAGGGTCAGACTAATTTGCATGTAGCCAGGTTCTGAACTGGGATGGTGCAGTGAGCTAAAAAACGGTGATGGATCAAGCCCTGATCTTTTGACTGGGTAGGAGTGTTCTGCTTAATTCAGATACTCTGTCCATCACCACCCCCCTTTTTGAATCGTTTTGGCCACCACAAGTGTGGAAGGGTATGCTCAGATGTGAGTCCCTTGCTCACTGCACCATCAGGATTCAAGCAAGCCGGGCCGAAGACGGCTGTAATGCCAGAAACCGGTCCCCGGAAGCTTGTTTCCTTTCCAGTAAAGAATTGGCTTGGTAGTTTGGTCTGCCCTGTTCCCATGATGCACTGGGCCAGGGTCAGACTAATTTGCATGTAGCCAGGTTCTGAACTGGGATGGTGCAGTGAGCTAAAAAACGGTGATGGATCAAGCCCTGATCTTTTGACTGGGTAGGAGTGTTCTGCTTAATTCAGATACTCTGTCCATCACCACCCCCCTTTTTGAATCGTTTTGGCCACCACAAGTGTGGAAGGGTATGCTCAGATGTGAGTCCCTTGCTCACTGCACCATCAGGATTCAAGCAAGCCGGGTCGAAGACGGCTGTACTGCCAGAAACCGGTCCCCGGAAGCTTGTTTCCTTTCCAGTAAAGAATTGGCTTGGTAGTTTGGTCTGCCCTGTTCCCATGATGCACTGGGCCAGGGTCAGACTAATTTTCATGTAGCCAGGTTCTGAACTGGGATGGTGCAGTGAGCTAAAAAACGGTGATGGATCAAGCCCTGATCTTTTGACTGGGTAGGAGTGTTCTGCTTAATTCAGATACTCTGTCCATCACCACCCCCCTTTTTGAATCGTTTTGGCCACCACAAGTGTGGAAGGGTATGCTCAGATGTGAGTCCCTTGCTCACTGCACCATCAGGATTCAAGCAAGCCGGGCCGAAGACGGCTGTAATGCCAGAAACCGGTCCCCGGAAGCTTGTTTCCTTTCCAGTAAAGAATTGGCTTGGTAGTTTGGTCTGCCCTGTTCCCATGATGCACTGGGCCAGGGTCAGACTAATTTGCATGTAGCCAGGTTCTGAACTGGGATGGTGCAGTGAGCTAAAAAACGGTAATGGATCAAGCCCTGATCTTTTGACTGGGTAGGAGGTTTCTGCTTAATTCAGATACTCTGTCCATCACCACCCCCCTTTTTGAATCGTTTTGGCCACCACAAGTGTGGAAGGGTATGCTCAGATGTGAGTCCCTTGCTCACTGCACCGTCAGGATTCAAGCAAGCCGGGCCGAAGACGGCTGTAATGCCAGAAACCGG
This sequence comes from Lissotriton helveticus, assembly GCF_964261635.1. Taxonomy (NCBI): domain Eukaryota; kingdom Metazoa; phylum Chordata; class Amphibia; order Caudata; family Salamandridae; genus Lissotriton; species Lissotriton helveticus. The sequence goes on from NC_136073.1 coordinate 745,214,305, forward strand.
TCCCCGGAAGCTTGTTTCCTTTCCAGTAAAGAATTGGCTTGGTAGTTTGGTCTGCCCTGTTCCCATGATCCACTGGGCCAGGGTCAGACTAATTTGCATGTAGCCAGGTTCTGAACTGGGATGGTGCAGTGAGCTAAAAAACGGTGATGGATCAAGCCCTGATCTTTTGACTGGGTAGGAGTGTTCTGCTTAATTCAGATACTCTGTGTATCACCACCCCCCTTTTTGAATCGTTTTGGCCACCACAAGTGTGGAAGGGTATGCTCAGATGTGAGTCCCTTGCTCACTTCACCATCAGGATTCGAGCAAGCCGGGGCGAAGACGGCTGTAATGCCATAAACCGGTCCCCGGAAGCTTGTTTCCTTTCCAGTAAAGAATTGGCTTGGTAGTTTGGTCTGCCCTGTTCCCATGATGCACTGGGCCAGGGTCAGACTAATTTGCAAGTAGCCAGGTTCTGAACTGGGATGGTGCAGTGAGCTAAAAAACGGTGATGGATCAAGCCCTGATCTTTTGACTGGGTAGGAGTGTTCTGCTTAATTCAGATACTCTGTCCATCACCACCCCCCTTTTTGAATCATTTTGGCCACCACAAGTGTGGAAGGGTATGCTCAGATGTGAGTCCCTTGCTCACTGCACCATCAGGATTCAAGCAAGCCGGGCCGAAGACAGCTGTAATGCCAGAAACCGGTCCCCGGAAGCTTGTTTCCTTTCCAGTAAAGAATTGGCTTGGTAGTTTGGTCTGCCCTGTTCCCATGATGCACTGGGCCAGGGTCAGACTAATTTGCATGTAGCCAGGTTCTGAACTGGGATGGTGCAGTGAGCTAAAAAACGGTGATGGATCAAGCCCTGATCTTTTGACTGGGTAGGAGTGTTCTGCTTAATTCAGATACTCTGTCCATCACCACCCCTCTTTTTGAATCGTTTTGGCCACCACAAGTGTGGAAGGGTATGCTCAGATGTGAGTCCCTTGCTCACTGTACCATCAGGATTCAAGCAAGCCGGGCCGAAGACGGCTGTAATGCCAGAAACCGGTCCCCGGAAGCTTGTTTCCTTTCCAGTAAAGAATTGGCTTGGTAGTTTGGTCTGCCCTGTTCCCATGATGCACTGGGCCAGGGTCAGACTAATTTGCATGTAGCCAGGTTCTGAACTGGGATGGTGCAGTGAGCTAAAAAACGGTGATGGATCAAGCCCTGATCTTTTGACTGGGTAGGAGTGTTCTGCTTAATTCAGATACTCTGTCCATCACCACCCCCCTTTTTGAATCGTTTTGGCCACCACAAGTGTGGAAGGGTATGCTCAGATGTGAGTCCCTTGCTCACTGCAACATCAGGATTCAAGCAAGCCGGGCCGAAGACGGCTGTAATGCCAGAAACCGGTCCCCGGAAGCTTGTTTCCTTTCCAGTAAAGAATTGGCTTGGTAGTTTGGTCTGCCCTGTTCCCATGATGCACTGGGCCAGGGTCAGACTAATTTGCATGTAGCCAGGTTCTGAACTGGGATGGTGCAGTGAGCTAAAAAACGGTGATGGATCAAGCCCTGATCTTTTGACTGGGTAGGAGTGTTCTGCTTAATTCAGATACTCTGTCCATCACCACCCCTCTTTTTTAATCGTTTTGGCCACCACAAGTGTGGAAGGGTATGCTCAGATGTGAGTCCCTTGCTCACTGCACCATCAGGATTCAAGCAAGCCGGGCCGAAGACGGCTGTAATGCCAGAAACCGGTCCCCGGAAGCTTGTTTCCTTTCCAGTAAAGAATTGGCTTGGTAGTTTGGTCTGCCCTGTTCCCATGATGCACTGGGCCAGGGTCAGACTAATTTGCATGTAGCCAGGTTCTGAACTGGGATGGTGCAGTGAGCTAAAAAACGGTGATGGATCAAGCCCTGATCTTTTGACTGGGTAGGAGTGTTCTGCTTAATTCAGATACTCTGTCCATCACCACCCCCCTTTTTGAATCGTTTTGGCCACCACAAGTGTGGAAGGGTATGCTCAGATGTGAGTCCCTTGCTCACTGCACCATCAGGATTCAAGCAAGCTGGGCCGAAGACGGCTGTAATGCCAGAAACCGGTCCCCGGAAGCTTGTTTCCTTTCCAGTAAAGAATTGGCTTGGTAGTTTGGTCTGCCCTGTTCCCATGATGCACTGGGCCAGGGTCAGACTAATTTGCATGTAGCCAGGTTCTGAACTGGGATGGTGCAGTGAGCTAAAAAACGGTGATGGATCAAGCCCTGATCTTTTGACTGGGTAGGAGTGTTCTGCTTAATTCAGATACTCTGTCCATCACCACCCCCCTTTTTGAATCGTTTTGGCCACCACAAGTGTGGAAGGGTATGCTCAGATGTGAGTCCCTTGCTCACTGCACCATCAGGATTCGAGCAAGCCGGGCCGAAGACGGCTGTAATGCCAGAAACCGGTCCCCGGAAGCTTGTTTCCTTTCCAGTAAAGAATTGGCTTGGTAGTTTGGTCTGCCCTGTTCCCATGATGCACTGGGCCAGGGTCAGACTAATTTGCATGTAGCCAGGTTCTGAACTGGGATGGTGCAGTGAGCTAAAAAACGGTGATGGATCAAGCCCTGATCTTTTGACTGGGTAGGAGTGTTCTGCTTAATTCAGATACTCTGTCCATCACCACCCCCCTTTTTGAATCGTTTTGGCCACCACAAGTGTGGAAGGGTATGCTCAGATGTGAGTCCCTTGCTCACTGCACCATCAGGATTCAAGCAAGCCGGGCCGAAGACGGCTGTAATGCCAGAAACCGGTCCCCGGAAGCTTGTTTCCTTTCCAGTAAAGAATTGGCTTGGTAGTTTGGTCTGCCCTGTTCCCATGATGCACTGGGCCAGGGTCAGACTAATTTGCATGTAGCCAGGTTCTGAACTGGGATGGTGCAGTGAGCTAAAAAACGGTGATGGATCAAGCCCTGATCTTTTGACTGGGTAGGAGTGTTCTGCTTAATTCAGATACTCTGTCCATCACCACCCCCCTTTTTGAATCGTTTTGGCCACCACAAGTGTGGAAGGGTATGCTCAGATGTGAGTCCCTTGCTCACTGCACCATCAGGATTCAAGCAAGCCGGGCCGAAGACGGCTGTAATGCCAGAAACCGGTCCCCGGAAGCTTGTTTCCTTTCCAGTAAAGAATTGGCTTGGTAGTTTGGTCTGCCCTGTTCCCATGATGCACTGGACCAGGGTCAGACTAATTTGCATGTAGCCAGGTTCTGAACTGGGATGGTGCAGTGAGCTAAAAAACGGTGATGGATCAAGCCCTGATCTTTTTACTGGGTAGGAGTGTTCTGCTTAATTCAGATACTCTGTCCATCACCACCCGCCTTTTTGAATCGTTTTGGCCACCACAAGTGTGGAAGGGTATGCTCAGATGTGAGTCCCTTGCTCACTGCACCATCAGGATTCAAGCAAGCCGGGCCGAAGACGGCTGTAATGCCAGAAACCGGTCCCCGGAAGCTTGTTTCCTTTCCAGTAAAGAATTGGCTTGGTAGTTTGGTCTGCCCTGTTCCCATGATGCACTGGGCCAGGGTCAGACTAATTTGCATGTAGCCAGGTTCTGAACTGGGATGGTGCAGTGAGCTAAAAAACGGTGATGGATCAAGCCCTGATCTTTTGACTGGGTAGGAGTGTTCTGCTTAATACATATACTCTGTCCATCACCACCCCCCTTTTTGAATCGTTTTGGCCACCACAAGTGTGGAAGGGTATGCTCAGATGTGAGTCCCTTGCTCACTGCACCGTCAGGATTCAAACAAGCCGGGCCGAAGACGGCTGTAATGCCAGAAACCGGTCCCCGGAAGCTTGTTTCCTTTCCAGTGTAGAATTGGCTTGGTAGTTTGGTCTGCCCTGTTCCCATGATGCACTGGGCCAGGGTCAGACTAATTTGCATGTAGCCAGGTTCTGAACTGGGATGGTGCAGTGAGCTAAAAAACGGTGATGGATCAAGCCCTGATCTTTTGACTGGGTAGGAGTGTTCTGCTTAATTCAGATACTCTGTCCATCACCACCCCCCTTTTTGAATCGTTTTGGCCACCAAAAGTGTGGAAGGGTATGCTCAGATGTGAGTCCCTTGCTCACTGCACCATCAGGATTCGAGCAAGCCGGGGCGAAGACGGCTGTAATGCCAGAAACCGGTCCCCGGAAGCTTGTTTCCTTTCCAGTAAAGAATTGGCTTGGTAGTTTGGTCTGCCCTGTTCCCATGATGCACTGGGCCAGGGTCAGACTAATTTGCATGTAGCCTGGTTCTGAACTGGGATGGTGCAGTGAGCTAAAAAACGGTGATGGATCAAGCCCTGATCTTTTGACTGGGTAGGAGTGTTCTGCTTAATTCAGATACTCTGTCCATCACCACCCCTCGTTTTGAATCGTTTTGGCCACCACAAGTGTGGAAGGGTATGCTCAGATGTGAGTCCCTTGCTCACTGCACCATCAGGATTCAAGCAAGCCGGGCCGAAGACGGCTGTAATGCCAGAAACCGGTCCCCGGAAGCTTGTTTCCTTTCCAGTAAAGAATTGGCTTGGTAGTTTGGTCTGCCCTGTTCCCATGATGCACTGGGCCAGGGTCAGACTAATTTGCATGTAGCCAGGTTCTGAACTGGGATGGTGCAGTGAGCTAAAAAACGGTGATGGATCAAGCCCTGATCTTTTGACTGGGTAAGAGTGTTCTGCTTAATTCAGATACTCTGTCCATCACCACCCCCCTTTTTGAATCGTTTTGGCCACCACAAGTGTGGAAGGGTATGCTCAGATGTGAGTCCCTTGCTCACTGCACCATCAGGATTCAGGCAAGCCGGGCCGAAGACGGCTGTAATGCCAGAAACCGGTCCCCGGAAGCTTGTTTCCTTTCCAGTAAAGAATTGGCTTGGTAGTTTGGTCTGCCCTGTTCCCATGATGCACTGGGCCAGGGTCAGACTAATTTGCATGTAGCCAGGTTCTGAACTGGGATGGTGCAGTGAGCTAAAAAACGGTGATGGATCAAGCCCTGATCTTTTGACTGGGTAGGAGTGTTCTGCTTAATTCAGATACTCTGTCCATCACCACCCCCCTTTTTGAATCGTTTTGGCCACCACAGGTGTGGAAGGGTATGCTCAGATGTGAGTCCCTTGCTCACTGCACCATCAGGATTCAAGCAAGCCGGGTCGAAGACGGCTGTAATGCCAGAAACCGGTCCCCGGAAGCTTGTTTCCTTTCCAGTAAAGAATTGGCTTGGTAGTTTGGTCTGCCCTGTTCCCATGATGCACTGGGCCAGGGTCAGACTAATTTGCATGTAGCCAGGTTCTGAACTGGGATGGTGCAGTGAGCTAAAAAACGGTGATGGATCAAGCCCTGATCTTTTGACTGGGTAGGAGTGTTCTGCTTAATTCAGATACTCTGTCCATCACCACCCCCCTTTTTGAATCGTTTTGGCCACCACAAGTGTGGAAGGGTATGCTCAGATGTGAGTCCCTTGCTCACTGCACCATCAGGATTCAAGCAAGCCGGGCCGAAGACGGCTGTAATGCCAGAAACCGGTCCCCGGAAGCTTGTTTCCTTTCCAGTAAAGAATTGGCTTGGTAGTTTGGTCTGCCCTGTTCCCATGATGCACTGGGCCAGGGTCAGACTAATTTGCATGTAGCCAGGTTCTGAACTGGGATGGTGCAGTGAGCTAAAAAACGGTGATGGATCAAGCCCTGATCTTTTGACTGGGTAGGAGTGTTCTGCTTAATTCAGATACTCTGTCCATCACCACCCCCCTTTTTGAATCGTTTTGGCCACCACAGGTGTGGAAGGGTATGCTCAGATGTGAGTCCCTTGCTCACTGCACCATCAGGATTCAAGCAAGCCGGGTCGAAGACGGCTGTAATGCCAGAAACCGGTCCCCGGAAGCTTGTTTCCTTTCCAGTAAAGAATTGGCTTGGTAGTTTGGTCTGCCCTGTTCCCATGATGCACTGGGCCAGGGTCAGACTAATTTGCATGTAGCCAGGTTCTGAACTGGGATGGTGCAGTGAGCTAAAAAACGGTGATGGATCAAGCCCTGATCTTTTGACTGGGTAGGAGTGTTCTGCTTAATTCAGATACTCTGTCCATCACCACCCCCCTTTTTGAATCGTTTTGGCCACCACAAGTGTGGAAGGGTATGCTCAGATGTGAGTCCCTTGCTCACTGCACCATCAGGATTCAAGCAAGCCGGGCCGAAGACGGCTGTAATGCCAGAAACCGGTCCCCGGAAGCTTGTTTCCTTTCCAGTAAAGAATTGGCTTGGTAGTTTGGTCTGCCCTGTTCCCATGATGCACTGGGCCAGGGTCAGACTAATTTGCATGTAGCCAGGTTCTGAACTGGGATGGTGCAGTGAGCTAAAAAACGGTGATGGATCAAGCCCTGATCTTTTGACTGGGTAGGAGTGTTCTGCTTAATTCAGATACTCTGTCCATCACCACCCGCCTTTTTGAATCGTTTTGGCCACCACAAGTGTGGAACGGTATGCTCAGATGTGAGTCCCTTGCTCACTGCACCATCAGGATTCAAGCAAGCCGGGCCGAAGACGGCTGTAATGCCAGAAACCGGTCCCCGGAAGCTTGTTTCCTTTCCAGTAAAGAATTGGCTTGGTAGTTTGGTCTGCCCTGTTCCCATGATGCACTGGGCCAGGGTCAGACTAATTTGCATGTAGCCAGGTTCTGAACTGGGATGGTGCAGTGAGCTAAAAAACGGTGATGGATCAAGCCCTGATCTTTTGACTGGGTAGGAGTGTTCTGCTTAATACATATACTCTGTCCATCACCACCCCCCTTTTTGAATCGTTTTGGCCACCACAAGTGTGGAAGGGTATGCTCAGATGTGAGTCCCTTGCTCACTGCACCGTCAGGATTCAAACAAGCCGGGCCGAAGACGGCTGTAATGCCAGAAACCGGTCCCCGGAAGCTTGTTTCCTTTCCAGTGTAGAATTGGCTTGGTAGTTTGGTCTGCCCTGTTCCCATGATGCACTGGGCCAGGGTCAGACTAATTTGCATGTAGCCAGGTTCTGAACTGGGATGGTGCAGTGAGCTAAAAAACGGTGATGGATCAAGCCCTGATCTTTTGACTGGGTAGGAGTGTTCTGCTTAATTCAGATACTCTGTCCATCACCACCCCCCTTTTTGAATCGTTTAGGCCACCAAAAGTGTGGAAGGGTATGCTCAGATGTGAGTCCCTTGCTCACTGCACCATCAGGATTCGAGCAAGCCGGGGCGAAGACGGCTGTAATGCCAGAAACCGGTCCCCGGAAGCTTGTTTCCTTTCCAGTAAAGAATTGGCTTGGTAGTTTGGTCTGCCCTGTTCCCATGATGCACTGGGCCAGGGTCAGACTAATTTGCATGTAGCCTGGTTCTGAACTGGGATGGTGCAGTGAGCTAAAAAACGGTGATGGATCAAGCCCTGATCTTTTGACTGGGTAGGAGTGTTCTGCTTAATTCAGATACTCTGTCCATCACCACCCCTCGTTTTGAATCGTTTTGGCCACCACAAGTGTGGAAGGGTATGCTCAGATGTGAGTCCCTTGCTCACTGCACCATCAGGATTCAAGCAAGCCGGGCCGAAGACGGCTGTAATGCCAGAAACCGGTCCCCGGAAGCTTGTTTCCTTTCCAGTAAAGAATTGGCTTGGTAGTTTGGTCTGCCCTGTTCCCATGATGCACTGGGCCAGGGTCAGACTAATTTGCATGTAGCCAGGTTCTGAACTGGGATGGTGCAGTGAGCTAAAAAACGGTGATGGATCAAGCCCTGATCTTTTGACTGGGTAAGAGTGTTCTGCTTAATTCAGATACTCTGTCCATCACCACCCCCCTTTTTGAATCGTTTTGGCCACCACAAGTGTGGAAGGGTATGCTCAGATGTGAGTCCCTTGCTCACTGCACCATCAGGATTCAGGCAAGCCGGGCCGAAGACGGCTGTAATGCCAGAAACCGGTCCCCGGAAGCTTGTTTCCTTTCCAGTAAAGAATTGGCTTGGTAGTTTGGTCTGCCCTGTTCCCATGATGCACTGGGCCAGGGTCAGACTAATTTGCATGTAGCCAGGTTCTGAACTGGGATGGTGCAGTGAGCTAAAAAACGGTGATGGATCAAGCCCTGATCTTTTGACTGGGTAGGAGTGTTCTGCTTAATTCAGATACTCTGTCCATCACCACCCCCCTTTTTGAATCGTTTTGGCCACCACAGGTGTGGAAGGGTATGCTCAGATGTGAGTCCCTTGCTCACTGCACCATCAGGATTCAAGCAAGCCGGGTCGAAGACGGCTGTAATGCCAGAAACCGGTCCCCGGAAGCTTGTTTCCTTTCCAGTAAAGAATTGGCTTGGTAGTTTGGTCTGCCCTGTTCCCATGATGCACTGGGCCAGGGTCAGACTAATTTGCATGTAGCCAGGTTCTGAACTGGGATGGTGCAGTGAGCTAAAAAACGGTGATGGATCAAGCCCTGATCTTTTGACTGGGTAGGAGTGTTCTGCTTAATTCAGATACTCTGTCCATCACCACCCCCCTTTTTGAATCGTTTTGGCCACCACAAGTGTGGAAGGGTATGCTCAGATGTGAGTCCCTTGCTCACTGCACCATCAGGATTCAAGCAAGCTGGGCCGAAGACGGCTGTAATGCCAGAAACCGGTCCCCGGAAGCTTGTTTCCTTTCCAGTAAAGAATTGGCTTGGTAGTTTGGTCTGCCCTGTTCCCATGATGCACTGGGCCAGGGTCAGACTAATTTGCATGTAGCCAGGTTCTGAACTGGGATGGTGCAGTGAGCTAAAAAACGGTGATGGATCAAGCCCTGATCTTTTGACTGGGTAGGAGTGTTCTGCTTAATTCAGATACTCTGTCCATCACCACCCCCCTTTTTGAATCGTTTTGGCCACCACAAGTGTGGAAGGGTATGCTCAGATGTGAGTCCCTTGCTCACTGCACCATCAGGATTCAAGCAATCCGGGCCGAAGACGGCTGTAATGCCAGAAACCGGTCCCCGGAAGCTTGTTTCCTTTCCAGTAAGGAATTGGCTTGGTAGTTTGGTCTGCCCTGTTCCCATGATGCACTGGGCCAGGGTCAGACTAATTTGCATGTAGCCAGGTTCTGAACTGGGATGGTGCAGTGAGCTAAAAAACGGTGATGGATCAAGCCCTGATCTTTTGACTGGGTAGGAGTGTTCTGCTTAATTCAGATACTCTGTCCATCACCACCCCCCTTTTTGAATCGTTTTGGCCACCACAAGTGTGGAAGGGTATGCTCAGATGTGAGTCCCTTGCTCACTGCACCATCAGGATTCAAGCAAGCCGGGCCGAAGACGGCTGTAATGCCAGAAACCGGTCCCCGGAAGCTTGTTTCCTTTCCAGTAAAGAATTGGCTTGGTAGTTTGGTCTGCCCTGTTCCCATGATGCACTGGACCAGGGTCAGACTAATTTGCATGTAGCCAGGTTCTGAACTGGGATGGTGCAGTGAGCTAAAAAACGGTGATGGATCAAGCCCTGATCTTTTGACTGGGTAGGAGTGTTCTGCTTAATTCAGATACTCTGTCCATCACCACCCGCCTTTTTGAATCGTGTTGGCCACCACAAGTGTGGAAGGGTATGCTCAGATGTGAGTCCCTTGCTCACTGCACCATCAGGATTCAAGCAAGCCGGGCCGAAGACGGCTGTAATGCCAGAAACCGGTCCCCGGAAGCTTGTTTCCTTTCCAGTAAAGAATTGGCTTGGTAGTTTGGTCTGCCCTGTTCCCATGATGCACTGGGCCAGGGTCAGACTAATTTGCATGTAGCCAGGTTCTGAACTGGGATGGTGCAGTGAGCTAAAAAACGGTGATGGATCAAGCCCTGATCTTTTGACTGGGTAGGAGGTTTCTGCTTAATTCAGATACTCTGTCCATCACCACCCCCCTTTTTGAATCGTTTTGGCCACCACAAGTGTGGAAGGGTATGCTCAGATGTGAGTCCCTTGCTCACTGCACCATCAGGATTCAAGCAAGCCGGGCCGAAGACGGCTGTAATGCCAGAAACCGGTCCCCGGAAGCTTGTTTCCTTTCCAGTAAAGAATTGGCTTGGTAGTTTGGTCTGCCCTGTTCCCATGATGCACTGGGCCAGGGTCAGACTAATTTGCATGTAGCCAGGTTCTGAACTGGGATGGTGCAGTGAGCTAAAAAACGGTGATGGATCAAGCCCTGATCTTTTGACTGGGTAGGAGTGTTCTGCTTAATTCAGATACTCTGTCCATCACCACCCCCCTTTTTGAATCGTTTTGGCCACCACAAGTGTGGAAGGGTATGCTCAGATGTGAGTCCCTTGCTCACTGCACCATCAGGATTCGAGCAAGCCGGGGCGAAGACGGCTGTAATGCCAGAAACCGGTCCCCGGAAGCTTGTTTCCTTTCCAGTAAAGAATTGGCTTGGTAGTTTGGTCTGCCCTGTTCCCATGATGCACTGGGCCAGGGTCAGACTAATTTGCATGTAGCCTGGTTCTGAACTGGGATGGTGCAGTGAGCTAAAAAACGGTGATGGATCAAGCCCTGATCTTTTGACTGGGTAGGAGTGTTCTGCTTAATTCAGATACTCTGTCCATCACCACCCCTCGTTTTGAATCGTTTTGGCCACCACAAGTGTGGAAGGGTATGCTCAGATGTGAGTCCCTTGCTCACTGCACCATCAGGATTCAAGCAAGCCGGGCCGAAGACGGCTGTAATGCCAGAAACCGGTCCCCGGAAGCTTGTTTCCTTTCCAGTAAAGAATTGGCTTGGTAGTTTGGTCTGCCCTGTTCCCATGATGCACTGGGCCAGGGTCAGACTAATTTGCATGTAGCCAGGTTCTGAACTGGGATGGTGCAGTGAGCTAAAAAACGGTGATGGATCAAGCCCTGATCTTTTGACTGGGTAAGAGTGTTCTGCTTAATTCAGATACTCTGTCCATCACCACCCCCCTTTTTGAATCGTTTTGGCCACCACAAGTGTGGAAGGGTATGCTCAGATGTGAGTCCCTTGCTCACTGCACCATCAGGATTCAGGCAAGCCGGGCCGAAGACGGCTGTAATGCCAGAAACCGGTCCCCGGAAGCTTGTTTCCTTTCCAGTAAAGAATTGGCTTGGTAGTTTGGTCTGCCCTGTTCCCATGATGCACTGGGCCAGGGTCAGACTAATTTGCATGTAGCCAGGTTCTGAACTGGGATGGTGCAGTGAGCTAAAAAACGGTGATGGATCAAGCCCTGATCTTTTGACTGGGTAGGAGTGTTCTGCTTAATTCAGATACTCTGTCCATCACCACCCCCCTTTTTGAATCGTTTTGGCCACCACAGGTGTGGAAGGGTATGCTCAGATGTGAGTCCCTTGCTCACTGCACCATCAGGATTCAAGCAAGCCGGGTCGAAGACGGCTGTAATGCCAGAAACCGGTCCCCGGAAGCTTGTTTCCTTTCCAGTAAAGAATTGGCTTGGTAGTTTGGTCTGCCCTGTTCCCATGATGCACTGGGCCAGGGTCAGACTAATTTGCATGTAGCCAGGTTCTGAACTGGGATGGTGCAGTGAGCTAAAAAACGGTGATGGATCAAGCCCTGATCTTTTGACTGGGTAGGAGTGTTCTGCTTAATTCAGATACTCTGTCCATCACCACCCCCCTTTTTGAATCGTTTTGGCCACCACAAGTGTGGAAGGGTATGCTCAGATGTGAGTCCCTTGCTCACTGCACCATCAGGATTCAAGCAAGCCGGGCCGAAGACGGCTGTAATGCCAGAAACCGGTCCCCGGAAGCTTGTTTCCTTTCCAGTAAAGAATTGGCTTGGTAGTTTGGTCTGCCCTGTTCCCATGATGCACTGGGCCAGGGTCAGACTAATTTGCATGTAGCCAGGTTCTGAACTGGGATGGTGCAGTGAGCTAAAAAACGGTGATGGATCAAGCCCTGATCTTTTGACTGGGTAGGAGTGTTCTGCTTAATTCAGATACTCTGTCCATCACCACCCCCCTTTTTGAATCGTTTTGGCCACCACAAGTGTGGAAGGGTATGCTCAGATGTGAGTCCCTTGCTCACTGCACCATCAGGATTCAAGCAATCCGGGCCGAAGACGGCTGTAATGCCAGAAACCGGTCCCCGGAAGCTTGTTTCCTTTCCAGTAAGGAATTGGCTTGGTAGTTTGGTCTGCCCTGTTCCCATGATGCACTGGGCCAGGGTCAGACTAATTTGCATGTAGCCAGGTTCTGAACTGGGATGGTGCAGTGAGCTAAAAAACGGTGATGGATCAAGCCCTGATCTTTTGACTGGGTAGGAGTGTTCTGCTTAATTCAGATACTCTGTCCATCACCACCCCCCTTTTTGAATCGTTTTGGCCACCACAAGTGTGGAAGGGTATGCTCAGATGTGAGTCCCTTGCTCACTGCACCATCAGGATTCAAGCAAGCCGGGCCGAAGACGGCTGTAATGCCAGAAACCGGTCCCCGGAAGCTTGTTTCCTTTCCAGTAAAGAATTGGCTTGGTAGTTTGGTCTGCCCTGTTCCCATGATGCACTGGACCAGGGTCAGACTAATTTGCATGTAGCCAGGTTCTGAACTGGGATGGTGCAGTGAGCTAAAAAACGGTGATGGATCAAGCCCTGATCTTTTGACTGGGTAGGAGTGTTCTGCTTAATTCAGATACTCTGTCCATCACCACCCGCCTTTTTGAATCGTGTTGGCCACCACAAGTGTGGAAGGGTATGCTCAGATGTGAGTCCCTTGCTCACTGCACCATCAGGATTCAAGCAAGCCGGGCCGAAGACGGCTGTAATGCCAGAAACCGGTCCCCGGAAGCTTGTTTCCTTTCCAGTAAAGAATTGGCTTGGTAGTTTGGTCTGCCCTGTTCCCATGATGCACTGGGCCAGGGTCAGACTAATTTGCATGTAGCCAGGTTCTGAACTGGGATGGTGCAGTGAGCTAAAAAACGGTGATGGATCAAGCCCTGATCTTTTGACTGGGTAGGAGGTTTCTGCTTAATTCAGATACTCTGTCCATCACCACCCCCCTTTTTGAATCGTTTTGGCCACCACAAGTGTGGAAGGGTATGCTCAGATGTGAGTCCCTTGCTCACTGCACCATCAGGATTCAAGCAAGCCGGGCCGAAGACGGCTGTAATGCCAGAAACCGGTCCCCGGAAGCTTGTTTCCTTTCCAGTAAAGAATTGGCTTGGTAGTTTGGTCTGCCCTGTTCCCATGATGCACTGGGCCAGGGTCAGACTAATTTGCATGTAGCCAGGTTCTGAACTGGGATGGTGCAGTGAGCTAAAAAACGGTGATGGATCAAGCCCTGATCTTTTGACTGGGTAGGAGTGTTCTGCTTAATTCAGATACTCTGTCCATCACCACCCCCCTTTTTGAATCGTTTTGGCCACCACAAGTGTGGAAGGGTATGCTCAGATGTGAGTCCCTTGCTCACTGCAACATCAGGATTCAAGCAAGCCGGGCCGAAGACGGCTGTAATGCCAGAAACCGGTCCCCGGAAGCTTGTTTCCTTTCCAGTAAAGAATTGGCTTGGTAGTTTGGTCTGCCCTGTTCCCATGATGCACTGGGCCAGGGTCAGACTAATTTGCATGTAGCCAGGTTCTGAACTGGGATGGTGCAGTGAGCTAAAAAACGGTGATGGATCAAGCCCTGATCTTTTGACTGGGTAAGAGTGTTCTGCTTAATTCAGATACTCTGTCCATCACCACCCCCCTTTTTGAATCGTTTTGGCCACCACAAGTGTGGAAGGGTATGCTCAGATGTGAGTCCCTTGCTCACTGCACCATCAGGATTCAGGCAAGCCGGGCCGAAGACGGCTGTAATGCCAGAAACCGGTCCCCGGAAGCTTGTTTCCTTTCCAGTAAAGAATTGGCTTGGTAGTTTGGTCTGCCCTGTTCCCATGATGCACTGGGCCAGGGTCAGACTAATTTGCATGTAGCCAGGTTCTGAACTGGGATGGTGCAGTGAGCTAAAAAACGGTGATGGATCAAGCCCTGATCTTTTGACTGGGTAGGAGTGTTCTGCTTAATTCAGATACTCTGTCCATCACCACCCCCCTTTTTGAATCGTTTTGGCCACCACAAGTGTGGAAGGGTATGCTCAGATGTGAGTCCCTTGCTCACTGCACCATCAGGATTCAAGCAAGCCGGGTCGAAGACGGCTGTACTGCCAGAAACCGGTCCCCGGAAGCTTGTTTCCTTTCCAGTAAAGAATTGGCTTGGTAGTTTGGTCTGCCCTGTTCCCATGATGCACTGGGCCAGGGTCAGACTAATTTGCATGTAGCCAGGTTCTGAACTGGGATGGTGCAGTGAGCTAAAAAACGGTGATGGATCAAGCCCTGATCTTTTGACTGGGTAGGAGTGTTCTGCTTAATTCAGATACTCTGTCCATCACCACCCCCCTTTTTGAATCGTTTTGGCCACCACAAGTGTGGAAGGGTATGCTCAGATGTGAGTCCCTTGCTCACTGCACCATCAGGATTCAAGCAAGCCGGGCCGAAGACGGCTGTAATGCCAGAAACCGGTCCCCGGAAGCTTGTTTCCTTTCCAGTAAAGAATTGGCTTGGTAGTTTGGTCTGCCCTGTTCCCATGATGCACTGGGCCAGGGTCGGACTAATTTGCATGTAGCCAGGTTCTGAACTGGGATGGTGCAGTGAGCTAAAAAACGGTAATGGATCAAGCCCTGATCTTTTGACTGGGTAGGAGGTTTCTGCTTAATTCAGATACTCTGTCCATCACCACCCCCCTTTTTGAATCGTTTTGGCCACCACAAGTGTGGAAGGGTATGCTCAGATGTGAGTCCCTTGCTCACTGCACCATCAGGATTCAAGCAAGCCGGGCCGAAGACGGCTGTAATGCCAGAAACCGGTCCCCGGAAGCTTGTTTCCTTTCCAGTAAAGAATTGGCTTGGTAGTTTGGTCTGCCCTGTTCCCATGATGCACTGGGCCAGGGTCAGACTAATTTGCATGTAGCCAGGTTCTGAACTGGGATGGTGCAGTGAGCTAAAAAACGGTGATGGATCAAGCCCTGATCTTTTGACTGGGTAGGAGTGTTCTGCTTAATTCAGATACTCTGTCCATCACCACCCCTCTTTTTGAATCGTTTTGGCCACCACAAGTGTGGAAGGGTATGCTCAGATGTGAGTCCCTTGCTCACTGCACCATCAGGATTCAAGCAAGCCGGGCCGAAGACGGCTGTAATGCCAGAAACCGGTCCCCGGAAGCTTGTTTCCTTTCCAGTAAAGAATTGGCTTGGTAGTTTGGTCTGCCCTGTTCCCATGATGCACTGGGCCAGGGTCAGACTAATTTGCATGTAGCCAGGTTCTGAACTGGGATGGTGCAGTGAGCTAAAAAACGGTGATGGATCAAGCCCTGATCTTTTGACTGGGTAGGAGTGTTCTGCTTAATTCAGATACTCTGTCCATCACCACCCCCCTTTTTGAATCGTTTTGGCCACCACAAGTGTGGAAGGGTATGCTCAGATGTGAGTCCCTTGCTCACTGCAACATCAGGATTCAAGCAAGCCGGGCCGAAGACGGCTGTAATGCCAGAAACCGGTCCCCGGAAGCTTGTTTCCTTTCCAGTAAAGAATTGGCTTGGTAGTTTGGTCTGCCCTGTTCCCATGATGCACTGGGCCAGGGTCAGACTAATTTGCATGTAGCCAGGTTCTGAACTGGGATGGTGCAGTGAGCTAAAAAACGGTGATGGATCAAGCCCTGATCTTTTGACTGGGTAGGAGTGTTCTGCTTAATTCAGATACTCTGTCCATCACCACCCCTCTTTTTGAATCGTTTTGGCCACCACAAGTGTGGAAGGGTATGCTCAGATGTGAGTCCCTTGCTCACTGCACCATCAGGATTCAAGCAAGCCGGGCCGAAGACGGCTGTAATGCCAGAAACCGGTCCCCGGAAGCTTGTTTCCTTTCCAGTAAAGAATTGGCTTGGTAGTTTGGTCTGCCCTGTTCCCATGATGCACTGGGCCAGGGTCAGACTAATTTGCATGTAGCCAGGTTCTGAACTGGGATGGTGCAGTGAGCTAAAAAACGGTGATGGATCAAGCCCTGATCTTTTGACTGGGTAGGAGTGTTCTGCTTAATTCAGATACTCTGTCCATCACCACCCCCCTTTTTGAATCGTTTTGGCCACCACAAGTGTGGAAGGGTATGCTCAGATGTGAGTCCCTTGCTCACTGCACCATCAGGATTCAAGCAAGCCGGGCTGAAGACGGCTGTAATGCCAGAAACCGGTCCCCGGAAGCTTGTTTCCTTTCCAGTAAAGAATTGGCTTGGTAGTTTGGTCTGCCCTGTTCCCATGATGCACTGGGCCAGGGTCAGACTAATTTGCATGTAGCCAGGTTCTGAACTGGGATGGTGCAGTGAGCTAAAAAACGGTGATGGATCAAGCCCTGATCTTTTGACTGGGTAGGAGTGTTCTGCTTAATTCAGATACTCTGTCCATCACCACCCCCCTTTTTGAATCGTTTTGGCCACCACAAGTGTGGAAGGGTATGCTCAGATGTGAGTCCCTTGCTCACTGCACCATCAGGATTCAAGCAAGCCGGGTCGAAGACGGCTGTACTGCCAGAAACCGGTCCCCGGAAGCTTGTTTCCTTTCCAGTAAAGAATTGGCTTGGTAGTTTGGTCTGCCCTGTTCCCATGATCCACTGGGCCAGGGTCAGACTAATTTGCATGTAGCCAGGTTCTGAACTGGGATGGTGCAGTGAGCTAAAAAACGGTGATGGATCAAGCCCTGATCTTTTGACTGGGTAGGAGTGTTCTGCTTAATTCAGATACTCTGTGTATCTCCACCCCCCTTTTTGAATCGTTTTGGCCACCACAAGTGTGGAAGGGTATGCTCAGATGTGAGTCCCTTGCTCACTGCACCATCAGGATTCGAGCAAGCCGGGGCGAAGACGGCTGTAATGCCAGAAACCGGTCCCCGGAAGCTTGTTTCCTTTCCAGTAAAGAATTGGCTTGGTAGTTTGGTCTGCCCTGTTCCCATGATGCACTGGGCCAGGGTCAGACTAATTTGCAAGTAGCCAGGTTCTGAACTGGGATGGTGCAGTGAGCTAAAAAACGGTGATGGATCAAGCCCTGATCTTTTGACTGGGTAGGAGTGTTCTGCTTAATTCAGATACTCTGTCCATCACCACCCCCCTTTTTGAATCGTTTTGGCCACCACAAGTGTGGAAGGGTATGCTCAGATGTGAGTCCCTTGCTCACTGCACCATCAGGATTCAAGCAAGCCGGGCCGAAGACAGCTGTAATGCCAGAAACCGGTCCCCGGAAGCTTGTTTCCTTTCCAGTAAAGAATTGGCTTGGTAGTTTGGTCTGCCCTGTTCCCATGATGCACTGGGCCAGGGTCAGACTAATTTGCATGTAGCCAGGTTCTGAACTGGGATGGTGCAGTGAGCTAAAAAACGGTGATGGATCAAGCCCTGATCTTTTGACTGGGTAGGAGTGTTCTGCTTAATTCAGATACTCTGTCCATCACCACCCCTCTTTTTGAATCGTTTTGGCCACCACAAGTGTGGAAGGGTATGCTCAGATGTGAGTCCCTTGCTCACTGTACCATCAGGATTCAAGCAAGCCGGGCCGAAGACGGCTGTAATGCCAGAAACCGGTCCCCGGAAGCTTGTTTCCTTTCCAGTAAAGAATTGGCTTGGTAGTTTGGTCTGCCCTGTTCCCATGATGCACTGGGCCAGGGTCAGACTAATTTGCATGTAGCCAGGTTCTGAACTGGGATGGTGCAGTGAGCTAAAAAACGGTGATGGATCAAGCCCTGATCTTTTGACTGGGTAAGAGTGTTCTGCTTAATTCAGATACTCTGTCCATCACCACCCCCCTTTTTGAATCGTTTTGGCCACCACAAGTGTGGAAGGGTATGCTCAGATGTGAGTCCCTTGCTCACTGCACCATCAGGATTCAGGCAAGCCGGGCCGAAGACGGCTGTAATGCCAGAAACCGGTCCCCGGAAGCTTGTTTCCTTTCCAGTAAAGAATTGGCTTGGTAGTTTGGTCTGCCCTGTTCCCATGATGCACTGGGCCAGGGTCAGACTAATTTGCATGTAGCCAGGTTCTGAACTGGGATGGTGCAGTGAGCTAAAAAACGGTGATGGATCAAGCCCTGATCTTTTGACTGGGTAGGAGTGTTCTGCTTAATTCAGATACTCTGTCCATCACCACCCCCCTTTTTGAATCGTTTTGGCCACCACAAGTGTGGAAGGGTATGCTCAGATGTGAGTCCCTTGCTCACTGCACCATCAGGATTCAAGCAAGCCGGGTCGAAGACGGCTGTACTGCCAGAAACCGGTCCCCGGAAGCTTGTTTCCTTTCCAGTAAAGAATTGGCTTGGTAGTTTGGTCTGCCCTGTTCCCATGATGCACTGGGCCAGGGTCAGACTAATTTGCATGTAGCCAGGTTCTGAACTGGGATGGTGCAGTGAGCTAAAAAACGGTGATGGATCAAGCCCTGATCTTTTGACTGGGTAGGAGTGTTCTGCTTAATTCAGATACTCTGTCCATCACCACCCCCCTTTTTGAATCGTTTTGGCCACCACAAGTGTGGAAGGGTATGCTCAGATGTGAGTCCCTTGCTCACTGCACCATCAGGATTCAAGCAAGCCGGGCCGAAGACGGCTGTAATGCCAGAAACCGGTCCCCGGAAGCTTGTTTCCTTTCCAGTAAAGAATTGGCTTGGTAGTTTGGTCTGCCCTGTTCCCATGATGCACTGGGCCAGGGTCAGACTAATTTGCATGTAGCCAGGTTCTGAACTGGGATGGTGCAGTGAGCTAAAAAACGGTGATGGATCAAGCCCTGATCTTTTGACTGGGTAGGAGTGTTCTGCTTAATTCAGATACTCTGTCCATCACCACCCCCCTTTTTGAATCGTTTTGGCCACCACAAGTGTGGAAGGGTATGCTCAGATGTGAGTCCCTTGCTCACTGCACCATCAGGATTCAAGCAAGCCGGGTCGAAGACGGCTGTACTGCCAGAAACCGGTCCCCGGAAGCTTGTTTCCTTTCCAGTAAAGAATTGGCTTGGTAGTTTGGTCTGCCCTGTTCCCATGATGCACTGGGCCAGGGTCAGACTAATTTTCATGTAGCCAGGTTCTGAACTGGGATGGTGCAGTGAGCTAAAAAACGGTGATGGATCAAGCCCTGATCTTTTGACTGGGTAGGAGTGTTCTGCTTAATTCAGATACTCTGTCCATCACCACCCCCCTTTTTGAATCGTTTTGGCCACCACAAGTGTGGAAGGGTATGCTCAGATGTGAGTCCCTTGCTCACTGCACCATCAGGATTCAAGCAAGCCGGGCCGAAGACGGCTGTAATGCCAGAAACCGGTCCCCGGAAGCTTGTTTCCTTTCCAGTAAAGAATTGGCTTGGTAGTTTGGTCTGCCCTGTTCCCATGATGCACTGGGCCAGGGTCAGACTAATTTGCATGTAGCCAGGTTCTGAACTGGGATGGTGCAGTGAGCTAAAAAACGGTAATGGATCAAGCCCTGATCTTTTGACTGGGTAGGAGGTTTCTGCTTAATTCAGATACTCTGTCCATCACCACCCCCCTTTTTGAATCGTTTTGGCCACCACAAGTGTGGAAGGGTATGCTCAGATGTGAGTCCCTTGCTCACTGCACCGTCAGGATTCAAGCAAGCCGGGCCGAAGACGGCTGTAATGCCAGAAACCGGTCCCCGGAAGCTTGTTTCCTTTCCAGTAAAGAATTGGCTTGGTAGTTTGGTCTGCCCTGTTCCCATGATCCACTGGGCCAGGGTCAGACTAATTTGCATGTAGCCAGGTTCTGAACTGGGATGGTGCAGTGAGCTAAAAAACGGTGATGGATCAAGCCCTGATCTTTTGACTGGGTAGGAGTGTTCTGCTTAATTCAGATACTCTGTGTATCACCACCCCCCTTTTTGAATCGTTTTGGCCACCACAAGTGTGGAAGGGTATGCTCAGATGTGAGTCCCTTGCTCACTTCACCATCAGGATTCGAGCAAGCCGGGGCGAAGACGGCTGTAATGCCATAAACCGGTCCCCGGAAGCTTGTTTCCTTTCCAGTAAAGAATTGGCTTGGTAGTTTGGTCTGCCCTGTTCCCATGATGCACTGGGCCAGGGTCAGACTAATTTGCAAGTAGCCAGGTTCTGAACTGGGATGGTGCAGTGAGCTAAAAAACGGTGATGGATCAAGCCCTGATCTTTTGACTGGGTAGGAGTGTTCTGCTTAATTCAGATACTCTGTCCATCACCACCCCCCTTTTTGAATCATTTTGGCCACCACAAGTGTGGAAGGGTATGCTCAGATGTGAGTCCCTTGCTCACTGCACCATCAGGATTCAAGCAAGCCGGGCCGAAGACAGCTGTAATGCCAGAAACCGGTCCCCGGAAGCTTGTTTCCTTTCCAGTAAAGAATTGGCTTGGTAGTTTGGTCTGCCCTGTTCCCATGATGCACTGGGCCAGGGTCAGACTAATTTGCATGTAGCCAGGTTCTGAACTGGGATGGTGCAGTGAGCTAAAAAACGGTGATGGATCAAGCCCTGATCTTTTGACTGGGTAGGAGTGTTCTGCTTAATTCAGATACTCTGTCCATCACCACCCCTCTTTTTGAATCGTTTTGGCCACCACAAGTGTGGAAGGGTATGCTCAGATGTGAGTCCCTTGCTCACTGTACCATCAGGATTCAAGCAAGCCGGGCCGAAGACGGCTGTAATGCCAGAAACCGGTCCCCGGAAGCTTGTTTCCTTTCCAGTAAAGAATTGGCTTGGTAGTTTGGTCTGCCCTGTTCCCATGATGCACTGGGCCAGGGTCAGACTAATTTGCATGTAGCCAGGTTCTGAACTGGGATGGTGCAGTGAGCTAAAAAACGGTGATGGATCAAGCCCTGATCTTTTGACTGGGTAGGAGTGTTCTGCTTAATTCAGATACTCTGTCCATCACCACCCCCCTTTTTGAATCGTTTTGGCCACCACAAGTGTGGAAGGGTATGCTCAGATGTGAGTCCCTTGCTCACTGCAACATCAGGATTCAAGCAAGCCGGGCCGAAGACGGCTGTAATGCCAGAAACCGGTCCCCGGAAGCTTGTTTCCTTTCCAGTAAAGAATTGGCTTGGTAGTTTGGTCTGCCCTGTTCCCATGATGCACTGGGCCAGGGTCAGACTAATTTGCATGTAGCCAGGTTCTGAACTGGGATGGTGCAGTGAGCTAAAAAACGGTGATGGATCAAGCCCTGATCTTTTGACTGGGTAGGAGTGTTCTGCTTAATTCAGATACTCTGTCCATCACCACCCCTCTTTTTTAATCGTTTTGGCCACCACAAGTGTGGAAGGGTATGCTCAGATGTGAGTCCCTTGCTCACTGCACCATCAGGATTCAAGCAAGCCGGGCCGAAGACGGCTGTAATGCCAGAAACCGGTCCCCGGAAGCTTGTTTCCTTTCCAGTAAAGAATTGGCTTGGTAGTTTGGTCTGCCCTGTTCCCATGATGCACTGGGCCAGGGTCAGACTAATTTGCATGTAGCCAGGTTCTGAACTGGGATGGTGCAGTGAGCTAAAAAACGGTGATGGATCAAGCCCTGATCTTTTGACTGGGTAGGAGTGTTCTGCTTAATTCAGATACTCTGTCCATCACCACCCCCCTTTTTGAATCGTTTTGGCCACCACAAGTGTGGAAGGGTATGCTCAGATGTGAGTCCCTTGCTCACTGCACCATCAGGATTCAAGCAAGCTGGGCCGAAGACGGCTGTAATGCCAGAAACCGGTCCCCGGAAGCTTGTTTCCTTTCCAGTAAAGAATTGGCTTGGTAGTTTGGTCTGCCCTGTTCCCATGATGCACTGGGCCAGGGTCAGACTAATTTGCATGTAGCCAGGTTCTGAACTGGGATGGTGCAGTGAGCTAAAAAACGGTGATGGATCAAGCCCTGATCTTTTGACTGGGTAGGAGTGTTCTGCTTAATTCAGATACTCTGTCCATCACCACCCCCCTTTTTGAATCGTTTTGGCCACCACAAGTGTGGAAGGGTATGCTCAGATGTGAGTCCCTTGCTCACTGCACCATCAGGATTCGAGCAAGCCGGGCCGAAGACGGCTGTAATGCCAGAAACCGGTCCCCGGAAGCTTGTTTCCTTTCCAGTAAAGAATTGGCTTGGTAGTTTGGTCTGCCCTGTTCCCATGATGCACTGGGCCAGGGTCAGACTAATTTGCATGTAGCCAGGTTCTGAACTGGGATGGTGCAGTGAGCTAAAAAACGGTGATGGATCAAGCCCTGATCTTTTGACTGGGTAGGAGTGTTCTGCTTAATTCAGATACTCTGTCCATCACCACCCCCCTTTTTGAATCGTTTTGGCCACCACAAGTGTGGAAGGGTATGCTCAGATGTGAGTCCCTTGCTCACTGCACCATCAGGATTCAAGCAAGCCGGGCCGAAGACGGCTGTAATGCCAGAAACCGGTCCCCGGAAGCTTGTTTCCTTTCCAGTAAAGAATTGGCTTGGTAGTTTGGTCTGCCCTGTTCCCATGATGCACTGGGCCAGGGTCAGACTAATTTGCATGTAGCCAGGTTCTGAACTGGGATGGTGCAGTGAGCTAAAAAACGGTGATGGATCAAGCCCTGATCTTTTGACTGGGTAGGAGTGTTCTGCTTAATTCAGATACTCTGTCCATCACCACCCCCCTTTTTGAATCCTTTTTGCCACCACAAGTGTGGAAGAGTATGCTCAGATGTGAGTCCCTTGCTCACTGCACCATCAGGATTCAAGCAAGCCGGGCCGAAGACGGCTGTAATGCCAGAAACCGGTCCCCGGAAGCTTGTTTCCTTTCCAGTAAAGAATTGGCTTGGTAGTTTGGTCTGCCCTGTTCCCATGATGCACTGGACCAGGGTCAGACTAATTTGCATGTAGCCAGGTTCTGAACTGGGATGGTGCAGTGAGCTAAAAAACGGTGATGGATCAAGCCCTGATCTTTTTACTGGGTAGGAGTGTTCTGCTTAATTCAGATACTCTGTCCATCACCACCCGCCTTTTTGAATCGTTTTGGCCACCACAAGTGTGGAAGGGTATGCTCAGATGTGAGTCCCTTGCTCACTGCACCATCAGGATTCAAGCAAGCCGGGCCGAAGACGGCTGTAATGCCAGAAACCGGTCCCCGGAAGCTTGTTTCCTTTCCAGTAAAGAATTGGCTTGGTAGTTTGGTCTGCCCTGTTCCCATGATGCACTGGGCCAGGGTCAGACTAATTTGCATGTAGCCAGGTTCTGAACTGGGATGGTGCAGTGAGCTAAAAAACGGTGATGGATCAAGCCCTGATCTTTTGACTGGGTAGGAGTGTTCTGCTTAATACATATACTCTGTCCATCACCACCCCCCTTTTTGAATCGTTTTGGCCACCACAAGTGTGGAAGGGTATGCTCAGATGTGAGTCCCTTGCTCACTGCACCGTCAGGATTCAAACAAGCCGGGCCGAAGACGGCTGTAATGCCAGAAACCGGTCCCCGGAAGCTTGTTTCCTTTCCAGTGTAGAATTGGCTTGGTAGTTTGGTCTGCCCTGTTCCCATGATGCACTGGGCCAGGGTCAGACTAATTTGCATGTAGCCAGGTTCTGAACTGGGATGGTGCAGTGAGCTAAAAAACGGTGATGGATCAAGCCCTGATCTTTTGACTGGGTAGGAGTGTTCTGCTTAATTCAGATACTCTGTCCATCACCACCCCCCTTTTTGAATCGTTTTGGCCACCAAAAGTGTGGAAGGGTATGCTCAGATGTGAGTCCCTTGCTCACTGCACCATCAGGATTCGAGCAAGCCGGGGCGAAGACGGCTGTAATGCCAGAAACCGGTCCCCGGAAGCTTGTTTCCTTTCCAGTAAAGAATTGGCTTGGTAGTTTGGTCTGCCCTGTTCCCATGATGCACTGGGCCAGGGTCAGACTAATTTGCATGTAGCCTGGTTCTGAACTGGGATGGTGCAGTGAGCTAAAAAACGGTGATGGATCAAGCCCTGATCTTTTGACTGGGTAGGAGTGTTCTGCTTAATTCAGATACTCTGTCCATCACCACCCCTCGTTTTGAATCGTTTTGGCCACCACAAGTGTGGAAGGGTATGCTCAGATGTGAGTCCCTTGCTCACTGCACCATCAGGATTCAAGCAAGCCGGGCCGAAGACGGCTGTAATGCCAGAAACCGGTCCCCGGAAGCTTGTTTCCTTTCCAGTAAAGAATTGGCTTGGTAGTTTGGTCTGCCCTGTTCCCATGATGCACTGGGCCAGGGTCAGACTAATTTGCATGTAGCCAGGTTCTGAACTGGGATGGTGCAGTGAGCTAAAAAACGGTGATGGATCAAGCCCTGATCTTTTGACTGGGTAAGAGTGTTCTGCTTAATTCAGATACTCTGTCCATCACCACCCCCCTTTTTGAATCGTTTTGGCCACCACAAGTGTGGAAGGGTATGCTCAGATGTGAGTCCCTTGCTCACTGCACCATCAGGATTCAGGCAAGCCGGGCCGAAGACGGCTGTAATGCCAGAAACCGGTCCCCGGAAGCTTGTTTCCTTTCCAGTAAAGAATTGGCTTGGTAGTTTGGTCTGCCCTGTTCCCATGATGCACTGGGCCAGGGTCAGACTAATTTGCATGTAGCCAGGTTCTGAACTGGGATGGTGCAGTGAGCTAAAAAACGGTGATGGATCAAGCCCTGATCTTTTGACTGGGTAGGAGTGTTCTGCTTAATTCAGATACTCTGTCCATCACCACCCCCCTTTTTGAATCGTTTTGGCCACCACAGGTGTGGAAGGGTATGCTCAGATGTGAGTCCCTTGCTCACTGCACCATCAGGATTCAAGCAAGCCGGGTCGAAGACGGCTGTAATGCCAGAAACCGGTCCCCGGAAGCTTGTTTCCTTTCCAGTAAAGAATTGGCTTGGTAGTTTGGTCTGCCCTGTTCCCATGATGCACTGGGCCAGGGTCAGACTAATTTGCATGTAGCCAGGTTCTGAACTGGGATGGTGCAGTGAGCTAAAAAACGGTGATGGATCAAGCCCTGATCTTTTGACTGGGTAGGAGTGTTCTGCTTAATTCAGATACTCTGTCCATCACCACCCCCCTTTTTGAATCGTTTTGGCCACCACAAGTGTGGAAGGGTATGCTCAGATGTGAGTCCCTTGCTCACTGCACCATCAGGATTCAAGCAAGCCGGGCCGAAGACGGCTGTAATGCCAGAAACCGGTCCCCGGAAGCTTGTTTCCTTTCCAGTAAAGAATTGGCTTGGTAGTTTGGTCTGCCCTGTTCCCATGATGCACTGGGCCAGGGTCAGACTAATTTGCATGTAGCCAGGTTCTGAACTGGGATGGTGCAGTGAGCTAAAAAACGGTGATGGATCAAGCCCTGATCTTTTGACTGGGTAGGAGTGTTCTGCTTAATTCAGATACTCTGTCCATCACCACCCCCCTTTTTGAATCGTTTTGGCCACCACAGGTGTGGAAGGGTATGCTCAGATGTGAGTCCCTTGCTCACTGCACCATCAGGATTCAAGCAAGCCGGGTCGAAGACGGCTGTAATGCCAGAAACCGGTCCCCGGAAGCTTGTTTCCTTTCCAGTAAAGAATTGGCTTGGTAGTTTGGTCTGCCCTGTTCCCATGATGCACTGGGCCAGGGTCAGACTAATTTGCATGTAGCCAGGTTCTGAACTGGGATGGTGCAGTGAGCTAAAAAACGGTGATGGATCAAGCCCTGATCTTTTGACTGGGTAGGAGTGTTCTGCTTAATTCAGATACTCTGTCCATCACCACCCCCCTTTTTGAATCGTTTTGGCCACCACAAGTGTGGAAGGGTATGCTCAGATGTGAGTCCCTTGCTCACTGCACCATCAGGATTCAAGCAAGCCGGGCCGAAGACGGCTGTAATGCCAGAAACCGGTCCCCGGAAGCTTGTTTCCTTTCCAGTAAAGAATTGGCTTGGTAGTTTGGTCTGCCCTGTTCCCATGATGCACTGGGCCAGGGTCAGACTAATTTGCATGTAGCCAGGTTCTGAACTGGGATGGTGCAGTGAGCTAAAAAACGGTGATGGATCAAGCCCTGATCTTTTGACTGGGTAGGAGTGTTCTGCTTAATTCAGATACTCTGTCCATCACCACCCGCCTTTTTGAATCGTTTTGGCCACCACAAGTGTGGAAGGGTATGCTCAGATGTGAGTCCCTTGCTCACTGCACCATCAGGATTCAAGCAAGCCGGGCCGAAGACGGCTGTAATGCCAGAAACCGGTCCCCGGAAGCTTGTTTCCTTTCCAGTAAAGAATTGGCTTGGTAGTTTGGTCTGCCCTGTTCCCATGATGCACTGGGCCAGGGTCAGACTAATTTGCATGTAGCCAGGTTCTGAACTGGGATGGTGCAGTGAGCTAAAAAACGGTGATGGATCAAGCCCTGATCTTTTGACTGGGTAGGAGTGTTCTGCTTAATACATATACTCTGTCCATCACCACCCCCCTTTTTGAATCGTTTTGGCCACCACAAGTGTGGAAGGGTATGCTCAGATGTGAGTCCCTTGCTCACTGCACCGTCAGGATTCAAACAAGCCGGGCCGAAGACGGCTGTAATGCCAGAAACCGGTCCCCGGAAGCTTGTTTCCTTTCCAGTGTAGAATTGGCTTGGTAGTTTGGTCTGCCCTGTTCCCATGATGCACTGGGCCAGGGTCAGACTAATTTGCATGTAGCCAGGTTCTGAACTGGGATGGTGCAGTGAGCTAAAAAACGGTGATGGATCAAGCCCTGATCTTTTGACTGGGTAGGAGTGTTCTGCTTAATTCAGATACTCTGTCCATCACCACCCCCCTTTTTGAATCGTTTTGGCCACCAAAAGTGTGGAAGGGTATGCTCAGATGTGAGTCCCTTGCTCACTGCACCATCAGGATTCGAGCAAGCCGGGGCGAAGACGGCTGTAATGCCAGAAACCGGTCCCCGGAAGCTTGTTTCCTTTCCAGTAAAGAATTGGCTTGGTAGTTTGGTCTGCCCTGTTCCCATGATGCACTGGGCCAGGGTCAGACTAATTTGCATGTAGCCTGGTTCTGAACTGGGATGGTGCAGTGAGCTAAAAAACGGTGATGGATCAAGCCCTGATCTTTTGACTGGGTAGGAGTGTTCTGCTTAATTCAGATACTCTGTCCATCACCACCCCTCGTTTTGAATCGTTTTGGCCACCACAAGTGTGGAAGGGTATGCTCAGATGTGAGTCCCTTGCTCACTGCACCATCAGGATTCAAGCAAGCCGGGCCGAAGACGGCTGTAATGCCAGAAACCGGTCCCCGGAAGCTTGTTTCCTTTCCAGTAAAGAATTGGCTTGGTAGTTTGGTCTGCCCTGTTCCCATGATGCACTGGGCCAGGGTCAGACTAATTTGCATGTAGCCAGGTTCTGAACTGGGATGGTGCAGTGAGCTAAAAAACGGTGATGGATCAAGCCCTGATCTTTTGACTGGGTAAGAGTGTTCTGCTTAATTCAGATACTCTGTCCATCACCACCCCCCTTTTTGAATCGTTTTGGCCACCACAAGTGTGGAAGGGTATGCTCAGATGTGAGTCCCTTGCTCACTGCACCATCAGGATTCAGGCAAGCCGGGCCGAAGACGGCTGTAATGCCAGAAACCGGTCCCCGGAAGCTTGTTTCCTTTCCAGTAAAGAATTGGCTTGGTAGTTTGGTCTGCCCTGTTCCCATGATGCACTGGGCCAGGGTCAGACTAATTTGCATGTAGCCAGGTTCTGAACTGGGATGGTGCAGTGAGCTAAAAAACGGTGATGGATCAAGCCCTGATCTTTTGACTGGGTAGGAGTGTTCTGCTTAATTCAGATACTCTGTCCATCACCACCCCCCTTTTTGAATCGTTTTGGCCACCACAGGTGTGGAAGGGTATGCTCAGATGTGAGTCCCTTGCTCACTGCACCATCAGGATTCAAGCAAGCCGGGTCGAAGACGGCTGTAATGCCAGAAACCGGTCCCCGGAAGCTTGTTTCCTTTCCAGTAAAGAATTGGCTTGGTAGTTTGGTCTGCCCTGTTCCCATGATGCACTGGGCCAGGGTCAGACTAATTTGCATGTAGCCAGGTTCTGAACTGGGATGGTGCAGTGAGCTAAAAAACGGTGATGGATCAAGCCCTGATCTTTTGACTGGGTAGGAGTGTTCTGCTTAATTCAGATACTCTGTCCATCACCACCCCCCTTTTTGAATCGTTTTGGCCACCACAAGTGTGGAAGGGTATGCTCAGATGTGAGTCCCTTGCTCACTGCACCATCAGGATTCAAGCAAGCCGGGCCGAAGACGGCTGTAATGCCAGAAACCGGTCCCCGGAAGCTTGTTTCCTTTCCAGTAAAGAATTGGCTTGGTAGTTTGGTCTGCCCTGTTCCCATGATGCACTGGGCCAGGGTCAGACTAATTTGCATGTAGCCAGGTTCTGAACTGGGATGGTGCAGTGAGCTAAAAAACGGTGATGGATCAAGCCCTGATCTTTTGACTGGGTAGGAGTGTTCTGCTTAATTCAGATACTCTGTCCATCACCACCCCCCTTTTTGAATCGTTTTGGCCACCACAAGTGTGGAAGGGTATGCTCAGATGTGAGTCCCTTGCTCACTGCACCATCAGGATTCAAGCAATCCGGGCCGAAGACGGCTGTAATGCCAGAAACCGGTCCCCGGAAGCTTGTTTCCTTTCCAGTAAGGAATTGGCTTGGTAGTTTGGTCTGCCCTGTTCCCATGATGCACTGGGCCAGGGTCAGACTAATTTGCATGTAGCCAGGTTCTGAACTGGGATGGTGCAGTGAGCTAAAAAACGGTGATGGATCAAGCCCTGATCTTTTGACTGGGTAGGAGTGTTCTGCTTAATTCAGATACTCTGTCCATCACCACCCCCCTTTTTGAATCGTTTTGGCCACCACAAGTGTGGAAGGGTATGCTCAGATGTGAGTCCCTTGCTCACTGCACCATCAGGATTCAAGCAAGCCGGGCCGAAGACGGCTGTAATGCCAGAAACCGGTCCCCGGAAGCTTGTTTCCTTTCCAGTAAAGAATTGGCTTGGTAGTTTGGTCTGCCCTGTTCCCATGATGCACTGGACCAGGGTCAGACTAATTTGCATGTAGCCAGGTTCTGAACTGGGATGGTGCAGTGAGCCAAAAAACGGTGATGGATCAAGCCCTGATCTTTTGACTGGGTAGGAGTGTTCTGCTTAATTCAGATACTCTGTCCATCACCACCCGCCTTTTTGAATCGTGTTGGCCACCACAAGTGTGGAAGGGTATGCTCAGATGTGAGTCCCTTGCTCACTGCACCATCAGGATTCAAGCAAGCCGGGCCGAAGACGGCTGTAATGCCAGAAACCGGTCCCCGGAAGCTTGTTTCCTTTCCAGTAAAGAATTGGCTTGGTAGTTTGGTCTGCCCTGTTCCCATGATGCACTGGGCCAGGGTCAGACTAATTTGCATGTAGCCAGGTTCTGAACTGGGATGGTGCAGTGAGCTAAAAAACGGTGATGGATCAAGCCCTGATCTTTTGACTGGGTAGGAGTGTTCTGCTTAATTCAGATACTCTGTCCATCACCACCCCCCTTTTTGAATCGTTTTGGCCACCACAAGTGTGGAAGGGTATGCTCAGATGTGAGTCCCTTGCTCACTGCACCGTCAGGATTCAAGCAAGCCGGGCCGAAGACGGCTGTAATGCCAGAAACCGGTCCCCGGAAGCTTGTTTCCTTTCCAGTGAAGAATTGGCTTGGTAGTTTGGTCTGCCCTGTTCCCATGATGCACTGGGCCAGGGTCAGACTAATTTGCATGTAGCCAGGTTCTGAACTGGGATGGTGCAGTGAGCTAAAAAACGGTGATGGATCAAGCCCTGATCTTTTGACTGTGTAGGAGTGTTCTGCTTAATTCAGATACTCTGTCCATCACCACCCCCCTTTTTGAATCGTTTTGGCCACCACAAGTGTGGAAGGGTATGCTCAGATGTGAGTCCCTTGCTCACTGCACCATCAGGATTCGAGCAAGCCGGGGCGAAGACGGCTGTAATGCCAGAAACCGGTCCCTGGAAGCTTGTTTCCTTTCCAGTAAAGAATTGGCTTGGTAGTTTGGTCTGCCCTGTTCCCATGATGCACTGGGCCAGGGTCAGACTAATTTGCATGTAGCCAGGTTCTGAACTGGGATGGTGCAGTGAGCTAAAAAACGGTGATGGATCAAGCCCTGATCTTTTGACTGGGTAGGAGTGTTCTGCTTAATTCAGATACTCTGTCCATCACCACCCCTCGTTTTGAATCGTTTTGGCCACCACAAGTGTGGAAGGGTATGCTCAGATGTGAGTCCCTTGCTCACTGCACCATCAGGATTCAAGCAAGCCGGGCCGAAGACGGCTGTAATGCCAGAAACCGGTCCCCGGAAGCTTGTTTCCTTTCCAGTAAAGAATTGGCTTGGTAGTTTGGTCTGCCCTGTTCCCATGATGCACTGGGCCATGGTCAGACTAATTTGCATGTAGCCAGGTTCTGAACTGGGATGGTGCAGTGAGCTAAAAAACGGTGATGGATCAAGCCCTGATCTTTTGACTGGGTAAGAGTGTTCTGCTTAATTCAGATACTCTGTCCATCACCACCCCCCTTTTTGAATCGTTTTCGCCACCACAAGTGTGGAAGGGTATGCTCAGATGTGAGTCCCTTGCTCACTGCACCATCAGGATTCAGGCAAGCCGGGCCGAAGACGGCTGTAATGCCAGAAACCGGTCCCCGGAAGCTTGTTTCCTTTCCAGTAAAGAATTGGCTTGGTAGTTTGGTCTGCCCTGTTCCCATGATGCACTGGGCCAGGGTCAGACTAATTTGCATGTAGCCAGGTTCTGAACTGGGATGGTGCAGTGAGCTAAAAAACGGTGATGGATCAAGCCCTGATCTTTTGACTGGGTAGGAGTGTTCTGCTTAATTCAGATACTCTGTCCATCACCACCCCCCTTTTTGAATCGTTTTGGCCACCACAAGTGTGGAAGGGTATGCTCAGATGTGAGTCCCTTGCTCACTGCACCATCAGGATTCAAGCAAGCCGGGTCGAAGACGGCTGTACTGCCAGAAACCGGTCCCCGGAAGCTTGTTTCCTTTCCAGTAAAGAATTGGCTTGGTAGTTTGGTCTGCCCTGTTCCCATGATGCACTGGGCCAGGGTCAGACTAATTTGCATGTAGCCAGGTTCTGAACTGGGATGGTGCAGTGAGCTAAAAAACGGTGATGGATCAAGCCCTGATCTTTTGACTGGGTAGGAGTGTTCTGCTTAATTCAGATACTCTGTCCATCTCCACCCCCCTTTTTGAATCGTTTTGGCCACCACAAGTGTGGAAGGGTATGCTCAGATGTGAGTCCCTTGCTCACTGCACCATCAGGATTCAAGCAAGCCGGGCCGAAGACGGCTGTAATGCCAGAAACCGGTCCCCGGAAGCTTGTTTCCTTTCCAGTAAAGAATTGGCTTGGTAGTTTGGTCTGCCCTGTTCCCATGATGCACTGGGCCAGGGTCAGACTAATTTGCATGTAGCCAGGTTCTGAACTGGGATGGTGCAGTGAGCTAAAAAACGGTAATGGATCAAGCCCTGATCTTTTGACTGGGTAGGAGGTTTCTGCTTAATTCCGATACTCTGTCCATCACCACCCCCCTTTTTGAATCGTTTTGGCCACCACAAGTGTGGAAGGGTATGCTCAGATGTGAGTCCCTTGCTCACTGCACCGTCAGGATTCAAGCAAGCCGGGCCGAAGACGGCTGTGATGCCAGAAACCGGTCCCCGGAAGCTTGTTTCCTTTCCAGTGAAGAATTGGCTTGGTAGTTTGGTCTGCCCTGTTCCCATGATGCACTGGGCCAGGGTCAGACTAATTTGCATGTAGCCAGGTTCTGAACTGGGATGGTGCAGTGAGCTAAAAAACGGTGATGGATCAAGCCCTGATCTTTTGACTGGGTAGGAGTGTTCTGCTTAATTCAGATACTCTGTCCATCACCACCCCCCTTTTTGAATCGTTTTGGCCACCACAAGTGTGGAAGGGTATGCTCAGATGTGAGTCCCTTGCTCACTGCACCATCAGGATTCAAGCAAGCTGGGCCGAAGACGGCTGTAATGCCAGAAACCGGTCCCCGGAAGCTTGTTTCCTTTCCAGTAAAGAATTGGCTTGGTAGTTTGGTCTGCCCTGTTCCCATGATGCACTGGGCCAGGGTCAGACTAATTTGCATGTAGCCAGGTTCTGAACTGGGATGGTGCAGTGAGCTAAAAAACGGTGATGGATCAAGCCCTGATCTTTTGACTGGGTAAGAGTGTTCTGCTTAATTCAGATACTCTGTCCATCACCACCCCCCTTTTTTAATCGTTTTGGCCACCACAAGTGTGGAAGGGTATGCTCAGATGTGAGTCCCTTGCTCACTGCACCATCAGGATTCGAGCAAGCTGGGGCGAAGACGGCTGTAATGCCATAAACCGGTCCCCGGGAGCTTGTTTCCTTTCCAGTAAAGAATTGGCTTGGTAGTTTGGTCTGCCCTGTTCCCATGATGCACTGGGCCAGGGTCAGACTAATTTGCAAGTAGCCAGGTTCTGAACTGGGATGGTGCAGTGAGCTAAAAAACGGTGATGGATCAAGCCCTGATCTTTTGACTGGGTAGGAGTGTTCTGCTTAATTCAGATACTCTGTCCATCACCACCCCCCTTTTTGAATCGTTTTGGCCACCACAAGTGTGGAAGGGTATGCTCAGATGTGAGTCCCTTGCTCACTGCACCATCAGGATTCAAGCAAGCCGGGCCGAAGACAGCTGTAATGCCAGAAACCGGTCCCCGGAAGCTTGTTTCCTTTCCAGTAAAGAATTGGCTTGGTAGTTTGGTCTGCCCTGTTCCCATGATGCACTGGGCCAGGGTCAGACTAATTTGCATGTAGCCAGGTTCTGAACTGGGATGGTGCAGTGAGCTAAAAAACGGTGATGGATCAAGCCCTGATCTTTTGACTGGGTAGGAGTGTTCTGCTTAATTCAGATACTCTGTCCATCACCACCCCTCTTTTTGAATCGTTTTGGCCACCACAAGTGTGGAAGGGTATGCTCAGATGTGAGTCCCTTGCTCACTGCACCATCAGGATTCAAGCAAGCCGGGCCGAAGACGGCTGTAATGCCAGAAACCGGTCCCCGGAAGCTTGTTTCCTTTCCAGTAAAGAATTGGCTTGGTAGTTTGGTCTGCCCTGTTCCCATGATGCACTGGGCCAGGGTCAGACTAATTTGCATGTAGCCAGGTTCTGAACTGGGATGGTGCAGTGAGCTAAAAAACGGTGATGGATCAAGCCCTGATCTTTTGACTGGGTAGGAGTGTTCTGCTTAATTCAGATACTCTGTCCATCACCACCCCCCTTTTTGAATCGTTTTGGCCACCACAAGTGTGGAAGGGTATGCTCAGATGTGAGTCCCTTGCTCACTGCAACATCAGGATTCAAGCAAGCCGGGCCGAAGACGGCTGTAATGCCAGAAACCGGTCCCCGGAAGCTTGTTTCCTTTCCAGTAAAGAATTGGCTTGGTAGTTTGGTCTGCCCTGTTCCCATGATGCACTGGGCCAGGGTCAGACTAATTTGCATGTAGCCAGGTTCTGAACTGGGATGGTGCAGTGAGCTAAAAAACGGTGATGGATCAAGCCCTGATCTTTTGACTGGGTAGGAGTGTTCTGCTTAATTCAGATACTCTGTCCATCACCACCCCTCTTTTTGAATCGTTTTGGCCACCACAAGTGTGGAAGGGTATGCTCAGATGTGAGTCCCTTGCTCACTGCACCATCAGGATTCAAGCAAGCCGGGCCGAAGACGGCTGTAATGCCAGAAACCGGTCCCCGGAAGCTTGTTTCCTTTCCAGTAAAGAATTGGCTTGGTAGTTTGGTCTGCCCTGTTCCCATGATGCACTGGGCCAGGGTCAGACTAATTTGCATGTAGCCAGGTTCTGAACTGGGATGGTGCAGTGAGCTAAAAAACGGTGATGGATCAAGCCCTGATCTTTTGACTGGGTAGGAGTGTTCTGCTTAATTCAGATACTCTGTCCATCACCACCCCCCTTTTTGAATCGTTTTGGCCACCACAAGTGTGGAAGGGTATGCTCAGATGTGAGTCCCTTGCTCACTGCACCATCAGGATTCAAGCAAGCCGGGCCGAAGACGGCTGTAATGCCAGAAACCGGTCCCCGGAAGCTTGTTTCCTTTCCAGTAAAGAATTGGCTTGGTAGTTTGGTCTGCCCTGTTCCCATGATGCACTGGACCAGGGTCAGACTAATTTGCATGTAGCCAGGTTCTGAACTGGGATGGTGCAGTGAGCTAAAAAACGGTGATGGATCAAGCCCTGATCTTTTGACTGGGTAGGAGTGTTCTGCTTAATTCAGATACTCTGTCCATCACCACCCCTCGTTTTGAATCGTTTTGGCCACCACAAGTGTGGAAGGGTATGCTCAGATGTGAGTCCCTTGCTCACTGCACCATCAGGATTCAAGCAAGCCGGGCCGAAGACGGCTGTAATGCCAGAAACCGGTCCCCGGAAGCTTGTTTCCTTTCCAGTAAAGAATT
Organism: Lissotriton helveticus; assembly: GCF_964261635.1. NCBI lineage: Eukaryota > Metazoa > Chordata > Amphibia > Caudata > Salamandridae > Lissotriton > Lissotriton helveticus. The sequence goes on from NC_136073.1 coordinate 745,248,740, forward strand.
GGCTTGGTAGTTTGGTCTGCCCTGTTCCCATGATGCACTGGGCCAGGGTCAGACTAATTTGCATGTAGCCAGGTTCTGAACTGGGATGGTGCAGTGAGCTAAAAAACGGTGATGGATCAAGCCCTGATCTTTTGACTGGGTAAGAGTGTTCTGCTTAATTCAGATACTCTGTCCATCACCACCCCCCTTTTTGAATCGTTTTGGCCACCACAAGTGTGGAAGGGTATGCTCAGATGTGAGTCCCTTGCTCACTGCACCATCAGGATTCAAGCAAGCCGGGTCGAAGACGGCTGTACTGCCAGAAACCGGTCCCCGGAAGCTTGTTTCCTTTCCAGTAAAGAATTGGCTTGGTAGTTTGGTCTGCCCTGTTCCCATGATGCACTGGGCCAGGGTCAGACTAATTTGCATGTAGCCAGGTTCTGAACTGGGATGGTGCAGTGAGCTAAAAAACGGTGATGGATCAAGCCCTGATCTTTTGACTGGGTAGGAGTGTTCTGCTTAATTCAGATACTCTGTCCATCACCACCCCCCTTTTTGAATCGTTTTGGCCACCACAAGTGTGGAAGGGTATGCTCAGATGTGAGTCCCTTGCTCACTGCACCATCAGGATTCAAGCAAGCCGGGCCGAAGACGGCTGTAATGCCAGAAACCGGTCCCCGGAAGCTTGTTTCCTTTCCAGTAAAGAATTGGCTTGGTAGTTTGGTCTGCCCTGTTCCCATGATGCACTGGGCCAGGGTCAGACTAATTTGCATGTAGCCAGGTTCTGAACTGGGATGGTGCAGTGAGCTAAAAAACGGTAATGGATCAAGCCCTGATCTTTTGACTGGGTAGGAGGTTTCTGCTTAATTCAGATACTCTGTCCATCACCACCCCCCTTTTTAAATCGTTTTGGCCACCACAAGTGTGGAAGGGTATGCTCAGATGTGAGTCCCTTGCTCACTGCACCGTCAGGATTCAAGCAAGCCGGGCCGAAGACGGCTGTAATGCCAGAAACCGGTCCCCGGAAGCTTGTTTCCTTTCCAGTGAAGAATTGGCTTGGTAGTTTGGTCTGCCCTGTTCCCATGATGCACTGGGCCAGGGTCAGACTAATTTGCATGTAGCCAGGTTCTGAACTGGGATGGTGCAGTGAGCTAAAAAACGGTGATGGATCAAGCCCTGATCTTTTGACTGGGTAGGAGTGTTCTGCTTAATTCAGATACTCTGTCCATCACCACCCCCCTTTTTGAATCGTTTTGGCCACCACAAGTGTGGAAGGGTATGCTCAGATGTGAGTCCCTTGCTCACTGCACCATCAGGATTCAAGCAAGCTGGGCCGAAGACGGCTGTAATGCCAGAAACCGGTCCCCGGAAGCTTGTTTCCTTTCCAGTAAAGAATTGGCTTGGTAGTTTGGTCTGCCCTGTTACCATGATGCACTTGGCCAGGGTCAGACTAATTTGCATGTAGCCAGGTTCTGAACTGGGATGGTGCAGTGAGCTAAAAAACGGTGATGGATCAAGCCCTGATCTTTTGACTGGGTAGGAGTGTTCTGCTTAATTCAGATACTCTGTCCATCACCACCCCTCTTTTTGAATCGTTTTGGCCACCACAAGTGTGGAAGGGTATGCTCAGATGTGAGTCCCTTGCTCACTGCACCATCAGGATTCAAGCAAGCCGGGCCGAAGACGGCTGTAATGCCAGAAACCGGTCCCCGGAAGCTTGTTTCCTTTCCAGTAAAGAATTGGCTTGGTAGTTTGGTCTGCCCTGTTCCCATGATGCACTGGGCCAGGGTCAGACTAATTTGCATGTAGCCAGGTTCTGAACTGGGATGGTGCAGTGAGCTAAAAAACGGTGATGGATCAAGCCCTGATCTTTTGACTGGGTAGGAGTGTTCTGCTTAATTCAGATACTCTGTCCATCACCACCCCCCTTTTTGAATCGTTTTGGCCACCACAAGTGTGGAAGGGTATGCTCAGATGTGAGTCCCTTGCTCACTGCAACATCAGGATTCAAGCAAGCCGGGCCGAAGACGGCTGTAATGCCAGAAACCGGTCCCCGGAAGCTTGTTTCCTTTCCAGTAAAGAATTGGCTTGGTAGTTTGGTCTGCCCTGTTCCCATGATGCACTGGGCCAGGGTCAGACTAATTTGCATGTAGCCAGGTTCTGAACTGGGATGGTGCAGTGAGCTAAAAAACGGTGATGGATCAAGCCCTGATCTTTTGACTGGGTAGGAGTGTTCTGCTTAATTCAGATACTCTGTCCATCACCACCCCTCTTTTTGAATCGTTTTGGCCACCACAAGTGTGGAAGGGTATGCTCAGATGTGAGTCCCTTGCTCACTGCACCATCAGGATTCAAGCAAGCCGGGCCGAAGACGGCTGTAATGCCAGAAACCGGTCCCCGGAAGCTTGTTTCCTTTCCAGTAAAGAATTGGCTTGGTAGTTTGGTCTGCCCTGTTCTCATGATGCACTGGGCCAGGGTCAGACTAATTTGCATGTAGCCAGGTTCTGAACTGGGATGGTGCAGTGAGCTAAAAAACGGTGATGGATCAAGCCCTGATCTTTTGACTGGGTAGGAGTGTTCTGCTTAATTCAGATACTCTGTCCATCACCACCCCCCTTTTTGAATCGTTTTGGCCACCACAAGTGTGGAAGGGTATGCTCAGATGTGAGTCCCTTGCTCACTGCACCATCAGGATTCAAGCAAGCTGGGCCGAAGACGGCTGTAATGCCAGAAACCGGTCCCCGGAAGCTTGTTTCCTTTCCAGTAAAGAATTGGCTTGGTAGTTTGGTCTGCCCTGTTCCCATGATGCACTGCGCCAGGGTCAGACTAATTTGCATGTAGCCAGGTTCTGAACTGGGATGGTGCAGTGAGCTAAAAAACGGTGATGGATAAAGCCCTGATCTTTTGACTGGGTAGGAGTGTTCTGCTTAATTCAGATACTCTGTCCATCACCACCCCCCTTTTTGAATCGTTTTGGCCACCACAAGTGTGGAAGGGTATGCTCAGATGTGAGTCCCTTGCTCACTGCACCATCAGGATTCGAGCAAGCCGGGCCGAAGACGGCTGTAATGCCAGAAACCGGTCCCCGGAAGCTTGTTTCCTTTCCAGTAAAGAATTGGCTTGGTAGTTTGGTCTGCCCTGTTCCCATGATGCACTGGGCCAGGGTCAGACTAATTTGCATGTAGCCAGGTTCTGAACTGGGATGGTGCAGTGAGCTAAAAAACGGTGATGGTTCAAGCCCTGATCTTTTGACTGGGTAGGAGTGTTCTGCTTAATTCAGATACTCTGTCCATCACCACCCCCCTTTTTGAATCGTTTTGGCCACCACAAGTGTGGAAGGGTATGCTCAGATGTGAGTCCCTTGCTCACTGCACCATCAGGATTCAAGCAAGCCGGGCCGAAGACGGCTGTAATGCCAGAAACCGGTCCCCGGAAGCTTGTTTCCTTTCCAGTAAAGAATTGGCTTGGTAGTTTGGTCTGCCCTGTTCCCATGATGCACTGGGCCAGGGTCAGACTAATTTGCATGTAGCCAGGTGCCGAACTGGGATGGTGCAGTGAGCTAAAAAATGGTGATGGATCAAGCCCTGATCTTTTGACTGGGTAGGAGTGTTCTGCTTAATTCAGATACTCTGTCCATCACCACCCCCCTTTTTGAATCGTTTTGGCCACCACAAGTGTGGAAGGGTATGCTCAGATGTGAGTCCCTTGCTCACTGCACCATCAGGATTCAAGAAAGCCGGGCCGAAGACGGCTGTAATGCCAGAAACCGGTCCCCGGAAGCTTGTTTCCTTTCCAGTAAAGAATTGGCTTGGTAGTTTGGTCTGCCCTGTTCCCATGATGCACTGGACCAGGGTCAGACTAATTTGCATGTAGCCAGGTTCTGAACTGGGATGGTGCAGTGAGCTAAAAAACGGTGATGGATCAAGCCTTGATCTTTTGACTGGGTAGGAGTGTTCTGCTTAATTCAGATACTCTGTCCATCACCACCCACCTTTTTGAATCGTTTTGGCCACCACAAGTGTGGAAGGGTATGCTCAGATGTGAGTCCCTTGCTCACTGCACCATCAGGATTCAAGCAAGCCGGGCCGAAGACGGCTGTAATGCCAGAAACCGGTCCCCGGAAGCTTGTTTCCTTTCCAGTAAAGAATTGGCTTGGTAGTTTGGTCTGCCCTGTTCCCATGATGCACTGGGCCAGGGTCAGACTAATTTGCATGTAGCCAGGTTCTGAACTGGGATGGTGCAGTGAGCTAAAAAACGGTGATGGATCAAGCCCTGATCTTTTGACTGGGTAGGAGTGTTCTGCTTAATTCAGATACTCTGTCCATCACCACCCCCCTTTTTGAATCGTTTTGGCCACCACAAGTGTGGAAGGGTATGCTCAGATGTGAGTCCCTTGCTCACTGCACCGTCAGGATTCAAGCAAGCCGGGCCGAAGACGGCTGTAATGCCAGAAACCGGTCCCCGGAAGCTTGTTTCCTTTCCAGTGAAGAATTGGCTTGGTAGTTTGGTCTGCCCTGTTCCCATGATGCACTGGGCCAGGGTCAGACTAATTTGCATGTAGCCAGGTTCTGAACTGGGATGGTGCAGTGAGCTAAAAAACGGTGATGGATCAAGCCCTGATCTTTTGACTGTGTAGGAGTGTTCTGCTTAATTCAGATACTCTGTCCATCACCACCCCCCTTTTTGAATCGTTTTGGCCACCACAAGTGTGGAAGGGTATGCTCAGATGTGAGTCCCTTGCTCACTGCACCATCAGGATTCGAGCAAGCCGGGGCGAAGACGGCTGTAATGCCAGAAACCGGTCCCCGGAAGCTTGTTTCCTTTCCAGTAAAGAATTGGCTTGGTAGTTTGGTCTGCCCTGTTCCCATGATGCACTGGGCCAGGGTCAGACTAATTTGCATGTAGCCAGGTTCTGAACTGGGATGGTGCAGTGAGCTAAAAAACGGTGATGGATCAAGCCCTGGTCTTTTGACTGGGTAGGAGTGTTCTGCTTAATTCAGATACTCTGTCCATCACCACCCCTCGTTTTGAATCGTTTTGGCCACCACAAGTGTGGAAGGGTATGCTCAGATGTGAGTCCCTTGCTCACTGCACCATCAGGATTCAAGCAAGCCGGGCCGAAGACGGCTGTAATGCCAGAAACCGGTCCCCGGAAGCTTGTTTCCTTTCCAGTAAAGAATTGGCTTGGTAGTTTGGTCTGCCCTGTTCCCATGATGCACTGGGCCAGGGTCAGACTAATTTGCATGTAGCCAGGTTCTGAACTGGGATGGTGCAGTGAGCTAAAAAACGGTGATGGATCAAGCCCTGATCTTTTGACTGGGTAAGAGTGTTCTGCTTAATTCAGATACTCTGTCCATCACCACCCCCCTTTTTGAATCGTTTTGGCCACCACAAGTGTGGAAGGGTATGCTCAGATGTGAGTCCCTTGCTCACTGCACCATCAGGATTCAGGCAAGCCGGGCCGAAGACGGCTGTAATGCCAGAAACCGGTCCCCGGAAGCTTGTTTCCTTTCCAGTAAAGAATTGGCTTGGTAGTTTGGTCTGCCCTGTTCCCATGATGCACTGGGCCAGGGTCAGACTAATTTGCATGTAGCCAGGTTCTGAACTGGGATGGTGCAGTGAGCTAAAAAACGGTGATGGATCAAGCCCTGATCTTTTGACTGGGTAGGAGTGTTCTGCTTAATTCAGATACTCTGTCCATCACCACCCCCCTTTTTGAATCGTTTTGGCCACCACAAGTGTGGAAGGGTATGCTCAGATGTGAGTCCCTTGCTCACTGCACCATCAGGATTCAAGCAAGCCGGGTCGAAGACGGCTGTAATGCCAGAAACCGGTCCCCGGAAGCTTGTTTCCTTTCCAGTAAAGAATTGGCTTGGTAGTTTGGTCTGCCCTGTTCCCATGATGCACTGGGCCAGGGTCAGACTAATTTGCATGTAGCCAGGTTCTGAACTGGGATGGTGCAGTGAGCTAAAAAACGGTGATGGATCAAGCCCTGATCTTTTGACTGGGTAAGAGTGTTCTGCTTAATTCAGATACTCTGTCCATCACCACCCCCCTTTTTGAATCGTTTTGGCCACCACAAGTGTGGAAGGGTATGCTCAGATGTGAGTCCCTTGCTCACTGCACCATCAGGATTCAGGCAAGCCGGGCCGAAGACGGCTGTAATGCCAGAAACCGGTCCCCGGAAGCTTGTTTCCTTTCCAGTAAAGAATTGGCTTGGTAGTTTGGTCTGCCCTGTTCCCATGATGCACTGGGCCAGGGTCAGACTAATTTGCATGTAGCCAGGTTCTGAACTGGGATGGTGCAGTGAGCTAAAAAACGGTGATGGATCAAGCCCTGATCTTTTGACTGGGTAGGAGTGTTCTGCTTAATTCAGATACTCTGTCCATCACCACCCCCCTTTTTGAATCGTTTTGGCCACCACAAGTGTGGAAGGGTATGCTCAGATGTGAGTCCCTTGCTCACTGCACCATCAGGATTCAAGCAAGCCGGGTCGAAGACGGCTGTAATGCCAGAAACCGGTCCCCGGAAGCTTGTTTCCTTTCCAGTAAAGAATTGGCTTGGTAGTTTGGTCTGCCCTGTTCCCATGATGCACTGGGCCAGGGTCAGACTAATTTGCATGTAGCCAGGTTCTGAACTGGGATGGTGCAGTGAGCTAAAAAACGGTGATGGATCAAGCCCTGATCTTTTGACTGGGTAGGAGTGTTCTGCTTAATTCAGATACTCTGTCCATCACCACCCCCCTTTTTGAATCGTTTTGGCCACCACAAGTGTGGAAGGGTATGCTCAGATGTGAGTCCCTTGCTCACTGCACCATCAGGATTCAAGCAAGCCGGGCCGAAGACGGCTGTAATGCCAGAAACCGGTCCCCGGAAGCTTGTTTCCTTTCCAGTAAAGAATTGGCTTGGTAGTTTGGTCTGCCCTGTTCCCATGATGCACTGGGCCAGGGTCAGACTAATTTGCATGTAGCCAGGTTCTGAACTGGGATGGTGCAGTGAGCTAAAAAACGGTGATGGATCAAGCCCTGATCTTTTGACTGGGTAGGAGTGTTCTGCTTAATTCAGATACTCTGTCCATCACCACCCCTCTTTTTGAATCGTTTTGGCCACCACAAGTGTGGAAGGGTATGCTCAGATGTGAGTCCCTTGCTCACTGCACCATCAGGATTCGAGCAAGCCGGGGCGAAGACGGCTGTAATGCCAGAAACCGGTCCCCGGAAGCTTGTTTCCTTTCCAGTAAAGAATTGGCTTGGTAGTTTGGTCTGCCCTGTTCCCATGATGCACTGGGCCAGGGTCAGACTAATTTGCAAGTAGCCAGGTTCTGAACTGGGATGGTGCAGTGAGCTAAAAAACGGTGATGGATCAAGCCCTGATCTTTTGACTGGGTAGGAGTGTTCTGCTTAATTCAGATACTCTGTCCATCACCACCCCCCTTTTTGAATCGTTTTGGCCACCACAAGTGTGGATGGGTATGCTCAGATGTGAGTCCCTTGCTCACTGCACCATCAGGATTCAAGCAAGCCGGGCCGAAGACGGCTGTAATGCCAGAAACCGGTCCCCGGAAGCTTGTTTCCTTTCCAGTAAAGAATTGGCTTGGTAGTTTGGTCTGCCCTGTTCCCATGATGCACTGGGCCAGGGTCAGACTAATTTGCATGTAGCCAGGTTCTGAACTGGGATGGTGCAGTGAGCTAAAAAACGGTGATGGATCAAGCCCTGATCTTTTGACTGGGTAGGAGTGTTCTGCTTAATTCAGATACTCTGTCCATCACCACCCCCCTTTTTGAATCGTTTTGGCCACCACAAGTGTGGAAGGGTATGCTCAGATGTGAGTCCCTTGCTCACTGCACCATCAGGATTCGAGCAAGCCGGGGCGAAGACGGCTGTAATGCCAGAAACCGGTCCCCGGAATCTTGTTTCCTTTCCAGTAAAGAATTGGCTTGGTTGTTTGGTCTGCCCTGTTCCCATGATGCACTGGGCCAGGGTCAGACTAATTTGCAAGTAGCCAGGTTCTGAGCTGGGATGGTGCAGTGAGCTAAAAAACGGTGATGGATCAAGCCCTGATCTTTTGACTGGGTAGGAGTGTTCTGCTTAATTCAGATACTCTGTCCATCACCACCCCCCTTTTTGAATCGTTTTGGCCACCACAAGTGTGGAAGGGTATGCTCAGATGTGAGTCCCTTGCTCACTTCACCATCAGGATTCAAGCAAGCCGGGCCGAAGACGGCTGTAATGCCAGAAACCGGTCCCCGGAAGCTTGTTTCCTTTCCAGTAAAGAATTGGCTTGGTAGTTTGGTCTGCCCTGTTCCCATGATGCACTGGGCCAGGGACAGACTAATTTGCATGTAGCCAGGTTCTGAACTGGGATGGTGCAGTGAGCTAAAACACGGTGATGGATCAAGCCCTGATCTTTTGACTGGGTAGGAGTGTTCTGCTTAATTCAGATACTCTGTCCATCACCACCCCCCTTTTTGAATCGTTTTGGCCACCACAAGTGTGGAAGGGTATGCTCAGATGTGAGTCCCTTGCTCACTGCACCATCAGGATTCAAGCAAGCCGGGCCGAAGACGGCTGTAATGCCAGAAACCGGTCCCCGGAAGCTTGTTTCCTTTCCAGTAAAGAATTGGCTTGGTAGTTTGGTCTGCCCTGTTCCCATGATGCACTGGGCCAGGGTCAGACTAATTTGCATGTAGCCAGGTTCTGAACTGGGATGGTGCAGTGAGCTAAAAAACGGTGATGGATCAAGCCCTGATCTTTTGACTGGGTAGGAGTGTTCTGCTTAATTCAGATACTCTGTCCATCACCACCCCCCTTTTTGAATCGTTTTGGCCACCACAAGTGTGGAAGGGTATGCTCAGATGTGAGTCCCTTGCTCACTGCACCGTCAGGATTCAAGCAAGCCGGGCCGAAGACGGCTGTAATGCCAGAAACCGGTCCCCGGAAGCTTGTTTCCTTTCCAGTGAAGAATTGGCTTGGTAGTTTGGTCTGCCCTGTTCCCATGATGCACTGGGCCAGGGTCAGACTAATTTGCATGTAGCCAGGTTCTGAACTGGGATGGTGCAGTGAGCTAAAAAACGGTGATGGATCAAGCCCTGATCTTTTGACTGGGTAGGAGTGTTCTGCTTAATTCAGATACTCTGTCCATCACCACCCCCCTTTTTGAATCGTTTTGGCCACCACAAGTGTGGAAGGGTATGCTCAGATGTGAGTCCCTTTCTCACTGCACCATCAGGATTCAAGCAAGCTGGGCCGAAGACGGCTGTAATGCCAGAAACCGGTCCCCGGAAGCTTGTTTCCTTTCCAGTAAAGAATTGGCTTGGTAGTTTGGTCTGCCCTGTTCCCATGATGCACTGGGCCAGGGTCAGACTAATTTGCATGTAGCCAGGTTCTGAACTGGGATGGTGCAGTGAGCTAAAAAACGGTGATGGATCAAGCCCTGATCTTTTGACTGGGTAGGAGTGTTCTGCTTAATTCAGATACTCTGTCCATCACCACCCCCCTTTTTGAATCGTTTTGGCCACCACAAGTGTGGAAGGGTATGCTCAGATGTGAGTCCCTTGCTCACTGCACCATCAGGATTCAAGCAAGCTGGGCCGAAGACGGCTGTAATGCCAGAAACCGGTCCCCGGAAGCTTGTTTCCTTTCCAGTAAAGAATTGGCTTGGTAGTTTGGTCTGCCCTGTTCCCATGATGCACTGGGCCAGGGTCAGACTAATTTGCATGTAGCCAGGTTCTGAACTGGGATGGTGCAGTGAGCTAAAAAACGGTGATGGATCAAGCCCTGATCTTTTGACTGGGTAGGAGTGTTCTGCTTAATTCAGATACTCTGTCCATCACCACCCCCCTTTTTGAATCGTTTTGGCCACCACAAGTGTGGAAGGGTATGCTCAGATGTGAGTCCCTTGCTCACTGCACCATCAGGATTCAAGCAAGCCGGGTCGAAGACGGCTGTACTGCCAGAAACCGGTCCCCGGAAGCTTGTTTCCTTTCCAGTAAAGAATTGGCTTGGTAGTTTGGTCTGCCCTGTTCCCATGATGCACTGGGCCAGGGTCAGACTAATTTGCATGTAGCCAGGTTCTGAACTGGGATGGTGCAGTGAGCTAAAAAACGGTGATGGATCAAGCCCTGATCTTTTGACTGGGTAGGAGTGTTCTGCTTAATTCAGATACTCTGTCCATCACCACCCCCCTTTTTGAATCGTTTTGGCCACCACAAGTGTGGAAGGGTATGCTCAGATGTGAGTCCCTTGCTCACTGCACCATCAGGATTCAAGCAAGCCGGGCCGAAGACGGCTGTAATGCCAGAAACCGGTCCCCGGAAGCTTGTTTCCTTTCCAGTAAAGAATTGGCTTGGTAGTTTGGTCTGCCCTGTTCCCATGATGCACTGGGCCAGGGTCAGACTAATTTGCATGTAGCCAGGTTCTGAACTGGGATGGTGCAGTGAGCTAAAAAACGGTAATGGATCAAGCCCTGATCTTTTGACTGGGTAGGAGGTTTCTGCTTAATTCAGATACTCTGTCCATCCCCACCCCCCTTTTTGAATCGTTTTGGCCACCACAAGTGTGGAAGGGTATGCTCAGATGTGAGTCCCTTGCTCACTGCACCATCAGGATTCAAGCAAGCCGGGCCGAAGACGGCTGTAATGCCAGAAACCGGTCCCCGGAAGCTTGTTTCCTTTCCAGTAAAGAATTGGCTTGGTAGTTTGGTCTGCCCTGTTCCCATGATGCACTGGGCCAGGGTCAGACTAATTTGCATGTAGCCAGGTTCTGAACTGGGATGGTGCAGTGAGCTAAAAAACGGTGATGGATCAAGCCCTGATCTTTTGACTGGGTAGGAGTGTTCTGCTTAATTCAGATACTCTGTCCATCACCACCCCTCTTTTTGAATCGTTTTGGCCACCACAAGTGTGGAAGGGTATGCTCAGATGTGAGTCCCTTGTTCACTGCACCATCAGGATTCAAGCAAGCCGGGCCGAAGACGGCTGTAATGCCAGAAACCGGTCCCCGGAAGCTTGTTTCCTTTCCAGTAAAGAATTGGCTTGGTAGTTTGGTCTGCCCTGTTCCCATGATGCACTGGGCCAGGGTCAGACTAATTTGCATGTAGCCAGGTTCTGAACTGGGATGGTGCAGTGAGCTAAAAAACGGTGATGGATCAAGCCCTGATCTTTTGACTGGGTAGGAGTGTTCTGCTTAATTCAGATACTCTGTCCATCACCACCCCCCTTTTTGAATCGTTTTGGCCACCACAAGTGTGGAAGGGTATGCTCAGATGTGAGTCCCTTGCTCACTGCAACATCAGGATTCAAGCAAGCCGGGCCGAAGACGGCTGTAATGCCAGAAACCGGTCCCCGGAAGCTTGTTTCCTTTCCAGTAAAGAATTGGCTTGGTAGTTTGGTCTGCCCTGTTCCCATGATGCACTGGGCCAGGGTCAGACTAATTTGCATGTAGCCAGGTTCTGAACTGGGATGGTGCAGTGAGCTAAAAAACGGTGATGGATCAAGCCCTGATCTTTTGACTGGGTAGGAGTGTTCTGCTTAATTCAGATACTCTGTCCATCACCACCCCTCTTTTTGAATCGTTTTGGCCACCACAAGTGTGGAAGGGTATGCTCAGATGTGAGTCCCTTGCTCACTGCACCATCAGGATTCAAGCAAGCCGGGCCGAAGACGGCTGTAATGCCAGAAACCGGTCCCCGGAAGCTTGTTTCCTTTCCAGTAAAGAATTGGCTTGGTAGTTTGGTCTGCCCTGTTCCCATGATGCACTGGGCCAGGGTCAGACTAATTTGCATGTAGCCAGGTTCTGAACTGGGATGGTGCAGTGAGCTAAAAAACGGTGATGGATCAAGCCCTGATCTTTTGACTGGGTAGGAGTGTTCTGCTTAATTCAGATACTCTGTCCATCACCACCCCCCTTTTTGAATCGTTTTGGCCACCACAAGTGTGGAAGGGTATGCTCAGATGTGAGTCCCTTGCTCACTGCACCATCAGGATTCAAGCAAGCCGGGCCGAAGACGGCTGTAATGCCAGAAACCGGTCCCCGGAAGCTTGTTTCCTTTCCAGTAAAGAATTGGCTTGGTAGTTTGGTCTGCCCTGTTCCCATGATGCACTGGGCCAGGGTCAGACTAATTTGCATGTAGCCAGGTTCTGAACTGGGATGGTGCAGTGAGCTAAAAAACGGTGATGGATCAAGCCCTGATCTTTTGACTGGGTAGGAGTGTTCTGCTTAATTCAGATACTCTGTCCATCACCACCCCCCTTTTTGAATCGTTTTGGCCACCACAAGTGTGGAAGGGTATGCTCAGATGTGAGTCCCTTGCTCACTGCACCATCAGGATTCAAGCAAGCCGGGCCGAAGACGGCTGTAATGCCAGAAACCGGTCCCCGGAAGCTTGTTTCCTTTCCAGTAAAGAATTGGCTTGGTAGTTTGGTCTGCCCTGTTCCCATGATGCACTGGACCAGGGTCAGACTAATTTGCATGTAGCCAGGTTCTGAACTGGGATGGTGCAGTGAGCTAAAAAACGGTGATGGATCAAGCCCTGATCTTTTGACTGGGTAGGAGTGTTCTGCTTAATTCAGATACTCTGTCCATCACCACCCCTCGTTTTGAATCGTTTTGGCCACCACAAGTGTGGAAGGGTATGCTCAGATGTGAGTCCCTTGCTCACTGCACCATCAGGATTCAAGCAAGCCGGGCCGAAGACGGCTGTAATGCCAGAAACCGGTCCCCGGAAGCTTGTTTCCTTTCCAGTAAAGAATTGGCTTGGTAGTTTGGTCTGCCCTGTTCCCATGATGCACTGGGCCAGGGTCAGACTAATTTGCATGTAGCCAGGTTCTGAACTGGGATGGTGCAGTGAGCTAAAAAACGGTGATGGATCAAGCCCTGATCTTTTGACTGGGTAAGAGTGTTCTGCTTAATTCAGATACTCTGTCCATCACCACCCCCCTTTTTGAATCGTTTTGGCCACCACAAGTGTGGAAGGGTATGCTCAGATGTGAGTCCCTTGCTCACTGCACCATCAGGATTCAAGCAAGCCGGGTCGAAGACGGCTGTACTGCCAGAAACCGGTCCCCAGAAGCTTGTTTCCTTTCCAGTAAAGAATTGGCTTGGTAGTTTGGTCTGCCCTGTTCCCATGATGCACTGGGCCAGGGTCAGACTAATTTGCATGTAGCCAGGTTCTGAACTGGGATGGTGCAGTGAGCTAAAAAACGGTGATGGATCAAGCCCTGATCTTTTGACTGGGTAGGAGTGTTCTGCTTAATTCAGATACTCTGTCCATCACCACCCCCCTTTTTGAATCGTTTTGGCCACCACAAGTGTGGAAGGGTATGCTCAGATGTGAGTCCCTTGCTCACTGCACCATCAGGATTCAAGCAAGCCGGGCCGAAGACGGCTGTAATGCCAGAAACCGGTCCCCGGAAGCTTGTTTCCTTTCCAGTAAAGAATTGGCTTGGTAGTTTGGTCTGCCCTGTTCCCATGATGCACTGGGCCAGGGTCAGACTAATTTGCATGTAGCCAGGTTCTGAACTGGGATGGTGCAGTGAGCTAAAAAACGGTAATGGATCAAGCCCTGATCTTTTGACTGGGTAGGAGGTTTCTGCTTAATTCAGATACTCTGTCCATCACCACCCCCCTTTTTGAATCGTTTTGGCCACCACAAGTGTGGAAGGGTATGCTCAGATGTGAGTCCCTTGCTCACTGCACCGTCAGGATTCAAGCAAGCCGGGCCGAAGACGGCTGTAATGCCAGAAACCGGTCCCCGGAAGCTTGTTTCCTTTCCAGTGAAGAATTGGCTTGGTAGTTTGGTCTGCCCTGTTCCCATGATGCACTGGGCCAGGGTCAGACTAATTTGCATGTAGCCAGGTTCTGAACTGGGATGGTGCAGTGAGCTAAAAAACGGTGATGGATCAAGCCCTGATCTTTTGACTGGGTAGGAGTGTTCTGCTTAATTCAGATACTCTGTCCATCACCACCCCCCTTTTTGAATCGTTTTGGCCACCACAAGTGTGGAAGGGTATGCTCAGATGTGAGTCCCTTGCTCACTGCACCATCAGGATTCAAGCAAGCTGGGCCGAAGACGGCTGTAATGCCAGAAACCGGTCCCCGGAAGCTTGTTTCCTTTCCAGTAAAGAATTGGCTTGGTAGTTTGGTCTGCCCTGTTCCCATGATGCACTGGGCCAGGGTCAGACTAATTTGCATGTAGCCAGGTTCTGAACTGGGATGGTGCAGTGAGCTAAAAAACGGTGATGGATCAAGCCCTGATCTTTTGACTGGGTAGGAGTGTTCTGCTTAATTCAGATACTCTGTCCATCACCACCCCTCTTTTTGAATCGTTTTGGCCACCACAAGTGTGGAAGGGTATGCTCAGATGTGAGTCCCTTGCTCACTGCACCATCAGGATTCAAGCAAGCCGGGCCGAAGACGGCTGTAATGCCAGAAACCGGTCCCCGGAAGCTTGTTTCCTTTCCAGTAAAGAATTGGCTTGGTAGTTTGGTCTGCCCTGTTCCCATGATGCACTGGGCCAGGGTCAGACTAATTTGCATGTAGCCAGGTTCTGAACTGGGATGGTGCAGTGAGCTAAAAAACGGTGATGGATCAAGCCCTGATCTTTTGACTGGGTAGGAGTGTTCTGCTTAATTCAGATACTCTGTCCATCACCACCCCCCTTTTTGAATCGTTTTGGCCACCACAAGTGTGGAAGGGTATGCTCAGATGTGAGTCCCTTGCTCACTGCACCGTCAGGATTCAAGCAAGCCGGGCCGAAGACGGCTGTAATGCCAGAAACCGGTCCCCGGAAGCTTGTTTCCTTTCCAGTGAAGAATTGGCTTGGTAGTTTGGTCTGCCCTGTTCCCATGATGCACTGGGCCAGGGTCAGACTAATTTGCATGTAGCCAGGTTCTGAACTGGGATGGTGCAGTGAGCTAAAAAACGGTGATGGATCAAGCCCTGATCTTTTGACTGGGTAGGAGTGTTCTGCTTAATTCAGATACTCTGTCCATCACCACCCCCCTTTTTGAATCGTTTTGGCCACCACAAGTGTGGAAGGGTATGCTCAGATGTGAGTCCCTTGCTCACTGCACCATCAGGATTCAAGCAAGCTGGGCCGAAGACGGCTGTAATGCCAGAAACCGGTCCCCGGAAGCTTGTTTCCTTTCCAGTAAAGAATTGGCTTGGTAGTTTGGTCTGCCCTGTTCCCATGATGCACTGGGCCAGGGTCAGACTAATTTGCATGTAGCCAGGTTCTGAACTGGGATGGTGCAGTGAGCTAAAAAACGGTGATGGATCAAGCCCTGATCTTTTGACTGGGTAGGAGTGTTCTGCTTAATTCAGATACTCTGTCCATCACCACCCCTCTTTTTGAATCGTTTTGGCCACCACAAGTGTGGAAGGGTATGCTCAGATGTGAGTCCCTTGCTCACTGCACCATCAGGATTCAAGCAAGCCGGGCCGAAGACGGCTGTAATGCCAGAAACCGGTCCCCGGAAGCTTGTTTCCTTTCCAGTAAAGAATTGGCTTGGTAGTTTGGTCTGCCCTGTTCCCATGATGCACTGGGCCAGGGTCAGACTAATTTGCATGTAGCCAGGTTCTGAACTGGGATGGTGCAGTGAGCTAAAAAACGGTGATGGATCAAGCCCTGATCTTTTGACTGGGTAGGAGTGTTCTGCTTAATTCAGATACTCTGTCCATCACCACCCCCCTTTTTGAATCGTTTTGGCCACCACAAGTGTGGAAGGGTATGCTCAGATGTGAGTCCCTTGCTCACTGCAACATCAGGATTCAAGCAAGCCGGGCCGAAGACGGCTGTAATGCCAGAAACCGGTCCCCGGAAGCTTGTTTCCTTTCCAGTAAAGAATTGGCTTGGTAGTTTGGTCTGCCCTGTTCCCATGATGCACTGGGCCAGGGTCAGACTAATTTGCATGTAGCCAGGTTCTGAACTGGGATGGTGCAGTGAGCTAAAAAACGGTGATGGATCAAGCCCTGATCTTTTGACTGGGTAGGAGTGTTCTGCTTAATTCAGATACTCTGTCCATCACCACCCCTCTTTTTGAATCGTTTTGGCCACCACAAGTGTGGAAGGGTATGCTCAGATGTGAGTCCCTTGCTCACTGCACCATCAGGATTCAAGCAAGCCGGGCCGAAGACGGCTGTAATGCCAGAAACCGGTCCCCGGAAGCTTGTTTCCTTTCCAGTAAAGAATTGGCTTGGTAGTTTGGTCTGCCCTGTTCTCATGATGCACTGGGCCAGGGTCAGACTAATTTGCATGTAGCCAGGTTCTGAACTGGGATGGTGCAGTGAGCTAAAAAACGGTGATGGATCAAGCCCTGATCTTTTGACTGGGTAGGAGTGTTCTGCTTAATTCAGATACTCTGTCCATCACCACCCCCCTTTTTGAATCGTTTTGGCCACCACAAGTGTGGAAGGGTATGCTCAGATGTGAGTCCCTTGCTCACTGCACCATCAGGATTCAAGCAAGCTGGGCCGAAGACGGCTGTAATGCCAGAAACCGGTCCCCGGAAGCTTGTTTCCTTTCCAGTAAAGAATTGGCTTGGTAGTTTGGTCTGCCCTGTTCCCATGATGCACTGCGCCAGGGTCAGACTAATTTGCATGTAGCCAGGTTCTGAACTGGGATGGTGCAGTGAGCTAAAAAACGGTGATGGATAAAGCCCTGATCTTTTGACTGGGTAGGAGTGTTCTGCTTAATTCAGATACTCTGTCCATCACCACCCCCCTTTTTGAATCGTTTTGGCCACCACAAGTGTGGAAGGGTATGCTCAGATGTGAGTCCCTTGCTCACTGCACCATCAGGATTCGAGCAAGCCGGGCCGAAGACGGCTGTAATGCCAGAAACCGGTCCCCGGAAGCTTGTTTCCTTTCCAGTAAAGAATTGGCTTGGTAGTTTGGTCTGCCCTGTTCCCATGATGCACTGGGCCAGGGTCAGACTAATTTGCATGTAGCCAGGTTCTGAACTGGGATGGTGCAGTGAGCTAAAAAACGGTGATGGTTCAAGCCCTGATCTTTTGACTGGGTAGGAGTGTTCTGCTTAATTCAGATACTCTGTCCATCACCACCCCCCTTTTTGAATCGTTTTGGCCACCACAAGTGTGGAAGGGTATGCTCAGATGTGAGTCCCTTGCTCACTGCACCATCAGGATTCAAGCAAGCCGGGCCGAAGACGGCTGTAATGCCAGAAACCGGTCCCCGGAAGCTTGTTTCCTTTCCAGTAAAGAATTGGCTTGGTAGTTTGGTCTGCCCTGTTCCCATGATGCACTGGGCCAGGGTCAGACTAATTTGCATGTAGCCAGGTGCCGAACTGGGATGGTGCAGTGAGCTAAAAAATGGTGATGGATCAAGCCCTGATCTTTTGACTGGGTAGGAGTGTTCTGCTTAATTCAGATACTCTGTCCATCACCACCCCCCTTTTTGAATCGTTTTGGCCACCACAAGTGTGGAAGGGTATGCTCAGATGTGAGTCCCTTGCTCACTGCACCATCAGGATTCAAGAAAGCCGGGCCGAAGACGGCTGTAATGCCAGAAACCGGTCCCCGGAAGCTTGTTTCCTTTCCAGTAAAGAATTGGCTTGGTAGTTTGGTCTGCCCTGTTCCCATGATGCACTGGACCAGGGTCAGACTAATTTGCATGTAGCCAGGTTCTGAACTGGGATGGTGCAGTGAGCTAAAAAACGGTGATGGATCAAGCCCTGATCTTTTGACTGGGTAGGAGTGTTCTGCTTAATTCAGATACTCTGTCCATCACCACCCGCCTTTTTGAATCGTTTTGGCCACCACAAGTGTGGAAGGGTATGCTCAGATGTGAGTCCCTTGCTCACTGCACCATCAGGATTCAAGCAAGCCGGGCCGAAGACGGCTGTAATGCCAGAAACCGGTCCCCGGAAGCTTGTTTCCTTTCCAGTAAAGAATTGGCTTGGTAGTTTGGTCTGCCCTGTTCCCATGATGCACTGGGCCAGGGTCAGACTAATTTGCATGTAGCCAGGTTCTGAACTGGGATGGTGCAGTGAGCTAAAAAACGGTGATGGATCAAGCCCTGATCTTTTGACTGGGTAGGAGTGTTCTGCTTAATTCAGATACTCTGTCCATCACCACCCCCCTTTTTGAATCGTTTTGGCCACCACAAGTGTGGAAGGGTATGCTCAGATGTGAGTCCCTTGCTCACTGCACCGTCAGGATTCAAGCAAGCCGGGCCGAAGACGGCTGTAATGCCAGAAACCGGTCCCCGGAAGCTTGTTTCCTTTCCAGTGAAGAATTGGCTTGGTAGTTTGGTCTGCCCTGTTCCCATGATGCACTGGGCCAGGGTCAGACTAATTTGCATGTAGCCAGGTTCTGAACTGGGATGGTGCAGTGAGCTAAAAAACGGTGATGGATCAAGCCCTGATCTTTTGACTGTGTAGGAGTGTTCTGCTTAATTCAGATACTCTGTCCATCACCACCCCCCTTTTTGAATCGTTTTGGCCACCACAAGTGTGGAAGGGTATGCTCAGATGTGAGTCCCTTGCTCACTGCACCATCAGGATTCGAGCAAGCCGGGGCGAAGACGGCTGTAATGCCAGAAACCGGTCCCCGGAAGCTTGTTTCCTTTCCAGTAAAGAATTGGCTTGGTAGTTTGGTCTGCCCTGTTCCCATGATGCACTGGGCCAGGGTCAGACTAATTTGCATGTAGCCAGGTTCTGAACTGGGATGGTGCAGTGAGCTAAAAAACGGTGATGGATCAAGCCCTGATCTTTTGACTGGGTAGGAGTGTTCTGCTTAATTCAGATACTCTGTCCATCACCACCCCTCGTTTTGAATCGTTTTGGCCACCACAAGTGTGGAAGGGTATGCTCAGATGTGAGTCCCTTGCTCACTGCACCATCAGGATTCAGGCAAGCCGGGCCGAAGACGGCTGTAATGCCAGAAACCGGTCCCCGGAAGCTTGTTTCCTTTCCAGTAAAGAATTGGCTTGGTAGTTTGGTCTGCCCTGTTCCCATGATGCACTGGGCCAGGGTCAGACTAATTTGCATGTAGCCAGGTTCTGAACTGGGATGGTGCAGTGAGCTAAAAAACGGTGATGGATCAAGCCCTGATCTTTTGACTGGGTAGGAGTGTTCTGCTTAATTCAGATACTCTGTCCATCACCACCCCCCTTTTTGAATCGTTTTGGCCACCACAAGTGTGGAAGGGTATGCTCAGATGTGAGTCCCTTGCTCACTGCACCATCAGGATTCAAGCAAGCCGGGTCGAAGACGGCTGTAATGCCAGAAACCGGTCCCCGGAAGCTTGTTTCCTTTCCAGTAAAGAATTGGCTTGGTAGTTTGGTCTGCCCTGTTCCCATGATGCACTGGGCCAGGGTCAGACTAATTTGCATGTAGCCAGGTTCTGAACTGGGATGGTGCAGTGAGCTAAAAAACGGTGATGGATCAAGCCCTGATCTTTTGACTGGGTAAGAGTGTTCTGCTTAATTCAGATACTCTGTCCATCACCACCCCCCTTTTTGAATCGTTTTGGCCACCACAAGTGTGGAAGGGTATGCTCAGATGTGAGTCCCTTGCTCACTGCACCATCAGGATTCAGGCAAGCCGGGCCGAAGACGGCTGTAATGCCAGAAACCGGTCCCCGGAAGCTTGTTTCCTTTCCAGTAAAGAATTGGCTTGGTAGTTTGGTCTGCCCTGTTCCCATGATGCACTGGGCCAGGGTCAGACTAATTTGCATGTAGCCAGGTTCTGAACTGGGATGGTGCAGTGAGCTAAAAAACGGTGATGGATCAAGCCCTGATCTTTTGACTGGGTAGGAGTGTTCTGCTTAATTCAGATACTCTGTCCATCACCACCCCCCTTTTTGAATCGTTTTGGCCACCACAAGTGTGGAAGGGTATGCTCAGATGTGAGTCCCTTGCTCACTGCACCATCAGGATTCAAGCAAGCCGGGTCGAAGACGGCTGTAATGCCAGAAACCGGTCCCCGGAAGCTTGTTTCCTTTCCAGTAAAGAATTGGCTTGGTAGTTTGGTCTGCCCTGTTCCCATGATGCACTGGGCCAGGGTCAGACTAATTTGCATGTAGCCAGGTTCTGAACTGGGATGGTGCAGTGAGCTAAAAAACGGTGATGGATCAAGCCCTGATCTTTTGACTGGGTAGGAGTGTTCTGCTTAATTCAGATACTCTGTCCATCACCACCCCCCTTTTTGAATCGTTTTGGCCACCACAAGTGTGGAAGGGTATGCTCAGATGTGAGTCCCTTGCTCACTGCACCATCAGGATTCAAGCAAGCCGGGCCGAAGACGGCTGTAATGCCAGAAACCGGTCCCCGGAAGCTTGTTTCCTTTCCAGTAGAGAATTGGCTTGGTAGTTTGGTCTGCCCTGTTCCCATGATGCACTGGGCCAGGGTCAGACTAATTTGCATGTAGCCAGGTTCTGAACTGGGATGGTGCAGTGAGCTAAAAAACGGTGATGGATCAAGCCCTGATCTTTTGACTGGGTAGGAGTGTTCTGCTTAATTCAGATACTCTGTCCATCACCACCCCCCTTTTTGAATCGTTTTGGCCACCACAAGTGTGGAAGGGTATGCTCAGATGTGAGTCCCTTGCTCACTGCACCATCAGGATTCGAGCAAGCCGGGGCGAAGACGGCTGTAATGCCAGAAACCGGTCCCCGGAAGCTTGTTTCCTTTCCAGTAAAGAATTGGCTTGGTAGTTTGGTCTGCCCTGTTCCCATGATGCACTGGGCCAGGGTCAGACTAATTTGCAAGTAGCCAGGTTCTGAACTGGGATGGTGCAGTGAGCTAAAAAACGGTGATGGATCAAGCCCTGATCTTTTGACTGGGTAGGAGTGTTCTGCTTAATTCAGATACTCTGTCCATCACCACCCCCCTTTTTGAATCGTTTTGGCCACCACAAGTGTGGAAGGGTATGCTCAGATGTGAGTCCCTTGCTCACTGCACCATCAGGATTCAAGCAAGCCGGGCCGAAGACGGCTGTAATGCCAGAAACCGGTCCCCGGAAGCTTGTTTCCTTTCCAGTAAAGAATTGGCTTGGTAGTTTGGTCTGCCCTGTTCCCATGATGCACTGGGCCAGGGTCAGACTAATTTGCATGTAGCCAGGTTCTGAACTGGGATGGTGCAGTGAGCTAAAAAACGGTGATGGATCAAGCCCTGATCTTTTGACTGGGTAGGAGTGTTCTGCTTAATTCAGATACTCTGTCCATCACCACCCCCCTTTTTGAATCGTTTTGGCCACCACAAGTGTGGAAGGGTATGCTCAGATGTGAGTCCCTTGCTCACTGCACCATCAGGATTCGAGCAAGCCGGGGCGAAGACGGCTGTAATGCCAGAAACCGGTCCCCGGAATCTTGTTTCCTTTCCAGTAAAGAATTGGCTTGGTAGTTTGGTCTGCCCTGTTCCCATGATGCACTGGGCCAGGGTCAGACTAATTTGCAAGTAGCCAGGTTCTGAACTGGGATGGTGCAGTGAGCTAAAAAACGGTGATGGATCAAGCCCTGATCTTTTGACTGGGTAGGAGTGTTCTGCTTAATTCAGATACTCTGTCCATCACCACCCCCCTTTTTGAATCGTTTTGGCCACCACAAGTGTGGAAGGGTATGCTCAGATGTGAGTCCATTGCTCACTGCACCATCAGGATTCAAGCAAGCCGGGCCGAAGACGGCTGTAATGCCAGAAACCGGTCCCCGGAAGCTTGTTTCCTTTCCAGTAAAGAATTGGCTTGGTAGTTTGGTCTGCCCTGTTCCCATGATGCACTGGGCCAGGGTCAGACTAATTTGCATGTAGCCAGGTTCTGAACTGGGATGGTGCAGTGAGCTAAAAAACGGTGATGGATCAAGCCCTGATCTTTTGACTGGGTAGGAGTGTTCTGCTTAATTCAGATACTCTGTCCATCACCACCCCTCTTTTTGAATCGTTTTGGCCACCACAAGTGTGGAAGGGTATGCTCAGATGTGAGTCCCTTGCTCACTGCACCATCAGGATTCAAGCAAGCCGGGCCGAAGACGGCTGTAATGCCAGAAACCGGTCCCCGGAAGCTTGTTTCCTTTCCAGTAAAGAATTGGCTTGGTAGTTTGGTCTGCCCTGTTCCCATGATGCACTGGGCCAGGGACAGACTAATTTGCATGTAGCCAGGTTCTGAACTGGGATGGTGCAGTGAGCTAAAAAACGGTGATGGATCAAGCCCTGATCTTTTGACTGGGTAGGAGTGTTCTGCTTAATTCAGATACTCTGTCCATCACCACCCCCCTTTTTGAATCGTTTTGGCCACCACAAGTGTGGAAGGGTATGCTCAGATGTGAGTCCCTTGCTCACTGCACCATCAGGATTCAAGCAAGCCGGGCCGAAGACGGCTGTAATGCCAGAAACCGGTCCCCGGAAGCTTGTTTCCTTTCCAGTAAAGAATTGGCTTGGTAGTTTGGTCTGCCCTGTTCCCATGATGCACTGGGCCAGGGTCAGACTAATTTGCATGTAGCCAGGTTCTGAACTGAGATGGTGCAGTGAGCTAAAAAACGGTGATGGATCAAGCCCTGATCTTTTGACTGGGTAGGAGTGTTCTGCTTAATTCAGATACTCTGTCCATCACCACCCCCCTTTTTGAATCGTTTTGGCCACCACAAGTGTGGAAGGGTATGCTCAGATTTGAGTCCCTTGCTCACTGCACCGTCAGGATTCAAGCAAGCCGGGCCGAAGACGGCTGTAATGCCAGAAACCGGTCCCCGGAAGCTTGTTTCCTTTCCAGTGAAGAATTGGCTTGGTAGTTTGGTCTGCCCTGTTCCCATGATGCACTGGGCCAGGGTCAGACTAATTTGCATGTAGCCAGGTTCTGAACTGGGATGGTGCAGTGAGCTAAAAAACGGTGATGGATCAAGCCCTGATATTTTGACTGGGTAGGAGTGTTCTGCTTAATTCAGATACTCTGTCCATCACCACCCCCCTTTTTGAATCGTTTTGGCCACCACAAGTGTGGAAGGGTATGCTCAGATGTGAGTCCCTTTCTCACTGCACCATCAGGATTCAAGCAAGCTGGGCCGAAGACGGCTGTAATGCCAGAAACCGGTCCCCGGAAGCTTGTTTCCTTTCCAGTAAAGAATTGGCTTGGTAGTTTGGTCTGCCCTGTTCCCATGATGCACTGGGCCAGGGTCAGACTAATTTGCATGTAGCCAGGTTCTGAACTGGGATGGTGCAGTGAGCTAAAAAACGGTGATGGATCAAGCCCTGATCTTTTGACTGGGTAGGAGTGTTCTGCTTAATTCAGATACTCTGTCCATCACCACCCCCCTTTTTGAATCGTTTTGGCCACCACAAGTGTGGAAGGGTATGCTCAGATGTGAGTCCCTTGCTCACTGCACCATCAGGATTCAAGCAAGCTGGGCCGAAGACGGCTGTAATGCCAGAAACCGGTCCCCGGAAGCTTGTTTCCTTTCCAGTAAAGAATTGGCTTGGTAGTTTGGTCTGCCCTGTTCCCATGATGCACTGGGCCAGGGTCAGACTAATTTGCATGTAGCCAGGTTCTGAACTGGGATGGTGCAGTGAGCTAAAAAACGGTGATGGATCAAGCCCTGATCTTTTGACTGGGTAAGAGTGTTCTGCTTAATTCAGATACTCTGTCCATCACCACCCCCCTTTTTGAATCGTTTTGGCCACCACAAGTGTGGAAGGGTATGCTCAGATGTGAGTCCCTTGCTCACTGCACCATCAGGATTCAGGCAAGCCGGGCCGAAGACGGCTGTAATGCCAGAAACCGGTCCCCGGAAGCTTGTTTCCTTTCCAGTAAAGAATTGGCTTGGTAGTTTGGTCTGCCCTGTTCCCATGATGCACTGGGCCAGGGTCAGACTAATTTGCATGTAGCCAGGTTCTGAACTGGGATGGTGCAGTGAGCTAAAAAACGGTGATGGATCAAGCCCTGATCTTTTGACTGGGTAGGAGTGTTCTGCTTAATTCAGATACTCTGTCCATCACCACCCCCCTTTTTGAATCGTTTTGGCCACCACAAGTGTGGAAGGGTATGCTCAGATGTGAGTCCCTTGCTCACTGCACCATCAGGATTCAAGCAAGCCGGGTCGAAGACGGCTGTAATGCCAGAAACCGGTCCCCGGAAGCTTGTTTCCTTTCCAGTAAAGAATTGGCTTGGTAGTTTGGTCTGCCCTGTTCCCATGATGCACTGGGCCAGGGTCAGACTAATTTGCATGTAGCCAGGTTCTGAACTGGGATGGTGCAGTGAGCTAAAAAACGGTGATGGATCAAGCCCTGATCTTTTGACTGGGTAAGAGTGTTCTGCTTAATTCAGATACTCTGTCCATCACCACCCCCCTTTTTGAATCGTTTTGGCCACCACAAGTGTGGAAGGGTATGCTCAGATGTGAGTCCCTTGCTCACTGCACCATCAGGATTCAGGCAAGCCGGGCCGAAGACGGCTGTAATGCCAGAAACCGGTCCCCGGAAGCTTGTTTCCTTTCCAGTAAAGAATTGGCTTGGTAGTTTGGTCTGCCCTGTTCCCATGATGCACTGGGCCAGGGTCAGACTAATTTGCATGTAGCCAGGTTCTGAACTGGGATGGTGCAGTGAGCTAAAAAACGGTGATGGATCAAGCCCTGATCTTTTGACTGGGTAGGAGTGTTCTGCTTAATTCAGATACTCTGTCCATCACCACCCCCCTTTTTGAATCGTTTTGGCCACCACAAGTGTGGAAGGGTATGCTCAGATGTGAGTCCCTTGCTCACTGCACCATCAGGATTCAAGCAAGCCGGGTCGAAGACGGCTGTAATGCCAGAAACCGGTCCCCGGAAGCTTGTTTCCTTTCCAGTAAAGAATTGGCTTGGTAGTTTGGTCTGCCCTGTTCCCATGATGCACTGGGCCAGGGTCAGACTAATTTGCATGTAGCCAGGTTCTGAACTGGGATGGTGCAGTGAGCTAAAAAACGGTGATGGATCAAGCCCTGATCTTTTGACTGGGTAGGAGTGTTCTGCTTAATTCAGATACTCTGTCCATCACCACCCCCCTTTTTGAATCGTTTTGGCCACCACAAGTGTGGAAGGGTATGCTCAGATGTGAGTCCCTTGCTCACTGCACCATCAGGATTCGAGCAAGCCGGGGCGAAGACGGCTGTAATGCCAGAAACCGGTCCCCGGAAGCTTGTTTCCTTTCCAGTAAAGAATTGGCTTGGTAGTTTGGTCTGCCCTGTTCCCATGATGCACTGGGCCAGTGTCAGACTAATTTGCAAGTAGCCAGGTTCTGAACTGGGATGGTGCAGTGAGCTAAAAAACGGTGATGGATCAAGCCCTGATCTTTTGACTGGGTAGGAGTGTTCTGCTTAATTCAGATACTCTGTCCATCACCACCCCCCTTTTTGAATCGTTTTGGCCACCACAAGTGTGGAAGGGTATGCTCAGATGTGAGTCCCTTGCTCACTGCACCATCAGGATTCAAGCAAGCCGGGTCGAAGACGGCTGTAATGCCAGAAACCGGTCCCCGGAAGCTTGTTTCCTTTCCAGTAAAGAATTGGCTTGGTAGTTTGGTCTGCCCTGTTCCCATGATGCACTGGGCCAGGGTCAGACTAATTTGCATGTAGCCAGGTTCTGAACTGGGATGGTGCAGTGAGCTAAAAAACGGTGATGGATCAAGCCCTGATCTTTTGACTGGGTAGGAGTGTTCTGCTTAATTCAGATACTCTGTCCATCACCACCCCCCTTTTTGAATCGTTTTGGCCACCACAAGTGTGGAAGGGTATGCTCAGATGTGAGTCCCTTGCTCACTGCACCATCAGGATTCGAGCAAGCCGGGGCGAAGACGGCTGTAATGCCAGAAACCGGTCCCCGGAAGCTTGTTTCCTTTCCAGTAAAGAATTGGCTTGGTAGTTTGGTCTGCCCTGTTCCCATGATGCACTGGGCCAGGGTCAGACTAATTTGCAAGTAGCCAGGTTCTGAACTGGGATGGTGCAGTGAGCTAAAAAACGGTGATGGATCAAGCCCTGATCTTTTGACTGGGTAGGAGTGTTCTGCTTAATTCAGATACTCTGTCCATCACCACCCCCCTTTTTGAATCGTTTTGGCCACCACAAGTGTGGAAGGGTATGCTCAGATGTGAGTCCCTTGCTCACTGCACCATCAGGATTCAGGCAAGCCGGGCCGAAGACGGCTGTAATGCCAGAAACCGGTCCCCGGAAGCTTGTTTCCTTTCCAGTAAAGAATTGGCTTGGTAGTTTGGTCTGCCCTGTTCCCATTATGCACTGGGCCAGGGTCAGACTAATTTGCATGTAGCCAGGTTCTGAACTGGGATGGTGCAGTGAGCTAAAAAACGGTGATGGATCAAGCCCTGATCTTTTGACTGGGTAGGAGTGTTCTGCTTAATTCAGATACTCTGTCCATCACCACCCCCCTTTTTGAATCGTTTTGGCCACCACAAGTGTGGAAGGGTATGCTCAGATGTGAGTCCCTTGCTCACTGCACCATCAGGATTCAAGCAAGCCGGGTCGAAGACGGCTGTAATGCCAGAAACCGGTCCCCGGAAGCTTGTTTCCTTTCCAGTAAAGAATTGGCTTGGTAGTTTGGTCTGCCCTGTTCCCATGATGCACTGGGCCAGGGTCAGACTAATTTGCATGTAGCCAGGTTCTGAACTGGGATGGTGCAGTGAGCTAAAAAACGGTGATGGATCAAGCCCTGATCTTTTGACTGGGTAAGAGTGTTCTGCTTAATTCAGATACTCTGTCCATCACCACCCCCCTTTTTGAATCGTTTTGGCCACCACAAGTGTGGAAGGGTATGCTCAGATGTGAGTCCCTTGCTCACTGCACCATCAGGATTCAGGCAAGCCGGGCCGAAGACGGCTGTAATGCCAGAAACCGGTCCCCGGAAGCTTGTTTCCTTTCCAGTAAAGAATTGGCTTGGTAGTTTGGTCTGCCCTGTTCCCATGATGCACTGGGCCAGGGTCAGACTAATTTGCATGTAGCCAGGTTCTGAACTGGGATGGTGCAGTGAGCTAAAAAACGGTGATGGATCAAGCCCTGATCTTTTGACTGGGTAGGAGTGTTCTGCTTAATTCAGATACTCTGTCCATCACCACCCCCCTTTTTGAATTGTTTTGGCCACCACAAGTGTGGAAGGGTATGCTCAGATGTGAGTCCCTTGCTCACTGCACCATCAGGATTCAAGCAAGCCGGGTCGAAGACGGCTGTAATGCCAGAAACCGGTCCCCGGAAGCTTGTTTCCTTTCCAGTAAAGAATTGGCTTGGTAGTTTGGTCTGCCCTGTTCCCATGATGCACTGGGCCAGGGTCAGACTAATTTGCATGTAGCCAGGTTCTGAACTGGGATGGTGCAGTAAGCTAAAAAACGGTGATGGATCAAGCCCTGATCTTTTGACTGGGTAGGAGTGTTCTGCTTAATTCAAATACTCTGTCCATCACCACCCCCCTTTTTGAATCGTTTTGGCCACCACAAGTGTGGAAGGGTATGCTCAGATGTGAGTCCCTTGCTCACTGCACCATCAGGATTCGAGCAAGCCGGGGCGAAGACGGCTGTAATGCCAGAAACCGGTCCCCGGAAGCTTGTTTCCTTTCCAGTAAAGAATTGGCTTGGTAGTTTGGTCTGCCCTGTTCCCATGATGCACTGGGCCAGGGTCAGACTAATTTGCAAGTAGCCAGGTTCTGAACTGGGATGGTGCAGTGAGCTAAAAAACGGTGATGGATCAAGCCCTGATCTTTTGACTGGGTAGGAGTGTTCTGCTTAATTCAGATACTCTGTCCATCACCACCCCCCTTTTTGAATCGTTTTGGCCACCACAAGTGTGGAAGGGTATGCTCAGATGTGAGTCCCTTGCTCACTGCACCATCAGGATTCAAGCAAGCCGGGCCGAAGACGGCTGTAATGCCAGAAACCGGTCCCCGGAAGCTTGTTTCCTTTCCAGTAAAGAATTGGCTTGGTAGTTTGGTCTGCCCTGTTCCCATGATGCACTGGGCCAGGGTCAGACTAATTTGCATGTAGCCAGGTTCTGAACTGGGATGGTGCAGTGAGCTAAAAAACGGTGATGGATCAAGCCCTGATCTTTTGACTGGGTAGGAGTGTTCTGCTTAATTCAGATACTCTGTCCATCACCACCCCCCTTTTTGAATCGTTTTGGCCACCACAAGTGTGGAAGGGTATGCTCAGATGTGAGTCCCTTGCTCACTGCACCATCAGGATTCGAGCAAGCCGGGGCGAAGACGGCTGTAATGCCAGAAACCGGTCCCCGGAATCTTGTTTCCTTTCCAGTAAAGAATTGGCTTGGTAGTTTGGTCTGCCCTGTTCCCATGATGCACTGGGCCAGGGTCAGACTAATTTGCAAGTAGCCAGGTTCTGAACTGGGATGGTGCAGTGAGCTAAAAAACGGTGATGGATCAAGCCCTGATCTTTTGACTGGGTAGGAGTGTTCTGCTTAATTCAGATACTCTGTCCATCACCACCCCCCTTTTTGAATCGTTTTGGCCACCACAAGTGTGGAAGGGTATGCTCAGATGTGAGTCCCTTGCTCACTGCACCATCAGGATTCAAGCAAGCCGGGCCGAAGACGGCTGTAATGCCAGAAACCGGTCCCCGGAAGCTTGTTTCCTTTCCAGTAAAGAATTGGCTTGGTAGTTTGGTCTGCCCTGTTCCCATGATGCACTGGGCCAGGGTCAGACTAATTTGCATGTAGCCAGGTTCTGAACTGGGATGGTGCAGTGAGCTAAAAAACGGTGATGGATCAAGCCCTGATCTTTTGACTGGGTAGGAGTGTTCTGCTTAATTCAGATACTCTGTCCATCACCACCCCTCTTTTTGAATCGTTTTGGCCACCACAAGTGTGGAAGGGTATGCTCAGATGTGAGTCCCTTGCTCACTGCACCATCAGGATTCAAGCAAGCCGGGCCGAAGACGGCTGTAATGCCAGAAACCGGTCCCCGGAAGCTTGTTTCCTTTCCAGTAAAGAATTGGCTTGGTAGTTTGGTCTGCCCTGTTCCCATGATGCACTGGGCCAGGGACAGACTAATTTGCATGTAGCCAGGTTCTGAACTGGGATGGTGCAGTGAGCTAAAAAACGGTGATGGATCAAGCCCTGATCTTTTGACTGGGTAGGAGTGTTCTGCTTAATTCAGATACTCTGTCCATCACCACCCCCCTTTTTGAATCGTTTTGGCCACCACAAGTGTGGAAGGGTATGCTCAGATGTGAGTCCCTTGCTCACTGCACCATCAGGATTCAAGCAAGCCGGGCCGAAGACGGCTGTAATGCCAGAAACCGGTCCCCGGAAGCTTGTTTCCTTTCCAGTAAAGAATTGGCTTGGTAGTTTGGTCTGCCCTGTTCCCATGATGCACTGGGCCAGGGTCAGACTAATTTGCATGTAGCCAGGTTCTGAACTGGGATGGTGCAGTGAGCTAAAAAACGGTGATGGATCAAGCCCTGATCTTTTGACTGGGTAGGAGTGTTCTGCTTAATTCAGATACTCTGTCCATCACCACCCCCCTTTTTGAATCGTTTTGGCCACCACAAGTGTGGAAGGGTATGCTCAGATGTGAGTCCCTTGCTCACTGCACCGTCAGGATTCAAGCAAGCCGGGCCGAAGACGGCTGTAATGCCAGAAACCGGTCCCCGGAAGCTTGTTTCCTTTCCAGTGAAGAATTGGCTTGATAGTTTGGTCTGCCCTGTTCCCATGATGCACTGGGCCAGGGTCAGACTAATTTGCATGTAGCCAGGTTCTGAACTGGGATGGTGCAGTGAGCTAAAAAACGGTGATGGATCAAGCCCTGATCTTTTGACTGGGTAGGAGTGTTCTGCTTAATTCAGATACTCTGTCCATCACCACCCCCCTTTTTGAATCGTTTTGGCCACCACAAGTGTGGAAGGGTATGCTCAGATGTGAGTCCCTTTCTCACTGCACCATCAGGATTCAAGCAAGCTGGGCCGAAGACGGCTGTAATGCCAGAAACCGGTCCCCGGAAGCTTGTTTCCTTTCCAGTAAAGAATTGGCTTGGTAGTTTGGTCTGCCCTGTTCCCATGATGCACTGGGCCAGGGTCAGACTAATTTGCATGTAGCCAGGTTCTGAACTGGGATGGTGCAGTGAGCTAAAAAACGGTGATGGATCAAGCCCTGATCTTTTGACTGGGTAGGAGTGTTCTGCTTAATTCAGATACTCTGTCCATCACCACCCCCCTTTTTGAATCGTTTTGGCCACCACAAGTGTGGAAGGGTATGCTCAGATGTGAGTCCCTTGCTCACTGCACCATCAGGATTCAAGCAAGCTGGGCCGAAGACGGCTGTAATGCCAGAAACCGGTCCCCGGAAGCTTGTTTCCTTTCCAGTAAAGAATTGGCTTGGTAGTTTGGTCTGCCCTGTTCCCATGATGCACTGGGCCAGGGTCAGACTAATTTGCATGTAGCCAGGTTCTGAACTGGGATGGTGCAGTGAGCTAAAAAACGGTGATGGATCAAGCCCTGATCTTTTGACTGCGTAGGAGTGTTCTGCTTAATTCAGATACTCTGTCCATCACCACCCCCCTTTTTGAATCGTTTTGGCCACCACAAGTGTGGAAGGGTATGCTCAGATGTGAGTCCCTTGCTCACTGCACCATCAGGATTCGAGCAAGCCGGGGCGAAGACGGCTGTAATGCCAGAAACCGGTCCCCGGAAGCTTGTTTCCTTTCCAGTAAAGAATTGGCTTGGTAGTTTGGTCTGCCCTGTTCCCATGATGCACTGGGCCAGGGTCAGACTAATTTGCATGTAGCCAGGTTCTGAACTGGGATGGTGCAGTGAGCTAAAAAACGGTGATGGATCAAGCCCTGATCTTTTGACTGGGTAGGAGTGTTCTGCTTAATTCAGATACTCTGTCCATCACCACCCCCCTTTTTTGAATCGTTTTGGCCACCAGAAGTGTGGAAGGGTATGCTCAGATGTGAGTCCCTTGCTCAGTGCACCATCAGGATTCAAGCAAGCCGGGCCGAAGACGGCTGTAATGCCAGAAACCGGTCCCCGGAAGCTTGTTTCCTTTCCAGTAAAGAATTGGCTTGGTAGTTTGGTCTGCCCTGTTCCCATGATGCACTGGGCCAGGGTCAGACTAATTTGCATGTAGCCAGGTTCTGAACTGGGATGGTGCAGTGAGCTAAAAAACGGTGATGGATCAAGCCCTGATCTTTTGACTGGGTAGGAGTGTTCTGCTTAATTCAGATACTCTGTCCATCACCACCCCTCGTTTTGAATCGTTTTGGCCACCACAAGTGTGGAAGGGTATGCTCAGATGTGAGTCCCTTGCTCACTGCACCATCAGGATTCAAGCAAGCCGGGCCGAAGACGGCTGTAATGCCAGAAACTGGTCCCCGGATGCTTGTTTCCTTTCCAGTAAAGAATTGGCTTGGTAGTTTGGTCTGCCCTGTTCCCATGATGCACTGGGCCAGGGTCAGACTAATTTGCATGTAGCCAGGTTCTGAACTGGGATGGTGCAGTGAGCTAAAAAACGGTGATGGATCAAGCCCTGATCTTTTGACTGGGTAGGAGTGTTCTGCTTAATTCAGATACTCTGTCCATCACCACCCCCCTTTTTGAATCGTTTTGGCCACCACAAGTGTGGAAGGGTATGCTCAGATGTGAGTCCCTTGCTCACTGCACCATCAGGATTCAAGCAAGCTGGGCCGAAGACGGCTGTAATGCCAGAAACCGGTCCCCGGAAGCTTGTTTCCTTTCCAGTAAAGAATTGGCTTGGTAGTTTGGTCTGCCCTGTTCCCATGATGCACTGGGCCAGGGTCAGACTAATTTGCATGTAGCCAGGTTCTGAACTGGGATGGTGCAGTGAGCTAAAAAACGGTGATGGATCAAGCCCTGATCTTTTGACTGGGTAGGAGTGTTCTGCTTAATTCAGATACTCTGTCCATCACCACCCCCCTTTTTTTAATCGTTTTGGCCACCACAAGTGTGGAAGGGTATGCTCAGATGTGAGTCCCTTGCTCACTGCACCATCAGGATTCAAGCAAGCCGGGCCGAAGACGGCTGTAATGCCAGAAACCGGTCCCCGGAAGCTTGTTTCCTTTCCAGTAAAGAATTGGCTTGGTAGTTTGGTCTGCCCTGTTCCCATGATGCACTGGGCCAGGGTCAGACTAATTTGCATGTAGCCAGGTTCTGAACTGGGATGGTGCAGTGAGCTAAAAAACGGTGATGGATCAAGCCCTGATCTTTTGACTGGGTAGGAGTGTTCTGCTTAATTCAGATACTCTGTCCATCACCACCCCTCGTTTTGAATCGTTTTGGCCACCACAAGTGTGGAAGGGTATGCTCAGATGTGAGTCCCTTGCTCACTGCACCATCAGGATTCAAGCAAGCCGGGCCGAAGACGGCTGTAATGCCAGAAACCGGTCCCCGGAAGCTTGTTTCCTTTCCAGTAAAGAATTGGCTTGGTAGTTTGGTCTGCCCTGTTCCCATGATGCACTGGGCCAGGGTCAGACTAATTTGCATGTAGCCAGGTTCTGAACTGGGATGGTGCAGTGAGCTAAAAAACGGTGATGGATCAAGCCCTGATCTTTTGACTGGGTAGGAGTGTTCTGCTTAATTCAGATACTCTGTCCATCACCACCCCCCTTTTTGAATCGTTTTGGCCACCACAAGTGTGGAAGGGTATGCTCAGATGTGAGTCCCTTGCTCACTGCACCATCAGGATTCAGGCAAGCCGGGCCGAAGACGGCTGTAATGCCAGAAACCGGTCCCCGGAAGCTTGTTTCCTTTCCAGTAAAGAATTGGCTTGGTAGTTTGGTCTGCCCTGTTCCCATGATGCACTGGGCCAGGGTCAGACTAATTTGCATGTAGCCAGGTTCTGAACTGGGATGGTGCAGTGAGCTAAAAAACGGTGATGGATCAAGCCCTGATCTTTTGACTGGGTAGGAGTGTTCTGCTTAATTCAGATACTCTGTCCATCACCACCCCCCTTTTTGAATCGTTTTGGCCACCACAAGTGTGGAAGGGTATGCTCAGATGTGAGTCCCTTGCTCACTGCACCGTCAGGATTCAAGCAAGCCGGGCCGAAGACGGCTGTAATGCCAGAAACCGGTCCCCGGAAGCTTGTTTCCTTTCCAGTGAAGAATTGGCTTGGTAGTTTGGTCTGCCCTGTTCCCATGATGCACTGGGCCAGGGTCAGACTAATTTGCATGTAGCCAGGTTCTGAACTGGGATGGTGCAGTGAGCTAAAAAACGGTGATGGATCAAGCCCTGATCTTTTGACTGGGTAGGAGTGTTCTGCTTAATTCAGATACTCTGTCCATCACCACCCCCCTTTTTGAATCGTTTTGGCCACCACAAGTGTGGAAGGGTATGCTCAGATGTGAGTCCCTTGCTCACTGCACCATCAGGATTCAAGCAAGCTGGGCCGAAGACGGCTGTAATGCCAGAAACCGGTCCCCGGAAGCTTGTTTCCTTTCCAGTAAAGAATTGGCTTGGTAGTTTGGTCTGCCCTGTTCCCATGATGCACTGGGCCAGGGTCAGACTAATTTGCATGTAGCCAGGTTCTGAACTGGGATGGTGCAGTGAGCTAAAAAACGGTGATGGATCAAGCCCTGATCTTTTGACTGGGTAGGAGTGTTCTGCTTAATTCAGATACTCTGTCCATCACCACCCCCCTTTTTGAATCGTTTTGGCCACCACAAGTGTGGAAGGGTATGCTCAGATGTGAGTCCCTTGCTCACTGCACCATCAGGATTCAAGCAAGCTGGGCCGAAGACGGCTGTAATGCCAGAAACCGGTCCCCGGAAGCTTGTTTCCTTTCCAGTAAAGAATTGGCTTGGTAGTTTGGTCTGCCCTGTTCCCATGATGCACTGGGCCAGGGTCAGACTAATTTGCATGTAGCCAGGTTCTGAACTGGGATGGTGCAGTGAGCTAAAAAACGGTGATGGATCAAGCCCTGATCTTTTGACTGCGTAGGAGTGTTCTGCTTAATTCAGATACTCTGTCCATCACCACCCCCCTTTTTGAATCGTTTTGGCCACCACAAGTGTGGAAGGGTATGCTCAGATGTGAGTCCCTTGCTCACTGCACCATCAGGATTCGAGCAAGCCGGGGCGAAGACGGCTGTAATGCCAGAAACCGGTCCCCGGAAGCTTGTTTCCTTTCCAGTAAATAATTGGCTTGGTAGTTTGGTCTGCCCTGTTCCCATGATGCACTGGGCCAGGGTCAGACTAATTTGCATGTAGCCAGGTTCTGAACTGGGATGGTGCAGTGAGCTAAAAAACGGTGATGGATCAAGCCCTGATCTTTTGACTGGGTAGGAGTGTTCTGCTTAATTCAGATACTCTGTCCATCACCACCCCTCGTTTTGAATCGTTTTGGCCACCACAAGTGTGGAAGGGTATGCTCAGATGTGAGTCCCTTGCTCACTGCACCATCAGGATTCAAGCAAGCCGGGCCGAAGACGGCTGTAATGCCAGAAACCGGTCCCCGGAAGCTTGTTTCCTTTCCAGTAAAGAATTGGCTTGGTAGTTTGGTCTGCCCTGTTCCCATGATGCACTGGGCCAGGGTCAGACTAATTTGCATGTAGCCAGGTTCTGAACTGGGATGGTGCAGTGAGCTAAAAAACGGTGATGGATCAAGCCCTGATCTTTTGACTGGGTAGGAGTGTTCTGCTTAATTCAGATACTCTGTCCATCACCACCCCCCTTTTTGAATCGTTTTGGCCACCACAAGTGTGGAAGGGTATGCTCAGATGTGAGTCCCTTGCTCACTGCACCATCAGGATTCAGGCAAGCCGGGCCGAAGACGGCTGTAATGCCAGAAACCGGTCCCCGGAAGCTTGTTTCCTTTCCAGTAAAGAATTGGCTTGGTAGTTTGGTCTGCCCTGTTCCCATGATGCACTGGGCCAGGGTCAGACTAATTTGCATGTAGCCAGGTTCTGAACTGGGATGGTGCAGTGAGCTAAAAAACGGTGATGGATCAAGCCCTGATCTTTTGACTGGGTAGGAGTGTTCTGCTTAATTCAGATACTCTGTCCATCACCACCCCCCTTTTTGAATCGTTTTGGCCACCACAAGTGTGGAAGGGTATGCTCAGATGTGAGTCCCTTGCTCACTGCACCGTCAGGATTCAAGCAAGCCGGGCCGAAGACGGCTGTAATGCCAGAAACCGGTCCCCGGAAGCTTGTTTCCTTTCCAGTGAAGAATTGGCTTGGTAGTTTGGTCTGCCCTGTTCCCATGATGCACTGGGCCAGGGTCAGACTAATTTGCATGTAGCCAGGTTCTGAACTGGGATGGTGCAGTGAGCTAAAAAACGGTGATGGATCAAGCCCTGATCTTTTGACTGGGTAGGAGTGTTCTGCTTAATTCAGATACTCTGTCCATCACCACCCCCCTTTTTGAATCGTTTTGGCCACCACAAGTGTGGAAGGGTATGCTCAGATGTGAGTCCCTTGCTCACTGCACCATCAGGATTCAAGCAAGCTGGGCCGAAGACGGCTGTAATGCCAGAAACCGGTCCCCGGAAGCTTGTTTCCTTTCCAGTAAAGAATTGGCTTGGTAGTTTGGTCTGCCCTGTTCCCATGATGCACTGGGCCAGGGTCAGACTAATTTGCATGTAGCCAGGTTCTGAACTGGGATGGTGCAGTGAGCTAAAAAACGGTGATGGATCAAGCCCTGATCTTTTGACTGGGTAGGAGTGTTCTGCTTAATTCAGATACTCTGTCCATCACCACCCCCCTTTTTGAATCGTTTTGGCCACCACAAGTGTGGAAGGGTATGCTCAGATGTGAGTCCCTTGCTCACTGCACCATCAGGATTCAAGCAAGCTGGGCCGAAGACGGCTGTAATGCCAGAAACCGGTCCCCGGAAGCTTGTTTCCTTTCCAGTAAAGAATTGGCTTGGTAGTTTGGTCTGCCCTGTTCCCATGATGCACTGGGCCAGGGTCAGACTAATTTGCATGTAGCCAGGTTCTGAACTGGGATGGTGCAGTGAGCTAAAAAACGGTGATGGATCAAGCCCTGATCTTTTGACTGCGTAGGAGTGTTCTGCTTAATTCAGATACTCTGTCCATCACCACCCCCCTTTTTGAATCGTTTTGGCCACCACAAGTGTGGAAGGGTATGCTCAGATGTGAGTCCCTTGCTCACTGCACCATCAGGATTCGAGCAAGCCGGGGCGAAGACGGCTGTAATGCCAGAAACCGGTCCCCGGAAGCTTGTTTCCTTTCCAGTAAATAATTGGCTTGGTAGTTTGGTCTGCCCTGTTCCCATGATGCACTGGGCCAGGGTCAGACTAATTTGCATGTAGCCAGGTTCTGAACTGGGATGGTGCAGTGAGCTAAAAAACGGTGATGGATCAAGCCCTGATCTTTTGACTGGGTAGGAGTGTTCTGCTTAATTCAGATACTCTGTCCATCACCACCCCCTTTTTTGAATCGTTTTGGCCACCACAAGTGTGGAAGGGTATGCTCAGATGTGAGTCCCTTGCTCACTGCACCATCAGGATTCAAGCAAGCCGGGCCGAAGACGGCTGTAATGCCAGAAACCGGTCCCCGGAAGCTTGTTTCCTTTCCAGTAAAGAATTGGCTTGGTAGTTTGGTCTGCCCTGTTCCCATGATGCACTGGGCCAGGGTCAGACTAATTTGCATGTAGCCAGGTTCTGAACTGGGATGGTGCAGTGAGCTAAAAAACGGTGATGGATCAAGCCCTGATCTTTTGACTGGGTAGGAGTGTTCTGCTTAATTCAGATACTCTGTCCATCACCACCCCTCGTTTTGAATCGTTTTGGCCACCACAAGTGTGGAAGGGTATGCTCAGATGTGAGTCCCTTGCTCACTGCACCATCAGGATTCAAGCAAGCCGGGTCGAAGACGGCTGTAATGCCAGAAACCGGTCCCCGGAAGCTTGTTTCCTTTCCAGTAAAGAATTGGCTTGGTAGTTTGGTCTGCCCTGTTCCCATGATGCACTGGGCCAGGGTCAGACTAATTTGCATGTAGCCAGGTTCTGAACTGGGATGGTGCAGTGAGCTAAAAAACGGTGATGGATCAAGCCCTGATCTTTTGACTGGGTAGGAGTGTTCTGCTTAATTCAGATACTCTGTCCATCACCACCCCCCTTTTTGAATCGTTTTGGCCACCACAAGTGTGGAAGGGTATGCTCAGATGTGAGTCCCTTGCTCACTGCACCATCAGGATTCAAGCAAGCTGGGCCGAAGACGGCTGTAATGCCAGAAACCGGTCCCCGGAAGCTTATTTCCTTTCCAGTAAAGAATTGGCTTAGTAGTTTGGTCTGCCCTGTTCCCATGATGCACTGGGCCAGGGTCAGACTAATTTGCATGTAGCCAGGTTCTGAACTGGGATGGTGCAGTGAGCTAAAAAACGGTGATGGATCAAGCCCTGATCTTTTGACTGCGTAGGAGTGTTCTGCTTAATTCAGATACTCTGTCCATCACCACCCCCCTTTTTGAATCGTTTTGGCCACCACAAGTGTGGAAGGGTATGCTCAGATGTGAGTCCCTTGCTCACTGCACCATCAGGATTCGAGCAAGCCGGGGCGAAGACGGCTGTAATGCCAGAAACCGGTCCCCGGAAGCTTGTTTCCTTTCCAGTAAATAATTGGCTTGGTAGTTTGGTCTGCCCTGTTCCCATGATGCACTGGGCCAGGGTCAGACTAATTTGCATGTAGCCAGGTTCTGAACTGGGATGGTGCAGTGAGCTAAAAAACGGTGATGGATCAAGCCCTGATCTTTTGACTGGGTAGGAGTGTTCTGCTTAATTCAGATACTCTGTCCATCACCACCCCCCTTTTTTGAATCGTTTTGGCCACCACAAGTGTGGAAGGGTATGCTCAGATGTGAGTCCCTTGCTCACTGCACCATCAGGATTCAAGCAAGCCGGGCCGAAGACGGCTGTAATGCCAGAAACCGGTCCCCGGAAGCTTGTTTCCTTTCCAGTAAAGAATTGGCTTGGTAGTTTGGTCTGCCCTGTTCCCATGATGCACTGGGCCAGGGTCAGACTAATTTGCATGTAGCCAGGTTCTGAACTGGGATGGTGCAGTGAGCTAAAAAACGGTGATGGATCAAGCCCTGATCTTTTGACTGGGTAGGAGTGTTCTGCTTAATTCAGATACTCTGTCCATCACCACCCCTCGTTTTGAATCGTTTTGGCCACCACAAGTGTGGAAGGGTATGCTCAGATGTGAGTCCCTTGCTCACTGCACCATCAGGATTCAAGCAAGCCGGGCCGAAGACGGCTGTAATGCCAGAAACCGGTCCCCGGAAGCTTGTTTCCTTTCCAGTAAAGAATTGGCTTGGTAGTTTGGTCTGCCCTGTTCCCATGATGCACTGGGCCAGGGTCAGACTAATTTGCATGTAGCCAGGTTCTGAACTGGGATGGTGCAGTGAGCTAAAAAACGGTGATGGATCAAGCCCTGATCTTTTGACTTTGTAGGAGTGTTCTGCTTAATTCAGATACTCTGTCCATCACCACCCCCCTTTTTGAATCGTTTTGGCCACCACAAGTGTGGAAGGGTATGCTCAGATGTGAGTCCCTTGCTCACTGCACCATCAGGATTCAGGCAAGCCGGGCCGAAGACGGCTGTAATGCCAGAAACCGGTCCCCGGAAGCTTGTTTCCTTTCCAGTAAAGAATTGGCTTGGTAGTTTGGTCTGCCCTGTTCCCATGATGCACTGGGCCAGGGTCAGACTAATTTGCATGTAGCCAGGTTCTGAACTGGGATGGTGCAGTGAGCTAAAAAACGGTGATGGATCAAGCCCTGATCTTTTGACTGGGTAGGAGTGTTCTGCTTAATTCAGATACTCTGTCCATCACCACCCCCCTTTTTGAATCGTTTTGGCCACCACAAGTGTGGAAGGGTATGCTCAGATGTGAGTCCCTTGCTCACTGCACCATCAGGATTCAAGCAAGCCGGGCCGAAGACGGCTGTAATGCCAGAAACCGGTCCCCGGAAGCTTGTTTCCTTTCCAGTAAAGAATTGGCTTGGTAGTTTGGTCTGCCCTGTTCCCATGATGCACTGGGCCAGGGTCAGCCTAATTTGCATGTAGCCAGGTTCTGAACTGGGATGGTGCAGTGAGCTAAAAAACGGTGATGGATCAAGCCCTGATCTTTTGACTGGGTAGGAGTGTTCTGCTTAATTCAGATACTCTGTCCATCACCACCCCCCTTTTTGAATCGTTTTGGCCACCACAAGTGTGGAAGGGTATGCTCAGATGTGAGTCCCTTGCTCACTGCACCATCAGGATTCAAGCAAGCCAGGCCGAAGACGGCTGTAATGCCAGAAACCGGTCCCCGGAAGCTTGTTTCCTTTCCAGTAAAGAATTGGCTTGGTAGGTTGGTCTGCCCTGTTCCCATGATGCACTGGGCCAGGGTCAGACTAATTTGCATGTAGCCAGGTTCTGAACTGGGATGGTGCAGTGAGCTAAAAAACGGTGATGGATCAAGCCCTGATCTTTTGACTGGGTAGGAGTGTTCTGCTTAATTCAGATACTCTGTCCATCACCACCCCCCTTTTTGAATCATTTTGGCCACCACAAGTGTGGAAGGGTATGCTCAGATGTGAGTCCCTTGCTCACTGCACCATCAGGATTCAAGCAAGCCGGGCCGAAGACGGCTGTAATGCCAGAAACCGGTCCCCGGAAGCTTGTTTCCTTTCCAGTAAAGAATTGGCTTGGTAGTTTGGTCTGCCCTGTTCCCATGATGCACTGGGCCAGGGTCAGACTAATTTGCATGTAGCCAGGTTCTGAACTGGGATGGTGCAGTGAGCTAAAAAACGGTGATGGATCAAGCCCTGATCTTTTGACTGGGTAGGAGTGTTCTGCTTAATTCAGATACTCTGTCCATCACCACCCCCCTTTTTGAATCGTTTTGGCCACCACAAGTGTGGAAGGGTATGCTCAGATGTGAGTCCCTTGCTCACTGCACCATCAGGATTCGAGCAAGCCGGGGCGAAGACGGCTGTAATGCCAGAAACCGGTCCCCGGAAGCTTGTTTCCTTTCCAGTAAAGAATTGGCTTGGTAGTTTGGTCTGCCCTGTTCCCATGATGCACTGGGCCAGGGTCAGACTAATTTGCAAGTAGCCAGGTTCTGAACTGGGATGGTGCAGTGAGCTAAAAAACGGTGATGGATCAAGCCCTGATCTTTTGACTGGGTAGGAGTGTTCTGCTTAATTCAGATACTCTGTCCATCACCACCCCCCTTTTTGAATCGTTTTGGCCACCACAAGTGTGGAAGGGTATGCTCAGATGTGAGTCCCTTGCTCACTGCACCATCAGGATTCGAGCAAGCCGGGGCGAAGATGGCTGTAATGCCAGAAACCGGTCCCCGGAAGCTTGTTTCCTTTCCAGTAAAGAATTGGCTTGGTAGTTTGGTCTGCCCTGTTCCCATGATGCACTGGGCCAGGGTCAGACTAATTTGCAAGTAGCCAGGTTCTGAACTGGGATGGTGCAGTGAGCTAAAAAACGGTGATGGATCAAGCCCTGATCTTTTGACTGGGTAGGCGTGTTCTGCTTAATTCAGATACTCTGTCCATCACCACCCCCCTTTTTGAATCGTTTTGGCCACCACAAGTGTGGAAGGGTATGCTCAGATGTGAGTCCCTTGCTCACTGCACCATCAGGATTCAAGCAAGCCGGGCCGAAGACGGCTGTAATGCCAGAAACCGGTCCCCGGAAGCTTGTTTCCTTTCCAGTAAAGAATTGGCTTGGTAGTTTGGTCTGCCCTGTTCCCATGATGCACTGGGCCAGGGTCAGACTAATTTGCATGTAGCCAGGTTCTGAACTGGGATGGTGCAGTGAGCTAAAAAACGGTGATGGATCAAGCCCTGATCTTTTGACTGGGTAGGAGTGTTCTGCTTAATTCAGATACTCTGTCCATCACCACCCCTCTTTTTGAATCGTTTTGGCCACCACAAGTGTGGAAGGGTATGCTCAGATGTGAGTCCCTTGCTCACTGCACCATCAGGATTCAAGCAAGCCGGGCCGAAGACGGCTGTAATGCCAGAAACCGGTCCCCGGAAGCTTGTTTCCTTTCCAGTAAAGAATTGGCTTGGTAGTTTGGTCTGCCCTGTTCCCATGATGCACTGGGCCAGGGACAGACTAATTTGCATGTAGCCAGGTTCTGAACTGGGATGGTGCAGTGAGCTAAAAAACGGTGATGGATCAAGCCCTGATCTTTTGACTGGGTAGGAGTGTTCTGCTTAATTCAGATACTCTGTCCATCACCACCCCCCTTTTTGAATCGTTTTGGCCACCACAAGTGTGGAAGGGTATGCTCAGATGTGAGTCCCTTGCTCACTGCACCATCAGGATTCAAGCAAGCCGGGCCGAAGACGGCTGTAATGCCAGAAACCGGTCCCCGGAAGCTTGTTTCCTTTCCAGTAAAGAATTGGCTTGGTAGTTTGGTCTGCCCTGTTCCCATGATGCACTGGGCCAGGGTCAGACTAATTTGCATGTAGCCAGGTTCTGAACTGGGATGGTGCAGTGAGCTAAAAAACGGTGATGGATCAAGCCCTGATCTTTTGACTGGGTAGGAGTGTTCTGCTTAATTCAGATACTCTGTCCATCACCACCCCCCTTTTTGAATCGTTTTGGCCACCACAAGTGTGGAAGGGTATGCTCAGATGTGAGTCCCTTGCTCACTGCACCGTCAGGATTCAAGCAAGCCGGGCCGAAGACGGCTGTAATGCCAGAAACCGGTCCCCGGAAGCTTGTTTCCTTTCCAGTGAAGAATTGGCTTGGTAGTTTGGTCTGCCCTGTTCCCATGATGCACTGGGCCAGGGTCAGACTAATTTGCATGTAGCCAGGTTCTGAACTGGGATGGTGCAGTGAGCTAAAAAACGGTGATGGATCAAGCCCTGATCTTTTGACTGGGTAGGAGTGTTCTGCTTAATTCAGATACTCTGTCCATCACCACCCCCCTTTTTGAATCGTTTTGGCCACCACAAGTGTGGAAGGGTATGCTCAGATGTGAGTCCCTTTCTCACTGCACCATCAGGATTCAAGCAAGCTGGGCCGAAGACGGCTGTAATGCCAGAAACCGGTCCCCGGAAGCTTGTTTCCTTTCCAGTAAAGAATTGGCTTGGTAGTTTGGTCTGCCCTGTTCCCATGATGCACTGGGCCAGGGTCAGACTAATTTGCATGTAGCCAGGTTCTGAATTGGGATGGTGCAGTGAGCTAAAAAACGGTGATGGATCAAGCCCTGATCTTTTGACTGGGTAGGAGTGTTCTGCTTAATTCAGATACTCTGTCCATCACCACCCCCCTTTTTGAATCGTTTTGGCCACCACAAGTGTGGAAGGGTATGCTCAGATGTGAGTCCCTTGCTCACTGCACCATCAGGATTCAAGCAAGCTGGGCCGAAGACGGCTGTAATGCCAGAAACCGGTCCCCGGAAGCTTGTTTCCTTTCCAGTAAAGAATTGGCTTGGTAGTTTGGTCTGCCCTGTTCCCATGATGCACTGGGCCAGGGTCAGACTAATTTGCATGTAGCCAGGTTCTGAACTGGGATGGTGCAGTGAGCTAAAAAACGGTGATGGATCAAGCCCTGATCTTTTGACTGCGTAGGAGTGTTCTGCTTAATTCAGATACTCTGTCCATCACCACCCCCCTTTTTGAATCGTTTTGGCCACCACAAGTGTGGAAGGGTATGCTCAGATGTGAGTCCCTTGCCACTGCACCATCAGGATTCGAGCAAGCCGGGGCGAAGACGGCTGTAATGCCAGAAACCGGTCCCCGGAAGCTTGTTTCCTTTCCAGTAAAGAATTGGCTTGGTAGTTTGGTCTGCCCTGTTCCCATGTTGCACTGGGCCAGGGTCAGACTAATTTGCATGTAGCCAGGTTCTGAACTGGGATGGTGCAGTGAGCTAAAAAACGGTGATGGATCAAGCCCTGATCTTTTGACTGGGTAGGAGTGTTTTGCTTAATTCAGATACTCTGTCCATCACCACCCCCCTTTTTTGAATCGTTTTGGCCACCACAAGTGTGGAAGGGTATGCTCAGATGTGAGTCCCTTGCTCAGTGCACCATCAGGATTCAAGCAAGCCGGGCCGAAGACGGCTGTAATGCCAGAAACCGGTCCCCGGAAGCTTGTTTCCTTTCCAGTAAAGAATTGGCTTGGTAGTTTGGTCTGCCCTGTTCCCATGATGCACTGGGCCAGGGTCAGACTAATTTGCATGTAGCCAGGTTCTGAACTGGGATGGTGCAGTGAGCTAAAAAACGGTGATGGATCAAGCCCTGATCTTTTGACTGGGTAGGAGTGTTCTGCTTAATTCAGATACTCTG
This sequence comes from Lissotriton helveticus, assembly GCF_964261635.1. Taxonomy (NCBI): domain Eukaryota; kingdom Metazoa; phylum Chordata; class Amphibia; order Caudata; family Salamandridae; genus Lissotriton; species Lissotriton helveticus. The sequence goes on from NC_136073.1 coordinate 745,291,914, forward strand.
TCCATCACCACCCCTCGTTTTGAATCGTTTTGGCCACCACAAGTGTGGAAGGGTATGCTCAGATGTGAGTCCCTTGCTCACTGCACCATCAGGATTCAAGCAAGCCGGGCCAAAGACGGCTGTAATGCCAGAAACCGGTCCCCGGAAGCTTGTTTCCTTTCCAGTAAAGAATTGGCTTGGTAGTTTGGTCTGCCCTGTTCCCATGATGCACTGGGCCAGGGTCAGACTAATTTGCATGTAGCCAGGTTCTGAACTGGGATGGTGCAGTGAGCTAAAAAACGGTGATGGATCAAGCCCTGATCTTTTGACTGTGTAGGAGTGTTCTGCTTAATTCAGATACTCTGTCCATCACCACCCCCCTTTTTGAATCGTTTTGGCCACCACAAGTGTGGAAGGGTATGCTCAGATGTGAGTCCCTTGCTCACTGCTCCATCAGGATTCAAGCAAGCTGGGCCGAAGACGGCTGTAATGCCAGAAACCGGTCCCCGGAAGCTTGTTTCCTTTCCAGTAAAGAATTGGCTTGGTAGTTTGGTCTGCCCTGTTCCCATGATGCACTGGGCCAGGGTCAGACTAATTTGCATGTAGCCAGGTTCTGAACTGGGATGGTGCAGTGAGCTAAAAAACGGTGATGGAGCAAGCCCTGATCTTTTGACTGCGTAGGAGTGTTCTGCTTAATTCAGATACTCTGTCCATCACCACCCCCCTTTTTGAATCGTTTTGGCCACCATAAGTGTGGAAGGGTATGCTCAGATGTGAGTCCCTTGCTCACTGCACCATCAGGATTCGAGCAAGCCGGGGCGAAGACGGCTGTAATGCCAGAAACCGGTCCCCGGAAGCTTGTTTCCTTTCCAGTAAAGAATTGGCTTGGTAGTTTGGTCTGCCCTGTTCCCATGATGCACTGGGCCAGGGTCAGACTAATTTGCATGTAGCCTGGTTCTGAACTGGGATGGTGCAGTGAGCTAAAAAACGGTGATGGATCAAGCCCTGATCTTTTGACTGGGTAGGAGTGTTCTGCTTAATTCAGATACTCTGTCCATCACCACCCCCCTTTTTTGAATCGTTTTGGCCACCACAAGTGTGGAAGGGTATGCTCAGATGTGAGTCCCTTGCTCACTGCACCATCAGGATTCAAGCAAGCCGGGCCGAAGACGGCTGTAATGCCAGAAACCGGTCCCCGGAAGCTTGTTTCCTTTCCAGTAAAGAATTGGCTTGGTAGTTTGGTCTGCCCTGTTCCCATGATGCACTGGGCCAGGGTCAGACTAATTTGCATGTAGCCAGGTTCTGAACTGGGATGGTGCAGTGAGCTAAAAAACGGTGATGGATCAAGCCCTGATCTTTTGACTGGGTAGGAGTGTTCTGCTTAATTCAGATACTCTGTCCATCACCACCCCTCGTTTTGAATCGTTTTGGCCACCACAAGTGTGGAAGGGTATGCTCAGATGTGAGTCCCTTGCTCACTGCACCATCAGGATTCAAGCAAGCCGGGCCGAAGACGGCTGTAATGCCAGAAACCGGTCCCCGGAAGCTTGTTTCCTTTCCAGTAAAGAATTGGCTTGGTAGTTTGGTCTGCCCTGTTCCCATGATGCACTGGGCCAGGGTCAGACTAATTTGCATGTAGCCAGGTTCTGAACTGGGATGGTGCAGTGAGCTAAAAAACGGTGATGGATCAAGCCCTGATCTTTTGACTGGGTAGGAGTGTTCTGCTTAATTCAGATACTCTGTCCATCACCACCCCCCTTTTTGAATCGGTTTGGCCACCACAAGTGTGGAAGGGTATGCTCAGATGTGAGTCCCTTGCTCACTGCACCATCAGGATTCAGGCAAGCCGGGCCGAAGACGGCTGTAATGCCAGAAACCGGTCCCCGGAAGCTTGTTTCCTTTCCAGTAAAGAATTGGCTTGGTAGTTTGGTCTGCCCTGTTCCCATGATGCACTGGGCCAGGGTCAGACTAATTTGCATGTAGCCAGGTTCTGAACTGGGATGGTGCAGTGAGCTAAAAAACGGTGATGGATCAAGCCCTGATCTTTTGACTGGGTAGGAGTGTTCTGCTTAATTCAGATACTCTGTCCATCACCACCCCCCTTTTTGAATCGTTTTGGCCACCACAAGTGTGGAAGGGTATGCTCAGATGTGAGTCCCTTGCTCACTGCACCATCAGGATTCAAGCAAGCCGGGCCGAAGACGGCTGTAATGCCAGAAACCGGTCCCCGGAAGCTTGTTTCCTTTCCAGTAAAGAATTGGCTTGGTAGTTTGGTCTGCCCTGTTCCCATGATGCACTGGGCCAGGGTCAGCCTAATTTGCATGTAGCCAGGTTCTGAACTGGGATGGTGCAGTGAGCTAAAAAACGGTGATGGATCAAGCCCTGATCTTTTGACTGGGTAGGAGTGTTCTGCTTAATTCAGATACTCTGTCCATCACCACCCCCCTTTTTGAATCGTTTTGGCCACCACAAGTGTGGAAGGGTATGCTCAGATGTGAGTCCCTTTCTCACTGCACCATCAGGATTCAAGCAAGCTGGGCCGAAGACGGCTGTAATGCCAGAAACCGGTCCCCGGAAGCTTGTTTCCTTTCCAGTAAAGAATTGGCTTGGTAGTTTGGTCTGCCCTGTTCCCATGATGCACTGGGCCAGGGTCAGACTAATTTGCATGTAGCCAGGTTCTGAACTGGGATGGTGCAGTGAGCTAAAAAACGGTGATGGATCAAGCCCTGATCTTTTGACTGGGTAGGAGTGTTCTGCTTAATTCAGATACTCTGTCCATCACCACCCCCCTTTTTGAATCGTTTTGGCCACCACAAGTGTGGAAGGGTATGCTCAGATGTGAGTCCCTTGCTCACTGCACCATCAGGATTCAAGCAAGCTGGGCCGAAGACGGCTGTAATGCCAGAAACCGGTCCCCGGAAGCTTGTTTCCTTTCCAGTAAAGAATTGGCTTGGTAGTTTGGTCTGCCCTGTTCCCATGATGCACTGGGCCAGGGTCAGACTAATTTGCATGTAGCCAGGTTCTGAACTGGGATGGTGCAGTGAGCTAAAAAACGGTGATGGATCAAGCCCTGATCTTTTGACTGCGTAGGAGTGTTCTGCTTAATTCAGATACTCTGTCCATCACCACCCCCCTTTTTGAATCGTTTTGGCCACCACAAGTGTGGAAGGGTATGCTCAGATGTGAGTCCCTTGCTCACTGCACCATCAGGATTCGAGCAAGCCGGGGCGAAGACGGCTGTAATGCCAGAAACCGGTCCCCGGAAGCTTGTTTCCTTTCCAGTAAAGAATTGGCTTGGTAGTTTGGTCTGCCCTGTTCCCATGATGCACTGGGCCAGGGTCAGACTAATTTGCATGTAGTAAGGTTCTGAACTGGGATGGTGCAGTGAGCTAAAAAACGGTGATGGATCAAGCCCTGATCTTTTGACTGGGTAGGAGTGTTCTGCTTAATTCAGATACTCTGTCCATCACCACCCCCCTTTTTTGAATCGTTTTGGCCACCACAAGTGTGGAAGGGTATGCTCAGATGTGAGTCCCTTGCTCAGTGCACCATCAGGATTCAAGCAAGCCGGGCCGAAGACGGCTGTAATGCCAGAAACCGGTCCCCGGAAGCTTGTTTCCTTTCCAGTAAAGAATTGGCTTGGTAGTTTGGTCTGCCCTGTTCCCATGATGCACTGGGCCAGGGTCAGACTAATTTGCATGTAGCCAGGTTCTGAACTGGGATGGTGCAGTGAGCTAAAAAACGGTGATGGATCAAGCCCTGATCTTTTGACTGGGTAGGAGTGTTCTGCTTAATTCAGATACTCTGTCCATCACCACCCCCCTTTTTGAATCGTTTTGGCCACCACAAGTGTGGAAGGGTATGCTCAGATGTGAGTCCCTTGCTCACTGCACCATCAGGATTCAAGCAAGCCGGGCCGAAGACGGCTGTAATGCCAGAAACCGGTCCCCGGAAGCTTGTTTCCTTTCCAGTAAAGAATTGGCTTGGTAGTTTGGTCTGCCCTGTTCCCATGATGCACTGGGCCAGGGTCAGCCTAATTTGCATGTAGCCAGGTTCTGAACTGGGATGGTGCAGTGAGCTAAAAAACGGTGATGGATCAAGCCCTGATCTTTTGACTGGGTAGGAGTGTTCTGCTTAATTCAGATACTCTGTCCATCACCACCCCCCTTTTTGAATCGTTTTGGCCACCACAAGTGTGGAAGGGTATGCTCAGATGTGAGTCCCTTTCTCACTGCACCATCAGGATTCAAGCAAGCTGGGCCGAAGACGGCTGTAATGCCAGAAACCGGTCCCCGGAAGCTTGTTTCCTTTCCAGTAAAGAATTGGCTTGGTAGTTTGGTCTGCCCTGTTCCCATGATGCACTGGGCCAGGGTCAGACTAATTTGCATGTAGCCAGGTTCTGAACTGGGATGGTGCAGTGAGCTAAAAAACGGTGATGGATCAAGCCCTGATCTTTTGACTGGGTAGGAGTGTTCTGCTTAATTCAGATACTCTGTCCATCACCACCCCCCTTTTTTGAATCGTTTTGGCCACCACAAGTGTGGAAGGGTATGCTCAGATGTGAGTCCCTTGCTCAGTGCACCATCAGGATTCAAGCAAGCCGGGCCGAAGACGGCTGTAATGCCAGAAACCGGTCCCCGGAAGCTTGTTTCCTTTCCAGTAAAGAATTGGCTTGGTAGTTTGGTCTGCCCTGTTCCCATGATGCACTGGGCCAGGGTCAGACTAATTTGCATGTAGCCAGGTTCTGAACTGGGATGGTGCAGTGAGCTAAAAAACGGTGATGGATCAAGCCCTGATCTTTTTACTGGGTAGGAGTGTTCTGCTTAATTCAGATACTCTGTCCATCACCACCCCTCGTTTTGAATCGTTTTGGCCACCACAAGTGTGGAAGGGTATGCTCAGATGTGAGTCCCTTGCTCACTGCACCATCAGGATTCAAGCAAGCCGGGCCGAAGACGGCTGTAATGCCAGAAACCGGTCCCCGGAAGCTTGTTTCCTTTCCAGTAAAGAATTGGCTTGGTAGTTTGGTCTGCCCTGTTCCCATGATGCACTGGGCCAGGGTCAGACTAATTTGCATGTAGCCAGGTTCTGAACTGGGATGGTGCAGTGAGCTAAAAAACGGTGATGGATCAAGCCCTGATCTTTTGACTGGGTAGGAGTGTTCTGCTTAATTCAGATACTCTGTCCATCACCACCCCCCTTTTTGAATCGTTTTGGCCACCACAAGTGTGGAAGGGTATGCTCAGATGTGAGTCCCTTGCTCACTGCACCATCAGGATTCAAGCAAGCTGGGCCGAAGACGGCTGTAATGCCAGAAACCGGTCCCCGGAAGCTTGTTTCCTTTCCAGTAAAGAATTGGCTTGGTAGTTTGGTCTGCCCTGTTCCCATGATGCACTGGGCCAGGGTCAGACTAATTTGCATGTAGCCAGGTTCTGAACTGGGATGGTGCAGTGAGCTAAAAAACGGTGATGGATCAAGCCCTGATCTTTTGACTGGGTAGGAGTGTTCTGCTTAATTCAGATACTCTGTCCATCACCACCCCCCTTTTTGAATCGTTTTGGCCACCACAAGTGTGGAAGGGTATGCTCAGATGTGAGTCCCTTGCTCACTGCACCATCAGGATTCAAGCAAGCTGGGCCGAAGACGGCTGTAATGCCAGAAACCGGTCCCCGGAAGCTTGTTTCCTTTCCAGTAAAGAATTGGCTTGGTAGTTTGGTCTGCCCTGTTCCCATGATGCACTGGGCCAGGGTCAGACTAATTTGCATGTAGCCAGGTTCTGAACTGGGATGGTGCAGTGAGCTAAAAAACGGTGATGGATCAAGCCCTGATCTTTTGACTGGGTAGGAGTGTTCTGCTTAATTCAGATACTCTGTCCATCACCACCCCCCTTTTTTGAATCGTTTTGGCCACCACAAGTGTGGAAGGGTATGCTCAGATGTGAGTCCCTTGCTCACTGCACCATCAGGATTCAAGCAAGCCGGGCCGAAGACGGCTGTAATGCCAGAAACCGGTCCCCAGAAGCTTGTTTCCTTTCCAGTAAAGAATTGGCTTGGTAGTTTGGTCTGCCCTGTTCCCATGATGCACTGGGCCAGGGTCAGACTAATTTGCATGTAGCCAGGTTCTGAACTGGGATGGTGCAGTGAGCTAAAAAACGGTGATGGATCAAGCCCTGATCTTTTGACTGGGTAGGAGTGTTCTGCTTAATTCAGATACTCTGTCCATCACCACCCCCCTTTTTTGAATCGTTTTGGCCACCACAAGTGTGGAAGGGTATGCTCAGATGTGAGTCCCTTGCTCACTGCACCATCAGGATTCAAGCAAGCCGGGCCGAAGACGGCTGTAATGCCAGAAACCGGTCCCCGGCAGCTTGTTTCCTTTCCAGTAAAGAATTGGCTTGGTAGTTTGGTCTGCCCTGTTCCCATGATGCACTGGGCCAGGGTCAGACTAATTTGCATGTAGCCAGGTTCTGAACTGGGATGGTGCAGTGAGCTAAAAAACGGTGATGGATCAAGCCCTGATCTTTTGACTGGGTAGGAGTGTTCTGCTTAATTCAGATACTCTGTCCATCACCACCCCTCGTTTTGAATCGTTTTGGCCACCACAAGTGTGGAAGGGTATGCTCAGATGTGAGTCCCTTGCTCACTGCACCATCAGGATTCAAGCAAGCCGGGCCGAAGACGGCTGTAATGCCAGAAACCGGTCCCCGGAAGCTTGTTTCCTTTCCAGTAAAGAATTGGCTTGGTAGTTTGGTCTGCCCTGTTCCCATGATGCACTGGGCCAGGGTCAGACTAATTTGCATGTAGCCAGGTTCTGAACTGGGATGTTGCAGTGAGCTAAAAAACGGTGATGGATCAAGCCCTGATCTTTTGACTGGGTAGGAGTGTTCTGCTTAATTCAGATACTCTGTCCATCACCACCCCCCTTTTTGAATCGTTTTGGCCACCACAAGTGTGGAAGGGTATGCTCAGATGTGAGTCCCTTGCTCACTGCACCATCAGGATTCAGGCAAGCCGGGCCGAAGACGGCTGTAATGCCAGAAACCGGTCCCCGGAAGCTTGTTTCCTTTCCAGTAAAGAATTGGCTTGGTAGTTTGGTCTGCCCTGTTCCCATGATGCACTGGGCCAGGGTCAGACTAATTTGCATGTAGCCAGGTTCTGAACTGGGATGGTGCAGTGAGCTAAAAAACGGTGATGGATCAAGCCCTGATCTTTTGACTGGGTAGGAGTGTTCTGCTTAATTCAGATACTCTGTCCATCACCACCCCTCGTTTTGAATCGTTTTGGCCACCACAAGTGTGGAAGGGTATGCTCAGATGTGAGTCCCTTGCTCACTGCACCATCAGGATTCAAGCAAGCCGGGCCGAAGACGGCTGTAATGCCAGAAACCGGTCCCCGGAAGCTTGTTTCCTTTCCAGTAAAGAATTGGCTTGGTAGTTTGGTCTGCCCTGTTCCCATGATGCACTGGGCCAGGGTCAGACTAATTTGCATGTAGCCAGGTTCTGAACTGGGATGGTGCAGTGAGCTAAAAAACGGTGATGGATCAAGCCCTGATCTTTTGACTGGGTAGGAGTGTTCTGCTTCATTCAGATACTCTGTCCATCACCACCCCCCTTTTTGAATCGTTTTGGCCACCACAAGTGTGGAAGGGTATGCTCAGATGTGAGTCCCTTGCTCACTGCACCATCAGGATTCAGGCAAGCCGGGCCGAAGACGGCTGTAATGCCAGAAACCGGTCCCCGGAAGCTTGTTTCCTTTCCAGTAAAGAATTGGCTTGGTAGTTTGGTCTGCCCTGTTCCCATGATGCACTGGGCCAGGGTCAGACTAATTTGCATGTAGCCAGGTTCTGAACTGGGATGGTGCAGTGAGCTAAAAAACGGTGATGGATCAAGCCCTGATCTTTTGACTGGGTAGGAGTGTTCTGCTTAATTCAGATACTCTGTCCATCACCACCCCCCTTTTTGAATCGTTTTGGCCACCACAAGTGTGGAAGGGTATGCTCAGATGTGAGTCCCTTGCTCACTGCACCATCAGGATTCAAGCAAGCCGGGCCGAAGACGGCTGTAATGCCAGAAACCGGTCCCCGGAAGCTTGTTTCCTTTCCAGTAAAGAATTGGCTTGGTAGTTTGGTCTGCCCTGTTCCCATGATGCACTGGGCCAGGGTCAGCCTAATTTGCATGTAGCCAGGTTCTGAACTGGGATGGTGCAGTGAGCTAAAAAACGGTGATGGATCAAGCCCTGATCTTTTGACTGGGTAGGAGTGTTCTGCTTAATTCAGATACTCTGTCCATCACCACCCCCCTTTTTGAATCGTTTTGGCCACCACAAGTGTGGAAGGGTATGCTCAGATGTGAGTCCCTTGCTCACTGCACCATCAGGATTCAAGCAAGCCAGGCCGAAGACGGCTGTAATGCCAGAAACCGGTCCCCGGAAGCTTGTTTCCTTTCCAGTAAAGAATTGGCTTGGTAGGTTGGTCTGCCCTGTTCCCATGATGCACTGGGCCAGGGTCAGACTAATTTGCATGTAGCCAGGTTCTGAACTGGGATGGTGCAGTGAGCTAAAAAACGGTGATGGATCAAGCCCTGATCTTTTGACTGGGTAGGAGTGTTCTGCTTAATTCAGATACTCTGTCCATCACCACCCCCCTTTTTGAATCATTTTGGCCACCACAAGTGTGGAAGGGTATGTTCAGATGTGAGTCCCTTGCTCACTGCACCATCAGGATTCAAGCAAGCCGGGCCGAAGACGGCTGTAATGCCAGAAACCGGTCCCCGGAAGCTTGTTTCCTTTCCAGTAAAGAATTGGCTTGGTAGTTTGGTCTGCCCTGTTCCCATGATGCACTGGGCCAGGGTCAGACTAATTTGCATGTAGCCAGGTTCTGAACTGGGATGGTGCAGTGAGCTAAAAAACGGTGATGGATCAAGCCCTGATCTTTTGACTGGGTAGGAGTGTTCTGCTTAATTCAGATACTCTGTCCATCACCACCCCCCTTTTTGAATCGTTTTGGCCACCACAAGTGTGGAAGGGTATGCTCAGATGTGAGTCCCTTGCTCACGGCACCATCAGGATTCGAGCAAGCCGGGGCGAAGACGGCTGTAATGCCAGAAACCGGTCCCCGGAAGCTTGTTTCCTTTCCAGTAAAGAATTGGCTTGGTAGTTTGGTCTGCCCTGTTCCCATGATGCACTGGGCCAGGGTCAGACTAATTTGCAAGTAGCCAGGTTCTGAACTGGGATGGTGCAGTGAGCTAAAAAACGGTGATGGATCAAGCCCTGATCTTTTGACTGGGTAGGAGTGTTCTGCTTAATTCAGATACTCTGTCCATCACCACCCCCCTTTTTGAATCGTTTTGGCCACCACAAGTGTGGAAGGGTATGCTCAGATGTGAGTCCCTTGCTCACTGCACCATCAGGATTCAAGCAAGCCGGGCCGAAGACGGCTGTAATGCCAGAAACCGGTCCCCGGAAGCTTGTTTCCTTTCCAGTAAAGAATTGGCTTGGTAGTTTGGTCTGCCCTGTTCCCATGATGCACTGGGCCAGGGTCAGACTAATTTGCATGTAGCCAGGTTCTGAACTGGGATGGTGCAGTGAGCTAAAAAACGGTGATGGATCAAGCCCTGATCTTTTGACTGGGTAGGAGTGTTCTGCTTAATTCAGATACTCTGTCCATCACCACCCCCCTTTTTTAATCGTTTTGGCCACCACAAGTGTGGAAGGGTATGCTCAGATGTGAGTCCCTTGCTCACTGCACCATCAGGATTCGAGCAAGCCGGGGCGAAGACGGCTGTAATGCCAGAAACCGGTCCCCGGAAGCTTGTTTCCTTTCCAGTAAAGAATTGGCTTGGTAGTTTGGTCTGCCCTGTTCCCATGATGCACTGGGCCAGGGTCAGACTAATTTGCAAGTAGCCAGGTTCTGAACTGGGATGGTGCAGTGAGCTAAAAAACGGTGATGGATCAAGCCCTGATCTTTTGACTGGGTAGGAGTGTTCTGCTTAATTCAGATACTCTGTCCATCACCACCCCCCTTTTTGAATCGTTTTGGCCACCACAAGTGTGGAAGGGTATGCTCAGATGTGAGTCCCTTGCTCACTGCACCATCAGGATTCAAGCAAGCCGGGCCGAAGACGGCTGTAATGCCAGAAACCGGTCCCCGGAAGCTTGTTTCCTTTCCAGTAAAGAATTGGCTTGGTAGTTTGGTCTGCCCTGTTCCCATGATGCACTGGGCCAGGGTCAGACTAATTTGCATGTAGCCAGGTTCTGAACTGGGATGGTGCAGTGAGCTAAAAAACGGTGATGGATCAAGCCCTGATCTTTTGACTGGGTAGGAGTGTTCTGCTTAATTCAGATACTCTGTCCATCACCACCCCCCTTTTTTAATCGTTTTGGCCACCACAAGTGTGGAAGGGTATGCTCAGATGTGAGTCCCTTGCTCACTGCACCATCAGGATTCGAGCAAGCCGGGGCGAAGACGGCTGTAATGCCAGAAACCGGTCCCCGGAAGCTTGTTTCCTTTCCAGTAAAGAATTGGCTTGGTAGTTTGGTCTGCCCTGTTCCCATGATGCACTGGGCCAGGGTCAGACTAATTTGCAAGTAGCCAGGTTCTGAACTGGGATGGTGCAGTGAGCTAAAAAACGGTGATGGATCAAGCCCTGATCTTTTGACTGGGTAGGCGTGTTCTGCTTAATTCAGATACTCTGTCCATCACCACCCCCCTTTTTGAATCGTTTTGGCCACCACAAGTGTGGAAGGGTATGCTCAGATGTGAGTCCCTTGCTCACTGCACCATCAGGATTCAAGCAAGCTGGGCCGAAGACGGCTGTAATGCCAGAAACCGGTCCCCGGAAGCTTGTTTCCTTTCCAGTAAAGAATTGGCTTGGTAGTTTGGTCTGCCCTGTTCCCATGATGCACTGGGCCAGGGTCAGACTAATTTGCATGTAGCCAGGTTCTGAACTGGGATGGTGCAGTGAGCTAAAAAACGGTGATGGATCAAGCCCTGATCTTTTGACTGGGTAGGAGTGTTCTGCTTAATTCAGATACTCTGTCCATCACCACCCCCCTTTTTGAATCGTTTTGGCCACCACAAGTGTGGAAGGGTATGCTCAGATGTGAGTCCCTTGCTCACTGCACCATCAGGATTCAAGCAAGCTGGGCCGAAGACGGCTGTAATGCCAGAAACCGGTCCCCGGAAGCTTGTTTCCTTTCCAGTAAAGAATTGGCTTGGTAGTTTGGTCTGCCCTGTTCCCATGATGCACTGGGCCAGGGTCAGACTAATTTGCATGTAGCCAGGTTCTGAACTGGGATGGTGCAGTGAGCTAAAAAACGGTGATGGATCAAGCCCTGATCTTTTGACTGCGTAGGAGTGTTCTGCTTAATTCAGATACTCTGTCCATCACCACCCCCCTTTTTGAATCGTTTTGGCCACCACAAGTGTGGAAGGGTATGCTCAGATGTGAGTCCCTTGCTCACTGCACCATCAGGATTCGAGCAAGCCGGGGCGAAGACGGCTGTAATGCCAGAAACCGGTCCCCGGAAGCTTGTTTCCTTTCCAGTAAATAATTGGCTTGGTAGTTTGGTCTGCCCTGTTCCCATGATGCACTGGGCCAGGGTCAGACTAATTTGCATGTAGCCAGGTTCTGAACTGGGATGGTGCAGTGAGCTAAAAAATGGTGATGGATCAAGCCCTGATCTTTTGACTGGGTAGGAGTGTTCTGCTTAATTCAGATACTCTGTCCATCACCACCCCCCTTTTTTGAATCGTTTTGGCCACCACAAGTGTGGAAGGGTATGCTCAGATGTGAGTCCCTTGCTCACTGCACCATCAGGATTCAAGCAAGCCGGGCCGAAGACGGCTGTAATGCCAGAAACCGGTCCCCGGAAGCTTGTTTCCTTTCCAGTAAAGAATTGGCTTGGTAGTTTGGTCTGCCCTGTTCCCATGATGCACTGGGCCAGGGTCAGACTAATTTGCATGTAGCCAGGTTCTGAACTGGGATGGTGCAGTGAGCTAAAAAACGGTGATGGATCAAGCCCTGATCTTTTGACTGGGTAGGAGTGTTCTGCTTAATTCAGATACTCTGTCCATCACCACCCCTCGTTTTGAATCGTTTTGGCCACCACAAGTGTGGAAGGGTATGCTCAGATGTGAGTCCCTTGCTCACTGCACCATCAGGATTCAAGCAAGCTGGGCCGAAGACGGCTGTAATGCCAGAAACCGGTCCCCGGAAGCTTGTTTCCTTTCCAGTAAAGAATTGGCTTGGTAGTTTGGTCTGCCCTGTTCCCATGATGCACTGGGCCAGGGTCAGACTAATTTGCATGTAGCCAGGTTCTGAACTGGGATGGTGCAGTGAGCTAAAAAACGGTGATGGATCAAGCCCTGATCTTTTGACTGCGTAGGAGTGTTCTGCTTAATTCAGATACTCTGTCCATCACCACCCCCCTTTTTGAATCGTTTTGGCCACCACAAGTGTGGAAGGGTATGCTCAGATGTGAGTCCCTTGCTCACTGCACCATTAGGATTCGAGCAAGCCGGGGCGAAGACGGCTGTAATGCCAGAAACCGGTCCCCGGAAGCTTGTTTCCTTTCCAGTAAATAATTGGCTTGGTAGTTTGGTCTGCCCTGTTCCCATGATGCACTGGGCCAGGGTCAGACTAATTTGCATGTAGCCAGGTTCTGAACTGGGATGGTGCAGTGAGCTAAAAAACGGTGATGGATCAAGCCCTGATCTTTTGACTGGGTAGGAGTGTTCTGCTTAATTCAGATACTCTGTCCATCACCACCCCCCTTTTTTGAATCGTTTTGGCCACCACAAGTGTGGAAGGGTATGCTCAGATGTGAGTCCCTTGCTCACTGCACCATCAGGATTCAAGCAAGCCGGGCCGAAGACGGCTGTAATGCCAGAAACCGGTCCCCGGAAGCTTGTTTCCTTTTCAGTAAAGAATTGGCTTGGTAGTTTGGTCTGCCCTGTTCCCATGATGCACTGGGCCAGGGTCAGACTAATTTGCATGTAGCCAGGTTCTGAACTGGGATGGTGCAGTGAGCTAAAAAACGGTGATGGATCAAGCCCTGATCTTTTGACTGGGTAGGAGTGTTCTGCTTAATTCAGATACACTGTCCATCACCACCCCTCGTTTTGAATCGTTTTGGCCACCACAAGTGTGGAAGGGTATGCTCAGATGTGAGTCCCTTGCTCACTGCACCATCAGGATTCAAGCAAGCCGGGCCGAAGACGGCTGTAATGCCAGAAACCGGTCCCCGGAAGCTTGTTTCCTTTCCAGTAAAGAATTGGCTTGGTAGTTTGGTCTGCCCTGTTCCCATGATGCACTGGGCCAGGGTCAGACTAATTTGCATGTAGCCAGGTTCTGAACTGGGATGGTGCAGTGAGCTAAAAAACGGTGATGGATCAAGCCCTGATCTTTTGACTGGGTAGGAGTGTTCTGCTTCATTCAGATACTCTGTCCATCACCACCCCCCTTTTTGAATCGTTTTGGCCACCACAAGTGTGGAAGGGTATGCTCAGATGTGAGTCCCTTGCTCACTGCACCATCAGGATTCAGGCAAGCCGGGCCGAAGACGGCTGTAATGCCAGAAACCGGTCCCCGGAATCTTGTTTCCTTTCCAGTAAAGAATTGGCTTGGTAGTTTGGTCTGCCCTGTTCCCATGATGCACTGGGCCAGGGTCAGACTAATTTGCATGTAGCCAGGTTCTGAACTGGGATGGTGCAGTGAGCTAAAAAACGGTGATGGATCAAGCCCTGATCTTTTGACTGGGTAGGAGTGTTCTGCTTAATTCAGATACTCTGTCCATCACCACCCCCCTTTTTGAATCGTTTTGGCCACCACAAGTGTGGAAGGGTATGCTCAGATGTGAGTCCCTTGCTCACTGCACCATCAGGATTCAAGCAAGCCGGGCCGAAGACGGCTGTAATGCCAGAAACCGGTCCCCGGAAGCTTGTTTCCTTTCCAGTAAAGAATTGGCTTGGTAGTTTGGTCTGCCCTGTTCCCATGATGCACTGGGCCAGGGTCAGCCTAATTTGCATGTAGCCAGGTTCTGAACTGGGATGGTGCAGTGAGCTAAAAAACGGTGATGGATCAAGCCCTGATCTTTTGACTGGGTAGGAGTGTTCTGCTTAATTCAGATACTCTGTCCATCACCACCCCCCTTTTTGAATCGTTTTGGCCACCACAAGTGTGGAAGGGTATGCTCAGATGTGAGTCCCTTGCTCACTGCACCATCAGGATTCAAGCAAGCCAGGCCGAAGACGGCTGTAATGCCAGAAACCGGTCCCCGGAAGCTTGTTTCCTTTCCAGTAAAGAATTGGCTTGGTAGGTTGGTCTGCCCTGTTCCCATGATGCACTGGGCCAGGGTCAGACTAATTTGCATGTAGCCAGGTTCTGAACTGGGATGGTGCAGTGAGCTAAAAAACGGTGATGGATCAAGCCCTGATCTTTTGACTGGGTAGGAGTGTTCTGCTTAATTCAGATACTCTGTCCATCACCACCCCCCTTTTTGAATCATTTTGGCCACCACAAGTGTGGAAGGGTATGTTCAGATGTGAGTCCCTTGCTCACTGCACCATCAGGATTCAAGCAAGCCGGGCCGAAGACGGCTGTAATGCCAGAAACCGGTCCCCGGAAGCTTGTTTCCTTTCCAGTAAAGAATTGGCTTGGTAGTTTGGTCTGCCCTGTTCCCATGATGCACTGGGCCAGGGTCAGACTAATTTGCATGTAGCCAGGTTCTGAACTGGGATGGTGCAGTGAGCTAAAAAACGGTGATGGATCAAGCCCTGATCTTTTGACTGGGTAGGAGTGTTCTGCTTAATTCAGATACTCTGTCCATCACCACCCCCCTTTTTGAATCGTTTTGGCCACCACAAGTGTGGAAGGGTATGCTCAGATGTGAGTCCCTTGCTCACTGCACCATCAGGATTCAAGCAAGCCGGGCCGAAGACGGCTGTAATGCCAGAAACCGGTCCCCGGAAGCTTGTTTCCTTTCCAGTAAAGAATTGGCTTGGTAGTTTGGTCTGCCCTGTTCCCATGATGCACTGGGCCAGGGTCAGACTAATTTGCATGTAGCCAGGTTCTGAACTGGGATGGTGCAGTGAGCTAAAAAACGGTGATGGATCAAGCCCTGATCTTTTGACTGGGTAGGCGTGTTCTGCTTAATTCAGATACTCTGTCCATCACCACCCCCCTTTTTGAATCGTTTTGGCCACCACAAGTGTGGAAGGGTATGCTCAGATGTGAGTCCCTTGCTCACTGCACCATCAGGATTCAAGCAAGCCGGGCCGAAGACGGCTGTAATGCCAGAAACCGGTCCCCGGAAGCTTGTTTCCTTTCCAGTAAAGAATTGGCTTGGTAGTTTGGTCTGCCCTGTTCCCATGATGCACTGGGCCAGGGTCAGACTAATTTGCATGTAGCCAGGTTCTGAACTGGGATGGTGCAGTGAGCTAAAAAACGGTGATGGATCAAGCCCTGATCTTTTGACTGGGTAGGAGTGTTCTGCTTAATTCAGATACTCTGTCCATCACCACCCCTCGTTTTGAATCGTTTTGGCCACCACAAGTGTGGAAGGGTATGCTCAGATGTGAGTCCCTTGCTCACTGCACCATCAGGATTCAAGCAAGCCGGGCCGAAGACGGCTGTAATGCCAGAAACCGGTCCCCGGAAGCTTGTTTCCTTTCCAGTAAAGAATTGGCTTGGTAGTTTGGTCTGCCCTGTTCCCATGATGCACTGGGCCAGGGTCAGACTAATTTGCATGTAGCCAGGTTCTGAACTGGGATGGTGCAGTGAGCTAAAAAACGGTGATGGATCAAGCCCTGATCTTTTGACTGGGTAGGAGTGTTCTGCTTAATTCAGATACTCTGTCCATCACCACCCCCCTTTTTGAATCGTTTTGGCCACCACAAGTGTGGAAGGGTATGCTCAGATGTGAGTCCCTTGCTCACTGCACCATCAGGATTCAAGCAAGCTGGGCCGAAGACGGCTGTAAATGCCAGAAACCGGTCCCCGGAAGCTTGTTTCCTTTCCAGTAAAGAATTGGCTTGGTAGTTTGGTCTGCCCTGTTCCCATGATGCACTGGGCCAGGGTCAGACTAATATGCATGTAGCCAGGTTCTGAACTGGGATGGTGCAGTGAGCTAAAAAACGGTGATGGATCAAGCCCTGATCTTTTGACTGGGTAGGAGTGTTCTGCTTAATTCAGATACTCTGTCCATCACCACCCCCCTTTTTTGAATCGTTTTGGCCACCACAAGTGTGGAAGGGTATGCTCAGATGTGAGTCCCTTGCTCACTGCACCATCAGGATTCAAGCAAGCCGGGCCGAAGACGGCTGTAATGCCAGAAACCGGTCCCCAGAAGCTTGTTTCCTTTCCAGTAAAGAATTGGCTTGGTAGTTTGGTCTGCCCTGGTCCCATGATGCACTGGGCCAGGGTCAGACTAATTTGCATGTAGCCAGGTTCTGAACTGGGATGGTGCAGTGAGCTAAAAAACGGTGATGGATCAAGCCCTGATCTTTTGACTGGGTAGGAGTGTTCTGCTTAATTCAGATACTCTGTCCATCACCACCCCCCTTTTTTGAATCGTTTTGGCCACCACAAGTGTGGAAGGGTATGCTCAGATGTGAGTCCCTTGCTCACTGCACCATCAGGATTCAAGCAAGCCGGGCCGAAGACGACTGTAATGCCAGAAACCGGTCCCCGGAAGCTTGTTTCCTTTCCAGTAAAGAATTGGCTTGGTAGTTTGGTCTGCCCTGTTCCCATGATGCACTGGGCCAGGGTCAGACTAATTTGCATGTAGCCAGGTTCTGAACTGGGATGGTGCAGTGAGCTAAAAAACGGTGATGGATCAAGCCCTGATCTTTTGACTGGGTAGGAGTGTTCTGCTTAATTCAGATACTCTGTCCATCACCACCCCTCGTTTTGAATCGTTTTGGCCACCACAAGTGTGGAAGGGTATGCTCAGATGTGAGTCCCTTGCTCACTGCACCATCAGGATTCAAGCAAGCCGGGCCGAAGACGGCTGTAATGCCAGAAACCGGTCCCCGGAAGCTTGTTTCCTTTCCAGTAAAGAATTGGCTTGGTAGTTTGGTCTGCCCTGTTCCCATGATGCACTGGGCCAGGGTCAGACTAATTTGCATGTAGCCAGGTTCTGAACTGGGATGGTGCAGTGAGCTAAAAAACGGTGATGGATCAAGCCCTGATCTTTTGACTGGGTAGGAGTGTTCTGCTTAATTCAGATACTCTGTCCATCACCACCCCCCTTTTTGAATCGTTTTGGCCACCACAAGTGTGGAAGGGTATGCTCAGATGTGAGTCCCTTGCTCACTGCACCATCAGGATTCAGGCAAGCCGGGCCGAAGACGGCTGTAATGCCAGAAACCGGTCCCCGGAAGCTTGTTTCCTTTCCAGTAAAGAATTGGCTTGGTAGTTTGGTCTGCCCTGTTCCCATGATGCACTGGGCCAGGGTCAGACTAATTTGCATGTAGCCAGGTTCTGAACTGGGATGGTGCAGTGAGCTAAAAAACGGTGATGGATCAAGCCCTGATCTTTTGACTGGGTAGGAGTGTTCTGCTTAATTCAGATACTCTGTCCATCACCACCCCCCTTTTTGAATCGTTTTGGCCACCACAAGTGTGGAAGGGTAGGCTCAGATGTGAGTCCCTTGCTCACTGCACCGTCAGGATTCAAGCAAGCCGGGCCGAAGACGGCTGTAATGCCAGAAACCGGTCCCCGGAAGCTTGTTTCCTTTCCAGTGAAGAATTGGCTTGGTAGTTTGGTCTGCCCTGTTCCCATGATGCACTGGGCCAGGGTCAGACTAATTTGCATGTAGCCAGGTTCTGAACTGGGATGGTGCAGTGAGCTAAAAAACGGTGATGGATCAAGCCCTGATCTTTTGACTGGGTAGGAGTGTTCTGCTTAATTCAGATACTCTGTCCATCACCACCCCCCTTTTTGAATCGTTTTGGCCACCACAAGTGTGGAAGGGTATGCTCAGATGTGAGTCCCTTGCTCACTGCACCATCAGGATTCAAGCAAGCTGGGCCGAAGACGGCTGTAATGCCAGAAACCGGTCCCCGGAAGCTTGTTTCCTTTCCAGTAAAGAATTGGCTTGGTAGTTTGGTCTGCCCTGTTCCCATGATGCACTGGGCCAGGGTCAGACTAATTTGCATGTAGCCAGGTTCTGAACTGGGATGGTGCAGTGAGCTAAAAAACGGTGATGGATCAAGCCCTGATCTTTTGACTGGGTAGGAGTGTTCTGCTTAATTCAGATACTCTGTCCATCACCACCCCCCTTTTTGAATCGTTTTGGCCACCACAAGTGTGGAAGGGTATGCTCAGATGTGAGTCCCTTGCTCACTGCACCATCAGGATTCAAGCAAGCTGGGCCGAAGACGGCTGTAATGCCAGAAACCGGTCCCCGGAAGCTTGTTTCCTTTCCAGTAAAGAATTGGCTTGGTAGTTTGGTCTGCCCTGTTCCCATGATGCACTGGGCCAGGGTCAGACTAATTTGCATGTAGCCAGGTTCTGAACTGGGATGGTGCAGTGAGCTAAAAAACGGTGATGGATCAAGCCCTGATCTTTTGACTGCGTAGGAGTGTCTTGCTTAATTCAGATACTCTGTCCATCACCACCCCCCTTTTTGAATCGTTTTGGCCACCACAAGTGTGGAAGGGTATGCTCAGATGTGAGTCCCTTGCTCACTGCACCATCAGGATTCGAGCAAGCCGGGGCAAAGACGGCTGTAATGCCAGAAACCGGTCCCCGGAAGCTTGTTTCCTTTCCAGTAAATAATTGGCTTGGTAGTTTGGTCTGCCCTGTTCCCATGATGCACTGGGCCAGGGTCAGACTAATTTGCATGTAGCCAGGTTCTGAACTGGGATGGTGCAGTGAGCTAAAAAATGGTGATGGATCAAGCCCTGATCTTTTGACTGGGTAGGAGTGTTCTGCTTAATTCAGATACTCTGTCCATCACCACCCCCCTTTTTTGAATCGTTTTGGCCACCACAAGTGTGGAAGGGTATGCTCAGATGTGAGTCCCTTGCTCACTGCACCATCAGGATTCAAGCAAGCCGGGCCGAAGACGGCTGTAATGCCAGAAACCGGTCCCCGGAAGCTTGTTTCCTTTCCAGTAAAGAATTGGCTTGGTAGTTTGGTCTGCCCTGTTCCCATGATGCACGGGGCCAGGGTCAGACTAATTTGCATGTAGCCAGGTTCTGAACTGGGATGGTGCAGTGAGCTAAAAAACGGTGATGGATCAAGCCCTGATCTTTTGACTGGGTAGGAGTGTTCTGCTTAATTCAGATACTCTGTCCATCACCACCCCTCGTTTTGAATCGTTTTGGCCACCACAAGTGTGGAAGGGTATGCTCAGATGTGAGTCCCTTGCTCACTGCACCATCAGGATTCAAGCAAGCCGGGCCGAAGACGGCTGTAATGCCAGAAACCGGTCCCCGGAAGCTTGTTTCCTTTCCAGTAAAGAATTGGCTTGGTAGTTTGGTCTGCCCTGTTCCCATGATGCACTGGGCCAGGGTCAGACTAATTTGCATGTAGCCAGGTTCTGAACTGGGATGGTGCAGTGAGCTAAAAAACGGTGATGGATCAAGCCCTGATCTTTTGACTGGGTAGGAGTGTTCTGCTTAATTCAGATACTCTGTCCATCACCACCCCCCTTTTTGAATCGTTTTGGCCACCACAAGTGTGGAAGGGTATGCTCAGATGTGAGTCCCTTGCTCACTGCACCATCAGGATTCAAGCAAGCTGGGCCGAAGACGGCTGTAATGCCAGAAACCGGTCCCCGGAAGCTTGTTTCCTTTCCAGTAAAGAATTGGCTTGGTAGTTTGGTCTGCCCTGTTCCCATGATGCACTGGGCCAGGGTCAGACTAATTTGCATGTAGCCAGGTTCTGAACTGGGATGGTGCAGTGAGCTAAAAAACGGTGATGGATCAAGCCCTGATCTTTTGACTGCGTAGGAGTGTTCTGCTTAATTCAGATACTCTGTCCATCACCACCCCCCTTTTTGAATCGTTTTGGCCACCACAAGTGTGGAAGGGTATGCTCAGATGTGAGTCCCTTGCTCACTGCACCATCAGGATTCGAGCAAGCCGGGGCGAAGACGGCTGTAATGCCAGAAACCGGTCCCCGGAAGCTTGTTTCCTTTCCAGTAAATAATTGGCTTGGTAGTTTGGTCTGCCCTGTTCCCATGATGCACTGGGCCAGGGTCAGACTAATTTGCATGTAGCCAGGTTCTGAACTGGGATGGTGCAGTGAGCTAAAAAACTGTGATGGATCAAGCCCTGATCTTTTGACTGGGTAGGAGTGTTCTGCTTAATTCAGATACTCTGTCCATCACCACCCCCCTTTTTTGAATCGTTTTGGCCACCACAAGTGTGGAAGGGTATGCTCAGATGTGAGTCCCTTGCTCACTGCACCATCAGGATTCAAGCAAGCCGGGCCGAAGACGGCTGTAATGCCAGAAACCGGTCACCGGAAGCTTGTTTCCTTTCCAGTAAAGAATTGGCTTGGTAGTTTGGTCTGCCCTGTTCCCATGATGCACTGGGCCAGGGTCAGACTAATTTGCATGTAGCCAGGTTCTGAACTGGGATGGTGCAGTGAGCTAAAAAACGGTGATGGATCAAGCCCTGATCTTTTGACTGGGTAGGAGTGTTCTGCTTAATTCAGATACTCTGTCCATCACCACCCCTCGTTTTGAATCGTTTTGGCCACCACAAGTGTGGAAGGGTATGCTCAGATGTGAGTCCCTTGCTCACTGCACCATCAGGATTCAAGCAAGCCGGGCCGAAGACGGCTGTAATGCCAGAAACCGGTCCCCGGAAGCTTGTTTCCTTTCCAGTAAAGAATTGGCTTGGTAGTTTGGTCTGCCCTGTTCCCATGATGCACTGGGCCAGGGTCAGACTAATTTGCATGTAGCCAGGTTCTGAACTGGGATGGTGCAGTGAGCTAAAAAACGGTGATGGATCAAGCCCTGATCTTTTGACTGGGTAGGAGTGTTCTGCTTAATTCAGATACTCTGTCCATCACCACCCCCCTTTTTGAATCGTTTTGGCCACCACAAGTGTGGAAGGGTATGCTCAGATGTGAGTCCCTTGCTCACTGCACCATCAGGATTCAGGCAAGCCGGGCCGAAGACGGCTGTAATGCCAGAAACCGGTCCCCGGAAGCTTGTTTCCTTTCCAGTAAAGAATTGGCTTGGTAGTTTGGTCTGCCCTGTTCCCATGATGCACTGGGCCAGGGTCAGACTAATTTGCATGTAGCCAGGTTCTGAACTGGGATGGTGCAGTGAGCTAAAAAACGGTGATGGATCAAGCCCTGATCTTTTGACTGGGTAGGAGTGTTCTGCTTAATTCAGATACTCTGTCCATCACCACCCCCCTTTTTGAATCGTTTTGGCCACCACAAGTGTGGAAGGGTATGCTCAGATGTGAGTCCCTTGCTCACTGCACCATCAGGATTCAAGCAAGCCGGGCCGAAGATGGCTGTAATGCCAGAAACCGGTCCCCGGAAGCTTGTTTCCTTTCCAGTAAAGAATTGGCTTGGTAGTTTGGTCTGCCCTGTTCCCATGATGCACTGGGCCAGGGTCAGCCTAATTTGCATGTAGCCAGGTTCTGAACTGGGATGGTGCAGTGAGCTAAAAAACGGTGATGGATCAAGCCCTGATCTTTTGACTGGGTAGGAGTGTTCTGCTTAATTCAGATACTCTGTCCATCACCACCCCCCTTTTTGAATCGTTTTGGCCACCACAAGTGTGGAAGGGTATGCTCAGATGTGAGTCCCTTGCTCACTGCACCATCAGGATTCAAGCAAGCCAGGCCGAAGACGGCTGTAATGCCAGAAACCGGTCCCCGGAAGCTTGTTTCCTTTCCAGTAAAGAATTGGCTTGGTAGGTTGGTCTGCCCTGTTCCCATGATGCACTGGGCCAGGGTCAGACTAATTTGCATGTAGCCAGGTTCTGAACTGGGATGGTGCAGTGAGCTAAAAAACGGTGATGGATCAAGCCCTGATCTTTTGACTGGGTAGGAGTGTTCTGCTTAATTCAGATACTCTGTCCATCACCACCCCCCTTTTTGAATCATTTTGGCCACCACAAGTGTGGAAGGGTATGCTCAGATGTGAGTCCCTTGCTCACTGCACCATCAGGATTCAAGCAAGCGGGGCCGAAGACGGCTGTAATGCCAGAAACCGGTCCCCGGAAGCTTGTTTCCTTTCCAGTAAAGAATTGGCTTGGTAGTTTGGTCTGCCCTGTTCCCATGATGCACTGGGCCAGGGTCAGACTAATTTGCATGTAGCCAGGTTCTGAACTGGGATGGTGCAGTGAGCTAAAAAACGGTGATGGATCAAGCCCTGATCTTTTGACTGGGTAGGAGTGTTCTGCTTAATTCAGATACTCTGTCCATCACCACCCCCCTTTTTGAATCGTTTTGGCCACCACAAGTGTGGAAGGGTATGCTCAGATGTGAGTCCCTTGCTCACTGCACCATCAGGATTCGAGCAAGCCGGGGCGAAGACGGCTGTAATGCCAGAAACCGGTCCCCGGAAGCTTGTTTCCTTTCCAGTAAAGAATTGGCTTGGTAGTTTGGTCTGCCCTGTTCCCATGATGCACTGGGCCAGGGTCAGACTAATTTGCAAGTAGCCAGGTTCTGAACTGGGATGGTGCAGTGAGCTAAAAAACGGTGATGGATCAAGCCCTGATCTTTTGACTGGGTAGGCGTGTTCTGCTTAATTCAGATACTCTGTCCATCACCACCCCCCTTTTTGAATCGTTTTGGCCACCACAAGTGTGGAAGGGTATGCTCAGATGTGAGTCCCTTGCTCACTGCACCATCAGGATTCAAGCAAGCCGGGCCGAAGACGGCTGTAATGCCAGAAACCGGTCCCCGGAAGCTTGTTTCCTTTCCAGTAAAGAATTGGCTTGGTAGTTTGGTCTGCCCTGTTCCCATGATGCACTGGGCCAGGGTCAGACTAATTTGCATGTAGCCAGGTTCTGAACTGGGATGGTGCAGTGAGCTAAAAAACGGTGATGGATCAAGCCCTGATCTTTTGACTGGGTAGGAGTGTTCTGCTTAATTCAGATACTCTGTCCATCACCACCCCTCTTTTTGAATCGTTTTGGCCACCACAAGTGTGGAAGGGTATGCTCAGATGTGAGTCCCTTGCTCACTGCACCATCAGGATTCAAGCAAGCCGGGCCGAAGACGGCTGTAATGCCAGAAACCGGTCCCCGGAAGCTTGTTTCCTTTCCAGTAAAGAATTGGCTTGGTAGTTTGGTCTGCCCTGTTCCCATGATGCACTGGGCCAGGGACAGACTAATTTGCATGTAGCCAGGTTCTGAACTGGGATGGTGCAGTGAGCTAAAAAACGGTGATGGATCAAGCCCTGATCTTTTGACTGGGTAGGAGTGTTCTGCTTAATTCAGATACTCTGTCCATCACCACCCCCCTTTTTGAATCGTTTTGGCCACCACAAGTGTGGAAGGGTATGCTCAGATGTGAGTCCCTTGCTCACTGCACCATCAGGATTCAAGCAAGCCGGGCCGAAGACGGCTGTAATGCCAGAAACCGGTCCCCGGAAGCTTGTTTCCTTTCCAGTAAAGAATTGGCTTGGTAGTTTGGTCTGCCCTGTTCCCATGATGCACTGGGCCAGGGTCAGACTAATTTGCATGTAGCCAGGTTCTGAACTGGGATGGTGCAGTGAGCTAAAAAACGGTGATGGATCAAGCCCTGATCTTTTGACTGGGTAGGAGTGTTCTGCTTAATTCAGATACTCTGTCCATCACCACCCCCCTTTTTGAATCGTTTTGGCCACCACAAGTGTGGAAGGGTATGCTCAGATGTGAGTCCCTTGCTCACTGCACCGTCAGGATTCAAGCAAGCCGGGCCGAAGACGGCTGTAATGCCAGAAACCGGTCCCCGGAAGCTTGTTTCCTTTCCAGTGAAGAATTGGCTTGGTAGTTTGGTCTGCCCTGTTCCCCTGATGCACTGGGCCAGGGTCAGACTAATTTGCATGTAGCCAGGTTCTGAACTGGGATGGTGCAGTGAGCTAAAAAACGGTGATGGATCAAGCCCTGATCTTTTGACTGGGTAGGAGTGTTCTGCTTAATTCAGATACTCTGTCCATCACCACCCCCCTTTTTGAATCGTTTTGGCCACCACAAGTGTGGAAGGGTATGCTCAGATGTGAGTCCCTTTCTCACTGCACCATCAGGATTCAAGCAAGCTGGGCCGAAGACGGCTGTAATGCCAGAAACCGGTCCCCGGAAGCTTGTTTCCTTTCCAGTAAAGAATTGGCTTGGTAGTTTGGTCTGCCCTGTTCCCATGATGCACTGGGCCAGGGTCAGACTAATTTGCATGTAGCCAGGTTCTGAACTGGGATGGTGCAGTGAGCTAAAAAACGGTGATGGATCAAGCCCTGATCTTTTGACTGGGTAGGAGTGTTCTGCTTAATTCAGATACTCTGTCCATCACCACCCCCCTTTTTGAATCGTTTTGGCCACCACAAGTGTGGAAGGGTATGCTCAGATGTGAGTCCCTTGCTCACTGCACCATCAGGATTCAAGCAAGCTGGGCCGAAGACGGCTGTAATGCCAGAAACCGGTCCCCGGAAGCTTGTTTCCTTTCCAGTAAAGAATTGGCTTGGTAGTTTGGTCTGCCCTGTTCCCATGATGCACTGGGCCAGGGTCAGACTAATTTGCATGTAGCCAGGTTCTGAACTGGGATGGTGCAGTGAGCTAAAAAACGGTGATGGATCAAGCCCTGATCTTTTGACTGCGTAGGAGTGTTCTGCTTAATTCAGATACTCTGTCCATCACCACCCCCCTTTTTGAATCGTTTTGGCCACCACAAGTGTGGAAGGGTATGCTCAGATGTGAGTCCCTTGCTCACTGCACCATCAGGATTCGAGCAAGCCGGGGCGAAGACGGCTGTAATGCCAGAAACCGGTCCCCGGAAGCTTGTTTCCTTTCCAGTAAAGAATTGGCTTGGTAGTTTGGTCTGCCCTGTTCCCATGATGCACTGGGCCAGGGTCAGACTAATTTGCATGTAGCCAGGTTCTGAACTGGGATGGTGCAGTGAGCTAAAAAACGGTGATGGATCAAGCCCTGATCTTTTGACTGGGTAGGAGTGTTCTGCTTAATTCAGATACTCTGTCCATCACCACCCCCCTTTTTTTAATCGTTTTGGCCACCACAAGTGTGGAAGGGTATGCTCAGATGTGAGTCCCTTTCTCAGTGCACCATCAGGATTCAAGCAAGCCGGGCCGAAGACGGCTGTAATGCCAGAAACCGGTCCCCGGAAGCTTGTTTCCTTTCCAGTAAAGAATTGGCTTGGTAGTTTGGTCTGCCCTGTTCCCATGATGCACTGGGCCAGGGTCAGACTAATTTGCATGTAGCCAGGTTCTGAACTGGGATGGTGCAGTGAGCTAAAAAACGGTGATGGATCAAGCCCTGATCTTTTGACTGGGTAGGAGTGTTCTGCTTAATTCAGATACTCTGTCCATCACCACCCCTCGTTTTGAATCGTTTTGGCCACCACAAGTGTGGAAGGGTATGCTCAGATGTGAGTCCCTTGCTCACTGCACCATCAGGATTCAAGCAAGCCGGGCCAAAGACGGCTGTAATGCCAGAAACCGGTCCCCGGAAGCTTGTTTCCTTTCCAGTAAAGAATTGGCTTGGTAGTTTGGTCTGCCCTGTTCCCATGATGCACTGGGCCAGGGTCAGACTAATTTGCATGTAGCCAGGTTCTGAACTGGGATGGTGCAGTGAGCTAAAAAACGGTGATGGATCAAGCCCTGATCTTTTGACTGTGTAGGAGTGTTCTGCTTAATTCAGATACTCTGTCCATCACCACCCCCCTTTTTTAATCGTTTTGGCCACCACAAGTGTGGAAGGGTATGCTCAGATGTGAGTCCCTTGCTCACTGCACCATCAGGATTCAAGCAAGCTGGGCCGAAGACGGCTGTAATGCCAGAAACCGGTCCCCGGAAGCTTGTTTCCTTTCCAGTAAAGAATTGGCTTGGTAGTTTGGTCTGCCCTGTTCCCATGATGCACTGGGCCAGGGTCAGACTAATTTGCATGTAGCCAGGTTCTGAACTGGGATGGTGCAGTGAGCTAAAAAACGGTGATGGATCAAGCCCTGATCTTTTGACTGCGTAGGAGTGTTCTGCTTAATTCAGATACTCTGTCCATCACCACCCCCCTTTTTGAATCGTTTTGGCCACCATAAGTGTGGAAGGGTATGCTCAGATGTGAGTCCCTTGCTCACTGCACCATCAGGATTCAAGCAAGCCGGGCCGAAGACGGCTGTAATGCCAGAAACCGGTCCCCGGAAGCTTGTTTCCTTTCCAGTAAAGAATTGGCTTGGTAGTTTGGTCTGCCCTGTTCCCATGATGCACTGGGCCAGGGTCAGACTAATTTGCATGTAGCCAGGTTCTGAACTGGGATGGTGCAGTGAGCTAAAAAACGGTGATGGATCAAGCCCTGATCTTTTGACTGGGTAGGAGTGTTCTGCTTAATTCAGATACTCTGTCCATCACCACCCCTCGTTTTGAATCGTTTTGGCCACCACAAGTGTGGAAGGGTATGCTCAGATGTGAGTCCCTTGCTCACTGCACCATCAGGATTCAAGCAAGCCGGGCCGAAGACGGCTGTAATGCCAGAAACCGGTCCCCGGAAGCTTGTTTCCTTTCGAGTAAAGAATTGGCTTGGTAGTTTGGTCTGCCCTGTTCCCATGATGCACTGGGCCAGGGTCAGACTAATTTGCATGTAGCCAGGTTCTGAACTGGGATGGTGCAGTGAGCTAAAAAACGGTGATGGATCAAGCCCTGATCTTTTGACTGGGTAGGAGTGTTCTGCTTAATTCAGATACTCTGTCCATCACCACCCCCCTTTTTGAATCGTTTTGGCCACCACAAGTGTGGAAGGGTATGCTCAGATGTGAGTCCCTTGCTCACTGCACCATCAGGATTCAGGCAAGCCGGGCCGAAGACGGCTGTAATGCCAGAAACCGGTCCCCGGAAGCTTGTTTCCTTTCCAGTAAAGAATTGGCTTGGTAGTTTGGTCTGCCCTGTTCCCATGATGCACTGGGCCAGGGTCAGACTAATTTGCATGTAGCCAGGTTCTGAACTGGGATGGTGCAGTGAGCTAAAAAACGGTGATGGATCA
This sequence comes from Lissotriton helveticus, assembly GCF_964261635.1. Lineage (NCBI taxonomy): Eukaryota > Metazoa > Chordata > Amphibia > Caudata > Salamandridae > Lissotriton > Lissotriton helveticus. Next base: position 745,319,051 of record NC_136073.1, read on the forward strand.
AGCCCTGATCTTTTGACTGGGTAGGAGTGTTCTGCTTAATTCAGATACTCTGTCCATCACCACCCCCCTTTTTGAATCGTTTTGGCCACCACAAGTGTGGAAGGGTATGCTCAGATGTGAGTCCCTTGCTCACTGCACCATCAGGATTCAAGCAAGCCGGGCCGAAGACGGCTGTAATGCCAGAAACCGGTCCCCGGAAGCTTGTTTCCTTTCCAGTAAAGAATTGGCTTGGTAGTTTGGTCTGCCCTGTTCCCATGATGCACTGGGCCAGGGTCAGCCTAATTTGCATGTAGCCAGGTTCTGAACTGGGATGGTGCAGTGAGCTAAAAAACAGTGATGGATCAAGCCCTGATCTTTTGACTGGGTAGGAGTGTTCTGCTTAATTCAGATACTCTGTCCATCACCACCCCCCTTTTTGAATCATTTTGGCCACCACAAGTGTGGAAGGGTATGCTCAGATGTGAGTCCCTTTCTCACTGCACCATCAGGATTCAAGCAAGCTGGGCCGAAGACGGCTGTAATGCCAGAAACCGGTCCCCGGAAGCTTGTTTCCTTTCCAGTAAAGAATTGGCTTGGTAGTTTGGTCTGCCCTGTTCCCATGATGCACTGGGCCAGGGTCAGACTAATTTGCATGTAGCCAGGTTCTGAACTGGGATGGTGCAGTGAGCTAAAAAACGGTGATGGATCAAGCCCTGATCTTTTGACTGGGTAGGAGTGTTCTGCTTAATTCAGATACTCTGTCCATCACCACCCCCCTTTTTGAATCGTTTTGGCCACCACAAGTGTGGAAGGGTATGCTCAGATGTGAGTCCCTTGCTCACTGCACCATCAGGATTCAAGCAAGCTGGGCCGAAGACGGCTGTAATGCCAGAAACCGGTCCCCGGAAGCTTGTTTCCTTTCCAGTAAAGAATTGGCTTGGTAGTTTGGTCTGCCCTGTTCCCATGATGCACTGGGCCAGGGTCAGACTAATTTGCATGTAGCCAGGTTCTGAACTGGGATGGTGCAGTGAGCTAAAAAACGGTGATGGATCAAGCCCTGATCTTTTGACTGCGTAGGAGTGTTCTGCTTAATTCAGATACTCTGTCCATCACCACCCCCCTTTTTGAATCGTTTTGGCCACCACAAGTGTGGAAGGGTATGCTCAGATGTGAGTCCCTTGCTCACTGCACCATCAGGATTCGAGCAAGCCGGGGCGAAGACGGCTGTAATGCCAGAAACCGGTCCCCGGAAGCTTGTTTCCTTTCCAGTAAAGAATTGGCTTGGTAGTTTGGTCTGCCCTGTTCCCATGATGCACTGGGCCAGGGTCAGCCTAATTTGCATGTAGCCAGGTTCTGAACTGGGATGGTGCAGTGAGCTAAAAAACGGTGATGGATCAAGCCCTGATCTTTTGACTGGGTAGGAGTGTTCTGCTTAATTCAGATACTCTGTCCATCACCACCCCCCTTTTTTGAATCGTTTTGGCCACCACAAGTGTGGAAGGGTATGCTCAGATGTGAGTCCCTTGCTCAGTGCACCATCAGGATTCAAGCAAGCCGGGCCGAAGACGGCTGTAATGCCAGAAACCGGTCCCCGGAAGCTTGTTTCCTTTCCAGTAAAGAATTGGCTTGGTAGTTTGGTCTGCCCTGTTCCCATGATGCACTGGGCCAGGGTCAGACTAATTTGCATGTAGCCAGGTTCTGAACTGGGATGGTGCAGTGAGCTAAAAAACGGTGATGGATCAAGCCCTGATCTTTTGACTGGGTAGGAGTGTTCTGCTTAATTCAGATACTCTGTCCATCACCACCCCTCGTTTTGAATCGTTTTGGCCACCACAAGTGTGGAAGGGTATGCTCAGATGTGAGTCCCTTGCTCACTGCACCATCAGGATTCAAGCAAGCCGGGCCGAAGACGGCTGTAATGCCAGAAACCGGTCCCCGGAAGCTTGTTTCCTTTCCAGTAAAGAATTGGCTTGGTAGTTTGGTCTGCCCTGTTCCCATGATGCACTGGGCCAGGGTCAGACTAATTTGCATGTAGCCAGGTTCTGAACTGGGATGGTGCAGTGAGCTAAAAAACGGTGATGGATCAAGCCCTGATCTTTTGACTGGGTAGGAGTGTTCTGCTTAATTCAGATACTCTGTCCATCACCACCCCCCTTTTTGAATCGTTTTGGCCACCACAAGTGTGGAAGGGTATGCTCAGATGTGAGTCCCTTGCTCACTGCACCATCAGGATTCAAGCAAGCTGGGCCGAAGACGGCTGTAATGCCAGAAACCGGTCCCCGGAAGCTTGTTTCCTTTCCAGTAAAGAATTGGCTTGGTAGTTTGGTCTGCCCTGTTCCCATGATGCACTGGGCCAGGGTCAGACTAATTTGCATGTAGCCAGGTTCTGAACTGGGATGGTGCAGTGAGCTAAAAAACGGTGATGGATCAAGCCCTGATCTTTTGACTGGGTAGGAGTGTTCTGCTTAATTCAGATACTCTGTCCATCACCACCCCCCTTTTTTGAATCGTTTTGGCCACCACAAGTGTGGAAGGGTATGCTCAGATGTGAGTCCCTTGCTCACTGCACCATCAGGATTCAAGCAAGCCGGGCCGAAGACGGCTGTAATGCCAGAAACCGGTCCCCAGAAGCTTGTTTCCTTTCCAGTAAAGAATTGGCTTGGTAGTTTGGTCTGCCCTGTTCCCATGATGCACTGGGCCAGGGTCAGACTAATTTGCATGTAGCCAGGTTCTGAACTGGGATGGTGCAGTGAGCTAAAACACGGTGATGGATCAAGCCCTGATCTTTTGACTGGGTAGGAGTGTTCTGCTTAATTCAGATACTCTGTCCATCACCACCCCTCGTTTTGAATCGTTTTGGCCACCACAAGTGTGAAAGGGTATGCTCAGATGTGAGTCCCTTGCTCACTGCACCATCAGGATTCAAGCAAGCCGGGCCGAAGACGGCTGTAATGCCAGAAACCGGTCCCCGGAAGCTTGTTTCCTTTCCAGTAAAGAATTGGCTTGGTAGTTTGGTCTGCCCTGTTTCCATGATGCACTGGGCCAGGGTCAGACTAATTTGCATGTAGCCAGGTTCTGAACTGGGATGGTGCAGTGAGCTAAAAAACGGTGATGGATCAAGCCCTGATCTTTTGACTGGGTAGGAGTGTTCTGCTTAATTCAGATACTCTGTCCATCACCACCCCCCTTTTTGAATCATTTTGGCCACCACAAGTGTGGAAGGGTATGCTCAGATGTGAGTCCCTTGCTCACTGCACCATCAGGATTCAGGCAAGCCGGGCCGAAGACGGCTGTAATGCCAGAAACCGGTCCCCGGAAGCTTGTTTCCTTTCCAGTAAAGAATTGGCTTGGTAGTTTGGTCTGCCCTGTTCCCATGATGCACTGGGCCAGGGTCAGACTAATTTGCATGTAGCCAGGTTCTGAACTGGGATGGTGCAGTGAGCTAAAAAACGGTGATGGATCAAGCCCTGATCTTTTGACTGGGTAGGAGTGTTCTGCTTAATTCAGATACTCTGTCCATCACCACCCCCCTTTTTGAATCGTTTTGGCCACCACAAGTGTGGAAGGGTATGCTCAGATGTGAGTCCCTTGCTCACTGCACCGTCAGGATTCAAGCAAGCCGGGCCGAAGACGGCTGTAATGCCAGAAACCGGTCCCCGGAAGCTTGTTTCCTTTCCAGTGAAGAATTGGCTTGGTAGTTTGGTCTGCCCTGTTCCCATGATGCACTGGGCCAGGGTCAGACTAATTTGCATGTATCCAGGTTCTGAACTGGGATGGTGCAGTGAGCTAAAAAACGGTGATGGATCAAGCCCTGATCTTTTGACTGGGTAGGAGTGTTCTGCTTAATTCAGATACTCTGTCCATCACCACCCCCCTTTTTGAATCGTTTTGGCCACCACAAGTGTGGAAGGGTATGCTCAGATGTGAGTCCCTTGCTCACTGCACCATCAGGATTCAAGCAAGCTGGGCCGAAGACGGCTGTAATGCCAGAAACCGGTCCCCGGAAGCTTGTTTCCTTTCCAGTAAAGAATTGGCTTGGTAGTTTGGTCTGCCCTGTTCCCATGATGCACTGGGCCAGGGTCAGACTAATTTGCATGTAGCCAGGTTCTGAACTGGGATGGTGCAGTGAGCTAAAAAACGGTGATGGATCAAGCCCTGTTCTTTTGACTGGGTAGGAGTGTTCTGCTTAATTCAGATACTCTGTCCATTACCACCCCCCTTTTTGAATCGTTTTGGCCACCACAAGTGTGGAAGGGTATGCTCAGATGTGAGTCCCTTGCTCACTGCACCATCAGGATTCAAGCAAGCTGGGCCGAAGACGGCTGTAATGCCAGAAACCGGTCCCCGGAAGCTTGTTTCCTTTCCAGTAAAGAATTGGCTTGGTAGTTTGGTCTGCCCTGTTCCCATGATGCACTGGGCCAGGGTCAGACTAATTTGCATGTAGCCAGGTTCTGAACTGGGATGGTGCAGTGAGCTAAAAAACGGTGATGGATCAAGCCCTGATCCTTTGACTGGGTAGGAGTGTTCTGCTTAATTCAGATACTCTGTCCATCACCACCCCCCTTTTTGAATCGTTTTGGCCACCACAAGTGTGGAAGGGTATGCTCAGATGTGAGTCCCTTGCTCACTGCACCATCAGGATTCGAGCAAGCCGGGGCGAAGACGGCTGTAATGCCAGAAACCGGTCCCCGGAAGCTTGTTTCCTTTCCAGTAAATAATTGGCTTGGTAGTTTGGTCTGCCCTGTTCCCATGATGCACTGGGCCAGGGTCAGACTAATTTGCATGTAGCCAGGTTCTGAACTGGGATGGTGCAGTGAGCTAAAAAACGGTGATGGATCAAGCCCTGATCTTTTGACTGGGTAGGAGTGTTCTGCTACTCTGTCCATCACCACCCCCCTTTTTTGAATCGTTTTGGCCACCACAAGTGTGGAAGGGTATGCTCAGATGTGAGTCCCTTGCTCACTGCACCATCAGGATTCAAGCAAGCCGGGCCGAAGACGGATGTAATGCCAGAAACCGGTCCCCGGAAGCTTGTTTCCTTTCCAGTAAAGAATTGGCTTGGTAGTTTGGTCTGCCCTGTTCCCATGATGCACTGGGCCAGGGTCAGACTAATTTGCATGTAGCCAGGTTCTGAACTGGGATGGTGCAGTGAGCTAAAAAACGGTGATGGATCAAGCCCTGATCTTTTGACTGGGTAGGAGTGTTCTGCTTAATTCAGATACTCTGTCCATCACCACCCCTCGTTTTGAATCGTTTTGGCCACCACAAGTGTGGAAGGGTATGCTCAGATGTGAGTCCCTTGCTCACTGCACCATCAGGATTCAAGCAAGCCGGGCCGAAGACGGCTGTAATGCCAGAAACCGGTCCCCGGAAGCTTGTTTCCTTTCCAGTAAAGAATTGGCTTGGTAGTTTGGTCTGCCCTGTTCCCATGATGCACTGGGCCAGGGTCAGACTAATTTGCATGTAGCCAGGTTCTGAACTGGGATGGTGCAGTGAGCTAAAAAACGGTGATGGATCAAGCCCTGATCTTTTGACTGGGTAGGAGTGTTCTGCTTAATTCAGATACTCTGTCCATCACCACCCCCCTTTTTTAATCGTTTTGGCCACCACAAGTGTGGAAGGGTATGCTCAGATGTGAGTCCCTTGCTCACTGCACCATCAGGATTCAGGCAAGCCGGGCCGAAGACGGCTGTAATGCCAGAAACCGGTCCCCGGAAGCTTGTTTCCTTTCCAGTAAAGAATTGGCTTGGTAGTTTGGTCTGCCCTGTTCCCATGATGCACTGGGCCAGGGTCAGACTAATTTGCATGTAGCCAGGTTCTGAACTGGGATGGTGCAGTGAGCTAAAAAACGGTGATGGATCAAGCCCTGATCTTTTGACTGGGTAGGAGAGTTCTGCTTAATTCAGATACTCTGTCCATCACCACCCCCCTTTTTGAATCGTTTTGGCCACCACAAGTGTGGAAGGGTATGCTCAGATGTGAGTCCCTTGCTCACTGCACCATCAGGATTCAAGCAAGCCGGGCCGAAGACGGCTGTAATGCCAGAAACCGGTCCCCGGAAGCTTGTTTCCTTTCCAGTAAAGAATTGGCTTGGTAGTTTGGTCTGCCCTGTTCCCATGATGCACTGGGCCAGGGTCAGCCTAATTTGCATGTAGCCAGGTTCTGAACTGGGATGGTGCAGTGAGCTAAAAAACGGTGATGGATCAAGCCCTGATCTTTTGACTGGGTAGGAGTGTTCTGCTTAATTCAGATACTCTGTCCATCACCACCCCCCTTTTTGAATCGTTTTGGCCACCACAAGTGTGGAAGGGTATGCTCAGATGTGAGTCCCTTGCTCACTGCACCATCAGGATTCAAGCAAGTCGGGCCGAAGACGGCTGTAATGCCAGAAACCGGTCCCCGGAAGCTTGTTTCCTTTCCAGTAAAGAATTGGCTTGGTAGGTTGGTCTGCCCTGTTCCCATGATGCACTGGGCCAGGGTCAGACTAATTTGCATGTAGCCAGGTTCTGAACTGGGATGGTGCAGTGAGCTAAAAAACGGTGATGGATCAAGCCCTGATCTTTTGACTGGGTAGGAGTGTTCTGCTTAATTCAGATACTCTGTCCATCACCACCCCCCTTTTTGAATCGTTTTGGCCACCACAAGTGTGGAAGGGTATGCTCAGATGTGAGTCCCTTGCTCACTGCACCATCAGGATTCAAGCAAGCTGGGCCGAAGACGGCTGTAATGCCAGAAACCGGTCCCCGGAAGCTTGTTTCCTTTCCAGTAAAGAATTGGCTTGGTAGTTTGGTCTGCCCTGTTCCCATGATGCACTGGGCCAGGGTCAGACTAATTTGCATGTAGCCAGGTTCTGAACTGGGATGGTGCAGTGAGCTAAAAAACGGTGATGGATCAAGCCCTGATCTTTTGACTGGGTAGGAGTGTTCTGCTTAATTCAGATACTCTGTCCATCACCACCCCCCTTTTTTGAATCGTTTTGGCCACCACAAGTGTGGAAGGGTATGCTCAGATGTGAGTCCCTTGCTCACTGCACCATCAGGATTCAAGCAAGCCGGGCCGAAGACGGCTGTAATGCCAGAAACCGGTCCCCAGAAGCTTGTTTCCTTTCCAGTAAAGAATTGGCTTGGTAGTTTGGTCTGCCCTGTTCCCATGATGCACTGGGCCAGGGTCAGACTAATTTGCATGTAGCCAGGTTCTGAACTGGGATGGTGCAGTGAGCTAAAACACGGTGATGGATCAAGCCCTGATCTTTTGACTGGGTAGGAGTGTTCTGCTTAATTCAGATACTCTGTCCATCACCACCCCTCGTTTTGAATCGTTTTGGCCACCACAAGTGTGAAAGGGTATGCTCAGATGTGAGTCCCTTGCTCACTGCACCATCAGGATTCAAGCAAGCCGGGCCGAAGACGGCTGTAATGCCAGAAACCGGTCCCCGGAAGCTTGTTTCCTTTCCAGTAAAGAATTGGCTTGGTAGTTTGGTCTGCCCTGTTTCCATGATGCACTGGGCCAGGGTCAGACTAATTTGCATGTAGCCAGGTTCTGAACTGGGATGGTGCAGTGAGCTAAAAAACGGTGATGGATCAAGCCCTGATCTTTTGACTGGGTAGGAGTGTTCTGCTTAATTCAGATACTCTGTCCATCACCACCCCCCTTTTTGAATCATTTTGGCCACCACAAGTGTGGAAGGGTATGCTCAGATGTGAGTCCCTTGCTCACTGCACCATCAGGATTCAGGCAAGCCGGGCCGAAGACGGCTGTAATGCCAGAAACCGGTCCCCGGAAGCTTGTTTCCTTTCCAGTAAAGAATTGGCTTGGTAGTTTGGTCTGCCCTGTTCCCATGATGCACTGGGCCAGGGTCAGACTAATTTGCATGTAGCCAGGTTCTGAACTGGGATGGTGCAGTGAGCTAAAAAACGGTGATGGATCAAGCCCTGATCTTTTGACTGGGTAGGAGTGTTCTGCTTAATTCAGATACTCTGTCCATCACCACCCCCCTTTTTGAATCGTTTTGGCCACCACAAGTGTGGAAGGGTATGCTCAGATGTGAGTCCCTTGCTCACTGCACCGTCAGGATTCAAGCAAGCCGGGCCGAAGACGGCTGTAATGCCAGAAACCGGTCCCCGGAAGCTTGTTTCCTTTCCAGTGAAGAATTGGCTTGGTAGTTTGGTCTGCCCTGTTCCCATGATGCACTGGGCCAGGGTCAGACTAATTTGCATGTATCCAGGTTCTGAACTGGGATGGTGCAGTGAGCTAAAAAACGGTGATGGATCAAGCCCTGATCTTTTGACTGGGTAGGAGTGTTCTGCTACTCTGTCCATCACCACCCCCCTTTTTTGAATCGTTTTGGCCACCACAAGTGTGGAAGGGTATGCTCAGATGTGAGTCCCTTGCTCACTGCACCATCAGGATTCAAGCAAGCCGGGCCGAAGACGGATGTAATGCCAGAAACCGGTCCCCGGAAGCTTGTTTCCTTTCCAGTAAAGAATTGGCTTGGTAGTTTGGTCTGCCCTGTTCCCATGATGCACTGGGCCAGGGTCAGACTAATTTGCATGTAGCCAGGTTCTGAACTGGGATGGTGCAGTGAGCTAAAAAACGGTGATGGATCAAGCCCTGATCTTTTGACTGGGTAGGAGTGTTCTGCTTAATTCAGATACTCTGTCCATCACCACCCCTCGTTTTGAATCGTTTTGGCCACCACAAGTGTGGAAGGGTATGCTCAGATGTGAGTCCCTTGCTCACTGCACCATCAGGATTCAAGCAAGCCGGGCCGAAGACGGCTGTAATGCCAGAAACCGGTCCCCGGAAGCTTGTTTCCTTTCCAGTAAAGAATTGGCTTGGTAGTTTGGTCTGCCCTGTTCCCATGATGCACTGGGCCAGGGTCAGACTAATTTGCATGTAGCCAGGTTCTGAACTGGGATGGTGCAGTGAGCTAAAAAACGGTGATGGATCAAGCCCTGATCTTTTGACTGGGTAGGAGTGTTCTGCTTAATTCAGATACTCTGTCCATCACCACCCCCCTTTTTTAATCGTTTTGGCCACCACAAGTGTGGAAGGGTATGCTCAGATGTGAGTCCCTTGCTCACTGCACCATCAGGATTCAGGCAAGCCGGGCCGAAGACGGCTGTAATGCCAGAAACCGGTCCCCGGAAGCTTGTTTCCTTTCCAGTAAAGAATTGGCTTGGTAGTTTGGTCTGCCCTGTTCCCATGATGCACTGGGCCAGGGTCAGACTAATTTGCATGTAGCCAGGTTCTGAACTGGGATGGTGCAGTGAGCTAAAAAACGGTGATGGATCAAGCCCTGATCTTTTGACTGGGTAGGAGAGTTCTGCTTAATTCAGATACTCTGTCCATCACCACCCCCCTTTTTGAATCGTTTTGGCCACCACAAGTGTGGAAGGGTATGCTCAGATGTGAGTCCCTTGCTCACTGCACCATCAGGATTCAAGCAAGCCGGGCCGAAGACGGCTGTAATGCCAGAAACCGGTCCCCGGAAGCTTGTTTCCTTTCCAGTAAAGAATTGGCTTGGTAGTTTGGTCTGCCCTGTTCCCATGATGCACTGGGCCAGGGTCAGCCTAATTTGCATGTAGCCAGGTTCTGAACTGGGATGGTGCAGTGAGCTAAAAAACGGTGATGGATCAAGCCCTGATCTTTTGACTGGGTAGGAGTGTTCTGCTTAATTCAGATACTCTGTCCATCACCACCCCCCTTTTTGAATCGTTTTGGCCACCACAAGTGTGGAAGGGTATGCTCAGATGTGAGTCCCTTGCTCACTGCACCATCAGGATTCAAGCAAGTCGGGCCGAAGACGGCTGTAATGCCAGAAACCGGTCCCCGGAAGCTTGTTTCCTTTCCAGTAAAGAATTGGCTTGGTAGGTTGGTCTGCCCTGTTCCCATGATGCACTGGGCCAGGGTCAGACTAATTTGCATGTAGCCAGGTTCTGAACTGGGATGGTGCAGTGAGCTAAAAAACGGTGATGGATCAAGCCCTGATCTTTTGACTGGGTAGGAGTGTTCTGCTTAATTCAGATACTCTGTCCATCACCACCCCCCTTTTTGAATCGTTTTGGCCACCACAAGTGTGGAAGGGTATGCTCAGATGTGAGTCCCTTGCTCACTGCACCATCAGGATTCAAGCAAGCCGGGCCGAAGACGGCTGTAATGCCAGAAACCGGTCCCCGGAAGCTTGTTTCCTTTCCAGTAAAGAATTGGCTTGGTAGTTTGGTCTGCCCTGTTCCCATGATGCACTGGGCCAGGGTCAGACTAATTTGCATGTAGCCAGGTTCTGAACTGGGATGGTGCAGTGAGCTAAAAAACGGTGATGGATCAAGCCCTGATCTTTTGACTGGGTAGGAGTGTTCTGCTTAATTCAGATACTCTGTCCATCACCACCCCCCTTTTTGAATCGTTTTGGCCACCACAAGTGTGGAAGGGTATGCTCAGATGTGAGTCCCTTGCTCACTGCACCATCAGGATTCAAGCAAGCCGGGGCGAAGACGGCTGTAATGCCAGAAACCGGTCCCCGGAAGCTTGTTTCCTTTCCAGTAAAGAATTGGCTTGGTAGGTTGGTCTGCCCTGTTCCCATGATGCACTGGGCCAGGGTCAGACTAATTTGCATGTAGCCAGGTTCTGAACTGGGATGGTGCAGTGAGCTAAAAAACGGTGATGGATCAAGCCCTGATCTTTTGACTGGGTAGGAGTGTTCTGCTTAATTCAGATACTCTGTCCATCACCACCCCCCTTTTTGAATCGTTTTGGCCACCACAAGTGTGGAAGGGTATGCTCAGATGTGAGTCCCTTGCTCACTGCACCATCAGGATTCAAGCAAGCCGGGCCGAAGACGGCTGTAATGCCAGAAACCGGTCCCCGGAAGCTTGTTTCCTTTCCAGTAAAGAATTGGCTTGGTAGTTTGGTCTGCCCTGTTCCCATGATGCACTGGGCCAGGGTCAGACTAATTTGCATGTAGCCAGGTTCTGAACTGGGATGGTGCAGTGAGCTAAAAAACGGCGATGGATCAAGCCCTGATCTTTTGACTGGGTAGGAGTGTTCTGCTTAATTCAGATACTCTGTCCATCACCACCCCCCTTTTTTGAATCGTTTTGGCCACCACAAGTGTGGAAGGGTATGCTCAGATGTGAGTCCCTTGCTCACTGCACCATCAGGATTCAAGCAAGCCGGGCCGAAGACGGCTGTAATGCCAGAAACCGGTCCCCGGAAGCTTGTTTCCTTTCCAGTAAAGAATTGGCTTGGTAGGTTGGTCTGCCCTGTTCCCATGATGCACTGGGCCAGGGTCAGACTAATTTGCATGTAGCCAGGTTCTGAACTGGGATGGTGCAGTGAGCTAAAAAACGGTGATGGATCAAGCCCTGATCTTTTGACTGGGTAGGAGTGTTCTGCTTAATTCAGATACTCTGTCCATCACCACCCCTCGTTTTGAATCGTTTTGGCCACCACAAGTGTGGAAGGGTATGCTCAGATGTGAGTCCCTTGCTCACTGCACCATCAGGATTCAAGCAAGCCGGGCCGAAGACGGCTGTAATGCCAGAAACCGGTCCCCGGAAGCTTGTTTCCTTTCCAGTAAAGAATTGGCTTGGTAGTTTGGTCTGCCCTGTTCCCATGATGCACTGGGCCAGGGTCAGACTAATTTGCATGTAGCCAGGTTCTGAACTGGGATGGTGCAGTGAGCTAAAAAACGGTGATGGATCAAGCCCTGATCTTTTGACTGGGTAGGAGTGTTCTGCTTAATTCAGATACTCTGTCCATCACCACCCCCCTTTTTGAATCGTTTTGGCCACCACAAGTGTGGAAGGGTATGCTCAGATGTGAGTCCCTTGCTCACTGCACCATCAGGATTCAGGCAAGCCGGGCCGAAGACGGCTGTAATGCCAGAAACCGGTCCCCGGAAGCTTGTTTCCTTTCCAGTAAAGAATTGGCTTGGTAGTTTGGTCTGCCCTGTTCCCATGATGCACTGGGCCAGGGTCAGACTAATTTGCATGTAGCCAGGTTCTGAACTGGGATGGTGCAGTGAGCTAAAAAACGGTGATGGATCAAGCCCTGATCTTTTGACTGGGTAGGAGTGTTCTGCTTAATTCAGATACTCTGTCCATCACCACCCCCCTTTTTGAATCGTTTTGGCCACCACAAGTGTGGAAGGGTATGCTCAGATGTGAGTCCCTTGCTCACTGCACCATCAGGATTCGAGCAAGCCGGGGCGAAGACGGCTGTAATGCCAGAAACCGGTCCCCGGAAGCTTGTTTCCTTTCCAGTAAATAATTGGCTTGGTAGTTTGGTCTGCCCTGTTCCCATGATGCACTGGGCCAGGGTCAGACTAATTTGCATGTAGCCAGGTTCTGAACTGGGATGGTGCAGTGAGCTAAAAAACGGTGATGGATCAAGCCCTGATCTTTTGACTGGGTAGGAGTGTTCTGCTTAATTCAGATACTCTGTCCATCACCACCCCCCTTTTTTGAATCGTTTTGGCCACCACAAGTGTGGAAGGGTATGCTCAGATGTGAGTCCCTTGCTCACTGCACCATCAGGATTCAAGCAAGCCGGGCCGAAGACGGATGTAATGCCAGAAACCGGTCCCCGGAAGCTTGTTTCCTTTCCAGTAAAGAATTGGCTTGGTAGTTTGGTCTGCCCTGTTCCCATGATGCACTGGGCCAGGGTCAGACTAATTTGCATGTAGCCAGGTTCTGAACTGGGATGGTGCAGTGAGCTAAAAAACGGTGATGGATCAAGCCCTGATCTTTTGACTGGGTAGGAGTGTTCTGCTTAATTCAGATACTCTGTCCATCACCACCCCTCGTTTTGAATCGTTTTGGCCACCACAAGTGTGGAAGGGTATGCTCAGATGTGAGTCCCTTGCTCACTGCACCATCAGGATTCAAGCAAGCCGGGCCGAAGACGGCTGTAATGCCAGAAACCGGTCCCCGGAAGCTTGTTTCCTTTCCAGTAAAGAATTGGCTTGGTAGTTTGGTCTGCCCTGTTCCCATGATGCACTGGGCCAGGGTCAGACTAATTTGCATGTAGCCAGGTTCTGAACTGGGATGGTGCAGTGAGCTAAAAAACGGTGATGGATCAAGCCCTGATCTTTTGACTGGGTAGGAGTGTTCTGCTTAATTCAGATACTCTGTCCATCACCACCCCCCTTTTTTAATCGTTTTGGCCACCACAAGTGTGGAAGGGTATGCTCAGATGTGAGTCCCTTGCTCACTGCACCATCAGGATTCAGGCAAGCCGGGCCGAAGACGGCTGTAATGCCAGAAACCGGTCCCCGGAAGCTTGTTTCCTTTCCAGTAAAGAATTGGCTTGGTAGTTTGGTCTGCCCTGTTCCCATGATGCACTGGGCCAGGGTCAGACTAATTTGCATGTAGCCAGGTTCTGAACTGGGATGGTGCAGTGAGCTAAAAAACGGTGATGGATCAAGCCCTGATCTTTTGACTGGGTAGGAGAGTTCTGCTTAATTCAGATACTCTGTCCATCACCACCCCCCTTTTTGAATCGTTTTGGCCACCACAAGTGTGGAAGGGTATGCTCAGATGTGAGTCCCTTGCTCACTGCACCATCAGGATTCAAGCAAGCCGGGCCGAAGACGGCTGTAATGCCAGAAACCGGTCCCCGGAAGCTTGTTTCCTTTCCAGTAAAGAATTGGCTTGGTAGTTTGGTCTGCCCTGTTCCCATGATGCACTGGGCCAGGGTCAGCCTAATTTGCATGTAGCCAGGTTCTGAACTGGGATGGTGCAGTGAGCTAAAAAACGGTGATGGATCAAGCCCTGATCTTTTGACTGGGTAGGAGTGTTCTGCTTAATTCAGATACTCTGTCCATCACCACCCCCCTTTTTGAATCGTTTTGGCCACCACAAGTGTGGAAGGGTATGCTCAGATGTGAGTCCCTTGCTCACTGCACCATCAGGATTCAAGCAAGTCGGGCCGAAGACGGCTGTAATGCCAGAAACCGGTCCCCGGAAGCTTGTTTCCTTTCCAGTAAAGAATTGGCTTGGTAGGTTGGTCTGCCCTGTTCCCATGATGCACTGGGCCAGGGTCAGACTAATTTGCATGTAGCCAGGTTCTGAACTGGGATGGTGCAGTGAGCTAAAAAACGGTGATGGATCAAGCCCTGATCTTTTGACTGGGTAGGAGTGTTCTGCTTAATTCAGATACTCTGTCCATCACCACCCCCCTTTTTGAATCGTTTTGGCCACCACAAGTGTGGAAGGGTATGCTCAGATGTGAGTCCCTTGCTCACTGCACCATCAGGATTCAAGCAAGCCGGGCCGAAGACGGCTGTAATGCCAGAAACCGGTCCCCGGAAGCTTGTTTCCTTTCCAGTAAAGAATTGGCTTGGTAGTTTGGTCTGCCCTGTTCCCATGATGCACTGGGCCAGGGTCAGACTAATTTGCATGTAGCCAGGTTCTGAACTGGGATGGTGCAGTGAGCTAAAAAACGGTGATGGATCAAGCCCTGATCTTTTGACTGGGTAGGAGTGTTCTGCTTAATTCAGATACTCTGTCCATCACCACCCCCCTTTTTGAATCGTTTTGGCCACCACAAGTGTGGAAGGGTATGCTCAGATGTGAGTCCCTTGCTCACTGCACCATCAGGATTCAAGCAAGCCGGGGCGAAGACGGCTGTAATGCCAGAAACCGGTCCCCGGAAGCTTGTTTCCTTTCCAGTAAAGAATTGGCTTGGTAGGTTGGTCTGCCCTGTTCCCATGATGCACTGGGCCAGGGTCAGACTAATTTGCATGTAGCCAGGTTCTGAACTGGGATGGTGCAGTGAGCTAAAAAACGGTGATGGATCAAGCCCTGATCTTTTGACTGGGTAGGAGTGTTCTGCTTAATTCAGATACTCTGTCCATCACCACCCCCCTTTTTGAATCGTTTTGGCCACCACAAGTGTGGAAGGGTATGCTCAGATGTGAGTCCCTTGCTCACTGCACCATCAGGATTCAAGCAAGCCGGGCCGAAGACGGCTGTAATGCCAGAAACCGGTCCCCGGAAGCTTGTTTCCTTTCCAGTAAAGAATTGGCTTGGTAGTTTGGTCTGCCCTGTTCCCATGATGCACTGGGCCAGGGTCAGACTAATTTGCATGTAGCCAGGTTCTGAACTGGGATGGTGCAGTGAGCTAAAAAACGGCGATGGATCAAGCCCTGATCTTTTGACTGGGTAGGAGTGTTCTGCTTAATTCAGATACTCTGTCCATCACCACCCCCCTTTTTTGAATCGTTTTGGCCACCACAAGTGTGGAAGGGTATGCTCAGATGTGAGTCCCTTGCTCACTGCACCATCAGGATTCAAGCAAGCCGGGCCGAAGATGGCTGTAATGCCAGAAACCGGTCCCCGGAAGCTTGTTTCCTTTCCAGTAAAGAATTGGCTTGGTAGGTTGGTCTGCCCTGTTCCCATGATGCACTGGGCCAGGGTCAGACTAATTTGCATGTAGCCAGGTTCTGAACTGGGATGGTGCAGTGAGCTAAAAAACGGTGATGGATCAAGCCCTGATCTTTTGACTGGGTAGGAGTGTTCTGCTTAATTCAGATACTCTGTCCATCACCACCCCTCGTTTTGAATCGTTTTGGCCACCACAAGTGTGGAAGGGTATGCTCAGATGTGAGTCCCTTGCTCACTGCACCATCAGGATTCAAGCAAGCCGGGCCGAAGACGGCTGTAATGCCAGAAACCGGTCCCCGGAAGCTTGTTTCCTTTCCAGTAAAGAATTGGCTTGGTAGTTTGGTCTGCCCTGTTCCCATGATGCACTGGGCCAGGGTCAGACTAATTTGCAT
Organism: Lissotriton helveticus; assembly: GCF_964261635.1. Lineage (NCBI taxonomy): Eukaryota > Metazoa > Chordata > Amphibia > Caudata > Salamandridae > Lissotriton > Lissotriton helveticus. The sequence goes on from NC_136073.1 coordinate 745,334,808, forward strand.
GTAGCCAGGTTCTGAACTGGGATGGTGCAGTGAGCTAAAAAACGGTGATGGATCAAGCCCTGATCTTTTGACTGGGTAGGAGTGTTCTGCTTAATTCAGATACTCTGTCCATCACCACCCCCCTTTTTGAATCGTTTTGGCCACCACAAGTGTGGAAGGGTATGCTCAGATGTGAGTCCCTTGCTCACTGCACCATCAGGATTCAGGCAAGCCGGGCCGAAGACTGCTGTAATGCCAGAAACCGGTCCCCGGAAGCTTGTTTCCTTTCCAGTAAAGAATTGGCTTGGTAGTTTGGTCTGCCCTGTTCCCATGATGCACTGGGCCAGGGTCAGACTAATTTGCATGTAGCCAGGTTCTGAACTGGGATGGTGCAGTGAGCTAAAAAACGGTGATGGATCAAGCCCTGATCTTTTGACTGGGTAGGAGTGTTCTGCCTAATTCAGATACTCTGTCCATCACCACCCCCCTTTTTGAATCGTTTTGGCCACCACAAGTGTGGAAGGGTATGCTCAGATGTGAGTCCCTTGCTCACTGCACCATCAGGATTCGAGCAAGCCGGGGCGAAGACGGCTGTAATGCCAGAAACCGGTCCCCGGAAGCTTGTTTCCTTTCCAGTAAAGAATTGGCTTGGTAGTTTGGTCTGCCCTGTTCCCATGATGCACTGGGCCAGGGTCAGACTAATTTGCAAGTAGCCAGGTTCTGAACTGGGATGGTGCAGTGAGCTAAAAAACGGTGATGGATCAAGCCCTGATCTTTTGACTGGGTAGGAGTGTTCTGCTTAATTCAGATACTCTGTCCATCACCACCCCCCTTTTTGAATCGTTTTGGCCACCACAAGTGTGGAAGGGTATGCTCAGATGTGAGTCCCTTGCTCACTGCACCATCAGGATTCAAGCAAGCCGGGCCGAAGACGGCTGTAATGCCAGAAACCGGTCCCCGGAAGCTTGTTTCCTTTCCAGTAAAGAATTGGCTTGGTAGTTTGGTCTGCCCTGTTCCCATGATGCACTGGGCCAGGGTCAGACTAATTTGCATGTAGCCAGGTTCTGAACTGGGATGGTGCAGTGAGCTAAAAAACGGTGATGGATCAAGCCCTGATCTTTTGACTGGGTAGGAGTGTTCTGCTTAATTCAGATACTCTGTCCATCACCACCCCTCTTTTTGAATCGTTTTGGCCACCACAAGTGTGGAAGGGTATGCTCAGATGTGAGTCCCTTGCTCACTGCACCATCAGGATTCAAGCAAGCCGGGCCGAAGACGGCTGTAATGCCAGAAACCGGTCCCCGGAAGCTTGTTTCCTTTCCAGTAAAGAATTGGCTTGGTAGTTTGGTCTGCCCTGTTCCCATGATGCACTGGGCCAGGGACAGACTAATTTGCATGTAGCCAGGTTCTGAACTGGGATGGTGCAGTGAGCTAAAAAACGGTGATGGATCAAGCCCTGATCTTTTGACTGGGTAGGAGTGTTCTGCTTAATTCAGATACTCTGTCCATCACCACCCCCCTTTTTGAATCGTTTTGGCCACCACAAGTGTGGAAGGGTATGCTCAGATGTGAGTCCCTTGCTCACTGCACCATCAGGATTCAAGCAAGCCGGGCCGAAGACGGCTGTAATGCCAGAAACCGGTCCCCGGAAGCTTGTTTCCTTTCGAGTAAAGAATTGGCTTGGTAGTTTGGTCTGCCCTGTTCCCATGATGCACTGGGCCAGGGTCAGACTAATTTGCATGTAGCCAGGTTCTGAACTGGGATGGTGCAGTGAGCTAAAAAACGGTGATGGATCAAGCCCTGATCTTTTGACTGGGTAGGAGTGTTCTGCTTAATTCAGATACTCTGTCCATCACCACCCCCCTTTTTGAATCGTTTTGGCCACCACAAGTGTGGAAGGGTATGCTCAGATGTGAGTCCCTTGCTCACTGCACCGTCAGGATTCAAGCAAGCCGGGCCGAAGACGGCTGTAATGCCAGAAACCGGTCCCCGGAAGCTTGTTTCCTTTCCAGTGAAGAATTGGCTTGGTAGTTTGGTCTGCCCTGTTCCCATGATGCACTGGGCCAGGGTCAGACTAATTTGCATGTAGCCAGGTTCTGAACTGGGATGGTGCAGTGAGCTAAAAAACGGTGATGGATCAAGCCCTGATCTTTTGACTGGGTAGGAGTGTTCTGCTTAATTCAGATACTCTGTCCATCACCACCCCTCGTTTTGAATCGTTTTTGCCACCACAAGTGTGGAAGGGTATGCTCAGATGTGAGTCCCTTGCTCACTGCACCATCAGGATTCAAGCAAGCCGGGCCGAAGACGGCTGTAATGCCAGAAACCGGTCCACGGAAGCTTGTTTCCTTTCCAGTAAAGAATTGGCTTGGTAGTTTGGTCTGCCCTGTTCCCATGATGCACTGGGCCAGGGTCAGACTAATTTGCATGTAGCCAGGTTCTGAACTGGGATGGTGCAGTGAGCTAAAAAACGGTGATGGATCAAGCCCTGATCTTTTGACTGGGTAGGAGTGTTCTGCTTAATTCAGATACTCTGTCCATCACCACCCCCCTTTTTGAATCGTTTTGGCCACCACAAGTGTGGAAGGGTATGCTCAGATGTGAGTCCCTTGCTCACTGCACCATCAGGATTCAGGCAAGCCGGGCCGAAGACGGCTGTAATGCCAGAAACCGGTCCCCGGAAGCTTGTTTCCTTTCCAGTAAAGAATTGGCTTGGTAGTTTGGTCTGCCCTGTTCCCATGATGCACTGGGCCAGGGTCAGACTAATTTGCATGTAGCCAGGTTCTGAACTGGGATGGTGCAGTGAGCTAAAAAACGGTGATGGATCAAGCCCTGATCTTTTGACTGGGTAGGAGTGTTCTGCTTAATTCAGATACTCTGTCCATCACCACCCCCCTTTTTGAATCGTTTTGGCCACCACAAGTGTGGAAGGGTATGCTCAGATGTGAGTCCCTTGCTCACTGCACCATCAGGATTCAAGCAAGCCAGGCCGAAGACGGCTGTAATGCCAGAAACCGGTCCCCGGAAGCTTGTTTCCTTTCCAGTAAAGAATTGGCTTGGTAGTTTGGTCTGCCCTGTTCCCATGATGCACTGGGCCAGGGTCAGCCTAATTTGCATGTAGCCAGGTTCTGAACTGGGATGGTGCAGTGAGCTAAAAAACGGTGATGGATCAAGCCCTGATCTTTTGACTGGGTAGGAGTGTTCTGCTTAATTCAGATACTCTGTCCATCACCACCCCCCTTTTTGAATCGTTTTGGCCACCACAAGTGTGGAAGGGTATGCTCAGATGTGAGTCCCTTGCTCACTGCACCATCAGGATTCAAGCAAGCCGGGCCGAAGACGGCTGTAATGCCAGAAACCGGTCCCCGGAAGCTTGTTTCCTTTCCAGTAAAGAATTGGCTTGGTAGTTTGGTCTGCCCTGTTCCCATGATGCACTGGGCCAGGGTCAGACTAATTTGCATGTAGCCAGGTTCTGAACTGGGATGGTGCAGTGAGCTAAAAAACGGTGATGGATCAAGCCCTGATCTTTTGACTGGGTAGGAGTGTTCTGCTTAATTCAGATACTCTGTCCATCACCACCCCCCTTTTTGAATCGTTTTGGCCACCACAAGTGTGGAAGGGTATGCTCAGATGTGAGTCCCTTGCTCACTGTACCATCAGGATTCGAGCAAGCCGGGGCGAAGACGGCTGTAATGCCAGAAACCTGTCCCCGGAAGCTTGTTTCCTTTCCAGTAAAGAATTGGCTTGGTAGTTTGGTCTGCCCTGTTCCCATGATGCACTGGGCCAGGGTCAGACTAATTTGCAAGTAGCCAGGTTCTGAACTGGGATGGTGCAGTGAGCTAAAAAACGGTGATGGATCAAGCCCTGATCTTTTGACTGGGTAGGAGTGTTCTGCTTAATTCAGATACTCTGTCCATCACCACCCCCCTTTTTGAATCGTTTTGGCCACCACAAGTGTGGAAGGGTATGCTCAGATGTGAGTCCCTTGCTCACTGCACCATCAGGATTCAAGCAAGCCGGGCCGAAGACGGCTGTAATGCCAGAAACCGGTCCCCGGAAGCTTGTTTCCTTTCCAGTAAAGAATTGGCTTGGTAGTTTGGTCTGCCCTGTTCCCATGATGCACTGGGCCAGGGTCAGACTAATTTGCATGTAGCCAGGTTCTGAACTGGGATGGTGCAGTGAGCTAAAAAACGGTGATGGATCAAGCCCTGATCTTTTGACTGGGTAGGAGTGTTCTGCTTAATTCAGATACTCTGTCCATCACCACCCCCCTTTTTTGAATCGTTTTGGCCACCACAAGTGTGGAAGGGTATGCTCAGATGTGAGTCCCTTGCTCACTGCACCATCAGGATTCAAGCAAGCCGGGCCGAAGACGGATGTAATGCCAGAAACCGGTCCCCGGAAGCTTGTTTCCTTTCCAGTAAAGAATTGGCTTGGTAGTTTGGTCTGCCCTGTTCCCATGATGCACTGGGCCAGGGTCAGACTAATTTGCATGTAGCCAGGTTCTGAACTGGGATGGTGCAGTGAGCTAAAAAACGGTGATGGATCAAGCCCTGATCTTTTGACTGGGTAGGAGTGTTCTGCTTAATTCAGATACTCTGTCCATCACCACCCCTCGTTTTGAATCGTTTTGGCCACCACAAGTGTGGAAGGGTATGCTCAGATGTGAGTCCCTTGCTCACTGCACCATCAGGATTCAAGCAAGCCGGGCCGAAGACGGCTGTAATGCCAGAAACCGGTCCCCGGAAGCTTGTTTCCTTTCCAGTAAAGAATTGGCTTGGTAGTTTGGTCTGCCCTGTTCCCATGATGCACTGGGCCAGGGTCAGACTAATTTGCATGTAGCCAGGTTCTGAACTGGGATGGTGCAGTGAGCTAAAAAACGGTGATGGATCAAGCCCTGATCTTTTGACTGGGTAGGAGTGTTCTGCTTAATTCAGATACTCTGTCCATCACCACCCCCCTTTTTGAATCGTTTTGGCCACCACAAGTGTGGAAGGGTATGCTCAGATGTGAGTCCCTTGCTCACTGCACCATCAGGATTCAGGCAAGCCGGGCCGAAGACGGCTGTAATGCCAGAAACCGGTCCCCGGAAGCTTGTTTCCTTTCCAGTAAAGAATTGGCTTGGTAGTTTGGTCTGCCCTGTTCCCATGATGCACTGGGCCAGGGTCAGACTAATTTGCATGTAGCCAGGTTCTGAACTGGGATGGTGCAGTGAGCTAAAAAACGGTGATGGATCAAGCCCTGATCTTTTGACTGGGTAGGAGTGTTCTGCTTAATTCAGATACTCTGTCCATCACCACCCCCCTTTTTGAATCGTTTTGGCCACCACAAGTGTGGAAGGGTATGCTCAGATGTGAGTCCCTTGCTCACTGCACCATCAGGATTCAAGCAAGCCGGGCCGAAGACGGCTGTAATGCCAGAAACCGGTCCCCGGAAGCTTGTTTCCTTTCCAGTAAAGAATTGGCTTGGTAGTTTGGTCTGCCCTGTTCCCATGATGCACTGGGCCAGGGTCAGCCTAATTTGCATGTAGCCAGGTTCTGAACTGGGATGGTGCAGTGAGCTAAAAAACGGTGATGGATCAAGCCCTGATCTTTTGACTGGGTAGGAGTGTTCTGCTTAATTCAGATACTCTGTCCATCACCACCCCCCTTTTTTGAATCGTTTTGGCCACCACAAGTGTGGAAGGGTATGCTCAGATGTGAGTCCCTTGCTCACTGCACCATCAGGATTCAAGCAAGCCGGGCCGAAGACGGATGTAATGCCAGAAACCGGTCCCCGGAAGCTTGTTTCCTTTCCAGTAAAGAATTGGCTTGGTAGTTTGGTCTGCCCTGTTCCCATGATGCACTGGGCCAGGGTCAGACTAATTTGCATGTAGCCAGGTTCTGAACTGGGATGGTGCAGTGAGCTAAAAAACGGTGATGGATCAAGCCCTGATCTTTTGACTGGGTAGGAGTGTTCTGCTTAATTCAGATACTCTGTCCATCACCACCCCTCGTTTTGAATCGTTTTGGCCACCACAAGTGTGGAAGGGTATGCTCAGATGTGAGTCCCTTGCTCACTGCACCATCAGGATTCAAGCAAGCCGGGCCGAAGACGGCTGTAATGCCAGAAACCGGTCCCCGGAAGCTTGTTTCCTTTCCAGTAAAGAATTGGCTTGGTAGTTTGGTCTGCCCTGTTCCCATGATGCACTGGGCCAGGGTCAGACTAATTTGCATGTAGCCAGGTTCTGAACTGGGATGGTGCAGTGAGCTAAAAAACGGTGATGGATCAAGCCCTGATCTTTTGACTGGGTAGGAGTGTTCTGCTTAATTCAGATACTCTGTCCATCACCACCCCCCTTTTTGAATCGTTTTGGCCACCACAAGTGTGGAAGGGTATGCTCAGATGTGAGTCCCTTGCTCACTGCACCATCAGGATTCAAGCAAGCCGGGCCGAAGACGGCTGTAATGCCAGAAACCGGTCCCCGGAAGCTTGTTTCCTTTCCAGTAAAGAATTGGCTTGGTAGTTTGGTCTGCCCTGTTCCCATGATGCACTGGGCCAGGGTCAGCCTAATTTGCATGTAGCCAGGTTCTGAACTGGGATGGTGCAGTGAGCTAAAAAACGGTGATGGATCAAGCCCTGATCTTTTGACTGGGTAGGAGTGTTCTGCTTAATTCAGATACTCTGTCCATCACCACCCCCCTTTTTGAATCGTTTTGGCCACCACAAGTGTGGAAGGGTATGCTCAGATGTGAGTCCCTTGCTCACTGCACCATCAGGATTCAAGCAAGCCGGGCCGAAGACGGCTGTAATGCCAGAAACCGGTCCCCGGAAGCTTGTTTCCTTTCCAGTAAAGAATTGGCTTGGTAGGTTGGTCTGCCCTGTTCCCATGATGCACTGGGCCAGGGTCAGACTAATTTGCATGTAGCCAGGTTCTGAACTGGGATGGTGCAGTGAGCTAAAAAACGGTGATGGATCAAGCCCTGATCTTTTGACTGGGTAGGAGTGTTCTGCTTAATTCAGATACTCTGTCCATCACCACCCCCCTTTTTGAATCGTTTTGGCCACCACAAGTGTGGAAGGGTATGCTCAGATGTGAGTCCCTTGCTCACTGCACCATCAGGATTCAAGCAAGCCGGGCCGAAGACGGCTGTAATGCCAGAAACCGGTCCCCGGAAGCTTGTTTCCTTTCCAGTAAAGAATTGGCTTGGTAGTTTGGTCTGCCCTGTTCCCATGATGCACTGGGCCAGGGTCAGACTAATTTGCATGTAGCCAGGTTCTGAACTGGGATGGTGCAGTGAGCTAAAAAACGGTGATGGATCAAGCCCTGATCTTTTGACTGGGTAGGAGTGTTCTGCTTAATTCAGATACTCTGTCCATCACCACCCCCCTTTTTGAATCATTTTGGCCACCACAAGTGTGGAAGGGTATGCTCAGATGTGAGTCCCTTGCTCACTGCACCATCAGGATTCGAGCAAGCCGGGGCGAAGACGGCTGTAATGCCAGAAACCGGTCCCCGGAAGCTTGTTTCCTTTCCAGTAAAGAATTGGCTTGGTAGTTTGGTCTGCCCTGTTCCCATGATGCACTGGGCCAGGGTCAGACTAATTTGCAAGTAGCCAGGTTCTGAACTGGGATGGTGCAGTGAGCTAAAAAACGGTGATGGATCAAGCCCTGATCTTTTGACTGGGTAGGAGTGTTCTGCTTAATTCAGATACTCTGTCCATCACCACCCCCCTTTTTGAATCGTTTTGGCCACCACAAGTGTGGAAGGGTATGCTCAGATGTGAGTCCCTTGCTCACTGCACCATCAGGATTCAAGCAAGCCGGGCCGAAGACGGCTGTAATGCCAGAAACCGGTCCCCGGAAGCTTGTTTCCTTTCCAGTAAAGAATTGGCTTGGTAGTTTGGTCTGCCCTGTTCCCATGATGCACTGGGCCAGGGTCAGACTAATTTGCATGTAGCCAGGTTCTGAACTGGGATGGTGCAGTGAGCTAAAAAACGGCGATGGATCAAGCCCTGATCTTTTGACTGGGAAGGAGTGTTCTGCTTAATTCAGATACTCTGTCCATCACCACCCCCCTTTTTTGAATCGTTTTGGCCACCACAAGTGTGGAAGGGTATGCTCAGATGTGAGTCCCTTGCTCACTGCACCATCAGGATTCAAGCAAGCCGGGCCGAAGACGGCTGTAATGCCAGAAACCGGTCCCCGGAAGCTTGTTTCCTTTCCAGTAAAGAATTGGCTTGGTAGTTTGGTCTGCCCTGTTCCCATGATGCACTGGGCCAGGGTCAGACTAATTTGCATGTAGCCAGGTTCTGAACTGGGATGGTGCAGTGAGCTAAAAAACGGTGATGGATCAAGCCCTGATCTTTTGACTGGGTAGGAGTGTTCTGCTTAATTCAGATACTCTGTCCATCACCACCCCTCGTTTTGAATCGTTTTGGCCACCACAAGTGTGGAAGGGTATGCTCAGATGTGAGTCCCTTGCTCACTGCACCATCAGGATTCAAGCAAGCCGGGCCGAAGACGGCTGTAATGCCAGAAACCGGTCCCCGGAAGCTTGTTTCCTTTCCAGTAAAGAATTGGCTTGGTAGTTTGGTCTGCCCTGTTCCCATGATGCACTGGGCCAGGGTCAGACTAATTTGCATGTAGCCAGGTTCTGAACTGGGATGGTGCAGTGAGCTAAAAAACGGTGATGGATCAAGCCCTGATCTTTTGACTGGGTAGGAGTGTTCTGCTTAATTCAGATACTCTGTCCATCACCACCCCCCTTTTTGAATCGTTTTGGCCACCACAAGTGTGGAAGGGTATGCTCAGATGTGAGTCCCTTGCTCACTGCACCATCAGGATTCAGGCAAGCCGGGCCGAAGACGGCTGTAATGCCAGAAACCGGTCCCCGGAAGCTTGTTTCCTTTCCAGTAAAGAATTGGCTTGGTAGTTTGGTCTGCCCTGTTCCCATGATGCACTGGGCCAGGGTCAGACTAATTTGCATGTAGCCAGGTTCTGAACTGGGATGGTGCAGTGAGCTAAAAAACGGTGATGGATCAAGCCCTGATCTTTTGACTGGGTAGGAGTGTTCTGCTTAATTCAGATACTCTGTCCATCACCACCCCCCTTTTTGAATCGTTTTGGCCACCACAAGTGTGGAAGGGTATGCTCAGATGTGAGTCCCTTGCTCACTGCACCATCAGGATTCAAGCAAGCCAGGCCGAAGACGGCTGTAATGCCAGAAACCGGTCCCCGGAAGCTTGTTTCCTTTCCAGTAAAGAATTGGCTTGGTAGTTTGGTCTGCCCTGTTCCCATGATGCACTGGGCCAGGGTCAGCCTAATTTGCATGTAGCCAGGTTCTGAACTGGGATGGTGCAGTGAGCTAAAAAACGGTGATGGATCAAGCCCTGATCTTTTGACTGGGTAGGAGTGTTCTGCTTAATTCAGATACTCTGTCCATCACCACCCCCCTTTTTGAATCGTTTTGGCCACCACAAGTGTGGAAGGGTATGCTCAGATGTGAGTCCCTTGCTCACTGCACCATCAGGATTCAAGCAAGCCAGGCCGAAGACGGCTGTAATGCCAGAAACCGGTCCCCGGAAGCTTGTTTCCTTTCCAGTAAAGAATTGGCTTGGTAGGTTGGTCTGCCCTGTTCCCATGATGCGTTGGGCCAGGGTCAGACTAATTTGCATGTAGCCAGGTTCTGAACTGGGATGGTGCAGTGAGCTAAAAAACGGTAATGGATCAAGCCCTGATCTTTTGACTGGGTAGGAGTGTTCTGCTTAATTCAGATACTCTGTCCATCACCACCCCCCTTTTTGAATCGTTTTGGCCACCACAAGTGTGGAAGGGTATGCTCAGATGTGAGTCCCTTGCTCACTGCACCATCAGGATTCAAGCAAGCCGGGCCGAAGACGGCTGTAATGCCAGAAACCGGTCCCCGGAAGCTTGTTTCCTTTCCAGTAAAGAATTGGCTTGGTAGTTTGGTCTGCCCTGTTCCCATGATGCACTGGGCCAGGGTCAGACTAATTTGCATGTAGCCAGGTTCTGAACTGGGATGGTGCAGTGAGCTAAAAAACGGTGATGGATCAAGCCCTGATCTTTTGACTGGGTAGGAGTGTTCTGCTTAATTCAGATACTCTGTCCATCACCACCACCCTTTTTGAATCGTTTTGGCCACCACAAGTGTGGAAGGGTATGCTCAGATGTGAGTCCCTTGCTCACTGCACCATCAGGATTCGAGCAAGCCGGGGCGAAGACGGCTGTAATGCCAGAAACCGGTCCCCGGAAGCTTGTTTCCTTTCCAGTAAAGAATTGGCTTGGTAGTTTGGTCTGCCCTGTTCCCATGATGCACTGGGCCAGGGTCAGACTAATTTGCAAGTAGCCAGGTTCTGAACTGGGATGGTGCAGTGAGCTAAAAAACTGTGATGGATCAAGCCCTGATCTTTTGACTGGGTAGGAGTGTTCTGCTTAATTCAGATACTCTGTCCATCACCACCCCCCTTTTTGAATCGTTTTGGCCACCACAAGTGTGGAAGGGTATGCTCAGATGTGAGTCCCTTGCTCACTGCACCATCAGGATTCAAGCAAGCCGGGCCGAAGACGGCTGTAATGCCAGAAACCGGTCCCCGGAAGCTTGTTTCCTTTCCAGTAAAGAATTGGCTTGGTAGTTTGGTCTGCCCTGTTCCCATGATGCACTGGGCCAGGGTCAGACTAATTTGCAAGTAGCCAGGTTCTGAACTGGGATGGTGCAGTGAGCTAAAAAACTGTGATGGATCAAGCCCTGATCTTTTGACTGGGTAGGAGTGTTCTGCTTAATTCAGATACTCTGTCCATCACCACCCCCCTTTTTGAATCGTTTTGGCCACCACAAGTGTGGAAGGGTATGCTCAGATGTGAGTCCCTTGCTCACTGCACCATCAGGATTCAAGCAAGCCGGGCCGAAGACGGCTGTAATGCCAGAAACCGGTCCCCGGAAGCTTGTTTCCTTTCCAGTAAAGAATTGGCTTGGTAGTTTGGTCTGCCCTGTTCCCATGATGCACTGGGCCAGGGTCAGACTAATTTGCAAGTAGCCAGGTTCTGAACTGGGATGGTGCAGTGAGCTAAAAAACTGTGATGGATCAAGCCCTGATCTTTTGACTGGGTAGGAGTGTTCTGCTTAATTCAGATACTCTGTCCATCACCACCCCCCTTTTTGAATCGTTTTGGCCACCACAAGTGTGGAAGGGTATGCTCAGATGTGAGTCCCTTGCTCACTGCACCATCAGGATTCGAGCAAGCCGGGGCGAAGACGGCTGTAATGCCAGAAACCGGTCCCCGGAAGCTTGTTTCCTTTCCAGTAAAGAATTGGCTTGGTAGTTTGGTCTGCCCTGTTCCCATGATGCACTGGGCCAGGGTCAGACTAATTTGCAAGTAGCCAGGTTCTGAACTGGGATGGTGCAGTGAGCTAAAAAACGGTGATGGATCAAGCCCTGATCTTTTGACTGGGTAGGAGTGTTCTGCTTAATTCAGATACTCTGTCCATCACCACCCCCCTTTTTGAATCGTTTTGGCCACCACAAGTGTGGAAGGGTATGCTCAGATGTGAGTCCCTTGCTCACTGCACCATCAGGATTCAAGCAAGCCGGGCCGAAGACGGCTGTAATGCCAGAAACCGGTCCCCGGAAGCTTGTTTCCTTTCCAGTAAAGAATTGGCTTGGTAGTTTGGTCTGCCCTGTTCCCATGATGCACTGGGCCAGGGTCAGACTAATTTGCAAGTAGCCAGGTTCTGAACTGGGATGGTGCAGTGAGCTAAAAAACGGTGATGGATCAAGCCCTGATCTTTTGACTGGGTAGGAGTGTTCTGCTTAATTCAGATACTCTGTCCATCACCACCCCCCTTTTTGAATCGTTTTGGCCACCACAAGTGTGGAAGGGTATGCTCAGATGTGAGTCCCTTGCTCACTGCACCATCAGGATTCAAGCAAGCCGGGCCGAAGACGGCTGTAATGCCAGAAACCGGTCCCCGGAAGCTTGTTTCCTTTCCAGTAAAGAATTGGCTTGGTAGTTTGGTCTGCCCTGTTCCCATGATGCACTGGGCCAGGGACAGACTAATTTGCATGTAGCCAGGTTCTGAACTGGGATGGTGCAGTGAGCTAAAAAACGGTGATGGATCAAGCCCTGATCTTTTGACTGGGTAGGAGTGTTCTGCTTAATTCAGATACTCTGTCCATCACCACCCCCCTTTTTGAATCGTTTTGGCCACCACAAGTGTGGAAGGGTATGCTCAGATGTGAGTCCCTTGCTCACTGCACCATCAGGATTCAAGCAAGCCGGGCCGAAGACGGCTGTAATGCCAGAAACCGGTCCACGGAAGCTTGTTTCCTTTCGAGTAAAGAATTGGCTTGGTAGTTTGGTCTGCCCTGTTCCCATGATGCACTGGGCCAGGGTCAGACTAATTTGCATGTAGCCAGGTTCTGAACTGGGATGGTGCAGTGAGCTAAAAAACGGTGATGGATCAAGCCCTGATCTTTTGACTGGGTAGGAGTGTTCTGCTTAATTCAGATACTCTGTCCATCACCACCCCCCTTTTTGAATCGTTTTGGCCACCACAAGTGTGGAAGGGTATGCTCAGATGTGAGTCCCTTGCTCACTGCACCGTCAGGATTCAAGCAAGCCGGGCCGAAGACGGCTGTAATGCCAGAAACCGGTCCCCGGAAGCTTGTTTCCTTTCCAGTGAAGAATTGGCTTGGTAGTTTGGTCTGCCCTGTTCCCATGATGCACTGGGCCAGGGTCAGACTAATATGCATGTAGCCAGGTTCTGAACTGGGATGGTGCAGTGAGCTAAAAAACGGTGATGGATCAAGCCCTGATCTTTTGACTGGGTAGGAGTGTTCTGCTTAATTCAGATACTCTGTCCATCACCACCCCTCGTTTTGAATCGTTTTGGCCACCACAAGTGTGGAAGGGTATGCTCAGATGTGAGTCCCTTGCTCACTGCACCATCAGGATTCAAGCAAGCCGGGGCGAAGACGGCTGTAATGCCAGAAACCGGTCCCCGGAAGCTTGTTTCCTTTCCAGTAAAGAATTGGCTTGGTAGTTTGGTCTGCCCTGTTCCCATGATGCACTGGGCCAGGGTCAGACTAATTTGCATGTAGCCAGGTTCTGAACTGGGATGGTGCAGTGAGCTAAAAAACGGTGATGGATCAAGCCCTGATCTTTTGACTGGGTAGGAGTGTTCTGCTTAATTCAGATACTCTGTCCATCACCACCCCCCTTTTTGAATCGTTTTGGCCACCACAAGTGTGGAAGGGTATGCTCAGATGTGAGTCCCTTGCTCACTGCACCATCAGGATTCAGGCAAGCCGGGCCGAAGACGGCTGTAATGCCAGAAACCGGTCCCCGGAAGCTTGTTTCCTTTCCAGTAAAGAATTGGCTTGGTAGTTTGGTCTGCCCTGTTCCCATGATGCACTGGGCCAGGGTCAGACTAATTTGCATGTAGCCAGGTTCTGAACTGGGATGGTGCAGTGAGCTAAAAAACGGTGATGGATCAAGCCCTGATCTTTTGACTGGGTAGGAGTGTTCTGCTTAATTCAGATACTCTGTCCATCACCACCCCCCTTTTTGAATCGTTTTGGCCACCACAAGTGTGGAAGGGTATGCTCAGATGTGAGTCCCTTGCTCACTGCACCATCAGGATTCAGGCAAGCCGGGCGGAAGACGGCTGTAATGCCAGAAACCGGTCCCCGGAAGCTTGTTTCCTTTCCAGTAAAGAATTGGCTTGGTAGTTTGGTCTGCCCTGTTCCCATGATGCACTGGGCCAGGGTCAGACTAATTTGCATGTAGCGAGGTTCTGAACTGGGATGGTGCAGTGAGCTAAAAAACGGTGATGGATCAAGCCCTGATCTTTTGACTGGGTAGGAGTGTTCTGCTTAATTCAGATACTCTGTCCATCACCACCCCCCTTTTTGAATCGTTTTGGCCACCACAAGTGTGGAAGGGTATGCTCAGATGTGAGTCCCTTGCTCACTGCACCATCAGGATTCAAGCAAGCCGGGCCGAAGACGGCTGTAATGCCAGAAACCGGTCCCCGGAAGCTTGTTTCCTTTCCAGTAAAGAATTGGCTTGGTAGTTTGGTCTGCCCTGTTCCCATGATGCACTGGGCCAGGGTCAGACTAATTTGCATGTAGCCAGGTTCTGAACTGGGATGGTGCAGTGAGCTAAAAAACGGTGATGGATCAAGCCCTGATCTTTTGACTGGGTAGGAGTGTTCTGCTTAATTCAGATACTCTGTCCATCACCACCCCCCTTTTTGAATCGTTTTGGCCACCACAAGTGTGGAAGGGTATGCTCAGATGTGAGTCCCTTGCTCACTGCACCATCAGGATTCGAGCAAGCCGGGGCGAAGACGGCTGTAATGCCAGAAACCGGTCCCCGGAAGCTTGTTTCCTTTCCAGTAAAGAATTGGCTTGGTAGTTTGGTCTGCCCTGTTCCCATGATGCACTGGGCCAGGGTCAGACTAATTTGCAAGTAGCCAGGTTCTGAACTGGGATGGTGCAGTGAGCTAAAAAACGGTGATGGATCAAGCCCTGATCTTTTGACTGGGTAGGAGTGTTCTGCTTAATTCAGATACTCTGTCCATCACCACCCCCCTTTTTGAATCGTTTTGGCCACCACAAGTGTGGAAGGGTATGCTCAGATGTGAGTCCCTTGCTCACTGCACCATCAGGATTCAAGCAAGCCGGGCCGAAGACGGCTGTAATGCCAGAAACCGGTCCCCGGAAGCTTGTTTCCTTTCCAGTAAAGAATTGGCTTGGTAGTTTGGTCTGCCCTGTTCCCATGATGCACTGGGCCAGGGTCAGACTAATTTGCATGTAGCCAGGTTCTGAACTGGGATGGTGCAGTGAGCTAAAAAATGGTGATGGATCAAGCCCTGATCTTTTGACTGGGTAGGAGTGTTCTGCTTAATTCAGATACTCTGTCCATCACCACCCCCCTTTTTGAATCGTTTTGGCCACCACAAGTGTGGAAGGGTATGCTCAGATGTGAGTCCCTTGCTCACTGCACCATCAGGATTCGAGCAAGCCGGGGCGAAGACGGCTGTAATGCCAGAAACCGGTCCCCGGAAGCTTGTTTCCTTTCCAGTAAAGAATTGGCTTGGTAGTTTGGTCTGCCCTGTTCCCATGATGCACTGGGCCAGGGTCAGACTAATTTGCAAGTAGCCAGGTTCTGAACTGGGATGGTGCAGTGAGCTAAAAAACGGTGATGGATCAAGCCCTGATCTTTTGACTGGGTAGGAGTGTTCTGCTTAATTCAGATACTCTGTCCATCACCACCCCCCTTTTTGAATCGTTTTGGCCACCACAAGTGTGGAAGGGTATGCTCAGATGTGAGTCCCTTGCTCACTGCACCATCAGGATTCAAGCAAGCCGGGCCGAAGACGGCTGTAATGCCAGAAACCGGTCCCCGGAAGCTTTTTTCCTTTCCAGTAAAGAATTGGCTTGGTAGTTTGGTCTGCCCTGTTCCCATGATGCACTGGGCCAGGGTCAGACTAATTTGCATGTAGCCAGGTTCTGAACTGGGATGGTGCAGTGAGCTAAAAAACGGTTATGGATCAAGCCCTGATCTTTTGACTGGGTAGGAGTGTTCTGCTTAATTCAGATACTCTGTCCATCACCACCCCTCTTTTTGAATCGTTTTGGCCACCACAAGTGTGGAAGGGTATGCTCAGATGTGAGTCCCTTGCTCACTGCACCATCAGGATTCAAGCAAGCCGGGCCGAAGACGGCTGTAATGCCAGAAACCGGTCCCCGGAAGCTTGTTTCCTTTCCAGTAAAGAATTGGCTTGGTAGTTTGGTCTGCCCTGTTCCCATGATGCACTGGGCCAGGGACAGACTAATTTGCATGTAGCCAGGTTCTGAACTGGGATGGTGCAGTGAGCTAAAAAACGGTGATGGATCAAGCCCTGATCTTTTGACTGGGTAGGAGTGTTCTGCTTAATTCAGATACTCTGTCCATCACCACCCCCCTTTTTGAATCGTTTTGGCCACCACAAGTGTGGAAGGGTATGCTCAGATGTGAGTCCCTTGCTCACTGCACCATCAGGATTCAAGCAAGCCGGGCCGAAGACGGCTGTAATGCCAGAAACCGGTCCCCGGAAGCTTGTTTCCTTTCGAGTAAAGAATTGGCTTGGTAGTTTGGTCTGCCCTGTTCCCATGATGCACTGGGCCAGGGTCAGACTAATTTGCATGTAGCCAGGTGGTTCTGAACTGGGATGGTGCAGTGAGCTAAAAAACGGTGATGGATCAAGCCCTGATCTTTTGACTGGGTAGGAGTGTTCTGCTTAATTCAGATACTCTGTCCATCACCACCCCCCTTTTTGAATCGTTTTGGCCACCACAAGTGTGGAAGGGTATGCTCAGATGTGAGTCCCTTGCTCACTGCACCGTCAGGATTCAAGCAAGCCGGGCCGAAGACGGCTGTAATGCCAGAAACCGGTCCCCGGAAGCTTGTTTCCTTTCCAGTGAAGAATTGGCTTGGTAGTTTGGTCTGCCCTGTTCCCATGATGCACTGGGCCAGGGTCAGACTAATTTGCATGTAGCCAGGTTCTGAACTGGGATGGTGCAGTGAGCTAAAAAACGGTGATGGATCAAGCCCTGATCTTTTGACTGGGTAGGAGTGTTCTGCTTAATTCAGATACTCTGTCCATCACCACCCCCCTTTTTGAATCGTTTTGGCCACCACAAGTGTGGAAGGGTATGCTCAGATGTGAGTCCCTTTCTCACTGCACCATCAGGATTCAAGCAAGCTGGGCCGAAGACGGCTGTAATGCCAGAAACCGGTCCCCGGAAGCTTGTTTCCTTTCCAGTAAAGAATTGGCTTGGTAGTTTGGTCTGCCCTGTTCCCATGATGCACTGGGCCAGGGTCAGACTAATTTGCATGTAGCCAGGTTCTGAACTGGGATGGTGCAGTGAGCTAAAAAACGGTGATGGATCAAGCCCTGATCTTGTGACTGGGTAGGAGTGTTCTGCTTAATTCAGATACTCTGTCCATCACCACCCCCCTTTTTGAATCGTTTTGGCCACCACAAGTGTGGAAGGGTATGCTCAGATGTGAGTCCCTTGCTCACTGCACCATCAGGATTCAAGCAAGCTGGGCCGAAGACGGCTGTAATGCCAGAAACCGGTCCCCGGAAGCTTGTTTCCTTTCCAGTAAAGAATTGGCTTGGTAGTTTGGTCTGCCCTGTTCCCATGATGCACTGGGCCAGGGTCAGACTAATTTGCATGTAGCCAGGTTCTGAACTGGGATGGTGCAGTGAGCTAAAAAACGGTGATGGATCAAGCCCTGATCTTTTGACTGCGTAGGAGTGTTCTGCTTAATTCAGATACTCTGTCCATCACCACCCCCCTTTTTGAATCGTTTTGGCCACCACAAGTGTGGAAGGGTATGCTCAGATGTGAGTCCCTTGCTCACTGCACCATCAGGATTCGAGCAAGCCGGGGCGAAGACGGCTGTAATGCCAGAAACCGGTCCCCGGAAGCTTGTTTCCTTTCCAGTAAAGAATTGGCTTGGTAGTTTGGTCTGCCCTGTTCCCATGATGCACTGGGCCAGGGTCAGACTAATTTGCATGTAGCCAGGTTCTGAACTGGGATGGTGCAGTGAGCTAAAAAACGGTGATGGATCAAGCCCTGATCTTTTGACTGGGTAGGAGTGTTCTGCTTAATTCAGATACTCTGTCCATCACCACCCCCCTTTTTTGAATCGTTTTGGCCACCACAAGTGTGGAAGGGTATGCTCAGATGTGAGTCCCTTGCTCAGTGCACCATCAGGATTCAAGCAAGCCGGGCCGAAGACGGCTGTAATGCCAGAAACCGGTCCCCGGAAGCTTGTTTCCTTTCCAGTAAAGAATTGGCTTGGTAGTTTGGTCTGCCCTGTTCCCATGATGCACTGGGCCAGGGTCAGACTAATTTGCAAGTAGCCAGGTTCTGAACTGGGATGGTGCAGTGAGCTAAAAAACTGTGATGGATCAAGCCCTGATCTTTTGACTGGGTAGGAGTGTTCTGCTTAATTCAGATACTCTGTCCATCACCACCCCCCTTTTTGAATCGTTTTGGCCACCACAAGTGTGGAAGGGTATGCTCAGATGTGAGTCCCTTGCTCACTGCACCATCAGGATTCGAGCAAGCCGGGGCGAAGACGGCTGTAATGCCAGAAACCGGTCCCCGGAAGCTTGTTTCCTTTCCAGTAAAGAATTGGCTTGGTAGTTTGGTCTGCCCTGTTCCCATGATGCACTGGGCCAGGGTCAGACTAATTTGCAAGTAGCCAGGTTCTGAACTGGGATGGTGCAGTGAGCTAAAAAACTGTGATGGATCAAGCCCTGATCTTTTGACTGGGTAGGAGTGTTCTGCTTAATTCAGATACTCTGTCCATCACCACCCCCCTTTTTGAATCGTTTTGGCCACCACAAGTGTGGAAGGGTATGCTCAGATGTGAGTCCCTTGCTCACTGCACCATCAGGATTCGAGCAAGCCGGGGCGAAGACGGCTGTAATGCCAGAAACCGGTCCCCGGAAGCTTGTTTCCTTTCCAGTAAAGAATTGGCTTGGTAGTTTGGTCTGCCCTGTTCCCATGATGCACTGGGCCAGGGACAGACTAATTTGCATGTAGCCAGGTTCTGAACTGGGATGGTGCAGTGAGCTAAAAAACGGTGATGGATCAAGCCCTGATCTTTTGACTGGGTAGGAGTGTTCTGCTTAATTCAGATACTCTGTCCATCACCACCCCCCTTTTTGAATCGTTTTGGCCACCACAAGTGTGGAAGGGTATGCTCAGATGTGAGTCCCTTGCTCACTGCACCATCAGGATTCAAGCAAGCCGGGCCGAAGACGGCTGTAATGCCAGAAACCGGTCCCCGGAAGCTTGTTTCCTTTCGAGTAAAGAATTGGCTTGGTAGTTTGGTCTGCCCTGTTCCCATGATGCACTGGGCCAGGGTCAGACTAATTTGCATGTAGCCAGGTGGTTCTGAACTGGGATGGTGCAGTGAGCTAAAAAACGGTGATGGATCAAGCCCTGATCTTTTGACTGGGTAGGAGTGTTCTGCTTAATTCAGATACTCTGTCCATCACCACCCCCCTTTTTGAATCGTTTTGGCCACCACAAGTGTGGAAGGGTATGCTCAGATGTGAGTCCCTTGCTCACTGCACCGTCAGGATTCAAGCAAGCCGGGCCGAAGACGGCTGTAATGCCAGAAACCGGTCCCCGGAAGCTTGTTTCCTTTCCAGTGAAGAATTGGCTTGGTAGTTTGGTCTGCCCTGTTCCCATGATGCACTGGGCCAGGGTCAGACTAATTTGCATGTAGCCAGGTTCTGAACTGGGATGGTGCAGTGAGCTAAAAAACGGTGATGGATCAAGCCCTGATCTTTTGACTGGGTAGGAGTGTTCTGCTTAATTCAGATACTCTGTCCATCACCACCCCCCTTTTTGAATCGTTTTGGCCACCACAAGTGTGGAAGGGTATGCTCAGATGTGAGTCCCTTTCTCACTGCACCATCAGGATTCAAGCAAGCTGGGCCGAAGACGGCTGTAATGCCAGAAACCGGTCCCCGGAAGCTTGTTTCCTTTCCAGTAAAGAATTGGCTTGGTAGTTTGGTCTGCCCTGTTCCCATGATGCACTGGGCCAGGGTCAGACTAATTTGCATGTAGCCAGGTTCTGAACTGGGATGGTGCAGTGAGCTAAAAAACGGTGATGGATCAAGCCCTGATCTTGTGACTGGGTAGGAGTGTTCTGCTTAATTCAGATACTCTGTCCATCACCACCCCCCTTTTTGAATCGTTTTGGCCACCACAAGTGTGGAAGGGTATGCTCAGATGTGAGTCCCTTGCTCACTGCACCATCAGGATTCAAGCAAGCTGGGCCGAAGACGGCTGTAATGCCAGAAACCGGTCCCCGGAAGCTTGTTTCCTTTCCAGTAAAGAATTGGCTTGGTAGTTTGGTCTGCCCTGTTCCCATGATGCACTGGGCCAGGGTCAGACTAATTTGCATGTAGCCAGGTTCTGAACTGGGATGGTGCAGTGAGCTAAAAAACGGTGATGGATCAAGCCCTGATCTTTTGACTGCGTAGGAGTGTTCTGCTTAATTCAGATACTCTGTCCATCACCACCCCCCTTTTTGAATCGTTTTGGCCACCACAAGTGTGGAAGGGTATGCTCAGATGTGAGTCCCTTGCTCACTGCACCATCAGGATTCGAGCAAGCCGGGGCGAAGACGGCTGTAATGCCAGAAACCGGTCCCCGGAAGCTTGTTTCCTTTCCAGTAAAGAATTGGCTTGGTAGTTTGGTCTGCCCTGTTCCCATGATGCACTGGGCCAGGGTCAGACTAATTTGCATGTAGCCAGGTTCTGAACTGGGATGGTGCAGTGAGCTAAAAAACTGTGATGGATCAAGCCCTGATCTTTTGACTGGGTAGGAGTGTTCTGCTTAATTCAGATACTCTGTCCATCACCACCCCCCTTTTTTGAATCGTTTTGGCCACCACAAGTGTGGAAGGGTATGCTCAGATGTGAGTCCCTTGCTCAGTGCACCATCAGGATTCAAGCAAGCCGGGCCGAAGACGGCTGTAATGCCAGAAACCGGTCCCCGGAAGCTTGTTTCCTTTCCAGTAAAGAATTGGCTTGGTAGTTTGGTCTGCCCTGTTCCCATGATGCACTGGGCCAGGGTCAGACTAATTTGCAAGTAGCCAGGTTCTGAACTGGGATGGTGCAGTGAGCTAAAAAACTGTGATGGATCAAGCCCTGATCTTTTGACTGGGTAGGAGTGTTCTGCTTAATTCAGATACTCTGTCCATCACCACCCCCCTTTTTGAATCGTTTTGGCCACCACAAGTGTGGAAGGGTATGCTCAGATGTGAGTCCCTTGCTCACTGCACCATCAGGATTCGAGCAAGCCGGGGCGAAGACGGCTGTAATGCCAGAAACCGGTCCCCGGAAGCTTGTTTCCTTTCCAGTAAAGAATTGGCTTGGTAGTTTGGTCTGCCCTGTTCCCATGATGCACTGGGCCAGGGTCAGACTAATTTGCAAGTAGCCAGGTTCTGAACTGGGATGGTGCAGTGAGCTAAAAAACTGTGATGGATCAAGCCCTGATCTTTTGACTGGGTAGGAGTGTTCTGCTTAATTCAGATACTCTGTCCATCACCACCCCCCTTTTTGAATCGTTTTGGCCACCACAAGTGTGGAAGGGTATGCTCAGATGTGAGTCCCTTGCTCACTGCACCATCAGGATTCGAGCAAGCCGGGGCGAAGACGGCTGTAATGCCAGAAACCGGTCCCCGGAAGCTTGTTTCCTTTCCAGTAAAGAATTGGCTTGGTAGTTTGGTCTGCCCTGTTCCCATGATGCACTGGGCCAGGGTCAGACTAATTTGCAAGTAGCCAGGTTCTGAACTGGGATGGTGCAGTGAGCTAAAAAACGGTGATGGATCAAGCCCTGATCTTTTGACTGGGTAGGAGTGTTCTGCTTAATTCAGATACTCTGTCCATCACCACCCCCCTTTTTGAATCGTTTTGGCCACCACAAGTGTGGAAGGGTATGCTCAGATGTGAGTCCCTTGCTCACTGCACCATCAGGATTCAAGCAAGCCGGGCCGAAGACGGCTGTAATGCCAGAAACCGGTCCCCGGAAGCTTGTTTCCTTTCCAGTAAAGAATTGGCTTGGTAGTTTGGTCTGCCCTGTTCCCATGATGCACTGGGCCAGGGTCAGACTAATTTGCAAGTAGCCAGGTTCTGAACTGGGATGGTGCAGTGAGCTAAAAAACGGTGATGGATCAAGCCCTGATCTTTTGACTGGGTAGGAGTGTTCTGCTTAATTCAGATACTCTGTCCATCACCACCCCCCTTTTTGAATCGTTTTGGCCACCACAAGTGTGGAAGGGTATGCTCAGATGTGAGTCCCTTGCTCACTGCACCATCAGGATTCAAGCAAGCCGGGCCGAAGACGGCTTTAATGCCAGAAACCGGTCCCCGGAAGCTTGTTTCCTTTCCAGTAAAGAATTGGCTTGGTAGTTTGGTCTGCCCTGTTCCCATGATGCACTGGGCCAGGGACAGACTAATTTGCATGTAGCCAGGTTCTGAACTGGGATGGTGCAGTGAGCTAAAAAACGGTGATGGATCAAGCCCTGATCTTTTGACTGGGTAGGAGTGTTCTGCTTAATTCAGATACTCTGTCCATCACCACCCCCCTTTTTGAATCGTTTTGGCCACCACAAGTGTGGAAGGGTATGCTCAGATGTGAGTCCCTTGCTCACTGCACCATCAGGATTCAAGCAAGCCGGGCCGAAGACGGCTGTAATGCCAGAAACCGGTCCACGGAAGCTTGTTTCCTTTCGAGTAAAGAATTGGCTTGGTAGTTTGGTCTGCCCTGTTCCCATGATGCACTGGGCCAGGGTCAGACTAATTTGCATGTAGCCAGGTTCTGAACTGGGATGGTGCAGTGAGCTAAAAAACGGTGATGGATCAAGCCCTGATCTTTTGACTGGGTAGGAGTGTTCTGCTTAATTCAGATACTCTGTCCATCACCACCCCCCTTTTTGAATCGTTCTGGCCACCACAAGTGTGGAAGGGTATGCTCAGATGTGAGTCCCTTGCTCACTGCACCGTCAGGATTCAAGCAAGCCGGGCCGAAGACGGCTGTAATGCCAGAAACCGGTCCCCGGAAGCTTGTTTCCTTTCCAGTGAAGAATTGGCTTGGTAGTTTGGTCTGCCCTGTTCCCATGATGCACTGGGCCAGGGTCAGACTAATATGCATGTAGCCAGGTTCTGAACTGGGATGGTGCAGTGAGCTAAAAAACGGTGATGGATCAAGCCCTGATCTTTTGACTGGGTAGGAGTGTTCTGCTTAATTCAGATACTCTGTCCATCACCACCCCTCGTTTTGAATCGTTTTGGCCACCACAAGTGTGGAAGGGTATGCTCAGATGTGAGTCCCTTGCTCACTGCACCATCAGGATTCAAGCAAGCCGGGGCGAAGACGGCTGTAATGCCAGAAACCGGTCCCCGGAAGCTTGTTTCCTTTCCAGTAAAGAATTGGCTTGGTAGTTTGGTCTGCCCTGTTCCCATGATGCACTGGGCCAGGGTCAGACTAATTTGCATGTAGCCAGGTTCTGAACTGGGATGGTGCAGTGAGCTAAAAAACGGTGATGGATCAAGCCCTGATCTTTTGACTGGGTAGGAGTGTTCTGCTTAATTCAGATACTCTGTCCATCACCACCCCCCTTTTTGAATCGTTTTGGCCACCACAAGTGTGGAAGGGTATGCTCAGATGTGAGTCCCTTGCTCACTGCACCATCAGGATTCAGGCAAGCCGGGCCGAAGACGGCTGTAATGCCAGAAACCGGTCCCCGGAAGCTTGTTTCCTTTCCAGTAAAGAATTGGCTTGGTAGTTTGGTCTGCCCTGTTCCCATGATGCACTGGGCCAGGGTCAGACTAATTTGCATGTAGCCAGGTTCTGAACTGGGATGGTGCAGTGAGCTAAAAAACGGTGATGGATCAAGCCCTGATCTTTTGACTGGGTAGGAGTGTTCTGCTTAATTCAGATACTCTGTCCATCACCACCCCCCTTTTTGAATCGTTTTGGCCACCACAAGTGTGGAAGGGTATGCTCAGATGTGAGTCCCTTGCTCACTGCACCATCAGGATTCAGGCAAGCCGGGCCGAAGACGGCTGTAATGCCAGAAACCGGTCCCCGGAAGCTTGTTTCCTTTCCAGTAAAGAATTGGCTTGGTAGTTTGGTCTGCCCTGTTCCCATGATGCACTGGGCCAGGGTCAGACTAATTTGCATGTAGCCAGGTTCTGAACTGGGATGGTGCAGTGAGCTAAAAAACGGTGATGGATCAAGCCCTGATCTTTTGACTGGGTAGGAGTGTTCTGCTTAATTCAGATACTCTGTCCATCACCACCCCCCTTTTTGAATCGTTTTGGCCACCACAAGTGTGGAAGGGTATGCTCAGATGTGAGTCCCTTGCTCACTGCACCATCAGGATTCAAGCAAGCCAGGCCGAAGACGGCTGTAATGCCAGAAACCGGTCCCCGGAAGCTTGTTTCCTTTCCAGTAAAGAATTGGCTTGGTAGTTTGGTCTGCCCTGTTCCCATGATGCACTGGGCCAGGGTCAGACTAATTTGCAAGTAGCCAGGTTCTGAACTGGGATGGTGCAGTGAGCTAAAAAACGGTGATGGATCAAGCCCTGATCTTTTGACTGGGTAGGAGTGTTCTGCTTAATTCAGATACTCTGTCCATCACCACCCCCCTTTTTGAATCGTTTTGGCCACCACAAGTGTGGAAGGGTATGCTCAGATGTGAGTCCCTTGCTCACTGCACCATCAGGATTCAAGCAAGCCGGGCCGAAGACGGCTGTAATGCCAGAAACCGGTCCCCGGAAGCTTGTTTCCTTTCCAGTAAAGAATTGGCTTGGTAGTTTGGTCTGCCCTGTTCCCATGATGCACTGGGCCAGGGTCAGACTAATTTGCAAGTAGCCAGGTTCTGAACTGGGATGGTGCAGTGAGCTAAAAAACGGTGATGGATCAAGCCCTGATCTTTTGACTGGGTAGGAGTGTTCTGCTTAATTCAGATACTCTGTCCATCACCACCCCCCTTTTTGAATCGTTTTGGCCACCACAAGTGTGGAAGGGTATGCTCAGATGTGAGTCCCTTGCTCACTGCACCATCAGGATTCAAGCAAGCCGGGCCGAAGACGGCTGTAATGCCAGAAACCGGTCCCCGGAAGCTTTTTTCCTTTCCAGTAAAGAATTGGCTTGGTAGTTTGGTCTGCCCTGTTCCCATGATGCACTGGGCCAGGGTCAGACTAATTTGCATGTAGCCAGGTTCTGAACTGGGATGGTGCAGTGAGCTAAAAAACGGTTATGGATCAAGCCCTGATCTTTTGACTGGGTAGGAGTGTTCTGCTTAATTCAGATACTCTGTCCATCACCACCCCTCTTTTTGAATCGTTTTGGCCACCACAAGTGTGGAAGGGTATGCTCAGATGTGAGTCCCTTGCTCACTGCACCATCAGGATTCAAGCAAGCCGGGCCGAAGACGGCTGTAATGCCAGAAACCGGTCCCCGGAAGCTTGTTTCCTTTCCAGTAAAGAATTGGCTTGGTAGTTTGGTCTGCCCTGTTCCCATGATGCACTGGGCCAGGGACAGACTAATTTGCATGTAGCCAGGTTCTGAACTGGGATGGTGCAGTGAGCTAAAAAACGGTGATGGATCAAGCCCTGATCTTTTGACTGGGTAGGAGTGTTCTGCTTAATTCAGATACTCTGTCCATCACCACCCCCCTTTTTGAATCGTTTTGGCCACCACAAGTGTGGAAGGGTATGCTCAGATGTGAGTCCCTTGCTCACTGCACCATCAGGATTCAAGCAAGCCGGGCCGAAGACGGCTGTAATGCCAGAAACCGGTCCCCGGAAGCTTGTTTCCTTTCGAGTAAAGAATTGGCTTGGTAGTTTGGTCTGCCCTGTTCCCATGATGCACTGGGCCAGGGTCAGACTAATTTGCATGTAGCCAGGTGGTTCTGAACTGGGATGGTGCAGTGAGCTAAAAAACGGTGATGGATCAAGCCCTGATCTTTTGACTGGGTAGGAGTGTTCTGCTTAATTCAGATACTCTGTCCATCACCACCCCCCTTTTTGAATCGTTTTGGCCACCACAAGTGTGGAAGGGTATGCTCAGATGTGAGTCCCTTGCTCACTGCACCGTCAGGATTCAAGCAAGCCGGGCCGAAGACGGCTGTAATGCCAGAAACCGGTCCCCGGAAGCTTGTTTCCTTTCCAGTGAAGAATTGGCTTGGTAGTTTGGTCTGCCCTGTTCCCATGATGCACTGGGCCAGGGTCAGACTAATTTGCATGTAGCCAGGTTCTGAACTGGGATGGTGCAGTGAGCTAAAAAACGGTGATGGATCAAGCCCTGATCTTTTGACTGGGTAGGAGTGTTCTGCTTAATTCAGATACTCTGTCCATCACCACCCCCCTTTTTGAATCGTTTTGGCCACCACAAGTGTGGAAGGGTATGCTCAGATGTGAGTCCCTTTCTCACTGCACCATCAGGATTCAAGCAAGCTGGGCCGAAGACGGCTGTAATGCCAGAAACCGGTCCCCGGAAGCTTGTTTCCTTTCCAGTAAAGAATTGGCTTGGTAGTTTGGTCTGCCCTGTTCCCATGATGCACTGGGCCAGGGTCAGACTAATTTGCATGTAGCCAGGTTCTGAACTGGGATGGTGCAGTGAGCTAAAAAACGGTGATGGATCAAGCCCTGATCTTGTGACTGGGTAGGAGTGTTCTGCTTAATTCAGATACTCTGTCCATCACCACCCCCCTTTTTGAATCGTTTTGGCCACCACAAGTGTGGAAGGGTATGCTCAGATGTGAGTCCCTTGCTCACTGCACCATCAGGATTCAAGCAAGCTGGGCCGAAGACGGCTGTAATGCCAGAAACCGGTCCCCGGAAGCTTGTTTCCTTTCCAGTAAAGAATTGGCTTGGTAGTTTGGTCTGCCCTGTTCCCATGATGCACTGGGCCAGGGTCAGACTAATTTGCATGTAGCCAGGTTCTGAACTGGGATGGTGCAGTGAGCTAAAAAACGGTGATGGATCAAGCCCTGATCTTTTGACTGCGTAGGAGTGTTCTGCTTAATTCAGATACTCTGTCCATCACCACCCCCCTTTTTGAATCGTTTTGGCCACCACAAGTGTGGAAGGGTATGCTCAGATGTGAGTCCCTTGCTCACTGCACCATCAGGATTCGAGCAAGCCGGGGCGAAGACGGCTGTAATGCCAGAAACCGGTCCCCGGAAGCTTGTTTCCTTTCCAGTAAAGAATTGGCTTGGTAGTTTGGTCTGCCCTGTTCCCATGATGCACTGGGCCAGGGTCAGACTAATTTGCATGTAGCCAGGTTCTGAACTGGGATGGTGCAGTGAGCTAAAAAACGGTGATGGATCAAGCCCTGATCTTTTGACTGGGTAGGAGTGTTCTGCTTAATTCAGATACTCTGTCCATCACCACCCCCCTTTTTTGAATCGTTTTGGCCACCACAAGTGTGGAAGGGTATGCTCAGATGTGAGTCCCTTGCTCAGTGCACCATCAGGATTCAAGCAAGCCGGGCCGAAGACGGCTGTAATGCCAGAAACCGGTCCCCGGAAGCTTGTTTCCTTTCCAGTAAAGAATTGGCTTGGTAGTTTGGTCTGCCCTGTTCCCATGATGCACTGGGCCAGGGTCAGACTAATTTGCATGTAGCCAGGTTCTGAACTGGGATGGTGCAGTGAGCTAAAAAACGGTGATGGATCAAGCCCTGATCTTTTGACTGGGTAGGAGTGTTCTGCTTAATTCAGATACTCTGTCCATCACCACCCCTCGTTTTGAATCGTTTTGGCCACCACAAGTGTGGAAGGATATGCTCAGATGTGAGTCCCTTGCTCACTGCACCATCAGGATTCAAGCAAGCCGGGCCGAAGACGGCTGTAATGCCAGAAACCGGTCCCCGGAAGCTTGTTTCCTTTCCAGTAAAGAATTGGCTTGGTAGTTTGGTCTGCCCTGTTCCCATGATGCACTGGGCCAGGGTCAGACTAATTTGCATGTAGCCAGGTTCTGAACTGGGATGGTGCAGTGAGCTAAAAAACGGTGATGGATCAAGCCCTGATCTTTTGACTGTGTAGGAGTGTTCTGCTTAATTCAGATACTCTGTCCATCACCACCCCCCTTTTTGAATCGTTTTGGCCACCACAAGTGTGGAAGGGTATGCTCAGATGTGAGTCCCTTGCTCACTGCACCATCAGGATTCAAGCAAGCTGGGCCGAAGACGGCTGTAATGCCAGAAACCGGTCCCCGGAAGCTTGTTTCCTTTCCAGTAAAGAATTGGCTTGGTAGTTTGGTCTGCCCTGTTCCCATGATGCACTGGGCCAGGGTCAGACTAATTTGCATGTAGCCAGGTTCTGAACTGGGATGGTGCAGTGAGCTAAAAAACGGTGATGGATCAAGCCCTGATCTTTTGACTGCGTAGGAGTGTTCTGCTTAATTCAGATACTCTGTCCATCACCACCCCCCTTTTTGAATCGTTTTGGCCACCACAAGTGTGGAAGGGTATGCTCAGATGTGAGTCCCTTGCTCACTGCACCATCAGGATTCGAGCAAGCCGTGGCGAAGACGGCTGTAATGCCAGAAACCGGTCCCCGGAAGCTTGTTTCCTTTCCAGTAAAGAATTGGCTTGGTAGTTTGGTCTGCCCTGTTCCCATGATGCACTGGGCCAGGGTCAGACTAATTTGCATGTAGCCAGGTTCTGAACTGGGATGGTGCAGTGAGCTAAAAAACGGTGATGGATCAAGCCCTGATCTTTTGACTGGGTAGGAGTGTTCTGCTTAATTCAGATACTCTGTCCATCACCACCCCCCTTTTTTGAATCGTTTTGGCCACCACAAGTGTGGAAGGGTATGCTCAGATGTGAGTCCCTTGCTCACTGCACCATCAGGATTCAAGCAAGCCGGGCCGAAGACGGCTGTAATGCCAGAAACCGGTCCCCGGAAGCTTGTTTCCTTTCCAGTAAAGAATTGGCTTGGTAGTTTGGTCTGCCCTGTTCCCATGATGCACTGGGCCAGGGTCAGACTAATTTGCATGTAGCCAGGTTCTGAACTGGGATGGTGCAGTGAGCTAAAAAACGGTGATGGATCAAGCCCTGATCTTTTGACTGGGTAGGAGTGTTCTGCTTAATTCAGATACTCTGTCCATCACCACCCCCCTTTTTGAATCGTTTTGGCCACCACAAGTGTGGAAAGGTATGCTCAGATGTGAGTCCCTTGCTCACTGCACCATCAGGATTCAGGCAAGCCGGGCCGAAGACGGCTGTAATGCCAGAAACCGGTCCCCGGAAGCTTGTTTCCTTTCCAGTAAAGAATTGGCTTGGTAGTTTGGTCTGCCCTGTTCCCATGATGCACTGGGCCAGGGTCAGACTAATTTGCATGTAGCCAGGTTCTGAACTGGGATGGTGCAGTGAGCTAAAAAACGGTGATGGATCAAGCCCTGATCTTTTGACTGGGTAGGAGTGTTCTGCTTAATTCAGATACTCTGTCCATCACCACCCCCCTTTTTGAATCGTTTTGGCCACCACAAGTGTGGAAGGGTATGCTCAGATGTGAGTCCCTTGCTCACTGCACCATCAGGATTCAAGCAAGCCGGGCCGAAGACGGCTGTAATGCCAGAAACCGGTCCCCGGAAGCTTGTTTCCTTTCCAGTAAAGAATTGGCTTGGTAGTTTGGTCTGCCCTGTTCCCATGATGCACTGGGCCAGGGTCAGACTAATTTGCATGTAGCCAGGTTCTGAACTGGGATGGTGCAGTGAGCTAAAAAACTGTGATGGATCAAGCCCTGATCTTTTGACTGGGTAGGAGTGTTCTGCTTAATTCAGATACTCTGTCCATCACCACCCCCCTTTTTGAATCGTTTTGGCCACCACAAGTGTGGAAGGGTATGCTCAGATGTGAGTCCCTTGCTCACTGCACCGTCAGGATTCAAGCAAGCCGGGCCGAAGACGGCTGTAATGCCAGAAACCGGTCCCCGGAAGCTTGTTTCCTTTCCAGTGATGAATTGGCTTGGTAGTTTGGTCTGCCCTGTTCCCATGATGCACTGGGCCAGGGTCAGACTAATTTGCATGTAGCCAGGTTCTGAACTGGGATGGTGAAGTGAGCTAAAAAACGGTGATGGATCAAGCCCTGATCTTTTGACTGGGTAGGAGTGTTCTGCTTAATTCAGATACTCTGTCCATCACCACCCCCCTTTTTGAATCGTTTTGGCCACCACAAGTGTGGAAGGGTATGCTCAGATGTGAGTCCCTTGCTCACTGCACCATCAGGATTCAAGCAAGCTGGGCCGAAGACGGCTGTAATGCCAGAAACCGGTCCCCGGAAGCTTGTTTCCTTTCCAGTAAAGAATTGGCTTGGTAGTTTGGTCTGCCCTGTTCCCATGATGCACTGGGCCAGGGTCAGACTAATTTGCATGTAGCCAGGTTCTGAACTGGGATGGTGCAGTGAGCTAAAAAACGGTGATGGATCAAGCCCTGATCTTTTGACTGGGTAGGAGTGTTCTGCTTAATTCAGATACTCTGTCCATCACCACCCCCCTTTTTGAATCGTTTTGGCCACCACAAGTGTGGAAGGGTATGCTCAGATGTGAGTCCCTTGCTCACTGCACCATCAGGATTCAAGCAAGCTGGGCCGAAGACGGCTGTAATGCCAGAAACCGGTCCCCGGAAGCTTGTTTCCTTTCCAGTAAAGAATTGGCTTGGTAGTTTGGTCTGCCCTGTTCCCATGATGCACTGGGCCAGGGTCAGACTAATTTGCATGTAGCCAGGTTCTGAACTGGGATGGTGCAGTGAGCTAAAAAACGGTGATGGATCAAGCCCTGATCTTTTGACTGCGTAGGAGTGTCTTGCTTAATTCAGATACTCTGTCCATCACCACCCCCCTTTTTGAATCGTTTTGGCCACCACAAGTGTGGAAGGGTATGCTCAGATGTGAGTCCCTTGCTCACTGCACCATCAGGATTCGAGCAAGCCGGGGCAAAGACGGCTGTAATGCCAGAAACCGGTCCCCGGAAGCTTGTTTCCTTTCCAGTAAATAATTGGCTTGGTAGTTTGGTCTGCCCTGTTCCCATGATGCACTGGGCCAGGGTCAGACTAATTTGCATGTAGCCAGGTTCTGAACTGGGATGGTGCAGTGAGCTAAAAAATGGTGATGGATCAAGCCCTGATCTTTTGACTGGGTAGGAGTGTTCTGCTTAATTCAGATACTCTGTCCATCACCACCCCCCTTTTTTGAATCGTTTTGGCCACCACAAGTGTGGAAGGGTATGCTCAGATGTGAGTCCCTTGCTCACTGCACCATCAGGATTCAGGCAAGCCGGGCCGAAGACGGCTGTAATGCCAGAAACCGGTCCCCGGAAGCTTGTTTCCTTTCCAGTAAAGAATTGGCTTGGTAGTTTGGTCTGCCCTGTTCCCATGATGCACTGGGCCAGGGTCAGACTAATTTGCATGTAGCCAGGTTCTGAACTGGGATGGTGCAGTGAGCTAAAAAACGGTGATGGATCAAGCCCTGATCTTTTGACTGGGTAGGAGTGTTCTGCTTAATTCAGATACTCTGTCCATCACCACCCCCCTTTTTGAATCGTTTTGGCCACCACAAGTGTGGAAGGGTATGCTCAGATGTGAGTCCCTTGCTCACTGCACCATCAGGATTCAAGCAAGCCGGGCCGAAGACGGCTGTAATGCCAGAAACCGGTCCCCGGAAGCTTGTTTCCTTTCCAGTAAAGAATTGGCTTGGTAGTTTGGTCTGCCCTGTTCCCATGATGCACTGGGCCAGGGTCAGACTAATTTGCATGTAGCCAGGTTCTGAACTGGGATGGTGCAGTGAGCTAAAAAACTGTGATGGATCAAGCCCTGATCTTTTGACTGGGTAGGAGTGTTCTGCTTAATTCAGATACTCTGTCCATCACCACCCCCCTTTTTGAATCGTTTTGGCCACCACAAGTGTGGAAGGGTATGCTCAGATGTGAGTCCCTTGCTCACTGCACCGTCAGGATTCAAGCAAGCCGGGCCGAAGACGGCTGTAATGCCAGAAACCGGTCCCCGGAAGCTTGTTTCCTTTCCAGTGATGAATTGGCTTGGTAGTTTGGTCTGCCCTGTTCCCATGATGCACTGGGCCAGGGTCAGACTAATTTGCATGTAGCCAGGTTCTGAACTGGGATGGTGAAGTGAGCTAAAAAACGGTGATGGATCAAGCCCTGATCTTTTGACTGGGTAGGAGTGTTCTGCTTAATTCAGATACTCTGTCCATCACCACCCCCCTTTTTGAATCGTTTTGGCCACCACAAGTGTGGAAGGGTATGCTCAGATGTGAGTCCCTTGCTCACTGCACCATCAGGATTCAAGCAAGCTGGGCCGAAGACGGCTGTAATGCCAGAAACCGGTCCCCGGAAGCTTGTTTCCTTTCCAGTAAAGAATTGGCTTGGTAGTTTGGTCTGCCCTGTTCCCATGATGCACTGGGCCAGGGTCAGACTAATTTGCATGTAGCCAGGTTCTGAACTGGGATGGTGCAGTGAGCTAAAAAACGGTGATGGATCAAGCCCTGATCTTTTGACTGGGTAGGAGTGTTCTGCTTAATTCAGATACTCTGTCCATCACCACCCCCCTTTTTGAATCGTTTTGGCCACCACAAGTGTGGAAGGGTATGCTCAGATGTGAGTCCCTTGCTCACTGCACCATCAGGATTCAAGCAAGCTGGGCCGAAGACGGCTGTAATGCCAGAAACCGGTCCCTGGAAGCTTGTTTCCTTTCCAGTAAAGAATTGGCTTGGTAGTTTGGTCTGCCCTGTTCCCATGATGCACTGGGCCAGGGTCAGACTAATTTGCATGTAGCCAGGTTCTGAACTGGGATGGTGCAGTGAGCTAAAAAACGGTGATGGATCAAGCCCTGATCTTTTGACTGGGTAGGAGTGTTCTGCTTAATTCAGATACTCTGTCCATCACCACCCCCCTTTTTGGATATGTTTTTTCATAGACATTTTTGTTCTGTACATTTTGCCGCTTGGAAGCGTTCCTAATCATGAATAAAGCTGCACTTTTATTGCATAGCGTAAAACTTTCCTCAAAACAGGCGGACACTTCATTTTTCAGCACGGCGCCCAAATGTTATTGGGGATGTGTTGAATTCAGGATTACAGGGTGCAGCACCAAAAGTGGTCCCAAGGGACACCTAGTGACAGGCTGTGGTACTGCACCCTTCCCCTGCTTCATGCACATTAGAACAGTAAATGTTGCAGGTTTTTTAATCCAGCATATTACTCTTGTGTTTTTTTATTGCTGTTCCTCGACCCATCTCGAACCCATATTCCATTTATTTATTTCTTAGAGCCGGGCAGCTGTAAAATGGTAATATAAAATGTAAACATACTATGCACTCTCTTTTATTTCCATTCTTACTCAATATTTCATATTTCATCTCAGACAACTCGTCACAACACCCACCCACTTCGCCGGTCACACGCTTGACCCCATCTTCTCGGCAAGCCCCCACATCTCCTTCAACCACACCACCGAACTCCACTGGACCGACCATCACTGCATCCACTTCACCTTCAAGAAACCCACCACACACCACCGCACCCAACAGATGCCTCGCCGCTGCTGGAGCAAAGTCACCGAAGACAAGTTAACCACCACCCTCACCCAAAGCCCACCCGCTGACCCCCACCGACCCCGACACCGCTGCCCGCAACATCAGACAGTGGATCAACGACTGCACCAACACCCTTGCCCCGATCAAGAAACCCTCCAACAGTCACACCAGCAAAAAAGTCAGCTGGTTCACTGAAGACCTCCGGGCCTCCAAGCAAACCTGCAGTTCAAGTTCAAGTTCAAGTTCAAGAATTTGTATAGCGCACTACTCACCCAGAGGGTCTCAAGGCGCTTGAGGGAGGGTGGGTGCATTACTTATCGAATAGCCAGGTTTTTAGTTGCTTTCTGAAGGAGAGGTGGTTCTGTGTAAGACGGAGGTGAGAGGGGAGAGAATTCCAGGTTTTGGCCGCTAAGTAGGAGAAGGATCTTCCTCCCATGGTGGATCTGTGGATGCGCGGAATTGCGGCGAGGGCTTGATTGGATGATTGTAGTTGGCGGGTGGGAAAGCTGGAGAAAATCTGGCTCCGTGAACGAACACCGGACAGCCACGCAGCCCACAAGGACGCCATCCGCAGACACCATCACCTCATCAGATCCGCCAAAAGGGTCTCCTTCAAAGATCACCTAGACAACAAGGCGCACAACAGCAAAGAGCTCTTCAACATCGTGAAGGAACTCTCAAACACCAGTTCCAACACCAACTTTGTCCCACCCTCGCAAGACCTGTGCGACTCCCTGGCCACATTCTTCCACCGTAAGATCACAGACATCCATGACAGCTTCAACGCCACGACCGCCCTGACAACCACTGAGACCTCCGCCCCCACGAACACCATCCGCACCAACCGCCTGCTCTCCTGGACCAACATCAACGACGATGACACCATCAAGATCATGAACACCATCCACTCCAGATCTCCGTCAGACCCATGCCCACACCACATCTTCAACAAAGCCAGCACAGCCATTGCACCCCATCTCCGGAAAGTCATCAACACCTCCTTCTAGACAGCAACCTTCCCGGAGAGCTGGAAGCACGCCGAGATCAACGCCTTACTGAAGGATCCCAAGGCGGACCCCAAGGACCTCAGGAACTTCCGGCCCATCTCCCTGCTCCAGTTCCCGGCAAAGGTCATTGAGAAGACCGTCAATGAACAACTGACCTGCTACCTCGAAAAGAACAACATCCTGGACCCTTACCAGTCCGGGTTCCGCAGCAACCACAGCACCAAGACTGCCCTCATCGCCGCCACCGATGACATCAAGGCCCTGTTGGACAACGGAGAAACGGCGGCCCTCATCCTCCTGGACCTGTTGGCCGCCTTCGACATGGTCTGCCACCACACACTACGAACACACCTGCACAATGCCGGGATCCAAGAGAAGGACCTGGACTGGACCACCTCCTTCCTCTCCGGCAGAACACAGAGCGTCCGCCTTCCCCCCCTTCCGCTCCGAAGCCACCAAGATCATCTGCGGCGTACCTCAGGGCTCATCCCTCAGCCCATTTCTGTTTAACATCTACATGGCACCGCTCGCCCACGTCGCCCGTCGGCACGACCTCAACATCATCTCCTATGCCAATGACACCCAGCTGATCCTATCCGTAACCAAGGACCCCCACACCGCCAAAACCAACCTTCACGAAGGAATGAAGACCGTCGCTGAATGGATGAGGAACAGCTGACTGAAGCTGAACTTGGACAAGACGGAGGTCCTCATCCTCGGATCCACCCCTTCAGCCTGGGACGACTCCTGGTGGTCCACCGCACTGGGAACCGCTCCAACACCCACCGACCACGCACGCAACATAGGGGTTATCCTCGACTCCACCCTCTTCATGACTGAACAGAATGAATGAATGAATGAATGAATAATGAATGAATATATTTTATTTCTGGTTACTCAAAACCATTAAAATAGGACAAGGGAACACA
The DNA here is from genome assembly GCF_964261635.1 of Lissotriton helveticus. Taxonomy (NCBI): domain Eukaryota; kingdom Metazoa; phylum Chordata; class Amphibia; order Caudata; family Salamandridae; genus Lissotriton; species Lissotriton helveticus. The sequence goes on from NC_136073.1 coordinate 745,369,861, forward strand.
GTCCATTGTTATAAAAGATTAAATAGTTAAAACCATAGGCTGTGGTAACAGAAGAGTCATTAAAATCTAGAAATCATAAGTCCGTTTGTTCTCAGCCCGCGCTCTTCCCTGCTCATAATGGGGTGAGCTGTACAGTCTCGACAGACTAGCAGCTCAGTCCGAGAACTGGAAAGTCTATGGGTCGCACACTTCTGACCTCACCAGCGGGTGTAACCCTCGAGCATCATGGTAAATGCAGTCTTTAGGGGTGTGCGCCTTTCGTAGCTCTGGACGTGTAACAGGCAAAGTTGCAGCACCAACTCAGTACACCGGTGTTTCGGAATTGTTGTTCCTCATCAGCAGAGTGTAGGTTTTTACAGGGATTACTGGATAGGTCGCCAAAGTATTAACAGGTTTGGTACCCCTCGTGGCGCGAAGATGCGGTGTCCGAGCTCGTCAGCTCCAAGGTTCAAGGGAACCATATGAAGTGAAAAGTCTATGGGTCGCACACTTCTGACCTCACCAGCGGGTGTAACCCTCGAGCATCATGGTAAATGCAGTCTTAAGGCGTGTGCGCCTTTCGTAGCTCTGGATGTGTAACAGGCAAAGTTGCAGCACCAACTCCTACACCGGTGTTTCGGAATTGTTGTTCCTCATCAGCAGAGTGTAGGTTTTTACAGGGATTACTGGACAGGTCGCCAAAGTATTAACAGGTTTGGTACCCCTCGTGGCGCGAAGATGCGGTGTCCGAGCTCGTCAGCTCCAAGGTTCAAGGGAACCATATAAAGTGAAAAGTCTATGGGTCGCACACTTCTGACCTCACCAGCGGGTGTAACCCTCGAGCGTCATGGTAAATGCAGTCTTTAGGCGTGTGCGCCTTTCGTAGCTCTGGACGTGTAACAGGCAAAGTTGCAGCACCAACTCTGTACACCGGTGTTTCGGAATTGTTGTTTCTCATCAGCAGAGTGTACAGAGTTGGTGCTGCCCATAGACTTTTCACTTTATGTGTTAATCACCACAAGTTTTCTAGAGTTTGGCCACTCCAACAGGAGGCCAAGAATGTCCGCAGTGCCTGATGGAAGCACGGTTGCCATACATCCCAGGTCAACCGCCACCCAGATCGCAAGCCCGCCCGAGGGGCGCCCCTACCCCCCACTTTGCAGGGACAGAATAAGATGCAAAAGTGTGAGACCTCCTCTCTCGCCCAGGTTTCCTAGAACATACATATGTCCCTTCCTTCAATGAATGAACTCCAGTCCGGAGAATTTATTTTGTTCCCCAGGCCTGCCACATTCCAGGATAGTATGTTTAGTGTGGGCGGTCCGGTGTTCGGGGTGGGGAGTGGGGGAATTTCCATAACTGCTGGTTTTGTTGGTAACGTGTTGCTGGCAGGACGGTCCCCTAGTCCTTGTAAGGTTTCACTCAGACTCCCGACTATGTTTGTATGAACCTCTCTGCAAGAATGTTGTACCTCACCACAGGCTGGCCAACAGGGGTTATTGTTACCGGTTTTAGTGGTAGTAATTCCCCTTTCCATAGCCCCCGTAGCTCGCCCGACTACCTCCCCCCTCGAACTCGCACTTTGTCAGTCGACCAAATCCAAGGTGCTATACCTATTGTAAGTTGGAAAATAAGTTGGGTAATTGGCAACGGGGTGAAATGTGGGTCTCCTCCCTCTATAGCTCCAACTACCCTCACCCCCGTGATTGATATCCCCAACTCTCCTCATCTCTCCCAGGGATCGCTGGTGGATAAAAAAAGGATAAAGGTAGGGGCTGGATAGATGTCCCAGGGTCGGAATAGGGCCAACTGCAGATGTGTGCAACAGTCGCGGGGTCCCTAAAATTAATTAGGACACAATCCCCATTTATCGTTTTTGGTGTATTGCCTAACCATGGGACTCTCCTCACCATGAGGACATCACTCTTTATTCCCGGGGGGAGGGGCCTGTTGATGGAGAGCCAACTGACCACCTTATTTTTGAGAGCCATGACATGTTCTCTTGAAGATGGTTTTAGCTCTGGGACCCCAGCTAGGATCACTGTATATGGACTTGCCTCTGGCGGTAAATTTACCATCCTGTGTTTTTTAATAGTGCCCAGGTCTCCCTGAGTAGCTACCGCTGGCCTTTCCAAGGGGCGTGACGATGTGGCTTGATTGGTCAGCTGGGTTGGAACTGTACGCGGGGTGGGTTGTTGGGGTTGAGATTGAGCGGGCGTGAGAGCAGGTGCCACCACCTTCGCCACTTCTTTTACTAGGGACATGGGTGTAGGCTTCTTATTCCTGGACCCCCCCCCACTTTTAGCAGAGGTGCTATCCTTTTTGGAGGTATCTGCTAATTGGACAGTAGCTTTTTCAATTGACACTAGCCTGGCTTCGATCTTAGTTAAGCGTGCTTCCAAGGGGCTTAGAAAAGTCTTCAAGAGTGCCCCAATGTCAGCAAGGGTAATATCTTCCTCGCATGAGGTTGCATTACAACTGGGTGTCTGAGGTGGTGTATGGGGGACGGGATTTGGCAATGGTAATGGCGTGTTTCTCCTCAATGGTGTGTGTGCCTTTCTGCCGGATACCAAGTTAGTTCTTTCCACTGAAGGGTTATGCTTAGCTACCTTAGCCTTACCTCCCCCTTGATTTTGTGGCCCTCTATTCCTCTTTGGGATAGCTCCTTCTCTATCCCCCTGCGTGGTACGGCTACCTGCATTGGTAATGTCGTCTGTATTAACCAGGCTGACAATAACATTGATGGGGGAGGCAGGGGGTGAGGTAGGGGTATTAAGCTCAGCTCTGCAGGGGCACTAGTATCAAAATCGTCCAATAAAGTAGAAATAGTTTGATCAGGTGTGCCTGACGCACCGCTAGCTCCATTCTCCCCGATAACAGACTCGATGGGGTCCAGTGTCTTTTCAGGGGTCCTGGCTAGCGCTATTGTGCCCATGGATGATCGCCTTACCCAGTCTATTTCTTGCGATATTCGTCTTTCCAAGATAGTAATCTCATCAATAAGAAGAGACCCCGCCTTTGCAAAGTAGGTGTCCAGCGTACCTTTGTTAGTGCCTGCAGTAGTGCCAGCAGCTAATGTGCTCTTACTCCTGGTCTCACGCATACCCATGATGAATAGAATTGGGGGATGCAAAGGGGGTGGCCCAGTCCCTTTCTCTGCCGTTCTCGAACGGCCTCAAACGACCCGCCCTTTGCCCGGGTTATCCCCGCGCGCGTCCCGCTTGCGCGGATGTAGAAGTGGCTATAAGAGGGAGCTAGGGGCGGGAAGAGACACCAGGTGCGCTGTGGTGATGAAGCGCTGTGCACCCTGGGTCTCGCAGTCCCGGCCCCGTCAGCGGCGTTGAAATCCCGGTTTGTCGGTGCTCCTCACTCTCCAATGGCACAGCAGTCCGGGAACAACGAAAGGACCAGAAACCCACCAACATGGTTTGCAGTTCAAGGCTGCGAGCGGCTCCCGCGGAGCGGGGGCCGCGAGCTTCAACAAGCCGCACGGGAGCTAGGGGCGGGAAGAGACACCAGGTGCGCTGTGGTGATGAAGCGCTGTGCACCCTGGGTCTCGCAGTCCCGGCCCCGTCAGCGGCGGTGAAATCCCGGCTTGTCGGTGCTCCTCACTCTCCAATGGCACAGCAGTCCGGGAACAACGAAAGGACCAGAAACCCACCAACATGGTTTGCAGTTCAAGGCTGCGAGCGGCTCCCGCGGAGCGGGGGCCATGAGCTTCAACAAGCCGCATGGGAGCTAGGGGCGGGAAGAGACACCAGGTGCGCTGTGGTGATGAAGCGCTGTGCACCCTGGGTCTCGCAGTCCCGGCCCAGTCAGCGGCGGTGAAATCCCGGTTTGTCGGTGCTCCTCACTCTCCAATGGCACAGCAGTCCGGGAACAACGAAAGGACCAGAAACCCACCAACATGGTTTGCAGTTCAAGGCTGCGAGCGGCTCCCGCGGAGCGGGGGCCGCGAGCTTCAACAAGCCGCACGGGAGCTGGGGGCGGAAAGAGACACCAGGTGCGCTGTGGTGATGAAGCGCTGTGCACCCTGGGTCTCGCAGTCCCGGCCCCGTCAGCGGCGGTGAAATCCCGGTTTGTCGGTGCTCCTCACTCTCCAATGGCACAGCAGTCCGGGGACAACAAAAGGACCAGAAACCCACCAACAGGGTTTGCAGTTCAAGGCTGCGAGCGGCAAACCTGTTAATACTTTGGCGACCTATCCAGTAATCCCTGTAAAAACCTACACTCTGCTGATGAGGAACAACAATTCCGATACACCGGTGTACAGAGTTGGTGCTGCAACTTTGCCTGTTACACGTCCAGAGCTACGAAAGGCGCACACGCCTAAAGACTGCATTTACCATGATGCTCGAGGGTTACACCCACTGGTGAGGTCAGAAGTGTGCGACCCATAGACTTTTCACTTTATATGGTTCCCTTGAACCTTGGAGCTGACGAGCTCGGACACCGCATCTTCGCGCCACGAGGGGTACCAAACCTGTTAATACTTTGGCGACCTATCCAGTAATCCCTGTAAAAACCTACACTCTGCTGATGAGGAACAACAATTCCGAAACACCGGTGTACAGAGTTGGTGCTGCAACTTTGCCTGATACACGTCCAGAGCTACGAAAGGCGCACACGCCTAAAGACTGCATTTACCATGATGCTCGAGGGTTACACCCGCTGGTGAGGTCAGAAGTGTGCGACCCATAGACTTTTCACTTTATATGGTTCCCTTGAACCTTGGAGCTGACGAGCTCGGACACCGCATCTTCGCGTCACGAGGGGTGCCAAACTTGTTAATACTTTGGCGACCTATCCAGTAATCCCTGTAAAAACCTACACTCTGCTGATGAGGAACAACAATTCCGAAACACCGGTGTACAGAGTTGGTGCTGCAACTTTGCCGGTTACATATCCAGAGCTACGAAAGGCGCACACGCCTAAAGACTGCATTTACCATGATGCTCGAGGGTTACACCCGCTGGTGAGGTCAGAAGTGTGCGACCCATAGACTTTTCACTTTATATGGTTCCCTTGAACCTTGGAGCTGACGAGCTCGGACACCGCATCTTCGCGCCACGAGGGGTACCAAACCTGTTAATACTTTGGCGACCTATCCAGTAATCCCTGTAAAAACCTACACTCTGCTGATGAGGAACAACAATTCCGAAACACCGGTGTACAGAGTTGGTGCTGCAACTTTGCCTGATACACGTCCAGAGCTACGAAAGGCGCACACGCCTAAAGACTGCATTTACCATGATGCTCGAGGGTTACACCCGCTGGTGAGGTCAGAAGTGTGCGACCCATAGACTTTTCACTTTATATGGTTCCCTTGAACCTTGGAGCTGACGAGCTCGGACACCGCATCTTCGCGTCACGAGGGGTGCCAAACTTGTTAATACTTTGGCGACCTATCCAGTAATCCCTGTAAAAACCTACACTCTGCTGATGAGGAACAACAATTCCGAAACACCGGTGTACAGAGTTGGTGCTGCAACTTTGCCGGTTACATATCCAGAGCTACGAAAGGCGCACACGCCTAAAGACTGCATTTACCATGATGCTCGAGGGTTACACCCGCTGGTGAGGTCAGAAGTGTGCGACCCATAGACTTTTCACTTTATATGGTTCCCTTGAACCTTGGAGCTGACGAGCTCGGACACCGCATCTTCGCGCCACGAGGGGTACCAAACCTGTTAATACTTTGGCGACCTATCCAGTAATCCCTGTAAAAACCTACACTCTGCTGATGAGGAACAACAATTCCGAAACACCGGTGTACAGAGTTGGTGCTGCAACTTTGCCTGATACACGTCCAGAGCTACGAAAGGCGCACACGCCTAAAGACTGCATTTACCATGATGCTCGAGGGTTACACCCGCTGGTGAGGTCAGAAGTGTGCGACCCATAGACTTTTCACTTTATATGGTTCCCTTGAACCTTGGAGCTGACGAGCTCGGACACCGCATCTTCGCGTCACGAGGGGTGCCAAACTTGTTAATACTTTGGCGACCTATCCAGTAATCCCTGTAAAAACCTACACTCTGCTGATGAGGAACAACAATTCCGAAACACCGGTGTACAGAGTTGGTGCTGCAACTTTGCCGGTTACATATCCAGAGCTACGAAAGGCGCACACGCCTAAAGACTGCATTTACCATGATGCTCGAGGGTTACACCCGCTGGTGAGGTCAGAAGTGTGCGACCCATAGACTTTTCACTTTATATGGTTCCCTTGAACCTTGGAGCTGACGAGCTCGGACACCGCATCTTCGCGCCACGAGGGGTACCAAACCTGTTAATACTTTGGCGACCTATCCAGTAATCCCTGTAAAAACCTACACTCTGCTGATGAGGAACAACAATTCCGAAACACCGGTGTACAGAGTTGGTGCTGCAACTTTGCCTGTTACACGTCCAGAGCTACGAAAGGCGCACATGCCTAAAGACTGCATTTACCATGATGCTCGAGGGTTACACCCGCTGGTGAGGTCAGAAGTGTGCGACCCATAGACTTTTCACTTTATATGGTTCCCTTGAACCTTGGAGCTGACGAGCTCGGACACCGCATCTTCGCGCCACGAGGGGTACCAAACCTGTTAATACTTTGGCGACCTATCCAGTAATCCCTGTAAAAACCTACACTCTGCTGATGAGGAACAACAATTCCGAAACACCGGTGTACAGAGTTGGTGCTGCAACTTTGCCTGTTACACGTCCAGAGCTACGAAAGGCGCACACGCCTAAAGACTGCATTTACCATGATGCTCGAGGGTTACACCCGCTGGTGAGGTCAGAAGTGTGCGACCCATAGACTTTTCACTTTATATGGTTCCCTTGAACCTTGGAGCTGACGAGCTCGGACACCGCATCTTCGCGTCACGAGGGGTACCAAACTTGTTAATACTTTGGCGACCTATCCAGTAATCCCTGTAAAAACCAACACTCTGCTGATGAGGAACAACAATTCCGAAACACCGGTGTACAGAGTTGGTGCTGCAACTTTGCCGGTTACATATCCAGAGCTACGAAAGGCGCACACGCCTAAAGACTGCATTTACCATGATGCTCGAGGGTTACACCCGCTGGTGAGGTCAGAAGTGTGCGACCCATAGACTTTTCACTTTATATGGTTCCCTTGAACCTTGGAGCTGACGAGCTCGGACACCGCATCTTCGCGCCACGAGGGGTACCAAACCTGTTAATACTTTGGCGACCTATCCAGTAATCCCTGTAAAAACCTACACTCTGCTGATGAGGAACAACAATTCCGAAACACCGGTGTACAGAGTTGGTGCTGCAACTTTGCCTGTTACACGTCCAGAGCTACGAAAGGCGCACATGCCTAAAGACTGCATTTACCATGATGCTCGAGGGTTACACCCGCTGGTGAGGTCAGAAGTGTGCGACCCATAGACTTTTCACTTTATATGGTTCCCTTAAACCTTGGAGCTGACGAGCTCGGACACCGCATCTTCGCGCCACGAGGGGTACCAAACCTGTTAATACTTTGGCGACCTATCCAGTAATCCCTGTAAAAACCTACACTCTGCTGATGAGGAACAACAATTCCGAAACACCGGTGTACAGAGTTGGTGCTGCAACTTTGCCTGCTACACGTCCAGAGCTACGAAAGGCGCACACGCCTAAAGACTGCATTTACCATGATGCTCGAGGGTTACACCCGCTGGTGAGGTCAGAAGTGTGCGACCCATAGACTTTTCACTTTATATGGTTCCCTTGAACCTTGGACCTGACGAGCTCGGACACCGCATCTTCGCGTCACGAGGGGTACCAAACCTGTTAATACTTTGGCGACCTATCCAGTAATCCCTGTAAAAACCTACACTCTGCTGATGAGGAACAACAATTCCGAAACACCGGTGTACAGAGTTGGTGCTGCAACTTTGCCTGTTACACGTCCAGAGCTACGAAAGGCGCACACGCCTAAAGACTGCATTTACCATGATGCTCGAGGGTTACACCCACTGGTGAGGTCAGAAGTGTGCGACCCATAGACTTTTCACTTTATATGGTTCCCTTGAATCTTGGAGCTGACGAACTCGGACACCGCATCTTCGCGTCACGAGGGGTACCAAACCTGTTAATACTTTGGCGACCTATCCAGTAATCCATGTAAAAACCTACACTCTGCTGTTGAGGAACAACAATTCCGAAACACCGGTGTACAGAGTTGGTGCTGCAACTTTGCCTGTTACACGTCCAGAGCTACGAAAGGCGCACATGCCTAAAGACTGCATTTACCATGATGCTCGAGGGTTACACCCGCTGGTGAGGTCAGAAGTGTGCGACCCATAGACTTTTCACTTTATATGGTTCCCTTGAACCTTGGAGCTGACGAGCTCGGACACCGCATCTTCGCGCCACGAGGGGTACCAAACCTGTTAATACTTTGGCGACCTATCCAGTAATCCCTGTAAAAACCTACACTCTGCTGATGAGGAACAACAATTCCGAAACACCGGTGTACAGAGTTGGTGCTGCAACTTTGCCTGTTACACGTCCAGAGCTACGAAAGGCGCACACGCCTAAAGACTGCATTTACCATGATGCTCGAGGGTTACACCCGCTGGTGAGGTCAGAAGTGTGCGACCCATAGACTTTTCACTTTATATGGTTCCCTTGAACCTTGGAGCTGACGAGCTCGGACACCGCATCTTCGCGTCACGAGGGGTACCAAACTTGTTAATACTTTGGCGACCTATCCAGTAATCCCTGTAAAAACCTACACTCTGCTGATCAGGAACAACAAGTCCGAAACACCGGTGTACAGAGTTGGTGCTGCAACTTTGCCGGTTACATATCCAGAGCTACGAAAGGCGCACACGCCTAAAGACTGCATTTACCATGATGCTCGAGGGTTACACCCGCTGGTGAGGTCAGAAGTGTGCGACCCATAGACTTTTCACTTTATATGGTTCCCTTGAACCTTGGAGCTGACGAGCTCGGACACCGCATCTTCGCGCCACGAGGGGTACCAAACCTGTTAATACTTTGGCGACCTATCCAGTAATCCCTGTAAAAACCTACACTCTGCTGATGAGGAACAACAATTCCGAAACACCGGTGTACAGAGTTGGTGCTGCAACTTTGCCTGTTACACGTCCAGAGCTACGAAAGGCGCACATGCCTAAAGACTGCATTTACCATGATGCTCGAGGGTTACACCCGCTGGTTAGGTCAGAAGTGTGCGACCCATAGACTTTTCACTTTATATGGTTCCCTTGAACCTTGGAGCTGACGAGCTCGGACACCGCATCTTCGCGCCACGAGGGGTACCAAACCTGTTAATACTTTGGCGACCTATCCAGTAATCCCTGTAAAAACCTACACTCTGCTGATGAGGAACAACAATTCCGAAACACCGGTGTACAGAGTTGGTGCTGCAACTTTGCCTGTTACACGTCCAGAGCTACGAAAGGTGCACACGCCTAAAGTCTGCATTTACCATGATGCTCGAGGGTTACACCCGCTGGTGAGGTCAGAAGTGTGCGACCCATAGACTTTTCACTTTATATGGTTCCCTTGGAGCTGACGAGCTCGGACACCGTATCTTCACGCCACGAGGGGTACCAAACCTGTTAATATCTTGGCGACCTATCCAGTAATCCCTGTAAAAACCTACACTCTGCTGATGAGGAACAACAATTCCGAAACACCGGTGTACAGAGTTGGTGCTGCAACTTTGCCTGTTACACGTCCAGAGCTACGAAAGGCGCACACGCCTAAAGACTGCATTTACCATGATGCTCGAGGGTTACACCCGCTGGTGAGGTCAGAAGTGTGCGACCCATAGACTTTTCACTTTATATGGTTCCCTTGAACCTTGGACCTGACGAGCTCGGACACCGCATCTTCGCGTCACGAGGGGTACCAAACCTGTTAATACTTTGGCGACCTATCCAGTAATCCCTGTAAAAACCTACACTCTGCTGATGAGGAACAACAATTCCGAAACACCGGTGTACAGAGTTGGTGCTGCAACTTTGCCTGTTACACGTCCAGAGCTACGAAAGGCGCACACGCCTAAAGACTGCATTTACCATGATGCTCGAGGGTTACACCCGCTGGTGAGGTCAGAAGTGTGCGACCCATAGACTTTTCACTTTATATGGTTCCCTTGAACCTTGGAGCTGACGAGCTCGGACACCGCATCTTCGCGCCACGAGGGGTACCAAACCTGTTAATACTTTGGCGACCTATCCAGTAATCCCTGTAAAAACCTACACTCTGCTGATGAGGAACAACAATTCCGAAACACCGGTGTACAGAGTTGGTGCTGCAACTTTGCCTGTTACACGTCCAGAGCTACGAAAGGCGCACATGCCTAAAGACTGCATTTACCATGATGCTCGAGGGTTACACCCGCTGGTGAGGTCAGAAGTGTGCGACCCATAGACTTTTCACTTTATATGGTTCCCTTGAACCTTGGAGCTGACGAGCTCGGACACTGCATCTTCGCGCCACGAGGGGTACCAAACCTGTTAATACTTTGGCGACCTATCCAGTAATCCCTGTAAAAACCTACACTCTGCTGATGAGGAACAACAATTCCGAAACACCGGTGTACAGAGTTGGTGCTGCAACTTTGCCTGTTACACGTCCAGAGCTACGAAAGGCGCACACGCCTAAAGACTGCATTTACCATGATGCTCGAGGGTTACACCCGCTGGTGAGGTCAGAAGTGTGCGACCCATAGACTTTTCACTTTATATGGTTCCCTTGAACCTTGGAGCTGACGAGCTCGGACACCGCATCTTCGCGTCACGAGGGGTACCAAACTTGTTAATACTTTGGCGACCTATCCAGTAATCCCTGTAAAAACCTACACTCTGCTGATGAGGAACAACAATTCCGAAACACCGGTGTACAGAGTTGGTGCTGCAACTTTGCCGGTTACATATCCAGAGCTACGAAAGGCGCACACGCCTAAAGACTGCATTTACCATGATGCTCGAGGGTTACACCCGCTGGTGAGGTCAGAAGTGTGCGACCCATAGACTTTTCACTTTATATGGTTCCCTTGAACCTTGGAGCTGACGAGCTCGGACACCGCATCTTCGCGCCACGAGGGGTACCAAACCTGTTAATACTTTGGCGACCTATCCAGTAATCCCTTTAAAAACCTACACTCTGCTGATGAGGAACAACAATTCCGAAACACCGGTGTACAGAGTTGGTGCTGCAACTTTGCCTGTTACACGTCCAGAGCTACGAAAGGCGCACATGCCTAAAGACTGCATTTACCATGATGCTCGAGGGTTACACCCGCTGGTGAGGTCAGAAGTGTGCGACCCATAGACTTTTCACTTTATATGGTTCCCTTGAACCTTGGAGCTGACGAGCTCGGACACCGCATCTTCGCGCCACGAGGGGTATCAAACCTGTTAATACTTTGGCGACCTATCCAGTAATCCCTGTAAAAACCTACACTCTGCTGATGAGGAACAACAATTCCGAAACACCTGTGTACAGAGTTGGTGCTGCAACTTTGCCTGTTACACGTCCAGAGCTACGAAAGGCGCACACGCCTAAAGACTGCATTTACCATGATGCTCGAGGGTTACACCCGCTGGTGAGGTCAGAAGTGTGCGACCCATAAACTTTTCACTTTATATGGTTCCCTTGAACCTTGGAGCTGACGAGCTCGGACACCGTATCTTCACGCCACGAGGGGTACCAAACCTGTTAATATCTTGGCGACCTATCCAGTAATCCCTGTAAAAACCTACACTCTGCTGATGAGGAACAACAATTCCGAAACACCGGTGTACAGAGTTGGTGCTGCAACTTTGCCTGCTACACGTCCAGAGCTACGAAAGGCGCACACGCCTAAAGACTGCATTTACCATGATGCTCGAGGGTTACACCCGCTGGTGAGGTCAGAAGTGTGCGACCCATAGACTTTTCACTTTATATGGTTCCCTTGAACCTTGGACCTGACGAGCTCGGACACCGCATCTTCGCGTCACGAGGGGTACCAAACCTGTTAATACTTTGGCGACCTATCCAGTAATCCCTGTAAAAACCTACACTCTGCTGATGAGGAACAACAATTCCGAAACACCGGTGTACAGAGTTGGTGCTGCAACTTTGCCTGTTACACGTCCAGAGCTACGAAAGGCGCACACGCCTAAAGACTGCATTTACCATGATGCTCGAGGGTTACACCCACTGGTGAGGTCAGAAGTGTGCGACCCATAGACTTTTCACTTTATATGGTTCCCTTGAATCTTGGAGCTGACGAACTCGGACACCGCATCTTCGCGTCACGAGGGGTACCAAACCTGTTAATACTTTGGTGACCTATCCAGTAATCCCTGTAAAAACCTACACTCTGCTGTTGAGGAACAACAATTCCGAAACACCGGTGTACAGAGTTGGTGCTGCAACTTTGCCTGTTACATGTCCAGAGCTACGAAAGGCGCACATGCCTAAAGACTGCATTTACCATGATGCTCGAGGGTTACACCCGCTGGTGAGGTCAGAAGTGTGCGACCCATAGACTTTTCACTTTATATGGTTCCCTTGAACCTTGGAGCTGACGAGCTCGGACACCGCATCTTCGCGCCACGAGGGGTACCAAACCTGTTAATACTTTGGCGACCTATCCAGTAATCCCTGTAAAAACCTACACTCTGCTGATGAGGAACAACAATTCCGAAACACCGGTGTACAGAGTTGGTGCTGCAACTTTGCCTGTTACACGTCCAGAGCTACGAAAGGCGCATACGCCTAAAGACTGCATTTACCATGATGCTCGAGGGTTACACCCGCTGGTGAGGTCAGAAGTGTGCGACCCATAGACTTTTCACTTTATATGGTTCCCTTGAACCTTGGAGCTGACGAGCTCGGACACCGCATCTTCGCGTCACGAGGGGTACCAAACTTGTTAATACTTTGGCGACCTATCCAGTAATCCCTGTAAAAACCTACACTCTGCTGATGAGGAACAACAAGTCCGAAACACCGGTGTACAGAGTTGGTGCTGCAACTTTGCCGGTTACATATCCAGAGCTACGAAAGGCGCACACGCCTAAAGACTGCATTTACCATGATGCTCGAGGGTTACACCCGCTGGTGAGGTCAGAAGTGTGCGACCCATAGACTTTTCACTTTATATGGTTCCCTTGAACCTTGGAGCTGACGAGCTCGGACACCGCATCTTCGCGCCACGAGGGGTACCAAACCTGTTAATACTTTGGCGACCTATCCAGTAATCCCTGTAAAAACCTACACTCTGCTGATGAGGAACAACAATTCCGAAACACCGGTGTACAGAGTTGGTGCTGCAACTTTGCCTGTTACACGTCCAGAGCTACGAAAGGCGCACATGCCTAAAGACTGCATTTACCATGATGCTCGAGGGTTACACCCGCTGGTGAGGTCAGAAGTGTGCGACCCATAGACTTTTCACTTTATATGGTTCCCTTGAACCTTGGAGCTGACGAGCTCGGACACCGCATCTTCGCGCCACGAGGGGTACCAAACCTGTTAATACTTTGGCGACCTATCCAGTAATCCCTGTAAAAACCTACACTCTGCTGATGAGGAACAACAATTCCGAAACACCGGTGTACAGAGTTGGTGCTGCAACTTTGCCTGTTACACGTCCAGAGCTACGAAAGGCGCACACGCCTAAAGTCTGCATTTACCATGATGCTCGAGGGTTACACCCGCTGGTGAGGTCAGAAGTGTGCGACCCATAGACTTTTCACTTTATATGGTTCCCTTGAACCTTGGAGCTGACGAGCTCGGACACCGTATCTTCACGCCACGAGGGGTACCAAACCTGTTAATATCTTGGCGACCTATCCAGTAATCCCTGTAAAAACCTACACTCTGCTGATGAGGAACAACAATTCCGAAACACCGGTGTACAGAGTTGGTGCTGCAACTTTGCCTGTTACACGTCCAGAGCTACGAAAGGCGCACACGCCTAAAGACTGCATTTACCATGATGCTCGAGGGTTACACCCGCTGGTGAGGTCAGAAGTGTGCGACCCATAGACTTTTCACTTTATATGGTTCCCTTGAACCTTGGACCTGACGAGCTCGGACACCGCATCTTCGCGTCACGAGGGGTACCAAACCTGTTAATACTTTGGCGACCTATCCAGTAATCCCTGTAAAAACCTACACTCTGCTGATGAGGAACAACAATTCCGAAACACCGGTGTACAGAGTTGGTGCTGCAACTTTGCCTGTTACACGTCCAGAGCTACGAAAGGCGCACACGCCTAAAGACTGCATTTACCATGATGCTCGAGGGTTACACCCGCTGGTGAGGTCAGAAGTGTGCGACCCATAGACTTTTCACTTTATATGGTTCCCTTGAACCTTGGAGCTGACGAGCTCGGACACCGCATCTTCGCGCCACGAGGGGTACCAAACCTGTTAATACTTTGGCGACCTATCCAGTAATCCCTGTAAAAACCTACACTCTGCTGATGAGGAACAACAATTCCGAAACACCGGTGTACAGAGTTGGTGCTGCAACTTTGCCTGTTACACGTCCAGAGCTACGAAAGGCGCACATGCCTAAAGACTGCATTTACCATGATGCTCGAGGGTTACACCCGCTGGTGAGGTCAGAAGTGTGCGACCCATAGACTTTTCACTTTATATGGTTCCCTTGAACCTTGGAGCTGACGAGCTCGGACACTGCATCTTCGCGCCACGAGGGGTACCAAACCTGTTAATACTTTGGCGACCTATCCAGTAATCCCTGTAAAAACCTACACTCTGCTGATGAGGAACAACAATTCCGAAACACCGGTGTACAGAGTTGGTGCTGCAACTTTGCCTGTTACACGTCCAGAGCTACGAAAGGCGCACACGCCTAAAGACTGCATTTACCATGATGCTCGAGGGTTACACCCGCTGGTGAGGTCAGAAGTGTGCGACCCATAGACTTTTCACTTTATATGGTTCCCTTGAACCTTGGAGCTGACGAGCTCGGACACCGCATCTTCGCGTCACGAGGGGTACCAAACTTGTTAATACTTTGGCGACCTATCCAGTAATCCCTGTAAAAACCTACACTCTGCTGATGAGGAACAACAATTCCGAAACACCGGTGTACAGAGTTGGTGCTGCAACTTTGCCGGTTACATATCCAGAGCTACGAAAGGCGCACACGCCTAAAGACTGCATTTACCATGATGCTCGAGGGTTACACCCGCTGGTGAGGTCAGAAGTGTGCGACCCATAGACTTTTCACTTTATATGGTTCCCTTGAACCTTGGAGCTGACGAGCTCGGACACCGCATCTTCGCGCCACGAGGGGTACCAAACCTGTTAATAATTTGGCGACCTATCCAGTAATCCCTTTAAAAACCTACACTCTGCTGATGAGGAACAACAATTCCGAAACACCGGTGTACAGAGTTGGTGCTGCAACTTTGCCTGTTACACGTCCAGAGCTACGAAAGGCGCACATGCCTAAAGACTGCATTTACCATGATGCTCGAGGGTTACACCCGCTGGTGAGGTCAGAAGTGTGCGACCCATAGACTTTTCACTTTATATGGTTCCCTTGAACCTTGGAGCTGACGAGCTCGGACACCGCATCTTCGCGCCACGAGGGGTACCAAACCTGTTAATACTTTGGCGACCTATCCAGTAATCCCTGTAAAAACCTACACTCTGCTGATGAGGAACAACAATTCCGAAACACCTGTGTACAGAGTTGGTGCTGCAACTTTGCCTGTTACACGTCCAGAGCTACGAAAGGCGCACACGCCTAAAGACTGCATTTACCATGATGCTCGAGGGTTACACCCGCTGGTGAGGTCAGAAGTGTGCGACCCATAAACTTTTCACTTTATATGGTTCCCTTGAACCTTGGAGCTGACGAGCTCGGACACCGTATCTTCCCGCCACGAGGGGTACCAAACCTGTTAATATCTTGGCGACCTATCCAGTAATCCCTGTAAAAACCTACACTCTGCTGATGAGGAACAACAATTCCGAAACACCGGTGTACAGAGTTGGTGCTGCAACTTTGCCTGCTACACGTCCAGAGCTACGAAAGGCGCACACGCCTAAAGACTGCATTTACCATGATGCTCGAGGGTTACACCCGCTGGTGAGGTCAGAAGTGTGCGACCCATAGACTTTTCACTTTATATGGTTCCCTTGAACCTTGGACCTGACGAGCTCGGACACCGCATCTTCGCGTCACGAGGGGTACCAAACCTGTTAATACTTTGGCGACCTATCCAGTAATCCCTGTAAAAACCTACACTCTGCTGATGAGAAACAACAATTCCGAAACACCGGTGTACAGAGTTGGTGCTGCAACTTTGCCTGTTACACGTCCAGAGCTACGAAAGGCGCACACGCCTAAAGACTGCATTTACCATGATGCTCGAGGGTTACACCCACTGGTGAGGTCAGAAGTGTGCGACCCATAGACTTTTCACTTTATATGGTTCCCTTGAATCTTGGAGCTGACGAACTCGGACACCGCATCTTCGCGTCACGAGGGGTACCAAACCTGTTAATACTTTGGTGACCTATCCAGTAATCCCTGTAAAAACCTACACTCTGCTGTTGAGGAACAACAATTCCGAAACACCGGTGTACAGAGTTGGTGCTGCAACTTTGCCTGTTACATGTCCAGAGCTACGAAAGGCGCACATGCCTAAAGACTGCATTTACCATGATGCTCGAGGGTTACACCCGCTGGTGAGGTCAGAAGTGTGCGACCCATAGACTTTTCACTTTATATGGTTCCCTTGAACCTTGGAGCTGACGAGCTCGGACACCGCATCTTCGCGCCACGAGGGGTACCAAACCTGTTAATACTTTGGCGACCTATCCAGTAATCCCTGTAAAAACCTACACTCTGCTGATGAGGAACAACAATTCCGAAACACCGGTGTACAGAGTTGGTGCTGCAACTTTGCCTGTTACACGTCCAGAGCTACGAAAGGCGCACACGCCTAAAGACTGCATTTACCATGATGCTCGAGGGTTACACCCGCTGGTGAGGTCAGAAGTGTGCGACCCATAGACTTTTCACTTTATATGGTTCCCTTGAACCTTGGAGCTGACGAGCTCGGACACCGCATCTTCGCGTCACGAGGGGTACCAAACTTGTTAATACTTTGGCGACCTATCCAGTAATCCCTGTAAAAACCTACACTCTGCTGATGAGGAACAACAAGTCCGAAACACCGGTGTACAGAGTTGGTGCTGCAACTTTGCCGGTTACATATCCAGAGCTACGAAAGGCGCACACGCCTAAAGACTGCATTTACCATGATGCTCGAGGGTTACACCCGCTGGTGAGGTCAGAAGTGTGCGACCCATAGACTTTTCACTTTATATGGTTCCCTTGAACCTTGGAGCTGACAAGCTCGGACACCGCATCTTCGCGCCACGAGGGGTACCAAACCTGTTAATACTTTGGCGACCTATCCAGTAATCCCTGTAAAAACCTACACTCTGCTGATGAGGAACAACAATTCCGAAACACCGGTGTACAGAGTTGGTGCTGCAACTTTGCCTGTTACACGTCCAGAGCTACGAAAGGCGCATATGCCTAAAGACTGCATTTACCATGATGCTCGAGGGTTACACCCGCTGGTGAGGTCAGAAGTGTGCGACCCATAGACTTTTCACTTTATATGGTTCCCTTGAACCTTGGAGCTGACGAGCTCGGACACCGCATCTTCGCGCCACGAGGGGTACCAAACCTGTTAATACTTTGGCGACCTATCCAGTAATCCCTGTAAAAACCTACACTCTGCTGATGAGGAACAACAATTCCGAAACACCGGTGTACAGAGTTGGTGCTGCAACTTTGCCTGTTACACGTCCAGAGCTACGAAAGGCGCACACGCCTAAAGACTGCATTTACCATGATGCTCGAGGGTTACACCCGCTGGTGAGGTCAGAAGTGTGCGACCCATAGACTTTTCACTTTATATGGTTCCCTTGAACCTTGGAGCTGACGAGCTCGGACACCGTATCTTCACGCCACGAGGGGTACCAAACCTGTTAATATCTTGGCGACCTATCCAGTAATCCCTGTAAAAACCTACACTCTGCTGATGAGGAACAACAATTCCGAAACACCGGTGTACAGAGTTGGTGCTGCAACTTTGCCTGTTACACGTCCAGAGCTACGAAAGGCGCACACGCCTAAAGACTGCATTTACCATGATGCTCGAGGGTTACACCCGCTGGTGAGGTCAGAAGTGTGCGACCCATAGACTTTTCACTTTATATGGTTCCCTTGAACCTTGGACCTGACGAGCTCGGACACCGCATCTTCGCGTCACGAGGGGTACCAAACCTGTTAATACTTTGGCGACCTATCCAGTAATCCCTGTAAAAACCTACACTCTGCTGATGAGGAACAACAATTCCGAAACATCGGTGTACAGAGTTGGTGCTGCAACTTTGCCTGTTACACGTCCAGAGCTACGAAAGGCGCACACGCCTAAAGACTGCATTTACCATGATGCTCGAGGGTTACACCCACTGGTGAGGTCAGAAGTGTGCGACCCATAGACTTTTCACTTTATATGGTTCCCTTGAATCTTGGAGCTGACGAGCTCGGACACCGCATCTTCGCGTCACGAGGGGTACCAAACCTGTTAATACTTTGGCGACCTATCCAGTAATCCCTGTAAAAACCTAAACTCTGCTGATGAGGAACAACAATTCCGAAACACCGGTGTACAGAGTTGGTGCTGCAACTTTGCCTGTTACACGTCCAGAGCTACGAAAGGCGCACACGCCTAAAGACTGCATTTACCATGATGCTCGAGGGTTACACCCGCTGGTGAGGTCAGAAGTGTGCGAGCCATAGACTTTTCACTTTATATGGTTCCCTTGAACCTTGGAGCTGACGAGCTCGGACACCGCATCTTCGCGCCACGAGGGGTACCAAACCTGTTAATACTTTGGCGACCTATCCAGTAATCCCTGTAAAAACCTACACTCTGCTGATGAGGAACAACAATTCCGAAACACCGGTGTACAGAGTTGGTGCTGCAACTTTGCCTGTTACACGTCCAGAGCTACGAAAGGCGCATGCGCCTAAAGACTGCATTTACCATGATGCTCGAGGGTTACACCCGCTGGTGAGGTCAGAAGTGTGCGACCCATAGACTTTTCAGTCCGAGAACTGGCCTGATTAATTAGCTGGAAAAGTCCATCAATTTCCGTCGAGTCTGTTGAATAAATTTGCCGAACGTGGCCATGTGTTTCACTGTTTCCAGTGTGTACAGATGTTGCACAGCCTCCTTTACTGTTCTGATTCCTTGTTGTAATAAAATTGGCTTGAGGTACAGTCTGCGCTCCAAGCCCAAGGCCGGGCAACAAAGTAAAATGTGGGCCAAACTCTCTTATTTATATTTGCATAGCCGACACTCCGGGTGCCCCGTCCTTATCGACTTCGAGGGATAAAGTTCTTTAAGGGGGAGAGGATGTAACCTGAACGCTATGATCCTCTGTAGCGCTTGTCTTCCCACTGATTGTGTAAGATGGAGTTTAGACTTGTGGTCTGTATGTGGAAGGCTTTGGGTTTCATGGAACCCTCTAACTTCCAGTGACTTCAGGTCTGAGGTACGAGAGCAGAGGCGAACTTGTTTTTTTATCGCACTTTTGATGGCGGTATATTTGGTTATCTTGGGTTCCCAATGACTGAACAGGTCAACGCTGTCTCCTCCTCCTGCTTCAACACCCTCCGCATGCTCCGCAGGATCTACAAGTGGAACCCCACTGAAACTAGAAGAACGGTCACCCAGGCCCTAGTCAGCAGCAGGTTGGACTACGGAAAAGCCCTCTATGCAGGAGCCTCGGCCAAACTCCTGAGACGGCTCCAACGCATCCAGAACGCCTCTGCATGCCTGAACCTCGACATCCCTCACTGCAGCCAGATCACACCCCACCTGAGAGACCTGCACTGGCTCCCGGTCAACAAGAGGATAACCTTCAAGCTCCTCACCCACACACACAAGGCACTCCACAACACCGGACCAACGCACCTCAACAGACGACTCAGCTTCTACACCCCCACACGCCAGTTCCGCACCACCGACCTCACCCTCGCCACAGTCCCGCGCTTCTGAAGAGTGACCTCCGGCGGCAGATCGTTCAGCCACCATGCCGCCAAGATCTGGAACACCCTCCCCATTCACCTACAGCAGACCCAAGACCTGCTGACCTTCAGAAAACTCCTCAAGACCTGGCTTTTTGAGCAGTAGCAGCATTCCCCACCCCAGCGCCTTGAGACCCTCACGGGTGAGTAGTGTGCTTTACAAATGATATGATTGATTGATTGATTATTAATCAGTTGTGTGCATCTCCGATGCATACGCTGTCTTACGTACATGAACCATGATTACTAGAATAGCCAAGAACCGCTGGAATGTCGGACTCAGTGAGCACTACTTAAAGAATTAATCATTCAACATAATACAATTTAAAAAACATTTTGCATTCTATATGCCTTTGTTTTAATTGCTACTTTAGTAATTTTTTTTGTTGTGTTTAACAAAAGTGTTTCATTGTCCTTATTCTAATGCATAGACCAATCCTATTAATTTCAATTATATTTCTTTTTTACATTTGAAACTATAACAACAGAACATTTATTGTGTTATTTTCATTTCAAGGGCGAGATGTCCAACGCATTTCGGGATGCAGTCCCTCCTTCAGGGGCCTCTCAAAGCAAAAACAATAATGCAGCAAGTTGGGATTATTCACAACAAACACATCTAATTTCTTAGTTGTCTTCAACTTTGTATGTTTCTATACCCAAATGTTACTCCCAAAATTCGTGTTCAGCAAGCGGAACCAAGTGTAACCTTGCGAAAATTGTCTCCATGTAAGGATACTATAACCACCGGTGATGCGCACTTTCATAGATACTCTAGCCATAGATGGTAAGCTCCTTCATGCATGTTCGTGATAAAAACCTTAGTGCATCTAGCTAGATAATAGAGGAAACCTAAAAAGTAAAAAGTGACTTGTTTATATGCGCTAATGTGCAACCTGCTAGATATGCTTGGTAGTCAGTGGCGGCTCCTCCACTAAGGCATTGCAGCGTTGTGATTGGCTCAGGGGAGCTTGGCTGCTACCTATTTGGCGGAGGAGAGACGACGTGGGACAGAGCAGCAAGATGGTAAGTGAATTTTTTCTTTTTTTACAATTATATCCCCTTATCCCCTCGCTGCCCCTGCCTCGCCACCCCTGTGAGCGAACTTTGCTTTCCTCTGAATCTGTAAAATGGTACCATGTTTCTAGCTTCATTTGTATGTGTTCCATGCATTTTATTTTATATGTTTAGTTTACTGGTTTGATCTGGCCATCCCAAGACAACTACCATTAATACTCTGGCTTTTCACCTAGCAGTTTCCCTTTCTGTGCTTGTCACAGTGCTTGACTATGTGAAAGAATGTCTTTGATGTCCCTGCAACGCTGTCCTCTCGGCTGAGCTTAAAAGCAGTTGGTAGTATATTTAATTTTCAGGAAGTTTAGAATGGTGTTTCTTTGTTTTTAGTTTCTAGCAAAGGGTGTGTATTGGAGTACAAAGTCAGGAAAGGGCGTGTCCGGGTAAGGAAGTGGATCACAGAACGGGGGGTGGGGTTGCCACCTTCAACATACTGGCAACAAATTGTGCGTGTTCCTCAATTGGTGGGTGATCTGCGGTCATTATTTGGGTTTTGCAATTTCACCCAACATGTTTTTGTTTGAGCAGTATTGCAGACTCTGGAATTAAGCTGACTGTTGTAGGATATATTGCTGTATAGGCCATTGTAAAGACAACCCAAAAAGGCAATGTTTATAGCTTTTGGCACAGGAAAAAGAAAACAAGCATGCTGCAACTTTGTTTCAAGCTTCTTTTTTTATTGAGACATGTACTGCATAAATGTCAAACCATTTTTGAAGTATCTATCTTTGACTATGACTCTGTTAACTTGCTCCTTTCCTTAAACTTCAAACAACTAACACACCTTGCGCCCCCCTCATTCCCTCTCTAATCAGACCTATCATTCTTCCCACTTGAGAGAACACCATCCTTTTCCCTCAACCCAAAAGCTATCCATATCTCTTTTAACCAGTACAGGCCCGTCGCCTGCCAAAGTGGGGGGCCGGGCCGGAGGAAGGAGGAGAGAGGTGGGGAGGAGGAAGGAGGTGGGGATGGTTCGAGGGCAAAAAAATATATATAAAAAATTAACTTACCTTAATGCTGCCGCCGTCTCCTGCCGCATCGGCTCTTCCTGCTTGTGGCCAATCATGAAGTTGTTCTCGTATGGGGGCAGCTTCAGAATTGGCCTGAGCGCCGGCAACTTGCGCTCCCAGGCAGACTGGGAGCCTGGGCCTGCTCTCCCCAGCCCCAATAACGCAGCTGAGGCTGGAGGGAGCTTCACAGCATATATGGGGTTTGGCCGGCCTGAGACGACCAGCAAAACCCCTCATGCGCAGTGAAGGGAGTGCCCACCGCTCCCCCACCAGCAGTGTCATCCCCTAGACCCGCCCCAAGACTTATCAGGGTCCTGGGTGTGGGTCAAGGGGATTACAATAAAACAATGGTAAAAACTGGTTTAAAACTCATTTTATTCGCTAGTGGTGGCGGGGGCGGCACTCCACCACTCTAATGGAGCGCCGCAGCTGCTTTCAACCGCAATTTTCACTTTAGAATATCACCCACATAGGCAGTAAAACATACCTAATGCTTTCAACCTTGTTGGGCAAAGCAAGGTTCTGTCCATTTTATCAGTGTTGTCCAGAATTGACTTCCAGGCTTTACTAAAGATATTTTGTCGGTTCACTCCATTAGTGTACTTCTCCATTGCTAATGTGGGCTAAAGCCTGTTTGCTTTTGTAACAGTTTTGGGTTACCGCCTTTGTTCCAGTTAGCCAATATTTTACCAGGTTGGTCCTGCTTACATTTCACATGCTTTACTTAATCTGCATTCTCAATGGGTGTTTGCTTTTTCCAGGATGTTGTTACTTTTTTTTCAGCCAGCATATTACTCTTGGCTCCCCTCCCTCATGAACTATTTCCCATTTTATGGTTCTCCAGCGCCGCAAGGTTATAGGTATGGCATAGTGCTATGCAAATATCATCACTCCACTGGATTCAAAAAAGCAAAAATAAATAACATTGTCATTTTCAACTGCAAGAGCTCTAACTTTCATAAATGTGAAACTGATTGCATTGCAAACCCCTGAAGTGGACCCCATATGTGAATCAGACAGTTAATAAAAAAAGGTTTCCACATTTGCAAATCAGGGCAGTTTTGAACTTATAAAGACACACTGCATAGCAATTTGAAAGGCATGGGAAACTGCATGCATTTAGGTTTGCTGCAGACATTCTTTGTGGTGATATCTGGGAAATTAACAGTAAAAACCATCCCCAAAACAGGGGTGTAGAAAGTGGGGTGCGGTGGGTGCGGGCCGCCCTGTGTGTCATCACTTTGGGAAGTTGACAGAAGTTGCTACGTCACTGCCCCAAAACCATAAAAAAGGCCCACAACCGGTCCACAAAAAAGGCACACACTGACCAATCAGAACAGCCCTTCTGGCACTGCCAGGCTTCCCTATAGGCCAATCTGCCCCTGGCACTAGGCTACATCACCTTCAGTGAAAGCTCGCCTCATTTACGTTCAAGGAGGACCTACAGCTTAGCTAGAACGAGCCATCTAGCTAGAGCTTTCAGCGACGCACCCACCTCTACTAAACATTGGACATTCACTGTATCTCACAAACACCAACAAACTTCACACACCATCGATGGCTTTATCTACTTGTACCGAAGTGTGCCTGTGGCAGTGCACAACCATGTCACAGAAACAGTTGTCATTGCCTGCTAACGATGAACCCTGCTGGGGTGCCTAGTAAATGTCAAATATGTAGTTTCAGGTTTGTGACACATGATGTTAACACTGAGGGACCCCGATCAGCAGCGAGCCATTTTATTCCGGCTGCCATCGGGTACAGGGGGGCACAAAGCAGCCCATTTCCCCATGGCTGATGATTTGCTTGAATGAATTGTAGATCTTTAGCTAAGCATGGTGCAGAATTGTTTACCCTACTGGAGGAACAACAGCCTGCAGCTTTGTTCCTCACTGAAACTTGGCTGAATGAGGACAGTGGCCCGGATATAGCCCTTACCCTCCCCCTGAATACGCAATCGCTAGGAACGATGGCAGTGGCGTAAAAAAACTTGAGGGGGCGGGCCCCCCTGCAAAGCACATGGAGGGGGCCCCCCACCCCGGGCACCCCTCCCTTGTTGGCCTGGCCTACCACTTGGATGTATGACGTTACTCCGCATACCGTTACAACTACCTACCATTACAACGCGACCATTACAACGCATACCATTACAACGCATAGCGCTTTCGGGTGCTGGATAGTGGTAAGTATAATTTACTATTCTAACTCCAGTCCCCGTGGACCCTAGGGAAGGTGTTGGATAGTAAATTATACCATTCCCTATCCTATAGCGCCCCCCAGCGCAATGCGTTGTAATGGTATGCGTTATAAAAGTCGCGTTGTAATGGTAGTGCGGAGTAACGAATGCGTTGTAACAGGTGCATACCCTACCACTTTGCCCTACCACCCAGAAATCTAGTATATTTTGATTTGAAACCTCCAACATTTAAATGAAATGCCTCTATACTGTCTCTCTAAGTTCTAATGAGAAAGTGGGAAACACTCTTAACATACAAGCTATGCCATTTGTAACAATACTGTCAAAAGCAGATTATTTAACTGAGGCAGCAATCAGAATAATGCCAAGGAGCGATCCTAGTGTCTCAGGAACTGCCTCTGGCTGAAGAACAAAGAACAACTATGAAGAGTCTGAAATAGAATTGACATTAATAGACAATATTTTGAAACTTTGAAAGACAAACCCAAACCTGCAATTCCATAAAAACTCGACTGACAATATACATGAGAAGTGCACAAGATATAATCCTGGAGAAAGTCTATTTCTGCACTGCAACTGATGTAAAGTGCTCCGATATCCTCGGGTCTGGCCAGCGCTATATAAAACTTCTAAATAAATAAATAAATTGTATATTTAGGACTGAGAAGCTGTGGTTTTGAGATTTGAGGACTGTCTGTGATTAACTGTATATATTTCCAGTGATCATTGGGGTAGTCTAAATGTTCCTGCATTCGATTATGTTATGTCATGTTATATTATACCACACTTTATTATAACATTTTATTCGGTTTTGCTTTTAATAGTATATATTGCAACTATGTATTTGAAATATTAGAATAAAATTTGTATCTATCTTTCATAGGGAAGTATAAGTTTGCTGATATAAACTTCACAACTACTTACCTTGACTATTTGCGAAGTCGGTGTAAGTGAAGATCGATGTATAAAATTCAATGTTAAGCTACAATTTAGGCCAGCACATCCGAGCCTGGTTAGATCTTTCATGAAACCTCAAAGAGTTAATTGGGCTTTACTAGTCCAAAAAGCTTTTTTGATATTTCACTGCCTCCAGCACCTATACCAGCTCAGAGACCACCTAAAATTTCACAAAGAGCTCAAAACAATTGGCTCTTCATTAGATAGATCTCAACCGATTGTTTTAGGAGTTTTCTAGAGCCAGACAGTGGCATGAAGCCTCTTGGTCTTCTTGCCCTCTATAAACATACATGAGAGGACACTTTGGCTTTCCCACCAACAAAACTCACGCTACACATGCATACATGTCTACGTGAAAACTAGGCTTTCCTTGCTCTGTAATGTGTTTTATTTCTGATCAAAACACCTACAATTATGCAGCATTTTCAATGTAAAAAATGAATTTGCCACATAATCCTCCACATGCTGCATAATTTATAGATTTTAACAAACAATCTACTCTAGCTCCAACAGACTGAGGGCCTCATTTGTGAGTTTTTGCAGTAGGGCAGCACCCCAGGCCATCCTTCTGCTCTGCCATCTGGCAAAAGAAAAGGACAGGTATGTGCCATATCTATCAGATACAGAGCATTCCTGTCCTTTTCCCCTGTGCTACTGCACAATGGGCTGCTGTGCGCAAACGAAGGCACCTTTGCACCATGGTGCAAGGGTGCCCGCTCTGCGGGGATGATTGTAATCACAAGAGGCTTTTTCCACTTTCTGTGTGTGCTGCAGAATGCAGCACACATAGAAAAAGGAAAATCAAGGAGAAATAACATTATTTCTCCTCATTCTGCCTCCCTTACGCCTCGCCTGGGGAGGCATACGTTTTTGGCACTGCCTCAGAGTTACAATTTCTCGTAAATGTGGGTCAGTGTCAAAAAGCCATGGATATTGCTGGGAACGACCCGGGCAAAACCCATTGCACGCCCATTTAACACAGAAAACTGAGTTAATAGGAACCATTTTGACTAGGCAAGGTAGTTGCCTCCCCATGGGAAGTTGTTTTTCAGTCCAGGTTACACCTCATTCAACTAAAAATTCTTCACAGAATCTATGTGTCTGGACCCAGATTTGTGCTAATGAGTAGAGCGACTAATGAGTTATGTAAGAGACTGTGTGGCCTTGGGGGCTCCTTTCTGCACATTATATGGGAGTGTAGGCTTGCCCAGAATTATTGGAAGAAGGTACATGAGTGCATGAGCAAGGTATTAGAAACCGTTATTAGGCCTGAAGCCAAAGGTGCTTTTTGAATGTGTGGGAACCCACAGATCTTAATGGTAAGGACAAACTATGGGCAACTTTGGGTCAAATGGTAGCTAAAAGAAATATCGCACGACTTTGGGGAGCAACTGCATTGCATAGGCTTGAAGCTTGGAAAGTGGATATGGACTTGTGTATAGTCAGGTAAAAAACTGTCTATGTTGCATGGGGTTGCCCCCAAAAATGGATTGCTATTTGGGACAAGTGGAATGCGTATCGTGGACACATATGTGAACCCCCTGTCCTTCCTTCCCAAGGCGATCCAACATCACCATAACTTGTGACCATTATCATGTCTCGCTGTATAAAGAGAGTGGTAATATGTAACTGTCCAGTCTTCACGACTGTACTACTTAATGTAAGTGTTTGTGTAAGTTGTGACCGCTATGGTTTAATAAAAAGAAATATAAAATATATATATATATATTTACAAGGCAGCATTAAGCCCAAAAAAGTGGCTATTTGGTACCTACATGCACCCCTTCCAACTAATCTATCTTTTTTGTTTTCTCTTCCTGCCCTTGACTTTCCTTTTCCAGGAGCTTATGGAGCTAACATTTGATGTTACTCACCACGTAATCTTCCTTAATCTAATATGCATTCCCTCAGTTGGATTATGATGGCTCATATAGAGTTTACATGAGTGTACGATGTTCTTAACGTTTAGTAGTCTACTTGACTTGTCTTCATTATTCCTTTTTTCTGTGTTCATTTCTTTGAGTGTGTATGCCTCAATAAAACGTTTTAATAAAAAGATTAATAAAATCACTGCACATGGGGGGCAATGCCACCGCAAACACTTTGCAAATGTTAACAAGTCACCAATCAGTTATTTAAAGAGAGCACCTAGTTCTGTTTAGAAGACTCCCAAACATGATGCATCTCATGTCAAGGTCTGGGACCAGATCACAAAACATTTTTGACTGCCTCATTCCATGTCCATGGCTGGAGTATAAAACAGTGCCTGCTCCACACACTTTTCTACCACTGCATTATGAAAACAGGATTCTGGAGATTGTAATGTGCGACAAGAATATTTGTTGTGTGACCTTTTAAGTGTTGATTTATTGCAATGTAATTTTGTTGTGTGATACTGTGATGTTGCATTCTGTTTCATCCCTTTTGTTGTGAAGAGCCAGTGCATCTTTTAATTATGGTTTTAAATTGCTTTCTGAATGTTATTTTGTTATGTTCAATTGTTTACTTTAGATATGTCAACAATTGCGGCTACATGTCCAGCCAAAGAAGGCCACGCCTTGAGAGTTACTGGGATAATCATCCATTTATCACTAAGCAGGTAAAAAAGCGCTTCTCCAGCTCTTCAGCTACTTAAAGCACTAGACCACCCTAGACAGTGGCCAAATCTGTCTTAACTTATGACTCTTCATGCTCATATTTTTAAAAAAATCATTAAGTTCCCTCTGTCCTCTATTGTCATTCAGTGCCCTTTCTGTGATTATGATTTGTGCTTTACCTAATATTTGAAGTAGCATTTAGTACTTCAGGGACTATCACATATGAGGTTATTAGATATGAATGGATCACACCTCTCTGCATAGACTGGGGATAGATTGATCAAAGTTTTGTGTCACCCTTGTGCCAAAAGGTAAATGAGATTTACCAAGCTACGCAAGGCCACCTTGCGTAGCCCTGAATGGCTTGGTAAATTTGGAGTAGCGCAAGGCAGCTCAAGTTGCTTCCTTGCGTTACACTACGTGGTGGCGGCGTTGCATGGGGTGGGTGTTCCCACGCATCCACCCATGTTTTCTGAGGCATTCCCAATTTTACAAAGACTGGTAGATCTGGGAATGCATCAGAATCGTACGCCTTCCCGCCAGAGGCACAATGAGGAGAAATATTTTTATTTTGTTAAGTGTGAAAACAGAAAATGCCTCTGAGGATTGTCTTTTTATACAGGAAGATGCCCCTATGCAAAAATAATCCTGTCTACAACGTGATGACAGGGTGCCTGTGTTGGTGCTATGCTGCTAATTGTGCACCAACACAGGCAGAGGACAGGAATGCTCCAAATCTTGCTTTATGCAGCGCATTCCTGCCCTCACCCCCTCTTCCATGCAGCGCAGCAGGTGTCTTGCTGAGTTGCGCTGCATACAAATTTGATACATTTGCCCCCAAGTAACAGAGTAGTTGCTGAGTGCTCTTAAAATTAATTAGGGGGTGTTGTGGTACCCACTTACCACTGTGCGTTGCAGGGAAAACAAATTAACAGTGCCACGGGATGCACAGTATCTAAAAGTTTTAGTCACTTTCAATTATGTTTCTTCATGGTGCTTCAAAAAAATTGCAATGTATTTAAAAGTAAATAAAGAGGGTGGATGGCAAACACTCATGTTCCAATGCATCTCCCAGGCCTGTGGGCTTTGTCAAGGTCATATGACATTATTAGAAGCCTTGTATACACTTAACATAGCTATATTGGTTTCAGGTGCCAATCAATATGTGCTAATTAAAGCAAGGTGCAACCAGTGAGTTGCATTGTGGTACAGTGAGTTCAAGTTTAAACATTAATCCATTATTGTAAATCAATACCACATAAAAGGAACCAATGGTTAATTTAATCTGAGGTGAAAACTTGAAGGCACAGGCCAATGTCGCCAATAATATATAAAATTATAGATACAAAAAGGATTTAATGTTTAAAAAAAATCTAAACCGTGTCATTTTTAGGTAAAAGATTAGTGTTCTCATAAGCATTCACATTTTCTTGGAAGTAGCATTTGATTAATGGTCTGGTCTGGTCTCTTCTCACTGTCTCGGAAACAAACACGTTTATTTCGTGCAGCAGTGGCACGAAAGCAGAAAACTGCCCAGCCCAGTTTGGACCCAAATAATGACAATTGTAATCTCTGATCAGCTGCCATGATTAAACAAGGCAGTTTCGCCATTTCTGACCTTGACTTGGGGGCTGAGGGAGGGGAGGCGTGACATCTCCTTCCATTGGAAGTCGATACCGGAAAAAAAGAGCTGGTTTCTGCAGCAAGCTTTTTACTACGAAGGCCCGACTCGTTCTGGAACCACAGCCTGGTCAACGTGCGGGGCCAGTCAGTGTTTTCGTTGATCTGTGGGTTTAATTAGAGAAGAGACTTCCTGGCTCTAGTGAGTGAGGGGGCCCCTGGAGCACAGGGCCCCCCCGCAATGCGTGGGCTGCGGGGGCCTGTGTTACGCCCCTGAACGATGGTACTGGCAAGAAAGGAGGTGGAGTTGCTATCATTTTCATAAAGGAGAATGAATGCAGGGCCTCGCCCTTAAATATTGTAGGATGTGAAAACCTGCTGTTTTCTCTTAGACTTTCACATTCCATTACAGTTTCAGACCATCTCATATGTCGGCCCCCTGGGCCAGCTACAGAACTTGTGTGACGTATTCCGGAAGTAGTAGCTTCCCACAGCCTTAAATTAGCTAATTTTACTTTGCTGGGGGATCTTAATATCCATTTGGGTGATAACGCCTGTGTACAAGCTATGAATCTTATTCACAAAATAGCAGCAATCCAGTTTGTGCAGTTAGTCACGGGTTCCACGCACATTAAAGGCCACCTATTGGACCCTGTTTTTACAAACCAGACCAACTTGGTGGAGAATGAGCCACAAACTGTACTCTGGACACATCATCTGCTTATCAAGTTTTTCATTAAGCAGCTTGGGCTATCTATGCCTAGCTCCCCCTCTATTAGACTGACCAGACCATGGTCCAAACTGGACGTTACACTTTGGTTGGAGGCACTGCAAGCCTCCCATTGGAGCCCGGCTTGGGACATAGATTTTTTTATTTTTTTTACTTAATAATCTGTTTATTGCGTTTCAAAAAGAGGCAGGACAATAAAAACATTACAAGAAATGAGGCAATCGCATGTTGGACACGGGTAGTCAGCAGGTCAAAAACATGGCAGTACACAGGGCTACAATAAGTCAGTGCAGGAATCATATATCACAGCAAACTGGAAAATAAGGACACATCCGGCAGGGAGGGAACAACCAGTCACGTTTCAAGTTCACCTCGCAACATCTCTTTATCCTAATAGCAGCTCTTCATACACACGTCTCCTCATCTAGTGTCATATCAGGGACAGGACTGAAAGCGTTCACCACAGTGTCAACTCCCACTTCATCCTCACCACCAGCAGCTGCGGCCTGCCTGGTTGGGAGAAACGTCCCATCCAGTATCGCTGCCCAGAAGTTTTTGGGTCTGTTCTTGGGGGGTAGCAGCTCATTGTATAGTTCAGTTTGGGTGCAACAATATACCAATTCTCTCTTCCACATACTTAGAGCAGGGGGAGGGCCTCTCATCCAAGCCCTCGCTATACAACGCTTAGCCATAAGGAACGCCATGTCAACTAGTCTACGCTGTGAAGGGCGCAAGGGTTTCGAATAACCTAAGAGGGCCAGTAGCGGGTCCGGAACTAAGGTCAGGTTAGCAGTTCTATTGAGCTCAGTATAAACCGACTGCCAAAAGGAGAAGATCACAGGACATGACCACGCAACGTGCAAGAAATCTGCCAGGGGGCCCTGCATCGCTCGCACTCCGGGGACTCACGAAGTTTGTATCTGTGCAGCCTCTCAGGCGTGTAATATGTTCTGTTCAGGAACTTGAAGTGTGTGAGCCTATGGCGGCCATTAAGAGAGATTTTCCGAACACTAGCGCAGCAATAGCTCCAAAGCTCGTCACTCATATCAGTGCCCAGGTCGTGTTGCCAGGCCAATCGCGGCTTCGTGTATTCAGCGCACCGCTCCGACTGCGCTGTACGATAGAGGGTGGAAACTAATTTCATAGGAGATATGGCGGTAATCACATAATCAAAGGTATGTCAGCCATGTCAGCCCCAAGCAGTTCAAGTAGAGCGCTGCGTACCCTGTGGAAGTGGAAGCGTGCCATCAAGGGGGGATCCTCAACTCCAAGGGCCACCTCGTCCCACATGCGTACCGTGCCACCGGAGAATAAGTCGCCCATATTGTAAATGCCAAGCCGACGAAGGGCTAAGATTACTCCCTTTTCCCTGCAGGGAGCTAGTCAGTAGCACCATTCAAGACTTGCGCTCGGAGCATACAACAATGAACATGCCTGTACGTTTGTCATGAAGTGCCAGGCGCGGATAACTGATAATAAGGAATCTAGGAGGCCCGTACGGCGATCCCGGAACTGCATTAGGAGGGCTGGTAGAGGCGTCGGATCAGCGACTATTCGTTCAATACGGAGATAAGGAGCGTCCGATGGCCCATGAATCCACAAATAAGCGTGGGCAGCCTGCGCACTGCGATAGTAGAGCTCGAAATCAGGGGCGTTCAGGCCGCCCGACGCATATGGCCGTCGTTAAATATGCCAAGCTACCCTGTGTTGTTTACCTGCCCAAGCCAGTCGCACCATCAAGGATTGTAGTCTACGGTAAAAGTGGACGGGAAGAACCATCGGAATGGTGTTGAATAGGAAGAGAAGGCGCGGGAGCACTACCATTTTCATTAATGCGATGAATCCCAGAAGTGACAGCGTGAGGGAAATCCATTTCTCAACATCATCCTCGAGCTTAGATACAGCGCAGCCGTAGTTTTCCCTAAAAATAATTTCTGAGTCCGTGTGCAGACAGATACCGAGATACCGCACTGTTTCCGTAGTCCACTGTAGTGGATACTCAGGCTCAAACACTGCCGTAGC
Source organism: Lissotriton helveticus (assembly GCF_964261635.1). Classification (NCBI taxonomy): domain Eukaryota; kingdom Metazoa; phylum Chordata; class Amphibia; order Caudata; family Salamandridae; genus Lissotriton; species Lissotriton helveticus. The sequence goes on from NC_136073.1 coordinate 745,402,184, forward strand.
AGCTGTCAGCGGGAACATGATTGATTTTGTCCAGTTGACCCGACTGCCGGAGAGGGAGCCAAACAGGACCACCTCCCGCAATACCGAGGAAAGATGAGTAACGGGGTCTCTAACGTAGATGAGCATGTCGTCCGCATAAGTAGAAACAATAAGATTATACGTAGGAAAGCGGATACCTTGATGGCTATGATATTCGCGTAGGGCAAACCCCAGGGGCTCAGCTACCAATGCATAGAGTATTGGAGACAGCGGACAACTCTGCCTAGTTCCCCTGCTCACCACTATGGAGTCTGAAGTCAGCGGACCAATACGTATGCGGGCTGTTGGTTTATAGTACAGAACCGAGAGGAGCTGCAAAAATAAAAGGCCAACACCCATCCTGCGTAGGACGTGGTGTAAGAACGTCCACTCCACGGAGTCGAATGCCTTCTCCATGTCCAAAAATACAGCAACAGCAGAAACCTCCGGACGAGTGTGTTGGAAGGAAGCAAAGACTGTTCTGATGTTATAAATAAGGTTGCGGGTAGGGATGAAGCCAGACTGTTCCGGGGCCACCAGTGAAGTGACCATGGGTTGTAAGCGGTTAGCTAGCAGCTTAGCAAATATTTTCGTGTCCACGTTCATAAGGGAGAGCGGGCGGTACGAGGCACATTCATTAGGGTCCTTTCCCGGCTTGAGAATTGCCACAATAATCGCCTCCCGCATAGAGGGCAGCATGGAGCCCGAATTGGCCATGTCGTCAAACAGACTAAGCAAGTGAGGGATCAAGAGATCTGAAAATGCTTTATAAAATGCCACCGTGAGGGCATCACTGCCCAGCGCCCCCCCACTTTTCATGAAAGATAGCGCCAGCACCACCTCATCTCTGTCAAAGGGACGAGCTAGGAATTGACGGTGTAGATTAGAGAGCCACGGTAGCTCGATATGTCACAAGTAATCCACAATTCGTTCCTCTGGAGCAGGCCCCTCGAGGCGTACAATGCTGCATAATAGTCCCGAAAACGAGCTGTGATTGTGGCGTTCAACAGCGGGGGTTCCGAGTCGTGCGACCTCATCACTGGAATAGAAGTGCATTCCCTGCCTCGCCTAGCTAAGCGGGGGAACACCGCGCCTGGGCGTTCGCCCTCACAGTAAGTCCTAGCAATAGCATACTTCCCTAAATGTTTAATCTCCAGATCCGCCTCGTCATTATATTCCCTAAGGACCCCAGCAATCTCTCTGTCAATAGCGTCACCACCAGACTGCAATCTCAACGCTTCCAAATCTCTAAGTTTGCGTTCTAGAAGCTCAAGGCGACTTCGGATTGACTTTAGTACCCCACCATGTTTAGAGATAGTAACCCCCCTGGTATATAATTTAAACACTTCCCACACCGTTTGGAACGAGTCCACAGGGCCCACATTAGCCTCAAAGAAAGTTTCTAGCGCCGTAAATAGTTCTTCCTTAAAAAGAGGGTCTAACAAGGAGTATGGGGGAAAACGCCAGGCAAAAGGTGGAATCCGTCGAACTGGCATGAAGCAGGAAAGCAAAAGCGGCGAGTGATCCGAGTAAGTTTGCAGGAGGATCTCACACGAGTGCACACTCTGAAAGAAAGAGGCGGACACAAACCAGTAATCTATCCTCGTATGTATATTATGTAGGGCTGAGTAGTGAGTGTATCCACCCTGCGCTGGATGTCGGTGACGCCAGACGTCCATCAAATGAAGATTTTCCAATTTCGCAGATAGTGTACGCGCAGAGGCCGAAGGCGCCCTCGGAGGGCCATCCGATCTGTCCAGCGCAGGATGTCGAGTCAAATTAAATCTCCCCCCCAAAAAAGTACCCTGTCAGCATGTGTGTGGACCTTCTGTGCCAGGTCCGAATAGAAGCTAGGGAGGTCGAAGTTGGGGCCAAGTTGGGGCCATAAGTATTCACTATACACATGTCCATACCCTTACCAGAGCAGTTGAGGGAAGACTTAGGATTAAACCAAGTGAGGACCCCTCTGGCATGAGTGGTAAAACCTGCAGCGTGAACATTATCATGGAGCCCCCTATAACAAAGGATGGGGCTATCTCGCGGGAGGTGGGTTTCCTGCAATACCACAATGTTCACCCTGTGTTTCACCAGGTACTGGAGGATCCTATGGACTTTGCGGTGATCGTTCAGGCCCCGCACCTTCCAAGTAAGGAACCGCAGTGTGTCAGGAGCTGCTTCCCCCCTGTCATTTCTCCTGCCATAGTGAGAGTAAGAACATCGTGTCTGCCATGCCCAAAACCAAGTTGTGGGACCACATTTGCCTTGTACTGTCACCCCATCCGGTCCACCTGCTTGCCTCTGACAACAGTGCCAACGCACAACAATACATAAGAGAAGGACCCCCAAAAATGTCACACCATCCCCCACCCACGCTTGCCCTACCCCAACTAGGCCGCGTTCATCCTTCCGCCCCAACAGACAGTCACCCACCCCCCACTCAATGCAAACAAACAGTACAATCTCGAACCTCACACACATCCACACAGTAGACCCCCCCCCCCCCAAAAAGAACCTTGGAAGTAGTGGTAATCACGCGGGGGCAGATGTAACCGACAAAACTCGTGCTAGGAACACAAAAACAATAATAGCACAGACATTGCCTCCCGTCACCCCCCCGCCCCCCCCCGCCCCAGAACTCTAAAGAATAAAGAGTGGTATCAATACCACGTCAAGCTCAGTTGGAAAAAGCAAAAAGAGGGATCACCAGTGAAGAGGATCGTACAGTTAAAAGGTACCGCAGAGTTAGCATCACAAAAAGGTAGCAAACATAGTAGGAGGTCAAGCAAGCTCCAGCAAGCCATACTAAACACAAAAAGTCAAATGGCAAGCCGTTATAAGGCACAGAAATTGAATGTCATCATACAGGGTCTTAGGGCAAAAAGGGGCCCAAATCCAGCAAAGCAGAGCAGATAATACCTGAAGAGCGGACGCCAGATCCTCCAGTCACAGCCTCGTCAGGGCCCCAGGACCAGAGACATACCTGCCACCAAGAGATACAGTAGGCCATAGGTTCCAGACACCCCCATATCAGGCAACATAAACACAACAAGTGGCAACCAGGCGCCAGCCAGTCCGTAGCGCGCAGATATCACTCCCGATCGTCCATAGAACCCCCATTCAGATCTTCTCTCTCCGGCCTAGGTGATCGCTTCTCCCTCTGCCAGTCTTTCAGGGCCTTCTGTAGAGCCTTGGGATCCGTAAAGATCTGGGATCTCCCCTGTCGATTGACAAGTAATTTTGCAGGGTACAGCATCGCATAATCTGCACCCAGGTCACGCGGCTGGCGCTTCATCGGGGCAAACTGCTTCCGGGCTTCCTGCACCCGAGCCGTGAAGTCAGGGTATATGGACAGGGTGGAGCCCTCATACTGTAAGGGTTGCTTTTCTCTAGCAAGTTTTAGGGCAACATCCCGATCTCGATAATTCAATAGTTTGGCTGTGATGGGTCGCGGGGGAGCACCTGGTTTGGGTCTGGGCCCTAAAGAGCGATGCGCCCTTTCAACGATGAACATGTGGGAGAAGGCGTCGTCCCCTAGTAATTTCTTCAGTAAATCCTCCATGAACAGTTCCATGTTGCCAGTCGGGGTACTCTCCGGAAGGCCCGTAATGCGTAGGTTACATAGGCGCGAGCGGGCCTCCAAGTCCTCAGTTTTGTCCAGGAGTGACTGCATAGCCCTGCCCATCTGCCGGCCATCAGACTTCAGCGCAGTGTGGGCCTCCTCCACCTCAGTGAGACGTCACTCCGACATATCCAGTCGTTCCACATGCTTATCCAACCTCTCAGCTATGCGGTCCATACGATAAGTTAGAGCGTCCAGTTTTGTGCCTATGGCAGTCATGCCCCCCTGAAGGTTTTTTTCCATGGCTAGGAGGATCACTCGTAGGTCCTGCTGTTGCGCCTCCTCAGTCGCGTCCTTATCCGCCGCTCCACCATTCCCGGCATCATCCGCCATTTTCGAGCCCTTCTGGTTGAAGGAGAGCTTGGGCTGCGATCTATCCTGGCGCCCCATGTTGACCAGGGGAGTACCACCAGGCCCCAGGCACAGGTCCACTGCCGAGATTCAGCAGCCTATAGGTGGGGAAAGTGTCGCGTAGGGGAAAAACCAGTACTTCAGGAGAGGAGGGAGGGTCCGCCACCCCAGCGCGGTCGATAAATCGCCGGGAAGTAGGCCCACACACGCAGGGCGAGAGCAGCAGCCCCCAGCGTCAGGGCCTCCAGGCGCAGGCGGACAGCTCTCAGGGCCACGGGGCCACCACAGCAGTATCGGCACGCCCGCCGAAAGGGCTGTCAGCAGGCAGGGACAGTGGCGAGCAAAAAGAGCGTAGGTCAGGAGCTCTAGCAAGGCGGGCCGTCTCAGTCCCCGTAGAAAGGCGGCTCCGTGGCAATAGGAAGTAGCCACTGGGTAGGGGAAACAGTACCTGCGGCCACCCGCCCCGCAGCCGAACACCAAGGCAGTGAGGAAGGAGGGGAGAGGGGGGAGCAACCCAGGCACTCACGGTGACCTCAAACGGCGGAGACCGCAGCGTCTCACTCCCCTCAGGCTTCCCAAGTGTTCAGGCGCCTCTCGGCACGTCAATCCCATGTAGGCCGCAGCAGCACAGCACCTCGATCCCAGCTCCGGCAGTTCCGAAAGACCACACCGGAGGTAAGGGGGGGAGAAGGCGACCCTCCACACAGATCGGAGACCCCCGCTCACCCTCTCACTCGGCGGACCACTTCTCGTTGAAGTGCGCGATGTTGCGCATATACCGTCCCGCCAGCCACGATCTCCAAGGCGGCATGGGCGAAACGCAAGGCCGCGGCTTCACAGGCCCGCCGCGCGCCTCAGCGCGAGATGTCAGGGCTGGGTCTCACAAGCCACGGGGCCCGGTCCAGATCCCACAGTCGAGACCCCCGCAGTTACGCTCTTTCCAGCGCTACAGAGCGTCACTCGTAAAGCTCCAAATGAGCAGGATTGATTCAGGATAGTCGGAGGATTTCTCAGTTCCCTCCAGCCTCGAAGAAACTCTATACAATCGTGAATTAGTTCTTGAAACTGAAAGTCGTAGGAGCAGGCCCCTCACCTTCCAAGGATCGCTGTAACGAGCTGGCCAATTTCTTCCTTAGTAAGGTTAGATCCATCTACGATTCTTTGGTAGAGGTTTCAATCCCACATTGTAACAAGAACGAGAGGTCACCTGACAGGAAAAGCTCCCCAGTTCTCCTAGCCTTCTCCCAACTTTGTTGTGAGACTGCTTGGGAAGCAGCAAAAACAGTTAAGTGTGGCTCTTCCCTTGACCTGGTGTCTATTGACATCAAGATACCTTATTTCAAGCTCTTACCAGCATGTATAACATATCACTGAACTGTGGGAAAATGCTGAACTCATGGAAACATGCATTCAATAGTGCTCTGTAAAAAAAAAAAGCCCTACCTAGACCCAGTCCAGATAGAAAACTATAGACCAATATCCCTCCTCCCTGGTATTAGTAAGATCTTAGAGAAAGTGGTGAACAGTTATCTGAGCCATATTCTGGAGACCCACAATCTTCTGCATCAGACTCAGACCGGCTTCGCAACCAGGTATAGTACGGAGACAGATCTCTTGTTGGCTACAGAAGATTTTAAGAAAATCCTCAACCAATTAGGATCAGCTGCGCTCATTCTTTTGGACTTGAGCGCTTTTAAAACTGTCTCCCATGCCATCCTTCAACACAGTCTGGAGATGTTGGGTATAACAGCAATAGCATCAAAATGGCTGACTTCCTTCCATGAGAGCCGAAGTTTTCAGGTCGTGGTGTTCCAGCGCTCCAACATAAATTCTTTATAAATGACATCACTATCTACTACCACACTTACCAATCAAAACCAGGCCCATAAGAAACAACAGAGCAGCTGAAACATGAGGCAAATGGATCTAATATGTTTGTTTTTGAACTATAAACTATCTACAATAATCAAGACCAGCTTGTCATTTTAGAAAGTTTATTTAAACACATCTAGAAAAACTCAGGTTTTGGAATTTTATTAAACAAGCATTAGAAAATGTCATAAAGAGAGGTTTATTCAGAATTAATAAAAAGAGCATAAATCAAGAATTATTATTCATTTGCAGAAATAAGTAAAATTAAGCATTTCCAAACCTAACTATCTCTCTGTCTCTACCCTCATTACCTAGAAATAAAGTAATTAATAAAACACCTTTCCTCACATGTAAAGTCCATCAGCATAACACGTCCTCCAGAATTCTCGAGCGTAAGCCAACTATCTGTTCTCTGAAGCTATTCTTATACCCTAAAATAAGCTGAGCTAACTATTTTTCACATTCCAGCAGACGAATTCTAGTCCTCCATTGGCTGAGCCACCTCGTGCCACAGTAACCCGTGACATCTCCTTCTCACATGCCCGGGCAAATTCACTAGTTCATTGTTCATGTAGAAGTCTTGGCAGCATTTCCTCAGGCTGCTACAATTTGTATCGAAAGAGGTTTCAAGCAATGCATATCTATCACGTCTCTTCCTTTTAACCTTGAGCTTGTCCGCTCTGAATTCACGTAGCCTGTTTGCAAATTTCTCCACAGAACCATCTTTTTAGCAGTTCATTCCAAAACCTTTCAAAATAAAAGCTCAGAGGCTTTTTCCATCCTCTTCAGAATTATTTTCTCTGTGCCATTTTCATAAATAGGCCTCTTTTCAAAAAGTGTCACTTTTCTGCGCCACCTCTCTTGCGCTACTTTTAAATGTGTATTATTTTTCTGCAGCCATCTTTAAACTTCATTTGTAAAACTATTATATAAACAAACACAAAGAATAATTAATGCAAGAAATACAGTTTGTTCTGTTGCCTCCCATCATTGCTAATAATTAAACCATTAGTCTAAATTACCTAGCAGTAAAGCACAAATAAAGCAGCATTTTATATCTACCATTCTTCATTTAATCAAGCAAGGTTCTTTATGCACCTATAGAGAATAGAGTGACACCACATAGACAGGGAAAGCAAAATAAGCACATGCCATTATTTAAAAACAGCTGCTATTAGTTATGACATGACAATAGACAAGATTAATTTATTATTTTCCACATACATGAGAATGCAACATAATGCACATTTATGAGCACACATGTTAGTTTCCCGCGTGTTCTGTAATGTAATGTAACTTTAAACTAGATTGAATTAGCACACACACAGCACAAATTGTTAGCATAATTAATTAATTTATGAAAGTGTGACTTCACGAGTTGAAATAAAATTTATTTCTGAATCTCGCTCCATCAACTCCCTCATCTGGTGATTTAAAAATCACCAAACAACACCCAAAAATTTTAGCAAAAATTTTATCTAAGATGAACATGATTCAATTTCACCTGTGTTAGTATTTCTAAAGACTTTTCTCATCAGTTTGCCTACAACTCTCATATTCAGTTTTACAAATTCCCTCTAGATCTATTTCTTTCTTTTGTGTAACAAGCAATTGATCTTCAACAAAAGTGTTGCAAAAACTATAACTAATAAAAGTGTCAGTATTACACTATGTTTGTCTTGACTAGCTGAAGCTTTGCTTGTCATATTGACCTTAAACTTCTCCTTGAAAATTTCTAAAAGAAAAATAACAACCTAAATCAACCAAAGCAGAGTTATTAGGAGCATATATATCAGAGACATCTTACCACATTTATTTAAAATTAAGCATCTTGAATTGCTTTTACAAAAACACGAAAGTAATCTCAATAAGCTTGCAAGGAAAAATAAAACAAACATTTTAAAAATTTGTCTAAATTTTCTAAAAATTTCTAACACCCCCCTTTTTCAATTTTTTTTTTTTATATATACTTAAACCTTCTAACAGTTTTTCTTCGACCTAATGTCACAAATTAATTTTTCAGCTAACAGAATTTCTTCGACCTTGTGTCATCTAACACATTTTCTTCAGCCTTATGCCAAAAACAGAAACCTAAAAATGTTAACAGATATGTACCTCAATTATTGTCACTTTTGTTTTCAATCTCTTTCGGACTGTGACTATTTACCTCCATTACACGTATCACTTCTATTTTCTTTCCTGCCTCACTTTTCTTTTTCAGAATCTTTTTGACTTGATATCTCATTAATCTGTTTCATTGATCTATATCTCAATTTGAATTTTAGGCCTTCATTTTCTCCTGGCCAGTTATCACTTTTTCTTAGTAATTTCTTCTTCGACTTGATCACATTATTTTCTGTTCTCCAAGCTCTTTTTCTCAATTTTCTTACTTGAGAATCTTCATCAATTTCATCAGTTTCAGTGTCAGAAATTTCAACTTCAGACTCAGGTACTTCTTTACTCGGCAGCTTCACTCCGTTAGGAACGTCATCTTTGTAACTGGTACTTGGCAATTCATTTTCTTCTTTTTCTTCAATTACCTTCAACTTCCCAGTTTCAGAATTCTTGTTCCTCCTTTCAGAGCTACTTTTCTGCTTTTCAATACTCTCCTGGTCTTGAATCATAATCTGATCACATTCTTCTTCTGCTTCTTTTTCTAGCAGATCTTCATCATTTTCTGAATCTTCAGTCACAACTTTCAAGTCTTCTTCATTCAAGGCTTGTTTTTCAATTAGACTCTCCAGATGTCGACCACCTTGTCGATCTTCAAGATCTGGATTCTTTTCAGGCTCTTCTTTAGAATCTGAATCAGCAATGATGACTTTATCCTCATTAGGATTTTCAAGTGTAGGTACACGAAAAGTATGGCCAGTGTCAATCCACCTCTTCAGTCTTTTGTACTTTACTGCATTTGTTGTGACAAGACTGACTGGCCTCCCTTTCTGCCACCTTGGCACTAGACAATTTCTTTTTAGACGAACCTTTTTCCTAACCTTTTCACCTGGTAACAGATCATGTGCTTGCTCTTTTTCTCTTGTTTGCACTTCAGTTTCATCTTCATCAGAAACAGAAATCATTTCATCTGATAAATTCCTGCAGTACTCCAAATTGATGCTATCATTGATAGTCATCATTCTTTTCTCTGATATGAATGCCTGTCTCATGACCTCGTCCATCACAATATTATGTGAACCTAAATCTGTCTTTTTATCAGTAGTACTTCTCAGAAAAATCAAAACAAGTGGAAGAACATCTGTCCACTTTATACCTGTAACTAGGCATATTTTTGTATCTTTGTTCTTTATAGTACCATTCTCATGCTCCTCAACATCTGAATTTTCTAGACCATTCTCATGTTCCTCAATATCTGAATTTTCTAGTCTGTCTATATAGTAGAGTAGTCTGTTTTCAATATGTTTTCTGCCATCTGATAACTTTGCAACAGTAATTGCTTCATTATGTAGTGTAAGAAATGCTTCAACCCATCTTGAAAACAAACAGACAATCATAAAAACATAACACAGTTTGTTATGCAGTGCCATCTCAATGAAATCCATTTGTAATCTGGTCAAAGAACCACTCTCCTGTAATTCTGTTCCCATTCCCACAACTGTTTTCTTAACTTTGTTCATTTGCTGGCAACACATCTTGACCATTACATCTTTTCCAATATGTTCTAAACTATGGTACATTTTAGCCATGACATCAATCATGCTGTTTGGTAAAACTATTCTGTCATCTCTGTGTGTCCAAATCTCATCCTCATCTCCCTGTTTACATTCTGCTCTCAACCATGTGTTTTTCTCCTCATGAGTTACTTCATCTTGTAAATCTTTGACTCCCTGCCATGTTTAACTACAGAAGTTAGTATTAGTGAACTCAAAGCATGTTCATCATTCTTTTTGTATGCTGCACATTTCACGTCAGCAATTCTTTCCACCAATTGAATGCCATCAATCAATCCTTTAGTTAATTTTGCATTTCTGATAGGTGAACCTGTAGGAGTAAATGTTTTAATCTGTTGATCAATTTTATCTGTTACTTGGATGTTTTCACTTAAAAGACCATTATCTTCATTCCAGGATATTGGAAGTACACTTATTCCTTGTGATCTGTATTCCTGTTCCTTATTAACAAAATTTTGCAATGCCGGTAAAGCCATCTCATTCTGCTGAATCATCACCTGTCGCTGTATTTGTAACTGTTCATTCAGCTCATTTATTTCAATCTCCTTTCTCTTTGACCATAATTTTGACTCATCAGGCTGTGTCAATTCAATTAGGTCAATGTCAGACTTCTCACTTACCAGAACTAAAGTCATCTCTGTTTCTTGTTGAGTTGTAATCCCTACTAGTTCAATCTCAAGTACAATAGAATAAACCTTTTCAGTAAAATTTTGAATTTCAGAATTTAATGAGACCTTTAAAACTGAAGAATTAATTTCATCTTTTTCAAGCACAGGGAATGTCACTGCTTCCATATTCTTCATTGACTGTTTTAAATCATTTGATGAATTCACATGATTAGGAATATTAATTTCAGAAGTACTAGGCATTTCATCATGCTTTTCTGTTGCGTCACATTGAAAAGAAGTCTGAGCTGTTACTCTATTAATCTGAACTAGGACTCTTGGCATTTCATTAATCTGTTCTGGGGTTTTGCTTGCATATCTGTCCTGATCTGTATTTACAACATCATTTTTACAATGATCAATTAATTCTTCTCTGACATGTTTATTATTTACATTCGCTGATTTGGGAATCGAATTTTCATTAAAAATGATTTCTTTTGGGGGAGGTGGTATTCTTTCAGAATATATGTCATTTAAAACTGCATCTTTAGCATCTATAATTTTATTACGTTTACTAGTTACTTCATTACTCACCTGTTTATTCATTAATTTGCTCTCACATGTAGCAACAACCTTTTTAACCTTTTTAAATACATTTTTCATTTTCTGATGGCAGAAAAACGTTTTCTTCTTCTTTGGATAATAATTATCCATGATTTAAATATACTTACCTAATTAAAATTGTCCACAACAAATAAACAGAACTTCCTACTTAAATTAACATATCTTGTAATTTATCTGCATACATGTTTTAATTGGGGCAAAAAGATGTGCTTTTGCGAAAAGCAGCAATTAAAATACTTACACTGTAGACCTGTAATTTATTGGGTATAAAAAACCAAATGCTTATTTACACATACACAGAACATCAGCTGTGGGGAAGACTCAATAATGTTTATTTATTTTAAGCCAGTAATTTAATTTGACTTAGAAACCACAAATCACCAATTTTGTTTGTGATAAAATGCTTGCTAACTACTACAACACACATCAGCCCAATGCTGTGGATCCTATTCTAATAAGCTATTGTTGCCATTATTGTTACTGCTGTAGCTGTATTTGCAGTTGCAGCTTATTGATTTACTAATACTGCTCTACTAACAGCTAATGTTACCACTAGCTGTTGTCTTTATCAATGTGTCTGCTATGGTAATTGCTACTTATCAGCTAATCTCACCTTTCCAATGTGTGATCGATTTCAAAACAAAGCTCTAGGCACTAGCACCAAGGAAATCAAAAGCACACTTGTTAAAAGTCAACTCGGCTGTGCATCCGCGCATCAGCCAATCACAACGCAAGCACAAGAATGCCAACCAATCACAGCACTACTGCTGAGTCACCTCGACCAACGCGTGGGGCTACTATGACGCTCAGCTAATCACAGCCCGCCTTCGCTGTGACACGCACTGTCACTGTAGTCTCTTTTTCTCTCCTTGCGCTTAAAAGCGCTCAAAATCAACACTTCATTAAAACTTAAGACACTCACAAAGACACTCGCAAATGTTTCAAAGTGGCAACCCACCTCAGCCAATCACAGCGCTGTTGGCGATGTTTCAGCCAACCACAGCACTGTTTACGCCACTACAGCCAATTACAGCGCGGCGGCGCATCGGCCAATCACAGCACAGCGGCGGAGAATGCTCCAGCCAATCAGAACGCGGCTTTGACAACGCTCGTCCAATCACAGCGCGGCTGTTGCTGTGGCCGTATACCGCTGCTGCTACAGTCCCGCTCGCCTCGCGCTCAAGCCTCTCTGTTTGGAAATATAATTTAACACGGCGCGTAATCGCTCGCCACACATTAGCTATAACACGCTTTTTTTTTTTTTTTTCAAACAACAACGCAACCAAGAACGAAATCAAATCGGGGACATTCGTAATTATAAACATACAATAGCGCTTCATCCAATCACAGCGCGACTTTGCTGTGACACCAAGAGAGCCACAACAAATCACAGCGCAGCTCTGCTGTGACGCTGCGGCACTCTAGCCAATCAGGGCGCGGCTCCTTGATGACGCGACGAGACTTCCACAAATGGAAGCGCGGCTACTTCGTGTAGACACGGCTTTGGCTATGACGCGACGGCGCCTTAACGAATGGGAGTGCAGCTTTGGCTATGACGCGACGGCGTCTTAACGAATTGGTGCGCGGCGGCTGACGTAACCAGCCGCTGCAGCTGTCAGTTCTCCTACTCGGCTCCTACTCGGCTCCTAGCAGCGCACCCCCCCCTCCGCTCACCACACGCATTGGCCTTAACACGCTTCTCTCATTTTAAACAACAGCGCGATTTAAGCAAGACCAAAGCGGGGGCCTTAGGTTTATGTTTTAGTATGTTCTTAACAATTAACTTTTGGGACACTTGTTAATTTAATATAAATCTCGGCAACCAATGGTGACACGGACAGCCTATCACAACACAATTTAGCTGTGATGCCTAGACCAATCAAAAAACGACCTTGCTGATACACCCCAGACACTGAACCAATCAGAGCGCGGCAGGCTCTGACGTATGCAGCAGCTGCGGCTGCAGGCTCTCCCCACACACTCTCACTCCTAAATCAGCCCCTCCCTTACAATTTTCGATCGGGGCACATTTCAATGAATTTAAACAGTGCGCAATGCTTTTTGAAGGTATTTAAATAGCGCAAAACACTTTTCAGTGCCTTTACTTTACCCAGAAGGGTTTTAAACATTTTCCTATTACTTATTAAAAACGCAAATAATAACTACATAAAGGAAACCATTTGTCTGCTTCCCTAACAAAGAGATAGTTTTATGCATACATTCAAGGATACGTGGAATAGACGACGCTATTCTCACAGAATAGTTTAATTTGCCAATAGAGTAATTCTTACCCTACCCTTCTAACAGATTACAAATCATTCACGCACTTTCAAACAAGACAACCCTAATCATACACTCACGAAATCTTGGCAGGACTTGAACCAACCACAGAAAACGTCCAAACGTTGATAAGAATAGACGACGCTATCTCACCCTTCTCTCAAGCTTGAATAAATCCTACTACTCTTTTCACAGAAAGTTTTAGAACGGGCAACAAGTCCCTATGCTTAATGCTACAATTTCATAGGCAATCCTCACTATACATTCAACCAATCAATCTAAGGTCCCTAAACTTGTGTTGTACGTCCACAACACGTGATATATTCTATACCACAATTTTGAAACAGACAAATGCACTGTGTAACTCTTCTAGTCACACTACCTTTGCCGGCAAACCAGGAGTTTTTCACAGCTGGAAAAACCCTTAAAGATTACATACTACACATAACAATCTGACAAAATCAAAATCAACATATGTTAGACATTAATCCTATGAATATACCAACATATATGTAACATGCATGTCAAAAACAACATATATAACCGTACGAATGCTACCATGAATTGTTCCAGCGCTCCAACATAAATTCTTTATAAATGACATCACTATCTACTACCACACTTACCAATCAAAACCAGGCCCATAAGAAACAACAGAGCAGCTGAAACATGAGGCAAATGGATCTAATATGTTTGTTTTTGAACTATAAACTATCTACAATAATCAAGACCAGCTTGTCATTTTAGAAAGTTTATTTAAACACATCTAGAAAAACTCAGGTTTTGGAATTTTATTAAACAAGCATTAGAAAATGTCATAAAGAGAGGTTTATTCAGAATTAATAAAAAGAGCATAAATCAAGAATTATTATTCATTTGCAGAAATAAGTAAAATTAAGCATTTCCAAACCTAACTATCTCTCTGTCTCTACCCTCATTACCTAGAAATAAAGTAATTAATAAAACACCTTTCCTCACGTGTAAAGTCCATCAGCATAACACGTCCTCCAGAATTCTCGAGCGTAAGCCAACTATCTGTTCTCTGAAGCTATTCTTATACCCTAAAATAAGCTGAGCTAACTATTTTTCACAGACGAATTCTAGTCCTCCATTGGCTGAGCCACCTCGTGCCACAGTAACCCGTGACATCTCCTTCTCACATGCCCGGGCAAATTCACTAGTTCATTGTTCATGTAGAAGTCTTGGCAGCATTTCCTCAGGCTGCTACAATTTGTATCGAAAGAGGTTTCAAGCAATGCATATCTATCACGTCTCTTCCTTTTAACCTTGAGCTTGTCCGCTCTGAATTCACGTAGCCTGTTTGCAAATTTCTCCACAGAACCATCTTTTTAGCAGTTCATTCCAAAACCTTTCAAAATAAAAGCTCAGAGGCTTTTTCCATCCTCTTCAGAATTATTTTCTCTGTGCCATTTTCATCAATAGGCCTCTTTTCAAAAAGCGTCACTTTTCTGCGCCACCTCTCTTGCGCTACTTTTAAATGTGTATTATTTTTCTGCAGCCATCTTTAAACTTCATTTGTAAAACTATTATATAAACAAACACAAAGAATAATTAATGCAAGAAATACAGTTTGTTCTGTTGCCTCCCATCATTGCTAATAATTAACCCATTAGTCTAAATTACCTAGCAGTAAAGCACAAATAAAGCAGCATTTTATATCTACCATTCTTCATTTAATCCAGCAAGGTTCTTTATGCACCTATAGAGAATAGAGTGACACCACATAGACAGGGAAAGCAAAATAAGCACATGCCATTATTTAAAAACAGCTGCTATTAGTTATGACATGACAATAGACAAGATTAATTTATTATTTTCCACATACATGAGAATGCAACATAATGCACATTTATGAGCACACATGTTAGTTTCCCGCGTGTTCTGTAATGTAATGTAACTTTAAACTAGATTGAATTAGCACACACACAGCACAAATTGTTAGCATAATTAATTAATTTATGAAAGTGTGACTTCACGAGTTGAAATAAAATTTATTTCTGAATCTCGCTCCATCAGTGGAAGGCTCTTGTTTATCGGCTGTGCATCTGCTTAACTGTGGTGTGCCTCAAGGATCTTCCCTAAACCCCACTCTTTTGAACATCTATGTACGGCCTTTAGCTGATGTTATTTATTTATTTGGTTTTCACAGTGGCGTTTTATGCTGGGAACACTCAGATTACCGTCTCCTTGACACCTAATATGACTCAAACCATGGTGAACCTCTCTAGTGGCCTTGAACAAGTTACAAGTGATTGCCTCTAGTTGCCTCAAACTGAATGACAACAAAACAGAGGTCATGGTGGTTGGAATCAAGCCTTCTCTCTGGGACCACCTCATTTGGCCTGCATGCCTAGGGGACCGCCCGTCTCAGTCACTGGAAGTTCTTCAAGATAAGGCTCTCGCCATGGCCTCACAGGTCAAAAAAGTGGCAGGAACCTGCTTTGGCCTGTTAAGAGCCCTGAGAAAGACCCTTCATTGGCTGCCAGTCAAGAAAAGAATTGATTTGTAAGTTTTTTCCACTGCATATAGATAAAGTATGCTCAGGGTTCGCATATCATGAGTCATCCTATTGTCCCATACAGTATTTTCCATGATTTGAGATCAAACAATCATTCTCTTCTGGCCCTACCCAGAATTAAGAATGCCAGAAGCGGATGGCGATCTTTTACTCATCAGTCTCCAAGCTTTGAAACTCTCTCCCCATCCAAATTAGGGCCAATCACAACCTCCTCAGCTTTAGAAAGCCAATAAAACCTTTCTGTCAGGAATGGCCCTGCATGTAAGAGCGGTGGGTAGAGGGGATGGGGGGGGGGGGGGGGTATTCCTGTGTTAGATGTTCTTTCTTAGAATGTTATTATGTTCTGTGCTGTACATTCTATTAGTGGGAGTTGGCATTGAAAGGATAGATCTCACTGTGTGTGGATGTATAAGCTGTCTGTGAACAATAAATTACATTTTCTTATGAACCTGCATCTTCAAATTACTACAGGGGGAGGGGGACTCTACAGAGGACGACGAAGGACAATTAATTATTTATTTAATTTTCCCTTTGCATCCTCCCTCAAGCCACACCGCTCTCTCTTCCCCCTCCCCCCCCCCCCCCCCCACCACCACCCAACGCGGCCCCACCGCTGTTACCTGCCCCGACCAGTGTTGGAAAATTAATTATTTATTTATGTTTCCCTCGCCTTCTGTCGAGTTCCCCCTCACCGCTCTTACCTGCACGCGCTGCTCCTGCTTTCTGACTATTTCTGTTCAAGCACAAGGAAGCCCTTGTCTGGGTAGCCATGCGCTTTAAAAATAGAAATAGAAAATAAAATAAATCAAAATTAGCCTTAACAAACCCCAACAACATGGAATCCTAATTTCAGCCACTGACTCCAATGGTGTGCGGAGAGGCGTGCTGCTTGGTAGCAGTACTTTGCTGTATGCTGCCATCTGTTGGCTGACTAGGGTAATGGTGATTCTTAATTCTGCTGCCTTTCTTTAATTGTTTAGTATTATGTACACTCGTCTTTATTTCATAACCATAGAGTACTCTTTTCGTGTGAAAGATTATTTTAGGCGTCGCCTACAAAATAGAGAGCTGACAATGTTCAATAGTCTGCCACTGGGACGATCTTCCAGAAGGAGCATGTGCACTCCACCATCTATTTCATTTATTCATTGTATTTTATGGAGTTTTTAGATTGTCTCGACTGTGCCTAAAATAGTATCAGACAGAGCTCTGTGCAAACTCACAGTGTGACATTTTCAACGCAATCGGGAAAATAATATGTTTGTCCTTTGTGAACTCCACCTCATATACCCTGGCAACCTGGCTAATTTATGTGCCGCCTGTGACGGTGATCTAAGCTATTCCAATACATTGCTTTATTGTGGCTTCGGCCCTCTACACAGTTAGGATGCACAGATACACACAGGCGGCAACAACGCCGATACAATTTGTACTCCTCCGCTCAACATACACGTAAGGGAGAGCGTTTTCACTAATAACTAAAAGGCATGGGCAAAGCTGTGTGCTTTTCTTGATGTAGCACACATAATTCTTGCAAAAATAACAGCTTTTACTGCTGGACAACTTGTACAATACAATACACGTAGTCCTTTGGGCTCCTGTACCTATAATTGTGCTTTTAATAGTGAGGTCTCCATTTCCCCACCAATATATGAAAATATATTGTTATGATTTCTCTCCTGAGTTGACATGGTCATGAGCCATTTTTGCTCGAACCAACTCTACATACAAAAATACGCTGACAGTAGCGATACTTAAGGTAAGAAGGTTGAAAGTGATGAGCTTAATTAACAAGTGACCTCATGTCACGTGGGTCACCTTCGGTGGTCCTGCCATTTTTGGGTCTCTCCTAAGAGAGTGCATGCGCTGTAACTTGCAATGTCTATCTATACTACTATAATAAAGCAGAAACTTTCAGGCTTTGAGGCGGGTAAACTCGGGAACCACTGCGCCAATCTACACACCCGATACACCGTTGAAATCGGCAGGGTGTGTAGATGGTTATAGGCTACATAAATTAAAAAAATTAACGTTTTTTAAAATATTAGATAAAAAAAAAATTAGTCCCTCAAAAGTAGCGCCGGCCGCGACGTGCGTGGTCACGTTAAGAGCACGGGGAGGAGCGGCGTCCGAGGAGCGGAGGACATGGCGCGGGGGATGAGCGGTGACGTCAGGAGCAGAGGACCGGCGGCGGAGGAGGAGCGGCGGACATGGCGCAGGGGAGGAGCGGTGGTGCGAGCGGACAGGCGGGAGCAGCACCGGCGGAGGTAAGGGCACTCATGTAGGGGCAGGTGGGGGTCGGGCAGGCGGGGGTCGGGGCAGGCAGGGGTCGGGGCAGGCGGGGGACGGGACGGGCAGTGCGGGGGACGGGACGGGCAGGGGACGGGACGGGCGAGCTGCGGTCGGGGAAGCCTGAGGACAAGAAAGAGGAGGCAAACGGTACACTACAAATGTCTGACAAACAGTGCATTACAGGAGGAAAAAGTGACGTGTAGCCATAACGTGTGCGTGAGGAAAAAGTTACGTGTGCAGGTTACAAAAGTGGGGCGGGCGGGGGCCCTGAAGCAAAGTAAATTACAGGAGGAAAAAGTGACGTCTGCAGGTTACAAAAGCGGGGCGGGAGGGGGCCCTGATGCCTAATTGCTCCTGGGCAACGTCGGGACGGGCTGCTAGTTGCTTTATAACAGTGGGTTTAGATGCCACCCATTGTTTACTTGTTGGTTTCATTGTCACTCCTATTTGGACACTTCTTATTGGTCAGCTGCTGTAGGCTTCCAGCCTCTTTATGTGTTTGGCCCTCCCCTGGAATATGGACACATTACAATATTTTTATTTGCTACTTTTCTTCTTTGTTTTTCAGTACTCTATAAGAGTGTGTCTTTTTCAGCTGGTTCTCATGTGTACTTCTCCCCGCTCACCCCTACCGCACTCCCTACCTCATGTGTGTTGTTTTCTCCCCTCCCTCCCTCTGTGCTATTCCTTTCCCCGCCCACAGTCCCTCCCTCTGAGTTGTTTCTTGCAACACCCATGTTGTTACGTACCCCCTCCTTCTTCCATGTTGTTGCTTGCTCCAATCAGCCCTCCTTTCTTCCTTTGTCAGTTTTGCCTCTCCCACCTGTCAGCCATCCCTCCTTCTGCTGTCTGTGTTGCCCCCCACCCACCATAACCCAAAAAAGCGCTATGATGTGGGCAGTGCTAGCCCCGAAATAGTGCTTTATTTCCCTACGCCCTCAGTTATCAATCAATCAATCAGGGTAATTGTAAGCACACTACTCACCCGTGAGTGTCTCAAGGCGCTGGGGGGGGGGAGCAGCTCCGTTATCTATGTCATCCCCACCAAACACCCTCCTCTCTCCCTTCACTCGTGTTCTCTCTCTTCCAATTAACAATACAAAGAAAAAGTGCTACAACACAGCCAGCGCAGGCCACGCCAAAGACATTGTGTTATTGGAACCTAAAAGTGTGCTCACAACCCCCTCGTTCCTTTCTGGGCAACTGTTTTGCTGTTTCAATTTTACAGTTTTTTTTTGCCCATGTAAAATTTGTAGTCTTGTGTTTCATGCATTTAAAAAATATTTTAAATATTGGACTGTTGTAAAAATGCCCCTATCAGCTCTGTTTTTTTAATTACCACTAGCTCAGGACTGTCCTCGTTACCTGGAGGTTGAGTAAAATGGCAATGTGAATTTCAAAACACGGTCTGCTAGCAGATAATGATGACTGCCAGCTTAATGCAACACAAGGCTCTTTGACAATATTTTGAGTTTTCACCAAAGAATAATGCCAGTTGAACATGTTGTTTAAAGTTTGCACTCAGTGTAAACTATAAACAACATGTTCAACTGGCATTATTCTTTGGTGAAAACTCAAAATATTGTCAAAGAGCCTTGTGTTGCATTAAGCTGGCAGTCATCAAGCTCAAGGTGCGACAGAGAAGAATCAAACTCTTTCCCAAAGAAACGCATATTCTTTAAAAATGTATTGATCTCATGAAAACAAATTGTGTCTTAAAAACTGGCCATCTCTTAGGCTTAAATCGAATTCCCACCTTCCATGGATGGCAATAACTTGTCGAAGAATTGTCAATCAATCAATCAATTAGGGGTTGGTAAAGTGCAGCTACCCATCCGCGAGAGTCTCTAGGCAATACGGGGGAAGGGGAAGCTCCGTTGACTGCTGGGGTCATCTGAAGGCGCCAGGTCTTGAGGTCCTTCCTGAACTGGAGCAGTGTAGGGACTTGCTTTAGGTGGAGGGGGAGGTCGTTTCAGGCCTTGGCTGCGAGGTAGGAGAAGGACTTTCCTCCCGTTCTGGTCTTGTAGATGCGTCGGATGGTGGTTAGGGAGAGATCAGCTGACTCGAGGTGTCTCTTGGGTGCATGGATGGAGAGGCGGTTGTCCAGGTATGTTGGTCTGGTGTTGTGAAGAGCGTTGTATGCGAAAGTGAGGAGCTTAAAGGTTATTCTTCTTTCGATGGAGAGCCAGTGGAGATCGCGGAGGTGTTGTATGATGTGGTTGTGATCTGGTTGTGATGGGGATATCTAGGATCAGTCTGGCTGCGGTGTTCTGGGTGGCGGGGGTTTCCGAGGGCAGGGGGCCACCAGGTGTCATCCCACACGCAGGGGGTGAAGCCAAGGATGAGGACTTCTGTTTTCTCGGAGTTGAGTTTCAGGCAGCTCTTCAGCCCTTCTTGGAGGTTGTACCTGGTGATGGGTTCTTTGGTGAGGGAGAGGATGAGCTGGGAGTCGTCGGTGTAGGAGGCGATGATGAGCCTATGGTTTCTGACAATGGTTGTGAGGGCTGAAAGTGGCCTAACCCCAAATAATGGCTGCTAGGGCTCCAGCACGCAACTACAGATTATGTTTTAAGCAATCAGCAATAATTCAATTTTCATACCAATCCTTATGTATCATCAATTTGACATCATAACTTTTTCGTACATCATCTTTGTTACAGTTTCTGTGCATATAAGAATTACATTATACACATTAATACAATAGGGAACCACATTAGCTGAGCACCCAATGCATTTCGGGACTTCCTTGTCCCTTCGTAAGGGGTTCCTGTCAAAAAGAAACAAAACAAAACAAGGAAACATATTTATCCAATGCCTCTAATGTTCGCTAAACTAACAAAAATTACTGCATGCCATATTTGGCATCAATCACAAGTGTTTGTCCTCAGTCCAACGTCAATCTCAAGTGTTTATCCTATTCCAACACAATCGTAGATCACCTTGATGTACATGTAGCATTGCTGCCCTATCACCAGTCCGCCTCCTACTTATTAACCCTGTCTCACCTCTTAAATGCAGCTCTTGATTAGCTCCTGTCACTGAACCTTATTCAAAAGGCCTTCAGATCTATAATGAAATAATGCAAAAAATAAAAACAACCATGTGCTTAGAAAAGCGTATCCTTATTGTGCTCTTTTTAAAGGTGAAACTTCACTAAAATGAGTACTCTCCTATTCCTGTATTCGCCACTGCGCCATTAACCGGACCTGTCAAGAGCACATAGATACTCATGAGTTCTGTACACACATCGAAAAATTGCAACCAAACTAACTAAAAAGAATTCATTGCTTTTAACAAAATACGAGTCTCACCTGCTCAAAAATATTCGAGCTCAGGCACGTCAGGAGCGAAGTTCTCCAAGCGTCTGCAAAACAAAACACCGCGGTTTTACAAAAGTGTTAACGGACGCTTCCCGGGTAACTCGTAACCCAATATTATACGAAAACTCTTACAGTTTTGACCGCCCGATCCGGACTCTTCCTTTTACGTTCTACAATGGAGGTGGATGCACTTCCGTGTCATCCTCCTCCCTTAAGAACCAAAACTTCCGCTATTCCGCCACTAAAAACAAACAACAGACTATGTTCCCGGCATATCTGTTCAAAACAAAACTTTATTCCACCTCGCTGTACCGTGCTTGTCAGTCATGAATTGTCCGGCTAATACCGAAACGTCATAATGAACAACTCAAAAATGAGCGTGAGGTTGAGTTCTTATGTAAACTTGAATTCAACAGTCCAATATCAGAAAACGCAGTCTATTGTGCATCATTTAAAAATATATAAATAAACATAAAAGCTGTTTTGTGCATTGTACATAAAAACACATATGACAAAAATTATATAAATACACCTCTAGTAAACAAATGAACATATTAGCCAGAGCCTACTTGCACAATATGGGAGACTTGTGTGAATTTACTCAGTGGGTGAAGTAGTGTTGGCCAATGCTCTTAAGTGTATAAATGTTTTAGAAGAACCAAGGCGTGTTGGGTCTCACGTGTGTGCCTTGCTAGCTAGAAAACAATTATTTCTCTAAAGAAAACAGCTCATTTCTAATTTATCGTTAAGCCCAAAGGGCAGCAAAGGTTTAAGTCTTTTAATCCAGAAGACTTCCCTTTGGAGGAGGGTTCTTGAGTTGTCTCTGCCCTCAATTTTGGGAACTTGCTCAATGACTTGAAATTTGATTTGCGCTATAGTATGATGCTGCTCAATCCAGTGCAAAGCCAGTGGTGATGTCGTATTTTTGTTTCTAATACGGCTCTTATGCTCCGATAGGCGTATTTTAATTTTCCTCTCTGTCTTGCCTGCATAGAGCAGCCCACAAGGGCATTTAATAATATATACAAGGTGTTCGGAGTTGCAAGTAGAAGTGTGATGTAATTTGATACTTTCTCCTGTTCTTGGGTGTGATAAAACATTTCCCTGGATTACATTATTGCAATTCTTGCAATTTCAACACTTTGTGGTCCCCCGTACGGGTTCATCTCCTCCAGTCACTTTTGTGAGTGTGCGTTTCTTTAAAAGTTCTTTCAAATTTTGCGCCCGTGTATAGGCGACCAAAGGTCTTTCTTTAAACAGTGAACCAAAGTCACTCTCTGCCTCCAGTAATTCCCATCTTTTAGTGATGATTCTTTTAATATCCCTGGATGCGGATGAAAATTTTGAAACAAACACCATCCTTTTAGTGCTCCTTTTTAGTAATTAGTAATCATAATCTGTAGTTGCGTGCTGGAGCCCTAGCAGCCATTATTTGGGGTTAGGCCACTTTCAGTTCTTACATTAATGCATAGCAGGCATTAATCCAGCACAGCACACATACCGACCGAACAGTTTATTCCAATAAATTAGAGTGCAACTTCCACCCACATTCAATGGTTGTGAGGGGGCAATATATCTGTTAAATAGGGTGGGGCTGAGGGAGGATCCCTTGGGCACTCCACATCTGATCTCTGTTGGTTCTGAGAAGTAAGGCGGGAGTCTGACTCATTGAGTTCTGCCTGTGAGAAATGAGCATATCCAATCAAGGGCCTTTCCATGGATGCCGGCGTTGTGGAGTCTGGTGGCTAGTGTGTCGTGGAAGACAATGTTGAAGGCAGGTGAGAGTTCCAGGGGATTTGAGGGCTGCCATTTGGCCCTGGTCAAGGACGGAGTGGTTATTGTTGGTGGGGCGAGTAGGGTGGTCTCGGTGCTGTGGTTGCTGCGGAATCCAGATTGGGAGATGTCCAGGATGTTGTTGGCTTCAATGAAGTTTTCTAGCTGGGTGTTGATGACTTTTTCAATGACTTTGGCTGCGAAGGGAAGCAGGAAGATGGGCCTAACATTATTGAGGTCTGTCGGGTCTGTGGAGGGTTTCTTCAGGAGAGGGTTGACTTCGGCGTATTTCCAGTCGTTGAAGAATGTGGTGGTTTTGAGGGAGCGGTTGATCGTCCGGCGTGGTTCGGGTGCAATGTACGTGATGGCTCTGTGGAAAATGTGGGGTGGGCAGGGGTCTGAGGGTGCTCCGGAATGGATGCTCTTCATGGTCTTTATGGTGTCTTCTGTCGTGAAAGGGGTCCAAGTGAGCAGGGTCTGTTGGGTGGCATCACTGGAGGTGGGAGCTGGAGCGGTGAGGAGGTCTTGGATGTCGAAGTTGTCGTAGATCATCTTAATCTTGAGGTGAAAGAAGGTGCTGAGTCTGTTGCAGAGGTCTTGAGAGGGTTGGACGTCTGTTGTTTCACTGCAGGGTTTGGTGAATTCCTTGATGATGGCGAAGAGTTCTCTGGAGTTGTAGGCGTTGGTGAGGATTCTGTCTTGGAGAAATTTCTTGTTTGTGGATTTGATGAGTTAGTGGTGTGTTGTGGTGGCTGCTGTACAGGCAGTGCATGTTTCTGGGGTTTTGTTGTTCTTCCATGTCTTTTCGAGTCGTTGGCAGGAGCGCTTGGATTCTTGGAGTGCACAGGTGAACCAGCTTGCTTTTATGTTGTGTCGTCCTGTGGCTTTCTTGGGGGGGGGGGGCGAGTGTGTTGGGCCAGTTCGTGATCCAGAGGTGGAGGTTGCGTGCCACGGTGTTTGCGTCTTGTGTACCCTGTGGAGAAATAGAACCAAAGAGTTCTGTTTTAACACCAAAAAAACTTACAAAATAGATCACTTGATTAATTGCAACACCAAATACGCTATATACTTCTTGGGGTGTGATTGCAACAAAATCTATGTAGGCAGCACAAAAAGAGCCCTTAAGATCCGAATCCAGGAACACGTGCGTGCAAGACGCAATGGGAATCTGAGATACCCCATGACTTTCCATATGCGGGAATTCCACAAAGACACGGATAAAATGTGGTTCATCGGCATTGACCACCAGCCTGTTCATCCTAGAGGAGGCAATAGGGAACTTGCACTGAGACAACGAGAGGCGGGCTGGATACGCAGATTACGCTGCATTGAACTCGGCCACAATACAGAGGATGAACTACACTACTTCCTCGAATAGCTTTCTCCTCCCCTCGCCTCAGATAATAACTTAAGGACACATTAACAAACTGTCATCCTCATTCTAAGTTCCGTTACGAAGAGCTTGATGAACGGACATAGAAATAATAACAGATGTGCAACTTATGAATCCATGCCTGCTTTATTAAACAGCAAATATGTACAAATAATTATCCTTCATCTTTGCAATGCATATATTATTTTGTAATGTCATATTTTGAAGCAGAGCCCTATCCAAAAAATGCGACTGTGTCTAAATTGTATAACATGGATATTTATTCTGTTTGCATGAGCTTAGATAACACTAATGGAACACTGAAAAAGACTACTTCAGATTCCAGTCTGCCAAGAATGATGAAAGTGTTAAAAACCCATCAGGATTTTATTACTATGATATCCCTCTCATGTTCGTGTTTTCTTTCTTCTAATATTTATTCTTATTTTGAACCTTGTCTTTCTCTTTTTACTCATTTGTTCTACTTAGCCTGTTTGGGGGATAGGATTACTCACATTCTTTCACAAGATTTAAAATATCTGGTGGAAAACTCTTTCCCCCGGGTACTTTATATTATTGATACTTTATTCATAATATGCACTGGGCGCATGTTTTTTCCTTGATTACATGCGAGCAGTACATGGGGCGCGTTCGAATCTTGGACCTCAGTTTCCGCTTGGCTGTTTCTTTTTCATATTCATTCACTATAGAACAATGCGACGGAGATCGCAATCTACGCACGCGGACTTACTATTTAGTAAAAGTTAGTCGTTCCATCTCGGAGACGGATTGAGGCACCGGATAGGGTTTTCCGCTTATTTTGGTTCGTTTGTGACGACTTTAAATCATCCTTATTATATTGATTGGCGCGTTTACAGACCTATAATATAAATTACGGCATATACCCCCGTACATCAGTATTTTGTGGTTGTTGTAGTTTTACTCGTTTTTAATTCTTGAGGACATATAAGAAACTAATAACACATACTATACGTTCTTACTATCATTGGAATCAGTGTTACTTTACACACTTAAAGATGGCCGCCGCTTTCCTATGCAACCACTATGTTATGTTATGTTATGCACTTTTGTATTGCGCACAGCTGCCCCAGCTAAGGGGCGTCCTAGCGCATGGCAGGCAATGTGCAACAGATTAGCAGAAACACAACACAGATAAAAGAATTTATTTAAAAAGGAAAGTTTTCAGTGCTTTACGGAAGGCCAAAAGGTCATCCAAAAGCCGCAAGTCCGCTGGAAGGGAATTCCAGAGTTCAGCCGCCCTAACCCGGAAAGAGCGACCACCAGCCCGACACAGCCTGTATCGGGGAACCACAGCAAGCGCTTGGCTTCCCGATCTCAGAGCACGGGAAGGAACATACCACGACAGGAGATCAGCAAGAATTGGCGGACCTACTCCCCTCAAGATCTTAAACGCCAAGCACAACACCTTAAACTGGATGCGTGACTTGATGGGGAGCCAATGCAAAGATCTCAAGACTCCCGAGACAGAACTCCTTCGAGGTAAGCCAACAATGGCTCTCGCCGCGGCATTCTGCACGCGTTGGAGGCGGGTGGTCTCAGCCACATTGGTCCCTACCAGAAGCGAGCTGGCATAGTCCAGGCGAGATAGTACCGTGGCCTGGACGATCAGCTGCCTGGTACCACGGTCAAAGAACTTAAGAATGGGCCTCAGCGACCGCAAGATACCGAAACAGCAGGCCGCGATTTTCTTCGAATGGCCCTCATAGCTAAGAGCAGGATCCATCCAAACTCCCAGATTCCTAAGTTCTGTGACCGGGATAGGGGCCGGCCCCAGTTCAACGGGCCACCACTTGTCCCCCCACAGTTCCGCCCTCCTGCCAACGATCATGATCTCAGTTTTCTTCGCGTTGAGCTGGAGACAGTTGTTCTTCATCCAGCTTGCCACCGCCCTGAGTCCACTCTGAAACCTGGGGGCATCCCGATCCGCATCCCCGCTGATAGTAACCGTCAGGCTCCATTTCTCGGGATTTCGCGCGTCAATTTTAGGTGCTATCAATTACCTCCAATTAGTCTGACTATAAATATAGAGTTACCCTTCCACTATGTCTGGGCGGATCGGATTGCGGATTTCGGAAAGGGCGAAGACTTTGTGGATGACTGCAGGTCGATTTATCACGATCGGTAAGACCTCTAATGATATGCTGCTTCCGAGTCTCGTTTCTTGGACTCTAGTATTCTAAGTTAGTATCATGTCACTGTTACACTGGGTTGCCCACTTAGTTTTAAACTATTATATAAGGGGGCCCTAGATCACGGGGGCTTATTTAGCATACAATTCTGCTGCATTGCCACCTCCTTCTCCCGTACTTTGGACTATGGAAGCCCCGCATAGTATTGCTTTTATCCATTATAAGGCGGGCGGTTTTGATGTCAAATTGCGCTCCTGAGACCCTCATCCCCCCCGGATGGGGAGAGTGCTTGCTATAGGATTGAGGACTTGGGACTGTATAGGCACTACTTGCCCCTTGTCTGTTTTTAGACAGCTCTTCTTTCTCTCTCTCCAGGCCTACTGGTTTCCAGTGCCCACATCGTCGTCCAAGTGCTTCACATAATTTCATATTCAGAGGACAATAGAAATCAATACAGGTAACAGTCTTAGAGAACTATAAGTATAGACCTTCCATTAGGTCACAGTTTTTATCCTTGATATGATCCTTGGCAGCCTTTCCATGGATACAATGGTACTATGGTCCTTGTCCTACGCTTTCTCGATGTATTAACTTTAAATTGCTCTTTATAAAAGAGAAAATGTTCTCTCTATGCTAACCCTAAAGGAAACTTTACACCCTGTTTTACACTTCTTTTATGGATTTATATTTTACAGATTATTTTGATGGTTTATAAACACATCTCCATTACGTGGCATAGCTGATTTATAACCACACGAAGTCCGTATCACCCACATCTTAGATTTTCCAGACATAGAAAGTAAGTTTCAAATATGAATTGTCTCTGGCTCGTCATCTGGGGATGATAGTATCATTTTTCAAAGGCATTTAGGTCCCCCATAAATAATTTAGGGTTATTAAAACAGCCTTTCTCCACATACTTTTCGTTTTTCTTTACTGCTATTTCATTGTATATTGTCTTCTTCCATCTTTTTCCTATGTTTGAATTCCACTGGGGATTACAGTATCATTTTTCAAAGGCATTTAGGTCCCCCATAAATAATCTAGGGTTATCAAAACAGCCTTTCTCCACATACTTTTCATTTTTCTTTACTGCTATTTCATTGTATATTTTCTTCTTCCATCTTTTTCCTATGTTGGAATTCCACTGAATCGGAATAGAAGACTTAGCTCATGCCTTCATCACGTTTTTATAAAGACATTGACATTGGGAAAGGCGCCACACAGAATCTCGACTTTGAGGATCTACTTGGAAGCATTGTCTTCCATTTAACAAGGTACTTAGCCTCAAAAAAAAATTTGACTTGTCTTTTACTGTCCCCTCAGCTCTAGCTTTTTTGCTTCTTTTTCCCCCTCTCTCCCCTTTTTTTAGACTCAGAATTCTAATCTAGGCAATCCCATAGGAGCCTCAATTGTTTTCTATTCGCTGCTTCCCTCCTTCTCCCAATTCATCCAGCTGAAATGTTTTGAGTTTAGTATTGGAGACATTAGAAATACGGACATCAGGTGGCTTATGAAACCCTTTCACCTGTTGTCATTTTCCGGCTGTCTTTTCAGCAATGTTTTTACTAAATGTGAAATTAGGCCTGCTGTTGTTCATGTTTGTACAGGTTGGTTCTCAAATGCAGGCCTATTTTTAATCACGTATGTGTAGCATATCTGCCTCGGTTAGATACTGAGACTGTGTATGTGATGTTAATTATTGTGTATAATTGACGTCTTTTTAAACAAATCTCACTGTAAATATGTTTGTATTAACAGCCCTGAAGAAGTCCCCGTGGGACGAAACGCATCGGCTGTATGGTGTTAACGATTGAAAATAAAGACTTTTGAAAAACAAGAAAAACATCACCTTTCCACGACTCATTAATAATATTGTTACTTGAAGTACTTTGTGGTGCACCTTTGCGGTTGTTTATTTGTACATTGTTCTTCTAGTACTATCTTAATTGCATGTACCCTCACTCACCCTGATACGTCGCTGCTGCGTTCTGTTCACTGCCCTTCTACACTTACAGCACGTTCAAAACTTTCACCATGTTTTTAATAAAGCACTCAGCTGATCACCAGAGCCAGTCAGCACTATAGCGACCACCTCAAGTGAAATATATCTCTGCAAATATTATATTTTAGCACCCACCTCTCAGTTCGTATCTACTATTTCATACAAACCCGTTATCTGCCCCCCCCAAAAAAAATACACTTGCACAATGTGCTGGGCTAATTTGTTTGTGTTTAAAAACAAAATACACAAATCTCTCTGTAGTAATGGCCATGTGGGTATTACTAATTGACGTTTTTACCCCTTGAAGCTCCATACAATATACTTCTGGGAAATACACTGGGCACATGTACAAAAAATGCCGGACAGTAGTCCTACTCCAAATTTGGCAGCGCTGTACTCTGACATTTTCTAAACGCAGGGATGCGCTGCATTTTCAAAAATACAGCGCACCTCAAAATTCTGCTAAGAAGAAAGCAGGTACTTCGACTGCCTGCATGATGCTGCATGACTGAAGATTCTCCCTTGGAGTAAAGTAGTTACTCCCCTGCAAAAGCGGGCACCAAAACGCATCTACCCGGTTTGCTGCTCCCGAGGACTCCGAAGATTTCAGCAACACAGGAGGTGGGTTCTTGAAGGTCCCTGAGGTTGATTTGCCCTCTTAGCAATTCTGAGACCAGTATTTCTCATGGGGACAGTGCAACCCGGACCCCTGTGCACTGCATACTTTTGCAGTTGCATATGCTTAGTGACGATTCCTGAGCCTGTGCATTGGACTTTGTGTAGTCCTGACTGCGAGCAGTAATTGCACCAAAGATTTCCAGCCTCCACTCCACGAGTGTCCTGTGGACTGGTCCTTTGCTTACTTGCTTGAGGTCTCCTCGCGATCCCTGGTCCGTTGGCCTTTGGGTCCTATCGAGGGTCCCCTTGTGAATTCTTGGGCTTACCTGGTTGCTCCAAATGTGCCCTGACTCACCATTGCTTGGAGAGTCCCCTGGACCTTGCTGGTCCACACCGTAACCTGTTTCCTCTGACCGCATGGGTTGCAGTTGCCAAGGCTTGTTGGTGCTCCAGCCAAACGCCTCATCTCTCGACATCCTTCGTGGTACAGCTCACCTCCGGGTTCTGGTCATCCTAGACATCTCCTGGTCCCCGTAGCTGCAGAGTTAAACAACCCTTCTTCTCACCTGAAGCACCCGACATCGGTGGGCATTCGACTACCGAGCCCCTGGTCACCAGAAGTGACCCAGACTCTGTCCCCTCTGCTTTCAGGTTCCTCTTACCTTGAATCCAGGCTTGGATTCCACCGGACACTCTTCGCCTCCCTGGCAGCAGTCCTTCTTTGCAGCTCTCCATTGAATACAACAAAGGTTTTCGACACTACTTGACACATACAGTACGCACTGGTGGGTTTGCCTTAGAACCTCCTATGTTTCAAAGTGTTTGCTTGAATTCCTCCTAGAAGTATCTTTAACTTTTAATTTTCCAAATGCGACTTTCCCATAGAGTTGTCAAGAGCACGCGTCAGTGTTTCCTCACTGCATCCGTCGTCCGTGGGCTCCCTGTGTCACTCCTCTGGGTGGTTCCTTGGGGGTCCCAGCAATTCTACTTGCTCTAGGCACTGTCTCTAGTGAAGTAGTGGTTATACCATTTTTTAGTATATGGTTCGATCTCTCCCAGGAGCCTGCTGTGTATGGTGCTATTCACAAATGTTCTATTGATTCAGTAGTGTGTGCTTTATGTTCTAATCTCTTGAAGAGATTAGTAGAGATAGTTATATTAATAAATACATATTTTTACATTACTACTGTGCGGTTCTCCTTTCATTTAGTCATTTAGGAGGTGGTGCTCTGGTAAAGCAAGCTGCTTTACATTCCTTCAAGATTAAGCCTGAAGGCCTGAAGGTTGTTCTCCATAGCTACCACTAGGATAGCTTTCAATAAAGGTTATCTTTGACCTCGTACATCATAAGGGTCGTGTGGACTGGTACAAGGTTCCCACTTTAATTAGTAGACAGCATATACCAACCCACCTTCTCACAGCTATATCGTGTTATTTTTCTTTACTTTATATTGCCTATTTTTGGTGTCTCCTGGCATGACTCTAAGGCATTGTACCGCTCGCCCAGCCTCTCAGACAACGGAACCGCAGTTCATATAATATATATTCATATAACGGATACACTTTCAAACAGTAGAGTTTGCATTCTTTCCACCCACTCCTGTGAAATGTCATCACCCCTCAAGGGACGGCACTAATCGAGACGACAATGATGTTTTGTTGAAGCGCCTTGATATCTTTCTTTCTCATGTGTGCACTGTACAAATGGTCCTCAATTTACACGATTTACTCATAATTAAGGTTCCCAGTTTTCACAGATTTTTTCAGATATATACAGACTGAAAGAAATTCATGTTCCTGTTTGTATTTAGTATTAAATATGGAAAATTGGTTTTCTGGTGGACGAGTCGCACTGCTGTCAGTCATTAGTGCCTGCTCAATAGCTGAGCAGATTGACAGGTAGGGGAGTTAAAAAAATGAAAAAGATTTGTTAACATATTATTACTACTACTACAACTGCAGCTGTACTGCTGTTTAAGCTGTTCCACAATGCAAATGGTTTAAAATGACTTAATTGTACTCTAAATGGCCAAGACCTAGACATTCAAACATGAGTAAAGGTTCGTTAAATGAATGTGGAAATATACCAGTCGCAGATTAATTTCTTATGCTAAGCCCAAAATAGATACAGATAAAATGAGCAAAATGGATAAATATGGACGAAAATGTCAGAAAAATAAATACCCCAAAAAAAAATTGATACTTGTATAGCGCACTACTCACCTGCAAGGGTCTCAAGGCGCATGTACGAATACCGCTGTGGAACCCATCCTGGCTTTCCCTGTGAGGTGTCCACTCCTGGGCACCCCCAAGGTGGAGGCCAGGCATCCAATGCGTTGTGGGGGCCGTTGTGGAGATTAAGCAAGCTATTGCCCAGAGTTGCAGAGTGGGACTCCATGATTGGAATAGGCACCGAGGCGAGAATTATCAGGTCCGTGGAATTTTGAGCCCAAGACCCGCCGAGGCGGGGAATTGAACTCTGGTCCCGGGCTAGACCTCTGCATCAGGGTCTGCCGCTCTAACCATTGAGCCACACTTCTCCAAAAAAACAGGAGCCCTATTCATAACATTGAAGCATGCATAGCAGCTGACTCTGTGTCACTGGTTGGGACTCTCAGAGAATGGACCAGTCCAGTGGGTTGCTGGTTTAATGAGGGGTCTGTGTGAGCCAAAAGGCGATAGAACACTCACTCACCGTTGGATGCGCTTCACTGCCCAGGTGTCAATGTTTCCCTTTTTCCTTATTCATGCTGCACATTGTGCAATATGGTTTGTAACATTGGTAAAGCATGATTGTCACCTTCCATTTTACAAAATCCTCTTTTGCAGTCAGGGACAAAAAAGTAAACACCAATCTCCGGTTAAAAGAATAAGAGCCAATTTTTCAGAAGGCATATCCTGGCATTTGACCTCTGTCATTGAATGCACTGAACGTGTCAAGATAAAAGCAACATTTAAAGGCGTTTTTTATTGCTCATCTACCTTCAGAATTGCAGCATGATTATGTTGAGGGTGCTGCAGTACCCCCCAAAACCCGGTTTCCTGCGCCTGTGAGAGAGAGGGCGTGTATGGGTGGGGCGATCTGATTCTGAAAACCAGAACGAGGACATGCCATAATATTGGGATTAGTATTACAGGCTAGCATCTAATTAGGGTTAAGGAGGGACATCAAAAGAATTAAAACAGGTTACCTCAACATAGGATTTACTATTTAGATTGTCCCCGTCTCTCTGCATTATGCTCTGGAACTTCAGTGCTTACGGTGGACTTCTGTCGAGAATTGTCTCCCCTTAGGTGGACTTCTGTCCAGAATGGTCTCCCCTTAGGTGGTCTTCTGTCCTGAATGGTGACCCCTTAGGTGGACTTCTGTCCTGAATGGTCTCCCCTAAGGTGGACTTCTGTCGAGAATGGTCTCCCCTTAGGTGGACTTCTGTCGAGAATGGCCTCCCCCTTAGGTGGGCTTCGATCTAGAATGATCTTCCCTTAGGTGGGCTTCTGTCCAGAATGGTCTCTCCTTAGGTGGGCTTCTGTCCAGAATGGTTTCCCCTTAGGTGACCTTCTGTCCAGAATAGTCTCCCCTTAGGTGGGCTTCTGTCCAGAATGGTCTCCCCTTAGGTGACCTTCTGTCCAGAATAGTCTCCCCTTAGGTGGGCTTCTGTCCAGAATGGTCTCCCCTTAGGTGGGCTTCTGTCGAGAATTGTCTCCCCTTAGGTGGACTTCTGTCCAGAATGGTCTCCCCTTAGGTGGTCTTCTGTCCTGAATGGTGTCCCCTTAGGTGGACTTCTGTCCTGAATGGTCTCCCCTAAGGTGGACTTCTGTCGAGAATGGTCTCCCCTTAGGTGGACTTCTGTCGAGAATGGCCTCCCCCTTAGGTGGGCTTCGATCTAGAATGATCTTCCCTTAGGTGGGCTTCTGTCCAGAATGGTCTCTCCTTAGTTGGGCTTCTGTCCAGAATGGTCTCCCCTTTGGTGGACTTCTGTCCGGAATGGTCTCCCCTTTGGTGGACTTCTGTCCGGAATGGTCTCCCCCTAGGTGGGCTTCGGTCTAAAATGGTCTCCCCTTAGGTGGACTTCTGTCGAGAATGGCCTCCCCCTTAGGTGGGCTTCGATCTAGAATGATCTTCCCTTAGGTGGGCTTCTGTCCAGAATGGTCTCTCCTTAAGTGGGCTTCTGTCCAGAATGGTCTCCCCTTAGGTGACCTTCTGTCCAGAATAGTCTCCCCTTAGGTGGGCTTCTGTCCAGAATGGTCTCCCCTTAGGTGGGCTTCTGTCCAGAATGGTCTCCCCTTAGGTGGGCTTCTGTCCAGAATGGTCTCCCCTTTGGTGGACTTCTGTCCGGAATGGTCTCCCCTTTGGTGGACTTCTGTCCGGAATGGTCTCCCCCTAGGTGGGCTTCGGTCTAAAATGGTCTCCCCTTAGGTGGACTTCGGTCCTGAATGGTCTCTCATCTGTCCGAGCACAGAGTTGATACACAGTTGGGGCAAATTGAGGAGCAGATAAGAAGTGGGAGGTAGGGGCAGAGAAGTGCCCTTAAGTGTCAGAGTTGGTGGGTCTAGCCGCTGGATGAGAGGGCTCCGGCGTGAGGAAGGTGGAGGGCTGTGGGATCCTTGATGTGGTCCTGAGGTGGGGTCAGATGAGTGTTAGAATGGATTAGAGACCCTATTGGCTCCTGACGCTTAGATGTAGTCTGAGGGTGCTGCAGTGAGTCAGTCCTGGAAGAAGCTTGGTTGGGTGGTCATTAGTTGTGTAGTGGCCCCTGGGGGGTCCTCTTGTCTTCTCTTCACCCACATGGTCCTCTGCCCTTTCTTAGGCACTCTTCTTGGCCTCCCACCTGCATCTTGGGCCCTCTATGCACTCCTTGGATGGAATGACAGCCACTGTAAGCATCACCCTACTTCCAGTGCTTCCCTCAGGACCTGGTGGTCCTCCTCGTTCTCTGAATTCGACGCAGTTTTAGAGATTGAGTGCGTTTCACATTGCATGTTTCTCAGTTTCTTACCAGAGCTTCGCCTGTTGGACCTTTCATTGAAGGCAAGACCATGGCATGCTTTTCCTCTGGTGATGATCTGCCCGGCACAGGGATGTCTGACGCTGGACAGATATTGGTGTTGATTCTGATGTAGGCTTCTAGTTCTCAATCAGTCGAGACTTCATCCCTTCCTGAGTTATGAATTGGTGAACAGAGTATTGGGAGTCAACAGACTCTTTGGGTGGAAGAAGGACGTTACGATGGGGGGCAGGTGCTGAAGGAGAGCTAAGGAAAAGAGCCAGCTCACGAGACCCCGATCTTAGCGGCATTTAGAAGGAAAATAGTGTTGCGCGACGAGGCAGAAAAATGGGCTGCTGCGACAGATAGTGGCAGGACTGACTGGAGGTCTCACACATGACATGAGGTCACTTTTTAAGGAGGCACATCACTTTCAAACGTCCTGCCTTGAGCAACTACACAGAGGAAGGACAGTCGCAGGTCTGACTGTGACTCCTACCCAGTTAAGGAGAGGAGTGTGGCAGGACAGCTACACATTTATACCCCGCACCCTACTGGAAACATTAGACAGAACCCTTAACATGCACCCAATATCCCTCAGGTGGTTATGACTGCAATCATAACATAACTCAATTACTAGTGACAGTTAACCAAACACTCAACATAATACATAAGACCGAACCACATATATATATATATATATATATGAACTCCAGCCTGTCCCTCAATGCACTTTTCGTGCGATCTGTGTATGTATGTATATGTATATATATATACATATATATACATACACAGACCCACACACCCCTACGCCCCCCTCCCCGGAGGACATTGCATATAGTGGGGTGACATGTGGCTCATAGGAGACCCAATGATAATTTACAGTCTCACTACACGGCACTGTCCTTGGAAGAACAGAGCTGTGCAGCTGCGACTGGGAGTCTGCAAACAAAAGTAAATGCTACTAAGTAACAGATATCACACAGGCTACATTACATAGAACACTTAGTTCACGTACAACACTGCACAGATATTCCATAAAGTTAGTTGTCACACACGCCCCATAGTCCTAACCATCACTTCAAATGATCGCAACCTCCATCAGAATGCATCAATCACAACAAGGCTCACACATCCAATGCAGGAACAATGTAGCTGACACTTGCAAAGCAGCACTGAACTGGTCCAAAAATAGTATTCTCCTTCCACCGAATACCCACATCTAGTGTGACTTATGAGATACTGTGGACCCTAGCAAGACACCACTGTCTGTTACTTCATATATATTTGTCAAGCCGGGTTATGAGCATGTCCTTCTGGCAGCATGGATCCAAGTTGGTGGCGTCCAACTACACACACCAAACAACACACAAAGAGATGCACCCACACTACTCGTGATTCTACTGAAACAGACTCTGGTCTGTCTGAAAATCTTCAAGACCACCTCATGAAGGTACCTGTACCTGACCGCTCTGACAACCATCCAAATGGCAATACTTTACAGACCTCTGTTGACATAAAGTTCCTTCTACAGACCCGGATGAACTTGCTGGAAATTTTTATTTTTGCTTCCTCACCACAGCCTTTGGGCTTTGGCACTTTTGTGTTGTTTGCGGACACCATTGCCAGTTCCAGTTCCAGTTCAGGGTTTCATACTGGTACATGAGCAAGTTAATGTGAGATGGGCAAGGTGTGCTTCCTTTGCTTTTCAGTGTTTATCCTGTCCTTACCAAAGGCGACCATGGGTCTCGGCCTCTCAAGTCTAACATCAGACATGGGCTTCCTCTCTGTTGGGTGAGTGCGTTGGGACAACCAGGTGTTTGGTCTGATATTCTCAGGGCTCTTGACTTAGGAGGCTTCTCTTCTGGTTAGGCAGCCACCACTAGTCCTCATCAAGACTTGTTTCTGTTGAAGACCATAGCTGTGCCTTATCCTCCTTAGCGTTCTTGTCGTCTGCAGGCACTCACAGCTTACGTCAAACCAAGCTTTTCTCTTGAACTTCAGATGTTTCTAGTTCATCGTTGTAGAGAGAGCTACGGACATGGCATCAACGTGCACCCCAAACACATGGGTCTTTGCGTGACATACCTGGCCCATGCACCTGGGTAGGGAAGTGTGGTTGGCTCCTTAGCACATTTTGCACATTCCAGAATACATCTAATTTTTAGGTTATATCCTCATGAAAGAGCCATCCGTATATAATGACAAGTTCTCGTCTGGCTCTGTTGGAATTTTCCAACTGGTGCAGGGACGGTGATGACCTGTGGAAGCTTACAATTGAACTCTTTTCATTTTTGGATTCTTTTACGGGCAACTCATGGAACAAACATTCAGAAAACCAATGGATCTGGCCTTTTTAGATCTAGGCAAGCTTTTCTTTGATTGGCGTGTACGTATTTGTGGATGGGTCAGTAGGTGTATGTGAAGGAGATGATGTATGGATAAACAGGTGACTGGGTGACTGGAAACATGGATAGATGGGTTATTTCAGCGACTCGACAATTAACAGAACACACATACAGAATCACAGACTAATGAAGAAGCACCTTCATTACAAAAACACAAGAACTTGAAAAAGCCTTTAGAGCTCCCCATTGAGAGATGTTATCAGATCTTTTGTCTTTGCTAGTTCTTGATGAAAAAGCAGAACAGAATCGGACAAACAGGCTACGGGTGGAATTATAATATTTGCCCATTAGGTTACACTCTGCAGTAGATATGACAATCAATAAGACCTATCCTTCGTTCCATAACCTCAAATCTTCAGATCCTGTCACTTTTAGCCACCATTATTTTTCAAAGAGTATCTTCAGAAGTGCACAGAAAAAGCCAGTACAATTTTCAAGTTTGTTGAGCATGTGCCTTCCCCTAAACCAGTGTTGTACAAAATCCTAGACCATACAAGATGGCAATAAAATATAAACTGTAACGTAACAAAAATGATGGGACAGGCAACTGTCAAAACACAAGATGATAAGACTGCTTAGGAAATGTCTTGGTATTGGTATATGGTCCGTTGAAATGACAAAAATTCTGATGCAAGTTTCTTTCTTCCATTCGGAAGATGCAGGAGGATAATGTTGAGTGTTTAATCTAGCATCCGTGTTGATCGCCACTTTGAAACAGCATCTTTGTCAGGAAGTTGGATATCCTGAATACTCAACATAACACCAACAAATTCAGCCTCTACATAGTTGTATTGATAGTAGACATTTGTGGCAAATTGAAGGACGTCAATGGTGTGCTTGGAGCGGTTGGTCACTTTTGCAACCTCTTGTGTAATCAAAGCAGCTAACCTCTAACCAAACAGCCAAAATTCAGCAGCAGGCAAAAACATTGCCCACCCTGCACAGAGAGAACGATTGGCAAGTGTCGGACAAGAAAAGCAATGTATCCACCTGAGAATCTTTAAGGATTAAATTTCAGCATTTGAGATCAGCAGCGCCTGAATGAACCTGAGAAGATGTCAAAACCTAGGACTCCAACCGTACTTTCGACCTTGGGTTCTTGCGAAGGGGCTCCAGGTGCAAGATCCAAATATAATTGCCATCTCCCACCACAGAAGCAAATACCTGACCCTACCTGGACTTCTCGGCTCTCTGGAGAAATTAGACAAGGTCCTAGTTTTAAGATGCCTACGCCTCAGGAGTGAGGCCTCGATGGGTTACACTGGTGGGACATCCACTCTATGCACAGACCCAAAACCCAGATTCCTGCCACAATCTTTAAAGGCTCCTCCACCACATTGGTGGCAGGCTCTGTTGCCCACTTTCAATGACCACCCACTTCTGGCCCTCCATCAAAGTTTTTCCATCTCCTTCCAGCTATTCCCCCATTACGCTGCTTTAGTTCACACATTCTCAAAACAGAGGCTGGGGCTTCCCAGCATTGCATCTTGGAGTATATTTACATCTTCCTTGATTGAAGATGGAGGCAGTGTGGCACGGGGTGGGGGGGTATGAAGTGCTTCGAGTGTCTTGCAGCCATATGATATGATGAAAGTGTATTTTACTACAGGACTACACACCGAGTGTGAGTGGTACCTTTACTCAATGAAGAAGATGTGTCTTATGTGATGGGCACAAGGATTTCAGTTGTGTTGTTTACTTATGTTTGTGTTTAATGACAAACAAGTTCATTAAAGTTTTTTTCCAAACACAGCACTTTTTGTACAGTACCCTCCTGTACCTATCTTCCCACTTGTAGACACGTTGTGGGCGTCAGGCCGGTTATGGTGCCAGCAGAAACAAGTCAGAAGATAGTTTACAGTGTTCAATGTACCCAAGCCTGCAAGGCTAAAATAAGTGAAGCCAGGAGGGATGTGTTCCAGAAATGCATTTACTAAAATGTTACTGTGAGTGTAAATATAACTCTCTCAGTATCTGTAGGGATAAAATGTGAATGATGAGAAGGTAAACTATCCGAGGCAAACATATATGGTTAAGTCTCACATTTGCAACAATTGCAAACATTTGCAGTTTTGGAAATCCAGGCAACATTGTGTTCACAGACTGCAATGTTTCTTCCCAG
This sequence comes from Lissotriton helveticus, assembly GCF_964261635.1. Lineage (NCBI taxonomy): Eukaryota > Metazoa > Chordata > Amphibia > Caudata > Salamandridae > Lissotriton > Lissotriton helveticus. The sequence continues at coordinate 745,440,844 of NC_136073.1, forward strand.
ATAATGGCCAACAGCAGAACACTGAGGGCATATTGTAGACTGAGCTACAGTACAATGCCAGCATTGTTGACTGAGTGGCAGTATAGTGCTAACATTGTTGACTGAGCTACAGAGTACTGCTGACATATGGTAGACTGAGCTACAGAGCACTGCTGACATATGGTAGACTGAGCTACAGAGCAGTTTTGACATATGGTAGACTGAGCTACAGAGCACTGTTGACATATGGTAGACTGAGTTACAGAGCACTGCTGACATATGGTAGACTGAGCTACAGAGCACTGCTGACATACGGTAGACTGAGCTACAGAGCACTGCTGACATACGGTAGACTGAACTACAGAGCACTGCTGACATACGGTAGACTGAGCTACAGAGCACTGCTGACATACGGTAGACTGAGCTACAGAGCAATGCTGAAATTCGGTAGACTGAGCTACAGAGCAGTGCTGACATATGGTAGACTGAGCTACTGAGCTACAGAGCACTGCTGACATACGGTAGACTGAGCTACTGAGCTACAGAGCACTGCTGACATACGGTAGACTGAGCTACAGAGCACTGCTGACATACAGTAGACTGAGCTACAGAGCACTGCTGACATACGGTAGACTGAGCTACAGAGCACTGCTGACATATGGTAGACTGAGCTACAGAGCACTGCTGACATACGGTAGACAGCTACTGAGCTACAGAGCACTGCTGACATACGGTAGACTGAGCTACAGAGCACTGCTGACATACGGTAGACTGAGCTACAGAGCACTGCTGACATACGGTAGACTGAGCTACAGAGCACTGCTGACATACGGTAGACTGAGCTACAGAGCACTGCTGACATATGGTAGACTGAGCTGCAGAGCACTGCTGACATATGGTAGACTGAGCTACAGAGCACTGCTGACATATGGTACACTGAGCTACAGAGCACTGCTGACATATGTTAGACTAAGCTACAGAGCACTGCTGACATATGGTAGACTGAGCTACAGAGCACTGCTGACATATGGTACACTGAGCTACAGAGCACTGCTGACATATGTTAGACTGAGCTACAGAGCACTGCTGACATATGGTAGACGGAGCAAAGGTACATGGCTGACAAATTGTGGACTATGGTGTGACACCTACTTCTACCGTTAGTTCAAACCTTCTTGGGTTGATAATTGTAGCGCTTACTACCCCTGAAGAGACGTCGAAGCCCTTTCGACAAGTAGGACACTACTCCAGAACCCAAAAAGGATTAGTATAGGGAAAAATGGTTTAATTTGAGCGGTGGACATGCCAGTCTGGTAGTTGGATTGAAAAGGATAATGGAGGCAAAGAAGAGGAAAGAGTCTAGAACTTGTTTATTGGTAGATCATAGTAGTAAAATGAGGTTTGGAAGGGTGAGTGAAAGGATAGATGGCTCATTGATTTCTCTATTAAATATTAAACATACCCATGGTTCAGTTTAGCTGCTGCTGTGCAGCATTTCAGAAGCACCGGCGCAGGAGCAGACCAATAGGGTCAAATAAAGTTACACGAGTTACAAATTACATCATTTTATTTAAATATTAGTAAATTCACAAACTAAAACCAAGAGGGTTAAAAAAAAACCCACACAAGAACATTAATGTTCATCTTCACATCCAAGCTGTCCATGAATAAAAGAAATTCACCGGGCGGGGTTACTGCACATTCCATCGCCAGTAGAACTTAGTGGTGGGCGGATTAACAAGAGGGACAGCAGCACTTTCCTTAGCTGGTGACCAGGAGAAGTTCATCATTTTCCACCTTTTTCTGACCATTCTTTGTAGCCACCAGCATAATTCTGGACTCTGGAATTACACAATGTACACAAAAAGTGACTGATTAAAACTGTGAATACTAAATTTGATATTGTCAAAACTGAAGAGCTTTCAAAATAATTTAAGAGAGTGAGAAGCAAAGACAGAAAATAAAGTTAGAAACATTTTAAAAAGAAGACAAGTTAGCTCCTACACACAGGCTGAGGGTATACATATCTAGTAGAGAGAAAGACAGAGGAAGAGACTACATCAGGAGTAAGAAGTAGATGTAAAAGTAAAGAACTGTAGGTGACACTCCAATACATAATTTAGAAAAGGAGAGGACAAGTCAAAACTGAATGTCAAAAGCTCGGTTATGGCTCCAAGAATGTTTTTTTGGGATGCAACTCCAGAATCAATAATGTATGTCTGTAACTCCAAACTCTTCCATGGTTAAAGACCGAATGGCACGTCACTTTCTTATCATGAATAATTCAACAGAGTTTCTCTTGTTTATGTCTTCACATAGTTTACTTTAATGTAATCTTGGTTTTCTTCTCTGAACATTTTGGCATTAGTCCCATTCTTTCTGAAAGCATTAATAGAAGCTGGTCAAAATGTGTTCACGTTATTCCCTCTTCTGCACCTGCATTTTATTTCTTTCTTCTAGCAGATTCTCATTACCCGTTCATGCTCTAGTGGTCTGCAGACTGGGCAGCCGAAACCACTCCTCCATGGTTGTGGGCGGGTGGTGTTTTTGTTTAGCCACCTACAGCCCAATGAGACTTGTTACCTACCCACTGTTGCAAAACCTACTTTTTAGATCTGAGTTTCGACAGTGCAGCTATCAAACAGACCTATTACCAACAATAAAGAGAGGGCTTTGAGTCCGGCCTTTCAACCAATGGCTTTCTTAGACCACCCTCTTTTACCCATTGGCTTGAGACGTAGTCAATTACTTCTTGGATCCACCCAGTAGAGCACCCTCAAAGTGAGACAAGTATCGCCCATACTCAAGAAACCCACAGCTGACCCTACTGACCTTAATAACTATCGCCCTATCTCCAACATCCCTACCTTAGCCAAACTGTTAAAAAAATGTGTTCACCTCCAACTGACAAAACACATCGATCACTTTGACCTCCTCAACCGACACCAATCCGGCTTCCGCGCAGGCCACCGCACAGAAACAGCCATGACTCACATTACTGATGATGTACTTCAAATTCTTGACCAAAATGGTACCTGCCTCCTCATCCTTCTCGACCGGTCTTCAGCATTCGACACGGTCAAACATGAGAACTTACTCGATCTGCTGAACACCAGAATGGGTCTTTCGGGAACAATACTCAAATGGTTCACCTCCTTCCTCCTCAATAGGACTCAGAAATTCAAAATCAACAACACTTTTTCCAGCCCTGCCCCAGTAACACTAGGTGTCCCGCAAGGATCAGCCTTATCCCCTACACTTTTCAATCTAGTCATGGAGCCACTCACCGTACTGCTTCATGCCTCTAATGTGCAATTCCACATGTATGCTGACGACACCCAACTCTACCTCAAACTTCAATCCCCTGAAGACATCAAACTTCTCAACTCAACTCTTAAGGAAACACAGACATGGTTGGCAGAGAACCATCTCAAACTTAATGCTCCAAAAACTGAGTTCTTACTAATAGCTCCCCCCGCCAAAAACCACATAGCTCAGGATTGGCTTAAACACCTCAATGCATTCAACGTCCAACCCATCATCGTAGACTCAGCAAAATCTTTAGGTATAACCCTGGACTCCAATCTCAATATGCAACGACATATCAGCAATGTAACGAAGGGAGCCAATTTCCAAATCAACACCTTGAGGAAGCTGAAACCTTTCCTCCCAGCCAACTACTTCCGAACTGCGGTCCGAGCGTTAGTTATCCCTCGGATCGATTATGGAAGCACCTCACTCTGTGGCCTCCCCCTATCTACAACCGCACCACTAAAAGCTTCTATCAATGCTGCAGGAAGACTCATCACTGGATCAAAAAAACGCTCACACATCTCCCCGACTTAAAATCTCTGAACTGGTTACCCTATGAAGCCAGAATACACCTGAAAATTGCGTGCATTACTCATAAGGCCATACACCACAATTCGCCTAGTTACATCGCACAGAAATTGACAATCTCAGGAGGTTCAAGAACAACAAGAAGCGCACAAACTCTCCTCCTGAAAGCACAAAAATTCCACAAGACAAAAACATACAAACGCCCCTTCTCAGGGATGGCCCCCAGGATTTGGAATGCCCTCCCTCCAGAAATAAGACTTATCTCATCCACTGCATCCTTCAAAAAGGAAGTCAAATCGATCCTCCTGGCTAAATTCACTTGAACTTAAAACTGTGTAAATACTATTTAACTGTTTCTCTTTCCCCTGTATTCCATTTTTTGTCTTCTCATTATATGTAAAGCGCTCTGATGTCTGTAAGGATCTTGTTCGCGCTATATAAAACCTTGAAAATAAATAAAAATAAAATATTGGCTGTTTGGGTGTATCGTTCAACCTCACTCCAGTGCTTTCATCAAACTGCGTGAGGGACTGCTTTACATCTGTAGCGCTCTCTGTCCACTGCTTCTCTCTCACTTCGCTTTTATGTGCTAAAGCTGCATGTGTTCGCATATTAAACCCAGGCCTATTGGCTAAACCATTGCTTGTGAGGAAAGCTTTTCCATCTTTTCCTTCCCATCACTGAAGGATCGGACAATGCCAGGTTGCAGGTGAAAGCTGGGATTTCTCTGCATGTACTGCCTCTTATGATATTTCACTCTTATTATTGTATTTCACTCTTATTATTGTTTTTCTATTCTGGATTTGCCAGAACGGTTTGATTTTTGTTGCCATTTCATAGAACAGTTTAAAGCATTCTACGATGTTTCTGGCTGACACAATTGCACTATAACAACAAATAAAGCTAGTTTCCTCCTTCCTTCATGTGTCCAACGATTACCGAGGTTTTGATTTTAATTTGAAACTCTTCACACTATTGGTTATCCTTTCCTTGCCAAGAGCCTTTGGGTACAGTAACAGACCCGAGCTGAGGGTAACAAACAAAAAACATAAAAGCAATAAGCTTTAAAGTAAAAAGAGACTGCCTCCAAGGAGAAAGGGAAATACAGGAGGACAGATCGGTAGAGTGTCAAGGAAGATGGTTTTCCACATGTGCAGTAAACTGGACACAGAAAACAAACTGCAAACATTTGCATCTAGGAATCGCCTGTTGGATGGACATTAGCAAAGTAAAAATATGATAATGTAAACCATGGGAAGCATATTTTCCAATTGCACAGGCTTAAATGAATGTTTGAAGATAAGAAAAGTATGACCATCCACAAAAACTCCCAAAGTAGCCAGATTCAAAGGAACGGATGTATGATGATACAACGTGTACCATCACAACGCGGTATGTTACATCGCGGTCTTGACAATGCAAGTCGTTACACTGACTTATGCTGGAGAGCGCTGGACTTAGGAATAGTGTGCATTACTATTCCAACTCCAGTATACGTACAGTAGGGAAGGTGTTGGAATAGTAGTTCACACTATTTCTTAGTCTAGAGCGCCCTGCAGTGCAAGTCGATGTAACGACTTGCCTTGTCAAAACCGCGATGTAACCACACCACGTTGTAATGGTTTCGTGGTAAAGGATGTTTCCCAAAGGAACATGCGACATGACGCCTTGCTTCCTTGGACTAAACCTAAGCCAGACCTACAGCCTGCCTTTTATTGCATGCCGAAATCTGATGTGGTATGACTTTAGATTACTAGGATTGCAGATCATATATACAGATCCAGACACGTGCATAATCTTTGTGATAGGGCATTTTCAATAGGAACTGGGCATCTTGTAGGAATCAGCAGACCCTAAATAGCTACCACGTCACTGCGATACTCAAATGTGCACTGGGGAGATTGAGAAAATCTGTACAAATTGCAGAGGAAGGTGGTCGATCACAGAAGGTGCACCTACTTTGAAAATCCCTGAGCCATGGCAATCTCAGCAGCCCGCGCGCCCCTTCGGCCCATCTGACAATGCACGACAATGTCGTCCCCTGGTGTCGGTTTGTTCACAGCATATTTTTTCTTAAAGTCTTCGGGGTCCATTTTCAGAGCTTGGTCGATCTCATCAACTAAGGGAAAGAGCAAACGAGACAATTGTTTAACTGGACCACAAGACCCACCTACTTATCTTCCTATGAGCAATAGTTATACGGTCAAATTTGTTTCAGCAATGGATGGTGTCTTCCAGGAAATGAAATATAGAAACTGGGTACCTAAGAGCATGGTAGGCCATCATATTTATACAGTACACATTCTGCCATAGTATGCAGGGCTGGTCTGGGAACCCAAAGCAGCCCTAGCAATGTTGTAGGACCAGGCCCCCCCCACCGGGGTGGAACAGCGGTGTGCAAATGTGAAGCACTGCTACTTTTGGTACTGGGGGCTTATATTGCAGCACTTTAACACAAAACTGACCCCCACTGCTTCAAAACTGGCCCCACCCTTGCAGTCTCCTGGAAAAATGACAAATGCTTGCTACGCCCAGACCCGCCCTGTTAATATGGCCTAAACGATTCAGAAAAGGGGGTGGTGATGGGCAGAGCATCTGAGTTAAACAGAACACTCATACCCAGTCAAAAGATCAGGGCTTGATCCATCACCGTTTTTTTAGCTCACTGCACCATCCCAGCTCAGAACCTGAGTCCCTTGCTCACTGCACCATCAGGATTCAAGCAAGCCGGGCCGAAGACGGCTGTAATGCCAGAAACCGGTCCCCGGAAGCTTGTTTCCTTTCCAGTAAAGAATTGTCTTGGTAGTTTGGTCTGCCCTGTTCCCATGATGCACTGGGCCAGGGTCAGACTAATTTGCATATAGCCAGGTTCTGAACTGGGATGGTGCAGTGAGCTAAAAAACGGTGATGGATCAAGCCCTGATCTTTTGACTGGGTATGAGTGTTCTGTTTAACTCAGATGCTCTGTCCATCACCACCCCCTTTCTGAATCGGTTAATATGGCCTGGCAGAAGCCAGTGTTGAGAGATTATTGTTAATCCTGCAGGGCGGACGGTGCGCTAGGCTGCCTCTGGTGTTGTGAATTGGGCAAGAGGGTTTTACTTAGAAGACTACAACCATGTTGGGGCGAGCTTGGAACTCAGAGACACCAAGGAGCAGTTGGTGCAGAGCAGTTCTGGCAAGAGACATAGACAAATTCTTATGAAGAACCCAATTCACCCACACAATTCCAAAATTCAACCATCTAGGTTCGGGCAGAATAACCTCCAACTACATAAAAGAGTTGTCCAGGGTGATATTCCCCTGGGTAATACTGTCCCGGTCAATTCCAAGCGGCCCAGTGTATCACACGCAGTATTCCTGAGTGCTGGAATACCAAGCCTGTTTTCATTGGCTGCAGAAACACACCCTTTATTTTACTCAGCCAATAAAACAACTGCTGCTCCTGCCACCAGTGGGAGAGAATGTTCTGCCAAGACCTGACCTGACCGACCCCCTCCACTCTGATTTGCAATCTGCTAACAGCAGGTAGTAAATATGGGTGGAAAAGTGCTTGGAATCAATGAAAACTTGCACAAACGGTTATTTCCCGATCAGTGCTTAATTTGTAAAAAAAAAAAACATAAGTGCCATGACCCCTCTCGTAAGGCCCCTGCAGCCTGCACCACGCGTTGCCCCTGCCAGTGCTGCCAATGACAGTATCAACATAACACCTAACCATCGCACTCATACAAGTGTGACAATTCGGACTATTTCAGGCCACACAAAGCTATAATAAGGGCGTGAGAGCCTGGCATTATTCATTTTCAATGTGATTTCACTTAATAAACACAGTTTTTGTGCTCATCCCAAAATTAAACAGACAGCGCTACCATGTGGTGAATGGTCACTAGAGCCGGTGCTGACAATCAAGTGCCGGTGCCGAGCACCGGGAACCAATTGCTCAAATTAAGCACTGCCCCCATTTCAGAGACAACATAACGGTGTTTCACTATGAAGTTACAATTGTTTTTTTGTTTTTGCATTCATCAAAATTCCTACTACTGTGCCAGGAAATTTTAATTAAGGAAAGGCTTCCTTCCAGGTGTTATACTAGAAATGTTATGTGGCTTGTGTGGCACTAGAATCCTGCTATTCAATTGTACAGGGCTGCTCAAAGTACCACCATGGGTCTGTATGTGGCCCTCCTGACATTTCCATGTGGATCCTCGTCAACAGCAGCACTGGGCTGCTGTTTACTCGACTCAGCATTAACATTAAAAAGACATTAAACAAATGGGCAAGTATTTATTTAACAGTTAATTGAAGTGAAAGACAAGAAGTAACTAGGGCGTCCCGCACTGCTGAACTCTGGGAGCAGCTTAATTATTAAAGACTTCTTGTAGTAAACATGTACAAATATGATTAAGTCTCTTCAAAATTCAAAAAGTGTATTTCATTTAGATGCTACACTATTTCACCTTAGTACATCAGATTAGATTAGTATATGTTGTTAATGTCATTGTTTTTAAACATGAATTTAGAAATATTACTCTACCCCACCCCGACAACAATGCTAATAGTGAACTAAGAGGCAAGTTGGTTCTTATGTGCACGCTTTGGTTGGCCTGGGTTGCTATTTATTAAACATGAACAACATTAAGGTTTATCAAATCTAAACCCAGGAGAAGGTTTTGTACAGCACACATCCTGAAGTCATGTATTTCGAGGTCCTGTTATATGTGATAATATAGAAAAGGGAAGGGAAAGTGAAATACATCAATTGGCTACAATCACACTGTTTGGCCAAATTGGGGAACGCGGGATTGACCCCAGGTTTTCTGGTTTCACATTGTGCTGTTCAGCCGCTAGATGTACAAGGCCTGCTTCCTCTGCACTGATCCCCCCCAACCCCGGCCACCACCCACCGCCAAACTACAGGCATCAGTGCAGCCTTCGGTCACACCACAGACCAAAATCTTTGGCCCCTGGAAAAATGTTTGCGAGTACCCGTGCTATGGAACATAAAACTCTGACTCCACAAAGCGTGGCTCAATGGTTAGAGCGGCAGACCCTGATGCAGAGGTCTGGCCCGGGACCAGGGTTCAATTCTCGCCTCGGCGGCTCTTGGACTCAATTTCCACAGACCTGATAATTCTCACCTAGGTGCCTATTCTAATCATGGGTCCCACTCTGTGACTCTGGGCAATAGCTTGCTTAATCTCCACAACGGCCCCAGCAGCGCTGTGGATGCCTGGCTTCACCTTGGGGGTGCCCAGGAGTGGACATTTCACAGGAAAGCCAGGATGGGTTCCGCAGCGGTATGAATACAGCGCTACGAGGCCTCCGGGTAGAAGTGCGCTATATAAATACTCAACATTTACATTTACAAAGGGCAGAGACTGCTGTGAAAAACCCTTTTTTTCTCCATAGGAAAAACTCAAGGTGATCTTTCCCCTTTCCTATCATGTAAGGGGAATTCCTCCAGCTATTGCCAACTGTTTATATCCATGTTGGAAAAGGTGAAAGAAGAGTTTTGGGAATGGCCGCAAACATAGATGTTGTTGGCGTTCTCATACTTCCTAACAAACCATGGCCTGGAACACCCTCTTACATAACCCCGAGTCAGATTTCCTACTGTAGATTTCTCCCCACTTGGTGGCAGGGAATTTGCAGTAGTAAATGCATTTACACCCACCAGGAATTCCAGGAAGGTGTTAAAGGGTATTTTGGGCTGTAAACTTGTAATTATGGAGAGAAATACCTTGGTAAATGGAATCCTTTGAGTGTAAAAAGTTAGGTATAATATGTGTGGGTGAATGGACAATGTTGGAGGTGTGTGTGAAGTTTTAAAGAATGCTCAGAGGTGCAATATAAGGAACGAACCACTACTTTCCGACTTCCTTCACGCCCCAGGAAGGTGCTGGAGTGGCTTAAACGCTCGCCACTGAAATCTTTAGAGAACTCAAAAAGAAAAAAATCAAACCCGCCAGGGCCACCTTTAGACTTCTTCAATTTTGAGGCCTGCATATCTGGATGGAGTAAAACCTGTTATTTACAGTGCTTAGACATGATGGGAGAGCAGTAGAAAAAAATGGTATATCATACAATGAGCTTACAAAACCAACTGTGCAACACTGGGTCTCAGGCCAGTTTCTTCACACTTCTTTATGAAGGCAGAGCAACGAACAGTTAGGAAAAAAATGGGCAATTAGACCCCAGATCTAGTCCCTTCTCCATTTTCATGAAGTGTCTAAAATTAAAATGCATGCAATTGTGCACAGATTACTCATCTAGCGAAAATGATCGTCAAGAAATAAAAAGAAGTGTGACTCTTTACCTGGAATATTAACAGAGCTCGGGATTTTCCCATTGGAGACCTCCTCCGGCGATCTCACGTCGAAAATTGGAACTTTCCCAGTCACTTTCTTCAGATCTTCATATGAAATAACTTTAACTTTTTGAGAAACAATTAGAAAAGAAAAAGAAATCCAAAAATTAAAATCTGTATATAACTTTCAAACGGAAAAACTCGTGGATTTCCCAAACTCGTCAACCTACAAAGATTTTGCTTCGATGACCCTTGGGTAGTAACAATGGGATGTGATTGGTAACTGGAGCCCCTATGGAAGGGCGACATTCCGGTTATTTTGAGGAAAATGCTGCTTTATTCGGAAGCAAGCATTATTGGCTGAACTGTTTAGTCTAGGTGTCCCTAACAGCAGGGCCTTAAGTGGTCCGGGTCTCACCGGGTCTGAGCACCGGCAGTTTTTTTTAAGGAGGCCTCGAAATGGGTCTCTATCAGGCTCTGTTTTGTGCCCTGGCAGGCGGTCTTTTTCGAGCATTGTAGGAGAAGAGAAATCCTTTAAAGAGAGTCATTTTCTCTCTGGATTTCTCTTCTCTTTTTGGAACTCCGGAGCAGTAACATTGTTGTGGTGTCATAAGGGCTTTATGTGGAAGATGTTTCAATATTGTATACAAGCCACAGTTGCTGCTTATTTATCTTATGCAACTAACAACCATTGACAAAGCCAATAGTCCTGACTTGTTGTAGGTATGATGTTACTTGTATCATATATCTGGATGCAATGACAAAAACAGCAAAATACCAGTCGGGTGGCACACAATGCTAGTAAGCACAAACTTTTAGCTTACGTGTTTTTAAGCCACCCCCTTAATTACAATGGTCACGCCCCCTTAAGAGACCCCCCCAGTTTTTTCATCCCAATTAAAACCCTGCCTAACAGTGTAATAACAAATGAACTCTAAATCCACCCTCCCTCTAGAAAACATTACTCTCATTTTAAGGGTCTTCCTTTCCTCCCCCTCGCTAACACCAAACACTTCTCACAGGCTACAGAATAAACTTCTAGTCCTCCCGCAGACATCTTGACTCATTCCCTAAGCATTTCCACCCCTAGCCCCTCTGTCCTCTGACATGCCTACTCACATACATTTGTGACAAAATACAATTGCATCATCAACAAAACAGACCACACACATTTTGTGTGGGAAAACTGTTGCAAGTTTATTCATATTCTGTTATGCAGTACATAGGTAGAGTTAACTTACGGGTGATCATACGAGTGCAGCACCGTTTAGGACTAACCGCTTACACCCATCGTGGACCAGTTTCCAGGCATTACATTGCCACCTTATTATTCATCCGGTGCTGTATATTTCGCATTGGGGCTGCGGCCCAATGATTTTCATGGTTGCTGCTCCCGTGCCACTATGGAGCGAGTTAAGGCCAACCCCAGCTGTCAGGACACCAACTGTACCTTCCGGGAAGAAGGGGTCACCGCCGCATTCTTCTCATTGCCCCTTATGGCCTGAGGTTCTCATTTTTAGCGGCCCCATCGCCCTCTGCTGCTGGCCACAAAAAAAGGAATATTCAGGTGTGGCGCCCACCTAAATACCCTGCTGCCCTCCCGGAAGTGACATCATGCTGCTTAATGCAGGCAATCATTGTTTTAATAACTGGCAACTCAACAATAAAGGCCGGTCCATGATTCCGAAAGGGCCGGGCCCATAAGTTTGAGATCAGTTTTAGACTCGCTGTCTGATGGTTCTTTATAGTAGCATGAAAGTGTGTAAGGGTGACATTTAAAAAAGTATGAATAACACTGTGGCATGCAAATTCAATCAATGAAGACGAAAGAAACATAATATTCAGATTGGGTATTACATCTGAGTTTTAGCAGTGCCAGTTGAGGATGTGGGTGGAGCCAATAGAATAAGTAGGTGGAGCCAGTGGAGGAAGTGGGTGGGGTCCGTGAAAAGTAGGTGTGGCCCCTGACAAACATTTGAGCTCCTGGACTTCATATTTCATAAATTAAGCACTTGAAACCCCAAAACCGGTCCTAGGATGCTTGTTTCCGGTCCACGGAGGACCTGGCTTGGCAGTTCGGGCTGGACTGTCCCCATGAGGCACAGGGTCAAGACTGATTTGCATATGGCAAGGTCTAAACTGGGGTGGCATGGTGAGTAAAAGAATGATGGATTCAACCCAGATCTCTTGACTGGGGGTGAAAGTTTTGATTTGTTCTGCATTCCGTCAATCAAGTGTGTGTCATTTGCATTTGTAAACACCAGCATGTATTTATTAGAATCCACCACAGGGTGGCATGGTTTGTGTATTTTTTACCAGAGCTTGTTAGTTGGGAATATAGTTATTTAATGCACCTTACAAATGTTAAAATAAGGACTGAAACCTACAGTTTACAGTGATAAGCGAGTGGTGCCAGCTGCAGGGGACTCCTCTGAAATACCATGGGTCTTCGCACTTCCATTTTTACACATTAAGCACTGCATACAAGCCCACTGCCCTGCCTGCTTTCAATACTGCCCATGATTATGCCCAATGGGTGGCGGGCGAGGTTTCCATACCAACCCTTCCATTGAGACCCTCAGTCATTTATGCTACAGTCCATTTGCTGTTTAATGTTGCTCCTTCAAGTCAAGCTAAGCATACTAAGTTAAAATGCTAGCCGTCAACTTCAAATTTGTTCACATTTACAGAGCATTTTAAAATTTCCCATCTTGCTTTTCTTGTATACATCCTTTAATAAAGTGTTAAAAGTATTTGGTTTCTAAACAGTCGCAGCATAGGAAGGTCTGACTCCTAAAGTCCTTCTACTGACTTTGCACAAGGCTCCTAAATGTAGCTTAATTTGAAGCCCTACGCGCAGACACTCAGCCTCCTTCTGTGGTAAATAAATAAATAATACCTCTCTTTTTGAATGCATAAATGAATAACAGATAGCTCAATAAATAAGAGTCAAGATTCGAGGTAGTAGGAGTTTTTGCAGGTTTAATACAGCATAAGGACAGGGACAGGACAACCTGCACAGGAATAGGATGGCAAGCCCTGGCAGCGCTGCCAGGATCTGGACAAGAAGGCTAGGAAGGATAACTTTTTAATAACAGTACATGAGCATATATACATAACGCAAACACATAGCATTACATCGCAATAGGCGTAGCAGTGGGAAGAGCAATAGGCGTGACGCGTAGCAGTCGCGAAAGATAAGGGTGAAAAGAGGTGTAACAGAGCGTATACATAGACATGTGATGCAAACGTAACAGAATATGTCATGAATGGGGTGGAAACCATGGAGGGGGCTACCTAAGGAGCCGGGACCTCTAACCTGATGGTGCGCGCAAGCTGGCAATGACGTGTTACTAGGAGAAGCTGGGGGCTTCGAACTCTGTGTTAGGAGCAGAGACTGAAGTCTGGAGAGTCAGGGCGACATGTACCTAAGCAGTATCTAGTATCTGATGTTTAGAGAACATGTTGATAGAATCCAAATGTTATCGGGGTAAAGGCGAACAGACTCTAAGACTGGAGCATGCATTATTCTACATGTAGTGCGTGATGAAGAATATTAAATGATCATTAAATGCAGTATTTCTCTTACATGGAGACGTAGAGGCTAGACAATGACGGAAACTATTGATGCGATTCAGTAGCTTTAGGAATGCAGAGAAGGAGGGCTGTACTGATAACTCGAATCATAACATACTCTTGGCAGACTCAGAAGCAGAGCCAGGCTGAACCGGGCACTGTAAGGCAGGAAGTAAGGGAAGGGTCGATGATACAGGTGGGGGCTGTATCGCTCCTCAGCGAGGCTTCAGGGGACAGGAGCTGAATCTGGTGTCCAGGCCCTTTTGAGGCCTAGAAACGGAGATTATACAATGGAATAACGTGCACACTGAGAAACGTGGCAACGTAGCTTTACATAGGCCTGATATTCGTAGTATTCACGAGAACTGGAAACTGACATACTAAAGGTGGACACAACTATAATTGCGTCTTTAATCGAACATGGGGAATAACATATGCATATTAATCATGCACAGATAACATATGATGGATGACACGTAGGGACACAGAACATAGCAAAATTTACTTTTCCACATTCCCTCCTTGTCACTACGTTTCCATCAGGAAACATCAATATTCATGATACCATCTATCATTTCATACAGTATCATTTGCTCGTCACGAATTTTCTGGGAACGTGTTTTAGAACGGGGCTTGGGACTAGGAATACAAGAGGTAGCACAAATGCCGCAAATCGCAGGGCCACATTGTATACAGAGGCAGCAGCTAAATATGATCGCTACTGCAATACCTAGAAAGGACAAGACTTTCCATCCCCAGGCGGAAATTATATTCCAGAACCAACCGGACCATGTCCAGGTGCCTGGATCTTGGTGTAACAGATGGGCAATTTTATGAAGTCTGGTTATAGCTGAATAAACAGACGGCGCGTTATTTGGAATGAAAATGCAGCAACTAGATCCGATGACTCTACAGGCCCCGCCCCTATCGGCCAATATGACGTCAAGGACGAGACGATTCTGGAGCACGACAATTCTCATAAAGGATTGTTCTTCGGTTAAATTACTTAGAGCAGAAGTAGTCTCAATTACTACTGCTTCGAGTGTTCTGGTTAACCTACGTATCAGTTTACTATTCACAACTGTACCTAAATAAGGGAAGACACCTTTATTGATATCTATATATTGTTCTAGAGCAGTTTCAGTATAATCGACAATCGGGAGGTTTCTCTTGTGTCTAGTATGTACTAGGTGGGAATTCCTATGGTAGTCGGGTGGGGCTAGAAAAACCGGTGGCAGTAGGAAGGCAATGTAACAGGTTCCCTCCCAATCGAGGGGCAGACGAACATATGCGGTCTGACCACAAATAAAATAAGAATGACGTGAAGCTTTGAAAATAGATTTCCTACTGTCACTATACTTGACAATAGTAGTACAATCACTATGTCCTACTTGTGTAGAACCATTATTTCGGACACATAATTCGCCTTTGACTGGTAGTACTGAAATTGCAGGTAAGTCTGGAGTAGTATCAGACTGAACATTCAGGACCATGAAATTCGAAGAATAATTACCTAAATTATACACTTCATTTTCTAGATCTAACCCTGTTCTGTGAGGAAGACCTTGCTTGTCTGGAAAACATGTACTGTTAAGAAAAGACATATCTGTTGAGGATGACGTTAACGTGGACCATGCTCCACACGAACCATTATGTGAAAAAGGATAAGGAAAGAGTGGCAGAACTCCCTTCGGTGTCTGAAAAGGGGGGAGTCGACCACACACCCAACAATTAGTGGCATTGCTGGTCTGGTGTGAATAATGTAACATGCGGATGAAAGAATTATTTCGCATAGCGAGGCGGTAAGAGAGTTCATGAGGAGGCAGATCACTAAACGTGTGTTCTACTGTAACATTAGAAGACTTATTTACATGAGAGACTGGAAAATACAGATAAAATGCATAACTGGTGCAGGAAATCATAATGCTGAGAAATAATATGAAACTTAGAAAAACGATACATCGAATTGAGTTTTGACTAACTCTCTCACTATGGGGGTCTATTTTATACATGTCAGAAACAGTCTAACCGTTTCACCTAGGGGAGGACTTAGACAATCAAACTGGCTGACTTATTTTACTAGACCGGAGTTTCAACTTATACTCCTGCTGCGGGGTTTTCTCTAACGGGGAGGGTGCAGTATCATTGTTCTTTGCGGGACAGTCCTTAAGAATAGTACTTTGGTAATCCTTTGAATCCTGGGAAATGTTCTTTGAGACCGGTTTCAGTCCATAAAACTTCTTTATATGTGAAAGATGCACCCAGCCTTTGCGTCCCTCCAACTTCACGGCTGTACGTGTGGCGAGGAGGACCTGTCGGGGCTCCTTCCAGCGAGGCTCCAGCGGACTTGAGCGGTCAAAATTTCGCACCAGGACCATGGATCCTGGAACGATTTCATGCGGTGCCACCTCGGTATTGTCTGGAAATGCGGCGGCAACCTGTGAACGACAAGAGTTGAGGGCAGACATCAAGGAAGCTAGGTAATCTGTCAGCATATTACTTGAAACATCGGTAATACTTCGGGGTCTGGGTGTACCCCACATGTTAGGGGGGCGGCCGAAAACGACCTCATACGGGGACAGACCTGATCTGGAATGTGCGACCATGCGCATATAGAACAAAGCGACTGGCAGAGCTACTAGCCAGTCCACACCTTTCTCTTTACATACTTTGGCGATGCGAATTTTCAGGGTCTGGTTATGTCTCTCTACGAGACCTGCTGCTTCAGGATGGCGTACACAATGGAACTTCCACTGGTACCCTAACAAAAGGGAAACATGCTTCATTAACTCTGAGGAGAATGGCTGGCCGTTATCAGAATATACGACCCTAGGGAGTCCATAACGGGGGAAAAACTCACGAACCAACTGCTTGGCAGTGGTCGCGGCTGTGTAATCTGGGACTGGATATGCTTCTGTCCACCTGGACAAAGCGCATACAACTACAAGGACATACTTGAAACCTCGACATCGCTCCATCTGAATCTAATCCATCTGGAGGACTTCAAAAGGGTGATCAGGAGGTTGGAATCCACCTTGTTCCACCGGGACACTTTTACCTGGATTAAACTGACAACATATCATACAGGTACAGACTTTCTGCTTGGCTGCAGCTCGTAGATGCTTGTTGAACCAAATGTTCTGGATACTGTCTAACATAGCTTTTTCTCCTAAATGTGCTGGACTATGTGCGGTATTGATAATGACTTGAACCATAGAGTCGGGGAGAAACCAAGTGGCTTTTCCTTTCGTTAACCATCCTTGATCTGTCTGGACCCCTCCTTGTTCGGACCATTTCTTGATTTCTTCGGGAGTAGCATGTAACTGGATATCTATGACATCTTGAGTAGGGTCCTTAACTGTCATACATGTAGTCGGATCTGGAGTGTGTGTCATGTTAACTGGAATGTCTGGAGTCTGTGCTGTAAGCTTGGCTGTGCGATCTGCTAGATCGTTACCCTGGGAAATAATGTCAGTAACTTTCGTGTGTGCTTTGCATTTCATGATAGCAATGGATGTCGGTAAATGTATGGCATCTAACAGAGCTTGAATAAGGAGACCATGCTGAATCTTGGTTCCATGAGAAGTCATGAAACCTCTCTCCTGCCAGAGCACTCCAAAGTCGTGTACGACTCCAAAGGCGCAGCGTGAATCTGTGTAAACATTAACTTTCCGGTTCTTAGCGTGTATGCAGGCTTGTGTCAGAGCAACTAGCTCTGCTGCTTGAGCGGACAGGGTGTCAATACGGTGTGTCTTAATAACTTCGGTGTCGGTAGTCACTGCATACGCGGCGACTAGTTCTCCTGTACTTGTTCTCATACATGAACCATCCACATAAAGTGTCAGGTCGGGATCTGGTAACGGAATATCTGTCAGATCTTGTCTTGGCTTTGTCGTAATATTAACTACTTCCACACAGTCGTGTGTGTCCGGACTTAAAGTAACTGATGGTAACAGTGTAGCAGGGTTCAGGATGTTGCAGCGTCTGATTTCTATGTGTGGCTGGAACAGTGTCAATTCATAACCTGTTAAACGTGCAATTGTCAAGTGCTGAGTCTGTGTTCGGTTTAAAAGAACTTCCACGGAGTGTGGAACTTGTACTGTCAGGGAGTGTCCTAATACTATGGAATCACTTTGTCTGATAGCTAGTGCTGTGGCTGCAACTGACTTGAGGCACGCAGGGAGAGCCTGGGCTACAGGATCTAATGTGCTCGAAAAATAAGCACAAGGCTTGTATTGTCCTGCTTGATCTTGTGTGAGAACAGATAATGCGGTACCTTCGCGTTCTGTGACGAAAAGTGTAAAAGGCTTACTGTAGTTTGGTGTAGCTAGAACTGGAGCTTGACATAGGGCTTTCTTTAACTCATTGAAACTGAGTGTATGTTCAGATGTCCAAGGGAGGACAGTCGATACGGCTGTCTCCTGTGTCGTTAACTGTATCAGTGGCTTGGCTAGAAATGCATACTGAGGAATCCATTGTCGGCAGTAAGAAGTGAGGCCGATAAAAGCACGTACCTCCTTCTGGGTCTTGGGCTGAGGAAGACTCGCTATTAACTGGATACGGTCAGGTGTCAACTGCCTACCCCTCTTGGACAGTAAGTGTCCTAAGTAGACCACTTGCTGGACACAGAATTGAAGCTTCGAAGGGGACACCTTGTGCCCCATCTCGGCTAGGAAATACAGAACTGTGAGGGATGCTCGCTCGCAAGCACGTTCAGAACGGGCTGTGATCAGTAGATCATCGACATACTGGAGCAGGGCAGTGTCAGTTGGCATGTGAATGTTGTCCAGTTGTCTCTTAAGTGCTTGACTGTAAATACTAGGACTTTCTGTGAAACCTTGAGGAGCTCGTGTGAACATATAGCTCCTTCCATTTAAACAAAATCCGAAAAGGAACTGGCTGTCTGGATGAATGGGGACACTAAAAAATGCATTCTTGAGGTCTATGACTGTAAAAAATGAAGCTTCTGAATCAATGGCTGCCAATAGGGAAGAGATATCTGGGACAACTGGGTACTGGGGAATAATACATTTATTAAGCTCTCGTAGGTCAATCACTAATCGATATACTGGGGGTGCATTTGGATCAGTACGTTTCATGACTGGAATGATCGGAGAATTGCATACATTGGAGTCAGTTTCTACAACCACTCCTTGAGCGATGAGCTCGTCAATAATTTTGGATAAGGCTGCTACTGCCTCCGGTGGCAATCTATACTGTCTGATTCGTGGTAACACTACACCTGGCTTGAGAGTCACACGATGGGGTGTGATTTGCATATAACCAACATCAGTTGGACCTTGCGCCCATAGATGCTGCGGAACATTGGACAATCTGGGATCAAAATCTCGTAATACATAGTGACCCTTAAAGTCACGCAGGAACAATCGTATTCCCTCTGGGGAACAGCATATAACTGCACCTAACTCTTTCAGTGTTTTAATACCTAATAGATTCTCTGGACATGACTTAGTAAGTAACAGGTCAGTAGTACGGGACAATGGACCTACTTCTAGAGTAACTGGCTTTGATATTTCATTTACAATGGGTTTTCCTGAAAATCCAAGGGAAACATTTCTTGAGCCTGAGAGCGGAGCCCCTGGAACTTCGGCGTGGCTAATTGTGGTCCTACTTGCCCCTGTATCAATCAAAAACTTTCTGTCTTTCCCTAATACTTGACTGTGAACATAGGGACCTTCTTGATCTACAGGTATCTCGATGAGAGGCAAGCCTACCTCCCTCTCTAGGCTGTTTCATGAATATGGCTGATACTCTGGATACTCAGACTGTGCATACTGGTACATCTGCTGTGTAACGTGCTGTGTTGCAGCGATGGGCTGCGGTGCTGTAACTGTCTGTGGTGCATTCTGTGGCTGAGGAATC
The DNA here is from genome assembly GCF_964261635.1 of Lissotriton helveticus. NCBI lineage: Eukaryota > Metazoa > Chordata > Amphibia > Caudata > Salamandridae > Lissotriton > Lissotriton helveticus. The sequence continues at coordinate 745,460,432 of NC_136073.1, forward strand.
TGTGAAACTTGTTCTTGTCTAGGCGGACGTGGTCTTTCTTTAGTCTTACCAGTAGCTATGTTGTGTTTCAGAACTGCACACTCGTTTATAAAATGACCTGGCTGTTTACAATAATTGCAGTTCCCTTTAACGGGAGCTGCAGGATGACTGGCTTGATTCGGACCCCTCTTCTGACTGTCTTGAGGAACAAATTGTGCAACTAGTACTTTCATTTTCGTGTCTTTCATACGTTTTCTCTCGTGTTCTTGCTCTTCTCTAATTCTATTCTGGTGGTATTGGAGCATCTGTAACATCTGGGACGGGGTATTAGCTTGCCAGGTACTTTCGACTTTCAAAACTCGATTCTTAATTTGTTGACTTGAATTCTCGACTAATTTAGTAACAAAAAGGTGAGGGTATGACTCACTACTTGTCTTGAGGCCACTGTTGATGCTAAAACATTTCTCAAATCTAGAATAAAAATCACTAATGTCTTCGTCTTGTTTCTGTTTACAGGCTGAGATTGCATCCCAGTCTTCCTTTTTCGTTGTTAACAATCTGGGTAAAACTTGAATCAATAATTCAGGTAATTCTTTACATTTCGCTCCAAGACCGGTACCTGGTACTCGTGCCTTATCTTCAGCTTCTAGAACTGCCCAATCGATCTTTTTCTCTCCCACCTCCCATTCTTTTTCCTTGAGCTTTTCATACACCCCTGCGGGCAGCAGAACCTTTAACATTTTAATTATATCTGGATACGTGTATTCTCCCATACGGAGCATGTCTTTTAATTCTCGATGGAACCCTGCTGGATCTTTATCATGACAGGGGATTAATTTTTTCATCTCTAAGAGTTCCATCTTTGTGATCGGGGTGTAAACAAACACTCGTTCTAGTTCGCCACCCGTTCCTCTAACTGGGTGGACTTCTCGTAACGGATTCTGTCTCTCTATGTAAAATGGTTTATTTTCTGGGGGTGAGACATGAACAAAATGCGGGTTCAAAAACGTTCTATATTTGTGACGCTGTTCTAGAATGACACTAATTAAATCGGTACCTAAACCTTTCCATCTATACTGGAGTAACTCGTTCAGGATATCATGTAACGGGCCTGGATCAGAGTGCTGACCCTCATACAATGTAATGAGGTGCTGAATCATATACATACCCGCCAGTCGTTGCTCGGCTGGGGGCATTTTCAGAAACATTTGTGCCACTATTTCGTCTGGAAAAGTGGTAGAATCAGTAGTCCATCGGACTGCTGATCGGGCTAGTTCTTGTTCATGCATAGTACTTAACTCACTGTAACCGATTCGTGATTTCAGAATGTGATCGGTAGCTTGAAACACTTGTTCTAGAGAACCTTGTTCTGGTGCTGGATGATGGAAAGTTGACTTGTGTTCTAGGCGTAAATGGCGATCTGGAAATCTAGATTTTCCTACATACGCTATTCTGGCGGGATTCTCGTCGTCTACCTCTTCAGTATCAGAGTTACTTTCTTTCTCGCTTACTTGTGCTGCTTTACGCTGTTCGTGTAACTTTATTATTTCTTTACGGATTTTCATGTACATACTTTCCATAGCACTGATGGTCCTGTGCTTACCCTCGGCTATATTATCACTCCACTTTGTCAGGGTTCTCATTTCGGCTTGATCTTTGGACGGGTAATCTTGTTCTCTTATTAAACAATTAATCAAAAACTTTAGTATCATGAGCTGGATCTCGGCTTTCCTTTGAGACATAACTTCGCCAATGCTTTCTGGATCATCCCCTGTACGGATGAAACGATATATTCTGTCTAGATCTTCTTTCATATTCGGTAGGGTGACTAGATACTCGGCCACCTTTCTTACACGTAATGAATATAAAACCATATTATCCTCGCCTGGGACTGGATCATAGCCGCATTCATTAGGGCTTTTCTTATTTCTGCTACAGACTGATGTCTGGGCGTACGCTGTGACGCTTGTGCATGTAATTCGGCTGACGTTAAACGCTTATGTGGCGGCGGGGTCTGAGGAGGACCTCCTCCTGCGGCCCCTAAACTAGAATCGTCGACTGATCCTCTTCGTACTAGTGTGGCAGGAAATTGAAATGCGGGCTGAACTGGTATGGCGGGCTGGACCGGGGGGACCGTAACAGGTACTGCAAGGGGTACCCCGGTGTCTGGAGAAACGGGGAGTGCCTGATTTACAGGGACTGGCGGAGCGCGAACAGGATTTGCATATTCTGGGACTGTGTCGTCCAAATAGGACGAAATGAAAATATCAGCTGCGGTCTGTTTGTGACGTAGCTTGGTCGGAACTAATGGTGGCGGAAAGTTACTGGATGCCTCCGGGGTCGCTTTTGGCCGGCCCTCGGCAAGAAGAGGATACATACCCTTAATAAGAGCATGCCTCTGTCTGTCTGACTGTTCGGTTTTAACTCGTTCACCAATCTCGATTAATTCCCTTTCTTGGGCTCGTTCTAAGGATTCTCTACTTAGTTCAGATTTTCTGATTTCTTTTTCGGTTCTTTTATGAGATTCTTTGCGCCATAACTCAATGGCATCTTTCTGTGACTGTCTGGCTTTCTTTTTCCATAATGCTTCTTCTACTCTCATGATGCACTCGGCATCCCATGTGCCTGATACAGGCCATCTATACTTTTCCTCTAACTGTTTGGTATACTCTACCCATAAATCTAGATACAATATGGCACTTATGCCATGCTTCTGGTACATGAAATGACCTGGACTGTCCCTAGGCGGGACAGGAACTGCTGCTTCTAGCAGACCTTTTCTAGTTCTCAACTGACGCAGTTTTGAAAAGAGCGGCATGACTGAACTATAATCTGGACATAATATAATACACAATAAACACGAGAATCACTTCGCACTCATACCACGACATTAAAATACATGAAGAACATTTAAAATAACAGTTCGAACAGAATACTACCTGGAATACGGAAAACAGAATACATGAATTTTCTCGAGAACAGAACTGACTAGAACAGAAACTAGATGCACTGCTGAAACAGTACGAAACTTACCGGTCTCATAAAGAGACACGTCAGGACCCGCATCCACCGAAGTGGACACTTCGTTTGTGGGCTTGTGTACCACCAACCCACGGACCAGAGTCAATTAAATTGACCCTGTCTAGATACTACCCCAGTAATGGTACTCACCGGGCAGTAAGAACGGAAGGCCTCAGACTGGACGGGACTGCTTGGACGCCGGACGGACGAACTTCGGACTTCTGTTACGGGTGGGCCTCCGGATACCTCGGACCTTGGACTCTCGGCTTGGGCTCTGGTCGGGACTCGCCGCGTTCCTCCACCGTCTCGTCTGGATGCTGGACCGCCTCCTCCGTCTCCTCCGTGGGCCTGAGGGATACTTGAAGCAGAAATATCTGCCGGTGCGCAGAAGAGTTCCGTCACGACTGCAGAGGGTCAGGGGGTCGGCGTGGCTTCACCGACGCGTGGGGAAAGGGCAAGTCCCTGTTCGGGCGCCATTATGTGGTAAATAAATAAATAATACCTCTCTTTTTGAATGCATAAATGAATAACAGATAGCTCAATAAATAAGAGTCAAGATTCGAGGTAGTAGGAGTTTTTGCAGGTTTAATACAGCATAAGGACAGGGACAGGACAACCTGCACAGGAATAGGATGGCAAGCCCTGGCAGCGCTGCCAGGATCTGGACAAGAAGGCTAGGAAGGATAACTTTTTAATAACAGTACATGAGCATATATACATAACGCAAACACATAGCATTACATCGCAATAGGCGTAGCAGTGGGAAGAGCAATAGGCGTGACGCGTAGCAGTCGCGAAAGATAAGGGTGAAAAGAGGTGTAACAGGGCGTATACATAGACATGTGATGCAAACGTAACAGAATATGTCATGAATGGGGTGGAAACCATGGAGGGGGCTACCTAAGGAGCCGGGACCTCTAACCTGATGGTGCGCGCAAGCTGGCAATGACGTGTTACTAGGAGAAGCTGGGGGCTTCGAACTCTGTGTTAGGAGCAGAGACTGAAGTCTGGAGAGTCAGGGCGACATGTACCTAAGCAGTATCTAGTATCTGATGTTTAGAGAACATGTTGATAGAATCCAAATGTTATCGGGGTAAAGGCGAACAGACTCTAAGACTGGAGCATGCATTATTCTACATGTAGTGCGTGATGAAGAATATTAAATGATCATTAAATGCAGTATTTCTCTTACATGGAGACGTAGAGGCTAGACAATGACGGAAACTATTGATGCGATTCAGTAGCTTTAGGAATGCAGAGAAGGAGGGCTGTACTGATAACTCGAATCATAACATACTCTTGGCAGACTCAGAAGCAGAGCCAGGCTGAACCGGGCACTGTAAGGCAGGAAGTAAGTGAAGGGTCGAGGATACAGGTGGGGGCTGTATCGCTCCTCAGCGAGGCTTCAGGGGACAGGAGCTGAATCTGGTGTCCAGGCCCTTTTGAGGCCTAGAAACGGAGATTATACAATGGAATAACGTGCACACTGAGAAACGTGGCAACGTAGCTTTACATAGGCCTGATATTCGTAGTATTCACGAGAACTGGAAACTGACATACTAAAGGTGGACACAACTATAATTGCGTCTTTAATCGAACATGGGGAATAACATATGCATATTAATCATGCACAGATAACATATGATGGATGACACGTAGGGACACAGAACATAGCAAAATTTACTTTTCCACACTTCACTTGGTGAACACAAAGGGCCCAATTCACAAAGGGCCTCTGCGCTCGTGGCGGAAGCCCCGCTGTAGTGGCAGGGGGCCCACAATTGGAGCGGTACCACAGCATTGCAGTTTCTCATTGCGGATGTCCATGGACGAGGTTGGAACCAGGGCCGGGCTGGGAACCACAACTGGCCCAGGTAAAGTGCTCGGCCAGCCCCCTCACCCCACTTGAGGGCGTTGGAGGTGCCGCCGAGCTCTTTGCTGGGGCCAGTTTTCAGCCGATTTTGGAACAGGGCCGATTTTGCAGGTATGACACAAAAACAGCCCTGTAACAAAAACGGCAGCCCGAAACCAGCCCCACCCGTGCGGCGCACCGGGGGATTGGCTGGTGCCCGCTATAGCCAGTCCGGCCCTGGTTGGAACCACCGCCACGAGTGCGTAGACCCTTTGTGAATCGGGCCCAAAGTATGTAGTGCCCACCTGAAGCAGCGAGCGGGTGCTGGGGCGTGAGGGCCCCGGTGCACACTGGTTATTGCTGCATTTTACTACCCAACTGAGGAATGCAGAAGGGCATTTTCCTTGCTTTCATGACGGCCACCGTGACACCCTTACAATGCTTTTGATGGAGTCAGTCAGTCATTTCCGCACCTCCTCCCTCCTAACTTGAGACAACTTGAGACAAGAAAGAAAACCTATTAAATGCAATATAAAGGTGTGCTAAATTTGATTTGGTGTAATTACGCAATACTTTGGTGAAATTATGCAAAATTATGCAAAATTATGGACAATGGAAATCCATCATTTAATGATCTATTTTAGCATACATTCTTCAATCAATTTTGAAACCGTGGTGCATGTTTCACTGAAAAAAAAGAATATCACTAACTACAGCTGCTAGTGTTCGGGCTATTCCTGTAATATAATGTTGCCACCAATAGGTACGTAATTTGGTAATCCCTATTAGGTAATACTACTCGATTCATTTCTATGGGCCTAAAGGCACATAGGTGAGACTGGTTTTGCATTACCCAATTTGCAATTACCTAATTGATAATCGCTAATTAGGTCATGCAAAACTAAGGGTGCCCGGGGGCCTAAAACCCCCTGAAGCACCCTAAAAAGAGAAATGTGCACATGTAAAGAGCAAACATGCCCTAGGGGCATGTGTGCCCTACATGGCATTCTGAAAAATTATTTTTTTTGTGCATTTTCAAAAATTGCACATAGTTACCATCGACTCCTTGGAGTCAATGGTTATAGCATTTCCTAAACGCACAGTTTCCATTTAGAAAATGCTTGGTACATGTGCCTGGAGAACCGCAAATTGAGATTCCCTATTTGTAGTCACAATTTTGATGATCGCAAAAAAAAATTGTAATTACCTAAAATGTACTGCCAAAGCCGTTCATACATCTTGAAAGACTATTTTGCATTCGCAAACGGTCAAATTTAGCGATTTGCATCGTATGTGAATGCAAAATAGGTGAAATATTTGGCCCTAAATATCGGGAGAAAAAAAATGGGGGAGAATGCTATGAAATCTCTAAATGGGAACAATGTCATTTATGGATGACCATTGGGTTTTGTTTATTACACGAAAAATCATAAATTCACATGCTTAGGCCGCATCCACAGTTACATCGGCAGTGGAGGTTTCTCAGATACAGTTTTTGGGTTTCGCCTGCCGAAAGGCTGCGCTCTGCGCAGCTTTTCAGCGCAGGTGAAATCCTATGTCGACACTAAGCACTTCGGGAACGTCCCCCGGCTCTCATTGGCTAGCTCCATAAATGGAGGCTAGCCATTGAGTGCCGGATCTGTCCGTCAAGGCCGGACCAGATTCGGGGGCGTTCCCGAGATTTTTTCCCAGGGCGGAGTTACGTTTTTTCCCGTTCCCTCCCCTTTCACTGAAAGTGAATTCAGATGCGCTGTCCATTCCCGCCCCCTCCGTGTGCCTCCCCGCCCCTCCCTCGCTGTCCTGTGCACGTTTCCCGCCGTCCGTGTCCTCTCCCGCCCCCTCCCGCCGTCCGTGTCCTCTCCCGCCCCCCTCCCGCCGTTCGTGTCCTCTCCAGCCCCCCTCCCGCCGTTCGTGTCCTCTCCCGCCCCCCTCCCGCCGTTCGTGTCCTCTCCCGCCCTCCTCCCGCCGTCCGTGTCCTCCGCCGCCCCCTGTGTCTTCGTAGGTGCTTGTTTTCCCATAGCTGCCGCCGGAATCATGTTTGGAGAGAGAGACTTCGTGGGAGCTGCCGGACGTCCCTTCGCACTCGCATCTGCAGGGGCAGCCGCCTTAGGCTCAGCTTCTGTGTTCACCCGAGCCGAGGCGCGGGCTTTCAACGCTGCACCAGCCGCCTTTGTTTGGGGCTTCGGAGGCATGTTGTCGAGCGAGGTGCCTTGCTCGCAACAGGAATCACTTCCTCGGGTCTGTGGAGTTGTGGAGTTGTGTGGGTGTCGACCCAGGTGTGCGGAGATAGAAGCGAGGAGCCGCCCGCCACACCCAGAGCAGCTTAACGGTGAGTCCCAATCTCACGTAGTTCAATCGGCAGATAAGCGCCATAAAGTACAGAAAACTCTATTAGCATGTTCTTTTGGCACACATATTATCCTTTAAAGTGCTCAGGGAAAGGAATATTGAAATTGAGCTAGGAGGATAGTCACGGACCAGAGGAGTCAAACACCAGCTTACACGGCTGACATCACGGCCGCCATCGATTGACGAACTTACCGTGGTTTCTTATGCACATTTTAGCTGAGTAGCCAGCATATCTTTGTTAAGGCCAGTTAAATAGGACAAAATCAGCAAAAGGGGGTATTTTTCACTTTCAAATGTCAACTTAAAGTAGAAAATTTGTGAGAAACCACTTTAAATGTATTTTAGAGAAAGTGTGTGTGTGCATGCGTGCGTGTGTGTGTGTGCGTGCATGTGCGTGTGGGTGTGGGTGTGGGTGTGTGTGTGCATGTGTGCATGGGTGTGTGTTTGTGTGTGTGTGCGTGTGCATGTGTGGATTCTCATTGACCAAGATATTGCACTGACAATGCTACTTCAGTCTCTTTTTAAATCACGTTATTACTTACTGTTTCTATTCATTCTTTGCTTTATTTTCCTACCCTCCACTCTCTTTTTCTTATTTCCTTTCTCTTTTCCCTCTCTCTGTGGATGCCGGCAGTTCCACATCATAGGCATTTATTATGCTTTGTATGCAAGGGAGTTCGCACTTGAGTAACTGTTCTGTGTCTGAATAAGTGTGCACTTCTGCCTGCCATTCCTGTGCAGCCCAAATTGTACGCATTCGGCTTTTTATAAACTATTTCTGTACAATCTTGAGCTGCTGCTATCACCACCTGCCTTTTACCTGTTCGTGCTGCCCTTATTTTGCATGTTAGTTAAGCTTACTGAAAACCTTCTCAGTATAGAGGAATCAAAATGATTGACATTGGCAATGCTTGGCAAGTCCCATAAACTTAAAAGTTTGTATGGGAGTTAAGAATTTAACAAGGGTGTAAAAAGCTAAGCCTGGGCAAAATTGAAATCCCTATGGCGAAATTCCTGAATTTTGCATTACGCGAAATAGGCAAAACTTCTCAATTTTGCATTATGCCATTTTGCGTCATTTTCACATACAGGAGACAATTGTGACCCAAAAATGTATCGCAGAGACATTTTCTTTCCTGGCCACTCTTTTGCTTTTGTTATGTTGCATAGCAGTTATGTAGGCGGTATGACTTGGTATTAAAATAGCAAAGAAAAGTGGTTTGCCGTATCTTGCTTGACTAATAGTAATTTAGTTTTATTAACTTCCATGAAATTTAGTAAAACATAATTACATAGTTTAATATAGCGTTAAAACCAGCAAGTGACGTTTTCTGGCTCTTTGGTTGTAGTTTCCTCTCTGCCCCGGGTTTGAATTTTTTTGACACACCAGGGCATGATTTCTGTAGGTTGATGCTGTGGGTACTAAGGTGTATGTTTTTCTTGCTAGTGTGTGGCATCTCTGCAGCCAGAATTGCTTTTGTGCAGTTGTATTCGACATTGGTGATAGGGTTTAAAGCAATCTGTTAGGATCCAACTGAGTCTTTTACAACAGCAGCAAAAGTCCAAAACCCTTTTTATTAGGTTCGCAAAAAACTGAGACCTCATCCACACCAGAAGCTGCTCAAAGGTCCGCTCTTCGTGATATCTCCAACTGGAATCCGTCTCCCCATTCATTGTCAGCATTTTATTGATGATACAGTGGTTACATCATCACTAGAGTACAGAACACATCACAGCCCTTTCTCTTGTTTATTTTTTCACCCCATTGGAGCTGCTTTGTTGCCTCTCCTAGGGGTTTTAGAGTTTTTTTGCATCAATTTTCATTAGAAGAAAAAAGGTTGTCCTCTTTGGCAACCACTTGATTACAAGCAATTTGTGAAGTTTAATAGAGATTCTGGTGACAACCAAAATGTACTTGCATGCTACAACCAAGTGGCACTTTTGGAGATTGATTACAACATTAGTACTTCTAGAATTACTAAATTGGCTATGCTGAAGGCCTGCAGACCATGATATTTTTCTTTTTAAATATACACCAATACCCACAACTTCAAATTGCCCCTTGAAAATGTGTGGTTCCTAGTCCCTTGTGTCCCTGCTGATGGGTACTATTGTTGGGGGATCTAGTTTCATATACATCTGCCTCAGGAGACTGTTGTACCCTTTGTTCTTGGGTGACTGTACTTTTGCACAGGTTCTCGTTGTGCTCCCTATAGTAATATCACCGCCAGAAAGCTGGACAAGGTAGACCCCAGAGAGTTGTACTTATTAGACCTTGTTCATCCATTCATGCTCTCACCCACTAGTCCAGCAGCCCATCTATCCCCTCACTTTTCCATCTTTGCGCTCAGTCACTCACCCAGCACTCACTTGGCACGTGTTTAATCCCGGGGCCCTCAGGATTGCTGTTGGCAATCAAGCGAGTTGTAGTGTTTTCTGTATTTTGTTGCCAGTGGTAGTGTTTCCTCTATTTACGTGCAAGTGGTAGTGTTTTCTGTTCACAGTCAAATGGTAGGGTTTTCTGTTTAGCCGCAATTGGCAGTATTTATTTTGTTTACGTTCTGGTGGTTGTGTGTTTTCTGTTTTACATTCTGGTGGTTGTGTGTTTTCTGTTTTACATTCTGGTGGTTGTGTGTTTTCTGTTCACAATCAAGTGGTGTGTGTTCTGGTTAAATACAAGCTGTAGTGTGTGCTCTGTTTACGTATAAGTGGAAGTGTGCTGTATTAGCGTGTATGTTTTCTATTTGCATGCAAGGGGGGGTGTATTTTCTGTTTAAATTGGAGCGTTGGTGTTTTTTTTGTTTACTAGAATTGGTAGTGTCCTCCTCATATATTAGTAGTAGCGAGTTTTCTGTTTAGGTGGTAATGCAACTTTTTTTTTTTGTTCATTTTTTTTTATATCGGGAACTTGACCCAAAAGCATTAAAGCCCTTTATATCGTATCAGATTTTTTTTTTTAAACCTGGGGAGCCGGGATGAGCTGGAAACAACCCACACCTTCAGTGTGAGAGACATTGTGTATGAGAGACAGCAGTGTCTGTAAGAAAGACAGCAGTGTGTGTGAGAGAGACAGCAGTGGGTGTGTTCAAGGCAGAGTCAGCAGTGTGAGAGAGACAGCAGTGTGAGACCTTTTATTTATGTTTTGGTTTTTGAAACATAAATAAAACGAATTATTTGCAATGTCAATAGCATAAACTTGCTTAAATACGTGACCTATTGCATTGAAAATGCAATACAAATCGCATTTGCGAGAGATTAAGCTATTGCCATTGTAAATGACAATGCCATTTATTTATCTGTTTTCAAAACCAACACATAAATAAAAAGTTTGTAATTCACAATGCCGATAGCTCAAACTTTTCCAAAGGCGAAACCGTTGCATTGTAAATGCTTGTTATTTTAGGGCCCCTTTTCAGAGGCCCCAACAACAGGCTCTGAATCCGAAAACTAAGTAATAGGTGAACGATAAGAACAGGGAATAACTCCAGATTTCCAGGAATGTAACCCAGTACTTAATTTGTAAATGAAAGTGTGCTGCTGCCCAAAACTCTGCTCAGAAGGCAAATGAATGTGCGCGAAATACCAAGACTGAATTCCTAAATCCCCCTGTACCTCTCTAATCCACTGCCAGGTGCTCCCTGGCACTTTATGTCACTCTTGCTGGTCCCGGCTTCCTCCCTTTGTGACTATTTTCAAGTCGCACTTCAAGCGGTGGTCCACCACAATGGCGGGGAATCTTCAGCCCCCCCTCCCTGACCCCCTTGCTGGCCAGCTGAGGGAAAGGAAAAATAAAACGACAATAAAACAGTATTATTATCATGTTAACTTTCCTCTGGACAGAGCGGAGTCTTTGGGGATGGGGCTATGCCATGACAGGCACAGAAGGGGTGTGGTCAGTGGCGTAGGGCTCCCAGTCCCCTTTGGAGCAGAAAACAAGCCCACTTCGGCCAATCTCAGCACTTCTCTCATGCTGGCCAGCATGCCAGAAGCGCTGGGAATGCCCGTGGGGAGCCTGGGTGCCTCAGCAGATACACAGCAGAAAGGAAAAGAGTGGCAGAGCGGTGATCGGCGAGGAGCAGATACATTATTTTCTTTTTTTTGTTTATTTTGTCATCCGTTCGTCTCCCCACCCCATACCCTTCCCTGTCACTCTGCCGTGAGACCAGCAGAGCCGGACTGGCCATAGCAGGCACTGGGCGTTTCCCCGGTGGGCCGCAAGGGTTGGGGACGATTTTGGGCCATGGGGGGGCATTTTTGTTACTGAGGACCTGCAATATCGGCCCCCTGTAACAAAATTGGCCGAAACCGGCCCTAACAAACAGCTCGGCCGCACTTCCCCTTCTCCACAGGGGGGCTGGCAGAGCAGTTTGCCAGGGCCGGTTTTGGTTCCCAGTCCGGCCCTGGAGACCAACCGCTACTGTGCTCTTCCCCGGTCTTTTTTGTTTGTGTGTTTTCCCTCTTGATTTCAGTACATTTCTGTTGCAGAAATATAAGTACAGGTCCCCAAAAAATGAGCTCCCGTGGCCCCCACCTGCCCAAACTAAGCACTGATTAACTTCACCTGGATTGAATACACAAATCAAGGATATATGAAATGACACCTGCACCAATACCCAAATCTCTGATTGACTCTTAAATCGCACAATATAAATGATGACAAGAACCATGTTTGCCACACAACCCACATATAAGTAAATGTATCATTTGGGTTTAACTGAAGTGAAACAAACACACAACTCAATGGAGTTGCAAACAAAAGCATGTATTGAAAGCCAAAGAAGGGAAGTAACACAACTAAAATGCTGTAGGATAAAAAAAAGAAAGCTGTTAACATTCAATTACCTAAATCATCAATCATCACTCCTGAACGAAAACAGGAATAACCTTGAACTCACAGCTGAGCACACCAAGTCCATGCACACCACACCTAAGAAAAACCAGTGAGACAGCAAGAACACCCTGTATGAGCTCGGGGCCATAAGCACTGAAAGAGGAGCTGAACCACACAGTAATGAAACCACTCCCAACATGTCCTCCTCTGAGAGATCCAAAGGAGGAGGCAATCACCATAGCTGCCAAGGTTTCAGAATGCCATGTGTGACATTTTAAAAATTTGAGTAAAATTATGGATGACATTTCAACGACTATGAGTGACACTTTCTCGCGAGCACAAATCATGCAATGAGGACGAGAGAAACTTCTAAATATCAGAAATTACAGCCATTTGAGCAACAAGAAACTCCAAGAAGTTCTTAAAACTGTTGCAGAGCACCAGAAATGGAAGGACACTAACCCCATTGCTCCCTCCTGTAACCGGACTGTACTGTAAACAAATGCATAACCATGATATTACACAAGTTAGGTTTTTCAGCAGCAGTACTTTATTAAAGTTCTGTGTACATATGCTGACACATGCACAGTTAAATACAAAAATACTTACTGGATGCAACAGCATTTGCATAAAATAAATAATATTCTTTTAAAGTCCTGCTGTAGTGGCAATGCAGTTGAAGACGTCAAGACTCGGAGGCTGGTGAGTAGAGAGGAGCTGACGCTGGTTCTGTGTTGCAGAAGAGAGGCTGGTGGCACTGTGATTGAGAACACAGGCAAACGCATCACCAGTTCAACTCTCTCAGAGCACGTGCTCTTAGAGACACATGTTCAGAGGAAGTTCTGTTGCCCTGACCAAAGCACCAATTCTAGGGAGGGGGCAGGCTAGGGCACCATGAGGCATGAAAGACCAGGATGAGAGAGAGGTCTGGCAGGCTGAATGGAAAGCAAAACTGGACATCTGTGTGTGCTGGTGGTGGGGGCAGGTGCGGCCTCTCCTCCTCCCTTATTCTAGATGCTGCAGTTGGAGCGAGCATCATCACAGGGCCTCTCTATCACATGGCACAGGCTGAACCAAAAGCAACCCGGCTGGCCACCTGTAGTTGTTGTGCTGGTGGGGGATGCAGGTGACATCACTGGGGCTCAGCTGCCTCTCCTCCCCATGCCTGTAATGATGCTTAGCAACAAGATGGGGACCCCTGGCATGGGCCTCGAGTCTGAGTCATGTGGCAGGTCTCTCTCTAGGACCGTCCAGTCCCCAACAGGATGTGTGAGCAGAGGAGCCACTGAGTCAACAGCACAGGTCTGTCTGTGTGACGTCAGTGTGTTGCCGGGCAGGCAGGCACAAATCACAAAAAAAAACCACTGATGTGAAGAACACTGCAGAGTGTGTTAATGGTCACGCACTGACCCGACTTGATGATAATACCCAACTAGTGGTGCCCTAGATGATACTCAGACAGAGCAGCTGCTACTGTGATAACACGTGCTGCAGAGGTAAAACCAGGACTCAGGCAGCAGGCTCACTGACTCGGAAGGATGATCAAACATAGCAGCCCTCGAATCTCGTGCAGCACTCCACTGACTCAGATGAGTCCCCCGCCGCTTCTGCCGCCTACTGCCTCTGACTTCCTCCGGACTTGACGGCACACTCTACCGCCGCCCGGCACATCCGGATAATTAATCCCAGCCCCCATGGTGTGCCACAGTTGACTGACAGGCAGTATCCACTGCTGAGAGCGCAGCCCCCCCCCTAATTGGAACACTTGTGAGTGTGTGTCTGAATCACTGTAAGCGGCGCCGGCAGGCACCACAGGCAGCCACTTTTGCCGCATTGTTTCCGACACAGCAGGCAGCAGAGTGAGGTACATTGTAGCGCTCTGAGCCACTCCACAGAGCTGAGAGAAGAATTAACTATTAGGAACTGACAGCCCAGCAAGCAGCACGTCTCCCAGAGCAGCAGAGAGCATGCACAGGCACCGCTGGTGGTGCGCACTGGCAGGTGCCCAAAATGCGTGACAATGCATTTCAGTGCGGTGATGCGGAACACTGCACTGAAATGCGTGAGCGTCACACGTGGTGCGTGATACTTGGCAGGACTGAATCACCATAGAAACAGACCAAACAGTGAAGAAACACTGCAGGTCTAGAAGTGTCCTGGTTCGTTTCCAAAGTACCTCATATAACCAGAGACCTTTTCAACATGCTCCGTATACCAGACTCAGAAGGATGGCTGGAGGCCAAGATTGTTCGATCAAATAAAAAAAATGTGCAGCAGGGGCTTAAGGCAGGCCAGGCATCTGCTGTGCAAGGGGTGGTGGGCACACTCAGGGGCCCCCATTTGCAGTAGCGTCCCCCCACTCCTGCAAAAAGAGTGGAAAATATAATGGTAATAAATGATTTTAGTGCCATTTTATTTTTAACTCTCTGCCGAAAAAAAGTGTAGGGGCGGGGCCAGTGCGTCATTGCTGCCAAGTGATTGGCAGCAATGAGGAGTGGCCCCTTAAGTGTGAATTGCGCATGTAGGTTTGGCCGGCTACCTTGCTACGGTCAAACCGACATGCGCAATTCAGACGCTCCAACCCAGCTGTCCTTGGAGAGCAGGCAGAGACCTCCAGTGCTTTTTGGAGTGCTGAGGCCAGCCAATCCAGCCCCTTCACTCATGTAACATGAGAGCAGCATCTGGATTGGATAAGGTAGTTGGCTGTTGGACGTCACCTCGTGCTCAGAGGAGACTGCAGAACATATTTGTAGTGCTGCAGGAGAAGGGCAATGATACTTTGGAATCAAAATATATTAATGACTTTATCCTTAAATCCCCAAAAGTGGTCCAACCAATTTGGCCACAAGCGCAGGGATGTGTTCTTTAAATGGGAAATTTCTGATTTCCAAGGAACGACATGGTGGAGAGCCCAAATGTATTTATCTCTAAATTTGCACAGGACTGGCATGCTCGGGTCGTACCGAACAAAGCTCCGATGCTACACGACTCACACCGACTCAGTTCTCACACTCTTTAGTGAAACAGTTATCTCTCAGGTAGCATCTTACTTCTTTGTGGATAGGGGTGTGAAAAATTTGCTTTTATGTAAATACAGGCAATTATCACAAAATTACACGTAATTATGAGAAATTATATTCCTTAAAATTCTGTTATATTTTAATCACAAAATGCATCCTCTTGACAATGTTGGCACTAGGATACATTTAAACACGACTACCGTGAACAGACATTCGTGTGCTGTCGTTCCTGTGTGTTCCAAGTAAATTTTTCACCGACGAATCACCCCATTCGCTCTACATTTTATTGTGAACGGAGCATATTGACGCACAGTGGCGCCATTTTGTGTAACAAGCTTAATGTAAAATTTTGAGATACATGAATTACGCCAGCCCACTTTACATTTTGCCAGCATATTCATGAACAGAGGTATCTACCAAGTTATGGTGCTTCCACTGCATTACTAAAAAAAACGTAATACAGCTCATAGAGTCGCTTGCTCAGAATAACAGAGCAGGGTCGAACTGGGACAAAAAATAGGTCCGGGCACCAAATTAAAGTTGGCCCCATTACCCAATCAGATAGTTAACAAGCATTTACAATGCAACGGTCTCGCCTTTGCAAAAGTTAGAGCTATTGGCATTGTAAATGACAACATTTTTATTTATGTGTTGCTTTTGAAAACAGATAAATAAATGGCAGTCATTTACAATGCCAATAGCTTAATCGCTCGCAAATGCCACACACAAACACACAGACCCACACACACAGAGCCCCACACACAGGCACAGAGCCCCACACACAGACACAGCCCCACACACACAGTATGGAAGGACAACGACAGACAGTGCCCCTTCCTGTGGTGTGACTGAGAAGGTGGTACACTAAGCATAGGCTCAGATAACAACAACGGTGGCGGTCGACCGCAGTCTTTAACTGCTCCCGGTGATGATCTCGCGGAGGGCAGTTCTAGCTTTAAATATGTTAAATTCTCCAGGCACTGACCGCTCCACCTTCCCCCGGCCACACTGACTACAGTACAGCCGTACCCATGACTGACTGTGTACAGCAATCACACATTCAGTGCCACGGCTGGTGCTGTGCTCTGCTAAGCTCTGTGTGTTATTGAGCACACGTGTGCAAATCTGTGTTTTAAAGCGGATAATTTTAGCAGCTGAGTTCAGATGCAGACCTGTGCTTGTGAAGGGGCGCAGCACTGCTGGCGTTGCAAAGGATGCAGTTTGCTGTGCTCTGCCCTTGCTCCTGGGCTCCAGAAACTCCTCACAGACATTTTACATGTGTGAGCCCGATGGTGATTTATTAAATAGATTGTTGACGCTGGAATGTGTCAACAACTTGCGAGTAAGCCTGCCCTCACCTCCCACAATGTACAGTGGAACTAGGCTGGCATGGGTGCACACTTATAAGTGCACATCTGCCAGTAGGGCTGCAACATTCCCAAGAGAAAAACGCTAATTGTTGCTGTTTTAACAGTCTGCAAAGGCCCGTTTCTGGTGCTAAAGAGAACTGTAAACAAAATTGAATGATATGTATAGGTTTCATTTTGCTTGCGAGAAAATGTCACTCAGTCGTTGAATGTCACTGATAATTACACCAGAATTATGAAAATATCACACATAGCAATATGAAACCTTTGCAGCTGTGCTGCAGCCTGCCAGCACCCACCGGGGACAGTACTCTGCAGTACCGGCTTCAACTGCAGCTTCCATTGCAGTTTATGTAACTGAAGATAGTCGGCGCCCCCTGCTCAGCAGCATGTGACAGTTCACTAGCTCCCCTCCCCCAGATCACAGACAAAGCGCCTCGATGCCAGAAGGCCTTGGTGCCACGGGGGCCAGGAGGTCAAAGGGCCAAGCCAGGGCCACAGGAGCGAGGCCCAAGCAGCGGTCAAAGTGCTCAGGAGAAAAATCAGAGTACAGCATCCATCACTCACTCGGCCAGCCCTCGTGCTGCACGTCGCTTTAGCGTCAACATGTCAAGCACACAAACATCACCCATCGTGTATCGAAGTCGTGCAATTCATATTGTATTTTATTTAATAGACAACAATGTTGATTTCTGTTATTTTGAGCACCACGTGCAGGTTTACATGACAGCTCACTTGCCTTCTTAGTTCACTAATAGGTCACGTTTAACAAGAGACATCGGAACATAATCCATATTAAGGCAATTAAATAGAGAAACCTTTTATTCCTTTATCCTTTTAAAGAAGCAACTCCGGTTTCTTAAAGTACCAGTGCTGCTTTAAAAACCCCAAAAAAGAATCTATTTTGGAATACTTGAAGGGAATGGGGCAGTGGTCCAGGGCCCCTGGATCGATGCCTTCCGAGCCTGCCAACATGATTAAGATGTTTGGAATCAGTTTAACACCCAAACTTGGAAATCGGAAATAGGAGGGGGCGTCCTTTTAACCCTGCCTCCTAATGTGATTCTGAAAATAACATAACATTTCTTTTTCACCAGTCTGAGAGAGTTTTCCAACTCGTATAAGGGCTTTTTTTGCGGTCACAAACCATGTGAGTTTGTGAATCGCAGGGGGGTGATATTGCAAAAACTGCTTTATACATGAGGCCCTTGGCTCCCAGTGCTCGAGCAGGGCCTGGACACAGTTTAATTTACCAGCTGTACCCGTCCTGCCGCGCATCCATTAATTAATGGGTCACGTTGTTTCATGAATCTCCGTTTTGTTGGACTGCGAAAGAGTCACTAAACTGTGAGGATGTGACTCGTCAGTGCACTCAGCAGTGAAATGTGTGACTGAGGGAGAATGGCCAGTGTGCAGCGCCAGGCAACAACCACGCAGCAGAGCGAGCATTGTGTAATGGCCGCAGGAGATGGTTTTAGTGTGAGGAAGCGGCACCATGAGCAGCGAAAAGGGCTCTCGCTCGACAGCTCCGTCCATGCCGCATGCCTTCGGCCTGTTTTCAGTGCCAGTGAACAGGCAATCGACCTTTGCCCCCTACAGTGCCCTGGGGCCAAAGGTTACCTTTTACTCACATGAGCTAAAATCAACAACAATATAGTACCTATTAAATGTAAGCGCTGTGGTCACAGTGTTACCGTAGCATTCAGTAGTTTAGCAAGCAAGCATTTTGCCTCCCATCAATTTAAACGAACACTGAACAATGAACAAGGTAGCCTTGTGGGAAAAGACATACATGGGACGGGGCTGCGGGAGGAACGGAGGAAGCCTTGCGGGAAAAACATACAAGCACTCGCCATGACGTGAGTTTTCTCTTTAAGCCCCGTCCTTTTCAGACTGGGGGCGTGGTTTTCTTTCTCCCCTCTTCTCCATTGGCTGGAGGAGAGGAGAGAAAGAAACGAAAAAAACACGCCCCTCAATCCGAAAAGGACGGGCTTACAGCGAAAAGAGAACCTCACAGAGCCCTCTTCTCCAATGGCTGGCCGCCGTTTAGGAGGCCAGCCAATGGAGAAGAGGGGCGGGGTTTACCCTCGCTACTCTGAGACATCAAGTCTCGCTGGCAAGACTGCGCATGTGCGCAGCCTACGCCAGTCTCGACTTAAAAAGTGGCTTACATTTACAAATCAGGGCAGTTTTAAACTTAGAAGGACAAAGCTTTGCAAGTGTTTTGTAAGGTATAGGAGAGTGCATGCATTTGTACTTGATCTGGCAATATTTGTAGTGCTATCAGAGAAACCAACAATAAATACTGGGTTACTAAACCATAAAACCAGCCCACAAGCAAAGAATAACAGCCCACACACCGACATGTGAGACCAGCCTTTTGGGCACTGCTAAACTTCCTTACTGGGCAGTCCCACCCTGTCACAGTGTGTCAGCAATCAGCTGGAACAATGTGCTTAATTTAAAAAAAAAAAAAAAAGTGCAGGGCCCTTGTCTTTTAGGCCACTGCAGTTTGCACCAGACATCGCACCGTACTTACACAACTACTAACCATCGCACTACAAGTGTGACAATTCAGACTGTTCGAGGACACAAAAGCTTTAATTATGGCTTGGGTGGCAGTTATTAGTTTTTTTAATGAATATTGAATTAACAAACAACTGTTTTTCTGCTCATTTGCTATTACAGGCTTATGCAAAGATGTGGCAGCTGTCATAAGTGCAGGTTCCGGCAATTAACTGCTTGTTCCAGCAATTAAGTGCCAGTGCTGAGCACCAGACACCACTGGCTGAAATTAAGCACTGGAGCTGCTCTCCCATTGTGTGGTAAAAGTGTAGCAGGTGGGGGCACATTAGTTGTAACTGCAAACCCCTTGGCTGCAGGAATGCTACCACTCACTAGCATGTAATTAACTTCCAGAAAAAGTGGTGGGCGGAAAAGACAACTGGGCATTTACAGTTATATTGTAAATGAAATTATGCAGCGCCTACTACCCCTGTGGGGGCACTACAGTGCGTTATGGCAGGTATCACCCCCTACAGTTCGGGGTTAGTAGTTATTCTTGTAAATGCATTTGTTATTGGGTTTGTCTTGTGTCTGAGGAGACTGTAGCATGTCCTCCAGTTTCTAGTGGAGGATTAAGTTACTAGGAGTTAGGTGTAATTATTAGAGTGAGTTCATGCGAGTGGTAAAAATGGGTAAGTATAAAGGGTGAATGAGGGTTGACATATTGGGATCAACATATTCAAACCATTTCCATGGCCGAATAAGGATTCGTTTGGCTAATGCCACTTGAGGTTTTGTGCTATGCAACGCCTCATTGATTTTATACTACAGTAGAGCTTGTTGGAACATCTGGGCTCCGGCTGTTCCAGACCTGGCCTTTCATTTAAACAATCAATCAATCAAGTAATTTGTAAAGCGCGCTACCTACCCGCAAGGGTCTCAAGGCGCTGGGGGGGGGGGGAGCTGCAGTCAGTGGTCGAAGAGCCAGGTCTTGAGCAGTCTTCTGAATGCCGGGAGGTCTGTAGTCTGTCGTAGGTGGAGGGGGGAGGGCGTTTCTAGGTCTTGGCGGAGCGGTGGGAGAAGGATCTGCCCAAGGAGGTGGTTCTGTGGATGCGCGGGACGGTGGCCAGGGAAAGGTCGGTGGAGCGGAGTTTCCGGTTGGGTGCGTAGAAGGAGAGTCTGATGTTGAGGTAGGCTGTGCCGGTCTTGTGGAGTGCTTTGTGTGCGTTGATCATGAGTTTGAAGGTGATTCTTTTGTCGACGGGGAGCCAATGCAGGTCTCTCAGGTGGGGTGTGATGTGGTCTCTGTGAGGGACGTCTAGGACCAGGCGTGTGGAGGCGTTCTGGATTCTTTGGAGTCTGCTGATGAGTTTGGCCGGGGCTCCGGCGTAGAGGGCGTTTCCGTAGTCGAGTCGGCTGCTGATGAGGGCGTGTGTGACTGTTTTCGGAGTGTTCGTTGGGATCCATCTGTAGATCTTGCGGAGCATACGGAGGGTGCGGAAGCATGAGGAGGAGACTGCGTTGACTTGGTTGGTCATGCTGAGCGTGGGGTCGAGGATGATCCCTAGGTTGCGTGCGTGGTTGGTCGTGTTGGGGGGGTTCCCAGGGAAGGAGGCCACCAGGAGTCATCCCACGCCGATGGGTTGGGCCCAAGGATGAGGATCTCCTTCTTGACTGAGTTCATCTTGAGCCGGCTTGCCTCCATCCAGTCGGCGACGGCCTTCATCCCCTGGTGCAGGTTGGATTTGGCGATGAGGGGGTCCTTGGTGAGGGAGAGGATCAGCTGGGTGTCGTCGGCGTAGGAGATTATGTTGAGGTCGTGTAGTCTGGCGATGCGGGCGAGGGGGGCCATGTAGACGTTGAACAGCGTCGGGCTGAGGGAAGATCCCTGAGGGACGCCGCAGATGGTTTTGGTGGTTCCAGATTGGAACGGGGGAGGAGGACTCTCTGGGTTCTGCCGGTGAGGAAGGAGGTGGTCCAGTCCAGGGCCTTGTCTCGGATCCCTGCGTCATAGAGGCGTGTGCGGAGAGTGTGGTGGCAGACGGTGTCGAAAGAGGCAGAGAGGTCCAGGAGAATGAGGGCTGCTGTCTCGCCGTTGTCGAGGAGGATTCTGATGTTGTCTGTGGCGGCGATGAGGGCGGTTTCGGTGCTGTGGTTGCTGCGAAAGCCAGTCTGGGACAGGTCCAAGATGTTGTCTGCTAGGTAGCAGGTGAGCTGGGTGTTGACGGTCTTTTCAATGACGCTGGGAACGGAAGCAGGGAGATGGGCCGGAAGTTCTTGAGGTCGCTCGGGTCCGCCCTGGGTTTCTTCAGGAGGGCGTTGATCTCCGCGTGCTTCCAGCTCTCAGGGAAAGTTTCGAAGGAGAGGTTGATGATGTTGCGCAGGTGGGGTGTGATGAGGCTGTTGGCTTTGTTGGCGATGTGGTGGGGGGAGAGGGTCCGAAGGGGCGCCTGAGTGGATGGTGCTCATGGTCTCGATTATGTCTTCGGTGCGCACGTTGGTCCATGTAGTCAGAAGGTCTTGGTCGGTGGGGTTGGGTGTGCTTGTCATGGTGGGGTGCGTTGGGTTGATCTGAGTGTTGAAGCTGTTGTGGATGTCGGTGATCCTGTGGTGGAAGAAGGCGGTGAGAGTGTCGCACAGAGCTTGCGACGGCGGGATGTCGTTGGTGCAGGAGCTAGGATTGGAGAGTTCTTTCACGATGTTGAAGAGCTCTTTGCTGTTGTGGGCGTTGTTTTCGAGGCGGTCTGTGAATGAGGCTCTTTTGGATGTTCTGATGAGGTGGTGATGGTTGCGGATGGCGTCTTTGTGGGCTGCGTGGTTGGCGGGTGTTCTGTAGCCGAGCCAGATGTTTTCGAGTTTCCGGCAGGCGCGCTTGGAGGCCAGGAGCTCCGGGGTTAACCAGCTGGCTCTCTGGTTGGTGTCTCTGTCGGCCGGTAGTCGTAGAGGTGCTGCGGTGTTGGCGCATTTTTCCATCCAGAGTCTGAGGGTGCGGGCCCCCTCCTCTGGGTCAGTGGGGCTGGTCGGAGGTTGGATTGCGAGGTGAACTTCCAGAAGTTCCTTGGTTACTTAGCCCCAGCGACGGCGGGGGATCTGTGGGGTGCGGTGGTGGGTGACAGGCTTCTGGATGGTGAAGTGGATGCAGTGGTGGTCGGTCCAGGTGAGCTCGGAGTTGTGGCCGAACGTGACGTGGGGGCTGGAGGAGAAGATGGCATCGAGCGTGTGGCCGGCGATGTGGGTCGGGGTTGTGACGATCTGTTTCAGTCCGAGGGTGGCGAGGTTGTCGACCAGGGTGGAGGAGTTGCTGTCGTTGATGTTTTCCAGATGGAAGTTCAGGTCGCCGAGCAGGATGTAGTTGGTGGAGGTCAGTGCATGCGTGCTGATGAAGTCCGCGACGGAGTTGCCGAATTGGGGGTGTGGGCACGGCGGTCTGTAGACGAGGGTGCCTCTGAGGGTGGTCTTGGGGTCAGTGTGAACAAGCATTGGCATAGCCAATAGGTCTCGCCTTTGGGATCTTATAAGTGTTTAGCCATGCAACAGTTAATGTTGTTGCACCAAGGATATTGTGCTGGATAACTAAACACTTATAAGATCCCAAAGTCGAGACCTATTGGCTATGCCAATGCTTGTTTTTAAAACTGTGGTAAGAACTATTTACTGAGAGTAAATAAACAGGGCACGCATCCAAAAGGACATCTGTCAAGTAAAACAGGTGCAAGTATGGCATCCAGTTTTAAGGGTTTTGTCTCTGAATACCGTCCACAACAGATGAAAAAAGCTAATGTTGTGAAGCGGACTTGAACCAAAAGGAGGTGCACAAGAAGTATTGGAACATTCTATAAAGCGCTACCAAAGGGGATTGCATCTTTGCAGTCTTTACCTGAAACACTCTGAATGCGAATATGGAAGAAGACGCGCTAATATGTGTGATATCTTCTACTGCGTATGTAAGAGGAACAAACTGCACTTAAAAGACCGGCTGCCAGATTCCTAAGAACTGGAGAGACCTCGGTGTTCTTAGGAGCTGGTAGGGATATCTCAAGCACCGCTTAGGGCAGAGTGCTATCACACCTCTCCCTAAGCATACATCCAGGAAGTTTCTGCTAAGCATCGCTGTTGGAAAGGCGATCCCAGGGGAGACAGAAGATGTCTGACTGCCCGCCCCGAGACTCACCTCTCTCTATGGAATAGGCCGAGCGCCGTAGGGAGGCCTCCTTGGCGAGGCTCCTCTTATACAATCGTACCAGCTGAGCAATCACACTACTACAGACGGACACCACACGACGGGATATTCACAAGTCTCTTTATATAAGAAATGAAGGCACGTTCTTAGCAGGTTAGCAGGCAGGGATTGAGGGATCCAGAAAGTCGTGGTTTCGGGACTAGTGGGGTAGCGGGACAGTCTTGGCACCAACTAGTGCGGGGATAGTTCAAGGGGTCAGGCCGCGACAGCGTCAGCAGGGCCTCGAAGGTGGTTCAGCTTGGTCAGGCCGCGACAGCGTCAGCAGGGCCTCGAAGGTGGTTCAGCTTGGTCAGGCCGCGACAGCGTCAGCGGGGCCTCGAAGGTGGTTCAGCTTGGTCAGGCCGCGACAGCGTCAGCAGGGCCTCGAAGGTGGTTCAGCTTGGTCAGGCCGCGACAGCGTCAGCAGGGCCTCGAAGGTGGTTCAGCTTGGTCAGGCCGCGACAGCCTCAGCAGGGCCTCGAAGGTGGTTCAGCTTGGTCAGGCCGCGACAGCGTCAGCATGGCCTCGAAGGTGGTTCCGGTGCACGAGTTCGGATCAGGATCAGCCGCGACAAGGTCCGCAGGGCTTCGACTCCAAGATACAACTGGAGTCCTAATCCAGGGCTGGCCCAGATATAGGACTGGAGTCCTTTGATGTCCGGACCCTCGCGCCTGGGGGTCCGAGGGGCCGGGATGAAGGTGTCCAGACACCCAGCAGGGGGGTGGAGCCAGGGCCCAGGGAGGCTGGAGGCGATCGACACTAGGCATCCGGGGATGGCTGGAGGCCCATCGAAACTCCCCTCCTCCGGGATACGCCAAGTGGCCACTCTACCACCTGGGAGGATCTTGGTGCCTCGATGTCGGGGCTTCGCTGGGGCCGGGGCCAGGGGTGGCTGCGGCCGCGTGCTCGGGACGTGATGGGTCCAAGATGGAGTCGGGCCGGAAATGGTGGCCTGGCATGGTCGCCAGACCGGCAGTGTTGGCGAGCAGGGTCCGCTGGGGTCCCGGGGGGGGGGGGGAGAGCTGTGGGTTGCCAGGGGGGCTGCTCTCGTCAATGGTTCGTGTTCAGGGGGATCGACGGTGGGTCGACGGAGGCCGATGTCGTCCCAGGCCCGCCATGCGGGAGGGGTAGGACCACGCCACGAGGCCGGGTCCAACAATCGCCGATATGTGTTTGGAGAGGTTTACTTCGGAAAAATGCTCTTGCTTTAATAGAAAAATGTGATTTGTTCTTAGCGTGTGGAATTAATGGGCACAGAGATCACAAGGTTACAGGGGGATATTGTTTCAGTCTGTCTGCTCTTAAATCCTGTATACGTTAAAATGTGAGCTCCCAGCAGAAACACATGGCTTACATTCACTGCACATCTGGTTAATCCTTCTCTCCTACACGCCCTGCCCCACTAGTGGGTTTAAATGTTTGAAAATCTATGGGTTTCGCACATTTTTTCACCCTAAAAGGAAATAACCAACCGCAAGTGAAACCCTTCACTCCATGGCAACCCCCACCTTCAAACAAGAAGCCACTACTCACAAATTGCACTGTCTTAAACTCCATCCAGATTCTCAATGCCCAAGAGTGAAAAACCAAATGTCCTGTAGGGGGTGCCTGAAAACTACAGGAAAAAAAGCAAATGGTGCGCGCGAAAGTGATCGCGAGCAAGACATGCGGCCGCGACCGGGAGTTGTGTGCGCGCGCGCAGAAAGTAAATAAAAAAAAACACGCAGGCTGGCGAGTGGTGTGAGTGCACCATGACGAGAGAGGAAAGCCATATGGCGCCTCTGCTCGTCATTGTGCGTGTAATTGCACGCTCTATGCCAGCCAAAAGCATGTTGTAGGACTTTTAAAATCCCACACACTAAATGTCTTGCAGAGCAGCGCATGTGCTGGCTCAGCGAGACCTAAAAAACGAATATTTTGCCAAGACTGTAGCCACCGTTATCGGATGCTCCTCTTAATAGATATGGAAAGGATGAGGATTGTTACACCACCATCACTCCCTATATAAGTGACCTTCAGATTGCACCGAGGCTCCAGCGGTAGCCACCGAACCCTCGGAGCTAGGTTGTCAAATTCCGCTGATCCAGTGCTTAGTTTGTAAAAGTGGTGGGGCCCAGAGGCCTGAGGCCGCTGCAATTTATTTTATTTTATTTTAATTTCTTGTATAGCGCTGGAATCAATCCCGTAAGGGTATCTCCGCGCTTTGCCGGTCAGAACATTAACAGAGTCAGAGGAAGATGGTTAAAGAGTTTGAGATGCTTCCTGAAAGAGAAGAGTTTTTAATGCCTTTCTAAAGGACAGATGGTTGGTGGTCATTCTCAAGTCTGTAGGAAGTTTATTCCATAAGGCAGGGCCAACTGAGGAGAATGCTCGGTCTCCCTGTCTGGATTTTTTTGTTGCAGGGGGTTTCAACAGAGCTTGATTGCTTGAACAGAGTGATCGGCTGGGTTGATACAACTCCAGAGATTGAGACAGGTATTTAGGACTATCCCCATATAAGCACTTGTGGACCGTGCAGCATATCTTGAAACTGATACGCTGCCGTATAGGGAGCCAATGCAGCTCCTCCAACAATGGCTTAGAGGGAGTCCAGCCGGTGCACTCATGACCAGTCTGGCTGCAGTATTCTGAACTACCTGCAAACGGCCCACTGCATCTGCATTTGCTAATGTCAGCAGGCCGTTGCAGTAGTCTAGGCGGCTAGTAATCAGAGCCTGTACGAGTGTCTTCCTATAGGTATCCGGAAGATATGGGAAGACTCGTCTTAGAAGGCCAATAGTGTGGAAGCACTGTCCTGCAATATAATTAGCATGTTCCTTAAGGGTCAATTTTTGGTCAATTTTTACCCCTAAGTTTTTAACATGTGGCTTTGATGTAGGAATTGGACCCAAATCCAGCGGCCACCAATCTGGGGACCACAGAAGGCTTGCTTTGCCGAAGAGCATAACCTCTGTTTTTGCAACGTTACATTGGAGGCAATTTGCAGCCATCCAGTGTGACACTGCTCTCATACCCTCAGCAAAGTTCTTCATGACTCTAGGGCCAAGGGAGCTGAAAGGGTAGAGAAGCTGGGTGTCATCAGCGTAGGAAACCGGTGTGAACCCATACTTCCGCACAATCTCAGCAAGGGGGGCCACGTATACATTAAACAATGTAGGGCTAAGACATGAGCCCTGTGGCACCCCCTTCGTGAGTTCCCTCGAGATGGAACAATAGGGGCCTAAGCTGATAGATTGCGACCTCCCAGAAAGGAAACTCTCCAGCCAAGATAGTGCTAAGCCTCCAATCCCCACTCCCTGCAAACGGCTGAGAAGGATGTTATGAGACACGGTATCAAAGGCCGCAGACAGGTCCAACAGCACTAGAATCATGGATCCCCCTCTATCCTATGACATTTTGATCTTATCAGTCACCGAGAGGAGGGCCGATTCAGTGCTGTGGTTGGGCCTGAACCCAGATTGAGATTGGTCCAGGCCCCCTGTCGCCTCGATAAAGCTGGAGATGATGGTATTAACGTGTTTCTCAGCCAGTTTGCTAATAAAAGGGAGGAGAGAAATGGGGTGGAGGTTGGAGAGTTCTGGCCAAGGTAGAGTGGTGTTTTTGCGTATAGGGTTCACTACCGCTTCTTTCCAGGGTTGTGGAAGTTGTCCCTCGGCAAAGGAAAGATTCATTAGTTTTTGGATAGTGGGGCCTAATGATTCCGTCAAAGAGGAAATCATTTTAGCAGGGATCAAATCAGTGGGGGAGCCAGTTTTCATTTCGTTAATAAGTATAGTCAGGTCTTGTAAAGTTATTTCAGGGATTGCATGAAGGGTATTGCCATGAGTCACCATTGGGGAGATTTCAGAGGTCTCAGTCTCTAAAGGACCTGCGACTTTCAGAATTTTTTTGTATATCCCCTCAATTTTATCCTCAAAAAATTGAGTGATTTTATTACATAGATCTTGGGTAAAAATATCCGGGCTCTCACACATTACTGGATTAGTAAAGGCTTGTATAATTTTGAATAGCTCTCGGGTAGAGTTGCCTGCCTCTGTTATTTGGGAGGTAAGACTGAATTTCCTTGCTTTTTTTATATTTTTATAATAAGTGGTCATGGCTGCCAAGTATCGATCCTTATCTTCTCCCTCACGTGTCCGTCTCCACAGCTTTTCCAATTTTCTACACCCCTGCTTTTCCACTTTGAGGGCCTCAGTGTACCATGTTTCCCTCTTAGCAGTGGTTGGCTGTTTAACAGTTTTCTGGGGAGCTAGTGTGTTGATGGCTGTCATTAGAGTAGAGTTGAATTTAGAAAGGGAAGTCTCAACGTCATCCGTGTTTAGAAATATTGGCTGCTTCCAGACTTGTGCAAATCTGGCAGGAGTGACTTTATGCCATGGTCTACGTTTAACAGGCTGTGTAATAGGGTGATTAGTAGACTCAGGTAGATGCAAAACAGTAAAGTCTATAATTTTGTGATCAGACCAGGAAATGTAGTTGGGAGGGTGACAATAGACGTTGGGGAGTGAGGTGAAAATTAAGTCCAAGGTGTGGCCACCTAAATGAGTAGGGCCAGTGTTACGAAGATGTAGGCCCAGCAAGGCAAGGTCTGTCAGAAGTGCTTTTGTATCAGGTTGGTCTGCAGCATCAATATGAAAATTAAAATCTCCGAGTAAGATAAAGTTTTCATTAGTTTTAATGTAAGGAGCTAAGAGTTCAGCTAAGGTTAGGGAGAAACCAGCATTAGGTCCGGGTGGGCGGTATACCAGTGCTCCTTTCCAATGTACCTTAGAGTTAGCTTTTAGATGGAAAATCACTACTTCCATAGTAGGTAACATTACTTGTTCTAATATTCTGATATTTAAAGTGTCTTTATATATAATGGCGGTCCCGCCTCCTACTTTCTCAAGTCGGTCCTGGCGCAAAATTTTATACCCCATCGGTATTCCTAAGGTAATAGTGGGAATGGTGTGGGGTTTAAGCCAGGTTTCAGTAATGAAACACATCTCTGGTTTGATACTATGTATCAAGTCCCAGAGTTGTATGTGATGTTTTGGGAGGGATCTTACATTTAGTAGAAAGCTTTTCCAGCCTTTAGGAATATTTATCTTATCAGAGGGGCACCCGAGTATAGTGTGGGAGTGGGTGGCTTGAAACCCGCATGAAATACAGGAGAATGGCCCTTCGGGGCATACAGACAATCTGTTAGTACATCTAGACTTGCTCTGAGGTTGTAAGGCAAGGAGGGCATTAGAAGTATACCTGATGCGAGGGGTGGTTATTGGTACCTCCATGATATCAGTAACAACAGAGCCGCAAGCCCCCTGCCCCGTCTTGTCGCGGACGGGCGCAGACGGGCAGCTCTTTGGCGGGTCTTCAGCGGGGCTGCACGCGATCGCTGCGCGCCCACGAAGGTGCGAGGGCTAAATAGCCCTGGGTGCATCCACTAGAGCGCTAACCGCTCCTAGTGGGACCGGAAGTGCTGCAAATGTCTACCACCCCCTTTGCTGCGGTGTAAGTTGGGAGGCGGCAAGCAGCGCTATAGTCAACTGTGGAGGCACAACAAAGAAATTAGAGGCAAGTGTTGATGAAAAGTAGTGCGTGCAATGCGAATTCAATTTTAAAAATAAAACACAGATTTTCACATTTAGCGCTAATTCTGTTCTAAAAAGTGACACAATCACTGACACGTAATTTAAAAGTTCTCTGGAGCGAGGTTGACCGGCAAGCGGGTCGGAAACACTGCCACTGTCTCCTTCCCGCCGCGAGCTCCCCCGGTGCTCCGCCTAAATAGCCCTGGGTGCATCCACTAGAGCGCTAACCGCTCCTAGTGGGACCGGAAGTGCTGCAAATGTCTACCACCCCCTTTGCTGCGGTGTAAGTTGGGAGGCGGCAAGCAGCGCTATAGTCAACTGTGAAGGCACAACAAAGAAATTAGAGGCAAGTGTTGATGAAAAGTAGTGCGTGCAATGCGAATTCAATTTTAAAAATAAAACACAGATTTTCACATTTAGCGCTAATTCTGTTCTAAAGAAAAAAGAGTAGAGAGGCGCACTCAATGAAGTCAGTAGCACAAAGAGTCCATTAAATATGTAGATCTTCTGTTGTTTTCTTAGATATATTCTTTATTTTCTTTCACATACAACGGCACAGCCAACGCGTTTCATTCCCATTTGTGCCTAGGGAATTTCATCAGGGCATATACTGAACAGTCAGGTTGATACGGTAGTCCTAGAGGAAGTCACTCTTAGGAAGCTGTTGTGAAGAATGATCGCAGTAGATCACAGCGTATTCCTGGGAAACGCTTGCCGCTCAGGTCCGAGTAGAATGGTAGTTCATGTCCCCCGAGTTAGCCGAAAATACAGCTTTGGAAGGACAGGGTGTCTGTTGATCCTAGACCCCTTAAGGGAACTGCAAGGCGAAGGACGTTCAGCGTGCCCGTTCTCCGCCGCTCCTCCTCATGGATTAATGGCTTCCATTAATCCATGAGGAGGAGCGGCGGAGAACGGGCACCATATCAGAGGTACCTTCCGCAATAACGCGAAGACAAGGAACTACACACGCCGGTTATCTCCCGGAGCACGCTGAACGTCCTTCGCCTTGCAGTTCCCTTAAGGGGTCTAGGATCAACAGACACCCTGTCCTTCCAAAGCTGTATTTTCGGCTAACTCGGGGGACATGAACTACCATTCTACTCGGACCTGAGCGGCAAGCGTTTCCCAGGAATACGCTGTGATCTACTGCGATCATTCTTCACAACAGCTTCCTAAGAGTGACTTCCTCTAGGACTACCGTATCAACCTGACTGTTCAGTATATGCCCTGATGAAATTCCCTAGGCACAAATGGGAATGAAACGCGTTGGCTGTGCCGTTGTATGTGAAAGAAAATAAAGAATATATCTAAGAAAACAACAGAAGATCTACATATTTAATGGACTCTTTGTGCTACTGACTTCATTGAGTGCGCCTCTCTACTCTTTTTTCTATTGCTTTGACATACATCCTTGGCAGCGGATGGTGAGAGTAGCAGCACCACTAAATACCTTTGAAACAGGCAAAGTTGATGTGCGAAACCCTGGTCAGCTGCTGCGCGCTTTGGTTTATTGTTCTAATTCTGTTCTAAAAAGTGACACAATCACTGACACGTAATTTAAAAGTTCTCTGGAGCGAGGTTGACCGGCAAGCGGGTCGGAAACACTGCCACTGTCTCCTTCCCTATCAGAGGCCGGGGGCCGAGCACCAATGCTGCGTACCCTTCATCCCACCTCACGCCTCTTTAATTCCCCACCAGACACTCCCTCGGTCTCCACTTAGCTCTTTCAGGTTCTCTTTCACCCCTCCTTTATCACTTTGCTTTTCTCCTTCTTTCCCACTTTCGTTTTTTAAAATAAAAATGTTACCCTCTTGCTCTGTATCAAAGTCTGTTGAAGAAAAATAAGTGATGGTGCCCCCAAAAACAAAGCGCAGTGGGCGCCACCTGCAATCACCGGCTCAAATTAAGCACAGCACAGATCTCTATAGCCAAGAGTACCGGTCAGATTACAGAAACTGCTGAGAGTATAGTCTTTCAGAGCAGTGTAACTATTACTGACGTGTATATGCCGCGGTTTTAGAACGACCATGACTGCAGGGCTTGGGGTTGGGGTTGTCAAGGAATCCGTGTTAGCATGTTGTCATGAAACAGGCTGAGCCAGGTTGTGGTTAATTACAGGGTCAATGGACCCACACACTCCGGTGACAAGAATTGAGCAATCCATGATGCAAACTGCACAGGTGAGAAATTCAGAGATGGCGGGGCGCACCTTTTGTCTGGCACACTAATCACCGGGTGTACAAATTATTGCATCTTTACGACTTTGGGCCCGTGGAATGGGAGATAACGTAACTATTTCTTATTCTGCCATTATGACCTGTGCAAATTCCGATTCTCTCTCTTTTACCGGCACGGTTTGCAACAGGCTTTACCAAGGGCAAACTCCAGAAAGCAGCAATATTTAGATTCCTGATTATCACTAGAGTCGTCCTTTTGATCTTGGTGCTAACAGGAGTTTTAGTAGAATGGGCACACTAAAGCATACAAACAGTATCTATGGAGCTGCCAGGCCCTTGCCAAACAAAATGGAACAAGCTTTGGCAAAGTCATCAGGGCCATTGTTGGCCAACAGCCTTTTTGGCTTGAACATTTTGGTTTTTTTCATGGATTTTGCAATACTTCCTTATTATGGCAATCTAAAAAGCACGAAAACGGAAAAACTGGCAAAAAGCACACTTTGCCATAGTCGTCCATGACACTTAGAGGAACTACTTAATGTGCGGCTGTGCTCCTTGTGAGAGGGGAGTTTGCCAGCACTCACAGTAAAATCAGCCAATGACTGAAGTGGCCCGACTCATTTACCCTCACTGTGTGCTTTAGTGAATGGAAATAAAAGTGGATGACATTAAGGGGGTAGCCAGATAATTGCATGGCCACTCGCTTTAAACCAACCCTTAAATGGTGCCAAGTAGGTGAGGCAAGCAAGTCCAAGAATAGTTTTGTTCACACTTGTATCTATATATTGAGAAATTCATTATCCCCCTCTTCTCCCGTCATTTCATCCATCCATCTTTTCTTTCACCCCTCCGTTGATCCTTTTACCATATGGTCTATCCAACCATCTGTTCACAATTTGATCCATTCATCCTTTCACCTACCCAGCCACCATTTTCTTTTGTCTTTCCATCCACCATGTTATTTAATGGCCATTCTGCTCAAACATCCCTCCAGTCATCCGACGATATCCATTATTTCACCCATTTATCCATCCCTTCAGCCTTAATCTGTGAACCCTTCCTTTTTTAGGTCGAGGACCGTAGGCTGCGCATGCGCAGTTCGGTCCGAAGATTTAATGTTTTTTAGTTAGGGAGCTTGAACCTGCCCCTCTTCACCATTGGCTGGCCTCGTAAATGCTGGCCAGCCATTGGATGAGAGGGGCGTCACTCCCTTTAAGCCCCGTCTTTTTTGGATTCGGAGGCGTGTTTTTTGCGTTCTTTCTTTGAGGGACATCATCCGTCACTCAACAAAAACACGCCCGCAGTCTGAAAAGGACGGGGTTTAGCTTAAAAAAAATGGCAAGCGCTTGTGTTTTTTTGCTGTAATCCGTATTTCACCATTGGTGATTTATGTGCTTTCTGAGTCTTTGCACGGGGTTGTGGCGGTCGCTCGCAGTGTTAGGATGCAGTCAATTTGGTAGGCTCAGCGTTAGTTGGTAGGATTTGGGTAAAGCTGTGGCGCTTTTGACCTTCGTGCTGTTGCTCGTGATGTATTTAACCTCGCACTCACTTGTCGACTTGTGCCAGCCGACTGCATCAGCGATGCAGAGCAGCGGTTTTCAGCTGGTGAATGCGAGGGGGCCCGCGATATTACCGCGGGTCACCAGAATGTGCAGAGATGACTTGATCATCGTGGCACACGTTCCCATGACTGGGGTGCTCAGGAAGAATATGGGTTTACATGCCCGTTTTCACGGAGCTTGCGGCAATGTTTAAAGGCCCGTTGGGCTTGCGGCAGCATTTAAATGCTCGTTGGTGCATATGCGATTGCAGGCCCGTTCTCACGGGGCGTGCTGCAGACGAAGATTCACATGCTTTTCATACTGCCGATTCAGTGCACTACGAGGGTCGATAGATCAGTCAGCCTGTTTTTTGCCTATTTAAATAAACATCTAAGCATTGTAACGTTACATAACGTTAAATAAACCCACTCGAAATTCGACAATTTCCCGCTCTTAGGCCTCGCTCTTCGATGCGCTTCTCGCTGCATGCGTGGGAGGGGTTATCTTGGGGCCTGGAAGGAATGCGAGGGTCAATGGGCCTGTTTGCTAACTGGTGCGGACGGCTCCAGTGGAGATTTGCAGGGGGAGTGCAAGGCTGTTTCTGTGAAGGATGGATCCACTTTGGGGGGAGAGTAAGGCTTCACGCCCATGATGTGAGCAAGTACTGCATTACAATGTGGTCAACACTTTGCCGATCGAGGGAAGGGTGAATCACTTACTTTCCCTGTGCCTGCATGGGTAATGTAAGCATGTGGCATGTAAAGCGTCCCCCAGTCTGAAAAGGATGGGGCTTAGCTTAAAAAAATGGCGAGCGCTTGTTTTTTATGCTGTAATTTGTATTTCACCATTGGTGATTTATGTGCTTTCTCAGTCTTTGCTCTTATAATTACTGTGACTGCTTAATTTACTGCTGCATGCTTTGGACATTGTTACGGTAGGTATTGCACACAGCGCTTAATATGAGGCATTATGTTTGTCATGTTTACGTCCGTATGCCTTGCGCTCCCTAGTGCTGCTGCTGCTCATTATTCAGAAATATAGTGCGTGAAGAAAGATATTTGTTCTGTGTTTGGTAATAGCGTCCGAGCCAGCAAACATCCTGTTTCCCCCGTGCTCACGAGGTCTGTAATTCAGCGTGTCCGGAGATCGCGTGCCCGCTGATGCTGGTGCTTTAACACCCTGGCTGCCTGCCTCTGCCCCTTCTGGAACAGAACAGCGCAAGGAAATCCGTATTCACGAAACAACCAGAAGCCAAAAACATTTTCCGCTCCACCGCTGGGTAATGAGCTAGAAGTTCGAAGTTTCTCAAGAGGATTTACTAAGTGCATCCAACCGCAGGTTGGAAATGGAGAAGACTAAATTCCATGCCCATGATGCATCATGTTTACTCGCAATGTGTATTTGTAAGCCTCTAGTTCACCCAGAGGAGGCTTCTTGGTGCAGAATTAAAACTGTGACCATGAGGTCAATGCCTTATTCCTCCCGTGGATGCACTAGTCCACTGAGCCACCAGAGCCAACATATAGGATGTGATGGAGTCTGGCAACAGGTATTATATTATTACAGCTGTAAAATATTGCAAAGATAGTGCTTGGCACGCGCATTTCCGGATTAACATACATATAAATAAAACAAAACACTTGCTTAAATATGCTCATGTGTTTATGCAGTCTTTACATTTAATCTCCAATATTGTTATTGTTTAAATAATAGTATTTTGATAATGTTTGAATAAATGTTTTCCCTCCCCCCAGGGTTTGCAGCTAACCTCAGAAATAAGGGACATTGATGTTTTAATGAGGCTTTCTGGCAGGATTGAATGTGAAGGGCCTAGCCGACACCTCTATGATTTTGTGGGAAATATCAGGCTGGACGGACATGGGTAGGTGGAGTTTTTTTTGTAGAATGTGATCCCACACCGAATATGCCTTCTTCAAAGTATTAACATTTTCAAGTGCTCCTCCTGTTTACCTATCTATCCTGTTACAGTGCTTTGGCACCTGCGGGTTTTAGTGCGCTTTATACATTTTTATCATATTATTTCATATCATTGACATGTCTCATCTAAGCGTCAGACTGTGTAGAAGCAATATGGAATTTTTCATCATGCCTCATTTGTGTATTCGTTCACTTAACTTGATACATTTTCTCTGATTGGACTGTGTGTCCCTGGTTAACTGATATTTTGCTGTAAGCTATATCAAAACGTATGGAATGAAATTGTCTCTTTAATAGCAATTTACCTTATTGTAATTGTCCAAAACTTCAGGCAATGAAGTGAACGCACTTTGACATCTGGTTCCTCAGAGTCAAACATAATTAAAAATGTTGCTGCATCTTATTTGTAAGGGACTTTCTTTTCACAGCTATTTCCATCAACCATCAACTGCATTTCAGATGCAGACTTCCAGGTAGAACGAGTTTCATTTGTTGTCTATTCCATTGATTTATATGACTCCCTTCTCAAGGTGGAGGCTGAGCTCCGAGGCAAGGGATAACGTATCCTGTATTGTAGCACTGAGGAACAATACCCGAACCCTTTCCAAACTACGTCCCACATGCAGCTTAAAGATGTATACCGATAATCCACATGCCAAGAGTTTGTACTGTTTTTTAATCTCCTCTTTTGCCCTAATACTTTGCTATTGGTAAAACGTTTTCCACCGAAAATCAGAAGGACACAGAAAGCAGATGATTCAGCAAGGAGCAGACAATTTCTGTTCCTTGAAAAATGGAAACCTGTCTGGTTTCCACCGCACCGTCAAAAACCCTTTTCCCTGGATGATATCCCTTGTCTTTCATCTGAATCAAATTTGCCTCTCCAGAAAGCCTCAAAACCACTTTTTTTTGCCATTGATGACCCTGTTGATGACCCTCCAGGTTGCCAAGTCCCTTGTTAGTAACCAACTCTGTGTGTGTGTGTGTGTGTGTGTGTGTGTGTGTGTGTGTGTGTGTGTGGCTCGCTGTGTGGGGCTCTGTGTGTGTGTGTGGCGCTGTGTGTGTGGGGCTCTCTCTGTGTGTGTGTGTGTGTGTGTGTGTGTGTGTCTCGCTGTGTGTGTGTGGGTGGCTCGCTGTGTGTGTGGCTCGCTGTGTGTGTGTGTGTAGGGGGGGCTCTGTGTGTGTGTGTGTGTGGGGCTCTGTGTGTGTGTGTGTGTGTGTGTGTGTGTGTGTGTGGGCCTCTGTGTGTGTGTGTGTGTGTGTGGCTCTGTGTGTGGCTTTCTGTGTGTGTGGGTGGCTTTCTGTGTGTGTGGATCTGTGTCCGCGAATACTCTCTACTACTCTCTAATGCTCACCTATTGCCATTGTAAATGACAATACCATTTATTTATGTTTTTTTTTTAAAATGAAAAAAAATGTCATGAGCAATGCCAATAGCTCTACCTTTAATAATGCTGAGATCATTGCATTGTAAATGCTTGTCTTTTTTACCATCCCTTTCTACCACCCTTCCTTTCTCCATCATTCCTTTCCCCATTTCTTCCTGCCTTCCTTCTCGCTTTCCTCCTTTCTAATTCCTATCTACCCTCTCACCTTCGGTTCTTTCTCCCGCTCACTCCATTTGCTTCTCTCCATCCTTTTTCAATCCTTTAATTTCTTTCTCTGTCTCCTTCACTGACTTTGGCTCACTTAGCCGCCCTTATTTCCCATCCCTGACTGGGTGAGAGTATTCTGCTTAATTCAGAGACTCTGTCCATCACCGCCCCTTGTTGTACTTATTTCCCATCCCTGGGCACTACCCTGATATTTCGCAACCCCGTTCTATGATGCTCTGTCTGCTAACAAAAGCAAATATTGTTTCTTGAACCTTGCCTCTGAGGTGCACTATTTTCTGTATGGATACTCCCTGATGAAGTGGCATGCGCCAAGGCTCAAGGTGCCGAAACACCTGCCGCCAAGGGGCTACCATGGGTTAGGTATCTGTCCGATCGAAACATCCAAAATGAAATTCTCAGCTCTCTACCACCTGAGGGAGCCTTAAAAGGAGATGAAGGGGTGAAAGGATGTGAGTGTCAAACAGCCCCTAAGTTGTTTGTCTTGAGTCCACGCTCAGAGCACCTAAGGAAAGCAGGCGGCAGCCAGACAGATTTGTCATGGTTAAGGCACCTAAAACTGTATTACAGCATTTACATAGCGCATACTATCCTATATAAGCTGAAGCGCTTGTCTACATGAGTAGCACACAAAACTACGTAGGGTGTGTGGTTGGAAGGATGTTTGGTTTTGATCCTATATGGTAAGTGTTTCCATGTCATGTATGATGATCACTGGAGTAAGCTTGGGATGGTGATTCCATGTGGTATAAATGCATCCGAATCTATAGGCTGGCTGCTTCACATAGCCAGTGTTGCGTGATCACCAATATCACCGCCTGGAGCATACAGTGCTCTGCTCAGTCACCCGCCAGCACCCTACCATGTGGGAGATGACAGAGCTCGAAAGGAAGTACTCTGCACGGTGATTAATTTAAAAGTTTTATATAGTGCAAACCTGACCCATGAGGATATCTGAGCGCTTTACACATGATCAGAAAGAACAGACATATAGATCAAACGGGAAACATCCATTCCAACGCAGGCATTCCAATGCAGTGCCTTTACAACGCGATAAACACAACGCAAGATCCATTACAACCATTCCATTACAACGCATGAAATTACAACGCATATCCCTCACTGACCAGCACCTTCCCTAAGGAAAGCACCCGGCGGTGTTAGAATAGTAATTTTCGTTGTAATGGAATATGCGTTGTAATGGCATGTGTTGTAATGGAAGCTGCTTTATATTGAGCGCATTGTAAAGTTATGCATTGTAATAGTTTTTGTTGTAATGTCATACATTCAGATCAAACAACAGCATAATTGAGGCCAATTCAGGTTGTGGTAACGCCCCAGTTGAGGGGGGGGGGGGGGAAGACACCTCAATGTCAAATAAAAAATGATGGAGAATATGTGCGTTTATCAGAGATGAAAGGCACATCCACACTTATTCTGCCCATGGCTCAGCGAGGTCAGGCCAAGGCCAGTGGTCGGTACAGTGGTAGCAGAGTGTGGCAGTACAGCAGGGACACAAAGCCTGCAAGAAATATCAGACCCAACCAAGGCGGAGAGCCATAATGCAAAATTGATCGATAAAAGATACATGCAAGACCTACTGACCATGGGGCACTCTGTGCCGGAGAACCCTGTCTAAGGGGGACGTGTACTATTTGCGATTGTGGAGTTTGCTAAAAACCTTTTCACTCTACAAAACATAAAATAATTGGTTTCTCAATGCTTGTTTGGGGTGAGGCTGAAGAAGCATCACATGGGGCAGGAGACACAGTACTATTCAGCTATCGCCCGCCTTGGTAGATCAGGGTCCCGATTAATGAGCACCAAGCGAGTTAAAAATAACTTTTCAACCAGACACTTTAATGCAATTGGTCACACATTACTACTATGGCTGACACATATGTTGCCTGACTTACAGCCTAGTTTAGAGATCTGCTGATACGGCACATCTGTTACAGAGCGGCAGAGGTCGGGTATACACAAATGTGTGTGCGAAGGGTTTCATACACCTTAAACAGGTTGGATGGGACAACCACCACTTTTTAGCAGATGTCCAACATCCAACACATTCTTCATAAGGCCTGTTAGAACTGGGATTTCTGGTTGGCTAAGGCTTGTACCAAAGCCAGGCAGAAACCACCACTCTAGTCAGGGCAAGGGAGTTACACGCCAAAGATAACCCCTGCTCACCCCCTTGGTAGCTTGGCACGAGCAGACGGGCTTATCTCGGAGGCAATGTGTAAAGCATTTGGCACGCACACAGCAACAACATCCTAGGCCCACTACAAAAGGAACTCCACACAAGGTTATATAAAAATAACTTTTGTATTCTTAAAACACATCAGATAGTAATCACACAATATACATTGTGCCAGCTTGCACGGGCAATATTCACAAGGGATTATTTACACAGGACAAGGCCACGTGGGCCACTTTCAGGATCAGCACTTAGTAGAAATAGCACAAAATAACAATTGTAGAACACAACCAGTAACCACTGGTAAAAGGTAGGTACACACTACGCAATACTAATCGCCATAGGCATAGACCACGCAGGGACACATAACTCACTAGTATAAACTATACTAGGCAAAACAACCTCCTAAGCATGAGAACACATGTAGAGGTATCACAGGCATAAAGGCATATCACATTACGCATAAATCACATTAGGCCTAACCAGTATAAATACAGTAGGCAATCTCCTCACTAGTCTAAACACATTAGACCCTACCTCCTAAGTATAGCACATGTAGGGGCGTAAAGCACAGAGTGAAGTACCATCTCACTAGCATAACCACATGGAATGCAACATAACCTCATAATCATAAACCACAGTTTAGAGGTATAAAACACAGGGTGCGCAAAACATACTATAAACAATACATTTCCTAGCACCATCTCACTCTAGTACACAAATCACATTAGGGTCCAGGTTGCGCCACTGCGCCAGAACCTAAACGTTGCAGCTGCCCACTACTTGCTGGGCAGCTGAGGACAAGAACAGGGCCTAAACGCTGCAGTTGGCACTAAGTGCTGCGCAGCTGTGTATGGCCAAAGTAGGGGCGAAGGAGTGTGACTCACTCCTGAGTCCAGAGACATGTCCCTAGAAAGAAAACCTAAATGGTGCAGCTGCCTACTACTTGCTGGGCAGCAGTGAAGCAAACTGCGACAGGGGCCCTCACTGGCCCTACGAGCAAAACTGCGCCAACTGTTGGAGCCATCTGGCACTACAACTATACTGTGCATATGTTGGAGCCATCTAGGCTCTCAAAACTACTGGGGCCTCGGAGCCACCGGGCTCTGTAAGGGAAACTTGCCCCCAGGAGCCCGCGGACTCCTTAAAGAGATACATGCCCCCAAGCCCCTCACAGGGACTTTTAAACAACTATGGGCCATCGTTGGAGCCCAGCCTGGGCTCGGTAAAAACGGTGGGGCAGCCCATTGCCATCCAGGGCCGCCCTAACTCTGTGCTCCCCGTGGGAGTGGGGATCACTTGCGCACTCTTACCCCTCGCCCTACTCACCGGCTGCTTTCCGGAGGCGGCGGGGGACGATGTCTTCTTCCTGCAGTCTGCCGGGGCTCTCTCTCGCTCCTGGGAGCCCCAGTGGACGTCAGCACGGCAGCGAGCAGGGCTCTCTCTCTCCCGAGAGCCTCGCTGATGGTGGCTTCATTCTTCTGTGGCGCGGGGCTTCCCTTTACCTCTGGGAGCCCCGCGTTGCCATCGGTCACCATTGCGGCGTGGGACCGCTTCCCCCCGGCAGGGGGAAGCGGAAGTTGGACTCCACAGGCCCAGCCCTCAGTCAGGCGACACGGGCCTGGCTTCCTGTTTCCGCCGCGGGCCGCCACGGTGATCACGTTAAAGGGGGCAAAACGAGGGGAAGGCACCCTCGATATCAAAGTAAAAAGTAGAAGAGGGGTGGGCACCCGCTTGGGCTCAGATACACGGGGTGGGCACCCGTAATTAAATAAATTAAACATCGGAGCGACGCAGGGTGGGCACCTGTTTTGGAGCACATCAAAACGGGGTGGGCACCCGTAATAATAAGACATAAGGGCACATCCATCCCGGGAGGTGGCACCCGCAATTGCGGCAAATTCGGGGGAATCCCTACACCGGGGATTCCCTCAGGGCAAAGGGCAGCTCAGCACTGCCAGGCTAAAATAAAGCGCTCCCAGAGGCGCTGGGGGGCACCAAAAAACAACCCCCAAAGGTCCCAGGAATGGCCCCTTAAGCAAACAGGGCCCCAGCAACAAAGTCCTCCTAGGTGCAGAGGGCAGGAGGGTCCAAAAGAAGTCCTCCATGGCATCCAGGGGCTGGGCAGGGCCCAGGGAAGCAAACCTTCCCCTGGCCCCAGCAGCAGCACGCCCCTGGTAGATTTGAGTCAGGAAAACAAGAACATTTTTATGGGGTCACAGCCACTCTTTTATACACAAAATCCCTTTGTCTCAGGCTGCAGGGCAGGGGGAGAACCAGTTACAACTGGCTCTTGAGCACTTTGTTGTGCTCAGCCCTCTCACTATTCACAGGACAGGCTAGGGTCGCCAGTCGCACCACAGGGGGCGGAGCCAGCATTGTGTAGGGAAGGCCTAGCCCTATTCAGGTCCCAGGTGCACCCCTCCCTCACATCAACATGCACATCTCTCCATTCACCACCGGGGCAGACCCATCCTGACTCCTGGAGCTAGGCACACCAGCCAGCTCCAGCCAATCACAATCCAGACAGCCAATTCACATTCACTGCACAGACATGCCAACTTCTAGAAGTGGCACTTCCACACCACACACAATAAATCCACGCACATCATCGCGCAGCATTTAATCAAACGAGTTCGCACATACCAAACTCGACCCAGCACTCCCCACACATCAGGAACTACCATGGACACACATATGCCCCATGCATTCCTATGGGAGGGCAGGCCACTCACCACACATACACAGAGGGCGCACGCACTGTACACTGTACCACAGTGAAAAAGTGCGCAGATGCCTAAAATCACCAACACCAGGTTACAGAAACAGGCTAGGCAAAAGCAAAAAGTTTCGGGGTGAACCTGCTAAAAGGGCCAAGTCCAACAAGGCCCTTGACGCCCAATGATGTATTAGTTATCTTTGATCTTAGCCTGTGTAATTCAAAGATATCCACTCTTCAAACAAAAAGTAAACCGTGAAGGGAGAACAAGCAGCGGATCTACAAAAGTGCCACCAGAAGCTCACCCAAATGGAGGGAGGCTTTCTAGCAGATCCCTCCACTGACAGACTCAGCAAGACGGTCAATACACAGGGTGGCACGCCGGGGCGACCAGTCCATTGGGTGTACGGAGATCAGGATGATGCACAGGATGCATAGGACAAACAGAGCATGGAACAGAAGGTGGCTGGAGTAGGATTAAGAGGAAGGGTGGATGAAGGAGTCAGGAAAGAGAAGGTGGGACCATGACGGATGTCGGAGGAAGAATCTGGTAGGAATGTGCCAGGAAACGGAAAGAAGGTGCATGAGGGGTGAAACAAGGTGGGTGGAAGAAGGAGGCAGACCTCTGGCTCGGGGTAGGCCTCTGCTTTCTTTGTCGGTGACTCGTCCATCTACAAGCAGCCGAAATGTAGGGTTGAAAACCAAGAGAGGAATGAGGAATAAGAGGGTGAAATTGAGAGCATAATTACCAATTCATCATATAGATCCTCATTTCTAAATGGAGCCTCAAGTCTAGCTTGAAAGACTAATGACTAATGGACTTACGCGCAGCGTCCACACGCAGCGGTCGCACCGAAGGTGCGCCAAAGGTAAGCCCTTCTACGCCCGTCCGCGCCTGGACCGCGCCCAGCGCCAGACCCCCTGGCTCTCGCAAAACCCACTACACCCGCATTACGTATGACGCCGCCACCCTCCTAGCCCTTAACCCCGGACGCACACCACAATGCTACGAAGCTGCCCCAGGACGTACCCACGGTCCCTTCGCCTGCCACTCCTGCAAGTTTGCCTGCATCAAGACCCACACCAAATCCACGACCTCCAAACACAGCTCCGACTCTAACCACCTAAAATGCATCCTGCTAAACACCCGCTCGATCCACAAACACGCCACAGAACTCTGGGACCTACTCGACACTACTTCACCGGAAATCGCCTTCCTTACAGAAACCTGGATGAACGCATCATCAGCACCCGACATCGCCATAGCCATCCCGGACGCGTACAACATCATCCGAAAAGACCGCACCAACCAAACAGGAGGCGGCATCGCCATCGTTCATAAGAACACCATCAGAATCACGACCAGCTTCGACGATAACCTTACACCCGCCGAACACCTCCACTTCCAGATCCACACCGACCCCAGGACCACACTTAGAGGCACCCTCATCTACAGACCACCAGGAACCCGTAAACAATTCTGCGAAGACATCACTGACTTCATCAGCCCACATGCCCTCCCCTCCGAGAACTACATTCTACTGGGAGACTTCAACTTCCACCTGGAAAAGAAAAACGACTGCAACACCACCACCCTTCTGGACAACCTGGCCAATCTCGGACTCAAACAACTTGTTGACACCCCCACCCACTTAGCCGGACACACGCTC
Organism: Lissotriton helveticus; assembly: GCF_964261635.1. Taxonomy (NCBI): domain Eukaryota; kingdom Metazoa; phylum Chordata; class Amphibia; order Caudata; family Salamandridae; genus Lissotriton; species Lissotriton helveticus. Next base: position 745,503,003 of record NC_136073.1, read on the forward strand.
GACCCTATCTTCACCTCCAGCAAACACATCTCCTTCAATCATACCACAGCTCTCCATTGGACGGACCACAGCTGTGTTCACTTCAGCTACAAAACTACCACAACTCACAACCCCCCACAACCTATTCCTCGAAGAAACTGGAACAAAATCACCACCGACCAACTCCTCACATCGCTCAACCAAAACCCTCCCACCCTCTCATCAGACCCAAACGAAGCTGCCACCAAACTCAAACAATGGATCACTCACAGCGCTGACGAACTAGCACCTCTGAAAAACCACTAGATCAAACAAGGTAGCAAAAAGGCCCCCTGGTTCAACGATGACCTTAAGAATTCCAAGAAACTATGCCGTACTCTCGAAAAAACATGGAGAAAAAACCCAACCACTGACAACCTAACCACCTTCAAGGACGCCACCCGCAAACACCACCAATTGATCCGATCCACCAAGAAATCAGCATTCAAGGATCGACTAAACAACAACGCCCATAACAGCAAGGAACTATTCAACATCGTCAAAGAATTTACCAACCCCACCGCAGCCTCAAACGACATCACTCCCTCCCAAGACCTCTGCGACTCATTATCCTCTTTCTTCTACAACAAAATCGCCGACATACACAACAGCTTTAAGAACATTTCGAAAGAACAACCCACCCCACCCACTTCCAAAACCAAACCGCTCGCTAACAACCTTAACGCCTGGAACCCAATCACCACTGAAGACACCATTCGCCTAATGAACTCCATCCATTCAGGTTCGCCAACCGACCCCTGTCCCCACCACATCTTCAACAAAGCAGACTCCATCATCGCACCCCATCTCCGTGATGTCATCAACTGGTCCTTCAACTCCGCTACCTTCCCAGAAAGCTGGAAACACCCCGAACTCACTGCCCTCCTGAAGAAGCCCACAGCTGACCCCTCTGAACTTAAGAACTACCGCCCCATTTCCCTCCTCCCTTTCCCGGCCAAAGTCATTGAGAAAGCCGTCAATAGCCAGCTCGCCGCCTTCCTTGAATCCAACAACTCCCTCGACCCCTCACAGTCTGGCTTTCGAGCCAAACATAGCACTGAAACCGCCCTCATTGCAGCGACAGATGACATCCGAATGCTACTGGACAACGGAGAAACAGCTGCCCTCATCCTACTCGACCTCTCCGCCGCCTTCGACACAGTCTGTCATAGCACCCTCATACAACGCCTCAGCAACATCGGAATACAAGGAAAAGCATTAGATTGGATCATCTCGTTCCTCGCCGGGAGAACCCAGAGAGTCCGACTCCCCCCTTTCAAATCAGAGGCCACCAAAGTCATCTGCGGAGTCCCACAAGGATCATCACTCAGTCCCACCCTCTTCAACGTGTACATGAGCCCCCTAGCATCCATCGTGCGACAACACAACCTCAACATCATCTCCTACGCTGACGACACCCAGCTGATCCTCTCCCTCACTAAAGACCCTAACACAGCCAAAACCAATCTTCATGAAGGCATGAAAGAAGTAGCCGAATGGATGAAAAACAGCCGCCTAAAACTCAACTCAGACAAAACGGAAGTCCTCATCTTAGGATCATCCCCCTCTGCCTGGGACGACTCTTGGTGGCCATCTGCCCTGGGCACAGCACCCATACCCACAGACCTCGCACGCAACCTGGGCTTCATCCTAGACTCCTCCCTCTCGATGACCAGACAAGTTAACGCCGTCTCATCCTCTTGCTTCAACGTACTCCGTATGCTCAAAAAAATCTTCCGTTGGATCCCCACCGAAACAAGAAAGACGGTCACCCACGCACTGGTCACTAGCCGACTGGACTATGGAAACACCCTTTACGCCGGAACCACAGCCAAATTACAGAAAAAACTCCAAAGCATCCAAAATGCTTCGGCCAGACTCATATTGGACATCCCTCGCCAAGCTCACATTACCGGCCACCTAAAAGACCTCCACTGGCTTCCCGTCAACAAGAGAATAACGTTCCGTCTCCTCACCCACGCTCACAAGGCCCTCTACAAACTAGGACCCGAATGCCTCGACACACGACTGTCCTTCTACACACCCACCCGCCAACTAAGATCCTCCAACCAAGCGCTTGCCGCAGTTCCGCGCATCCACAGATCCACCATGGGAGGCAGATCCTTCTCCTACCTGGCGGCCAAGACCTGGAACTCTCTCCCCACCCAACTCCGCCTCACACAGAACCACATTTCCTTCAGAAAGGAACTTAAAACCTGGCTTTTCGATAAATAATGCTCCCCCTCCCACAAGCGCCTTGAGACCCTATGGGTGAGTAGTGCGCTATACAAATTTCTGAACTTGAACTTGAACTTGAAAGGGGTTGGATTTACCCCCCACCCGGAGTTACTGATACCACCGATATTGGTAACACCAGGAAATCTGAGCCACTCTTCATAAAGGCATTTGTGAGTGGTCCACAAAATTAGCTACGTTTTTGCCACCCATGCATTTACCGATACTGAGGTAGGGGTAACGCTAAGGTTGTGGGCTATCCAGCCCGTTATGGGCTGGACCCCCTGACCCTCTCATAAATGAGGAACGGGGCCTAGGGTCGGACTGGCCTGTGGGCAATCAAACAGTGCCCGATGGACGGGTCTGACCGATCAGCATGTGTACGATCAGTGGTATGGTAATGCACTCATTTATTTCTACAAGGTCTTTTGAGTTCTGATGATTGTTTAAATCTTTCGTTGGTGCATGTGGGCCATTTATTGGCTGTTTGTGGGCCCGTTTAACCACTTGAACGCTATGGGGATTTTTCCCCTGTGCTGTAAATACAGGAACACCATTATTCATGAAGAGCTGGGCTCGTCATCAGTGTAGCAGGAGGCTACTGCATGACGAGCCCAGCTCGTCATGAGCGTGGAAGGGGTTAAGTTCTGCTGGGCTGGTTTCTACAGTTGATTTCCCTGATATTAAAACAAACATTACTTGCAACAAGCTCAAATCCATGCATCCTTCCATACATTGCAAAACACTTGTACAGCACATACATCTTTACAAGCTGAAAACTGCCCCAATTTGCAAACATAGGCCACTGTTTTTTTAGCTTTCTAATTCACAAATGGAAGCCTCTTTTATTTTGATGCCGGTGCCTATCTTCTGTCCTTGTCCAACCTTGTTGGGGCAGAGGGAGTAAGAGAGAGTGGTAATTCTAGTCCAGTTCCACTGGTAATTCAACATTCTCCCCAAGCCTTTGGGGAAAAAAAAACAGTTTTCAGCAGTTGAACCTCTCTGTGAAAGTAGAAAAAAATAGAATTCTGACAGTGGCTTTAATTGTTGTTAGACCACCTTATGAACTAAGAGGTCACTCGTAATAAGGGCCACTGTGTTTTTTTAACACGAGGCCCTCCCAAGAAGATTCGGTATTGTCTGGTTCTTTAAAGCGCCTCCAGTCGCTACAGAAACTAACACCACAAATGCCTGATCTGAACCCCCAAGGACAGGAGCTTGGCTGGCAACTGGCTCCATGCCATTGGCAATCGCCTTCAACTAGTTCTGGCTTTGCAAATAACAACACTTTGGACTAAGTGTTATTCTTCCCAAACACATGTATGGACCTACAAGCCTCAGCATACAAAACTCTAAAATTCCACATGTATGGGCCTACATGCCTCAGAATAGAAAACTCTCATATTCCACATGTATGGCCCTACAAGCCCCAGCATACAATACTCTAAAATTCCACATGTATGGCCCTACAAGCCTCAGAATAGAAAACTCGCAAATTCCACATGTATGGCCCTACAAGCCTCAAATTACAAAACTCTCAAATTCCACATGTATGGCCCTACAAACCGCAAAGTACAAAACTCTCAAATTCCACATGTATGGCCCTACAAGCCTCAGCGTACAAAACTCTCAATTCCACATGTATGGCCCTACAAGCCCCAGCGAACAAAACTCTCAAATTCCACATGTATGGCCCTACAAGCCTCAAAGTACAAAACTCTCAAATTCCACATGTATGGCCCTACAAACCTCAAAGTACAAAACTCTCAAATTCCACATGTATGGCCCTACAAGCCCCTGCGAACAAAACTCTCAAATTCCACATGTATGGCCCTACAAGCCTCAAAGTACAAAACTCTCAAATTCCACATGTATGGCCCTACAAACCTCAAAGTACAAAACTCTCAAATTCCACATGTATGGCCCTACAAGCCCCTGCGAACAAAACTCTCAAATTCCACATGTATGACCCTACAAGCCTCAAAGTACAAAACTCTCAAATTCTACATGTATGGCCCTACAAGCCCCTGCGAACAAAACTCTCAAATTCCACATGTATGGCCCTACAAGCCTCAAAGTACAAAACTCTCAAATTCCACATGTATGGCCCTACAAACCTCAAAGTACAAAACTCTCAAATTCCACATGTATGGCCCTACAAGCCCCTGCGAACAAAACTCTCAAATTCCACATGTATGACCCTACAAGCCTCAAAGTACAAAACTCTCAAATTCTACATGTATGGCCCTACAAGCCTCAGTATATAACATTCAAAGAAAACTCCGAAACATTACCAAATCTGTCGCTAAGAAAACTTGAGATTCCGATGAATGGAAGTTTTATTGGCCAACATACTAGGCCCGACCAAAGGTAAGCCTCTCCATGACAGAGGTTAAGCTCTACTAAAATGGTACAACACAATCATGAACACCATAGAAATACTCCGAAAAGGAGCCAGGGGGAACTAGTTGTGTCAATACAGTGGAAGGAAAACTTACTTCATACTTTTAGTAGATATTCGCATTGTTTAGAAAATAAACAGCGCCCTGTGCTTCGGGCCTACTCCCGCGCATGCTCACTCAACTGGGCAAGTAGCCAAAGATCGATGACCAAAATAGAAGGTAGAAGCGCTCTTCATTCAAGCACTAACACCTAACTCCCGGCACACCGATTGCTGTACATCAGGATATTCATGCAGCCTTTATTCAAGTTTTGGCGCTTTATTATGCACGATACGGCAGAATCGCTGTGTCATGCAGTATATTGCATAATTGTGCATAATTAGGAGCTAATCTGATAGCTCAGTGGGTTCAATGCTGGTTGCATAGGTTTGAAACTGGCAGCTCTGCCTCACTACAGTTTGCATTGTTGTTCTGACCGCATATAGAACCTGGAGTAAATAAGGGTTGTGTCAGTACATATAAAAAGGCGGACGTTTTACATCGGGGCATCAATAGAATATAAGGAATGTGCACACTGTGGTTTGTGCGTACATACTAGAGAATGCTGGGGAAAAAGTTCCTTCAGAATAATCGCGAATTTATGAAACAAAAACTATGGACTTAACTAGACACACCTCTTAGAACTGATCATTACAGTGTCGTAAAATATTTAGAGACAAATTCAACATTTCACATTGAAGAAGAACTGGGCCCTGAATCGTACAGTCGTTGACCAGAGCAGTATTTTATATTTTGGACGTCTCAAAACACATTTGACCAGCATTCGCACATGTGAAATTTACTTCACACTACTAAACCCTGCTTTTCAGAGAAGCATCTCCTCTTAGTTGCTCTCCACTACACTACAGATGCACCTCAAATGCTTAGCTCTAGCCGACACATCATAATATTTAACATTAGTATAAGGAATAGCGGCTACTGGAGTAGGATCATACCTGTGTATGTAGATTTAGGCCTTACAGTGGAACTTCCTGTGGGCTTCCATCCCGCCCAATGCTTACCATTGGTTGACTTCTTTCACTCATTTTCTGGCTTCTTATTTGTTGACTTGCCTTCCTCTTCTTGTCTTTGTCCTTCCGTGGTCACTTTACCACCCTCTTGGTCGATGACGTGTATCCTTCCACGGCTTACATTCAAGGAACTACTTGTTTCTTTTGCTTTCAACACTCCATGGGAGTGCACATGCTTTCTTCCTCTCTCCCTCTTATTCTCTAGTTAGCGAGTCATAACGTAGGCACGTGCTCATACGTTCCCCCCTCCCCTTTGGCCAGACTTAAGCTTTATTGGCTTGCGGCTGCTGTTCAGAATCGCCAACTATTGGAAAGGCTAAGAGGTCAGGTGCTGCCTTTCTAAAGATGAGAAGGATTGTTTTTACTGTACATCATTATCACATATTTCTGAAAGGCCTGGTAAAGGTCAACCAGGTTTACATTTCAAGGAATGGAGATGAGTGAAAGCTTCCATCTGTCCCCCAAAGTAGTGTACGTCACCTTGGGAGGTAAGAGGCGACTGCAGGCAAAATAGCCGCTCATTCTATCGGCTCTTGCTGTCGACACTGCCAGCAAGGGCCGGGAGTGTACAATTAAAGGTACAACAGCAACCGTACTGAGACATTACCGTATTGTCCAATCAAATTAGGGCCAGCCCTAGAAGTACCGGTGTGCCTACTTCTAGGAGCAGTGGCACTGAGAAGGCCATAAGGGATTAAAACACTGCAGTCCTTCTATGTGGTGCTGGCACTGTCCCTCGCGAGTAGTAAATGGAAAATTATATATCTGTACCATTTAATGCAGTAAATCATTAAACATATAGGCCTAGATGTATCAAGATTCCATTTTGCGAATCTTAAATAGCGATTTTTAGCGAATCGCTATTTAAGATTCGCAAAACGGAATGTATGTAAAAAATCGCTTTTTTTTAGCGATTCCTTATTAATCTTTATTTGCGAATTCGCATTTTGCGAATTCGCAAATAAGAAATAATTTCCCATGCATTCCTATGGGCCAGGAGGCCCTTAGGAATGATTGTGAAGCAATTCTCAAATTGCGAATTCGCAATTTGCTAATCGCAATTTGAGAATTATTTCAAGGGTGCAGGGGTGTCTCATGGACACCCTGCTGCACCCCTGAAACTTACATGTGTGTGCATATGGCACATGTAAATGTAATGTAAATGTAAATTGATACTTGTATAGCGCACTACTCACCCGCAAGGGTCTCAAGGCGCTTGTACGAATACCGCTGTGGAACCCATCCTGGCTTTCCCTGTGAGGTGTCCACTCCTGGGCACCCCCAAGGTGGAGGCCAGGCATCCTTAGCGTTGTGGGGGCCGTTGTGGAGATTAAGCAAGCTATTGCCCAGAGTTGCAGAGTGGGACTCCATGATTGGAATAGGCACCGAGGCGAGAATTATCAGGTCCGTGGAATTTTGAGCACAAGACCCACCGAGGCGGGGAATTGAACCCTGGTCCCGGGCCAGACTTCTGCATCAGGGTCTGCCGCTCTAACCATTGAGCCACACTTCTCCCTATGGGCATGTATGTGTGTCACATGCCACCTTCAAAATTGTCATATTTTGGTTTTTGAAAGGATATCGCAAATTAACACAAACCTCAAATTGGTGTTAATTTGCGATTCCTTAACCTGAATTCGCAATGTAAAAAAATTTCATACATGGCATTTAAGGAATCGCAAAATTGCGATTCCTTAAATGCTTAAGCAAAATAAGGAATCGCAATTTTTTGCGATTCCTTATTTTGCTAATTTCTAATACATCCCAAAAGATGCAAAATGTCCGTTTGCGATTCGTTAAGGCCGAAATTCTGCGAATTTCGGCCTTAACGAATCGCAAAAGGCTTGATACATCTAGGCCATGGTAACCCAATTTAGAAGTCCTGGTTCGATTATCTGTAAGGTACATTAGTATCTTAGCAGTGCTACCACAGTCTCTTTACAAAATAAGCAGTCCTGTACAAAAAAATAAATATATATTTTATATATATATATATATATATATATATATATATATATTCGTATTCTGCATTTAAATCTACAACCGCTCCATTAAGACTGTGAAATTAAGCAAGAATCAGGGTTCAGCGGCCCATCGGGTCTCTGGGCCCCGGTGTCACTGCGCCTGCTGTAGTAACAGAAGCCACGCCCCTGTATCTATTTAACCCACCAATCATTTGCACATCCTAGCGCCCCGCTAGCAATCCCCCAGGTTGCCAGTATATCAGCGCTTTAAAAGGCCGGTTCTGTCGGGCACCGAGTACCAGTACCTGCTATGCTTTGAAAGGCAGCAGGCCAGCACTTCTCAGCAGAGGGTCAACACTTTTAATGGTGATAATACTGGCACTGCGAGGCCTCCGGGTAGTTATGCGCTATATAAGTGGAATTTTTCATTTCATTTAATTTCATTTCACTTCTCTGTCGAAAACAAGCATTTATTTATTTATTTATATAGTTTTATATAGCGCAAACAAGATCCTGAAGGATATCAGAGCGCTTTACAATAAATTGGTAGAGAGGACAACATGAAATAAACATAGTAATTGAGAAAAGGAGAAAAAAAACCTAAAAACAGTAAACAAAGAAACAAATATAAGGTATAATATTATGCAGAGGGTACATCTGTTACTGTTAGTTGTGCCACTGAGCAAGGAACAAAGAGATAGACGCCTTATAGTGCACCATCCCCTTATGGCAAGAATTTTCCCATTAAGAATCTTTTGGCTTCAACTTTGAAGGCTGTCGTCGAGGAGAGTATACGTACATCCGGAGAAAGAGAGGATGATAGGTTTCAGGAGGAGAGCGGAGGCGCTTCTAGATGCCCTCCCCCCACATGATAATTCAAGTTTTTGCACTAGGTACGTGGGAGTATTGTAGTGGAGGGCTTTGTGCATCAGGATTGCAATCTTTAGCTGAATTCCTGCTTCTCAGGGTAGCCAGTTGAGAGATTTAAGGACTGGGGATATGTGCTAATTTCGTTTGGAGCCTGTAAACAGTCTTGCTGCAGAGCTCAGCGAGGCCCTTAGTGGGGCCAGGGCAAATTTAGGAAGGCCACAGAGAGTTGCACTGCCATAGTCTAACCTTGGTAAGACAAGAGCTTGTACAACCTGCTTGAAATCCTTTTGTGGCAAGAAGGATTTGATCAATCTGAGAGTCCTCATCAAGTGGTTCGCTCCCTTACAAACGTTGCTGATATGAGTCTTCATATTCAGGTGACTGTCCACTGTGACTCCAAGCAGTTTGGCTGAGTCTATGATAATCGGAGTACAGTTGAAAGCCGTGAGGTAAGGTATCCAGAGGTCGATCTTGGGGGTGTGGTTCGGCGGGGAGATGAGCAAGAATTCCATCTTGGAGGCATTGAGCAGGAGATGGTTCTCCTTTAACCAATTTTGAGTCAGCATGAGGATAGAATTTAGCGCAATGATGTTATCCAGGGATGAGATTTTTAAATAGAGTTGAGTGTCGTCAGCATACATGTGGAAGAGAATGTTCATTGAGTTAAGTAGATTAGTGAGAGGTTCCAAGAAAAGGTTGAAGAGGATAGGTGAAAGGGCAGATCCTTGGGGGACCCCAATAAGTACGAGGGAGGGCTGAGAGAGAGAGTGGTTTGACTTGAATCTTTGAGATCTGTGTAGAAGGAAGGATGAGAACCAGAGGAGCACATGATCCAAGAAACCCATTCTGTTTTGTAAGATGGATAGGAGGATGTCATGATTGACTGTATCGAATGCAGAGGAAAGGTCGAGGATCAGGTGGCAGGATTCGTTTTTATCAAGCATTTTCAGAATGTCATCAAAAATGTGTACAAGGGCCGATTCAGTGCTGTGACCCCTCCGGAAACCTGATTGATGATGGTCTGGGCACCTGCACTTCTAGGTTTTCATTTCAAGCACGAATGCGTGTAGTAAGTAGTTTATTTTGAGAAGAGAAGATCACACGCTCTAGCCAAAACCTACTAGATTAAGCACGTATTCCGTTTTAGTGTGTTACTCGACATATAGCGCTTCCATTCCTCGTTATGTGCAGTAAGAGCTATATAAATGCATTGAGAATACGACGGCACTGAAAGTATGGCATCCAGCTAAGAAGCACCAGTGGCGCCTGCCTGGCACCGGTCGTGTTTACTCTATCTCCTCGCGTTGGCACGAGAGTTCATATTTCTTGCCCAGTCAGTCCGTGCCCGTTCGGCTGCCTGCCACACACATTCCTGTAATCTCTTTGCACACAAACTTAACACATTTATATTCGAAATACACTTTTTTTTTGTCTCTCTATAGTCAAAATAGTTATACATTAATTAAATGACGCCTCTTGTGGAGTTTAGCAATTATTTCTACAGTTATTTCGTTCGCAGGACCCAGAGGTAGATATCCGGATACAATGACTTCCGAGCCCCCTCTTCACACTGAGTGACGAAGGTCCCTTAGGGCTCCCCAACTGGCTCCTGCATGGGCGTAGGAAGTGTGGGGGACGCGGAGGATATATCCCCCCCCCCCAGATTTTGGAGTGGGGGGACACGGGGGAGGGGACACGGGGGGGGGGCGAGGGAACAAAAGAATTTCCCCTCTCCCTTCTGTCATTCGCAGGGCCATCATCCCGGAAAAGCGCTACCTAATGGCCCTGCACTTGACCTGCCTGGAGTCAAAGAGGCCTCCCGCCCTCTGCCCTTTGTTATGCTGCAGGAAGGCTTGGCGTTCTGGGAAGGGCAGAGAAGGGAAAAAACTCTGTTTCTTTTCCTTCATACCCCCGGGAGAAGGCAAGGACAGTGTCAACTTCTCCTGTCCTGCCTCTGGCAGGTGTCCTCCTCCCCTCTCTCTCTTTATTCCTCCATCTCTTTCTGTCTCTGTCTCGCTCCTCCTTAAGTTCTGATTTCAAGAGCTCTTACATACTCTCTCTTGCCTCTCTTTTTCTTCGTTTCCCAGTGAAATGGATCCAAAATAGGCGGAACACTTTGGCTGGAAATGTCCTCATTTACTGACCGTTTTATTATTCCAAAGAAAAACCTCGGGATGGAGAGAAAAAATAATGAAATACCGAAATAAAGCAATACAGAGTGGTCAGCAGACAGGCCAGATTGTTATTTACACCCACACACATTAGCGCCACTTTACAGAGTTTGCCAGTGAAAGCGCTACTTTCTTTCTTTCTTCTTTCTTTGAGCAACATTGTTTTCCCAGGGTGGGGAACCATTCCTAAAGGGACTGAAATACCTGGTTGATGGATGGAGTGGAAATGTTTAATATGATCATTTTCAACTGTTTTAATAATTTTAGCTTATAAAATGTGTACTGCGGCTCTGAGTCCAGGGATGTGGTCTTTTTTAAACCAAACTGCTTACATTTTGAAAGGATATAAGCAATGGACATTGAAACAGGTCCCTTCATGGTCCTGTAGCCATGTTCTGAATTTCAGGCAAAATCACTTACTGATTTCTGAATAATGAGTTTTAAACTGTTAAGGTAACCATGTTGCTCCTGAATAAATTTCACATGATTTGCTTATTCTTTCATTCCTTATGAGTGTTTGCTTTTTCTAGGGTGTTATTCATTTTTTTCAGGCAGCATTTTACTGTTGTCTAGAGCATAATTTGAATTTAGTCGCAGCACAATTGAGTTGTAGCTGAAGGCAGTGGACGTTTCTCTCAGTGGGGCAGTATGGTGTTCAGTGTGGGAGAGGATGTGGCACTCTGGCCAGAGCTACTGAATTTAGAACTGGAGCACCATTTTCAGCCTTTATGACCAGTCCACCGGACCACACTCCTGACAGAGCTCATTCCGATGCTACACCTTAGAAGGCGCGTATGACCTTGGAAGCCCTCATGTCTTAGCACCCGCAGGTGGACCCTAACGGTGGCAAGTGTGAGTTAACCTTGAAGGCCTGTCCACCACAATCCATACTGCAGTTCACCTCCAGTCTTGCGGGCAGGCATACGAAGAAGCACACCCTAGATCGACAGTGACACTGAGGTCACAAGATCCTTGAGGCCAGTCCACCGCACCCATTGGTACCTCCATTGGCCTTTTTCAGCAGTAGTGGTGCAACTTACCAGTGGTTGGCAATGTAGGATTTGCATGCACACCAAACTTAGGGGGTGATTATAATGGAGGTGGAACCGCCACGTCACCCTGTCAGCGGTGGTCCCACCGCCATCGGTGACTGCATCACCACCAATCATATTACAATGGCGGGTGGTTCCCTGGCGGTCGGAAAGACCAACCGCCACGCACCCGACTGGCTCCTTGAGCCCGCCAGTGCAGCGGAGGGGCTTGTGGTTCCTACAATGCTGGTTGTGCCTACCAGACACCACAGTAGGGATTATGATATCCCTTAACCGCCAGCCTATCCATGGCGGTTCACCCACCATGGAAAAGTTGGTGGAAAGGGACATTGGAGGCCTGTAGCAGGCCCCTTTCCCCCCAGCTCCCAGACATGGGACCTGGGTGCATCTAAGAAGCCCCCCTACATATCACTGCACCATGTGGCAGGCACCGCATTGTGCCTGCCACGTAGTGCAATGATATATGTAACATGTCAGTTTTTACATTGCGGCACATGATGCAGCCATCAGCACCTGCTGCAATGTAAAAGATATTGTGGGGCCGCCCCCTTGGAGGCCAGCAGTCCCATTCCCCGATTTAATAGCTGACGGACTGAAGTCCACCTCCCATCGTAATCAGCGCCTACGTTTGCAAACTTTATGGTCTCTGCTTCATGCACAAACACTTTTAACATGTGCCGCCTGCTTTCGGGCCACTGGAGTTATGCAGCAATGGAGGCCAAAATTATGTTGCAGTGTTGACTAAATGATGCAACAATAAAAAGTCTGCAGCGAAATGCAGTGCATTTTATGATACTTTATTATTTTGACATATTTATACATACGAACAGCCTCTGCAAAGCTTTTGCCTCATTAGTACCTGTGTAACATACAAATGCAGCTGTGGGAAAGGTGACCAGTCAACCTTTGCAAAGGGCCCTACACTTCACAGCAACATAAATCACATTTCTTTTAGTAATTTTTGATCCGTTTGAGCTACAAAATTGTTTTGGGTGAAATCGTTAGATTATGCAACAGATGATGTATATTATGTGGCAAATATGATACAGCCATAGTTAAGTGGAAAACATGTTTCCACTTAACTTAATTTTGCCCCAGCATTGTAGTTGATCAATTTATAAGTTCCCCAAACCCAAAAGTTGAGTTTGGGCACAGTTTGCATTTTAAAAGCAGTCCTACAACACAGGGCTACTTTTAAACTGACTTCAGGCTTCAGCAGTGCATACATGCAAATGCAGAAAGGGCTACTGGCCTCTAAACTGCCATGCCCTATTATATTCTAGCGACTTAAAGGTAGTTCTAATCCCCCTGCCCTATTATATACTAGGGCCTTATAAGAGAGGTCAATCCAATTATAGGGGTACCCTAACCCATAGTGCACCCTAGTGTATGTAGGTGCTTTCACAGTGTCTTTAAGTGTCTCTTTCAGAATACCACTGGCCCTGTGCCTGTTCAGGCAGAGGCCAGGGTCAGTCAGAGTCAGGTACCACCAGTACCAGTCAGCAAAACATTGGGGAGTACCCAGGGCACAGGATGGCTTTGCAACACTAAAGAAGCCCAAACTTAGAATTTAAAACATAACACCATGGTTGGGGGGGGTTGTGTTTAATAATCAGAATTGATTTATATCCTAATGCACCCATTTTCCAACATTAGGAGAAGGAAAGACTGGGGAAAAATCATAACGTTCTAATCTATACCTTGAAGTTTTCATGCAGCTCTTTGATGACGGTTAATAACTCACAGTTCAATGTTAGGATTTTAACTTGTAAACTGCAAATACCAAAAGAATCTCTCAGACAAAAGCAGTAACTCACTGACCTATTTACATGATATGCATTTTGTGATCTGCGTGGTACACATTCTTTGCGGCAGACATGTTACCCCACTGTGGCTACCTTACCTAGAGTCAAAATTACCACTAGACAAATCTCCGATCTCTCTCAATAAAGAACATTATTCACCAAAGTTATCTTCACATTTGTATTGTTGCCTGAAAATTGCTGGAGACCAGGAATGCAGGAGCAGGTACTTTTCAAACCATAAGGCACTTGCAAACATGAAACCCCCAACCTAAGTCAGCGACCTTTGTTTGCTTGGTGCATGAAGATGCACGATTCATATCCATTTTTTAAACATTTGGTCTGATTACTATATGAATGTAAATAACAATAAAGCATACATGCAAACTGTGACAACATGCCTGCTTTTCTCAATATTTCACATAGAAAGTATGCGATTGTATTTGTTTAATGGGTGATGATTTGTATAGGGTCACTGGAAAGTCCACAAGGTTGTCCCTGTCCCCCCCAGAATTTTAGTGTCTCCTACGCCCCCGGGCTCCTGATGCCCGAGAGGCGCCTCCCTGTAACCACCCCCTGCAAAGAAGACCCTCTGAGCTGCGGAACACAGACCGCCGACGGGTAGCCGGTAAAGGACTCCGGCCACGAACACATACCAGATGGAAACGGCTGAACATAAAACGCAGCTGAACACAGACCCACCGCGCACTGCCGAACACAGACCATATGGACACCGCTGAACACAGACCTCCATTGCACTGCTGAACACAGACCACGGCTGAACACAGACCCACCGCGCACAGCCGTACATAGACCATCTGGACACCGCTGAACACAGACCTCCTTTGCACTGCTGAACACAGACCATATAACACACGGCTGAACACAGATCCACCGCGCACTGCTGAACATAGACAATCGAGCACAAGGCCGAACACAGACCATATGACACACTGTTAAACACGGACCACGGCTGAACAAAGACAAGCCGCGCACTGCTGAACACAGACCTCCGCCGTACAGCGAAACAAAGAATATTTGGAACACTGCTGTGGTGACCACAGACCCCTGCACACAGCTGAACACAGGCCAATTGGCACACTGCGCTGCCTGCTGAGCAGAGACCCCTTGTCGCACTGCTGAGTTAAGACGATTTAGCCCTATAGGTGGGTGCGCCAACAAATTAGAAGGGAGAGCCGAGTCGAACCACGGATCACCTCTGGCTCCAAGAGTCTCGAGCCAAGGGTCAGCTCTGGCTACAAGAGTCTCGAGCCGAGCGAAGGGGGGTCACATCTGGCTCCAAGAGTCTCGAGCCAAGGGTCAGATCTGGCTCCAAGAGTCTCGAGCAAAGGGTCAGCTCTGGCTCCAAGATTCTCGAGCCGAGCCACGGGTCACCTCTGGCTCCAAAAGTCTTGAGCTGAGCCACGGGTCACCTCTGGCTCCAAAAGTCTCGAGCCGAGCCATGGGTCACCTCTGGCTCCAAGAGTCTCGAGCCGAGCCACGGGTCACCTCTGGCTCAAAGAGTCTCGAGCCAAGGGTCAGCTCTGGCTCCAAGAGTCTCGAGCCGAGCCATGGGTCACCTCTGGCTCCAAGAGTCTCGAGCCGAGCCACGGGTCACCTCTGGCTCAAAGAGTCTCGAGCCAAGGGTCAGCTCTGGCTCCAAGAGTCTCGAGCCGAGCCATGGGTCACCTCTGGCTCCAGGAGTCTCAAGCCGAGCCACGGGTCACCTCTGGCTCCAGGAGTCTCGAGCCAAGGGTCAGCTCTGGCTCCAAGAGTCTCGAGCCAAGGGTCACCTCTGGCTCCAAGAGTCTCGAGCCAAGGGTCAGCTCTGGCTACAAGAGTCTCGAGCCGAGCGAAGGGGGGTCACATCTGGCTCCAAGAGTCTCGAGCCAAGGGTCAGATCTGGCTCCAAGAGTCTCGAGCAAAGGGTCAGCTCTGGCTCCAAGATTCTCGAGCCGAGCCACGGGTCACCTCTGGCTCCAAGAGTCTTGAGCTGAGCCACGGGTCACCTCTGGCTCCAAAAGTCTCCAGCCGAGCGGCGGGTCAGCTCTGGCTCCAAGAGTCTCGAGCCGAGCCATGGGTCACCTCTGGCTCTAAGAGTCTCGAGCCGAGCCAAGGGTCACCTCTGGCTCCAAGAGTCTCGAGCCAAGGGTCATCTCTGGCTCCAAGAGTCTCGAGCCGAGCCATGGGTCACCTCTGGCTCCAGGAGTCTCGAGCCGAGCCACGGGTCACCTCTGGCTCCAAGTGTCTCGAGCCAAGGGTCAGCTCTGGCTCTAGAAGTCTCGAGCCAAGGGTCACCTCTGGCTCCAAGAGTCTCGAGCCAAGGGTCGGCTCTGGCTCCAAGAGTCTCGAGCCGAGCCATGGGTCACCTCTGGCTCCAAGAGTCTCGAGCCGAGCCATGGGTCACCTCTGGCTCCAAGAGTCTTGAGCCGAGCCACGGGTCACCTCTGGCTCCAAGATTCTCGAGCCAAGGGGCAGCTCTGGCTCCAAGAGTCTCGAGCCAAGGGTCACCTCTGGCTCCAAGAGTCTTGAGCTGAGCCACGGGTCACCTCTGGCTCCAAAAGTCTCAAGCCGAGCCACGGGTCACCTCTGGCTCCAGAAGTCTCCAGCCGAGCGACGGGTCAGCTCTGGCTCCAAGAGTCTCGAGCCAAGGGTCACCTCTGGCTCCAAGAGTCTCGGGCCGAGCCACGGGTCACCTCTGGCTCCAAGAGTCTCGAGCCGAGCCATGGGTCACCTCTGGCTCCAAGAGTCTCGATCCGAGCCACGGGTCACCTCTGGCTCCAAGAGTCTCGAGCCAAGGGTCAGCTCTGGCTCCAAGAGTCTCGAGCCGAGCCATGGATCACCTCTGGCTCCAAGAGTCTCGAGCCGAGCCACGGGTCACCTCTGGCTCCAAGTGTCTCGAGCCAAGGGTCACATCTGGCTCCAAGAGTCTCGAGCCGAGCCAAGGGTCACCTCTGGCTCCAAGAGTCTCGAGCTGAGCCAAGGGTCACCTCTGGCTCCAAGAGTCTCGAGCTGAGCCAAGGGTCACCTCTGGCTCCAAGAGTCTCGAGCTGAGCCAAGGGGCACCTCTGGCTCCAAGAGTCTCGAGCCGAGCGAAGGGGGATCACATCTGGCTCCAAGAGTCTCGAGACAAGGGTCAGCTCTGGCTCCAAGAGTCTCGAGCCGAGCCATGGGTCACCTCTGGCTTCAAGAGCCTGTGCTGAAGCGGAGTCTTGAAAATAATGTACAATATGATATACGTCTTCAAAATTCGCTAACGGGAATTTCTTTAACAGGGAGGAGCATCCCACCTCAGCACATTAGGTTATTTAAAAAGTCTTTATTAAAACTGCGTTTTTAAACACTGCCCCCGCCTTAATAAAAATGCTACCAGCGATCTAACAGGCAAGTCAGTTGTCACGCGCGCCTTAGATGTTGCTTAACTTCTTATTATGGAAGGGGCAATATTATAAGCTATTGAACACAAGACGTTTATTGTTCAGCTCCATCCTAAATTTACGTATTTGAAGGTGCTGTTCTGTCTGATAATGAACAGACGGGAGGTAATAAAGCATATGCCTATTATCACACAGTTTGATTCATCTAGGATTTATTTCGGATTTTCCAGTTTCACACTGAAATTTAACCACTAGGAGGGTGTCTCTTTCTGACATGCAAGGGTAATGCTTTCTCGTTGTTTATTTGATGACGAGGTTTAGAGTGTGGGTGACAGGCAGAATCCGTGTTTTATTTTGGGCCGTTTTATATAACGGGATATTGGCAAAGACACAAGACACAGACCACGGTACATTTTTCAGCACAGAGAGTTTTGTCAGGATTTGAGCCCGGGTCCCTATGATACAGGATTACCAGATGTGGCACTAAGGAAAATCACCTCCCGAGAAAGATCGGCTCGTTGTGGGCTCGAGGAGCCTGGAGGAGAGGATCTCGAGCCGAGACCGAGCCAGGCATCTGGCTCGAGGTTTTGATGGCTCGCCCAATTCTACATGGTCCTCCTAGTTCCTGGCCATCGGGCGCAATAAAGCCCACACTGCACTGGCACTGCTGAGCGCATACTACCTGTCACATCCCTTGGCACAGAGCTGAGCCGCGTGCCTACACCCTGGCACTGCCAGTACAGAGTTACTTTCACCCTGGTGATCACAGACTCAGCATGAGTACAAAGTTCCTTTTCATCCTGCTTTCTAACGTAACTTTTATTTTTGGTATTTTATTTAATGCGATTTTTTATACAGCGCGAACTTTACCCGAAGGTGTCAGAGCGCTTTGAACCAGTTGCAAAACATAAAGATTTAGGATTACAAGAGTTACATAAAAGATACAAACAGAAAAAATTGCAAATGTCCAAGATGTAAAGCCACACAAGGAAGAGATACAAACAGAAAGAAAAATTGCAAATGTACAAATAGTTTGTGCACAAGACAACCAGAACACAGACATTGGCACATACTCCCTGGCACAGAGCGCAGACCCAGTGACAGTGCCGAGCACGGCCCGTGACGCTTGCCCTCCCGCCCGGACAGGACGCCGTGGCTTACCTTGGCTCATGGTGTCTGTCGCGCGCGTGCAGAGCCGCCCTTGTGTTGTGACTGAGCTGAATGGCTGAAGCAGACGCCGCAGGTGGAGCATCCCGGAGGTCCCTTTTATGACAGCCTGCAAACAGGAAGTAAGATCCATGTAAAGGCAAGGCACCGGCAACAAATTCTGCCCCCTGGCAAGAGACGCGGCAGCCCGCTCAAGTTACAGAGGCATGACGTGCTTCTTAAAGCCGTTCCTGTGCTACCTAGCGATGATCCCTGAGCAATGTCAACCTCAACAACTGTGAAGTGTAATTCACGTTCCTCCTGCTAGACATGGAAAGATTCATATTGCCTCGCATGGCCAGAGCCGGGCTGGGTACTCAAAGCAGCCCTGGCACATTTTGTCAGACCTGATCCCATATGGACCCCTAGAAGGGGGTTTGTAGCCCCCCCGCCCCCCAAGTAAATGTGAGAAAATGGCGAAAATGGTGCATTCTCCAACACACTTTTTTATTATATATTCAATTATATTCGTTTTTAAAGCATAGGAAATGATGACCTTACAATGCACCAGGATTCAACAATCTTTTTTGGGGCTCTTGAATGACTCCCTCACTTTTACCTTCTTCAACAGTGCCCCTCATCTCTCCATAGCTCCTCTCTCACGTGTATTTCATTTGTTTTATAGCGCTTCTCATGCCAGTGTAGGGTGTCGGAGCATTTTAAATCACAAACACATACAGAGACAATAATACTAATAATTTCTATTTTTGAAGCACAAACATATCACACCCCCTTAAGGGTTTCAAGGCGCTAGGGGCCGTCAGGGAGATTAAGTGAGCTACTGCCCAAAGTCACATGGCACTGAGCTGAGCAGCCGCCGGGCGATCGGACCGCGAATTATGTGATTTTGTGGCCATAGAGTTTTCCACATAACTATGAACTTGCCGCATTTTCCACATAATACCTCATCCACTGCATATTTCACGGATTTTAAGGAGAAAAATAGTTTCTGGTGCAAGTGAATCAAAAGTTAGTAAAAACGCGGTGATGCATGTTGCTGCATAGTGAAAGGCCCCTCGCCAAAGCCATCTGGTCAACTTTCAATTACCTACTGCTATGTTTGAGTGTTATACTGTTACTAATAAGGTGAAATCTTTGCCCAGACAGTGTTAACATTTTTAATAAAAGACAACATAATGCAGAAATGCTGTGAAAAAATGTACCAAATTATGTTGCATAATTTGCTTATTCTTACTTGGTGCATCCCAATGGGATCCCTCCAGCGCTGTTCAAACACGACCCAGCCCTAGGGGCAGAAACTCCAGCACTGGTTTTAACACAGATCAGGAGTTCATGTATCCTGCCCGCCTCGTGGTAGGGATCAAACCTATCACTAATCTTCAACGGTGGTGACAGATCATCTCCGGCTAACTATCGCCTAATCGCCATGATTGACAACCAGGTCAAGTATTTTGCAAGGAAACACCCGGATTGAAAGTATGGATGAATGCAAATATCTAGGGGTCATCAGCGATAAGAAAAGCTCCTTCGCAGTGCAGAAGGAGGCAATACAAAGGAAAGGGTTGGTGTTGGGAGTAACCCTTAAAAACCTGAAGAAATAACTGTCCGGGCCTTCTCTGACAACCCTTCTTGAAGTAGCGTGATCAAAACTCATACCAACAATTTTGTCTGGGAGTGAGATGCTTAGAGGCCAGGATGCCAGAACCCTGGACAATGCAATGGTGCGTGCCTATAGGATCATATTCTCACTCCCACTACTCACTTCACTCGTGCAGATCCACCTGGAATTTGGATTGCTGCAACAGACTCTGGCCAGGCGAGGAACATACTTACTATGCTGGAACAGATCAAGAAAGCAGAACCTAATACATTGAATCACCTGCTATGGAAGAAGCAGCAAGACACGACTTATCACTGGCAAGGGACTATTTACAGGACTCACTGGAAAGCACAGAGCTCACACTACTCTGTGACACCCCCACCTGTCATATAGCTACTGTATATCTTTAGAATGCGTCAAGTTAGCATGGGCTCATTGCATGTTTAAACGCCGTTTTTCCTTTTGCTGCTTCTGCACACGACACTTAATTGTTGATTTAGCTTTCAACCTAGTAGTTCGTTGTGGTTTACATGAGAATAATATGTTATTACTCTGATATCAGCTTTGCTTAATAAACTATGTCTGTTCAGGAATAACACAATACAGAATTGTTATGAGGTCTGATCTTCGCGCCTTCATAGACATAACATAAGTGCAGCTTCTGCCAACTTTGGGCTTTAGGCGGGTTTTATATTGCTTTGCTTGAAGCACAAAAACACACTTGATGCTGTTCGCATGCAGAGAGAGCTGGTGTATGCTGATGTGATCTCTTCATTCTAGGATCCTGAGGTATGGGCCCGCCCTGCTAAAACCCAAAGAGACCTTCTTAGCTATTAATATAATATGTGTGTTAGGGAGGGTGAGAAATAAGTGTTGTTAACCCTTATTCATTACAGCATGTTAACATGCTGTCACCATTTGCTTTCTATGGATTAGTAACTATGCTGATAACTTTGCTTCTGATAATATGTTTCCTTGTATTATCTAAGATACTGCGCCTGAGAAGACGGCATTAGTAAATAAATATTTCAAATGTGCACGTGTCCTCATTTACTCCACGTTCTGGTTTGAAATGATAGTATAACGAAAGAGTGCTCATGTGTTCCACGTAACCTGAGGTATTGTAAGCTCATGTTCTGGTTTGTCTAAACATTGGGAGTTAGTTATGACCAATGAGACACTGTAGCTAGCTCAGTAAGGGGTTTGTTGGGTACTAAGGTGAGTTTTGGGTCACCCTAATTCGCTGAGGTTCCAATCCTCTGTGCACAGTTCTGTGGGAGAACAGAAACCCTGTTACATGGCACCCAACGTGGGTGGACTTATATCATGACACTCGAGTAGTATATCGTTCAAACCTTAACCCCTTCACTGTCGTTTCCGGAAAACGGTGGTGTCGGTGAAACCTGCCTATTTTTTGAAATAGGTCTTTTCAAGCTTGAATCTATCTACAACGGTTTCTTTGATTTACTACCCAGTTGTGCTACAAAGTTTCCTTTGTTTTTCAGTTATTCCGGTGTAATCATGGCGCAGGCTGTGGCCATCCCGCAGCATAGTCGCATTGCGGTGCGCAACCATTTACAGGCTTTCCAAGTCCCGTTAGAGGGCTTGGCTGTGATTTTGGTGGTGTGTGCAGATCCGGCGTACCCTTTCGAACTGTTTTATTCGTGGGTAACGTTTCCGGGAGTGGACGCAAATTCTGGTGTGTTCCACACCTACACACCCTCACCTGTACCGG
Organism: Lissotriton helveticus; assembly: GCF_964261635.1. Classification (NCBI taxonomy): domain Eukaryota; kingdom Metazoa; phylum Chordata; class Amphibia; order Caudata; family Salamandridae; genus Lissotriton; species Lissotriton helveticus. Next base: position 745,524,466 of record NC_136073.1, read on the forward strand.
CTAAATATACACCGTACAGGGCACTGGAGATACCTATTGATCATTGGCAGCATCGCGTTTGGTTTGATGGCGACCTACCCCACTCTTTGTCCGCTGCGAGGTTGGGTCCATTGTCCATTCCAGGCACAAATTGGCCTGCATTGGGTGGATTCACCCCGCACCCGAATCACGGCGCTTGTCCCTTAGCGGATATTCGCAGACTACATGTTGTCTCGATTGCCGTGATTCGTGCATTAGTGCAATACATAGTTCGTCTTCTCCCGAGAGGTTCCCCGGGGGGTCCGGCCGTTCAAACGGAACATGGCGGTTTAAGACTCAATCCGGTTATGGTCAATTCGGTTTTTGGTAAGCGACCCGATGATAAAGATGATTTCCCTTTCTGGCTTGCTGAGAAATTTGACCAACTGGAGGCTGTGTTTCCGAATTCTACTCCTGCTGATAAACATAGAATGTTGACGATTACTTTGCCTAAGGATTTAACTCCTGAACTCGTTGACTGTGAAAGTTGGGGAAAAACTTTTGCGGCCGTTTATACGAGGTGTTTCGGCACCCCGTCTATGTCCGTACTGCCTACGATCGTTAAACGTGTTCAGGATGATCACGGACCGGAAGCATCGGTTGAATTGGGTATGCGCCTGTGTGGTTCTTTTGAGATTGTTAGTGATCTCATCCTCTCCAATATAAAGGGAGATGCGGTGAACTTTCAGGTGTCGAATGCTTTGGCTGCTCTACCCGATGCCGAAAAACCCCGACAGTTAGCGAAGATTGTTGTGGCCACATATAAAACTATAGGTCGCACAAGTAAAGGTCTGAAATATTTTCCTATCAAGGAGGAAAAACAACCACAGGGGCAGTCTGCTACAGCAGATGTCCAGCCCAAGTCCAATAAACAGAATTGGCCTAAAAAACAGAAACAGGGGAAGCACCAACAGCAGACTCAGGATTCTTATCCTGTGCCACAAGTTCCTGCGCCGACAGACAGAGTTTATGATTTGCGCGATCGCGCGATGATTAAATCACCTGATCGATTTCAGGTTTCTGATCAACGCTCTCCTCGTTCCTTTCAGGACTCATCGGCCCCGAAGACCGGTGGAGGAGGAGGCGGTAGGGGACGTGGTGGCCAACAAGGACGTGGCCAGTCGCGCCAGACAGACGGCGCAGCGAAGCAGGAGGATTCTACGCCTAAGAGACCGCAGTTTGCGAAGAAGAAAGTCGCAGCCTTAACAGCGCATCGATATGCCACAGATAGTGAGAACGCGGCTTCGGAATCTGACGTGGGCTCTGACCTTGCTGGACAGCGCGGCGGAGATTACCATAGTGAGAGAGGCACTGCGTCCACCACTGAGGGTGACAGCGACTGATGTCTACGTTGTGATAGAAACAGCCGATACGAGACTTGCTCCCCCTGAAAGACTTTATGAAATTGTCCTGTTAATTGAAGGTGACATACAGCGTACCGTCAAAGGGGTATTTTTTAGAAAAACTTTCTTCTACATATGATATTTTGCTTTCGGAGGCTGACTGGCCCCAACCTTTTGTGCTCGCGGCGCCGCGAGGGGAGGAGGTAATCCTCCCCAGTTTCGCGAACACAGTCTCGAAAGAGCATGCGCAGCATTTTGCAGAAGAGTGGGCTCGGGCTCTCGCGCCGGCTCTGTACCGTAACCAATGTGGTTGGGATAAATTGTCCCCTTGCCACGAAATTCCATTGCGGTCTCAGCCGCAGCCTCAACCTCAATATCCCATTCGGCGTGAGGCCAAGGCTTCCGTCGCGGAAATCCTTGAACAATTGGAATATCAGGGAGTTATTGAAACGTGTGTGTCACCGATGAATAATCCTCTTTTTACTGTGACCAAGCCTGACGGATCATATCGTTTGGTATTGGATTACCGGCATTTGAACTCGCATTGCCGTAACTGTGCAGTACAGAATACTCACGGCTCTGCCCTAGTGGATAGTCTAGTGCGTAAGCGTTTTAAAACAACGCTTGACATATCCAACGGTTTCTATGCCCACAGATTGGACAGCTTTAGCTCCCAATGGACCAGTTTTACATGCACTGGGGTCCAAAAACAATTCCGGCGTCTCCCAATGGGCTATAAGAATAGTCCTGGTATATTTACCGCTCGCATAGTCTCTCTTTTGGAGAGGATCGACCCAGATGCTTGTTCGTATGTGGATGACATATATCTCACAGACGACGAGATTTGGGAGCATCTGTGTCGTGTAAATTCAATCATTTGTAACTTTGCAGACATGGGTTACAAATTTAACTTTGCAAAATCGCACATTGCTGAGTACACAGTGTTGTTCCTGGGCTATGAGCTCAACAATGAAGGTAGAGGTTTGGCACCTCACTTCTTGGAGAAATGCGCACAGTTGCGCGCTCCTACATAACTGAAAAAATTACAGTCTTTACTGGGCTTTCTGAATTTTGGGAGGACATACATTCCGGAATATGCCCAGCGTGTCAAGCCTTTGTATGCTTTGATACAACCAACTTTTTCCAAATCATGCTGGCTGCCTGAGCACTCAGCCATCTTGCAGTCCTTGCAGGCTGATCTGCTCGCTTCTAAGTTCTTACTGACTCGTGATAACCATACCAACCTGGTGATAAGAATAATACCGGGGACAGTGGGTTTCACGTACCTCACTTTTAATGAAGGAGACACAGTACCTATTGCTTACAAGTCACACTTGTACACTCCGGCTGAGATGCGATTTCCCACTGTGGAAAAGGTTTTAACAGCTGTGCAGATGGCGATTCTTAAAGAACGGGCTCTGTCACAGGGGAAACGCATGTTGGTTGTTACACCCTGTCCTCATTTGGAGGCAGTCACGAAAGCCAGTGTACCAAATTCAAAAGCTTTGCACCCTCGGTGGATTCAGTGGGCTGCGTCCTTGACGTCCACGGATGTCACGTTTATTTTTGACGCCTCGTTGCGGTCGCAAGAGTACTTGCAGTATGAGTTTGTTCATCCTGCTCCTCTAGCTATGCGACCTTTGGAGGACTTCCATTGCATCATTTACACTGATGGTTCGGTGCAGGTTGCGCATGGCTCTAAACATGCCGACGTTTCTGCATGCGCCATTGTGGTCGGTGCTATGTTGAACGATGAGTTCATATCCAGGGAAGTGCACACGCTGCCACTGGGAGATTGCACCGCACAATTGGCAGAGCTTCGTGCTCTCTTACTAGCGTTGGAGTACGCTGATCCTAGTGTTACTACTCTTATTGTAAGTGATTCTTTCTACTGTGTCCAGTCTTACAATGAAAACTTGTTCTTTTGGATTCAGAATGACTTTCGTGATTCCAAGGGTAGCACAATAAAACATAAGATGATCTGGGTTCGAGTTGCAGAGCTTAAGGCTACGTTGCCGCTCGTTTTTGTAATTCATACTCTTGGCCACCAGCGTGTTGGAGTCCACGCTGTCGGTAACTCGCTTGCTGATGAAGCAGCGAAATCAGCGGTGTCTACATACTTAGTTGCAGCAGTTACTCGGTCCAAAAGTAAGATTGATATGACATCTTGGCGGCTGTTGCTGCCACTGAGAAGGGAGGTAAACATCCTACGGGGTTCCCTTCGAAGTACACATACCACTTAAGTCCCGAAAAGGTTCCTTTTGTGAAAATTCCTGATGTTGGGGAACGTTTGATTCCCAACTCGGATCGCAGGGCTGACTTGATTACAGCGGCTCATGAAGGTGTGGCGTCTGCGCATGCGGGCGTCTCGGCCACTGTAACTCAATTACAACGTTTCTGGTGGCGGGGACTGTACAAACAGACGCGTGATTATGTCCTTCTTTGTGACATTTGTCAGCAGATTAAACCTTCGACTCCTGCGCGTCCGCCACAGACACAGTTGTACATTTCTAATAAACCGCTAGGTTGTGTTTATTTAGATCACTGCGGTCCTTTTTCCTCTGATACTGCGTATAAGTACATCTTAGTAGCAGTTGATTCATGCACACGCTTTGTGTGGGTCTGGCCCCATCGCAGCTCTGATTCACGGACTGTCATTAGAGATTTGCGCATCTTTGTAGGGATTTTTGCCTGTGGTACCTTCCATTCGGATCAGGGTCTGGCTTTCGCCTCTAAGGCGTATAAGGATGCCATGACTTCGATGGGGGTCCAAGTCAAGTTTTCGTCTCCCTACAGACCTGAGGGTAATAGTGTAGTGGAGCGAATGAACCGTGATTTAAAGCAATCTTTGACAGCTCGAGTTATAGGCACTGGCAGAAACTGGCTAGCCCACCTCTATGGCGTGCAGCGTGCTCTTAATAATCTCCCTAGAAGGTCTCTGGGTGGGCGGACCCCATATGAAATGCTCTTTGGCATCAAGATGTACGTCCCTGACCTTGACGGTCTAGACTGCGTGGCTCGCGCCACAACCTTTGACGTAGATGAACATTACAATGTTTTACAGGATCTACAAAAGACCAGAGACAGTCTTGCAAAGGAACATTTGCCCTCCACATCGGATGATGCGTTGCAGATCCCGGTAGTCGGCTGGCTACCCCAAGTTGGAGAACTGGTTCGAGAGAAGATCGATAACAAGAAAGAATTTGGTCCTTCCTATCGAGCTCCGGTTCCAGTACTTGGAGTGAAGGGCACAAGAACAGTCATTTTACCACCGCTTCCTGGTCGTAAGGAAAACAGGTTTATCTCAATTGACAATGTCAAGATACACAGAGTGGCCGATTCTTCTTAGCATGACACCGGCTGTTTCCTGTCCTTCCATTGTGAGAAATTCAGTTTTGCCCACTGCTTCTAATCATGAAACTGAAGTGGCCATCGCGTTGCCTGTTATTTCCAGTCCTTTATTAAGTACTTTGCCTGGTACAGACCTTGATGAAATAGACTATACTTACCCCACTGACTTGTCCATGCCTGACCTGCAAGCCCGTTTGGCCACAGAATCCAGATTTTCATTTGACACTGTTTCCAATGCCTCGAAGAAACCCTCACGTTTTGCAGTTTATGCCAGCTTATTTAAAAAACATTTTTTAATTCCCCCTTGGACATATATTTGGCTGGTGCTTTTTTCAATTTACTTTTTTATGTCAATTGGGTTTGTGTTTTACTTTTTCCGACTTATGAATGGACACTATGTCGAAGAAAGAACATGCATTCGTCATCTAAATGGAACTTTGGCCCCCCTTTCCTCATCGCATTCTGCACACAGATTGAAAAGAGACTTGAGATTTGTTAACATCACTGCTTGGCCTGTCCTTGATGGGATAGTGTGGGATGCGGTTAGGTTTCAAATTCATGGCCCTACCGAGGTTGTTAATGTCCCCAATGTGCTTAGAGTTAACATGGGGGATGTAGTGAAACAAAACATACGTTCGGATGATTGGGATGTTCAGGCCGTAGAATCTTTGTTTTCTGATTTGAAATACTATTCTGCCTTTGATGCTGAAGATTTGTACTTTGAATCTGCTAATTATGGTGATTTGTTTTGCTTTCAACATTTTGGCAATCACTTCTTACATAAAACAGCATCCAGAAGGAATACTGTAAATTATACACAATGGGAGCATTGCCCAGCCCCTAAACAAGGCAGTTTGAGTACTTTTTTGAAAAAGTACACTTATTTTACTGACTTCAATCAGTTTAATCCCGAGTCCTTTTATTTCAAAATGACACAGAAGCCTATGTCCAAGGTTAGACTTACCGATACCAAATTATTGTATTCGAAGTCCTTTCTTGATCAGCTGGCTGTTGGCGGCTATGAATTATGGAAGGAAATTATTGACTTAAAATCAGTTTGGGGTTCTAAAAACTGGCAGGTACAAGGCACTGAGGCTTTGCACCGTGCTTGTCTCATCCCGAATCAATTGTTGTTTTTGAATTCCTCTATTTCACAAACGACGTGCTTTGGATTGGCTACTTCTAAAAAGTTAAATTCTCCCACCATCCCAGAGTTAGAAGAATATTCTGGCTGGAGTAATTATACTCAGTTTTTGATTAGGGACTTGCAAACCCTATTGTTGAATTCATCCTTTAACATATCCAGTATGGATCCGAAAGGTTGGCTGATGTGGCACAGAAGTGCTGATTCGTGCCAGCACCGTTTTCTAGGTTTATCTGATGGCTTTACACAGGTCAGACCTGATCCACGTTTTGAAACCGAGCATTCTGTCACAACTTACTCTGTGGGCAAATTATGTCAAAATTGGTTGAAACATTCTAAATTGTCTGCAGTTAAATTACATCTTGCAAAGCTGAATGATGATGTAGATTTAAATGATTTCATAAAGGGCCCGGCTAGTGGTAGATCAAAAAGATGGATATATGCTGTTTACAATGAGATCTGGAAGACATCACAGATTGAGGCTGCGACACGCCTTAGAGCTATAGATAAAGCCAATCTAGAAAAAGTGCTTGCTGTGGTAGATAATAGTATTAACATGCTTTCTTTCCCCATTTACACTTTAGATAATATTGTGTCTTCTGTAGTGGATATTGTGCATGATGAAGTGTCTGTGTTGTACCATGGTCAGAATCAATTGCGTTCTATCATGCAATTTGCATGGACCCTTCCAACGTTGAAATCTGGCAAGGTGCCATGGACCTACATGAATGTTTCTTCTCTCTTTGCCCCCTTTAATTTGACTGACAAGCAGCGCTTGCTTTCCATGCGAGATGCTTCATTTTCTATGTTACATATTGAGAGACTGGAGTCCTTGCCTTTTTCTGTGGCAGAAGCCAATGCTGCAACGTGGCTTATCCATGGTTTGATAACATTACCGTTTGCTTTGTATAAATTTACAAATTGTATGAGATATGTTGCCATAGGTCGCTATGAGCCCTTAGGTAGTGCGTTTCTCCATGAAGTCTGGTCCCTCCCTTTCACTTATAGATGTTTGAAAGACGGACAGGAGGTTTATCTGAATGGGGAGGAGTGTACAGAAACACCAGACCATTCGCTAATGTGTAGGCATATACAATTGCACGGTTCTTGTAACCAAGACCGGCCGAACTTAGCCTGTGTTTTAAAAGGGACTCCAGTTCCTGCAATCACCCCGACTTTTACCTTGCTGGGAAACGGAAGTTATTTACTTTTAAATAATGAAGATTGTTGCGGGTTACTTAGAGGTGTAGCTTATGTGGTCACCGTAACTGAACGTGTAGTTTGCTGCAGAAATGTTCTGTACCCACCCACGCATGAAAATAGGGATGTTTCCATCTGGCCACGCATCCCAACCTTGAAAGCAGAGTTCAGCGGCATGAGCAGAATAAGGGCTCTATTGTCCCAGAAGGAAGTGGCCTTGAGTTCGGCTAGGGAAACCTTCGTTCTTCACATAGCTAATACCCGTACTGAGGTTCAGGCCCTTTTAAATACTGATTTACCGTTGCATTTCAGCGAGATGGTACATTCTATCTTTAACGCGTCCTCCACAACTGGGCTGGCGCATTTTTTAAAATTTGTTAGCAGTGGTCTTGTAACTTCATTTGAAAAAATCTTTGGAGTCATCCCTGCTTTCTTCCATTCCATTTTCTCAAGTTTGTTTGGTGGATTCCCGGTTATACTGGCACTAGCGCAGCCGTTCTAGTGGTTGTTTGCTTCCTTAAATATGGATGCCCCACATGTGGAAGGAGCCGCCCAGCCCCTCCTGGCGCTGTTTCGCAACCGGATGCTTGAATATTATGGCACGCTGCCGCTTGCGATTTTAAGCACGGCATATGGATTATCGTTTCGATTTTCCTACTTCACCTGTGCCCAGCCTGTGTTTCATTGCCTTAGCTGTGATTTTGACTGGGCCCTTGGTTTGTGTCTCTGCGGACCGGTTTCTCCTGAGGTCGACTTTAATCAGCTGATGAGTCCCATCGTTACTCACGAGTTGGTTTGTACTGGCGACAGGATTATGGCCTTAGCAGCGATGCATGGACTAATGGGTCCTTGGAACATTCTTACAGCAGCGCAAGATTTCTTGGCACTGAGCTTTCTTGAAAACCCACCGAGTTGTCCTCTGATGGTAATAGAGGCTCCGATACTGGGAGAACACGTTTGTTCTTTTCCTCTTTTGAATTGGATGGCTGAACTGTTTTCGGATGAAGACGGTGATTTCCTGTTGGAGGCTGTTGCTGCATATTTTGCATATTCGGTCTTGCCTTGATGACCCTTATTGGTTTATGATGATGCCCCAATTTTTTTGCATTTTTTCACCTCCCATTCCTATTGGCTTGAGTGCTGTTGAATTCTGAAATTGACATTCTTTGAATTTTGATTTGATTACAGTAGTTTTTTATAATTATAAGGTTGTTCATAGTTCTTGAACTCTGCTTTCCTGAAGTTGCCCTTATCTTATCTTATCATATCTTATCCGTCCTCGGATCATGGGGGGGTGTCATATAGCTACTGTATATCTTTAGAATGCGTTAAGTTAGCATGGGCTCATTGCATGTTTAAACGCCGTTTTTCCTTTTGCTGCTTCTGCACACGACACTTAATTGTTGATTTAGCTTTCAACCTAGTAGTTCGTTGTGGTTTACATGAGAATAATATGTTATTACTCTGATATCAGCTTTGCTTAATAAACTATGTCTGTACAGATAGTGCTGAAGCTTCAGGAATAACACGATACAGAATTGTTATGAGGTCTGATCTTCGCGCCTTCATAGACATAACATAAGTGCAGCTTCTGCCAACTTTGGGCTTTAGGCGGGTTTTATATTGCTTTGCTTGAAGCACAAAAACACACTTGATGCTGTTCGCATGCAGAGAGAGCTGGTGTATGCTGATGTGATCTCTTCATTCTAGGATCCTGAGGTATGGGCCCGCCCTGCTAAAACCCAAAGAGACCTTCTTAGCTATTAATATAATATGTGTGTTAGGGAGGGTGAGAAATAAGTGTTGTTAACCCTTATTCATTACAGCATGTTAACATGCTGTCACCATTTGCTTTCTATGGATTAGTAACTATGCTGATAACTTTGCTTCTGATAATATGTTTCCTTGTATTATCTAAGATACTGCGCCTGAGAAGACGGCATTAGTAAATAAATATTTCAAATGTGCACGTGTCCTCATTTACTCCACGTTCTGGTTTGAAATGATAGTATAGCGAAAGAGTGCTCATGTGTTCCACGTAACCTGAGGTATTGTAAGCTCATGTTCTGGTTTGTCTAAACATTGGGAGTTAGTTATGACCAATGAGACACTGTAGCTAGCTCGGTAAGGGGTTTGTTGGGTACTAAGGTGAGTTTTGGGTCACCCTAATTCGCTGAGGTTCCAATCCTCTGTGCACAGTTCTGTGGGAGAACAGAAACCCTGCTACACACCAGTCACCAATTTTTCAACCAGACAGCCTGGAAGGCCTTAAAAATCCGCTCCATCATTGAGGACATGGCCTCGCTATCAAAAAGAACACACAAATGGATGACATTAAACAACTACAAAAACCTTGCATGGAAAAAATATTTCACCACAGGATATCCAGCCGTAGTCAAGATGCAGTTCTTGAAATATCGACTGGGATTGCTACCCGTTAAGATCCTCCTACCACCCTGATTACGAGAATGCCAATTTAAACACATGTCGGCTATGCAGGGTTGGGAAGGAAGATCTACTCCACTTCGGGCCTGATTCTGATGCAGTTAGGAAAGCATTCCCACCTAGGCCCTGATTCTGATGCGATTATTTTATTTTATTTTATTTTATTTAATGCATTTTTATAAAGCGCAGACTTTACCCGAAGGTGTCAGAGCACTGTACAATAGAACCAGTTACGTTACATGAGAGAACTGTTGCAGGAATAAAACAAACAAAAATAGCAGGCCATAGAATCGGAGCGATGCAGGCAAAAGGCACACAATCTCAAGCACAGTATGAACAGACTGTACAAGCAAAAATAAGAATAAATATGACAAATTATACAATGACTAAAGAACTTCCTGGCGAACAATAGCAGGCCATAGAATCAAAACAACACAGGCAAAAGGAACACAACATCAAACGCAGCAAGCACAGGATGTACAAACAAAAATAAAAATATTTGTGACAAATTTACAATGACTAAACAACTTCCTGGTGGGGTCTGAGAAGGAGGGAATTAGTTCTGAAAGTGTGTTTGGAATAAAAGAGATTTGAGGTCCGCTTTGAAGATCTGGATGGAGGTGATGGCACGGAGCGAAGGAGGAAGCGAGTTCCAGATTCTCACCGCATTACCTGAGAACGATTGTGCCAACAATTTTTCCCTTTTGAAGGAGGGGGGTTCAAGAAGGAACTTTTCCGCATTCCGAGAAGGTCTTGAGCCTCCAGACAGTTTGATTTTATTTGCCAGATAGCGAGGGGAGGAAGAGTGCAAAGCTTTGTGGGTGATGCACGCTGTTTTGTAGATAGCTCTAACCTTGATGGGAAGCCATCGGAGAGAAGACAGGATAGGAGTGATGTGGTCACTAGGTTTGGACCCTGTAATGAAGCGAGCTGCTGAATGGAGGACGGATGTGAGGCAGGAGAGGTGAGATTTGGGAAGGCCAGTCAGAAGAGATTTACAATATTCCAGTCTAGAGAGAACTAGCGATTGAACCAAGGTTTTTAGGTCATTCTCCGGGAAGAACCGACGAATCACCCATAAAAGGCGCAGTTGATAACGTGCGCTCTTGGCCATGGAGTTTATGTGTGAGATTAGGTTGAGTCTTTTGTCAAGTAAGATACCTAAGGATTTAGCGCAGTCCACAATGATGGCTTTACTGTTGAGTAGATTTGATTGATCCATCCAGGATTGAACAGGAGGCGGAGAGAGAGAGCTAGAAAAGAGGAGGAATTCTGTTTTGGAGGGATTGAGAATGAGTTGGTGAACTAACATCCAGTTGTGAATAGTATTGAGAGTAGAGCTGAGTAGTGAGAGATCATGAGAGGAAGACACCTTGAGGTAGATTTTGGTGTCATCCGCATAGAGATGGTAGAGGATTCCAGATTTGCTTAAATGGTTCCCTAATGGTTCCAGATAGAGATTGAACAGAGTGGGAGCAAGGATAGAACCTTGAGGGACGCCTTGACCAACCACCAGTGGAGAAGAGAGACTGTTTGCAATCTTGATAATTTGGGATCTGTCCAAGAGGAAAGAGGCAAACCATTTGAGTACTGTGCCTTCCACGCCCATTCTCTGTTGAAGAATGTTAAGGAGGGTGTTCGTATTAACAGTGTCAAAAGCTGCAGAGAGGTCAAGAAGAATCAGAAGGCACGATTCCCCCGAGTCGAGAATATGCAGCGCATCATCGATCACTTGCAGCAGGGATGTTTCAGTGCTGCAGTTTTGAATAAAGCCCGACTGGAACATGTCGAGGAGATTATTGTCCATAATGTGTTGGGAGAGTTGTTTTGCAACACATTTTTCTGTGATCTTTGAAAGAAAATGGAGATTGGTGATGGGGCGGAAGTTATTGAGGTCATTTGCATCTGCAGAGGTTTTTTTTAGAAGGGGGTAACCTGTCCTGTTTTGAGGACAATTGTGTCCTCAAATAAATAAATAGTGTCCTCCTGACACTATTTATATTGTTTTTTGTATGTATATTGACTGCCTTGCATCGTTGCCACCTTACATTGTTTTTCTTTATTTTGTAACCATTTACACCTTTTTTCTCAAATGTTTTTGTTTAATTATTATTCATTTGCATGCATATTCATACACTGTTTGTAAAGTGCTCTGATATCCGTAAGGATCTTGTTCGCGCTCTATAAAACTTTCAAAATAAAAATAAATAAAAATAAATTAATAAATCCTTGACTGAGGAAGAGATTGACTAGCCTGGTCCAGTAGGAGAGAGTGTTAGTATAGAAATCAATGGCGATGCCACTGGGAATGGGGTCGGAGGAATGGTTGGAGGGTTTGGTTTCGCGGATGCATTTGAGGAGATCAACCTCTGAGATGGCGGCAAAGTTCTGCCAAGTGACTACGGATTTTCGCTCCTCGATGGGGGTGGGGTGGTTGACCTGTTCCACCAGAGATTTTACCTTTTGATCGAAGAATACAGTGAACTCAGTTGCTTTCTTAGAAGCATCCTCAGGCTTGATGGTTTGGGGAGAATAATTAGGGTTTTTGATGAGGTCGAAAAGTTTTGTTTTTAGCTGAATCAAGGAGGGATCTGAAATGTGATGTTTTTTCCTGGAAGATGTGCTTGTGGTATATGGATCTTGCTGAACGTAAAAGAGAGAGGTTGGGGGTGGATGGAGATTGTCTCCAGTGCTTGTCCAAGATTCTAAGGTTTTTCCTTTCGTCATAGAGAGCTTTGTTGAACCAAGGAGCTGATGGGGTCTTTTCCTTTTGCTTTGGAGTGGAGCAACCTTGTCGATTTCAACTGCAAGGATTGAGAGGCAAAGGGGAGTGAGATCATTGACATCCATATTGGGGTCTAGACTAGGAAGAGACTGCATAGCAGAATCACATAGAGTCTCAAGATCAATGTTTTTTGTGTTGCGGAACCATGTAGAGGCTCTTTTGGGTTGGCCGAGAGTGGAAATGTGAGAGAGGTGAAAACAGAAGGGAATGAGGAAATGGTCAGACCAGTCGACACGGATGGGTGAAGCAGTGGTAATCTGGTCTGATTTGGAAATCACAAGGTCCAGAATTGAGCCCTTGGCATGTGTAATTTCCGAGCAATGTTGTGCAAGATCGTTAGCTGAGAGAGGTTGCAAGCTTGTTGGCAGCCGAGTCTTCCACAGAGCCCCAGTGGAGATTGAAATCGCCTAGGAAGATCTGCTTGTCGCTCTGTGAATATTGGTCACTAATGAAGTCGATGAATTCCTCAATGAAGGAATAACAATTACCAGGCGGATAGTAGATGGTATGGAACCTGAAGGGTGTGCCATGATGAACTTGGAATTCTAGGGAGAGGCATTCAAAGGTGCGAAAGAGGGTGGTGGGCAAGGCTTTGATTTGGAGGGTGTTTCTGAAGATGATCGCGACACCTCCTCCGATCTTGACTGGTCTGTCGTTTCTGGGAATAGAGTAGTCAGTAGGTAACAAAAGATCAAATGAAGTGTGAGAGGAGTCATTAAACCAGGTCTCAGTGAGAAAGAGCATGTCGAGATTGTGGTGAGTGATGGTGTCGGGGATTTCCAGTTTGTGTGGTTGCAGATCTGCAGTTATGGAGCATACAGTGTAGCACTGACGCAACTGTTTTGGTGATGTGAGAGTCTGGACTGATGAGGGGATAGGGATTAGATTCTTGAATGAAGGTGCCCCTTGAGGGGGAGGCTGGTAAGTTCTGACAGAAGAGATGGTCTGAATGGCAAATTGAGTAGAGTTGTTAGGAGAGGCGAGTGTAGGGGAATTAAAATTGATGGTCTTGTAGGTAGTCAATAGGTTGGTAATGTCTGTGGAGGACAGATTGTGGTTGGCTCTATTGGGGCGCGAGAGCAAGGAACTCCTCTGGAGGTTGTTCGGGGAGGGGGATATCTCAGCACATAGGAGTGAAATGGACATTTCAAGCTGGGAAATGGACGAGATGAGGGAATCAAGTTTAGTTTCCAGCGAGCGGTGTGCTGAGCACGGAGTGAAGGGTGGCTCAATGGTTAAGGGAGAGAGTGGCCTAGGCAAAGGAGGAAAGGAGGAAGTGGGGGACCGGGGAGAGTGTTGGGGTGCGAGGGTCGAAGGTGGGGGAGGTAGTGAAGTATGCGAAGAAAGGCAGTGGGCTGTGGGGGACTGGGGAGAGATATGTGCTGTACAGGTCTGAGGGGGGGGGAGAAGGGGGTGGAAAGGAGTGAATGGAGTTACTGAGCTATTTCTACTGGTGTTGAGCAGAGGTGAAGAATAGAGATCATACCTAGGAGGAGAAAGTTGAGAAGTAGAAATGGATGGCTGAAGCAGGATTGGGGAAGGAGTGGGGTAATGGGAAGGCCATGGATACGGTGAGGTGAGAGGAGAAGAGGCCGAACAGGGATATGAGGGAGGGAGGTCAATGGGAAGCCACACGAGTGGGGAGAAGAGAGAGGGTGCAGGCCAGGTACCATGGGTAATGAAAGGTGAATGTAGGGGCGAAGGCACCACGCCGAGTGGGTGGGGTCGAGCAAAATGAAAGTTGTGGGAGGAGTGAAGGACTGAGAAGTCAAAGGGAGCGAAGAGGGAGGAATTACCAAGTGGGGAAACAGGGTTGTGAAGCATAGGGGGGAATGTAAAATGAGGAGGGATTGGGGTGTGAGGGAAGATGATGGGATTACCAATAGGGGAGGCAGGGATGTGAGGCATGGGAAGGGTGAGAGAAGGTTGTAGAGAGATGGGGGATGTGAGGACAGAATTGATGGTATGAGGAAAGGGGAATAGCGGAGAGGGGTGAGGAGCAGAGGGGAGGGAGGGGGAGGGTAAGGCGAGTTGATCGGTAATTCAGATTGTAAGGAAGGTGGATTAAAAAGGGGGGAAATGGGAAGGAATAGGGGAGTTGGGGGTGGGAGAAGGCAGTGGAATAGTGGGGATATGCAGGATGTAGAGGTGAAGTGGGGTGTAAAGCAGTTGAGGTACGGGGGAGGTCCAGTTGGGAAGGTGGCAGAATGGGAGGGGAGGGAACGAGAGAAGGGGGGGAAAAAGGGTCGACCTGTGACTCCCGGGAGAGCGGTCTAAATGAATGTGTGGGGGTCAAGGGGGGAGAAAGGGAGAAAGAAGACAAGTTAGAGGAAGAAGAAGAGGAAGAATCTAGAGAGATAGTAGTCGCAGGGGTGGGACGAAGGGAGTGGAAGATGTGGTCGAAGAGAGAGAGAGAGGAGTCAGAAGCTTGGATCATGACAGTGCCATTGTTATAAAGTGTAATGGTGAGAAAGCCATTAAAGCGAGCGGAGGGAGACATTTTTAACCGCTTCCCATGCGGGAAAGAAGAGGAGGAGGATACGTTGAGGGAATTGGAGAAGCTGGAGGTCCAGGAAGGGATATCATTAGTGAAGAAAAGGAAGTCATTTTTAATCTTGCCTAGGCGCCCATTATGGAATTGGTCAACAAAGAGGGAATCTGGAAATTGTTCAATGGTGTTATGTTTGAACCGTTTAGCTACTGCTTTGGACATATGAGGGGGAGAGATTACTTTGAAGCAGTTGATTCCAGACTTAATTTGACTGGAAGCCATGATAAGGAGATGAGGTGAAGACGTGGTGTGGTGGACAGAAAAAGGGGAGCCACTAGGGTAGTGAAGGCGCAAGGAAGTAAAATAAGAGGGTGTGCGCAAATTCCGGAAGTCAGTGAGAATAAAACCAATAGGAGTGAGATTAAAACAGGAGCAAAGGTAGATACCCGACATGGCAAGAAACAGGAAGAAAGGTACAGGGGAGAAGCAGCATTGAATCATGAGTGCATACCTCTTCAGTTTCTAAAAGAGGAAGAGAAAGCACCAATCCAAGATGGCCATCAAAGATTTGAAGGAGCATTCCTCTTTCTGTTCTATGCACTGCCTGGTGGCAAAGGCCGCCATCTTAGGATCAGGCATCCAGGTTCTGGGCATGCTATTTAATACATGAAGAAAGGATATGCATAATCCTCACCTCCGCATCCTTAACAGAATTGAAACTGTCCTCCGTGCTAACTAGGAAATTACCCATTGTCAATGTATTTTCTTCCAGAGGATTAATGTTATTTGTCCCTCTTTAGTGTCGGCTGCTCCCTCGTCTCTGTAGTGGTAAGATGGCCGCCTGACGGGGCTCGCAGATTAGTCCCTCTTCAGTGTCGGCTGCTCCCTCTGTTCTCTGTTACCTCTCTGTAGTAGTAAGATGGCTGCCTGCCGGTGGTTGCAGTGCAGTCCCTCTTTAGTGGTGGCTGCTCCCTCAGTTCACTGTTACCTCTGTAGTGGTAAGATGGCCGCCTGCCGGTGCTTGCAGATTAGTACCTCTTCAGGGTCGGCTGCTCCCTCTGTTACTTCTCTGTAATGGTATGATGGCCGCCTGCTGGTGGTTGCAGTGCAATCACAAAAACTAACCTCCGAGCAGGAAAAGGAATACACTTGGGTGATGAAAACAAAGAAGCATTTCTTGTGTATACATGTAAGCCCTTTAAGATGCAACTGGCATTTAACAGAACACTTGGGACAATGTTGAAGTTTGCTATTTTCCTTTAAACTTTAAAAATACGGTTTCCTCTGGCAATATTAGACTGTCCCGCTCCAAAGCTGCAGCACAGTAACGGAACTTCGGACGTCCGAAAAGGCTCGAGTATGCACAGCTGTCTTTCTTCTCTTTCCAAGCGCCACTCGGCATGTCGTCTGCTTTCGAGCCCGATCCTGCTGCGGAGAGGGTCCGCTGATCACCGCAAGTACAAACTTTGGCAGCAACAACCAATACATAATTAACCAGTTATTGAAACCGTATTTCTGCGCCGCTCAACACCATTCATGACATCAGTTTTCGGGGAGACAGAATCACACGTAGACGCCGACATAATACGTGTTCCGACGTGTTCTCCATGACCCACCGCTGTGACTGCCGCATCACAGATCGCCTGAAGTTCCGAAGGTCTTTATCTGCTGCTCGCATTCAACGTCGTATCATCCAAGGATTTAAGCTATTAGACATTAAAACCTTTAATACATTTACTCCTGCCGCATCCGCATGGGCCGTTACTATCCTATGCATTATCGCTGGTGCAGTTGCTGTGTGTAATGTTCATTGTCCCATCCCCACCGGAGAGACATGATTTCAGCCCGCTTGAGCTGGCGCGTTTTGGGATGCTGCGGGGTGCTATTTGTATCTGTTCCTCACTGTCAGGCAGTCACTGCGGGTGGCAGCGCACCACTTACTCCAGTCCCGGGGCCACCGTTGCTTGGCACAGGCCAGTGGGCCACATGCAACCCATGCATAGAACCTGTCTTCCCGACCCAGGGCCCAATTATGATGCGGTTAGGAACATATGCTCCCATTGAAGTCAATGGGAGTCCAACCAAATCTTATCTGGAAGCATCCGCATGCATCGTACTCCATCGGTCGGACTCTCCCGATCCGAGTGGGTCGGAAACCATTTCTAAACCGATTCAGTCAGGAAGCTTTCCAACCCACATCCATCAGAATCAGGCCCTTATTCTATTCCTGCAATGATACAAGGTGAAAGGAGACAGTTCATGAAATGCCCTTCAATCAAAGAGGAATACGATTGAAAAGGCAGGCCTTACTGGACAGCTGCAATCAAGGGCACCCTCAGTTGAATTATCGCCTTGTTAAATATCTGCAGAAGGTGGAGAAAAGGACGCCTCACAGCACACCTCCAAGGCCTGTTGAGGTAAAGCAGCCCACTAGCGGAACCACTACTCCTTAATCTTAATTCCAAGTGGATAATATCGGCAGCACTTTTTTGAACTTTTATGCCCCTTCACTTTACTTTACATATATTGTAACACCCATAACCAGGAACAAGTACAGGCACAGCCATACTGCTGGGGTACCCCATTAGCGGAACCATCATCCTCACTTCATTCTGTTCTCAAAAGGATAACATTGGCTTCACCTTTTTCACACTTGTACTTTATCATAAACCCATCATTGTTTAAAACTTGGGAAAAGTGACGACCAAAACAATGCACCCTTGAGGACACAGACAGAACTGACGGGAACTAATGATGTTAAAGTTTTTAAAACGTACATATGTGCATTTTAAACTCATGATATAACATTTTCTTTTATTGGGTATTTATGGAATATATATCTTGTATTTTAAAATTGTCATTTTATTCCAATGGTTTTAAGAAACCACACAATTAACTAATAAACTTAAACCTAATTTAGTCAGCCATGCCATATCATTTCATACTCCACTGTTACATAATTCCAGGGGCCCTGCAAGTAGCACCACGGGGCAACTGTTGGTGGCATTACTGCAGAGGCCAAGACTTTTGAGAAGCAGACAGCCTAAACCAATATTTAAGTTTGTGTGTGCCACCTAGCTTCGTGTCATCAAGACACCATCTTTCCAGATGAGTTTCCATTTTGCAGCATGTGCACCTCCGGGATTTGTAGTTAGTGAAATGCAATGATTATATAATGGAAAATGTCCTAGCTATCATAACGGAAAGTTTCAGTTCTATTAAGGACACAGAGGCGAGGATTACACTGTTCTTTCTTCACTTTTAATGCTTCAGCCAATAGAAAAACACTTCAACAGACTTCATTTCCCACAACTCTTGGGGGAAAAGTCAAAATTCATACTTCAACAATGTCCAATCATTTGGCTCCGCAATAGCTCCTTAGTCCTTTGTCACTGTCGCCTCTTCCTCTTTCTTCCTGCGACTGCAGACGGGTAGTGATATTCTAAATCCTGTTTTGACCCATCAGATCCTATGTAAAGGGATGGTGATATATGAAACGAATATCCGCAATAATGTTTTCAGCCAAAGTTTGTAGCCAACAATATATGATTACAACTAGGAGTATATTCTGTCAGAAACTACACAGTATCAACAAGAAATTATTTTTACAGAAGCACTATCAAGAGAGTAAAGCCTACCTACTCCTACTTGGTTCTCCCATATCGGGGTGGGAGTAAATTAACCTGGTATGTTAATCTTTGCCTCTGTGTCCTTAATAGAATTGAAACTTTCTGTTAACAATAGCTAGGAAATTTTACTTTCTATATCAGGACCGAGGATTATGGTGGATTAAAGTTTATCCACAACCAGCAAAGCTATATATAGTCTGGACTGGTTTGAAATAGAACCTCTTAAAAGTAGAGTTTTTAGACCAGTCCGCTGCATTGAGGATATCCTCTAAATGGGCTTTGCGAGAGAACAGCTTTGCCAGACCAAGTGAGCTCCAAACAATTTGGTATCAATGCCAGTGTTGAGAGGCCCATGTAACCCATCTGGTGATAGTGGATGAAGAGACTGCCCAGAATGACTTCCTCAGGGCTATCAGGAGTTGTCTCTCTCCATGTGGATGGACATCCGCTGTCATCGTCTCATAGCTATTTATGAACCTAACTAGACATAGATTTGGGGAATCTGGTAAGGAAGGTTGGGTAACCAAATGGGAATTACGACTTGAGACATGGAAAGTAACCCGTCCGGTGAAAAAACTCTACCTGTTAAATCCAGAGCTCTTACATCCGAGTCTCGCCGGCAAGAAACTAAAAAGAAAAGGGTGGCTAATTTAGCTGAGAGCTCCTTCCTTGAGAGGTACTTATTGGATCTCCAAGACAAAAACATATTAAGGACTTTGTTCACATCCCATAGGACAGAGTATTTGGGTTCTGGAAGAAGGGACAGGCGGATGCCTCACAAAAGTTTTCGTACAAGGGGTGTTCCTCAACTGGATAATCCCCCACTGGTGAATGGCCTGTCGAAAGGGCTGACCTAAAGGAATAAATGGATGGATGGTGAGCTAGTGAGGTGGCCTTAGAACATTCCAATAACACCTGCTTCAGTTTATCAAAAGCACTCAGGTCGATGCCTGGTTCTGTGTCCCTTTTGCAGTTAGGGTTCGGTGCGGGTGGTTCAAGCCTGCCAGGAGACAGGTTTCCGAGTCCCAAAATGTCTTCCCTCAAAGGGAGGGGTCTGAAGCAGAATTCTGCATACTGCAGTAAGTTCTTCCGCACGGGGCCATTGCCTGCAAAACCGCCTTAGAAATAGAGGTGTCCATAATTTTGCAGAAATGGTCATCTATGGGGAGGTAGGTAACACTATCCTTCTCCACATATGACTCCAGAACAAGCACAACAAGCATTTGCAATGCAATAGGTCTCGTATTAGGAAAGTTTGAGCCATTGGTCTTGTAAATGAATTTTTTTTTATTTATGTGTTGTTTTTGAAAATAGCTAAATTAATAGCTTTGTCATTTACAATGCCAATAGTTATAACTTTCGCAAATGTGACTCCTATAGCATTTGTAATGCAACATGTTTTGTATTTACGTGACTTAGATGTATTGATATTACAAAGAACAATGGCTTTTGATTTTTTTTAATAATTAATACTTAAATAAAAGTGGTTGTAATTTATAATGGCAATAGCTTAAACTTTTGTAAATAACTTTTGTGAAGATTATGTTCAGTGTATTTTATTGTGACGAAAATCCAAGAACAGAAGTGAAATATTAACATCTTTTTGTGACATTTGTAATAAAACTTGAAAAATTGAGAGAACATATTTGAACTAGTTGTTGTTGAATGGTTGCACAGATTGATGCTGTGATGGCGCGGAGTGATGTTGTGGTAGCGACGAGTGATGCTGTGGCGTTAAGTGATGCTGTAGTAGCACATAGTGATGTTGTGGTGCCCCTGAGTGATGCTGTGGTGGCCCTGAGTGATGCTGTGGAGGCCGTGAGTGATGCTGTGGAGGCCCTGAGTGATGCTGTGGAGGCCCTGAGTGATGCTGTGGGGGCCCTGAGTGATGCTGTGGTGGTGCTGAGTGATGCTGGGGTGGTGCTGAGTGATGCTGGGGTAGCATTGAGTGATGCTGTGGTGGTGCTGAGTGATGCTGTGGTGGTGCTGTGTCAATAGCACAAACTCTCATAAATGCAGAGACCTATTGCATTGGGAATGCTCGTTTTTTATGTTTTCTTTTTTTTGAGGGGCAGATTTACATAAGGCGAACTCGACCCAAGGTATTGGAGTGCTTTACATGAGTACCAGTTACACAAGTACACATTCATTATTTGGTAGGCACGGAGAGATTAAGTGATTTGCCCAGAATCAAGCCTCAATTTGAGACAAAGGCCAATTCGCTCGAGTGCAGCTTAAATCTGAAGTTGCACCAGCGATTCACATAGTGCAAAGGACATCCCAATTTCTTCAAATACTGACAATACATCAGCTGGCAGCGAGCGAAGGCCATAGACAATTGAACGCTACTCCCTTCAGGTCACGCCCACCCCATGGGAAGGCGGAGCGGCCTGTGACGGTTAGAAACTGGAGGTGCTCGTGCGCAAAGTAAGAGTTGCGCCGTTCTAGAATATGGGAAACATTGGCAACACTCACCACTTCATGTTTTGGAACCGTGGTCTCCCCCGTAGCAGCGATGCAGCTTGGTTGAGTCCGGACGCTTCTGGATACCTGCCCAGTATGCAAACAGAATATAACATCACGTGGACCCTGCTTGCTGCCCTGTTTACACTCCTTCTGTCGCCGCTACCTGCCCCCACCTGAGCGGTACGTTAGCGTGCCGGCTGGGCCTCAGCAGCCTCTGCCCTCCCCGCCGGCCCAACAACCACAGGGCGCCAGAGCAGCACCGGATCCGCCCAGCACCCAGGGTGAGTCCCTGCCGCTGAGCTTTTTCTAATGCAAAATTGATCGCGATATAACGGGGTTAACGTGGCGATACATCGCAACCGTCTATTCATTATCTATTACATTGAGGTTGGGTAGGTGGTTCGTGGACAGTTTGTTGAGAGTCAGTATGGAGGGGATCAGGTGTGCTTCTGGGGTTATGATTGGTGTCAGAGGTGGTGTGACGATATAGTTAGGATGAATACTATGTGTTCAGTGCCAGGAATTGACATGGTAGTGGTAAGTGCTGTGGGAGCAGGTACTGTGCTGTGACATAACTTTGTGGAGTGGTTGACGGAGAGGTTTGTCGGATTCTTTGTTGGCCTGGTGGCGATGGTAATGGTCGTTAGGCGCGTAGTGCTAGTTTTAGGATACTGCTCGTGTACCTTGGTGCCACTCCAGATGCCGATGAGTCATTTTTGATCCATCCTGTCTTTTTCTGTGTCTTCGGGCACAAGGTACCTATGCACCAAGCCCTCCTGTTCGCTTTTAGGCTGCGTGGGGTCTCCAAGTACAAGTGAGAACTGTGGGTTACGCCTGCCCCCTCCTCACCCTGGTGCCAACAGTCGGCGATTTCTCTGGACCGCATGCGCGCGACCATAGCCTCCAGCAAACACACACAGGGTGGCATGTGCGAAGTGAGAGTCGTGGCTGAGCTGTGATCAGATCATGCAAGGAGGGGGCGGGGAGTCTGGCGAGCAGGGGCAAGCCCAATGCTGCCCGCACGACAAATCACTGTAGACTTCTGTTGTCTCAGTCCTGGATGAACTTAATAGGATCGAGGGGGGCGGGCGAAGAGAGTTTCCCTAAGAAACGGGAAGCTTAATTGACCTCCAGAATTTTGCCAAAATTGCTGCTTTCCCTTTCTTTGACACGCGATTGTTGTGAGGGGAACGCCACTTGCTCATCTAATAAGTTGCACTTTGTTTTTTAGTGACGGTAGCGCATTTCAACAGTCGGTGGTAAAACTTGTAAGAACAAAACTGAAACCTAAGGTGGGAAAGCTTGTAAGAACAAAACTGAAACCTAAGGAAACTGAAAGCTGAAAATGAAAAAACAACGTTAAAAGTTCAAGGTCTGTGTAAGCGCGCATTGGAAGGGAATTGTGGCCTGCTCAATATAGCGCGCGTTCACGTGCGCGTGGCCCACTCCGATCCGATTCTTCACGATGCGCGCTCTTGTCTCCTGGAAAGCAAAGCCGCTGACAATAGGTCTCTGGCGAGACAGCGCTTCGCGCTGTAAACGCCACGAGACCTAAAAATGAGCTATTACCAATGCTGGGGGTCTGAGCAGATATAAGAGGGTTCATAAGGGTGGGGTCTCCCATCCCTATTAAGTAGCCGAGGAGGCCAATTACAGAGTGCCAGGCCCCGAGGACAGCACACACCCCTGCATTATGGGGTTAATAGATTTTGCCTGGGCTGATGTCCTGTCTATTGAACAAGGGCAATCTATGCTTGTGAAGTACTGATCCAGAACGGGTGTCTTGCACCAGTCAAACAGGGCAGAGAAGGCAGAGGTAAGTACCTGCATGGCCGCGCCGCAATCTCCCTGAAACTGACAGTGTGGGCCTGCACACTGTAGCATAACGCATCAAGCACATTGAAGATGGTTGCTTACATTGATCGGATGATGACGCCGCACTTGCTCCAGGTGTACAGCACGCAGTTAATATTCAAAGTGGCTGTGGAGGAGTGTCTAGCTGTCTTGCTGCAACAGCAGTATAAATTAACAATAAGTTTCAAGTCTATTTATTTTGTTTGATTAATTAAAATCTTACAAAAATAGCTATAATACCAACAAATTTTAAAATTATAAAACAATCCATCATTCAAATTTATATCCAGAGACTTAATTATATATCATACACGTTAGGATATAAAGCAATTGGTCATTTAGCGTTGTGTGCAAAGACTTGATTATATTTTGTACGTTAGCTCAATCGATAAATAACTCAAATAAAAGCCTCCAACTTATTTTTTAAATGAACAATAGTTAAGCATAAAACAATGAAATAGCATAATAATCAGTCATTACGGCACGTAAAACCTGTCAAACACTGAAAAACGAGAAAGGGAAAAGGCCAAATGCCAGGGCACTTAAGTCGGCTGCCAGAGTAGCAGAGGAAGAGGCAGCAGTGACAAAGGACTATGGCGATTTTGTGGAGCCAAATGATTGGACATTGTTGAAGTTTGAACTATCACTTTTTCCCAAAGGGTTGTGGGAAATGAAGTCTGTTGTAATGTGTTTCTAATGGCTGCTGTAATAAAAGTGAAGAAAGAATAGCGTAATCCTGGCCTCTGGTCCTGACATAGAATTCGACTGGCACATCTTACTCACAGTGAAACCTTGATTCTTTTTATAGGGCCTTGATTTTTAACTCCGTACTAGCCCATACCTTTGCCATGTCAGGACGACACCATGGAAGAAGTCCTGATGCTTTAACCCCTTGGCCGCGGCGGTAATTCCGCTGTGGCGCTGGGGGGAAGGGGGGCCGCGCGGCGCCGCCGCGCTCATGACGGAACCACTCCGTCACGAGCCAAGGGCGCGCTGTGCTTCGGACGGAGTGGTTCCGTCACGGCCCTGCCCGCTTAATAGAACGCGCCACGCCGGTGCAAAATTGATGCCGCGCAGGTGCGGCAGCCGGGCCGTGACGGAACCATTCCGTCACCAATACAGCGCGTCCGTGGCTGGTGACAAAGTGGTTCCGTCAACAGCATGGATGTGGTTAAAAAAATATGCATCATGGACCTGGGAGTGTCGGTTTGCTTTCATTGAACCTAACTGGGCTAACACAGTCAATTCAATAAAACATATGAAAAGAAAGACCAGCAATAGATACATGGTTTCATTGTGAAATGAAGAGTAATAAGGCAATCCCACGGACACACCTTTACATCACGTCCAAATTAATCATCTGCTTTCTGGGTTTTCTACCAAAATAATGGCGGGAGTCCTTGAACAACCTGAACCTCTGATATGTAATCCGGAGAGCGAACAAGACAGTGTTTATTTATTCTCTGTGGGCAAAAGTGACGCAAAAGTGGCGCATGGGGCTTGTAAATCTGCCCCTGTGTATTTACCGAAAAGGACCAACCATGTATGAATTAATCATCAGCCTGGCTCATAAAGTGTTATCCATCCAGAACTGACCGAAGGCCCATGACATCTTGGGGACAGTAACACGTGCAGTCTCAGTGTGACACTTTAAGTGAGAGATATTGTCTCAGACCTTGGTCCCTTAGCTCTCTATGCCTGAGGAGTTCAAGCTTCACCTTATTAAAAAGTTGCCATAATAGTGAAATATTTTTTGTGCGTTCAGTTCAGACGGTTCCTGGCCTAGCTGTTCAGCTTTGAACATCCATTTGGTGTTGGGGCATGGCAGATTCAACATTGCCAGCCCCCCCAAATTTCACTTGTTACTCTCGAATGAAGAAGGGCAACAATCCTGAAACACGTGTCTAGAGATACACAACACTGGCTGCACCAACTAGGAGGAATACAAAAGACTTTCAACTGAAGTGCGAGTTATCAAGCACTGCATTTACCACAATGCATTTGGGCTAATTGTGTGCTGGTATGCCAGGCAGTGTGCTCCCTCCTCATTTTGGTTGGGTATTTTCTGTTAAGGCACTGAGAGCAATGAGAATTGGCAAAGCCGAAAGAACTGCCTTCCATTTTCAGCCCTGATGAGTGCTTTAAAAGGGCTGCTGACGTAAAAAACAAAGCAAACATGCTTACTGCATACAGCGCAGGTAAGAGATAGCATTCAGATTTAATGAACGATTATTACGAGTTTTTGGGGGTTGTAAAATTGCCCCTCATGCATTGCAATTCAAGCATTCTATATGATGTGGAAAGATGCACTAAACAGCCAAATGGCACAAGGGAAGAGAGACATAATTCTCTTGGCAGAAGCAAAGCACAGTCTGCATTTTTTTAAAGAACTGGTGACAATATGTCATGCTGTTAAACTAGACATTAACCCGTTGCCTGCTCATGACGAGCTCAGCTCGTCAAGAGGCATGGTCGCGCTGTGCTCATGACGAGCTGAGCTCGTCATGACCGTTGCGCCTCGCCCACGCGGGATAATTCCCCTGCTGTGCTGGGCGTTCCATTGGAACCGGCGTGGTTGAGACGAGCTCAGCTCGTCATGAGGCATGGTCGCGCTGTGCTCATGACGAGCTGAGCCCGTCATGACCGTTGCGCCTCGCCCACGCGGGATAATTCCCCTGCTGTGCTGGGCGTTCCATTGGAACCGGGGTGGTCGAGACGAGCTCAGCTCGTCATGGGCACAGCGCCACCGTGCAGCATGATGAGTCGAGCAAATCATGAGCACCATGGCGCTGCGCGCACCCCCCTCCCCCCCAGCACAGCAGGGGAATGAGCCCCGCGGTTGAGGGTTAAAAAAGACAAAGACCTGAAATCCTACTCATTGTTATTGCTAGTGGTTCGGATTGAAGCCAGGACGGACAGAAAGGGCATCACTTGGGGCGACTGGACAGCTGTGCATGCCACACAAAGGTCTCAAGGCTCTGAGGGCCACCCCAGTTTGGATTAGACAGTCAAGGAGTTTTATTAGTATTTTGGGACTTATATCAATGCTTGCCTCGTTATAAAATCGTCACTGTCCCCAGACTGCAAAGAAATTATGAACTTGGCCTGGATGAGCTACTTTCGCGTGTACTTGGGAAGCATGTGATTTTGGGTAATGTGTGCTTTACAATCAATATAACAGCCTTATTATGTGAGGCTGGCAAAATTAGAAAAACTAAAAAAAAAAAATTTCATTTTGTTTTTAACTGCACAGGGAAGAAAAAGTAAAAAAAAATTGCTGAAAATTTGAGAAGTTTAAGAAAACTTCAACATCTAGGTCAAATGCCAATACAGCATATTGAGCTGAGCTGGAAACCAAAATCATCCCAGGCAATATTGTACAAACCAGCCTCACACAGAAGGAGGGATGGCTAGAATGGGGCCTCGTGGGCACAGTTGGGTGATGAAAGCCACTTAGCTCTGAAAGCAGCCCCCTCCCCTGAAGCATACCACGCCAGACTGGCAGAATGCCACTCTGGACATGCAAGCATGTCGGTAACAAGTCTGGTAATCAGATTTGATCAATGGTAAATTCCAAACAAGAGCTTTAAATCATGTTGTGACACTGATTAAAGGGAATCAGTAACAAATATTCGATAACCATTAACATCTCAACCTCCCTCTTTCTCCCATCAACCTGCCTAGCAAAAACTGCTGAAGCGAAAAAAAATGACAAACTACACTAGATAGCTCTAAGAGTCAACTCAGCAACTCCCAGAAATACCTGCAGCAATGGAGAAGTTATGCTGAATCATGGGCGTAGCTTGGTCAGTTTCAGTTGGGGGGTGTGAGCTTCAGGTTTCCCAACAATCACACTGGGACATCTTGTTAAAACACATTATATGAGAAGCCAAACATGAGGGGGGCTTAAGAGGCAGTGGAAGAGAGAGAGGAGTGTGGATTGTTAGGTGTACTTAAAACACAATATGTGCAAACGAATCAACATTTGTTAAGGCCTTACATACACAGACAACACAACCCCTCAAGTTAGGTCCTGTTAGGTCCAGTACTGGTTAGAGTACATATTCTAACCAGTACTGGACCTAACAATACCTAACTTGAGGGGCTGTGTGTCTAGACTATGTAGAATACTCCTAGTAAAATTGTTTTTAGGATCGGTCTCGCCCTTAACTGCCTAGTCTCCCAGGTGCTGCTCCAGTCCAAGTTTTTTCCTTGAATTCTTGGACTCGTACTCCTGCTTTATAATTGAATAAACAAGACTACAAGTCCCAGTATTCAAAGTAAAAAACCTGAACTGGAGCAGCAAACCACACATGGACCTGGGAAACATAGCAGGGCTGGACGCCCAAACTTTATTTCTGTCACCTATAGTCACAGCGTCCAAACAGCAATCCCCAGCAATGGCCTTGCACATGGAACACACAGCCAATGACTCACAATGCGATGTTATGTACCCGCACACTCTGGCAAGCACATATGACACCAATGAGGACATAAAACAACAGACATTACAGATCCCAGCCTCCCTACTTACACCAGATTCTGATCACAGCTGCTTCCCTGGTCTTCCAATAACTTCTAGGAGTCTGCAAACTCCTTAAATTTGACCGCTTATCAGCTCCCATAGTTTGCTCTTTGAGTCACTGCCAGTCTGGTTGCCAATTGGCTTTTGCTCAACTATGTAGGAATCAGATTAGATGGGAAATTAAGTATATAAAGGAGTTCCTTTGGCACCTGTGTGTGCTTTTGAATATCAGACACGGGATCTGGAAATCTGTTACATTGCTAAATGGCTTACACTCCATCCATGCCACCAACCAGGTGAGTCTGAGTCCAGACTTAATTTTCAAATTACTATGCATTCTTGGATCTGTGAGGAAAATAGACCCGTGACAACCATAAGGCGTCATTACTTGAGCTTGAACCTTCGATTTACAATGCGTTTTTAGAAATCGGATTTTTACATTTTATGGGGCTCTTATTTTGAGGTTGCTGCCTATTGCACTAGAGTCACACATAGCAAATAAACTATATTCTGTAAGTATTTTATACAACTTTGAGTCAACTTCCTTTAAAGGTTGGCTTCTTTTGATCTGTTACCTTCAGCCATTGTTTGAAACCCTTTGGGCCAGATTTCCAAAGAGTTCATGCACAGTGGCGGCTGGCACGGATTGGAGGTGGTAGGGTGGGGGAAAAAGAAAAGAAAAGACATTTATCTTTTCACCGCGTCTCTCCTCCATCTTCTCTCCGTGTCTCTTCTGGCCGGGACGGAAGCAGGAAGCACACAGGCTCCCCTAAGCCAATCATGGTGCTGCTGTCAGCAGTGTTGTGATTGGTTTGAGCGCCGTGGTTCGGCGTTCAGACAGGCAGTTTGAGCCTGTGCATGTTCACCACCCAGGCTGTGCTTTACAGGGTGGAGAACATGCATAGTGCGCATGTCTGTTTGGCTGGCCTAAGACGGCTGGCCAAACCATCATATGAACTGACATGCACTTACCACTCCTCCCGCTGGTCGGTGAGCAGAGCAGCCCGCCCCGCAAAACTGCTACAGCAGGGAAAAAGAAAATGATCGTGTTTTTATCCTTTTATTTTTCCTTTTTTACACTGCTGAAAAGCAGTAGGGCAAGGCTCCTCTGCCTTAGCAAAGGAGTCGCCACTGCTTATGCAGCGAGTAACGTTGCTGCGCTCCGTGAACGTGCAAGAGCAGAACTGCCTCATAGTTACTAAGAAGTTGAGCAGTTCTGCTCTTTCCCTGCGCCTGTGCATTTTTGGCAGCCATGCTCCAACGGAGACACTCTTGAGCCAAAGTGCAAGGGTGACTATACTGTAATCAGCATAGTTTATGGCAGGAAGGGGGCTCTTCCTGTAGGAAAACTATGCTGTACGGCATTTTCCTGGTTGCAGACGGGCTGTTGAATGTAGACCAAGTGCAAAGATGAAAAACATGAAGAAACGACAACATATCGCCTCATTACACCAGCCTCAGGGAGGCGCAGGATTTTGACGCAAATTGTCGGTTACAATTCTTTGCAGATAGGGATTTCCCTCAAAACCCATGGGTGGTTGCATCAGTACGCACGCACTCCAACCATGGAATGCCCCCATGATGCAAAGTAACGCACGGTAGTGATTGTGCTGCCTTGCGTTACGCCGAGTTACAATCCAACAGAAATCATGATTTGCCTTGGATTGCAAATCCCACCAGTAGACCTTGCTTCAGGTCTGTGTTAAAAAGTAACTAAATCTCGGACAATATATTACATCACGCCAAAGGAAATATTTCAGGTTTTTTTCCAATTGGATTCAGCCTTAATTGAAATGCACAGGCAGTATTTTCCACCTGAAATTAGTTGGCAAGCCCAGGCGCTCTGAGAAAAGAACTCTAACCAAAGCATCTGAAAAAGTTGTGCTACGGAAAAGAAATGCAAACTTTTTCCACAAATTATCCATTTTCCCGTTGCTTTTGTCTCAACTGTGCTGCCAAAAAAATAAGCATTGGTAAATCCAAAATATCTGCCTTTTCCTTGAAAGGTACATTTTGACTTTTGAATAACAGAATGAACAGTTTAGCCCATGCCGCAGGGACGCCATGTTCCAGCTCTGGCCTATACTTTAGCATTGTAATTAAATCTGGAAGTTGTAGTGTTAGTTCATTTCGACTAAGCTAATTAGGCTGATACCTCAAATGAATGACCTGTGAAAGGAAAGCCTAGCCCTGGAACAGGGAGTCTCTGATGATCATGAGTCATTTTGTGATCGAGTCATTTGGTAGCCTGCATTAATAGGAACTTCCTTCAATATGTAATATTACTTTGACCTTGTGTTAACTTCCTCCTGCAACCTCCATGGACACTTCCCATGGGAATTAGATACTTTTAGAAACAAGCACTGGCAAAGCCAATAGTTGTGACATGGGCTGATGACCTTTTAATTTTGTCATTGTTTGTTTTCTCATGATTTATACAAAGATTTTCTTTTTTGGGGAACTGATGGGCCGTTAGCAATATTATAAAATAAAAATCACCTAAAGGTGAAGATATGTTTAGGTCTCAGAAACGATACATTGCTGTAGTGGTCCTTGGCACCGAAGGAGCTCATATATGTGTGGATGTGCTCCTTGCAAAAGAGCAGAGAACTGTCATTTTTGCACGAATAGTGCACTATCATGCAACCTGGTATAATAACGCCATTTCAGGAATTGTGTATAACAAATGTAAGCAGACATTACACAAGATTACATTTCCGTAACAGAATTTTCACCTGGGTTTAGTTTATCGTAGATTTTATACTTGTAAGATGCAAAAGATCTAGGGCCAGATGTACGACAGTTTTTGCATGCGCAAACGGGTTTGCAAACCCGTTTGGGCATGCAAAAACAGCATGGGGTATGTACAAACCCTATTTTGTGGCTTGCAATTTTTGTGCGACTCGCAAAATAGGGTTTTGCGACTCGCTATTAGGAAGGGGCATTCCCTTCCTAATAGCGTGCGCAACCCTATGTACAAATGTTTTGTGACTGCAATTGCGGTCGCAAAACTCTTGCAAATTACCACCCTCTTCAAGAGGGTGGTAATGGGGTCTCAAAAGGGAAGGGGTCCCAGGGGACCCCTACCCCTTTGCAAACACAGGAGAATATATTTTTAAAGGCAGGCAGTGGTCCCAGGGACCACTGCCTGCCCTTAAAAAATGAAACCTTTAATTTTCTTTTTTTTTAAAATGCAACCCGTTTTCCTTAAGGAAAACAGGCTTCATTAAAAAAAAATACTGCTTTATTTAAAAGCAGTCCCAGGCATGGTGGTCTGCTGAGCCCAGCAGGCCACCATCCCTGGGAGGGCCTGCCATTCCCAATGGGGTCGCAAATTGCGAGAGGCTCATTAATATTCATGCGCCTCTCAATTTGCGACCCCGTTGGGAATCGCTAACAGTGAGAAAAACACTGTTGTACATAGTAAATTGCGACTCGCAAATTGCGACCCGCAAAAGAGGCGCAATTTGCGAGGCGCAATTTACCTGGTCGTACATCTGGGCCTCAGTCTAGTGTGCTTTCTACTTTCAGATCCATGTTAGCATATCTGAGTTGCTTGAACTTTCAAAGGTGGAAAAGAATGCGACTGTGCAGCACCTCATAAGGGCATCATTAGCAGTGACAAATGAGACTTTAGACATCTTTTCTAAATCAGAATCTGCTGACTCACACACGCAAAGCCCTTTCTGCTAAAGACGAACGACACCTGTTTATGAAATAGCACATTGCCTATCCTTTTGGGTCTGGCTTGACAGAACATCAGTCGCCATACCTTGCAATCAACCGAAAAAGAGCTTTCAAAAGCACTACTAGAAGAGGGGCTACAGCCCCATCCACATGTTGACTGCTTTGATTACAGCATTTGATTGGGCACAAATTATGTGCTCGCACTGAAAAAGAGTGCTTGTATTACTAGTCTTGCTTTTATTAGCAAGCATATGCTCAATGCAGCAGGACAGAGTTGGTTATGATCAAGGCTTTAAGTCGGATATATATATATATATATATATGTGTGTGTGTGTGTGTCTATATATATATATATATCATGAACAAATACAAATAAGGCAGTTATTTATTGTGGCAAGCATTTGTTAAAGAAATAAGCATTTGCATTTCCTATGTAAAAGGCCATAGATAGGTATTTGTTAAATACAATGTCACAGATTATCCTAGGAAGAGGTGTGGCGCCGCGGCCAGGGTGACTGACTCCGGAATCTGGGGATCACGTTTCGATCCCGACGGCAGATTAGCCCAGCACCATGTGACTCTGGGCAATAGCTTACTTAATCTTCCTGACGGCCCCCAGCGCCTAGAGACCCTTACGGGTGCGCTTTACAAATGTGGATTATTATTATTACTAGGAAATGGTTCTGTGCTGGCTGCCCCATGGGACAAAGTTGCATGTGATAATCCTTGTCAGGCGCCCTTAGGGATGTTGAATATTGTTTAGCCAAATGTAAGTTTGTACATATATGTCATTTTGTTGCTGTAGGGCAAATATAATTTTGTACACATTCAATTTCCTGACTGACTGCTTTTAGCCTTCTGTAAATCGTATGCTGAATACGATAGGACTGTTTTGATTATAGTGACAACTGAAATATTAGACCTATAAGCTTGACTGGCTCATTGGGAAAGGTTACGCCAAAGGCAGTAGGGAGGACTTTTACTATTGTCAAATGCATATGTTAAGGCAACAGGCATCTATGGGTGGAATACAAGTACACTGTGTTAAAGCCTATTGGTATAACATTTGTTACATGGAGTCTCACAGACTACCCTAGTAGTCAAGGACTTTGTTATTGTTTACATCCTTTGGAAACTCCTAGGTGTGGAAGATTTGAAGTGTGCTAATGGTATTGGTTGCACCTTTTGGAAACTCCTAGGTGTAGAAGATTTGAATTGTGCTAATCCCTGACAGAACTTGTTTGGAGTACCTGCAGACTTACCAACCTCAAATAATGTTTTACCCAGAGAGAAATGTGGCTTTGGGGGGCAGGCCTTTGAGACCGTCACTGTATGAAGGAAGGGGCCATGAAAAATAGGCAGGGCTTAGTGCTAGTCTCTGAAAAGCCACAGAGAGGTAATTGAGGCGGCCCCCAAAGTACAAACATGAATTCTTCTGAAGCTGCATCCCATGCAAAATCCATATTGAATTTTATATAGGTGAATGGCGCCACAAATGAGCTAGAAACCTACTCTAACCAAGGGTTTCAACTCTCCTTCTTTTCACCGCGTGAAATTGGCTCTTTTTTCGGATGAAGGGTGAAAATATTTTGTGGTACCTTGTAAGTTTGCAGTTTTTGATTTGACAGGTTTGATAGTCTGCCAGGTTCTTGTAATCATAAATACATTTCCCAAAAAATCATACCTACTTGTACAGAAATACATATTCATACAAGAATAGAACTTGCCATGTATTTCATTTCTGTTTCTGCTCATGACCACATACAGCGTGTGACAATGCGTCAATTCACTTCAACTCACTTCAGCCTTTGGCTCTATTGCTCTGTCAGTTATACATGTTGCCCGATCACATGTCCGCACTCACCTGAAAATCAATGCACTTCTATTTAAAGGCTGATAGGCCAGTCCTTTAGTTTTACTTTTTCTACTTATATAGGTCCCCTTGCATTTATTTCCTTCTCCTTTTTTTTTTCTTTTAGTTTGAAAGCTTTATTGAAATATTAATTATAAAACCAAGAAGGTGGCAACAGTAAAACAATAAAGAAACAGATACATTATGCAATAAGTGAAGCAAATATATACTACTGAAGGCACTAATAAAGAATCAAAGCATTTTCTAATTTTTGGAAGGGAAGAGGGGGGAGGGGAGGGAGGGTAGAAAGGGATATGATGATAATAATCCTATAAATATAAGCATAAACATAAACATTGTTGGCAAAAAATTCAATTGTACAATAAATACATAAGAGAAAGGAAAGAAATATACAATACATTAAATAATGGAACTAAGAAACTGTGAAATCTGTGGTAGAAAAAACTGTAAGCAGGAGCACAACTGTTCAAGGAGGTTTAAAGTTGTCAGAAGATAACGAAGTATAATTACTTTTGGCAGATTGATCAAGGTATAGAGTAAGAGGCAACCAATAAAGGTCAACATTGCGGGAAGGTTTACAGGAGGAAGCAAAGGCGACATCCATTCTGTGGGAGTGACATAGAAGATTCCACCAACAAGTGACGGAAAGTTTGGTGAGGGACTTCCAATTGGATGCGATGAGTTGGAGGGCAACGGCTATCATAAGATCAAAGAGACCAAGTGAATGTGTGGGGAGATCTAAGGAGTCAGAAAGACTTCCTAAAAATACTAAGGGAGCAGAGTAGGGAATAGAGATATTGAAAATGCGGAAATGCGGGACCAAACCTGAATCCAAAAGGTTTGAACTGAAGGACAGAGAAAGAAAAGATGAAAGAGATCAGCGTTAGGAGTGTTGCATGTCCAGCATTTGACGTCAGAGGAGGGAAGGAAACGAGAAAGAGAAAGAGGAGAAAGATAGAGTCTATGATAAAAATAAAAGATGGATTGAGTGAGAGAGGCAGAACGAGAGGTCTTCAAAGATTTAGTCTAGAGCTTATCCCAAACCGAAACAGACCATGAGCAATCCAGATCTTTTTCCCAGGACAACTCCAATTTTGATTTGTTACGTTCAGGATTAGGAGCGGAAAAATAACGGTAAATAAGAGAAGCTTTAGGAATAGTGGCTAGAATAGTAAGAAGAGGGGAAGAGGGGAAAGGTAGTTCTGCAGATGGGAGAGAGTAATAACGATCAAGAACAATTTCCATAAGAATATAATATTTCTGTGCAAACGAGCGGGGGCAATGAAACTGCAGTTGAAATTGAGGAAAAGAACGAGGTGAAGAACCATCAAAAAGATGGTGAATCCAAATGATACCTTTTGATCTCCAGGAAGGCCAGGCAATAGGTCTGTTACGTAAAAGAACGAGTGAATTATACCAAATGGGCATAAGCAGAAAGGATTCTCGAGACACGGGTGATATAGAGAATAAAGGTCTCAAAAGAGAAGTGGTATGGTTGAATAATGGCGATTTAAGATAGGGAGACTTAGATGTGAAGTGAAGTGTATCTTGAAAGGAAAAGGGTAACATTAAGGAATGTTCAATATGAAGCCAAAGTGGAGAAAAAGGTGACGGTTCTGGAGATAACCAACGAGAAGCTTGACGAAGAGAGAAAGATTTATGGTACAGGCGAAAATCAGGGAAATTGACCCCTCCATTTGACTTAGTTCTACGGAGAGATACTAAGGATATACAAGGTTTCTTCTGTTTCCAAAGAAATTTGGATATTACAGAATCAATGCGACGAAAATAGAGAGCTGGAATATGAACCGGAAGCATGGCGAGCAGATAAATCAGGATCGGAGCAATCATCATCCTAACAGAATCCAGACGACCCCACCAAGAGAGAAAGAGGGGATTCCAAGAAGAAAATAAAGATTCAATTCTCGAAATAACCGCATTCATATTAAGTTTGATAGAAGATGAAATGGAATTAGAAAAGAGAACTCCAAGGTATTTTATCTTAGTAGTGGTCCAAGCAAAACCAGTCGAAGAAAAATAGTGCGGAAGGCAAAATTTGGTTAATGGGATAATTTCTGTTTTATCAGAATTGATCTTATATCCTGAGACAAGGGAAAACTTCTCAAATTCTTCTAACAAGGAAGGGACAGAAGTCTCTGGATCTGAGATGAATAAAAGAATATCATCTGCATAGGCAGACAATTTGAGATGTTGATCTCCATATGGAAAGCCAGAAATAGAGGGGTTATTGCGAATAGAAGATAGAAAAGGTTCAAGAGCTAATATAAATAGAAGGGGAGAGAGAGGACAACCTTGACGAACTCCGCGTTGAAGCACAAAGGGGGAAGTGAGTTGACCATTTACAAGGACTGAGGCTTTGGGCGTTGAATAAATTAAAGATATTAAGGAAATGAACTTAGGACCAAAACCATGCCATTTCAGAGAAGCCAATAGAAAAGACCAATCAACCCGATCAAAAGCTTTTTCAGCGTCGACAGAAATAGCTGTTAATGGAATGGAGAGAGAAGAGGCTTTATTTAAAACGTTGAGAAAAAGTCTAGATTTATCCGACGTGAGACGACCCTTTACAAATCCACATTGTTCTTTTCCAATGAGGTGAGGCATAAAAGGGTCAAGGCGTAAGGCTAACAGTTTAGCAAATAGCTTATAATCCACATTAACTAAGGAAATTGGTCGGTAATTCTTGCAAAACTTAGGATCTCGGCCTTCTTTAGGGATAAGACAAATAGTCGCATCCTGAAAGGAACCTTGAGCAATACCAGTAGAACAAAAAGACTGAAAAAGAGAAAGTAAACGAGGTAGAAGAAGATCGGAGAAGTGTAAGTAGAATTCAACCGGAAATCCATCCGGGCCCGGAGTTTTGCCTTTGGTAAGAGATGTTAATGCAGTAGAGAGTTCGTGAAGAGTTAAGTCTGTTTCGATGTCTGAGAATTGAAGTTGGGTTGTATTTGGTTTAGGCAATTTATCAAAATAAGATTGAAGAAGAGCAGGGGAAGGTGGGTTCTCAGGAGTATACAAGGATTCATAAAAAGATTGAAATTGTTCTAAAATATCTTTATCTGTGTGCACGAGAATATTTGAGGGGGAATAGATAGAATCAATGAGAGTACGCTCTTTGCGTGACTTAAGATAATTAGCAAGAAGTTTACCTGATTTGTTACGTCCACCATAATAACGAGCACTGCTTCGAAGAAGAAAGGTGGATGCCGAATCGGTGGTGAGTTTATTGAACAAGAGTTTGGCCTTAATAAGGTCTGGAGATACATGAGTGGGGGAAGAAGTATAAAATTGATGTTCTAGAGTCTTGATATGAGCAAGGGCAATCTTACGTTTTTGAGTAAACTGTTTCTTCTTTTTGGAAACGAAGTCGATAATGAAACCACGGGCCGTGGCCTTGAAAGAGTCCCAAAGGACATGAGGGGATGTTTGTGGGTCAGAATTAATCTGGAAGAATTCGGAAGTGAAAGAACGAAAAGAAGAAGAGAAATGAGGGTCAGTTAGTAAGGAGGAATTAAAACGCCAACGAGAAGATGCAGGAATAGGAGGAAGAAGGTCAAAGGTTGTAACAATAGGAGCATGGTCAGAGATTACAATAGGTTCAATAGAGGAAGACAGAAGATTTTAAGACAAGGAGGACGAAAGGAAGATATAATCTAGACGTGAAAAAGAGGCATGTGGAGGGGAAAAGAAAGAGAAATCTAAAACATCAGGGTGAGTAAGTCTCCAAGAATCTACTAAATTAGCTTGTGTAATGGTGTCCAGAAACTGTTTATGAGGTTTGTGTGGAACAAAGCGAACAGATGATTTGCGATCAAGGAAAGGATCAAATATCTGATTACAGTCACCATCCAAAATAAAGTACTTATCTTTATGTTGAATACATTTGGAGGTGATTAATGGCCAAAAGGAAGAGTCAAAATTAGTAGGACCATAAACATTAAATACAGTAATAGGAATTGAGTCAATAAGGAGTTTAGCTAATACCCAGCGACCATCTTCATCCCTTTCTTCCAAAATAATCTTACATTTGAGTCGCTTGTGGATCAGAATAGCAACTCCATTCTTTTTATGAGAGGCAGGGGAAAATAATACAGTACCAACCCATTGTCTTTTTAACTTCAAGGATTCAAGATCAGAAAGGTGAGTTTCTTGAATAAGTGCAATGTCAGGATTATATGAAGATAAGTGGGATAAGACTCTCTGCCGTTTAATAGGATTGTTAAAGCCTTTCACATTCCATGAGACAACTTTAAAGGTTAAAACCTGGGAAAATATACAGGATAAAAGAGTGCAAAAACATTGGTACAAACAACAAGCCAACCATTAAGTACTGAGAAAAAAGACAGAAAGAGTAAGAAATGAAAAAGGAGCGGGGAAGGGGGAAGAGGAAAAGGGGGAAAGGAAGGAGAGACATCAATAGGAAAGGAAGAGACAGAAAAGACAGTACAAATCCAAAGGATGACTGCAAACAACATACCTGATGGGGAGGGTATACAGAGGGAGGTGGGGAAGTGGTGATGCGTAACAAGACGGGTAAGACCAGGAACAGAAGCATGACCGCACCGGGACCTCACAGGACCACAAAGGAGAAAAAAAAACATAGGATGAGGGGAAGACCGGTAGATATCTGCATAAGGGAAGAAAGAGAACAATTAATATGAAAAACATGCAAGGGACAATACAAGATAAAAAACAAGAAAAACAGCTGGAATACAAGTGATGGGGATTTCGTTGAAAAGTATATAACATTAACAAGTGAACATATTCAAGAGGAATGAATGAATTACTAAGCAACAATACTCAGGTATTATAAGTCATAAGGGATAAGAGACACAGGAAACCATAGAACTCTTATAGAGCACAATCAATAAAATAAAATAAAAATAAAAAACAAGTGTCAGCCACTGTTTGAAGGTGATGAATCCATTCCTTCATTGTTGTGCAGAAGGATGACATGTTGTAGCTCTCCAGGATCTTGAAAGGACCAGGATTTGTTTTGGTAAGTTACTCTGAATGTGCAAGGATGGAACAGACCATAAGGCGCTCCAAGAGAGCGCAGCGAAGGACGAAGAGCTACAAATTCTTTACGTCTGGAGGCAGTAGCATTAGAGACATCTTGAGACAAATACACACGTTGACCAAGCCAGGAGATTTGTTTTTTAGCTCTAGCTGCGGATAGAATGGAGAGAAGGTCTGTGAATTTCAAAAACAAGATGATAACACCTCGAGGTTTCGTGGAAGTAGATGTACGTGAACCAAGTCTGTGAGCCCTTTGAATACTAATGGATGTAGAAGGTGGCATATCCAAAAGTTTTGGCAGGAAGGTGGTGAAGTAAGTGACTGGATCATCTCCCTCCAAATTCTCCGGCAAACCGTAAATACGTAGGTTGTTCCTCCTATTTCGATTTTCCAAATCCTCTGTATGTTGTTGCAAGGATAGAACAGTCTTCTCCAGAGCTACGATGCGTTGTGTGTTAGATTGGACTTCCGGAAGTTGTTGTTCAATAGAAGAGATTCGGGTATCCATAATGTCCCATTTGTCCTTTAAAAGTTGCATATCTTTACTTGTGTCTTCAATAAATGGGCGTAGTGCTCGAATCTCCTCCAAAATTAAGTCAATAGAAGATGAAGCAAGAGGTGCATCTGGTGCTGGAGAGTCTTGCTTCAAACGCTTAATAGAAGTCGCAGGAGGCGAAGATTTATTTGTTGAGGACTGTCCTGAAGAGGAGCGATGAGAAGATGAAGTCGCCATCTTGGGAGAGTGTGGAGATGAAGGTACAACGCCTGGAGGACTCACAGGAGACTTTACAGTAGGAGTGAAAACAAATTTTGGTTTGCGGAGGTTCACCATAAGAGAAAAAATGGAGACAGAGATGCCATTTGGTATATTAGTACTCCAACAATAAAAGTAAGAACTAGAGTTGTTTGAAGGAAAGTGCACCTACATTAGCAAGAGTCAATAGACATTCAGTAGGTTCCGCAGAGAGAACAAGGCCTTCGAGGAAAATTATTATAATGAGGAACATACCATTCTGCAAGTAAGCATTATCAAAGTTGGAAAGAGTCACAGTGAAGGCAAATATAGGTACACATTACAATAAAGAGTTACTTTGCAATT
This sequence comes from Lissotriton helveticus, assembly GCF_964261635.1. Lineage (NCBI taxonomy): Eukaryota > Metazoa > Chordata > Amphibia > Caudata > Salamandridae > Lissotriton > Lissotriton helveticus. The sequence goes on from NC_136073.1 coordinate 745,563,416, forward strand.
GGGTATTTCCTGTGTATCCACCAAGAAACCTTACAAGGAATATAAGGTGAGTATACCATACAGAACAAAAGGAGAAGTCAGCAATGGAAGAACAAAATGTATGGTACGAATAGGACTGAAGAGACCATGAAGAAATATTCTGCAGCAAAGGACCGTGTTCCAAAATTTAATCTTAGTTCCAAGGTGACAAGATAAATAAGTAACTTGTACTAGGTCAAGACATTATAGACACGTCGAGAATATTATGTAGAAAAAAAAGCCGCAGCTCTCAAATCAGTCGCGGCTTGTAGGAGTGGTGGTGCTGTGACGCACTATTCAAAGACGTGTTATAAGGCAGGGCACAGAACACAGTAAAGCTGGGAATGTAGCATGTTAGAGCATTGCAGTATGTAAATAATTAGTTTCCTGAAGCAAAATGAGCAAACCAGTAAGTAAAAAAGTCACTGAAGAAACGCCTGTATTTTGATAAGCTCAGCAGACATTAGAACACCTTCATAGAGAGTGAGGGTCAACATATGGCACGTGAACTGGCAAAAGGTTTCAAAGGAGCAAGAAAAAAAAAAAAGAGTCCTGTGGTAACGCTTCAATTCACTGCACATCCTCAAAAAGCTTCAAAGGCATGACAAGTAAAGAAAAAAAGAAGAAAAAACAACCAATGGAACATGTTGTCCAGGGTGCTGGCAAAGCGGCATCAACAGAGCGGTGAAGCACCGTGACTATTCAACTCAGTCACTGCATTCGGGAGCTATCAGTGTCATGACGCATTAAAAAAAAAAGCTTATAAAAAAAAAAATATTGCCATGGGCCAAAACTAGTCACAAAAAAAACGATGAATTGTGACCCAATTTCCTTTATTCTCGATAAATTAATATCATATAAAGACAGAAAGCACAGTCATATAAACATACAAGTAATTACTACGAAAATTGAATTAAAAAATGTACAATTGATTACAGTTGCAATAAATATTCAATAAGATTAAAAGATTCATAAAAATAGAGCAATGTTTGCCTTAAAAATCAATTCATAACTTAGTAAAATTAAGTATACGTGTTCAAGGCGTCTAATTATCACAATTATTTAAGAGTAGTGGGAATGCGACATTTCTCCTTCTTATTCGATTTGCTGCAATTAGAAAACAGGCAACATTAAACATTATTTTTGGTGAACCAAGTTGTTTTAGGTACACTAGTGCCGGTCTAACTTGTAAAAATCCTGCCTCTCGCAGGATTGGCAGCAAATATTTCCTCCTGCACTCAATAAACTGTTCACAGAACATCAGGAAATGTAGGGTATTTTGGGGTGAGAAACTGTCACAAGAGCAGGGGACTGCTTCTTCAGGGGAGCACAATTTATCATATGCACCCAACGTATAGTGAATTAAGTTGAGCCGGAATCTTGTCAAAAGAAACCGATGATAGGGTTTATTTACTATGACTAGATACGGTTCCGGCCCTGTACAAGTTATCAGTGCATAATTTTCTCGTACCCTGGACTTTCCCATCTCAATCCCTTCCCGCTCTAGAGAGAGAAGATCCAAGAGGGCTTTTTTCGTTAAACTGATGTCTTTTTTAGTTATGGTTTCTGGAGATGTAAATAAACCCGTACGCCCTATTCTCTGGAATCCAGTTCTTATATATGCCAACCAGGGGATTTTATGAACATTGTCCAGCGTCTGACAATCCTTAATAATTGAATGATTAAGCGTGATCTCATCGTTCATCCATATTTTTAACCAGTAAATCATGGGGGCGATTTTGATCCGGTCAGAAATATACCCAAGTCCCAGTTCTGTATGGGTTGAAAAAGTAGGGGTGGATTGGGGAACTGAGAGTACGCTACGTAAAAACTGGTTCTCCACTAATTGAAGTTTTTCTTCCCTGGTTTAACCCCAAATTTCACACCCATACGTTGCAACCGAAAGGCATTTAGATTCATATACTTTTAAGATTGCCTTAATCGGTTTAGCGCCCAGTTTTTTACTAAACCCCATAAGTCCTGAGACTGTTCTTTTGAATGCCACCGAGCGGCTATGATTTTGTGCCCGCCAGGTGCCGTTCTGATCAAAAACCACCCCCAGATAGGGAAATGTAGGGACCCTGGAAACCATTTCGCCATTGCAAAAGAAGGTTTTTGCCATGGTTTTTGATTTACTTCTTCCAATGATTAGAACCTGAGATTTCTTAGCATTTACTTTTAAATCCAGATTCTGCATAAAGGAACCAAAGCTATTTAACAATCTTTGTAGGCCTACCCCCGTTTGTGATATAAGGACCGCGTCGTCCGCGTATAGTAAAACAGGTAAAATCGTTTCCCCCACACGCGGACTATCTGCGAGAACCTCCCCTAGGGTATGTTCTAGGGCATTTATATATAGGGTAAACAACAAGGGCGCCATAATGCACCCCTGCCTAACGCCCCTATCTGACCTAAATTGTTTAGTGAGTCTACCATCTGAGTTTGCTCTAATTTTGGCCGTGAGGTTTGTGTGCAGTTCTGCTATGAAGTGCACTAGGGGTGCGTCTACCCCCAATTCAAGCAGGATGTTCCAGAGTTTGGATCTATTTACATAATCAAATGCAGAGGAGAGGTCCATGAACCCCATGTACATGGACCCCTCCCTTGCCACAGTGTACTTATTAATTAATAGATGTAAATTCAAACATTGATCTATAGTGCTATGTTTAGCTTTAAAACCATATTGAGTTTTCGACAGGACACCTTTATCAGCAAGACTATCATTCAATCTATGCAACAGAACCCGGCCCAAAATTTTCACAGAAGAGTCGATCAATGAAATCGGCCTGTAACATGTAGGGTCCTGCCTAGACCCCTTCTTAAAAATTGGCACAATAATTGATGTAGAAGGGATACTGTCCTGTCCTATGGAATTAAAAACGTTTGTTAGGATTAGGATTTGTGACCCAAAAGCGCACAGGGGAAATTAATGCACGTCAGTGTGTGCATACCTTGTGTCCATGAAACGATTGAATTCCGGCGGCGTCACTCCCCGGCGTCTGACATGGCGCACCCTGAGGTAAAACACTCGTGCAGGCGTTCGGGTCGAAAGAGCTGGCCTCGGAAGTCCAAAGTCGGTCAAAACGTCCCCAGCATGTTCCGACTGCAGCTGCCACCAAGTGTTGCAGGAACGTTCCCCAAATCACGGGCAAAACCTCCGTGAAGTGCTACAGTGCGGCGGAGCTCTGAATCTAGCCGGCCATCTTGCTCGGCGTCCAAGCCACGCCCCCTTCTCCTTTTTTTACTTTGTTTGTTTTTAGAGTGTGCTATGTCTACCCAGATGATGCTATCTCTCACTTGCAGTTCACTTGATCTGCAGCACACTTCATCCCACATAGCATTGCTTCTCAATTGCCAGTCACCTTGACATGTTGTTGTTAATACTGTATCATGGTGGTATTATTCTAAGATGGTCACCACATTTAGAAGCTTTATTTTGACCATCTTGGATCTTATATTAAAGATTCTGTATGCAAAATATAATTCCAAGATGGAGTTGGAATGTAAACACTGTATCATTGTTTTACCACTCCAAGATGGCCAACTCTTTCCTTCTAAACGTGATGGTGATGTTAGGAATTTAAAACGATGACACACTATGTACAAAACCATTGGAAGACAGCCTTCTGCTGATACATTTAAGTTTTTTCTTATTACAAGCATACGCACACCATACTTTGGCAGCTGTATGTTTTTTTAGGTATCGCTGAGTCAGCCCGCTTGCGCTGCTTGGAGAGACTTTAGTAGGTGAGTTTTCAATGTGCAGCTGGCTGGCGACAAGCTTGCGTTCATGCGAGCGTGCACGCGCGAACCGCCAGCCTTCAGCCCATCTGTCTTTCCTCTTGCTTGCTCCCTACCTCTGCCCCTCCACCCGCCTTCACGCTTACAAGCATTCGGGATTCTCACACATACACAACCACAACCACACACACAACCACACATACAACCACACACACACAACCACACACAACGACACACACACAACCACACACACACATCCACAACATACACCACCACACACATAACCACACACAACCACACAACCACATACACAACCACACACACAACCACACATACAACCATACACACACCCAACCACACACACACACCCACACACACACACACAACCACACACACAACCACACACACAACCACACACACACAACCACACACAACCCCCCACACACAACCACAACCACACACACACACAACAACACACACAACCACAAACACAACACACACACAACCACACACACACACACCCACACAACCACACACAACCACCCAACTACACACACACAACCACAACCACACACACAACCACAAGTACACACACACAACCACACACACACAACCACACACACAACCATACACACACAACCACACACACAACCACATACACAACAACACATAACCACGCACACACACAACCATAGAACCATACACAACCACACACACACACACACGCACACACACACGCACACGCACACACACACACACACGGCCACACACATACGACCACACACAACCACACACACAACCACACTCACAACCACACACACAACCACACACACATCCACACACGACCACACCCAACCACACACACAACCACACATACAACCACACACACACAACCCCAACCACACACACACACAAACACACACAACCACACACACACACAAAACCACACACACAACCACACACACAACCACACACACAATACCACACACACAACCACACACGCACAACCACACACACACACAAAACCACAACCACACACACCCATAACCACACACAAAACCACAAACACACACAACCACAACCACACACAACCACACACACAACCACAACCACACACAACCACACACAACCACACACAACCACACAACCACAGACATGACCACACATACAACCACACACACACAACCACACACACAAACACACAAAAACACACAACCACACACACACTACCACACACACAACCACACACACACATAACCACACCCAACCACACAACCACACACACGCGCACACACACAACCACACACAAAACCACAACTACACACACAACCACACACAACCATACACACAACAACACACACAATCACACACACACAATCACACCCAACCACACATACTCACACAACCACACACACACAACCACACAACCACCCACAAAAACACACACACACAACCACACACAACCACACACACACAACCACACACACAACCATACACACACAACCACACACACAACCACATACACAACAACACATAACCATGCACACACACAACCATACAACCATACACAACCACACACACACACACTCACACACACGGCCACACACATACGACCACACACAACCACACGCACAACCACACTCACAACCACACACACATCCACACACGACCACACACAACCACACACACAACCACACATACAACCACACACACACAACTCCAACCACACACACACAAACACACACAACCACACACACACACACAAAACCACACACACAACCACACACACACAACCACACACACAATACCACACACACAACCACACACACACAACCACACACACAAAACCACAACCACACACACCCATTACCACACACAAAACCACAAACACACACAACCACAACCACACACAACCACACACACAACCACAACCACACACAACCACAATCACACACAACCACACAACCACAGACATGACCACACATACAACCACACACACACAACCACACACACAAACACCACACAAACACACAACCACACACACACTACCATACACACAACCACACACACACATAACCACACCCAACCACACAACCACACACACACACACACGCACACACACAACCACACACAAAACCACAACTACACACACAACCACACACAACCATACACACAACAACACACACAATCACACACACACAACCACACCCAACCACACATACTCACACAACCACACACACACAACCACACAACCACACACAAAAATACACACACACAACCACACTCAACCACACATACTCACACAACCACACACACACAATCACACACACAACCACAAACACAACACACACACAACCACACACACAATCACACACACAAACACAACCACACACACACACACACAAGCATACCCAACCACACACACAACCACACGCACACACACACAACCACACACACAATCACACACACAGCCACATACACAACCACACACACACAATCACACACACAACCACACACACACAACCACACACACAAAACCACACACACAGCCACACACACAGCCACACACACAACCACACACACACAATCACACACACAATCACACACACACAAAACCACACATACAACCACACACAGCCACACACACACAACCACACAACCACACACACACGCAACCACACACACACAAAACCACACACAACCACACACACACAATACCACACACACAACCACACACACAACCACACACACACACAAAACCACAACCACACACACCCATAACCACACACAAAACCACACACACACAACCACAACCACACACAACCACACACACAACCACACACAACCACAACCACACACAACCACACACAACCACAGACAGGACCACACATACAACCACACACACACAACCACACACATAACCACATGCACACACACAAACACACACACACACACAACCACACACACACTACCACACACACACAACCACAACCACAAACAAAACAACACACGCACAACCACACACACAACCACACACACACACAACCACACACACACCCACAACCGCACACAAAACCACGAACACACACAACCACAAACACACACAACCACAAACACACACAACCACACACACAACCACAACCACCCACAACCACACACAACCACACCCAAACACAGACATGACCACACATACAACCACACACACAACACCACACACACAACCACACTCACACACACAACCACACACACAAGCACACAACACACACACTACCACACACACAACCACACACACACAACCACACACATGTGTGCGCGCACACACAACCACACAGACAACTACAACCACACACACAACCACACACAACCACACACACAACAACACACACAATCACACACACACAACCACACCCAACCACACATACTCACACAACCACACACACACAACCACACACACAACCACAAACAAACGAACACACACACACAACCACACACAACCACACATACTCACACAACCACACACACAACCACAAACACAACAACACACACAATCACACACACAAACACAACCACACACACACACAATCATACCCAACCACAACCACACACACAATCACAAGCACACATACACAACCACACACACAATCACACACACAGCCACACACACAGCCACACACACACAATCACACACACAACCACACACACAACCACACACACAGCCACACACACAGCCACATACACAGCCACACACACAGCCACACACACCCAATCACACACACAACCACACACACACACACACAACCACACACACAAATCCACACACACAACCACACATACAACCACACATACAACCACACAGCCACACACACACACAACCACACACACACACACAGACAACCACACACACACACAACCACACACACACAACCACACACACACGACCACACACACAATCACACACACATCCACACACACAACCTCACACACAACCACACACACACACACACACACACCACACACATAAAACCACACACACAACCACACATACAACCACACACACACAGCCACACACACACAACCACACACACAACCACACACACACAGCCACACACACACAACCGCACACACAACCACACACACAACCACACACACAACCCCACACACAACCACACACACAACCACACACACACACAACCACACACACAACCACAAACACACAACCAACCATACACACAACCACACACACACAACCACAACCACACACACACAACCACACACAACCACACACACAATCACACACACAACCACACCCAAACACACACAACCACACACACACAACCCCCGCCCACAGCCACTCACTGCCTATCAGCCTCCTCTCAGCCAGGTGGCGCGATCACGATCAGTTCACTTTCACGCGATCAGTTTCACTTTTACAGCTGCATTCGCCATGAAAGTGTTCGCATTTCTAGTTTTATTCAGCATTCACTTTTGAAACCTAGTGCTTGACAATCCAATCTCTACAATATTTAAGCAGCCTGCACGTCTCCTGTCAACCATACCACTCCATGCATTTTCTTCAATCCATATAGATATCAGTGGTACAGACAAAGGTAACCAGGTTTCTTTTTTTTTTTTTCTGTCCACGTTTGCCTTGCCCTCAATTTGGGAGATACCAACCACCTTGCGTGTCCTTCACTAAGAGCCGGAGCAAAAGTAATTTTACCCGTCTCCAGCGCCAGAACCCGAGTATGGTATAATGGTGGCAGAGAGGTCCCAGGGGGAAGAGGGGCTTTTGGGAGCTTGCGCTGACTCCATCAAGGTATGTTTCAACCTGTAGGACCAATATCGTAACAAGGCTAGACCCGGTCCAAGGAGTGTTGATGGCATAATCATAGGACCCGGGGAAAAAAAAAAACGGAATACTATCTCCACTGGGTCAACAGATCCCAAAAAGCCAAGTTACGCTTACTGCATGATCTAGTCAAGTCCACCTTTGATGTTTCGTATAGGGACGTAAGCCAACCAGAGTGTAATGGGGCAGTTTTCTCTACCCAATGTATACAAATTTGCCGTCTGGCCAACAAAATGGCAAACAAACAAAAAGGACCTAGCCTTGCCAGTGATACTGTCCTCCAAGCCAAAGATAATAAGAGGCAGAGTAATTGACAGTGATGTATTTAAGATGGAGTTTAGAGTAGACTTCGCTTCCTCCCAGAACCGGCCAATATCAGGGCACTCCATGAACATATGAATGTCCGATGCTTCCATAAAGTTGCATTTATTAAATTTCTTATCAGGGAGAAACTTAGAAAGTCTCAGCGGTGTGATGTATGCCCGATGAACTGTGAACAGATGGCTTCGTCTTAACCATGATGGTTTCACAATTTTGTAGAGGAGGGCAAAAGATTTTAACCATACCTCCTTGCACTGAAAGCCAGTCGCCTCCCCCCACAGCTCATCTGGGAGGGCAAACTCCCCATCAATTTCCTCCAACAGCTGCCAATACCATAAGGCAACCTCCTTTCCTCCCCTAGATCGTTCCACTAACAGCTGCTCCAGGTTACTGGCCTTCCCAAGTTGTGCACCTTTACGACACTGGGCCCTCACCCAGCTGTCCAATTGGATGAACTTAAATCTGGAGAGCCCTGGGCCAATATGGTCACGTAACTCATCCCAGGCTATTACCGATCCTTCCACCAATAGCTCACCCCATTTTATAATCCCAGCCTCCTCCAATGAAGAAGACAGGCTGTCCCTTAAACATAGTGGTAGACCCAGGGAGTCCCATATTGGGGCAAAATTAGAATAATAGGACAGCCCCAATCTTTTTCTGATGCCTAACCAAGCATTAGCCCATGACTGTAAAATTTTAAGCTTAATTTTTAAAAAGAAATTCTGGCTCCCAAACTTAAACAAAAACCCATCAGCTGGTAAATTTGTCCCGGTTAACATGACTCTATAGATCGACCCACTGGGAAGGTTAGATGGTGTTTTTAAGAGCATCCTAGAATGTGACAGCTGAAAAGCCAATGCATAGTATAATAAGTCAGGCAGGGCAAGACCTCCCTTTTCTCTCCTCCTCCTTAACTTCTTCCAACCGAGTCTGGTAGATTTATAATTCCAGATGAAGGAGTTAATTTCTTGCTGGCACTTGTCTATCATTTTGGCGTCAAACGCCAAGGGAATGGCATTGAAAATAAACGTAAACTTGGGGAGAATACACATTTTTATCAGATTAACCCTACCCAGTATGGAAAGTGGCAGGTGAGTCCAAGATTTCAGTAGCCCTTTACATTCTTTAAATATTCGATCCAGGTTGGTTTGTCCGATGCTGCCCACATCTTGAGTGATTCGTATCCTGAGGTAACGCATAGAAGTGGAGATATTTACACCCACCCGTAAATCAGGTATATTCCATACCATAATTTCAGTTTTACTTGAATTGATGTTATACCCCGAGATACGCCCAAACTCCTCTGCCCTCTGGATGACAGCGGGAAATGACAGTACCGGGTCCGAGGTAAAAACCAAAATGTCATCAGCATAAAGTGCTACCCGCCTTTCCCACTCCTTAAATTTGAAAGATGGAATATTGACCTCCGCCCGCAGAACCTGGGCAAACGGTTCGATACGGAAAAGGGGGTGGTGATGGACAGAGCATCTGAATTAAGCAGAACACTCATACCCAGTCAAAAGATCAGGGCTTGATCCATCACCGTTTTTTAGCTCACTGCACCATCCCAGTTCAGAACCTGGCTACATGCAAATTAGTTTGTCCCTGGCCCAGTGCATCATGGGAACAGGGCAGACCAAACTACCAAGCCAATTCTTTACTGGAAAGGAAACAAGCTTCCGGGGACCGGTTTCTGGCATTGCAGCCGTCTTCGGCCCGGCTTGCTTGAAACGGTTCGATATACAAATTGAAAAGGAGGGGAGAAAGCGGGCAGCCCTACCTCGTACCTCTAGTAATCTTAACGGCTTCTGTCTGGGCCCCATTAATTAGCAGCCTAGCCGAAGGAGCCCCATACAGCAGGGCAATAGTTCTACAAAAGCCCTCCCCAAAGTTAAACTTTTTTAATACATCGTTCAGGTAGGGCCAATTAACCCCATCAAAGGCCTTTGTTGCGTCTAAAGTGAGGATGGCAAGTGGAAGGGAAAAGGCCGAGGCGATATCTATTGCCCCTACCAAGTAGTGCGTAATGTCTGATAGTTGTCGCCCTTTAATAAAACCTTTCTGGTCTTGGTGAACTATGGTGCCAATTACACTGCCCAATCTTGCCGACATGATAGTAGTGAAGATTTTATAGTCACTATTCAACAACGATACCGGTCGATAGGACCCACATTCCGAGGGAGCTTTCCCTGGTTTGGGGATGAGAACAATCGTGGCCTCACCCCATGATTTTGGCGGTGGATCCCCTTCTCTTAGAATACCATTGAAAAGGGCCGTCAGCACTGGGACGATAACATCCCCCAATGCCCTATAAATCTCTCCAGGAAGACCGTCTGGGCCTGACGCTTTTCCTTTTTTTATTTGCCCTATTGCTTTCCTCACCTCATCCTCCTTTATTTCCATCTCTAGGCTATTGCTCTGTACTATTGAGAGGGTTGGAAGCGTGATCCCCTCCAACCATTTATCCCTTGCCACCTGATCATTGGGAAGATCTTCCCTGTAGATCGCCTCAAAGAATTAAAAAAAGGCATTGCCGATCTCTAAATTCGAGGATCTTAACGTAGCCTCCCCGTCTGCCTTAATTTCTCTAATATACTTGAGAGCTTGGTCGGACTTTATTTTCCATGCCAATACCCTACCTGCAGCCTCCCCAAATTCAAACTGGGAGATCTTACTCCTCTCCCACCTTTTATTCACCCTCTCTTGCAGGATGTTTTCCAATTGTAGTTTTAACTCAGCCAGTTTCATCTGCTCCTCTAGAGATCCTAGGGACGGGCCAAGTTTTAGCTCTATTAGTTTCAATTCCTGCTCCAAGCTGGCTGTCATTTCCCTGTATTTTTTCCGCCGATAGGAGGCTCTACTAGTGATACGACCTCTTAAAAAGGCCTTGAATGCCTCCCAGACCACAGCTAGGACACAGGATTTAAGATTTAATTCCAAAAATAAGATAGTCTCTGCTACCAGAAAGTTAACTTCTTCGTCCTCCAGTAAGATTGTCCGGTCAAACGACCAAGATGGATAATTAATCTTACTGTCGGATCTTAAAGCAAATACAAGAGCTGAATGATCTGACAGATGAGAGGGGAGATAATCTATCGCTGTCAGAGTGTCCTTCAAGCAATAGCTAAAAAGAGCATAGTCAATTCTAGATTTATGCTTAAATCGACTATTCCAGAAGGAAACCCCCATTTTATTACCTACTCTTTCCCTCCATAAATCTGCCAACCCAAGCTGGGTCATAATCGCAATGAGGGTTTGCCTAGACTTTGCAGTGCTACAGGCTCTAGAGTTTACCGATTTATCTAGACTGGGATTAAGCACGATGTTAAAATCCCCCATCCAGATCACCGGATCCTGAGATGTTACCAGATGATTCCTAATGGTATCCAGATATGATGGATCATCTGAATTAGGGCCATAGTAACCCACCAAGGTACAAATCCGACCATCCAACGAGACTCTCAGTATCAACCATCTCCCTGTGTGGTCTTCTTTGTGTTCCAGAATTTGGACTTTTGCAGATTTTTTTAAAATAAATAGTACCCCCCTGATGTTAGCATTATGATCTGTACAGCAGAATTTATCAATCCATCTCTGTTTTTTAAGTATTGCTGTGGCCTCTGCTTTGAGGAGATGTGACTCCTTGATGACTATGATCTGCGCGGGGGAGTCTCTCAAGTATTGTAGGATACGATCCTGCCTGCTTCTCACGCGCAGACCATTGACATTCCAGGACATGTATTGGACAGAGGTCATGATGTCGCACCTAGCCACTGCTCCTCCACAACTCTTAGCACCCACTGGCGAGATCCTAATCTTAACATTTTAAGATTCTGGTGTTGGACAGGAATCAAAAAAAGACGTGCTAAAAAACGAAAAGAAGGCAGATTTATGAGGAATTTTTACTATTTTTACCCTCCCTCCCTTGACCCCCCCCCCTGTAAAACCCACCCCTACTTACTCTGGCCTGATGTCTAGCCAGATTTACGCCCTCCAACAGCCCTCCACCCTCGACCCCACACTACTGCTGTACTCAAACAACCGAGCTACAACTATCTGCCGAAATGGACGCAGAGGGAAACCTTAGTTTATATCCCAGGGGATACCCTTAAAATGTAGTGCATTAATCTCTACTGTTTTTCTCCTCAATCACTTATTACCTCTTAGTGATTTTATTTTCCTTTTTCCCCTTTCTTTCCCTTTTATTTATTTATATCCTCTTTTTTTAATTTTTTAATTTATTTTATCTTAATCCTTACTTTTCCTTTAACCTTTTAAGCTTAGTAGTTTTCATTTGATTTTATTACAACAATTAAACATCTTACACATAGGAATAACTATAGTACACCAACTAGGGTTTGACAAAAATAGAGTGCACCACATGGAGACCTAAGTTAACTTCCACCCTGAGCCTGGGCATGGTCTCTGATGGTCTCTAATAGCTCATCAGCATCCAGTGGAGAACGAATGTTATGCATTTTGTTATTATACATAATGCGCAAGAAGGCCGGAAACCTCATCTGGACCGTGGTGCCTAACGACCTAAACTTGTCCATGCGCTGTCCCAGCTCCCACTGTCTATCCAGGGTGGTTTTGGATAGATCTGACCGTACCTCAAAAGAGAAGTCCAGGCCTTGTAGTGATCTGGCTTTCAGTGCGAGGTTCAAGATCTTATCTTTGAGTGAGTATGTCAGGAAGTTTATTAAAACCTTTCTAGGTTTGTTTCTTGCTGGATTCAGGTGAAAAGGATCCCGGTGTATTCGCTGGATATCTTTATCTAACTCCTCGACCGTTTGCTCGAGGTTAAGGGAGTCCTTTAATAACTTAGTTATGAAGCTTTTAAGATTTACGCCTTCCTTTCCTTCCGGGATCTTCAGGAGTCGAATGTTGTTCCGTCTGGAATAGTTTTCCAATACATAAATCCGCTCCCGCTTACTCTCCCCGTCTCTTTGCAATGTTTGAATTTTAGATCTGGCAGTTTCTAGATTAGATGTCAACAGGCCCACAGAACTTTCCAATATCTCCGTCCTTTCACACAAACCGTCCACCTTTTGGTCGAGCACCTCACAGGATGCTCTAATATCATTTTGGTTGGCTTTAGAGACCGCAAAATCACATCTAATCTCCTCCCTCATTGCAGTTATTGATTTGACCAGAGCCTCAAGTGTATTACCTACTCCCAGGTCACCACGACTACCTCCCCTGCCAACGCCCATTGTCTCCTTTTCTAATGATTGTGCCACTTGTCCCCCTTCACCTGCCTGCCCATCTTGTAAGGTGAGTGCCTCCCCCACTGTAATAGGCTCAGAGGACGCGGGTGAGCCAGATGATACATTAGGTAATACAACAGGTAAAGAAACAACTGTGGGAATGGAAGCCACTAAGGGAGCTGATGACGCTACCGGCTTAGAAGCCGGGCTAAAAGTAGACACAGGGACAGACAAGTCCGCCTGCGGAGCCGCTGCCATGGAGGCTGCCATACCTTGTGAAATATCTAGCACTTGGGGCAAAACTTTGAAAAAGTAACGTAGAGATGGTGTTATGCCACCAGAAATCTTCGGGTGTTTATTTCTTGTTCCTCTTTGCTTTGTGCCTTTGCCTTTACTTTCCTCCTTTGTAACAGCACCCTTAACCTCACTTATCTCTAATTCGTGCTCCTGACCTCCAGCCACGCATCTACCTGCACTCTGAGCCAACCCTGTGGTGCACCCTGGGACCTGTAGTTTTTTAGCCGACTTGTGCCCCTTGCCTTGCTTTCTAGTTGTACTCCTTGTGTTCCTTAAGGGCAGTACTTTACCCTTGCCGCCCGTACTTATTCACCCCTGGCCTGCCCAACCACCCTAATTCTGGGTGAAAAGGAGTCCCCCGAGTCGCCTGAGCCAGCCGCCTCCCCGTCCACTCCATAGGACAAGAGTAAGAGCGTTCGGGCAAGCATGGATTTTGTACTCGAAGGGTACCCTTCCAGTGCAGCACAAATGCAAAGTTGAATCAGTTTGGAGACTTTAAACTTGCTCCAACTATACGCAATATTTGTTTGGCTCAAATCCCTGCCAACAAATGTTAGGGGATAAAGATTTGCTTAAAAAACCATGGGTGGGAACGCCCTTGTGTCAGCCAGGGAACAACCCTTGGCACAAAGTAGCACATAGCTCTACTTTGGATTATTTATGCAAATCCTTGCAAAGTAAATACCAGCAAGGCACTTTGTGCTGAGTTTACGCTTTTTTTGTGACAGAAACCTGGCACAAAGTGTGAGTAATTTTCCCACTGCAAAGTCACATACATTGTTCTTGAAAGTGTACAATGTGGAGAAGTGTGGCTCACTGGTTAGAAGCGGCAGTCCCTGATGCAGAGGTCTGATCTGGGACCAGGGTTCAATTCCCGACGCGGCAGGGTCTTGAGCTCAATGTCCGCAGGACTTGATAATTCTTGCCTCGGTGCCCACTCTAACCATGGGACCCACTCTGCAACTCTGGGCAATAGCTTGCTTAATCTCCACAACGGCCCCATTAGCACTGGGATGCCTGGCTTCACCTTGGTGGTGCCCAGTAAGGAGCATCTCACAGGGAAAGCCAGGAAGGGTTCCACAGCGGTATACAGCGCCAGGATGCCCCGACATGGGGCGGCAGTGTGCTTTACCAAGTATACCTACATTTACAATGGAAAATTTCAGCAAGGGTACATTATCTAAAATAGTTACAGATTTGCATATTTATGTAGGATAGCTGTATACATGTGGGCTTGGAGGTGGAGGTCAGAATGGATCATTTTCTATATCTCTTGGATCCAAGAAGACATTCCCTGAAACAGGACATGAAAAAGGAGTGGCATTTTATGAAACCTCAATCTGCATCATGGGTATTGTAGTTTTACTTTGACATTATCTTATAAAATTCCATATTTGCAAGTGCTCATGGCTAAATGGCAGACACTGGCTATGTGATATCTGAAACTGTGGATTCTTGGCTTACTCGGCATCTGCTTGGTTTACCCTAGCACGTGGTGATAGATAATTTCAATAGGCTCACATCATTTCTGTAACTTGGGGTAACTTGGATGAACCTGGATCCGAGTCCAAAACTCTTCGTTTCAGTGTTTAGGTTTATCAACATAGGAAGAAAGAATTAACTTGCTTATTCAGTGGAGGCCAGGCTAAATCAAAAGGTGTCCTAGATGCTTGCACAATGTTCACTAATGGACATGGGGATGTCCCTTCTCAATGCAATATTATGTTTTGCCGCCAATCACAATATTTGAGATGAATCACTCTGGCAATATTCACAACTTGAAGAACACACACGTGTTTACATCAAAATTTTATAGAGCTAAATGTACTAGATATTTGCAGAAATATGTATCTTTGGTTGACAAAGTAACAGTGGTTTGCCATGTGCACTGCTGGGCATTATGTACTACAAAATACAGTATGTGAATCGGGCTCAATGGATATTAAATGCATTCAAATAATATTAATCTTTCCTACAAATTCAAAATAAATATTCAGAAAATTCTTAGAAAATTAATGAAAAGTGAAAATAGAAGAAGCTTGGCTGGAAAGTGTCCAGTTCGAATGGGGGTCACAGGTGAAATACAACTCTGCTCAGTGTGTTTAATATAAAATAATTAAATTTTGCTACCCCCTCATGACATCAAAGTAGGTTTTTCCCTACTCTGTCAATGAAAAGGAGCCAAGCCTTGCTTTGCAATGTAGGTATTTAAGAATTAAGCTTCAGAAAAGGAGTTTAGCTGTTTCTCCTTACTAATTCCCTATTTTCAAGACATGTAGGTCTGCAGACTGGATATCACTCAATCAGCCACACATCGTGTTTGTGCTGCAGGGAACAGAAGTGTGCGCCTATTTTTAATTTCCAAGGTGAATCGACTCTTTCTGCATCACAATGAAAATATTAACTTTACGTAAAGCGTACGTTCTAGATTATAGATGGCGATTAAGCTGGCCATCCAGGCTTGAAACACTGGGGGATCTGAATCTTTCCATCTAGTTGCTATCAGTAACCTGATGACCATGATTGAAATAAAGACGAAGCAGGTCTGGCTGAGGTCCAGCCTTAAGCTGTTGACAAGCCCCAATAGCATTAGCGAAGGAGTAATGTTAACCCTCCTACCTAATATCTTCTCCCAAAATGTTTCCATTTCCCCCTTTTAGTGGTGATAACTTAGCCCAGCCGTAAAACATGTGTACAACCTCCATGAGACCAATCCCACATCCGGGACACTTATCGTCCTCCCTTTTTTCCAAATAAATAATTTGGCTGGAGAAAAGTATAAATTAAAAACCGTCTTAAAATGTTGTGCCTTCAGGTTGGCCGACAGGAGAGATTTTTTTTCTGGTTCTAGTGACTTATCTATATCGATATCATCATTCTCTAATTTGCTAGCCCACTTCGTCTCAGTTTTCTCAATGTCATCGGGTGCTCTATCCAACATAAGACCATATAGATGTTTTATCTTACAATCGGATATGCCCAATGTTTTAAGCAATGGGATCTTTGCCATCGATATCCATTCTCTGTGTTTTGCTTAAAAAAAACATTTTATTTGGAGATTTTTAAAATAGTGTATATCAGAAATCTTATAATCTCTCTGTAATTCGGCAAAAAGGTATAGTTGCTCTGTTGCCTGAATATCTCCCACTATCTTCAAGCCAAGCCGTTCCATTATTTCCCTATTATATCATAGAAGTCCAGGGAAGGGGAAAACACGATCACCAAAGTGGTGTATACCTCATGTATTTTTCCGTGCTCATACATTTTCGAATATTTGCCCAAGTCTTCCAGACATTAATGATAGTTTTGAATCGCACTTTCTTAAAATAACTGGGTTCTAGCTGGCGAAGCAGCAGAGCCCTTGCCCCCTCTCCTAGTGCCAATTCATATATTGTTGGGAGATCCTCTGCCTCTTCGGACCTCTCTCTCAAATCTTTTTCAGAAAGAATTCTGTTCATTTGTTGCAATAGTGCAGCCCAGCAGTAAAAGGTAAGATTAGGAGCAGCCCATCCACCTAGAGTTTGAGGCAGGGTAAGCAATTTTAGTGATCTCCTGATCTTGCCATACTGCCAGATAAAATTACTTAATATAGAATCCAGTGTCTTCATTATTGATCCTTCAATTTCCAGTGGGAGTGCCCTAAATACGTATAACATCTTAGGCAGCATTACCATCTTGAGGACATTAATCCTCCCAATGATGGTCAGATGTAATGAGTTCATCCGCCTGAGATCCGATGTGATTTTACTAATCATCAGGTCAAAATTAATTTGAGTGATCATTTCTACATTTGGGCTGATCCTGACCATATATTTTATTTACAGGAAAAGCAATTGGTTATTACCCCATAATTCTTACAAATGTAACTCCTAATTGTGTAAAAGGTTAATCATGGTATTATTGGAATTATTGTATAATGTATTATGCATAATTTATTTGTGTATGTATTTGGGTAATCCCTCTCTGAAAGAAAAAAAAATATATATATATATTAACTTTACAGTTAATGTCATCTCTCCATACTCCTATAAAAATGAATAAATGTATGTTTTCAGATAGGTAAGTTCGCATTTAAAACATACATATGGTTCATAAAAAGCACTACTTTTGGCCTACTGTATGGTGCAAAAAAGCAGAGGACACTTTTACTGCATTTCATAACAAAAAAAGTTGTAACATGTCAAAAGAGGATGAATATGGCATCCTTTGAATTAAGAAGGAAAATGAACTGGTGGAAAACCATCAGTATGCCAGGTGCACTGCCGGACGGGCATGACCGTTACTTTTGTATGGATTTCGAAGCATAAACAGCTATCATTTTGAATAGATTCGTGATTATGTGTATATGAAAATAATTATATACTGTGATTTTTCTGTGTTTACATTGTTTTCAACTTATCAAGTACACAAGTTATGTACTAAGCATCTTGTGTTGTTTTCTTTTTCATATGTACATTTGTTTGAACAAAACTTTATTGATACATCACGTAAACAATTTGTTTCTTTATACTAGTAATATTGTGATACGATAATTCCAGCAGTGCGCCTGGCATACTGATGGTTTTCCACCAGTTCATTTTCCTGTTTATTGGGGTTGGCAACCTCCTCACCAGGCTGTACGCATCTGTTGATTACATTGTTTATTATTGAGCTTCATTTTAGATCATAGGGAGTGCACAGATCATATAAAAATCCTTTGAATTAAGCAACATAAGTCAAATTAGCCCAAAGCATGTTTTGTTTGTTTGTCAATCAATCACGGCATTTATTTGTATGTATATGGTGTTTCTGTAGTGTGAACCTAGCCAATGGCAACTGTGCATTGTACAGGGTCAAACACAAGCTAAAGTAAATAAGTGATAAGAAAGGAAGCTGACCTGTAAACTGTTAATTCATTGTGATGTAGTGTTCTTTAAAGATATACATCATCCACTCTTTCATAAATGGGAGCACTGTTGAGCGGTCCGGGTGGCTACATTGAAGTTGGTCCAGATTCGGTGTGCATCGATGGAAAAGGCCTAATTCCTTGTTTCTTTTTTTACACTTCTCAGTCTGCTGTCTGATGGTGTCCTAGCTGCAGGCGTGCCGAGAATGACCAGATACCCTGAGCTTGTCTGCAGGATAAGCAAGGGTGCTGGTCCTGATGGCTTTATAAATGTTGCCGCTTGTTGTGAAGATGGTGCTGGCCACCACGAAGAGCAAATAAGTGCTATTAGGATGGAGGTGATGTGATCCTATTTCTTCAGGCATCTGGATGAGATGTGCTGTGGCGGGCGGACTACCATTAAAGGGGTCCCAGCTTGGAGTCTGGCAGGCCATGATGCATGATGTGGCGGTCATCCAGATGCAAGAGTAGGAGGGCTTGAACAGCAGGTCTGAAGTCACCTTGTGGAAGAAAAGGTTTGACTTTCTGTAGAATAGAGAGCTAATAGAGGCTGCCTTTGTTTTTCAGGCAAAATGTTCCTTGAGGGTGAAGTTGGTGTCCAGGAAGAATTAAGTGGACTTGGCATTCAGTGAAAGTTCGAATTCAAAAGCTGTCAAGGTTCATGTCATGTTTGGTTTATTTTCCATTCATCTGTCAGTGTGGGAGTTTGTTCTTTAGCCAATATAGATTTGTATTTTTAGACTTGTGGTGTTAGGTTTATCATTACACGCATTAGCTGAAAAATCCCCCCAAACAAAATATTGTTAGCCAAACAGACTTGCTGATAGTGCCAAATAAGACAATAGAGCATCAAGGAGCTATGCACCTGCCACGTGTGGATTGTGTGTACCTTTATATGCACCATTGAGTGTGCCTGTTCAATAGAGGGCCAAGTGTGTGCTTCTGTCGTGGATCCTTGCTAAGGACTGGACTCTTGGTCATTGTGATGTTTCTCCTTGTTAACTGCCAAAATATTCAGTGACTCCTGCCAGCAAACCACGGTGTCACCCTGCCCAGAAAAATACACATGAAATGTGTCAAGTATCTCCTTAATATCACTCCTACTACGAAAAATTGAAAGGCTTTGCAATCTTAAAAATCTTGAGTGAACATGATAATCAACAGTAAAGAGATTAGATAAGGACGAAACTCCTCTGATATCAGGAAGTAGAAACGTGAGTTTGCGGCTGCCCTGGGGGCAGTGCATTCCATGTAATAGGGTGCACTTTCCCTGTTTGTGCCCGGCGCACCTGTTTTATTTAAGGTGTGCCGGGCTCAAACTGAGAAAGTGCGCCTTTTACATCATAGGGCCCCAGGTGTCTGCAAGTGAAGAGACATCGGAGCAGACCAGATGACACAGGTACCGACGATGCACCAAATGTGTGGGCATATCATCATGGAGAAGCAATAAAATTATCGCCGCTTTAGCGTCCGTTTTCTGGCGAAAAGCGGCGAAAATTTTATCGCACTATCAACAAGAACACGCTAGCGCACGTTTCTATGCTTCATCGCCCGTTTTCCTAACGCCCAGCTTTGCAACGCCAATGATATGCAAAGTGGGCGTTCCCTACTAAAATAACATGAGAAATGTCGCTAACAGACATTTCTCCAATTATCAAGCTGCACGCTAGCCTGCATAGCGACAATTAAAGTAGCACTAACCGCGCTTATCGCAGGTTTCATTACGCCTGCTTTTAAACTGACTAAACCATTATAGCCTATGGGTGGTGGATTATAAGGATGAGACCACCCTGCCCTATATACCAGGATTAGCTTATCGCTGTGTGATTATCACTGGATTTCCAGTGACAATCGCACATTTTGCAGCTATCACTGTATTTTTTTATCGCATTGGAGATAAGCGTTACTGATAGCGCGCTATCCCTGCGATAAAATCCAGCAATAGCCAGCGATAATTATACTTGCGCTAAACGCGCGTAGCGATAATTATCGCCGGCTGTTGCTGATATGCCCCATGGTGACTCCGAAATCACTTCTTGCAGACATGAACTGTGCCTCTTATAATTCAGCCTGAACAGCACCTCCAGTAGGGTCCTGGCTGTCTTGTTGGCACAGATGAACTGTCTATCTAGATGTGTTGCATGTGTGCATAATAGCCTGGACTTATCTATTTTGTTAGTATTCTACAATGTGTGCCTCTATATAGGCGTACTCATACAAAAGTCAAAACTATTGCTTTAGTTTGTAGTCAAATGCTGCAGTGTCTTGCTACTTCAAGTTTCCAGACTATCAGGGAGTTTCAGTACCACAGTTCCCCGGTTTCTTTATATTTCCAGTCTTCTGCATTCTCCTGCTCTATCTAATACCTAGATTTAAAATGTCAATGCATCTGTAGATGTATTTTCAGTGACGTAAATAGTGGAAGAACTATTTAGGAGGAAATGACTTATAAGTCAGTTAGGGGCTAGTGGACCTTTTCTTTTTGGGCATTGAAATCTGACTCAAGTTGAAAGTGGCGGAAAATCATTTTCCTACTGCTCAGTGGCTCTGAGTTGTGATCTCATTCCGCTTCCTTCTGGGGTGTCCAATGTTGGCAGTGCTGAATTTATAGAAGAATATGTGCCGGGACCCAAAGCTCTGCTTAGAAAGCGAAGGGCGATAATATTACATGTTAGTGCGCCGAATACTAAGGCTGCGTAGTCTTGAATCCACCTCATGCTCTCTAACACCTTCGCTGCGGCGGCTATTCCGCCGCAGCGCTAACCGTCGTGGGGGGGGGCGCGGGGCTCACCTGCGCTGGTGACAGATCCGTTCCGTCACGGCTCGCGGGTGAGCTGTGATTGTGACGGAACGGTTCCGTCACGGCCCCGCCCGCTTAATGAAATGCGCCACGCAGGCGCGGCGAGCGGGCCGTGACAGAACCGTTCCGTCATGAGCACAGCTCACCCGCGAGCCATGACGGAACCATTCCGTCAATAGCGTGGAAAGAGTTAATCCACTACCAGACACTCAGGTTGTTATTTCCCCACCCTGTGACACTTTTCCCATCTTTCGCTTCCTTCTTCTTTCCCATTTGTTTGTTTTTCCCTCTCCTGCTCTTGGTAAATAACTGATAAAAAAAATAGGTGCCGGTCCCAAAAAAAGGACTGCAGGACGCCCCCACCGGCAACCACCGGCTTAAATTACACACTGAGTGTAGGGTCTGGGTTAATGCGCTTAAGCATGCAAAAAAATACATGCACCTTGACAGCAATGAAAAGCCAGCAAAAGAGAGCTAGGGAGATGAAAAGTAGTCCATTATGCATTGCAATGCATACACTCTATCTTCCTGTAGGTTATGTTAAGGCGGGATTGTCAATGTTTGAGCCAATGAAAGCCAATGCTTGAAATAAGCAGATCTGTGCTGGTGCATACATATAAAAAACAACAAATCAGACTAGAAATCTGTGCTATCAAACCAGACCTTAGAACCAATACCACCGACTTGTAGAACAGGCAATGCTTTTGGAAGTCTCAGCTCTGGGGCAAAACACCGAACAGCACACAATCTGCACACCATTGT
Source organism: Lissotriton helveticus (assembly GCF_964261635.1). Lineage (NCBI taxonomy): Eukaryota > Metazoa > Chordata > Amphibia > Caudata > Salamandridae > Lissotriton > Lissotriton helveticus. Next base: position 745,586,299 of record NC_136073.1, read on the forward strand.
GCGCTTGACGTCACCGAAGGCTGAGCAGTCTGGCAGCTTCATGTCGCTGGGTAGGAATGTGTCATTCATTGACAGAGCAGCCACATTCTAGGATTGTGGGATGTTATGACTATAATTGAGCAGATAACAAGAAACCTTCCCTTGCAGCTTATCATGAGTAAAGGTGGGATCCATGTCAACTTCTACCAAGGCCCCATGCAATAAAAGATAACTGCATGGACACTGTCAACAGTACCAAGAGCCAGCTTCTGAAACATCATGTGTTTCTCGAAAATGCGAAATCCTCGAGAGCCTTGCATCAGCCTTAGTGCTGGTAGCTAAGTAACAGCGTGGAGTAACCACGGCCAACAGTGGACAAAGCCTGGTTACTGAGCTCTTTACAAGTCCCAGTGGAAAGATGTAACCAGCTATATCAGGAGCTGGGCTTACGATTCACACTACTGCTGTCAGGGGACCTTGTTAGCAGCTTCCTTTAGCCGTTCCAGAGCTCCGATGGGAACAACTCACATTTTATTCCCACAGGCACCCAGTCCGGCTCTTCTATACATTCATGAATTACCCGCCTTTGCCAGTGTCACTTGAAGGATTTTGGGAGCCCAGTCAAGGCAAATTTTGGGTGCCCCTATGAGGACCACATTTGAATTGTATTATCCCATTTGGGAAACAACCTTTACAACGCAGTTTTTACAACGCACTACCATTATAACGCAGTCATTACAACGCACCATCCCTTACAACACATGCCATTACAACGCAACCATTACCACGCATGACACTACAACGCATACAATTACAACTCATGTCATTACAACGCAGTCATTAAAAAGCATACCATTACAATGCATACCATTACAACGCATAGTACCCTTACACTATCCAACACTTTCCCTACTGTTGCACCCCCTGGAGTTAGAATAGTAATTTTTACCCCTACACTATCCAATACTTACCATACATGCAATGTAATGGTATGCGTTGTAATGGTATGCGTTGTAAAGGTAGTATGCCTTGTAATGGAATTCGTTGTAAAGGTAGTTTTCAGAAAATTTGTTGTAATGGCATGCGTTGTAAAGGATGTTGCGTTGTAAAAAATGTGTTGTAAAGGTATGCGTTGTAAAAGTATGCGTTGTAACATCATACATCTATCCATTTATTGCTAACTCAAGCCTGCACGATGCCAAACAGTACTAAATTATATGTTAAACGTTAACAACGTCACAAAAAGACAGTTGAAATATGAATTGCATGGGAGCCCCAACCAACACCCTTAAGATGGCCCTGGGAAGAGATGCAGTCAGAGACAGAGGTAGGCTGAGAGGGTGAGTGGTTTAGATTAAGATTTGGACTAGACAGAAGTATAATAGAGAGAGGTTCACTTTCCTACGGGGACCCTTGGGCTGTGGGGGCCCTGCGGGGCCCTGGGCAATTGTCCACTTTGCCATACCGAAATACAACTCTGTCCTTTGAATTAGAAACAATAGCTATACTATACACTCAACCAGACAAAAGAGAGCGTGGCGTTATGGCCAGAGCTGCCGACTTTGCAACTGGGGAACCAGATTGGAGTCCCGGCATCAGCTAAACATCCGGTGATTCAGGAGAAATCGCTTAATCTCCCAAAAACCTTAAAAATCAATCTGACCTAGTGTAATGTAATTGGTGTTCATGTAGAACCGGAGGTCGTTCCTTCTGGTATAGAGCAGAGTCTCTCTGGAACTCTCTGCCCTCCCATATTCGTGGCCTCAACAATCTTACTGATTTTTGGAAAGCTATTAAAACCTTTATTTTCCCCACTATGTAAGCTGCCATCTGTGGTGTTGCTACTTTCTGCTGTTAGCGCCGGGACGCCCCTTTGCTGGGGCAGCTGTCGCGCTCTACAAATGTTTTAAATAGAAAAAAAATAGAAGTAGATGTCCAAGTTTGAAAGTACTTTGTTAAACAGAAAAGTGCAATGAAAGATAAGAACATGGTACAATAATAATATCTATCACATTGCAAAAAATGCAAGTACTATAATAAACTGAGGGAGGGAAAACAGAAAAAGGGGGAGGAGAAAGGGGAGGAGAGAGTCAAATAACATTTTACAATTTTGCCTTTAAAACAATATCAATGAACATATGAAAAACTTCCAATAACATTTATAAAGTATGCAATAAGGAAATATGATATAGAGACAAGATTATGGATAAACATGTCAAGGAGGTTTGGGTACTTCTTCATTACAAGGAGTATGGTAATAGGTAACCATAACAAATCACGCTTAATGGCAATTGTGATAGGATATACATAAGCTCTATCCAATCTGTGGTTATAGCAAACACCATACCACCAGGCCTGAAAGGAAACATTTGAGGTGTCGTTCCAGGATTTGGTGATCTACTGAAACGCTACTGCAAGAAGGAGATCAACAATGGAAGTGTTAGTGTTCGTGGAGGACCATACGTCTGAGAGACTACCTAGTAAAATGTGAGTAAAGGAAAAGGGGAAATGGGTGGAAAATATTTTATTAATTTGCTGCCACACTTTGGACCAAAATGTATGAATCAATGGACAAGTAAAAAGCATGTGTTTAAGATCTGCTACTGCAGCAGAACAAGACCAACAGGTAGAGAGAATAGAATAATCTATCTTATGTAGTCTAGCGGGAGTGATCAGATGTCTATTATAGATAAAAAATAAAGTTTGAGTGATATTAGCTGCCCTAGAGGACTTCCTTATTTTGTTCCAAATATTGTGCCAAGTTAAAGAAGAGAACGATTCTGCTAAGTCTAATTCCCAATCTTGTTCAGTTTTAGATTTATCCCTAGTAGGAGAAACTTCTCGCATCTTATTGTAAATTTGGGATGCGGAGGGGGAAGACGTTAGAAAAGGAATAGAAAGAGAAGAAGATTTACTGTAGGAAACAGAGGATGTAAGAGAATCATAACTTGACTGAGCTGCAGCACTCAAAAGAATGTATTTCGGACGAAAAGATAGAGGAAGAGAAAACTGAGATTGAAGAGAAGGAAAGGGAATACAAAGTCCATCTTGAAAGAGTTGATGAGTCCACAGGACACCACAGTCTCTCCATTCCTTCCAGAAAAGAGTTCTATTACGGATTTTAATAAGAGGATTATACCAAATAGGTGAGTGTAAGAAACGAGCACGATCATTCAAATCATCTAGAAATAAAGGGAGGAACATTTTGCTGACCTGTTTAAGAATGGGGAGAGACATCTTTTGTGGAATAGAAGATAAAGAAACAAATTCCTTAAAAGTAAAAGGATGAAAAAAGGAAGATTCAATGTCAACCCACAAAGGCTGAGAAATAGCAGCTGATGATTGGTCAGATAACAGAGGTACAGGATGCGTAAGAAAGAAAGAAGTATGATAAGAGGAAAAATCGGGGAAATTAACGCCACCAAGATGTTTAGGACATTTAAGTTTAGAAAAAGACATCCTAGGTTTCTTATGCTGCCATAAAAAGCGAGATAGAGTAGAATAAATATTCTTATAACAAGATTTCTGAAGGTTCACTGGAAGATTAGAGAGAAAAAATAAGATTATTGGAACCAACATCATTTTAATAGAGTCCAACCTACCCCACCAGGATCAAAATAAAGGATGCCATCTGGATGTAGAGTCATTAAGAGTGGTTTGTAAAGTTTTCAAGTTAAGTGTAATAGTGTCTTTAAGAGAGGGGGTAAACCAAAGACTCGGATATTTGATTTTAGAAGGATTCCAATGAAAGGAAGAGGTAAAAAAATCTGCATGAAAACAAAATTTATTAAGAGGGAGAATTTCACATTTATCAACATTATGTTTTTAACCTGATACCAATGCAAAAGCCGAAACCTCTGAGAGAAAAGTTGGAATAGAAGTCCGAGGTTTAGAGATGAATAGAAGAATATCATCAGCATAAGCAGAAAGTTTCAAATGTTTATCGCCATATTGGAAACCAGTAATATCCTTATTCATACGAATTTTTGTTAGAAAAGGTTCCAAAGCAAGAATAAAACGGAGGGGAGAGAGAGGACAACCTTGACGAACACCACGGAATAGAGGAAAAGAAGAAGATACAAGACCATTGGCAAAGATAAAGGATCGAGGAAAAGAATATAATAACGATATGTAAGAAAGGAATTTAGGGCCAAATCCAAACCAGGTGAGGGTTGAGAATATAAAGTGCCAATTAACCCTGTCAAAAGCTTTTTCAGCATCTAATGCAACAGCGGCCAGGGAGTGAGAGTAAGAATGGGACTTACTAAAAACATTAAAGAAAAGGCGAGTATTATCCGAAAGATGACGGCCCTTAATGAAACCACATTGTTTCTTACCAATTAAGTGTGGTAAAAATGAATCTAAAACGAAGTGCTAACATTTTTGCAAAAATCTTGTAGTCAAGATTAATCAAGGAAATCGGTCGGTCGGTCAGATCAAAGCTTCCTGAAAAGATCCCTCGGATTTCTTAGAGGTTATAAAAAATGTAAATAATTGATGAAGTCTGGGAACTAACAAATTGGAGAAATGTAAGTAAAGTTCTATTGTAAAGCCATCTGGGCCAGGAGCTTTACCCTTCTTAAGCATGTGAATGGCTTCCAGAATGTCCTTAGGAAGAATATCTTTCTCCAAAGAAGAAAAATCAACATCAGGTAATGAAGGAGAGGGAATAGAGGATAAATAGTCATCAATATCAGATGATAAAGGTGAAATTTCTGGGGTATATACATTTTGATAAAAATCAGTAAATTCTGATAGGATATCTTCATCCTTATAAAGTATAGTGTTTGAGGAAGATGTAATAGAATCTATTTTCGTCTGTTCTTTTTTAACTTTAAGATATTTAGCAAGAAGATTACCCGCTTTATTTTGCTCAGAGTAATACTTAGCACTAGCTTTAAGAAGACATAAATTTGCAGAATCCGTAGACAACTTATTAAAGGAAAGTTTTGCCTTAAGACGGTTAGACAGGTCAGATTGACTCTTAGTCGAATAATACACATATTCCAATTGTTTAATCTGGGAAATTAATTTATCCAGTGATTGAGCAGCAAGATGTCTCTTTTTGGCCACATAGTAAATAATGAAGTCTCTAGAAGCAGCTTTAAAAGTATCCCGTATCAACTGGGGGAAAGTCTGTGGAGATTCATTCTCTGCAAAAAATAGGGATGCAAAATCGAGAAAAGATGTCGTGAATGATGCATCTAAAAGGAGAGAATTATTAAATCTCCATCTCTTAGTGCCTTTGTGGGGAGGGAGCAAATCTAGAAGTAAGGAGACAGGAGCATGATCAGAAAGTAAAATGGAACCAATGTCAGAATGAGTAATGTGCTGGGTTAGAGCTTTGGAAATGAAAAGTTAATCAATCCGTGATTGGGAGGAATGAGCAGGAGAAAAATATGTATATTCTTGCAGTGTGGGGTGCATGGCCTCCAGGAGTCAACAAGAGACCTCTGAGATATAGTGGAGGTAAATTGAGTTTATGTGTGAGGGAGAAAAACGAGAATTGGTTTCCTGTCGAGAAAGGGGTCCATAATCATGTTATAGTCACCCCCTAAAATAAGATAATCATCAGTATATTGCATAAGAGAAGAAAGAATCTGAGGCCAAAATGATTTATCACAAACAGTGGGAGCGTACAAATTAAAAATAGTGAGAAGAATTTTGTTAATCAACAAAGATACAGCAACCCATCTACCATCAGCATCATTATCTTGCTTAAGAAGTTGGATATCTAATCATTTATGACAGAGAATTGCAACACCATTACGTTTCCCTGAACCAGGAGAAGCAAAAACATGGCCTACCCAATTGCGACGCAATTTAGAAATTTCAACATCCTTAATATGAAGTTCCTGTAGCAATACTATATCTCCTTTAAGATGAGCAAGATGAGACAAAACACGTTGACGTTGAATAGGGGGAACCCAAACCCTTAACATTCCAGGAGACTATGTTAATTGACATCTAAAACTCTGAAAATATGAAGAAATACAAAATATTCAATAAACAATGTAAACGTATCAATGAAGAGAACATTAGAAATATATAGAAACAGTAATAATAGGAAGTAAGAATAATGGAAATATTGAAAAAAAGAAAGACAAGAGCAATGAAAGAAAAAGGCAAATAGAGAAGAAGGAGTGAGAAGGATGGGAGGAGAGGAGAGAAAAGAAAAGAGGAAAACAAAGAAACAATTAATAAAAGAAAACTGTAATAAAAGACATACCACAGGGAAACAATACGAATGGGGGTGGTGAAGCCACATGAGGGAGGTGGAACGCCGAATGGAAAACTCCAAAACGAAACAGCGAGGAGGGAGACAACTTCCAGGAAAATTGCAGAACAAGAATGAGGGACCACAGAACCTATAGCCTCAGAAATAAAAAATAAAAAAAGGAAACAATTAATCAAACAGACAGAAGAAACATATCAATATGCAAACTGTACAAAACAATATCTGATACAAAATACAAAGTACAAAAGGAAGGAAAAAAGATAACGAAGAGACGAGACAATCGGCAAAAGAGAAGATGAATAAGTCCATTTTGGTCGAGAGACTTCCATGGAATCCATTCTGCAGCTATTCAAGGACTGTTGGAGCAATGCAGGATCTTCGTAAGTAGTAGTCTTGTTATTATAAGTTACTTTGAAAAGACAAGGGTGGAATAATCCATATCTAGCATTTAAATTGCGTAGAGCAGGTCTCATGTCCAAGAATTTCTTCCGGCGTTCAGCCGTGGCCTTAGCATAGTCTTGGGCAAAAAAGAGAGCGGCGCCATTCCAAGTGAGTTTACCACGTTGTTTGGCAGCATGTAGGACCTTACGCAACTCAGTATATTCAAGAAAATATAGTATGACACCTCTGGGCTTTGAAGAAGATGATGTAAAGCGAGAGGGCTGTCCAAGACGATGAGCACGTTGAATGTTCAAAACAGGGCTGTCAGGGAGACCCAAAAGAGTAGGTAAAAAAGATTGAAAAAAGGAGATAGGGTCAGGACCTTCAAGACCTTCCACCAGACCGTAAATACGTAAATTATTACGCCTATTACGATTTTCTAAATTTTCAATTTGCTGTGTAAGAAGCACAATTTCTTTGGATAGTTGAGGAACTTGACTCGTAACGCCCTGCACAAGATCAACACAGGACTCCAATTCTCCAACTCTTTGTTCTGTGAGAGACCAATTGGTTTCTAGGTTTTGTAGTCGAGAATTTGTTTCTTCCATATGTGGCTTAAGGGCACGAATTTCCTCAAGGATAAGCTCCATAGAAATGGAGAATGACAAACCAGTAGGTGAAGGAGGATTCACTTTCACGTGTTTGCCTGAAGTGGACGCCGAAGGTATTTTTTAACCTGGTTTCGTCCCAGAGCGGGAACCAGCAGAGACAGAGCCTTTAGTGCCAACAGAGTCACTTATAGTATCATCATTAGATTCCGGCAAAACACTAAATGGGTTAAAATCCTCCAAAACTACCTCCTTGGAAGCGGGTGACCCCTTTCGATTGGTACCTGACATTGCCTTAAAAAAAAATGACGTAAAATGAGGAAAGGGTCACCTTCAACAATTACGTCGATAACTAACTCATTCACCACAGAGAGAGCAAAAACAGCCAGGAAGCAGCCACATAAAGAAACAGCCAATTGGTAGTCCAAGTGTCTCAAAATGGGTCAGGTTAATCAAAAAACTTGTGCCATTCCGAAGAAACAAGCATTTGCAATGCAATAGGTCTTGCATTTACAAGAGTTTGAGCTATTGGCATTGTAGGGGAGACCTGTCAAGACCGCGCCGTGAGGGAAACGGCTTTTCTGCACTTACTGCCGCCATTCTGAACTTACCTGCCGCCGAGGCTGCCGTGAGGGAAACGGCTGTGAACATCACTGCACCCCTTGCAGCGCCGTGAGGGCAACGGCCGACACTACACTTCCCAGGTGCCCCGGGGCTCACCGGCGCACCGGTGACGACAGAGGCAGCGCCCGGGGGCGCTATTAAACACGAGTGCGCCGAGCGCTCTGAGGGAGACCTGTCAAGACCGCGCCGTGAGGGAAACGGCTTTTCTGCACTTACTGCCGCCATTCTGAACTTACCTGCCGCCGAGGCTGCCGTGAGGGAAACGGCTGTGAACATCACTGCACCCCTTGCAGCGCCGTGAGGGCAACGGCCGACACTACATTTCCCAGGTGCCCCGGGGCTCACCGGCGCACCGGTGATGACAGAGGCAGCGCCCGGGGGCGCTATTAAACACGAGTGCGCCGAGCGCTCTGAGGGAGACCTGTCAAGACCGCGCCGTGAGGGAAACGGCTTTTCTGCACTTACTGCCGCCATTCTGAACTTACCTGCCGCCGATGCTGCCGTGAGGGAAACGGCTGTGAACATCACTGCACCCCTTGCAGCGCCGTGAGGGCAACGGCCGACACTACATTTCCCAGGTGCCCCGGGGCTCACCGGCGCACCGGTGACGACAGAGGCAGCGCCCGGGGGCGCTATTAAACACGAGTGCGCCGAGCGCTCTGAGGGAGACCTGTCAAGACCGCGCCGTGAGGGAAACGGCTTTTCTGCACTTACTGCCGCCATTCTGAACTTACCTGCCGCCGAGGCTGCCGTGAGGGAAACGGCTGTGAACATCACTGCACCCCTTGCAGCGCCGTGAGGGCAACGGCCGACACTACATTTCCCAGGTGCCCCGGGGCTCACCGGCGCACCGGTGACGACAGAGGCAGCGCCCGGGGGCGCTATTAAACACGAGTACGCCTCCCGTCCCGTGAGGACGCGCGGGGGACGTGCCGGGCGGAGCCCGGGCAGAGGGCGGGCCGTCTGTGGCCGTCCGTGGTCAGCAGTGGTCGGGCGGGCCACCCCCCTAACATTTTCCCTCAAAGGTGAGCACTTCATTCTACTAGGATAACAAAATGGGCGATTGTACGGATATCGGCAATATTATTGATGCTCCTACCCAGGGTGCTGATACCTCCGTTTCCCTTATTACATCCTTTGAGACACTGATAGAAACAGCTTTTAATGAGATTGTGGAGACTGAGAGGAGGTTTTCTATGGGTTCATTTATCACCAACAATACATCGAGTGTAACAGGTAGCACAAGTTGTACAAATGGAAATATACATATAACCCCTGCTGTCATCGTGGTTAAGCCATCACATCCTCCTGTTAATGTGCCCATTGTATTGGATGACGAAAATACCGTGTCTTATATAGCACCAGACCCCGCCTCTTCAATACCAGCTGTTGTCACTCCAAAGCCGGTACTGATATCAACACCCCCTGTACCTTTGCTGACTGAAATCGTTCCTACTATTACAATAGCTTCCCAGGACGATGTTATTACACTGGACAGTATGGAATCTAGTAGTAATAAACAGGGAGGGGAAAAACGTAAAAGAGGCATTATTAAGCAAAGTGCTAACAAAAGGAAACAACCTTTAATCCACAAGAATCAGCCAACACCCCAAAATTTGTGGAATAAACAAAAATCTTCAGGGGCAAAAACTGTCTTTACGGAGGATAAAGATTTAGTGGACACGGACAGTACTTCTGCCGCATCCATCACTCACTCGAGTGGGAACTCTAATACTGTATGGACCCAAACAACCCTAATGGGAGATAATTATAATCTCTCAAGACAAAACGTGAACCTCATAGATACTATAGTGGATACTATTTTTAACCGGCTAGAAAAGCAAATGATCAACCAGTTTAATATTGTTTTTAAAAGACTTGATAGATTAGACAACCTGGTCAAAAATGGAGAAATAAAAAGGAAGGGGTCTGTTATTTTGGACCAAATTAGAGCCGACCGTCTTTTAAAAGAATTGGAATCTGTAAACAAAACATTGTCATCAAAGAAACAGGAAACTACTACCATTTTGGGTGGGGCTATGAATAACCTTGGAACCCTACCCCCGCCTGCTGCACCATCTACAATTCAACCACGTTCCGCTAATGGAGGGCCAAATTTGACAAAAACCAATTTACCCACTAAACTTACCCCCACACCCGCCCCTAGAAAAACTACCACCTCCCTTATTACTAACAACATTACCTCCAACCGCAATAATGGCCTTACCTAATCCACAACATCATTAAGACCAACTGTTGCTAACAATAATGAGGGCATTGGCCGACAAGGGACAAGCAAACCTTTTAAACATCAAGGGCCTGCTTTACATTTGCCTCCGGATGCTTGTCCTTTTGTCTTGGTCCTTGCAGGTGTACCGCCGTTGAGGGAGGATCAGGGGGAATCGTGGGTGCAATTGCGAAATAAATGCATAGACTGGCTGACCAAGCACAAAGGCGTTGGATATGATATCTCAAGAGAGATTCTATCGGTTCGCAGGGTGTCGTGGGTCGGGCCATTAACCAAAGATAAGGAAGGTGACTGCATAGTTCTTAATTTTCAAAACCCAGGGACTGTGAGAAACCTCCTTAACAGAAATAGTAACTGTTCTGCAATTTCTACTGCTGCAACTATGTTACCTTTGAGTTATTTTTACAGACAAATGGCAATACAACCTCGGCCTCCTTTCATGCAATTTCGACCGTCACCAATGCATTTTCAACAACCACCTATGTATTTTCAGCCATCGCCTATGCAATTCCAACCTGCCCCATTCCCACTTAAGATGTTCAATAGATTTGCACCCTTGTCGAATCTGGATATGCAAGATTGACCATCTCTGATTGACTTTGTTACATCATCTACGTCACCAATTTCCGAACTCCAGGTTGTTTCACAACCTCTGGTCCGAACTGTTAAGAGTCAAAAACCCCCGATTCATAGTCAACCGTCCCAGGATTCCGAACTATCTCTTGTCAGCTGGAATATAGCAGGACTAAAATCCAAATTGAAAATTAAAGAATGGTTAAATTGGGTCGATAATAACTGTGACATATTGTTGCTACAAGAAACTTGGTGTACAACTACACCAACAATGGAGGGTTTTTGTTGTTATAACTTAAAGGCTTTCCCCTCTCATATGGGTCGGCCCAGTGGGGGCTTAGCTATTTGGTCCAAAATAAAACCCGGGGTGCAAACTAAATTGATCCCTACACCAGGTACTTGTTTTATGGCTATGAGGTACATCAACAGAATGAAATTGTGTATTATTAATTTTTATAATAATGATTTTGTAACTCGTCCTAATGATAATTTTATTTCATTGTTTATTTTTATTGATGATATTATGGAAGGGAACAAGTATGGGCCCTTTGATGGCATTTGCATTGGGGGGGATTTTAATGCCCATATGTATCGCACTAGCCCACTATGCAAAAACGGCGAGGAGCTGAAAAACCATCTAGCCTCCCGCGACCTAGTAAATGTAATGGAAAATGTTGGTTCTAGTGTAAATAATATAACAACACCTACTTTTATAGGTCATGGCTGTGCCTCCACGATAGATTACATATTTACATGCCCATCAATAAGCGATATAATTTTAAAAGCAGAAGTCATCTGTTCCACTTATAGCGACCACTATCCGCTTAGAATATATTTACACAATCCTCAGACCATGAAGGCTGCAGCAAAGTCAGAGATTGGGCCACAAAATCTGGCATTATCTACCGATAGATTAAGACTAGTATGGAAGGGGGTGGACAATAAAGACATTCTAGCCAGAGTAATTAAGAAACATCCTGAGACAGTAGAGACTTGTCTATCACTCATGAGTCCTGGTAGTGATGTGGTTGATGCCTTTGGCAACCTTTGTGGGGCCATTAAAAGAGAATCCTCTAAACCAGCTAGGAAGAACATAGTTCATGGTCCCCGCTGGTTTGATTCTTCTTGCTCTAAGGCCAATAGGGACCTGAGGGATGCCTTAAAAACGACTCCAAGGGATATTTCACTCGTGAGAGAGTTAAGATCAAAATATAAAATTGCCCTACGCATTAGATCCGAGGCTATAGTGATTAATCACTGGGAATCTCTCACGCGTACTGCCACATTAAAGGATACAACAGGCTTCTGGAGAGAAGTTAAATCCCTAAGATCTTTTGGTTCTAGCATCAGCCCAATCAACTGTAACATAACAGGTGAGGCGTGGGTAGAGCATTTTTCTCAAATGTATGCTATATCAGCCACTCCTCAAGATACTGTCCCCCTATCCAAAAGCGCTGCACCTCTGACCTTTTCACTAATGGAGGTCGAGGATGCTATAATCGATAGCACCAGTAATAAAGCCCCCGGCCCGGACGGGCTTTCTATTGACCAGATTAAATCAGAAATTAATTTCTGGGCCCCCCTTTTATGCAACCTATTTAACAACCTGAGTGATAGCTCAATCCCAGAATCTTGGTCGAACAGTGTCATCGTACCGATATTTAAAAAAGGTGACAGGTCGGATCCTGCCTGCTACCGTCCGATCTCACTGATCGATAATACGCTAAAGGTTCTTGGAAGGGTAATCTTTAAACGGATAAGGAATTGGGCTGAGGATAACAACGTTCTTCATTGTAGTCAACTGGGATTTAGAAGCCAAGTAGGCACTGTTGAACAATGTCTAAATTTAAATTTGATTATGGCTAAATACATTATTGTTAAAAAATCCCCTCTTTATTTAGGTTTCATGGATCTGAGTTCCGCTTTTGATTTTGTTAATCGTTCTAGGTTGTGGTCACTTTTGCTTGATTATGGTTTGGATGACTCACTGGTATATTTTCTTTCTGATTTGCATAGGGACTTAAAAGCGAGAGTACGAATCAATAATGATGGTGATTTATCCAATGATGTTCTTATTAGCAGAGGAGTCAGACAGGGCTGCGTACTCGCCCCACTGCTTTTTATTTTATATATTAATGGGTTGAGTAGCACTTTGAGTAAGATTTCTAAGGACGTCCCAATTATAAATGGCTCCCCCATTACTACTTTACTCTATGCGGATGACGCAGTATTAATGGGGCGTACCCCGAATGCTTTACCCATTTTAATTTCTGGGTTTGTTGCCTTTATGTCCGACCTTGGTTTAAACACCAATTTTAAAAAATCTTTTATCATGAACTGCGGCCCAAAAAAGTACAATATCACATCAATTAAATCCGGCATCAATATTCTAAAATGCACTAGCACTTTCCCCTATTTAGGGTTGTTATTCTCCAACTCAGGCTCATGGCAGCCACATGTTGCCTATGCGAGAAATAAAATTGGCAAGTCAATTAATTCAATTTTATCTCTCCGCCAACCCAAACTGGCTGATGTTGTTACACCCCTGCTCAACATTTATCGTACTCAATGCCAGCCAACTGGGACATATGGAGCAGAAGTGTGGGGTTACTGTAACAGCACCGCTCTCCAGTCGGAGGAAAACAGATTTTGCAGGAGGGTGTTGGGGGGAGTCCTCTGTGCCCCTACATTTATTTGTCACAATGAACTGAGGCTGCCATATATTGTTGATTTTATTAGGTCCAGGCCTGCTCTTTTCTGGATCAAAATATGGTTAAACCCAGCAGCATCCTTAACGCGCAGTATAATATCTGACTGTTTGTTAAGTGATAGATTCTATCACATACTCTTGGTTAAATGCAGTCAAGAATAGCCTGCAGAGCGTGGGTCAAGGTTCTTTATTTAGCTCACCTAATTCTATTGTACCCGCTCATAAGAATAGTATTAAACGGGCATTGCTTGACTCATATAAAGAGGAACGAATGAGATCTGAATCGTCTAAACCTGTTGTTATTAGATATCTGCGCATTATTGACTCAGGTAGTGATAATTTGAATAATTTTTACAGATATTTGTCAATACCAATAGGAAAGTGGAACCGGAGCCTTTTATTTAGGTTTCGGGATGGAAGCATAGTTAATTTGCTCAGCTTCCCCCTTGGCTATAACAAAAAATTTGATGAGTTGGATTGTCCCTGCCCTTATGGCGGAAAACAAAGTTTATTGCACTATCTCTTCTTCTGTGGCCACTACAAATTGTATACCTGTAAATATTTAAGGCCGATTCTTCATAAATATAACATTAGAGACTTCAATCTCGCATTAAAATTTTTGCAAATGCTGCACACTGATGATGTTATATATACTGTGAGCTGCTTTGTAAAAGTTTGTGTGAGATCGAGGGCAAGCATGGAACATGGATAATGGATAACAGTAGTAAGTTACTTTTATGCATTTTTTGTACCCTATCATTTTGTTGCAAATTGACTATAGATTTAATTGTATTTGTGCCTCGATACAAACGATCACTTCGGGAGTATATAAATTGAACACTGTGATTATGGATTCCTATAGATAAATGTTCCTCCCTTTTTATGTATTTTGCACTTTATATTATGTACATCGCACTTTATGATATATGTGCTGCCTAAACCCAATTGGACAATCAGTTTTTTTAATCTTTTTAATCTTTTATACATGTTTTTAATCTGTTTTAAATGTATTTTCATTCTGTATGTACTTTTATGGATGTACTAAAAATCCGAATAAAGATCATTTGAATTGAATTGAATTGAATTGAATTGAATTGAATATTGGCATTGTAAATGACAATGCCTTTTATTTATGTTTTTAAAACTGTTAAATAAAAGGCATTGTCATTTACAATGCCAGTAGTTAAACTCTCGTAAGTGCGAGACCTATTGCATTGCAAATGTGCCCTTGCTATAAAAATAAATAAGGATTTACAAAGCCAATAGGCCAGCTTTCAATATTTTGGTATTTTTATTTTCCAAACATAATCATTTGGCATTGAAAGTGTAAAATAAACAAACGTAAATATGCTGCTATATAAAGATGGGGTGAATATGTTTGAAAAAAAGAGTAAAAAGTGGCCTATTGTCAAAAGTAGACCTGGCACAAAAGTAGACAACTTTTTAGGCGGATGACAACTGTAAAATGCCATAACTCATCATAAAGAGATCCAGCAGCAGTAGTGGGCTGACCCATTTTACTCACTGTAAATAGTTTTGAGCTGCAGGTCAGGTTCCCTAATCCGAGTTGTCAAGAAAGTCATAATTGTGGCTTTATTATATAAAACTTAAAAAATAAATAATAAATAAATAACTAGGGGCACGGTTTAAGTAGCAGATGCTCAGAGTTTTGCAAGTCACCCTCTGGCTGCCTGAACATCTAGTTTCACGCCGCTGATGGGACCCCCTGATCATTTCTTCAGCTCCATATATCGTGTGAGCAAGTGGGTTGTAGGCTGAACCAGTTGCCTGCCTGTTCGCCACTGTATGGTAAGTCACGTTGCCAATGTTTTCCTCAATGAATTGAACCCTTCATCCACACCAGAGCTCCTCACCACTTGACCAGTAGGAGAGGAAGTCAGCAGGCTTCCCTAGGAGTTTAGACTCCATCACGTAGTTTGTTGCATTCAGCTCTTTGACTTCTGCATACCTTCTGTAAAGAAAGTGTCCTTGTTGCTACATTTCCCTACATTGACAACGTCTATAGGGCAGGCTTTAACGTGATAGTGTTTAGGCGTGCAACACATGTAAACAGCATTTCTGAATGCCTGTATTAACATTCTGAATGCCTGTATTAACATGTGTTTGCATATTAAAGGCAGACTTGTTGGATTTGCCAATGTTTGTTTTTCGGTCCTGCACATTCACTCTGCCACTGCGAATTTAGTGCCATGTGAGCTTTAAATCTCAGCAGAGCGTGGCTGACAGATGCATTCAAGGGATCGTTGTGTCACTGCCTTACTGCAGGTGGCTATCTGGTGTGTGCTCGGTGACGAGATACCATGTTGTGCTTGTTCTCTTAATATGTGCTAGAACCTCAGAGACGCTGGCAGCTGGCCCCAATGTAAGGCTCTTGTAAACTACTGATTGTACGTCCAGCAATGCGCACGTATGTAGCGCGCGCAATTACGCAGACATATACACTACTCAGCCACCTGAACCCCACCGACGTCAGACATCCAGATACACGCACCTCCAGAGACACCCCCTCTCCATGATTCCACCCACCCCTGTGAAATATCGCTAGAATTCAATCTGGAATGAGAAACGGATGGGGGTAAAGCATCATTCAAATGAGTCAATGCTGAAATGCACCCCCAGTCGCCCCCGCCCCTGAGCCCTCCGCCACAGCTGCACCGGTTTATATCTGTCTCCGAACCGGCTTATTTCTTCAATGAAGGCAGCGCGCAGCTCCCAGGGGTCAGTGCGCTGCTTGTGCGTAATGAACACACTGGCCATATGGCAGGGGAAAGATGTGCAGCGCGGCATGCAAAGGGGGCACTGTTTAATGGTCTGGGCGTTCATTCCACCTCTTGGGGGTGGGGTGGTGGGGGTAGGATGTGGCATAATGGCCAGTGCTGCCGACTTTGGTGGTCGGGAAGGCGGCAGGTTCGAGTCTCGGCGTGCGCGCAAAATCTTGTGATTCAGGGCAAATCACTTATCTCCCCGTGCCTAAAACAAATGTATGTGCCCTTGTGTAGGGTAAATGGTGATCATGTAAAGCGCTATAATAATAGCTTAGGGTGGAGTTTGCGCTATATAACAAGTTAAGTATTTCAAAAACTCACCGCCGCAGCCCGGCTTGAACAGGAAGCCAGGCAATATGTGTTGGGACGGGGGCGGGGCCGCAAAAATACAGGAAGCTGACGGGAGCCTACCCCGCGCTCCTGTGCCCGTCGGAAGATTTGCGTGTCACCTAGCGGGGCTCCCGTGCTCGTGGAGAGCCTCGCCTGTTGGCGAAAATGACCCGCTGGCTGCCGAGGGAGAGAGGGACATGCGAAAACAACCCGGTGAGTGGGGTGTGAGGGGGGATGTGTGCGCGTGTGTGTGTGTGCGAGTGCGTCTGTGTGTGTGTGTCTGTGTGTGCGCGCGTGTGTGTGTGCATGTGTGTGTGTGTATGCGTGTGTGCGCGTGTGTGTGTATGCGGTGTATGTAAAAAGAGCCAGATGACTGGGGGGGAAGGGGATGTGTGCACGAATGTCTGTGTGTGTGCGTGCGTGCGCGCACGTGTGTCTCTGTGTGCTGTACGAGCTAGGGGAGACAGGAGATGGTGAACGCGCGCGCGACCTGATCCGATTACGGCAGGTTGCGCGTTCACATCTCTTGTCTCCCTTAGCTCCTTGTAAGCAGAACTGATCACAATAGGCCTCGCAGCGACATCGCTTTCGCGATCGTCGCAGGTGCGAGACCTAAAAAGAAAATTCTGTGAGGAAACAGCTCCTCATAGCAGAACAACGGGATGACGCGAGTGCGCCCAAACAAAATGGCGGCCGCGACGTCGCATGAAAATGCGGCGCGAAAAAGAGGCAAAATAAAGATTCTGGGCTCACCCTGCGCTCACCACTCGCCGTCATGCGGAGCAGCGCTGGTTCCGCCAGTTAATTCGAGCCATTCCGGGGTCCTAGAGACGAAGTGAAAGCCTGGAACCGCCTCGGAGCCTCACGTCCCGACGGAGCTCCCAGAGACAGCGGCCATCACCCAAGGCTCCGAAGCCACGCCCCCCAGAAATAGATCTCCAATGACTCTGTGCTGAGTTCGCGCTGTAAAACATTGCAAAAAAATAAAAAACCGTCAGGCAGTCAGAAGGATTGAGAAAATGGTGATGCCTTACTCTAGTGTCCCTCTGCGTTCAAACATGAGCAGTGTATGAAGCAATGATTCTCTGGCTGTGCCACCAGAGTTTGGAATTCACCTTCACCAACTCCAAACTCTGCTCCATGATTTACAACTTTTAAAAGGCAGTTTAAAGTCCTCTTGTTTTTTTTCTCATTTTTTCCTGTTAATTAGTCATCAGGCTTTTGCTCAGTTTTAAAGCACACTAATGACCCTGGGTTAAGTTCACAACATATACAATGGCATAAATAAATATATACATACATAGGATAAATAATCAACTGCAGTAATGTACCACAACAATCAGAGGCATAGCAAGGGTCAAGGGGCCCTGATGGAAGCAAGGAAACTATGCCTTCCACCCCTGTTTGAGCAGTAAATTCAGACATACTTAGGGTAGAGTGGGCACTCTCACACCCCGGGGCTCTGCTGCTACTGTACCAGTTGAACCAGTGATAGTTAGGCCCCTGCTAATAACCCACAATTCCTGATACCTTTTGTTGTGAGCCTCTTTGGACCATAGGAGGATAATACTGAATATATCCGTGCATGGTGGTGGTTCAGCTCACTTGACAATGGGCAGTGCTGGATTAATTTGGTATGGAAGCAGGGCAGCTGTCAAAACAGGAATCCTGCAGCTTTAGGGGTGTTCTCAAACAATAGAGTAGTGCAACTTAAGGGATGAGTCTGAAACCGATAGGATTGTTGTTCCGTCGATTTTGCGTATTGCCGCAGAAGTGATAACTTAAGGAGGTAGCTGTGTAGATAAAAATCTGGGCCTGCAGCCAGGGGACAACCTTCCACTAAAAGGGCAGGAAAGTAGCTGCGGCAGAAAGGACTGGTCTGCAGCTGGAGCAGAAAGGATAGGCCTGCAGCTTGAAGGACAGATCTACAGCTGGAGCCGAAAGACAGGTCTGCAGCTGGAGCAGAAAGGATAGGTCTGCAGTGGAGCAGAAATGATAGCTCTACAGCTGGAGTAGAAAGGACAGGTCTGCAGCTGGGTCAGAGAGGACAGGTCTGCAGCTGGAGCAGAGAGGATAGATCTGCAACTGGAGCAGAAAGGATAGGTCTGAAGCTGGAAGGATAGGTGTGCAGCTTGAAGGATAGGTCTGCCGTGGAGCAGAAAGGACAGGTCTGCTGCTGGAGCAGAAAGGATAGGTCTGAAGCTGGAGCAGAAAGGACAGGTCTGCAGCTGTAGGATAGGTCTGCAGTGGAGCAGAAAGGACAGGTCTGCAGCTGGAGCAGAAAGGACAGGTCTGCAGCTGGAGCAGAAAGGATAGGTCTGAAGCTGGAAGGATAGGTCTCCAGCTGCAGCAGAAAGGATAGGTCTGCAGTGGAGCAGAAAGAACAGAGGTCTGCAGCTGGAGCAGAAAGGACAGGTCCGCAGCTGGAGCAGAAAAGATAGGTCTGCAGCTGGAGCAGAAAGGATAGGCCTGAAGCTGGAGGTATAGGTCTGCAGCTTGAAGGATATGTCTGAAGCTGGAGCAGAAAGGATAGGTCTGCAACTGGAGCAAAAAGGATAGGTCTGAAGCTGGAAGGATAGGTCTGCAGCTGGAGCAGAAAGGATAGGTCTGCAGCTGGAAGGATAGGTCTGCAGCTTGAAGGATAGGTCTGCAGCTGGAGCAGAAAGGACAGGTCTGCAGGTGGAAGGATAGGTCAGAAGCTAGAGCAGAAAGGACAGGTCTGCAGGTGGAAGCATAGGTCTGCAGCTGGAAGGATAGGTCTGTAGCTGGAAGGATAGGTCTGCAGCTTGAAGGTTAGGTCTGCAGCTGGAAGGATAAGTCTGCAGCTTGAAGGATAGGTCTGCAGCTTGAAGGTTAGGTCTGCAGCTTGAAGGATAGGTCTGCAGCTTGAAGGATAGGTCTGCAGCTTGAAGGATAGGTCTGCAGCTGGAAGGACAGGTTTGCAGCTGGAAGGACAGGTCTACAGCAGGAGCAGAAAGGATATGTCTGCTGCTGGAGCAGAAAGGACAGGTCTGCAGTTGGAAGGATAGGTCTGCAGCTGGAGCAGAAAGGGTAGGTGTGTACCTGGAAGGATAGGTCTGACACTGGAACAAGGACAGGTCTGCAGATGGAGCAGAAAGGATAGGTCTGCAGTGGAGCAAAAGAGATAGGTCTGCAGCAGGAAGGATAGTTCTGCAGCTGGAAGGATAGGTCTGCAGCTGGATGGACAGGTCTGCAGGATAGGTCTGCAGCTGGAAGGACAGGTCTGCAGCTTGAAGGATAGGTCTGCAGCTGGAAGGACAGGTCTGCAGCTGGAAGGACGGGTCTACAGCAGGAGCGGACAGGATATGTCTGCAGCTGGAGCAGAAAGGACTGGTCTGCAGCTGGATCAGAAAGGACAGGTCTGCAGCTGGAGCAGAAAGGACAGGTCTGCAGCTGGAGCAGAACAGATAGGTTTGCAGCTGGAGCAGAAAGAAAAGGTCCGCAGCTGGAGCAGTAAGGACAGGTCCGCAGCTGGAGCAGAAAGGAGAGGTCTGCAGTGGAGCAGAAATGATAGCTGTACAGCTGGAGCAGAAAGGACAGGTCTGCTGCTGGAGCAGAACCGATAGGTCTGCAGCTTGAGCAGAAAGAACAGGTCTGCAGCTGGAGCAGAAAGGACTGGTCTGTAGGCGGAAGGATAGGGCTGCAGCTGGAGCAGAAAGGACAGGTCTGCAGTTGGAAGGATAGGTCTGCAGCTGGAAGGACAGGTCTGCAGCTTGAAGGATAGGTCTGCAGCTGGAAGGACAGGTCTGCAGCTTGAAGGATAGGTCTGCAGCTGGAAGAACAAGTCTGCAGCTGGAAGGACAGGTCTGCAGCTGGAAGGACAGGTCTACAGCAGGAGCAGAAGGGATATGTCTGCTGCTGGAGCAGAAAGGACAGGTCTGCAGCTGGAGCAGAACGGATAGGTCTGCAGCTGGAGCAGAAAGGACTGGTCTGCAGCTGGAGCAGAACGGATAGGTCTGCAGCTGGAGCAGAAAGAACAGGTCTGCAGCTGGAGCAGAAAGGATAGGTCTGAATCAGAAAGGACTGGTCTGCAGCTGGAGCAGAAAGGACAGGTCCACAGCTTGAGCAGAAAGGACAGGTCTGCAGCTGGAGCAGAAAGGACAGGTCCGTAGCTGGAGCAGAAAGGAGAGGTCTGCAGCTGGAGCAGAAAGGATAGGTCTGGAGCTGGAGCAGAAAGGACTGGCCTGCAGCTGGAGCAGAAAGGACAGGTCTGCAGCTGGAGCAGAAAGGATAGGTCTGCAGCTGGAGCAGAAAGGGTAGGTGTGTACCTGGAAGGATAGGTCTGACGCTGGAACAACAAGGACAGGTCTGCAGATGGAGCAGAAAGGATAGGTCTGCAGTGGAGCAAAAGAGATAGGTCTGCAGCAGGAAGGATAGTTCTGCAGCTGGAAGATAGGTCTGCAGCTGGATGGACAGGTCTGCAGGATAGGTCTGCAGCTGGAAGGACAGGTCTGCAGCTTGAAAGATAGGTCTGCAGCTGGAAGGACAGGTCTGCAGCTGGAAGGACGGGTCTACAGCAGGAGCAGACAGGATATGTCTGCAGCTGGAGCAGAAAGGACTGGTCTGCAGCTGGATCAGAAAGGACAGGTCTGCAGCTGGAGCAGAAAGGACAGGTCTGCAGCTGGAGCAGAACGGATAGGTCTGCAGCTGGAGCAGAAAGAAAAGGTCCGCAGCTGGAGCAGTAAGGACAGGTCCGCAGCTGGAGCAGAAAGGAGAGGTCTGCAGTGGAGCAGAAATGATAGCTGTACAGCTGGAGCAGAAAGGACAGGTCTGCTGCTGGAGCAGAACCGATAGGTCTGCAGCTTGAGCAGAAAGAACAGGTCTGCAGCTGGAGCAGAAAGGACTGGTCTGTAGGCGGAAGGATAGGGCTGCAGCTGGAGCAGAAAGGACAGGTCTGCAGTTGGAAGGATAGGTCTGCAGCTGGAAGGACAGGTCTGCAGCTTGAAGGATAGGTCTGCAGCTGGAAGGACAGGTCCGCAGCTTGAAGGATAGGTCTGCAGCTGGAAGGACAAGTCTGCAGCTGGAAGGACAGGTCTGCAGCTGGAAGGACAGGTCTACAGCAGGAGCAGAAGGGATATGTCTGCTGCTGGAGCAGAAAGGACAGGTCTGCAGCTGGAGCAGAACGGATAGGTCTGCAGCTGGAGCAGAAAGGACTGGTCTGCAGCTGGAGCAGAACGGATAGCTCTGCAGCTGGAGCAGAAAGAACAGGTCTGCAGCTGGAGCAGAAAGGATAGGTCTGAATCAGAAAGGACTGGTCTGCAGCTGGAGCAGAAAGGACAGGTCCACAGCTTGAGCAGAAAGGACAGGTCTGCAGCTGGAGCAGAAAGGACAGATCCGTAGCTGGAGCAGAAAGGAGAGGTCTGCAGCTGGAGCAGAAAGGATAGGTCTGGAGCTGGAGCAGAAAGGACTGGCCTGCAGCTGGAGCAGAAAGGACAGGTCTGCAGCTGGAGCAGAAAGGATAGGTCTGCAGCTGGAGCAGAAAGGATAGGTCTGAAGCTGGAAGGATAGGTCTGCAGCTGGAAGGATAGGTCTACAGCTGGAGCAGAAAGGACAGGTCTGCAGCTGGAGCAGAACGGATAGGTCTGCAGCTGGAGCAGAAATGATAGGTCTGAAGCAGAAAGGACAGGTCTGCAGCTGGAACAAAAATGACAGGTCCACAGCTGGAGCAGAAAGGACAGGTCCGCAGCTGGAGCAGAAAGGATAGGTCTGCAGTGGAGCAGAAATGATAGCTCTACAGCTGGAGCAGAAAGGACAGGTATGCAGCTGGGTCAGAGTGGACAGGTCTGCAGCTAGAGCAGAGAGGACGGGTCTGCAACTGGAGCAGAAAGGCTAGGTCTGAAGCTGGAAGGATAGGTCTGCAGTGAAGAGGAAAAGGACGGAGGTCAGCAGCTAGGTCAGAGAGGACAGGTCTGCAGCTGGAGCAGTAAGGGCAGGTCTGCAGCTGGAGCAGAGAGGACAGGTCTGCAGCTGGAGCAGAAAGGATAGGCCTGAAGCTGGATGTATAGGTCTGCAGCTTGAAGGATAGGTCTGAAGCTGGAGCCGAAAGGATAGGTCTGCAGCTGGAAGGACAGAGGTCTGCAGCTGGGTCAGAGAGGACAGGTCTGCAGCTGGAGCAGAAAGGACAGGTCTGCAGGTGGAGTAGAAAAGATAGGTCTGCAGCTGGAGCACAAGGGATAGGTCTGCAGCTGGAGCAGAAAGAACAGGTCTGCAGCTGGAGCAGAAAGGATAGGTCTGTAGGCGGAAGGACAGTGCTGCAGCTGGAGCAGAAAGGACAGGTCTTCAGTTGGAAGGATAGGTCTGCAGCTGGAAGGACAGGTCTACAGCAAAAGCAGAAGGATATGTCTGCTGCTGGAGCAGAAAGAACAGGTCTGCAGCTGGAGCAGAACGGATAGGTCTGCAGCTGGAGCAGAAAGGACTGGTCTGCAGCTGGAGCAGAACGGATAGGTCTGCAGCTGGAGTAGAAAGAACAGGTCTGCAGCTGGAGCAGAAAGGATAGGTCTGCAGCTGGAGCAGAAAGGATAGGTCCGCAGCTGGAGCAGAAAGGACAGGTCTGCTGCTGGAGCAGAAAGGATAGGTCTGCAGCTGGAGCAGAAAGGACTAGTCTGTAGCTGGAGCAGAAAGGACGGGTCTGCAGCTGGAGCAGAAAGGACAGGTCTGCAGCTGCAGCAGAACGGATAGGTCTACAGCTGGAGCAGAAATAACAGGTCTGCAGCTGGAGCAGAAAGGATAGGTCTGTAGGCGGAAGGATAGGGCTGCAGCTGGAGCAGAAAGGACAGGTCTGCAGTTGGAAGGATAGGTCTGCAGCTGGAAGGACAGGTCTGCAGCTTGAAGGATAGGTCTGCAGCTGGAAGGACAGGTCTGCAGCTTGAAGGATAGGTCTGCAGCTGGAAGGACAGGTCTGCAGCTGGAAGGACAGGTCTACAGCAGGAGCAGAAAGGATATGTCTGCAGCTGGAGCAGAAAGGACTGGTATGCAGCTGGATCAGAAAGGACAGGTCTGCAGCTGGAGCAGAAAGAACAGGTCTGCAGCTGGAGCAGAACGGATAGGTCTGCAGCTGGAGTAGAAAGGATAGGTCTGAAGCAGAAAGGACAGGTCTGCAGCTGGAACAGAAATGACAGGTCCGCAGCTGGAGCAGAAAGGACAGGTCTGCAGCTGGAGCAGAAAGGATAGGTCTGCAGCTTGAGCAGAAAGGACTAGTCTGCAGCTGGAGCAGAAAGGACAGGTCTGCAGCTGGAGCAGAACAGATAGGTCTGCAGCTGGAGCAGAAAGAACAGGCCTGCAGCTGGAGCAGAAAGGATAGGTCTGCAGGCGGAAGGATAGGTCTGCAGCTGGAGCAGAAAGAACAGGTCTGCAGCTGGAGCAGAAAGGATAGGTCTGCAGGCGGAAGGACAGGTCTGCACGTGGAAAGATAGGTCTGCAGCTGGAGCAGAAAGGACAGGTCTGCAGCTGGAGCAGAACGGATAGGTCTGCAGCTGGAGCAGAAAGGACTGGTCTGCAGCTGGAGCAGAACGGATAGGTCTGCAGCTGGAGCAGAAAGAACAGGTCTGCAGCTGGAGCAGAAAGGATAGGTCTGAAGCAGAAAGGACAGGTCTGCAGCTGGAGCAGAAAGGACAGGTCCACAGCTGGAGCAGAAAGGACAGGTCTGCAGCTGGAGCAGAAAGGACAGGTCTGAAACTGGAGCAAAAAGGATAGGTCTGAAGCTGGAAGGATAGGTCTGCAGCTGGAGCAGAAAGGATAGGTCTGCAGCTGGAAGGATAGGTCTGCAGCTGGAGCAGAAAGGACAGGTCCGCAACGGGAGCAAAAAGGATAGGTCTGAAGCTGGAAGAATAGGTCTGCAGCTGGAGCAGAAAGGATAGGTCTGAAGCTGGAAGGATAGGTCTGCAGCTTGAAGGATAGGTCTGCAGCTGGAGCAGAAAGGACAGGTCTGCAGGTGGAAGCATAGGTCTGCAGCTGGAAGGATAGGTCTGCAGCTGGAAGGATAGGTCTGAAGCTGGAAGGATAGGTCTGCAGCTGGAAGGATAGGTCTGCAGCTTGAAGGTTAGGTCTGCAGCTGGAAGGATAAGTCTGCAGCTTGAAGGATATGTTTGCAGCTGGAAGGACAGGTCTTCAGCTTGAAGGATAGGTCTGCAGCTGGAAGGACAGGGCTGCAGCTTGAAGGATAGATCTGCAGCAGGAAGGACAGTTCTGCAGCTTGAAGGATAGGTCTGCAGCTGGAAGGATAGGTCTGCAGCTGGAAGGACAGGTCTGCAGGATAGGTCTGCAGCTGGAAGGACAGGTCTGCAGCTTGAAGGATAGGTCTGCAGCAGGAAGGATAGTTCTGCAGCTGGAAGGACAGGTCGGCAGCTGGAAGGACAGGTCTACAGCAGGAGCAGAAAGGATATGTCTGCTGCTGGAGCAGAAGGGATAGGTCTGCAGTGGAGCAGAAGGGCAGGTCTGTAGCTGGAAGGATAGGTCTTCAGCTGGAGCAGGAAGGATAGGTCTACAGTGGAGCAGAAAGGATAGGTCTGCAGGTGGAAGGATAGGTCTGCAGCTGGAGCAGAAAGGACAGGTCTGTAGACGGAGCAGAAAGGACAGTGCAGCTGGAGCAGAAAGGATAGGACTGAAGCTGGAGCAGGAAGGATAGGTCTGCAGCTGGACGGACAGGTCTGCAGCTGGAAGGACAGGTCTACAGCAGGAGCAGAAAGGATATGTCTGCTGCTGGAGCAGAAAGGACAGGTCTGCAGCTGGAAGGATAGGTCTGCAGCTGGAGCAGAAAGGGTAGGGGTGTACCTGGAAGGATAGGTCTGACGCTGGAACAGAAAGGACAGGTCTGCAGATGGAGCAGAAAGGATAGGTCAGCAGTGGAGCAAAAGGGATAGGTCTGCAGCAGGAAGGATAGTTCTGCAGCTGGAAGGATAGGTCTGCAGCTGGATGGACAGGGCTGCAGCTTGAAGGGCAGGTCTGCAGCTTGAAGGACAGGTCTGTAGCAGGAGCAGAAAGGATGGGTCTGAAGATGGAAGGACAGGTCTGCAGCTGGAAGGACAGGTCTACAGCAGGAGCAGAAAGGATATGTCTGCAGCTGGAGCAGAAAGGACTGGTCTGCAGCTGGATCAGAAAGGGCATGTCTGCAGCTGGAGGAGAAAGAACAGGTCTGCAGCTGGAGCAGAACGGACAGGTCTGCAGCTGGAACAGAAATGACAGGTCCGCAGCTGGAGCAGAAAGGACAGGTCTGCAGCTGGAGCAGAAAGGATAGGTCTGCAGCTGGAGCAGAAAGGACTAGTCTGCAGCTGGAGCGGAAAGGATAGGTCTGCAGCTGGAGCAGAACAGATAGGTCTGCAGCTGGAGCAGAAAGAACAGGCCTGCAGCTGGAGCAGAAAGGATAGGTCTGCAGGCGGAAGGATAGGTCTGCAGGTGGAAAGATAGTTCTGCAGCTGGAGCAGAAAGGATAGGTCTGCAGCTGGAAGGACAAAGGATAGCTCTGAAGCTGGACGGATAGGTCTGCAGCAGGAGCAGAAAGGACAGGTCTGTAGCTGGAGCAGAAAAGACAGGTCTGCAGCTGGAGCAGAAAGGATAGGCCTGCAGTGGAGCAGAAATGGCAGGTCTGCAGCTGGAGCAGAAAGGACAGGTCTGCAGCTGAAGCAGAAAGTACAGGTCTGCAGCTGAAGCAGGCAGGACAAGTCTGCACCAGGAGCAGAAAGGACAGGTCGGTAGCTGGAGCAGAAAGGACAGGTCTGCAACTGGAGCAGAAAGGATAGGACTGAAGCTGGAGCAGGAAGGATAGGTCTGCAGTTAGAAGGACAGGTCTGCAGCTGGAAGGACAGGTCTGCAGCTGGAAGGACAGGTCTACAGCAGGAGCAGAAAGGATATGTCTGCTGCTGGAGCAGAAAGGACAGGTCTGCAGCTGGAAGGAAAGGTCTGCAGCTGGAGCAGAAAGGGTAGGTGTGTACCTGGAAGGATAGGTCTGACGCTGGAACAGAAAGGACAGGTCTGCAGATGGAGCAGAAAGGGATAGGTCTGCAGCAGGAAGGATAGTTCTGCAGCTGGAAGGATAGGTCTGCAGCTGGATGGACAGGGCTGCAGCTTGAAGGGCAGGTCTGCAGCTTGAAGGATAGGTCTGCAGATGGAAGGACAGGTCTGCAGCTGGAAGGACAGGTCTACAGCGGTGTGCGACGTTTACGACGCAACTTTTACAACGCCGTTCGATTACGACGCGGTCATAACAACGAAAGTTGTTACAACGAATTGCGTTGGGGGGGCGCTCAAGGATAGTAAATCATTTAATTTACTATCCCAACACCTTCCCTACTATCCACGGGGACTGGTGTTGGAATAGTAAATTAAATTATTTTAATTTGCGCCCCCCCAATGCAAATCGTTGTAACGACTTGCGGTGTTACAACCGCGTTGTAATGGAACGCGTTGTAAAAGTGTGCGTCGTAATGACGTACATCCGTCTACAGCAGGAGCAGAAAGGATATGTCTGCAGCTGGAGCAGAAAGGACTGGTATGCAGCTGGATCAGAAAGGACAGGTCTGCAGCTGGAGCAGAAAGAACAGGTCTGCAGCTGGAGCAGAACGGATAGGTCTGCAGCTGGAGTAGAAAGGATAGGTCTGAAGCAGAAAGGACAGGTCTGCAGCTGGAGCAGAACAGATAGGTCTGCAGCTGGAGCAGAAAGAACAGGCCTGCAGCTGGAGCAGAAAGGATAGGTCTGCAGGCGGAAGGATAGGTCTGCAGCTGGAGCAGAAAGAACAGGTCTGCAGCTGGAGCAGAAAGGATAGGTCTGCAGGCGGAAGGACAGGTCTGCAGGTGGAAAGATAGGTCTGCAGCTGGAGCAGAAAGGATAGGTCTGCAGCTGGAAGGACAAAGGATAGCTCTGAAGCTGGAAGGATAGGACTGCAGCAGGAGCAGAAAGGACAGGTCTGTAGCTGGAGCAGAAAGGACAGGTCTGCAGCTGGAGCAGAAAGGATAGGTCTGCAGTGGAGCAGAAATGGCAGGTCTGCAGCTGGAGTAGAAAGGACAGGTCTGCAGCTGAAGCAGAAAGTACAGGTCTGCAGCTGAAGCAGGCAGGACAAGTCTGCAGCAGGAGCAGAAAGGACAGGTCGGTAGCTGGAGCAGAAAGGACAGGTCTGCAACTGGAGCAGGAAGGATAGGTCTGAAGCTGGAAGGATAGTTCTGCAGCTGGAGCAGAAAGAACAGGTCTGCAGCTGGGGCAGAAAGGATAGGTCTGCAGCTGGAGTAGAAAGGACAGGTCTGCAACTGGAGCAGAAAGGGTAGGTCAGCAGCTGGAGCAGGAAGGATAGGTCTGAACCTGGAGCAGAAAGGACAGGTCTGCAGCTGGGGCAGAATGGACAGATCTGCAGCTGGAGCAGAAAGGATAGGACTGAAGCTGGAGCAGAAAGGACAGGTCTGAACCTGCAGTAGAAAGGGCAGGTCTGCAGCTGGAGCAGAAAGGACAGGTCTGAACCTGGAGCAGAAAGGACAGGTCCGCAGCTGGAGCAGAAAGGGCAGGTCTGCAGCTGGAGCAGAAAGGACAGGTCTGCAGCTGGAGCAGAAAGGATTGGACTGAAGTTGGAGCAGGAAGGATAGGTCTTCAGCAGGAGCAGAAAGGACAGGTCGGCAGCTGGAGCAGAAAGGACAGGTCTGCAACTGGAGCAGAATGGACAGGTCTGCAGCTGGAGCAGAAAGGATAGGTCTGCAGCTGGAGCAGAAAGGACAGGTCTGCAACTGGAGCAGAAAGGGTAGGTCTGCAGCTGGAGCAGGAAGGATAGGTCTGAACCTGGAGCAGAAAGAACAGGTCTGCAGCTGGGGCAGAAAGGATAGGTCTGCAGCTGGAGTAGAAAGGACAGGTCTGCAACTGGAGCAGAAAGGGTAGGTCAGCAGCTGGAGCAGGAAGGATAGGTCTGAACCTGGAGCAGAAAGGACAGGTCTGCAGCTGGGGCAGAATGGACAGATCTGCAGCTGGAGCAGAAAGGATAGGACTGAAGCTGGAGCAGAAAGGACAGGTCTGAACCTGCAGTAGAAAGGGCAGGTCTGCAGCTGGAGCAGAAAGGACAGGTCTGCAGCTGGAGCAGAAAGGACAGGTCTGCAGCTGGAGCAGAAAGGATTGGACTGAAGTTGGAGCAGGAAGGATAGGTCTTCAGCAGGAGCAGAAAGGACAGGTCGGCAGCTGGAGCAGAAAGGACAGGTCTGCAACTGGAGCAGAATGGACAGGTCTGCAGCTGGAGCAGAAAGGATAGGTCTGCAGCTGGAGCAGAAAGGACAGGTCTGCAACTGGAGCAGAAAGGGTAGGTCTGCAGCTGGAGCAGGAAGGATAGGTCTGAACCTGGAGCAGAAAGGACAGGTCTGCATCTGGGGCAGAATGGACAGATCTGCAGCTGGAGCAGAAAGGATAGGACTGAAGCTGGAGCAGAAAGGACAGGTCTGAACCTGCAGCAGAAAGGACAGGCCTGCAGCTGGAGCAGAAAGGACAGGTCTGAACCTGGAGCAGAAAGGACAGGTCCGCAGCTGGAGCAGAAAGGACAGGTCTGCAGCTGGAGCAGAAAGGACAGGTCTGCAGCTGGAGCAGAAAGGATAGGACTGAAGCTGGAGCAGGAAGGATAGGTCTTCAGCAGGAGCAGAAAGGACAGGTCGGCAGCTGGAGCAGAAAGGACAGGTGTGCAACTGGAGCAGAATGGACAGGTCTGCAGCTGGAGCAGAAAGGATAGGTCTGCAGCTGGAGCAGAAAGGACAGGTCTGCAACTGGAGCAGAAAGGGTAGGTCTGCAGCTGGAGCAGGAAGGATAGGTCTGTAGTGCAGCAGAATGGACAGGTCTGAACCTGGAGCAGAAAGGACAGGTCTTCAGCTGGAGCAGAAAGGATAGGTCTGCAGCTGGAGCGGAAAGGACAGGTCTGCAATGGGTGCAGAAAGGATAGGTCTGCAGCTGGAAGGATAGGTCTGCAGCTGGAGCGAAAAGGACAGACCTGCAGTGGGAACAGAAAGGAAAGGTCTGCAGCTGGAAGGATAGGTCTGCAGCTGGAGCGAAAAGGACAGACCTGCAGTGGGAGCAGAAAGGATAGGTCTGCAGCTGGAAGCATAGGTCTGCAGCTGGAACTATAGGTCCGCAGCTAGAGCAGATAGGATTGGTCTGCAGCTGAAGCAGTGAAGAAATGGAGTCTTCATTCTCAGGGCATACTTACTAATAGAAAAAAGAACTTGGCACAGAAGCTGAAAATATGAAAAGACATCTTTATTAAATTTAATAAGTGAGGCCACGTCACACAGAAGCCGTAGCAACTGAATGAGGTAGTCTGAGGAGTACAGAGAACAGAGGCCTTATATATGCTCAGGGTTACAAAACTCAGCATAAAAGTAAGGGGCAGTCCTTGCTTTTGCAAGCATGCAAAAAATGCCTAACATGGACATGCAAGGTCT
This sequence comes from Lissotriton helveticus, assembly GCF_964261635.1. Taxonomy (NCBI): domain Eukaryota; kingdom Metazoa; phylum Chordata; class Amphibia; order Caudata; family Salamandridae; genus Lissotriton; species Lissotriton helveticus. The sequence continues at coordinate 745,616,186 of NC_136073.1, forward strand.
GCCAAACGACAAACCCATTTTACAGTTGTCCGGCCCATAATCAATCATTGAACAAACCCAACATTCTTCTTTAGACAAGCCGGACAAACCCATAATAAAAAGGACCACAACCCATATCGTAAATAGACCATAAAAGAAGAAACAGAAACAGATAGAAGTAGGATAAGGCATGTGTGTGTGCAGTAAAACTTTATGATGTCCTGTGCTCTGATCCTTAATCTTGATCAGCTAAAGGGCAGGAACTGGTTTAACAAGGTCAGCTTCAGGCAACAGGGTCAGTTCACTCAGGTCAAACAGGAGTCAGCATGAACTCGAGCTAAGGTGTACATGTTCTTAAAAGACTAGTTCAGCCACAATCATCGGCCTATGTGAGGGCAACCACAAAATGGCTGCCATACACAAAATGGAACTCACGGGTTCAGAATTCACAGAACCTCAGCCCCTCCTTTTGCCCTTACATAGGCAATCACTCAGTCTGTATCTGAATGAATGTCAATATTATCCGTTATTCCCTTCACTAAGGCATTATTACTCGAGTAATGGAAAGCAAGGGATAGACTTCGAGGGCATAAATGAACATCGTCTGAAAAGCCCTTAAAGACCCATTCTGACTAAACGGTAAGATCAGATAGGGAACACCTCTATCTGTAGTATGTGGTATAAGACCACACACCCAACAATTAGTGGTGTTCATTACTAACTGGTGTTGATGCAGAAGCTGTACAAAGGAATTATTAGTAAACTCTGACCTCCTAACCAGTTCATGTTCAGGTAAAGTATGGAAAGAATGCAAAGAAGTAGTAGTAGGAAGAGACATAGGTTGGGAGGTGGGTACAGATGTCAATTGGGTAGCAAAAAACAATCCAACCCACAAAAGACACCGTCATGCTTAAAAATACTAGAAAACATGTCATTAAGAACATATGGACAACAGGAGAAAGTAATGACCACTATTACAGACACAATTATCATTTTTCACAACTCTAAGCAGAAAGCAAATCCTAAAATTATCTAGTAACATTTTTATGGCTCCTATGCACTTCAGTAACTTATTATATGTTCAGGTGAAACAGTGGCGATCCTTATCAATGCTCTCAGATGAAAAGGGATACTCTTCCACAGGGAATGGACTTTATTCTGTTTTTACTAAACAGAATACTACTTTAAAACAATGCCAGCAAAACAGCAAAAATCAGTCTCCTAACACCCATTTTATGCAATCGCACGGGAAATACCCAGAGTCCGTCAAGCCTCTCCGGCAGGCTTCTATTGTTCATCAAATCCTCTTCTGTTGTTTTCTTCCGCATGGGCCTCTTCATTCAGGCCTTTCATGAAAATGGTCCTTCTTAGTATCCGTTGGAGTGCCCTCCTGGCAAACACTCGCAGCTTATTTGAAAGTCTCAATGTCTCAAGGCAGTGCACCAATATCTCTCCTCTGCGGCAGCCACTACAGATAGTGTGCTCTTCATTGATCATGGGCACAGATCATCTCATGCAGACCCAAGTAGTATTAATCAGGAAAGAGCAACAGGCTTTCATACTCAGCAACACTTTCAGACTCCAACACTCGCTTTTCAGTGTCAGAGGATGCTTGGGCTGCTCTTTCATTTAATCATAGGTACCACAATGTAGTGCCTTTTGCCGGTCTTGGATCCTCCGGTGCACTGCCTTTCCGTTGGAGCAAAGAAAAGGGGTGTGTGGCCAAAACTCAGGCCAAGGGGCTCAATGGACTGCCTACTGTCAGAGGTTACCTGCACATGACAGGTGAAAAACTAAAACCTAAAAAAACAACTGAAATCCTTCTCTTTCGCTCTTTTGCACTGAAACTGGCTCTGTGATGTCCAATGTCGTCTGATGGAGCAAGTACGATTCTTTGGAGATACCATGGATGGCGCGCTGGCGATTGCTGTCCAGCCTTGCTGCTTTTCTGGGTGCTGGGACTGTCACTGATGGGAATGAGCTTTTCATCAAAGGTCCGCAGAACCTAGTGATGTAGGAAATGGGACACATTTATTAGTTACCTTCAATTTAGTACAAAAAAAGTTTGTCTTTAACAAGAGGATTGCAAGCAGGTGGTCTGCAATCTGCGAGGGAGTGGTCATATGCCATGAGACAATTCTGGTCTAGAACACACTGTCGTTCTCAAAAGCAATACAAAGACAAAGGCAGTAGGCAAAACAGTGCCTCTAGCCTCTTCAATTCATTTCCATGTGAGAGCATATCCTCTACCATCTAAGGGTAGATAGCGACATAGGGATTCTATCTGAATAGATGTCCTCACGCATGATGACATCGTCTAATGGGGTAAACATATTTTTTTCTCTCAATGATTAAGTCTAGGTGTTCCTAAATTCCTTATCTAGAACATCTCAAAAGAGAAATTGCATGATACAGATTATCAGGGACATGTAAATACCTCCCTTTTAATAACTGTGCATCATGTGCACTGTGCAATACACAGACTAATGATCAAAATGTGGAAACTCGTCTTATAATAGCATTGAGTCAGTTAACCAGTCCATCACTACCATGACTAGAAAACATCGAGGTAGGCCTAAAGAAAATTCTTAAAAACCAGTCTTGTTATACAAAAGGGATTTATACATAATATGGGGGTCTCTGGTACATTACTGCAATCTGGAAGTGTGAACCTAATACAATAATAATAATAAAAGAAGGCTAACTGGTGAAAGGAATATGGAAAAGGGAAAATGGGACTAGGAAACAGCTAAAATCCCCAATTACTAGGCACGATGCAACATCAATCAGGGGAGAAGTGACGAAAGAAAAATCTATAGGAAGAACAAGAAATTACTTGGGTGATAGTCAGGCATGTGACACAACACCAAGAGTGGGGGTGATACATGAAAATCAAAATAGTTCACGAACGTTAGCTCTACCGCTGGCCTCTACACCATATACGGTAATCTCAGCTAATGTTCCAATTCCCTTTTTCAGGAAAAAAAAATAAACGTTGTTTCCTTTATGGTACAAGGCCATACACTATTTAGGAAGCAGAACAAAACTGACTAATGTAATATAAAAATTAGGTCACCATGCACAAAAGTCACAGATCTATAATTTATCCTTATCCAATTCAGGATACATACATTTAGGGCTGCCTGTTCCTTACAGGAAAGGGGGCAGCAATGTGACTAACTGTAGGTGAAACCTTGTTTCCTGTATATCTCTTTTATTTTACTTCAATACTATATAGCCAAAATAGACATGCACTGGTTAAGTGTTGTCTGTCTCGCTCACAGGATGAAAAAATATCATATCTGTGAAATTTAGTGCAAATTCACACAACTGTTGTACAGCGATATACATCGTCATGTAGAACCCTTCACAACACAGGTGAACTTGTAATAGTATCTAAAGCAACAACATAAAACAAAAACATGCATAAAAAATAAAAACGCACAGAACGGACATGTCAAGCCATCAGATATACTTGCTGTATATCAAGCACAAAAAAACATAGACAAACAATAGCATGTGTGAATGAGCGGTGACGCACACACTTCAAGTCCTGTACTTTATGCACTGTGAACCTGCAGCCCAAAACCCACTATTCAGGCCTTCTTAATTTGTCAGGTTTAAAATCAAAATTACACTTTCTTTTACACACTTTCCCTTACTTTCCTCACACTTACTTTTACTTTCCTTACCCTCCTTTTGACAGCTGATCACTAGTCAGTCGTGATCGGCTGGCAAGACAATCTACTGTGTCACTTGAAAACCACCTGAACATTCCTTTCCAAAGGAGTTACGCAAAAACACATCTCTTTTCAACCAACCAAACTCACGTGTCTTGTCAGCCTTAAACTCACCCAGAACAATCCATGAATGATCTGCGGGCAGAAGCAAAAAAAAAAAAACACAACACACAAAAGAGAGACATTTCTCATAACAAACAAATATCCTTTATAACTTGTAATCAGAAGACAAAGCATGATACACATTAACAGACACAAAAATAAATTTCCATTACTTAACTGTTACCATATTGTCGGTCAGCTTGCAACATTAAGCTAAAACTAAAATTCTTTCACTGACACTCCATGTTAACTTTGTGCCACAATTTTCACTTTGAAAAATAATTCTTAATTGGCAAATCGTTCTCACTTAGGCATGTAGCCTTCAAAATTTGAATACAGAGCTTCCTCTTATTTTCTGTGTAAAACTTAATGAAATACCTCATTTTTCTGTCAAATAAAAGCAACTGTTCTTATGGAGAAACCAGAAAACCCTCCCTTTAGAGGCCTGTTTAGCAAGGTCATTCTGCATTTCACAGAGACAAGGCCCTAATTTAAAAGGTCACAAATGTCAACATGACAGCCTCCTTCCATTGTTTACAGGGAAACTAAAGATAACACCTTAGCGCGACTTGAGCAAGCCTCTGCAGCTCTACTAGCCCCCACCCTCTGCTCATTCTGAGGCTGACAAAGGCAAAAGTCCTTCCTAATTCCTCCTAACCTGCAATAATTCACTCTATTTTGAAAAATAATGTCTCCTTTTTAGGCGCTAAAAAATTATCTCTGTTTCCAGATTATTAAACATTTACTGTGAATAATTCACAGAACCTAATAACACACATACCAGTTTTTAGAACAAATGCTTGTTGCAATGGTACTTATTTCATCAACCTTAAATGGATCTCACTGGGTCATTTAAAAGCAAACCCCAAATGGGGACAGCCTGCAAATTTGTATTATACCTAAATGTATGCATTTACTGAAGCCTAAAGCACTTTAAAGCTATTATAAATGGCAAAAATACCCAAATTCGACTTTGATATTTGGGGCACTTGAAAATAAATATCCTATAAGTATGTTACATATTAATCATCCTCAGAATGTTCTTTACACATTACAGATATTAGACATTAGACATATCTCATGTAAATCCTTAGAAAAATGAGTTTTTTACGCCTGCGCTAAGTGAGATTTCATATGCTAATGTCCTCATTATGCAGTGCAACACAACTCAAATTAAATTTTAATGCTAGGAGGTCACAGTATGAGCATTAAGCTTCATGAATAGTAAAAAACGAATTTTGTAGCACTTATTTTTAATAATTATTTTTCATAATTTAATCATTATTTTTATTAAACCCAATCATTTTTGATAAAACCACATATAAAAGCAAGCTGCATCCCTTGCCTATCATTTTTAGACACATTCATTTATAAGCCTAAGCACAGAAGCCTAACTTAAAACATGACAATTTTTATTTAGCAACAGAACCAAGAATATGTGTAAAAAAAATGCTTAAAGAGAGGAAACTTTCAATTGAAATGTCTTCCTGTAATAAAAAATAATGAAGAAATGCTATAAGTTGGTTTTTCTACAAAAACACACCATTCGTTTTTGGGGGCCTTTTTATTCCTAGTGAATGTGAATTTTTTTTTTTTTAAGCATTTAGCCATTCTGCTTAATAGACTGAAAATATAAAAAAACACAAACACACATTTGAGCTCATTTCAGGCATAATCAGAAAGGGGTGAAACACTCAGGACACACAATACGGCGCGCTTTAGCCATGCATTTCATAAATAGCGCCATCGCTATGTACTTACAGAAGTTGCACTAATGGGAAAACCACATAGACATTTAAACACACATTTAACCCATAAATCAATACTCAGAACAAAAATAAAGGACAGCCCACAGACTGTGCTTAAACCAAACTATTTGCAAATACTAGTTGTAAGTCATATTTACAAGAAACGCTTCTCAATAGTGTTCCAAAAGACTGCAAAAACAGACTGCTGCATATCCAAGAAGCCAAAACACACCCAATTCACTAGCTGTGGCTGGCAGAACACCAAAAATCGCTCTGCATATCTTCATTTATAAAATTGCGCAGAACAAAGGATCCTTGTTTTGTATTATGTCATATTTTAATTCCCTGGGGATACAAAGTCACCAAGGAAAAAATATGTTTGTATACTTAAACCTATTTAAGTATTCCTTCTAGGAGAACCGGCTAATTAATTTCACATCACACTATGGTACCGCCAAGAAAAAGCAACACATTTTTCCATGTGAGCTTAGAAAACAGGCATGCCAAAAATGTTTGCAGAATTATGCAAGTATTATAATCAACAAAACCAGATAGAGAAAAATCTCCACATTACCTGTCTACACAAATTGCAATTCGCATATACAAACCTATACAAATCCAAAGTTGGCCAACACCAAATTCCAAAATTCCAAAGTTACAGTCCTAAATTTGCTAAGACCAGGCATCTTATAGCTCACTAATCTAGCTTCAAACTTCAAGGGGTTATCAAAAACGATATACTCGCAAATATACGAGCCCCTCGGCTTTGGAAATTGCAATAACCAAATCAAAACCAAGAAACCAACCCCTCGGCTTTGGAAATTGCAATAACCAAATCAAAACCAAGAAACTAAACAAAGTCGTGGGAGCGACCCACTTGTACTTCTTATTCTTACTAATCAAAAGGTTATCCAAATTCTAACTGTCAAGTTCTACATGACCTAACGGTCTTTTTAGAATACTCACGCCAAAAAGGTTCTCAGTCAGGAGTGACATCATGTGGAGTATCAAAATCAGGAAGATCAGAAATATACTGGGCAGCAGAAACAAAGAATCTCCAGAATCCCTGTGCACAGAGTACCTCCTTAGTAGAATCCTGTTCTGTCCTCCTCAGTAGATTTCAGTCCTCTGACAAGATCACTCCCACAGATAGTCACTTCTCTGATGAAGCCCACGTTGGCCGCGCCATTTGAAGAAATGTAGTCTTCATTCTCAGGAAATACTTACTAAGAGAAAAAAGAACTTGGCACAGAAGCTGAAAATATGAAAAGACATCTTTATTAAATTTAATAAGTGAGGCCACGTCACACAGAAGCCATAGCAACTGAATGAGGTAGTCTGAGGAATACAGAGAACAGAGCCTTATATATACTCAGGGTTACATAACTCAGCATAAAAGTAAAGGGCAGTCCTTGCTTTTGCAAGCATGCAAAAAATGCCTAACATGGACATGCAAGGTCTGCCAAACGACAAACCCATTTTACAGTTGTCCGGCCCATAATCAATCATTGAACAAACCCAACATTCTTCTTTAGACAAGCCGGACAAACCCATAATAAAAAGGACCACAACCCATATCGTAAATAGACCATAAAAGAAGAAACAGAAACAGATAGAAGTAGGATAAGGCATGTTTGTGTGCAGTAAAACTTTATGATGTCCTGTGCTCTGATCCTTAATCTTGATCAGCTAAAGGGCAGGAACTGGTTTAACAAGGTCAGCTTCAGGCAACAGGGTCAGTTCACTCAGGTCAAACAGGAGTCAGCATGAACTCGAGCTAAGGTGTACATGTCCTTAAAAGACTAGTTCAGCCACAATCATTGGCCTATGTGAGGGCAACCACAAAATGGCTGCCATACACAAAATGGAACCCACGGGTTCAGAATTCACAGAACCTCAGCAGAAAGGATAGGTCTGCAGCTGGAGCAGAAAGGATAGGTCTGCAGCTGGAAGGATAGGTCTGCAGCCGGATAGATGCTTCTGCAGTCGAAGTGCAAGGCCAGAAGCTGGACGGGTAGCCCTGGAGAGAAAGTTATCCTTTGCTGCCAAAAGGATAGCCCTCAACTGCAGGGACAGCTTCACATTTCAAAGTACAAGTCTTTAACTGGAGAGACAATCCCTGGGATTGAGAAAAAGTCCTGCAAACAGATGGGCTGTTGTGGAGTTTCAGGATGGGTCTGCAGTGGAGGGACAACGCTGCAGCTGAAGAATTAGCTTTGGATCCAAAAAGGTATCTGTGAAGGTGCAGCACTAAATCTGAAGATACAGCTCTCAAATCGAAATGATAAGCCTGCAGAAGACCGACAGCGGTGTAGCTGGATCGATTAGCTCTGCGGTCCAAGGGATAGTTCCTAGGAGGAAGGCAAAGGCCAGTAAGCAAAGATGGATAGTACTGAACCCAAAATGATGCCTCGAACTGTGAAATGCTTCAGCTGATATGTGTTGAGTTGTTCTGCAGTTCATAGCACAGCTCTGCATCCAGAGGGATTGTAGAATACACTTTATTCAGAGTACTTCATTAACAAAGATAACATTACATAACTCTACCACCTGTGCATCGGAAATGAAATCCTACTATTCGTGGTAATGGAATTTTGGTAGGACTCAGCAGATGGTAGTATTATCTTGAACACAGTGTGAGCCTTCAGCTGCAGGGACAGCGCAGTGGTGAACTGTACAGCCCTAAGGCCTTTAGTCTGTGCACTGGTTGCTTGAATCACAGTCAACACCGTTTAAAACGTCAAGCATAGTCAAGGATGCTCTGATATGGGTCAAACATGTGTGTGCCACCTGCTTTATGTTTCACCAGCTCAGTTACAATGAATGATCTTGAAATGTGGTATGACTCTAGGTAATGTTTTCTACAAAGATCTATTAGCTTCTTCTGTGGACTTCAGAGACTGGGTCAGACGAGCAGAACTTTTAGAATGCAGCCACTAAGATAATTGTCTTCAGTCGAAGTTTGGGAAAAGTCTACCACGAGATCATGAATTTGAGCGGGACAGTAGATGTGTTTGCCTGTTGGGGCTGAGACTGGGAAAAGGATGTATGACGTTACAACGCATACTTTTACCACGCATACCTTTACAACGCGGTATTTACAACAAATACCGTTACAACGCATAGCGCTTAGAAGTGCTGGATAGTGGTAAGCATAATTTTCTATTCCAACTCCAGTCCCCGTGGACACTAGGGAAGGTGTTGGATAGAAAATTAAACTTATTACTTACCCTAGAGCGCCCCCCAGTGCAATGCGTTGTAATGGTATGCGTGGTAATACCTGCGTTGTAATGGTAGTGCGTTGTAAAAATTTTGTTGTTAACGTTGCATACCCTGGGAAAACCATGCTAATAGGATTATTGTTTAAATCTTGCTAGCCATTTACAGCTGTTACTTTCTTTTTCATATCTTTAAGCACACTCATCAGAGTTTGTCCATAATCACACAATGGCCTATTAACTCTTTAGTGCATTTCAAGAGAATCCCTGAAGTGGTCAAATAGTGCTGACTTGTGTCTGTCAATATCTACATTCAGCGGAAGTCTCCGATAAGGAACCAGGGAGATTGGCCCTGTGCTTTATGATATGAGGTGGATTTAGTAACCTTCTACGTAATGCAGCGCTGCAACAAAAGTTGCGCTGTGTCAAAGGGAGAGCAGCAAAGCACCCTATCTACTAAGATATGGCACCATTGTCCTCTCGCCCTGCACTGGGAACTGTAGGGTGTCATGCAACAATGCACACACCCTGGTACCTTAATGGTTGTCTGTGTGATGTGAAGCATAGATTTAGTACTTGAATGGGAATTTGAATGAATATGTTTATTGTTCAGTTAATTAAAACTTACAATCTGACACTGTTCAAAAACACATCGTGCATAGATATCATTTTAAAACAAACGTCTTAAAATGCAGTAAAACATCCATGGTCTATTCGAAGCTTCAGAGTAAAGACTAATTTGAAGACACATCTATAATAATTTCATCTCATAGATCTTATTGAAAGGGAATCTTTTCAGTATATATAGGATACTTTGACACAATTGAACACTTTTCCCACTTTGTATGAGTGCTGTACGGTGCAGCACACGTGCAAGTTGGAAAAGTTTCAAAAAATAAAAACATTTCTTTAAGTTAATTTCAGCCTCAAAGGGATGCTAGTTTTTGGCTCACAGCCAGACCAACAAGTTGACTGTGTGTCAAAAACATGGGTGGTTGCACTGTAACACTGTGTACCACACATAGGACTCCCACTTGATGAAACTCAAAGCAAATCTGCACTAGAGATACTTTGCAAACTTTAGGGCTACTTTCCAGTGCAAATAACATTTTGAGCTGAAGGTCAACCCACAATCAATAGTTTGCACTAGTTTGCATCACTTTTGTGACTCAAACGCAGTGCAAGTTGCCAGTTAATGTTATGTTATGTTATGTTATGTTAATAAGATTTTTAAAGCGCTCTGCTACCCAGAGGTGTCCTGGCGCTGTACACTACCATCTGAAAGAAACTATGACCAACACAGTGGGCAGGAGCGGTTTACCTGAAGACCCAGGTTTTTAATCCTTTCCGAAACAGGAGCAGATCAGTCGAGCTAGTTAGGGAACAAGCATTTGCAATGCAATAGGTCTCGCATTTGCAAAAGTTTGAACTATTGGCATTGTAAATGACAAATCCTTCATCTATGTGTTGGTTTTGAAAACAGATAAATAAATGGCATTGTCATTTACAATGCCAATAGCTTAAACTCTCGCATTGTAAATGACAATGACTTTTTAAAATGTTTTTACTAAAAAAACATAAATAAAACGCAGTCATTTATGATACCAATAGCTGAAACTCGTGTAAATGCGAGACCTATTGCATTGCAAATGCTTTTTTTTAACTTTGCTTGTGTGATGGCAATAAATATCCAGCATAGTGAAAAACTAACTTAAACGTTGACACTTCTTCCAAAAACCCGTTCCCTGCAGAGTCTACCACATAATGAGTAGCTCTTATTTGCATTGGATATTTCTCGTTCACTTTACACCCTTTTGTGGGACACTCGGAGTCAGAGGCGCAACTAGAGACACATCTGGGGTGGGAGGGCTCCAAATTTTAATACCTCTTTATTTTTTGCTTGGACTTTTGTTAACCAACAAAAACCAGCTTGCGACCCACCAGTGGGCCCCGACTCACAGTTTGGGAAACAATGGCATAAATGGTACACAACTGCACAAATACAGCACCTGCACTTATGTGTACAAGCATTGAAGATGTAAGGGATGTTACTATTACTTTTAAGTTGAGGCTGGCACAACAGTTCTTTTAGGCATCAAACACCACCAACAGAACACATTAAACAGAACACCGAATACATATCAAACTCCGATGCAATATACCATATAGCCAGGTATCACAGGCCAGGGCGCCTCCTTCTCTCCCTCTCAGCTGCTTAATATCATTTAACTTTGGCCTGGGTAAAATGGGCCGGGCACGTGCAATCTGGTCCACTTGCCGCAAGTATTTCCAGAACTACCTGCAAAATGTTTAGTTTGCCACTTGGGCGCTCACCCTTCCAAAGACGCAGGGCAATTTTTAAACTTCTTCATTGCAGTTTGGTGCTCTGCATTTGCTCTTTGAAGTGGTACCCTGAGGCAGCTGGACACTGATGGGGGAAGCAGCGCTGCTGAAACATGATCCGATATTACAGCCTCCCTCAGATCAGAAAAAACACAGACACCCAAGAACAAGAAGCAAGCAGGATGTCCCTCACGTACATATTAACCACCTTCTTTGATAGACACAGGCAAATCCCTCTCACATTACAAAGAGCAGGCAGAGCACCCCGACAGTATTACATACAGCGAATAAGCCCCATGTACTCACACATACAGTACCACTTTTCCACAATTGAGAGCAGTTATAACCGAGCAGACCCCATTAAGTAATGACACGCCTCCACTGCCCCCACCAAAGTTAGAGAGAAAGACAATCAATAAACAGTTTGCTGCGACACCCAATCAGCTTGACCCTCCACCACAACACACACAGGCCCAAGGGTATTTGTGAGTCCTGCTCCACAGCCCCTGGCAAGAGTAGTTTGCAGGCAGCGATACATTTGGAAAAAATATTATTTTCGGACACACTCCAATATGGGAAAGCCGGTAAAGGGGGGGAGAGAGGCGAGAGAAAGGACCTGGGCAGAGCAGGGGAACGGGGTACTGAGAGTAGGGAATGGAGAGTAGGCACGAGAGGGCCTAGAAAGGAATGTTAGGGCAAACACAAATCAGTGAAATGGAAAGCTACTGTTAATTTGAAAGCCTAAAGATATGGGCTAGAATGGAACATAGTACCATCATGGCAACAGGCCCCCACCCCCCTTAGCATGCATTCCGCAAATAAATACACTCCACACACGTGTTACTTGAGAAAAGCTGCTCCAGGTTTATTACATACAACATTATGTAATCATTGTGGGTTAGCTTACGGGCGATCCAAGGGCAGGCAGCATTCGCGCCACCTGCCGGCCTGATGAGCCAGGCAGCACTGTGGCGAACCACCTATGTACTGCCCCTTCTGGTAATCCCCTCCAGGATCACCTGACCATTGGTCCCTTGTACTCACACCCCTTTCGGGGCGAAGTGGAGCTTGGCAAGCCCCCGGTTGTTCTGGCCCACAACCGCCCGAAGGACTAACGGGGCGCCAACACGGTTTCCAGGAACCTGCCATGAGGCTCCTGGGCTCTGGCACCCCTATGTGCCGTGCTGAGGTACCCTTCTGTACCCATATGCTTCCAGATCGCCCTGTAACTCCTCCTGCAACGAAAAAGTAAAACATTAAAACGTTCTTGCCATATTCCTTACTCTGACACGCTGGGAAAACGGTAGGGTGGGAGATAGCGTGTCCCCTCCTGAGGCATCCCCGGCGCGTCCGGTACATCAAAGAGGCAGGGGAAATGGCGAGGGGGGCTTAAGTACCCCCTGCCCTGCCTGATGCACCAGACGTGACGTGGCACCCCACGACCCCCGACGAGACTCCACCGCTCGGCACCCCCCCTGAGGACAAGAAGGGGAGGGAAGAGGGGGGGCGGGGGGCAGCCACAAATCCCTCAATGAAACAATATAAAAAAAGACATGCAGCTTTAAAGACAACGTCCTTTCCAGACCCGCCCAGAAAACAAATTAACATTATGATTTATTTCGATTTTTTGAGACTTTGGGTATTTTGTGAAATTATTTAGATCCTTCAAAATTGCCCTTTTCATATCCCAGAGTACTATGGCGCGTAATGCAACATAACTCAGCATCAGCCACGGCCGGTAGTGGGAGTACCGGCCGGGCGGTGACGTGGGGAGGGGGAGGGGCAGGGTGGGGGGTAGTAATGTATGGATTTCGGACCTTAACAGGTAGGTAAACATAAAAATAAATAAAACGAACTTCGTTGCCCGCACTGCATCGCATTTGGTGATGCAGTTAGCGGAACGGCCGCGGCTGCTCAGCATATAAAATAACATAACACTATACAAACTAACATAACATCACGCATTGACTCTGGAACCATGACAGCTATGGTGGATTACCTAAACTATATATAATTGTCTGTTTTGCAGTTTTGTATAGCGCTAACTTGACCCGATGGGTTTGGAGCGCTTTTCATGAGCACCAGTTACATTTCACAAGGACTCATTCATACACATTCTGGAAATCATTACTTTCACTTGGAAATGTTAAATATTATTTCGTCCCCAATCTTTTCCAAGCAGTCATACACTTGTGCGGCTGATGGAAATTACTTACCGGACCCAGGACATGGATGTCACTCCTTAAGTCTCGGAGGTCGCAGTTGCGGTTCTTGCCCTTTAACCGAGGGACTGACCCGCTTTAAGCCGCAGCTGGTATGTTCCTCTACCGTTTCCAACTGGGACTAACTGGGACCTCTTGAGCCGTGAAGCGCACACACCATTAAGTGATGTGAAGGCACCTACATTTAAATGTTAGTGTGGTGAGATCAAACGCTATGCAAACACAGTCTACAGAATCAAAATGTTACAGGAATGTAACATTTTTAAAAAGAAAAATGCAGCTTTCTTTCACTCTTGAACATTGTGTAAATCGATTTGTATCTCCCTTGTTCTCTGAACTGTCAGGTTAAAGGATGCACAGAGTGTTCCTTTTAGTCTCGTTAACAGCTTTTATGGCTGGTCAGGCAGTGCAAGGTGAAAGCTGCACAGAAAGCTTGGGAGACATTTCTGTGTGGGCACGACGGAGCTGGATACTCGCACACTCGAGGTTTCACCTGAGTCTCGACCCCTGAATGCTAGGGCTCTTATGCTGAAAACAGTGCTTTAAATGGGCAGATACTGTCCGATGCGGAGTACCTGCACTTCAAGGTGAGAGAGAGTACCTGCACTTGTCAAAAAAGCTGCAATATATGTAATGGGAGAGTACTGGCACTTTATATTTTATTTAAAATACTCCCAGGCAGCGCACGCGGGGCCCACAGTAAGAGTGCGTTGAAAGGAGCTCCGGGGCCATAAGAATACTTCTAAACTGACGCAACAAAGTGCTTCGTTAGCAGACAGACTCTGTCCCATATATCGTGACTCACTGTATACCTATGGGGGTGTTGTGAATTGGATATATTTGGTGTGTAGCGGAATTGCAGGCCCTCCAGCGCTGCAGTTACACGACAACATGAGACAATAGGAAGAGCACACACAGGTGAGTATAACAGGGAAGGGCGGCAACAAAAAAGAACTGCAGGGGGGGAGATGTACAGGAGGGAAAAGGCTGGCAAACACACATGGGCAAGCACAAAAGGAAAGGAGGAGGGGTACAAAGAACAACATTGGTGTAGAGATTTAACATGCCCGTCCGTGTTTAAAAGGCTAATTCAGTGATTTCTTTGACGTGTACCTGAACCAAAGTATTGTGGGCCGTGATCACTTGCTGGGATCTGTGGGACCAGGGGCGCAAGGACAGACCCCTTTAGGTGTGCACGAGATGTAAGAGTCTGCTGGTTTGGAGGGGGCGAAGACTGAAGTTGTATTCTAATGACTGGGCATCATCCCCCACAACACTTCCACTGATTACATTGTGAAAGTGAAGTGCTAAGGCCGACACTTGAGGTAAAGGAAGCGGTCCGGAACCCCAACAGGCGACAACTGCCTCCGCTCCGCGCTCATCAGCACATCCCGTGTTTGTGTAAGTGGCAACGACAAATAAGAGACCGCTTCTTTGAGGGAATGCGCTTTGTGTGATCCGAGACACAGCGCAAAAGGTTTGCGCACCAACCCCCGGGACACGTTTGATGTTCACCCAGGCAGGAGGTGCTGCAGAATGCAGTGTATGCCGCCTTCAACTATTCCCTTCATGACAAATGATTTTAGTCTGAAGCAATCGCAATGGAGCGCACACCGCTAGCCCCTCCTCCGGATCGCCCCTAGGGACTCTGGTACATGGAGTTCTTGAGTGGTTCACCCCAGTGGGTGCAAGTCGGTACTTGTAGAACTGATGATCTCTAGACCCGATACATGTCCCGGGTTTTCGGGTTTCGCCCGGGACATGGCTCGGGTTTCGGGATAACTTCCCTCATCAGAAGAGAAAATAGTTAGGGGTGGAAGAGAAGGCCGCCATACAACCGTCAAAGGCCTCGATGCCAGAACCGGCACGCAGGTGCGTCGTCCAGGAGCCCGTCGGCTCAAAGCTCAAGGGAGCCTATTTGTAGAAGCAATCGCAATGGAGCGCACACCGCTAGCCCCTCCTCCTGATCACCCCTAGGAACTCTGGTACATGGAGTTCTTGAGTGGTTAACCCCAGTGGGTGCAAGTCGGTACTTGTAGAACTGATGATCTCTAGACCCGATACATGTCCCGGGTTTTTGGGTATCGCCCGAGACATGGCTCGGGTTTCGGGATAACTTCCCTCATCAGTAGAGAAAATAGTTAGGGGTGGAAGAGAAGGCCGCCAAACAACCGTCAAAGGCCTCGTTGCCAGAACCGGCACGCAGGTGCGTCGTCCAGGAGCCCGTCGGCTCAAAGCTCAAGGGAGCCTATTTGTAGAAGCAATCGCAATGGAGCGCACACCGCTAGCCCCTCCTCCGGATAGCCCCTAGGGACTCTGGTACATGGAGTTCTTGAGTGGTTCACCCCAGTGGGTGCAAGTCGGTACTTGTAGAACTGATTATCTCTAGACCCGATACATGTCCCGGGTTTTTGGGTATCGCCCGAGACATGGCTCGGGTTTCGGGATAACTTCCCTCATCAGTAGAGAAAATAGTTAGGGGTGGAAGAGAAGGCCGCCAAACAACCGTCAAAGGCCTCGATGCCAGAACCGGCACGCAGGTGCGTCGTCCAGGAGCTCGTCAGCTCAAAGCTCAAGGGAGTCTATTTGTAGAAGCAATCGCAATGGAGCGCACACCGCTAGCCCCTCCTCCGGATCGCCCCTAGGGACTCTGGTACATGGAGTTCTTGAGTGGTTCACCCAAGTGGGTGCAAGTCGGTACTTGTAGAACTGATGATCTCTAGACCCGATACATGTCCCGGGTTTTTGGGTATCGCCCGAGACATGGCTCGGGTTTCGGGATAACTTCCCTCATCAGTAGAGAAAATAGTTAGGGGTGGAAGAGAAGGCCGCCAAACAACCGTCAAAGGCCTCGATGCCAGAACCGGCACGCAGGTGCGTCGTCCAGGAGCCCGTCGGCTCAAAGCTCAAGGGAGCCTATTTGTAGAAGCAATCGCAATGGAGCGCACACCGCTAGCCCCTCCTCCGGATCACCCCTAGGGACTCTGGTACATGGAGTTCTTGAGTGGTTCACCCCAGTGGGTGCAAGTCGGTACTTGTAGAACTGATGATCTCTAGACCCGATACATGTCCCGGGTTTTTGGGTATCGCCCGAGACATGGCTCGGGTTTTGGGATAACTTCACTCATCAGTAGAGAAAAGAGTTAGGGGTGGAAGAGAAGGCCGCCAAACAACCGTCAAAGGCCTCGATGCCAGAACCGGCACCCCTAACTATTTTCTCTACTGATGAGGGAAGTTATCCCGAAACCCGAGCCATGTCTCGGGCGATACCCAAACACCCGGGACATGTATCGGGTCTAGAGATCATCAGTTTCACAAGTACCGACTTGCACCCACTGGGGTGAACCACTCAATAACTCCATGTACCAGAGTCCCTAGGGGCGATCCGGAGGAGGGGCTAGCGGTGTGCGCTCCATTGCGATTGCTTCTACAAATAGGCTCCCTTGAGCTTTGAGCCGACGGGCTCCTGGACGACGCACCTGCGTGCCGGTTCTGGCATCGAGGCCTTTGACGGTTGTTTGCCGGCCTTCTCTTCCACCCCTAACTATTTTCTCTACTGATGAGGGAAGTTATCCCGAAACCCGAGCCATGTCTCGGGCAATACCCAAAAACCCGGGACATGTATCGGGTCTAGAGATCATCAGTTCCACAAGTACCGACTTGCACCCACTGGGGTGAACCACTCAAGAACTCCATGTACCAGAGTCCCTAGGGGCGATCCGGAGGAGGGGCTAGCGGTGTGCGCTCCATTGCGATTACTTCTACAAATAGGCTCCCTTGAGCTTTGAGCCGACGGGCTCCTGGACTACGCACCTGCGTGCCGGTTCTGGCATCGAGGCCTTTGACGGTTGTTTGGCGGCCTTCTCTTCCACCCCTAACTATTTTCTCTACTGATGAGGGAAGATATCCCGAAACCCGAGCCATGTCTCGGGCGATACCCAAAAACCCGGGACATGTATCGGGTCTAGAGATCATCAGTTCCACAAGTACTGACTTGCACCCACTGGGGTGAACCACTCAAGAACTCCATGTACCAGAGTCCCTAGGGGCGATCGGAGGAGGGGCTACCGGTGTGCGCTCCATTGCGATTGCTTCTACAAATAGGCTCCCTTGACCTTTGAGCCGACGTGCTCCTGGACGACGACCTGCGTGCCGGTTCTGGCATCGAGGCCTTTGACGGTTGTTTGGCGGCCTTCTCTTCCACCCCTAACTATTTTCTCTACTGATGAGGGAAGTTATCCCGAAACCCGAGCCATGTCTCGGGCGATACCCAAAAACCCGGGACATGTATCGGGTCTAGAGATCATCAGTTCCACAAGTACCGACTTGCACCCACTGGGGTGAACCACTCAAGAACTCCATGTACCAGAGTCCCTAGGGGCGATCCGGAGGAGGGGCTTGCTGTGTGCGCTCCATTGCGATTGCTTCTACAAATAGGCTCCCTTGAGCTTTGAGCCGACGGGCTCCTGGACGACGCACCTGCGTGCCGGTTCTGGCATCGAGGCCTTTGACGGTTGTTTGGCGGCCTTCTCTTCCACCCCTAACTATTTTCTCTACTGATGAGGGAAGTTATCCCGAAACCCGAGCCATGTCTCGGGTGATACCCAAAAACCCGGGACATGTATCGGGTTTACGGATTATCAGTTCCACAAGTACCGACTTGCACCCACTGGGGTGAACCACTCAAGAACTCCATGTACCAGAGTCCCTAGGGGCGATCCGGAGGAGGGGCTAGCGGTGTGCTCTCCATTGCGATTGCTTCTACAAATAGGCTCCCTTGAGATTTGAGCCGACGGGCTCCTGGACGACGCACCTGCGTGCCGGTTCTGGCATCGAGGCCTTTGACGGTTGTTTGGCGGCCTTCTCTTCCACCCCTAACTATTTTCTCTGCTGATGAGGGAAGATATCCCGAAACCCGAGCCATGTCTCGGGCGATACCCAAAAACCCGGGACATGTATCGGTTCTAGAGATCATCAGTTCTACAAGTACCGACTTGCACCCACTGGGGTGAAACACTCAAGAACTCCATGTACCAGAGTCCCTAGGGGCGATCCGGAGGAGGGGCTAGCGGTGTGCGCTCCATTGCGATTGCTTCTACAATAAGGCTCCCTTGAGCTTTGAGCCGACGGGCTCCTGGACGACGCACCTGCGTGCCGGTTCTGGTATCGAGGCCTTTGACGGTTGTTTGGCGGCCTTCTCTTCCACCCCTAACTATTTTCTCTACTGATGAGGGAAGTTATCCCGAAACCCGAGCCATGTCTCGGGTGATACCCAAAAACCCAGGAGATGTATCGGGTTTAGAGATCATCAGTTCCACAAGTACCAACTTGCACCCACTGGGGTGAACCACTCAAGAACTCCATGTACCAGAGTCCCTAGGGGCGATCTGGAGGAGGGGCTAGCGATGTGCTCTCCATTGCGATTGCTTCTACAAATAGGCTCCCTTGAGCTTTGAGCCGACGGGCTCCTGGACGACGCACCTGCATGCCGGTTCTGGCATCGAGGCCTTTGACGGTTGTTTGGCGGCCTTCTCTTCCACCCCTAACTATTTTCTCTACTGATGAGGGAAGTTATCCCGAAACCCGAGCCATGTCTCGGGCGATACCCAAAAACCCGGGACATGTATCGGGTCTAGAGATCATCAGTTCCACAAGTACCGACTTGCACCCACTGGGGTGAACCACTCGAGAACTCCATGTACCAGAGTCCCTAGGGGCGATCCGGAGGAGGGGCTAGCGGTGTGCGCTCCATTGTGATTGCTTCTACAAATAGGCTCCCTTGAGCTTTGAGCCGACGGGCTCCTGGACGACGCACCTGCGTGCCGGTTCTGGCATCGAGGCCTTTGACGGTTGTTTGGCGGCCTTCTCTTCCACCCCTAACTATTTTCTCTACTGATGAGGGAAGTTATCCCGAAACCCGAGCCATGTCTCGGGCGATACCCAAAAACCCGGGACATGTATCGGGTTCAGAGATCATCAGTTCCACAAGTACCGACTTGCATCCACTGGGGTGAACCACTCAAAAACTCCATGTACCAGAGTCCCTAGGGGCGATCCGGAGGAGGGGCTAGCGGTGCGCGCTCCATTGCGATTGCTTCTACAAATAGGCTCCCTTGAGCTTTGAGCCGACGGGCTCCTGGACGACGGACCTGCGTGCTGGTTCTGGGATCGAGGCCTTTGACGGTTGTTTGGCGGCCTTCTCTTCCACCCCTAACTATTTTCTCTACTGATGAGGGAAGTTATCCCGAAACCCGAGCCATGTCTCGGGCGATACCCAAAAACCCGGGACATGTATCGGGTCTAGAGATCATCAGTTCCACAAGTACCGACTTGCACCCAATGGGGTGAACCACTCAAGAACTCCATGTACCAGAGTCCCTAGGGGCGATCCGGAGGAGGGGATAGCGGTGTGCTCTCCATTGCGATTGCTTCTACAAATAGGCTCCCTTGAGCTTTGAGCCGACGGGCTCCTGGACGATGCACCTGCGTGCCGGTTCTGGCATCGAGGCCTTTGACGGTTGTTTGGCGGCCTTCTCTTCCACCCCTAACTATTTTCTCTACTGATGAGGGAAGTTATCCCGAAACCCGAGCCATGTCTCGGGCGATACCCGAAAACCCAGGACATGTATCGGGTCTAGAGATCATCAGTTCCACAAGTACCGACTTGCACCCACTGGGGTGAACCACTCAAGAACTCCATGTACCAGAGTCCCTAGGGGCGATCCGGAGGAGGGGCTAGCGGTGTGCGCTCCATTGCGATTGCTTCTACAAATAGGCTCCCTTGAGCTTTGAGCCGATGGGGCTTGAAGAAATTGAGATTGGAACAAACAGTACAATAGGATAAGATCTTTCAGTCGACTTACCTAGCACTTCACCCCTCGTGTTTTTGAAATAAAAAAAAGTGCACAAAACTCTCTGCTGAGAGATGAGGCGATCAATCGAGTTTTGCGCAGCTGTTGTTTGAATACCAAACAATAACATATGCCGGTTATATGGTTTGGCTCCTGGCGGGGTTCCCTTTGCTGCATGGTGAACTACAACTCCCAGAACCCCTGCTCATCATGTGACAAGCAAGCCGGGTCCATGTGACTGGCACCACAAAGCTGTTCCTTGCCCATAAGGAAAGACTGCGTTCCTTCCGATAAAACCACACCCGCACCCCCGGTAGCTGTGTGGGGCAGGTCTTCCGGGCAAGCTGCACCCCGGCAGTAGAAGCAGTGGTTTGGTTGGTGAGCTCAACAGTCAACGCCCGCAGCCCCCTACAGCTGCTGACAGGCAGGGCAAAGAGCGCGAGCATTACAGTTCAATTTGGCATTGAAGCACCAGTTTCCCCCAGCGCCGTGAAACAGCACAGCCCTGTGGCAAGCACTATATTAAAAACACGTTATTTATTATCCCAAAGATCTCAATGTGTCCAATGCTCGGCGTGAGCAGCACATGCAGTCCCGTGTTTTGCATCCCGGCACTTGCAGCCATGAAATGACAACAGGGAAAATCGGCCTACAAGTACCAGGATGCAAAGCAAGAAGACCTGTTGACAAGCGAGAGAGCTGCAATGTCTCATCTGCGTCTACCGCTAGCACACACCCCCTCAGGTACTCTTACAGAACTCCTGACCGAGTTTCTGAACTACAACCTAACCTCGTAACGTGTTACAAAATGAAGATGGTTTACATTTCTCTCTCTTGAGACAAAACGTGTACACTTTAAAACACACTCATTGAAAACACTCCCAGAGACCAACGATAGACGGAAAAGCAACATAACATCACACACGTTTTAATGGAATTTCATTTTCCTCGCCACATGGGAGAAACAGCCGTGGCACATGAACAAAAAACTACAGAGTGACCAGGGACAATGCACATTTCACACACCCGGAGCACAAACACACTCGCTCCGCTGAAGCGAAACACTGTGGGGGAAGGGGGTGCCGCACCGGAGACCTAAGAGCCAAATGATTGAAAACAAGCAAGACACGCCCTTGGGACAGCGAGTCTACAGCGTGTCTTGCTCACGCTGCCTACACGCGCCAGTTGGCTCTTAATTGGTTGACAAGGTCCAGCAATCCTTGTAACCCGACACAAAACAGATGTGAAGCGGGAGAACAGGGTTCGAGCCTTGGCGTGGGCTGCATGATTTAATTATTTTAAAATAAACAGCGATCTCGGAGGGAGGGTGGGGAGAGACAAATTACATTAAGGACATATCTTCGAACTTGCTCAGTGCTACAAGCTCATTCAAGGACAGATGTGCAGCGCCGCTATTGATAAATAACTGGGAACAAATGATCTTACCACAAGCAAGTACCAATTCCAATAAATAACAAAAAAAGAGACAGCAGCCACCGCAGCGAGCACAGAAGACCACTATTGACAACAAGCTCAGTATCCAGGCTGTGAGGACACCTGGGAGGGCGGGGGCTGCCCGCGCATGCGCCCCATTCCTAACTTTCGTTATGATCAGCGAGCCCCGGCGCTAAAGCGAAGTGCGGCAGCTGAAGTCCCGGGTCCCAGGAGGGGGCCCGGGTGAAGACCAGCGGATAGCACTGCGGGGCTCTCATGCCTAAGGGGAGAGCCCCGCGTGGTGCTGGCAGAGGAGCTCGAGTGCTCTGCGGGGCACCCATGAAAAGCCCTGCGTGTGCCAGGTGATGCAGAGATGACACCAGCGCAGCGACAAGATCCCGGTGAGGTAACGGGGGGGAGGGGTGGGTGGGTGTGTGTGTGTGTGTGCCTGCGTGTGTGTGCATGCGTGTGTGTGCGCGCGTGTGTGTGTGCACGCGTGAGTGTGGCTGTGTGTGTGCGTGCACGATTGCGAGAGGCTGACTTGCTGTGAATGTGGGACAGGAGATGTGCACAGCGCAGGGCTGTACGTGCGCGTCCACGAGGTGAAATCGCCAAGGGCTTGCACGTGCCCATCCCCTGTCCAACATTCCCAGCAAGTGAATAACATAAGGTCTTTCGCTGGACGGAGCGCTTCGCGCTGCTAACACCAGCTCAACCTAAAAAGGAAGACTATTCCATGCTTTAGTGGCGCAGTAACAAAAGCTCCTACCACCCCAACTCTGTTTCGCAACGCAGGGGAGAGAAACTTGTTTGGCTTGCATGGTACGAAGGGCCTTCCTGGAACATACCATTGAAAAGAGTGCTTAAAAAAATCAGGACCAATGCCATTTAGGGCTTTAAACACCAGGCACAAAGCCTTAAACTGAATACGAGAATCAACAGGGAGCCAGTGGAGGGCTCTGAGTTCTGCCCTAACCGAGGCTAACTTGGGAATCCCACCAAGCAGTCTGGCTGCCGCATTCTGCCCCATCTGGAGTCTTGTCAACTGTCTCTTCTGGATGTTAATGAAGAGAGCATTGCAGTAATCCAGAAGCGAGAGAATGAGTGCCATGACTGCTATTTTCATACTGTCTTCCGGGAGGAAGGATTTGATCTTGCGCAAAATGCGCAGAACAGAAAAACAGGATGAGACGACCCTACTGACTTGATCGCAGTCAGTAGGTTACTATTTCTTACAGAACATGTCACATTTTTAGCAATTCTAGCTGCATTTCTTTTGCTTTAAGTGTTACCATAACGAAGCAGGCCTCTCCCACTATCCACCTTTCTTCCAATTTTTACAGTATCACTAGCACATTAGATTATCACATGTTCTTTACATTGCCACCTCCCTTGTTTGCAGACTACTGTGAACACCTGCATTTACAAGCCTTGTAGATAAGAACCTGACCTAATGTGCTAATAGCAATATGTTTACATTTTCAAATAGTGGGTCTTTAGCACCATTAGTAAGGAATATATTAGACGTAACAAAAGAAGCATGGTGAGTCTGGCTTGTCAAGAGATCCCCTTTAAGCATTGACAATGCCAAAAAGAGTCTCTCTGGCATTCATTTTATGACGTATTTTCATAGCACACATTGATAAAACCATGCAGCAGTGATCCCTTTCACGTAAATGAATATGTAAGCTTGTTGGAAAGTACGGCTTTGCCCCAGGGGCGTAACATAGGCCCCTGCAGCCCCCGCGGTGTGGGGGGCCCTCACGCTCCAGGGGGCCCTGTCAGTACCGCACTTCTGCTGGGAAGCTCTAGATTGAGTCCAGAGGGGGCCCCTTAACGTACCCTGCTGGGGAGGCCCCTCATGGTTCGTTACGCCACAGCTTTGCCCCCCTCCCCCAATACCATCTCCAGAAATGAGTCCACAATTCAGTTTTGGTTCCTAAAGTGGACACAACGCTCTAAATTTAGCTGCCAGAGCTGAAACAAGGGTACAGATAAGACCTTACCAGTGATATCTACCGTGCACAATGACTTCTAAGCTCTAGGAAGACACAGAATTTCACCAGACGTTAGACAGATGGAGACATTAGATTGTTTAAAGGTACATTGTATGACATATTAGAAATCAGATGCTGCACCAAGAGCAAATAAATCACACACAAATTCTCTAGTCTTTCAATATCAAAGCTTCTCCAATTGATACAAATACCCAGCTGTGTAATCAGCTATGTGGTTCTATCCAGAGTTTTTGTTTCTTGCTCTTATACATTCTCCTTTCTCCAGGTTTACTTCTAACCAACATATTATTCCATGTTTGGCTGGCAGTGGGTTCAGTGGAGTGCGGTAGCACACATTGCTCCCACTGGATCCGAACTACATGGTTAGTGGTTTCTGACAGTGGCCTCCAGAATAGGACACAAAACTTAGGATCGGGACTTCTTAACTGGGCACAATATGTCAGAGGTAGACCCCAGACCTGGACACATATCTCCAGTGGTCACCAAGAAAACCAAGGCGAATACACAGGGGGAGCTTCCCTGAAAGGACACTAAACCTGAGGAGGACTCTAGAACTAGCCACAGCCCTCACATTAGTTCTCCAGAATTGGACCCAAAATTAATTTTGATGGCTCCATCACTTGATACAGCACTCCTGATGTGCTTAGCAGAATCTGAACACAATAGTCTGGTCTGACAGTATGTCTACAATGTACAGTCCTAGCACAAAGTCCCTTTTCCGGTGTGATGTTTTCTGTTGTGCTCCTATCCTCCAAGTACACTCCCAATGGCCTTGTAATATTCATTACTCCTTTGAAGGGACTTTTTTTTGTAGTCTTATATAGCGCAAACTCGACTTAAAGATATCAGAGCGCTTTACATGAGCACTAGTTGTATTAAAGGCTGACACATTCATTTTTAGTCAGAGGGAGAATAAGTGATTTGCTCAAAATCACAGGATGTTTGAACCTTCCTCTCTAGATTCAAACATGGGGGCATATTACCAAGGATTAGCGATATTTATCGCTAACGAGGCTTAGCAACGATTTTTTTATCGCTAAGCATCACCGGAAATTATCGCAGAGATAACTTGCTATTAGCAAGGATTATCTCAGAAGTGATAAAAATCCTTGCGCTAACTGCCAAATGAGAGATTATCGCTGGAAAACCAACGATAATCTCTCGAAGTTTGGCGTTAGCTTGATGATAGGGGCTCACAAACTTGGCCATGATATCCACCTTCCATAGGATATCATGGCTAAGTCAGGAAAATACCAGGTGTAAAAAAAGCAGTGCTTTTTTTTTATCACTAACAGTGTTAGCGAAATCCTTGATAATAGGAGAAATGTCGCTTAACAACATTTCTCCTATTATTTTTCTCTGGAACGCCCCCTTTGCATCTCATTAGAGATGCAAGGGGAAGCGTACAGAAAAAGGGTGCTAACATGCGAATTTGCGTGTTAGCACCCTGTTGCTGATAGGGAGATAATTTTATCTCCGCTTTCTTGATTGTTAAAGCCAAAAAGCAGAGATAAATCCCTTGATAATATGCCCCATGGTTCCTCAGCTTCAAGGTCAGCCGCTCTAGCCGTTAAGCCACATGACATGATACCTACAAGATGCACAAGGACGAAGGAAGCTTGAACTGGGAATCTTGCACAGCTGTTGCCAATGCTGTATTGTCCTCATTTAAGATTTGTTTGTCCTGCATCTGAGTGAGTTGCAACTGTTCATAAACGTGAGGGAAACTTGCTCTATTTTTGCACAGCATTAAACTGACCTGTGTTTATGGTGGAAGCTCACAGTGGTTTTGGCAGCGTTATACTGGAATATTAATAATGAAGATATTGTGATACAAAAATATTGTGGTAAAACTAGCACAGGCCAAAATAATGATTTTCAATATTTATAACGACAATATTAAAAATATTGACAACAAAATATTGTGATAAAAAATATAGTAAATACAACAATATCAAACTCCAAAAAATAGGCAACACTTTTTTTTAAGTTACAAGTAGGCTTATCCAAAATATTGATTTCAATTACATAGTTTACATTTCTAAACACACACATTATACTAAAATGTTTATATATAATTACAATACCATTTTGTATACAAAAAAGCAAATGTGTTTAAAATTATAACATAACAGAAATTACTTTTTTATTACTATACATTATTATAATTATACATTTCGTTAACTTTATATATAGTGACTTAGACTTCTTATCATGGGTTTCGAACCGGCACTGACCAAAGAAGAGGAATCACCAGGAGGCCATCATTGCCCCTTGAAGATACGCTTTGAAATTGCCAAGAGTGAGGCTGACCGCTATTCATCACCGCACAGATCCTTGTTATTTCGGCAATATATAAAAGTTCCAAAGGTCTATTTAGCCTATTAGAGATTTGTGCCCTTCTTTTAAAACGACAGCCAGAGTGCTGCACAATTGAATGTCCGACCAGCCCCGTTAACAGCTGAATCTCCGTACTAATATTTTGGGATTTGTGCCATTCTTTTAAAACGACAGCCGAGTGCTGCACAATTGAATGTCCGACCAGCCCCGTTAACAGCGGAATCTCCGTACTAATATTTTAGCGTTTTCATAGTGATTGACATGCTCGCCCAATTACCACAAATATCACTAAGACAAATCAGAACCTGACGGTGCAGTGCCGTAAGTTAAATTTTTCAGATTAATTATATGATGGTACTTTCCTGACGAAGACACTTGGTGTCGAAACGCGTTGAAGAAACCGTCACTACTTCACCCTTACCATAATTTTTAAATTTTATGTTCATGTCTGTTTTAATTCTTATGTATATGGTGTTTTAGAAAATATATGCATTTTTTGAGTAATTTGTATTAAGAAAATTATTAAATACTCTGATGATTTTTTATAAAATTTGTTTTTTAGTAAAGTGTCATTTTTAATTTGCTGGTTTTCAATGCACTTTGGAATTTTGGTTTGCCTGGGGTTGTTACTTGTCATTATAGAAAAAAATAAAGGCACCTTCATCACATTGTCTAGGTTCAAACGTTTTGTTTATTGAAACAGTATACATTTTTAAATATATATATATGATTATAACATAATATAGCATGTGCTACGTTTGAGCAGAAGAGCGCCACCCCACAAGCCAGAGAGCAGAAAAATAAAATAGCAATAAAGTTTATTTATTACTGTTTTATTTTTCAGTAATCTGTCGCAAACTGTCAGGATGTGGCGGGGCCAGTGCTGCTGAGTGGCAGTAGCAGGGAGCTGTGCGCTATAAAATGTGCATGTCTTTTTGACCGAGTGTCTTGGGGCGGCCACCCAGACATGCAGATTTTAAAGTTCTCTAAACTAGGTGTCTTAGACAGCTGTGTTAGAGAAAGCACAGGCCTCAGCAGTGGCGTAGCTATGCACTTTGCCGCCCGTGGCGGGCCGTGCATTTGCCCTGCGGCAAACTCTTGTAAGAGCAGTAGGGGGAGCCGCCGCCCCCAAATCTTGTGCCGCCCGGGGTAGACTGCCTGCTTGCCCACTCCCCCCTTGCTATGCCACTGTGGGAGAGCCTGCTCTGTTCAATCTTGGTGCTGCTTTCATGCTGTGTAAGCAGCGCTAGGATTAGATAGTGCACTTTCTGTATCAGGAGCTTCCTGGAAGACACCCAAGGGAGGAGGAAGTCGCGCTACGGAGGTGAGTGAATTTTTTTTTTATTTGTGCACCCGCCTCACCACCCTCAGTACAAGCCAGCCGCCACTGGGAGCAGAATGTCTTCTAAGTCCAAGTTCTGTCAGCTACTGTATAGTTTTCTGTTGCCGCTTCAAAATATGGCAGTGGTATTGGCCCTAGCGTCTCTGCCAGGCTAGAATACCCTCTGTCCTCCATGGTTCCTCCACGCATGAGTGACTTCTACTTTCAAGAAACGAGTAGCCTAACGTGCAGGTGCAAGTGTTCCCGCCTTTTCTTAGCACGGTTCCCGGGGGCCACCTGCGTAGCGTGTCCAAGGCCTCACGAGAGACCGTTGACGGAAACACAAGGGCGCGCGCACCACCGCGAGCCGAGTCACGCTGACTGAGGCTGGAAATTCTACTATGGCACGTGACCAGTGCGTGCAATGGCAGCTCAGTAATCCCTTCCGAACGGACGGAATTCCTGGATTTGTTTGAAAGAATTGTTGTTTGGACCTGCACTGTCATGCTGAGAGAGCATCTGAGCACACACGCAATCCCTGCCAGTCTTGATTTAAAAGGCGATAAAATCCCTTCCCTTAGCATTGAGGAAATCTCCTGTATACAGTCTGGAAAGTGTTTATGTATAGCTCGCTTTTTCCAATAATATATTTATGTCTGTTTAGGTTCCCTAAATCGAAACAAATATCCTGTTGCACAAAAAATGTGCACACATGTCTATTGAGCTCCCTGGCCATAATCCAGCCCAACTGTCCAATGCATGAGAAGAGGCCGCCATTATCCCCTGGCCTCCGCTTAAAATGAAGTAGCGTGGGCCTTATCTTTTATCACCATATTGGATACACCCTCCAATGAGCATGGGAGGGTTTTACGGAGCCTCTTTCTGGAGTGGGAAGTAACTTCATCTGTAGTGCATATGGGCTTCTGGAAGAAAGGACATATAGTATTATTGTATTTTAATAGGCACCAGTTTAAAAGGCACCTTGTAGTTACTTATTAATTTAAAGTTTTTTTCAGCACTCGCATCGCTTCCAGAGCCCTAAGATAGGAACAAAATGTATAATAAAGTAGCGGAGTCCATAATGTTGTTTGCTCCGTATTCAGAACAGAAGAGGTTGGTCACCAGAGGCCTTTAGAACTTTAGTCAGTCAAATGCAGAAAGAGAGAAAGAAATTCAGAATGGGCAACTTGACAGCAAAGAGATCTAGACTCAAAATGCTATATTTATCCTAATGGGCAGTGGTCCATTCTTGAAGAGTCGCTTAGGCATATCTTCTGCTGTCTACATTACAAATGACTGGCACTATGTCTGGGGCTGGAAAACAAATCAATTTCTAGGCAACATAAAGCCTCTTTGCCAAAACACCTGAAAAGTGGACACAAACATGTAAAGCCAACATCTCACGTGGAGAAAAATGACAGCTTTACACAGCAGAAAAAAAAATGTTTATAGGTTGATTTGTTATGTATTTTTATATAGGGTAACTTCACATCTTAGTGGTGATAGGAAAGCCATTGGAAGGGGGAGGGTGTCTGTAGGGTGTTGTAGAGTGTAGAGAGTGGAGTGGGGGAGGTGGGCTTCAACCAAGGTAACGTATATGTTGAGTGACATTTACGGGCATATTATCAAGAATGGCGTTAACAATTATCGCCGGTTTAGCTGCAGAAAACTGCAGCTTAAACGGCGATAATGGGCTTGATAATATGCCCTTGAGAATTCCAATAGAAGTCCAGAGAGGGGCAGCGATCGTGTGAGCGAGCTTGACACTCCTCGGTGCAAGCCCTCTCTGTGCTACCTTCCGACGGTGATGAACGCAGCGGAAATCTGAGTGCTGAAACTTCTGGGCATGCTGTGGTTATTTTGTTTTCTGCTTCATGAAGGGCTTCCACCGTCTTTGAGCGCTATCTATCAAGAGCGCCAGGGACTGTTCGGACACCGGTGGAGCTTAGGTGCACTCAGCATCGGACGGTGCGAGGCTCCAGCCCCGGCTCAGGCGGTAAAACTGGAGCAATCTGTGGATCTACTGGAAATTCAGGACCGGAGCACTCGCATCCATAGAGTAACGGCTACCAAGAACGCCATGAAAGGGTCCAAGACTCGGGCAGCAGCTTCGGCGGTCTCGACCCCTCCAGGTAACAGACGGGGTAACATTGTCAGTACTCGACAGGAGCAGGGAAACCCCAATTCTTCTCCTGTGGCATTGCAGAGCAAAGATACTATCTCCAAGAAGCCATATAAAGTCCCGGGAATATTTCTAAAGGGGCAGGGTAAAGGTAAGAGCCCCAACATTGCTTCGCCAGGGGCCTTAACGAGAACTCAGCTAGGCAACAAAGTTTCAATACCAGCAAATCCCACTGATGTGCCTACTGTGAAGCAAAAGTCCCCAGTACCTCTAACACACCAAGGGTCAATGGTTAATGGGGAAGCCAGTTCCTTTTTGGGTGCGGCGCATAGTAATACATCCACGGAATTAGATACCCCTCAAAATGAAATATCCCCTGGTGCGTGTAATATCGCGCAATCTCAACAATCTGAGCCTACTACAGCTGTGATATCATCTATGTATTTGGGTAGCGATGATTTACCTGTAGCATTACAAGACATTGGTCCCAGTATGGTGAATGGGGACAAAGAGTTGATAAAAGATATGGGGGCATATTACCAAGGAATAGTGATATTTATCGCAAAATGTGCTCAGCATTTTTTATCGCTGGATATGTTAGCGGAGAAAACATGCTATTAGCAACGTTTTTCTCTATTGTGCTAAAATATACAGCGATAGCGGCGAAATGCGTGAATATCCCTGAGAATACAGCGATATTCACGCATTAGCGACGAAATGCTCTTCGCCATGTTATCCACCTCCCATTGGATAACATGGCTAAGAACTGGTCTGGGCAGGTGTTATTATTTGGAGATATTCGCGCTTAGCGCGAATATTTCCATCGCTATGCCTGCCTTGCTAATAGGCGATAGCGACGTTAGCGACTGCTTTCAGTCGCTAACTGGTTGGGTACGCCCACTTTGCATGGCATTAGCGATAGACATCGCTGACATGCAAAGCGGGCCCCAAACCGCTCGCTATCGCCTAAAAGCTGTCGCTAACATCAGTTAGCGACAGCTTGCTAATAGGGTGATAGAATTATCGCAGCTTAGTGGCCGAAAACGGCCGCTAAATCAGCGATAATTGCCTATCGCCCCCCTTGGTAATATGTCCCATGGACTCTGGGGATTCCGGTGGCAAATTCTATTCAATGTCAGAGCCATCTAACTCTTCCGAAAATGAGAGTATCAGAGGAGATTGGGCAGATGAGAGAAGGGAGGTTAGCTTTCTTTCGCAGGATGAAGAGGATGTAGAA
Organism: Lissotriton helveticus; assembly: GCF_964261635.1. Taxonomy (NCBI): domain Eukaryota; kingdom Metazoa; phylum Chordata; class Amphibia; order Caudata; family Salamandridae; genus Lissotriton; species Lissotriton helveticus. Next base: position 745,646,861 of record NC_136073.1, read on the forward strand.
AACTTGGATGTCCTCGGCGCTAAAGGAACAGTACGGAAAGCAAGAGATCCATCTAATATGGCCTCTAAGGAAATATCTACCAAGACCGGGTCACTAACGTGGGATTATTCATTTTCACCACAACTTGGGGGGACTAATGGTGGCTCAGGGAAGCAGAAAACGAGTATAACTTCATTACAAACTGTGAAGGATGATATTAATTGGAAACTTATTGATTTAGAGAATCACGCAAGAAGGAACAACCTACGTATATTAGGGGTTCCAGAAGGAAAGGAAGGCAAAGATATACGACAGTCTGTCATTGATTTATTTTCAGAGGCCTTCCCTGATTTGAGTCAATGGAAGTGGGACTTGGAACGGCAGCGTGTCCATAGATTTCCCTTTCATCTGCGGGGAGGTACAGTGGGTCCCGATACAAAGCCTAGGGCTATCTTGATCTGTTTAAACAATTTTTTGCTTAGGGAATCTCTGTATGATTTAGCAAGGCCTGATCGCAAAAGAAGTGGGATGGATTGCGAATTCTTTGTTCGCCCTGATTATTGCCAGGCTACGGTCCAACAGAGGTGGTATCTTCGCCAACTGATCCCTCTCTTTCAAGCTAAAGGTGCACTGGCCTTCCTCCTCAACCCGTCTAAACTTAAAATTATTCATAAAGACCAAACGCTCTTTTTTGTCTCCGAGATTGTCGCAAAAGAGTTTCTAAATACTATTTAGTATTTGCTAGTGAAGCTTCTTGCTCAGAAGGTGGTTTGTTTCCTATTTTCGCTTTTTCTATCTTTTCTTTTGCCTTTTTCAAAGTCGGGGCGGCTAGGGGAGTGTTCATTAACCCTCCCTCTCCATCACTAAAGGGACTATTCAGTCCTTATGCCTCTTTTGGGTGGGGGGTTGGGTGGAGGGGGTTGGTTCCGGGGTGAAAGGGGTGGCAGGGGTGGTTGGGGTGGTGGGGTAAAGATAAGTACAGTATGTGCAGGGTTTGGGTATGTTATCAATGTTATGGTGATGACATTTTGTATTCATGCTTTCTCAATTGTTAAATGCTATTCTAAGTTGTGGGTAGAAAACAAGTTAAGGGTGACTTGTTCTGTTTTGTTTAATGTTCTATTATGATGGGTACATTTTCAATTTGCTCATGGAATGTTTGTGGTCTCAATGATCGAAAGAAAAGGGGGATCATGGCACAAATTTTAACCACAATGCAGGTGGTTTTTCTTTGTATACAGGAGACCCATATCACATGGAATAACTGGAGATATTTGAATGATTTAGGTATGGAATTACTTGTCTGTACTCGGCAGAGCTCGACTACAAGAAGGGTTGCGATTATGAAAAAATTTGGTTGGGGACTTGCAAGTGTGTGAAAGAAGATGTTTGGGGTCGGTGGGTTATTATCGAACTCTGGGTTGGAAGGGCTCCAATGATGATATGTTCAATTTATGGTCCATACTTAACAAAGAGGGGAGGTAGAGTATAAAGTAGGATTCCTACTCCACGGGCACTAGTAACTAAACAAGAAGAATCCTACTACCTGTGTAAAAGGGAGAAACAGGGGGGGAGCACACAGTGTTGTGTAAAATACCCCTCACACACCAACAGGCCCCTTGGTGTCATGCTTCATCATCGGGGTCTTCGCACCCCGCTGAAGGGATGCGGCACGCTTCGACCTACGACTACGTGGGAGCGTTGACAAATCAGACTATGTGTGGTGTGTGTTGAGTGCAAGTGAAGGGTTTTGGATGTGAGTGGGAGGTGTAGTGATAAGTTAAAAAGTACCTGGCTAGTGGGTGAAGTAAAAAGATTTTTATTAAATACCCCTAGCTGGTGCTGTTAAAAAATGTGCAAAGGGACGAGGTATTCTGTCTTAATTAGGGACAGAACCTCTGGTGTGCGTCGACATGTTTCGGTACGGGTGTACCTTCTTCAGGACGGGGCACAACTCCCAACCCTACTCACGTTTTTCTAAAGAAAATGGGTTTCCATTTATTTATAAAATGATTACACTCATTAAAGGTGGCTATAATGTGCCTACAGCGGTTATCTGGTACATGTATTTACATGTCCTGAAAAAAGAAAAAAGAAAAAACCATTAGGTTTGGTTACCATCTATGGTTGGCTCAGACAGGTGCAGTCACCCGGAGCCCCAAACAGTTCATTAAACCTGTAAAGAAAAAATGACATACAACATGTAACACATAAGACACACTTCGGATTTTTTGGTTTCATGTTTTGTGAACATACTTGTGATCTTGGTTGGCTATTACCTCATGAGCAAAACTCTGGCATCAAGGTAGGTAGGTGGATCCACAATCTATAAGAATAGAGGAGTGGATTTCAGTGTTGTCGTTTTTACTCACTTTTCAGCTCCTACTGAGGCCCGGTTTTTGTTTTAGAGAAATACTCACAAAATCCGCCTATATTGGCCTCCTTCTACCACCTTGTGCTGCTCCGCCGTGAATGGATTGCGGATGACCTAGGCGGTATAAATAAGGGGTTAAGGCGTGTTCTTATTGGATAATAGGCGGGAACGGTAAATGACCATGTACGGGCGATACCTGTGCGGCCCTCCCCCTCCACGTATGTGGTCGGGTCACATGTAGCATGTACAGCTCTCTTATTCGTTCATTACCGGGTTCTGGTAAGTCCAAATAAGGACTTTCCGTTTGTTGTCCACTTACTGGCTGCCCCGTGGCTCGCGCTGATCAGTAGCCCATGTGATGCCTCTGCCGTGTAATTCTCTTCCCTTCACGCATGCGCATTTGCTGGTACTACGGTGTTCTCTAGCGCATGCGCACGGATCGGATGTTGCGCATGCGCAATGTCTGGTACTCCGGGACTCTCTAGCGCATGCGCATGCGCATTGGCCGGATGTTAACTGAGTGTGCGCGTTGGAGTTGTAAACCGGCGCTGGTCACTGAGGAAGATTGTGATCATTCAGCCTGAAGTGTATCCTTACTCCTGGTGCAACTGGTCACTAATTATGGCAGATGATTGAAAACATTGGTTTCAAATAGCAGAAAACCGTGTCTGCTTGTAATTTATAAGCATTCTGTGCGTTTCAAAATTTATAATAATGATACAGAGAGTGCTACATGTGGTGACCCAATGACTTAACTATGATCAATCAATGGGGGGGGGGGTTTAGGTGTCCAATAACTGGTCCTTCTTTTTGTGGGTTATCTGGAGATTTGGCTCCATGGTATGTCATCATTGAGTCCCGTGACATGAGTTGCCAGACGGAACACCCAGCGTTGTTCCTTTTGGAACAGGCCTGTCTCTGACGGTAATCTTTCGATTACGGTCCACCGTAGATCGTTGATGCAGTGCTGGTACGTCAGGAAATGTGCTGCCATCTTGGTTGTTGTTTTTTTGCAGCGTATGTTGCTTTTGTGTTCCCCTATCCTGATCTTGACGGGACGGGTGGTCATGCCCGCATACTCTAGTCCACATGGGCAGGTTATTAAGTAGATCACGTTCTTTGTATTGCAGTTTGAGAATTGGCGTTGTTCCCATCTCGTGCCATTTCTGAAGGTTAGATTTTTACTCTTCTGGGTTTGGTGGCAACAGCTGCAATCGCCACATGGGAAGTGACCCTGTATGCCAGTAACATTTTGTCTAGCTGTCTTGCTTTCCTGTGGTCTGGTGTGGACCACGATGTCTTTTATGTTTTTGCCCCTCCGATGTGCATGTATCGGTTTCTCAAAGCTCAGATCTCCACAGTTCAGGATACCCCAATGCTTATCAATGACCTTTGACACTTGGTTTGATATGGTCGAGTAGGTTGTCACGCAGATTGGTCTTTTATTTGTTTCTTTTTCATGGGGGTTTTCTTGTATGAGTGCCTCCCTGTGATTGTTTCTTGCACGCTTCATCGCTTTCTCGATGGTTCTGGTGGGATACTGCCTCTGTATGAGTTTAGTTCTCAAGTCTTTCGCTTGTTGGGTGAATTCACTCAGTTCTGTGCAGTTTCTCCGCAGTCTCAGGAATTGCCCATAGGGCAGATTCTCCCTTAGGTGTCTGGGATGGAAGCTATCATAGCGTAGTAGGCAATTCCTGGACGTCGGTTTGAAGTGGGTGGTGCTTTTCAGCCTCCCGTCCTCGCTGTAAATGTTCAGATCTAGGAAGACCATCGATGTGTTTGAGACGGTACTTGTGAATTTTAGATATTCATTCTGGTTATTGAGCCAGGTTACAAAATTCAAGGCGCTGTTGACATCGCCGTTCCAGATGATAAAAATGTCATCAATGTACCGTTTCCAGGTGCCAATCTGTAAACGGTAGGGGTTGCTTTCATGTAGGATCTTCTGTTCCTCTAAGTGGTAGACGTATAGTCCTGCTAAGCTTGGGGCAAACGTACTTCCCATACTCGTTCCATGGGATTGTAGATATAGTGTCTCCTTGTACTGAAAAAAATTCTCTTTCAGGGCCATGGTGATACACTCTAGGACCAGGTTTCTTGGTGTCTGGTATTTCCAAGTGTGGCTGAAGAGTACCTCTTCAATGATCTCTAGTGTCTCTTCGTGGGGCAGACTTGTATACAGGCTCTCCACGTCGAGACTTACCAAGAGCTGTGTGGTTGGATCAAAAGTTGTGGTTTCTAACAGTTGTAGGACCGATTTGGTATCCTTCAGGTACGTTTTCGTTGCTTGTACCATCGGTCTAAGGAAGGCGTCTGAGAATTTCGATAGAGGTTCCAGGATAGACCCAATTCCAGAGACTATTGGTCTTCCGGGTGGGTTGTCGATGTCCTTATGTATCTTGGGGATACAATAAAAGTATGGTATCCTAGGGGTGGGTTGTTGCAGGAAGTCAGCTTCCTTTTTACTAATCCAGTCATGGGCTAGTCCTTCCTCCACCATACCTCCAATCCTTGTTCGAAGTCGTTCTGTTGGGTCACTTTCCAAAACTTTGTAGTTCCGTTCGTCCGACAGGAGACGTTGGCATTCTTCATCATATTTCTCAAGGGTTTGCAACACTATTGCTCCCCCTTTATCAGCAGGTTTTATAACAAGCTCCCGGTTGGCAGTTAGATCTCGTAGGGCTTGTTGTTCTTCTCCACTGGTATTGTGGAAGATCTTTCTCCCTTGCGTATCCAGTTTATTGACTTCTGTTGTTACTGCCTTTTCAAAAGTTAGTATTTCTACGGGGATGCCTGAGTCTGGAGGGGTGAAGGTAGATTTCAGCCTCAGACCCGTATCTGTCTTTTCTTCTGGTAAAGGTTTGTCTTTGAAGAAAGCCTGCAGTTTTAGTTTCCTAAAGAAGTCATGGAGTTCCATGTTAAGTTTGAAAACATCAGGTTTCTGGGTGGGTACATACCCTAGTCCCTTGTTCAGGATTTTTTTCTGCATCACTGTTAACGTGATGGGTGTGAGGTTTACCACTAGGTCCCCCTCTTGCTGGTTGTTGGTTGATTGGGTAGTGATCCCGTCATGCTTCGTGTTGTTCGAGCATCGGGCTGCTCCTGGTCCTCCCACATCACATTGTTCCCTTTCCGGTTCCTCCCCCGTGTGTTCTGGCGTGCCCCTAAAAAAGGCTGTTGTTGCCCTCCATAGGGTTGTTGTTGTTGCCCATAGTAGCCATCATTGTATTCCTGGTTCCACACTGGTCCAAACTGGAAGGGGGTGAATTGCGGTGGACCCATGAATTGTTGGAAATGATTTGGTGGTTGATATCCTCGCCAACCTCTTTGTCTGGGGAACTGTTGGCGTCTCTGTCGCCATCCTCCTCTACGTTGTCTGTTGCCTTTGTTTCCACTTGAATTGGAACCTGACGAGCCTGTGTCTGAAGTATCGCCGTCAGCGTCGCTGTAGTTGTTTTTTGGGACATAGTCCGCTTTGGTGTAAGGGTATGCACTCTCCGGAGTGAACTTCGCCACGTCTTTTGTCAATTTGTTGGTTTTGCTCTGTTTTAGGTTGGACTCGAAGTCGGTCATTTGTTGATTAAGTTCCTCGAGTCTGGTTTTCAGGTCTTCCGGTGACATGTATGTTTTCAATTGGACCTCAATTTTATTTATTTCGATTTTGAGTTCCTGTGTAATCCTGGCAGCTGTTTTGATTATAAGGACCAACCAATCTCTTGAACAGTGCCAAGAGATTAATGACCACTCTTTCTTGAAAATCAAGTCTTGTTGAAAAATCAGTGGTTCGTTCTTAACAATCAGGCCTGGAGGTGCCATTTTGTTACGTAGGTATTGGGTCATGAATAGCCCATGCAGTGCTGCTTTTATTTGGTTGCGCCTGAGGTTCAGCAGTTCATTCCAATCATTGGTTTGTGGGCCTGTATCCTGATTACACAAGCCCTCAAAAAGGTTGCTGTCTGCTAGAATCCTATCAATCTCGTCCTCAGCAAAGGTGAGGCCATGTTCATCTTCCATTGTGGGTGGACCGCTGGCTTCTTTACTATACCTGGGTGTGTGTCTTATTATGTGTGTGTTACAAAATATGTCAGAGGAACAAGCTCCCGCAGCTGCGCGCTGCCTATAGACTATACTTAACAAAGAGGGGAGGTAGAGTATAAAGTAGGATTCCTACTCCACGGGCACTAGTAACTAAACAAGAAGAATCCTACTACCTGTGTAAAAGGGAGAAACAGGGGGGGAGCACACAGTGTTGTGTAAAATACCCCTCACACACCAACAGGCCCCTTGGTGTCATGCTTCATCATCGGGGTCTTCGCACCCCGCTGAAGGGATGCGGCACGCTTCGACCTACGACTACGTGGGAGCGTTGACAAATCAGACTATGTGTGGTGTGTGTTGAGTGCAAGTGAAGGGTTTTGGATGTGAGTGGGAGGTGTAGTGATAAGTTAAAAAGTACCTGGCTAGTGGATGAAGTAAAAAGATTTTTATTAAATACCCCTAGCTGGTGCTGTTAAAAAATGTGCAAAGGGACGAGGTATTCTGTCTTAATTAGGGACAGAACCTCTGGTGTGCGTCGACATGTTTCGGTACGGGTGTACCTTCTTCAGGACGGGGCACAACTCCCAACCCTACTCACGTTTTTCTAAAGAAAATGGGTTTCCATTTATTTATAAAATGATTACACTCATTAAAGGTGGCTATAATGTGCCTACAGCGGTTATCTGGTACATGTATTTACATGTCCTGAAAAAAGAAAAAAGAAAAAACCATTAGGTTTGGTTACCATCTATGGTTGGCTCAGACAGGTGCAGTCACCCGGAGCCCCAAACAGTTCATTAAACCTGTAAAGAAAAAATGACATACAACATGTAACACATAAGACACACTTCGGATTTTTTGGTTTCATGTTTTGTGAACATACTTGTGATCTTGGTTGGCTATTACCTCATGAGCAAAACTCTGGCATCAAGGTAGGTAGGTGGATCCACAATCTATAAGAATAGAGGAGTGGATTTCAGTGTTGTCGTTTTTACTCACTTTTCAGCTCCTACTGAGGCCCGGTTTTTGTTTTAGAGAAATACTCACGAAATCCGCCTATATTGGCCTCCTTCTACCACCTTGTGCTGCTCCGCCGTGAATGGATTGCGGATGACCTAGGCGGTATAAATAAGGGGTTAAGGCGTGTTCTTATTGGATAATAGGCGGGAACGGTAAATGACCATGTACGGGCGATACCTGTGCGGCCCTCCCCCTCCACGTATGTGGTCGGGTCACATGTAGCATGTACAGCTCTCTTATTCGTTCATTACCGGGTTCTGGTAAGTCCAAATAAGGACTTCCGTTTGTTGTCCACTTACTGGCTGCCCCGTGGCTCGCGCTGTTCAGTAGCCCATGTGATGCCTCTGCCGTGTAAATCTCTTCCCTTCGCGCATGCGCATTTGCTGGTACTACGGTGTTCTCTAGCGCATGCGCACGGATCGGATGTTGCGCATGCGCAATGTCTGGTACTCCGGGACTCTCTAGCGTGACAACCTACTCGACCATATCAAACCAAGTGTCAAAGGTCATTGATAAGCATTGGGGTATCCTGAACTGTGGAGATCTGAGCTTTGAGAAACCGATACATGCACATCGGAGGGGCAAAAACATAAAAGACATCGTGGTCCACACCAGACCACAGGAAAGCAAGACAGCTAGACAAAATGTTACTGGCATACAGGGTCACTTCCCATGTGGCGATTGCAGCTGTTGCCACCAAACCCAGAAGAGTAAAAATCTAACCTTCAGAAATGGCACGAGATGGGAACAACGCCAATTCTCAAACTGCAATACAAAGAACGTGATCTACTTAATAACCTGCCCATGTGGACTAGAGTATGTGGGCATGACCACCCGTCCCGTCAAGATCAGGATAGGGGAACACAAAAGCAACATACGCTGCAAAAAAACAACAACCAAGATGGCAGCACATTTCCTGACGTACCAGCACTGCATCAACGATCTACGGTGGACCGTAATCGAAAGATTACCGTCAGAGACAGGCCTGTTCCAAAAGGAACAACGCTGGGTGTTCCGTCTGGCAACTCATGTCACGGGACTCAATGATGACATACCATGGAGCCAAATCTCCAGATAACCCACAAAAAGAAGGACCAGTTATTGGACACCTAAAACCCCCCCCCCATTGATTGATCATAGTTAAGTCATTGGGTCACCACATGTAGCACTCTCTGTATCATTATTATAAATTTTGAAACGCACAGAATGCTTATAAATTACAAGCAGACACGGTTTTCTGCTATTTGAAACCAATGTTTTCAATCATCTGCCATAATTAGTGACCAGTTGCACCAGGAGTAAGGATACACTTCAGGCTGAATGATCACAATCTTCCTCAGTGACCAGCGCCGGTTTACAACTCCAACGCGCACACTCAGTTAACATCCGGCCAATGCGCATGCGCTAGAGAGTCCCGGAGTACCAGACATTGCGCATGCGCAACATCCGATCCGTGCGCATGCGCTAGAGAACACCGTAGTACCAGCAAATGCGCATGCGCGAAGGGAAGAGAATTACACGGCAGAGGCATCACATGGGCTACTGATCAGCGCGAGCCACGGGGCAGCCAGTAAGTGGACAACAAACGGAAAGTCCTTATTTGGACTTACCAGAACCCGGTAATGAACGAATAAGAGAGCTGTACATGCTACATGTGACCTGACCACATACGTGGAGGGCCGCACAGGTATCGCCCGTACATGGTCATTTACCGTTCCCGCCTATTATCCAATAAGAACACGCCTTAACCCCTTATTTATACCGCCTAGGTCATCCGCAATCCATTCACGGCGGAGCAGCACAAGGTGGTAGAAGGAGGCCAATATAGGCGGATTTCGTGAGTATTTCTCTAAAACAAAAACCGGGCCTCAGTAGGAGCTGAAAAGTGAGTAAAAACGACAACACTGAAATCCACTCCTCTATTCTTATAGATTGTGGATCCACCTACCTACCTTGATGCCAGAGTTTTGCTCATGAGGTAATAGCCAACCAAGATCACAAGTATGTTCACAAAACATGAAACCAAAAAATCCGAAGTGTGTCTTATGTGTTACATGTTGTATGTCATTTTTTCTTTACAGGTTTAATGAACTGTTTGGGGCTCCGGGTGACTGCACCTGTCTGAGCCAACCATAGATGGTAACCAAACCTAATGGTTTTTTCTTTTTTCTTTTTTCAGGACATGTAAATACATGTACCAGATAACCGCTGTAGGCACATTATAGCCACCTTTAATGAGTGTAATCATTTTATAAATAAATGGAAACCCATTTTCTTTAGAAAAACGTGAGTAGGGTTGGGAGTTGTGCCCCGTCCTGAAGAAGGTACACCCGTACCGAAACATGTCGACGCACACCAGAGGTTCTGTCCCTAATTAAGACAGAATACCTCGTCCCTTTGCACATTTTTTAACAGCACCAGCTAGGGGTATTTAATAAAAATCTTTTTACTTCACCCACTAGCCAGGTACTTTTTAACTTATCACTACACCTCCCACTCACATCCAAAACCCTTCACTTGCACTCAACACACACCACACATAGTCTGATTTGTCAACGCTCCCACGTAGTCGTAGGTCGAAGCGTGCCGCATCCCTTCAGCGGGGTGCGAAGACCCCGATGATGAAGCATGACACCAAGGGGCCTGTTGGTGTGTGAGGGGTATTTTACACAACACTGTGTGCTCCCCCCCTGTTTCTCCCTTTTACACAGGTAGTAGGATTCTTCTTGTTTAGTTACTAGTGCCCGTGGAGTAGGAATCCTACTTTATACTCTACCTCCCCTCTTTGTTAAGTATAGTCTATAGGCAGCGCGCAGCTGCGGGAGCTTGTTCCTCTGACATATTTTGTAACACACACATAATAAGACACACACCCAGGTATAGTAAAGAAGCCAGCGGTCCACCCACAATGGAAGATGAACATGGCCTCACCTTTGCTGAGGACGAGATTGATAGGATTCTAGCAGACAGCAACCTTTTTGAGGGCTTGTGTAATCAGGATACAGGCCCACAAACCAATGATTGGAATGAACTGCTGAACCTCAGGTGCAACCAAATAAAAGCAGCACTGCATGGGCTATTCATGACCCAATACCTACGTAACAAAATGGCACCTCCAGGCCTGATTGTTAAGAACGAACCACTGATTTTTCAACAAGACTTGATTTTCAAGAAAGAGTGGTCATTAATCTCTTGGCACTGTTCAAGAGATTGGTTGGTCCTTATAATCAAAACAGCTGCCAGGATTACACAGGAACTCAAAATCGAAATAAATAAAATTGAGGTCCAATTGAAAACATACATGTCACCGGAAGACCTGAAAACCAGACTCGAGGAACTTAATCAACAAATGACCGACTTCGAGTCCAACCTAAAACAGAGCAAAACCAACAAATTGACAAAAGACGTGGCGAAGTTCACTCCGGAGAGTGCATACCCTTACACCAAAGCGGACTATGTCCCAAAAAACAACTACAGCGACGCTGACGGCGATACTTCAGACACAGGCTCGTCAGGTTCCAATTCAAGTGGAAACAAAGGCAACAGACAACGTAGAGGAGGATGGCGACAGAGACGCCAACAGTTCCCCAGACAAAGAGGTTGGCGAGGATATCAACCACCAAATCATTTCCAACAATTCATGGGTCCACCGCAATTCACCCCCTTCCAGTTTGGACCAGTGTGGAACCAGGAATACAATGATGGCTACTATGGGCAACAACAACAACCCTATGGAGGGCAACAACAGCCTTTTTTAGGGGCACGCCAGAACACACGGGGGAGGAACCGGAAAGGGAACAATGTGATGTGGGAGGACCAGGAGCAGCCCGATGCTCGAACAACACGAAGCATGACGGGATCACTACCCAATCAACCAACAACCAGCAAGAGGGGGACCTAGTGGTAAACCTCACACCCATCACGTTAACAGTGATGCAGAAGAAAATCCTGAACAAGGGACTAGGGTATGTACCCACCCAGAAACCTGATGTTTTCAAACTTAACATGGAACTCCATGACTTCTTTAGGAAACTAAAACTGCAGGCTTTCTTCAAAGACAAACCTTTACCAGAAGAAAAGACAGATACGGGTCTGAGGCTGAAATCTACCTTCACCCCTCCAGACTCAGGCATCCCCGTAGAAATACTAACTTTTGAAAAGGCAGTAACAACAGAAGTCAATAAACTGGATACGCAAGGGAGAAAGATCTTCCACAATACCAGTGGAGAAGAACAACAAGCCCTACGAGATCTAACTGCCAACCGGGAGCTTGTTATAAAACCTGCTGATAAAGGGGGAGCAATAGTGTTGCAAACCCTTGAGAAATATGATGAAGAATGCCAACGTCTCCTGTCGGACGAACGGAACTACAAAGTTTTGGAAAGTGACCCAACAGAACGACTTCGAACAAGGATTGGAGGTATGGTGGAGGAAGGACTAGCCCATGACTGGATTAGTAAAAAGGAAGCTGACTTCCTGCAACAACCCACCCCTAGGATACCATACTTTTATTGTACCCCCAAGATACATAAGGACATCGACAACCCACCCGGAAGACCAATAGTCTCTGGAATTGGATCTATCCTGGAACCTCTATCGAAATTCTCAGACGCCTTCCTTAGACCGATGGTACAAGCAACGAAAACGTACCTGAAGGATACCAAATCGGTCCTACAACTGTTAGAAACCACAACTTTTGATCCAACCACACAGCTCTTGGTAAGTCTCGACGTGGAGAGCCTGTATACAAGTCTGCCCCACGAAGAGACACTAGAGATCATTGAAGAGGTACTCTTCAGCCACACTTGGAAATACCAGACACCAAGAAACCTGGTCCTAGAGTGTATCACCATGGCCCTGAAAGAGAATTTTTTTCAGTACAAGGAGACACTATATCTACAATCCCATGGAACGAGTATGGGAAGTACGTTTGCCCCAAGCTTAGCAGGACTATACGTCTACCACTTAGAGGAACAGAAGATCCTACATGAAAGCAACCCCTACCGTTTACAGATTGGCACCTGGAAACGGTACATTGATGACATTTTTATCATCTGGAACGGCGATGTCAACAGCGCCTTGAATTTTGTAACCTGGCTCAATAACCAGAATGAATATCTAAAATTCACAAGTACCGTCTCAAACACATCGATGGTCTTCCTAGATCTGAACATTTACAGCGAGGACGGGAGGCTGAAAAGCACCACCCACTTCAAACCGACGTCCAGGAATTGCCTACTACGCTATGATAGCTTCCATCCCAGACACCTAAGGGAGAATCTGCCCTATGGGCAATTCCTGAGACTGCGGAGAAACTGCACAGAACTGAGTGAATTCACCCAACAAGCGAAAGACTTGAGAACTAAACTCATACAGAGGCAGTATCCCACCAGAACCATCGAGAAAGCGATGAAGCGTGCAAGAAACAATCACAGGGAGGCACTCATACAAGAAAACCCCCATGAAAAAGAAACAAATAAAAGACCAATCTGTGTGACAACCTACTCGACCATATCAAACCAAGTGTCAAAGGTCATTGATAAGCATTGGGGTATCCTGAACTGTGGAGATCTGAGCTTTGAGAAACCGATACATGCACATCGGAGGGGCAAAAACATAAAAGACATCGTGGTCCACACCAGACCACAGGAAAGCAAGACAGCTAGACAAAATGTTACTGGCATACAGGGTCACTTCCCATGTGGCGATTGCAGCTGTTGCCACCAAACCCAGAAGAGTAAAAATCTAACCTTCAGAAATGGCACGAGATGGGAACAACGCCAATTCTCAAACTGCAATACAAAGAACGTGATCTACTTAATAACCTGCCCATGTGGACTAGAGTATGCGGGCATGACCACCCGTCCCGTCAAGATCAGGATAGGGGAACACAAAAGCAACATACGCTGCAAAAAAACAACAACCAAGATGGCAGCACATTTCCTGACGTACCAGCACTGCATCAACGATCTACGGTGGACCGTAATCGAAAGATTACCGTCAGAGACAGGCCTGTTCCAAAAGGAACAACGCTGGGTGTTCCGTCTGGCAACTCATGTCACGGGACTCAATGATGACATACCATGGAGCCAAATCTCCAGATAACCCACAAAAAGAAGGACCAGTTATTGGACACCTAAAACCCCCCCCCCATTGATTGATCATAGTTAAGTCATTGGGTCACCACATGTAGCACTCTCTGTATCATTATTATAAATTTTGAAACGCACAGAATGCTTATAAATTACAAGCAGACACGGTTTTCTGCTATTTGAAACCAATGTTTTCAATCATCTGCCATAATTAGTGACCAGTTGCACCAGGAGTAAGGATACACTTCAGGCTGAATGATCACAATCTTCCTCAGTGACCAGCGCCGGTTTACAACTCCAACGCGCACACTCAGTTAACATCCGGCCAATGCGCATGCGCTAGAGAGTCCCGGAGTACCAGACATTGCGCATGCGCAACATCCGATCCGTGCGCATGCGCTAGAGAACACCGTAGTACCAGCAAATGCGCATGCGCGAAGGGAAGAGAATTACACGGCAGAGGCATCACATGGGCTACTGATCAGCGCGAGCCACGGGGCAGCCAGTAAGTGTACAACAAACGGAAAGTCCTTATTTGGACTTACCAGAACCCGGTAATGAACGAATAAGAGAGCTGTACATGCTACATGTGACCCGACCACATACGTGGAGGGGGAGGGCCGCACAGGTATCGCCCATACATGGTCATTTACCGTTCCCGCCTATTATCCAATAAGAACACGCCTTAACCCCTTATTTATACCGCCTAGGTCATCCGCAATCCATTCACGGCGGAGCAGCACAAGGTGGTAGAAGGAGGCCAATATAGGCGGATTTCGTGAGTATTTCTCTAAAACAAAAACCGGGCCTCAGTAGGAGCTGAAAAGTGAGTAAAAACGACAACACTGAAATCCACTCCTCTATTCTTATAGATTGTGGATCCACCTACCTACCTTGATGCCAGAGTTTTGCTCATGAGGTAATAGCCAACCAAGATCACAAGTATGTTCACAAAACATGAAACCCAAAAATCCGAAGTGTGTCTTATGTGTTACATGTTGTATGTCATTTTTTCTTTACAGGTTTAATGAACTGTTTGGGGCTCCGGGTGACTGCACCTGTCTGAGCCAACCATAGATGGTAACCAAACCTAATGGTTTTTTCTTTTTTCTTTTTTCAGGACATGTAAATACATGTACCAGATAACCGCTGTAGGCACATTATAGCCACCTTTAATGAGTGTAATCATTTTATAAATAAATGGAAACCCATTTTTTTTAGAAAAACGTGAGTAGGGTTGGGAGTTGTGCCCCGTCCTGAAGAAGGTACACCCGTACCGAAACATGTCGACGCACACCAGAGGTTCTGTCCCTAATTAAGACAGAATACCTCGTCCCTTTGCACATTTTTTAACAGCACCAGCTAGGGGTATTTAATAAAAATCTTTTTACTTCATCCACTAGCCAGGTACTTTTTAACTTATCACTACACCTCCCACTCACATCCAAAACCCTTCACTTGCACTCAACACACACCACACATAGTCTGATTTGTCAACGCTCCCACGTAGTCGTAGGTCGAAGCGTGCCGCATCCCTTCAGCGGGGTGCGAAGACCCCGATGATGAAGCATGACACCAAGGGGCCTGTTGGTGTGTGAGGGGTATTTTACACAACACTGTGTGCTCCCCCCCTGTTTCTCCCTTTTACACAGGTAGTACAATTTATGGTCCAATCAGAATGATCCAGAGATGTTGCATTTTCTCAGTATCGAGTTAGAGGTATGGCCAAACCAGCTACTTATGTCTGGGGATTGTAACCTCCATTTGGAAGGTAACTTTGACATAACAAATGATCAACCATATGTTGGGAAGAAGAATAAAGGGTTCACAGCTACTAGAGGGGTTATTAAAGAATTTGGGTTGGTGGATGCATGGTATGTTAAGGGTAATGGAGCAATGGGTTAAACCTTCTACTCTGCATCTCATAGAAAACATTTGCGTTTAGACTATTTCTTTTTAACATCAGAAAAAGTAAGAGACGCTAGGTTCCATATCTTGCCTAAAATTATATCCGATCACAAATCAATTGTGTTGGATTTGGATTCGGATTGTAGTAGTAGAGGTCCATCAAGAACTTGGACTTTTGACCGGAAACTTTTGTTGAATCCTGTATACTGTGAACGAATGAGTAAATGGATCACTGATTTTTTTTAATTAATCGGGGTTTCACCTCATACTCTATCGTTTGGAACCCATTTAAGGCCGGGGTTCGTGGAGAATTGTTAAGCTATTCTATTGATAAACAGCGGAAGGTTCGAGTTGAAATTCAGCTGGGGATGAATAATTTAAGGGTATTAGAAATCGAACTCATGGGGGTGGTAAATAGCGGTCACAATACAGAACAAATTTTAAGTGCTATTGCTTCACAAAAAATGAAGATCTATCAGAATTTTGTTGAGAAGTTAGCAGCCTAAATTGCTATTTATAGGTCTGAACTGTATGATGTTGGTGAGAACTCTGGTCAATTGTTAGCGAAAAAATTGCAACAGAAAGAGGTTGCTAATAGGATTAATAAGATACAGGATCATCTTGGTCAGGTACAGGAAACCCCAGCTGAAGTACTTGATGTGTTCAGCAAATTTTATCAGCAACTATATATGGCTGATGCAATCACCGGAGTCGAAGAGAAGTTGAATGAGTTTTATTCTGATATGGAGACTAAAAAACTGACAGATGATCAGAAGAAAGTATTAGATGAGAATATTACTTGGGAGGAAGTGGAGGCGACAATAACATCGCTGGCAGTCGGTAATACCGTGGGTCCTGATGGCATCCCCCTTGAATTTTATAAGACCTTTCGCCAAGTTTTAAAAACAGAATGTTTTACATTATTTTTGGCAGTGCAAAGATGAATTGCGCCGGTGTCCTGGTGTAAAACTACTATCATTGTTTTTTAAAAAAGGATAAACCTGAACTGCTGCCTACTTCGTACAGACCTATTTCATTAATCAACTCTGAGAGTAAAGTCTATTCTAAGATTATAGCTGTATGGTCAGCTGGTGTTATTTTGGGGTTGGTTTCTAATTTCCAGCATGGGTTTATCCCTGGCCGGGATACGGCGGACCATGTGAGACGTGAGATTTCTTTTTTGGATTGAGCACAAGCAACCGAGACTGCATTAGGGGTAATCCTGTTGGATGCCGAGAAAGCATTCAACAGGGTTTCTCGGCCCTATATGTGGCAGGTTTTAAGTTTGAAGGGGTTTGGCCCTAAGTTGCGGCAAGCAATTCGGACATTATACATTTGTGCGGAAGCAAGTATCCGAATCTCCGGTCAGGAGTCTGGTTCATTTAAGATAGGCAGAGGCATTTGCTCTCCTCTTTTATTTGCCTTATATATTGATTTTTTCATTAATAAACTGAATCAGCATACAGGTATAAAGCAAGTTTAATTGCGGCTCATGAATTATAGAGCATTGGCATATGCCGATGATATTGAAGTTGTTACAAGAGACATCGTCTCGGCATTACCCGTGATTAATTAATTGGCAAGCCAGTTTGGGAGCTTCTCTGGCTAAAAACAAAATATTTCCAAAACTCAAGTTCTTTATGTGGGTGGCGATCCCCCGGCTGAAGTAGCCATTGTGCCAGAAGTTACATATTTGGGAATTAAAATGTCAACGCCAGTTGGGAACATTCCAGAATTAAACATGAATCCAGTGCTGGCTAAAGTAAACTCAACATTGGAGCGGTTGGATCACCTACACCTATCTCTTTATGGGAGATCAAATCTATTAAAAATGTTGGTTTTGCCAAAGTTTTTATATATGTTTAGAACAATTCCAATTGAATTCCCGGTTTTGTGTTTTAGGCGGCTGGAAAGGATCTGCTCTAGATTTCTATGGGGGTACAGCCAATAGAGAAGGGCTTATAAGAAAATGGTACTGCCTAAGGATTGTGGTGGCTGGGGAATCCCACACTTTATGCTGTATTATTGGGCTGCAATGATGCAGTATATAAGTCCTTTGGTAGTAGGAGATCGGGCAGAAATTCTGCACTGTCATAGTCCATCAATATATGAATTTAGGTTAGGTGATGCGACTAACGAATGTCTAGTCAAGATTTTAGAACCCAGCTATTTTAAGAAAACTAAGGGGCATATTATCAAGGACGGGCGATACATTAACGCCGCTTTTATCGGCAGGAAACTGCCGATAAAGCGGTGATAATGGGCTTGATAATATGCTCTATTAATTCCTATCGAAGCCCATGTTAGATGTCTTCACATCTAACATGGGCTTTGATAGGAATTCATAGACCATATTATCAAGCCCATTATCGCCGCTTTATCGGCAGTTTCCTGCCGATAAAAGCGGCGATAATGTATCGCCCGTCTTTGATAATATGCCCCTAAATTCAAAGTTCTTAGTGCAGCTTATTCTGTTTGGAGACAAGTTAAGGGTAAATTAGGTATTACTAAGCTTAATGCTTATACTCCATTTTCTGCTCCTGTGTTCCTCCCAATAATCTTTCATGACCAAGTGGTCCAAAGATGGGGATTAAAGGGAATTTATCTGTTAGGTGACTTATGTACCGATGGTCAACTTATGTCGTTTGCAGACTTGCAATTGAAATATGGATTAGTAAAACAGGATTTTTTCAAATTCCTTCAAATCAGAAGTTTGCTAACTAAGCAAGGGTTTGGACTGGAACATTAGTTTCCCAAGGTTGTGTTATTGAAAAAATTAAGAGTAAAACACCTATAGGTCAATATTATACTCATATACTAGAGACATTCCCTGATGATTTAGAACTATGTCAAGGGAAGTGGGGTGAAAATTAAGGGTCGAGGAGGTTAATATTAGTGATTCTTTAGGGCTTGCTAATCAAGTCTTGATGACGGGGAGGATGCGCTCCCAACATTATATGGCCCTTTTTGATTTGTACTATACCCCAAGCAAGATCTCTAAATGGGGGACGTCCGTAGGTGTCAACTGCAATAGATGTGGTCTCTTTGCAGCTGACTCAATCCATATGTTTTTTTTTGTGTCCTAAGCTTGGGGAATGTATTAGGGAAATTAAGCAGTTTCTTGGTATAATAATGGGAACTTGTTATACTTTTATTTTTATAGCGCACGGCTACTCCAAAGGAGTGTCCCGGCGCTTTATCGAGGCAGCTCAGTATAAAAAACACAACACCATAAAAAAGACACCAAAAGAAAGGAATCCTAAAGGTTAAAAAGCCAGGTCTTAAGGTTCTTCCTAAACAGGAGCAGGTTAGGGGAAGACCGGAGGGCCAAAGGCAGGGTGTTCCACAACTGAGGGGCCCTCAGAGTAAAGGAGCGCCCCCCAGTGCGAGCCTTCCTCACTCGAGGGACCACAGCCAGAAACAGGGATTCTGACCGCAACGATCTAACCGGGCGGTAGAAAACAAGCCTGCGTTGTAGGTATTTTGCTCCGGCGCCAAAAAGCGCTTTGTGCGCCAAGGTCAGTACTTTAAACATGATCCGCTTCCGGATGGGCAGCCAGTGAAGCGACTGCACCAAACCGGAGGCTCTCACTCGCCTATGCAGGCCAAAAATGGCGCGGGCCGCGGAATTCTGCACAACCTGCAGCCGCTGAACAAGATAGTCCGGAAGACCTACGTACAGGACGTTCGCATAGTCCAGTCTGGAGCCAATTAAGGCTTGCACAGTGATCTTTCTATGCTCTTCTGTGAGCAAAGGCAGGAACTTCCGGAGCATCTTGAGTATACCAAAGCAGGTGCCCGTCAGGGCAAGAATGTGTGATCTCAGCGTCAGATTGTTATCAATCTTCACTCCCAGATTTTTTGCCACAAGCGATGACTGGGCAGGGGGACACATATCTATTGGCCACCAAGCCCGCCAGTCGGGGTCAAGGGAACAACCGAAGAACAAAACCTCCGATTTGTTGGAATTGGCTTTGAGGCTGTTCAGCTGAAACCAGCTGAAAACCATCTCCAGGCAGCCCCGGATATTCTCACCATCAAAAGCCTGATCTTTCCCACATGCGAAAAGCAATTGAGTGTCATCCGCGTAGGACAACTTCTGGATGTATAACGGGGTCACGAGCCAGCACTTCCTTTTTGTTTATTTGTATGGCAGTGCTACGGGCCTGTATAACCAAGGATTGGATTAGCCCTGATCCCCAACCTTTGGGAGTTGGCGTTCTAGGTTATTAGCCATGTATAATTTGGAATTTTCCATATATAAAACCAAAGGTGTAAGGAAGGGAGTACTGGGAGCTAGGATCTGGTCACCCATAACTGAATGGATTTAGGTGTAATTTGGTTTGACTGTAAACTGCTTGGTCAAGTTAGGAATAGTAGGTGGCAAATGTCTGTCTTACTTGCTTTCCTTATTTTTGTCTGTTTGCTATTTGGTTTATAATGAGATATGCTTCAAACTGTATATGGCTATATGTTCGCTTTATCTATGTCTACTGTAAATGCACAGGTTTTTTTTGTATTATAACCTTTTTTTAACAAGTTTGTGTTTATCCTTACCTCTCATAAAAAAGGGGGTAAAATCAATTTAAAAAAAGAGAATTCTAATAGAAGTCTGTGTTCTGGTGTGAACATGGGCTTCTATTGGAATTCTCCAGGGCATATTATCAAGCCCATTATCACCACTTTAGCGGCAGTTTTCTGCCGCTAAACCGGTGATAATTTTAACGCTGTTCTTGATAATATGCCCCTAAGTCTTCTACCAAGGTTCAATGTTGGTAGTTTTTTTTGTTAGGTGTTATGAGTATTGTTATCTGGCCTTCCTTTGTGAGCTTTTATGGACAGTAACACCAGAGGTGCTGCTAGAGGATATTGGGAACTCCAAAACTCACCAGACGATGAGCCTCAAATCAACATAATTCTCTTAAAATGCCACACCCATATGTACATTTCCTTTACTTCCAGACTGATGTGCACAACTCCTTACTCTTAAGTTCAAAAAACAAAACACAAAAACAGCGCAATCACATAGGACCAGGGCCCATATCATACATTGTGCCCAGGGTTGCAACAGGCTGGTGTGGCTGCTTTATGTACCCTAAGACACTATGAAATTACTGAAAGGGCGCAAAGGCTTGTGTGACCCCCTCTGTAATACTGATAGCTCTGGTGCACATGTAGCACCAACTCTATCCTGAGAGAGCATTCCCACATTTGCATGGGGCGTGGCCTTAGAGGGCGCACTGACAGCACGCCACAAAAAGGTGGCACTCTTTCAATGCGCACCTTGAGGGCAGTCCTCTTGAGGGACGAAATGGGGTCCTATGGACGCCCAGACATCCCTCCTGCAGTGGGGTGCAGTCACTCACTGCACCCACCATCATCAAGGGGATCTCTAATTCCTCTTTAAAGTGCATCCAGGTGCCATCTGCACAGAGAAACCCTTATCGTCTCTGAAACAGCTTCTCCATATTTCAATGAATACACTACCCCCCAGGGCAGAATAAGTTGGTGGCTGCCCTGGGGGAGCACATTAATTTTCCTAGGGCGCACGGACCCTGTTTGCAGCTGGTGCACCGTGGCACAACCAGGGACAGTGTGCCCTATATGTAATAAATATTAGGTGCAGAAAACTAATTTATAGTCGCAAAGCCTGCAATTTTAAATGCAAAACAGTGTGTATCATTGTATGAAGTGTACTGTGCAAGTCAGAAATGTCAAAGTACTTTTTGCACCCTATACTAAATCAGAAAGCATAAAGAACGTGTAATAGACCGGTTTTACTTTAGAAGTCCATATTCAGTGTATGAATTATTTGCAACTGCAGTTATAGCAGTAAATCAATGATCAGGTTCTAAGACCCTATCGACTGTGGTTGTACATTTGGAACCTTGTTCACTGTCGCATTGGGGGAGGTTTCAGGGGTCTAGGTGACCATTCCATGCTCTCCCCAATGCCCTTTGTTTAAATTCAACATTTGTTTTTGGAAGCATCCGTGGTCTCTCTAAGGAAAAATGACTACTTTATGAAAAAATGATGGCCTTCAGGAATGTAGTGTAGGGGTGGATGTCTGCTGTTGTTCATAAATCTCCATCCCTACATCTGCAGCCATTTGAAGACAGCCTCTAACCAGACTACTGCCTCATTAAGAGGGTAGGCATGTTTGTGAATCCCTGCTAATAGGTGTTTTGGTCTAAGATTGATTAGTACATCAGTTGCAGGTCAACATTAAAGTGCAAATGTTGGGAGATAAAAAGACTAATCGGTTTGTAACCTCACCTTAATACATTGGGCCATGATTGCCTAGACCTCGTTTTTAATCAATGCAGGGCACCCATTGCTCACCGGAGGAGTTAATGTTCACCAATCTTAAATGCTTAGGAGGTCACACTGTTGGTAAGTATTAACAGAAATCTCTACAGGGAACGCCATAGTAATGCTAACCACAGACTTCAGCCTTCACACCAAAATAGCGACTTCTAGGAGAGTTTGCATTCGTGCATGTCTGAATGATTCTTGCACTATACCAAAAGCCATTGTCTCTTTCTCGAAAAACATGGACTCAATTAGAAGCTCCTGGTATTCTCCTGCCAGTTAAAGTCTTTTTTTCACTTTTCATAGATGGGCACAGAGTTAAACATAAGCTCCATGCATCCTCCAGATGTAATGTACATGCACCCTCTAAAATATAGGACCATGAGTCGCAGGAGAAGACCTTCTTGAGCATGCCCTTTACATACATGCCAGCATTTTAAAATTGGAAAGAGGGAGGCTTAATAAATAGTTGGGAAATGTTTTTCTTCCATTGACTTACATTGAACAGAGGCAATTTTCGATGGGAGAAGACAGCTAAAATAAAGCCATTTTGGACATAGAAAATCGCGAATTTCCCTGTTGAATCAGATCTGCTGGCATATCTGGCACCTTGGTTTCGATCGCTAAAAGTGCCAAGAGCACATGCAAACAGAGCATGTACGTCCTGGTGTCCAAACTCTGAGAACACAACACCAAGTGACTCAAAGCTGCCAAGTTTCGTGAGTCCATGAGCTGGTCCAGTCCAGGTTTTTTACTTCTGGGACTTAGCGTACTGGTTTTATAATGGAATAAAGAAGCCTACAAGCCCCAAACTGCTAAGAAATATCTGGACTGGTGTAGCTACTAGCTATTGGACCTGGGGAACATGTCAGGGCTGGAGACGGTCCTCAATTGTCACACACATAGCTCTAGTGCAAGGAACAAGAGACTTGTGTGCCTACAACAAAAAATCCACTCAATTCACAAATGAAAACATAATCCAACACAGACAGAAATACATATGAACTTACTGTTGCTACTGTGATGTCTTTTGAAACATCTACCCCAACAGGCCCAGGCAGCATGGCTTCCATAATGAGAGCAATATGTGGTTTGAGAATTGCTCCTCAAGACTTTGCTCTTTCCTGTTATCTCCCATAATGCAGTGCAAAATCATGGCATTTCTTGCAGATTTGGGTGGCGAAGTTCATTTAAGGAGTCAAAATACAACCGTACCTGGATGCTAGCAGTCAATCCTCTACTGTCCAGACCACACGTCCCAGACTACATTTTAACTCGACCTTGTCCTAGTTGAAAAAGACCTATTGTTATCTTACCAAGATCTTATTATTTATTTTTTTATCTGCTTTTATTGTTATTTCGTATACAAACGTGTGAAATAGTTACAAGCACAGGGAAGGAGTGCTCCATTGCAAACAATATTGCCAGATGCAATACAGATTGTCGCATAATATACAGCATTTCCTTTGGAATACCATTTACGTTCCAATGTCGATCGTTCTTGCATGAAGGATGGTGTGCGTGGACAGTTATATAAAGTATGCCTTGATCGCGTGCCTGATCAGCAGATGCCAATGGTGTTGCGGGATGGGATGTATGTGGGACCAGAATCCGACTGGCTTCTTGGACATAGATGTGCACAACTTATACTTAATATACAGACGTTTCAAAATACTTCTCATTGAATAAGTACTATTTGTTCAATACATAACCAAAACAACATAATTATCCGTGCCGTTAAATGCGATCGACATAGGCTCAATGCATTTCGGTATCCGCGTCCCTTCGTCAGGGGCACATCTGTAAAGAATACAAAAAACATGTTTTATGTACATATTCGTGGATCGACATTCATAATGTAACATATGCAAGTATAGTGAATTGATCTGGTAATCTCTCCTGGAGTGTCTTGTCCATTATCATTTTCAACCTCCTCCACCAATCCCGTGGCATGCAAATTATGAAACAGACCAAAATGTCCCATTCACTCAGTCATCCCAACGGTGGAGATATCAAAATTAGGAAGTCTCGTCATGACTACTCACTCTTGGCAAGACAATAACAGAAATACCCAATTCTCTTTTGCCATAGGAGTCGCTTATGTAGCTATTGATGTAAGTATAAACAAGCATTTGCAATGCAATAGGTCTTGCATTTGCGAGAGTTTAAGCTATTGGCATTGCAAATGACAATGTATTTTATTTATCTGTTTTGATAATTAACACATAAATAAAAGGCATTGTCATTTACACGTTATTATGTCTGTAACGTACGAATGACGGTCACCTGACGAAGGCCCTTTGGCCGAAACGCGCGTAGTTCCATTCCACCGCATTGCCTTCATCTAATTTTCCATCGACTGGTTATACCGTATAGCACTTTTATGTATTGTTATGTGCCTATCTGTTTATTTGCACCGTTAAATTCAGAATATGTTTTATATATGTAATTGATTGTTAACCTATATGAACTTTATACATGTTTCACTGAAAAAAATAAGAAAAAAAGAATCAATAATATAAAAAGAAGAAAGACAAAAACAGAAATAAAATATGAAAATATTTTTGATATAACACTGTCTCTGAATAATTTCAATTGATGTTGTACAGTACTTAATAGTAGGTGTGTTTTTAAGGGCAGTATATATACATTGAGTTTGCTATATATTTCTTTTCTCTACATTGTCATTTACAATGCCATTAGCTCACTTTGTAAATGCATTACCTATTTCATCTCAAATAAGCGGCTGCCATTGTTCCGGCTGCTTGGAAAGCAAAAACGCGCATGGTGCTCTTGCAGGAAAGCATGTCGGGCCTGCAGTAGGAGAAACTCATTAAAGAAACTAGTGCTTACAGACTAAATAAGACATAGCGTGTAACAACCGAAGTAAAAAGGTCAGTCCTCATGGGAGGGTACAAATGAAGGCAAAGCGGTACTAAGGAGGGACTAATGAGCCTAATAACGATTCAGAAGCCAGCATTTACGAAGGACAAGCACACAAGCCAATGACAAATATGGGCAAAGAGTAGGCGGAGTTTCAAGTCTATACTGTCATACATTCTGCCTCGCAGAGCAGCGCATGCGCTGCCCAAGCTCGACCTAATAAATACAGCAGTAGTAATTTGATTTGATTATCAAAATGAAGGCTATGCAGAATGCGAAATAAAGATTCCCAGCAAGCCTATGGAACTTAAAGTTGATAACTGCACAATACCCCGTACATCTTTTGAATAGAGAGCCTAACCATTCTACCTTCTTCACTAATAGAATGTTCTTGTAATGGGCGTCATTAAAATCAGAACTTTTTAGTTAGCCAATGGCTTGCTTTATTATTTAGCTGGGCTGTCATTTTAACTTTATTGGGTTGAAGCAGAAGAGTATTTGTAGGACTACCACAAATGGGTGGACTTTCCGGGAAAGATTAAGGCAGGGGGATGGGGTAGGCTGTCTTTCAAGCCCTGTCTGCTCATTATCAAACCCCCCTCTGCTGCCTACTCGTGGGCATTGGTCTATGACCTCTGATGGTTCTACTATCTGGCACCTCACAGTGTGGACCTTGGAAGTCCGAGGGCCAGAGAAGATAGAAATATCTGGGTGCTCTGGGGTGATGTTAGCCCGGGGACAATCGGCATCTGGGGCTAAAGAAGAAATAGTAAGACTAGCATCTGCACCATTAATAGTGTTTGTATCATTTAAATTAGCTGCGAGTTTGGCAATTGCTCCATCAATTAGACATAAGCGCTTTACAAGGGGGTTCAAATGGTTCTTAATCACACTTTTCGGTCTCTCAAAAAGAAACTAGTGATACCCCCCTCCAGCCTTGTCACCACCAAAGTGACTTGACACCACCACCAAGTCACAGAAGGACCAGAAGAGAACTCTCAAAGTATATCATAACAAGGTGACTCAAAGTCGGATCTACCATGGTGGAGAAGGATATGTGGCCTAGCGGCTAGAGCCGCGGGAATCAGAACTTGGGAAGCAGGTTAGAAACTTGGCTTCAGCTCAACCTTCTGTGATTCTGGGCACATATCTTATTCTACCCGGGCCTTTAAAAATAAATAAATGAAAAATGTGTAATGTATAGTTCTCATCTAAAATGTCTAGTTCTCACATGAAGTGCTCTTGCTCCTTTGGGTCAAGTTTGCGCTATATAAAATGGCATGCACGAGAAAAAAACTGAGACCCCAGAACCACTTGTTGAGGTGCCCCCAGGCAATGACAGTGGTATGAGGCTATACTAACGGAAGATTGTGCATTATAGAAACCCCAACAACATAACATAACAGAGAGCTTATGTGACAGACGTGTAACAGGCCATATGCACAATGATACGGCCTCAGACAACATGACAGGAAACAGACAGAACACAGAGACCTCATGGGGAAGGAGCGTGAGGATGGAGAGGTCAGACTATCAACAAGTTACTAGTAGAACAAAGACAGCAACAGCACAACAGCGCCGAAAGGCAGCAGCACCGCAGTAAGGATTGATGGGGCAGGCAAGTGAAACAAGAAGAGAGGTTTTACTGAAGGTATGTCACAACAGGAAAAGAGAGGCGCTAGGACTGAGGCAATAGAGCAATGCACATAACAGGGCAGAGGGATGTGAGAGCACTGCAATAGACAGCACTATGGAAGCGAGATGACAATGATGTCACAGAGATGTCTGAGAAGGCGGGAACAGACAGCACAAAGAGAGAGGCTGAAGATAGAGAGAAACATAAGAGGGCATTGACTAGGACAAGAGAGGTGAAGATTGTAGATATAGAGAAATGTATGAGGGCATTAAATAGGACAAGAGAGGTGAGATGACAGTGAGAAATGACATTAAAGGAATGAGGGGGCACAAGCTTGGTGGGAGGACAGACGTGTGGTACAGCAAGAATCACACAGCTCCAAGCAAGCGATACGACAGGTGTGAGGGGACATGAACGAGAAAACACCAGAGTGGGGGCTAGACAGAAACATGCGGAAATGTAGGGATGAGAAAAGGTCAGCGAAGTGACAGGACAGGAAAGTCAAGCGCAGGCGCCTCCCGCTGAAGGTTATAAAAAAGACGAGGAGAGCAGGAGGCAGCAGAGGGAGGGGAGAGAAGAGGGGGCCAGCGCCTGTTTCCCTTGCGGGAGCGAGCAGGAACCATCTGTTTGCAAGTTCATTACAAACAGAGGCTTTGAAAGCTTGCTCCTGCAAGGGAATCGCTAAATGTGCACGCGTTGCCATTCAAAGCAATGCAATGCGTGCACGTTTTTGACAGCAAAACTGAATCGATTTCTAAAGGTCTTTTCCTATGCAGCACATGTGAGACCTAAAAACAACAATTGTAACCTCTGTGTAGATTGCACCATAAACATGTGTCTCAACAACTCTACAGTGGTATTAGTCACGTACCTGAAGATGGCTTTTAGACAATATACCGTCCCCTCAAAGACATTCGAAACCAGAAACAGCACATTACAATGGTACCGAGAAATACGTGAAAAAGTCGGTTTGTCAAACACTATATGACGATCGTTAATTCAAAGACCTTAAGTGCTAACCGGAACGAACTGCCGGGAGTTAATATGCCATCCCTACAAAACAGCAAATACCAGGAATGGATTATTACCACGATGCTGCAACAAAGTAGTGTTTTTACGCAGAGTACTGCTTGCTGAATTCAAAAATCAAAAACAAAGATTCTTACCAATTCGCGCAAAGCGGATTTCCTAAAGCAAAGACTCTCCCCGTAAATGCCTGCAGGAGCCATGTTTTTATCCTCGTCTGCACTTCTCATGTCAGGTGGTCTATCAAGTGATGATGGTAGATAGATCTCTAAAATAGAAATATACGGTCGCCATCCTTTAACAATCCCCAAAATTTGCAAACTTAGTCCCTGATATTCTACACCTACCAGAAGATGCAAAGTTTAAATGAATTTCGAGATATAAAAAAGCTGTAAAAAGTATGGTAAACAATGAATGAGCTCGCCCTCGATTACGGCAGTCAACAATTCCAAATCCTGTATTCCCATCGATCACTAATTCCGTCAGCGTCATCTTCAACTGCCTGCAATATGCCAGTACCACTGAACGTAAGCCTGATAGACAGTGAACTCATAGTGGACTGAGTTACGCATGTTTTTCCCATGCAATAATCAATTTGATGATGAAATTATCTCACCATCCAACATAAGGGATCCTTTAGCTCTATATCATCGTTCGGCCAATGTTACGACATGTCTAATTTTATCCGTCATGTAGTGGCCCAACACAGCAGACTTATCTGGCCTGTGAATCAGTAACGTCTGGTGTGTAAATAGTTATTCTGATAGTGCGCATGCAATTAAAAATTGTTTTGAGGTGACACATAGCCTATATGACAAGTTAATACAAATTAATGGGAATTCATCTAATCATCATCAAAATGCATCTTATCTCAATTCATGTGTTATGAACCACTGATATGATGAATGTGTTTTGTTGTACTCAAGTAGGAGATAATACCCACAGGAAAGAGCAGCGAGCAGCGTATGTTAATCTCGCAGAGGCAACGTTTGATCTCTTGAAAGGAGCGTCTTTGCTTTAGCACAAGTATCGTGTAATCCGGGAAAAGCATGACTGAAGTGCTGTTCACTGTGATTTCTTTCAGTTGGCGTGCTTCTCAGAGTATGTTGTCCAGGTCTCTGTAGTTAAGAAGCCAAAACAAAAAGGGCCTGGGATTGGCTCCCGGTGGCAGTCTTTGTAGTGGCACCGTATTGGCATGTTCAACCGCAAAGAAGGACACCCCAGTTGTGGGTACCAACTCATGGATCCAGGCCTCAACGTAAGCCACCACATTCTGGCCCTCTGTGCCCTCCTGAAGGCCCACCACCCGGATGTTATGTCTATGGGACTGGCCTTCAGCATCTTCCATTCTAGTCTTCAAGGTGTCCACTTGGTCCAGCAGCGACTGTAGCAAGGTCGAGTTTGCATGGGTGGTAGGCTCTAGCTAAGACAGTGTGAGTTGAGCATTGTGTAGTTTGTCAGCTAGTTTATGATGGTCTGCGCGTAAGAGAGCGAAATCGGTTGTCACTTTGTCTGTCTTTCTCTTGAGCAATGTACGCGCCTGATCAAGAAGAGTACCAATTATTTCCACCTCTAGCAAGACGGTATCTAATTTGGCACTGAGCGTCGCGTCAGGTTGCTGAGTCTCCTCTTCCGGGTGTGTCCCCATTTGTCTCATCTGATTCAGTGCAGCTTGCGCTGGGGTGGGTGGAGCGGATGATCGCAGAAGACCCATTAATATTTGCTGAGCAGGAGGCACCAGTGGGCCCACAGCTGTCCGTCAGTGTCTCCTGTGCAGGATGTCTGTGATGGACTCCTATTGTAGGAGATGGTATCAGGGTCTGCCCCAGTAAGGTAGTAGCCCGGTGGACGGGCAGGCCAACGCTTAAGCAATGCATTTACCAAGGTAGCGAGAGTATCAGTGGCTCGAGATCTGGTCTCACATTCATTTACAGTAGCACACCCGCAGCTGGGCATCAGGAGCAATGTGAGTCCAACGTCCCACCCATCCAACACACACCTGTATGGTTTGAGCAAATAGGCCCCTGTGGGCCCCGGACAGTCAGGGCCACGTATCTGATCCTGAGGTCAGTTCAGCATGTGAGTCCCGGGGATGGGCGGCAGAATGAGTCCGAGGTCGGGTAGAGGCACCACGCTGTGCCCCCCACCTCGTAGGCCCCCCTAAACACAACCTTGTTCTGATCCAACCCTTGGGCCTGTGCAGGTAGCAGGGTGCCAAGAGGAGTGGGGAAGAAAAAGAGGGTGAGAGTTTCCCTGGAGGGGGGAAGATGGCAGTGGCTCTGGAAAACAGCAAGGCCTCACTCCCGGCTTGCCTCACCGCAATGGAGTTCTATGTGGCTGCCCTGAAGTCAGCGTCGGAGTGAGGAACAGCCGCCTCGACCACCCCAGTGTCGTGTAGTTCCTAGGACCCCCCAGGATCTGCACGTTTTGTATGACCTGAATTGAGGGCTTGGTGTGCAGACAGACTCAGGACCCCCCCCTACAGGATGAGTCAGCCGTTAGACCAGCTAGCTCTACAGTGCCACTATCACCCCCCCTGTATTCTACAGCGGCGTCTGTAGTTTCTGGCAACCACTGAACATGACAACCCTGATTCCTCAGGTATCGTAGAAACAATACGATACCTTTCGCTCAGTCTCTCGTGCTTACTTTTCTCAGAATACACATAGAATGACGATTAGAACAGTTTCATTAATTATTTATTGGTCAAGCGTCAGCCTAGAATGAAACATGTTAGCTGCGACAATCAAAAGACAGGAGCAGACAAATGTAATCGCTAGTACCAATATTGTAAAAACATTTCTACTATAGTGCTAATAAGGTGAATAAAACAAATTATATAAAACAATAGCATTGACGTACTCCTACGATGCATAGCCTACCTAAATGTACCTAGCCTAGGTATGTAGGTGAAACCTGTTTATGTAAATGTCAGGATAGATCCTAATGAAGCCAAGAATCCCCCAGGAGATGTTAACCTCTCACCTGATGCTCTGAATGAAGGACCCTGTCTCTGCATCGAGGATGGCACCCTGCAAGGGATGTCAGATCTCTCCTTGTGGTAGGATCCGCCTGCAGAGCCCCGGTCCAGCCTGGGAGGAATTCTCCTCCTTGTTGTGTAAGGGGGAGTGAGGGTCTTTTATACTAAAGTGGTCACTCCAAGGTTTTCTAGAATTGATATGTTTTTTAAAAAATCACTAATCCTTTGCTAATCCTTTTCTAGACAAAAACGCTCATGTACAGCTGGCTGTTGGCCATGGAGGAAAAAAGTGGTGACCCTTATACAGAATAAATCTACCATGCAAACTCTATGGTTTAAACCCCAAAACAATGCATACAGATACAAAAACAATTATCCACAAAAGAAATACTCATATATCTTAATTAACTTAGAAAAGATGTTTACATTTTCAATTTTCCTTCATTTGTACATACTTTATCAATTGTAAAGCTTTCATTGAAATATTATACAATTTTGTAAACTAGTTGAGGTCCCCCTGAGTAAGTTTCGTGAACTCCTAGTCGTCCTAGGACCCCAGGTTAATAACCACCGCACTACTGTATTCCAACCCCCACCTTAAACAATAAGAAACAAACAAACATAGTGGCTGCGGACCACTTTGACTCAAATCAATGAGTTCTCCACAATTTTAAGGGCATCCAGAGCCTGTCTGAAAGTTCAAACGGATCCTACAAATGATAGTAAGCACTGCATAGAGGTGCACGGTATAATATCATAGGCAGCGGCTTCAGCAATTTAGAGAAATAGTTTTGATGGACTGGGATTTTTCTCATTAAAATTCAGCTGTTAAAGGCCATTCCTGCTAAGGGCAGTGCTAAGGGACCCTACCAGGGGCACACAATTAATTTGATTGAGATTTAATTGGTGTGCACAAAGCTACCAAAGCATTTCTGGTATATTTGGAGTATTCAT
This sequence comes from Lissotriton helveticus, assembly GCF_964261635.1. NCBI lineage: Eukaryota > Metazoa > Chordata > Amphibia > Caudata > Salamandridae > Lissotriton > Lissotriton helveticus. The sequence goes on from NC_136073.1 coordinate 745,678,063, forward strand.
TTTGTCCTTATGCATACAAAAGGGTACATTTAATATTAAAGTGGGCTTCTCATGGTACAACACCTAATTCACATATGACTTGCACAATCTATTTTCCTTAAAATAATTTGGAAATGTTTAACAATGGTTAACCCTCTTGTCTCATTGTCACCCAGGTCCTCCTTGATGGCACAGCTTTGCCTCAAAGCTCTTTACCCGCTGTAAAGTCTGATTCCCACTTTCTGGATGTGGGCAAGCTACTGAAAGCTCGAGCCAGGATGCCTGGCTCTTACTCAGTTCCAGGTCCTTTTGCACCCTCAAGCCTAAAATGAACTGAACTTTGATGGTGCCTCTGACTGCCAGCCAAACTCTAATCTCATGTGCGAAGAATAAAGACAAAATAGTGACCTTTGTTGTTATACTGGAGAGAAAGAAAGATATATCCATTGAGAGGCTGAATTGTATATGGTAAAAGCAGAAATTCTGGGATCATTATCGGCTTCCCCACTTGACCAAATTGTGTGATCCTAGAAAAATATTTTATCTCACCAAGCCTTCCTTTTCATCATTAGCACATATGAAAGTATATTCAAATGCATGAGTTCAGGATGTGTGCTGTACATTCACATCTTGTGTTAAATTTAATACACTATAATGCTGCTTCATCATGAAAAAATAGGCCATATATAATGTACAAATGAAAAGTGACTTGTTTCCTAGTTCACTTATGACTTTGTCGTCACGGTGGGAGCACAAACTCCTCTCAATGCTGTGATATACGCTTATGCATTAAGGTGAAATACTTCCACTTTGTAAAGAATACACTATTAATTTAATTGTTAATGTTTTCAATGGTCGACTTATGCACTGGCTTTTAAGGCCAAGCCTGACTTCCTGGTTCGGCTCTGACTGGGCTCTCCTTGTTAATTTGTTGGTTCGCCCACCTCTACCCCCCCCCCCTCCCCAGAGCCCCTCCATTAATCCAAGAGAAAAAGGCCTCTAAAAATCAAAACACAATTGTGTTGAAACACTAGAGTTACCAAGCATTTGCTACAAGCGAACCCTTTCACGTGCGCTTCATGGGCAGAGTGTGGTAATGCAGGGCTAGACGGGCTTGCAAGTATATATCTGCCGTGCTGGACGCTCCAGACAAAACTCACTCATGCAAGAAGACGCACAAGGTCATAGAAGCAGTCATGCATGCAGACAGGGCATTCAGTACACGTGTTTTAGAAACGCATACATTCACTGATGTCTACATTTCTAAACCTTGATTCCCACCCGCTGTGCCGCAGCGCCACCATCACTGCCTTCCTTCCCAATCTGGCTCCAAACAAGTGCTGGCGTAATCTGCTACATCAGGAACTGTACACTTAGATTTCCCACGAGTCACGAGATATGCCTGTTAGCAGGCTTTGCTCACACACCTACAGTGCTACTGACTCCACAGAGCATGAGTGGACACTGTGTCAATTACCACCGTGTGACTCGGGTCCCCACAAACTCCCTGCCAGATCTGAATCAATACATACAGGCCGCTGCTCAATTAGCACCTTGTAAGGGTAGATTTGCACTCGATTATCAGAGCGTTTCACGAAAATGGACTGACTCGCTGTCAGCTGTGTTGCGCTTCTTTCTGTACATGCCCCTTTCACTGAGATTGCCTTGCTGCCCCATGAGTGCTAATAATCTCTTTGGACTCGGAAACGTTCTGGTATGCAAGCACAGAAAATGTAGAAGTGCCAGTACACAGTACCAGTGAGCACTGGACCATTTAAAGCACTGCTCAAGTCTGTTCCTTAAACTACTCTAGCTTCCTGCTTCTTCATCTCACTCTTGCAGGTTCTCACTTCACCCCCGTTTCCGTCCTGTTTTCCTCTCTTTCTCTCCCCTTCTTCCAACCTTTTAAACCTTCCTCTCTTGCTCTGGTTCAAAGCAGTGCTTGGAATTTGCAAAAACAGTCATGCACTGAGTACCTGCCCTTGCTTCATTTTAAAGTGAGAGCACCCACCTGCACTTCTCAGCAGAGGTCCAACACTTTTAATATGAGAGCATCAGCACTTATCTAATTAAGAAACAGGTAATTTTGGAAAGTGAGTACCTACACTTCTATCAGTGCTTAATTTGAGCCAGTGGTTTCCAGTGCCCAGTACCAGCACTTAATTGTCAGCACCGGGGCTTGTGACAGTCTGCCACAAGGTGGCGCTATCTGGATAATTTTGAGATGACAACAGTTAATTAGAAATTCAATATACATTAAAAATGGATCTTACCTGCTGCCCAAACCATTCTTATAGCTTTGGGGGCCTGAAATAGTCCGAATTGTCACACTTGTAGGAGTGTGATGGCTAGCAGGTGTGTTGTCACTATCATTGGCAGCGTAGCAGGGCAATGTGTGCTGCAAGCTGCGGTGGCCTCCTGACTGAGCCCTGGCACTTATTTTTTTTTCTTTTACAAATTAAGCGCTGATTCTATATATCCACCTCAGGCCCCGGGGCAAAGTCTGATAATGTAAAATCCGGCTTGTTCTCCTGAATATCTAGTCCCCACAGCCCGGACAAACCAGCATACATCAAACACTACGTCAGGGATAGTAAGCGCTATAAAAATGCCATTATTACTATACAAAGTGGAATATTATTCAGAGGTGTGAAAGGGGACTGGTGGACTTAAGGTGACCAACCGTCCGTAAATTTCACGGACCGTCCGTCATTTTAGTATGATGTCCACAAGGCGTTTGTAATTTGGGGTTCCCAAATTGCGGACGTTTTACAGACATCATACTAAAATCAAAATGGGAATTTTCAGTAAGCAATGCTGTTTCCCGGATGTATGACGTTACAACGCATACTTTTACCACGCATACCTTTACAACGCGGTTTTTACCACGTATACCATTACAACGCATAGCGCTTAGAGGTGCTGGATAGTGTTAAGTATAATTTTCTATTCCAACTCCAGTCCCCGTGGACACTAGGGAAGGTGTTGGATAGAAAATTAAACTTATTCCTTATCCTAGAGCGCCACCCAGCGCAATGCGTTGTAATAGTATGCGTGGTAATACCTGCGTTGTAATGGTAGTGCGTTGTAAAAATTTCATTGTAAACGTTGCATACCCTGTTTCCCTTGCGAGAGGGCCCAGGAATTTAAAAGATTTCACTCAGGGCCTCTCGCAATTATCTTTTAAACTGAAGAGGTTGCCTGCAGGGGCCCCTCCCAGACCTCGTGCAGACTGTGGAGTGGCCCATTGTCAGTCTGAGACTGCAGCTGATTGTCATTATATAAGTGCTAATGGGCCCAATTCTTGTGACAGCATGTGGTGTGCCTTCTACTGCAAGGGACTAGGGCAAAGCATTCTGCTTTTGTCTTGGTGCCATGCTGCAGAAAAGAAAAGTAAAATTACTAACAGCGTTTTTACTGTACATTTAAAAGACAGATTTCAACATACAAATAAAAAATAATATTTAATGTTTATTGTTACATTAGCACAAAGGGCCCGATGCTGATTTACAAAACGCTGCGCATACTGAAAAACTGAGAAGTGCACGATTGTCTCAAGCTTATATAAACCTATTTTGACTTACATTTATTTTGGTTGTCTATTTACTTACTTATATATTATTGTGCTACCTCCTCTGATATGTCTGTAAAACGTATATTTTGTCCCACATTTTTGTCCTGAATTTTGACCTTCTGTCCTGAATTTTTGTCCTGAATCTTGACCTTCTGTCCTGAATTTTGACCTCCTGTCCTGAATTTTTACCCTGACCGTCCTGAATTTGCACCATGCCAGTTGGTCATCCTAGGTGGACTGCCCTAGGGAAAAGAGGTGATTTCACAGCTGCCCCGTGCCTCTGTAAGACTGCTGCGTGGAGTCCGACGTCTGACTGAAACAGCCCCAGTCCTACCAGCACTTCCGATAGCACACACTTCACATTGGGCCAGTCAGTGTCTATGGAAGGGTTTCACCCCCGTCATTAGTGCCCCACAGCCGCGGGCAGGCTGATTGACTGAGCTGTGGCACTGACTGGAAGTGACACTGAGGGAGGGGGCGGCGCGGGGGCGCAGACAGGGCTCTGGCAGCCCGCACTCGGCCTCCGGGAGCAGACGGCTGCCAACGAGGCATGGGTCCCGGGAGCTGAGGGGCGCCGTGCCAACATGAAGAGAGGCGGCTCCGGGCAGCGCCTCGGCCTCCTTCCCCATGGCTTCTGGCTGCTTCCCTTCTACCTGGCAGGTAAACTGTAGGCGTCGCCTGCGTGGCGTGACTTTATAGAGGAAAAAATGTATATAAATAGCGCCACCTGCAGAAAAGTCAACAGGACTGACTCGGCCGTTCATACTTCCAAAGTAGAGACGGGAGTAGTAGCATAGATTTGGGAACACTCACTGCTACGCCTATCGCTTTAAAAATGCCGTGCTTTAGTGCTACATATATGCATAATTATTATTAGAATGTTGGGAGCCGCATTGAGGACATTGGAATGTGTGAGGGCCGATAATGGTTGATATAGGCCTTCTGGCCAAACATTCAAACGCTTGGCTTCTTTTTTCTCCCCCTTTCATTTGGAAAATCCTACCCACGAGGCTGGCATGTTCTAGCAGCATTAAATCCCTTCTGTACCGGGGTATATAGGTTCTTAAAAGCATTCACCCTCCTTACAAACCCCCGAGTCAGGGCCTTACCAACCGTTATTGCCCTTAGAAACGGGCTAGCATGGAAATGGAAAGAGGATGGTAAAAAAAAACAAAATAAATGCCTCGGTTGAAAGTTGGGCAGAAACAGAGCGACTGTAGCCAGCTGTATTGCCTACGATTAGGGGGGGAGTAACCTATGGGGGAGAGATTTGGAGCCACACCTCTTCCTCCAACCTGCTGATTACAGAAAACAAATTTCTGAAGCAGCTGACCGCTCTCCCACCAAGTACCCCACTCCTGCCCCTGAGACTGGACCTGGGTTTGAGGCCCATTACGGAGGAATTAGGGCTCAAACCTTTAACATTCTGGCGTCGCCTCTGGAGTAGCCAAGATCTCACCTCTTATAGAACTGAATTAAAGGAATTCCTATCCTTACCTAGTCCCACTAAGATCCCTTGGCTAAATTATATTAAGAGAACTTGTGAGACCCTTGGATTACCAGAACTGTGGTCACACCCGGAAAGCACAAGTACCAGGATCCCAAGGAAAGCGCTCTCCAGAGCATACTATGACAAGATGCTTTCCCGAGCCTTGGACAGTACACGAGAGGGATCTATGACACATCGTTTCATTATAACCAAAGACTCATACAATCTTGAAAGTGTTTTGGACGGTATGACCCCTGTTTTAACAAGAAAATTATTCCTGCAATGGAGGTATGGGACCTTTCCTTTAATGTCTTTTACCAAAGCATGGTCTGGTCGGTCCCCCACAGAGACGTGCCCTGCATGTGCCCGCACCAAGGAGAATGAAACACATGTTATTTTCTTTTGCCGAGCCTACCAAAAAAGCAGGAAATTCTGGCTCGTCCCTCTCCTTAAAAACCTGGGATTTAGAACATTTACACCTGCATTTAGAATTCTAAAGACAGATTTATCTCCGCCAACTGTGTTTGCACTAGCTAAATTTTTAACTGCGATGTGGCATGTCCGAACCCGTTACATAAAGATGGCAGGAGACCCATGAAAATTCTTTTCCGTTGGTCCACTCTCTCTCCTGTTTTAACATTCTTTGTCTTTTTAACTTATGTAATTAATACTAAATGATGTATTGATACTTTGGAATGTTAAATTGATGTGTTATATTGTATATCTTTTATGATCACCTGATCGAAATAAAGATTTGGATTAGCATTAGCCTACGATTAGTCCTCAGAATAATAATTAATGTGATTATTTCATTAAAATTAGCAAGTCGCTACGTTTTCTCTACTTTAAACTGTAGCGATTACTGTTAGATTGATCTCAGCAGGTTGAAAGGAGGAGTCATCTCTGCCAGGATTATAGCTCGTGACCTCCATCCGCATCCCTGAACAGGCTCTCAAGCCTTGGGTCCGTCTTACCCAATGTCTACAACTGTTGAGTAATTTCAGCAGTAATTACCCTAGATGGGAGACAACCTTTACAACGCAACTTTTACTACGCAGTGCCATTACGACGCAACTTTTACAACGCAAACCATTACAACGCATTGCGCTGGGGGGCACTCTAGGATAGGGAATAGGTTTAATTTACTATCCAACACCTTCCCTACTATCCACGGGGACTGGAGTTGGAATAGTAAATTAAACTATTCACTATCCAGCGCCCCAAAGCACTATGCGTTGTAATGGTATGCGTTGTAAAAGTTGCGTCGTAATGGCATGCGTTGTGAAAGTATGCGTTGTGATGTCATACATCCAACTCAGATGCTGCTCAAACTACCAGATGAGCATGGGGGTTGGGTTATAGTTACTATTACATTCAGTGACTTTAAATACGGTTAATCAAAAATCTCTTGTATTTTCTGTTTGCATTGCCTCCAGTGTGTCTGTGAAATGCTGAATTAAGTACTGCTCTGAATTTACTAGAGTTAGCTTTATTCTTATATACACTAGGTCATTGGATTTAGCTGTGCTTCTTTATTTCTACCGCGCTTATAATCCCGGACCCAGACTTCAAGGTGTAGTAGTAATCACACCTCTAAATTCGCTTAGCTACAGCCATGTATGCTGCTTTCATTGCACGTCCCAACCCCCTTTCTCTAAATCCCAGTAACTGATCATAAGACATGTGTGACCCGAGCTGGCACAACTTTGGAGAATGTGACAGGCCGCCACCATCACAGAAATCAGGCACCATTTATTTTAAATCAACAAAAATATTGGATGGTCTTTGTCTGGCTATTATATCACTGATGAGTTGACCAATATATTAAATGATCTTTTCAAGCAAGTCCTGTGCTTTGGTCACCGTAGACAAGCCCAAGGTCAGAAAGGGGAAAAGTGTGAAGGGCTAATTTTCAATATCATTTTTTTTTTTTAATCTCAAAAAAGTTGGGGAAACAAATTCAATATAATTTTTAATAGTACAGTTCTATTTAACAATCAACACTAATTTTGGGGCTGATTAGAAAAACAGAGAAAGAGAGATGAATAAATTTGTCATGAACACCCCATTGTAAGAACGAAGTGGAGAAGTAAAGATTAAAATGTAGGACACCAAATTTGATAGCTAACGTAAAAGAACAACTTTCCAAATACATAATATCATGCCTATGCAAAGACTTATAAGAGGACTAGAGATGTGTGTGTGCCTTCCCGGTTGACCTCAGTGGTTTATTTTGTCGAATCGTACTCTGTTAATAATTTCCCAACAAGGTTATGATCACCTATTAAATGCCGGTAGAAACCATAGCATAATAGGTTGTTTTTGAAGTTCATTATATCATCAATGCATATACTTTGAAAGTAGACTGTATACCATCCTAAATGCAATGTAGATAGCTATAATTTTTTGATTCAGTGGTATAAGGGCTGAGTAAGCTGATCTTTCCATCTATCAAGAACTTTATTAGATTTGATCATTAGTCAAAGTTAAAAACTCTGTATTAACACATAATAATGAATTAAGAAAAAGGCACCTGTGTAATCATGGTCAATTTTCAAAAAGGTATCAATGCAATGTTGTCCTATCATTTGCGTTGACCAAGTGGGGTAAACATTTCCTCTGACGACTACAGTTTTGCACTGGAGATGTTGTTCCAGTCAGATGCCACAAGTAATGGTGCAAAATTGAATCCGGGATCAATTTTCTAACATTGTGGATATATTTGCAATACAACGCCTGCAAACCGCCTCCAAAATGTGTCTAGCACAAGCACATCCTTATTCTTTTTATACAAGTGGTCTGTTCTGATTGATTCCATTTCCATCCAATGTTGCCCTGCCATTTGTTTATAATGAAGCTGGAAGATCAGGTTTGAGATATTCCTTCATTTCTGATTAGATTTGTGTAGCATATAATTTTAACAAAATGTCACTTTTTCTGCAAATATCTTTGTTCAAAAATATGTTTTAATAAAAAGGAAAAAAATACTTTTACACTAAAGAGTCATTGCCACCTTAAGTTTAAAGCAGAGCCTAAGAAATGAGGTATACACCTTGGGGAAGCTGGGTTTTCAAAAAATTCTATATTTTGTAAAAGCTGGATTTTTAATCATTTTGAAGGTTTTCTTCAGGTCCACAGCCACTGACATGTTGGAGAACATTTAAGCATTTGCCACAACTCCACCCACAGATAATGATAGGGAAGAGTTGCAGGTTCAAGAACAGCAGACGTAGCTTATTGTGGCTTGATGCGCCAGTGACTGTGCCTTAACACCACAAGGTGGTTAAAATGTGCTCTCCACAACTTTAATCGAATGCCAGTTTTGAGCCGTTCAGTGTCCCTATATTACATTTGATAGCCGTGCTTTTGCGATTGAAGTCACAATTGTAGACTCCTGTTTTCAAAAATCTCATTACCAGGAGAAAAGAAGGAGAATTTTGATTGACTAACAGACACAACAGAAATACATATAAAACTTTATAATAATAAATATCAAGTGGAAATCTGGAAAAACGAGTCCTCGGAAGGCACTACACACCTTATTATTTGTCTGACTAGCTGGTTTATTTTAAAGCTCTTTAGATGATATCTGCTTGACAGGCTTCCATACAATCCACACTGAAACACTCCTTAATTGGTATGTGCCTGATCCAAGATGGCGGACGGAGGAACATATACTTTTGTGTATGTTTATGCCTCAGGCCACATTCTATACTTATTACATGCACAGAGAGATGAACTTTGGTGGGATTGGACTAGATTTCTTCTTACGCTGCGGGGCCTTCGCGACTCAGAGGTTGGGACACCTTTTCCCACGAATTGACAGAGATGATTTCTGGCGTCCCCGGCTCTGTTAGCTGACTGACAAAACAGCTCTTCTAATCTGCCCTAATTACTGTCAATTAAAGTGAGGCGCTGTCCATTCTGAGACATAAAGAACGGGCTGAGAGAATTGTCCAAGCGGCCGTGTCCCAGTTTGCTCAGTGTGTTCCCTGGGAAAAGGCCACCTTTCTCCATTGTAGCCCACCCACATGAACCCTGCCTGCTGGCAGGACAGTGTGTTCAATAGGGCTGTGTCGCTGGGCTTGAGACTAGGGTGAGTGGCCTGAGCTGTGCTAAACTTTCCTATGGCTGTTCTGAATGGTGCTGATATGCAGGGGATCTGGACTGCACTGAGTGAAACTGTACTACAGGCAACGGTCCTGGAGAATAAGTGCACTGAAGTGTATTTATGCACAGGACTACTGGCTGCACAGCACTAAACTGTACTAGAGCCAAGGGGCCCAGGGAGTAAGTGTACTGAAGTGTATATATGCACAGGACTACTGGCTGCACAGCACTAAACTGCACTAAAGCCAAGGGGCCGCCCAGGCAGTAAGTGTACTGAAGTGTATTTATGCACAGGACTACTGGCCGCACTGCACTAAACTGTACTAAAGCCAAGGGCCCCAGGGAGTAAGTGTACTGAAGTGTATTTATGCACAGGACTACTGGCTGCACAGCACTAAACTGCACTAAAGCCAAGGGGCCGCCCAGGGGGTAAGTGTACTGAAGTGTATTTATGCACAGGACTACTGGCTGCACAGCACTAAACTGCACTAAAGCCAAGGGGCCGCCCAGGCAGTAAGTGTACTGAAGTGTATTTATGCACAGGACTACTGGCCGCACTGCACTAAACTGTACTAAAGCCAAGGGCCCCAGGGAGTAAGTGTACTGAAGTGTATTTATGCACAGGACTACTGGCTGCACAGCACTAAACTGCACTAAAGCCAAGGGGCCGCCCAGGCAGTAAGTGTACTGAAGTGTATTTATGCACAGGACTACTGGCTGCACAGCACTAAACTGCACTAAAGCCAAGGGGCCGCCCAGGCAGTAAGTGTACTGAAGTGTATTTATGCACAGGACTACTGGCCGCACTGCACTAAACTGTACTAAAGCCAAGGGCCCCAGGGAGTAAGTGTACTGAAGTGTATTTATGCACAGGACTACTGGCTGCACAGCACTAAACTGCACTAAAGCCAAGGGGCCGCCCAGGCAGTAAGTGTACTGAAGTGTATTTATGCACAGGACTACTGGCTGCACAGCACTAAACTGCACTAAAGCCAAGGGGCCGCCCAGGCAGTAAGTGTACTGAAGTGTATTTATGCACAGGACTACTGGCCGCACTGCACTAAACTGTACTAAAGCCAAGGGCCCCGGGCAGTAAGTGTACTGAAGTGTATTTATGCACAGGACTACTGGCTGCACAGCACTAAACTGCACTAAAGCCAAGGGGCCGCCCAGGCAGTAAGTGTACTGAAGAGTATTTATGCACAGGACTACTGGCTGCACAGCACTAAACTGCACTAAAGCCAAGGGGCGGCCCAGGCAGTAAGTGTACTGAAGTGTATTTATGCACAGGACTACTGGCCGCACTGCACTAAACTGTACTAAAGCCAAGGGCCCCAGGGAGTAAGTGTACTGAAGTGTATTTATGCACAGGACTACTGGCTGCACAGCACTAAACTGTACTAAAGCCAAGGGGCCGCCCAGGCAGTAAGTGTACTGAAGTGTATTTATGCACAGGACTACTGGCTGCACAGCACTAAACTGCACTAAAGCCAAGGGGCCGCCCAGGCAGTAAGTGTACTGAAGTGTATTTATGCACATGACTACTGGCCGCACTGCACTAAACTGTACTAAAGCCAAGGGCCCCAGGGAGTAAGTGTACTGAAGTGTATTTATGCAAAGGACTACTGGCCAAACTGCACTAAACTGTATTAAAGCCAAAGGCCCCAGGGAGTAAGTGTACCAAAGTGTATTTGTGCACAGGACTACTGGCTGCACAGCACTAAACTGCACTAAAGCCAAGGGGCCACCCAGGCAGTAAGTGTACTGAAGTGTATTTATGCACAGGACTACTGGCCGCACTGCACTAAACTGTACTAAAGCCAAGGGCCCCAGGGAGTAAGTGTACTGAAGTGTATTTATGCACAGGACTACTGGCTGCACAGCACTAAACTGCACTAAAGACAAGGGGCCGCCCAGGGGGTAAGTGTACTGAAGTGTATTTATGCACAGGACTACTGGCTGCACAGCACTAAACTGCACTAAAGCCAAGGGGCCGCCGAGGGAGTAAGTGTACTGAAGTGTATTTATGCACAGGACTACTGGCTGCACAGCACTAAACTGCACTAAAGCCAAGGGGCCGCCCAGGCAGTAAGTGTACTGAAGTGTATTTATGCACAGGACTACTGGCCGCACTGCACTAAACTGTACTAAAGCCAAGGGCCCCAGGGAGTAAGTGTACTGAAGTGTATTTATGCACAGGACTACTGGCTGCACAGCACTAAACTGCACTAAAGCCAAGGGGCCGCCCAGGCAGTAAGTGTACTGAAGTGTATTTATGCACAGGACTACTGGCTGCACAGCACTAAACTGCACTAAAGCCAAGGGGCCGCCCAGGCAGTAAGTGCACTGAAGTGTATTTATGCACAGGACTACTGGCCGCACTGCACTAAACTGTACTAAAGCCAAGGGCCCCAGGGAGTAAGTGTACTGAAGTGTATTTATGCACAGGACTACTGGCTGCACAGCACTAAACTACACTAAAGCCAAGGGGCCGCCCAGGCAGTAAGTGTACTGAAGTGCATTTATGCACAGGACTACTGGCTGCACAGCACTAAACTGCACTAAAGCCAAGGGGCCGCCCAGGCAGTAAGTGTACTGAAGTGTATTTATGCACAGGACTACTGGCCGCACTGCACTAAACTGTACTAAAGCCAAGGGCCCCAGGGAGTAAGTGTACTGAAGTGTATTTATGCACAGGACTACTGGCTGCACAGCACTAAACTGCACTAAAGCCAAGGGGCCGCCCAGGGGGTAAGTGTACTGAAGTGTATTTATGCACAGGACTACTGGCTGCACAGCACTAAACTGCACAAAAGCCAAGGGGCCGCCCAGGCAGTAAGTGTACTGAAGTGTATTTATGCACAGGACTACTGGCCGCACTGCACTAAACTGTACTAAAGCCAAGGGCCCCAGGGAGTAAGTGTACTGAAGTGTATTTATGCACAGGACTACTGGCTGCACAGCACTAAACTGCACTAAAGCCAAGGGGCCGCCCAGGCAGTAAGTGTACTGAAGTGTATTTATGCACAGGACTACTGGCTGCACAGCACTAAACTGCACTAAATCCAAGGGGCCGCCCAGGCAGTAAGTGTACTGAAGTGTATTTATGCACAGGACTACTGGCCGCACTGCACTAAACTGTACTAAAGCCAAGGGCCCCAGGGAGTAAGTGTACTGAAGTGTATTTATGCACAGGACTACTGGCTGCACAGCACTAAACTGCACTAAAGCCAAGGGGCCGCCCAGGCAGTAAGTGTACTGAAGTGTATTTATGCACAGGACTACTGGCTGCACAGCACTAAACTGCACTAAAGCCAAGGGGCCGCCCAGGCAGTAAGTGTACTGAAGTGTATTTATGCACATGACTACTGGCCGCACTGCACTAAACTGTACTAAAGCCAAGGGCCCCAGGGAGTAAGTGTACTGAAGTGTATTTATGCAAAGGACTACTGGCCACACTGCACTAAACTGTACTAAAGCCAAAGGCCCCAGGGAGTAAGTGTACCGAAGTGTATTTGTGCACAGGACTACTGGCTGCACAGCACTAAACTGCACTAAAGCCAAGGGGCCACCCAGGCAGTAAGTGTACTGAAGTGTATTTATTCACAGGACTACTGGCCGCACTGCACTAAACTGTACTAAAGCCAAGGGCCCCAGGGAGTAAGTGTACTGAAGTGTATTTATGCACAGGACTACTGGTTGCACAGCACTAAACTGCACTAAAGCCAAGGGGCCGCCCAGGGGGTAAGTGTACTGAAGTGTATTTATGCACAGGACTACTGGCTGCACAGCACTAAACTGCACTAAAGCCAAGGGGCCGCCCAGGGAGTAAGTGTACTGAAGTGTATTTATGCACAGGACTACTGGCTGCACAGCACTAAACTGCACTAAAGCCAAGGGGCCGCCCAGGCAGTAAGTGTACTGAAGTGTATTTATGCACAGGACTACTGGCCGCACTGCACTAAACTGTACTAAAGCTAAGGGCCCCAGGGAGTAAGTGTACTGAAGTGTATTTATGCACAGGACTACTGGCTGCACAGCACTAAACTGCACTAAAGCCAAGGGGCCGCCCAGGCAGTAAGTGTACTGAAGTGTATTTATGCACAGGACTACTGGCTGCACAGCACTAAACTGCACTAAAGCCAAGGGGCCGCCCAGGCAGTAAGTGCACTGAAGTGTATTTATGCACAGGACTACTGGCCGCACTGCACTAAACTGTACTAAAGCCAAGGGCCCCAGGGAGTAAGTGTACTGAAGTGTATTTATGCACAGGACTACTGGCTGCACAGCACTAAACTACACTAAAGCCAAGGGGCCGCCCAGGCAGTAAGTGTACTGAAGTGCATTTATGCACAGGACTACTGGCTGCACAGCACTAAACTGCACTAAAGCCAAGGGGCCGCCCAGGCAGTAAGTGTACTGAAGTGTATTTATGCACAGGACTACTGGCCGCACTGCACTAAACTGTACTAAAGCCAAGGGCCCCAGGGAGTAAGTGTACTGAAGTGTATTTATGCACAGGACTACTGGCTGCACAGCACTAAACTGCACTAAAGCCAAGGGGCCGCCCAGGCAGTAAGTGTACTGAAGTGTATTTATGCACAGGACTACTGGCTGCACAGCACTAAACTGCACTAAAGCCAAGGGGCCGCTCAGGAAGTAAGTGTACTGAAGTGTATTTATGCACAGGACTACTGGCCGCACTGCACTAAACTGTACTAAAGCCAAGGGCCCCAGGGAGTAAGTGTACTGAAGTGTATTTATGCACAGGACAACTGGCTGCACAGCACTAAACTGTACTAAAGCCAAGGGGCCGCCCAGGCAGTAAGTGTACTGAAGTGTATTTATGCACAGGACTACTGGCTGCACAGCACTAAACTGCACTAAAGCCAAGGGGCCGCCCAGGCAGTAAGTGTACTGAAGTGTATTTATGCACAGGGCTACTGGCCGCACTGCACTAAACTGTACAAAAGCCAAGGGCCCCAGGGAGTAAGTGTACTGAAGTGTATTTATGCACAGGACTACTGGCTGCACAGCACTAAACTGCACTAAAGCCAAGGGGCCGCCCAGGCAGTAAGTGTACTGAAGTGTATTTATGCACAGGACTACTGGCCGCACTGCACTAAACTGTACTAAAGCCAACGGGCCCAGGGAGTAAGTGTGCTGAAGTGTACTAAAACATAGGACTTCTGGCTCCACAGCACTAAACTGCACTAAAGCCAACGGGCCCAGGGAGTAAGTGTAATGAAGTGTACTAATGCATAGGACTACAGGCTGCACAGCACTAAACTGCACTAAAGCCAACGGGCCCAGGGAGTAAGTGTAATGAAGTGTACTAATGCATAGGACTACAGGCTGCACAGCACTAAACTGTCCTAAAGCCAAGGGCCCCAGGGAGTAAGTGTAATTAAGTGTACTAATGCATAGGATTACAGGCAGCACTGCACTAAACTGCACTAAAGCCAACGGGCCCAGGGAGTAAGTGTGCTGAGTGTACTAATGCATAGGACTACTGGTTGCAGAGCACTAAACTGCAGTAAAGCCAAGAGCCCCAGGGAGTAAGTGTAATGAAGTGTGCCAATGCATAGGATTACAGGCAACACTGCACTAAACTGTACTAAAGCCAAGGGCCCCAGGGAGTAAGTGTAATGAAGTGTACTAATGCATAGGAGTACTGGCTACACTGCACTAAACTGTACTAAAGCCAAGGGCCCCAGGGAGTAAGTGTAATGAAGTGTACTAATGCATAGGAGTACTGGCTACACTGCACTGAACTGTACTAAAGCCAAGGGCCCCAAGGAGTAAGTGTAATGTAGTGTACTAATGCACAGGAGTACTGGCTACACTGCACTAAAATGTACTAAAGCCAAGGGCCCCAGGGAGTAAGTGTAATGAAGTGTACTAATGCATAGGAGTACTGGCTAAACTGCACTAAACTGTACTAGAGCCAAGGGCCCCAGGGAGTAAGTGTAATGAAGTGTACTAATGCATAGGATTACAGGCAGCACTGCACTAAACTGTACTAAAGCCAAGGGCCCCAGGGAGTAAGTCTAATTAAGTGTACTAATGCATAGGAGTACTGGCAGCACTGCACTAAACTGTACTAAAGCAAAGTGCCCCAGGGAGTAAGTGTAATGAAGTGTGCTAATGCATAGGAGTACTGGCTACACTGCACTAAACTGTACTAGAGCCAAGGGTCCCAGGGAGTAGGCGTAATGAAGTGTACTAATGCATAGGAGTACTGGCTACACTGCAGTAAACTGTACTAAAGCCAAGGGCCCCAGGGAGTAAGTGTAATGAACTGTACTAATGCATAGGATTACAGGCAGCACTGCACTAAACTGTACTAAAGCCAAGGGCCCCAGGGAGTAAGTGTAATGAAGTGTACTAATGCATAGGATTACAGGCAGCACTGCACTAAACTGCACTAAAGCCAAGGCCCCCAGGGAGTAAGTGTAATGAAGTGTACTAATGCATAGGAGTACTGGCTACACTGCCCTAGACTGTACTAAAGCCAAGGGCCCCAGGGAGTAAGTGTAATGAAGTGTACTAATGCATAGGATTACAGGCAGCACTGTACTAAACTGCACTAAAGCCAAGGGCCACAGGGAGTAAGTGTAATGAAGTGTACTAATGCATAGGAGTACTGGCTAAACTGCACTAAACTGTACTAGAGCCAAGGGCCCCAGGGAGTAAGTGTAATGAAGTGTACTAATGCATAGGATTACAGGCAGCACTGCACTAAACTGTACTAAAGCCAAGGGCCCCAGGGAGTAAGTGTAATGAAGTGTACTAATGCATAGGAGTACTGGCTACACTGCACTAAACTGTACTAGAGCCAAGGGCCCGAGGAAGTAAGTGTAATGAAGTGTACCAATGCATAGGAGTACTGGCTACACTGCACTAGACTGTACTAAAGCCAAGGGCCCCAGGGAGTAAGTGTAATGGAGTGTACTAATGCATAGGATTACAGGCAGCACTGCACTAAACTGTACTAAAGCCAAGGGCCCAAGGGAGTAAGTGTAATGAAGTGTACTAATGCATAGGAGTGCTGGCTACACTGCACTAAACTGCAGTAAAGCCAAGAGCCCCAGGGAGTAAGTGTAATGAAGTGTGCCAATGCATAGGATTACAGGCAACACTGCACTAAACTGTACTAAAGCCAAGGGCCCCAGGGAGTAAGTGTAATGAAGTGTACTAATGCATAGGAGTACTGGCTACACTGCACTAAACTGTACTAAAGCCAAGGGCCCCAGGGAGTAAGTGTAATGAAGTGTACTAATGCATAGGAGTACTGGCTACACTGCACTGAACTGTACTAAAGCCAAGGGCCCCAAGGAGTAAGTGTAATGTAGTGTACTAATGCACAGGAGTACTGGCTACACTGCACTAAAATGTACTAAAGCCAAGGGCCCCAGGGAGTAAGTGTAATGAAGTGTACTAATGCATAGGAGTACTGGCTAAACTGCACTAAACTGTACTAGAGCCAAGGGCCCCAGGGAGTAAGTGTAATGAAGTGTACTAATGCATAGGATTACAGGCAGCACTGCACTAAACTGTACTAAAGCCAAGGGCCCCAGGGAGTAAGTCTAATTAAGTGTACTAATGCATAGGAGTACTGGCAGCACTGCACTAAACTGTACTAAAGCCAAGTGCCCCAGGGAGTAAGTGTAATGAAGTGTGCTAATGCATAGGAGTACTGGCTACACTGCACTAAACTGTACTAGAGCCAAGGGTCCCAGGGAGTAGGCGTAATGAAGTGTACTAATGCATAGGAGTACTGGCTACACTGCACTAAACTGTACTAAAGCCAAGGGCCCCAGGGAGTAAGTGTAATGAACTGTACTAATGCATAGGATTACAGGCAGCACTGCACTAAACTGTACTAAAGCCAAGGGCCCCAGGGAGTAAGTGTAATGAAGTGTACTAATGCATAGGATTACAGGCAGCACTGCACTAAACTGCACTAAAGCCAAGGCCCCCAGGGAGTAAGTGTAATGAAGTGTACTAATGCATAGGAGTACTGGCTACACTGCCCTAGACTGTACTAAAGCCAAGGGCCCCAGGGAGTAAGTGTAATGAAGTGTACTAATGCATAGGATTACAGGCAGCACTGTACTAAACTGCACTAAAGCCAAGGGCCACAGGGAGTAAGTGTAATGAAGTGTACTAATGCATAGGAGTACTGGCTAAACTGCACTAAACTGTACTAGAGCCAAGGGCCCCAGGGAGTAAGTGTAATGAAGTGTACTAATGCATAGGATTACAGGCAGCACTGCACTAAACTGTACTAAAGCCAAGGGCCCCAGGGAGTAAGTGTAATGAAGTGTACTAATGCATAGGAGTACTGGCTACACTGCACTAAACTGTACTAGAGCCAAGGGCCCGAGGAAGTAAGTGTAATGAAGTGTACCAATGCATAGGAGTACTGGCTACACTGCACTAGACTGTACTAAAGCCAAGGGCCCCAGGGAGTAAGTGTAATGGAGTGTACTAATGCATAGGATTACAGGCAGCACTGCACTAAACTGTACTAAAGCCAAGGGCCCAAGGGAGTAAGTGTAATGAAGTGTACTAATGCATAGGAGTGCTGGCTACACTGCACTAAACTGCAGTAAAGCCAAGAGCCCCAGGGAGTAAGTGTAATTAAGTGTGCCAATGCATAGGATTACAGGCAACACTGCACTAAACTGTACTAAAGCCAAGGGCCCCAGGGAGTAAGTGTAATGAAGTGTACTAATGCATAGGAGTACTGGCTACACTGCACTAAACTGTACTAAAGCCAAGGGCCCCAGGGAGTAAGTGTAATGAAGTGTACTAATGCATAGGAGTACTGGCTACACTGCACTGAACTGTACTAAAGCCAAGGGCCCCAAGGAGTAAGTGTAATGTAGTGTACTAATGCACAGGAGTACTGGCTACACTGCACTAAAATGTACTAAAGCCAAGGGCCCCAGGGAGTAAGTGTAATGAAGTGTACTAATGCATAGGAGTACTGGCTAAACTGCACTAAACTGTACTAGAGCCAAGGGCCCCAGGGAGTAAGTGTAATGAAGTGTACTAATGCATAGGATTACAGGCAGCACTGCACTAAACTGTACTAAAGCCAAGGGCCCCAGGGAGTAAGTCTAATTAAGTGTACTAATGCATAGGAGTACTGGCAGCACTGCACTAAACCTGTACTAAAGCCAAGTGCCCCAGGGAGTAAGTGTAATGAAGTGTGCTAATGCATAGGAGTACTGGCTACACTGCATTAAACTGTACTAGAGCCAAGGGTCCCAGGGAGTAGGCGTAATGAAGTGTACTAATGGATAGGAGTACTGGCTACACTGCACTAAACTGTACTAAAGCCAAGGGCCCCAGGGAGTAAGTGTAATGAACTGTACTAATGCATAGGATTACAGGCAGCACTGCACTAAACTGTACTAAAGCCAAGGGCCCCAGGGTGTAAGTGTAATGAAGTGTACTAATGCATAGGATTACAGGCAGCACTGCACTAAACTGCACTAAAGCCAAGGCCCCCAGGGAGTAAGTGTAATGAAGTGTACTAATGCATAGGAGTACTGGCTACACTGCCCTAGACTGTACTAAAGCCAAGGGCCCCAGGGAGTAAGTGTAATGAAGTGTACTAATGCATAGGATTACAGGCAGCACTGTACTAAACTGCACTAAAGCCAAGGGCCACAGGGAGTAAGTGTAATGACGTGTACTAATGCATAGGAGTACTGGCTAAACTGCACTAAACTGTACTAGAGCCAAGGGCCCCAGGGAGTAAGTGTAATGAAGTGTACTAATGCATAGGATTACAGGCAGCACTGCACTAAACTGTACTAAAGCCAAGGGCCCCAGGGAGTAAGTGTAATGAAGTGTACTAATGCATAGGAGTACTGGCTACACTGCACTAAACTGTACTAGAGCCAAGGGCCCGAGGAAGTAAGTGTAATGAAGTGTACCAATGCATAGGAGTACTGGCTACACTGCACTAGACTGTACTAAAGCCAAGGGCCCCAGGGAGTAAGTGTAATGGAGTGTACTAATGCATAGGATTACAGGCAGCACTGCACTAAACTGTACTAAAGCCAAGGGCCCCAGGGAGTAAGTGTAATGAAGTGTACTAATGCATAGGAGTACTGGCTACACTGCACTAAACTGTACTAGAGCCAAGGGCCCGAGGAAGTAAGTGTAATGAAGTGTACCAATGCATAGGAGTACTGGCTACACTGCACTAGACTGTACTAAAGCCAAGGGCCCCAGGGAGTAAGTGTAATGGAGTGTACTAATGCATAGGATTACAGGGAGCACTGCACTAAACTGTACTAAAGCCAAGGGCCCAAGGGAGTAAGTGTAATGAAGTGTACTAATGCATAGGAGTGCTGGCTACACTGCACTAAACTGCAGTAAAGCCAAGAGCCCCAGGGAGTAAGTGTAATGAAGTGTGCCAATGCATAGGATTACAGGCAACACTGCACTAAACTGTACTAAAGCCAAGGGCCCCAGGGAGTAAGTGTAATGAAGTGTACTAATGCATAGGAGTACTGGCTACACTGCACTAAACTGTACTAAAGCCAAGGGCCCCAGGGAGTAAGTGTAATGAAGTGTACTAATGCATAGGAGTACTGGCTACACTGCACTGAACTGTACTAAAGCCAAGGGCCCCAAGGAGTAAGTGTAATGTAGTGTACTAATGCACAGGAGTACTGGCTACACTGCACTAAAATGTACTAAAGCCAAGGGCCCCAGGGAGTAAGTGTAATGAAGTGTACTAATGCATAGGAGTACTGGCTAAACTGCACTAAACTGTACTAGAGCCAAGGGCCCCAGGGAGTAAGTGTAATGAAGTGTACTAATGCATAGGATTACAGGCAGCACTGCACTAAACTGTACTAAAGCCAAGGGCCCCAGGGAGTAAGTCTAATTAAGTGTACTAATGCATAGGAGTACTGGCAGCACTGCACTAAACTGTACTAAAGCCAAGTGCCCCAGGGAGTAAGTGTAATGAAGTGTGCTAATGCATAGGAGTACTGGCTACACTGCACTAAACTGTACTAGAGCCAAGGGTCCCAGGGAGTAGGCGTAATGAAGTGTACTAATGGATAGGAGTACTGGCTACACTGCACTAAACTGTACTAAAGCCAAGGGCCCCAGGGAGTAAGTGTAATGAACTGTACTAATGCATAGGATTACAGGCAGCACTGCACTAAACTGTACTAAAGCCAAGGGCCCCAGGGAGTAAGTGTAATGAAGTGTACTAATGCATAGGATTACAGGCAGCACTGCACTAAACTGCACTAAAGCCAAGGCCCCCAGGGAGTAAGTGTAATGAAGTGTACTAATGCATAGGAGTACTGGCTACACTGCCCTAGACTGTACTAAAGCCAAGGGCCCCAGGGAGTAAGTGTAATGAAGTGTACTAATGCATAGGATTACAGGCAGCACTGTACTAAACTGCACTAAAGCCAAGGGCCACAGGGAGTAAGTGTAATGACGTGTACTAATGCATAGGAGTACTGGCTAAACTGCACTAAACTGTACTAGAGCCAAGGGCCCCAGGGAGTAAGTGTAATGAAGTGTACTAATGCATAGGATTACAGGCAGCACTGCACTAAACTGTACTAAAGCCAAGGGCCCCAGGGAGTAAGTGTAATGAAGTGTACTAATGCATAGGAGTACTGGCTACACTGCACTAAACTGTACTAGAGCCAAGGGCCCGAGGAAGTAAGTGTAATGAAGTGTACCAATGCATAGGAGTACTGGCTACACTGCACTAGACTGTACTAAAGCCAAGGGCCCCAGGGAGTAAGTGTAATGGAGTGTACTAATGCATAGGATTACAGGCAGCACTGCACTAAACTGTACTAAAGCCAAGGGCCCAAGGGAGTAAGTGTAATGAAGTGTACTAATGCATAGGAGTGCTGGCTACACTGCACTAAACTGTACTAAAGCCAAGGGCCCCAGGTAGTAAGTGTAATGAAGTGGACTAATGCATAGGAGTACTGGCTACACTGCACTAGACTGTACTAAAGCCAAGGGCCCCAGGGAGTAAGTGTAATGAAGTGTACTAATTCATAGGATTACAGGCAGCACTGCACTAAACTGTACTAAAGCCAAGGGCCCCAGGGAGTAAGTATAATGAAGTGTACTGATGCATAGGAGTACTGGCTACGCTGCACTGAACAGTACTAAAGCCAAGGGCCCCGGGGAGTAAGTGTAATGAAGTGTACTAATGCATAGGAGTACTGGCTACATTGCAGTAAACTGTACTAAAGCCAAGGGCCCCAGGGAGTAAGTGTAATGAAGTGTACTAATGCACAGGAGTACTGGCTGCACAGCACTTAACTGTACAAAAGCCAAGGGCCCCAAGGAGTAAGTGTAATGAAGTGTACTAATGCATAGGAGTACTGGCTAAACTGCACTAAACTGTATTAAAGCCAAGGGCCCCAGGGAGTAAGTGTAATGAAGTGTACTAATGCATAAGAGTACTGGCTAAACTGCACTAAACTGTACTAGAGCCAGGGGCCCCAGGGAGTAAGTGTAATGAAGTGTACTACTGCATAGGATTACAGGCAGTACTGCACTAAACTGTACTAAAGCCAATGGCCCCAGGGAGCAAGTGTAATGAAGTGTACTAATGCATAGGAGTACTGGCTACACTGCACTAAACTGTACTAAAGCCAAGGGCCCCAGGGAGTAAGTGTAATGAAGTGTACTAATGCATAGGATTACAGGCAGCACTCCACTAAACTGCACTAAAGCCAAGGGCCCCAGGGAGTAAGTGTAATGAAGTGTACTAATGCATAGGAGTACTGGCTACACTACACTAAATTGTACTAAAGCCAAGGGCCCCAGGGAGTAAGTGTAATGAAGTGTATTAATGCATAGGAGTACTGGCTATACTGCACTAAACTGTTCTAAAGCCAAGGGCCCCAGGGAGTAAGTGTAATGAAGTGTACTAATGCACAGGAGTACTGGCTGCACAGCACTTAACTGTACTAAAGCCAAGGGCCCCAAGGAGTAAGTGTAATGAAGTGTACTAATGCATAGGAGTACTGGCTAAACTGCACTAAACTGTATTAAAGCCAAGGGCCCCAGGGAGTAAGTGTAATGAAGTGTACTAATGCATAGGAGTACTGGCTAAACTGCACAAAACTGTACTAGAGCCAAGGGCCCCAGGGAGTAAGTGTAATGAAGTGCACTAATGCATAGGAGTACTGGCTAAACTGCACTAAACTGTACTAGAGCCAGGGGCCCCAGGGAGTAAGTGTAATGAAGTGTACTAATGTATAGGATTACAGGCAGTACTGCACTAAACTGTACTAAAGCCAATGGTCCCAGGGAGCAAGTGTAATGAAGTGTACTAATGCATAGGAGTACTGGCTACACTGCACTAAACTGTACTAGAGCCAAGGGCCCCAGGGAGTAAGTGTAATGAAGTGTACTAATGCATAGGAGTACTGGCTATACTGCACTAAACTGTTCTAAAGCCAAGGGCCCCAGGGAGTAAGTGTAATGAAGTGTACTAATGCATAGGAGTACAGGCAGCACTGCACTAAACTGCACTAAAGCCAAGGGCCCCAGGGAGTAAGTGTAATGAAGTGTACTAATGCATAAGAGTACTGGCTACACTACACTAAACTGTCCTAAAGCCAAGGGCCCCAGGAAGTAAGTGTAATGAAGTGTACTAATGCATAGGCAGCACTGCACTAAACTGCACTAATGCCAAGGACCCCAGGAAGTAAGTGTAATGAAGTGTACTAATGCATAGGAGTACTGGCTACACTGCACTAAACTGTACTAAAGCCAAGGGCCCCAGGGAGTAAGTGTAATGAAGTGTACTAATGCATAGGATTACAGGCAGCACTCCACTAAACTGCACTAAAGCCAAGGGCCCCAGGGAGTAAGTGTAATGAAGTGTACTAATGCATAGGAGTACTGGCTACACTACACTAAATTGTACTAAAGCCAAGGGCCCCAGGGAGTAAGTGTAATGAAGTGTATTAATGCATAGGAGTACTGGCTACACTGCACTAAACTGTTCTAAAGCCAACAGCCCCAGGGAGTAAGTGTAATGAAGTGTACTAATGCATAGGAGTACTGGCTACACTACACTAAATTGTACTAAAGCCAAGGGCCCCAGGGAGTAAGTGTAATGAAGTGTATTAATGCATAGGAGTACTGGCTGCACAGCACTAAACTGTACTAAAGCCAAGGGCCCCAAGGAGTAAGTGTAATGAAGTATACTAATGCATAGGAGTACTGGCTAAACTGCACTAAACTGTACTAGAGCCAAGGGCCAGAGGAGTAAGTGTAATTAAGTGTACTAATGCATAGGATTACAGGCAGCACAGCACTAAACTGTACTAAAGCCAAGGGCCCCAGGGAGTAAGTGTAATGAAGTGTACTAATGCATAGGAGTACTGGCTAAACTGCACTAAAGACAAGGGCCCCAGGGAGTAAGTGTAATGAAGTGTACTAATACATAGGAGTACTGGCCACACTGCACTAAACTGTACTAAAGCCAAGGGCCCCAGGGAGTAAGTGTAATGAAGTGTACTAATGCATAGGATAACAGGCAGCACTGCACTAAACTGTACTAAAGCCAAGGGCCACAGGGAGTAAGTGTAATGAAGTGTATTAATGCATAGGAGTACTGGCTGCACAGCACTAAACTGTACTAAAGCCAAGGGCCCCAAGGAGTAAGTGTAATGCAGTATACAAATGCATAGGAGTACTGGATAAACTGCACTAAACTGTACTAGAGCCAAGGGCCAGAGGAGTAAGTGTAATTAAGTGTACTAATGCATAGGATTACAGGCAGCACAGCACTAAACTGTACTAAAGCCAAGGGCCCCAGGGAGTAAGTGTAATGAAGTGTACTAATGCATAGGAGTACTGGCTAAACTGCACTAAACTGTACTAAAGACAAGGGCCCCATGGAGTAAGTGTAATGAAGTGTACTAATACATAGGAGTACTGGCCACACTGCACTAAACTGTACTAAAGCCAAGGGCCCCAGGGAGTAAGTGTAATGAAGTGTACTAATGCATAGAATTACAGGCAGCACTGCACTAAACTGTACTAAAGCCAAGGGCCCCAGGGAGCAAGTGTAATGAAGTGTACTAATGCATAGGAGTACTGGCTAAACTGCACTCAAAAGTACTACAGTCAAGGGCCCCAGGCAGTAAGTGTACTGAAGTGTATTTATGCACAGGACTACTGGCCGCACTGCACTAAACTGTACTAAAGCCAAGGGCCCCAGGGAGTAAGTGTACTGAAGTGTATTTATGCACAGGACTACTGGCTGCACAGCACTAAACTGCACTAAAGCCAAGGGGCCGCCCAGGCAGTAAGTGTACTGAAGTGTATTTATGCACAGGACTACTGGCTGCACAGCACTAAACTGCACTAAAGCCAAGGGGCCGCACAGGAAGTAAGTGTACTGAAGTGTGTTTATGCACAGGACTACTGGCCGCACTGCACTAAACTGTACTAAAGCCAAGGGCCCCAGGGAGTAAGTGTACTGAAGTGTATTTATGCACAGGACAACTGGCTGCACAGCACTAAACTGTACTAAAGCCAAGGGGCCGCCCAGGCAGTAAGTGTACTGAAGTGTATTTATGCACAGGACTACTGGCTGCACAGCACTAAACTGCACTAAAGCCAAGGGGCCGCCCAGGCAGTAAGTGTACTGAAGTGTATTTATGCACAGGGCTACTGGCCGCACTGCACTAAACTGTACAAAAGCCAAGGGCCCCAGGGAGTAAGTGTACTGAAGTGTATTTATGCACAGGACTACTGGCTGCACAGCACTAAACTGCACTAAAGCCAAGGGGCCGCCCAGGCAGTAAGTGTACTGAAGTGTATTTATGCACAGGACTACTGGCCGCACTGCACTAAACTGTACTAAAGCCAACGGGCCCAGGGAGTAAGTGTGCTGAAGTGTACTAAAACATAGGACTTCTGGCTCCACAGCACTAAACTGCACTAAAGCCAACGGGCCCAGGGAGTAAGTGTAATGAAGTGTACTAATGCATAGGACTACAGGCTGCACAGCACTAAACTGCACTAAAGCCAACGGGCCCAGGGAGTAAGTGTAATGAAGTGTACTAATGCATAGGACTACAGGCTGCACAGCACTAAACTGTCCTAAAGCCAAGGGCCCCAGGGAGTAAGTGTAATTAAGTGTACTAATGCATAGGATTACAGGCAGCACAGCACTAAACTGCACTAAAGCCAACGGGCCCAGGGAGTAAGTGTGCTGAAGTGTACTAATGCATAGGACTACTGGTTGCAGAGCACTAAACTGCAGTAAAGCCAAGAGCCCCAGGGAGTAAGTGTAATGAAGTGTGCCAATGCATAGGATTACAGGCAACACTGCACTAAACTGTACTAAAGCCAAGGGCCCCAGGGAGTAAGTGTAATGAAGTGTACTAATGCATAGGAGTACTGGCTACACTGCACTAAACTGTACTAAAGCCAAGGGCCCCAGGGAGTAAGTGTAATGAAGTGTACTAATGCATAAGAGTACTGGCTACACTGCACTGAACTGTACTAAAGCCAAGGGCCCCAAGGAGTAAGTGTAATGTAGTGTACTAATGCATAGGAGTACTGGCTACACTGCACTAAACTGTACTAAAGCCAAGGGCCCCAGGGAGTAAGTGTAATGAAGTGTACTAATGCATAGGAGTACTGGCTAAACTGCACTAAACTGTACTAGAGCCAAGGGCCCCAGGGAGTAAGTGTAATGAAGTGTACTAATGCATAGGATTACAGGCAGCACTGCACTAAACTGTACTAAAGCCAAGGGCCCCAGGGAGTAAGTCTAATTAAGTGTACTAATGCATATGAGTACTGGCAGCACTGCACTAAACTGTACTAAAGCCAAGTGCCCCAGGGAGTAAGTGTAATGAAGTGTGCTAATGCATAGGAGTACTGGCTACACTGCACTAAACTGTACTAGAGCCAAGGGTCCCAGGGAGTAGGCGTAATGAAGTGTACTAATGCATAGGAGTACTGGCTACACTGCACTAAACTGTACTAAAGCCAAGGGCCCCAGGGAGTAAGTGTAATGAACTGTACTAATGCATAGGATTACAGGCAGCACTGCACTAAACTGTACTAAAGCCAAGGGCCCCAGGGAGTAAGTGTAATGAAGTGTACTAATGCATAGGATTACAGGCAGCACTGCACTAAACTGCACTAAAGCCAAGGCCCCCAGGGAGTAAGTGTAATGAAGTGTACTAATGCATAGGAGTACAGGCTGCACAGCACTAAACTGCACTAAAGCCAACGGGCCCAGGGAGTAAGTGTAATGAAGTGTACTAATGCATAGGACTACAGGCTGCACAGCACTAAACTGTCCTAAAGCCAAGGGCCCCAGGGAGTAAGTGTAATTAAGTGTACTAATGCATAGGATTACAGGCAGCACTGCACTAAACTGCACTAAAGCCAATGGGCCCAGGGAGTAAGTGTGCTGAAGTGTACTAATGCATAGGACTACTGGTTGCAGAGCACTAAACTGCAGTAAAGCCAAGAGCCCCAGGGAGTAAGTGTAATGAAGTGTGCCAATGCATAGGATTACAGGCAACACTGCACTAAACTGTACTAAAGCCAAGGGCCCCAGGGAGTAAGTGTAATGAAGTGTACTAATGCATAGGAGTACTGGCTACACTGCACTAAACTGTACTAAAGCCAAGGGCCCCAGGGAGTAAGTGTAATGAAGTGTACTAATGCATAGGAGTACTAGCTACACTGCACTGAACTGTACTAAAGCCAAGGGCCCCAAGGAGTAAGTGTAATGTAGTGTACTAATGCATAGGAGTACTGGCTACACTGCACTAAACTGTACTAAAGCCAAGGGCCCCAGGGAGTAAGTGTAATGAAGTGTACTAATGCATAGGAGTACTGGCTAAACTGCACTAAACTGTACTAGAGCCAAGGGCCCCAGGGAGTAAGTGTAATGAAGTGTACTAATGCATAGGATTACAGGCAGCACTGCACTAAACTGTACTAAAGCCAAGGGCCCCAGGGAGTAAGTCTAATTAAGTGTACTAATGCATATGAGTACTGGCAGCACTGCACTAAACTGTACTAAAGCCAAGTGCCCCAGGGAGTAAGTGTAATGAAGTGTGCTAATGCATAGGAGTACTGGCTACACTGCACTAAACTGTACTAGAGCCAAGGGTCCCAGGGAGTAAGTGTAATGAAGTGTACTAATGCATAGGATTACAGGCAGCACTCCACTAAACTGCACTAAAGCCAAGGCCCCCAGGGAGTAAGTGTAATGAAGTGTACTAATGCATAGGAGTACTGGCTACACTGCACTAGACTGTACTAAAGCCAAGGGCCCCAGGGAGTAAGTGTAATGAAGTGTACTAATGCATAGGATTACAGGCAGCACTGTACTAAACTGCACTAAAGCCAAGGGCCACAGGGAGTAAGTGTAATGAAGTGTACTAATGCATAGGAGTACTGGCTAAACTGCACTAAACTGTACTAGAGCCAAGGGCCCCAGGGAGTAAGTGTAATGAAGTGTACTAATGCATAGGATTACAGGCAGCACTGCACTAAACTGTACTAAAGCCAAGGGCCCCCGGGAGTAAGTGTAATGAAGTGTACTAATGCATAGGAGTACTGGCTACACTCCACTAAACTGTACTAGAGCCAAGGGCCCGAGGGAGTAAGTGTAATGAAGTGTACCAATGCATAGGAGTACTGGCTACACTGCACTAGACTGTACTAAAGCCAAGGGCCCCAGGGAGTAAGTGTAATGAAGTGTACTAATGCATAGGATTACAGGCAGCACTGCACTAAACTGTACTAAAGCCAAGGGCCCAAGGGAGTAAGTGTAATGAAGTGTACTAATGCATAGGAGTGCTGGCTACACTGCACTAAACTGTACTAAAGCCAAGGGCCCCAGGTAGTAAGTGTAATGAAGTGGACTAATGCATAGGAGTACTGGCTACACTGCACTAGACTGTACTAAAGCCAAGGGCCCCAGGGAGTAAGTGTAATGAAGTGTACTAATTCATAGGATTACAGGCAGCACTGCACTAAACTGTACTAAAGCCAAGGGCCCCAGGGAGTAAGTATAATGAAGTGTACTGATGCATAGGAGTACTGGATACGCTGCACTGAACAGTACTAAAGCCAAGGGCCCCGGGGAGTAAGTGTAATGAAGTGTACTAATGCATAGGAGTACTGGCTACATTGCAGTAAACTGTACTAAAGCCAAGGGCCCCAGGGAGTAAGTGTAATGAAGTGTACTAATGCATAGGATTACAGGCAGCACTGCACTAAACTGTACTAAAGCCAAGGGCCCCAGGGAGTAAGTGTAATGAAGTGTACTAATGCATAGGAGTACTGGCTAAACTGCACTAAACTGTACTAGAGCCAGGGGCCCCAGGGAGTAAGTGTAATGAAGTGTACTACTGCATAGGATTACAGGCAGTACTGCACTAAACTGTACTAAAGCCAATGGCCCCAGGGAGCAAGTGTAATGAAGTGTACTAATGCATAGGAGTACTGGCTACACTGCACTAAACTGTACTAAAGCCAAGGGCCCCAGGGAGTAAGTGTAATGAAGTGTACTAATGCATAGGAGTACTGGCTACACTACACTAAATTGTACTAAAGCCAAGGGCCCCAGGGAGTAAGTGTAATGAAGTGTATTAATGCATAGGAGTACTGGCTATACTGCACTAAACTGTTCTAAAGCCAAGGGCCCCAGGGAGTAAGTGTAATGAAGTGTACTAATGCACAGGAGTACTGGCTGCACAGCACTTAACTGTACTAAAGCCAAGGGCCCCAAGGAGTAAGTGTAATGAAGTGTACTAATGCATAGGAGTACTGGCTAAACTGCACTAAACTGTATTAAAGCCAAGGGCCCCAGGGAGTAAGTGTAATGAAGTGTACTAATGCATAGGAGTACTGGCTAAACTGCACAAAACTGTACTAGAGCCAAGGGCCCCAGAGAGTAAGTGTAATGAAGTGTACTAATGCATAGGAGTACTGGCTAAACTGCACTAAACTGTACTAGAGCTAGGGGCCCCAGGGAGTAAGTGTAATGAAGTGTACTAATGTATAGGATTACAGGCAGTACTGCACTAAACTGTACTAAAGCCAATGGTCCCAGGGAGCAAGTGTAATGAAGTGTACTAATGCATAGGAGTACTGGCTACACTGCACTAAACTGTACTAGAGCCAAGGGCCCCAGGGAGTAAGTGTAATGAAGTGTACTAATGCATAGGAGTACTGGCTATACTGCACTAAACTGTTCTAAAGCCAAAGGCCCCAGGGAGTAAGTGTAATGAAGTGTACTAATGCATAGGAGTACAGGCAGCACTGCACTAAACTGCACTAAAGCCAAGGGCCCCAGGGAGTAAGTGTAATGAAGTGTACTAATGCATAAGAGTACTGGCTACACTACACTAAACTGTCCTAAAGCCAAGGGCCCCAGGAAGTACGTGTAATGAAGTGTACTAATGCATAGGCAGCACTGCACTAAACTGCACTAATGCCAAGGACCCCAGGAAGTAAGTGTAATGAAGTGTACTAATGCATAGGAGTACTGGCTACACTGCACTAAACTGTACTAAAGCCAAGGGCCCCAGGGAGTAAGTGTAATGAAGTGTACTAATGCATAGGATTACAGGCAGCACTCCACTAAACTGCACTAAAGCCAAGGGCCCCAGGGAGTAAGTGTAATGAAGTGTACTAATGCATAGGAGTACTGGCTACACTACACTAAATTGTACTAAAGCCAAGGGCCCCAGGGAGTAAGTGTAATGAAGTGTATTAATGCATAGGAGTACTGGCTACACTGCACTAAACTGTTCTAAAGCCAACGGCCCCAGGGAGTAAGTGTAATGAAGTGTACTAATGCATAGGAGTACTGGCTACACTACACTAAATTGTACTAAAGCCAAGGGCCCCAGGGAGTAAGTGTAATGAAGTGTATTAATGCATAGGAGTACTGGCTGCACAGCACTAAACTGTACTAAAGCCAAGGGCCCCATGGAGTAAGTGTAATGAAGTATACTAATGCATAGGAGTACTGGCTAAACTGCACTAAACTGTACTAGAGCCAAGGGCCAGAGGAGTAAGTGTAATTAAGTGTACTAATGCATAGGATTACAGGCAGCACAGCACTAAACTGTACTAAAGCCAAGGGCCCCAGGGAGTAAGTGTAATGAAGTGTACTAATGCATAGGAGTACTGGCTAAACTGCACTAAAGACAAGGGCCCCAGGGAGTAAGTGTAATGAAGTGTACTAATACATAGGAGTACTGGCCACACTGCACTAAACTGTACTAAAGCCAAGGGCCCCAGGGAGTAAGTGTAATTAAGTGTACTAATGCATAGGATTACAGGCAGCACTGCACTAAACTGTACTAAAGCCAAGGGCCCCAGGGAGTAAGTGTAATGAAGTGTACTAATGCATAGGATTACAGGCAGCACTGCACTAAACTGTACTAAAGCCAAGGGCCCCAGGGAGTAAGTGTAATGAAGTGTACTAATGCATAGGAGTACTGGCTAAACTGCACTAAACTGTACTAGAGCCAGGGGCCCCAGGGAGTAAGTGTAATGAAGTGTACTAATGTATAGGATTACAGGCAGTACTGCACTAAACTGTACTAAAGCCAATGGTCCCAGGGAGCAAGTGTAATGAAGTGTACTAATGCATAGGAGTACTGGCTACACTGCACTAAACTGTACTAGAGCCAAGGGCCCCAGGGAGTAAGTGTAATGAAGTGTACTAATGCATAGGAGTACTGGCTATACTGCACTAAACTGTTCTAAAGCCAAGGGCCCCAGGGAGTAAGTGTAATGAAGTGTACTAATGCATAGGAGTACAGGCAGCACTGCACTAAACTGCACTAAAGCCAAGGGCCCCAGGGAGTAAGTGTAATGAAGTGTACTAATGCATAAGAGTACTGGCTACACTACACTAAACTGTCCTAAAGCCAAGGGCCCCAGGAAGTAAGTGTAATGAAGTGTACTAATGCATAGGCAGCACTGCACTAAACTGCACTAATGCCAAGGACCCCAGGAAGTAAGTGTAATGAAGTGTACTAATGCATAGGAGTACTGGCTACACTGCACTAAACTGTACTAAAGCCAAGGGCCCCAGGGAGTAAGTGTAATGAAGTGTACTAATGCATAGGATTACAGGCAGCACTCCACTAAACTGCACTAAAGCCAAGGGCCCCAGGGAGTAAGTGTAATGAAGTGTACTAATGCATAGGAGTACTGGCTACACTACACTAAATTGTACTAAAGCCAAGGGCCCCAGGGAGTAAGTGTAATGAAGTGTATTAATGCATAGGAGTACTGGCTACACTGCACTAAACTGTTCTAAAGCCAACGGCCCCAGGGAGTAAGTGTAATGAAGTGTACTAATGCATAGGAGTACTGGCTACACTACACTAAATTGTACTAAAGCCAAGGGCCCCAGGGAGTAAGTGTAATGAAGTGTATTAATGCATAGAAGTACTGGCTGCACAGCACTAAACTGTACTAAAGCCAAGGGCCCCAAGGAGTAAGTGTAATGAAGTATACTAATGCATAGGAGTACTGGCTAAACTGCACTAAACTGTACTAGAGCCAAGGGCCAGAGGAGTAAGTGTAATTAAGTGTACTAATGCATAGGATTACAGGCAGCACAGCACTAAACTGTACTAAAGCCAAGGGCCCCAGGGAGTAAGTGTAATGAAGTGTACTAATGCATAGGAGTACTGGCTAAACTGCACTAACCTGTACTAAAGACAAGGGCCCCATGGAGTAAGTGTAATGAAGTGTACTAATACATAGGAGTACTGGCCACACTGCACTAAACTGTACTAAAGCCAAGGGCCCCAAGGAGTAAGTGTAATGAAGTGTACTAATGCATAGGATTACAGGCAGCACTGCACTAAACTGTACTAAAGCCAAGGGCCCCAGGGAGCAAGTGTAATGAAGTGTACTAATGCATAGGAGTACTGGCTAAACTGCACTAAAAAGTACTACAGTCAAGGGCCCCAGGGAGTAAGTGTAATGAAGTGTACTAATGCATAGGATTACAGGCAGCCACGGGTGTGGAATTTATTAAAATATCTACTTGTACATGGGGCAGGATGCTTCATAAATCTGCTTGTCCTGTAACAAAATCCACTTGTCCCTTTGGTGCCATGTTGTGTGGCGACAAATTATGGCAGCAATCTTATTATATGAGCTCCTATATAGCCTCTCTGATTATGCCAGGGCTCATACCATAGCAGTGTTTGAATATTAGCAATCCCTTTATGTTGCTATGTTTCCGCAGCACTACATACTGGCACTGAAGGTAGTGGTAAACAATAGTTCCAGGGTTGGAATGTCCTTTGGGGTCTATGCAAACCTACTAACTTGCATGTTTTAAGGGTTTTCAACAACTCTTCTCTAATCTTTTCCAATACTGAGAAATGTTGGAAATTTACTCCTGACAATGGCAGATGTGAACCGTCTTCCAGAGTTGGGAAAAAAGTGGTTGAGGGAAAGTAAACTTGCAAACACTCAGTTGTTCTCATGAGGAAACCTACACATGCATATTTGCTCATGCTAAAATGCAGTTCACAAATATTTTCTAGGAGTACTATTTCTTGCCCTACTGCTGTAAATTCTTGTGAATTCACGAAAGCCATATAGCTGCCCTTAATGCAAGAACATATACCAAGGGTGCGTGCACTTTTGAGACTTTCTTTAATAAATGGGCCCCTAATTTGGTCTGGCGTTAACCATGACCTTTTGGGTTTATTGAAATTTTCTCTCTGTATCGATTGGCTTCACGGTGAGTGACAGCATTCTGCTCTTCCACGAGGAGCATATCAGCACACAAAGTAGTTTTGTTCAGTGCCAGTAACTAATGTGGCAGTGTGTGCTTTTTTAAGACCAACATTTTTTTTGTTGCTTTTGCCAATGTTTGTTATATTGGTGAGGGTCCGGCAGCTCTCACATCAATAAGGTTTTACAAAAACCATGTCAAAACAAGTCACGCATTGCCAAAACTGAAAAGCTGACTACCATTTCAGACCTACTGGCTTTGCCAATGCTTGTTTATTTTTGTTTCCCAAAATCTTATTGAAACTCGTTACACTGATTTTCTAATATGAATATTTTGGGGAAATACTAGCATGCATCAACACATTTTATAAAATGATGCTGAAAAGAAATGGTGACTGAACATTTACAGTAGTTTAGCAAAAAAAAGTCCTACTTTCAATGTTTAGGAACATTTTATATTGAAAGCAAAGAATCATTAATCTTGCTTTCAAGCTTCTGCGAATATTTGCATCTAAACAGAGAGCATTCTGGGAGCATTATGCATAGCCTCATATTGCTTAACTTTGAAACCGTGTGTCCACATTTTTATACTGGAACCACTGTCAGTAGTGCAGTCAGAACTTACATTTACTGAGAGTGCTCAGCCTAATAATAAAGGCTCTCAATGAATGAACCATAATTACAATTGTGAACAGCATTAACATATGCACACAAATATTAACTTAACTGCAGGCAGTGCCCTTCCCTGATCCTTAATGTGGTACTGCAAACTGGCAACCAAAGGGTTTGCGCTGCAGGGGGTTGGGCCTGCTTGTCCAAAGGACAAAATGCACATTAAAACTTGTTGCCCTTGACCCCAAACAATATGTCCTGGGTGTCGGGCTATAGGAATTCCACATCCCTGCAGGCAGCACTGCACTAAACTGTACTAAAGCCAAGGGCCTCAGGGAGCAAGTGTAATGAAGTGTACTAATGCATAGGAGTACTGGCTACACTGCACTAAACTGTACTAAAGCCAAGGGCCCAGTGAGTAAGTGTAATGAAGTGTACTAATGCATAGGAGTACTGGCTACACTGCACTAAACTGTACTAAAGCCAAGGGCCCCAGGGAGTAAGTGTAATGAAGTGTACTAATGCATAGGAGTACTGGCTACACTGCACTAAACTGTACTAAATCCAAGGGCCCCATGGAGTAAGTGTAATGAAGTGTACTAATGCATAGGAGTACAGGCAGCACTGCACTAAACTGTACTAAAGCCAAGGGCCCCAGGGAGCAAGTGTAATGAAGTGTACTAATGCATAGGAGTACTGGCTACATAAACTGCACTAAAGCCAAGGGCCCCAGGGAGTAAGTGTAATGAAGTGTACTAATACAAAGGAGTACTGGCTACACTGCACTAAACTGCACTAAAGCCAAGGGCCCCATGGAGTAAGTGTAATGAAGTGTACTAATGCATAGGAGTACAGGCAGCACTGCACTAAACTGTACTAAAGTCAAGGGCTCCAGGGAGTAAGTGTAATGAAGTGTACTAATGCATAGTAGTACAGGCAGCACTGCACTAAACTGTACGTAAGTCAAGGGCCTCAGGGAGTAAGTGTAATGAAGTGAACTAATGCATAGGAGTACTGGCTACACTGCACTAAACTGCACTAAAGCCAAGGCCCCCAGGGAGTAAGTGTAATGAAGTGTACTAATGCATAGGAGTACAGGCAGCACTGCACTAAACTGCACTAAAGCCAAGGGCCCCAGGGAGTAAGTGTAATGAAGTGTACTAATGCATAGGAGTACAGGCAGCACTGCACTAAACTGCACTAAAGCCAAGGGCCCCAGGGAGTAAGTGTAATGAAGTGTACTAATGCATAGGAGTACTGGCTACACTGCACTAAACTGTACTAAAGCTAAGGGCCCCAGGGAGTAAGTGTAATGAAGTGTATTAATGCATAGGAGTACAGGCAGCACTGCACTAAACTGTTCTAAAGCCAAGGGCCCCAGGGAGTAAGTGTAATGAAGTGTACTAATGCATAGGAGTACAGGCAGCACTGCACTAAACTGCACTAAAGCCAAGGGCCCCAGGGAGTAAGTGTAATGAAGTGTACTAATGCATAGGAGTACTGTCTACACTGCACTAAACTGTACTAAAGCTAAGGGCCACAGGGAGTAAGTGTAATGAAGTGTATTAATGCATAGGAGTACTGGCTACACTGCACTAAACGGTTCTAAAGCCAAGGGCCCCAGGGAGTAAGTGTAATGAAGTGTACTAATGCATAGGAGTACTGGCTGCACAGCACTAAACTGTACTAAAGCCAAGGGCCCCAAGGAGTAAGTGTAATGAAGTGTACTAATGCATAGGAGTACTGGCTAAACTGCACTAAACTGTACTAGAGCCAAGGGCCCGAGGAGTAAGTGTAATTAAGTGTACTAATGCATAGGATTACAGGCAGCACAGCACTAAACTGTACTAAAGCCAAGGGCCCCAGGGAGTAAGTGTACTAAGGCACAGGCCTACTGGCTGCACAGCACTGAAGTGTACTAACGCCAAGGGCTGAAGGGAGTAAGTGTACTGAAGTGTACTTATGCATAGGTGTACTAGCTACACTGCACTAAAGCCAAGGGCTGAAGGGAGTAAGTGTACTGAAGTGTACTTATGCATAGGTGTACTAGCTACACTGCTCTAAACTGCACTAAAACCAAGGGCCCCAGGGAGTAAGTGTACTGAAGTGTACTTATGCACAGGTGTACTAGCTACACTGCTCTAAACTGCACTAAAGCCAAGGGCTGAAGGGAGTAAGTGTACTGAAGTGTACTTATGCATAGGTGTACTAGCTACACTGCTCTAAACTGTACTAAAGCCAAGGGCTGAAGGGAGTAAGTGTACTGAAGTGTACTTATGCATAGGTGTACTAGCTACACTGCTCTAAACTGCACTAAAGCCAAGGGCCCCAGGGAGTAAGTGTACTGAAGTGTACTTATGCATAGGTGTACTAGCTACACTGCTCTAAACTGTACTAAAGCCAAGGGCTGAAGGGAGTAAGTGTACTGAAGTGTACTTATGCATAGGAGTACTGGCAGCACTGCACTAAACTGCACTAAAGCCAAGGGCCCCAGGGAGTAAGTGTACTGAAGTGTACTTATGCACAGGTGTACTAGCTACACTGCTCTAAACTGCACTAAAGCCAAGGGCTGAAGGGAGTAAGTGTACTGAAGTGTACTTATGCATAGGTGTACTAGCTACACTGCTCTAAACTGTACTAAAGCCAAGGGCTGAAGGGAGTAAGTGTACT
Source organism: Lissotriton helveticus (assembly GCF_964261635.1). NCBI lineage: Eukaryota > Metazoa > Chordata > Amphibia > Caudata > Salamandridae > Lissotriton > Lissotriton helveticus. The sequence continues at coordinate 745,714,293 of NC_136073.1, forward strand.
GAAGTGTACTTATGCCTAGGTGTACTAGCTACACTGCTCTAAACTGCACTAAAGCCAAGGGCCCCAGGGAGTAAGTGTACTGAAGTGTACTTATGCATAGGTGTACTAGCTACACTGCTCTAAACTGTACTAAAGCCAAGGGCTGAAGGGAGTAAGTGTACTGAAGTGTACTTATGCATAGGAGTACTGGCAGCACTGCACTAAACTGCACTAAAGCCAAGGGCCCCAGGGAGTAAGTGTACTGAAGTGTACTTATGCATAGGTGTACTAGCTACACTGCACTAAAGCCAAGGGCTGAAGGGAGTAAGTGTACTGAAGTGTACTTATGCATAGGTGTACTAGCTACACTGCTCTAAACTGTACTAAAGCCAAGGGCTGAAGGGAGTAAGTGTACTGAAGTGTACTTATGCTTAGGTGTACTAGCTACACTGCTGTAAACTGTACTAAAGCCAAGGGCTGAAGGGAGTAAGTGTACTGAAGTGTACTTATGCATAGGTGTACTAGCTACACTGCTCTAAACTGTACTAAAGCCAAGGGCCCCAGGGAGTAAGTGTACTGAAGTGTACTTATGCATAGGTGTACTGGCTATACTGCTCTAAACTGTACTAAAGCCAAGGGCTGAAGGGAGTAAGTGTACTGAAGTGTACTTATGCATAGGTGTACTAGCTACACTGCTCTAAACTGTACTAAAGCCAAGGGCTGAAGGGAGTAAGTGTAATGAAGTGTACTAATGCATAGGAGTACTGGCTACACTGCACTAAACTGTACTAGAGCCAAGGGCCAGAGGAAGTAAGTGTAATGAAGTGTGCCAATGCATAGGAGTACTGGCTACACTGCACTAGACTGTACTAAAGCCAAGGGCCCCAGGGAGTAAGTGTAATGGAGTGTACTAATGCATAGGATTACAGGCAGCACTGCACTAAACTGTACTAAAGCCAAGGGCTGAAGGGAGTAGGTGTACTGAAGTGTACTTATGCATAGGTGTACTGGCTACACTGCTCTAAACTGTACTAAAGCCAAGGGCCCCAGGGAGTAAGTGTACTGAAGTTTACTAATGCATAGGTGTACTAGCTGCACTGCTCTAAACTGCACTAAAGCCAAGGGCCCCAGGGAGTAAGTGTACTGAAGTTTACTAATGCATAGGACTACTGGCCACACTGCACCAAACTGTACTAAAGTCCCGAGGCCATGGGGGGATAACTGTGCTCAAGTGCCCGGCGGCAAGAGAATATGTACCACCACCATGAGGACAACCCTCCATGAACCGCCCGCCATCATGGTGCCCTTTATGCATTTGCATAATCCCTCTTCGAGTGACATAGGTGAATGCAGCTCTTAGATGCAGCGATGGTTCTTTGGGAGCAGAGTGTTAGCAATACAGATGTCCAGGAAGTGCTAAGAAAGAAGGCACATTAGCTGTACACCGTCATAAGAACAGCATCTCTCCCTTTGTATAATTATATTATTCCATATTTCTTCAATTAGGCTCGTACTAGTTGCAAAGGATTGTCTTTTTTGTAGGAGTAATAAGATTTCGAAGCTTTTGAAATTATTTCTAAAGCACGACGATGTGTAAAGATGTTAATATCATGATTTTTTGGTTTTAGTTTACTGAAATAACTTCCGTACACAAGTGTGCTACATCCAAGGGGTACTGAGCCACACTGCCCTGAGCTATAGTAAAGCCCCGGACCCCCGGAATAACTGCACTGAATTGTGTTTACGCCATGGATTACTGTGCTACTCTGAATTAAACTGCACTTAAGTGCAGAGCCTTCTAGAGTAAATGTACTGACCTGATCTACGGTTCAGGACTGCATTGGGCTAACTGTACCAAAGTGAAGGTCAAATGGGCTAGCCTGTGGTAAATTATGCTAAAACCCAAGGTCACTGTGCTAAATTATGCTAAAATCCAAAGTCACTGTGCTAAATTTTGCCAGAAAATTCTAAAATCCGGTGTCACTATGAATAATTGGGATTACGACCGGGGCGATTGTCCTAAACTACCCTAAAATCGAAGGAGAGGCCTTAAAATGTATGGGCAAAGTGGGCAAATGCCTATGGCCTCCACATTCAAGGGAACCCTCGGAAAGTGAGCCGGATGGTGCCTCCAACACCCATCGTTCTTGTTACCTCACCATTTTTCCCTGCCTCCCCTCGCCTTCCCTATCAAGCTTGATAACTCTGTTCCCTCTACCTTACCCCTCTCATTCCCTCACACATTTTGTGCTACTTCTCCTTCACTACCTCTACTTCTTTTTCTCTGTGATTACCTCTTCTCTACATCAAGGTAGCGTATCTGCCTCGCTCGCCCCCTCACTCTTTAATCATCTCTGTCGCCCTCACCTGTCTCTTTATCCCTCTCCACCTCCTCAACTGCACTCTTCCTCTCCCTATTTCTACCACTGTCTCCGCCTCACTTTCTCTACCACTATGTCAACCTCACCTTCTTCTCTGCCTCACCTCTGCCTCTTTACGTCACCATTGTATTCTTAGTACCTCATCTCTCTTTCTACCCTTCACCTCCCTCCACCTGTCTCACTGGGTCACTGCTATCTTTATCTGACCAGTCATTCTATTCCTATTTCCTCAATTGTCCATCTTGCTACCTCATCACTCTCTTGCTTCCTTCCATCTTTCTAGACTTCTCTCTCTACGTCACTTCTCTGACTGTCTACCTCTATCTCCAGCTCTTTCTAATTCACTGATTGGCATAGGGCACACCTTAGATCTCCCCCTTCCTCACCCATCTCTCTGTATCACCTCCAGCTCTTTCTCCTCTACCTTCAGTAACCCCTACTATTTGACATACTCTGTAAGGCTGCTGATCACGGGTGACCCAGGAGGTTGCGTAAGGCTGGTGATCACCGGGTGACCCAGGACGCGTAAGGCTGGTGATCACGGGTGACCCAGGAAGCGTGAGGCTGCTGATCACTGGGTGAGCCATGAAGTGTGAGGCTGGTGATCACCTGGTGACCCAGGACGCGTAAGGCTGGTGATTACCGGGTGACCCAGGACGCGTAAGGCTGGTGATCACCGGGTGACCAAGGACGTGTAAGGCTGGTGATCACGGGTGACCCAGGAGGTTGCGTAAGGCTGGTGATCACCGGGTGACCCAGGACGCGTAAGGCTGGTGATCACGGGTGACCGAGGAAGCGTAAGGCTGCTGATCACTGGGTGAGCCATGAAGCGTGAGGCTGGTGATCACCGGGTGACCCAGGACGCGTCAGGCTGGTGATCACGGGTGACCCAGGAAGCGTAAGGCTGCTGATCACTGTGTGACCCAGGAAGTGTGAGGCTGGTGATCACCTGGTGACCCAGGACGCGTAAGGCTGGTGATTACCGGGTGACCCAGGACGCGTAAGGCTGGTGATCACGGGTGACCCTGGAGGATGCGCAAGGCTGGTGCTCACTGGGTGACCCAGGACGCATAAGGCTGGTGATCACGGGTGACCCAGGAGGTTGCGTAAGGCTGGTGATCACCGGGTGACCCAGGACGCGTAAGGCTGGTGATAACGGGTGACCCAGGAAGCATAAGGCTGCTGATCACTGGGTGAGCCATGAAGCGTGAGGCTGGTGATCACTGGGTGACCCAGGAAGCGTGAGGCTGGTGATCACCTGGTGACCCAGGACACGTAAGGCTGGTGATTACCGGGTGACCCAGGACGCGTAAGGCTGGTGATCACGGGTGACCCTGGAGGATGCGTAAGGCTGGTGATCACCGGGTGACCAAGGACGTGTAAGGCTGGTGATTACCGGGTGACCCAGGACGCGTAAGGCTGGTGATCACGGGTGACCCAGGAGGATGCGTAAGGCTGGTGATCACCGGGTGACCAAGGACGTGTAAGGCTGGTGATCACTGGGTGACCCAGGACGCGTAAGGCTGGTGATCACCGGGTGACCCTGGGGACGCGTAAGGCTGGTGATCACGGGTGACCCAGGGGACGCGTAAGGCTGGTGATCACCTGGTGACCCAGGAAGCGTAAGGCTGGTGATTACCGGGTGACCCAGGACGCGTAAGGCTGGTGATAACGGGTGACCCAGGAGGTTGCGTAAGGCTGGTGATCACCGGGTGACCCAGGACGCGTAAGGCTGGTGATCACGGGTGACCCAGGAGGACGCGTAAGGCTGGTGATCACCGGGTGACCCAGGACACGTAAGGCTGGTGGTCACGGGTGACCCAGGAGGACGCGTAAGGCTGGTGATCACTGGGTGACCCAGGACGCGTAAGGCTGGTGATCACGGGTGACCCAGGAGGACGCGTAAGGCTGGTGATCACCGGGTGACCCAGGACGCGTAAGGCTGGTGATCACGGGTGACCTAGGAGGACGCGTAAGGCTGGTGATCACCGGGTGACCCAGGACACGTAAGGTTGGTGATCACCGGGTGACCCAGGAAGTTTAAAGCTGATGATCACCAGGTGACCCAGGAAGTGTCCATAATTTTCTCTAATCGTTTACACATAATTTTTTGAAACTTGGATACCAAGATACTAATACCTTCGGGTCGCCATATTAATGGGAGAACACTCAATGTCCCATTGACTTGGTTAATAGGACTGACTCGGATCTGCCTCCTTTAATCTTCAATCTGTGGTAGCCTCCAAACCTTACTATGTCACGGAGACGTATAATCGCTGTAAATCCATCCCTGGTTCTTGAATGCACAGTGTTACAGCGTCACCATTAGTAGAGTTGTAATGCAAGGATTTTCAAGAGCACCCCTATGTAGTATAAGTCATATGCCAACCATGGATTCATGTTACTGTATATGTAATTGCATACCATTCATCTAAGAGACTAGTAATGTAAAAAAAATCCAATTATCCTTCTGATATCCAGAACCTTGGGAATATAGGGTCATATGTACAATTGAGTATGTCTCAAATCATGGGAGCAAATTACACACCGACCTTTTCCTACCTTTTCAGCATTTTGTGATGCAAGTTATGTTCTAATGAGTTGCATTACTATAGGAATACTCGGAGTAGGCTGTGAAACCTCTAACATCTTTAACATTAATGAGGATGGATGCATTTTGCGACCCTCCTATAGATACCTGAGAATGCCAGGATAGGGACCACCAGACCCCCTCCATCCTTGTGTTCACTGCAGGTGTCCCTTAATGTGACAGGTGCTGCTTTAAACAACCATACCTTCCAAAAAGGGAATCGACCGGAATAGGCAGCTGTGCCCTGACCATCTTCTGCTGACCGGGCACCACAGTGACCATTCCCAAAGTGGAACCTGCCCTTTGGGACAGCTCCCCCTTTGAGATCAGATACCACCACGAGTCGGGTATTCGTTTTTGATAAATGTTTTGAGACATTGATTGCAGCCCCTGGTACATAGCCACTCCAAATTAGGAAGGGATACACCTATCATGCTCCTCACTATTTGCATGTTGTGAAGAGTCACAAAACAACTTTCTAAAGTTTGGATGAGTTTTCTGACTCATAAAATGGGGTTTGAACAATCTAAAGCACTCTTTTGCCATCATAACATAACGTGAATATGTAAAGCACCCGTTCTCAAAAGTGTATCTTGGCGCTGAATAACAGGGGCCTCATTTATGAGGCCTTGCGTCAGTTTTGCGCTTCCGATGCGTCACTTTTTGTGACGCATCAACAGCGTAAAACATGCCTCCTGTTGCGCACTATTTACAAAGTGACGCATCTAAGCAGATGCGTCACTTTGTAAACCCCTGTGCTACATTATACCTGCGTCAGGTATAATGTATGCAGAGGGGGCGTTCCCCTGCAAAAAGCCTCGTAATAGTAACGCAGTGAAATCTATGAGATTTCACTGCGTCACTTTTAGGACACTGTTGCGTTAAAATCTTGCGCCTGCCTCACAGCAGGCGTAAGACTGACGCAAGCCCTTTCACATGGGGCTTTCCCCATGTGAAAGGATGCATTGCTGGAGTTGCTTAACTTTTGTGACACACTCCAGCAATGCGTCACTTTTGCGCTTACAGATACGTCAGAAATACTGACGTATCTGTAACTCCTTGGGCAATGATGCGTCATATTGTAAATATGATGCATCATTGGGGTCGCAAGGAGGGCGCAATGAAAAGTGATGCATCTCTTTTTTCTCGCAGCGATGCGTCACTTTTCATAAATGAGGCCCCAGATGTTTATTGATACCCAATTCAATAGTACTAATTTTATCGACCTCAGTAGGATGAAAGGCTGAGTGGACCTGCCGGGATTTGAACTTGTGACCATGGGGTGAACACAGTCCCCTGCAGTGGATGCATTAGTCCATTGAGCCACGAGACCCGGAACCACAATACTTGTGTAGTTTTGTGATTCAAAGACATGGCAAGCAGGAACATTGATGCACTCACAGCCCATCGTGTCCACAAAACTGCAAATGTTAACCTTTAGTTTGAAAAGTGTAATATTTTTGCAAACATATCAACGTTTTTTAATCTGATATATATGTTCTTATCTCTCAAAACTAGCATGCGTTCCATGAATATTGTGGACCATTTCCGATAAAGCACATTGTGGTAACCAGGACAACAAGGCTGTGCAAACGAATCCATAGTCATTAAAACAGCCTCACTCTCTATTGACTCTTGCAAACCAGTTCTGCATCTTTCATTTACAGATCACAGCTCCCCACCCTGATGAACAATCACAGCACGCATTAGGCATTACGCATGGCTCCCCGCGGGACATTGGCGCTGGTGTGACTCCAGTGATGCATGATAAGAGCAGTCTGTGACCTGGATGAAGCTCTGATTGCTAAATATAAGAGCATAGTTGTATTTATTTCCATGGGGGATAGGCCTCTACCTATATCTCATTTAACTTCATAATTACAAGACACATATAACATTAAAATTATTATAAATTAAAACGTTATCCTCATTCTGGAATCATACTGGTACTTAACTTCAGTCAATAGAGCAAGCCTTAAAAACTAATTGCTCTAAATTTTACACATCACTGTATTGCTCCATTTAGATGTATTTTGTATTCCTTGAAAAAAAACTATGTTATGGGATATTATGATTAAGTTGACATAAAATCTAAATCCTAATGAATTCTGAAATATAATATATGATCACCTAGATCAACCTGGATCAGTTGTATGAAGCTTTTTTGAAACCGATCGAAATGAATTCATGAAACAAAGAAGGGGCATTTCCTTTGTAAGTGTCAGCATGACCATGGCAAGGGAGGAACTATGTGGGGCAGACGACTCTGTCACATGGGATGTGTTCACTATTTTCAAGAACATTCAAGTTTCATCAATTCTTAAAACTTTGTAATCAATTCTTGAGATATTTCTTCTTATTCCAAATGAATGTTTATTAGTATTTCATATTTCAGTTGCAATCCTTTTCCATTGTGCATTCAATTATTTGCTTTGTACTTCATCAATAGTTTTTCATTTTACCCAATGCATTTCGGGTCCAGATATTGACCCTTCATCAGGGGTCTAAAAGGAAAGAAACGGAAACTAACACCTAGATTCATCATCAGCATGTTTTGCGAGTCTGTAATAGCGATTAATAAGGAATCGCTATTACAGACTCGCAAAACGGGATTCAAGTAGAAATCGCAATATTTATTGCGATTCCTACAGCTTCCTTATTTGCGATTAGCTAATTGCTAATCGCTATTAGCGATTCGTATTTTGAGTTTGCGATTTCAAGGGTGCAGGGGTGTCTAAAGGACACCCTGTTGCACCCCTGAAATGATAGTGGACGCTGGTGTTACACACACACACACATGTCCCAAGGACATGTGTGTGTGTGTGTGACATACAACTTAGAAAAATGCACTAAGTGCATTTTTCTAAGTTTCCGCTATTTACCACGAGGTTTGACTTCGCGGTAAATAGCGGCCCAAAATTGCGATTTCGCAATTTTTATATTTTTCATGAATTGCATTTGAGGAATCTCAAATAGAGATTCCTTAAATGCAATTCCTCGCAAAATTGCGAATTCTATATTAGCGATTTTTGCATTTGGGATGATGAATCCCAAATTCAAAAATTGCGCTCGCAAAGGGCCAGATTCTGAGAATCTGGCCCTTTGCGAGCGCAATTTCCCTTGATGAATCTGGCTGTTGATGCGCTAGTCTTAGCAAAATTAGTATCTTCAAATAAACTACTGGAAATTTCTCAGTCCATTAATCATACATAAATACATATCCAGTTGCTATGGTGTACAGTTTGGTTAAAAAACGGACAAACTGCGCTCTTTCATACGTTATTGTGTATAAATAGCGTTATATGTCACCATTATATGTTTTGAAATTTACAAGTCAGATCTAGCGAACAGTGGGGAATACTTAAAGCCTTTGTAGGTTATTAGAGATTAGGAACTGTCACACCACTATAATAATGATACAGGTAGTGCCAAGGTAACTATGCCAAGTAGCATTCATATGAACAAATACACTCAGATACATTAATCGTATTGCACTTATTCAAATGCATATACGGAAGATCTAAAGGAGTAACTTGAAGTCAGGCAAACCAGTTTCAATATGGACTCTGCGCATCCGACATGCCCCTCCCCCCATTTCAAGGTGTCCTTGTGTTTAGTGGACATATTCTACCAAAGTGCATCCTGTGTCCTTGTCAGGAGCTGCTTCAGGGGCTTTGGGGGAACACAGTGGTGGACTGCAATTCTTGCATGATAGACTTGTCATCACTAATATTATTTCCGGAAGTGGATCATAACTTTTAAATGGCGTCCATGTTTTGTAATGACAATACCAATGGTCCCTGTGTGCTGGGAAATTCCTTACAATGTGAGGGGAACATCTGATTGCCATTGACATTTCTGGATAATTGCGTTGTAGGGTCCTCTGTAAATGTGGGGAACCTAAAAAGCCAATGCCCCCTGCAAACGAGGTCCCCAAGGTAGAAACTTTACTCTCACTTTCTAAATCAGGCAAGGGAACTATGAGTAGGATGTACTAGACTTAGGTTTTAGATGTCCCATCCCTTTTGTCCTTTTAATGAGGATCGCACTGTAAACTGTCAAGTATCAGGAGATAATGAGAATTCATAAAAAAGTAGCACAGCAATGCACTTGACTTTTCTATTGCCCCATAAATGGGAATACCAAGGAAAATGAGGGGTTGTACCCCAGCAGTCTCCACGTGGTCCAATCGTCCCAAAACAATCTTTTGTGGGTGATTTTTCCACCAAAAATAAACTTCAGGCGAATTCTGCGAGAAAGTAGTATTTACTCTTTAAGTCTCCCAAAAACCGACTTTTCAAAGAAATTTGTTTAATCTACTTTTTGTTTTGAAAACTTTACAAACGTCATAAAGGTGATGCTCTTTTTTTCAAAGTAGTAAGTTCTTAAAAGCTAACTTTGCCAGTGTGACCCTGTACACTATTAAATAAAAAGGAGTCATAACCTGCTAATCTGACTCTATACCCTCTCTATATCCCATATGTAATATCAATATTATCCTATTAATTGCATCTACCTAACCAATACAGAAAATAGTAATTATAAGTGGGCGTGAGAATAGAAATGATATAAATTCCCTGCAATGTAATGGTTATGTTGACGTTGTGGATGTAATGTTGTAGGTCAATCTTACCAATCTCAGTATTGTGTCATGCACCACTTCCCACACCATAAGGGCAAGGAACAGACGGCTTGAGTGCTCTGAACGATTGTATGGAAACCGCTTTGTTCCTAATACACACTGCAAACTTCAATTTTCAGTGGCATATTTTACTATTTCTGGCTTACATACTCCATGTGGCCTAATGAACTTGAAGCCCCTCCAACAACATCAAGAGAAGTTAAAAACCTAGGAGTAACCATGGATTCTTCCCATACTTTGCAAACCAACATAAACTGCAAGCGATCCTCACGCTCATAATTTCCAAACTTGACTAAGACAACATCCAATACCATGGTGCACCTGTATTCAGTATACCCAAGAGAACGCAGGACTCCGGTCCTGCATTTGCCTCACTGGCTACCCATTGCTAGAAGGGCAACAGTCAAGTCACTCTGAATTGTCCACAGAGTCTCCCAATAAAAAGGACCACTGTGGTTACAAGTTAAATTTAAACAATAAAAAAACCAAACAGAACAATGCCCTCCAGACTTGCACCAGTTACTATCATACCACCACGCCATAAGAAATCTGTAGGAGGCACTGCTTTCTCAATACAAGCCACTAAGAACTAGAACTACCTACCAGCGTTAGCAGCCCCATGGAGAATATACACTTCCACATAGAGTTAAAAACTTGGCTTTTTCCTACATAACGGCACCACCTACACCCCAGCAACACAGACCACACAAATAGTCGACCCCCAAGCTCGAACCTCAGCTTACAACACATGAATCACAAACAGCTCAACCTGCAAATTGCCGTTGTTATCCAGGAAAGCAAAAAACAGTCTGACTTATACTTCACCATGGGATTATATAGTTATGTACCTCCATATATATCAGTTATAGCATACAATAAAACAAAAACCATACTACACAGTGGTCAACAAGAAATTGTAACTCACACCTCTTAAATTTACATAAGACATATCTGCTATGAAGGTTGTCCATTGCCAGCACTGTACAGCTAGAAAACAAACATCACCCAATTGAACAGGCATGGAATATCTGAAGAGATCTGTTGCACATTACTGGACATCTTGGAGGACTTTTGAAGAGTCCATTCAGCGCAGGTCCCATATATCTATACAATTTGAAAGCTTCATTACTTCTCTCAAAGACACTCAGAAATGGGATGGTAATAAATATACCTATCACAACAGATCCCTCCACTTCTCTCTCCCTCCAGCAGTGCCAGCTCAGGAGCACAACTATACACAAATACTCAGATTGGACAACCCTGTGCCGTAACCAGTCCCAGCTAAGAAGAATATATCATATGAAATACAATAAAAGCACGCGCAGAGCTGTTCAAAGCTACCAGCGTGCTGTAAAACCATAAAATTGCGTGGACTGTCTCTTGTACTTCATCATCAAGCACACTGTTATGAACTGCATCCCATAACACAATAACAACACCTCGGTGGTCATCACGCACCACAAGGAAACACTTCTCCCATCAGATCAAAACTAAAACAACATTCTTTGAACCACACACCCTACACTTGTAGCATGCTACTCATGTGGATAAGCGCTTCAGTGCCCCACATGAGGGTAGTAAGTGCTATATAAATGCTGCAATACTATCAAATACAATGATGTATTTGCTATTGCGAAAAAGAGTAACCTGAAGAGAGAGAGATGGACAGCACTTTATGGATAACAAACAGTATTTGTCTACCAACATTCAAAACAGAGTCACCAGTTTATATTCTTTTTATCCAGTCCTCAAAGCAGATTATTTTAAGGTTAAAGCACTTTATGTACAACTAGCAGCCCGTCCCGACGTTGCCGGGTATGAATTGCTGCCGGCCGATTGTCGCGCCCATTGGCCACGGCCCCAGAACACGAAATATTGCCCAATAAAAATTAACATAAAAAATGCCTAAATCCTAATATGTGAGCGCCATCCATAGAACGTCTGGCGGGAGGTGTGTCTAAAAGTGTATCTCAGTGCTAGCCATCAATGAGAGAGACCTGTGCATTTTTCAAATGGGTGGTGAAACAATATGAGTATGTTGCTGGAGATGTGGCCCGCCGTGCCAGCAATGTACTTACCGGGGGAGGGATAGGTCCTTTCTTGCTATTTCCGTGGAGGCAGGCCTTGTTTCCGGATGTGCGTCGCCCAAGGCCTGTGCACAACAGAAGTGGTAAATCTCCAGTGTGCGCATCAGGCGTCACCGGACGATAAGGCGAGATTAGATTTCCTGCACAATAGCCCCTGTTTGCGCTCTCCCGGCCCTTGGGAATAGCGCCATGCCTGACCTACATACAGTAAAGCAGGTGCACGGCACTGGGAGCGCGGGGCAAGCACACCCGGAGCTGGAACGTACGCTCGCTTTTTTTTTTCTGTAATGCCGCGCCCCCACACGCCCACGCCCACGCCCCCAGCACAGGATATGAGACATGGCATGAAGGGTGGAACGTACCACACGTTTTCATAATGCCGCGCACCCAGCACACGCCCACAGCACACGATATGAGACATGGCATGAAGGGCGGAACGTACCACACACACCCAGCGTTTGTCACGCCTCCAGCACACGCCCACAGCACAACGCAGACATGCCATAAGGGACTACTTTGCTGGCACTGTTCTTTTACCTTTTAAATGTATATGGTGGGCGTCGGCATAGCCTATGCCCTTCTGCTGCAACTGCCCTTTCCAACGCTGTATTGGGTGTTGTGATTGGTGCTGTGGTTACTGAGATTACCCACCTCAAAGGTTTGGGCTCTCTCTTTATTATATTAGTATGGATAGACTTGATTTCGTTTTCACTAAATGTCCAACAATGATCCATGGTTTTACACTTTCTATTACTGAACTTTATTAGGATGTTTTATGTATGTAAAGTATGTTGCTATGGTGTAATGGTTTTAAAAAACTGAACACTTGAATAAATAAACTAGACAGAGTATCCCATCTGTCATGCTATACATAAGGCCCTAAGAAACAAATGTACACTTAGATGGAACTGAACAAGTAAGTAAAGATGAGGGAAAATTTAACCTACAGCTAAGCGGGGTTGGAGAAGGCAAGAAAATAAAAGTAGGCTACCATGCAAGAACGGGGGCAATCTCAATCTGACTGTAAGTAACCTTAGCAAATATAACAGTTACCAAGCAATGTTATTGCATCTGATTCATCGCTAATTATGGCATCTGCCAATGGTACTCTAGAAGTGAAGCCAGGGCACCTGAAAAGATGGTTCTAAAAACACAAGCATCAGACTGCGCCCACTCTTTTCCTACTCTGCCAAGACCCGGCCTTTCATAGGCACCATGTTAACAGTCTGGGGAATATACACCCATCTTTACCCACCATTTTCTTTGCCTAGTGTCTTGTCAGCAACTACAGCATGCTAACTTAGTATTAATTCTTCTGACTTCTTTAATCCTTACAAGAAGCAGCATTATGATTCCAAAGGCTCACAGGCATGAATCTTCTTTAATGAAGTGAGTGCCCCTTGGGTGGATGGCCAATAGGAACATAAAATTTCATTACAAGACCGGAGGCTACCATTATGCATTATTCTTTTAATACAACTTCAAGTACTGCCACTTAAAAGTTACATCATAAAGCAAAAGCTCTAGAATAAACAAGTGTAACTTGGCAACAGCAGCACACAGATCTGCCTCTTTTAAATGCGGCTTCAAGACAGATAAGTTCTGTTCGTCCTATGCTATTTCATTGTATTGTCGTTTTCTACCTGCTGGTACTTATTATAGCCTTTTCATATCTATCTTTTTTCCAATTGTACCCTTACTCCCGTACACCCTCTAGTTCACTGATTTTTCGTGACCTTTCACTTGCTTTACTCATTTTCCTCAACTCAGACACTCCGTATCTCACCCTCCCTTCTCGGTCTATCCCCCCTTTTGCGACCGCTAGTGTCATTTTCAAATGTAAATGCTACCGCTACCAATTGCTTTTGAATGTAAACCCAAACATATTATAATCGCTTTTATAATCTTCAGTGGAGGCAGGCCTTGTTTCCGGATGTGCGTCGCGCAAGGCCTGTGCACAACAGAAGTGGTAAATCTCCAGTGTGCGCATCAGGCGTCACCGGACGATAAGGCGAGATTAGATTTCCTGCACAATAGCCCCTGTTTGCGCTCTTCCGGCCCTTGGGAATAGCGCCATGCCTGACCTACATACAGTAAAGCAGGTGCACGGCACTGGGAGCGCGGGGCAAGCACACCCGGAGCTGGAACGTACGCTCGCTTTTTTTTTCTGTAATGCCGCGCCCCCACACGCCCACGCCCCCAGCACACAATATGAGACATGGCATGTCTTTTAAAATGTAAACGCTCCCGCTACAATTCCCGCGTCGCGCAAATACATTTCTCTCCTTCGATTCTCGCCACAGGCTCTTACTCGTATTCCGCTGAAGCGCAGCCACTCCTCACACCATACCCTCGCCCCAGGCTTTGCCTCGTATTCCGGTGCGGCGGGCCGCTCCTCACACCTCCAATGTATGGAGTGTGGGCCACGCCGCTCCACCCTTTACTAATTAGCGCACTTTGTTTTCCCATATCATATTTTCCTAATTAATTTTTTTTTAAAAAAGGAATCGAGCAGGAAATTGTCACAGGGCTCTCCCGTATTAGAGAAGAAATCCTTAGCAACAACATATAAACGTTAGGCACATCCTTGCTCTTCAGTTTTGTGCTCTGTGTTACCTATCAACGCTGCCTTCAACAGCTGATTTCTCGGCTGTTGGTAGCTTACTAATCCTTCGTCCCGCCGATCCTTAAATTGCAATTTTAGTTTCAAACTAGCAGATTACTGGCTCCATCATTTTTCCAATCTTGTTAACCTTTTGCCCATTCTAATATAAAACAAGCATTGGAAATGCAATAGGTCTCGCATTAGGAAAGTTTGAGCAATTGGTATTGTAAATGACACTTTTTTTATTTATGTGTTGGTTTTGAAAATAGCAAAAGTAATAGCTTTGTCAGTTACAATGTCAATAGTTTTAACTTTCGCAAATGTGACACCTATAGCATTTGTAATGCAATGTGTGTTGTATTTACGTGACTTAGATGTATTGATATTGCAAATAACAATGGCTTTTAATTTTGTAAATAATTAATACTTAAATAAAATGTATTGTAATTTATAATGGCAATAGCTTAAACGTTTGTAAATAACTTTTGTGAAGATTATGTTCAGTGTATTTTATTGTGACGAAAATCCAAGAACATTGCATTTGCACCTACACACACACACAGCCACACACACACACACACACACACACATAGATGTGGTGGTGGTGGATCTGGGGGATATGGTGGTGGTGGATGTGGTGGTGGTGGATGTGGTGGTGTTGGTGGTGGATGTGGGGGTGGATGTGGGTGTGGACGTGGTGGTGGATGTGGTGGTGGAAGTGATGGTGGTGGAAGTGA
Organism: Lissotriton helveticus; assembly: GCF_964261635.1. Taxonomy (NCBI): domain Eukaryota; kingdom Metazoa; phylum Chordata; class Amphibia; order Caudata; family Salamandridae; genus Lissotriton; species Lissotriton helveticus. Next base: position 745,729,314 of record NC_136073.1, read on the forward strand.
TGGTGGTGGTGGATGTGGTGGTGGTGGATGCGGTGGTGGTGGTGGATGCAGTGGTGGTGGATGTGGTGGTGGATGTGGTGGATGTGGTGGTGGTGTATGCAGTGGATGTGGTGGTGGATGTGGTGGTGGTGGGTGTGGTGGATGTGGTGGTGGTGCATGTGGTGGATGTGGTGGTGGTGGATGTGGTGGTGGATGTGGCGGTGGATGTCATGGTGGATGTGGAGGTGATGGTGGATGTGGTGGATGTGGTGGTGGATGCGGTGGAGGTGGTGGATGCGGTGGATGTGGTGGTGGATGTTGTGGTGGTGGATGCGGTGGATGTGGTGGTGCATGTGGTGGATGTGGTGGTGGATGTCATGGTGGATGTGGAGGTGATGGTGGATGTGGTGGATGTGGTGGTGGATGCGGTGGTGGTGGTGGATGCGGTGGTGGTGGAAGTGGTGGTGGATGTGTTGGATGTGGTGGTGGATGTGGTGGTGGATGTGGTGGTGGATGTGGTGGATGTGGGTGTGGTGGTGGATGTGGTGGTGGATGTGGTGGTGGATGTGGTGGTGGTGGGTGTGGTGGATGTGGCGGTGGATGTGGCGGTGGATGTGGCGGTGGATGTGGCGGTGGATGTCATGGTGGATGTGGAGGTGATGGTGGATATGGTGGTGATGGTGGATGTGGTGGTGGATGCGGTGGTGGATGCGGTGGATGTGGTGGTGGTGGATGCGGTGGATGTGTTGGTGGATGCGGTGTGGTGGTGGATGCGGTGGTGGTGGTGGTGGATGGGGTGGTGGATGTGGCGGTGGATGTCATGGTGGATGTGGAGGTGATGGTGGATGTGGTGGTGGATGTGGTGGTGATGGTGGATGTGGTGGTGGATGTGGTGGTGGATGCGGTGGTGGATGCGGTGGTGGATGCGGTGGATGTGGTGGTGGTGGATGCGGTGGATGTGGTGGTGGTGGATGCGGTGGATGTGGTGGTGGATGTGGTGGTGGATGTGGTGGTGGATGTGGTGGTGGATGTGGTGGTGATGGTGGATGTGGTGGTGGGTGTGGTGGTGGATGTGGTGGTGGATGTGGCATGACATTTTTATTATATACAGAGGGGTACTTATTTTGTACCAATCACTGACCGATGTTAATGTAAGGGTTGTAGATGGTGGGTTGCGCATGCCTTGTTTTCATTTCCATTATAATGACAATAATCCTTTCTTTGACCCATTGCTCAATCAACGTGGACTGTATTATAGTGAATACGAGGGGCTTAGATAAAGAAATAGGAGAGGCGAGGAGTAAGGGAAACTGGGGTAAGGAACAAGCGACGGAGGAGAACAAGACGGAGGGCATTGCTGAGGGGAGGAGAAATGCGACACGGCGGGCAGGGGGCGGAGCGGGGAGAGCGGCGATGAGGGTGTGAAGGTCTCACATGAGGGGGCGTGGTATCTTAAGTCGTGTTGCTTTGGGAGGCAAGATTAAAAATGTGTAAGCACATCTCTTTCGTAGGGAGTTAAACAAAGTTAAAACAACTGGCTCCAAAGGTTTTGCTTAAGTATGTGTGAAGTAATTAGCTGTCTGCCTCTGCTTTCTTCCATTGCACTGGCATCTAGGTGTTAGGCTCAGATGGCTTGAACAAAAGACGGGCTGATGGTCTTTTAAATCAGGCCTTTGTTTCTGCCCACCTGGATGTTAAAATAAAGCCCCCTCCCTTCCACGCAGGTTAATACAGACAAATGCCGGCACTGCTGAATGATGTCCCAGCGTCCGAAAACGACACCAGAAGAAATTCAGCATGTTTTACTGAGCCAGAAATATTCGCCACATAACCCTTCTTTCCAACACTGTTTGGAATCGATTGGCTGATTTGTAAAATTACGAGTGGTCAGAGTGATAAATCTGACGGCAAAGAAGAAAAGGAACGCGAGGCTTAAGGAGATTAATGTAGGGATGGATTTGACAGAGAAAAACAGATATTTGAGGTTATAACATTTCAAAGCAATGTGTCACCCGGAGATGGGGACATTAGATCCACAGAGTAGGAGAGAAAAGAAATGGTTTACTTTTTTGCTTTGGGTTATTTTAGATTTGGGAATTTCGAGCATCATTTGCTTAATGTAAAATCGATTTTTAAAGTGGGGTTCGCAGCACCTACTCAGGGGGTCCTTGAAAATTAAACAATATAAACTTGCTGATAAAATAAAAATGCACATAAATAGCCACATTGAAGAAAAAAAAAACTCTATAAATGAAAATAAATGTGAAATTGCAGACAAAGAAATGAAGCTTGTAACTTGGCATGCTTGAGACGCGGCCGTGAAACTGAAAGTACGGCCGACCGGCCGTGAATAATTAGGGGGTGAGAAATGCGCTGGGAGGGCTGCCTTTGATGTGGTAATGCGAGGCAGGCAGGCAGGCGGCTGGTGACATTGTGCACGCGCTTTTTAGGGCTTGCGCTTGCGCAATGACCTAAAAAGCACATGCACTGCATGGGATCGCCAGTGGAATCGCCAGTTAGGTAAACTCTCGATAAGCCCCTATATATCTCGCTCCCGCTCAATGCGCATGCGCATTGAGATAGGTCGCTCGACCTAAAAAAGGAAGACTATTTACCCACTTAACCCCAATTCAACCCGATTTACCTCCCCAACTCGGGGTAATATTTTTTTTCTGGTATAATTTTAACCTTTCTGGTCCCTCCTTCTAACCTCTACCATGTCTGATGCTGAGTCCAAAGACACTCAGACTGAAGTACCTGCACCTAATACCAACGAGGAGCTTATTAAGCACATAATTCATAAGGAATTACATTCCTGCATGAGGGAGACCATAAGTAAGACTGTTGCCAGTAAGAGACCCCCCTCTAACTCCACTAACCCCTCTGCACTCGGAGGGCACTCTGACGAGCCGATCAAAATTGGGGGTAAAAAAATCAAGACCTGAAGGAGGACTAAGCTCTTCAAATAATTTGGGAGGCCTACGTGCCCCAAAAAGACCCCCTGCCCATAACGGCACTTCTCATCTGGATGCCCTAAGCGGCTCCAAATATCAAAGTGCTACGGATCCCCTCTTATCCAACGACACCTCTAATGAGTCGTTAGATGAATATATTTTGGACCTAGACCAAATTGATGATGACATTGACCTTGACCTCTCGGAGGAGGAACTTCCCTCCTCCTCAAAGGAGATTATATTTGATTGTAGTGCGGAGAAAAAGATATACCGCCCAAAAGATCGAACTCACCGTGTTTAGGAGGGTTTTTTAAGTAAGAAACCAAGGTAACGCGGTTACCAGTGTCCATCCCACTTTTTTGATTTTTTTGATTATATTTGACCCCCTTGGCTGGGAAATGTTCTCACCTGGCAACATTCAGCACCCTAGGAGTTTGCAGTGGTGGCCTCAAAAACATGTGGCAAAATGTATTAAAAGATGGGTCAAACACCCACTAGAAAGAGAGGCTAGAAACATCCTCAAGGCAGAATGTCCACGTCCTGTCATCCAAGACAAGTACTGTCTTACACCCAACCTGGACCCTAAACTCATAAAGTTCTTATTCAAATTGGGCAGAGACCCCAGGAAGGGTATGGAACGCTCCCTCAAAAGTTGTCAGGACCGCATGCTGGACATGCTCGGCCCATTGTGCTGTATGATTGATCTAATTGAGGAAAGCTATATCAAGGGTTCCCAACCTAACATAGACCTCCTATGGGGATGGAGCCAGAGGACACTTATCCTCCTCGGTAATGCCAATGCCTCTCTAAATTCTGAGAGGATGAAAGTAGTCCTGTCCAAAATTGACCCCAAGCTCTGCGGCAAGGTAGAAAAGCAATCCTCATTTAACCCTAATGCCTCCTCTTTGGGGAGGATATGATTAAAGGTTTGGGGAAGTACTTGGCAACCTTTACGGCTCTTGATAAAGTGCAGGCCAATATGCACAGAGTTTTCAACCCTAGTGTTTTCGCTAGGGCCGGCAGAAGGGGTTGTTCTGCCAGCCGCCTCTTCCAAATACCCTTCTCAAGACCAAGAGGTTTCAGTCATCTGTCCCAGCCCAATTCTTCATTCTTCCTTCAACGAGGTCGTTCCTCCCACTCAAGAGGCTTCAGGGCCAGAGGTGCCAACTCCTCCAACACCCCAAGTAAGTACCCTTCTTCCTCATCCTTTCTCTTTAACACCGAGAGTAGGGGGTCGCCTAAAACATTTCCTACACATTTGGAAACGAATCACAGATGACCCTTGGGTTTTAGAGACTGTTCAGGGTTTCAGAATAGATTTCATAGAAACCCCCACTCAACTTTCAACTTCCCAAGTGCTAAACTTGACACGAAAACAGCAATCTATTGTTGCAGAGGAGGTAAATTCAATGTTAACAAAGGGTGCAATCGTAGAAGTTCCTTGGGAACACAAGAATTTCGTGAGCAATATTTTCCTAGTGGAAAAAAGGACAAGGGGTGGAGACCAGTAATAAATCTAAGAGAGTTGAACAAGTAGCTCGCCTACAACCACTTCAAGATCATCTCCTCAGAGACATGTTGTTAGAAAAAGACTGGCTAGTGAAACTAGAGATAAAAGACCTCTACTTCACCATTCCAATGGCGGAGGAGTCCCAATCCTTCCTTCAATTTGCGTGGGACAACCACCTATATCAGTTTCAAGCTCTTCCCTTCGGTCTATCTTCGGGCCCCTGGTGTTTCACCAAAGTAATGAAGGCCATTACCACAGTCTTGAGAGAAAGGGGTGTCCGCCTCATAATCTATTTAGACGACATCCTCATTATGTCTCAAGACCATTCTCAAATTCTGAAAGATTTGAACACTACTGTGGACTTAATAGAGAGTACAGGTTTTATCATAATCAGGGAGAAGTCCATCATGACTCCATCGAGGTCTCTAGAGTTTCTTGGCTTCACGTTAGATACAGTGAAGTCTATGCTCCTACTTCCCGCAAAGAAAATATCCAAAATTCAGAAAGAGATATGTCATGTTCTGAAATTAGATCTCCTAACCTTGAGGGAACTAGCCAGACTTTTGGGCCTCCTATCATCATCTATCCAAGCTATCTTTCTGGGCACTCTACATTACCGAGCCCTTCAAAGACTCCGTTCCGGCCTTTGGTATGGAGACAAGATTCACCTAGGCACAGAAGCCAAGACAGAACTGAGTTGGTGGTTAGAAAATCTAGATGCATGGAACAGGAAGGGCATTTTTGGGACTTCCCTGTATTATGTACTGAATTTGCATGCCAGCCTTCTTGGCTGGAGTGCTTGTTTTCAAAACCAGAACACAGGAGGTTTATGGTCTTATTCGGAGAGTTTGCACCACATAAACTTTCTGGAGTTAACCGTCGGGCTTTATGCCCTAATGAGCTTCAAACAATCCCTTCAGGTGAGGTCAGTCGTCCTCAAGATGGACAACATACCAGCTGTTGCCTATATAAATCGCCTAGGGGGCACGAGCTCAACAGACCTCTACAACCTAGCCAAGAAACTGTGGATGTTCTGCTTGGAACACCAAATTTCACTAAGAGCAGAATACCTTCCGGGCCTAAAAAATGTCTGTGTGGATTAGAATTCAAGATTCCTTGTAGATCACACCTATTGGAAATTAAACACAAACACGTTCAGGAATCTAGATTATCTTTGGGGTCCCCTAGAGGTAGACCTATTTGCAAGCAGACTCACCTCCCAACTTCCCAGTTACTTCAGATGGTGCCAGACCCGGGTGCTCTGGCAGTGAACGCCTTTCTCCAACCTTGGAAAGACATTTGGTGATACTCTTTTCCTCCCTTTGGGGATGATCCAACGTGTCTTTCAGAAGTTGAAGACCGAACGATCTTCATTAGTCCTAATAACTCCATTTTGGCCATCCCAAGCCTGGTTCCCGACGACCTTGGAATTAGCTTACGAAATACCCTTTCTACTTCCAGCTTCAGGCCTCCTAAAAGACATAGATGGTTCGGATCACGTGCTCCTTCTGAACGGGACTTTGAACCATCTTGCCTGGAGAGTGTCAGGCGAGCCAATGAAATCTCTGGACTTTCAGCACAAGCTTCTTCTCTCCTCCAAGAATCTTGGGCCCCCGGTACACACCTTAGATACAACGGCATCTGGAAAAGATGGGTTCGTTGGTGCCTGGAAAGGAACTTGGATTCCGTGGAAGCTCCTATTGTGCACATAGCCAATTTTCTTGTTGAACAATTTGAAAGAGGTCTTTCATATAGGTCAATTAACTGCTATAGGTCAGCCATTTCTGCGGGTCACTCCCCTTTTAACTGTAGAACTATTGGTAAGAACCCTATTATTTGCAGAATTATGAAGAGTATCAGGTTTCAAAGACCTCCCAAACCTAAATATGACATCCTTTGGGATGTTAAATTGCTACTTGATCTATTTTCTAACTGGCCGAATAATAATTTATTAGGTAATAAGAGACTTTCCATCAAACAAGCTTCTCTCCTATGTCTAATATCCTTCTGCAGAGTTTCGGATGTTAAAGCATCAGATCCTATGACGCCTTCTGCGTCAGATTTGAAATTATCAAGAGAACTAATATGATGTCTGATATGATTTTTTACCCCAGGTTTGATGCTTGTAAAAAAGTATGTGTGGTGGATTGCATGAAAGAATATGATTCTAGGATGGACCCTCGTCGCACCACTGGTGTAAACCAACTTCTTATATCCTTTATTAAGCCCTTCAAACCTGTCTCTTCTTCATCCATTGCTAGATGGGTTAAACTAGCTATGCAGTTGGCAGGCATCGATCTCCTTAGATTTCAGGCACATTGTTTAAGAGGGGCTATGGCTAGTCAATCCTTTTGGAAAGGAGGTAAGTTGGATGATATTCACAAAGCAGCAGACTCGTCAAGCTCCTATACCTTTGCAAAACATTACTGCAAACCTGTTGTACACATGTCTGATGTAGTTCTACTTGACTACCAACATGCATAATGGTAGCCTCCGGTCTTGTAATGAAATTGCGATTCTCCTATTACCATGACCAGAGAATTTGGATTTCATTAAAGACACGGAGGCTAACATTATCCCAACCCTCCCTCCCGGGAGTGGATCTTCAGATCTGTTTGTTTTACTGCATTGTCTTTTTATTCCTATGAAATTGTTGAGTGTAATGTTTTGATTTAATTAGAATTTAATTATGTTTCCAACTGTTTTTTGCCTTTATTACGTGTGTTTTCAGTTACCACCGTCTCTCTTTCCCCTTTACATAGGGTATAAGTGCTATTTTCCTAACAGTTTGTCCTTTTTCAGATAATTCCTTTTGATTAGCTCACCATCACGATTTGTTGCAAGCAACATTCGCCTCCTCATTTCTCCTCTATTCCAAGGAGTGGCCTTTCATGCATGATGCCAACTTTTGGACTTCGTTGCCTTTGGAAGAACTTGTTTCCTTGCTCTCACTGCATTTAAAAGAGGCAGATCTGTGTGCTGCTTCTGTTGCCAAATTACACTTGTTTATTCTAGAACTTTTGCTTTATGATGTAACTTTTAAGTGGCTGTACTTGAAGATGTATTAAAAGAATAATGCATAATGTTAGCCTCCGTGTCTTTAATGAAATGCATATTCTCTGGTCATGGTAATAGGAGAATCACAATTGGCCATTACACTTGGTGCGATTTATGACATTGTTGTGAAACAACACTGCTTTCTTAATTTGGTTTATATCAAGCTTTGTTGGACACATCTTCAATTTTATCCTGAGATCATAGGACCCTCAGTATATATCTGCAATGACAACTATCTGTGGTTATTTTTATTAATTTATGCAAGGTATTTTGACCTGTAATATTTTCTACAGAATAATGTCGACCAGAAATAATTTAATTTTGCCAAACTTTTAAATATGGTTCTACTAAATGAGTTAATGCCTGTACTGAACAAATACCTTACTACTTCCTAAAGTCGTGGATGCTAAATCACTGCTTGTACTCGGCTTGGAATGTTGGGAAGAAAATTGACGTCACAGGTGAGTTTTGTATATTTTCAGTTAAGGTTGCTTCTCCTTGCACATGCCCACCTAAAAAAAATGGAACTTGATTATTTACTGTTTTGACTTCAATACTAGAACTATGTGGTAGCATGTGATTGATAAACAACCACGAAGCAGTGGTCAATTGTTGTGGTCAGAGTCAAAATTATGTAGTCTACGTTTTCATCATAGAACACATTTACTGGTCATAAATTTATGTTAAAAATGATTATAATTTTCCAAATTATTGAGTCCAAATTATCATTGAGTAACAGCCTGCTCTGCATTCATAATGACTACTTTGATTAACCAACATATTTTACCATATTCATTTACCTTCCAGCTGTGGCAGCAGTCAAGGTGTCAGTGGGAACCTCTAGTGTTCAGGTCCTGAGGGGTGGAAGCGCACTACTGCCTTGCTCGTTCCGCACCACTGCAGCCCTGAATCGACTGAATATCATTTGGACCGTCACGCCCCTTGAAGAACCCAACAACCCCCAACAGGTTTGTCAAATGTCGCACAACCACCTAGGCACAAGGTCTCCATGCTTCTAAAATAAGTGCACTACAAGGAGTAAAAAAAGGGCAGAAGATATTATCCCAGATTGATTTCCAAAATGTGTCTTCAGTCTAGAGAGGTGTAGCCTGTGGATGATATCCCAGAACTGATCAAAGGGGGATTGACAAGACCCACTCAAGGCATTGAACAAACAGCAGCCAATGTAAACAAACATTCCATTTACCCTTTGTGGAGTCACAGACAGAATACTGCACAGTAACAATGCATCACCCAGCCTAATATAGCACATATAAGTTTTACCGAGCCAATTGTTTTACATGAACAGTCAAATGCTAAGAATGACTAGCTTAATCTAGTTGTCCATTTTAAATCCAGGTGGTCCAGTTCAGTTTACCCACTTTCTGTACACCTGGAGAAGGTATTGTTGTTTTTGTAGAATTGTTGGGGGCTGTCACAGTGTGTCTGCACCCCAGCTGCTGGTGGTACCACTATAGATACATTGTTCAGCACTACCTGTGGAGGTATATGCTAGCACAAACAGGCAACCTCTTGAAAAAGAAGCCTCACAATGTTGCGTCTAAATCACAAACGTAAAGCTGTACATTGGCCGGTTCTATGCTTGTCCTTTATTTGGATTAACTTGTCACACCTGTTAGACAGCTTTGATTATGGTTTTTGAAGCCTAAATTGTGGCTATTACTGCCAGGAGAAGGCACCAAAGGCATGGCAAGGGCACCTTTTTTAAACAACCACTGGTAATGCCAACAGGTCTGGCTTATACTGAAATTGCCTCTTCAGTCATTGATGGATTTAAGCAGTCACTGAGTCATCACACATCCGTTCATTCACCCATTCACTCATTCTTGATTTCACTCGCTTACCCGAGTACAGTAAACATGCAACCTTACTCAACAACACATGCAAGAAATATTAACAGGAGAACAGAGGTGGGGATATGCCTGCAAAGACAAATACAAGTAAACATAGCAGTGGGTGCCATCTTGCAATGGTATTGTGCATAGGGAACACACATTTTTAGAGATCCAGCATGGCCATCACGTTAGAAAAAACATGTTTGCAAACTCGGAAAGGAAGAACAAAAAAAACACTATAGAAAATATAATTCCATTATGGTTGCTTAGAGGCGTTGGCCACTTGGAATGTGGTACACTGCAGATAAATTGACTAGGCAAGAATACGCCAGTTAGCAATATCTGGGAAGATGTAGGATGCTCCAAAAAAGTAAAAGAAAACTTTTCATATGTTCATATAAAAGGAGACAGTAGAAACTAAAGGACTGGCCTACCTGCCTTGGCAATGAAGCAGACTCATTTTCAGGAGTATCTGCACATATGATCAATCAAGTACGTCACTCACAGGGCATGCGGGCCAATAGATGAAGTGGGTTGACTCATTGCCCCATGCTGCACAGTGTTATGAATGCAGTGTAAGTGGCACTAATACAGCCTATGGCAGAAGAAAACTAGCCCAAAGACCCTCTAGTAAGTATATAAATATATGTATGTGGGAATTTTTTATTAATTTTGTTGAGTATGAGTTCCTTGTACACAACTAAGCTTTTAGAAGGTATTGTATCAAACATTACAGTGCAAATCATCTCTTCATAGTGTTTATCAAAGTGGGTAAGCAACATCAAACTCCTTGCTTACAAAGGTAATCTGGGAGATTTCATGTAACAAAATTCATATCTGATGGCTTTAACATAGTGCAATCATAATCCACTCTTAAAGGCATATTGGCTTTGACTTTTGCCCTTCATAATAATTGAATCATGGGTACTCCCATTATTGTGCCTTTTCATAATAAACAGATGAGACCTATGGCATCTGAAATAACTTTTCCCAATGAACCAACCAGGCTATAGCCTTTATCATTTCACCATAACCACTCAGAGCTACTGTAGTGTAGTTCCTATATTCCCAATAGGCTCTGCGCATTGCAATAATATAAACAGCAGTGTAGACGTAGGACTGAGGTCGACTAGGTCTCTACTGACTATATTAGACTTAATTAGTTTTGCCAGCTAGCTCAGAGGTCACTAGAAACTTTCTCGAATAAACAAGGAGGAGTTTAACTTCCCTGGATAGACAAGAAGGGATTAGCTTCTGACAATCATAAAACATGACAACTTTGCTCCCTCAGAATAAGAGTGTATCTCTAGAGTCGTGTGAAGACAGCTATTTTACTCAGTCAATCGTGCATACTTAGTTTCACCAGAGTGCAGAGAAATAGAGAGACGGGCGTTTTCAATAAAAGGTGTTATTTATTGAGCAGTCTTCTTTCTCATGCAAGAGAAATGAATTGCCACAATTGCAATACTTAGTATAAAGTAAAGTGCGTACAGTAAAAGGAGTATTATAAAATAATACTGTAAAAGCATTGATATGGTTTCTTAGCCATATGATACTTTAAAATGGATAAAATATATACATACATAAAAACATTGACTAACGTACTCAACTGGTGCTTCTAATCTATGCCTACCCCGGTGTACCTGACCTAAGCCTAATACGTGGGAAGGAGTAAGTAAGTAGCAGTTTAAGTTAAGTTGGTTTTTGCCAAGGATCTGAATCAAGAATTCTCTCAAGGGTTTAGTCAGCTCCGTACCTGGGTAATAGAAAGCAGGAGGTCTGGTATCTCTCTCTCAGGACTCGATATCCCAGCAACCCGCAAGGGCGGCTGGAAACACCGGAGCTGGATTTTCTCGGCTGGAGAAAAAGACAGCGTCTTTCTCAGTGCGTCAAAAGGGAGGGGCGGCGTCTGTGGGCTCTCGCATCAGCTGGGCTCTCGGGCAAGTAGATAGCCGCTCTGCTCCAAACCACCGTGTCTTTGCTTAAGGCAACTGTTGGTATATTTATACCTGAAAGGTGGCGGGTTTAACGTAAGGTTGGACATAAGACGTCAATAAAAGATGTCACTATGAACTGGCCGTTCTTTCAGTGCTCGCAGGAGTTCTAGGACAAATCAAAACAAAAGCATGGGAAATTCCCAGGTTGCTGGAGGTTTGGTTTGTTTAAAGAACGCGTTGTACTTTCTAGGAGTCTAGGGGAGTAGCCTTGCCGTATTTGGACTGCATGGGCTATTACTAAATATGGATATGATTCTTATGCCTTTATAAGGATATTATTTATTATAGCCATATAAGGGCATAAATCGGGAATATCAAATTAGGGTCCTAGATAGAAACACAACACTACTGTCTTGAGAATAAGCTTTACCACAAGGCAACCCTCCTGTGTACCATAATAAAATTCATCCTTAAAAGCCTATTGCCTTTAACACATGCCTTTCATAGGTATACATATTAAACAAATCAAATCTATAGGGCTCTGGCATAATTTTTTCCCAATGAACCAATAAGTTATGTTACAAGAAATGTACAGAGTGTGCACACGCTCAAAAGATTTGATCACCTGCGTCAAAGACTGCTGATAAGTCTAGTAAGACGAGTGCCGCATGACACCTCTGTCTGCTTCTCTCATATCATCTATTACAGAAAGAATGACTGTTTCTGACAACCTTTACGACTGACTTGACACCATAACCAACACAAGCCTGCTGACGTTCTCATAAGAGGGGCTATCATCATGCATGCAGTTAAACAATTAAAAATATGTGCAAAATTACAGTTGGCAAAAGGGCCTAGCAAGGGTTATCACAGTGAAACTCTTCTACCACCAGGGTTTGTAAAGTGGGGGACCAACACCAAAACTCTTTCCAACTGTGGTAATCCGTGAGATCCATGTAATTAAATACCTGTCTACAATCTGTAGAATGGAGTGATACCAATCCCTTGTTAAATAATTATTGGCTTTAATAAATATAATGATTTGAACGATTTTGATTGAACAGATCAGACTTGTAGCATTTGAAAGACATCTTTCAAGTGAATTAATCAGATCTACAATCTAAGGATTATCACAGACCAAAGCTACTATCTATGCGGTAACTCAATACAATAACCCTTGTATACTACGGTAATCTGTGTGATCCTACGTAACAAGATAGCTCTCTGCAGGCTTTACTACAGAGAAAGAGCAATCCACCCTTAAATTGCTATGGACTTGAAAATTTGCTTTTCACAATACCTACATCAGGCCAACTGCCTATATTGTCACTTTTCATAATAAAAAGATCAGGCCTACAGCCTTGATCATTTGCCTGACAATACAACTAATACCGGTCTGCTATACTGAGCCTTGGATTAATCAAAGGCAAAAAGCATGATACTTGCAATCTTTTTTCAGTGGAAGCATACAATTCTGACAAATCAAATAATGTACTGAAGGAAACCAACATGGGTGGCAAGGCCTAAGCCCCTTCCTCTGAATTCCTTCAGTGAGCTCATTTGTATGTTGATCATATAAAGTCTTGTGACAGCATTGGTACAGCTAATCTAATAGGTGACTAGGTTGTATTTGAACCTAGATTAAAACATTACAAATAATGCTGCATGAAAGCAACGATTTCTGTGTGTAGCACATGCATCTATGGGATAAAGAATTTAATGTGTCGTGATTCAGTGCCCTTTTGAGATGCAATTTCATTGGAACCTCAACATGGACTCTAGGCTAATACTGGGTCTTAAGTTCACTGAGGGAAATACTGCTACTGCACAGTTATGTTATTTCACCAGTTTTAATGTCAGATTCTGATATTCTGATTGGACATAGGGCTCAACAAGCGGGATCAGTCTTCTACTAATATAAATCTTTATACTTTATTATCTATGGCTCAGACAGTCGTGACATACTTACTGCCCCTATTAAAAATTAATACTTCATAGTGAGTTATTAACCAGGTGTGATAAATACCTCATATTCTGAGCTTTCCTCTGAAAAATGAGGAGCTCCTTGCAGAACTAAGTTTTATGGACTCAATTCAACTTTTACTGAATATTTTGACCAGGTTAATTTTGACAATTTGACCTGATATAATTTATCAGGGCATAATTACGATGATGTTGTGTTTACCACAAATGTAGGAATCACTGTGCAAACAGGAGTTTGTACAGGGCTCAGAATTTACCGGCACACTGGAAATCAGGACATCAGATATAGAATAGGGCTCAAATGCTTTTTTCCTGTACAATGGCAGAAATGCCACACCTCCCCTTGTTGAAACCCAAGGATACAGTTTCATTTCTGCATGACAATATATGTATGTTTAGGATGAATGTATTGTGGTTGCGCCGTAGAACTTTTTGTTGTTATGGAACTGGTAAGCAGGATTCTGCCAGTGCTATTGTTTCCCTGGGAATCAATAAACTAGGTCAGTGTTCCTTTACCTTTTGACTTCTGTGAACCCCCACTAGTTCATTACTGGACTCTGGGGACCCCTACAGAGTTAGTTCTGGAAGCTGGGGTATCCCGGCCTAAGCAATTTCTAGGATTTGAACTTCAAAACAGGACACAAAAATACAAAAATCAGAATACACCAAAATAAAAAGGCTCAAATATTGAAATCGTTTGCTTTAATTCACAATCAAATATTGAAAAAGTTTTCACATTTTTCAGTTTTGCTCCTTTATTTGTATGCACTTTGTTAATTTAATATTATTTAATTTGTAAAACAGTAGCGTGAATAATGAGACAAACATTTTAGTTTCCCATGGTCTCCATGAACACATTATCAATTTCATTGCCTGCAAAGACAAAAAAATAAAATTATTACAAGAGTCTTATTTGGCCAGAACTAAAAGTATTTGCAGCAGATTCCATTGCATATTCTGTTGACATCTACTTTATTTTTTTTTTTCATGATAAAATCCCCCAAAAACAACTGTTAAACTATTTTACATTGTCTCTATTGGATTTTTGGGTTGTCCCCCCTAAGCAGGTTGGTGTCAGAGTATATGAAGTGAATTTGCCAGCAGTAAATTAGAGACTATGTCAATTTGGCTTCAAATTACATTAGTTTCATAGTTGCCAATAGTTTTACAATAGATGACAAACTACAATACTAGTGACAGCTTTTAGGGCGAATAAATTGAAAAGCTGGTGACACAAGTATATTTACGCAATATGGCCAGTGCTGCTTCAAATGCAAATTAAAATACTGCCCTCGCCAAATTGTTTACTTGGTGTAGCACAGGTCTTCTAAGAATATTTCTGAATGCAAACTTTTGGGACAACTTAGGTCCCTTCTTCAGGTACTGATCATACAACTGAAACAGAGGTTGGGATTACAGGAAAGAGTTATCTAATTGTATTTGGTCTGGTTTTCAAAGGAGAAAAAGATGCAGAATGAAAAACAGGAAAGGTGAAGAAATGTTAATTTTTCAGAATTGTTGTCAGGGCTTTTACCAAATCAGAAGCCAACAGTTCCTTTTTGTAGTAAAATAGGTTTCACCGTACATCATTGTTGCAGCTGGTGCAGCGCCAGATTGAAAACCAAAAGCAGTGGGGGAAAAATATTCAAACTACCCCCACTTTTGCTATTTTAGGTCTGACCTAGAACCAGCTGTAGTTGTTTTTCCAGCCTCATATTATAAAAATACGTACATATATAACTAGATAGAGGGGTTTTGTTTTGCACTGTTTATCCCTTATTCTGTTCATAAAACAGTGATAATTTGCTCTCAAAATGAGAGGAACCGGGAGCTTTTGAATAGGTCCATTGCACGTACTCCCTAATAACAATAGTTTAAATATAAGAGTATGCACTTCCTAAGAGAAGTAGTGGTAGTCAGGTCTGTGGAATGACCCCCAAATGGAGGAAGTGCCCTCACACTCCCCGAAAGGTGTCATGCTTCATCATTTGGGTGTACTCTTAATCGGGCCGGGCTGCAATGCCTGACGGGCACCGGCGAAGGGCTCTTTGGTGGAGTTCTTTTGGATAAAGCTGTAAAGTGAGTGAGGGTGTGTGGGCTGTAGTGTAGTGTAGTGTAGTGGTTAGAGTGATTAAAATAGGTCTAGAGAAGCTCTGTTTATTAAACTTTTATTCATGTGGCTCCCTAACCTAAGTAAAATCAGTATAGCCCTAATCGGAAATAACGGTCCTATAGAGCATGCGTGCTAAAAAACTTGGTCAACATTTCTCTTCCCCTATCTAGCCCCTAACCCCTAAGGGGTCTATTGGCAATTCGTTAGGACCGAGCAGAGAAAACTTTCTAATTATCTTACACTACTGCAACGCTGGTGCTTCCAATTTTACAGACTGATCAAGTTACCAGCCGTGCTGTCTCGTGCAAGGTTGGGTTTCACCAAATATACAGTATCGAACATAAATGTTTATCATATTGTTCCATTCACATTCATTGTTGATCCTGTGCCCACAGGTAATTTCTTACCAACAGGGGCAGATCGTGGACAGCCTGACCCAGTACACAGGGCGGGTCGGATTCGCCCATGAACCAAGCAAAAGTGCCACAATCTTCATCAACGAAACCCGCACTACCGACACAGGAACTTACCAGTGCACGGTAATCAACCCTCCGGATGCAAGCACACCCAACATCGGGATCATCGGACTCACAATCCTAGGTAAATGTGGCGAGAGAGTGTTCCAGTCTTTTGTTGGTGGCTCCCAAGTGCAAATTAGCCCTCTTCGGGGTTTTCACAATAAGTCAGGGTTGTTATGGGTAACTGCCCCTCAGAGTTATGGGTATCAGAGATATTGGTAACTCATTAAACGGAATTATCTAGGAATACAAAGGGAACGCTAGTGATCTCCTTTAAAATGAGGAATTCTGTAGGGAATCAGGAATTTCTGTTCTAAATCCCCGGATATGTTGGCATTTTCACCCATCGATTTCAGTGGCTGAATTCTCCATGTGAAACTGAATAAACAATTTGGGTTCCTAGGTAGTTACAATCGGGCCATCAACGTTTCATACAGGTGTAACAGAATTACGAGATATTTGGGGTGATATTCTCACACATCAGCTCTTAATAAAGCCCTAAATAATGCAAAAATATATTTTACATTTATTCGCTCGTTTAAAAAAATATTCAACTGGAAAAAAGTTGGAAGACTGGAGCTGATTATTCCCTACAACATACTTTAAAAGACAGAAAATAAATCATTTAAACATTTAATAACGTGCATTAAGTTTATCTCAACCCCCCACCATTACCTGTAAAAGGAGGTAAACAAAAGGCAATAAAATACTGAGTGGGTTTCCCCATTAGTGTGAGAAGCATTGAATGATTCTGTCATTATGTTGGTTGAATAAGAAAAGCATCTAATTGGTAATTTCATGGTTGTATTTTTGTACTGGCACATACTGTGATTTACTAAAATCATGTTACATTGACGCGATGGTGAGTCGTTTTTCTTGCATACTGATGACATTTCACCCTACGCTAATGCTTGTTCATCATATAACACTCTTTGAATGCATTTTTTGTATTGTGTGCTTGTGTTTGACATTGTATCGTTTTCTTAGTGTAATTCTATTGATTTGTAAAAATTATCAATATAACTTTTCTGATATTATGAATGATTTAATGTATTGTATGTATAACGTTGTAACAATGACATGACAGAGTCAATGTACTGATGTATTTACTTCCTCTTTTGAGGTTTTGTGTTAAATCCACTAAACACCTCCTGTTAACTTTAACCAACCCATTTTTTCAGTGACTTTTGTTTTATTTGTAGTTTCAAATCCAATCCTATTCCATTTCATACATTTACCCAGCCTTGGTTTCCTGGTAGGTATAGGCCCTAATGCCGCTATGCATTAATAAACAATAATGGACCAGATATCATGTGTGAGCAGTACATTTGGTGCCCTCCCCCTTTCCCATTCTTGGGAGGGTGGTACTCCCTTTTACCCAATTGCAGGGGGTATTTTATTTGCCCTTTGCTTTGACTATGCAGTGCATTTAGTATCCCACCCTGCCATA
This sequence comes from Lissotriton helveticus, assembly GCF_964261635.1. NCBI lineage: Eukaryota > Metazoa > Chordata > Amphibia > Caudata > Salamandridae > Lissotriton > Lissotriton helveticus. The sequence continues at coordinate 745,746,671 of NC_136073.1, forward strand.
GGAAGACAATGGGTTTTCCTTCGCCCCACACCTAGCCCAATGGTGGGGGACATTTGGTAGGTACCCTCATGTCCAAGAGTGGAGGATGGGACTTTGGTAGCCCTGTCAATGAGGAAAGAAGGGGGTTAATTTGTATTGCTATGTATTGCAAGAGGGTAAGATGATTAGCTAGCCCAATTACCTTGACTAAAGCCCCACCAGACTGGTGGAAGAGAAGGGAGCTCTTGGTATACCTCCGCTTGCCCAATAGTGTTGGGTATTTGCTAGCCCATTCCTTTGCCCAAGTTAGAGGGAAAATGTGTTCAATCCCAATCTTGCCAAGACTGTTCCTTTGGTGTCCCGCTTGCCTTGCTTGAGGGTGGAGGATCTTTGGTAGCCCTTCTTACTTGCCCAGGGACAGAACTATTTGTTAGCTCTTCTGCTTTGCCTATGGCAGTGGGATATTTGATATCCCCTACATCTAGCTCAAGAGGGGTAGGTATTTGGTAGCTCTCCCTGCCCAAGAGTGGAGGAGTATTGGGTACCGCCCACTGCCTTGACCACTTTGGCCGTTATTTGGTAATCCTCCTTACCTTGCCCAAAAGAATAGTAAGTGGTGAATGGTAATTATACTCCCTCCCACCTTAAACAAGGTCAGCGTCGGGAGTGCAGTTCTTTAAAATCAAGGGAGCTGTCAACTTTTTGGAGCATCCTTGGCCAACTGTCTGATGCATCCAGTTGTCTGTGTGCTTACCCCAGCCACTCCAGCCCATCTTCTATTGTTTGTGTGCTTGTCCCGCCCTCTGTTGTCCATGCGCTCGCCCCAGCCCCCGATGGCCACCATCTGTTATCCATGTCCTTTCGGCCAGCTTCTTCATCTACCCTCCATTGTCCTCATGTTTGCCCCAGTCCCTCGGTCCCGCACTCCATTGTCTGTGTGCTATCCCACTCTCCGTTTTCAATATTTACAAAAATCACGTATTTAACTAGAAGACACTTAGAGCAAAGTGATGATCCAAGCTGCTGCAGTCTCTACCAGTAAGCATTTGTACAATGCCTGACACAAATTTATAATCCAATAATGGTCTTCGGAAAAATTGGCTCAAGAACATATTTACAGTTTCATTCAGATTTCCAACCATTTAAATAGCCCAAAAGACTACGAGAGAGTGTGAGAGAGAGAGAGAGAGAGAGAGAGAGAGAGAGAGAGAGAGAGAGAGAGAGTGTGTGTGTGTAAGTAAAATACATTTAGGAAGGTACACAAGTCCCTATACCTGGGGGGGGGGCGGGGGTGTGAGTGTGTGTGTGTGTGTGTGCGTGTGCGTGTGTGTGTGTGTGTAAGTAAAATACATTTAGGAAGGTAAGTCCCTATACCTAGATCTATAGGTTTCCAAGAGTGTGGCTTATAGTGGGTGGAGCTGATCATTTACAGGGGGTGTGGTGCAAATAGTTGGAAGTGTCAGGAAATTAACTTATAAGCATCTGGTTGTAAAGTGCTATTTGTCTCTCCAGTTCCACCATCAACCCCAGCATGCTCCAGTGAGGGCAGCGGGCAGGAAGGAGGCAGCATCCGTCTCTACTGCTCTTTGAAAGAGGCTGTACCAGCGCCCACTTTCAAGTGGGAGAAGATCCCCCCCAGCAAGCAATTCCTAATTGCCAGACAAGAAGGTATAAGTATAAACTTCATTAGCATTGTTGTAGGTACATACTTTTTACTAAACCTAACCAAAAGTTCATGTAGCGGAAAGTTTCAGACAATAAACAAATTTAAGAGTGAAATTATAAGATAGTTAAAACTTTCCCTAAATCGACAGAAAGAGAGCAACTAAATTACTACCTATAGCTTAATCGAGTAAATAAAAGTGTGTGCATCAGCTGTTTAGCTTCCCTTCATCTCATGTTTTTTTTTTTGTTTTTTTTTGTGAAAACCTTTATTTATCTTATGCATAGTACACAGCGTCTGCCTACAACCACTACGGGCCGGCCGCTATGACAATCAACAACATTCCAGGTCGTCTTACTATGCGGAAAAGCTAAAAATAAGAGCGCTACGATATATAGCAGCAGACATAAGAGAATAACGTAGGTTTCATTTTATAAGTTAAAGAGGTGTCATACATTCAGACCAGACAACCGAAAGGGCGAGCCATACGACATAGTATCAACTAAAGGAGCAGCAATAGTTAGGATTCGTGCGTTGAACATTGTAGGCAGGATACACAAACACAATACTTCATTCCGCGCCATTCAGTGCCCACCCAGTCGATATATCACTTCAGGATTTATGTGCAAACTTAACCACTATATAGCAGGATGTGAGAGGGCATATTCTTACAGCAGGAAGAAAGGATCCAGTGGCATACAATAAAGCGAGTTTTACTTGGAACAAGCCATGGAGGAGGATACACGCCCTCTAAGAAATATAATTGAGAGGTGAAAACAGGATATGCGAGCATTCAATGGCTGTGTACTAATATCAACGCCGTACACACAAAATCCAATAAACAGTGCAAACAACATAAGCCCAAAGTGCTAAATCCTTCCCAAAAAGAACACCACCCGACCCCCCGTCTGATCTAAAATATACGAAAAAATGAAGAAGAAAAAGAAATACAAAAGAAGAAAAAGAAAAGGGAAAAAGGAATACAGCCAAAACCAAGAAGAATAAAGAAGGCCATAGGGACAAAAAATAATAAAAAACAACAACACCCCTCCCCCATCCCCCCACCCCGCACCCCTGCATGTGGCTACGGCCCACCCCCTAGCAGCGTGCCTGTCGCCCATTAGGAACCCGAAATATAGACAAGAGAATAAGAGAAACAAGAAGAAAGGGAATAAAACACAAAAGGTAAAAGGAAGAAGGAAAAGAAGAAAACCAACAACCCACGAATGGGAAAGAAATGTGAGGGAGATTCCCAGCATGGGAACCCCGACCCTCCCCCCACCGCCACATAACGTTCGATTACTTAAAAATTAAAGTCAGAACAGTAGGAGCACCCACTAAAACAGGATGATGTAATCGTTCCGCAGTTCAATTCACACAGGAGGGTGAGGAACTCCCCAGTAGTGACAATGGCACCCGGAGCACACTTGAGACCCACGGGCCCCCAGGATCGATGGTACAGATCGCACACGTCTTGAGATGTCGGGCCAGGTGGAAAGTACGAACTGGAGCACCCAGGTCAGTCCAGGAGAAACCAAAGTCTCGTAAAAGTCACAAGGAGCGGCCCATCGATCGCCAGCAACCGCCATCCACGGGGCCAAGCATACTGTAGTCGATCTGCTGCGAGCCTCCCAGGAGTATTCAAAGGAAGCATGTCCACACTGCAGCCACCATGAAGTTCCATCCATCACCGGCCGTAGCCCCTTCGCAGGGGATAGCAACAGTCATCTCGCAAGCAGTAACGGGCAAAACTAGTGATGGCTTACAAGGAAGCATTGGTTAAAAATAACCGGAACAGTCTCACGCCATTTCCAGAATAGAATGAAACGGCCCTTTAGAGATATCCGTTCGCCCTCTCTCAGCTTCCAGCAGACCCGGCCGCCGCCATATCTAGATAGAATCCATCAAGTCGCCATTTTCCCAGGAAGCACCACCACAGCGCAGCACAGTAAGGCTGAAGAATCGCCGGCCCCCGCCAGATTACGATTCACCGATGCCCCAGTTATGAAGTAACACAGGATAACAGTCTCCCCCACCACAGGGTATTGTTCACAGGCCCCCCCAGCACGAAAATGACACGTCGATATCGTGCCCCACTGGCACAAGTGAGCCGGGGCGTGTAGCACAGTTCAGTACGCACAGGCAAACAATGTACCTCCAGGGAGACAAAGCGCCGTTCCCTGAGTCCGGCAGCCGATGAAAGGCGCTGGGGGGGGGGGGAGGGGGGAGAAGCATCAAGCACAAAAGGGCTGTGCATCGCGTCTTGAAGAGGGCTCCGGCGGTGTCGAGAGGTTCACTGAGCGCCATGGTGGGAGATCGGCGTCTCACAGGATAATGTGGCTGCTGATATTGAACTAGCAGCCGGGTGCACAACAGCGCGAGGTCCCGGTCGCCGCCATCAGACGGGCCGCCCGGAGCGGAGGAGCAGATCTTCGTCCCTGGGGCTCCGAATTTGGCCGGAGTCGGACGCCCCATCACGGCGTCCCCTCCGACGCACAAAAGCTCCGTTCTTGCGCGGGGCATGTAGGTAAATCGGGCGGCGAGGGGAGAAGGTCGGCGGAGCCGGGACTCCGTGCGGCCATCTTGGTCGCCGACCCGGCTCCGCCCTTCATCTCATGGTTGAGCAACATAAATGCGACAACGCATTGATAATATGAACCCCTAGATTCTCAAAACCCACTGATTCAAAGTTAGAATGTAGTGAGCACGCCCCTTGACTTCCACACCATACTCAGCGAGAGGTAGATTACCACAATTTTGTTTATGCTCATGCCTTTCTGAATGCCAGGTAGAGGGGGTACAGAAAACCAGCAATTAAATCATTATGCTCTACTCATTCTAAAAAAAAAAAAAAGATTCACAAACCAGTGAATCCCGGTAAGAGGCAGACAAACATGCAAGATAGTTTTCATAACTTTCAAATTATCTCTGCATATCTTTACAACAAATTGTATTATACCCCGAAGTATAACTCTTCTTTTCAGCCTCATGTATATTAACCATGCAGCCAGGGCCGGCGCTAGGCATGGGCAGATGCCCAGGGCCTCGCACTCTGCCTGCCAGGATGGGGCCCTCCCACAATGGCAATTAACACCCCACCAGTCCTCCTGCCGCTCGGAGTAAAAGAAATGCGTTCTCTTCACAATTGGGCTCATGGGAGCCCCCCCTCCCGGGGCCTCTAAGGGATGGTGTGGGAAGGCCTAGCGGAGGGGGACAACGCTCAGGCTGCCCATTCAGAGACTCGGCAGGGCGCCCATTGTCGGCACTTTAGCCCACACAGGTTTAACTCGGCCCCCAAGCAATTCTCACACCTTCAGTCCGAAATAGGCTGTACAAGAGGTGCTTGGGTGGCTGAGAGGAGGAGCTGTGGCCCAGGTGGAGTCTGCACAAAGCAGCTTCCCCGAGATCAGAAGGTGTAACTAAGGTAACTTTCAGGGGCCTCGCACATTCCCTTTTGCCCAGGGCCCCAAAAATGCTCACACCGGCCCTGCATGCAGCCCCCACTCTGATTAGAGCAAAGAACAGACTTCAAGGCTACGCGAACCTCGCACAGGGCCTTCTGGAGAAAGACCAAAATACCATTCAAAATCTCCTAGTCCACTATGTTCAGGGCACTGTCCTCAGATTCAGCCATTTCAACTGCATCCTCTACAGATGATGAGAAGGAAGGACAAAGCATGAGAACACTCAAAACAATTTACATTTATTTGACAAAGCTTTAAAACCACCAAAAGTAGTTTAGGAACAGAAATAGCAGAATTACTTGGGCTAAATCCAGTCCATGCGTTTCAGAATATGTAATAGTGCAATTTGCCATCAGCTAAGGATTTACTTACATAGAACGTTGCGCCGGTGCCATGGAAGTTTACATGTGAGTAATCTTTCACAAGGCTGGATTGTGGGTGTCGTAAGGCCAACTGTTAGAGATGACAAGGATAAAGGACAACAATCCTGAAACAGGTGTCTATAGATACACAGCACTGGCTGCACCAACAATGGTGAAAACCAAAGAAATTTAGTTAAGTAAGTGTTACTTACCATGCACTACATTTCCCTTAATGCATCTGAGCATTGCCTTCATCTGTAAGCGATATCAACCCTGACACATACATGTTTTTTTATTTATTCAAAAATATTTTGCAGGTAGCCTCCCACCTGAAAACAAGCAGAGATTTACTCCAAACAAGGACTACAGAGGGTGATTCAGTTGTGGCAAAATGGCCCAATTGAGTCAGAGAACTGATGGCCACCGTCAATGACGACAGAGCAGGAGCGGCCCGTGCAGGCAAGAGCGGTGGGGCCGGGTGAGGGGGATTTTGACAGATGATGATAAGGGAAAATGTATTATTTATTTAATTTTCCCTCGTGGTCGTACGTCGAAATTCCCCCACCGCTCTTACCTGCACAGGCTGCTCCTGCAACAGAGTCCCCACAAACCCACATTTAATCTTACCTGCAGCCATATCTTTCTTTCTGGCCACTCCACCTCCTAGCTAGTACCACCTATCAGGCCAACTCAGGTTTTTCTGAGCCATTTTGAACTGTGAGTTCATCATCTGGGGATTATGATTAGATTGCATAGACTAAAGATTATATCGAAGCCTGTTCTCACTCACTCTATCAACCATTTCAAGAGTGCAACCAAAGCCCTATATGCGAGTGTGACCGCAGTACATTGGGTAGGTTCACTTAAAAATAACAGCAAGCTGACGTGCCTTGGACATACTCCATAAGAGATATAAGCTAATCAAGAGTTCCGTTTGTATTTATCAACAGAATGAGGGACAGTGGATCAGTATAAGAGTGACCCCAACTCCCTTTGAACACCAATAGGTACGTAAATTAGGACTAATACACACTTGCACTTGTAAATAGATACATACACAATACCAAAACACTGATTCTCGACTATTTTTTTCTATAGAATCAGAAACCTGTCCTACGTGATATAACGTGCCCTGAGGAAGACCTCACACACAAATAAGTGGTCCACATTCCATCGAGGTCGAAACGCGTTGGCATTAACTATAGAGTATCAGAGTGAAAGAGATTTTGATTGACTACGCTGAAATAAACACAGTGGAGCTAGATTGCTTAGTGCACTTATCTTTATGAATAGGCTCTGAACTCTATGAGGACCAAAACAGTAAAATTTACCAAGAGAAATTGATCCTAACTCTGGTAGAATAGTAGGACTTTGACCTGAGAAATTGTAATAAGGTCATGTTTTTGTAAGCACATTGTGTTGTTTGTTTGTTTTTATAAATGAAAGTAATTAGATTCATGTTTGTTTATATGTACAAATCTGCACTTATATGTTGTTGAGAAATCGAGATACGTTGTATATATCTTTGTGCAAAAAATCAAGACATGAAATTTCAAGGTATCTTATGTATATAGGTTGCTAACAAGCCTACCCTATGAGAAATAATGGTATAAAGAAAACAAAAAAGCAATAAAAATAACAGAGTCAATAAAAGGGACTTCTGTGTTCAGAAATAAGAGTGTATGATCATTGGTGTCAGAGGCAAAACATTTGTTAAAACTTGTCGACTTGATTCTGGCCTCTGATTTCCTAAATTGAATCACTCCCCTTCAGTTGATATCCACTCTGAGACAATTTACTGGCTCCCAAAATCAACCTCCAGAATCACAGCAGGCGTAAAAGTCTAGAAACAATTAAGCATTAGAGTTGTTTCAAAAGCCCCCAGATGTGGATTACGAGGGAGGTGCTAGGGTACTAGAGCAGGGAGAAGTGGTCAAGTGGCGATGGTATTAACTTTGAGACCTTGTGAACTTAGTTCAAATTCTGGCCTCAGTACTTGACTGAAAATCACAAAGCCCCAGTGCCTGAAAGGATTGTAATTGTGTGAACAAGTAATGACAAACCTGCCCTCCCCTAATGTACACCATTGTGTATTGCTTCGAACGCCCCAGTGCTCTGCGGCTTCCCAGCTAGGATTTCACTATATAGATATCAGTACATGGATAGCTCCAGACGCCCAGGATCAGACGGTAACACACCCAAGTTAGCAAATAAGCCAATTAAAGGGGCATTTCTGATGGGTGTCCATCTCTTTGAGCTACAAATGCACAATGTTCACCAGATTCTTTCTCTTTCCCTCTTTTGCCACTCCGTCGGCCACCACTGCCTGACGTCCTACAGATGATCACCACGCTTCGGTGATACTCCAAAACATCACAGCAGACACTTCTGGCCTTTATCGCTGTACCGTCCTCAACCTGGTGGGCTCTGGAACATGCGCACTGGAGCTTCACGTCAGGATCGGTGAGTGATGGTAGATTTGTCAGAATCTCAGCCCCACAACACCCTTCAGGTAAGCAGAACTGTATCAAGTTCTGGTCATGTATGAAGGTCCTCTTTGATCACTTTTAAATAGACATGGCATGCTTTGGAGCTAGGGAACCAGGTTGGAGTCTCAGCGTTGGCTCAACATCCTGTGATTCTAGGCAAATTACTTAATATATCTGTGCTTACCAAAAATTAATGTAACCTTGTGTAATGTAACTGGTGTTCATGTAAAGCGCTCCAATACCTTTGGTTAGCGTTCGTGCTATATACAACTTAAGAACAAAAGGGTTGTCTGTCGAACTACAGCGACAGAGTACTAAACCTAATTTCTTTTCTTAGACAAATTGTGTGACTCTGGCTAATCACTTTATCTGCTTCCACTCTCTTCCATGTCAAAAGTGAGAACACGTATACACAGGTTAGTTGGCATTTAAATGGATGTGGATTTTAATAAAGAACAACATTAATATGAAGTTGTCAGAGAGCTGTACAGATAACAATGTGAAAGATGTGTAATCTGTTCACAAAACAAATCTTTAAACAGCAGGTGAACCCTAAAACAAGGGAAAGGAGAGACAAATGCCTAGGAGATAGCAGGAGGTAAGGCGTGAGTAGTGTAGAATAGAGTGCGGTGAGGGACGAAGAAGCATGGAAATTGATGAGTGGGGGGAAAGTTGAAGGTATGAAGTTGTTGGGAAGTTGAGACCATGTAGAAGGTGAGGGGGAGGAGTGTTATATCCTCATAGTGGTATTGTATGTTACCCGGCCTAGCGGTCTCCTAGCTGCTCAGCCAGAGTGAGAGATGGTATTGGAATGTTGGTGTGACTGTGAAGCTTGGAATGCTTGGGTGCCTGTGTGGATGAGTGGTGACAGTCGGAGATGGGCTGAGCAGCAGGCAGGCTGCTCCTGGTGGGGCTGGAGTAAATGCTGGCACAATGGAGTCATCTGGCTTTAAGACTGATGTACATTGCAACTTGGAACTAATAAAGAAACCTACAAAAGTCTTCCTGGCTACCTGTCTTAAGATACAATAAAGAGAATAACGGAAAATCTGCAAAGATAAGTGTAAATATGTGAGAAAAAGGATAGGGGAAGACATGATTGTGATAGGATGGGAGTCGGAAGAAAAAGTAGAGTTGTTTGTGCTGCAGTTTTTCAGCTCAAAGGTGCATCAGTTTGTTTGCCCCTGACTAGATATCAAAAACGTCTATGAATAGGAATTCTTGGTTTGGGTTTAAGGGATGTTTGTACCCTTTTGGGATAGCGCTAACTGAGAGTACAAAGGACAAAACTTCAAAAATAAATATTTGTAGTGCCTTTCTCAAAGTCAGGAGTGAGGATGAGGTTCTGAAATAAAGGAAAAGGTGATTGAACAATTTAGAAGCAAATAAAAAGAAGCACCAGTCTCCTCTTCACATAAATGTTGAGGTGTAGACTACAAGGAGGTTGTAGGTGCAAGGATCGGAAGAGGAAAATGCACAACTTTGGAGAAAATGTGCGGGTGTGAAATTGGCCAAATATTTGTGGGAGAGTGTAATGACAGAGGCGTATTTTGCCGGCATGACGAGCATTTTGATGTCCTGGTCGGTACACAAACTAGTAAAAATTGCTTAAAGATTGTATTTTTTCCCTTGTCAGTAAATACTTTACACAGTAAATATAAACAGAGAGCACTTTAAAATGTGCACTAGAGCTGCCGGAACAAGCCCGGACGGATAAACAAAGTAAAGAGAGAAAGAACATGTTGAAAATGAATTGAGGCGATTTTATATAAAGTTCTATTTAAGTATCATGCACATTTTCCTGCAGAATCTTAAAACATGAACATATGGCTGGTATTATACTGTGGCAAAGGTGGCAACCGTCTCTCCATATAACAGGGCACCAATCATGCTTGCAGATTTCCCTAATTCAGCACAGATACATGCAAAATTGTGTTTATAACCGGTGATTCAATGAGGGCGCTCTCAGAAGTGAGCAATGTTGGCAGTACTCGCGCACGTACGAACAGCTTCACTCCGCGTTTCCCACTTCCCTGGGGTAGGACCTTTTGGCCACCCACCAGGCAGTGATATTTCGACCTGCCTTCATACTGTCCCTGTCTTGATAAAGACCCGCCGCGACCACCAACTGGGGCGCTCTAGGGTCGAAACGTCAACGCTTACCATCGGTCAAGATACCTCCAGGAGCTGGTACAATTACCCCCTGTCTCCTTGGAGGACGATTTTAACATACTGCCCCCCCCCCCTTTCCTTCCCCGTTTTCACTGTATATATTGTATATATGTGTCACTGGATTGAATGCACTGATCACTTTGTTCACCGACAGTCACGCTCACCACATGTTTTTTGTAATGATTTTACCATTTATTGAAATTTGTGTCATCACAGAATGAAGTAATTCCTGTGTATCGTGAATATTTGTTAATATAAATACTTTATTTTTTGATTGAATTGTTTTGAGAGGGTTTACTTTACATGTAGATTGAACTGAGCTAGTCATTCTTTAAAGAAATTTCTCGCTACCCGACAGAACTACTTTGTATTCAACTACCTGTCTTAAGATACAACATATTTTGGTGATGACCTGGACCTGGATTCAAGCAGAATACAACAGTTAAAGAAGCTGTCTTTTGTTTGTACAAGGAAAAACTAAGCAACAAAGAGCAACAAGAAGTAAAGTGTCAGGTATGGAGCTACAGGCTGGCCAGCCCCACCAGTGTCCTTGTCAACGGACAGCCCCAGCCTGACAAAACTCCATTGGTTATATAAAAAATTATGACTGATCTACTTCAGTATGTAAATTATGACTTTGAGCTACTTCAGTATGGATCTACTGGTTTTGTGAAGATGACAGGCATACTAGGTTAAAACATGTGACAACCAGCCACCTCGATCTGGATTACAAACAGAATTGCTGGTAATTAGAACTACAAATCTCTTGGGTCATTTGTAAAGGAAATCTTCCTTTGGTATTGCTCTGGCCAATTCCATGTGAGTGCTTTGCTATGGGATATCTCTGCACACTGTGTCTTCGTGCTTCCACTGTTTGGGAATGTATTGAGTAGTTTTGATAGCCTGAACGCAGTGCCAGATATCTACTTGAGATGTAGATGATATTTGCGGAAGAGCCCTGTTTCCTGGTGTTGGTGTGAACTTTCGGGGGTGAGACCATCTTTGGGATTTTTAATGTCCCTGGCAGCCCTTTACAATTGGCAGTTTAACTGCTGCGGAGCTATTTGAAAATTGTGGCACATGCCGTGCACAGTCCGCGCACTCTTACCTTCCCAAGGATCTTGGGAGTCTTCTTTGATAATGATACGGCTTTAGTTATTTTTGTGATGATCCAGCCTTGCTGTGCGGCAATGTTGGGCGCACGCCATGAGCCACCCTGTGCTGATGTGACAATGTGCCACCATCTTGGGGTTGGAGGCAGCAGGCATTCAACGGGGCCATGAACTGTCCAGTAGTGTATTTTTATCTTCAGTTCTCTGCGAATAATGTTGTTTTATCGTCAAGCTTAACGCAAATTGATGGAGACCGCAGACATCGAAGTGTCCAGACCGCCCGCGGATCACGTTTTCATTCTGTGTGTTTTATGGGTTTATGGAGCACCAAGAAATGAAAGGTACTTTTGTCTTCGTTTTACCTGTGCATGTGTTTTTCAGAACACTGTTCACAGTTGTGGGGCAGTCACCAAGTTTCTTCTGGAGACACATGGTGCCACAGACTTGTTCTGTTCATTACTTTTCTGCAGTAAGTAATTATTTTGTGGTGAACTTTTCAAGTACATTCTGGTTGATACTTCGACATTTGCGATCGTTTACTGGCACACAGTGTCCCATGTGACCATCGTTACAATGTTTGGATGCCATAGTCCAAGCAATTTGCTGTTACCAGACTATGTCTTCACTTTTTTTTTACCACCACCAAATTTGTGAGACATCGCTCACAGGTGGACATGCTACGTCAACTAATGGTTACAGGTATTATTACTACTAGAGTGTCAGATAACTGGAAAGGAATACATTTGTATAATCCTGTGAATTGTTAATCTCTTGAGACTTTTGGTGGTTTGTTGAGTTTTCAGTTAGTTGAGCGCACAATACCAGAGTGTGCCTAAGGATGTGCCAATTGGGTGAGAGGCCCCTCACCAGTGTGTTTTGAAAATGTACTACAGTTAAGTTCGAAGTTTGTATTGTCTTATTGATCATTTTGCATCTAGTAAACTGTTTCGTGATGCCACAGTTTACGCTTCATTACACATAAGCGGCTCTTGAGTTTTAGTGGGTGGTAGTCACATTGTACTCCCTTACTTGAGGGATGTTCTTGGATTTTCTGTACTCCCTTACGCAAGGGTAGTTCTTGTCTGGGTGAGTTGTTCCCCACTTCTATGTGTTGTTCTCACACTATGTACATTTTGTGTTGTGTTTATTGTGTAAGTCGTCCTGCGCTTCACATGTTTTGTATGTAAGTTGCCCTGCGCCTAACGTGTTGTTTAGTGTAAGTCTCCCTGTGCCTCACATCGTTGTTGTTGTGTGTACGTCGCCTCGCGCCTCACCGTGCGTACACTCTGTGTTGTTCACCTTGTGCTACATGTGTGCTTCGTCTCTCCCTACTTTGGGTTGGTCTTTTGGGTTCTGTCCCTTACATGATAGTTTCACCCTTTTTGCCTGTTTTTGGTTTGGGTGTTTGTGATGGGGTGTGGCCCACCCTTCACTAAATTTTTGAAGTTGTTTATTGTGAAGGCTGAGGCTATTGCTTGCCAATATATTATTCTTGCTTGCCAATATTTCCTTTTCCTTCAGGTTACGCAATGTTCTTACTCTTGTGAAGTTGTATTTAGTTTTGCTTCCCTGAGTTTGAACTTTTTCTCCTTCTGTATATGTTCTTGTCTTGTTTATAGTTATTCCCATGTTTTTTCACATTTTTATTTTTCATTTAAAAGGAAGGGTTTAATGTTATATCCTCATAGTGTTATTGTATGTTACCCCACCAAGCTGCCTCCTAGTTGCTCAACCACAGTGAGAGATGGTATTGGAATGTTGGTGTGACTGTGATACTTGGAATGCTTGGGCGCCTGTGTGGATGAGTGGTGACAGTCGGAGATGGGCTGAGCAGCAGGCAGGCTGCTCCTGGTGGGGCTGGAGTAAATGCTGGCACAATGGAGTCATCTGGCTTTAAGACTGATGTACATTGCAACTTGGAACTAATAAAGAAACCTTCAAAACTCTTCCTGGCTACCTGTCTTAAGATACAATACAGAGAATAGCGGAAAATCTGACTAGATAAGTGGAAATATGTGAGAAAAAGGATAGGGGAAGACATGATTGTGATAGGATGGGAGTCAGAAGAAAAAGGAGAGTTGTTTGTGCTGCAGTTTTTCAGCTCAAAGTTGCATCAGTTTGTTTGCCCCTGACTAGATATCCAAAACGTCTATGAATAGGAATTCTTGGTTTGGGTTTAAGGGATGTTTGTACCCTTTTGGGATAGCACTAACTGAGAGTACAAAGGACAAAACTTCAAAAATAAATATTTGTAGTGCCTTTCTCAAAGTCAGGAGTGAGGATGAGGTTCTGAAATAAAGGAAAATGTGATTGAACAATTTAGAAGCAAATAAAAAGAAGCACCAGTCTCCTCTTCACATAAATGTTGAGGTGCAGACTACAAGGAGGTTGTAGGTGCAAGGATCGGAAGAGGAAAATGCACAACTTTGAAGAAAATGTGCAGGTGTGAAATTGGCCAAATATTTGTGGGAGAGTGTAATGACAGAGGCGTATTTTGCCGGCATGACGAGCATTTTGATGTCCTGGTCGGTACACAAACTAGTAAAAATTGCTTAAAGACTGTATTTTTTCCCTTGTCAGTAAATACTTTACACAGTAAATATAAACAGAGAGCACTTTAAAATGTGCACTAGAGCTGCCGGAACAAGCCCGGACGGATAAACAAAGTAAAGAGAGAAAGACCATGTTGAAAATGAATTGAGGCGATTTTATATAAAGTTCTATTTAAGTATCATGCACATTTTCCTGCAGAATCTTAAAACATGAACATATGGCTGGTATTATACTGTGGCAAAGGTGGCAACCGTCTCTCCATATAACAGGGCACCAATCATGCTTGCAGATTTCCCTAATTCAGCACAGATACTTGCAAAATTGTGTTTATAACCGGTGATTCAATGAGGGCGCTCTCAGAAGTGAGCAATGCTGGCAGTACTCGCGCACGGACGAACAGCTTCACTCCGCGTTTCCCACTTCCCAGGGGTAGGACCTTTTGGCCACCCACCAGGCAGTGATATTTCGACCTGCCTTCATACTGTCCCTGTCTTGATAAAGACCCGCCGCGACCACCAACTGGGGCGCTCTAGGGTCGAAACGTCGACGCTTACCATCGGTCAAGATACCTCCAGGAGCTGGTACAATTACCCCCTGTCTCCTTGGAGGACGAATTTAACATACTGGCCCCCCCCCCTTTCCTTCCCCGTTTTCACTGTATATATTGTATATATGTGTCACTGGATTGAATGCACTGATCACTTTGTTCACCGACAGTCACGCTCACCACATGTTTTTTGTAATGATTTTACCATTTATTGAAATTTGTGTCATCACAGAATGAAGTAATTCCTGTGTATCGTGAATAATTGTTAATATAAATACTTTATTTTTTGATTGGATTGTTTTGAGAGGGTTTACTTTACATGTAGATTGAACTGAGCTAGTCATTCTTTAAAGAAATTTCTCGCTACCCGACAGAACCACTTTGTATTCAACTACCTGTCTTAAGATACAACATATTTTGGTGATGACCTGGACCTGGATTCAAGCATGATACAACAGTTAAAGAAGCTGTCTTTTGTTTGTACAAGGAAAAACTAAGCAACAAAGAGCAACAAGAAGTAAAGTGTCAGGTATGGAGCTACAGGCTGGCCAGCCCCACCAGTGTCCTTGTCAAAGGACAGCCCCAGCCTGACAAAACTCCATTGGTTATATAAAAAATTATGACTGATCTACTTCAGTATGTAAATTATGACTTTGAGCTACTTCAGTATGGATCTACTGGTTTTGTGAAGATGACAGGCATACTAGGTTAAAACAAGTGACAACCAGCCACCTCGATCTGGATTACAAACAGAATTGCTGGTAATTAGAACTACAAATCTCTTGGGTCATTTGTAAAGGAAATCTTCCTTTGGTATTGCTCTGGCCAATTCCATGTGAGTGCTTTGCTATGGGATATCTCTGCACACTGTGTCTTCGTGCTTCCACTGTTTGGGAATGTATTGAGTAGTTTTAATGTCCCTGGCAGCCCTTTACAATTGGCAGTTTAACTGCTGCGGAGCTATTTGAAAATTGTGGCACATGCCGTGCACAGTCCGCGCACTCTTACCTTCCCAAGGATCTTGGGAGTCTTCTTTGATAATGATACAGCTTTAGTTATTTTTGTGATGATCCAGCCTTGCTGTGCGGCAATGTTGGGCGCACGCCATGAGCCACCCTGTGCTGATGTGACAATGTGCCACCATCTTGGGGTTGGAGGCAGCAGGCATTCAACGGGGCCATGAACTGTCCAGTAGTGTATTTTTATCTTCAGTTCTCTGCGAATAATGTTGTTTTATCGTCAAGCTTAACGCAAATTGATGGAGACCGCAGACATCGAAGTGTCCAGACCGCCCGCGGATCACGTTTTCATTCTGTGTGTTTTATGGGTTTATGGAGCACCAAGAAATGAAAGGTACTTTTGTCTTCGTTTTACCTGTGCATGTGTTTTTCAGAACACTGTTCACAGTTGTGGGGCAGTCACCAAGTTTCTTCTGGAGACACATGGTGCCACAGACTTGTTCTGTTCATTACTTTTCTGCAGTAAGTAATTATTTTGTGGTGAACTTTTCAAGTACATTCTGGTTGATACTTCGACATTTGCGATCGTTTACTGGCACACAGTGTCCCATGTGACCATCGTTACAATGTTTGGATGCCATAGTCCAAGCAATTTGCTGTTACCAGACTATGTCTTCACTTTTTTTTTACCACCACCAAATTTGTGAGACATCGCTCACAGGTGGACATGCTACCTCAACTAATGGTTACAGGTATTATTACTACTAGAGTGTCAGATAACTGGAAGGGAATACATTTGTATAATCCTGTGAATTGTTAATCTCTTGAGACTTTTGGTGGTTTGTTGAGTTTTCAGTTAGTTGAGCGCACAATACCAGAGTGTGCCTAAGGATGTGCCAATTGGGTGAGAGGCCCCTCACCAGTGTGTTTTGAAAATGTACTACAGTTAAGTTCGAAGTTTGTATTGTCTTATTGATCATTTTGCATCTAGTAAACTGTTTCGTGATGCCACAGTTTATGCTTCATTACACATAAGCGGCTCTTGAGTTTTAGTGGGTGGTAGTCACATTGTACTCCCTTACTTGAGGGATGTTCTTGGATTTTCTGTACTCCCTTACGCAAGGGTGGTTCTTGTCTGGGTGAGTTGTTCCCCACTTCTATGTGTTGTTCGCACACTATGTACATTTTGTGTCGTGTTTATTGTGTAAGTCGTCCTGCGCTTCACATGTTTTGTATGTAAGTTGCCCTGCGCCTAACGTGTTGTTTAGTGTAAGTCTCCCTGTGCCTCACATCGTTGTTGTTGTGTGTACGTCGCCTCGCGCCTCACCGTGCGTACACTCTGTGTTGTTCACCTTGTGCTACATGTGTGCTTTGTCTCTCCCTACTTTGGGTTGGTCTTTTGGGTTCTGTCCCTTACATGATAGTTTCACCCTTTTTGCCTGTTTTTCGTTTGGGTGTTTGTGATGGGGTGTGGCCCACCCTTCACTAAATTTTTGAAGTTGTTTATTGTGAAGGCTGAGGCTATTGCTTGCCAATATATTATTCTTGCTTGCCAATATTTCCTTTTCCTTCAGGTTACGCAATGTTCTTACTCTTGTGAAGTTGTATTTAGTTTTGCTTCCCTGAGTTTGAACTTTTTCTCCTTCTGTATATGTTCTTGTCTTGTTTATAGTTATTCCCATGTTTTTTCACATTTTTATTTTTCATTTAAAAGGAAGGGTTTAATGTTATATCCTCATAGTGTTATTGTATGTTACCCCACCAAGCTGCCTCCTAGTTGCTCAACCACAGTGAGAGATGGTATTGGAATGTTGGTGTGACTGTGATACTTGGAATGCTTGGGCGCCTGTGTGGATGAGTGGTGACAGTCGGAGATGGGCTGAGCAGCAGGCAGGCTGCTCCTGGTGGGGCTGGAGTAAATGCTGGCACAATGGAGTCATCTGGCTTTAAGACTGATGTACATTGCAACTTGGAACTAATAAAGAAACCTTCAAAACTCTTCCTGGCTACCTGTCTTAAGATACAATAAAGAGAATAGCGGAAAATCCGACTAGATAAGTGGAAATATGTGAGAAAAAGGATAGGGGAAGACATGATTGTGATAGGATGGGAGTCAGAAGAAAAAGGAGAGTTGTTTGTGCTGCAGTTTTTCAGCTCAAAGTTGCATCAGTTTGTTTGCCCCTGACTAGATATCCAAAACGTCTATGAATAGGAATTCTTGGTTTGGGTTTAAGGGATGTTTGTACCCTTTTGGGATAGCGCTAACTGAGAGTACAAAGGACAAAACTTCAAAAATAAATATTTGTAGTGCCTTTCTCAAAGTCAGGAGTGAGGATGAGGTTCTGAAATAAAGGAAAAGGTGATTGAACAATTTAGAAGCAAATAAAAAGAAGCACCAGTCTCCTCTTCACATAAATGTTGAGGTGCAGACTACAAGGAGGTTGTAGGTGCAAGGATCGGAAGAGGAAAATGCACAACTTTGGAGAAAATGTGCGGGTGTGAAATTGGCCAAATATTTGTGGGAGAGTGTAATGACAGAGGCGTATTTTGCCGGCATGACGAGCATTTTGATGTCCTGGTCGGTACACAAACTAGTAAAAATTGCTTAAAGACTGTATTTTTTCCCTTGTCAGTAAATACTTTAAACAGTAAATAGAAACAGAGAGCACTTTAAAATGTGCACTAGAGCTGCCGGAACAAGCCCGGACGGATAAACAAAGTAAAGAGAGAAAGACCATGTTGAAAATGAATTGAGGCGATTTTATATAAAGTTCTATTTAAGTATCATGCACATTTTCCTGCAGAATCTTCAAACATGAACATATGGCTGGTATTATACTGTGGCAAAGGTGGCAACCGTCTCTCCATATAACAGGGCACCAATCATGCTTGCAGATTTCCCTAATTCAGCACAGATACATGCAAAATTGTGTTTATAACCGGTGATTCAATGAGGGCGCTCTCAGAAGTGAGCTTTGATATGTATAGTAGTGACCGTGTTTGTGAGCATCTGTCTCACTCCGCCTGCATGGCTCTTCCTGTGGCTATTCTCCAGTTCTGAGCACGGATATAAAAACATCATGCATCCCAAGAGTTGAATTCATGTTTCACTAAAAACAAATCCGTTGTACAAAATCTCAAGGCTACAATATATTGTATTGCATCATTTGTATAGCGCGTATTACCCCTATGAGGGGCGCTGAAGGCAGCACTTGCCTACATAAATAGTATGTTACACTATGTAGGGGGGTGTGCTTCTAAGGATGTTGTCTTTGTTTTTATCCTACGTGGGAAGTGTTCCATGTCGTGCGTGATGACCACTGAAGTGTGGTTATCGTGTTTTAGGATGCAGTTTGTAGCACTGTGTTAGGTGATGAAGTGTGAGAGTAGATGCACAGTATGCGGTTAAGTTTTGTACCGATCTGCAAGTCCATTTATGGTATTTCATATGATAGTTTTCTTAGATGATTACTGCACTGGTTTGTCCACTCTCAGATTTTGTGTACAGTTGTGGTCCTGAGCTGGCGTGGTTGGAGAGAAAGAGGTGGAGAGATCTGCTGGGATGTGCATTTTTATTATCTGCCCTTATCTGAGTGTCTTTGTGAGATGTAGAGAAGTAATCAGATTGTATAAATATTTGGCACCTGCAGCTGTGGGCTATATTAAAGTCCTCTAAATTGTTCAGCAATGTGTGAAAGATGTCTTCAGTTATTCCATGCCTGTTCATTTGGTGATGGCTGTTTTTTATTTGTTTTTGGTTGGATGGTGATGGATAATGCTGCTAGCAAATAGGTGTTATGAGAATTTAAATGTTATGAGTTATAATTTGTTGTGGACTGCTTAATATTACAGTTATAGTATTATTGTGAGCCATAACTGTTATATATGCATGTACATAACTATATAATACCACTGGTAACCATAGGTCAGCCTTTTTTAGCTTACCTGCATACCATGCATATGGTTGAGTTGTTTGCACTTCGAGGGTTGTATGCAGAGGATTGCGCTTAAGGGTGCAGCCATTTTTTAACTCTGTTGCCTGGATGCATGTGGTGCAATTATCCAAGAAGTAGCCATTTTTTCAACTTTCTTCAGAAGTGTATATATTTCCTGGGTGCTTCTAATGTTGGCTGGTAGTGTGTTGCAGAGCTTGGCGGCTTGTACCGAGAAAGCAGTGCCTCAAACGGATTGCTTATAGTAGGGCAGTATGATGATAAGTAGTGCAAGCCTGGGGTGCAGTGTTCTGTTTGGTTTGTATTGCTTGAATTTAACTTGTAGTATAGCAGTCCTTTTCCGTGGGTTTAAAAGACGAAAAACTGGACTGGAATATGGTGTCACTAGAGACATGGAGCCACCAGGAATCCTTACTATAGTGCCTGGTATTGGTATATGCTACTAATACTTCCAAACTGTTGAATGTTCCTTTTTGTGTCTTCCCTTCCAGCCACACAAAGCACAATGGGCATCATTGTGGGTGTGTCTGTGACCCTCACCATGGGCCTGGTGCTTCTGGCTCTCTTCGCCCTTGTTCTATATCTACACAACCAGAGTGTTCGGAAGTGGGAAGCAGACGATGATGAGGACTCGTACAATGAGATGAGGTATGTTCATGTAAGAGAGAAGGATAGAAGTCTCCAGGAAGCAAATTGACCAATGTACAAGAAAATAACTACAGAATGCTCTAGTAACACCTTACTGAGGAGGCACTGTTGGATATTGCATCTAAATTCTTTGGTTATCCAATCCCTGCATGAACATCTGCTTGAGCAGAGATCACAAAGAAAAAATGGGGCAATCAACAGTAATAACCAGGTGCACAATGAAATTTCCCCACACATATTTGGACAAGTCAACCCTACTGGAATGGGTTATAAGTACTTCATAAATACCCAGACAAATTATGGTCTGGTATACACCAAAATCCATACTGTAGTCCCCCGTTTCAGAGCAAAACTCAGACTATGCGAAAATTGATATCCCTGGTTAATGCTTGGTATTGGATTTTATCAAATGCTACAATTACCCCACCCAACCCTGGGATACGTATAATCAGGTCTCAATTTGTTTTTTTAATTAACAGAAAACTGTTACTGTTTACTGTGCACTTTTGTCTATTATTTTAATAGATTTTTTTCCTGTTCATGGTTTACAGTGTTACAGTTTTTACTATTTTCCTGCCGTTTAGTTGCTTTGTCCATGTCCAAATGCCAAATCAATGTTTAATTTGATCAACGCAGGGTATGTTAAGAGGGGGTGTTCTGTGTTTATCTGTTCTATGTTATGATGCATACATTTAGTTATCTTTAGTTACATGCTATGTTACTTTACATTGGGGAACCTGAAGTTACGGTATGTTATGTACGGCCATAAGAATTATACAATTACACTGGACCCTTTTCTGTAAAAGTGGATGTATCACAGTTCCCAGATAATCAGTAATCTGCTGAATAATCTGCAGATCTGAAGAGCAAAAGTGTTTCTAGCACAAACAGATCACATTGTACAAAAAAAGTGCCACTTGTGGTGTCGCACAGGTGACACAATTTGTAAAGGGGAACTAGTCTCCTTTCTGTTGCTGATAGCAGTATTCATATTTTAAACTAGTAACATAGTGATTAAACGTTTGCCCAGACCGAATTATTCTATGTTAAAATGAGACACTAGGTAAATAATATGGCCAAAGCATGAGACACAATACAGAAGGCCTGGTTGAGGGGCAGTCACAAGGGGCAGACTCAACAGGAAGTTCACAGGATGTGGCCTAACGGCCAGAGCCGTCGACTTTGAAGCTGGGGAACCAGAGTCGAACCTCTGCGTCGGTTCAACATCCTGTGGTTCTGGACAAATCGCTTACTCTCACTGTGCCTACCAAATATGCGTGTGTCCTTGTGTAATGTGACTGGTGCTCATATAAAGAACTCCAATACCTTCGGGTCGATTCGCACTATAGAAAAACGAACTAATACGGTGGAATCTTCCCAGGGAAGCTAATTGGAGCAGGGTGGCGGAAGCATGCATGGGGGCACAGGTAGTGGGCAAAGCAGTTTTAACTTCGGTTTGATGTTTTCCATTTGTACGCTCTTTGAGCCAATGTATACTGACTCGCTGTGGCTCCTGACTTTGAAGGCTGTCTTCCTTATCACAGTTATTGTATTGTATTGTATTGTAATTGCATTTATATAGCGCTTACTACCCCTGACGAGGCGTCAAAGCGCTTTTTCGGCGAGTAGCACGCTAGTCCGGGACCCATGGAGGATTAGTGTTGAGTTAGTATAGTGAAACATGCAAGTACATTTTAAGTGGTGGATAGGTTAGTCAGTTATTTGGATTTGGAATGATAGCAGAAGGATAGAGGAGGACAAAGGTTTGTATTTATGTAGTGCTTGTTGATGTACGCTATTCAGGAAGCCTATAAAGGATTAGTGGTGAATTAATATGGTGAAATATGAAGTCATTTCAGTGGTGGATATTAGTCAGTTACTTGGAGTGAGAAGAATAGCAGAGGGATAAAAGAGGAAGAAAGATTTGCATTCATATAGCACTTGTTTCCCTGATGGGTGTTGAAGAGCTTTTCTGGCGAGTAGCACGCCACTCCGGAACCCATAAAGGATTTTTTTTAAAATTAGTATAGTATAAATATGAAGTAATTTGAGTATGGATATGTTATTCAGTTATTTGAGTAGTATATTAGTATAGTTGAATATGGCATTTGAGAAGTGAACATGTTAGTCTGTTAATTTTGATTGAAAAGGATAGTGAAGGATTTTTTTTTTAGGTCTTAGCAGTAGGAGGAGGCTTTTGGATGAGTAAAAAAGAATTTTGGAGGGGAGGAGTCAGAGGGAAGAGTTTAGAAAGGTTTGTTTTAGGGAATCAGTATAGTAAAAAGAGGTGTCAGATGATGCAAGGAGGGGTAGAGTAGGAGAGAGTTTAGAAAGGGTTATTTTGCCGATCATAGTAGTGGTATGGGGTTTGGGATAAATGAGAGAGTGGATGTAGAGGATAACAAGATAGATGTATAGAATGAGAGATAGGGTAGTTCATTAGAAGGAGTAGTAAAAAGAAGTATGAGATGAGTCAGAAGGTTGGGCTAGAAGATATATTGAGCGGAGTATAGGCTGAGAAATAGGGTAGTGCATTGGAAATGCTAAATTAGAAGTGATAAATATATAGATCCAGAAGTACATTGAAAGTATAAACATACATAAAGGAGGTAAGTATATGTACATGGAAGGTACATAGATGTACAATTGAAGTATGTACATGTAGACCAAAGATGATTTTTATTTATTTATTATTATTTTTTCTATTAACATAATATTATTTTACATGTTTATACAAAGTAATACACAAAGATAGGTACATATCTATAGTAAAAACAATTGCTTATATATTGTGGTGCATGCTGGTACATTACTCTGCATAGTGTTGTGCGTGGTGTACATTTGGTGTGAGTGTGTTGCTCTGTATTTGGATGTGGATGGTGTGGGCTGGGTATTGCTAAATGAGAAAAAGGGCATCATTTCTGGTCGTAGTCCCGGCCAGTCTCAAACAGGATCAAATAGGCAACTGCCCTGGTCCTCTCCGCCCTTAACAGGCTCCAACAGGCAACTACCCTTGTCCTCTCTGCCCTTAACAGGCTCAAACAGGCAACTGCCCTTGTCCTCTCCGCCCTTAGCCTCGACGCCCGGGCTAAAATGCCCTAAGCCTGGCCTCTTATAGCCCTAGTAATCAGGTGACCCCTTCAGCCAATGGGAACCCTAGCCCTAACACTATCCAATCACAACACTAGCCCTAAAATCTAGAACCAATAGGAGACCAGGACCGTACAACCAATGTTAGCCCTAGTCCAAGCACCCAATAAGTTCATAAACCCTGATCTCTACGTCCAATAAAGGCGCTAGCCCTACCAGTAGCCCCAAACCAAGTCCAAGCAACCAATGGCACAGGTAGCCCTGGTCCCTACTTCCAATAGAAATCCTAACCCTGCTCTTAGTCCCAAAACTAGTCAAGCAACCAATCACACCAGAAGCCCTAGTCGCTACTTCCAATTAAAGGTCTAACCCTCGCTCTGGTGGACTCCAAACACTTGCAGTGTAACAGCAGTATGCCACCATTTTCCCGGACTAGTTGGTGTTGAGTACTGGGCTGCATGGCTGGCAAAAGTTGTAGTTTCCTTTCCCTTGGGTGCGGGTGGGTGAATATCAAACAGGCGGGAGAGCACAATGTGGAGCCGCCAGAGAGAAGCATACAGGCGAGAGACAGGATCATGAAGCGCAGCAGAGTGGGGAAGAAATACATGAGGGAAACAGCGGGAAAACACATGCACTTTCATGGACTGCTTAACATAAAAAGGTTGGGACGGGAGCAGTGAAAGGACACAAGTAATGCATCCATGCACGAGGGGAAGAACAAACAAAAGCAATGGTAAACAATGAGCAGACTTCTAGCACACTAGCACACTATGGGCCAGATGTACGACCCTAAATTGCAGTAGCAAATGGGCAATCGGTCTGTTTGCAACCACAATTAGGGCATGGCCATGTACAAAGCTCATTTTGCAAATCAGTAAATTTTACCAATTCGCAAAATGAGGTTTGCAACTCACTATTAGGAAGGGCCGTACCAGGGGCTTCCCTTCCTAATAGCGACTCGCATTTGAATGTATGAATGTTTTGCGACTGCAATTACGGTCACAATACACTCGCAATTTACCACCTACTTCAAGTAGGTGGGAAGCCATTCTCTATCAGGAAGGCGTCCCCAGGGGATTCCTTCCCCTTTGTGAATGGGTCAAAAATATTTTTTTTAAGGGTAGGCTGTGGTCAAAGGGACCATTGCGTTCTCTTAAAAAATTAAATTGAAAAGTTTCATTTTTCTTTTTTTTTAAAATGCATCCCAGTTCCTTTACGGAAAACGGGCTACATTTAAAAAAAACTGCTTTATATAAAAGCAGTCAGAGACATGGTGGTCTGCTGACCCCAGCAGGCCACCATCCCTGTGAGTGCTAGCCATTCCTAATGGGGTCGCAAATTGCACCTGCCGTATTATTATTAATGAGGCATGCAATTTGCGACCCCATTAGGAATCGCAAACAGTGTCTGAGACAATGTTGTATATCCCAATTTGCGAGTCGCAAATGCGATCCAAGTTGTGAGTCGCAAATTGGTGAGTCGTACATCTGGCCCTATATGCTAACAATTCATCTTGCAACGGACCTCAAATGTGCTGCTTTAGTAGGTGAAAAGAAAAGGGCTGTTTGATCTATGTGTCTCTTTTCTGATAACTTTTAAAGCGCTCTGATACCCTCATAGGTCATGGTCGCACTATATAAAACTTTTTAAATAAATAAATACACAGTCATTTCTTTAACAGATTTCACATGGGAAGATGAGTACCTAAACCCTTATTTGTAACAAGTAAGGTGAAATGCACGCAATTTCCCAGCAGGGTGCACTGTGACAACAAGAATGAACCTGTCAATAAGGGATACATTTTCTTTAGGCAACTTTTGAGTGTTAGTGGTGTAATTGGTTTACAAATGTATATATCTGGCCAGTAGTAGGTCAAGTTAAACTCTGTCGGGTCCACCCCATAGTTCTTCACCTCTCTCAACATAGTGACAAGGTATCCGCCTAAAAAAAACAAATGCACTTCTGCGGGATGAGCTGAAGATATAGCTGTACTGGTCATGTCAGGTTTATGCTAGTGGTAGCGGGTACTTGGCACCGCCACTCTCTTTTGGGGACCAGGAATTATATTTCATCATCTGACTTTGACTTATAGTAAGAAAAAGGTAGGGAAGGGAAAGAGAATAAGGTAGAGAAAGATAGGAAAATAGTGACAAAGGGAGAAAGCAGGGACAAAATATAACGTGCAAGAGTCAGATGAAGAGACAAGAGGTGTAGACTGGGCCTAGCCCTAGAGAGAGGTATGAGGTGATATGCCACATTCGACCATAGTGCCCAGTATAAAAGGATTTTTGAAAGGGAGCCTGCCGGCAGCAGAATCTGTCAGGCAGCGGATCAAACAAAGGCAGTTGCTGATGCTCAATCTGCATACATGTGGGCGTAGATCACAGAGATTTGGGTGGAGGACCTGGCCCGGTTTCTAGATCCTTGTTTAGCAGTAGCTTGATCGGAGGACAGATGATCATGGGCAGAAGTTCCAGGTGCAACACTTTCCTGGTCCAATCCGGAGCTGTAAGGATGATGATTTAGGCATGGCTATTCTTGGAAGGGGAGTTTTTTATTTTATTTTACAGAGTTTTATATAGCGCAAACTTGACCCGATTTGGGTATCAGAGCGCTTTACATAGCACCAGTTGCATTAATTGAGAACACATTCATTTTTGTCAGGCACGGGGAATTAAGTGATTTGCCCAGAATCACAGGATGTTCAGCATCATTGCCGAGACTCGAACCCAGTTCCCCAGATTCGAGGTCGACCGCCCTAGCCGTTAGGCCAACTCCCCTCCCGTTAATGGCGGGATGGCCTACTGAAATCCTGTGTTTCTTTCCAGCCAGAATACATCAGCTATTATATGTTCTTAAGAAAATACTGATATGCAAAACGTTTGACATTGCACGTGCGGCGGTGAAGAACATATCTAGCCAGGGTTCATCCACAATGTTAGGGGATGCCATGCGCATCGAGATATGCCATGCGCATCGAGATATGCCAGCTGCTTTTGCTCAGCTTATCTGCTCTGGTATTTAGGGACTCTGCCAGGTGGTTTGCAATTTAGAAAAGGCCCCGGTGCTCCAACTAACCACTGAGGTGCATGACTTCCTGGCACAAGACCAAAGGCCCTACTGTGCCCTGTTTGTTGCAATGCTAAATGGCGCTGGTGTTGTCGATGTGAACCTGCACCAGGCTCTCCTTCATGGACAGCAGAAAGGCCTTCAGAGACAGTCAACCAGCCCGCAACGTCAAAAGATTGATGTGGACCCAGGCCGCTGTCAGAGGCCAGTCATATGATCTCCACCTCCCAAGCCCAGCAGTGATGCATCCATCATCATACTCCGCTCTGGGCGGGTAGATGGGGTGCTTACCAGTAGACCAATTACATTCAAGGAACTGCCATTGCAGGTGGAGAGCTGTGTCGTCTGAGATCTGAATGACATCCGTCAGATCTCCTTGATGCTGGGCTCATTAGAGTTTGATCACATAGCATAACTTAGAAAGATGCTGCAGGAGGGTAAGAGGTAATGAAGCATCAGAGCTGCTCTTGCCGTGATCCTGACGGAAGCTGAAATATTGGGATCATAGCCCATAGGACTGATAGCAGTTGAAGGAAGTCCTTGAGCTGCACAGTATCCAGGATAGCTCCAATGAATGGAAGCCTCGACGTAGTCAGGTGCGACTTCAGCTCATTGATAGTGAATGCCATTTATGTCCAGAGATTCGTCATATTCAGAAGGGGGACTACACCGGACTGCAGCAAGCCAGCCTTCAGCAGCCAATCATTGGGGTAGAGGAAGAATCTTAACCCCGACCTCGGATGGTGGACAGCAACAATCACAAATGTGAACACAGGAAGGGCTCTGGTGAGGTTGAAGGAGAGCCCAGCAAATTGCAAATGCACTGTACCCACTTCAAACTGCAGATAAAATCTATGGGACTGCAAGAATAGATTATGAAAGTATGCATCCTGCAGGTCCGGGGATACAATCCAGTCACTTGAGGTCCAGGGCAGACAGGATTTGGGCCAATGAGAGCATTTTGAATTGATTGAATGTCTAAAATAAGCTGGAGCCTCATCTTTCTACTGAACAAGGAAATAGAGTAACACTGTCTCCTCTTTCTGAGTCTGGTACCCTATAGATAGCAATGTTGGAGAATAACTCTCGGACGTAATGCAGAAGAATAGACCGGTGCTCTTTGAAATTCCCTCTGATGTTGCGAACATATTCGGTGGCAAAATGAAAAGTAAAGCCATGTTGAACAATTTATGAAGACATATCTGTCGGACATTGTTAGACCTGGCATCATTGGTGTGAGTCTCCCTTCCATTTTTGACGGATTGCGTCCTCTGTTTCGATTTGTTTTTGCTGGTTTTATGCTTTGGGCACTGTCCCACTGCCAATCAGTGCCACAGTGCAAGTGCTCCCTATGTTAAATTGATGTACTAATTGGTTATTCCATGATTGGGTTATTTGATTTATCTGTCAGCCCCTAGTACAGTGCACCATGTGTGCCCAGGGCTTGTAAATCAAATGCTGCTGGTGGGCTTGCAGCACAGGTTGTGCCACCCACAGAAGCAGCTTGTAAAGTGGGTCTCAGGCCTGCCATTGCAAGGCCTGTGTGCAGTCTAGTACTGCCATGTCAACTTGGCAAGTGCACCCACTTGCCAGTCCCTGAACCTTCCCTTTGCTTCATGTTAGACACCCCTATGGTAGGCCCAAGGGCAGGGTGCAGTGTAAGTATAAGGTAGGGCATGCTCTGATGTGTGTAGCATGTCCTATTAGTGAATTACACCCATTTTCGTTTTTCACTATTGAAGGCTACCTGTTCTCATAGGCTAGCATGGGCAGTTAGATTATTACATTCTTATAATCCTAACTGACTCAGAGAACATGGTAGAAATTCAAATTTAATATGCCTGAACTCAAAATGTTAAAATACATCTTTTAGTAAAGTTGGTTTCAATAGTCTGTTTTTGAAAATACCACTTTTAGAAAGTAGGTATTTTCTTGCCTAACTATCCAGGCCTGCCTCTGCTGGGTTGTGTATTCCTTGTCTGGGTGTGTGAGTGACAGGGCTCGGGGATTCCAGGAGACAGGCTGGGGCAGCCCGGCAGTGAATAGAGAGATCTGCATCTAGATGGGAGGGAGGAGTTGCACCTGGGACCTGAATAGGGCTGGGCCTTCCCTCTACAATGCTGGCTCCACCTCCTGTGGTTTGTCTGATGTCTCTGCCCTGCACTGTGAAAGTAGAGAAGGAATCTTGTCAACAAAGTGCTCCAGAGCTGTATCTTCCCTCCCCTGTGCTGGCTCCACCTCCTGTGTGGCGTCTGATGTATCTGCACTGCACAATGAAAGGAAGAGGAGAGTCATGTAAACAGAGTGCTCAGGAACTGGTTTGGACTAGGCAGAGGCATCTCTGTCTTCAGAGAACAAAGGATTTTGGGGTATAAATATTGGGACCCTGATCCCAAGAAATTAGATCACTTCTGGACAAGAAACCTTTCTTCCAAGGAGAAGAACCAAGGAAGCTGCAGTAGTTGTACTGCCCCTCTGCCAGTGTGCTGTTTGCTAGGTTGGCCTGCAGTGGTTGCTTCATTGCCAAGGGAAAAGAGAAGGATCTTTGTAAGGGCTTTCATCTACAGAAGATTCTCCAAGGGCTTGAACTGTGCTTTCCTCCTGCTGAAGTCTCGGGGACAAAAGACTTCACCTCCAGCTCCCCACTGAATTTCCTTGCTGGGAATTCTGACTCCAGACACTTGCGTGCCGCTGGGAGCTGGAAGCACAACGCATCAAGAAGAAGCGTGTCGCCGCCACAGCTGAAATCGTCGCATCGCCGGAGAAGCAAACCTTTGTCGCATCTCCCTGGAAGCGTGTGTTCATCGAAGCTGCCTGCTGTTGCATCACCGGAGAAGCGTGAAGCCACCGTGAGGGTCACCATCGCATCACCGGAGAAGTGTGTCGCAGGGCCCGTCGCGGATCTAAGGTACAGAGTCGTCGCAAGCCTGCCAGGGCGTCATCGCATCGCCGCGTCAAGGGCGCCATCTTCTCGTATCGCAACCGGATCATCGCATCGCGGCGCCATCCTACGCACCATAACAGGCCCGAAGGCCGAGAATCTACGCATCACCTCCGCACCGGTAAGGATCACGACGCATCCCCTACTCTGTGCAAGCATTGAGGCACGACGCATCATCTCCCCCGAATCACGAAACCAACGCATCTCCCTATTTGCGGGCCATTTGTTTACTTTGCGTTACGCATCCAGGTACTTTGTTGAGAACTTTGTCACATTTATCATCAACTTGAACTAAGCAACTTTAATCATCTCTTAAGTAATCTTGAGTGTAGTATTGTGGATTTTTGTCATTTGTGGTCTTGTGTTTAAGTCTATATAAAGAATACTTATTTTTATCAAACCTGTGTTGTGTCCATCTGTAGTGTTTTCACTGTATTACTGTGTATATTCACAAATGCTTAACACACTGCCTCTAGGATAAGCCTGTCTGCTCGTGCCAAGCTACCAGGGGGGTGAGCAGGGGTTTTTCAAGGAGTGTAATCCCCTTATCCTGACTTAGAAGTAAGTGTCCCTATTTGGACAAGGGTGAACACCTTTGCCAACTAGAGACCCCCAGATCTAACAGACATGATAACCACTTCCTCCACACCCAATGGGACTTTGCCGCTATGGGTAGAATAAGGTGGTTTGATGGCTGTTGAAGCAGTGGAAGAGGAATGGGAGGACTGATGCTTTACAGTGCGGTAGCATGGACCCCGCCGCCCCTGCCATGCAGGGGAGACTCAATTTCCAGGGCCCCCTCTGCACAGTACCCTGACCTGAGAGCTCCTGATTAAGACCACAGGGGGAGGGCCTCCATTTACCTTGCAGAGGGCCCCACTCAGGTTTTGTTACACCACTGAGGCTTTAGCTGGCCCTTGCAATGCATGCAAGAGCTGTGTCAATGGTCTTCGAAAAAACTGGCACGACTGCTGGACCGGGTGGATAGATGGTTTCTGCCTATACACCAGGCCTCTGGAATAGCTTGAGGTTTTGTAATTGGTGTTGACACTGCTTGGTTGGGGAGTCAACATGTTCATAGCTCTACTTTATTCAAAGAGCTCCAAATCGGAGTCTACCTTCTCATCGGAAAGGAGTGACCTCTTAAAGGTCATAGCCAGGGGGGAAGCCGGGACATTGCTAGAAAATCCTGTGGAATGCAGCTATGTGTCGATGAAGAACAACACAAATACAGACTGTCCTCTCCAGGCACTCTGTAGTATCAAGACTTTCACAGACAAACCTGCTTCTTGTCCATCATGAATTGTCAGGTTAAAAAGGCCCTACGGTGTTCAGGGACTGACGGCAAAGTCTCACTGGCTATGATCCACAGGGCATTGTGCACGGCGACCCAGTAAAAAATAGCACTTACTGACCGCAATATTAGGCCAGCTGAGTAAACCATGTGCTTGCCGAAAGCCTCAGTCCTCTTACATTCTCTATCTGGCAGAGTGGGTGGGAATAAGTTGAGACTGCCTTTACTAGCTGAGGCCTGTACAACAAGACTCTCTGGGGTAGGATATGTGATAAGAAAATCTGGGTTGACAGAGCTAGT
Source organism: Lissotriton helveticus (assembly GCF_964261635.1). Lineage (NCBI taxonomy): Eukaryota > Metazoa > Chordata > Amphibia > Caudata > Salamandridae > Lissotriton > Lissotriton helveticus. Next base: position 745,777,266 of record NC_136073.1, read on the forward strand.
CTGTCATGTCTGCCTACCTACCTTCCAATTCTTAGGTGGGCAGGAACAAGGCTTTGAACTAGTGGCCATCAAGGTACCAGTGATTGCCTCATTAAAAGGGAGCTAGGGCTCAGAAGTAGAAGCCTCAGGTTGTAAAACCTCTTTCAAGATGTTAGTTTTGGTCTCAACTGGTGGCAGCTGTAACTCTAGTTTCTTAGCTGCCTTCTGGATCAAAACTTTGTATGAGGCACTTTCTTCTGTTGGCCAACCAAGTGGGAAGTCACCTATACATTAGAAGAGATGTCTCAAATGGTATTTTGCATATCAATGTAGAAGGCACCATCTGTGGAGTGAAGCGGGGGAAAAGCCATCTTTATCGCCTCTATCATCATCCATATACTGGGCTGTCGCCTATTCTGGCACATGATCAGCCAGAGCCAAAAAGATAATAGAGCCTCTAATGGCATGCACAAATGTGGCAGATGCACTGGGTCAGAATCAGAGTGCATTTCAACAAGTCCTCTTTTGTGATTTTGTAACACAAGATTTGGCCAGGAGTGGGTTCTGTGCCCAACATTGGTACATCAGATCTTCTGCACCGGTAGCAATGGTACAGGCATTGACATGAAAGTGACTAGTGTGCGTTACCGAGCAGAAGTGGAAGTCTGTACCAACGTGTCGATATTGGCCTTGTAACAGTTCCAATGGGGAAGTTAGCGCTGAGAATGCCTCCACAGAGAATACCCTTATTCGTGTCCGGGATGGACATCTTTTTCGGTAGCTGCAGTGCTGAATTTGTTTCAAGAGCTGATGGAAAACTGACAGGATTAGGAGCAGGGGTCCAAGTCAGCGGCAGAGGCACAGAAAGAAAGGAACAGACATCAGCAGGCAAGAACAACATTGACCTGCAAAGCACCACATAGCAGCACATAGGACTATTAAAGCTGAAGAAAAGGTTTCAGGTCAGAATAATGTCTGGGGAATATTTCAAGATGAGTAATTTGTGGATAGAGGTAGCCATCAGAATATATTTTTGATATTATTTGGCACTTTGAAGGTGTTGTGAAGTGGACACCATGGTTTGCCATTTTCAGCACCTTCAAGCAAGGTCTTGTTCAATAATTCAGTTTACAACAGACAAGAACACATTCTGGAATCCTCTCCTCTTTGATCTAGTCCTGTTTTTGGCCCGTCTTTTTTCCAGCTTCATCAATTAAGTGCAGTTGACACAACAGAGAATTTTAGTGTTTCACAGAGGGGTTCTAAGTGACATCAAATAGACAAGAGCGAAGCTCAGAGGACTTTATGGAGCTAATCTGTTTGCATTCAAGGACCTTGTGGATTTAGGGAACTCCACCCCACTGTTTTATTCAGAATTTAAAGACATCATTATTCATTGCTTGGATTTTCCCAGACTGTTAAACATTGGGTTGCTGGTTGAGATGGAGGGGTGTCAGCCCTTCTCAAGCAACAGCCACAATCCTGGTCAGGGTGAACCACAAAAGTCACTAAATTAACCTGTGCTTACATTTATGGTAGCTTGGCACAAAAGCAGTGAGGCTTAACTTAGAGGCAATGTGTAAAGAATTTGTGCAGTACATAAATGATAATAATCTGAAAACACAACACAAGAAAAATCCCACACCAATCAAGCGAAATAGAGTATAATTCAATAAATAAAATGACACCAAAACGAAGAAAATCCAATCAGTATGACAGGAAATATTGTTTCTCAACGATTTAGTGAGGAATAGCGACAGAAGAAATAGCACCAATTATGGTTATCTGGTCATGTAAGGCCAGGACAAAGACCATAAGTTCAGGATGATCACGATAGAGCCCAGCCCAGGTACAAAATCAAGTTTGGTCCACTGAGACAGTACTACGTGTCCTTGAGATCAAGATGTTAAGTCTGCATCAGCCTGTGCCACGCTATGTCAAGAAGCAATCAAACAAGAGCTGCGATGCATGATCCTCCATAGAGGTGTCACACTGAATCTTGCAGATAAAGCCACTGGGGCTGCATTGTGCACGTTTGCATCGAAATACGCTGCGCTGGGTCAGTGCTAGTGTAGTTGCCGAATTGAGGTCTGCCGTTGAGGTGTGCAATGCTGCATTGGTTCGAATGAGGACATTGGAGTTGCATCGTATGCTTCAGTCGCAAAGACCCGGGGGTTGGAGCCTGTGAGGTTAGAGGGTGCATAGCGCTTCATCTGTTCTGATGAGAAGGAGTAGTTTCTGTCCTGTAACTCCAGTTCTGTAGTAGGGGTATCTCTGTTATAGTCATAATCTAGTGAATAGTCCCGCCCATGTGCGTGGACCCCGGAGCAATCAAAAATAATCTCTTACAGTGTCAAAAAATGCAGAAAAGCATAGACACTTAAGAGAGAATTTAAAGACAGATAATGCAGCCTAAAAAGGCTACACTGTCCAGTACTTCAACTAGAAATTCCACCATAAAATCCACAAAACAGCAAAAGCCTGTACAGATTTCCCTTGCTTTACCAGCAAAATCCCTCAGGAATGATAGAGAGAAGAACCTGGACAGACAAGCCCCATAGGCTGCCATTATGTGGCTCAAAACAGGATACTGTGCCTTTAAGAGAATCTTCCAGAACCTTCTCCCAGTATCCCAGAATGCATAGCAGGTCCAACTTAGTTTCAGTTCTTTTTGAAGGCGTAACACGCCAGACCTGTAGCATTCCATAAAGGAATATGTCTCTCTCCACCGGGGAGGAGGGAGGGCGCTTATGACTATAACAGAGATACCCCTACTACAGAACTGGAGTTACAGGACAGAAACTACTCCTTCTGTAGTAGGGGATCTCTGTGTATAGTCATAATCTAGTGAATAGAATGGCAAGCCCATCCCCACACCAAAGCGGCGGTGGAGAAAAGAGAATTAACGCCACTACTGTGCGAACAGATTTCGCAGCGAAGCCTGCCCAACCTGAGCGTCTGCCCTGGCATCAGTGTCCAGGCAGTAATGCTTAGCAAAGGTATGAACCGACTTCCAAGTGGCCGCCTTGCAGATTTCTGCAATCGGAACATTACGGAGCAATGCTGTCGTGGCAGCCTTGCCCCTGGTGGAATGAGCCTTAGGCTTACCTCCTAAGGTCTTATTAGCTTTTTGGTAACACAGCTGTATGCAGGACACAATCCACCTAGAGATAGACTGCTTAGAGGTCGCAAGACCCGTCCTGACTGATCCATAATTGATGAACAATTGGTCTGACCTACGAATATCCCTGGTTTTATCCAGATAAAATTTCAGCACCCTCCTAACATCCAGGGAATGCAAAGACCTTTCCGCTGGAGATGAAGGATTCTGAAAGAACGTAGGTAAAGATATAGTCTGATTGATATGAAAATCAGAAACAACCTTGGGAAGAAACTTAGGGTGAGTACGCATAACAACCTTAGCAGCATGAAATACAGTATAAGGTTCTTGGCAACACAACGCCTGAATTTCACTCACCCTGCGGGCCGATGTAATGGCCACGAGGAACGCCGCCTTCCAGGACAGGTGCTGCAACGCCTTATGAATAGGTTCAAAAGGCTCCTTCATCAATCTGGACAGCACCACATTCAAGTCCCATGAAGGCGAAGGAAGCCTGACAGGAGGGAACACTTTCTTCAAGCCTTCCAAAAAATCTTTGATCACAGGGATCTGAAAGAAGGAAGCCTGAGAAGGGCATTTCCTGTAGGCAGTCAAAGCAGCCAGATGAACCTTAATGGAATGGACATTAAGGCCAGACTGCGCCAAATGTAGCAGATATGGAAGGATGACATCTTCCTTGCATGTCGTAGGGTCATAGTTCTTAGACTTGCACCAGATGCAAAACCTCTTCCACTTGTAAGCATAAGAAGTCCGAGTGGAAGGTCGCTTAGCCTCCTTCAGTATGTCCATACAATCCGCTGGGAGATTCAAATGGCCATATTGCACTATTTCAGGAGCCATGCCGCCAAACTCAAAGACGAGAGGTTGGGGTGCACCATCCGCCCCCCGAACTTCGTGAGAAGGTCCGGCCTGCACGGCAGCTTCATGTGAGGAAGGAGAGACCGGTGAAGCAGGTCCGTGAACCACCACTGTCTGGGCCATTCCGGGGCAATCAGAATCATCTTCGCCCTGGATTGGGAGAGCTTGATGAGAACCGCTGGAATCAGGGGAATGGGTGGAAAAGCGTACAGAAAGCTGTTCGACCAGTTGATTCATAACGCGTTCCCCAGCGTCCCCGGCTGGTAGTACCTGGAGGCGAAGTCTCGGCATTTGCTGTTTTCGGCGGTGGCGAACAGATCTACCTCTGGAGTGCCTCACCTTGCGAAGACTTCTCCTAGTACTTCGTCGTTTATGACCCACTCGTGATTTTCCTGAATCAGTCTGCTCAGCTCGTCTGCCTGAACATTCTGCACACCTGGCAGATGAGTGGCCGTTATCGAGAGTCCTCGAGCCAGAAGCCAATGCCAGATCGCCTGCGCCTCCTGAGACAGAGTGCGCGATCTCGAGCCCCCCTGCTTGTTGAGGTAATACATCGTGGTCGTATTGTCCGTCTGTACAAGCAGAGAGTTGGTCCGGAAGGACGGTTGAAAGGCCTTCAGCGCCAAGTGAACAGCCCTGAGTTCCAGGAAATTGATGTGGTACGTGGACTCCGACGGGGACCACGTCCCTTGAATCTGCAGATCTCCGGAGTGCGCTCCCCATCCCAGGAGAGAAGCATCCGTCACGATAGTCTGAGTGGTAATGTCCTTGTGGAAGGGAACCCCTCTGAGGAGATTCTCCGCTGAACACCACCACGTCAGAGACTGAAGAGCATGCAGAGACAGTCGTATCTTGTCGTCCCAAGAGCCTCTCCTCTGGTCCCACTGATCTTCCAAGCACTCCTGCAGCGGTCTCATATGCAGCCGTGCATGTGGCGTCAGGAAGATGCAAGAAGCCATCGATCCCAGCAGAGAAGACACCGTCCTCACTGTCGTGGATGGAGCGGACAGGAGAGCCTGAGCCTTCCGAAGGAGTGATAAATGTCGCTCTTCCGAAGGAGACACGCTTGCCGACAGCGTATCGATGGAGGCTCCCAAGTACTGGATGCACTGGACCGGAGTCGGGACAGATTTGGACATGTTGATGTGCAACCCCAGCTTGTTCAAGAGAACGCACGTCTTCTGGGAGTGTGCTTGAGCTTCCGAGAAGGAGGAGGCCTTGATCAACCAATCGTCCAGGTATGGGTAGACAAACACCTTGTTCTTCCGCAGGTGTGCCGCTACCACTGCCATGCACTTCGAGAACGTCCGGGGCGCAGTCTTCAGCCCGAACGGAAGTACCGTGTACTGATAGTGATTGGTGCCGACTTGAAATCGCAGGAACTTCCGGTGTTTGTGTGCAATGGGCACATGGAAGTATGCATCCTGTAGGTCTATGGCACACAGCCAGTCTCCCCATTGCAGCTGAGGATAAATCTGATGCAACGACAGCATGCAAAACTTTTCTCTGCGAATCCATTTGTTTGCCTATCGCAAGTCCAGAATGGGCCTGAACTCGTTCTTGTCCTTTTATCGGACCAGAAAGAACCGGGAGTACAGACCTCTTCCTCTTTGAGACAGAGGTACATCTTCTATCGCCCTTTTCCTTAGAAGGATGTCGGCCTCCGCCTGGAGCTCGCGCAGTTGATACTGCGAGCTGACCGGAGGAATCGATGGAGGAGGGCTGATGAACCGAAGACTGTATCCATTGCAAACAATATTCAGCACCCACTTGTCCTGAGTAATTTTTCTCCACTCTGCCAGAAAAAATTAAACGCTTCCCCCCACCGGAGCGGATAACGGATGAAGGGGAAGTAACCGCTCAGGGGCGAGACCCAGCCGGGCCCTTGTTCGCGGTAGAGGACTGTTGTCCACCTCTACCCCTCTGACGTGTCTGGAAGGGTCTTCTGTATTGCTGCTGCTGCTGCTGCTGCTGTTGTTGCCCAGAAGACTGTCCCCTTCCTCTACCCTGCGACCCGAACCGCCGTTGGAACTGGCGGTAGGGTTTCTTTTCTTTCGGCTTCTCCAGGCCCACAGCCGTCCGGGTTTCAGCCTCGGCCTTCATCCTGGCCATTTCGTCATCTGCGTGTTTCCCGAAGAGGGTGTCACCGGAAAACGGCAGATTTGCCACTCGTTGTTGTGCTTCAGGCTTGAGCGACGTCAGCCGGAGCCAAGCATGGCGTCTCTGATTGATACCGTGACAGTATCTATGCGCGGCCAGCAGGGAGATATCCGCCGTGGCACTGATGGCCTGGTTCGAAACCAGCATCCCTTCCTGGACGATCTCCATGAAGTCCTCTTTCCTGTCCCGCGGAACAAGGTCCGCAAACTGTTCCATGGAATCCCACAGTGCACGGTCGTACCGTCCCAACAACGCCGAGTCACTGGAGGCCTTCATCGTCGTGGAAGACGTCCCACACGCCTTCCGTCCAGCGGAGTCAATCCAGCGGCTCTCCTTATCCGGAGGTGTCGTGTATTTCTATAGGTTCTGAATCGATCCCCCTATTCCTGACCCTATTCTGGTTAAACTTACTAGCTAGTTAACTAACAGTCAGCCCATGAGGCAAGAAAACCCCCATGATGCAGATACCGTTATCTGACGCAGTCACACTACGGCACAGGAACGTGTTATCTGATTAGGTCATAACGCTTGAGATCTAATTAGACAAGCGACATTCCTCCAGCCCCTGATAAGGCATACGACGTTCTCATAACAAATCAAACCTATGACAACCTGGATAATCCGTGCGGCCATTGTTTTGATTTCACAGAGAACTTTAGTAAAGAATGTGCTAACGAGCAAGTCGTATGACATCTTTATTGACGTACCTATGTCCATCCTTACGTCAATCCCGGCACCTTTAAGGTATAAATATTGCCGACCTTGCCCTATGCAAACACACGCGTGGTGACAAGACGGAGCAGCCATACTTGCCGAAGCCGAGAGCAGAAGCAGACCCCGCAGGCAGCAGCCCCGCCTTCCTGATGCGCTGAGAGACGCGCTGCTATCTCAAACCGAGAGACCCAGCACCGGCGCTTCTGGGCAGCCCTCGCAGGCAGCCTGGAATATCGAGAGCAGAGAAAGAGATACCATTCCTCATTCATCCTAAATTCCAGGTACAGAACTGAATAACCCCTCCTAGAGAATTCTTTAGTTATTCACTTGGCAAAAACAAACTTAACTTAAACTGTAACTTTCTATTCCCGCCCACGCATTAGACTTAGGTCAGGTACACGGGGTAGGCGTATTTAGAAACACCAGTTGAGTACGTTTAGTCAAATGTATATGTGTATGTAAATATATTTTAATCATTTTAAACATCATATGGCTCAGAAACCATATCAATGTTTTTACAGTATTATTTTATACTATTGCTTCTAATGTATGCACTTTACTTAACTATAAGTATTGCAATAATATCGATCCATTTCTCTTGTACGAGAAAAGAGACTGATCAATAAATAACATCTTTTATTGAACACGCCCGTCTCCTCCTTTTCTCTACACTCTGATGAGACTAAGAATGCACGTACTGACTGAGTAAAATAATTGCCTTGTGCTCACACGACTCTTGAGATTGACTCTTGATTAGGGGAGAGCAAAGTTGTCATGTTCTATGGTTGTCAGAAACTAAATCCCTTCTTGTCTAATCAGGGGAGTTAATCCTTCCTTGAACATTCGAGAAAGTTTCTAGCGAACTCTGAGCTTAGCTGGCAAACCCAAAAATTAAGTCTAGTATCGACAGTAGTAGACCTAGTTAACGTCTGGCCTAGGCCTTTACTGCTGTAGGTACTATTCCAATGCGCAGAGCCTATTGGGAAAATAGGAGCTACACTACATGGCGCCCAAAGCGTTTGGAAAGGGCGATAAAACTAACGTAAGACATTTAGAGTAACTCAGTCGTGCTTTCTCACTCAGACCCCTTTTCCCAAATACTCCAAAGACGTCTGGAGTGGGTGAAAGGTTATAATATCCTCCAAAACCTCGCAGGAGGGAACTCCTATGTATGGTTCTTGGTCTAAGTCAACGTTGAAGGATAAACAGTGTTCCAAAATATTGTGCATCTAATCTCTGTTTCCATAAAGAAACCTGATCTGCAAATAAACATAATACCATCCTGTCAGCAAAATGGACAGCGATGAAGAACGAGAGGTTACTAGATTAGCTACTGAAATAGCAGATGCTGATGCTACCATGCAAGCAGCAGACGCGGATATAATACTCATTCCGGTCGCCAAAAGAAGATCTATAACCTTAAAACTTATAGAAAATGGACTGACACCTAGAGGTGGCACAGTCATATTCGTAATCGAGGCACACGAATATCGGCAGACAGAGGTATACTATACATGGATACATTTTCCAGCAGCTAATACTATAACAAAGTACTTCCACTATTACAAAGTAGAGGAACCTCCTAATGAGTACACTCCTTTCGAGGAGGTGGAAGTACCACTCAAATTCCAAGAGCATTTGCTCTTATTTGATGGCGCCCTAAAACATAATAATCACATTACAAGGCTCGGTCCTTTAGGAAGACCAGGAGCAACGTGGCCGGTCTTAGCCGGATACACACCATATCCAGACATCGAAAGAATGCCTGCAGCAGAGCTGCTAATACAGCTAAAACAACTACTAAAAATTCACAGACAATTAGTTCAGTATGTAATGCGGACTTCAACAATACAGCCAGCGATTAAACTTCCACAGCTGACCCCTCACCAGGGGAACACAAATAAAATTACACCACAGAACATCCAATCCTGCCTAGGTAAAGTTCCAGCTAAACGGGAACAAATACCATTCTGGTTGGCACAGAAAATTACCCAAATAGAGGCGGTGTTTCCTGACACCACCCCATTAGAAAAACACAGGATTCTGACTATATGTCTCCCAATGGGAATCGCACCACACATTGAGGACTGTGACACTTGGGGTACAGTCTTTGCTTCCATCTACACAAAAACGCACGGTGTTCCATCCATTTCGGTGATACCAGATGTGCTAAAACAAATTCAAGATGAATACGGTCCAGAACCTGCTTTAACTCTTGGTATGAAATTACTGAAAGACTTCAAGCAGGTATCGGCTATATTACTAGCCAACATAAAGGGTGAAGCAGCAAACGTGGCGATCCGCCAGAGGTTAAAAGAGACAGATATAGCAGACCAACCAGCTGAAATAGCCAGAATCATAGAAAAATCCTATGAAGAACTAGGCAGAGATAGTCTAGGTGGAATACCAGTAAAACCGCAACTGACTACAAGTCCAGAAAAAATGTTTTTTAATAATAATAATAATTCACCGAAAAAGAACAGGGATGGGAACAAAAAATCCAATCCTAAAGAAAAGAAATTCCAGTCCAGAGGAAGGTCTCCTAGGCGAAGAGAGAAGTCTCCAAACCCGAGACAAAGGTCACCTCAGAGTGAACCCTCTGGGAATAGATATAACCTTAGAAATAGGGATAATATTAAAAAACCTGATAGATATCAAGACATTGATACACGTCCCTCTCAATCTTTTCAGAATTTCAGAATTCCTCGCAGAAATCGGAAAGAAGAGGACGATCAGAAGAGCACGCCAAGTCCAAAGACAAGGAACCTGCTCAACTGAAAAAGAAATCACAATTTCCAAAAAAGAAGGTAGCCAGTATCAAGGTAGTTAACAATGCCGAGAATACTGAGGACACAACTGAAAAACGGAGAGTGGGCTCAGACAATGCTAGACAGCGCAGCAGAGGTGAGCATAGCTCGCAAAGTCCTTATGAATCATCTGGAGACAGTGGACACGAATGAATACCTTCAAGTGGAAACTGCAGATACCAGAGTTAGCAAGCCCCACAAAATATACGAGATAACATTACGTATAGAGGGAGATAAGACTAGGAAAATTAGGGGACTATTTTGGGATAACCTCTCCAAAGGCTATGACATCCTTCTAGCTGAAAAAGACTGGCCACCAGAGTTTGTCAGGGAGTGCCCTGATGGCGAAGAAGTAATTATGCCTGCCTTCTCGAATCAAATACCGATTCATAAAAAATACACACTTGCTAGAAAGTGGGCAGTGGCCTTAGCACCTGCTTTATACAAAAATCATGTAGGATGGGATGAGGATTCTCCTCCTCACAAAATCCAGTTAAAATCACAACCAACTGCACAAAGGCAGTACCCAATTAAGCAAGAAGCTAAAAAACAAGTAAATGAAATACTAGATCAGCTAGAATACCAGGGGGTGATTGAAACTTGCACCTCACAAATGAACAATCCTTTGTTTCCGGTCTCCAAACCAGACAATTCATACCGTCTAGTTTTGGATTACCGACACCTTAACACATGTTGCAAAACTTTTGCAGTGCAAAACTCACACAGTGCTGCACTAATGAATAACAGTGCGCAAAAAATACAAAACTACCTTGGACATCTCCAACGGATTCTTTTGTCAAAACATAGCACCAGAGAGCAGATATTTAACAGCTTTCTCAGTAAATGGCACTCAAAAACAATTCTGTCGGTTAGCCCAGGGGTACAAGAATAGCCCGGGGGTATTCTCAGCGAGAGTAACAGAATTACTACAACAATATGATGATGAAGCATTATCTTATGTCGATGACATTTACTTAACAGATGATGACTTGGAGACTCACTTGAAAAGAGTGAACACCATAATACTTGGGTTCGCTGCAGAGGGTTACAAATTCAACTTCAAAAAGTCCAGAATTGCCCATCTGACGGTCCCATTCTTAGGATATGAGTTATCAAGTGAAGGCAAAAGCCTGGCAGACAATTTCCTAGAGAAATGTGCCGTAATCCAAGCTCCTAAAACACTAAAAAACCTACAGTCAATTCTAGGCTTCCTAAATTTCGGAAGAACTTACATTGCAAATTACGCAGAAAGGGTCAAAACCCTTTACGATCTAATTAAACCAGACTTTAAAAGATCCAGTTGGACTCAAACACACACAGAAATTTTGAGATCCTTACAAACAGACATGCTAATTAAAACAAAATTAGAAACCCGTGATAATACACGCAACCTTGTGATCCGAGTCATCCCAGGGAGATGCGGATTCACATACCTGACCTCTAATGAGGGAGAAAAGGTACCAATTGCATTCAAATCACACTTATACACTAAGGCTGAAATGAAATTTAGCCCAACGGAAAAAATTCTTACAGCAACACAGACAGCTATAGCAAAAGAACGAGCCCTGGCACAAGGTAAACGAATAATAATCGTGACACCAATACCAGCCTTAGAGGCGGTAACAAAGGCAAGCATTCCAAATGCGAAAGCACTCCATCCGAGATGGATACAATGGGCTAACTCTCTTGCTGCAACAGACGTGGTGTACGAATTTGATCCTTACTTAAAAACACAAGAATTTCTACAATATGAATTCGAATGTCCTCTGCCAACCGAAATTCTGCCTCTAGACCAATACGGCTGTATAATATATACAGACGGATCAGCACAACCCGCAGTAGGGGGTAAACAAGCTTACAGTGCTGCGTGCGCGATTGTTAAAGGTCGTTGGCACGAAGGGAAATTTAAACCAACCCTGACTAAAACACAATCCCTAGGAGATTGTACAGCTCAGCGAGCTGAACTACTAGCATTCAAGATGGCGCTTGAAAATACGGATCGAGAATTCCCCACACTCATAGTGTGCGATTCATATTACTGCGTTCAATCTTACAATGAATACTTGCAGATCTGGCTTCAAAATGGTTTCAAGGATGCGAAAGGTGGCACAATCAAGCACAAAATGCTCTGGGAACAAGTAGCTCTTTTACAAAAAGAACTACCAAAGACTCACGTGATACATACACTGAGTCATCAACGTGATGGCGTTCACGTTGCAGGGAATTCATTGGCTGATGAGGCCGCGAAGGCAGCTGTACAAACGGCTTCCGTAGCTGCCGTCACCCGGTCAAAAACAAAAATAGACAGTGAAATATTACAAGCTGTCAGCGCTTCAGAAAAGGATTCGATAGAACCACTCCCTAAAGGCTTTCCAGTAAAATACTCATACATAACTGATGCAAACAATGTTCCTTTTGCTCAAATCCCTGGAGTGGGGGATAGGGCAATTCCAAACATGGAACATAGGTTAGGACTAATAATAGCGGCACACGAAGGGCTTGCTTCTACCCATGCTGGCGTCTCAGCCACAGTATCATTATTAAAACAGCGATACTGGTGGCCACAAATGAGGAGACAAACAAGGAACTATGTTCTAGCATGTGAAATATGTCAAAAAATGAAAGTATCAACTGTGAGACGTCCGGCACAGACGCCCCTTCTAATCTCGGATAAACCATTAGCCTGTGTTTATCTAGACCACTGCGGTCCCTTACAAAGGGATGGTAACTATAAATATATCTTGGTCGCAGTGGACTCATGCAAGAGATTCATATGGATGTGGCCCCAGCGAACGGCTGACGCCAGAACTGTTATAAAAGATTTGCGGGTCTTTATCGGCACATACGCAATTGGCATTCTGCATTCGGACAATGGTCCTGCTTTTAGCTCTCGGGCTTATAAGGAGGCCATGGTCAGCATGGGCGTGCAATTGCGGTACTCTTGTCCATTTCACCCTGAGGGGAACGGAATTGTTGAAAGAAAAAACCGTGACATAAAGCAATCTATAACGGCAAAGGTATTAGGTTCGGGAGCTGGGTGGGTCAAACATCTAATAAGTGTCCAACGTAGTCTAAATAACTTGCCAAGAAATTCTCTGAAGGGATTCAGTCCGTACGAATTATTATTCGGAACTAGGATGTTGATCTCTGACCTTGATAGTCAGACTTCAGTGGTAACAGAAAAAAGCTTTGATGTCAAAGACCGTTTGGCTATTTTGCAGGACTTAAACAAAACAAGAAAAGACCTGAGCAACATACAGTTGAAACAACAGCCAACAACCACTGAAGAATCACCACCTGTCCCAGCAAGACCTGTCTGGATTCCAAAAGTCGGGGATCTAGTCAGGGAGAAGATCGCAGTAAAGAAGGAATTTGGGCCTTCTTACAGAAAAGCAGTTCCTGTCTTGTCTGTCAACGGGACAAGATCAGTTGTACTACTGCCACTTGCTGGAAAAAAGGAGAACCGAGTTGTATCCATCGACTTGGTAAAACCACAACATGTGGCCTATAACAAACAGTAGGCCAAGTGGACTCCCAATAAGTAGCAGAACACCAAGGTTTGCTACCAGTACAGAGGTCCTAACAAAGAGGCTCATCACATTCGAAACGCCTACAGAAGAACAACAAGGACTATGCAACAATGCAATAGAACTTAGACCTCTGAAAACCCAAATAAAGACATTTAGCAGAGACACACCAATCTATACTGAAGTACCAAGTGAAAATGCAAGAAACAAAAATCCTGAACCAATTGGAACAATTGACAGAACTGCATCCGGTTACTTCATCAACTTCGATGATTCCTCTGAAGGCTTCAGCGAACAAAAGACACAGCCATCATCAAAATCCTTTAAAGACAAAGCGAAGGAACTTTTGAAACAACTAAAAGAAACATATCTGATTTCTCCATGGATTGAATTTTGGGTGGGTTTTGGTGCATTTATCCTAATACTTTGGCTCATCATGGTATTTACTTTGGGACGCTTCATTGAGGGAAAATATGCTAAAATGGACACAGCAAGTCAGAACATCAACTTGGTCCTCAAACCACACACATCGTCACACGTCGAGAAACGAGAACTTTCTTCAGAACTTTCTTCAGCCAACTTCACAGCAATTCCAATACCTGGTGGGGTAGCCTGGGACAACACTGACTATGAAATTTATGGTCCGGTCGAGATCCTGAAATATCCACACCAAATTAAGATCTCTTTGAGTGACTTTGCAAAACCAAACTCATTTGCTGATGATTGGGACTTTGAAAGTATAAACAATATGATGTCTGACTTAGTAATGTCTGCTAAATTTACAAAACATGATTATTTGCAAGGTTCTACAAATTATGATAGTATGTATTGCTATAACCACTATGGTAACCATTTCTTGCATAAATCTGCACAACCTAGAAATGTTTTAAATTTTAATCAATGGGAACATTGTGCTACACCTCCAAAAGGGAGCTCTAGAACCGTTTATGACAAATATTCATACTTTCAAGGTTTTAACACTAGTAATGCTGAAACATTTTATTATAAATTGTCAAACAAGACAGGGACCAAAACCATGATAACCAACACAAAATTGATTTATTCTGATTCATTCTTTGAAAAAATGAATACTTTTGGATTCGATTATTGGGACAAAAATGTTGATTTGAAAAGTGTTTGGGGCACAAAAGAATGGCAAGTACAGGGTTTAGAAGCTTTGTTTAGAGCCTGCATGATCCCAGAACAAATGATATTTTTAAATGACACTGTTCAACAAACCACCTGTCTTGGCTTAGCCAAAATCAAAGATTTAAATAACCCGTCTATTCCAAAGCCAACAATGTTTAGCAATAACTCTGATACAGATGAAGAAATAGACGTAAACCATATACTTAACCAAAACAGAACACATCCTGATTGGAAACAATGGTTGATCTGGCCCACAGATACAAATCACTGTCAAGATAGATTCCTGAATAAAACACAGGGTTTCAAAATGACCAGGCCAGACCCTAGATATCCCCAAAGACATCACCCAGGGATAATAACAACCTACAGTGTGGGCAAATTATGCCTTCAATGGCTACAGTCTTCCACACTGCCTGAAATTAAGCAACACCTAACTTTACTTACTGATGGTGCTGACTTGCGTGATTTCATAATGGGACCACGCAAACAGCGTCAAAAGCGTTTCATAGCAGCCTCTGTATATGCAGCATATAATGAGGCCTGGAAGGTTACTCAAATTGAGACAGCAGAAAGAATACGGGAAATTGACCGTATTAATTTGGAAAAATCACTTTCTGTAGTGGACAATGGGTTAATGACTCTGTCCTCCAGAATTTTTTCATTGGACAGCATTGTGTCTTCAGCAATCGATATATTATCGCAAGACTTACTGTTATTACAACATGGTCAGTCACAATTGCGTTCTATCGTACAGCTTGGCTGGACGTTACAAAATCTGCGTTCAGGCTATGTGCCTTGGCGTTTAATCAACACTACGTCACTATTCCAAATCTTTAACCTTACTGATAGACAAATCGGTATGGCGCAGAAGGGTGCTGATTATACAATCTTGAGCATTGAAAAACTAGAAAGATTACCGTTGACAATGTCAGAACGACCTGTCAGTGAATGGATAATCCACGGAATCATAAATATTCCAATCTCAACCTTCAGGTTTCAATACTGCCAAAAATATATACAGGCTGGCATGTACGAGAAATTGGGAAAGGGGTACCTTAAAACAACTTGGAACCTGCCCTATTCACATGCATGTGTCAGTAACAAAGGACAGAAAGTGTTTCTTAGTGGCAACAATTGTGCTATGTCACTAAGCGGCACGCTTCTGTGTAATGGTATTAGTTTGCACGGAGCCTGTGAAGGGAATTCATACAACCTTTCATGTCACCAGCAAGGCGCACCTGCAACTGAAATAGAACCATTCTTTCAAAGACTCTATAATGGGAGTTACATTCTTATTGTAGACCGCAGATGCTGTAGTCTTATGCCCGGGACTCCTTATCTCGTCACTACAACGGCGAAGGTCAAGTGCTGTGGACGTTCTTTGTTCCCCAGCTCCTTTCCAGACAGGGAGGCGAGGGCATGGCCCAGTTTGAAAATTACTTCTATTCGAATAGACACTTTAAGCAGAATGAAAACAGTGCTTCTTCAGACGCCTACAAGGCTCACGTCATCAAAAGAAACGTATGATCTACAAGTCGCAAGGACGACTGCAGAGATACATACATTATTATCAACCAATTCCCCCGTACATTTCGCGGAAATCCTGAGCGAAATCTTAAATATTTCTGATACCACAGGAGTCTCAAAGGTATTTAAGACAGTATTTTCGATGGCATTAACACCATTCAAAGCCATACTGGGTATTTTTCCAGATTTCGTCCATTCGATTTTTGGCGGACTTCCCCTAATACTAGGACTAATTGCAGGAATCCTATTCCTAGTCCTTATTTTTCGATATGGCAACCCATGTCACAGATCAAACTCTCGCGACAATGGAAGATACGATCCTAGCCATTGGATACCGGGACCGGATATCAAAAATCCTGGGACTCTCCCGGCTTAGAGACCTCAACATGACTTGGTTTCTATCATTTCGACCAATGTGGCAAAGGTGTGTTTTACCTGTACTAAGGTGTCTGCTATGCGGAGAAGAATGCGTGTTAGACACCTGTCTGACGCTACAATCGGATGCGCCGGTGGATGCAGATACACTGTTGGTTCCTACCAAGGTTCACGCTTTGTGCTGCCCTCAAAGGCTGCCAATTCTGATGACGGCATTCCTGGAATCTTCACCACTGCGATTGAAGAGTAGTGAAGTACGAGATGAAAGCAGCATCGAACAGGTACGACCTTCTGTCAGCAATGCAAATCAGAATGTCAATGCAGACAATCATGCGCATGAATGCATGGTTACCCCTATTTCCGACTTAGTGGAACTTTCCCATGAAGCTGTTGACAGTTTTTTCGAAAGCCTGAATGATATGATGTTCTCTCCGGAACAGAAATAGAGACTTTTGAGTAAACTCGCACACGGCGTTCCCTGAATTCGGCCTTCAACTTTAAAAATAAAGTCACATGAACAATTACAATCCAGTTCACGGACAGCAACTTTTTTCAGCAAGCCCTTAAAATATTTTTCTATATATTTTTTCCCCGGGACACTGATCTTCTGCTTAAAGTAAGAAACTATTCCTAGAGAACTAAGATTTCTATTTTTTTAGATACTTTATAGACTTTATATAGACTTTAGCTGCCCGCTGGTATGTTCACGATATATTTTATGTGATGAAATGGTTTCGACTTTTTTTCTGTATAGCCATATTAAGAGCCATTTCATGTGTATTTCTCATATACCAACAAGCAATAATGCATAACAATGCGTGTTTACTTTTGCATTTAATTCATAGCTTAAGTGCATACAATATATATGACTGCAATTTTTCAGTATATTTGAAAATTTCAAAATGCATTTATGTATTTTGGGGTGGTAAGGTATACACTATACTCTATAGTATGTTGTACTATGTTATACTATGCATAGATTAGTAGATATGACCATAGTTAGCGTGGAGTGGGTGTCGTGTATTTCTATAGGTTCTGAATCGATCCCCCTATTCCTGACCCTATTCTGGTTAAACTTACTAGCTAGTTAACTAACAGTCAGCCCATGAGGCAAGAAAACCCCCATGATGCAGATACCGTTATCTGACGCAGTCACACTACGGCACAGGAACGTGTTATCTGATTAGGTCATAACGCTTGAGATCTAATTAGACAAGCGACATTCCTCCAGCCCCTGATAAGGCATACGACGTTCTCATAACAAATCAAACCTATGACAACCTGGATAATCCGTGCGGCCATTGTTTTGATTTCACAGAGAACTTTAGTAAAGAATGTGCTAACGAGCAAGTCGTATGACATCTTTATTGACGTACCTATGTCCATCCTTACGTCAATCCCGGCACCTTTAAGGTATAAATATTGCCGACCTTGCCCTATGCAAACACACGCGTGGTGACAAGACGGAGCAGCCATACTTGCCGAAGCCGAGAGCAGAAGCAGACCCCGCAGGCAGCAGCCCCGCCTTCCTGACGCGCTGAGAGACGCGCTGCTATCTCAAACCGAGAGACCCAGCACCGGCGCTTCTGGGCAGCCCTCGCAGGCAGCCTGGAATATCGAGAGCAGAGAAAGAGATACCATTCCTCATTCATCCTAAATTCCAGGTACAGAACTGAATAACCCCTCTTAGAGAATTCTTTAGTTATTCACTTGGCAAAAACAAACTTAACTTAAACTGTAACTTTCTATTCCCGCCCACGCATTAGACTTAGGTCAGGTACACGGGGTAGGCGTATTTAGAAACACCAGTTGAGTACGTTTAGTCAAATGTATATGTGTATGTAAATATATTTTAATCATTTTAAACATCATATGGCTCAGAAACCATATCAATGTTTTTACAGTATTATTTTATACTATTGCTTCTAATGTATGCACTTTACTTAACTATAAGTATTGCAATAATATCGATCCATTTCTCTTGTACGAGAAAAGAGACTGATCAATAAATAACATCTTTTATTGAACACGCCCGTCTCCTCCTTTTCTCTACACTCTGATGAGACTAAGAATGCACGTACTGACTGAGTAAAATAATTGCCTTGTGCTCACACGACTCTTGAGATTGACTCTTGATTAGGGGAGAGCAAAGTTGTCATGTTCTATGGTTGTCAGAAACTAAATCCCTTCTTGTCTAATATGGGGAGTTAATCCTTCCTTGAACATTCGAGAAAGTTTCTAGCGAACTCTGAGCTTAGCTGGCAAACCCAAAAATTAAGTCTAGTATCGACAGTAGTAGACCTAGTTAACGTCTGGCCTAGGCCTTTACTGCTGTAGGTACTATTCCAATGCGCAGAGCCTATTGGGAAAATAGGAGCTACACTACAGAGGCACAGTGGAGGACGGGGAGGTAGCATGTAGTTTCCGAGCCGCCGTCACAATCACCGAATCAGGCACTGGGTCCTTCCTCAAGAAGGCCGGGTCCGACTCTGGAGCCCTGTACTTCTTGACAAGCCTGGAGGGAGCAGCTTTCACCACCGCCGGCGTAAGGAAGAGCTGTTCAGCCGGCTCAACCAGTCCCGGCACCAAAGGCAGTAGGGGGCGAGACAGGTGCTTCGTGTGCAAAGTCTCGAAGATCACAGAAGTTGTGGGCGTAGGGGCCGTCACCTTGATCCCCAACTTCGCCGCCCCTCTCAGGAGAACCTCCTGGAACGTGCCAATGTCATCTATCGGAGACACCCTCGTCTCCGGTGAATCCGACAATGTAGGCGAATACGAACGGGTCCCAGAGGCCGAATGGGACCTGGACCGATGCCTCCTATGGCGATGTCTGGATCTCGAGGAGGAGCCATGTCCACTCCTAGATCTGTCCCTTCTCCCTGAGCGTGACCTCGATCTCCTGGGTCTGGGACGCTCCGCCGGTTTCCCCGGGTCGGACGTCTTGGGCTTAGGAGGAACCTTCGACTTCGGAGTCTTCTTCGGAGGTGTCGGAAGATTGGGCATCGACACCGATCTCGGTGGAACCGGAGGAGGAGCACCCGGCACCGGGGCCTGTGGTCCTGACGGAAGAGTAGGTAGACGAGGCAATGGAGGAGGCGTCGCAGTCCTCGGAGGAGGCCCTCTAGGCAAAGGAGGGGGAGGAGGCTGTATAACAGTCTTCCTTGGTGTATACACCTCTGAATACGCCGTTCCCGGCGAGCCACCATCCCGTTCTGACTGCGGGGAGCCCCCCACAGTCCTCGGCCTGTCCTCACGGCCCCCTGACGCAGAAGACCGGTGTTCAGACGTCGACTGTTTTTCCTTCGACGTCGAGCGGCGCTTCGGCGTCGACCGTTTCGCACTCCTCGGCGTCGACCGGCTTCTATGCCTCGACGTCGACCCCGACCAGATGGACGAACCTCTAAACCTCGACGACGGTCGCTGGTGCCTCGACGGCGACCTCGACCGCCTCGACGATGACCTCTTCGATCGCCTCGACGGCGACCTCTTCGAACGCCTCGACGTCGACCTCTTCGATCGCCTCGACATCGACTTCTTCAGCGCCGGAGACCTCTTCCGTCTCGACGGCGGCCTCGACGACGAGGATCCCCTCGACGACGACGATGTCCTCGCCCTCGACGGCGAACGGCGGTGTCGCCTCGACAGCGAGCGCCGACGCCGGGCCCTCCGATGCCGTCCGCTCGACGCCGACGGCGACGACGACGAGGAAATCGACACCGGGTTCGACGGCGGCCTGTGTAAGTCCCTCGACGTTGACGGGCGACGTTTGCTCAACCCAGAGGCCTGGGGAGACCGGGAACTGGCCGTGGACCGTCCTCTCGACGTCGTGGTCATGGCAACCGACCCAGACGGAGATCTTGGACGTTTGCTGGACTTCCTGCCCCTGGGGAGCCCCCCAGAGGCCTCAGCATGGGCAGTAGAAGCCCCTCCAGACCCACCTTGAGCCTTCAGTCTTCTTTCTTCAAGTCCCTGAAGTCTGATCTTCCTCCTGTCCTTCAGGGTCCTGCCAGAGAAACCTCTACAGATCACACACTCCTCTGGGATGTGGGAAGAGGGAAGGCAGAGGATACACACCTCATGGGGGTCTGACTTGGCCTTCTTCCTGGAGCACTCCGGGCATTTATCGAATAATGCAGGCATTATGGACAATAAAAGAGTGCAGAAAACCAAGAAGAAAGTCACCAAAGTACTTTAAAAGTACACAAAAACGAATTTAGTGAGAAAACACCAACAAAACCCTTGAAAAGGGAGAGCTCAATGCTCCAGGGTCCTGCTTGCAGGAGCCGGAAAAAAGAACTGAAACTAAGTTGGACCTGCTATGCATTCTGGGATACTGGGAGAAGGTTCTGGAAGATTCTCTTAAAGGCACAGTATCCTTTTTTGAGCCACATAATGGCAGCCTATGGGGCTTGTCTGTCCAGGTTCTTCTCTCTATCATTCCTGAGGGATTTTGCTGGTAAAGCAAGGGAAATCTGTACAGGCTTTTGCTGTTTTGTGGATTTTATGGTGGAATTTCTAGTTGAAGTACTGGACAGTGTAGCCTTTTTAGGCTGCATTATCTGTCTTTAAATTCTCTCTTAAGTGTCTATGCTTTTCTGCATTTTTTGACACTGTAAGAGATTATTTTTGATTGCTCCGGGGTCCACGCACATGGGCGGGACTATTCACTAGATTATGACTATACACTGAGATCCCCTACTACAGAACACCAGGCTTGAGTCAGGATGTGGCCCACTGCATTAGTGCCAATGAAGATACTGGGCTTGCCATGGCGATGCGAGGAGTTGCATCTGGATGCGTTGCATGGTGTTCGTACCGATGAAGCTACCAGCCAGGAGCCTATGGGAGAAGCAGGCCTTATAGTAGTGAAAAACGACTTTGCGGGGTTTTAACTACCAGGACAGTTACTTAATAGTACATGTCCAACTTTTTAGATACAGTGCACCCTGCCCAATGGGCTTTTTAGGGCATACCCTGGGGTGGACATATGTACTAAAAAAGGAACTTTTAGGCTTGGCAAAAGGTTTATTTTGCCAAGTTAAATTTGATTTTTAAACTGCACACATAGGCTGGCTGGGACATGTTTCACAGGGTTACCTAATTGGGTGGCACAATAAGTGCTGCAGGCCCACTACTAGCATTTAATTTACCAGCCCTGGGTATATGGTATACCACTTTAATAGGGACTTATAAGTAAATTAAATATTCCAATCAGGTGTAAGACAATTTCACCATGTGTTAGGGAGTGAGCCCAAGCACTTTAGCAAGTGCACAGAGTCCTAAGGGCGAACACCCCCCACACACACACTATTTAAGCAAAACATTTGAGCGTAGACCACCCTAACGCAGACAGGTCTGGCACTGACCCACCAAAAAATTGGCTGACGAACCATCAGTGGATTGCGACCGCACGGTTTGCGAAACACTGACCTAAGGCGTTGTGCTCATAGCGTAGCCTAAATATGCCACTGACTTTGTAGCCTATCCCACTGAGTTTGAGTGTTTGTGAGTGAGTAGTGTTAATCTTATACCTATTACTAGGTCCAGCTCTAAAACAGTGACTAAGGGTCGAATTGTACAAATAGTGTTCAGAAGAGTGGCTCTCAATATGATAATGTAATTCCGTCTCAGGGGATGTGTTATTAAATGAATGATGTACTGTGAATCTGTGTTCCTGTATGTGTGTCATTTTATCTCATGTTCACGAGTCATTGTCTGAGAGAATAGTATTGAGCCAATGGTATTTTGATTTCTGTTTTAGGTCTCAGTTTTCTTATTTATGGTTTTAGGCCCAGTGATATCACTGGTGAAGTCACAGATGATGTAGTGTCACTTATGATGTCATCAATAATGTCATGTGTGAAGTCCCAAGCAGCTCAAGAGAGTGGTACGAGTTAGGGTTAAAGCAGTGATGTCATGAGTGATGTAATCAAGGTTGTTATTCTGTCATCCTTAATGTTGTGTATGCTGATTTTTGCAATATAAAGGGATGTGATAATAGTTATACTGTGTCCCACAAACCATAACCGGTGATTTTCTGTGGTTTGGCGATTTTGAGCCAGAAGTAGAATTCACTTTACCCTACAAAGCAGTGAGGACAAATATTCTAGCGCAGGGGGTCCCTTTGGAACAAGTGCAGAACTATTTTACTGAGGGGTTTGTCTGACAAATAAGCTGAACGGGTCCGGGCACATATGTAGGAGTACCTTGAAACTCCAGCAGGAGACTGGTGCTGTGATTAAAATGCGGGAGAAAACATAGGCGTGCCCACTAACACCTGCGGTGGAGATTTATAATGTAAAAGCAAAAAGTTGAGCTACGTGTGGGTCAACGTTATGGGGCCATATGAGGACTGATTAACTCATCAAGGTGGAAAATAGGTTAGTCAGGAGCTTACTAAACCTCCCACAGATCGCTCCCCGCCTTCCTCAAATCCATGAT
Source organism: Lissotriton helveticus (assembly GCF_964261635.1). Taxonomy (NCBI): domain Eukaryota; kingdom Metazoa; phylum Chordata; class Amphibia; order Caudata; family Salamandridae; genus Lissotriton; species Lissotriton helveticus. The sequence continues at coordinate 745,799,924 of NC_136073.1, forward strand.
GTTGGCATCTACCCAATTCATTTTAGCTTGATGCTTAGACCCATTCTATATTGGCATAGGCTGTGGTCTGTTGACGAGCTGGAATCGTACAGACGAACTCTAAAGGCACCTCCCTGGCTTGCCTTCATTAAATCCATGTCCTACAAGGTTAGCTTGCCATCCTTGTGGGAAACTCCTGACAAAGCGAAGTAGGTCTTGTGTTCATTGATTTAACAATGCTTTAATGAGTATTTATGGGTGCGATAATAGAAGACAGTCAAGGATGGAAGTCTGACAGACATCGTTTAGACCGAAAGACTGTTCCTGCTTATGAATCGTTTCCAAATGGTGTTCCTGGGTGCTTAGCAAGGTAACTTTACTCAAAACGGAGGTATTGCATTTTGTCAGTAAACAGTGTTTTTATAAAATGGGGGGGGACAAGTACTGTAGTTCCAGCAAGCGCCCGCTTGCAAATCAGAAGATTAATCTTTCCATCATTTTGCTTTCTTCTGTAATTTCTATGCAATCCCATGGGGAAATTGGCTCACGCATGTATGCCAGCCCTTGGGTTTTATCCAATATGCAGGTGCATTGAAGAGTATTATGATCAGACACTAGAGAAGGGGTTGCTGTTGGGCTGTTATTGAAGAGATTCCCTCATGACCTATATGCTTTAAATTATCAACATAGTTTGCTTATTTCATTTTATTCACACACAACAATAACCTCAAAACTAATGAGTAACATTTCTTTAGTATTTTATTTCATCATTCTTTGTTAATCATTTTAATTTTTTGTGAATTCACCATTATTTGTTTTTCATTTTCATTTCTTATAACATCTTTTTGTCTTTTTGTATATACTTATGTGCAAAATACATATTCCAACAAATACAAAAAAGGTTAATTAATAAATAGCCCCTTGGCTATAAAAACACAACAATATAAATACAGATACACTCATACCCTATCACTCATTCTAACTTATTACTATCCACACACTCCATACAAATGCAGTATCTAGATGATTCTTGATGTTATATGGCAAAAACAAGGGAAGATTTTTTGCCTAATGTAAAGCCACCAGTTGTTAGAGATAGCTTCCACGCAAGGTCGACGCGCGTTTCGGTGGGTTGTCCACCACCTTCCTCAGGACCTATGTAGATACAAACATTTCTTACATAACCAAAGACAGGGGATTTTTCATTGACAAACTATATGACCGATATTTTTCTTAAAGTTCAGTCAGTAGTACTGGGGTTCAGCAATACAGGTTTGCGACAAGAAATTCTTACTCCTTCTATATTTCTAATTGTTGCCACGAGATAATTCTTGTGTATGATCTTCTTAAAGAAGGTGGGACCCTTCTCACTAGAGATGATGATATGCTATGCGTCACTCTCGTAATTCCTTAAGAGACGTATTTTTTTGGGATAAATTTATACCGTGCAATAATCCCTCCTTATGTATAAAATTTGTTATTTTTCTTAGACGTCACGGTTGCGACCTTTGAAATAATACGTCTTCCTCATAAGGGTGTATCGCAAACCCGTGTTGCTGTTGGGCTGGTCAGATATTTTAATAGAGCCTGGCTCATCCCTAACCGCAATGGCTGCTTGATGAATAAGTGGCAGGACCCCGCTGCCACTCCATGACCATGTTATGATCTTCTCCAGTACTGTAATTCCCCAGCCCAAAAGTATTATATCTTAGTAGCCATAGGGTAGGGGGCTGAGGGTTTGTGGGGCCTAGTTATCGGCCTGAAGCACTTTACCGTCTTGGAAATATTCTGAGAAACATTGTATTGGTTTGAAAATGTTATTTTCAATGTCTGTTTTATTTCCTTTTTTATCACACACCTGCATTTTCACATTTGATCAATGGCATCCTAGTGCAATCATGCTTTTAAAGATTTTAACTTTATAGAAATGAGGTAGGTGACCAGAGATTTGGGTGGATTTAGACTCCTTACCCACACACTTTATTGATATGGGACTGATCTCTTCAAAGAGGATTGTTAGCTCTCCTATTACTGCTCATTTGTTCTCTACAATGTGACTGATTGCACTAGTGTGAAAACATCTGCTCTTACTAGAGCTCTTCCTTTCAAACTATTGTTTGCTAGTTAAGGTAAGTGGCTAATGCATAGACTGTTTTATGGATTATATAATTGAAAAATAACCGATAGAAATGAAATAATTCACTTTCCAACTGTGGATTTTCTCAGTGTTTATACAGATGTGAATAATTCAAGGGCAGGCTGTGCAAATTGTTCCATATTTGTTGTTATTTTTGTTGATATTTGGGAGAGGAGTTGGCCTAACGGCTAAGGCGCTCGACCTCGAATCTAGGGATCTGGGTTCGAGTCTCGGTAACGATGCCAAAAACCCCCTGTGATTCTGGGCAAATCACTTAATCTTCCCGTGCCTAAAATGAATGCGTGTCCTCATGTAACGTAACTGGTGCTATGTAAAGCGCTCTGATACCTGATTCAGTTCGGGTCTAGTTCGCGCTATATAAAACTATGCAAAAAAATATATATATATATGTTTAAAATGATTTGAAGTACTCAGTGCCCTTGACCTTGGCTTACTGTGTCAAGAACGCCTGGTTTAAAGTCCAGTTCTGTTCTGATTTACTCACAGAAGAAAACAGGACCCTTTTTGTAATTCAGGAGTCAGCTGATGTGCCTTTTGCTATTAGTATCCTAGAAACAGAATGCTGCATTTGTTTGCGTTCCCCGAAGAGGCTTGTCATGCGATGGTCACATGCCACAAACGAAGAAGCATGGAGCTCAAAAACCAAAAACAAGCCTTCTAACTTTAAGATCTTGTGCCCACTATAGCCACCGACATTTCGACATGTTCACTTCTGAGGCCCTATTTACAGGCTTTATGTCTCTTTCCATGATAACACAGTGCTGGAGACCCACTTTAATTTGCCATTTGTTTTTAAGAAAAGAGCATCGACTTTAACAATGAGAAATGTGTTAGTGGGGGACATAATACAAATTTTAAAGTACTTCGTTGCATTAGGGATGCACTAATACTGGAGCAATTTACCATCAGTCGCTTCGGCATTCTGATCTGCACTTCCATCATGTTTTTAAGTTAATTAGCAAACCAGTGAGGTCTTCCATAGCACCTTCTCATCAAGAAAGGTGAAAAGCAAAGGAACATGTGTGCCTTTGTTTCAGTATGCACTCCAGCTCACGTAACAAGCCACATGAGATCTCATTGGCTGTTGCTAGGAGAATAACTAATTTTGAAAGCATCTGATATCTCGTTTCTGTTGCCCCCACAGGGTTGATAATCTCTCTCCGGGACGACTGATCGCCAACAAGAGCCTCTCCCATAACTTACCGAAGAAGAAGGTGGGAGCGAAGCCTCTCTGGCTGTTCACCAGCCACAGCTCATCCTCGTCCACCTATGGACAAGCAGAGCACCGGGCCCAGCTGGCAGAGAATGTCTTTGACCTACAGGAGATGCCATATAATGACAACACACAACCTTTCATCGATGAGAGACAGAGAGGACATCGAATACCGTCTGGAAGCGAGGACTCCATGTCAGGTAGCGCAGTGGAGGACAGTGATGAGGAGAGCCGATGGTGCCATGAAGCTGCAAAACCTTAACCTAGCTCCTGCCTTACAGCAACCCCTGGTACAGCTCCATACCCCAAGCAATGAGGATATTTAATTCAACAGGCAGGAATATTGAGGCTGTAAGTAGAATGGAAACATGCTGAAATGGAAGAACAGCGAAATTGCTCGGTAGCACATGAAAGATGACTGGAAAAAAACCTTTTACGAAGACTTGAAAACATACACTTGAAAAAATCTTGACCATATATGCACATCTCCCTATAAAAAAAGTCGACCTGCAACTAATTTCACAACAAAACACATCCCAAGTAAGATGTTAGAATATTAAAGCAACTAAACACTGAAATATGTGGGAGGCGAGTTGGGTGGGCTTTAGGAATTAAGGGGCAAATTATCAAGGAGGGCGATAAGAGATTATCGCCGCTTTAGCGGCCGTTTTCGGCTGTTAAGCAGCGATAATTCTATCGCCCTATTAGCAAGCTGTCGCTAACAGCAGTTAGCGACAGCTTGTAGGAGATAGCGAGCGGTTTGGGGTCCGCTTTGAATGTCAGCGATATTTATCGCTAATGACATGCAAAGTGGGCGTACCCAACCTGTTAGCGACTGAAAGCAGTCGCTAACATCGCTATCGCCTATTATTAACACAGGCGTAGCAATGGAAATATTCGCGCTAAGTACGAATATCTCCAAAAGCGAACGCCTGCTCAGACCAGTTCTTAGCCATTATATCCAATGGGAGGTGGATATTATGGCTAAGACCCAATTGGCGTTAATATCGCTGTATTCTCTGTGATATTCACGCATTTCGCCGCTATCGCCGGATATTTTATCACTTTAGAGATAAACGTTGCTAATAGCACGTATCTCTGCGATAATATCCGGCGATGCTTGGCGATAAAAAAAAATTCGCTAAGCCCATTTAGCGATAAATATCGCTAGTTGTTGGTAATATGCCCCTAAATTTGGGATGATTTTGTTGGGAGATATTTTTGCAAGGTAGCGATTTTTACAGTATGCAGTTGGGCGTCTTATGCTTTTGCAAAAGACCCTTTGCAGTTTGCTTACACATGCAGCTTTGTACATATGATCTTAAAATGCTTGAAATATTTTGTTCAGAACATTTGCTTTTAAAAGATATGTCCATGTAGGTTATAGTCTCTACAAAATGCCCTGAGGCACAGCAAGGTCTTACTGATATAATGTATTTCAATTTAAACCTGATGAAATGTGAAAATGATGTGCGACTGCCAAACACTGTGATGGCGTAGAGGTCATTTGGCTGAAAACTCAATTGCTCAATCTGATTTAACATGCCTAAAACATGACCCATTGTTACTCCTCCCAGAATGAGTTATATTAATCAAGCCAGCAGATAGGGCACAGAGACCGTCTGACACAGGGGCATTGAGATGTGTGTGTATGTATATGTGTATATGTGTGTATGTGTATATATATATATATATATGTATATGTATATGTGTATATATATATATATATATATATATATATATATATATATATATATATATATATATATATACTGTGGGAGATGCAGGCTAGAATCAGTCAGTTGCTGCAAAAAGAACTATAAAAACGTAAGCACAGATGCACTTTGCGTGACTTCCTTTTCCGTGATCAAGGATGCATAGCCGAAACTGGTTGGACTATAGGAAGCGCTGTGCCGAATTCCCCAATTAAAAGCTTCATGTCTCTCGAAGTGGGCCTCTTGTGTGTGTGTTCACGGAGAGTGGAATTTGGCGGGCTGCTCCATGCCAGTCTTTGAAGAGGCCGCCCTGCAGGGTTGGTGGCTCCCTATACGGAGGTTTCTCTTTCATATATATATATATATATATATAAATAACATAAAAGAATATTCTATCGCTTGAAGTAAAGACTATTATGGTGTTTCCATGTAGTGCCAGCACAAATGGATCGATCGAGAAAACTCAACTATTTGAATGATTTGGACTTACATTTATTGAATATAACTTTATCTTCTATGTACATCATGAAAATCTAGCATGGATCCGACTACCCGGGTCCCCTGGTAACCGAAACGTTATATGATTGAGAATACAGTGGTTGCCATATTCCATAGTTTTGCAAACCTGGTTTGGCTCATTTGTTGCGGCGACTAAGTAAGGGCCATGCCAGAGTGTGGCGAATGGTCTGGACACCAAAGATGGTGGACGAGCCTAGCTCAGCTCCATGCCGTCCAATTGACATTCTTACACTTAGGGGAATTTCTTTATCTTGTATTGGGTTAGGAATTATTTTTTAAATCAATACCTTTTAATCATATGGGGAAGATTTTATTGCTGCTAATCTTAGTTTTTACTGTGTTTGGGGTGTGTCAACTCGCTTGATCATAACTTTTGTTCAGGACACGATCCGTCCCTGGTGGCCATTTTGGACTTTCCGCGCGCTGAAGGAGGTCAGCGCTCCACGTGTTGCACGCCGCCCGTTCACTGCCTGCATTTAAAAGCCATGGTCTGGAACACGCAGCAGACACGCACAGCGGGCGCGCCAATGTTGCGCCGAAGGCTCGACAAAGGCAAGACCGTCTGCGACCGTCCGAGACCAATTGGGACCAGGGGCCATGAATCATGCCCAAACTGCTACCCCCTCACGCTTGTAATACAATACTCTTCAGAACTGCTAAGTTTGCGCGGTAAGACTGGCACTGATTGTAATATACTCTGCCCCTTAGAGGTTAACACCTCCTGCATATGTTGCAATTATTGTTTTAGCACTCATATTTAGAATATGTGTAATAGTTCCATTATTGATGGTTCTAGTGACCAGCGAAATCTTGGATACCCCTCAAGTAAAAATAAAATGTATAATTTTTGGAATATTAATTGTCGTTCCCTCCCTAAACATAAGGAGGATATTTTTAATTTGTTGAACAGCGAAGAACTTGATGCTATTTTTGTAACTGAAACATGGCTAAATGCTAGTTCAGGACCGGATGTGGCGACTGCCCTACCTGATAATTATACCATAGTTAGAAAAGATAGAATCTCTAGGAAAGGAGGAGGAATTGCGATCATTTTTAAAAGAGGTTATTTATGTAAATATGAGGATTTTCCTCTTGTTGCCTGTGAGGCTGCTCTTTTTAAATTCACCCTTACTCCTCAGTTTACCCTATCTGGGGTACTGATCTACCGACCCCCAGGACCGTCTGGTTCTTGGGTGTCTTTAATCCCAGATTTGATAGCTCCTTGTCTACTTAAAATGGCTAAGTTTACAATCTTGGGTGATTTTAATCTTCATTTCGAAAATAATGAAAGTACTGCAAGCAGGGCATTGATTGCAGATTTCTCTGCAATTAATTTACTTCTCTGCAATAGCAGCCCAACGCATATAGCTGGTCACTTATTGGACCCGATCTTCTCTAATTTGCCTCATATCAACTGTCCACCTGCTCTCCCTTTATGCTGGTCAGATCATTTCGCAATCAAGTTTCAACACACAATATCATTTAACCCGGCCCTACCGTTACCTGGTATACATGCTCAGTCTAGGAACGGGGGGAAATTGGACATAGAAAAATGTAACCAAACATTGTTAAGCAATGCCCCCAGTTCTGACTCTATATCTCTTTCATCTTTGGATATTATTTACAATTGGATTTCTGCTGCAACTTATGGTTGTCTTCCACTCTCTACGAAAAAATTTAATAATTATCGTCCCCCTGCTCCCTGGTTTACAGAGCAACTAAAATTTGAGAAAAGTAAGTGTAAGGTCATGGAAAGATGTTGGAGAAAGAATAACTCCTCTGAATCCAAATGCATATATAAAACTGCGCTAAAAAAATATCAAACCTTATGTAAAACAGCTTGAGCTGAGTATGTTTCTTCTACTATTTTGGGGGCCCAGAATTGCTCTCGTACTCTGTTCTCTATGGTTAAGAAGTCAGCAGGTTCGGGCACGCAGCCTAGCTCTCCTGCTTTAGACGAATTGTAATGCAATACTCTTGCTAACTTTTTTATAAACAAAGTAGAGCAAATATATCTGACAGAGGGAACCAGTGCAGTGACCCCTACTCAGTCCATCCCCTTTTTAAAACCCACTGTGGTTGCTGAACCTCCTACAAATCTAGAGAAGTGGTTGCCTCTTAATATTAGCTCTTTGAAAAAAATTCTAGCTAGTATTAAATCAGGCTCTCCTTGAGACCCTCTTCCGGCTTTTGTGCTCCTGCAATTTGAACAGCCATCTTTGAGAGTTGTTATGGAATTACTTAATGCCTCGCTTAGCGAGGCGTTGATGCCGCCTGTTTGGAAACATGCTATTGTCCTGCCTTTGCTGAAAAAGGCAAATGCAGATCCTACACAGCCAACACATTTTAGGCCTATTTCTTTACTTTCTGTGTTTTCTAAAGTTTTGGAAAAACACGTAAACTCACGATTGTCTATGCTTGTTGAATCCTCTAATTTTTTTGCATTCTTCTCAGTCGGGCTTTAGAGCAGGGTTCTCAACTGAGACAACCCGCTTGGCGTTACCGAAATGTTACGCTAGTGCTTGGATGAAGGCAACACAGTGACCCTCATATTGCTAGACCTAAGTGCCACATTTGATAGGGTTTCCCAAACCGTATTAATTCTTTACGTTCTCTGGACATTTCTGGATAGGCACTTGGTTGGTTGTCCTCTTTTTTTATCTAAGCGGACATTCCAGGTTTTTTCTTCTAGGGCCTCCTCAAAGGTCTATTCCTCTCCGTATGTGGTGCCACAAGGATCAATGTTAAGTCCTCTGCTCTTCAATATCGATGTACAACCTTTGGCAGTGATTGCAGAAGAAGCGGGCCTGTTGCTCTTTTCTTATGCCGATGAAACTCAGATCATTTTTCCTTATCGGCGGACAAGATATCTGTTCCTTCTACCCTGCAATTGGGCTTGCGTAATATTGCATCTTGGAAGCAATCTAACTTGCTCAAGCTCAATGGGGGAAAAAACGTAAGTCCTCATTCTTGGGAAAAATACAAATCTTTGGGGCCCACAACATTGGCCCAATGAAATGGAGCCTCTACCTTTGCCCTCTACTCAGGTCCGCAATCTGGGTTTTATCATTGACAATAAATTGTCAATGAAACAACATGCAGTAAAAACTGCAGCCACCTGTTTTACCATTCTCAAATGGTTAAACAAAATCATTTGGATGCTCCCTGCTGCTACCCAAAAGACCGTAGTCCAGGCACTTGTAACATCTCGCCTGGATTATGGAGACATCCTCTTTTTGGGTGTTAACAGAGATGTGGTGTGTAAGCTCCAGGTGGTGCAGAATTCTGCAGCAAGATTGCTTTGTAGAATTCCAAGAATGTCTTCTGCCTCTAATGCCTTGAGAGATTTGCATTGGCTCAGGGTGGAAAATCAAACAAAATTCAAAGCCCTGACCTATATGTTTAAAATCAAGAATGGCACTACACCTAATTCCTGCAAAACTTGGTACGCCCCTATCAGCCTTCTCTTTTGCTACGTTCTTCTACTGAAGAAAAATTTGAGATTCCTAGGATCAAACTTGTGAAAATGGGTGGTCGCTCCTTCTCCTACCTTGGTCCAATTTTGTGGATTTCTCTTCTCTGTTTGATGCGCAAAGAAACATTGTATTCTAATTTTCATAAACAACTAAAAACCTGGCTGTTCAGTCAATGACTTTTAATCAATGATTTTGACCTTTTCAGAGTCTTTCTAGGTTTGCGCTGGGAAACCCTTTTTGGGTAGCTGTGCGCATTATAAAAGTAAATTAACAAATTAACAGTATGGGGCCATCTGCGAGGGGCGTATCGCGGCGCCCCCTGCGGGACACCTGCAGCCCTCAAAATCAGTCTGAAGAAGGTGGTGTTGGGAGCCATGCACAGCCAGCGAGCCTTGGAATGGTCTACCCGTGCCAGAGTTGAAATGTGATTCACTTGGGGTGGCACAGGAACAGTGCCCAGATGGCGCTGGTCACAGTGCTACACCGTGCAAGATGCTTCTTGCCTAGAATTATAGGGTGGGGGAAGGGTCGGTTCCTGTTCTGTGTTGTGGTTCACTTTACTGGTGTGCCTACAGCACTGGCGCAGTATACCCAAAGCACCCTCATGCCTGACCATGTTAATGCAGCCTGCACTGCCCAGCTCCATAAATCATCTGGAATGTAAACGGCCTCCTAGATAAACTCAAGAAAACAAGGGCCCGAACCCAGCAAAGAGTGCACAGACTGAGTTCTATTTCTCCAAGTGGCACACCTCCTAGGCAATAAAATTCCTTTTCTCTCCTGCTTTGGCTAAGCCTGCGCCTACTACACTAGTTTCACTTGGGGGTCTCGGGGAGTGACTAATCTGCTCCAGAGGGAAGCTTCCTTTTTCCCTTTCAAAGACTGGTTGGACTCATAGGATAGATACATAGCAGTCTCCAGTCACATGGAGCGTGACCCCCTGCCACTAGTGAATGTGTATGGCCCGCAGCCACTCACCGCTTCCTTTTTTGAGATCATAACAAGACTGGTGGGGACCCTCCGTGAGGAGCAAGTCATCTTGGGGCGAAGACTGGAATAGAATGGTGAGATTGACAGATACAGGACTGGAACGCTACATGCTGCACACTGATAAGGTCCCTTAATGAGGCATTCAGTCTGGTAGACATCTGGTGACAAAGCAACCTGGAGGAATAGGGGTACACATTTTACTCCAAGTCTCACACAACATATTCTCGCGCCTTGACTAATTCTTAATACCAAAATCCATAATACACAGAGCCACAGTCCCAAGGCCTATTGGATCACTCCCCGGTGGAATTGTATCTCTCGACCGGCCTCTGAAGAACCCCACTACGTTGTCGGCTTGCCTCTTGGTCCCTGCAAGATAATACTTTCATTACATATTTCAGTGACAAGATTAACACAATCTTTACCCCAAATGGCGCCACCATAATTTTGGGTACTATCGGGTAGATTAAGCGGAGCGGCCGGGGTTCTCTTACATAACATAGAAAATGCATTCGATTCAGTGGGTTAGCCATACCTATTTACCCTTCTCCATTGACTCAACTTTGGGCTGCGATTCTGGGGCTATCTGAGCTTGCTCTACACTGACCTTGCGGTTTGTGTTCGGGTGAGCTCTGTAACATCTGCTCCGTTCCCTATACAAAGAGGCATGCAGCAAGGATGCCCACTATTCACCATTGCCATGGAGCCGCAAGCACAGTGGTTCCAGATTGAGGCACAGATAAGTGGGATGGATTGGGGACCGGGGACCTCACACAAATAGGCCTCTATGCTGCCGACATCCTCATTTTCCTCTCCATCTCCCGAGACCTCAGGCACTGAGCAGGGTTCACATTTTAGGAGAAACATCAGTCCTCTTTATTAAACTGGTCAAATCCTCTTTCTTCCCGACCCCAATCACCCTCAGGAACTCACAGGACATACACCGCTGTGGGAGGGCTCCCTGATGCCACAGGTGGTAGCACTGTATGGCTTTCCGAAGAGAGACTTGATTGGTATCTCCATCCTGGGAGACTTAATGGAAGGCACAATACTCTAAACGTATTAAATGTTACAAACAAATATGATCTCCTGTGCAGCCAGTTTTATTGCTATGTCCAGATCCGCCATTGCTCTGACCCCCTACTTTAAGAATTTGGAGGATCTCGAAGTATACAACCCAGTGGAAGCCAAAAGGTTACTTGGTGATGTCGGAGACTTCAAAGTGAGAGATTTATAGAAATCTTGTCAAAACATGCCTGACACATCTAGGGTTTCCCCCGCCAAGCATGGGTGTGGGAGCAGGATCATGGCACCCTGGAGGAAGATGACTGGTCCGAGGCTCTAGCCTCCGTGCACACTGCAGCATTTTTAACTTTATTCTGCTTAATTCAATTGCATTATCTGCACCAGACTTATCTGATGAGGTGCAGACTCTGCAAGTTAAGGATCATTGTTGCCCCTTCCTGGCTCCACTGCACCACCTGGAAGGAGACTTCATACACACCACTTGGCAATGCGAGAGACTGACACCATTCTGGAGGCAGGTGATCGCTTGTTTAAGCATGGTCCTGGGGACATTCATCCCCCATCGACAAGAAACTAGCTTTCTTGCACATCACAGCTGACTTGAACCTGTATCAGCATGGCCTAACATTTCTGAAATTGAGCCGGACGGTAGCCAAGAAAGACAGTGCTCAAAAATGAAAAGATCAGCACCTACCATCAGTGGAATCCTAGCGGGAGGGTCTTGACTGGTGCATAAGCAGGGACATCCCTGTGTACATAGGTAAGGTTGTGCCCAAAATCATCCCAAAGTCTGGAGGAAATGGGCCAATTACAAAGATATCACTCTTTATCCCGGACCGCCAGCAGCAGCAGTCACAGACTTGGAAATTTGTGTATACAAGGACTGACATTCATTCATCATATAGACTTCGGTTGCGCATATGGGTGGGTAGTGTGGCTGGTGTGGGACCACTGAATGAGAGACATGATACTGTACGCCATAAATGTTTTCTTCTTGGTTTGATTATGGTGATGCCAAACACTTAAAAACAATAAAATGCGTTTTTAAAACAAAAGGGGCATAAAGAAGAAAGTTAAAGGACAAAACGTGTTTCCTTGAACCTTTTAGGCTCCTGAGTAATGTAAATATTCTTTGAACAATTCACACTGTCATAGGAAATAACTCTGTGAATGGTTGGGAAATCAGCCAGGTGAAATTATTAAGTTCTGAAAGACGGGGTAACAATATAGATTAAGCATGGAACTGTCACTTGGCAAGAGGCAGGATTGGCATGATGCCGGACAAGTCACTTACCATAGAACAACCATGTATTTGTTTTTATTGGGGAATATTTCTGCATTTTACACATTATGTTAATATGTCCGAGTCCAAACTCAAGTATCTGCCTTGGAAGGGTCATTCGTAGAATATTCACCAGGAGAAAAATATAACTTGCAAATTCTTTGTCAGGGCTCATAACTAAAAGAGAAGGAAATCTTCATGCTGTGACAGGGAGAGTAGTCTCAATTCTCCCTCTGCTCATTGCAGGTGAATGAACTAGATGAAGACATTTGATTATTACTATTAGACTTAAGATTGAGGGAGATGTTTTAATTAAGGCAAGGCTTTTGGGATTGTTCGTAAATAAACTTTCACATTTGCTAGATGATCGTATATAAATGTTCAACATGATTGAAGGCAAACTTTGTTTTTTAGTCCGTATTGCATATCTTAGCTATCCTAATTGTTGACCTCTATTTAGCTAAAAATAAATTTTGGTATCACTTTTTAAATTCCATTTTCTCAGTGTCTCTTTGGATGCAGCTTCTTATCCATTGACTTATCTGCACACAAAGACCACTACAGCATTTTTATAACTTTTCTGGATAGCATGTTTAATCATTTCATTTCAATCTTTATTCGGTTTAAAAAACCTTGTAAGATACCAACATACAATCATAATACATCATGTTACAATATAATACATAATGAAACAATAGCAGCGGGTAAAATATCAACACATTTCCTTTGTATAAAATACCTAAAATTCAGTTCATTTTTCAAGCCATCCACTTAATTGACTAGATCGTGATTGGCCCCTCTAGTATACAGAACACTAAATATTCAAATTTGATAAAAAATAGTTTAACTGTTTTGTTAAAAAGAAAAATACACATCAGGACATTAAGCAACAACATTTAGCAGCTGACCAATAACGTAAAAACATGGTAAAGTAGCCTATTTCATTAGGTTTTTAAGTTTTTAGGTTTTTCATCCTCCTAATCAAGGCTACACATAGGAGAAAACGACTTAGGCTAAACACAATCGTTTGTGCAGTGTCACCCTTAAAAATTCTAAGTCCAACCTTAATTTGTCTGAAGCCTAGCCTTTTACAGATTGGCTTGAGCCATTTTTTCCTGGCTCTTAGGTAAGCTGGGCATATAAATAAAACATGGGACTCATCCTCTTTCAACCTCATCTCGCATAGCTCACATATATCAGAGCCAGCGGCCCCGGCCAACCCCTTATTACAGGTCCAGCTGGTTGTCCTTTCTTTTAGTTGTAAGATACCATACCGGAACTTTAAATATAGGCTTTTGGCCAGTGGGGGGTAAATTTCATCCATAAGGGGCTCTAAATACATAGTCATTTTAATTTCGAAAAATTTCGAAGTTAGGGTCCCTGTTCTGGGATTTAATAGCACTGAGTCTCTGATATAATCCCAGTACCTTTGCTTCAAAATCTTTTTTGAACTATTTGTGAGGGAATCAGGATCAAACCAAAAGTCACTTAGCCCTAATTTTTCAAACCATTTCTTGACGTACTCTAACCATGGCAAATGCGTGCTATTCCTTATGGCCAATATCTCTTTCAATGCTTCTCTATAATCTGTCAGCTCCTCAACGGACCATAAACGGATCCAATAAAGGAGCGGACGAAGAGAAGCGTAGTCATCTGTACGTCTAAAGTTAAGGTCCCATAATACTGGTGTCAGTGGTGTTGACCCTGGTATCCCTAAAAGTTGCCTAATAAAGGAGATTTCCCCTCAATCGAAAAGTATCCTTTGAGGCATAAGCCCAAAGGTCCGCACCATAAAGTGAGGATGATTGTACTTTATATTTAAATAATTCAATAGCTGGTGAGACTGCTTTAAAATGGCTATTCTTATGCCTCTTTAAAATCGGACACTGGTTTTGGGTCAGCCTTAGTTTTGAGGTCTCCAATTGCGTCTTCCATGTAACGTGACTGTCTAAAATAATGATTATTTACAACAAGGGGTGGTGATGGACAGAGTCTCTGAATTAAGCAGAGTACTCTCACCCAGTCAAGAGATCAGGGCTAGATCCAACACCGTTTTTTAGCTCATTGCACCATCCCAGTTTCAGAACCTGGCTGTATGCAAATTAGTCTGTCCCTGGCCCAGTGCATCATGGGAACAGGGCAGACCAGACTACAAAAGCCAATTCTTACACTGGGAAGGAAACAAGCTTCCGGGGACCGGTTTCTGCCATTTCAGGCGTCTTCGGCCCGGCTTGCTTGAATCCTGATGGTGCAATGAGCAAGGGACTCACATCTGAGTATACCCTTCCACGCTTAGGGTGGACAAAATTATTTACAACAAGGGGTGGTGATGGACAGAGTCTCTGAATTAAGCAGAGTACTCTCACCCAGTCAAGAGATCAGGGCTAGATCCAACACCGTTTTTTAGCTCATTGCACCATCCCAGTTTCAGAACCTGGCTGTATGCAAATTAGTCTGTCCCTGGCCCAGTGCATCATGGGAACAGGGCAGACCAGACTACAAAAGCCAATTCTTACACTGGGAAGGAAACAAGCTTCCGGGGACCGGTTTCTGCCATTTCAGGCGTCTTCGGCCCGGCTTGCTTGAATCCTGATGGTGCAATGAGCAAGGGACTCACATCTGAGTATACCCTTCCACGCTTAGGGTGGACAAAATTATTTACAACAAGGGGTGGTGATGGACAGAGTCTCTGAATTAAGCAGAGTACTCTCACCCAGTCAAGAGATCAGGGCTAGATCCAACACCGTTTTTTAGCTCATTGCACCATCCCAGTTTTAGAACCTGGCTGTATGCAAATTAGTCTGTCCCTGGCCCAGTGCATCACGGGAACAGGGCAGACCAGACTACAAAA
This sequence comes from Lissotriton helveticus, assembly GCF_964261635.1. Taxonomy (NCBI): domain Eukaryota; kingdom Metazoa; phylum Chordata; class Amphibia; order Caudata; family Salamandridae; genus Lissotriton; species Lissotriton helveticus. Next base: position 745,815,133 of record NC_136073.1, read on the forward strand.
GCCAATTCTTACACTGGGAAGGAAACAAGCTTCCGGGGACCGGTTTCTGCCATTTCAGGCGTCTTCGGCCCGGCTTGCTTGAATCCTGATGGTGCAATGAGCAAGGGACTCGCATCTGAGTATACCCTTCCACGCTTAGGGTGGACAAAATTATTTACAACAAGGGGTGGTGATGGACAGAGTCTCTGAATTAAGCAGAGTACTCTCACCCAGTCAAGAGATCAGGGCTAGATCCAACACCGTTTTTTAGCTCATTGCACCATCCCAGTTTCAGAACCTGGCTGTATGCAAATTAGTCTGTCCCTGGCCCAGTGCATCATGGGAACAGGGCAGACCAGACTACAAAAGCCAATTCTTACACTGGGAAGGAAACAAGCTTCCGGGGACCGGTTTCTGCCATTTCAGGCGTCTTCGGCCCGGCTTGCTTGAATCCTGATGGTGCAATGAGCAAGGGACTCACATCTAAGTATACCCTTCCACGCTTAGGGTGGACAAAATTATTTACAACAAGGGGTGGTGATGGACAGAGTCTCTGAATTAAGCAGAGTACTCTCACCCAGTCAAGAGATCAGGGCTAGATCCAACACCGTTTTTTAGCTCATTGCACCATCCCAGTTTCAGAACCTGACTGTATGCAAATTAGTCTGTCCCTGGCCCAGTGCATCATGGGAACAGGGCAGACCAGACTACAAAAGCCAATTCTTACACTGGGAAGGAAACAAGCTTCCGGGGACCGGTTTCTGCCATTTCAGGCGTCTTCGGCCCGGCTTGCTTGAATCCTGATGGTGCAATGAGCAAGGGACTCACATCTGAGTATACCCTTCCACGCTTAGGGTGGACAAAATTATTTACAACAAGGGGTGGTGATGGACAGAGTCTCTGAATTAAGCAGAGTACTCTCACCCAGTCAAGAGATCAGGGCTAGATCCAACACCGTTTTTTAGCTCATTGCACCATCCCAGTTTCAGAACCTGGCTGTATGCAAATTAGTCTGTCCCTGGCCCAGTGCATCATGGGAACAGGGCAGACCAGACTACAAAACCCAATTCTTACACTGGGAAGGAAACAAGCTTCCGGGGACCGGTTTCTGCCATTTCAGGCGTCTTCGGCCCGGCTTGCTTGAATCCTGATGGTGCAATAAGCAAGGGACTCACATCTGAGTATACCCTTCCACGCTTAGGGTGGACAAAATTATTTACAACAAGGGGTGGTGATGGACAGAGTCTCTGAATTAAGCAGAGTACTCTCACCCAGTCAAGAGATCAGGGCTAGATCCAACACCGTTTTTTAGCTCATTGCACCATCCCAGTTTCAGAACCTGGCTGTATGCAAATTAGTCTGTCCCTGGCCCAGTGCATCATGGGAACAGGGCAGACCAGACTACAAAAGCCAATTCTTACACTGGGAAGGAAACAAGCTTCCGGGGACCGGTTTCTGCCATTTCAGGCGTCTTCGGCCCGGCTTGCTTGAATCCTGATGGTGCAATGAGCAAGGGACTCACATCTGAGTATACCCTTCCACGCTTAGGGTGGACAAAATTATTTACAACAAGGGGTGGTGATGGACAGAGTCTCTGAATTAAGCAGAGTACTCTCACCCAGTCAAGAGATCAGGGCTAGATCCAACACCGTTTTTTAGCTCATTGCACCATCCCAGTTTCAGAACCTGGCTGTATGCAAATTAGTCTGTCCCTGGCCCAGTGCATCATGGGAACAGACCAGACTACAAAAGCCAATTCTTACACTGGGAAGGAAACAAGCTTCCGGGGACCGGTTTCTGCCATTTCAGGCGTCGTCGGCCCGGCTTGCTTGAATCCTGATGGTGCAATGAGCAAGGGACTCACATCTGAGTATACCCTTCCACGCTTAGGGTGGACAAAATTATTTACAACAAGGGGTGGTGATGGACAGAGTCTCTGAATTAAGCAGAGTACTCTCACCCAGTCAAGAGATCAGGGCTAGATCCAACACCGTTTTTTAGCTCATTGCACCATCCCAGTTTCAGAACCTGGCTGTATGCAAATTAGTCTGTCCCTGGCCCAGTGCATCATGGGAACAGGGCAGACCAGACTACAAAAGCCAATTCTTACACTGGGAAGGAAACAAGCTTCCGGGGACCAATTTCTGCCATTTCAGGCGTCTTCGGCCCGGCTTGCTTGAATCCTGATGGTGCAATGAGCACCACCCCTTGTTGTTAATAATTTTGTCCACCCTAAGCGTGGAAGGGTATACTCAGACATGAGTCCCTTGCTCATTGCACCATCAGGATTCAAGCAAGCCGTGCCGAAGACGCCTGAAATGGCCCTCACCACCCCTTGTTGTTAATAATGTCTAAAATAATGGCCAGGTATTTAAAATTGGGGACCTCTTCAATAGGTTCGTTATTTATCTTAAAGACCTTATTAAAACCTTTATGAGGGTTGATTGTCATAACTTTTGTTTTAGAGGAATTAATTTCTAATCCCTTGTCATGACAGTACAAACTAAAAGTATTTAAAAGGTTTTGGAGTCCCCTAGGTGTCTGAGAAATTAAAATCGTGTCGTCTGCAAACAACAGTGCCGGAACGGCTTGCCCGCTCAATTTGGGAGAGTCATGCTCGCAGCCCAAAAGAGTTTCGGGGATGTCATTAACGTACAAGGAGAATAAGGTAGGTGCCCTTACACACCCCTGCCTTACCCCTTTTGCTATTTTTATTTTTTCGCTAACTTCACCATTAGGCCCCCATCTAACTCGTGCATAGTTATTCTCGTGAAGTCTAATTAAAATTTGAAGGATATTTGCAGGGACGCCCATCTTACTTAGTGTCTTCCATAGGGCTTCCCTTGGAACCATATCAAAAGCTGCCTTCAAATCAACAAATGCCACGTATATATGGGAACTTCTTATGATCGTGTATTTCCAGACTAAACATAAAAATCTAAAAACCTGGTCTATAGTGCTTATCTTTGATCTAAAACCTGCCTGATATTTTGTGAAAATAAAGTGTTCTTCAATCCAAGAGGTGAGCCGACCAAGAACTTGTCGGGCAAACATTTTTTGCAACACGTCAATAAGGCTGATAGGCCGATAATGTGAAGGGTTTGACTTGTCCCCCTTTTTGAACAGTGTTACAATCTCCGCCCCCTTCCAGGTTTCTGGAACAGGAGCTCCACAAACAATTTCATTGGATAGTAAATTGATGTAGGGAGCCCAAATATAATTTTCATGTTTCCAAAGATCACCTGGTATTTTATCAGGGCCTGGGGCTTTCCCTGTCTTAACTGCCTTGATTGCTAAAATTGTTTCTGCCAAAGAAAAAACAAGAGGTGTGTCATGGGCTACAAAGAGAGCCTGTAAACTATCCCAGCTTTCAGTCTCACTTTGACTTTCACAAGAATAAAGCAAGGTAAAATGCTCAACCCATGTTTTCTCCTCTAGAAATTTGTCTTTGCATTCCGTAGCCCCCCTGGTACCTCTAGCAATGAGGCTCCAGAAGGAAGTCTGGTCTCTGCACTTGCATGCATCCAGCAGATCTGACCAAACCCTTTCATCCCACTCTTTTTTGGCCATTTGCAAGGTTCTTTTATACCGGGCTCTCTTAGTTCTCACAATATTCGCTGAGTCCCCCCTAACCGCTGTGATTAGATCTGTTTTAGCTTTCCGGCATTTCTGGTTATACCAAGTAATCCCGGCTTGTTTACTTTTCCGGACGTTTTGTGATCTCTTTACCGCCCTGCTCAAGATCTCACCAAGTTGGTTAATTAGATGTTCATGGGATTTTACCAAAAGCGGACTTTGGATGGCAATACTGTTCCCTAAGAGGGCAGACATGTGCCTCACAAATACATTGTAAATTTGACTAATAATTTTTGTATTGTCTAAAACCACTGGCCACTTCAGGGATCTACGGTTGTTTGCCACTAGAGGGTCCTGTGGCGAGGGTACTGTGCTACTAACACTTTTATCAAGGGTTATAAAAATCTGGGTCTGTACAGATAGAATCAAAGGATAATGATCACTCTCTGTACGATCATCCACCATTAAATCGATGGTCATAGGCCATAGATTTAAAGAAACCAACAAATAATCTAAATGGCTGTAGGTCACCCCTCTAGTAAATGTTGGTTTACTGGGGGAGTCTGATGGCAACCGCCCATTGCAGGCACGTAGGCCTGATTCTAAAGTTAAGTTCAATAGTTGTAAGGCACTCACTGTACAGGGTGCTTTGTAATTTGTATCAACTAAAGGAATATTGTTGGCACCGTCCTCATCCTTATAGATGTCTTCTAAACCTATGATAGGTTCAAAACCTCTGTTGAAGTCACCTCCTATAATTATTTTTGCATTTTGATCAAACCCTGTCACAATATTACTCAAGTGGGTTACAACTGATGATTCTGTACATGATCGATGTGGTCTACTATAGATATTGATCACGTAAATGCTGCAACCCATAGTGTTTTTTAACTCAAGTAGTAACAGGTCGGGGTTATTTGTATCAATTTGCTTAAAGGACAGGCCTCTTGTAATTTTTACCCAAATTGTTAGGCCACCAGAAGGTCTTCCCCCATTTGTATTTACTGCGGGGATGAAGAAGGATCTATAGTTAACCTTAAAGAAGTTCTCAAGCCCCCAGGTTTCCTGAAACATAATTAAATCCCCACTAGCCAGGTAATCATGCCAGGCCGGATCTGAAAGATTTTTTTTCAGACCTGCAATATTCCAACAAATGATTTTTGTTAATTCCGAAACCCCTGGTTCCTTTGTTACCAGCTGCGGAGTCATTGGTCCATTGACATCTAGATGTGATGTTCGCACCATTGTGTCTACGGAATGCATTAACTCTTGAGGGTTTTCGGCAAGTACAATCTGTTTTGGTGCAACTACAGAGGGCAGACCAGAACGTATATGATTTACACCACATGACTTTGTCAAAGCCCCACCATCAAGTCAATCGCAGTCGGATAAACCAGCTAGATCGTCAAACCTATTTGAGGTACTAACTCCCCAATTGTAAGATGGAGCCCCAAAACCCCAACCATTTGTAGGTACATTCCATCTAGGTGTAGGTGTGATAGGAAATGGTGGATTCAGGTAGGTACCCGGCCATCCTCCATTATAATTACCATTACCTACAGGTGCTGGGGTATTAGGGTGCAATAAACGCTGCTGCATACCTGGCCATCCTCCATTGTAACCAACAGTACCTAAAATCCCACAGTTGTTTGGTGGTATACCAAGCCCTCGTCTACCCATTAAATTCAAATTTTGTCCTGGGGTAATATGACGGGGAATATTGTGTTGGTTGACTTGCCATGGGCCAGTCCTATCTTTGGAGACATGGTTTGTATCACACATTGTAGGTCCCCCACCCCATCCATTTTCCCTCGCTATCCAAGCTGGCTTCAGGGGCTTATGGTTATTGGCTTTTTGCAAATCATTGTAAAAAAATTCCAATGTGAGGGGGATTATGGAACTACTTCTTCTTTGTGGTGGTAGTATGTTGGATAGAATATCAGGAAGAGCAGATGGAGTTGCGAAAGTTAGTATCACACAGTCGCCCTTCCATTTCTTTTGTTTATTCCCTATCCATCCAACCCTCCTTGCCATTTTAATTTCATCAGCCAACCGTTGTTCCCCCCCCTGGGCTATCCGCAAATTAGTTGACAGCCAGTATAATGCCTTGCTTGTTAGCGACGAAGCTGACTCAATTTGACCCGGTGATAGAATGGGTGTATTAGCTAACACTAGCACTAGTGGTGATGCTTCAACTACAAATTGTGTAGTTATCTTCTATCGCCGAGGGCACTATGTCGTGCAATGGCTCAACTAATTGAACGAGGGGGGCTTCTGGTGGCAAGTCATGAACAATATGGCCGGTTTGTGGGCATTCTGAAAGAGTTGGCCCTGGTGGCGTAATATCTGATGTTGACCCAGATTCATTATCTTCCTTTGGGCAATCATGGCCATTATTGGCATTACTTAAAACATTTCCTATGGCATCTGTTAAAACATTTTGTGTACCTCCCAATTTCTTTATCTCTGCAGAAAGTTTATCAATCTTGCTAATAAGTGGTTTGATAATTGTCTGAATTTTAATTTCTAACAGCTCCGCTATTCGTGACATTAAGTCCTCGTCCAACATTTCCCTCGAATTGTTCTCCTCATTGTTCTGATGGGTACTTTTTGGGTTTTGCAGTGGTATAGCCTTGCTTTTTCCTGAGCGTGGCCCTCCACGTTTGTTTTGTAATCTGCGACAGGCTCTGACTGTCCTTGCAGACTGCTTTGCAGGTACTTCATCCACCACTTCCTCTTTTTCATCATTGTCTACAACCTCGATGACAACCTGTGCATCTAACTCGTTGTCCGCATGTTGTTCAATATCCGTCACATTCGTTGTACTGATGTCAATATTAACATTTGATGAAGGAGCTGTATCAAGAACATCACTATTAAAATCTAATAGCAAGGACTCGTTTGATTGTGAGGAAGTAGGTGGGCTCAGAGACTGGAGAACAGGTGACTGGGACAAACCCAATGATTGTCTGCGCTTGCTGTTTATCTGGGTAACCACTTGAACAAGATAGTTTTCCATAGTGTTCTTGGGTGTTTCAGTCTGTCCCTGGCCCAGTGCATCATGGGAACAGGGCAGACCAGACTACAAAAGCCAATTCTTACACTGGGAAGGAAACAAGCTTCCGGGGACCGGTTTCTGCCATTTCAGGCGTCTTCGGCCCGGCTTGCTTGAATCCTGATGGTGCAATGAGCAAGGGACTCACATCTGAGTATACCCTTCCACGCTTAGGGTGGACAAAATTATTTACAACAAGGGGTGGTGATGGACAGAGTCTCTGAATTAAGCAGAGTACTCTCACCCAGTCAAGAGATCAGGGCTAGATCCAACACCGTTTTTTAGCTCATTGCACCATCCCAGTTTCAGAACCTGGCTGTATGCAAATTAGTCTGTCCCTGGCCCAGTGCATCATGGGAACAGGGCAGACCAGACTACAAAAGCCAATTCTTACACTGGAAAGGAAACAAGCTTCCGGGGACCGGTTTCTGCCATTTCAGGCGTCTTCGGCCCGGCTTGCTTGAATCCTGATGGTGCAATGAGCAAGGGACTCACATCTGAGTATACCCTTCCACGCTTAGGGTGGACAAAATTATTTACAACAAGGGGTGGTGATGGACAGAGTCTCTGAATTAAGCAGAGTACTCTCACCCAGTCAAGAGATCAGGGCTAGATCCAACACCGTTTTTTAGCTCATTGCACCATCCCAGTTTCAGAACCTGGCTGTATGCAAATTAGTCTGTCCCTGGCCCAGTGCATCATGGGAACAGGGCAGACCAGACTACAAAACCCAATTCTTACACTGGGAAGGAAACAAGCTTCCGGGGACCGGTTTCTGCCATTTCAGGCGTCTTCGGCCCGGCTTGCTTGAATCCTGATGGTGCAATAAGCAAGGGACTCACATCTGAGTATACCCTTCCACGCTTAGGGTGGACAAAATTATTTACAACAAGGGGTGGTGATGGACAGAGTCTCTGAATTAAGCAGAGTACTCTCACCCAGTCAAGAGATCAGGGCTAGATCCAACACCGTTTTTTAGCTCATTGCACCATCCCAGTTTCAGAACCTGGCTGTATGCAAATTAGTCTGTCCCTGGCCCAGTGCATCATGGGAACAGGGCAGACCAGACTACAAAAGCCAATTCTTACACTGGGAAGGAAACAAGCTTCCGGGGACCGGTTTCTGCCATTTCAGGCGTCTTCGGCCCGGCTTGCTTGAATCCTGATGGTGCAATGAGCAAGGGACTCACATCTGAGTATACCCTTCCACGCTTAGGGTGGACAAAATTATTTACAACAAGGGGTGGTGATGGACAGAGTCTCTGAATTAAGCAGAGTACTCTCACCCAGTCAAGAGATCAGGGCTAGATCCAACACCGTTTTTTAGCTCATTGCACCATCCCAGTTTCAGAACCTGGCTGTATGCAAATTAGTCTGTCCCTGGCCCAGTGCATCATGGGAACAGACCAGACTACAAAAGCCAATTCTTACACTGGGAAGGAAACAAGCTTCCGGGGACCGGTTTCTGCCATTTCAGGCGTCGTCGGCCCGGCTTGCTTGAATCCTGATGGTGCAATGAGCAAGGGACTCACATCTGAGTATACCCTTCCACGCTTAGGGTGGACAAAATTATTTACAACAAGGGGTGGTGATGGACAGAGTCTCTGAATTAAGCAGAGTACTCTCACCCAGTCAAGAGATCAGGGCTAGATCCAACACCGTTTTTTAGCTCATTGCACCATCCCAGTTTCAGAACCTGGCTGTATGCAAATTAGTCTGTCCCTGGCCCAGTGCATCATGGGAACAGGGCAGACCAGACTACAAAAGCCAATTCTTACACTGGGAAGGAAACAAGCTTCCGGGGACCAATTTCTGCCATTTCAGGCGTCTTCGGCCCGGCTTGCTTGAATCCTGATGGTGCAATGAGCACCACCCCTTGTTGTTAATAATTTTGTCCACCCTAAGCGTGGAAGGGTATACTCAGACATGAGTCCCTTGCTCATTGCACCATCAGGATTCAAGCAAGCCGTGCCGAAGACGCCTGAAATGGCCCTCACCACCCCTTGTTGTTAATAATGTCTAAAATAATGGCCAGGTATTTAAAATTGGGGACCTCTTCAATAGGTTCGTTATTTATCTTAAAGACCTTATTAAAACCTTTATGAGGGTTGATTGTCATAACTTTTGTTTTAGAGGAATTAATTTCTAATCCCTTGTCATGACAGTACAAACTAAAAGTATTTAAAAGGTTTTGGAGTCCCCTAGGTGTCTGAGAAATTAAAATCGTGTCGTCTGCAAACAACAGTGCCGGAACGGCTTGCCCGCTCAATTTGGGAGAGTCATGCTCGCAGCCCAAAAGAGTTTCGGGGATGTCATTAACGTACAAGGAGAATAAGGTAGGTGCCATTACACACCCCTGCCTTACCCCTTTTGCTATTTTTATTTTTTCGCTAACTTCACCATTAGGCCCCCATCTAACTCGTGCATAGTTATTCTCGTGAAGTCTAATTAAAATTTGAAGGATATTTGCAGGGACGCCCATCTTACTTAGTGTCTTCCATAGGGCTTCCCTTGGAACCATATCAAAAGCTGCCTTCAAATCAACAAATGCCACGTATATATGGGAACTTCTTATGATCGTGTATTTCCAGACTAAACATAAAAATCTAAAAACCTGGTCTATAGTGCTTATCTTTGATCTAAAACCTGCCTGATATTTTGTGAAAATAAAGTGTTCTTCAATCCAAGAGGTGAGCCGACCAAGAACTTGTCGGGCAAACATTTTTTGCAACACGTCAATAAGGCTGATAGGCCGATAATGTGAAGGGTTTGACTTGTCCCCCTTTTTGAACAGTGTTACAATCTCCGCCCCCTTCCAGGTTTCTGGAACAGGAGCTCCACAAACAATTTCATTGGATAGTAAATTGATGTAGGGAGCCCAAATATAATTTTCATGTTTCCAAAGATCACCTGGTATTTTATCAGGGCCTGGGGCTTTCCCTGTCTTAACTGCCTTGATTGCTAAAATTGTTTCTGCCAAAGAAAAAACAAGAGGTGTGTCATGGGCTACAAAGAGAGCCTGTAAACTATCCCAGCTTTCAGTCTCACTTTGACTTTCACAAGAATAAAGCAAGGTAAAATGCTCAACCCATGTTTTCTCCTCTAGAAATTTGTCTTTGCATTCCGTAGCCCCCCTGGTACCTCTAGCAATGAGGCTCCAGAAGGAAGTCTGGTCTCTGCACTTGCATGCATCCAGCAGATCTGACCAAACCCTTTCATCCCACTCTTTTTTGGCCATTTGCAAGGTTCTTTTATACCGGGCTCTCTTAGTTCTCACAATATTCGCTGAGTCCCCCCTAACCGCTGTGATTAGATCTGTTTTAGCTTTCCGGCATTTCTGGTTATACCAAGTAATCCCGGCTTGTTTACTTTTCCGGACGTTTTGTGATCTCTTTACCGCCCTGCTCAAGATCTCACCAAGTTGGTTAATTAGATGTTCATGGGATTTTACCAAAAGCGGACTTTGGATGGCAATACTGTTCCCTAAGAGGGCAGACATGTGCCTCACAAATACATTGTAAATTTGACTAATAATTTTTGTATTGTCTAAAACCACTGGCCACTTCAGGGATCTACGGTTGTTTGCCACTAGAGGGTCCTGTGGCGAGGGTACTGTGCTACTAACACTTTTATCAAGGGTTATAAAAATCTGGGTCTGTACAGATAGAATCAAAGGATAATGATCACTCTCTGTACGATCATCCACCATTAAATCGATGGTCATAGGCCATAGATTTAAAGAAACCAACAAATAATCTAAATGGCTGTAGGTCACCCCTCTAGTAAATGTTGGTTTACTGGGGGAGTCTGATGGCAACCGCCCATTGCAGGCACGTAGGCCTGATTCTAAAGTTAAGTTCAATAGTTGTAAGGCACTCACTGTACAGGGTGCTTTGTAATTTGTATCAACTAAAGGAATATTGTTGGCACCGTCCTCATCCTTATAGATGTCTTCTAAACCTATGATAGGTTCAAAACCTCTGTTGAAGTCACCTCCTATAATTATTTTTGCATTTTGATCAAACCCTGTCACAATATTACTCAAGTGGGTTACAACTGATGATTCTGTACATGATCGATGTGGTCTACTATAGATATTGATCACGTAAATGCTGCAACCCATAGTGTTTTTTAACTCAAGTAGTAACAGGTCGGGGTTATTTGTATCAATTTGCTTAAAGGACAGGCCTCTTGTAATTTTTACCCAAATTGTTAGGCCGCCAGAAGGTCTTCCCCCATTTGTATTTACTGCGGGGATGAAGAAGGATCTATAGTTAACCTTAAAGAAGTTCTCAAGCCCCCAGGTTTCCTGAAACATAATTAAATCCCCACTAGCCAGGTAATCATGCCAGGCCGGATCTGAAAGATTTTTTTTCAGACCTGCAATATTCCAACAAATGATTTTTGTTAATTCCGAAACCCCTGGTTCCTTTGTTACCAGCTGCGGAGTCATTGGTCCATTGACATCTAGATGTGATGTTCGCACCATTGTGTCTACGGAATGCATTAACTCTTGAGGGTTTTCGGCAAGTACAATCTGTTTTGGTGCAACTACAGAGGGCAGACCAGAACGTATATGATTTACACCACATGACTTTGTCAAAGCCCCACCATCAAGTCAATCGCAGTCGGATAAACCAGCTAGATCGTCAAACCTATTTGAGGTACTAACTCCCCAATTGTAAGATGGAGCCCCAAAACCCCAACCATTTGTAGGTACATTCCATCTAGGTGTAGGTGTGATAGGAAATGGTGGATTCAGGTAGGTACCCGGCCATCCTCCATTATAATTACCATTACCTACAGGTGCTGGGGTATTAGGGTGCAATAAACGCTGCTGCATACCTGGCCATCCTCCATTGTAACCAACAGTACCTAAAATCCCACAGTTGTTTGGTGGTATACCAAGCCCTCGTCTACCCATTAAATTCAAATTTTGTCCTGGGGTAATATGACGGGGAATATTGTGTTGGTTGACTTGCCATGGGCCAGTCCTATCTTTGGAGACATGGTTTGTATCACACATTGTAGGTCCCCCACCCCATCCATTTTCCCTCGCTATCCAAGCTGGCTTCAGGGGCTTATGGTTATTGGCTTTTTGCAAATCATTGTAAAAAAATTCCAATGTGAGGGGGATTATGGAACTACTTCTTCTTTGTGGTGGTAGTATGTTGGATAGAATATCAGGAAGAGCAGATGGAGTTGCGAAAGTTAGTATCACACAGTCGCCCTTCCATTTCTTTTGTTTATTCCCTATCCATCCAACCCTCCTTGCCATTTTAATTTCATCAGCCAACCGTTGTTCCCCCCCCTGGGCTATCCGCAAATTAGTTGACAGCCAGTATAATGCCTTGCTTGTTAGCGACGAAGCTGACTCAATTTGACCCGGTGATAGAATGGGTGTATTAGCTAACACTAGCACTAGTGGTGATGCTTCAACTACAAATTGTGTAGTTATCTTCTATCGCCGAGGGCACTATGTCGTGCAATGGCTCAACTAATTGAACGAGGGGGGCTTCTGGTGGCAAGTCATGAACAATATGGCCGGTTTGTGGGCATTCTGAAAGAGTTGGCCCTGGTGGCGTAATATCTGATGTTGACCCAGATTCATTATCTTCCTTTGGGCAATCATGGCCATTATTGACATTACTTAAAACATTTCCTATGGCATCTGTTAAACATTTTGTGTACCTCCCAATTTCTTTATCTCTGCAGAAAGTTTATCAATCTTGCTAATAAGTGGTTTGATAATTGTCTGAATTTTAATTTCTAACAGCTCTGCTATTCGTGACATTAAGTCCTCGTCCAACATTTCCCTCAAATTGTTCTCCTCATTGTTCTGATGGGTACTTTTTGGGTTTTGCAGTGGTATAGCCTTGCTTTTTCCTGAGCGTGGCCCTCCACGTTTGTTTTGTAATCTGCGACAGGCTCTGACTGCCCTTGCAGACTGCTTTGCAGGTACTTCATCCACCACTTCCTCTTTTTCATCATTGTCTACAACCTCGATGACAACCTGTGCATCTAACTCGTTGTCCGCATGTTGTTCAATATCCGTCACATTCGTTGTACTGATGTCAATATTAACATTTGATGAAGGAGCTGTATCAAGAACATCACTATTAAAATCTAATAGCAAGGACTCGTTTGATTGTGAGGAAGTAGGTGGGCTCAGAGACTGGAGAACAGGTGACTGGGACAAACCCAATGATTGTCTGCGCTTGCTGTTTATCTGGGTAACCACTTGAACAAGATAGTTTTCCATAGTGTTCTTGGGTGTTTCAGATACCAAATGATAATTTTTTTTAGGCATTATTATGCAAGATGTGTGATAGTCTTACACCCACAACCCAGTAAAATAACAAGGTATTAGTTTCAATATTTTAAAACAAGAGTCTTACGTCAATGCCTTGTGCAGATCTCCAATGGACTTATTTCCTGGTTCGTAGAGATGTTTTATCTGCTGTCCGCTTAGCAGAAATAGCCAGTCAACAAAAAGGCTTTTCCACCCCCACTGACTGTGGAGTAACAGGAAATACTCCCTAGAGCACAAGGGTAGATTTTTAGAGGGATGGCCTAGCCTGGCCTCCTCGTGCCGATGAGGGCCGTAGAGGGCCCGCCCTTTGCCCGGGCTTAGCCCCGGGCGTCCCGCTCGCGTCCCGCGACGCGGGGCTTCTCCGCCCTTTAACGTCCTCGTTGGCGCTCTCTGGCGCGTGTGCGTCACCCAGAACGCGCCGCCGCGTAGCCTGCCGGGTGTTGTAGTTCCCCGGAGCGGCGGCGCGGAGTCAAGTGGCTTCCTGACTCTTGGGGGTGGCGGCGACTGAAGCAAAGGACTCCTTCACTGTAGGTGAATGACTCTCGGCGGTGGCGGCTTTGGCGGCGTTTCTGTAAGTTCTCCCCCGCTCTGCCGGGCTTCTCCGCCCTTTAACGTCCTCGTTGGCGCTCTCTGGCGCGTGTGCGTCACCCAGAACGCGCCGCCGCGTAGCCTGCCGGGTGTTGTAGTTCCCCGGAGCGGCGGCGCGGAGTCAAGTGGCTTCCTGACTCTTGGCGGTGGCGGCGACTGAAGCAAAGGACTCCTTCACTGTAGGTGAGTGACTCTCGGCGGTGGCGGCGTTTCTGTAAGTTCTCCCCCGCTCTGCCGGGCTTCTCCGCCCTTTAACGTCCTCGTTGGCGCTCTCTGGCGCGTGTGCGTCACCCAGAACGCGTCGCCGCGTAGCCTGCCGGTTGTTGCAGTTCCCCGGAGCGGCGGCGCGGAGTCAAGTGGCTTCCTGACTCTTGGCGGTGGCGGCGACTGAAGCAAAGGACTCCTTCACTGTAGGTGAGTGACTCTCGGCGGTGGCGGCGTTTCTGTAAGTTCTCCCCCGCTCTGCCGGGCTTCTCCGCCCTTTAACGTCCTCGTTGGCGCTCTCTGGCGCGTGTGCGTCACCCAGAACGCGCCGCCGCGTAGCCTGCCGGGTGTTGCAGTTCCCCGGAGCGGCGGCGCGGAGTCAAGTGGCTTCCTGACTCTTGGGGGTGGCAGCGACTGAAGCAAAGGACTCCTTCACTGTAGGTGAGTGACTCTCGGCGGTGGCGGCGTTTCTGTAAGTTCTCCCCCGCTCTGCCGGGCTTCTCCGCCCTTTAACGTCCTCGTTGGCGCTCTCTGGCGCGTGTGCGTCACCCAGAACGCGCCGCCGCGTAGCCTGCCGGGTGTTGTAGTTCCCCGGAGCGGCGGCGCGGAGTCAAGTGGCTTCCTGACTCTTGGCGGTGGCGGCGACTGAAGCAAAGGACTCCTTCACTGTAGGTGAGTGACTCTTGGCGGTGGCGGCTTTGGCGGCGTTTCTGTAAGTTCTCCCCCGCTCTGCCGGGCTTCTCCGCCCTTTAACGTCCTCGTTGGCGCTCTCTGGCGCGCGTGCGTCACCCAGAACGCGCCGCCGCATAGCCTGCCGGGTGTTGTAGTTCCCCGGAGCGGCGGCGCGGAGTCAAGTGGCTTCCTGACTCTTGGCGGTGGCGGCGACTGAAGCAAAGGACTCCTTCACTGTAGGTGAGTGACTCTCGGCGGTGGCGGCTTTGGCGGCGTTTCTGTAAGTTTCTGTAAGTTTAATCAATCTTCTTCATTAGCAAAAGGTGTCGATATCAGAAGAACCAAGTTACAACCAAGTGCGACAAACTCAGCAATTCCAGGGTATTGGCAACACTGCTTATAGGACCTTGACAAGCCACAAACCAAAAATACAAAGATCAACAGAGACATAGGGATACCTAGTTTTGGTCTGAGAAGAGTTAATTTGTTGCAGGCCTATGACACTCTCTTTGTTATAACACTGAGGTCAATGGTGTTTTGCCCATAGGGGGAGACACAAGCAATGGCCAAGTGGGTCAACAAGTTAGAGCCCCAGCTCCTCCGATGCTCTCACAATTATGCAGTGTTTAGATTATCACAGAACATTGTGAGGAAGAACAGTTGCTGGGCAAGTAGAGATACTCGCCTATGATGAGGTAATCAAAGACCTAGCATAGTAATGATATTATTTATGTATTATTTGAAGTCTAGAAACAGCCATATCCCGCAATAGGAACGAGCAAATCAAAACTTACGTAACGCAGGAACGCAGAAGTATTTTAGAGCTGCATACTAGCTTCTTTCAAGGTCTCCCAGAGACTGACCTCAACTGCCGTTCTTAGATTTGCACAACCTAATGGCTTTTGCCAATGCTCTTTTTTTATTAATTTTTTTATACAAAATGTTAATGTCGAGCTTTACTATTAAAATAAAATACGGCTGCCCATGCTATTGCACGCACAAGCAGCAGTTATTGAATTTTTTTTTAATAAGTTTTACAGAAGCACTGAAAGATGAAAAGCCTATGTGTACATATCCAAAGTTGGAAATGATGTCTGTTTTTTAATAAACCTTTACAGAAACATACAAAGGTAGCAATCTGCACATGCGTTCGTACACCTCGCTTACTTGAATGAGTCATCGATGGGCAGCCAACGCTAAATGAGATTTAAACTCACTCAAAAATGAATGACAGCTTATGTGCCTACCTAAAGTAGCAACAAGAGCTTGGGAGCAGTGCCATGACAGCTGCAGGCTGTCGCAGTATGAATATATATACACACACATATATGTGAATGAATATATATATATATATATATATATATATATATATATACACACACATATATATGTGTGTGTGTGTGTATATATATTTTTTTCAACAACGCTCCAATATGAACATTCAGAAGCACACAGCAGATTCCCAAAAACTTTTATTGTGCCAAGCAGACATGTTTCGGCGAGAATTCGCCTTTCTCAATGCTAGTCTCCATCGAGGGTCTGATATCATCAGTATGTATATATATATATATATATATATATATATATATATATATATATATATATATATATATATATATATATATATAAATAAATAAATAAAACAAAACTCGCTCACATTGGTTGCCAGGTCTTGTAACCATCCAATTGCAATGCCTGTGGATTGAAGAAAAAAAACACCTTCAGTAGGAAATGACTCTCACGAGGACTCCAAGTTCCACAATGCATCTCAAGTTCTTACCGTTATTCGTTCATGAGCAGTTTTGTCTCAAAATGGTGTAGTATTTTCTGACCCCCTCGATCAGCCGCAATTATCACATCCAAGGTATCACACACCTAAATGCTCATTTTGTAACTTACGCTTAACGTTTTGCAATGAGAACTCAGTGTCCATAGGTATGACTGTCCTTTTAGTGAAGCAACAGTTCTGGCAGTCTCCATCTCAACATTTTAGCTAAGGAATTTTATGACTTTTTGTTTACGAAAGCATAACATTGTTTTAAATGTAGAGTCTCTCAGGAAAGGCAGGTACTAGTGTCCCTCAGGCAGATGGATGACCAAAATCTCACAGACATGGCAAATTCTATTACTGCATTTACTTTTGATGCCGATTCCTGTTTAATAGATGTTAGAGGCCGAAATATTCTCCTGATACAAAACAATTGAATTTTAATGGGGATAAAATACCATTTTATGTCCAGAGGTTCCTAGTCTTCTTAGGTGCTTTTTCATCTAGATATCAGAATGCCGATTCTCATAGCTTAAGTGATTTGAGAATCGTGATTTTATTAAAGACAAGGAGGCTAGCATTATGCATAAGGAAAATGCTACTTACCAGTATACATCTGTTCTTGACATGTAGAGCTGCAGAGTTGTACACTTTGCATAGATCGCCATCTGGTGTTGGGCTCAGATTGCATGTTGTTTTTGTCTTTGGAGAAGTCTTGCGGTCACGAGACCGGTGACTCCTCCTGCGGTGTCCAGTGCGCATGGGCTTCGGCTCCATCGTTAGATTGTTTTGCCAGTAGGGTTAGATGGAGTAGTGAGAAATAGAGGTGTCCATGCGTGATGTATCTAAGATAATACTGGATCAGACAGAGGTATCCGTGGAGGAGGGTGGGCGTGTACAACTCTACATGCCAAGAACAGATGCATACTGGTAAGTAGCATTTTCCGTTCGAGTCATATGAGCTGCAGATTGTACGCTTTGCATAGACTATATAGCAGTATCCTCCTCAGCGGTGGCTACCTGCATCTGTTGCAGTAGTTTGAAAAAGTGTTTTTAATACAGCCTGGCCCACACTAGCTTGTTGCTTTGCTTGCACATCTACACAATAGTGTTTTGTGAAGATGTGTGGCGTGGTCCAAGTTGCTGCTTGGCATATGTCATCTAGAAGAATGTTTCCTAAGAATGCCATAGATTCCCCTAGTTTGCGTATGGAATGAGCCCTAGGGGGAATGGTTAATGTGCGTTTAGCTTTAAGGTAGCATATTTGTACACATTTTACAATCCACCTTGCAATTCCTGTTTTGTATATAGGATTGCCTTTATGATGTGAGGAGAAAGCTACAAAGAGTTGCTTAGTTTTTCTAAATGGTTTTGTTCTTTCCATGTAATAGAGCACTGCTCTTTTGACATCAAGAGTGTGTAGTGCTCTTTCTGCCACTGAGTCTGGTTGCGGAAAGAATACTGGTAGTTCAACTGACTGGTTTAGATGGAACAGTATAATCAACAAGGGGACCCGTCTAGGTAGCTGAGGACCTCGGGTAATTAGTAATTTTGTCAAGAACAAAGGTCCTAAGCTTATCAAATAAAATTATGAGTGGCAAACATAGACTTAAATAGGAACTATGGCTCTTTTTTCTCCAATGTCCAGCCGGACAGGGAAATATTTATTTTCAAGATTCACGAATACGTGAGACACGACAGAGCAAAAAACTGGGCACAAGCCTGTACCAAGTGAGGGGAGGGAGAACAATACAGGGAAAAATTGAGGGACAGATAAGGAAGAGTTTAACAGGCAAAAGAAGTGGAGCAAAAGGCGGCTTACAATACAATGCAATCTTGTGTAAGCACAAACCAACAATTACTGCAACAAATATGTACAATTGAGAAATGCAGTACTGTTAAAACAGTCGACGTGACGTTTCGATCCCTAGCTCCAATTATTAACTGGGATCATCTTCAGGACTATTTATTGTACTATTGCCTGAGTAGTTAAAAAGCCTTAACGTGTGAACACGGAGCCTAGAGAGGCTTCTGGAAAGTGATGGGCGGAGTAGCAGAACGTCTGATCAGCGTTCCTCGTCCTGGTGTGGGCAGCCTTTACGAAATGGCTGAGGGCCAACTGCGCTTGTGAGCCTGGAATAATGTGGGCAAGGGCCTGCTGCAAAGATATGCAGTCCGGTTCCAACTGATCCTCAGTGGGATCACGGTGTCGGGCGTTTCTAGTCCCGTCCGGAGTGCACGATAGCAGCCTCTCTAGGCTCCGTGTTTACACGTTAAGGCTTTTTAACTACTCAGGCAATAGTACAATAAATAGTCCTGAAGATGATCCCAGTTAATAATTGAGCTAGGGATCGAAACGTCACGTCGACTGTTTTAACAGTACTGCATTTCTCAATTGTACATATTTGTTGCAGTAATTGTTGGTTTGTGCTTACACAAGATTGCATTGTATAGTAAGCTGCCTTTTGCTCCACTTCTTTTGCCTGTTAAACTCTTCCTTATCTTTCCCTCAATTTTTCCCTGTATTGTTCTCCCTCCCCTCACTTGGTACAGGCTTGTGCCCAGTTTTTTGATCTATGTTGTGTCTCACTTATTCGTGAATCTTTGTTAAATCTTGAAAATAAATATTTCCCTGTCCGGCTGGACATTGGAGAAAGAAAGAGCCATAGTTCTTATTTAAGTCTATGTTTGTCACTCATAATTTTATTTGATAAGCTTAGGACCTTTGTTCTTGACAAAATTAAAATTGTTTAGATGGAAGGCAGAAACTACTTTGGGTAGAAAAGTAGGATTTGTTCTAAGAACCACTTTGTTGTGATGAATTTGTAAGAATGGTTCTTGTATGGTTAATGCCTGGAGTTCACTCACTCTCCTGAGAGGTGTGATGGCGACTAAAAACGCCACTTTCCAAGTAAGGTATTATAATTCACATTTGTGTAGAGGTTCAAATGGTGGTCCCATTAATCTGGTAAGGACTATATTGAGATTCCACACTGGGGAAGGTGGAGCTCTTGGAGGAATTATTCTCTTAAGCCCTTCCATAAAGCTTTTATTGGTGGAACTTTAAAAAGCGACAGATGTTGTCTGTTCTGTAAGTAAGCTGCTATAGCAACTAAATGGAATCTTATTGAAGTATACGCTAGATTACAATGTTGAAGATGCAAAAGGTAACAAATGATGTTTTGAATGGAAGCATCTAGTGGGTCAATTTTATTATTAGAACAATAAATGACTAACCTTTTCCACTTTGCAGCGTAGCACGCTCTTGTTGTAGGGCGTCTAGCTTCTTTGATAACATTCATACATTCTTGTGGAAGAGTGAGGTATCCAAACTAGGATTTCAGGAGCCAGATCCCTGGGTTGAGCTGATTGGGATCTGGATGTCTTATCTCTCCATGGTTCTGAGTGAGAAACTTGGGAGAGAGGTGTAGCTTTTGATGTGGCACTACTGATAGCTGCAACAGAGTTGTGAACCACGGTTGTCTTGCCCATGTTAGAGCAACTAGGATCATTGTAAGGGAATGCTGTTGAAGCTTCCTCACTAACAATGGAATGAGTGGGCGAGGCGGAAAAGAGTAAGCAAATTTTCCGGACCAGTTCATCCAGAGCGCATTGCCTTTGGACAATAGGTGTGGGTACCTGGATGCGAAGTTTTGGCATTTTGTGTTTTTGTGTGTGGCGAACAGATCTATGTCTGGTTGTCCCCACATACGAAAGAATGGAAGAAGAACTTGAGGATGATGTTCTCATTCGTGGATCTGTTGTGTTTGACGACTGAGCAGTTCCGCTATTTGATTGTGTACTCCTGGTAGATGTTTTGCTAGGAGGTAAATGTTTCGCGAATGGCCCACCTCCAGATGCTCTGTGCTAGACGGGATAACTGGAGAGAGTGTGTCCCACCTTTTTTTTGTATGTAATACATTGTCATTATGTTGTCTGTACGGATTAAGACAACTTTGTTGAGGAGTTTTGGTTTAAACGATTCTAGCGCTAGAGATATTGCTAACAATTCCAGATAGTTGAGGAGGTATTGTTTTTGCTGAGAGGTCTATAATCCTTGAGTGGTATGGTTGTTGAGATGTGCTCCCCAGCCGGTGAGCGACGCATCTGTTGTTAGTACTAGCTGTGGCAGTGGCTTGAGGAACGACCGTCCTTTAGAAAGGTTTTTTGTGCTCCACCACTGCAGAGAGCGATGGGTGCGGTCGTCTACCAACATCAGATCTGTTAGTTGACCATGAGCCCGGTTCCACTGGTGTGCTAGACATTCTTGTAGTGGGCGCATTTGTAGTTTTGCATGAGGGACGAGAAAAATGCATGATGCCATCATTCCTATTAGTTGCATTAACACTCTTGCTGGCAGAGTGTGTTGCGGTTGAAATGTTTGAACTAGTGTTTGTATAGCTTTTATCCTGATGGGATTGGGATAAGCTTTGGCTGTGAGAGAGTTTACTGTTACCCCTAGATATTGTTGTAGACAAATCTAGGACTCTAGTTAAATATTCCCGATTCATGCCCTTATGTGGTTATATCAAATCATATCCTTATATAGACATAAGAATCATACCCATATTAAGACATAGCCAATACAGTCCAAATACGGCAAGGCTACTCCTATAGACTCCTAGAAAGCACAATGTGTTCTTAAACAAACCAAGCCTCCAGCAGCCCGGGAATTCCCCCTGCTTCTGTATTGATTTGCCCTAGAACTGTATTGATTTGTCCTAGAACTGCGAGTTCTTAGTGACGTCTTATGTCCAACCTTACGTCAAACTCGGCACCTTCCAGGTATAAATATACCAGCATCTGCCCTAGCAAGACACACGGTGGTTTGGAGCAGATTGACTATCTACTTGCCCGACGCCCTGCTGTAGCAAGTGCCGAAGGAAGCCGACCCTCCCGCTGACGCACTGAGAGAGACGCTGTCTTTTCTTCTGCCGTGAAATCCAGCTCCAGTGTTTCCCTGTCACCCTTGCCGGTTGCTGGGAGATCGAGTCCTGAGAGAGAGATACAAGACCTCCTTTATTCTATAACCAAGGTACGGAGCTGATTAGACCCTTAAAAGAATTCTTGATTTAGATTCTTGGCAGAAACAATCTTAACTCAAACTACATCTCACTTACTCCTTCCCTGTACTAGGCTTAGGTTAGGTACACCGGGTAGGCGTATATTAGAAGCACCAGTTGAGTACGTTTAGTCATTATTTTATCATTGTATGTATTTTATCCATTTTAAACACCGTATGGCTTAGAAACCATACTATGCTTTTACAGTATTATTTTATAATACTCCGTTTACTGTACACACTTTACTTTATGACAAGTATTGCGATTGTAGCAATTCACTTCTCTTGCATGAGAAAGAAGACTGTTCAATAAATAACCTCTTTTATTGAAAATGCCCGTCACTCTGTTTCTCTGCACTTCTGGAGATACTAAGCATGCACGATTGACTGAGTAAAATAGCTATCTATTGTTTCCGCGACTCTGGAGATATACTCCTTGTTCTAGGGGAGCAAAGCTGTCATGTTTATGCGGTTGTCAGAAACGAATCCCTTCCTGTGAATTCGAGAAAGTTTCTAGTGACCTCTGAGCTAGCTGGCATTCATAATTAAGTCCAACATATTCAATAGAGACCTAGTCGACCTAAGTCCTACATCTAAACTATTGTTTATATTATTCCAATGCACAGAGCCTATTGGGAATATAGGAACTACACTACATGGCGCCCAACGTTTGGTAAGGCGATAATTTAACGCTAGATACTAGAGTAACTCAGTCGTGCTTTTCACACAGACCCCTTTTTCCCATAAAAACTCCAATAGACGTCTGGAGTGGGTGAAAGGTTAATATCCGCCAAAACTTAGTGGGAGGAGAATCCTACGTATTAGTTTTTGGTTTAGTCAACGTTGAAGGATACAGTGTTCCAAAATAGTGTGCACCTAATCTTTGTTTCCTTGAAACTTGCTCTGCAAACTTTCTGTCAGCAAAAATGACGGAAAGTGACGACGAAAGGGAAAGAGCTAGAATAGCAGCTGAAACAGTCTTAGATGACACAGCCTCCAAAATGACCCGGAGGCAATAATCATCCCGATAAATGTAAGAAAAACCATAACTATAAAACGTATAGAAAATGGAGTATCTTCAAGAGATGGTACAGTCATATTTGTGGTAGAGGCCCATGAAGATCGGCAGACAGAGGTATTCTATTCATAGATAACTTTTCCAGCAGCAAATGCTGTGACACACGAGTTCCCCTACTACAAAGCAGAGGAACCTCCAGCGGAATACGTTCCTTTCGAGGACGTTGAAATTCCACTAACTTACCAGGAGCATCAGCTCTGGTTTAATGGCTCCCTAAAACATCAAAATGACATTACCAGGCTCGGTCCACTAGGTAGACCAGGAGCCACATGGCTGTTTCTAGCCAGCTATACACCACACCCTGACATTGAAAGAATGTCAGACAGAGAACTTTTAGTTCAGCTAAAACAATTAATTAAAATACATAGACAATTGGTCCAATATGTCATGCGGACTTTAACAGTCCAACCAGCAATAAAAATTCCACAGCACACCCCTCACCAGGGGAACACAAATACAATAACACCACGGACTATACAATCAGTCATAGGCAAATTACCCGCAAAACGGGAAAAAATTCCGTTCTGGTTAGCTAAAAAAATTACTCAGATAGAGGCAGTATTTCCTGATACTACACCTCATGAAAAACACAGAATTCTGACAATATGTCTACCAATGGGGATCGCACCACATATGGAGGACTGTGACACTTGGGGAACAGTCTTTGCTTCAATATACACAAAAACACATGGTGTTCCGTCTATGGCGGTTATACCAGACATACTAAGACAGATTCAAAATGAATACGGTCAGGAGCCTGCTTTAAATCTAGGTATGAAATTACTGAAAGACTTTAAGCAAGTCTCGGGTATACTACTAGTCAACATAAAAGGAGAAGCAGCATCTGTGGCGATCCGCCAAAAATGAAAAGAAACAGAAACAACAGACCAACCTT
This sequence comes from Lissotriton helveticus, assembly GCF_964261635.1. NCBI lineage: Eukaryota > Metazoa > Chordata > Amphibia > Caudata > Salamandridae > Lissotriton > Lissotriton helveticus. The sequence goes on from NC_136073.1 coordinate 745,838,322, forward strand.
TTGAACTTGCCAGAATAATTGAAAAGTGCTATTAAGAATTAGGTTGAGATAGTTTGGGTGGGAAACCACTAAAACCACAACTAACTGAAAATCCTGAAAAAACCTTTATTAAGAATAATCTCATCACTCCAAAAAAGAAGTGGGAGGGTAATAAACAAACCACTCCCAGAGAAAAACAGTTTCAGTCCAGAGGAAGGTCTCCCCAACGGAGAAATAGATCTCCAGGACAAGGGGACAGGTCTCCACAATGGGAGCCCTCTGAAAAAAGATACCTTAGAAATAGGGACAATTTAAAACAAGCATTGGCATAGCCAATAGGTCTCGCTTGTGGGACCTTATAAGTATTTAGTTTTGCAGCACAATATCAGAGTTGCATAATCGGATATGGTGCTGCAAAACTAAATACTTATAAGGTCCCACAAGCGAGCGTTACGTTACATGAGACAATAGTGACAGTTGTGCAAGTATCAAGAGCAACAAAATACAAGAGGTAGCAAACGATATGTTCTTAGAGGAAACAAGCTTCTCGGCATTGCTGGTTGGGGGGGTGGGGGGGGGCGGGGGAGCAGCAGGCAGATGCGAGTGGAGCGCGCGCTGGTGAGGGAGGGGGTGGGAGGACTAGGCAGCGGGAGAGAGGGAGAAAGGAGCGCGAGGGAGGCGTTTTTAGATACATGAAGCCAAAATTACAAGTGAGCATGTTACAAAAGCAAACGTTACTTTACATGAGACAATAGTGACAGTTGTGCAAGTATCAAGAGCAACAAAATACAAGAGGTAGCAAACGATATGTTCTTAGAGGAAACAAGCTTCTCGGCATTGCTGGTTGGGGGAGTGGGGGAGTGGGGGAGTGGGGGGAGTGGGGGAGTGGGGGGGGTGGGCGGGGGAGCAGCAGGCAGATGCGAGTGGAGCGCGCGCTGGAGAGGGAGGGGGTGGGAGGACTAGGCAGCGGGAGAGAGGGAGAAAGGAGCGCGAGGGAGGCGTTTTTAGATACATGAAGCCAAAATTACAAGTGAGCATGTTACAAAAGCAAACGTTACTTTACATGAGACAATAGTGACAGTTGTGCAAGTATCAAGAGCAACAAAATACAAGAGGTAGCAAACGATATGCAATAGCATATCTGAGGGAACACGGCTTGGGGGAAGCTGGCTGGGGAGGGGAAGGAGAAATGAAAGCTGTGTTTGCGGGGAGAGAGAGGGGAGGTGCTGGTGGGGGAGGGGGGAGGTGCTGGTGTGGGAGGAGTGCTGCTACGGCAAGGCTGTGTTTGCGGGGAGAGAGAGGGGAGGTGCTGGTGTGGGAGGGGGGAGTTGCTGGTGTGGGAGGAGTGCTGCTAGGGGAGGAGAAGCCCTGGCCGTGAATGCTCGTGCATGTTCACGTGAACTGCAAGAAAACGCCGGGCTGAAACCCCTTAGTTTGAAGAGGATTTTGCCGACATGAATTCGATCCTATCCATTCCTGCGGAATGGGACAGGCTCGACCTAAAAACCTGACAGATATCAAGATAATGATACTCGTCCCTCTCGATCTTTTCAGACTTCCTCACAGAAATCGGAAAGAAGAGGACAGTCAGAACATAAAGAAGAGCGCGTCAAGTCCAAAGACAAGGAACCTGCTCATCAAAGTAAAAAATTACAATTTCCCAAAAAGAAAGTAGCTAGTATTAAAATAAAACATGCCGAGGATTCTGAGGACACAACTCAAGAACGGAGAATGGGCCCAAACAATGCTAGACAGCGCAGCAGAAGTGACCATAAGTCGCAAGATCCTGATGAATCTTCTGGAGACAGTGGACACGAATGAATACATTCAGGTGAAAACTGCAGACACCAGAGTTAGTGTACCCCATAAATTATATGAAATAACATTACGTATAGAAGGGGACAAAACTAGGAAAATAAGAGGTCTCTTTTGGGAGAACCTATCTAAAGGCTACCAGAGTTTGTCAGGGAGTGCCCAAATGGCGAAGAAATGATTATTGCTAGTATGCCTGCCTTCTCAAATCACATTCCAATCCATAAAAAATACACATATGCTAGAAAATGGGCAGTGGCCCAAGCCCCTACATTATATATAAAAATCATGTAGGATGGGATGAGGATTCTCCTCATCATAAAATTCAGTTAAAAAATAAACCTACTGCACAGAGGCAGTATCCTGTTAGCAAGAGCTAAAAAACAAGTCAGGGAGATCTTAGATCAACTTGAATACCAGGGGGTGATTGAAACATGCACCTCACAAATGAACAACCCTTTGTTTCCTGTCTCCAAACCAGACGATTCATATTGTCTAGTTTTGGACTACAGACACCTAAACTCCTGCTGCAAAACATTTGCAGTACAAAACTCACAGTGCAGCACTAATGAATAACATCGTGAGCAAAAAATATAAAACGACATTAGATATTTCAAATGGTTTCTTCTGTCAAAACATTGCACCAGAAAGCAGATATTTGACCGCTTTCTCCAGTATGGAAGCTCAGGGCGATTTTGTCGTCTCCCCCAGGGATTCAAGAACAGCCCAGGATTATTTTCAGCCAGGGTAACAGAATTACTACAAATGTATGATGAGGCATTATCTTATGTCGATGACATCTATCTTACAGACGATGACCTGGAGACACACTTGAAAAGAGTGAACACCATTATACTTGGGTTCGCATCTGAAGGGTACAAATTCAACTTTAAAAAATCACGAATTGCCCACCTCACTGTCCTATTTTTAGGATATGAGTTATCAAGTGAAGGCAAAAACCTAGCTGACAACTTCTTAGAGAAGTGTGCAGTACTCCAAGCTCCAAAAACGCTGAAAAACTTACAATCAATTCTAGGTTTCCTGAATTTCGGAAGTACTTACATTCTAAACTACGCAGAAAGGGTTAAACCCCTCTACGAATTAATAAAACCTGATTTCAAACCAATTAATTGGTCACAGAATAACACAAAAATTTTACGATCAACACAAACAGACAAGTTAACTAAAACAAAACTGCAAACATGCGCAAACGAACGCAACCTTGTAATCCGAGTCATCCCAGGAAGATGCAGATTTACGTACCTGACCTCTAATGAGGGAGAAACAGTACCAATAGCTTATAAATCACACTTGTACACACAAGCTGAAATGAAATTCAGTTCTACTGAAAAAATTCTGACTGCGGTCCAAACTGCTGTAGCAAAAGAAAGAGCCCTAGCCCAAGGGAAGGGCATATCTGTTTTAACAGCAGTATCAGCCCTTAAGGCAGCAACAAGACCGAGCATTCCAAATGCTATGGCATTTGATCCAAAATGGATACAATGGGTTAATTCTCTTGCTGCAACAGACGTGATACACGCATTTGATCCCAAAATGAAAAAGCTAGAACATCTAGAATACGAAAATGAATGTCCTCTGTCGATCGAAATTCTGCCTCTCGAACAGTAGACCTGTGTAATCTACACAGACGTATCTGCACAACACTACGTTGTGGATAAACACGTTTTCAATGCAGCATGCGATTGTTAAAGGTCGCAAGGGCATAGGTAAATTTAGATCAATGGTCACTAAAACTGAATCACTCAGAAACTGTACAGCTCAGCGAGCTGAACTAGAAGCTTTAAAGATGGCGCTTGAGAAGGCCGATTGCGAATTCCCCACACTAATAGTGTGCGATTCGTATTATTGCTTCCAGTCTTAAAATTAATACTTTCAGAACTGGGTTCAAAACGGTTTCAAAGATGCAAAAGGTGGCGCAATCAAGCATAAAATGCTTTGGGAACAAGTAGTTCTTTTACAGAAAGAACTACAAAAGACTCATGTGATACATACGCAGAGGCTTCGACGTGATGGCGTTCACGTTGCAGGGATTTCATTGGCTAACAAAGCCACAACGGCAGCTGTTCAACCGGCTTCCGTGGCTACAAAAAAGCGTTCTAAAAATAAAATAGATGGAGAAACAATGCCGGCAGTAAAAGCCTCATTAAAAGGCGACTATGCGGCATTACCTCTAAAATATCCACTCAATAATACATACATAATTGATGTGAACTCTGTTCCTTTTGCTCAAATCCCTGGAGTGGGGGGGACAGAGTAATTCCAAACACGAACCGGAGGGCTTACTTGATTCAAGAAGCACACATGGGAATGGGTCTGAGGCACCAAGAGATCTTGAAATCTCTAATAGAATTGCAATCAAAATACTGGTGGCCGGGGATGAGCGTGCATGTTTATAACTTTGCATTAGATTATCAGGACTGCAACAGAGATCGCAGTTGTGAACTGGACCAGATACCAGACTCAGGCACAGTAAGACCAGCCCAGACACCTCTATTAGACAGCATTAGACTATCTACACGCAGACGTCCACACGGAAAGAAGCGATCCCAAAAATATTAAGACGAGATTCATTTGGATGTGGCCCCAGCGCTCGGCTGACGCCAGAACTGTTATAAAAGATTTGCGAGTCTTTATCAGCACATACGCAATTGGCATGCTACCTTCTGACCAGGGTCCTGCGTTTAGCTCTCGAGCTTACAAGGAGGCCATGGCCAGCTTGGGCATTGCATTGCGGTACTCTAGTCCATTCCATCCTGAGGGAAATGCGGTAGTAGAGAGAAAACCCCGTGACATAAAGCAATCTATAACAGCGAGGGGATTAGGTTCGGGTGATGGGTGGGTCAAACATCTAATAAGTGTCCAACGTAGTTTTAATATTCTGCCAAGGCATTCACTGGGTGGAATCACTCCGTATGAACTTTTTGTTTGGTACAAGAATGATAATCGAAGACCTCGATAGTCAGACTTCAGTGGTGGAACAAAAACCTTTGATATCAAAGATCGTTTGGCTGTTTACAGGACTTAAATGAGACAAGAAGAAGTCTAAGTAATACAAAGCTAAAGCCAACGGCCACTGAAGAAAAACCACCTGTCCCAGCAAGAACTGTCTGGATTCCAAAGAATGGGGATCTGGTCAGAGAAAAGATCGCGGTGAAGAAGGAATTTGGGCCTTCTTACAGGAAAGTAGTACCTGTCTTAGCAATCAGCGGTTACAAGATCAGTAGTACTACCGCCCCTTGCTGGTAAAAAGTAGAACAGAGTTGTGTCAATCGACATGGTAAAACCACAATCATGTGGCCAATAATAAGTAGTAGGCCCAGTGGACTCCCAAGATGTAGCAGAAGACCAAACCTTGCTACAATTCAAGAGGTTCAAACTGAGAGACTAATCACATTTGATAAACCTGCAGTGAATAAAGAAGGACTATGCAACACAGCCATGGAACTTGTGCCTCTTGAAACCCAAATTGCAACAGTTCGTCATGAAACACCTGTCTACAATGATGTAGCCTCTGACTATACTAATATGACAAAAGAAGAAGCAAATACAAAGATTAATAAAAATCCTGAAGCAATTCCAACAATTGACAGAACTGCATCTGGCCACTTCATCAATTTCGATGACTTTTCTGAAGATACAAATGAACATGGAGAAAAGCCAGCAAATAAAAGTTTCAAAGAAAAAATAACTGAACTCTTTCATCAACTTGGAGAAACATATCTGATTTCACCATGGATTGAATTGTGGATTGTTAGGCGTACTTTTCCTCCTACTCTGGCTCATTTTGGTTTTAAGCTTGGGAAGAATGATTGATGGAAAATACAGTACAATGGACACAGCAAGTCAGAAAATCAACTTGGTTCTAAAGCCTTACAGATCTTCTCACATTGGAAAAAGAGAACTATCATCAGTAAACATCACAGCCATTCCTATACCTGGTGGTCTAGCATGGGATGCTACTGACTACGACATCTATGGCCCGGTTGAACTCTTGAAATATCCACATCAGTTCAAGGTTTCTTTAAGTGACTTTGTATCACCTAGCACTTTCTCTGATGATTGGGACTTTGAAAATATTAATAATATGATGTCAGATTTAGAAAGGTCAACAAAATTTTCAGAACATGATTATTTAGAAGGTTCATCAGATTATGAAGAAATGTATTGCTTTAATCATTATGGGCACCACTATTTGCATAAATCTGCTAATCCTAGAAATGTATTCACTTGTAATCAATGGGAACATTCTCCAACACCGCCAAAAGGCAGCTCAAAAACATTTTATGAGAAATTCCCATACTTCTCAGGGTTTAACACTGATCCAGAAACGTTTTATTTTAAAATTATGAATAAGACAGGAATGAAAAAAAACATGTTGACAAATACTAGACTGATATGTTCTGCAAAATTTTATGAAAAATTGTCTACATTTGGTTTTGAATTTTGGAAAAACAACATTGAGACAAAAACTATCTGGGGTACAAAAGACTGGCAGGTACAAGGTTTAGAATCATTATTCAGAGCCTGCATGATCCCAGAACAAATAATGTTCCTGAATGACATCATTCAACAAACAACCTGTCTTGGCTATACCAAAGCCCATACCTGATAGTAATAGCACTACAGATGTGGAGATAGACGTATCCCATATTTTACACCAAAATAGAACTAATCCTGATTGGAGAAAATGGTTGATCTGGCCCACAGACACTAATAACTGTCAAGATAGATTCCTGAACAACAAACAGGGTTCAAACAGAACAGGCCAGACCCAAGATATTCCCAGAGACTACATCCAGGGATCATAACATACAGTGTAGGAAAACTATGCCTTGAATGGCTACAGAAATCCACACTACCTGAAATTAAGCAACACTAGACCTTACTTAAAGAATGTGCTGACTTGCGAGATTTCTTATTGGGACCTCGCAAACAGCGTCAAAAACGTTTCATATACGCCGGTATACATGCTGCTTACAACGAAGCTTGGAAAGTAACACAAATTGAAACTGCTGAAAACATACGAGAAGTTGATCGTATTAATTTAGAAAAACACTGTCTGTAGTGGACAATGGGTTAATGACTGTCCTCCAGAATTTATTCACTGGACAGCATTGTATCATCTGCTATTGATATAATAGAACAGGATATGCTAATGTTACAACATGGCCAGTCCCAATTACGTTCTATTGTACAGTTAAGCTGGACGTTACAAAATCTCCGTTCAGGCTACGTGCCATGGCATCTAATCAACACAACGTCATTGTTTTCTGTCTTTAACCTTACAGATAAACAAATCTCTTTGGCACAAAGAGAAGCAGACTATACGGTGCTGAGCATTGAAAAACTAGAAAGATTACCATTAACAATCTCCGAAAGACCCGTCATTGAATGGATAATACATGGCACCATTACAATTCCGATAACGACTTTTCAGTTTCAATATTGCCAAAAGCACATACCAGCGGGCCTGTATGAAAGGTTGGGTAAAGGGTACATCAAGTCAACCTGGAATTTACCTTACACACATAGATGTTGGAGTGGGGGAAGAAAAGAGGTATTTCTTAGTGGTAACAACTGTAAAAATTCACTGAGCGGTACACTTCGGTGTAAAGGAATTAACTTGCATGGAGCCTGCGAAGGTTAATCAAATAACCTTTCATGTCACCTGCACGGCACCCCTGCTACACAAATAGAGCCTTTTTTCAGACAACTCTCCAACAGCAGTTACATTATGTTAAGTGACCGCAGCTGTTGTGGCATGGTGCCAGGAACGGCCTATCTCGTCAGTGTTACATCCAGGGTCACTTGCTGTATGCAAGTATTGTATCCAAACAGCAAACCAGACAAGGAGGCAACGATATGGCCTTCTTTGAATATCTCTTCTATTCGAATTGATACTTTAGGCAGAATGAAGTCCATTTTTTTTACAAACAACTGTGCCTTTAACCTTGTCTAGAGAAAGGTATGATCTGCAAGTCGCAAGGACATTGGCAGAGATACAGGCATTATTATCAACAAATTGCCCCGTGCATTTCTTAGAAATGTTAAGTCAAATCTTAAACATGTCTGATACCAGTGGCATCGCACATGTATTTAAGACAATTTTTTCGGGACTGTTAGCACCCTTTGAAGCAGTCCTGAGCATCTTCCTGAATTTCGTGCACTCTGTGTTTGGCGGCCTGCCTCTCATCTTGGGACTCGTAGCAGGAATATTATTTTTGTTCCTTCTGCTCTGATATGGCAAGTCCAGTCACGGACAAAATTCAGGCTACAATGGAAGAAACACTCCTAGCAATGCGATACCGAGATCGGATTACTAAAGTCCTCGGCTTGGCTAAGAGATCTGAATACTACCTAGTTTCTTTCATTCAGACCAATCTGGCAAGATTGCATCCTACCTGTTCTACGATGCCTGCTCTGTGGAGAAGAATGCGTGTTAGACGTCTGTCTCACACTCCCATCAGCAGTACCTATGGATATCGATACTTTGCTTGGTTCGGTAACGGCTCATGCAACGTGTTGTCCCCAGCGGCTACCTATTCGGATGATGGCATTAGTTGAGACCTCACCATTACGACTAGGTGGAGGTGAGGTACGAGATTAAAGCGGCACACAGGTTCAACCTTCTGTGACCATTGCTGATCTAGACACCGATGACGGTAATGCATCTCACATATGCACTATTTCTACTTTTTCGGACATGGTCCAACTTTCACCTACTGTTTTAGACGAATTCTTTGCCAGCCTATCTGAGTTAATGTTCTCTCCTAACAACGAGAATAGCTTTTGAAAACACGAGCACACAGCGTTCCCTGAACTCTGAATTCGGCCTTCAGTTTTGATAAACAGAACTTCAAAAAAACTATATTTCCCTGAAAGCGAAATTATTTTTTTCCCCATTCCCAAAATATTTACCTTTTTTTGGCACATGATACTCTGCTTAAAGTAGAACTATTCTTAGAGAACAAGATTTCTATTTTTGAAAACTCTAGAGACAATATTGTGACTTAGCGTCTAGCACATGTACAGTCTTGTATAAATATGTGATGAAATGGTCTCGACCTTCTCTTCTGTATTAAGAGCCATTTCATAAATGTAAATTTCGTGATTCATTCAGTCGCCATTTCAATGTACAATATATGCATTATCTTAATGATACTACTGCTTAAAACAAAGTATAATACAAATTTTTCGAGTATATACCATTTCAAATGCATTTTATGTATTTTGGGGTGGGATGGAAAACACATACATAGATATGTTTAAAATTGCTTAGTATTTAGTAATGATGGACATTATACGTGGAGTGGGTGTTGTAGACGAATCTGTGACTCTAGTTAAATATTCCCGATTCATGCCCTTGTGTGGTTATATCAAATCATATCCTTATATAGACCTAAGAATCATACCCATATTAAGACATAGCCAATACAGTCCAAATACGGCAAGGCTACTCCCATAGACTCCTAGAAAGCACAACATGTTCTTAAACAAACCAAGCCTCCAGCAGCTCGGGAATTCCCCTGCTTCTGTACTGATTTGTCCTAGAACTCCCGGAGTCCTGAAAGAACTGCGAGTTCTTAGTGACGTCTTATGTCCAACCTTACGTCAAACTCGGCACCTTCCAGGTATAAATATACCAGCATCTGCCCTAGCAAGACACACAGTGGTTTGGAGCAGATCGACTATTTACTTGCCCGACGCACTGCTGTAGCAAGTGCCGAAGGAAGCCGACCCTCCCGCTGACACACAGAGAAAAGCTGTCTTTTCTCCTGCCGAGAAATCCAGCTCGAGTGTTTCCCTGTCACCCTTGCAGGTTGCTGGGAGCTAGAGTCCTGAGAGAAAGATACAAGACCTCCTTCATTCTATAACCAAGGTACGGAGCTGATTAGACCCTTAAGAGAATTCTTGATTTAGATTCTTGGCAGAAACTATCTTAACTCAAACTACATCTCACTTACTCCTTCCCTGTACTAGGCTTAGGTTAGGTACACCGGGGTAGGCGTATCTTAGAAGCACCAGTTGAGTGCGTTTAGTCATTATTTTATCATTGTATGTATTTTATCCATTTTAAACACCGTATGGCTTAAAAACCATACTATGCTTTTCCAGTATTATTTTATAATACTCCTTTTACTGTACGCACTTTACTTTATGACAAGTATTGCAATTGTAGCAATTCACTTCTCTTGCATGAGAAAGAAGACTGTTCAATAAATAACCTCTTTTATTGAAAATGCCCATCTCTCTGTTTCTCTGCACTTCTGGTGTAAGCATGCACGATTGACTGAGTAAAAAAGCTATCTATTGTTTGCGCGACTCTAGAGATATACTCCTTGTTCTAGGGGAGCAAAGTTGTCATGTTTATGCGGTTGTCAGAAACTAATCCCTTCTTGTGAATTCGAGAAAGTTTCTAGTGACCTCTGAGCTAGCTGGCATTCATAATTAAGTCTAACATATTCAATAGAGACCTAGTCGACCTAATTCCTACGTCTAAACTATCGTTTGTTATTCCAATGCGCAGAGCCTATTGGGAATATAGGAACTACACTACAATATTATTGCGTTGTAGACGGTTGGAGATGGGATTTGGCTAGTTTTACAGTGAATCCCAGATTGCGAAGCAACCGAATTGTTTGAAGCGTGTTTTGCACACAGCTGCTTTGGGAGTTTGTTTTTATAAGCTAATCGTCTAGGTTGGGGAAGACATGAATTTGTTGTCTTCTGAGATGGGCTGCAACTACTGCGAGGCATTATGTAAAGACCCTGGGTGCTGTGGTGACTCCGAACGGAAGCACCTTGAACTGGTAGTGTTGACCATTTACCACGAATCCGAGATATTTCCTGTGAGAGGGATGTATTGGAAGGTGGAAGTGGCGTGCTTTAGATCTATAGTGGAGAAAAAAATCGCCTTGCCGTAGTAGTGGAAGCACTTGTTGTAAAGTGACCATGTGAAAATGGTCTGAATGAATGCAACAGTTTAGCGGTCTGAGGTCCAGTATTGGTCTTAGAGAGCCGTCCTTCTTTGGGATAAGGAAGTAAAGTGAGTAAACTCCTGTCCCTTGATGAATTAGAGGAACTGGATCTATTGCATCTTTTTGTAACATCGCTAAGACTTCTTGTTTGAGTAGCGTTAGATGATCTAATGACATTGGGCGCTGTCTTGGTGGAATGTTTGGGGGTGTAGAAGTGAGTTCCAGGCAATAACCATACTAGATAATTTGTCTTACCCACCTGTTGTGATGGAATTCCAGACAGGTAGGAACTGCGAGATGCGTCCCCCGACAGGTGTGGGATGATCGGGGGAAGCATAGGGAAGTCACTGTTTGTTATTAGGGGAGTTGCGGGTGTTGTTGCCTCTGCCTCTACCCTTGTTGTTGTTACCTCTGTAACCTCCTCTATTGCATCCCCTAGAAAAAGGGCCTTGGTTGGGACTTTTATAGGAGGATGTCTGGTGTTCTGATGAATTAGTTTTGGAGCCTGCTCTGAAAAAGGAGCGACGAAAGGACCCTCTAGCAGATGGTGACTGTAATGGTCCCATAGATTTTGCTGTTTCTGTATCTTTTTAAAGTTTTTCTAAAGATGCATCCACTGCAGGTCCAACAAGCATTTACAATGCAATGGTTTTGCCTTTGTTAAAGTTAGAGCTATTGGCATTGCTCTTGACATTTTTATTTATGTTTTTTTTAACATAAATAAATGGCATTGTCATTTACAATGCCACTAGCTTTATCTCTCGCAAATGACACACACAAACACCCACAGAGAGCCCCCCGAAACAGACACAGAGCCCCCCCACACACACACCCACACAGAGCCCCCCACACACACAGCCACACAGAGCCCCCCACACACACAGCCACACAAAGCCCCCCACACACACAGCCACACAAAGCCCCCCCCCACACACCCACCCACACAGAGCCCCCCCCCCCACACACCTTCTGGCCCATTATCTTTTCTCCTCATCAAAATAACTGCCACGCCCCTTTCTTTGTTCTGAAAATGGTAGGTAGCAAGCCATTTCAAATCTAGGTGGCTGTGGCCTAAAGAGAACTTTCTGAGGGCATGGAAAGAACAGCAGCCTCCTTTTTCATGGATGAGCATCCCCTAGCTCGGTTCTTATGCTCCACCTGTCTTTCTTTGATACTTCCTCCATTCTTTCCATAGTGTCAACAGTGGGTCAATATGCTTTGTCCTTTCTTTCCATAGCATCATGGCCGCTGTTGGATTCGATACCAAGTACAATGCAACGGTTTTGCCTTTGACAAAGTTAGAGCTATTGGCACTTTAAATGACAAATTGTTTATTTATGTGTTAGTTTTGAAAACAGATAAATAAATGGCATGGTCATTTACAATGTCAATAGCTTAATCTTTTGCAAATGCGAGACCTATTGCATTTGCACCCACACACACACACACACAGCCACACGCACACAGAGCCACACACAGAGCCCACCCCCACACACACACAGCATCTCACACACACACAGCATCACACACACGCACAGAATCACACACACACACACAGAATCACACACACACAGCATCACACACACACACAGCATCACACACACACACACACACAGCATCACACACACACACACAGCATCACACACACACACAGCATCACACACACACACACACAGCATCACACACGCACACACAGCATCACACACGCACACACAGCATCACACACACACACAGCATCACACACACACACAGCATCACACACACACAGCATCACACACACACAGCATCACACACACACAGCATCACACACACACAGCATCACACACACACAGCATCACACACACACAGCATCACAGGGGAGCAAAGAATTATGTGACAGTGGAGCAACGAATTATGTGACAGGGGATCACATACAACAACGTGAACCAGGTTAAGGAAGATGTCAGGAGCTAAGGCACATAACCCCAACTAGCCCTTCGGCTCTCAAAAACAGTATTCAGAGGCTCGGCACCTCTTCTCACAGAGTAAGCACTATCTGCACTCACTGTATCAGCTTCCTGGGTTTAGGGCATGACTCAAAGGCAACGGTGAGTTGTCAAACTCATGAAGGAGAGTCACAGGGGACAAATTCTGTAAGAGGGACAGATAAAAACAAACATGTGCCTCGAATCAGAACCGCACATTCGTCAAAGCCAGGATGGCAAACCCAGGTTCCCTAAAGGGGTAATCATTATTTCATTTTCCCTGGGTATCCCTCAAGTCCTGAGCGCTACTTACCAAACAGTTCACCCAAACTCGCTGGTAATAGCTGGTTTCACCGTTCCACAATCACTAGTTATCAACTGGGAACTCTCAGAACTCAGCCCGCTGAGATCCGTGTACTTGTGTCGCAATCAGGAATCAAAATCTAAAACAACAAGCTTCAACTAATACAGAGACAAACTCGCATGCATACCACAGTCCACAACAGAGTCAGTTACACTCAGACAGAAAGACAACCTCACAAACACCTGGAAGCATGGTTTGTGCACACACCATAAGGAACAATGCAGCCCAACATGCTCGCAAGAATATATGAAGAAATTAAATGACACATGTAGCCAGACAAGAAGCGACAAACCGACAAACAAGATCAGTAGACCCGAGTACACCACAACTCGTTCACACGATAGACACAAAATTGCCGCACACAATATATACATAAATTCTTGCGCACATTATAAGATAGGCAAAATAAGTATCCTGGTAAACGGACAACAGGCCAACCCGCACATCGCCAAGCACAACCTTGGGCTCAGGGAAATACTTCATGTCAGGTACCGACAGAAAACGGCACAGAGACACGCAATCGGACAGGCACACAAAAACACGAAGAGGCAGACACACACTGGGAAAGGCACAAAGTCAAGCAAAGACAGGCACAGAGAAACGCCAACAAACGGACACAGAAATATAAAATCAAGCAGGCACAATCCACAAACTGGCACATAGAGACACATTCCGACAGTCATACAAATAAAAGGACAGGCACATAGAGACACTGCAACAGAATACACATACAGCAGCAAATACACAAAGATGGACAAAGACTTGAGCACAGCGGCAAGAACACACTCGGGCCATTGAAAGTCCCAGTGCAGAAACTCAAATGGATATCCCTGGTGAAAAGAAAATAAACACATTTATGCAAGCACACATAACGTTACAAGCCTACGCATACACACAACAAACGCATACAGAAAGGTGAGCCCCGCCAGGAAAACTATACATGCTGAGACAAATACTGAGTTATGTTACGCTAGTTGACTCCATGGGGGTGGTGATACGTGGTCAGACGTGGAGTGTCAAGCACAACAGCCCACGCTGCACAAATGTGGGGGGTCTGTGGTGCGTACTACTGCAGACTGAAGCCTGCACCAGAATGAGCTCTCTGCAGCCGGTGCTGGGTGCGGCTGGTCGATGTGAGCCCACACTGCAGCAGCAGCACACAGGCCAGCTGCCACCGAGCCCAAGCTGCGTGCCGTGGAGCAGGCTGTGCCCGCACCGCAGCAGGACAGGCCATCTGCCAGCATGCCGCTGCTAGTACCTGCTGCGTGTGGTGGAGCTCAGCCCATACTGCAGCAGCGTGGGGCAAGCTGCCATCATTCGCTCGCTGCTCAGTGCCACTGGTCACATTCGGCTCGCCCTAGCTTCTGCAGAGCCCGTTGGATTGGAAGCTAAAACGAGCACGGGGAGGTTTTAAAGGGAGCGACTGAAAGCCAGGGTTCACGATTACCCTAGCCAACAAGGCACGGACAGCGAGAGGAGGGGTCGGCGGGAACGGGGGAGGGGGGCGGGTTAACAGAAACACGAACAACGAGAGGGGGGCCGGCGGGGGGCGGGTTAACGGAAACACGAACAAAGTTAAAAACAAATTAGACAGCGGGAGGGGGGGCGGGAACGGGTACACACTTACCTGCTCGGCAACATAAATCGTGCATCCCACTCCTGCAAAAGGCAGGACGAGAGTAAACAAAACACAGCTTGAGAAAAAAATAAATAAACCCTGCCCACCGAAGGCGGGTGGCGGCTCAATGCCGGACCAGATTCGGGGGCGTTCCCGAGGGCTTTTGGCTGACGTAGCATGACGTCGCCAAAAGCGAAAAATTCTCGGGAACGCCCCCGAATCTGGTCCGGGATTGACGGACAGAGCCGTTTCCCAATGGCTAGCCTCCATTTATGGAGCTAGCCAATGGGAGCAGGGGGCGAGTCCCTGTTCCCCACTGTAAGACATAAGGTTTTTCTAGCGCATGCGCACTTCGTGCGCATTTGCTAGGCAAAACCTAAAAAGGTGCTCTTGATCACATGTTTGGTTTAGAATTGTATTTTGCACCTCTTGCTTAAAACCAGACACTCTAAGCCATGCGTGTCTACGTAGTAACACACTAGTATTTATAGCACGTGCCGCGGTGTCTGCTGCATCTAGTGCACATTTTATAGAGGTATTAGTAATTAATTTCCCTTCTTGTACAAGGTCATTAGCTTTGTCTTTATACCCTGTTGGAAGATGTTTAATGAGCTTTTTGACCTCGTCATAGCGAGCACTGTCATATCTTGCTAGCAGGGCTTGTGTGTTTGCGATATTCCATGAATTAGCAGCCAGAGACGCCATACGTTCACCTGATGCGTCCAACAGTTTAGATTCTTTGTCAGGAGGTGGTGTGTCACCTGATCCCTGGGAGTGCCCTTTTACGCGCATTGTCTACTACTAATGAATCTAGGGGAAGTTGGCCCTTAATGTAAATAGAGTCACTAGGAGCTGCTTTGTATTTTTTTATCAACTCTGGGGGTTAAGAACCCTAGCTCTAACTGGGTCTTTAAACACCTCAGGAACATGTCTGAAAAGGCATTTTAGCATAGGTAAGACATGAGTAGATTTTTGTGGTTGTGCAAAAGTTTCTAGCAAAAAATCCTCCTCTACAAGGTCTGCATGAAGTTTGACTTTATTATATGCAGCTGCTCTGTTAATAAGCTGTGCAAACCCCATATTATCATCTGGTGGAGATGGCTTTGAGGGGTAGAAATCTGGGTCATTTGTTATATTAGGATCAGTGTTATAATCATGCCATGGGTCTGGTTCCTGTGGTGAATTAACAGGACTTAATGGCATTACATCGTCATCTAAATCTCCATGCCCTTGTGAATCATCACTATCCTGTAAATCTGGAGAGTGTGGTGGTGAAATAATTAAGGTAGGGTTATCTGGTGGTGGAGGTGAAGGTGGAGGGGAAGTATTAGTAGATGTATGAATTTTCTTTGGAGGAACTGGAACTTGGGGTAAATGTTCTGGTTTCCTCTTTGCAGGTAATTTGGTAACTATATGTCCAGTCTTTGGGTGGATAAATATAGTAGTCTGCTTTGGATCTGGTAAAAAAGTTCTTCAGGCTCGACAGACTTGCTTGGCGTCGAAGAATTGTCCTTAGGAATTGACTTAGGGTGTTTTGGGACATTGTCCGGTACAACAGCTTTACTCGGTTCCGAAGTTTTCGGTGCCTTGTGTTTTGATGGCACTAAAGTCTTTTCTATATGCTTCGGTGCCGAAGGCTTTTCAGTTTGTTTTGGGCCCGAAGTCTTATCTGCTTTTTTTGGTGCCGGTGGTTTATCCGGCTGTTTTGGTGTCGAAGCCTTATCGAGTTGCTTCGGTGCCGACTTTTTATCGGAGTCTTTCCGTGCCGAGGGGGTCTTATGGGTTTCAGCTTCGAGTGCTTCTTCGGTGACGACGGAAGAGGGCGTGGTAACTCAGACGGTTGTGCCTTCGGTGCCGAGGGTGGTTTTTCGGCGCCGAGCGGTTGGCTCGAGCCGGATGACTTTTGTCTGTCCTTCGGCGCCGAGCGGGGCATTCGAAGTCTTTGTACGGTATGAACCTGAGCCCGAAGGTGTTACCGGTGCCATTGTCTTGGGCTTGGTCGGGCCAGGGTTTCAGTACTCACGTCCCTTTGAGCTGGAGTGATGTCAGCATCAGCATCGGAGACGTCTGCTTCGGAGTCCAGGATCTCTTCTGGCTCTGGAAGGTAATCGGGACCTGGATTGAAGATGTCCGTAATGGAGCCTGTGCCTCGCTGCATGTCTCGGCGTCGAGCTAGACGATCCTGGATCGTCTTTTTCGATTTAAATGAAAGGCAGGCCTCGTAATTGTCCTCTCAATGTTTTGGAGAAAGGCACAAATTGCATACAGGATGGAGGTCCGAGTGTGGAAATTTAGCACCACACTGTGGGCATTTTTTGAATGGAGTCCGTTCCATCGACGTCCGTCTATATCGGCGCGGGTAGGCTCAACGGCCCGCGTCGAAGTCCGCAGGCGTCGAAGAGTGATGGAAGCTTTCAAGGTGCGCGTCGAAGGCACGCGATCGAATCAATTCCATCGGTGAATGTAATTGCGCGTCAAAGGGGTCTGGAAACGGTTCAGAACCGGAGCGCAGCAAGTTTCATCTGAACCCAATGGCGGAAAAGAACAATCTAACCATGGAGCCAAAGCCCATGCGCACTGGACACCGAAGGAGGAGTCACCGGTCTCGTAACTGCAAGACTTCTCCGAAAACAAAAATAACATGCAATCATCCGAGCCCAACACCAGATGGCGATCTATGCAAAGTATATAATCTGCAGCTCATATGCCTCGAACACCCTTTTATTCACCACATTTGCTAGACCCAAGTATGACAACATAGACCGTATAGTCCATAAAGTCTCTAACACTCCAGCATCTTCCTCTTTTGGTGCTGTTCTTGGTCATCCTGCTTGTTCTCTTTTAAACTACCTCCAAAACGATACTTTGCATAACTAAAAAGGAATTAATACAACCAATCTATCTAAAAACCTAAAAACAGCAAAAAAATAAATCCACCATTATTATACAATCACCACAGCATTACCATGAACATATACGTTATTTTTCAACACATACCCTTTTCTTTATTACTACCTCCTTTGGGTTGGAAGGGAGGGATTCTACTAGACTCCCTGTCTTTCATAAAAATACGATTTTCTAATACCTTAAGCTATGAGAATAAGCATTTTATGGAGGCTAGCATTATTTATTGGAGGCTAGCATTACGCATGTTCAAAGCTTCTCAACACGAAATTGAATACATGCTATACTGGTTTACAATAAAACTTACTGAACATCCACGCGTTGGACCAGTCTGCGGCTTTCCATTCTCTTCTTCAATCTCACTCCTGCACAAAATACTTGTGACGACAGTTCCTCTCACAGAACAAGCTTTAAACCACAACCACTCTAGCTTCTTTCATAACATTCTTCACCCAACGTGCAATAGTTGCCACCGAAACAGCGTTTAAAGGCTTCACTTAAGAAATCAACAACTGACACACACCACCAGCTCTATATTCCTCCATTCTCTTTTCATATTTCCTGATGCAACCTACTACACAAAATTTTCCACTTGAAAAAGTACTTCATCTGGTTGATAAAGTCTAGTTCCCAAATCCAAAGCCTGACACCTGATACTCTTCTAAATGATAGCAAACACAGCAAAGTCCCCAATTTAGACAACTCCCTCAGGGCTACAAACCTTTTGCAGGTCAACTATCAAACAATTTCAAAACTAAATTCACATTCCCAAGTTTGTCATATCTTGCTTTGGTTGGCCTTTTCAAACTAATACCTTCCATAACTTAACACATTGAAGGGATCTTATTTACAGATAAATCTTCCACAAGTGAATGACTTGCTGCGATAGCCAATCTAAAGCAATTCACTGTCCCATATGCTAAACCTTGGCTATACAAATCTACTAAGAAATTGGCCACCTCAATCTCATTCACTTCCACAGGACCCAAACCCTCGTTAGATGCACCAACGTATCCAAACACTTCATGCTACCAGTACCTCTTCTTCATACCTCGAGCCCACGATTCATCGAGAAGTTCTGAAGTCTTCCACGCAAGTCTGCTGAATCTCTCTGAACTCCTGATATCCTCCAAACTAGAAGGTTGAGCATACCCGCTTCTACTCTAGGATGTTCTCTAGATTCTATAAGAAAAGGAATTTCCACAACAACCTCCAAGAATGAGAGGAACCAAATCTTAGTGTTCCAGAAAGGACAACATTGCCTTCTCACCTGCAGCAACACCCTCTGAATCATAGTAAAAGACGGGAACGAATACCCCTTTTCAGATCTTCCCAATTCTGCGTAAAAGCCTTCACTGCTACTGCAGCTGGATGCCCGCTAAAATAATCCTTCATTTGGACAAACTACAGAGAAGCAAAAAGATCTACCACTATTGGATCTAGAGTGAAATCAATCTCCACGAAAATCTCCTTCCTCCACATATATTTGCTGTAATCCTTGACATATCAGGCATTCCAATCTGATATCGCATTCTCTTTCCCTGATAAGTACTGAGCTGTCAAAATTGTCTCTTGCTCCTGATATAATTCCTTTGCAAACTCCAACAATTTCATGGACCAGCTTTCTCCTAACTGGTTTATATAAGTCACTGCAGAGACGTTGTCCATCCTCAGAAGGACTGAACAACCTTGTAAAGTCTTTCAAGTTGTGCAGCGCAAAAAATCCTGCTTTAATCTCCAAATAACTTATGTGTACCTGTGTTGCTGATATATTCCATATCCATTCTGTATCCTGACCTAGACACATTGCACCCCATCCTAAAGTGCTTGCATCTGAATCCATTACAAAATCCGGGACGGTCCCAAAAACAGCCCATCCATTCCATGCTTCCAAATCTTCAAACCAACAGGTTAACTCCTCTCTCTGAAACCTTTGCTTTGTCTTCATACTATATACCCCACGATAGACCTGAAGTCTTCAGTCTCTGGAGGGTCCAGTAATGTAAAGGTCCTGGGAACACAGCCTAAATTGAGGAAGAAAAAAGGCCTACCAATCAAGCTATATTCACAACGATACTGCCTGCCTTCTTCGTAACGGACACCTATCTTTTTCCAGCTTTACCTTCCTTTCTGGTTACTTTAGTTATACCTTCTCTGTGTCTATAATGAACACTAGAAATTCCAATTGCTGAGCTGGGACCAAACTGATTTCTCCAAATTTATAATAAATTCTAGATTCTCCAATAAATGTCTACCATAATAAAATGTTTAATCAAACCTCGTTTTCTTTTCTCATGATGAGAATATTGTCCATATAAATCACCTCTCTCACCCCTTGGTCTCTCAACAGACCCACCACAGATTTTAAAATCTTTTGTAAAACAATATGGGCGGATGAAAGACCAAAAGGTAAACACTGGAACTGGAAAAGCTTCCCGTTCCACCTGAACTGCAGACATTTCTGACTTCCCTTCTCCATTGGAATTGTGAAATAAGAATTTTTCTAATCTAATTTCACCAACCAATCTTGCGAAATATCTCTCATCATATGAATCCCTTCTATCTTGAAGTGATGGGAAGTCACATAAGGATTCAAATGCCGAAGATTTATCACCGGCCTCCATCCTGTCTTTTTTCTTCATTGGAAATAAGGTTCTCTCAAAACTTTTCTTTTCCTCCTTGATCTGAACTATAGCACTCTTCTGTAACATCTGCTGTATTTCTTTTCTTACTACTTCTTTTGCTCCTCTTTGAACTGTAGTTCTCGTGGTTCCTCGTCTTGCATTTGTTCAAATTCTACTTTTTAACCACTTACTGTTGCAAGTAGATATTGTTCCTGTGTTAACTTTTCCCATTCCTTTTGGAAAAATCTCAACCTTCACCCACTTTTTTCTGGGAAGAAACAGAAATAGTCTCCAAGTAGATTGTTAACCTCTTCCTCTGAAGATCTGACTCTAACTCCTCTTGACCTCTGGAGACAGAAACCTATTGACCCTCGACTTACTCTGTAATTCCCTCATCCATACCCCAATTGGGTCTTATAATATCCGTGGCCAGAAGGTTCCCCTCTACTCCTGGCCCGCTGATATACATTACTTCTACAGAAATCCTTCCACATGGAAGTCTGAGCCTTGTATAAAGCTGTGAAGGAAGCCACATTTTCTCAAGGACTTGACCATGCCTTTCCAAAGACAATACCCATGGTATCCTCAGCAGTCTCCTTCCTAGCCAAGTCCCTTAATTTTGGGCTAATCTTAAATAATACTGCCTTCTTCCTTTGCCCTATAATACTAGTGTTGGTGTTTCCTAAGAAACAAATCGCCCTTTGGCTCAAGCATTTCAGGAGCTCTAAATCAATCCCACCTCCATTTATGTACGTGTCTTCAACTAGATAAAAGATACAGGTTAAACGACCCAAAACATCTAAAGGTTTGTCTTCGCTTTGTTTTAGTGAGTGTTTTAGTTTTAGTGAGTGTTCTAGACCCTTTGTTGGGCCCCTGCCAAGCTTGTAGAGAAGGTGATAAGCTCTGGGTCCAAATTAGACGCTGTGTCCTTATCCCCAACTACTGGACTTAAATACTCTGCCCTCATGATATTTCTCCTTTTCTTCAACAGCTTTCTAATTCTCTTTCTTACATATTGTGTCACTTGCCTCATAGGCCAACAGCTGGAACTACTAAGGTGCCGTATTTCTTTA
The DNA here is from genome assembly GCF_964261635.1 of Lissotriton helveticus. Lineage (NCBI taxonomy): Eukaryota > Metazoa > Chordata > Amphibia > Caudata > Salamandridae > Lissotriton > Lissotriton helveticus. The sequence continues at coordinate 745,859,659 of NC_136073.1, forward strand.
GGGACAAATAATGTATGCCCCAGAGGGTCTTTAATACACTTTTCAGTCTACTGCGTAAAATGATCACAATCTACAAAATCTGTTCCAGGGTAAACATCATGATCCACATCTAAAATGTATTCATCTTGCTCTCTATAAGCTTCATCTCTCTTCCCTTCATAAGGAAACTGTTATAATTCACCCTCTTTCTCTATCTGCACTGTAGTATTTCTATGTACCCTCTTTGGTCTCTCCCTCCCTCTCTCTCTGCCCCCCTTCCTCTTTCTACCCTTTGGAATGTTCCTATAGTTGAGCCAGAGGTTGCCTCGGAATGTTGACAAGGCAGCCTGACTGGCAGAGTACGTGAGCTGTGCCTTGACAGCTACATGCTAGAGGTTCGAAAGTGGAGGCCGTAATAAAGGAGTAACCTGAACTTCACCTACCTGTTCCAGGCATCTTTGTAACACTGGCGACGAGGATGGGAACCCTGGCCTGCTTTTGGGCGATTAAACATTTTAAATTCTACCTGTGGGGAATAAAGTTTACCGTTTGCACCGACCACACGCTCCTCATTTAGATGTTCAGTCCCAGTGTTACAAAGATGCCTGGAGGGAGGGAGAGAGAGACCAAAGAGGGTACATAGAAATACTACAGTGCAGATAGAGAAAGAGGGTGAATTATAACAAACTAATTTGGCCACCTTTCCTTGTGAGCCACTTCGGACTCTAATTGTTGGTGAAATAGACACCTCTGCTACTGTAAAAGATTTCTTCTTATGAAACATTTGCTCCTTGGTCCTTTATTTGAGGCATCTTCCTCCTCAGACATGGACCAATACATTATCCATACTTCCCTTTGTTTTCCTATTATTCAACCTTGTCCTAACTGTCTTCGGCACACTCTCCTTTAGCTCTCTCCTAATCATATCCCTTACTCCATCCTCCTGCATATCCTTACCGGTCTGTTCTTCAGATATTTTAAACCAGTTCTTCTGTTCATCTTTCTTCCATTGTAAAGCGTTCTGATGCCCATAAGGGTCATGTTCGCGCTATATAAAACCTTCAAAATAAACTAATTAATTTACACAAAACCACTATGTAAACCCTCCTTAGCCACATACACTTATCTGAACAGCAACGCGATCATTTTGAGTGTTTTTGAAGATGCTGTTCAGCATCTTCAAAAACACAAAAACTTCAAAAACACAAAAAAAATTAAAATTATGTCAATAGGCTCGATAAGCCTCTAACTTGTTTTCTCTGCTTCGTGCAGACAAAATCTTCTCTTGTGATGTGCGCTGGAAGTGCTTATTTCACTGACTTGCAGAGCCTTTTTTCACTGCCCTTCCGATACCAGTGCACACTTAATTTTAATATTTCCCCGGGGCAGATACTGTGGCTGTTTAACATACTCTCCGCTTTAATACGCTGGAGTAGCATGGCTACAATTTACTCCCCGGGTCCTTCTTTAAAAATGCTGCAAGCGCTTCTTATAAACGAGCGCGGCAGCTCGTCAACATATTAATTTCGAGGTAGCTCGCTCCTCCAAACAGCAGGAGCCGCTTGCACTGTACAAAACCTCGAGCGCTCTATAGAACAGCCAGCGCGGCATCCTCCAGCAGGAGCAGTGGCTGAAACAGCTGACTGCCACACAAGCCTAGGAGCTTGGGGCAGGATCAGCTGAATGCCACAGGGCCTTCGAATGCAGCAAGCGCGGCAGCAGCTGTCCCGATACCAAGGGTTGCCCTTTTCAAATAAATGTAACCGGTACAGTTATGCATACATTATATTTGTTATAATGAAATCTTCCCAGAATACTCCCTAGTCAGCCAAATCAATACTAACAAAACAAGTGTACTTTCCTCTTACTTATATCCTAAATAACATACATTTGAAACAGTTTGATTAAAAATAAATTCATTTCAAAACCTTCATACCTAAACTGAACATATAAATTGGAGTCTTTCCTTCTACATCCTTCTAAAATACAATTATTCATGTACACATAAAAAATAATTGCAAACTATCACTATTTCACTCTTTTCATGCATATAAAGAAACTATACTCATCTGCTCAGACGCAGCAAACAAAAGAGGAAGTTGCTGGAGTGTTGGAGAGTTTGGTGAACTAGAAGTTCTATTTTATTTATGTTGTGATACTTAGTTCTAGTATGGAACTTTAAGGGTTGCTGCTTGGAAGTGGTAAAGAAAAGGGTTTATGCATAATGCTAGCCTCCTATCTTGCCATAAAACCACTACACTGTGATTTAGCAAGATGACTCTTGGATGCACTACACACTGGTTTAAGAAAAATACATTTGGAAGTGCAAAGACGCATTGGAATGGTAAAGCCATCAACTTCTCCCACCCAAGATGAAAAAGTATTCTAGGAAATTAGGGTTTTGGGGTGTAAATGATCTGATATTGGTTATATTGACAGTGGTTCATTAAGTAAAATGTTAAAAGCCGAGCAATAAAAGGCGCCTAGGGACTTTGATATTTGGAAACAAGGAAAGGCTATGAAGCTGGAACTGCCTGACTCTAGTAAGTGGTTCCGGAAGCTACAATTAACAATTTGTGGCCCTTAATTCAGCATTTATTACTGATTGCTCTCATCTATGCATCATACATTATTTAGGTAAGGATAATGCATGCAGATTGATCAAATAGAAATTTAGCAACAAAGAAAGAAACACCCATCACTTATCATTTTCTATATTCCTCAAGGGTTATGTGCAAAATCAAGTATTTATTTGACTGTCATGCTCCAAAGACTACACTTGAAAGGGCTAGCATTCTCAAAGATGGAAGCCCACAATCAGATTGATTTACTTAAAGAAATTCAATTGATGCTGTATTTCAAGAGTGTAAAGTGAACATAAAACGTACCAAAAAGTCAACATTTTGCTTTTCTGTCCTTCTGTTTAGCATACCTATCTCAAAATTGACCCAACTTAAAAATATGTTGTTTTGAAATTAGTTTTCAAAAGTAAGTTTACGCTTTTTAAGAAACTAATGTGAATAAGAAAAAGAATGATCAAACATTACTGGTAATAACTACTCTTAAAATAATGGAAGCAATCCAATGGCAGATCAGTGCCTTAATCTGCCAATTTTTACAGGCGTTTTTTTACGACAGTATAACCCAGCTTGAATGTTCCTTTACAATGTCACATTTCCTTCGAGGCTGTTCTAGGCTTCAATTTATTTACTCTCTTTGTAATTCCTTTCACTGTGAGATGCATGCATTCAAATCAGATTCAAAAGATTTTTAACAATGGGAATAATGATGGCAACGTTCTGCTGTGCTGCCAATGGAAATATGTGATTTTGTTGTTGCGCAACCTTCCGCAAAATTATGGACTCAAAGCATTAGCCATATAATACATCCTCTGCAACAAGATCTGCAGGTTTTAACCAAAACAAATAGTTTCTAGCTCAAATGGATCAACAGTTCCAAATAAAGCAGCTATGTCTGTTGCTGTGCAAAGGAAGGTCATTACAAAGGGTGGCTAGTCATCTTTCTTTTGGCTTCTTGCAGTGTTTGGCTGTCAGGCTTGTTTTGATACAGTGAAACCTTTGTCCAGATAGTGTTAAAATGACAAAATAATGTGGTGGTAACATTTTGCAGCAAATTTTGCTATTCTTACCATACCATACCATAAAATATAGTAAACCTTGCTGCATCATTTTGACCTCCATCATCACATAATTTCAGTGGCTGTGATGATACCCACTTCCTCATCTTTTTTTTTTAATTCTGAGAATCAATTTATGCCCCAAATTAATAGCTTGTCTCCGGACAGTTGCTTGTCTGTGAAGCCCAGGAAGTAAAACCAGCCAATTTACTGACAAATGAAATAGAAATTCTTTACAATACTTAAATGAAACGCTATACTTACATCAACTAGCGGATCACAGCTCCATCTGGGACTTTAAAAGAAAAAAGAGGGTAGGAAGTGGACAGTAACTTGACTATGTTTTTCGGTTGGAGTAGAAGGAATTTGAAGACCCCTTTGATGTTGTTTGGCATAGGGCTAATTCTGTTACAAGTGGACATTAAACTGAAAGTGTTCAAGGAGGCAATATGATTTTATTCCTGAGAAATTTACAAAGAACGAGTGGTTAGAAGTGATCAATAGCTAGCTATGGCTTGGTAAGATGGGCCTATTCTCCTTATGTCAGTATAATTAAGTGTATATTTGGTGGCAATTAAAGCCCTCGATCACAGTTTAGGCTGCACAAGAACCCATACTTGTTCAAATGAAGCAGGTGTACAATTCTAACTGTATACCATCATATTAGCCTAATTAATCAAGGTGATGCATTAGCATTTTGCACAAAGTGCTTTAATCGAATGCACAAAATCATTAATCTTGTGAATGGAAAACACATCGTCAAATTAGTCATAACATACTTCACAGAAAGCCTACATTTTTAACTCTAGGTTGTCAACCTTTTCTATTTACTTTTCAATATAAATAGGGTTTCAAATATTTCTTACTTTCACACTATCATTACAAGTTTGTGACTTAAATGATGTAAAATTAAGTTGTATCCATATATTGAATTTCTAATACTGCTCTGCAAACTAAGCATATACGCTTCAGTTTGTACTTATGAACAGAAAAATAATGAAAATGGTTTAGCATTTCTTCCACAGTTATTATGCCACACAGCATCGCATTCATAAAGAGCATTTAAATGTATGTGCATGTAACCTGAATGAGAAATATTCACATCAGAATAAATAGATCATAATTATTGCATTGTGTCAACTGGGTATGTTTAAACTAATGGCCAAGGGGTGTATATGTGTGTGAATGCACCATAGCTAAAGTAAAGCATGTCATTAACACAAACTCCAAACCGCCATCTCAAATATGAGCAAAGCAGATTTAAGATAAAACACCTAATTCATGAGACAATTATCTATTATTTCCCGGTGCCACACTTATTCTTACAAATCTTCAAAAATGCTATTACTAATACTTCAGACTAAGGCATCTGACAGCATTTTACCACACCAGGTATGGCATGCTTGATCCTAATATAAGGTTAATTGCATCATGGATGCAATAAAAATTGACATCTTGGCAAAGATAATGTCACGGATAAAAAAAACTACCTATACTATACCTATAAGCTAAATACTCTATGCCCTCATGATTCTTCTGAACGTAAGCGGAGTGAGATTCAGAATAGAATATAGAAATATGCAAGATAACTTTGTAGGGAACTTTGGTTAGGGGCATGAGAGGACATCCTTCTAAGTAACTTTTGATAATGAAAAATGCCAAATTTAAAACTTATTCTTGGGTCTTGAGACCTATGAAAAAAATGTGCTAGCTTTCGTATAAACTGACTTCCAAAAATGTACATAAACAAGTCCATTCACTAAATTAGGTTGAAAGGGAAAATTAACAAATCACCAAGTAGTCTAACATTTCATCTTCGCATACAACTAAAGGGTTAAAGAGAAAACAAAAAAAGACAAAATGTATTACACATAAATACATTTTGGCATTGTGAAAATAAACAAAATGGGACAAGAACTGTAATCGAAAAATAAAGAACATACAGTGTTTTTATGTGTATTAAAACACAAAGAACATAAAAAGCCCGGTTTCTTTAGAGTTCTGTTCTAGCACAATCTGGCAATGTGTCACAATATTTTTAATTACATTAAGTTATGGAAATAAAATACTTTCAAGCGAAGACTTTTAAATTAATCCAGTTCCAGTTCCATTTCTCGGGATTTCCATTCAATGACATCTGTTTATAAATCATCAACTAAATGCAGAAACTGAAGAAAAAAAATGTGCTGAAGGGAGGGCTCGGGTGAGGCAATACCAAGGAAACAGAATCCAAAGCAGCAATTTCCTGATAGTGTTAGGACTGTATCTCTAAATCAGCACAGCAACAGTTACCCACCTTCAGGAGAAAAAGTTACAAAATTAATAAAAACAAAAAGAGAAAATAGCTGTAAAAATTCGCAGCTTTCATTTTCAGGTCCATATTTCCTCACAAGAACTCCCAACAGTAGTATCCTGTGATGCCATTTCCTTGAAAGGACTTTCCCATATTTTTGCCCATTCCAGGTATCTCTTCTTGTTTCTAAAATCCGTTTTTCTAGTCATCAGTGAACACTCTTAATAATGACTTCCAATCCATGTTGGCGGAGCTGTGCATGTAGGAGACGATTCTTGTTCTGAAGTTCTTCCACCTGAAAGAATGTAGGAGAGAAATGACTGGACTTGTACTGAACTTCCAAAAAGGCTGTTTTTGGTCCACCTTTGCTCAGCATTATGAGCGAGACTTTTAAAATGTAAATCTTACAAAAGAAATGTAATCTTAAAGTAAAAATACCTCTTGTATTTTTGAAAGTCTCAAAACAATTTTATTCACACAGAAGTATATTATTACGCTTTATATCTTTTACTTTATATGAAAACATTAGTCAAACTTTTTACAAAGAGCATAGGGAATTTCAATAGCTTAATAGAATAAATTAGAGATTAGATTCAATAATATGTTTGTATAGGTGAGGTTATAATGTAAATACCGATGAGGGTGGCATACAGGGAACCAAGTCTGCTTAGTGGGAATATAGTCAGTAAAACAATGGTTTCCAGTTTATTCAAGTAAACATCCTGATCAGTACATCAATGCATCTTCCTGTGTAATGATTTAGGATCATGCTTCACCCTCCTGCTCCTATATCTGTATAAACCAAATTAGAGCCCTGGTTTACGAAGATTTCCATGGAATCATTTGGTAATTCATCTGTGCACTACCAACAAATGACATGGTAATTGCAGATTGTGGGCTACATAATGCAAACAAATGCAACAATAAAAAAAATTCTGCGTCAACTATTTTTAATGAGATATATATATATATATATATATATATATATATATATATATATATACCTGCGGAACGGCTACAGCGGCGAGGGAGCACCGGCCAACTCTGTTTGGTAGCATCACGAGGTGTAACAGAGAACCCGTCACTGTAGCTGGCTCTATCGGTGGACTCCAACGCCCAAGATGCAGTGCAGCTGCAGGATTAGCGCAAGGCGCCTTACAGCTGTGAGACATAGGAGGGGCCAATGATCACATGATGGTGTGATCACGATTTAAACAACAGAGGACCACACACCCGGGAACATCAAGGACACTAAAGAAAGCCAATTAAAGGCTGAAACATGTCTGCCCAGCGTTTCAGGGACCCTTGGATTGCCAGCGCTTTTACAGCAATAAAGCTGTGTTTTGTCCCCCGGAGCGGTGTCATGCTTTTTCCTTTAAGGAGAGAGACTGGTAGTGTCTGTGCGCACACACACGTACACACACGTACACACACACACACACACACACACACACACACACACACACACACACACACACACACACACGCTAAACCTTTACTAAAGGCTCTGTCTGCATAGAATGACATTTTACACTTTCCTTTTATTGTAGTGCAGGGTTCTTCAAGCTGGTTTTAGGATATTTTTTAAATGTATTAATAACAAAAAATGTTTTCTGTTTACAAAGAGAGGCAATTTATATAAAGATCAAATGTGTCAAAATAAGACAACAAATTTGCAAAAATATTACCAAGTTTCACCAATTTTTATTAAACAACTTTTGAATATTAAAATGTTTGGAATCTCAGCATGAACTTCTGTTCATTACTATCACAGGCTCCCACTTTCTGCTTTTCCTTCTCACAGCTCTATGACCAACCCTCCAAAGTTTCTATCTCCTGATTTTTCAGCATGTATTGGTGTATTTGGGCTTATGGTGTGCGCCATTATTCTGTTTCGCAGAATACCTTGTCTGTCTAACGATACGTGTCCAGCACAAAAAAATGATCATAGTATATGGTATTGAGAATCAATTGTTTCATTTTCAGCCTAACCCTAGCCAAACCTAAAAGAATGCACATCTTTAGGGTGGCCTAGTATCTGGCAGGTTTGCTCGGCATCTGTGAGGTTAAAAACAATCTTTCCACTTCGTTAGTTGTCTTCCTGTACTCCGAAGCAGACATCAATGAATATCCATGTTTATATCTTTTCCAGCTCACATCCATTACAAAATCAAGAGACAACAACGTGAGTGATCACATGTTTAACTGTATTTATACACTGTAACCCCATTCAGCTCTTGTACCACTGTATAGGGCAGAACAGACTAACCTCATCGCTGCTTGAGAGTTTCCCCCTTCTGTGCTGGACAGCAATAAAAACAGGTGTGGTCATGACAAGCTCAGCTCGTCATAACCACACGAGCACTGTGCTGCATGACGAGCTGAGCTAGTCATGAGCATGGAAGGGGTTAACAACGTTCTCTTATATCCTGCCAATGTACACATCTGCAGTACTCCGTTTACCTACAACCACCACACCTCCGCCATCATTATCCATCATCTCCACCTGGAAATAATGTAGTTCACAATATAAGCTACATAAATTCTCTCATTCACTACTCTGCATTTTTTGGATCAGCTTATTGAACAGCCTTCACATGCAGATTATGGTAGTATATAGCTAAATTGTTTGAGATTATGATAAATTAGATCAACTCAAAATATGACGGCAACATGATACGCTTGAATATCAATCTTTTGCACAAACTATTGTTATACAGAACATTGCCATCACAAAAATCAGCTCATGACCAAGTGCGTAATTTAACCAAGAAAGAGCATGTACATTCCCTAACTTTCGATACAATTTCTTGCTATGGGGAGGGGCTTCTGTAAGCCCGGGCGGGGTTCAGCACACAAGAGAGGGTCCGACAACACCACCCAGATTAGAGAGAATTAATCAAGGTTTCCTTGAAAGCGAATAAACACAAAGAATCCCCTTGAATAACTGTGGTGCATGTGGACACCACTCATAGGGCACAAGACTGATTGACATTTATTGCTTCAAGTGCTACCCATATGACAGGCGAAGACAATGAAATACAAATTAACAGTTTCAACTGGTTTGCTGTCCTTCATGTATTAAAACCACAATGGAAGCTCTCAAACACTAGACAAAAGCAAGCATAAATAATGGCTTTTCATCACGCCCAGTAGTGAATCACTATGTCCTGAAAAATAAACATACACAAAAACAAGAAAGCGAATACCATCAGGCAGAGAGTAAAAACAAACAGGGAAAGTGCGACAATGAAACACTGAATTATATCCAACCAGTAAGGATTTATTTTTATTATAGGAGATAGAACAAATTTCAATGAACAGATTTTTAGACTCTTTTAGTCTGGATCCACACATTCACAGCTTTATATAATTAAGAGCATGTATAAGAACATATTCAGGAGTGAAAAATATTTTTTACCTGCTGTCGCAGAACCTCATTATCCATCTGGAGTTGAGTAAGGCCTTGCAGCTCCTCAGAAAGTCGAAGATTACCTTGTCTTAACTCTTGGATGTAATCGCAGGCTTTTGACAGGATTCCACCCTTACTCTGCAAAAGATGGGTGGTGTCAATCTAGACCACTTCAGTAGAATTCGTATTACCGAGCATAAACAATGAAGTCGTTTTTCTTTACAGTTTTTACAAAGTTAAACCTAATCACATTGCTACTAACGCGGAGAAAACATCTCAATAAGTACGTGAAACCACTTTACATTGCGATCTTTGGGTCTAAATGCCATGTTCAGGTCTAAATTACAATTGCTGACCACGGAAGCTGAAACAAGTGCTACTTATTGCAGAACAAGCAAACCTTTATGCGTTCAAGCAAACCTCTGTACGAACAAGTGAACATTTGTAGGGCTGAACTGAAAGGGGGAAAGTTACTTAGTTGTAATGGTACTTCTACTTCAGAGTAATTGACATGAAATTGCTATACATTGTATAGCCCCGCCCAAGTGCAGCATCTGGGAGCACTTTTCAAAATGCACATCAATATGAATACATGTTTCCAAAGAAAAGTTATCTTTAAATTTAAAAAATTTGATTTCATTTTTTATTAACAAAAAAACAATAAAATCAAGCACCATACCTAAAATAAATAACTTTCATAAACTTTTATGGAACAATAAAGGAAAATTGGGGCAATGCTTACAGCCTCTAAAGGGTTGAAACTGTCAAAGTTCCTATATTGACAAAGTTCCATTTCCTCCACTGTTCCATAACACCTTGTAAGTGGTATGTCAGTTTGAATTTTTCAAATACTTGAGATAGTGCTTTAAACTATATGCATTTCCTTGTTCTTTCCAACCACCCTGACCTGGCAAGGGATCTAGAGTTAAAATGAATACGTTTTCCTTCACCTACAGGAAACCGTAATTAAAAATCATAAGCAATAAAGCCAATCACCTCACACATGGGCAAACACATATAAACAAGCATTTACAATGCAATGGTTTCGCCTTTGGAAAAGTTCGAGCTATTGGCATTGCTTATGACATTTTTTTTTTACTTATAAATAAATAGCATTGTTGCTACAAAAAAAACTAACAAGGGATGGTCCTTTGTCCGTTTGTATGAACATCTCTTTCTGTCTGATGATATGCTGAGTGCTATAGGGCCTGTGTTTTGCAGTGTCTTGTCCTTTCTTTGTGGGTTGCAGTGGCTTGAGGTGAGTGGTCCTTTCTTTGTGTTACCCCTACCGCTAATTGGGTGGTCGTAGGTTCCATAGTTTGATAAAATCATAAAATGGTGGGGCTTGTGCTGTATAACGATGTTTGACCGTCTAGGTCCCTTTTATGATCCCCTTCCTCAGTCTATCCCGGAGCGCTGCTCTGGGTGCCCCTCCACCGCCAGCTCATGAGTGAAGATCATATCAATGAACAAATGTTAAAGAGCAGCGCGAAAGTTGAATAAACCGAGTGCTACACCACATCGGTTATTCAGCGTGTTGACCTCCTCGTGCAAGCGGGGGCACAGCAGACCTATAATTGCAGCTCAGAAGTATGTGTGGGGCCAGGGAATGGAAGGGGTCGCTAGAGCAGTGTCATTCGTGACGGTAGCCCGCACTGATGTTGCATGCAGCTGGGTCCTCGGCGTCGGTCTGGACTGCTCCTGTGTTACGATCCTCTGTGCGGGGGGGGGGTCACCCGGGTGCTTTGGGGAACGGATGCGCGGGCAGTGGTGTAAAGTGACCCTCATCCTCTTGCCAAGCAGCCGTGGCTGGCATCTCGGGCAGGGTGGGCACGGGGGCTTCTGTGCGGCCCGTGCAGTGAGCACCACACAGTGGGGTTTTCTTTAATGGGTTTATTTGTTGTTTTCATCAAGAGCGGCGCCTCGGTGCTCTTGTGACACCGGATACACAGGGGTGAAAGATTTTCACCTCTGCTGGAGACCCTTGTGAGCTGGGACTGCAGCGCCCTCTAGAGTCCTGGCACAGATGGCAGCTGTGTGCAGGGAGGGTGCGTGTCAGGGCGTCGAGGCGCCCTCTCTCTGCTCGGCAGGTTGGCACCCCGGGGCGCGCCGCCGGACTCTAACTGACCAATATGAAACTCAGAGCGGGCTCCACTGGACACTGGTTTCTAGGAGCTACATCGTCCTATGGCCTCTGGCTGGACAGTGCGAGCGTCCCCCGGACCCTTCCTCGGGGTAAAGTGTTCAACGGAGGACAACAGTTTGTACCCCCTCCCGCCAAAAAATCCACCCCAGACGACGCTGGTTAGACACTTAAGAAGCGTCGACTTAGGACCCCCCCCACCCTCGCTGTGACCCCCTCCCAGCCGCGGGTCGCTGCCAATCACCAGCATCGGGCACTCTTATGTCGCTCTGTTTGATGACGGGTTTAGCAGCTACTGTGACATTATTCACCGGACGCCCCCTTTATTATAAGGACAATATGTCGAGGCCTGCGCCCCCTCCCACACCGGCTCGTTTCTGCAGGGGGGCTGCGCCCACTGGCCGAAGATGGCGAGGTGTATTTGCCATGCTGATGGCTGGCAGAGACGGGCACATTCCGCAGGCCTGGCACCCGGAGCGGACTCTCCCGGGAGGCCAGGCCTGTCCACGAGACCTAGTTTCGGGTGTGGCTACCACCGGTGCGGCAGGTGCAGTGCACCGGGGCCCAGAGCCCTGAGGGGCCCCTTGAACCGCGATAGTTGCCATATTTCACTGGTCCAACAGAGGCCACAGGGCTCACTTTCCTTGCTTGCACTGAGGCCCTCGCTTCCTTGCTTTGCCACTGTCTGGTTCTTGTATGTGCAGTGTCCACACACATGGAGGTATCATGCTACACGCGAGAGGGCCTGTACGACCTGCTGCGTCCTTCCGCCTTGCCAGGGCGAGCTGGCATATGAGCATGCGCACTTCAGAAGGGGTGCCAGCTGCTTGTGCAGAGGTGCAGCCGCCCGTGCCAGCCTAGCACATCACGAGAGGCGCGAGATCAGAAGGGGTGGGGGATGTGCCAGCCGGAAGTGCTGCCTCAGCTTAAAAAGTACAAATCCTGCAAAACTAAAGTGTGTGTGTGACACTCCTGGCTCTGTTTAAGCCTGCCTTAGGACGTCTCAATAAATATACACAAATACTTTTATGATTACATGCACCGAGTTTATTTGCACATGTGTGTGTGTGTGTGTGTGTGTGTGTGTTTGTGCATGTATGTGCCCCTTGCATATGTTCATGTGCTTCCGTGTGTGTGCGTGCTTGTTTTTGGGTATATGTTGAGTGGGATTGTGTGTTTAGTATGGGCGTCCACGTTTGTATGTGTCTGAACACTTTTTAGTCTGTGTGTGCAAGGAGCGTGTATGTGTTTGTGCCTGTATGTATGTTTGTTTGTACGCATGTGTCTGTGTGCACACTTTCTTTTGTGTGTCTGTGAGCACGTGTTTGTGTTCTTGTGTGTTTGGGCGCGTGTGTTTGTGTGGGGGAGCAGGTGTGTGTATTGCCCCCACACTCCAAGTAGCACAATATTGCTTACACCAGCACACTGAGGCTAGAAGTTGTGAGTGTTTCTACCTCCGCCATCTTCTCCTCACGCCCTAGCGCTTCGTCTGAGGGGCGCGCTCAGGCAGCGCTGCCTGCCGCCTGTGAACCAATATTCAGCCTTAAAAGTCTCCTGTCTGCAGATCAAATATTAAATACCCGAGCTGTGTGTCATGGCGCTTTTATTCCTACCTGGCTTGATGTGCGAGCAGGGCCTGTTAGTGCCACATGGACAGGCTGAGGGAAAGACACGGAAGCGGGAGGGGGGGCTGCGGGAAAGACCACCCGCACACTGAGGCTAGAAGTTGTGAGTGTTTCTACCTCCGCCATCTTCTCCTCACGCCCTAGCGCTTCGTCTGAGGGGAGCGCTCAGGCAGCGCTGCCTGCCGCCTGTGAACCAATATTCAGCCTTAAAAGTCTCCTGTCTGCAGATGAAATATTAAATACCCGAGCTGTGTGTCATGGCGCTTTTATTCCTACCTGGCTTGATGTGCGAGCAGGGCCTGTTAGTGCCACATGGACAGGCCGAGGGAAAGACACGGAAGCGGGAGGGGGGGGCGGGAAAGACACGGAAGCGGGGCGGGGGGGGGCATCCCAGCGAAGACTCCTCTCTGACTCACGGAGAGGACAATCGCGCAGCCCATTCCTAAAAAATACACTTCGAAACTGACCAAAACAAGGCGACCAAAAAATAAATAAAAAATAGGAACCGCCCACCGCCGCAATGACGACGTGAAAGAGGCGGAGAGGGAAAAAATGTCGGGAACGCCCCCGAATCTGGTCCGTGAATGACGGACAGATCTCTGTTCCAATGGCTAGCCTCCATTTATGGAGCTAGCCAATGGGACAGGGGGGCGTATTCAAGAGTCCCTAACTGAAGACTAGAGATTTCTCTGGGGGCGGAGCTTACGCTCCGTGCCCCAGGCGAAACCTAAAAACACATACCCACAAAACCCACTCTGCATAGGTGTTAGTCATCGAGTCTGATTCATAACAGTAATGCTATAGGACGTTGTGTACCAACTTCCAGATGGGTGCTTTGCAGATATTTACTTCCCGGATGTACCACTGAGGAGCAGTAGTAGCAGCCTTGTCCCTAGAGAAGTGAGTCCTAGTTTTATAGGATGCAGCTTTTTAGAAACCAGAAATATAGTAAACAATCCACCTCCAGAAAGACTGTTTTTAGCAGCTAAACCAGTTCAAGAAACCCTTAATTGACAAACAGATACTTTATTTCACCAGATTTTTAAGTATTCCCTAAGCAAAATTTTCATACAGTTCTAATGTCCAGAGACGAGAACGGGAAGAGATCCTTTTGTACCGAGGTGCATGAAAGTATTTTGAAAGAACATAGGTGAGGTAATCCTCAGATTAATAAGGAAGAAAAAAGACGTCTGCCCTCATCACTACTTTACTTCTGAATTAAAAAAAACAAAAACTTATGAGCTTTGTAACGTCACAAGGCTTCTGGAGCTTCACCACTCCAGTGTCTTGATACAATAGCATGGGGAACCTGTGTTCCAAGTTAAATGGTGAAGCCAAGCTCTGTTGATCCGTTTCAGGCGCTTTAGCTTAGAGAGACGTAGGATAAAATCCCCAGGAGGATGAGGTCTCCGTTTTCAAGAGAATACCTTTCTATACCCTTTCAAGAGGTTTATGAATGACTGGGCCCCTTAAAAAAAGAGTTTTGTGAAGGACACATTTTGTGAGTAGTAACAATACTGAGATGCACCGTTTATGTAGATGAACTGGAGGCCCAACTTCACTAGTCTGAACTGATAAATGTATTCATTACAATCTCACTTGAAATACTGGAGTTATTCTCAGCTCCAAGCACTAAATACTTGGGAGAGAAAGGAATAGGGAGCTTGCTTCAACGGCTAATCATATTAGTCGAGTATATCACTGCTTGATTGGTGCTGAATGAGTTTTAGAACGACAACCCGGATGTGGACCCATTATAAACCACAGTACAATGATGAGCTTTAATCCATAAATCAGCAGACACTGCAGTGGGAGGCCAATGATTACTTTTCCAATAAACATAAATCTCACCTGAAAATCTGACAATGCATTCAGAAACAGCAACCAAAAATCATTTGGTTCAATAAAATTAACGTAGCCTCTACTATGCCTTAGATTCTATTCCAGATTATGTCTATGCTGTTTACACCTCAGGTAAATATCAACAGACCCCAAAACATACTACTATCTTCTTCAGTGATAAAATAACAATAAAAGGCAACATGCTGGCAACTGAGAAACCAGAGTCTATAGAACGATTGCATATTTAACCTCCTCAGGTGTCAGAGACTCTGTCAGCATTATCGTCTATCAAATGAGACGTCATTAATTGGTAACTTGTGCGAAGCATAAGGCTAAAGTCTCAGGACTCTTCACTAGGCTGGCTACTAGTCTCCTACCAATGTGCTAACACCTCATTAAAACTAAAAAAGGTTCCCGTTCCACTCAAGCATTCTATGAACATCCCTCTGTTAGAAAGTAAAAGCCAATCTTGATCATCTAGAGACCAGCAACTGCCAGTTCATGGCAGAGCTCCCCATTCTCAAAGAGATCTTGGATAGAGTGGCTCCGACACATTTTCTAAAACATCTCGATCACAGCCATCCAGCCCCAGCCTGCCTAACTAACTAACTACTACCCACAAAGTCAGATGGACTTTTGTAGCAAACCCAAATTCCTTTCTCTACAGACAGCAAATCTGAAACCCATTTAGAATCCAATGTCCGATGAAAACGAAAGAAATGTTTGGGAATTCATCCTGGACAAGGAAACGTATTGTGATGCTAAGCTAATGACAGATAGTGAATATGCTACTTACCAGTATGCATCTGTTCTTGGCATGTAGGGCTGCTAACATTCATATCTTATGCATAGATCGCCGCCTAGTGTTGGGTCTGCAAATGCTTGGGTTAACAAGATGGACACTTAGCAGAATCCTTTGTCAACTGCAGATATCCAAAGATATAGGTTGGTCATCTCACCCACTTACTGTTGTGGCATGCTGCATCATGAATCATCAGAGACCTATCCACACCAAGGAAGGTGAATACCACCTTGGGGGACTCTACCAATGGACACAACCAATGTGCGGGAGTTCAAATTAAGTTCAACTGGACAATTACAAGGATCCAGGTTAATTAAAAATACCTTGGGGTACACTCCTGAGCGATATTCTACTTTAATGGCAGAGTACCCCAGATATGATTAACAAGAATATCATGTATGTTAGATGAGCCATCCATCCACATACATCTTGACCACATATTTTGGCCTTCTACCATGCACCTATGGGTCAACTGTCTTCATCAAGTTTACAACTAGTGGTGGTATTCCTGCCTACACTTCGCTCATACCAAGGCAAGTAGCGTATCCTAACCTGCTTGGTTATATGTATCATGGAACATGCAGAAACATTAAATGTAATGGGTTTGTTAACAATCACTTATACATTGCACACAAAAATGCACCAAGGTACCGGTGGAAACTACAAACCAAACTAAAGAAAAACTATGTGGGCTCTTTTTTGTCCTTCTTTGTTTTTCAGGCAGATGAATCTGAGTTCCTGGTGTCAGGGGGGCACCAAAATACTCAATTTGTGTGTTAAGGGGAGTGAAGGGTAGTAGCCAATGGACCACTGGGTCACTATACCCCCAGATGACCACAAGAGTTCCTAATTTCAGCACACACAAGATGGTGGAGTTATTAATTTCGTATTCACTTCAGATAGTCCAACCTAGGGGTGCGACTAGCCTGCAAGTGTAACACTCCTCCAGACTATCTAATATCCCCCCTGTCCTGCTCCCAAACTGAACCCCAGGGCAGAGGGAGCGGCATACTCAAGGTCTGGGGGAGCCAGACTTGCATATCACAGGCAGTCATTGTTTCTGACCTCTGAGAGCAGAGCTCTCACCTTCTAGGGTTTCAGAGCGTCGTCAGTGGCGGCAGACTGGACAGGACCAGTCAGCCTGCAGCCTAGAGGACTAGTAGGTTTCGGGGGTACCTTTAAGGTACCCTTTGGATGCAGATATTAATAAATCCAACACTGGAATCAGTTGGGTTTATTAATACGAGGTGTTTGATATCAAACACCATAGGTTCAGTGGAGTCATTATGTAGCTGGGTAACTAGTTATGATTAGTGCCCAGAACATACTTTAAGGTGGCTTCCCTTCTCAATTGAAATACCCATCAATGGAACTACATATTACAGGCTGCCTTAGGGCTCCAAGGCCTGCTGTAGGGGTGACTTACATATAGCCCTTGCAGTGTCTTTGACATGGCACATAGGAGTGTGCCATGACAAGTTTCCAAACATGGTTTGCACCACGGCACTCTTTGGCTGGCGCTGCTGCATAGCGGGAGGCACGGCAGCTGTGTCTGGTCGGTGCCTAAGACCGGCGTTGTTGCATCTCCAGGGGCCCTGAGCTCAGTTTGGTTGCACTGCTGTGAAGGCGTCACTTGGACCTTCCTCTTTCCTTGGTCCCGCCAGGAGGCTGGAGCCCTCAACTGACTGCCAACAGCAGTACCTGCAGGAGGTGGCGGCATGTAAGTACAACACTAGCTCTTACTCCATGATCTGCAGGAGTCCATCGGAACTACCCTCTACCTTTCCATGCCACTACCAAGCCCTTAAGGACCCTCATTTATCTTTTTGACACTATCTCACCCTGCGGTCTCCTCCAATTCTCCAATTTGTGCTGTGAAACCCACTCTGCCTTCTAATCAGGGCAGGGAGTGATCTCCCTGCCGGGTGAGCTGTTTGCCTGGCTGCTCGTCCCCTGCCTGCAGCCACCGTCAGGACACCAGAGGAAGCTGGCGCCTTGCTGTGGGGTGGATGGTCGCCCCCCCCCCCCCCTCCCCCCTTTGTTTCCAACCCCCAGCTATTTGCTT
The DNA here is from genome assembly GCF_964261635.1 of Lissotriton helveticus. Lineage (NCBI taxonomy): Eukaryota > Metazoa > Chordata > Amphibia > Caudata > Salamandridae > Lissotriton > Lissotriton helveticus. Next base: position 745,877,457 of record NC_136073.1, read on the forward strand.
TGCCCCACGCGTTTTTCTGGAAAAGGTGCACATTTTGCCCCACTCGTGTTTTACAAAAACCTCTGTTGCTCAAAATGGCGGGGGTCATAAACTGAGCACCTAATCCCCTCCTGTACCGCCTGAGCCCACGAGGCCCCTCAGCAGCTCCTCTTAAGATAACAAAAAACTGAGATAAGACTCCCCATGGTATGCAAGATCCTGAGCCGGCCGAATAGAATCTGAAACTGCTCTTCCCTGCTCTGAAAACAGTAAGAACCAAAAGAGGACTAATGATCCCTTTACTTGGCGGCCATATTTAGACTTCCCTCTCTTATTGGTGGCCATCATGGACTAGTCTTTCGGATTACTCTTGACTATCGGTACCACAGACTCTACATAGCCCTGTACTCCAATCATTATGCGATTAAGTGTTTGCCTTTTATTGCAGTATTATACTATTATTTTACTACTGGTACTTTTACACTGTATGTAACTTACACCTATTTCCACTCGTCCTCACCGACAGTGCACTGATTGCTACCTCATATTCTACAGGCTGCTAACTAATGTCATATTTGTTTGTTTATTGCAGCCATCTGTTTGCTCGTATATTGGCTCCAGTAATTCACTAGTATTTTATTCATATTTGTATACTGTTGATGTTGCAAGCTGCACCCATCTCACTTTTATCCATATTATTCAATGATCGCTACCTCATTCGGCTGTTTCAGTCTGGTAAGCTGCTTCCATCTCACTGCTATCACTATGATGCACTGATTATTACCTCATATATTTCGTTAATATTGTTAGCTGCCCCCAGCCACTTTCTACACCTGGAATTCACCGTTGCTACCTCCTACACTATGATGTGTCAATATGGTTCCACCTAACTGGTTGCTACCTCTCATATATTGTACATGGTGTAAGCTGATTGCTACCTCTCATATATTGTACATTGTGAGCTATTGTAAGCTGCTCCTACACAGTGTTTGTTCCTAGATTGCACCGACTGCTACCCTTATATTTTATTTTTGGCTACTTTTGGCCACTCACTAGTGTCACTCCTGTGCCCTGTAACCTACGGCCGACAGCTTTATTGTCGTATTTCCTCCCACTCCCAACGCTACAGCCATCCTAACATGGATCTCATCGGTAAGCACACATATAGAATCAACTACCCTCCCACTCTCACCAAAAAAGCCGCTAAACGCTTTAAACATAACTTCTTGAGGTCGCACCCTGAAACACCCTTTGCCGACACCTACTTCTCACCGGGCAATGGAGCCCTGAACATTGATATCATCTTCCACACATCACGCAGAGCCCAATGGAGAAAAGCGTTCCTAACCCTACTCACCGTCTCCACCACTAGGAAAACAGCTCATGGCTTAACCCTCTCTATCACACCTTCCCAACTCTTCCCTGGCAGAACCACCATTACTATTTACAATAACAGGATTGTCCTAATTCAATCCACAGACAAGAACCTGGAACTACTAGACAACCTGTTCTTAAGTTCAAAGAGCACCTGTCCAAGCTACGGACCTCCACCCAGAACTCCACCAGCACTATCACCCCTGACGTCGCAGCCCTCACCCACAACACTACTAACATAGGTCAGCGTCGGATCGACACGCACCTCACCTCTACCCCCAGCACCCTAGTCTATCGCCCTCCGCCTGTTAACGCCCCACACTCCCCAAGCGCAGTCACAAATCTCTCCCACTCATACACTAGCCGCCCCTCTAACACTACCCCTTTGACCCCCACTCATACCTCTCCCCTCCCTCTCTCCCCTGACATAACAACGCCCACCCACAACACCTCCTACCTAGATCAGCACCAGAACGGCACGCACAATGACAAATCCCACCCTTTGTTCTCCCCCTCTCTCAGTCCCCACGTGAGTACACGCGCCCCCATACATCCTCGATACACCCACATCCTCGATACCCCCACGCCACCTTCCCCCCACGCTACACCCCCCATGAACGCCTCTGAACACACCACAGTCCGGAGTTCATCTCCCCCCCCCCCCCTTCCCTCCACTCCGCGGCAGGTCCCTCTCCCTCCCCAGGCCCCTCCCCACCCTCACTCACGACACCCCCACCCTCCCAACCAGCCCCAAAGAACATACCACCTCCCCTACCTTAGCATCCCCCCTCTCTCCCCTCCCATTCTCAGCCCCCACTACTTTCCTGCCACCCCCATTGTCTCCAGCCTTCACTCACTCTTCAACTCACCGGCACCGTCTCCCACCGACCGCACTACCTATGCCTCCCACCCTCCCCCTACCTCACCCACACCCCTCGCCCACAAATCCGCCCACACATCGAATGCCATCCCACTCATTATCGCCGTAGAACCTTCCAACAACGCTAGCATATCCCCCCCCTCGATACCCTGTTCGCTTTCCAGCTCACTACTCAACCACTCACCAATGGCCCTCACCACCAACCCCATCCCCAATCCACCTCTAGACTTGACTTTATCCACCCTCCAACAAGTCAAAGAGGATCTCCTACAAGTCAAAAAAGATCTCCACGCAATCAAAGACCTTCTCTTCTCACAGCCCAGTCTACCTCCCACTAACCAACTACCCTACAAACGACGGACCCTCCCTACATACCCTCGCCTCCAACGACTTCCGAGCTGGCCGACTATCCCCGCTCGCAATAACTCCCACCGCCCCCGTCGTGTCCTCAACTCACTGTCGGACCGCGACCTATGCTCCCTCCTACGCTCTTATGGCCCAGGTCCGGTAAAACACATATCCAACACACATATCCCCATACCCACAATTCTCACAAATCCTCTGAGGCTCCCAACCCTTAGCAACAGAGGTTCCGTCCCTAACAACCTCAGAAAAGTCCCCCTCTCCCTAGAAGGCTCGACCACCCTTCTCACTCCCAAACTCAAATGCATCCTACTCAACTGCAGATCGGCTCAGAGACACTCCTCAGACATCGCTGATCTCGTCTCAGCAAGGGATCTAGACCTAGCCATTCTGACTGAAACGTGGCTTACTGAAGCCTCTACCCCGATAATGGACATACTAGTTCCCCCCAATTATCACATCATTAGACTGGACAGATCTGGAAAGACGGGCGGGGGAATTGCATGCATTTTCAGGAGCAACCTCTCCGTTACTAAAGCCACCTCACCCTCCCTTACTTCCTGTGAACTCCTCTGCCTCGATATCACCAGCGAGGGCAAACAAGTTTGTGCTTTACATCTCATCTATCACCCGCCTGGTGACAACCTCATATTCACCCAACAACTCATGGACACGATCACATCCAATGCCGGTCGGCAGTCCACCCAAGTCTATCTAGGTGATTTTAATCTCCACTGGAACGATCAGAAAGACACAGTGGTGAATAGTCTCAAAACTTTCCTTAATGCGCTTGACCTCACCCAAATATGCGATAGACCAACACACGACAAAGGCTCGATACTCGATCTCATCATCGCCAAAGAGGACTCCACCCAACTGGAGGCGATCCAACCCTGCGACTGGTCAGACCACCACATTATCACCTTCTTTATCAACGAAAAAGTTAAATCTTACCCGGCTCAACCCATCAGATCCAAAACTTGGAAAAGGGACATGAGGAATCTTAACCCCACCACCCTGCCTCCCCACATCGGCAGTCTCCTCCTTCCCCCTTCAGGTGCCTCGGATGTTCAATCACTGACCGATCACTACCTTGACTCTATGAATTCAATAGTCAATGAAGTCGCCCCACTGCAACTGAAGAGAGTCTCGACCAAAATTTCTAACCCCTGGTATGACGGCAGACTCAATGATGACAGGCGTACTATGCGAATGGCAGAGCGTACCTGGAGATCTGACCCCTCATCACTGCATCTAAAAACGCTTAAGAACCAGAGAACTGCCTACTTTAGGAAAATAAAGCGCGCAAAGTCGGACTTCTTTAGCCGCCAGTTAGACCAAGCAAAAAACAGGCCAAGAAAGCTGTTCGAACTAATCAAGACTCAAACAAAGACACAACCCTTACAATCAAACAGCACAACAAGCGACACCCCACACTGTGAAGCCTTCTCTGCTTTCTTTAAGCTAAAAACCGACAACATAAGAAATGACCTCATCATGGATGTAAGCCGATTCCCCAACCACACCAGAATGTCTAACACTCAACCTAAAAACAAGGCATCATGGCTGCACTTCGACACCTACTCGGAAGAAGCAATACACAAACTGCTATGCACCTTGAAGCCCTCTAACCACCTCATAGACCCCCTACCTGCTAATGCTGTAAAAGACTTCATCCCCCTGCTCCTCCCACTTTGGACCCAAATCATCAACAGCTCCCTTCAACAAGGTCTCATTCCGGACTCCCTCAAGGTGGGGCATGTCACGCCTATACTCAAGAAACCTACAGCTGACCCGTCTGACCTTAACAATTACCGCCCTATCACCAATATCCCCACCCTGGCCAAACTGCTGGAAAAATGTGTCCAACTCCAACTAACAAAACACATTGACCAATTTGACCTCCTCAACCATCATCAATCAGGCTTCCCAGCGAAACATAGCACGGAAACAGCTATGACACACATAATTGATGATGCCCTCCAAATCCTTGATCGCAACGAGTCCTGCCTCCTCAACCTTCTTGACCTCTCTTCAGCATTTGACACGGTCAAACATGAGAACTTACTGGAGCTGCTAAGCACTAGAATGGGTCTATCGGGAACTGTTCTCAAATGGTTTTCTTCCTTCCTTCATAACCGGTCTCAGAAGTTCAAGATCGACAATGTGCTATCTACACCTGTGCCTGCAGATCTAGGTGTTCCACAAGGTTCCTCCCTCTCCCCCACACTGTTCAACCTCGTCATGGAACCGCTCGCCACCTTACTCCAAGCATCCAATGTTCAATTCCATATGTACGCCGATGACACACAACTTTACCTAAAGTTACAATCCCCGGAAGATATCAAACTTCTGAATTCCACACTCAGTAACACTCAATCTTGGTTGGCCGATAATCACCTCAAACTAAATGCTCTGAAAACTGAGTTCCTACTCATCTCACCTCCGGCGAAAATTTCCACCACCCAAACCTGGCTCAATAACCTAACAGCACTTAATGTCAAACCTACCATCGTGGATTCTGAGAAATCCCTAGGCATCACACTTGACGCCAAGCTCAACATGCAACAGCACGTTAGCAAAGCCACAAAAGGAGCCAACTTCCAAATCAACACACTGAGGAAACTTAAACCCTTCCTCCCTGCCAAAGACTTCCAAACTGCTGTACAAGCTTTAGTCATCCCTCGCATAGACTTCGGAATTGTGGCCCTCAGCGGACTCCCGCTATCCACAACAGCACCCCTAAGAGCCACCCTGAACACTGCCGCGAGGCTCATCACTGGCTCAAGAAAACATTCGCATATATCCCCAGACTTAAAGTCTCTAAAATGGCTGCCTTTTGAAGCCAGAATACAGCTAAAAATCGCAGTCATGACACATTCGGCCGTGCACCACAAGGCACCCAACTACCTCGCTCAAAAGCTGTCTATATCAGGAGGTTCGAGATCCAATAGAAGTACAAAAAATTTACTCCTGAAACCTCGTAGATTCCGGAAAGAAAAAACATACAAGCGCTCCTTCTCAGGAATGGCACCCAGGATCTGGAATGCGCTCCCTCCTGAAACCAGGCTTATCACCTCCACTGCACTCTTCAAGAAAGAGGTGAAAACCATACTTCTGGCCAAGATCTCCTGAACTTTTTAGACGCTGGATCAGAGACTCTGCATCGCTTTGTATCATTGATCACCTTGTCTCCGGGCATTATACTCTTACCTGAATGTGACACTACTACGCTACTCTCATACTACCGACCAATATATGATACACTTTAGCTTATTGAATAACCCTCCCCATGCCCCCACCCCGTGTTCTCTCTATCCTAAGAAATTGGTATAAGCTATCCACACATCTAAGGTTGACCTGAACCCTACTGTAATGGGATCAATGACTTCTGCGTTCTTATATTACTTGTTACCTGATTGTATATTGATATGTTTTCTGTATGTTACTGTTATCCTATTATGTTAGTGACTATTATACTGCTCCCATTATCTGTTCAGTCCTGCTGCCCCTACCCTTGTATCTGTGAAGCGCTCTGATATCTGTAAGGATCATGTTCGCGCTATATAAAACTTTGAATAAATAAATAAAATAAATAAATAAATCTGCTTGCGGTCACTTGGGATTGGGCCTGCCTCTCATCTGCCAATCTCTTACCATCAACTGTCCCTGCATTGGCTGGGTCGAATTAGAGCTGCTCCCCCCATTGTTACCCCTCCTTGTTGCAACTTCACCTCCTGATACACCTGCCTGTGAGGCCTGCGCTCCTACCTACGGGCCTGGAGGTGCTCTGAGCCTGTCAATGGCCTTGGTGCGGTTGGTCTCTTTTCCATTGTCGCAGTTTTCCTCCTGTGAGCGTTGCTCACGAGTTCGACTGATGTTCCCTTTGCAGTCCGTCATAGGGACCACAAACAGCGCAACCTTACCCTTGATCGAACCAAGGCGTCAGCGAGGTCTGACTCTACCCATCGGATGCAGAGGATATGCATGGCACGGCTCCGCTCCCTGACCCCAAGAAGGTTCTGCTGCTATCATGTCATAGCTTCGTGCTTGTGCCATCGACTGGGGGAGGGGTGTGGGGGGGACAGGCAGGGGGGAACCCTAGAGTGCCATAGCACTTGGTTCGACATGGGGGAGGATCGCGTTTCTAGTCTGGGGGCCATCGCAACTTCCCTGACCCAGCGATTGGAGAAGACAGAGCGTCTCCTGAAGGCAGTGACTATTAAGAATAAGGACCTTGAGGAGAGTTCACGCTAGAACAAAATTTGCATAGTAGGCCTTGCGGAATCCATTCATGGGGCGCATCAACCATTTTTTTGGAGAACTTGCTCACTAAACTATTTCCCCAGCATTTCTCATCTACATTTGTGGTGGAAAGGGCCCACAGATCATTGGGTCGCCGTCCAACTCCCCTCGTCCTATTGTGGCTCGCCTGCTGATTTGCACAGACCGTGATACTATACTTCGTCTAGCCCGTGAACAGGGTCCACTGAAGTATCAGGGCACCACGATCTCCATTTGCCTCGACTATACACTTGCTGTCCATGAGGTGTGGCATAAGTTCAATGATGCAAAAACCAAACTTAACAATTATGGACTCAAGTATCCTATGTTGTATCCCGTGATACTCCAGGTGGTTGTGGATGGTAAGGACTGATTCTTTGATACTCCGGCAGAGGTACTCACTTTTAGCAAGCAACTGGGCTCTAAAAGACCTCTCCATCCCAAACCATGCCAAAGCCCTCCCCATCAGACCACCACGTTTCAGCGAGTCCTGACCTTCTGGGCTGACCTGCTCCTTGGCCTCTCTGCAATCCTTGCTGTAAACTATTTGTTTCTGCAGGCTGACTGTTATGGTTTCTACCGGATTCTATATTCTGTTCATATAACCTTTCTCATGTAACCCTAAATTCATTTGTTAAATTATTAGTTGTCACTTTCCAATATGGGCATTGATTGCTGCTGCGTTGTTTGCCCCTCAAGGAGTACTCCATATCTGCCATGTTGGGGCTTATGTTTGCTATTTGGGTATTGTTGGGATTCACTGAGTCTCTAATGCCCAGTGTGAGTGAGGGGTGGATTTAGCTCTTTATGTGGGTACTGTTCTCTGTTTCTTTCATGTTTTATAGTAGTGGACGAAACCGCTCCTGGCTTCAGGCACACAACTTGACATGGCACGACTGATCCCTTTACAGTGACGAAGCGAGGAATAGACAGCCAACGGAACTCACGTTCCTTACATGGAATATCAGTGGTCTTAACAATCCCGAAAGGGCAAACAGGTATTAGACATGGCATCGAAAAGGCGTTCTTACAGGAAACGGACCTCCCTCCTCAAACCTCTCCTACTTTTGCAGGATCCTAATGGCCCCTTAGATATTTTGCCAGTTATAGTTCATATTCCAGCAGGCTAAACATACTCCTCTGGGGGGGGCGTGGCCAAGATGGCGGCGTAGACGGTCGCAGGTCCGGTGAGCTCCCCGCCCCTTTGCTTCCCAAGGCCGATAATCAGCACAGTGTCCCCCCCAAAGGGTCACTACCGGCGACCGGGAGGTTCGGGGAAGCTCAGGGACGCGGTGACATCGAGGAAGGTGCGTCAGTGAGCCGAGGAGCCGCAGCTACTGGCTAGTCTACGCACGAGGCGGGCGCCGGGAGAGCCGGGCGGAGAACCAGGAGCAGCAGATCGTCTGCGGCCGAGCCGGCCCGGCGGTGCACGGGTGCCTGAGGCGCCTGGGTCCCGGAACCTGGGCGGCGGCGCAGCGGAGGCCCGGCGGCGGTGGTTCGCGGACCGCGGGCCTCACCTCCCCCCCCCCTCTGGCCGTGGGGCGACGGCCGGACTGCACCGGCAAGAGGCAGAAGAACGCGGCAAGAGCCCACCAACGGAGAACACCCCCGCACACAGAACGTTCTGCCACCGGCGAGGAGGTGAGGAGGCACGGTGGCAAACGGCAGAAGGCTTCCCCCATAGCCACCAGCACCACATGGGGCGGCATCGGGAGAGGGCCCAGGGGGCCTGGTGGGCCACGCCGATCGCTCTACGGCAGCCAGCGGGGGGTCGACACAGTGGCCCCGAGACTGGGAGGCCGTCGCTCGGGGGCCCGGCGGTGCAAAGGCTGTGGTGTCGGCCGTCGCCCGGCGTGGGTGCGCCAGACCCCAGGGACAGATCAGGAGGCGCCATCTTAGACTGCTGGGGAGCCCACAAAGAACACGCGCAGCCGGGGCGACCGGGAGGGGCCGACCGACGGGGAGACAGCGCAGTGGCCCCGGGACCTGGAACCCATCACTCGGAACCTGGCTCAGCAGATGTGCGTGTCGGCGGTCGCCCGGCCACGCCCGATTCCGGGGCAGATCGAGAGGCGCCATTTTAAATGGCCGGACCTTGGGGAGCACGCGGGACCGCTCCCTGTCGGGGCAAATGGGAGGGTCCTGCCACGGGGGAGACAATACAGTGGCCCCCGAGACCGGGAGCCCTTCCCTCAAGACCCCAGCAGAGCAGAGACCACAGAGTCGGCAGTCCCCGATTGGACACATCACTTGTTGCCGGCGAGCACAGCGGCACCAGGCGCATAGAATAATTCCTCGGAGGGGCCGGAGAGGGCCGACGTCGAGACGGAGGGCACAATGGTGGGCAACGGAGGAAAGGGGACCGCACACTCCCAGAACTGCTCGCTAAGAACCAGACGAGAAATGAAAAAGGGCCGCCCGAGACCACCAAACCACAACCCGGCCAATCTGGGGCGGAAATGCCCATAACTAAGTCCTTCCTGGAATCGCTGTTCAACACGCTCAGAGACTACTTCAAAACGTTGCAACAAGAAGTGGCGGGTGAGGTCCAGGAGATCAGAAGAGAAGTGGACGGCCTGGGGGAACGAGTAGCAGCCATTGAAGAGACAGACCAAGCCAGGAGTGAGGAAATAGAACAGCTACAACAAGAGGTCATACGACAAAGACCAACAGTTGGACCTGCAGGCGCATGCAGAGGACCTTGAAAACCGGTCCCGTCGAAATAACATACGGGTCCGGGGGGTCCCTCTTAAGGAAGAGGGGACAGACATAACAAGCTACCTGCACGCCTTATTTTGCGACGTCCTGGGGGAACCAACGGACTTTGTAGTTAGGATAGACAGGGCACACAGCGTGGGGCTCCTTAGAGGTTCGCCTGCCCCCCCACCGGACATATTGGCTTTCCTGCCGGACTTCCCGCTCAAAGAAAGGATCCTTAAGGAAGCTCGGCGAAAACAACCTCTTCAGTTCCGCAACTGCCCAATAGCCCTGTATCAAGACCTCTCGGCCATCACACTACAGAAGCGGAAAGCCTTCAAGGTAGCCACAGACTTTCTGCGAAAAGAGCAGATCCCCTACTCCTGGGGTCACCCGTTCAGACTAGTTTTTAAATGGAAAAGGGCCCTCCATCACCTGCGATCACTGCATGACACTTGTGCGCTATTGGGAATAGAGCAACCGGAAGAGCAGACACCCATGCAACTATCACAGGGGCAAGCTAAAGGAGGATGGCAAAGCGTCGGCCGCAGGCACTCGCCTAAGCCACACTTGAAACCCGAGGCCTATGTCATCTCTCAAGAGAGGGCCATAGCCATCCGAGAGGTGGCCAAAGAAACGTCTACCTCTGACTAAGCTCATACAAAGGGGGACTGCTTAGCACTCTTTCGCACCTGAGCAGGGGGGGACAGGAGGGGGGCCACAGAGGCCGCCGCTTGGAAGTGCTCCACCAGACTACTACACCACAGCCCTGCGATGGACCGGCAGGACTGGGACACTGACTTCTCACTGTTGGGGTGTTGGGGTAGGGAGGGTTGGTGTTGTGGGGAGTCTCTCAAAGGGGGCAGGAAGTGGGGGTTTGTTGGGGTGTTTGGAGGGACGGGTGGGGGGAGGAGGGCGGAGGGGGGTCGGGGAGGAGGAAGGGATGAGAGTTGGGGCTTTGGGGGGGAGTTTGGGGAGGTTGAGGGGCGGAGGGTGGGAGGGAGGTTGTTGGGGGGGCACCCCTTGTCCACCTTTTTCTTTGTTTTTCTTTGGCCTTCTGTCTTATTCCAACACTGCACTCAGAGCGTTGACAGCCACCCTGATGCCTGATGACGCACTCCAGACTTAAGATCCTTTCCCTGAACGCGAGAGGGCTTAATAACCCCATTAAGCGCCGAGCGGTCCTGTCCCTCCTGGAGCACTCCTCGGCAGATATCTGCCTTCTCCAGGAGACGCACTTGCTGCCCAAAGAGTAAACACCGGCTTAAATCCCGTGCCTTTCCCACATAACTTTTCTCGTCTTCCTCCAGGAAGGTTGCCGGGGTAGCGATACTAGTATCCAAATCATTCACAGGCAAGGCCCTTCAGCGGGAGGCGGAAACAAAGGGGCGACTGCTAGTACACCGCTTCCTAACAGCAGGCATAACTATTCTGGTGGGCTCGGTCTACGCGCCCAACGAGGGCCAAGAAACATTTCTCCAGACAGCATTAGAACTGCCACAGCCAACACTGAGCGACACTTGCTGATTGGGGGCGACCTAAATTTAGTTTTCTACAACACAGCAGAACGCTCCTGCGAAATGACAGGTCAAGTGGGGGCCCTCTCCAAGTCCGGACATGCACACCACCAAGATCTCGGTCTCACCGACCTATGGAGACACCTCCACCCACGCAGCACTGCCTACACTTACCACTTGGGGGCCCACAAGTCTTACGCCAGGTTGGACTACTTCCTCTGCACGTTCCCACTTGTATCACGAGTGCAAGAAGCAGATATCCTGCCGGTCTCGCTATCTGACCACTCCCCGGTGGTGGCCACCTTCCTCCAACCAGCCACACCGACCCCACAACGACACTGGTGGCTTAGGGAATCCCTTCTCCATACCCCCTCAACAGTAGAGCGGATTAAAACTGCTATCACACAATTCCTGACACATAACAACAATACAGATACCACACGAGCTACTCAGTGGACTGCCCTTAAGGCGGTCTTACGGGGTGAGTTTATATCTATAGCCACGGCCAACAATAAGGAAAGGGCGCAAAAACGAGCCGAACTTATGCAACGAGTGTCGGAACTGGAGCAAATGCACCAGCGCACTGGAGCGGCACGGGCCTGGCGTCAATTGTGCGACGAGAGGAAAATGTTAGCCGCACTAGACCAAGATGCAGCGGAATACGCGGCCCACCGTCTCCGGCGGGCGTATCACACGGGGGGAGATCGCTGCGGACGGCTACTGGCGAACAAGTTGCGTGAGCAGCACCAGAGGCAGGGGGTGCAGGCCATACAGGCGGATAGGGGCAACCTTTTCCCGGACGATGCTGCAATAGCGGAGATTTTCGGATCGTATTATCGGTCCCTCTACGCTAGCAACACTCTCGACAGGCAGGCGGGTCAGTCTTATCTACAAGGAGCGCACCTCCCGACCTTGAACCCAGCCCAGGCGGACTTCCTGGATAGGCCCATAGGCCTAGAAGAGGTGGTGTCCGCGATCTCCCGCCTGAAACCCGGGAAATCCCCCTGCCCTGACGGTTACCCCGCGACCTTTTATAAGACGTTCTGCCACCAGGTGGCTCCCCTCCTGCAAGATCTTTTTAACTCCTTCGATCAGCCTGGCGCGATCCCCGCGGACCTTCTGGAGGCATCAATCTCAGTCATATTGCTATTAAACAGAGACTTCAAACTCTACACGGGTATTCTGGCTAGCCGACTTGCACCTTACATGCAACAGCTGGTGGAGCCTGACCAAGCAGGCTTTATACCCCAGCGATAGACCAGCGACAACACCAGGCGGGTCCTCCACCTCATTGAAGCAGGGTCGCGTACGAAACCAGACTGCATGCTCCTTACTATTGACGCCAAAAAGGCATTCGATAGGGTGAACTCGCCCTACCTAGAGCAGGTCTTACATCATTTTGGCCTGGGGGACGTCCTTTGTACCCGCATTCTAAATTGCTATGGTCAACCCAACGCCACGAGTCAACGGGCATACCTCCCCGCGCTTCCAGATCGGCAGGGGGACCAGGCAAGGTTGCCCCCTCTCCCCCATCTTGTTTGCCCTCTACATGGAGCCGCTGGCACAGAGAGTCCAGCAACATGCTCTCATCAAGGGCATTCGGTTTGGCGGAGACACTCATACAATTAGCCTCTACGCGGACGACATTTTGCTCTCCCTGACCGACCCTGTTCAATCGCTACGTGCACTTTTTATTGAACTCGACGGGTTTGCACTCGCTTCCGGGTTCAAATGAACACAGAAAAGTCGATTGCCCTTAACATTTCCCTGGCACCCGAGACCTTAGCCGCAGTGCGAGAGGAACATGCTATATAATGGTCAGATTCCACAGTCCCCTATGTAGGTGTCCTCCTAGGCCCCACCATCCCGGCCACGGTGGAAGCGAATTATAGCAAGCTTCGCGCGCAGATCCGCAAGCAACTTCGGAGATGGAAACTATATTCCCTCTCCTGGTTGGGGAGGATAGCCGCTAGGAAAATGACTCTCCTGCCGCAGATCCTTTATCTGTTTCAGACCCTTCCCCTTCGACCACCGCAAGGCTGGATCCAACAGATGCAGGCAGAACTGGCGCGCTACGTCTGGCAGGGTCGCCGACCACCCTTCACACAGACCATCGCGGTGCTCTCGCCGGGCCATGGCGGAGTAGGGATACCGGATTTACAGCTCTACTTTTACGCCGCGCAACTCCGGAGCCTGGTGGAATGGCACCAACTAGAACCGGGCAAGATCTGGCTCTTCCAGGACCAGGCGGTGGCAGGCATGCCCCTACAGGGAATTCCCTTTGTCCCCAGGCGCCACCGGCCACCGAACCTGTACGCCTCCCATATCACAGGCACAGTCATGGAGGTGTGGGACCGTGTCACCACCAAACACGAACTGACATCCTTCCAATCTCCCATGACGCCGTTATTCGTCAACCCCGATTTTACCCCGGGACTCGACCCGAAAGCGTTCGCGAACTGGCGACGAACTCCCTGCAGGGCGCTAGGGCATCTTTTTCATCTGGAAGGGATCTTTTCCTTTCAACAGATGAAAGAAAACTATGGCATTCCAGAGGAGGACAGGCTAGCTTATCTGCAGGTGCGACACTGGGATCTTAACCCCAAAGTTAAACCGGGAGCACACCGACACCTTACCCCCTATGAAAAGTGGCTGGTCTCTCGCACTTCTGAGAAGAAATTGATCTCTGACCTGTATCAATTTCTCCTCCTCACGAATGTCCACACATAACGCGGGCAGATGTCGTTGGGAACGGGAACTTGGAAGGACCCTGACGCACAAGGAATGGAGTGGTATCTATCACAGAGCACGGCACTCCGCCTACCACGCTGGATTGACTGAAACCCTGACCAAGGTGGCCACATAGTGGTACCACACACCTGAACGCCTTCACCAAGCAGACCCCAACATTAGCGACCGCTGCTGGAGAGGGTGCGGGGAACTAGGCACGCTGGAACATCTACTCTGGAGTTGTGATGCATTAAAGGGTACTGGGACGCGATATTAGATTACATTGATTCCCACCTGGATACACAGCTCCCCCGTTTCCCTGCCTACATTCTGCTGGGGCTGCCCAACGCCCTGATGTATCCCCTGAAGTCTCGCAGGGGCAGTCTCATCGCCATAGCATTGGGGGCAGCCACACAAAACATCTTAGCACACTGGAGAACACCACAGGCCCCCCCCACACACAGGTTGGTTGCACAGGTTGTGGATGGTGCTGGGCATGGAGAAACTGTTACTGGTACAGGCCGGGCGGGGGGACGAATTTCCAGATTTGTGGCTACCCTTTCTGACATTGCTCACAGGGGAGTTTCGCGAATTGAGCTGTCCCAGATACCTTCGGCTTCTCCGATTGGCAGACACCCCAATCCCGGAACCGAACACATCCAAGTGCAAACGGAAGGGCAGGCGCTGATAACCCTCACCTTATTTTTTTCTCCTTGCGGTATTGGGGTTATTCCTTTAATTGGTGGACGGGGGAGGGGGGAGGGACACGTTCTATTGTTTAATAGTGATGTACATGACCTATGTTGTTGCCCAGCTCCAGCGGACACTGAACATGCTTCACTTACTCACACTGGAGCTTGACATGTCATACTTGTCTGGTAAATGGTGGTTCTATTGTCCTGTTCTTGGTGAAAATTCAATAAAAGATTTAAACCATAAACATACTCCTCCATAGAAGCCTCCCCTTCAGCCACCACACCACTATTGCAGACAAACACACATGTTATGTCCTTGTGACCGTAACATTGCTGGGGCAAAGGATCCTCTTATTGAATGTTTACGCCCCTAATGTGGACGATCCCTCCTTTTATCAGGAGCGGTCATCCCTCCTTGGTTAATTTGACACAGACATCATATTGTTGGGTGGGGATCTGAATTAGATTGTTGACCCCCTCGGTGGATACTGCATGATCTGGAGGTAAAAGACGTTCTCCGAGATTTTATTGCTATACATACTCTTAAAGATGCTTGGCGTCTTCACCACTCCACGACCCTGGGGTACCCATTTTATTCTACTTCCCATGCAGAGTGGATATAGTTAGACCACTGGTATATCTCAGAGAGTGCTGGTCCACGGCTTAAAGAAGTACATCTTAAGCCGCGTACACTGTCTGACCATGCCCTAGTTAATCTAGTTATTGCCCTCCCCTATGGTGAAGGCTGTGTGCGTTGGTGGACCTTCCCTAGCACGGCTTTGTTGGATGCGGTCTTTTATTCAGAACTTTGCGAATCCATCCTTGAATATTTAGAGATGAACTTTGGTCCCCTTCGCAGTTATGCTGACCTATGGGATGCCTTCAAGGCATATGTACGTGGCATCTGCATTTCGAAGCACGTGGGTCTTGAACTTGTTGATATTGACATGGGTAACTCTCCCCCATCCTAACTCCTCTTCCCTATACAGATGGTCAGTCCTTACAGAAACCCAGGACCTTGTCGAAAGGCAGTCCGCTTACTCTGGCAAATACTCCACGGCCTATAGATATGATGATATTAAAAACCCTGGCAGCACTTTAGCCAGTCTCCTGCACCCTAACAGTAGTCCTAAATGCATGACTGAACTACACCTGGATGGTGGTTCCCAAGTTACTGGTAATGAGGGCATTATCTGTTAATTTGTGTCGTATTACTAGAATCTCTACACTACACGCTTGGACTCTGACAAAACGTTGCGCTTGACCTATTTTAAGGAAATAGCTATGGTCTAGCTCACTACAGGTAAATGTTCATTTTTAAACAAACCCTTTACTGCTGAGGAAATCGCCAAGGCGATCAATTCCTTTGAGGCTCCAAGGCACCTGGCCTTGATGGCCTCGTAGGTGCTTGTTGTAGGGCATACAAGGGTTTCCCATCCCTCGCCTGCTGGATGTGTATGCCTTGGCCCTCGGCAATGGGATCCTCCCATCCACTATGCAAGAAGCAGTGATCTCTTCACTGCTTAAACCTCACACAGATTCTCATCTCAGTGCCTCTTCTAGACCGCTCTCTGCTTAATTTTGACAATAAAATCCTAGTCAAAGCAGTTGCCGTCAGATTATCTTTGCTGCTTGAACACATCTCCCTCATCCAAACCAGATTTGTTCCTCACAGATCCACCTCTCAACTTGTGAGCTGTATTTTCTGTTCTGAATAGGGTTTCCACAGAAATACCTGCAGTGGTCCCCCTTCCCGATGCAGAGAAGTCCTTCGATTCTTTAGAATGGCCCATTCTACATGCAACGCTACGGAGACTGGGGTTTCCAGACTTTATATCCCTTCTGCATCTAGACACTGCAGCCCGCATACGGGTCAATGGCTCTCTTTCTGAGGCCTTTGCCTTATCCAGATGCACCAGGCAGGGGTGCCCTCTTGTGCCTCTGGTGTTTATTAAACCAACTGACCCCTTGGGCTGGCACCTCCAAGAAAACACATGCACCATGGCCTTCATTTTAAACCTGGACAACTACTAATTTGTATGTACGCTGATGACATTTTGTTACTTGTTTGGCATCCTTAGAACGGGAAATCATTTGTTTGACTGCATTTCTAGTCTGCATAATAATTGGGTGAAGTCTGAACTTTTCACCCTTACAAAATTCACTCAGCCTGCCCTTTGAGAGTACCCTTTCAAGTGGTGGACAGATTCAACTAAATATTTGGGTGTAATTTTACAAACGGATAAAGAACAAGTGATTTGCCTTAACTACGGCTTTGCCGTCAATAGCCTTGTGGTTCAAATTGACCAATGGATCCGGCTTCCCCTCTTCATGGTAGCCTGTTCTGCCATTATTAAATTGGTTGCCCATCTAGTTTTTTGTATTTTTTCTTTAAATACCCATTCGTTTGATGAACTCCTTATTTCTCACATTGCGTTATCTTCATTTGGAATTGGTTTGGGCAGGCCGTATATCCGGATCGCCTGGAATACTCTTATCCTTCCATAAAACCGGGATGGGCTCACAGTCCTGGATTTACAAACTTAATTCCTTGTGGCTCAGGCCCCATTTGCACATTACTGACATAAAAGCAGTATAGGAGAGAAAAGGGGTCCTAACTCTCCCCATAACCATCTCAGTTTTCTAATTTTTAACCCTACCCCGGGACCATATGATTAATAAACATTTTGGAAGGGGATCTTAGAGGTAGTTTTATACTCACAAAATCACAGTTTGTTTATCTGTCACTCACTGCGTAGATCCCAAACCATTTATGTTTGTTCTGTCTTCCCCTCCCTTTGCTCCATCCCAGTCGTTGGTCTGCGCAAGGATGTTGTAGCAACTCTATGATGAAGCATGCCACTACATAGTGGGTAGGGCAATTTTAAACAACTTCACACTCTCCAAGAGATGAATGAAAATTTGGCAAAGGATCTCTTCCTCCTTTTTCTTGTTTTGTCTGTATATAAAGTGTGTTCATGAAAGGGAGGATGGAAAAGGAGTAGTACCACTCTCCCCTCTTTAGATGTGTGATGACATATAGTGCACCCTGCCTTAGGGCTGGTAAGGCCTGCTAGAGGGGTGACATACCTATATCTTGGGCAGTGCTAGTTGGCATGGTACACAGGCAGTTGTTTTGTCTGCACCAGGACATGCATGCTGCAGTGGCAGTCTGCATGGCCTAGGTGAGGCGTCCCTAGGGGACCCTCATCAGGTCCTATGCACTAGGCATCCATGCATGTGCCTTTTACAAGGGACTTGCAGGGGGCCTGAAGGGCCAATTGTGGATCTGTTTTAGGGAAATAACACCGGTACTGGGAACCTGGACAGCAGGGACCCAGTACTCTACAATCAAAGTTGCATCAAAAGCCAGGCAAAATGTGTGTGTGTGTGAGGGGGGGTTACTGCAACAGAACGAATAGTTTTCTTACCTGTCGGTGTAGTTTTGCAGCTTGAAGATCTTTCTGGATTCACTATGCTGTGCATTATTCCGCGGTCTTGTGGTTGGGTCCGGATTCGTAGTCTTTTCTTTGTTTTTTTTTTTTTTTTTTCTTTGCCCAGGTGGGCGTCGGCGTCACACCCCCTTTTGGGTGTATTTCCGGTGACGTCGGCATGCTTCCTGCGGAAGCTCCCACTCTTGGGCGCCATCTTCGGGTTCTTTTTTTCCGTGTTTCTTTCGTTTCCGAAGTAATGGCAATGTTCATCTTAGTTTGTATTTACCGCTTTGTACTTTCAAAGTCTATTCTTTAGTTAACCACCTCTTGTCTCTCCAGCCTCATCTTTCTGGCGGAGGTGGGTGGGTTCGCTAGTGAATCCAGAAAGATCTTCAAGCTGCAAAACTACACCGACAGGTAAGAAAACTATTAGTTTTGCAGCGTGAATCTTTCTGGATTCACTATGCTGTGCATAGATTTTGTAGCGGTTTCTCATCTCTGTGGCGGCTGGGTGAAAGATGAGCGTTGGGTGTTGAATATGTGCTGTAGCACCTTCTGTCCCACTTGAGCTTCCTTGTTCATTTGTATGTCCACACAGTAGTGCTTCGTGAACGTGTGCACCGAAGCCCATGTTGCCGCCAGGCATATGTCCTCTATGGGTGTGTTAGCCAGGAAGGCTATTGTAGCGCCCTTCTTCCTGGTGGAGTGGGCACGCGTCCCCTCAGCCAGTTCCTGTCCTGCCCGTTTGTGGCAGAGTTGGATTGTTTGTGCGATCCATCGTGCAATGGTCCTTTTGGTTACTGCTTTGCCCATGAAGCTGTTTGCGAAGGACACAAAAAACTGTTTCGTTTTCCTGTGCCCCTTTGTCCTTTCAATGTAGTGCATGACTGCCCTTCTGGCGTCCAGGGTGTGCAGAGCTCTCTCTGCGCTGGTTGTGGGTTTTTGGAAAAAGCTCGGTATCTGTATCGACTGGTTCATGTGAAAATTGGATACTACCTTCGGCATGAAGTGTGGGTCAGTCCTCATCACAACTCTATCGTTGTGTATTTGTATGTATGGTTCTTGTAGCGTCAGCGCTTGAAGCTCGCTTACTCTGCGTAAGGACGTTATCGCAACCAGGAAGGCTGTTTTCATAGTTAGCATCTTTAGGGAGGCCTTGTGAAGTGGTTCAAAGGGCTCTTTCATGAGTTCCGTTAGGACTGTGTTCAAGTTCCATGCAGGTGGCGGCACCCGCTTGGGTGGTGCGATCCTTTTCGCTCCTTCTAGGAATCTCTTCACCACCTGTGATGTGAAGAAGCTCCTGCACGTTTCTCCCCTTGTGTAGGCTACTATCGCTGCCAAGTGAACTCTTAACGAGGGTGAGCTAAGGTTCTTCTCCAGTAAGTGCGTCAGGTACCTTAGCACTGTGGAGTCCCTCTTCATCTTATTGTGGAGTCTTTCCTGTCTGCACCATATTGTGAATCTTTTCCATTTCGCAACGTAGCACTTTCGAGTGCTGGGCCTTCGTGCCTCCCGAAGTACCCTCAGGGTGCTTTCTGGTAGTCTCAAATGTGCGAACTCTATGTCCTCAGGAGCCACGCTACTAGGCTCATGCTCTCTGGCTCTGGATGCAGTACCTCTCCGTTCTGCATGGACAGTAGATCTTTCCTCCTGCTGAATCTGTGGGGTGCACACTGTGTCATCTCCATGATCTGCGAGTACCAGGTCTGTCTCGCCCACTGCGGTGCGACCAGTATCAGTGTCATGTTGCTCGCTCTGCACTTGCTCAGTACTCTGTGCATCAGTGGTATCGGGGGAAAGGCGTAGGCAAATGTCCTTGACCAATCTATCCATAGGGCATTCCCCAGTGTCCCCTCCTCGGGCTGCCTGGATGCGAAGTTTTGGCATTTTGCATTCTGGCGTGTGGCAAACAGGTCCACCGATGGTGTCCCCCACCTGTCGAACAGGTATCTTGTCTCCTGAGCATTGAGCTCCCACTCGTGGGATGCCGATGTCTGCCTGCTGAGCCAATCGGCTTGTATGTTGTCCTTCCCTGGTAGGTGTATGGCTAGCAGGTCTATCTTGAGAGGGATGGCCCATCTCCATATCTCCTGCGCCAGCGTTGAAAGCGGTGCGGACTGTGTGCCCCCCTGCTTGTTGATGTAGAACCTCGCAGTGGTGTTGTCTGTTTGTATCAATACCTTGTGCTTGTACAGTCTTGTTTGAAAGGCCTTCAGTGCAAGGAAAATTGTCTTCAATTCTAAGTAATTGATGTGCTTTGTGGCATCCGTCGGTGTCCACAGTCCCCTCACCTTGAGCTCCTCCATGTGAGCGCCCCATCCCTTCAGGGATGCGTCTGTGGTGATGGTCACTGTTGGCGTTGGGGGCGTTAGAGGCTTTCCCCTTGCTATGTTCTCCATGGTCCACCATGTCATCTCCTTCTGCACTGCGTGCGTTACAACCACTAGATCCTCCCAACTGCCTGTAGCTTGTGACCATTGCTCCTGTAGCCATTCTTGAATGGGTCTCATGTGGAGTCGTACATTCGGTACCAGGTGGATGCATGATGCCATCATCCCCATGATCTTGCTCGCCGTCCTCACTGTCCGAGCTTGTCCCTTCCGGTAGAGGCGAGTTTCCTTCACCAGCGCCCTCGCCCTCTTCTCGCTGGGGAACACCTTGCCCTGTAAGGTGTTGATCTGTGCTCCCAGGAAGATCTTCACTTGTTCCGGCTCCATTGATGATTTCTTCCAATGGATGGAGAACCCCAGGTTTATGAGCGTGCTGGTCACTGTATGTGCGTGCAGCTTGCATTTCTGGTATGAGTTTGCTTTCACCAGCCAGTCGTCCAGGTAAGGGTATACATGTATCCCCTGCCTTCTTAGGTGCGCCGCGACTGCTGCGAGGCACTTTGTGAAAACTCTTGGTGCCGATTTTAGACCGAAGGCCAGTGTCGTGAACTGGTAGTGGCTTTCTCCCACGGTGAACCTGAGCATGTGCTTGTGCTTCCTGTTCATTGGGATGTGCAGGTATGCGTCTTTGAGGTCTATCGTGACCATGAAGTCCCCGGTCTGCAACTGTGGGAGCACCTCTTGCAGGGAGGTCATTTTGAATTTTTGCGTTCTTATGAATCGGTTCACGAACCGTAAATCGAGAATGGGCCTCATTGTCTCGTCTACTTTTGGTACCAGGAAGTATGTTGAGTATACTCCTGTGTTTCTTTCCTTGAATGGTACCCTTTCTATGGCCTGCTTCCGCAGGAGTTCTTTTGCTTCTTCCTGAAGGCACTGCAGCTGCTTGCTTGCTAGCGGCTTTCTTCTTGGTTTTCTGCTTGTTGGCCTCGCCTCCAACTCTATGCAGTATCCGAATTGGATAATGTTGAGGATCCATTTGTCTGATGTGATTCCTCTCCACTCCTGGAGGTGGAATCTTAATCTCCCTCCCACTGGTGTCCTGTGGTCGTGGGTGTCTAGTTTGTCTTGACCCATCTGTACGTGCTGCCCCCTGGGATCTTTTTTGTGGGTGGGCACACGGATTTTTTCGAAGTCACTTGGAGGTGGGCTGCTGGCCCCCTCTTCTATTTTGTCCTCGTCCATTTCTCTCTCGAAAGGACTGGCCTCTTTGTTGGTACTGCCAGGGTTGTTTCTGATGGCCCTGCTGACCCTGCGAGTCTGCCTGGTGCGTTTGCTGGAAAGCCTGGTGTGAAGTACCTGGCTGGTTTCCGCCTCTTCCGCCGGGCCTCCGTGACGGGGTGCCCCTCTTGTTCCCTCTGAACTGCAATGCTCCCATGGATCTTGCTGTTTCGTTATCCTTCTTAAGTTGGCTGAGTTGCTCATCAACTGTTTGTCCGAAAAGCGTACTGCCGTTGAACGGGGTGTTCAGGATGCTGTGTTGCACCTCCGGTTTGAAACCGGATATCCTGAGCCAGGCGTGTCTCCTTTCCGTGACGCCCATCATCATGAGCCTGCTGGCCGTGTCTGCCCCATCCAGAGCCGTCTTAAGGCAAGAATTTGCAGCATTCTTCCCCTCTTCAATTAGCTTTTCGGCTTTCTGCTTGGCATCCTGGGGCAAGTCCTTCACCAACTGTCCCAGTCCCTCCATGATTTGGTACATGTGTCTGTTCACCAGGGCGTTGGAATTAGCCATGCGCCAGTGGGTCGCGGCATTCCGTTCGATCCTTCTGCCCACCAGATCCATCCTTTTGCTCTCTTTATCCGGTGGCGGGCCCGAGGTAGTGGGTACGTTAGCCCTCCTCCTTGCTGTGGCCGTGATAATGGAGTCTGCGGAGACCGTGCCCTGAATGTAGGCCGGGTCCTTCGCGGCATGCTTGTACTTCTTCTCAGTTCTGGGAGTCACTGCCTTGCATGTTGCGGGCTCCCTGAAAGCTTCCTTCCCCTGAGCCAAGACGCTCTCGAGCATCGGGAGGAACTGGCTCCTCGTTTGTGTTGGGAGCAATGTTTCCAGAAGAAAGTCTGCTTTCTGCTTCTCTTCGTCGAGCTTGAGCTTGAAAGCTGCTGCGGCAGATTGTATCACCGCGTTGTAGGCCCCGATGTCGTCCGGCGGCGAGGGCCTCGAGGGGTAGGTGTCGACCACCTCCTCCGGGCTGTCGGTCTCGACATCGATGTAATCCACATCCTGAAGGTCATAGGGCGCCGACTCTGTGTCTGTCCTGCCCTCATCTTCCTCCCCATAGCCGTAGCTCTCGTGGGGATTCTCGTACTCCTCCTGGTCGTCGAACACCTCGACGTCCCGGTCTTGCTCGGTGACTTCGGCGACCTCCTCTTCTTCCTCCTCGACCGCCTCCAGCACTGGTGGCTTGGTCTTGTGAGGGATCGTGAAGGCCTTCATCCTTGCGTCGAAATCTTTTTTCCGCTGCATGAAGTTCTCCATCTCTGCCTCGAGGCGCCTTCTTTTCTTTTCCATCTCGGCCGCGTGTTCCGCGTCGGATGGTTCCGCCGGTCTCTTCGACGGATGGCTCGTCGCCGTACCTCTCGGAGTCGAAGTTTTCGACGTCGAACCGGATATCGGGTCTCTGGTCGTCGTCGAC
This sequence comes from Lissotriton helveticus, assembly GCF_964261635.1. Lineage (NCBI taxonomy): Eukaryota > Metazoa > Chordata > Amphibia > Caudata > Salamandridae > Lissotriton > Lissotriton helveticus. Next base: position 745,900,436 of record NC_136073.1, read on the forward strand.
AGTTTCGGGTCTTTCTCCCTCGTCGATCGATCCTTTTCGGGGACGATTTTCGACGTCTTCTGCTGATCAGCAGCTCTCGGCGCCGGGGACTCCTTCTCTGAGGATCCGCTGGGCCTGGGAGTAGTCGCGGACGCCGCCTTTTTTGGCGTCGGCGCTTTCGGGGTCTTGCCCTCGATTTTTCGAGACTCAGAGTCTCTCGGGTTCTTGGGGGCCGAAGAGTCTCCTACCTTGTCAGAAGTCTTCGTGTAATCGGTCTCTACGACCGTGTAGCAGTCGTCTTCGGCGGCAGCGTTGTCTTCTTCCTCGGAGGACATCCCCAGCTCGTAGAGCGACGGGGTCGGGGCCTTCCCCTGCAGGGTGGCGTGTGCTACCCTCTGCCTCTCTCTCACACGAAGGGTCTTCGGGGTGAAGGCGGAACAGGCGTTGCAGTCTCCGCTTTCGTGGTCCACCGGTAGGCAAAGGTTGCATACCGGGTGCTGGTCTTTCTGCGCGTACTTGTGGTGGCAGTTCCGGCAGAACTTGAACGGCGTGTTGTCCATCCTCGAGCGTCCAGGGGCTCTCTGGTCGCGTGTTCGTCGACGGTCGTCGAAGATCTGGATGGAAAACGCCTTATCTTTGCTTGTCTTTCGTCGGTGAAGTCCCCTGGAGTCTTCAGATGACTTCTCCTCGTCTTTTCTGTATTTTCTTTCTTCTTTCTCCAAAAATGTCTGGAGCCCAAACGGGAACGATCCAGACCCGACCGCGGAAAAAAAGAATCTGAAGATGGCGCCCAAGAGTGGGAGCTTCCGCAGGAAGCATGCCGACGTCACCGGAAATACACCCAAAAGGGGGTGTGACGCCGACGCCCACCTGGGCAAAGAAAAAAAAAAAAAAAACAAAGAAAAGACTACGAATCCGGACCCAACCACAAGACCGCGGAATAATGCACAGCATAGTGAATCCAGAAAGATTCACGCTGCAAAACTTCATTTTCTCCCACTTTGCTACTGGCAAAAAGAGAGAGCACTCCACTGGGGCAGTGGGATAAGTCCTACTATTAAGGCCTGGCTACATAGCATGATATACTGCAACCTCACAAGTGAAGTTTATTCCACGGTGCAACACCCCACTGCCAGACCTAAAGATATTTGGTGACCGTTCTGTACTTATTTACTCTCTCTGGAATCAGACTACCAGAGCACAACCCATCATCCCCCACCCTGCTGCATCACCATCATGTTAAGCCAGTCAAGACACTATTGCATAGTTTATTTTTTCCATGGTCACACTCTCTATAAATGATTTCACTATATAGTGCTTTCACAACAGTGTAGCTCTGCCATGATACAGTGTTGCTATTGGATGCATTATGTGTCCCATGATGTCAGCATTCTCCTTGCAGAAAATGACTATACGGCAAAGAAATGGCAAAGGATGGGCATTAATACACTCAATGATATATGGATAAATGGTTCACACACTGTTTTTCACGATGTACAAATAAAATTTGGTCTGTCCGAAGGGGATTTTCTTAAATTTGCTCAATTGCATGCCAAACTAAAAGCAAAAAGGGATTCCATCAGCCTTTCAAAAATGGACTTATTTGAATCATTTACCACTCCAAAAATTAGGATAGGAACAATCTATGATATGCTCTTAACCAACATAAATGATGATATTGAGCAAACAGAAACTAAATGGGCGTTGAAACTCAGCAACCCTGATGTTGATATAGACAGAATCCTCGACATGAGCAATAAATTGTTTATGGCTAGCAATTTAAAAGCTCAATTGTATAAAACAATTTTCGATCTTTACTTTACTCCCGCCAAACTTTTGCCTGGGGTAAAAGAGACCGATCGATGCCCACGCTGTTCACAGGGCCCAGCGACTTTAATTCATATGTTTAGCAACTGTTCGGAACTTCTGGTTATAAAAAGTATGATAGCTTCATTTTGGGAGAAGATCTTCCTTCGCAAGCTTCCAGAGTCTGATACCCTATTTGTTTTAGGCTTTGATGACTCTTTGAAATTATCTAAATCTGAACAAAGATTAGTCTTTATCGGCAGCGCTGTTTTGAGATTAATTCTGTCTGCCCGCTGGAAGGAAGCTTCATCCCCTAGTTTTCAAATGTGGTTAGCTCGCTTTCTTGCGGTTTATAGCTATGAATCGGCAATATTTGCCACCAGAGGCATTAAGATAAAGTTGTGTGGTGAAAAGCTATGGCGCCCAGTTTCCACCTGGAAAGCTGGCTTAACCCCCAGCGGAATTGGCTGAGATTTCTGAAATTCTATGACTTATTCTATTGCTGTCATCTCTCTGTATATTGCATAATGTACCTACATTGCTAATAGTCCATTTTTGGCGTTGTTAATTGACCTTACTGTCTTTCTTTAGATTTCTTGTTATTATTATTATCTGCTACCACTCTTATATTATTGTTTTTTTTTAATTTATTTATTTATTTTTTTAAATTTTTACCTCATTTGTCACCCATTGTATATAATTTACTTAATGTTCCAAACTTGCTTGGTTTGTCTTGGATTGTCTTATGCTGATACTGGTTCTTTAATAAAAAAATATATTAAAAAAAAAAAAAAAGCAGAAAATGATAAACTAATCAAAACAATTACTGAAGGATTAGGTGTGCAGGCAACACAAAGAGGGGCAGGCAACTAAGTACAGAACTTTGGCATACGTTTATTGCAAGTTCCAGTATAGATGTATCCCCGCATTTGGAAACAAAGTTCTGGACTTGCATGTAATATCGGTTCCAATAGCACTGATCATGGAAATTTGATTCAACCCACCACTTAATAGAGAAACCTGATAAATCTCTGACTTACTCAAGATGAAGTCCACATTTGATTTATTATTTATTTATTATTTATCGATTTATTAAGCGCAGTTGCTGCCCAGGGGCGTCCAAGCGCTGAGTTTAGACAGAGACGTGGCAGAGCACACGAGGAACTAAAGGGGCTTCACGAATAGTATGGTTTTCAGTTTCCTGCGGAATGAGAGCAGGTCGGGTGTGGATCGAAGAACAAGGGGGAGGGCATTCCAAAGCTTGGCGGCGTTCAGCGAGAACATCCTGCCCCCGGACCTGGCTCTCTTTACTCTGGGTACCACTGCCAGAAAAGCACCGGTAGACCGGAGGTTCCTATTAGGGTGGTAAGGGGTTACAAGGCTGGCGTTGATTGCTGATCCGGTCTTCCAGAAAGCCCGATGTGTGATGCACAGAGCCTTGAATGCCACTCTCTGTCTCACAGGCAGCCAATGTAGGCTTTTCAGTCCCTGTCTGACGGACTGAGACCGTGGAATTTGGAGTATGGTACGTGCTGCGCAGTTTTGTACCACCTGCAGCTTTCGGAGAGTCATCTCAGGCGCCCCCAGGTATAGGGCGTTGTTTGAGTCCAAACGGGACTGGATGAGGCCTTGTACCGCCACCTTCTTGGCATCCAGAGGTAAAAGTGGAAGGACCTTCCTCAACGTTCTTAATAGTCCAAAACAGGTGGCAGACAACTTGGTGGCCTGAGTGGAGAAGGAGAGTTTGTGGTCTAACCAGACTCCCAAGCTCTTAACACTGTCCTTAGGGGTAGGAGGTGCCCCTAGGCCAGCGGGCCACAGGGAAGAAAAGGATAGTGGTGAGGCTGGGCCTAGGAGCATAAGTTCAGTTTTCCCTCCGTTCAGTTTGAGGGAGGAGTTGGTCATCCACTCCCTCACGCTCTCCAAGCAGTTCAGCAGGCCGGCCGAGGCTTGCCCACCGTTCTCTTGGGCCAATGAAACCACTAGCTGGGTATCGTCGGCGTACAACACGATTTTAATGCCGTACGGTTCTACTACCCCAGCCAGCGGTTTCATGTATGCGTTGAACAGTACAGGGCTCAGCGATGAGCCCTGCGGAACTCCACAGCTAAGAGGCTTGCTGGTAGATGTTGTGTTACCATCAAAGATCTGGAAAGATCTGTCAGCCAGAAAGGAGCTGAACCACCTTAGTGCGTTTCCCGAGACTCCGATGTTCTGGAGACGGTTCAGCGGAGTGGCATGGCTGACCGTGTCGAAGGCAGCACTTAGATCAAGGAGGATCACTGCCACTGATCCTCCCTGATCCAGTATTCTTCGAGACTCTTCGGTAACTGCTAGCAAGGCGGTTTCAGTCCCATGGCCAGGTCTGAAGCCTGTCTGGGAGGTGTGCAGTAGGGAGTGATTCTCCAAAAACTGGACCAAGAGGGCATTTATGTGCTTTTCCAACACCTTGCCAGTCCACGGGAGCAATGAGATGGGGCGATAGTTGGAGTAGTCGTCAGGGTCCAAATTAGGTTTTTTTAAGAGCGCCCGTACAGAGGCTTGCTTCCAGGCAGTGGGAACTGTGCAAGTGGACAAAGATAAGTTTAGCAGTTCCAGGACTACAGGGAGGATGGCTTCGCCTGCCTGCATCAGGATATCTGGGGGGGCTGGGTCACGGGGGGAGCCCGACTTAACCTGGCGAGCCACTTTATCTAGAGTGACAAGGTCCAGGAGAGGGAAATGATCAAGAGTCGGCACAGTAGTAGACAGGCCTGAACAGGGGAGATTTTCCGAGTTGGATGAGTCGGGCACCTCATGGTTCAGGGCCATGGCTGGAAAGGTGGAATATATGTTCAGCACCTTGTCGTGAAAAAATTCAGCCAGTTCATTACATTGCTCTTTAGTCTTGGTTAAAGGGGGAGCAGTGAGGACATTAGTGCATTGCTTTACTATGTTAAAGATTTCTTTAGGCTTTGTTCTGGCTTCCAAGATTTTGTCGGAATAGTAAGTTGCCTGGGCTGCCTTGACCCCTTCTTTATAGCTTCTGATCGCCTCTCTATAGGAGGCCTTTTTTTCCGGAAGGAAGTCTAAGCGCCAGGCTCTCTCCCGTTGCCTACATCGGCGTTTTAACTCTCTCAGCGAGTCAGAGAACCAGGGGGCTGATGTCTGCGCTCGCTTAGAGGACGATTTGCGAAGAGGCAGGAGTGAGTCTAAGGAATTTGTGATCCAGCTAACATAGTTTGCATATGCCCGATTGGGGTCTGCGCAGGGTGGCGGGCGGGTGGCGTCTAGCTCACGCCTCCAAAGGTCGCCGGGGAGTTTTTTCCAGTTTCTTCTCATAGAGGTTTGGGGGGATAGTTGGGGGGTTTTATGGGTGGACCAGGTAAACGGCACCAGGTAGTGGTCTGACCATGGAAGGGGGATGGGTTGGGCCGTTATTAGATCCATACTATTGCTGAAAATAGGATCGAGAAGGTTCCCTTTTTCGTGGGTAGGGGCTGTGACCAACTGGGCCAGTTGAAGGGCTTCAAGGTCATCTATTAACTCCTTGGCAGAGTGGTCGGACGGCGAGTTAAAATGCAGGTTGAGATCTCCCAATACTGTATAATTAGCCGCCGATAGGGATCTTTTTGCTACAATCTCTGGTAGTGCTCTAAGGAATAGTTTTGCAGACTCAGGGGGGCGATAGATCAGCGTACCAGAGAAGGAGTAATTGGCGTTAAACTCTATACAGAATTCCAGACTCTCACAGCCAGGGATAGTGGCTGTTGTGGTGCGGCAGTGGTACTGGTCCTTTATGATGATGGCCAGCCCACCCCCTCTCCCTTCTGGTCTGTCGAGTCTAAGAATGTGATAGCCCGCTGGTAAGGCTATAACAATGTCGGGCTCGGATTGGGCCGTGAGCCATGTCTCTGTTAAAAAGAGCGCGTCTGGCTTGTGCTCCTCAAGCAGCATGGCGATTTGTGTGCAGTGCTTGGGCAGTGATCGGCAATTTAGTGCATACATACCATATTTCGGAACAGCGGCCAAGGGGTTATTCCGGAAGGGATGTTTACAATCTGGGCAGCTGAGGGGAAGTTCTGTAGGGACGTATATATGCGTGCACTGGTCAGCGACGTTTCCTCCTATGGAGTGTAGGGCTGCCGCGCTATATGGCCTGCCCTGTGGGGTCGGTGAACCAAGGTTTATGGCCCCTGGTCCCGTCCGGTCGCGGACGGGCGCAGACGGGCTTGCCTTTGGCGCGCCTTCGGCGCACCGCCGGCGCGCCCGCTGCGCCCGTCCGCTGCGCCTCCTGGAGCAACACATTGTTATGAGTCAGGAGGAGGAGGGCGTGGCCTGGGTCAGTGGGCGGTGCCTGGAGGTCACGGTGATTCCCTGCGAGCCGCTGCAGCGCCTGACTCGGCTGCGCGGGGAGGGGAATCACGAAGGAGGTAAGAGGTCAAGTAGTTTACAGAAAACACAAGAATACAATCCCCAATTTCTAAAAAAGTAGTCTTTTTAAAAACGGAGTTCTTCTCTTAGGTTTTAAAACACACAGAATAAGCAATACAATTTTGAAAAAAATGCAAGGTCTTAAAAGTTTCCTGCTCTCGGCTACAGCCTCAAGAGCTCTATCTAATGCGTGCGTATTCCCCAGGCGCGGCTTACATAGAGAGGGGGCGTGGCCTGGGTCAGTGGGCGGTGCCCGGAGGTCACGGTGATTCCCTGCGACCCGCTGCAGCGCCTGACTCGGCTGCGCGGGGAGGGGAATCACGAAGGAGGTAAGAGGTCAAGTAGTTTACAGAAAACACAAGAATACAATCCCCAATTTCTAAAAAAGTAGACTTTTTAAAAACGGAGTTCTTCTCTTAGGTTTTAAAACACACAGAATAAGCAATACAATTTTTAAAAAAATGCAAGGTCTTAAAAGTTTCCTGCTCTCGGCTACAGCCTCAAGAGCTCTATCTAATGCGTGCGTATTCCCCAGGCGCGGCTTACATAGAGAGGGGGCGTGGCCTGGGTCAGTGGGCGGTGCCCGGAGGTCACGGTGATTCCCTGCGACCCGCTGCAGCGCCTGACTCGGCTGCGCGGGGAGGGGAATCACGAAGGAGGTAAGAGGTCAAGTAGTTTACAGAAAACACAAGAATACAATCCCCAATTTCTAAAAAAGTAGTCTTTTTAAAAACTGAGTTCTTCTCTTAGGTTTTAAAACACACAGAATAAGCAATACAATTTTTAAAAAAATGCAAGGTCTTAAAAGTTTCCTGCTCTCGGCTACAGCCTCAAGAGCTCTATCTAATGCGTGCGTATTCCCCAGGCGCGGCTTACATAGAGAGGGGGCGTGGCCTGGGTCAGTGGGCGTTGCCCGGAGGTCACGGTGATTCCCTGCGACCCGCTGCAGCGCCTGACTCGGCTGCGCGGGGAGGGGAATCACGAAGGAGGTAAGAGGTCAAGTAGTTTACAGAAAACACAAGAATACAATCCCCAATTTCTAAAAAAGTAGTCTTTTTAAAAACGGAGTTCTTCTCTTAGGTTTTAAAAACACACAGAATAAGCAATACAATTTTTAAAAAAATGCAAGGTCTTAAAAGTTTCCTGCTCTCGGCTACAGCCTCAAGAGCTCTATCTAAAGCTACGCCGATCTCAAAACATATTTTTTTTAAACACTGAACCAGAAGATGTAAGTTTCCCACCAGTTTCATGATTACCATTCTTACCTAAAATACTAATTCACTGTCTGCCCTTATTACTTAAAAACTTAATTCTGGAAAATAAACTGAACTGGTTCTGCTTCCTGTATGAGTGACCATCTGCACCAGATAAAGATAGGAAACTCACATTCTAGTCCTAGTCCTTCTTTCAAGAAGTAAACAAGTACACAACTCTGTTATGTGCATTTTTTTTTTTTTTTTTTTATTTCAAAAGGTTTTTATTGAATTGAATAGAAAAGTTTCGCATATACATTGTATACATTTGTATTTCTTGGGCTTCACATGTGTGTTGCTCGGTGGTAGCAAGCAAGAGAGAGAGAAAGAAGAAGAAAGAGAGAGAGGGGGGGGGGTTATCGTTTCAGATATTCGTCTAGGGCTGCCCACATGTCCTCTTTGGCTGTGTGGTTCGCCGCCTTGTGTTTGGCGGTGATGTTGTCTGCTGCTCGGAGGAATGTTACCCAGTTGAACCAGCGCTTGAAAGTGGCTTTGCTGGAGTTCTTCCAGTACCCCAGAATATTTTTAACAGCTGCCGCTGGGAGCATGTCTACCAAATCTCGTATTTCTTTGGATTGGAGTTGTGGCTCTAGGAAGCCGGTGATTATCCCTGCAAGCCCTCTTTGTATCTGGCAGCCCGTGATCGAGTCTATTAGGTTGTATACCTTGCTCCAGAACGCTTTGACTTTGGGGCATTCGTATAACATGTGGGCCAGGTCTCCCCTTGCTTTGTGGCAGTTCCAGCACTCACTGTTGTCGGTAGCCCCTACTCTCTCTAGTTTCGCCGGTGTCCAGTGTAATCTGTGTAGTATCCAGAATTTTGTTTGTGCTAGCTGTGGTGTGATCTTGTTTTTGGACGCTGATGTCCATAGTCTGGCCTTCTCTTCTTCACTCAGTGGTCTGCGGATGGTTTCTTCCCAGAACGATATCGTTTTGTCATTAAGGGTGGTGGTGCGTGGTGTCATTATTTTGTAGATCTGCGCTGTTTGGTGACCTGTTGCGTTAAGGTTCTGTGCGTATTGTATGATGGTTGGTTTGAGTTTGGAAAGGTTCGCCTTGGTGATGGCTGCTTTGATTCTTAGGAACTCGTAGAATTCCTTGTCTGGTAGGCCCGTTGTGTGTTGGATCATCTTGTAGGTGAGTGGGTTGCTCCCTGCCTCTAGTTGTGCCGGTGTGGTTATGCCTCTGCTTAGCCATTCTTTGCTGCCTAGCGTTTTCCCTTTGTATGTGATTTTGGAGTTGTACCATAATGACTCCCATTTGGTGCCTCTGATGCTTACTTCTAGCTCTTTATCTAATCTCAGTAGGGCTATTTTTGTGTTCCGTATTATTGAGTTTTTGGCTTCTGGGTGTTTGTTTGCCGTGAGGGCCATTATTGGGTCAGCCCCACCTAGAATGCTTCTCTCTAGCTCGAGCCATACTGGCACATAATCTGGTGTTGGCGCTAACCAGTGTAGCCCTTGTTTGGCAAGGCATGCCGACTGGAAGACCTTATAGTTTGTGAGGTTCAGTCCCCCTTGTTCTTTTTTCAGCCTGAGTTTTGCTAGACTTATTCTAGGTTTTTTACCCCCCCATAGGAACAAGTTAATGGCTTTGTCGATTTGTTTGTGGAAGTCTGTCGTTAGTGATAGCGGTAGCATGGACAGCAAGTAGTTGAGCATTGGGGTGATCATCATCTTAACTGTCTCTACTCTCCCCCACCAGCTGACGAATTTGGGTCCCCATGTGTCTAGCTTCGTTTTGATTTTTTTCAGCATTGCTTCCTCGTTGTGCTCTAGTGTTGATCTGAGGTCTTTCCCGAAGAGGAGTCCCAGATATTTTAGGGGCTTTGTTTGCCACGCCAGGCCTGATTTGCCTAGTACTGCTCTGGTAGTGTGGCAGTTCATTGGCTTGCATTCTGACTTGTCCCTGTTGAGTTTATACCCTGAGACGTTTGCATATTCCTCTATTGTTTGTACCAGTGCCTCGATTGACTCCCGCGGGTTGCTTGTGGTGATCAGTATGTCGTCCGCATAGGCAGCGAGTTTGAAGGCATGACCTTCCACTTCCACACCTGCGATCTGCGTGTTAGTTCTGATCATATGGAGAAGGGGTTCTATTGCCAGCAGGAATAGTCCTGGCGACAGGGGGCAGCCTTGTCTTGTCCCTCTACTTAGGGTGAATGTTTCTGATGTAGCTGCGTTCACCACAACACGAGCTCGGGGGTTTTTGTATAAGGACATTATCATTCCTCTATATTTGTCTCCAAACCCGAATTTGCGCATGCATTCATTTAGGAATGGCCATGAGACTCTGTCGAAGGCTTTTTCTGCGTCTAGCGCAATCATTACTGCCTTCTCTGTGCTGTTCGCCGTGCGGTTTATTAGGTGGCAGAGCAGTCTTGTGTTGTCCTGTGAGAGCCTATTTCTCAGGTATCCCACTTGTGTTTTGTGTATGAGGGTTGGTAGGTATGCGTTTATTCTGGCTGCCATTACTTTCGCGTAGATTTTACAGTCTACGTTTATTAGGGATATTGGCCTGTAGTTTTGTGGGAATTGTGGGTCCTTCCCTTCTTTGGGGATGACAATAATGTTTGCCTCTGCCATTGAGTCTGTCATGCTTCCTTTCTCTGCGCACCTCCGGAATACTCTCACTAATATTTCCTTAAGCTGCATTTGGAACTTTTTGTAAAAGGTCACTGTAAATCCGTCCGGTCCTGGGGCTTTGTTGGGTTTAAGTGTGTCTATGGCCCTCCCTACCTCTTCTTTTGTTATGTTCTGGTCTAGCGCCTCACTTTGTTCGCAGCTTAGTTTGGGTAGGTCAAGTTTCTCGAGAAGGGTCGCCCCCCCATCCGCCTTTAGTGCTGTGTTTGCGGTGTAGAGGTCTTTGTAAAACCTCCTGAAGGTTTCGAGGATTTGTTTGTTCCCTGTGTGCGTTATTTTGTCTGTGTCTGTGATCGCCGCGACTGAGTGTTGTCTCTGTTTGGCTTTTAGGTACCCTGCAAGTGCCCTTCCGGCTTTGTTGGCTGAGCATAAGTTTATGGATTTGTATTTGTTTATCCATGTCGTTGCTCTTTTGCTTAATAAACTGTTGAGTTCAGAAGCAGGCTCGTGCGCGGCACTACTCGAAGTTTTAATACCCAAGCTGACCGGTCTAAACTTCGAAAGAACATTCGAAATTGATAAAGCTTACAGAGTGCCTGCCATAAGACAGCCACACATGAAGGGCCCGAGAACAATTATATGCAAACCGCTGAGAGCCAACCACACTGAAGCCATTTTTGCCCTCGCACGTAAAGGCCAACCCCTCAACTGGAAGGGCAAAAAGATTGTCATCACACAGGACTTCTCTAAGAGCACAGTAGAGACAAGGAAGGCGTTCCTAGCACTAAGGGAGGCAATGAAGAGAGCCAGGATAACCTGTAGCTTCGTAGGCCCAGCAAGAATGAGGATAACAGATAGGAAGGGCACACGAACTTTTGACGACCCGGCAGAGCTACGCAAATACCTACGAGAACCAGACCAAGAGGAGATGGAACAAAGAAGTCCGGGAACGGCAAAAAGGAGAGCATCCTCAGACGGCTCGGAGACAGGCGAAAATGGCACAGCAGGACGTGGCTAAGGTCACTGTCAAGAAACCGGGCTGATAAGACATTTACCAAATCGAACATTGCTACCTCAATCAAAATAAACACACCTACCTCAAGATAAAGGAAGACAGAACTAAGCTAAGACAAAGGAGAGTCAGCCCAGGAATGGGCACGAGACCTAACCAAGACCAACAACCACACCCAGAACTTTGAACTTTGAGCCAGACTGGGAACAGAGACTGACAAGATATCCTTTATCAGCGCTTGACAATGAAGGATGCGGGGGGGAAGATCTAATCATCCGGGGGGGCGGAGGGCGGTGAACCGCTGCTGTCGCACGTTTACAGTACTTTGACAGGGGGGAGGGGGGGTGGGGGGGAAGGCGGGAGGTGGAGCGGGCAGCGCGGACAATCCTTGATTGGTGGGGCTATGTACTCTTTTCTTTTTTCTTACTTCCCCGTCACCTATTGACACACACTTCCCTATCCCAGCCCAGACCCCGGGGGGGCCCGTAGACGGGAGGTGGGAGGCGAGGCAACACCGTAGGCAGAGATCACACAAAGGTCACAACCCTGAGAGCAGCGATTCCATAGGGTCACCATGACTACTCACAACACCCAAGGCCTAGCACAGATCACATCTGACATCAAGATTGTGTCACTGAACGTCAAAGGCCTCAACCACCCCGTCAAGCGACGGAAAACACTAGACTACCTGAACAGGGTCAAAGCAGACGTGTACGTGCTCCAAGAGACTAGAGTAACCACAGAGGACGCTAACAAACTTAAGGCAAACTGGATAAGCGAAATAGCTTGCTCACCAGCAATCAACAAGAAAGGAGGGGTGATAACCATTATAAGCAAGAAGGGGAAATTCAAGACTCTGGGCAGTACAGCAGACACGGAGGGCAGGAGACTAGTCACAAGCATCAAAAGAGGAGAGGAAGTAATGCACATAGCGAACATCTATGGGCCAAATGCCTCAAAAAAAAAGTTCTGGGAGGAGGTAGAAAGCGAGCTCAGCAGGCTACCACTGGGAGAACTGGTGATAATGGCAGGTGACATGAACGAGGCAATGGACAATGCCACAGACAGGCACCCACACAGACCGAGCCACGCCACACAAGAACAGAACATACTCAAAAACCTCTGCACCAAGCTCGCGCTAGCGGACCCATGGAGACTACAACACCCTAGCGCCAGGGAGTACACATTCTATTCAACACCACACAACTCATACAGCAGAATAGACTATATCCTCATGTCAAGCTCACACACACACTTGACGGACAGAACGGAAATAGGATCGATAACAGTCTCAGACCATGCCCACATCTCCCTCTCCATCAGCGGGAAACACAATGAGTTACCAAGCAGGGGGTGGCGTCTCAATAGCGATATACTTGAGGAACCCACCAACATCGGAGAGATTGAGGAGGCGATCAGAGAGTATCTCCTATTCAATGATACAAAAGACACAGAGGAGGGGACGCTGTGGGACGCGCTCAAAGCCACAATAAGGGGGAAACTTATAAGTATTAAGGCAAGAATGAACAAAAAAAGGAACAAACACATTAAAGAACTGGAAGAGCAGATAAAGGAGCTAGAGAACAACCACATCGCAAACACACTAGACAGGAACACACTCACGGCTCTAACGAAGAAGAAGTGTTATGTGCATTTTTAAAAGCACTACCACTAATGAGGGTATACTGGTGATTTGCAGGGGAGTGAAGGCTAGCTTGCAAGGAACTTACACGGAGAGCAAATGTAATCATGTGCAGGACACCGGGTTTTTAGTAGAATATTTATTGGAAAGGAGAGAGCCACCGAAGCTGGCACAGCTTAGGTATCAGGGAATAACGGTCTCTTCAGAACATCAGAACATCAGTCACAAGACATTCCGAGTGACATCAGTATGACACATCACCACAGCAAACTATTCAGTTTCTTGTGCAGTTCAAGAAGAGATGAGGAGGCTCTGATATGATAATGTGAGGTCGTTCGTCGCTTTAGGAGCGATGTATAAGAAGATTTGACCTCCTCACTTTCCCGTGTGTATGTGTGGATTGTGTGCAAGTAAGAGTTTGTCCGAGTGGAGGGGCCTGGAGGTTTGGGAGAGATGAACTTGGCTGTTCAGGTTCGCTGTGCCTGTGTAGTGAGTTGTATGTTAGGGTAAGAAGCTTAAACCGTGCATGCTTATGAATCGGAAGCCAGTGGAGCTCCCGGAGGCGTAGTGTGATGCGGAACTGATATGGGATGTTGAAGACAGGTCTGGCTACAGTTTACTGGGTTGACTGTAGCTTTATTGTGAGCTTCTTGGTGATTCCTACATAAAGGGTGTAGCAGTACTCTTGACTGGTGGTGAAGGCTTGAGTCACTGTCTTCCTGATGTTGTTTGGTATCCACTTGTAGATCTTTCTCAGAGTGTGGCAGCTGGATGTGGCAATGGTGTTGACTTGGCAGTCATGTCCAGCTTGGCATTGATGATGATCACCACTTCCGTCTTGTCCGTGTACAGTTTAACCACTTGGATGCTAAGGCCCTGGAAAGATTTATTAACAATTTCCATTGAAATCAATGGAAACTCCATGACGAGCTGAGCTCGTCATGAGCGTCGAAGGGGTTAAGGCAGTTGGCCATCATCCTGGTGACCACTTCAGTCATGCATGAGTTGGTCTTAGGTATTCTGTTTTAGAGGGAAAGTATCAGTTGTAAGTCGTCGAAGGTACATTGATGTTGTATGCGAAGATGATGTCTGCTGGCGGAGTCATGTTGATGTTGAAGAGGGTTGGGATAAGCAAGGAGCCTAGCTAGACTCCACAAGTGACAGCAGCATTCGACTGAGTCAGTCATTCCAAATTGTGGGCAATTTTACTGGCTATGGGAGTGGACCTTCCGCTGGTGAACTTCTTGAAGGAGCTCTACTCGGAGGCAACCGCAAGAGTAAGGTATGGAACAGGGGGGGGAACTCACTGAGCCCTTCAGGATAGAGAGGGGGGTTAGTCAAGGCTGTGTCTTGGCCCCCTTCCTATTTACATTATACACCAACGGGTTGGAAGTGGAGATGGTGAAAGGAACTCAGGATCTGCCAACAATTCGTCGTCGGCCAATTCCGGCCTTACTTTACGCCGATGACGCCGTCATTTTGGCGAGAACCCCTGTCCAGCTCCAGAGGTCATTGAATAAATATTGTAACTTTATGAACTCACTGAATCTTAAAGTAAATATAAAAGACTTATGCCATGCACGCTGACCATAGACCAAAACAAGCATTAAAAATGCAATAGGTCTCGCCTTTTATTAAGTTAAAGTAATTTGCTGTGCTATACAATACCATTAGCAAAGCAAATGGCTTTAACTTAATGAAAGGCGCGTCCTATTGCATTTTTAATGCTTGTTCTGGACTGCAGTGACACAAGGCACATCGATGTGCTCATCGTTACACTTCTCACTAGTGGAGAAGTTAAGGCATGACGTCATGCCAGGTGAAGGGGGGGGGGGGGGAAGGAAAATCCTTTAAAGAGTAATTTTCTCTCTGGATTTCCCTTCTCTTTTTGAAACTCAGGAGCGGCAGCATTGTCGGGGTGTCACCAGGGCTGTAAGTGGAAGCTTTTTTATTATTATATACAAGCCATAGTTGCTGCTTATTTATCTCACGCAAGGAACAACCATTGACAAATCCAATAGTCCTGACTTGTAGGTATGATGTTACTTGTTGTATCATATATATGGATGCAACGACAGCATAGTGTGTTGCCCGACTTGTATTTTACTGTTTCTAAGTACAGGTTTTTAGCTGATGTGTTTTTAATCCACATCCTTAATTATGTTGACCACGGCCCTTTCAGAGACCCCCTAGATTTTTCATCCCACTTAAAGCCCTGCACAATGTAAGTCAGTACTTACAAGCAGCATGAATCTGAATTCAACTACATACTGAAACGTGCAGAAGTGAAAGCAAGCAACAGCATGGGCATGCCAACCAGCACAGCGGAGGTCGAAAAGTATTTCAAAACCTTATTAGCTTCTGTGCTGTATTTACCTTGCAGCCTCATCTGGCGCTCTTCAATCACCTCGTTGCAGCACCACTCCCAAGCCAATGAATAGAGCTGCTGGGTTGCAGTCCGTGCACGAGCACACTACTACCTGTTATTCAGTTCATCTTGTGCCCCCTAAGTTTGAAAGCTACGCGCATCTCCTGCCCTGGACGCATACTTCTTGCGCACTAACCCAACAAGCCACACTAGCCCACACCCTGCATAAAGAAATCACATCTGTCAAGCGCACCTCTCACCCAACGATGCACAGATTCACTCGAGCTGCACAAATGGGCTCCCACTGACGGTCAAACGTGAAGCAGTTTTTAACAAGACTTGAGAGCTGCTGAAAATGTAAATGTAATGAAAATAAATTACCCTAATGCCAATCCTAGGTCAGAGTTATAAAACACAAATTTGGAAGCATGTTCAGTAGTATTTAATAGCAGCAGCGAAAGACGAGAACATTCCGATACAGCCTGTGGAGGCTTTCTGTAATGTAGACAGCGTGCTCAGCATAACATAGGAGAGTCACTTTGCGACATTCTTTAATCAGTGCCCCTTGAAGCGTGGCTCTTCTTAGTTGAAAGCACGTTGGGACTAGGCCCGCTCATACGTGGGGGCTGGAGGGCAAAGTATACAGGAGAAAAAGGATATGAAAGCTGATGGGCGAAGCGAGATGCTTCCTAGAGTATTTCAATGCAGGGACATAACCGCAGAACACTAAAGTACGGAAAAGCCATAAGGCCCATTGAGGCTTAGTAAGTTCGCATACACTAACTCCCCAACATGTTGTCCATCCTAGAAGTAGCGTTGAAGGTCTGTGGCCCGATCTGTACTGCTCTGCTCAGAATTTCAAATGTTTGTTGTTATCAGTTCTGCTCCTGCCGAAGAGGCGCCTATCTTGAATTCTAGGGCAATATTGCAAAAATACAAGTGTTACAATTTGTGCGCTGGTCGATTGATTAAAATACTAGTGCAAAGTGACCCCACACCAGTGCAAAGTGTTTGCAAACCAGTCGCCGGTGAAGAAGTTTCTGCACAGTAATGCTGCTCAGCTGTGTGTGTGCTGCAAAGTGTATTGCACCTACCCTGGGCAGCAAAGGGTCGCTCACTGGCCCCATTGAGTGCACGTGCATCATTTCCACCCTCTCGAGTGTTCCAGCCTGTACACTGTGTGCTATCCTCCGCGTGATTGTGAATACGGACGCAAAGATCGTGTGTATGTACATGACAGTCATGTTGAGTGATCAGTACAAACAACGGAATCATTCTAGAACGTGTTCGGGTATTTAAAGTGCAAATAAAGTCGAAATCTGAGCGCTCTGTGGTTGTGGAGGGGGAGGGGCAGTTGTGAGAGGCACCATGAGCCATGACGAAAGGCAGGAAAACAAGAAGGGAAGAATAGGGGAGAGTAAGGGTGACGAGACGCACGGGGAGCAGCGGCCTTTGATGTGCCGGACGGCTGTGGGCAGTGAATAATTAGGGGAGGAGAAATGCCAGAGCGCACGCTGGGGGAAGCTTGTGGGAGGGAGGCTGGTGGCTTTGATGCGTGCACACGCTTTTCACGGGCACTGCATGAAATCGCCCGTTTGGTTAAGCTCTGGTTAAGCCCCAATATGTCTCAACATCTGCAATGCGCAAGCGCATTGGCAGAGGTCGAGCCCTAAAAAACTAGAGATATTTTTGTCAATAACAGCAGTCTAGAGTGCACGACAACATACCCCTATTTAGGGATTTTAATAGATCATAAGCTTAAATGGACAGCGGCCATCCAGGCAAGGAAATTACTGTTCCTAAGGGCCACTTCCGCGCTGGTGGCATTTGCACAGAAGTTAGGAAAGAGGCCACCACTGGAAATGCTAAAAATCTATCAGGCAAAGTGCACTAGTGTTGCTAGCTATGGTGCAGGGCTGTGGGGATACACAAATACGGATGCTATACAGAGCAGAAAACTCTTTTTTGCGCTATCTACTCGCAGTCCCACAAACTACCACGACATATGGCTGCCATTTAGAATTAGGGTTGAACCATATCTCCGACATTTTAAAGATTCAACCGATTATGCTATGGAGGCGTATTTGGACCACACAGCAGTGCGAACTGACACAAAGTCTTATTCGGGAATGTATGTTACTGGATAATATGGACAAGATAGGATGGTTAACATATGTACGGTCTTTCTTGGAGGACTTAGGTCTTCAGATCCACCTACTATTTCTGAAGAGTCAAGGAAGGACTTTAAAAAAATGGTGTCTTTCCCACTTAGGTGAGCTACGACTCTCGCAGGAAATAGAAAAACCCTCAGTATAGCATCTGCTAGCTGTACTAACTACCTTTTCCATGTAGCCTTATCTGACGTTTAACCTCGACCCATATGAAAAGTTTCTTTTAACAAGATTTAGATTAGATAGCTTCCATCGTTTGATCTCCTTCCCACAGCAAAATGATTGGACAAGGAATTTAGTACCCTGTCCATGTGATACCATTGCTCCACAATCTTCAAATAATGCATTGTTGTTCTGTAAATACTACGAAGCTCCACGTAAATGTTGGATTGTTCCCATATTAAGATCTATGAGACTCCGAATGTGCCGTCCTGCTTTTCTAGCACTTCCATTTTTTGATAATGAAATACATGTCAAATCTGTAGCTTGCTTTTTGAAATTTTGTGTCAATCACCGTGGCAATCTTAACCTTAATTAACTGTTGGCACTGTGTATATATCGAAATATGCTAATTGTTTTTTTTTTTTTTAAATGTTTTTATCTGTGCTTTTATGGTTTTCTACGAATTATGGAAGCCGAATAAAGATGGTTTTGACTTGACTCCACAAGTGAGTTTCCAAGCTTCTGAGGAGGAAGGTGGCATGTTGATTGTATGGGTTTTACCACTGAAAAAAGGTTCAGATCCATTGGAGGGCAGGTCTTTGCAAGCCAGACTGGTGAAAGCTTCTGATCAGGATGGGATGAGAGACTGTGCCAAAGGCTGCAGAAAGGTCTAGTAAGATAAAGGCTGCAATTTCTCTTCTGTCCAGGATCATCCAGGTGACACCTGTTGCTGCGAAGAGGGTGCTCTCTATTTTGGAGGTTGGTCAGAATCTTGGTTGCGTTGTGTCAAGGAGATGGTGGTTGGAGAGATGGCTGGTAAGGCTTTGTCTGAGGGCTTTTTCTAAAGACTTTGGCTTGGTATGATAGGAGGGAATTGGGTCATCAATCTGCAAGCTTGGCTCGGTCTGCACATCTCTTTAATATGTACATAGAACGCTCTTTAAAAGTTTATGCATCTTATACTATCTCTATGCTAATGACACCTTTCTTTTAAACGTTCATTACTGATGGCATCATCATTATAGCACAGAGTATTGAAAACATCCAACTATGAATGACCCACCATCATACAATAATACTCAGTCTAAAACAACATTTCTGTTGATTTACTTTCCAGACTAACATCCCTGCTCAATCCTGTTGAATAATCTGAAAAAACTTCAGTGCAAGCCAGTTACCACAGAGTATCAAAACCTTAGATTTCATTCTTAAAAGGACAATCAACTTGTGTGCATAAATAATCTTTCCAGATACCAACTGAGACTACTCTGAAGGATACGTGTTTTAAAAAGCAGAATAGTTGGAATATCATCCACAATGGACTATGATAATTCCCTACAGCAGGCACACCTTGGGTTTAGCTAGCTCATTTAAAGAATGTTATTAAGTGTGGCATGTTTAGGCTCCGGATGCATATTGTAAGACCAAATATTTATCATTGAAAAGAAAAAAAATGTATACATTTACTAAGCAAGCTGTTTGATGTACACTGCTTCATTCTGTTTTGACCAATTTCCCAATGCATAAAATGACTATGGAGGAGTTTGGCCTTTTTGAAGCTTGCACTTTACTCTTGTAGCTGTCTTTTTTTAAGAAACAACAGACTTCAAACCAATCTAGCCCTAGTGTCACGCCAAAGATTTTGACACCCTCCAATACTCTTTCCGAGTCAACTCATCCTGCCTGCCTTCAGAAAAGGAACAAAAGGTTTTCTATTTCAATGCTATTGTTTAAGTTTCAATGTTAATCAGTGTCTCTCAACACCTGCATATACCACAGCTTTCCTTTCAGAATGATGAAGTGTTAGTTATTTTTAAGATTTATTTATTCTATTTGCAGAAGAATGCTTGTATTTTAGTTTTTAAAGGATCCATTGTCCTGAAAAATGTATTTGCAATACTGTTGGTCACAAAAATTTCCCTTCATCCCATCTTTGAAATGTAGGTTTACTTTGCTTTCCATATTGTTCCCAAGAACATTGCTCCCCATGTGCCGTGCTGGATTGTGTTTTTACTTCGGCTTTGGTGCTGTATACTATATTGCAACTGTTCTACATCTGGTGCTTCGGGACACTGAGACCCTTGCTTGCAATATATAATAAAATTACAAAGCTAAAACGTTACAAAGACTTTCTTGGCGCAACTTTAAATTCAAGTAAAAGGGACTAGTAAAGTAAAGGCAGGGCTTCAGCTAATTAAATTACATTTTTAACTGAATTTCTTTGCATAAAAGAACAATTAGGAATTGCATTAATATATTTTTTTAATTTATGGCAAGAAAATGTATATGCAATTCAAAGCTAGCTTGCAACCAGATTTTTATTTTATGGTGCTACTTTAAATACTATTGGATAAGGCATTTAGTAACCTCGGCCAAGTGAAAGCTCGCTAACTAGAACTTAAGCAGGGAATAAAAATCTAGCACATATTTTCATTTGCAAACTAATATTAGCTTTACAATAGCCCATAAAGAAGAATGGTAGTTAGAAAGCAAAGCTCTAAAACAGGTGGCATGGAACTCAGGCTCTGTCATCTTATGAAATATATGACAAAATCAAAAGCAAGATAAATGTTGTAGTCAATCAAGAGGCCATAAACAAGTTGGAAACTTTACGCTTCTTACCTGTGGACTCAGCAATAAAGAAGGTGAACACAGTGCAAGAGATGGTGCTCTTCCATCTACAGTAACAGGTAGCACAATCTATAATCTTTAACCCTGCAGAAGATCTGAATTCAGTAAAACAGTATGTACTAAATCTTTAGGAGGTGCTGGAATCTCCTAGCTTTTACATGAAAATACTGTGACTCTAAAAAGATTTTCAGGTTAGCCAAATATTTCCAATATTCTAAGCTAGTGGCATCTAATAGCAAAACGGATATAATCCTAAACAAGCATTGGCATAGCCAATAGGTCTCGCATTTTGGACCGTATACGTGTTTAGCAAGAGCTGTTGGCGTTGCCAATGTTTTTAAGCTATGCTGTACAGCATCGTTGCTGCTGTGCAGCATGTTGAAAAGTGTAATAAAAAAGTGTTATAAGCATTTTGTTACCTTATATATAACCAAGAAGACAATATGTACAACCGAATTAAAAAAGAAAAAAAAGTCTTCTAGTTGCTTGCACTGCTGCTGCCTGAGCTGTACCTGCTCCATGTGAGAGGGAAGCTTGCACTGCTGCGGCCTGTGCTGTGCCTGCTCCGTGTGTGAGGGAAGCTTGCACTGCTGCGGTCTGTGCTGTACCTGCTCTGTGTGTGAGGGAAGCTTGCACTGCTGCTGCCTGTGCTGTACCCGCTCTGTGTGTGAGGGAAGCTTGCACTGCTGCCGCCTGTGCTGTACCCGCTCTGTGTGTGAGGGAAGCTTGCACTGCTGCCGCCTGTGCTGTACCTGTTCTGTGTGTGAGGGAAGCTTGCACTGCTGCCGCCTGTGCTGTACCTGCTCTGTGTGTGAGGGAAGCTTGCACTGCTCCTCCCTGTGCTGTACCTGTTCTGTGTGTGAGGGAAGCTTGCACTGCTGATGCCTGTGCTGTACCTGCTCTGTGTGTGAGGGAAGCTTGCACTGCTGCTGCCTGTGCTGTACGTGTTCTATGTGTGATGGAAGCTTGCACTGCTGCTGCCTGAGCTGTACCTGCTCCATGTGAGAGGGAAGCTTGCACTGCTGCGGCCTGTGCTGTGCATGCTCCGTGTGTGAGGGAAGCTTGCACTGCTGCTGCCTGTGCTGTACCTGCTCTGTGTGTGAGGGAAGCTTGCACTGCTGCCGCCTGTGCTGTACCTGTTCCGTGTGTGAGGGAAGCTTGCACTGCTGCCTGTGCTCTACCAGTTCTGTGTGTGAGGGAAGCTTGCACTGCTGCTGCCTGTGCTTTACCTGCTCTATGTGTGAGGGAAGCTTGCACTGTTGCTGTCTGTGCTGTACCTGCTCTGTGTGTGAGGGAAGCTTGCACTGCTGCTGCCGGTGCTGTACCTGTTCTGTGTGTGAGGGAAGTTTGCACTGCTACTGCCTGTGCTGTACCTTTTCTGTGTGTGAGGGAAGCTTGCACTGCTGCTGCCTGTGCTGTACGTGTTCTATGTGTGAGGGAAGCTTGCACTGCTGCTGCCTGTGCTGTACCTGCCCTCTGTGTGAGGGAAGCTTGCACTGCTGTTCCCTGTGCTGTACCTGTTCTATGTGTGATGGAAGCTTGCACTGCTGTTCCCTGTGCTGTACCTGTTCCGTGTGTGAGGGAAGCTTGCACTGCTGCTGCCTGTGCTGTACCTGCTCCGTGTGTGAGGGAAGCTTGCACTGCTGATGCCTGTGCTGTACCTGCTCCGTGTGTGAGGGAAGCTTGCACTACTGCTGCCTGTGCTGTCCCTGATCTGTGTGTGAGGAAGCTTGCACTGCTGCTGTCAGTGCTGGACCTGCTCTGTGTGTGAGGGAAGCTTGCACTGCTGCTGCCTGTGCTGTACCTGCTCTGTGTGTGTGGGAAGCTTGCACTGCTGCTGCCGGTGCTGTACCTGTTCTGTGTGTGAGGGAAGTTTGCACTGCTACTGCCTGTGCTGTACCGTCCCTAACACAGGAACGCATCCCTGGCAGAGGACACAGTCACACACGAGGAAGTGAGTAGTGTAATGCTTGTTCTATGTTGTTTGCTAACATGAGAAAGCATTTTTACCATACTGGGACCGGAATGACATGGATATTTGCTTTACTGTTAGCAGTAAGTCAGGCCTGTTATGTCGACATAGTGATAAGACTCTCCTGTTATGAGTACGGCCCGATAAGGTGCATGCAATATGTGCAACATAAACGGCATATTAGCAGGATAATTACAATTACAATGCTGATCCTGACATGATACTTCTAACGGATTACGGACAAGGTGGTTTTCCGCTTTTCTTCTGTTGCATGCACCACGTTATCAAGAAATATGTTTATTTAGACAATTTTGCCGTTTTTTTGCTGTTCTATGTAGCTTTGATCATTAAGCGATTACAATGTAGTTCCTTTGATTTTCTCTTTAGAGTGATCCCCTGACGAAGGGCTTAGCCCGAAATGCATCGGGATGTGTATTAACACGTGTACCAACACACTGTGAAGTACATTTGGATATCGACCATATTTACAAGCCAAAATAAATTGTGAAAGATGGTTATTTTCCATCCACGTTTCAACATCATTATTAACCTATGACTATGGAATAAGACCATTGGGTCCTTCTTACAGTTGTGCGCAGGGGTGTTCTCTCCCTAGATGGGGGAGCTGCTTCTCTTCATGTCCGAATCCACCGCCCTGGCCAGACGGTGATCATCCCCAGCAGCACGCTCCAACTCTGCAGAATTTCTCTACATTTGATTATACTTTGCTGTGCGAGCTCCTCATATCTTTGAATGATGAGTTGAATCTCATGTTTAATCTAGAGCGTGTGGCTACTCTGCAGCTTGCTGATACTGGCCTAAGTGACCCTAATGCAGAAGCCTACTCTGCTGCTAGTGGGTCCCGGTATGGAAGACACTAGTATTTCCGGAGGCTAGCGGTCGCATGTGGTTAAAGATTGGAACATGGGCTCTGTGCGAGCTCCCTCACCAGCCAGGAGAGTCACAGGATACCTATTGTGTCTAAAGGTTGGTGCAACCATAAATTAGACAGTGTCACTGGCCGGTATAGCAGTGTGCTATGTAATCTAAACTAGATGCTGCCTAATGTGTGTATAAGTCAAAAGTGGTGAGAGCGGGAAGTGAAATCGGGAGGGTGAAGTGTGGTGATTACGGCAAAGTAATGTGTTCAGTGTGTGCCCAATAAAAAGACATTTTTAACGAAGTGTGTCTATGAAAAGTGTATCTAAAAATAATCTGATAACTACCAGACCACTATACTGCGTGAAAGCATACAGTTTGGCTGTGACTCCAGCTGGAGGGTGATGGGCAATTACAAGTGAGCATGTTACAAAAGCAAACGTTACGTTACATGAGAGAGCCAAAATGGATCAAGGGAGCAGCAGGGCAGGGGGAGAAAGGACGGAGGGGTGATTTTGCGAGGCTTCTGGCGGGGGGGGGAGAAAGGAGGGGCAGCGGAATGCGTGCGAGGGGAGGAGAAGTGTGGCAGGCAGATGTGCGGCCTGGTGAGGGGGCGGGAATGCGAGAGCCAAAATGGATCAAGGGAGCAGCAGGGCATGGGGAGAAAGGAGGGGTGATTTTGCGAGGCTTCTGGCGGGGGGGGGGGAGAAAGGAGGGGCAGCGGAATGCGTGCGAGGGGAGGAGAAGTGTGGCAGGCAGATGTGCGGCCTGGTGAGGGGGCGGGAATGCGAGCCTGGTGGGGGCAGGCGGATTACGGAGATGCTCGTGCAAATATACATTAAAAAAAAACTGCCATCTCGGCGATCTTGTAGAGGTGGTTCGGACAGGCAAGTAGTGTGGAGGGAGGGATGAGTGGGTGGGGAGTGACGGCACAAGGTGATTACACAAAACACGCAAATAAAGCTGCAGAAGCGTGCAAATATACATTAAAAAAACCGGCAATCTCGGCGATCTTGTAGAGGTGGTTCGGACAGGCAAGTAGTGTGGAGGGAGGGATGAGTGGGTGGGGAGTGACGGCACAAGGTCATTACACAAAACACGCAAATAAAGCTGCAGAAGCTAAGTAAACAGAACACTTAGCAGAGGGAGGCCAACAAAGAAAAACAAGAGCGGCCGGGAAGCGGCCAGGAAACTAAGTACGGCCGGCCACATAATTAGGGGAGGAGAAGTGTGGCAGGCAGATGTGCGGCCTGGTGAGGGGGCGGGAATGCGAGCCTGGTGGGGGCAGGCGGATTACGGAGATGCTCGTGCTTGTGTGGGCACGTGACCCGCTTTGTGGCCACGTGACCTCACATGCACTGTGAAGAAACGCCAGTGGTTTCACTAGCCGATCGAGCACTTGAATTCGATCCTATCCATTCCTGCGGAATGGGACAGGCTCGACCTAAAAATGACATGGAATTATTCAGACTTAACGGTTGCTCATCTATTCTAGAAGTAAGGGTCTTTCTCTCAGAACTTCAGACTCTGATAAAAAAGATGCATAAGAATGTACATTTTCTTGCTTGATAAAGGCAGATCTGAATGCAGTCTCTTTGTATTTTACCAAGGTATTTGAAACCCTAAGAGGAAGAAGTGAGCTAACTTGTGAAAGAGTTACATTTCAAGGCTATTATTTGATGGGAATTTGGCTTATCAAATGATGATTTAATTGCAGAATTTGTAGTGCCTGAGTAATAGGACTATTGGCTATTCACAAAGTATTTGAGGTATTTGCAAACTAAAATAAGGAAAGAAAAGGTCGAACATGTTTTTAGGCTGATGACCGATTGATTGAATGTACTGGTAAAAACTCTTGGAAAATTTCTCTACTTCATCCAATGAATCAGAATTTCTGAATCACTAATTTAATAACCAGCAAAACAATTTATATTTAACGTTCATTAATCATTTGCTATTTCCAGCAAATTATGACATTTTCATGCTTTTTCTTTTCCAGAACAAGCATGTTGATGCTTCCAGAGAGCCAGAAAATAACAATACTTCAAATTACAGAAGATCAATTTCAGACAATGATAACAGCTAGGCTTCTTTCAGCCTTTGTAAAACAGTTTCTAAAACATATTAACTGCATCTTAGGTGCATAACCAGATCAAGTCCAGTGCTGGCTAACTTTTGAGAATGCTGGTCATGTGTCATTCAAATAAACTCAGGAAAGTCTTCCAAAGTGTAAAAGTTAATTGGCCGTATTGATATATTACCACCAGAGCAATCATATGGTCTAGAGTATTAGTTAGAATTTAATTCTAATTGAAAGTAAATCTTCGAATGAGGAGAGGGCCTGTCTCCGGAAAGGAAGGAGTCTCAACCCAAGACTTCAAAGTTCAAACCTCCAGAAAATGCCCTCTGAAATATGATGGACGGACACTAGCCTACAATTCAAACAGCTCTCTTTTAAGAGTTCATCGTATTACTGCCAAATCATAAGTGATTTCTAAGATAGTAGCTCACTGGGTTCTTAACACATTTAGAAGGTTTGGCAAGGCACAGCCAGCATTGGCCATCTAAGACCTATTTCAAGAACTGAGTCACATGTGCCATTGCGCAAAAAAACTGCTACGCTCAACACGTTTTTTATTCAAGGCACAAAGGGAGAGAAGATGATGCTACAGATTTACGGATTTACTCTTTAAAGAGAATCAAAAACAATATGGCCAAACAAAATAGGAAAAGGGAGGAAAACATGAATAAAGAATTGTTTTTGAACTGAAGCAATAGTTTCCTTTCAAAAGCTTTCTAAATAACTTTTGCTTACCGACTGGGAGGAGTTTGAGTCAGACTCTGCAGACCCTACGTCGTTGAGGTTTTGGGAGCTGTCTGCCAGACTTTGGGAAAGAGGTCCCTGAAATATTAAGGGAAGAAATACAAACATTTTTATACGTTTTCATGGAGCCATCGGCAACCCGTGTGAGGCAGCCAATGGACGACTAAATTAGACAGCTGTGTGCCCTCAACGTACTGCTACTACAAAAAACACTTTTTCAGCAAATTAAATATGCATGTATATGAAGAGATTTAAAATCAATAGCCCCATCAAGCACTCTCTAATGGCAGATCAAAATGATCTAGGTAAAGGTATGCCAAGCAAAAACTTGTTGGCAATGATAAGCCACATGCAGGGAAATAAAATGTAACAAAACTGCACTGTATTAGTGTCTCATACAAGGATACACAGAAACTTAAAAAGACACAGTTCAGTCTTTGTGCTACCTGTTTCTGAAGATGAAGATATACAGCATATCAATATGCCACCATGAAATGCACAACCGAGAACTTTCGAATTCAGGTGTCAAAAAAAAAAAAAAAAAGATGGTGCACCAAGTGTAGATAGAAAAAAAGACTGACATGCATATAGTTCAGGAGTCCAACTATAGCAGTTACCTCGAAACATTACTAGCATATACACTAAACTGCTAGCTTTATTGGAAATGTTGTGAGCAATAGCACAGAAAATATCACAAAAGCACAGGGGGAAAAAACACTTACCCCTGCTAGTTGGCATGTGGATTCCCTTACCTGCCCTGGTTTGGTGTTTTCCATGGAGCAGTCTGGAATAATTTTGGAAAGCTGAACGATCCAGTTATTAATCTTGTCCCGGCGCCGACGCTCCACTGGGAGAGGAAAAAGGAAAAAACCCACGGTCTTAATTAGGTTCTCTTTTATCACATGTGGAAGCCTCTTCTAAATGTGGTCCAAGATTCTAAGCACTAAAATCTGCTAACTAAACATTAAAACATGGACGATATACACAATCAGCACAGGTGTAACTTGAATAAAATGCATTAAAAACTGCCGGACTAAGGTGCCATCTTGCATATGTGAAGTGAACACCCTGTAGATAATCCATCAAAGCAGAAATAAACACAAAGTTAAATGATGTTGCTTTCCGACTGGAATGCTTGTGAGCCATTATGGGTATTTACTCTGAATTTATCAATATAAAAAGCTCTGTCCATGACCATATATTTAAAACATTTTAGTAAGTCACATTTTCAGTTTGAAAATTCTCTTTGTTTAAAAAAAGCAGTTGAAGCCCTGTATGACTCTTGGTATGGTTCCTTTGAATAGTCCCAAAGATCCACTGGACTAAAATGCACTGCAGTCACAGACGGCCTTTCAAGGGACAATCAGCAATGTACATAAATCTATTTCAAACTATGCTCATGTTTTAACAGGGAGTGGGATGGACACCAATTCAAAGAAAACTTCTTGGTATGGAGAACAAGAATTACAGATTAGAATTTAAATCAGCACGTCATTTTCTGCGATACTCATTAACATTAGAATAGAAAAGCAAGCTCATCCCATGCCCTTATACAAACAAGTGGAGTGAGAGCCCTGGACCACTAAATTGCTAGTTTTGGAGTCATAATTAGTGCAGTAATGATTGTGAGAAGTTGGCCTGGTATATGATGCTCACTAGTTCTAGTGATCACCTTGTACCATGCCAAGCAACCCTTATGGTGCAGGTTGTAAAGTCAACCTTATAGACAAGCTATCCTAGGGCTAGCATGGACTAAGCAGTCTTAGGCTAAACTCTGTAAAGGCATGTGAAGCAAGCTGTTTTACCATACACAATCCCTTGAATACCAAATGAAAGGACACCACACAGATATATATTGAAAATATATATAGATTTATTTCTACAAATATCCCTGATACTCTTTATGAGCACAGAAGCAAAATGCGTTAAAACAAAACACAGTTTAAATACACAAAAGTTGCACAATTATGGATGAGCCCTAGGGGCCACCTAAACCATATACTAAAATAGTGGTATAAGAACCACTATGGGGAAAGTGAAGAGGCCTAGGGCCTGGGGAATCGCTGGAGCTGTTCGGGACTAGCAGTGAAGAAGTCGGGAAAGGCCCACGGGACTCGGGTGCAGTGCGGAAAGTGCACGCTTTACCAATGCAATGTCAATGGTGCGTAAAAGTTACAAAGTTAGTTATTAAGGAACCTTCCGAGTGACCTAGGAGGATGAAACTTTAGACACAGACACTAGAGGTGTGTACCAGTGTGGGACCACCGGCGTTGCTGAGTTACCTCACCCACAGGAAGCGGGTGCACAGGGTCGAAGTAGTGTCGGGTTTCGTCACGCAGGTCGATGGTGCTTGGAGCTGAAGATGCTGCAGGCGGCTCGATGTGAAGAGTTCCGGTGGATCCAAGGGTGGATCTGAAGAGGTGAAGACCTGAAAGCAGAGGGGACAATGTTCAAAGTCACTAGCCAGTGACTACCGTGGAACCAGAGTGGAACCAGGCGATGTCGGGTGCAAACAGGCGTCGAGGTGTAGCTTCTCTCTGCAGTCACGTGGACACGAGGGGTCGAAGACGTCCAGGAGTCGGTCACGAGCTGTCCCACGCAGGCTTCTCGCTGTTGGCGGTGTCGGCAACTTGATTGGAGCAAACAGGCCTTGGCTAATGCAAGCCACGCAGGAATCGAAAAAGGCTTGTTACTCGGACCAGCAAGGTCAGAGCAGGTGCTCCTTTTTACAGGAGCGAGGGCAAGTCTGGAGCAACCAGACCCGCAGTGTAAGTTGAAGGTTTCGTCGCCAAGATGGCCGCTAGCCACGTGGCAAGTGGACGGGATGGCGCGTCGAGTGGCACAGTGCAAAAGGGCCCCACGCAGATCGTGGAGATGCTGGGGGGCTGATCTTCGGTGCAAGGGCTGCTCGAGGTTGGGGCTTCTCAAACCTCAAAGCACAGCGTCGAGGGTGCCTCAGGTGCTGCGCAGTCAGCTTCTCGGGGGTCTTTCAAGAGGTCCGGTCCCACGTCTCTCGGTGCCTCCACGGGTCCCTTCTTTGCAGGGACTGTGGATCGGGCTGTGAGAAGTCTGGGAGTCTGGGTCTTGTCAGGCTCTGGGCTCGGGCTCCGGCAGGAGGCGGCGGCGGCGGCAAAGCAGATGTCGAGTTGCTGGTTGGTGCCTGTGTTCACAGGGTGGTCACTCCTTGGCCACAAGGGAGATTCTCTTCCGTCTTCTGTGCAGCAGAATGTCGAAGTCCAGTCTTCTTCTGTATTTCAAGTTGATTCAGGATGATCTGAAGTCTCAGGACACAGCTCCCACTCTTATTCGAATCTGGGGGGCCGGATCACTTACTAGGTCCCTCCTCTGGGTGGAACCAGGAAGGGGGGTGGTTACACCCCCTTTCCTTTGTCCAGTTTCGCGCCAGGACTGGGGCTGGAAAGCCCCAGCACCGGTTTGAACTGGCCTATGCACAGGGACACCTTGTGTGCCCCAGGCATGTCTGATTCTATTCAGCCCTGTCCTACCCAATACACAAAATCCTGTCTAGGGTGGTGCTAGCACCTCCCCAAGCAGGAAACCCTTTGTCCACGCTGCCCTCGCTGGAAGGACTCCCAGCAGCAGGAGGTCAGACTTGTGTCTGTGGTGGCAGCATCCATTTTGTGATGATGAGGCTCTGTTTAACTTTAACCGGGGTTCAGGCTAGGTACATGTCGTGTCCCTCTAGAAGGGTGGAATGCTACCCCCGTCGCCAGAACTGGCGAGGGGGTAGTATTCCAATTCGTATGACACCTTACTCGACATGTTTTGATGAAGCCAAACCCAAGATAGCATTTAACCGCGAGGTTCATAATGCACTTAAGAGTATATGGTATGGCAATATCATGAAACAGCTAAAGGACATGGTTCCGAAAGCTGCAGACAGGCTCAGCTCATGCCAGAGCACCATCTCACATATTTCCAAGCACTCTGCTTCCAGGATTGATGAGGCCTTCCATAGGAGTGACTGATAGGAACATATGTGTCCATTTTAGGTTAGGTATAGGCATACTACACCTAAGTAAGGGGTGGTTACACCGACTTACCCCAGCTGAGTGATCAGCCAGTTGTGTCAAATATGGAGGCCAGGCCAGGGGCGGCACAATACATGCTGCAGCCCCTGGTAGGCCTTGGAAGCACCTATGCCCTGGGTACCTGGGTACACTGTTACAGGGGCCAATAAGGTGAACAGTTCCAATTTCGTTATGCACCTAAAGTACATGGGTAACAATTTAGAGAGAGAACAGCAGGCTGTGGGTCTGATTAGCAGGCCCACAGCCACATTAAGTCATAAACCAGTGAAGCAAAAAGCAAAAATTTGGGGTGACCATAGGATAGCAGACCCTACTCTCCTACACAACCCCCCCCCAAACGCAGGGACATTAGACTAACCTTGACCAGTTGTGTCTTCATGTTCTAAGTGGAAGTACCTGGAGAGACCATCTGCATTACCATGGTCAGTCCCTGGGCGGTGCTCCACTGTAAAGTCCATCCCCTGTAGGGAAATGGACCACCTGAGCAGTTTGGGGTTTTCACCCTTCATCTGATTAAGCCATAAGAGGGGCTTATGGTCGGTCTGAATCCTGAGGTGAGTGCCAAACAAGTATGGTCTCAACTTCTTCAGGGCCCACACCACAGCAAAGGCCTCCCTCTCAATGGCTGACCAACGTTTCTCTCTGGGGGTCAGCCTTCTGCTAATGAAAGCAATGGGCTGGTCTTGACCATCTACATTAAGTTGTGAAAGCACAGCTCCCACTCCCAACTCAGAAGCATCTGTTTGGACAATAAACTCTCTTGAGTAGTCAGGACTCTTCAGGATAGGTGCAGAGCACATGGCCTTCTTCAGGTCATCAAATGCCTTTTGACAGTATTCTGTCCACTGAACCTTGTTGGGCATCTTCTTGGATGTCAGATCATTAAGAGGAGTCACAATGGACCCATAGTTCTTAACAAACTTCCTGTAGTACCCAGTCAGGCCCAAGAAAGCTCTGACCTGAGTCTGGGTAGTTGGAGGAGTCCAGTCCTTTATGGTCTGAATCTTACTCTCCAGTGGTTGAACTTGGCCTCCACCCACAAGGTGGCCCAAGTATACAACCTTACTCTGCCCTATCAGGCACTTGGTTGCCTTGATAGTGAGGCCTGCCTTTTGCAGAGCCTCTAGCACTTCCTTCAGGTGGACCAGGTGATCCTCCCAGGTGGAGCTAAAGACAGCAATATCGTCCAGATATGCTGCACAAAAGTCATCCAACCCAGTAAGGACTTGATTCACCAACCTTTGGAAGGTGGCAGGTGCATTTTTCAAACCAAAGGGCATCACCACAAACTGGTAATGCCCACTGGGGGTAGAAATGCTGTCTTGGCCTTAGACTCCTCAGCTAACCTGATTTGCCAGTAGCCAGCTGTCAAGTCAAATGTGCTCAAATACTTGGCAGAAGCCAATTTGTCTATGAGCTCATCTGCCCTTGGAATTGGGTGTGCATCTGTCCTAGTGACAGCATTGAGTCCTCTGTAATCCACACAGAACCTCATCTCTCTCTTTCCATCTTTGGTGTGAGGTTTGGGGACCAGAACCACTGGGCTAGCCCAGGGGCTCTCTGAAGGCTCAATGACACCTAACTCCAGCATCTTTTGCACCTCAGCCTTGATACAGTCTCTGACATGGTCAGGCTGCCTGTAAATGTTGTTCTTTACAGGAAGGCTATCACCAGTGTCCACCACATGGGTACACCAGTTAGTCTGACTGGGTGTCAGGGAGAACATATGTCGATATGACTGCAAAACCTGTCTACAGTCATGTTGCTGATGTTCAGTGAGGCTGCCATCTAAGGCCACACCATCAACTAAGCCATCCTCAGGATTCTGAGTCAGCAGGTCTGGGAGAGGGTCACTCTCTTCCTCCTGCCCCTCATCTGTGGCCATGAGCAAGCCCATGTCTCTCCTGTCAACATATGCTTTCAGCCTGTTAACATGGAGCACCCTGTGGGGGCTCCTGGGAGTTCCAAGGTCCACCAAGTAGGTAACCTCTCCCTTTTTCTCAATGATTGTATGGGGTCCAGACCATCTGTCTTGGAGTGCTGCTGGGGCCACTGGCTCCAACACCCATACCTTCTGTCCAGGCTGGTACTCAGTCAGGACAGCCTTTTGGTCATGCCAGGCTTTCTGTAAGGCCTGGCTAGCCTCAAGGTTTTTGGATGCCTTCTCCATATACTCAGCCATCCTGGAGCGGAGACCAAGTACATAGTCCACTATGTCTTGTTTGGGCTTTTTGAGAGGTAACTCCCATCCTTCCCTCACCAGACATAGGGGTCCTCTTACAGGATGTCCAAACAACAATTCAAAGGGGCTGAAGCCAACACCTTTTTGTGGGACCTCTCTGTAAGCAAACAGAAGGCAGGGCAGAAGGATATCCCATCTTCGCCTGAGCTTCTAAGGTAATCATTTGATCATGCCCTTTAGGGTCTTGTTGAATCTCTCAACAAGCCCATTGCATTGTGGATGATAGGGAGTGGTGAACTTATAGTTAACACCACATTCCTTCCACATAGCTGTCAAGTATCCTGACATGAAGTTTGCACCTCTATCAGATACTACCTCCTTAGGAAACCCCACTCTGGAGAAAACTCCAAGTAAGGCCCTGGCCACAACAGGAGCTGTTGTGGTCCTAAGTGGAATTGCCTCTGGGTACCTGGTGGCATGGTCCACCACCACCAGTATGAATCTGTGCCCAGATGCTGTAGGGGGATCCATTGTTGGACCAATGTCAATCCCTACCCTTTCAAAGGGCACCCCCACCACAGGTAATGGTATTAGGGGGGCCTTTGTGGTACCACCTGCTTTGCCACTTGCTTGGCAGGTTACACAGGAGCGACAAAACTCCTTGGTATCTTCTGACATGTGAGGCCAGTGAAAGTGACAGACAAGTCTGTCCCATGTTTTGTTCTGGCCTAGGTGTCCTGCTAAGGGAATATCGTGTGCCAAGGTAAGAAGGAAGCCCCTAAATTGCAGAGGTATGACCAACCTCCTGGTTGTACCAGGCTTGGGGTCTCTACCCTCTGAATAAAGGAGCCCATCATCCCAATAAACCTTATGGGTACCTTGAGCATTCCCAGCAGCCTCAGCAGCAGCCTGCTGTCTGAGGGGTTCAAGAGAAGGACAGGATAACTGAGCCTGCCCCAAGTCTGCCCTAGAAGGTCCCCCTGTCCCCAGAAACTCAACCTGATCAGGTTCAAGCTCTATAGGGACAGTTCCTTCAGGGGTCTCAGAATCATCTTCCTGTGAAGACTGATCCTCACTTGTAGGCATTTGGGAAGGCACAGCCTTTGCCCTCCTGTTCCTTGTCTTGGGAGGTACTTGGTCCATTGTTCCAGGATCCAAGACCTGAGGTTTAGAGAGGCACTTTTTGGCCTGTGACCTGGTCACAGCAAGGACATGTGATGATATCCCTAACATCTCTGCATGAGTCCTGTACTCAACTTCTGACCATAGAGAGCTCTCCAGGTCATTGCCCAACAAACATTCTACTGGGAGATCAGCACTAACCACAACTCTTTTTAGGCCAGTTACCCCTCTCCAGGAAAAGTTAACAATTGCCACACTATGTGTAGTAGTGACATTGCTGGCATTGGTCACCAGGTAATTATCACCTGGTATGTACTGTCCAGGGTCCACAAAGCTAGGCGTCACCATAGTGACACTGGCACATGTGTCCCTGTATGCTTGAGCCACTTTTTCATTAATTAAAGGTGTCTGTCTGTACTTGCCCAAATTATTAGGACTGACAGTAGGGGAAAAATCAATCTCCCCATCACAAATCAGAACAGCCTGTGTGGGGACTCTGACTAGGTCAGAATCTCCATCAGCTCCCAAGGTGATACCCACTACCCCCTTAGTCTGTGGACCAACACTGCCAACTGTACTAGTGGGTGCAGGTGCCTTAGGGGCTGCAGTGTTGGGGGCTCCACCCTTTTTACAATCACTTGTCCAGTGAGTGGTGTTTTTGCAAAAGCTACACCAGGGTTTTCTTTGACCTTCTTTCTTCTTGGAAGTTTGGGACCCACCCTCAGTATTAGTTTGGGGCCCTGTTGAAGACTTCTGGTCTTTAGCTTTCTGCTCCCCACTCTTCTGGTCTGTTTTCTTTTGGTCACCACCCTGGTTCTGGTTCTGGTTCTTTTGCTTAACTCTGGTTCTAACCCATTTGTCTGCCCTCTTTCCCAATTCTTGGGGAGAGGTTAGATCTGAGTCAACCAAATGTTGATACAACTGCTGGTTCTGACAGTTATTTAAAATCTGTTCTCTCATAAGCAAATTGTACAATCCTTCATAGTCTGTAACCTTACTTCCCAGCAACCAGCCCTCCAGAGCCTTAGTGGCACATTCAACAAATTCAGACCAGTCCTGAGTCTGTGTCTTCTGGGTGTCTCTGAACATTAACCTGTACTGTTCAGTGGTTAAGCCTAACCCATCAATCAGAGCACTCTTCAGGACCAGGTAGTTTCTAGAATCCCCATCACTAACTGTGAGGAGTCTGTCTCGGCCTCTACCTTCAAAGGAGAGCCACAAGATTGCTGCCCACTGCTCCTGAGGGACCTGCTGTACTTTGCAAGCTCTCTCAAGTGCAGTCATCCACTTGTGGATATCATCCCCAACTTTGTAGGGGGGCACAATCTTACTCAGGTTTCTATTGTCATAGGACCTGTCTTTATCCTTAGGGATAGTGCTGCCACCAGTGGATTCTAATCCACTCTCTCTAGGCTGCCTTGCTCTAGCAAGTTTCTCTTTGGCCAGGGCAACTTCTAACTCTTGCCTCTGAATCCTAAGTTCAGCCTCTCTCATTTTGGCCTCATGTTCCCTTCTCTGAGGGCTAGTAAACTCCCTTCTGGAGTTGCCATGAGAACCTCTAGAAACATGGGAAGTATTGGATTCACCTGAGTGATTCCTCCTCCTCCTATGCTCCTGGTTAAGTCCATTTGGGGGTCTGAATGGGTTGGACCCACCTTCAGTCCCAAATAAGCTTAGGTTAGCCTGGTTAAGCCTGCTGACTAACACCTGGCTATCTCTACCATCATCAGAATCACTTTCTTCCACCTCCTCCTCCTCCTCCTCTTCCTCAGGCTGAGAATTCCCAGGGGTCTGGTCTTCCTCATCTATCTGGATGACAGGGGCAGGGGCATCAGGGTTATCATCTTCAGTGGGAGAGCCTCCATCTCCAGTCCCTGAGGGGCCTGGTTTGGAGCTTTTTAGAGCTTCAGACTGGTCTAACAGCTCTCTGAGGTGTCCTGCTGTAGGAGTAGGACATGTTTTGATTCCTCTCATGGAACACAGTTGCCTCAGTTCCTTAAATGGAAAGATAGCAAATTTGGATGGTGCCCTTGGAGGGTCACTCTCAACAGAGGTGGTTCCAGTGGATCCCTCTGCTCCAGACATTGCTCTAGTGTGGTGGATGTGTTGCAATCTACCTACACTTGTGTTTTTCTACAAAACCTATCTAGTAGTTGTAGTCAGGGTGTGCTACTCCCTATCCTCTACAACAACTAAGTTCAGTAGAACTTAAGTATATCTAGTCTTGTTTTAGTGTACCTATCAGGTACCTGTATGATCTTTCAAATGATATTTTCAAAGATTGTAATGGTAAAACAACAGCAAGCTCAAATCCCAATCCGCTGCTCACCAATGTGAGAAGTTGGCCTGGTATATGATGCTCACTAGTTCTAGTGATCACCTTGTACCATGCCAAGCAACCCTTATGGTGCAGGTTGTAAAGTCAACCTTATAGACAAGCTATCCTAGGGGTAGCATGGACTAAGCAGTCTTAGGCTAAACTCTGTAAAGGCATGTGAAGCAAGCTGTTTTACCATACACAATCCCTTGAATACCAAATGAAAGGACACCACACAGATATATATTGAAAATATATATAGATTTATTTCTACAAATATCCCCGATACTCTTTATGAGCACAGAAGCAAATGCGTTAAAACAAAACCAGTTTAAATACACAAAAGTTGCACAATTATGGATGAGCCCTAGGGGCCACCTAAACCATATACTAAAATAGTGGTATAAGAACCACTATGGGGAAAGTGAAGAGGCCTAGGGCCTGGGGAATCGCTGGAGCTGTTCGGGACTAGCAGTGAAGAAGTCGGGAAAGGCCCGCGGGACTCGGGTGCAGTGCGGAAAGTGCACGCTTTACCAATGCAATGTCAATGGTGCGTAAAAGTTACAAAGTTAGTTATTAAGGAACCTTCCGAGTGACCTAGGAGGATGAAACTTTAGACACAGACACTAGAGGTGTGTACCAGTGTGGGACCACCGGCGTTGCTGAGTTACCTCACCCACAGGAAGCGGGTGCACAGGGTCGAAGTAGTGTCGGGTTTCGTCACGCAGGTCGATGGTGCTTGGAGCTGAAGATGCTGCAGGCGGCTCGATGTGAAGAGTTCCGGTGGATCCAAGGGTGGATCTGAAGAGGTGAAGACCTGAAAGCAGAGGGGACAATGTTCAAAGTCACTAGCCAGTGACTACCGTGGAACCAGAGTGGAACCAGGCGATGTCGGGTGCAAACAGGCGTCGAGGTGTAGCTTCTCTCTGCAGCCACGTGGACACGAGGGGTCGAAGACGTCCAGGAGTCGGTCACGAGCTGTCCCACGCAGGCTTCTCGCTGTTGGCGGTATCGGCAACTTGATTGGAGCAAACAGGCCTTGGCTAATGCAAGCCACCCAGGAATCGAAAAAGGCTTGTTACTCGGACCAGCAAGGTCAGAGCAGGTGCTCCTTTTTACAGGAGCGAGGGCAAGTCTGGAGCAACCAGACCCGCAGTGTAAGTTGAAGGTTTCGTCGCCAAGATGGCCGCTAGCCACGTGGCAAGTGGACGGGATGGCGCGTCGAGTGGCACAGTGCAAAAGGGCCCCACGCAGATCGTGGAGATGCTGGGGGGCTGATCTTCGGTGCAAGGGCTGCTCGAGGTTGGGGCTTCTCAAACCCCAAAGCACAGCGTCGAGGGTGCCTCAGGTGCTGCACAGTCAGCTTCTCGGGGGTCTTTCAAGAGGTCCGGTCCCACGTCTCTCGGTGCCTCCACGGGTCCCTTCTTTGTAGGGACTGTGGATCGGGCTGTGAGAAGTCTGGGAGTCTGGGTCTTGTCAGGCTCTGGGCTCGGGCTCCGGCGGGAGGCAGCGGCAAAGCAGACGTCGAGTTGCTGGTTGGTGCCTGTGTTCACAGGGTGGTCACTCCTTGGCCACAAGGGAGATTCTCTTCCGTCTTCTGTGCAGCAGAATGTCGAAGTCCAGTCTTCTTCTGTATTTCAAGTTGATTCAGGATGATCTGAAGTCTCAGGACACAGCTCCCACTCTTATTCGAATCTGGGGGGCCGGATCACCTACTAGGTCCCTCCTCTGGGTGGAACCAGGAAGGGGGGTGGTTACACCCCCTTTCCTTTGTCCAGTTTCGCGCCAGGACTGGGGCCTATGCACAGGGACACCTTGTGTGCCCCAGGCATGTCTGATTCTATTCAGCCCTGTCCTACCCAATACACAAAATCCTGTCTGGGGTGGTGCTAGCACCTCCCCAAGCAGGAAACCCTTTGTCCAAGCTGCCCTCGCTGTAAGGACTCCCAGCAGCAGGAGGTCAGACTTGTGTCTGTGGTGGCAGCATCCATTTTGTGATGCTGAGGCTCTGTTTAACTTTAACCGGGGTTCAGGCTAGGTACATGTCGTGTACCTCTAGAAGGGTGGAATGCTACCCCCGTCGCCAGAACTGGCGAGGGGGTAGTAATCCAATTCGTATGACACCTTACTCGACATGTTTTGATAAAGCCAAACCCAAGATAGCATTTAACCGCGAGGTTCATAATGCACTTAAGAGTATATGGTATGGCAATATCATGAAACAGCTAAAGGACATGGTTCCGAAAGCTGCAGACAGGCTCAGCTCATGCCTGAGCACCATCTCACATATTTCCAAGCACTCTGCCTCCAGGATTGATGAGGCCTTCCATAGGAGTGACTGATAGGAACATATGTGTCCATTTTAGGTTAGGTATAGGCATACTACACCTAAGTAAGGAGTGGTTACACCGACTTACCCCAGCTGAGTGATCAGCCAGTTGTGTCAAATATGGAGGCCAGGCCAGGGGTGGCACAATACATGCTGCAGCCCCTGGTAGGCCTTGGAAGCACCTATGCCCTGGGTACCTGGGTACACTGTTACAGGGGCCAATAAGGTGAACCATTTCCAATTTCGTTATGCACCTAAAGTACATGGGTAACAATTTAGAGAGAGAACAGCAGGCTGTGGGTCTCATTAGCAGGCCCACAGCCACATTAAGTCATAAACCAGTGAAGCAAAGAGCAAAAATTTGGGGTGACCATAAGATAGCAGACCCTACTCTCCTACAATGATAGGCAAGCTAGATATCTGCTCTGCAAATTTAAGCAACTGGAATCATGGTGAAGTTGAAGTGCCTTTTTGTAAATATGCCCTGTGTATGCATAGAAATAGCTTTTCGATAACATGCAAAAAGCCATTCATTTAGCTTAAATTTTGGTGACGTTGAGCCACTACAGCAAGATCCATAATTTACAAAAAGTTATTTTGACCTCTTCTTTTATCAGGGAATTACCTCAGACCTTTTCTTACAGTTTCGGAGATCTCTCTGCACAAGAGTGATGGTCTGAGAAGAAAGACAAAGGGACGGATGCAAAAATATAATATGGTTTTTAAGGGTTGAGGAACAGGAGTTTAACCCCTCCCATGCTCATTGGCGAGCTAAGCTGCTCATGAGCCACGGTTCCCGTGTGCTCATGACGAGCTGAGCTCGTCATGAACCGTGGAACGCTCACACGCGGGGATAATTCCCCTGCTGTGCTGAACGTTCCACGAAAACGGGTGCGGCCGTGACGAGCTCAGCTCGTCATGAGCACACGAGAACCGTAGCTCATGACGAGCTGAGCTAGTCAGGAGCACAGGGCCGGTGTGGGCGCCCTCCTCCCCCCAGCACAGCAGGGGAATGTGCCCTGCTGCCAAGGGGTTAAAGTAAGTGAATTCTAAATTACTTTGCCTGTGCATGGAATTTGAATCAAACTCACTACTTCACGTAAGGTTATAGGTACCCTTATAAGCTACTTTCTAAGAGCAATACTACAGATCTGTTTTATGAAGAAGTACAAATAATGGAACAAGGCTGCATTGTTCAAAGGAATCCATTTAACACCAAAGCAGGTGAATGCTTTCCAACTCTAAGAAACCTTCATCCCTGGGATGGGGTAAAAAAGAATGTTTGCAATAGGCAGGGACAGCTGCCATTAGTGTTTTAATACAAATGGATGTGGATCTAGGCAAATACTGAAGACAAGACAGTATCATTTCTTCTTTACATTTTCTCAGGTCAATTGTACTCTTCTAGACCCACATAAAATAAAATAAAATTGCTACCAATGGACCGCATAGTACGATTTATGGGAAGACTACTTTCAAAGATGAGAACGGAGAATCAAAAGTCTGTACCTCAACAGTCATATTTAAGTGACACAGGCAATGGTGAAAGAGGTTACCAGTCATCCAAAATAAGCAATCCTGCTTACGTGAAAGCCACCTGTATGGCTCTTTGGATGAATATCATTCCCATGGATACTTAGAAATAAAGAGAATCCTCCCATAGTGTGCAGTTTCAACTTACCTGTTGCTTTGAAGAAAAGGAACATTGGATGAAAAGCATACATAAAGTTTCCTGATCAGTATATGAAAAGAATACTCAAATGGTAGCTTAGTTCTTGGAACACAGGCACAGTCTTGACAATTTAAATTTTTTGAAGTGGAACCTAAAACCAGGTTCTGCATTACCCATGCAAAGAGGAGGCCTTCAAGCACACTGTTGGAAGGTACCCATTCATGTTATTTCAGGAGATGCTTGCTCATCACATTCACATCAGTGTTCAAGATTTTTGGCGGGTAGATTACTGTAAAGTGACCATTCACAACTGATAGGCAATGCCAAAGAAGGTTAACTTCCCTTGCAAGTTCTAAATGTTGGTCCTCCCAGTCTGTTCTGATTATGTATTGTTTTAATATTACCTATTTGTAGACCGTGAGTGTTAAATGTTATGGTGGCAAGAAGAACAATGTCAGCTAGACAGCTATCTATTCCAGTTTAAGAGGTACAATTGTTTCATGAGGGACCATTCTCATTGATTTCCAAGGGAAACGTCCATTACAACGCATGCCGTTACAATGCATGCCATTATAACGCATGTCAGTACAACGCATGCCATCACAATGCATTTTAAGGTTAGTAATGGAGATTTTTAAGTGTTAGGGTGGGTATAGGTTTTAGGGTAGTTGGGAATAGTAATTTTTACCCCTACGCCATCCAACACTTTCCCTACTGTTGCATCACCGGAGGGGGAATAGTAAATGTTACCCCTACAATATCCAACACTTCCCCTACTGTTGCACTAAAAGTATTAAGCGTTGTAATGGTATGTGTTGCAATGGTAGTTTTAAAGAATGTGTTGTAACGGTATGCATTGTAAGATCATTCGATGTAATGGTAGTTGCGTTGTAAAAATTGTGATATAAAAGCATACGTTTTATTTGTTTGCAGTGTACCATCTTATATTCATCACCAAGGTTGCCTTTGTGAGCACGCCTCCTGTGTATTGAACTACCTATGACGACCAACCACAGAAGAGAGAACCATTGCTAAAATGTTGTTCTTCAGGTGCCACAAGAGCACAATTTAAAATTCACTGTAGCTGGTTACTTTCTCATTCAAGTCCCCTTTCTTTTGTATTATGCCCAGGTAAGAGTAGAGGAAAATCATTTTCTAAAAGCTGCCACAATGCCTTGGGAGGAAACATGTAGGGCTAATTTTAAGTGAAAAAGTTGCACTTTTACATTTATGTCTATTATGAGAAACATTAACGTGTGCATGAAAGCAGAAGCCTGTATTCTCTATACCTATGGTTAAAGTTAGGTGTAACTGATTTAGAACTATAAACCTGAATTTCTCCCGCTCTCTTGAATGATGCATTTATTAGTGGTGTTGGGGTCTAGTACTGGATATTTGTTCTCTCTCAATGAGAAATAGCGTATTAGAGATATTTGTTCCTTTGATACCTTAGACCCCAAGACAGGTTTATTATTAGTGAGCTTTTTTAAAAACATGCTTCTGTCAGTGCAGGAAAAACAGTTTCTGTGCATGCGGAGGAATCATGGATTGTGGAGGGGGATCTCAAAAGCATGAGCCTATTATCATTCTATACAAAATCTTTACTCACAGGTCTTTTATCATTTTTTTATGGTTCCGCCCACCCAACCCCTGCTTGGAAGAGATAAGAATCAGTAAGTCATTCTATTGAAGTAGCTGTTACTCCCCCCTGAGCAGTTGGTAATGCTGTTCCCCTTTGCTGCTGGTAGTTTGCATCTTTAAGTGTTGGCAGGAATCTTGGTTTTCATTTTTATTATGTCTGTTTTGTAGTGTTTGCTAGTATTGTGTGTAAACGTACAGATTGTTTTTAGTATATCTCGAACTGGACTTTCTTTGGCCAGTTTTTTGCTTATGGATCCCCACATTCACATGAAACTGAACAAGATTAAATCCAGTAAATGGGGAACCTGTATCTCATGTTGAGCATTCTGGCTTAGTGAAGTGAGTTGTGATCATGAAATTCACCTTATGACAACACCTTAGGGAGAACAATCAGCCGTCAATTCCTCTTCATCTTCAGTTTGTTGATCATCGGTACTGGAATGCCTTACTTGCTAGGAACTACTGTGAAACAATCCATAGGTAAATCAGTGCAGGAGGATTCAATGAGTAGTCGTAATGACTACATAGGCCCATGTAACTAATATTAAAGAAAGACAATAAGATTGCATTTCAAAGCATTTTTTTTTTTTACAGTGAGTAAGTTTGGATGCCTTGTGTGTCTAATTCTTGTGTAACTCTGAAAGCATCAAGGAATCGAACCGGCGGAGGATTCGCCAATTTGAATTGTGGTTCCTGAACTAAAGCTCTTCCCAAAGGCAAATATAAAAAAAGCATGTTTGAAGGTTCTGAATGGATGTCACGCGAGAAATGAAACAGAGCAAAAGTGTCTTATTATTTCAGTATTCCTAACATCTGGGAAGAAGGAGTGGCGAAAGTAAGAGTATCCGCTACTGCTTTCGGTTAGAGCGTCTCAAATACGATCACATAAGACTTTTGAAAACCATGGGTTCTATAAGGAAGCATATGGTTGCTCTGTTGGGGGCAATGTGCAAAGATACAATGTAATTCACAGGGTAGTTATTTAGAACAATGAATTCCAGGAGGAAAATGCAATACATGCCAGGCTTAGCCAGTATGCTTTTCCAGTGTTCAATGAAACCATGTGATCTCAATCTGGAGCAACTACACAGGAGAAGAGAAAAGCCATTGTAAGTTCTTGTAGTGGATGAAAGATTGTGGATCCTTGGTGCCTTGTTGAAGAGATACCACAAAGGTCTGTATTTGGGGAGGTCAAGTGTCACAAAAACAGAGCTGCATTGATAGTACTGGTGGTTCACCACATTCCAGCAGTGGAAAAACAGACATGTAGCTACTCTGACACAATGGCAACAATGTTACCACCCTCTACCTCACAGGACAGTGGGTGGCAAGTTTATATCAAGAGCTGGTGTTGGTTCGACAGGGAATCCTAAACACAAAAATGCGATTCGAGAGCAAGTCTCAATGGCGAATAGGATCTGAACAGCAAAGAAAGTCTTGATGTTGTGCCGCTTCCTGGCGAGGCTGTTGATGATATATGTCTTAGACATTAGACTGGGACTCATCAAGTCACCTCTGCAGGCATTTGTACTTTGTTGTGAACCCAAAATAGAGAACAAAATTTCTTTCTTACACCAAAGGCCCAAAGGTTCTCGGGCAACCTCCCGCCTTATCTTTAAGCCTCGGCATGACATTTCTAGACAAATGTTACAATCCTCAGTAGTGTTTGTCTAGTGCAGACACTTCACTCTAGGTTATCACTGACCCAGTTTCCAGTTCTTTGTTTTTCAAGTAACAATCTAATTTTTGGGGTGTTTTGCCCTTAGTTTGCTTCCAATGAGGTAATTAAATTGATGTCCAGTAGGCTAAAACCTGGGAACTGGTATCTGTGTGATTAAGGGCATGTAGTGAGGTGCCCAAGCGGAGACAGATTCCGAAGAAAAATGCCAAAACTGTGTTTGTTTGATCAATGTGTCTTTCCATAGGTAGAATATTGTAGGAAAGTGGCAAGTTTTGACATTGTCACCCCCACCTTTTGCCAGGTAACTGATGTGATTTTGACTGGAAGCGCACTGGCTTACTGCTAACCAGGTCCCCAGTGCCAGAGCTCTTTTCCAAAACTGTATAATTGTTTCCCCCAATTGGCAAAACCTTTAGCACCCTCTGTAAGGCTCTAGTAAATGGTACCCCTGGTACCTGGGGCCTGCGGTACTAAAGAGGGTCATTAAGAGCAGCAGCACAAATTGTGCCACCCTAAGGGAACACTCACCAAGCACATGCTGGGCTGCTATCGCAGGCTGCGTATCTTGGTGGAGACAAAAGTGAAAACACAACATGTCCATGTGTGCCATGACCCTTTACACTGCATGTGGCAATAAGGTGTGCTAAACTGAGGTGGACACGATTTTTCAGACGTAGCCATCTTTATAAAGGCACCCTTAGGAATTCTGTGAAAGGGTTAGGTCCACGTCCAACAGAAAGTGGTCATATAGGGGGCTTGGTGACCTTAAAGGTCAGTAGCCCATTGGCTACTACCTTACACTCCCCCAATGCCCCTAAATTCAGTATTTAGGGGAGCCCCTGGCACCAGGAGAGCAGATCCTGATGAAAGAAGATGGACAAGAAAAGTTGCACAGCAAGAACAGAAGAACCAGCAACTAACTTGGCGCCAACCCTGCTGGCCTGCCTGCCGACTCCGCATATTGCACCAAAAGTCGACTTGTCCTGCAGCTGATGAGTACCCAAAACCATGGAGACAGGCTGCCTTCGCCCAGGAGCCAAGACCTTCTGAGGGACAGCAGAACTGTCCCTGCATCCTGCAGAAAGCAAAAGAAGGACCAAGAGGACTCAGGCCCCACAAACCAGACGTCGTCATGCACCACTGAACCGAGCCCCCCAGCCGATGTTGAAGTGGGCCAAAGGTGTCAGAGTGGTCCCCAAGCCATCAAAGTGCTGAGTCCACTCTGGAGTGTTTCCACATAAACTCCCAGACATCGCCTGCTGCCTCAGTTGGCAGGCCCGCTCAACCGCAAGTGTTGCTGGACGGAGAAACCCGACACCTCAAAGACCCTCTGCACCGGACGCTTCATTTCAGATCAAAGGTGTCCCCACATCCCTAAACATTGCAAGAACGGAAGCCACTCTGTTTCACTGGACTGGTCTCACAGTCCTCTACTGCAGCCTCTTTCTACTGTGACCGCTCTCCATTGGATAACGTTGGGCACCCGAGGCTGTTCGGCACCTCTACAACTGGCCACCCTAGTGCCGCTGGTGGTGTTCTGCTGGTGCTGCCTTGGACTTTGCCCACTACTCACCTGAACTCCTGGAAAAGGGTCCTGTAAGTTGCTGACAAGAATTCGTAAACCTCATATGATTTTCCTACCATTGGTTAAATACTGAACTCAGAAATCGCACTGTAAACTTTTAAAACTGAAAAGTAATTCTCTTTAAAAACTTACTTACCTGAACGATTTTCTTCTCATGCCTACACAAATAAACTTGCTATTTTTATAAATTGGAGTGGATCTCTTTCTTGAGCAATGTCTCTCTTTTATTTACCATTGTGTGCATTTCCAGATGTCTTGTACTCCTCTGTGTTAAGCCCAAGG
The DNA here is from genome assembly GCF_964261635.1 of Lissotriton helveticus. NCBI lineage: Eukaryota > Metazoa > Chordata > Amphibia > Caudata > Salamandridae > Lissotriton > Lissotriton helveticus. The sequence goes on from NC_136073.1 coordinate 745,944,993, forward strand.
CTGCTCGACTACACTACGCCTCAACAGAGCACCTTGGGTTTGCCACAGTGAGCCCCCTCTCCACTCTTAAGGGAACCCCAGACTATTTACACGATATATCTCATTTTGATATAGCGTATAAAAAGCCAGCTTCCTACAAATAGCATTTGTGAAACAGAGCACACACAAAAGGGGAGGAAATTAAACAAAGTAAAATAAAATCACTTCTTTGATAAAAAGTATAGCAAAAATAAAAACATGTACCATGCCACGATCAGGCATGTTCCACTTATAAAATAAATAGAAATTAAATGTTTTATTTATTACAGTGTGTAAAGGGGGTGCACACTTCGGGAAAGAAATGCTAATATTTATCTATCTTAAAGGAAATTCTGTGAAGTGGAAATAATGTACACTTTTTCGGAAAATATTAGGAAATTAACAAAGCCTGGACACAGTCAATAAAGTGCAAGAATAAAATATAAGGTAGCAGTGAATTCAGGAACTGTTTTTAAGCCACAACACAGTAAAAGCAGTGTTTGAAATGCTACTTCTTAGCACTTATGGGAGGTAGTACTTTGACACCATAAGATGCATTACACTGCAAGAAGTACATAATTTTTCATGTCAAATTGTTATTAAAAACAGGCGTCTACAAAGGAGGAGTCTATAAAAGGTTTAGCACAAACAAGATGAAGTAAATGTGCATACCTTCATTGTGCTGAGCCCGACGTTTTTCATCTCTTGTTGTACGTGGGCCATCAGATTTCCTGGTTACCAAGTAAAATTAATCAGGAAAAAAAGGTAGTCAGATGAGTGAAATAAGTCACAAAAACGGTGAAAATTATTATTACAGATAATCGCAACAAAGTACAGCACAATGCTCAGCTTTTCATCAAACCAAATGAATAAATGGGAAGCAATGAGCAGCTATTCTGTAATAGGAACGATAAACCAAAATCCACTTACTTTTGATATTCTACTAAGAAAGTGGATTCCTTCTCCCATTTTTTAAATGTAAGCAAACATGATGGAAATCTAGCCCTTTCTGGGGAAGACCCAGGGTTCCTCAAATATCACGCAATCGTGGCTTTCTTCACGGATTCAGGTGTGTTTCAACATTTACCATTGAGAAAAGTATAGAAAGACTGGGTACAGGGCAGTGCTCAGGTGAATGCAAACTGAGCACTTCTCATGGGAAGAACTATGACTTTAGGGTAACCAGTTTACTTCTATATGATGCTCAATTTTGTTCAAGAATCTCAAGCAGAACTTCACACAATACAATGCAAAGCTTCAAGGGCGGGTTTGATGGTCACATTTCGAATTTCAACAGCACAATTAATCTGAAATGAACTATGACCAGTTTATCTTTCTTTACCATAACCATTATGTGATTTGCAGTATGGAAAAATAGAACTTTTCTGTGTTTTGGAAGGAACAGCCTCTTCCCAAAAATACATATTAAAAATCCACATAGCCCATGTCAGTCATTTTCATTTCAGACTTGGGAGAGACGTTAAGTTCTGCAATGCTCTGTATCAAAGATGGCACTTAAATCTTCAATATTAACTACTGGTAGCAGCACTGAATTAGGAGCATCAATCAGAATCATCCATCTAGACTCGCATATGTTCACTTTGAAGGGTACTTGAGCGGAAGAGAAAGGAGGCTGTTCTGGTACATGATGTGCAAACAACTTGGAGGTTGAAAGCATTAGAGAAATTCAATCTCACTTCCCCAGGTTACGGAGAACAGAACAGGTTCAAAAGAGATTATAGGGAATGGAATGGAAGACATGACTGTTCGGACCAACATACAAAAAACATTGTGAGGGGAATGAGTCCAATCACTGGATATCGCTCAAGGTTCTTTTTCTCAGCATCCTTCTTCAGTTTGGATCGAGCCATTTCCAAATCAGTCTTAACCCTGCTCCAATAAGAAAAGCCCAACCTGAACTGCAGGCCCGGTCCTCCCTGAACATGTACATAGGCAACCCAAGATCAGTTTCAACAGATTGTGGCTCATCATTCTGGTATAGCAGAGTTCCAGTGGCTCAGTGCGTAAGGGATCCACGCCTGGACATACCCTTTGCAACTTAGCGTATTAGGTCAAATGCCCAAAAGATGATGGGAGCAATGCTTGCAATACGTCTAACCACTGCCAATCGCTGAGTGCATTGCTTCACCTACTTCACAGACACCAGCATCCAATGGCTCAAGAGCCAGAAGAAAAGGAGCTGCCACTGAAAACTATGTAGTCATTAGACTCATAATTAACATTAGGTAAAGTCATACATAAAGGATGGTGAAAGCAGAGCATTGTAAGCAGATTGGCAGACAGAAATTGGCAGTGGCGAAGGAAAGGGTGTCAGCAGAGGAGAAAATAAAGTAAAAGGTTAGGAGACTCACGGCGAGTATGGGTGGGTTCTGGGTGCGATAGATCGTTGAGGTCCAGTCTGTAAAACCTCTTGTGGGGACATCATGACAAAGAATTGTCCTGTACATCAAAAAACATACACAAAAAAGAGGGACATGTGATAAGGAGAACAACAGCTTTCAGATGTGAATTTATGAAAGCTCAGAAGTTAGTAACATGCGGTCTCCATCAAGCTCTTAATTAAGTTAATATCCAAGTTCACAAGAAAAATACATTTCAAACACCATTCAATACTGACAATCACATGCAACCCTCAAATAGAATCAGAAAAAACATAGTACAACCTTTTTCCAAAATACAATAGTTAAACCATTTTGCGTTATACATATCATGCATATGGCAAATGGGTATAGAAAGCAGGGAGGGAGAACCAGTTAATGACATATAGATAATATTTAATAATTATATTAATGTGTAAAGTACATTTGGATTTTGAGGACCTTTTGCGATAAAGGCCCAGGAATATCAACAATAATATTCAGCCATTCATTATTTTACATTTCTTTTTATGGTTAGTTGTGATCAGCATTAAGTAATGTGCTTAATTTGTAATTGATGCTGAAGAACGTAATTATTTTGGTTTTGAATCATAGTTTATAACTTTGATTGCTGGAGAGAAAAAGATAACAAGACATACCTTTTCTTAGCATAAGTATAAATCCTAGGCTAATCTTCAAGCATTCAAGAGCAAGACAAGTGTTATGAGGAACACTGCCAGCACAACTGCCTGTATAGCCGACAATAAAAGCTGCATTATTGCGGCTTTAGTCACATGGTCTTTTAGCAATTAAATACCATCCTCCAACCCCACCTTCAAGTGGAAGACATTTTAGCAATCCATTAAAACTACTTGACATATATTATGTGGTGCATGTATTTTGTGTTCATCCTACACAAGGAGTTCTTGACCGAAATCCTCAATTTCTCTCACATCTCGTATCACATGTATGCAAATGATACTCACCTCTACATGAAATTAACCTTTCCCAGGGACATCAGTACCCTTAATAACTCCTTGACAAAAAGGCAACATTGGTTAACTTGTAACCACCCAAAACTCAATGCCCTCAAAACAGAATTGCTATTGATCTCACCACCCAGATAGATTTTCCCCTAATATTAAAAACGGTCTTACACATCTTACTGCCTTGAACTGTATCCTCAAAATACCATCTCCATGAAAAAGCGCATCAGTGCCACCAGAGAGGTAACCATCAACTACTTGCCTTAAGGAAACTAAAACCTTTCCTTCACACTGCAGATCTCAAAACAGTAGTTCAAGCACTTGTGATATCCAAATTAGACTATGGGTGCCACTCTTATAGGCCTACTAAAAAGCTAACTCGCACCCCTGAAGGCTATGCTGAACGTGACAACCAGGATCATCACTGGCTGAAAAAAAGAAAAGAGATCATCTGTTCTCTGAAATGGTTACAGTCTGAGGCTACGATCCATCTCAAAATTGCCTGTATGATCCATAAAGCACTGCGTTACAGAAAGAGGGGTATACCCATATAAGTCTCTCGGACCTGGGTTAAATCTGGTACAGCAAGAGGGGGTCCCAGAACAAAGTGTGTTTAAGCACAAGGAAAAAATATTTGCAAAGAAATAAACATAACAAATAGATTACTTGAAACAAGAGAGAAAGAGCACTGTTATTTATTCACAATGTCCTTGAACGTACTTCATCAGGACTGGGGTGGTGTGGTGGAGCGGGGTTACCATGGAAATGTAATGATGTGGATTTAGCGTGAATCAAAATCCAACTTGTATCCTGGGGAATAATCAAATTATTTTTTCCTCCTATCGTGAGGATTTTACCGCGTGGTAGTCTGTGGCCGATTTTTGACCGAGCTGCAAGTAATCCGGCTGACCTTCATGGCGGCTTTCCTGCGCTGACCTTTACGGCGGCTTGGTGAATCTAAAGAAGATTGATTATTCCCCAGGACACAAGTTGGATTTTGATTCACGCTAAATCTACATCCTTTCCGCTCTCGCTGCTTTGGAGCCGGCTGGCCCATACTTATTACTACATGTCCATGGTAACCCCACCCCACCACACCACCCCAGTCCTGATGAAGACCCCTGCCTAAGGTCTACAGATACCTAGTTTATTTACGGGGTCGAAACGTCGACAATTGTTACCCCTACACCAGATGCGCTCATTCGTACGAATAACCACGTAGGCGCTGAAAGCATGGTTTTGTTGAAATGTTAAGAAATTCAAAGAACATGTATTGTTCTCTCCATCTCTATTATGAAGCCAGTGTATTATGCTAATACGAATTTGGAATTTATGATTAATACACTTGTTTATCCCTCAATCCTTCCTTGACTCTTTGCACATATTTCTGCACTTTTTGCTTTGCTTTTCCCTCACGTCCTCCTCGGGGCACAAACGTTTTTTAATATTATGTGATCTATGTGAGAAAATAAGTACATTCAAGGACATTGTGAATAAATAACAGTGTTATTTCTCTCTTGTTTCAAGTGATCTATTTGTTATGTATATTTCTTTGCAAATATTTTTTCCTTGTGCTTAAACACACTTTGTTCAGGGACCCCCTCTTGCTGTACCATAAAGCACTGCATCATAACACCCCTTCTTGCCTGTGCCAAAAACTGACTCAATCAGGCGGAAATAGAACTTCCAGAAGCACAAGTTCCCTACTACTCAAGCCACAAAAATGTAACAGAAACAAAACCTACAATCGACAATTTTCTGGAATGGCCCCTAAAATTTGTAGCTCTCCTCCAAAGATCAGGTGCAAACACTCCTCCTTTTTCTTCAGAAAAGTAAAACTTCTACGAGCCAACAGATGTCTCTCACATTGAGGCCATACCTCCCTCTTATCAAGTGCGATGCTTACATGCCTGTGTGAGGCTCCACCTATCTGTCCGTTGCTCAACCTTCCACATACCGCCCGACACCTATCGGACTCTGCCTTTTTTCGTTTCACTATATGTGCTGTTTCTGCTCTTCTTAATATTTTGACTCTATTCTTGTGTCTCCTCATTTAAGTCAATACATACATGATTCAATAAGTCTGGAATCTGGGATCCATGTCCATACAAATGGTTCAACTCTGCTTGCACACTCGCACTAAATCAGTTAAAGGAGTCACTTAAGACACCCCTGCAACAGTCAAGAAATAAGAAAATGTAGACCTTCATATACAATTATTTTGTCGATTATAAAACAGGATATAAGAACTCAGGTATGGGAAAATCTCCAGCCTGCTGCCACCCTGACAGATTCTAGAGCATTTTGGGCTGTTATAAATAGGTCATATTCTGCAGATCATTATAAACAAAAAATTGAATATCGAATCCTCCCGGTATACTAGGTGGGTCATTTTTCACAGATTTTTTTCCAGGAAGGTCAGCAACAAGTCTTTCCAGAGTGAATTGACCCCCACAGAGGCAGAAACTCTAGCATTTAGTAACTCCATAGAAGTCGAGGCCATAGCAAGGGTTATTTTAGAGTCATCCGCAGGGAAGGCACCAGGCCGGATGGGGTGCTCTTCGATATGTATAGACAAACCAAGCATTTTGGACACCTCTTTTAACTGATGTCTTTCGTGCTGCAGTTGAAGGAGCTAGCCCCCAATCCTGGGAGCAGTCTATGATTGTCCCCATATTTAAAGAGAGAAACAGAAGCCTCCTTTCAGGTTATCGGCCCATCTCCAACTTGGACTTGTTGTCAAAAACACTAGGCTGAGTCCTTTTAGAGGCCTTGGAGAGCTGAGCACTTGCAAGTACCTTTTTTTATGACATGCACTACGGTTTCAGGCCGGGACAGTTGAGTAGAACCTGCCCCTCCATCTGAGAGAGGAAGTCTGCCTTGAGAGGGGGACGGAGCAGAGGGTGCGATGAGAGGTGAAGTAGATCTGTGTACCACACCCTTCTTGGCCAATCCGGGGCAATCAATATGACTTGGGCCCGGTCTTGGCAAATCTTCCTCCGAACCCAAGGAATCAAGGGTATGGAAGGAAACGCGTAAAGGAGTTGTGAGCTCCAACTCAACTGAAACGCGTCCCCCAACGATTCCTGCCTAGGAAACTGGAGACTGCAGAATGACGGGCAGTGCGCGTTCTTGAGAGTGGCAAACCGGTCCATCCGAGGAGTTCCCCACATCTGGAAGATGTGCCGAACTACCTCTGGATGAAACCTCCCCTCGTGGTCGGCGGAGAACTGTCTACTGAGACTGTCCGTACGCACGTTCAGCACCCCGGACAGATTTGACATCAAGCAAATCAGATGATCCAGGACCAGAGTCGCAATGCCTCTCTGCAGAGATGGTACGACCCTACTCCTCCCTGCTTGTTGACATAGAACATCGCAGCAGTGTTGTCAATTTTGTCCGTCAGGACTTGAACCGAGGAAAGGGGGAAAAAGGCCTTGAGTGCCAAACGTATTGCCCGCAATTCCAGAATGTTGATGTGAAATAACCTTTCCTCTGAAGAACAAAGACCCTTGATCTCCAGATCCCCAAGATGTGAGCTCCACCCTAGGGTAGAGGCATCCCGTTATCACTGTGGCCACCGATGGAGGAAGATGGAAGGGCTTCCCTCGAGACAGATTGCCCTCCACCCTCCACCAAGACAGATCCGCTGCAGCTTCTCTGGAGATCCTCACAGACTCCCTGAGATCTCCATTGTGCTGATACCACTGCTTGCAAAGACACAAGTGGAGAGCCCTCACGTGCCAGCGTGCATGGTTGACCAGCAGAATGCAGGAAGCGAACAGACCGAGCAGGCGAAGGACCTTCAGAACTGGAACTACCGCTCCATTGTAAAACAAGGGAATCATTTCCTGAATTACGAGAATCCTTTGCGGAGGAGGGAATGCCCGTCGCACAGTGGGATCCAGTACTGCCCCTATAAACAGTTTGCGCTGAGAGGGCACCAGGTGAGACTATAAAGCGCCTTGTTACACTAGTCAGTGTGTCCCCACGCTAATAGTGGCCCGAAAGATCCCTAATACAGCCAGGAAGGAGCAGTTCAATATTTGGGGAACAGATGTGTCTTAAGTTCCTTGCGGAAAACTTTTTCGGACGGCTCCATCCGGAGTCTGAGAGGAAGAGTGTTCCAACTCCGTGCTGCCAGAAGGCGGAAGGATCTGCCGCCTATCCTGGCCCTGCAGGTCTTCGGGATACACATTAGCCCAATGCCCTCCGACCGGAGGGGCCTAGTTGGTTTATACAATGTGAGCAAGTTCCTCAGGAAACTCGGGCCCTTACCATGAGCGATCCGATGGCCTATACACAGGGTTTTAAACTGGACACGCTCTTTAATTGGAAGCCAGTGGAGCGTCCCCAATGCCTTTTTGGTGGAAGATCTTTTTGGCAGTGATAACACTAGGCGTGCAGCAGCATTTTGGATACCTTGCAGACGTTGAATACATCTCACGTTAGCTCCCAGATATAAGGCATTCCCGTAGTCCAGCCTGGAAGTCACCAGGGCATTGACCAGGGCCCTTCTTGCTGACACTGGGAGCAGGTCGAGTGTGTTTCTCAGACAACGGAGAATGCCAAAGCAAGTACCAGCTACACGTCTAGTGTGATGCTCAAAAGATAGTTTTGAGTCCATCCAAATACCCAAATTCTTGACCTGTTCTTTAGGTTGAGGTAAGGGGCCCAGGGTCTGGGGCCACCATGTGGATGTCCAAACAGACGGAGACTTGCCTATGATAAGCACCTCCGTCTTGTCTCCATTTAATCTGAGACAATTGTTTGACATCCAATTAGCCAGGTCTTGCAGGCAGGATGTAAATGGACTGGCTGCCTGCTCAGCTGGCTGAGAAAGAGCTACAACCAGCTGAGTATCATCCGCGTAAGTCACCACAACAACCCCATGTTTCTCCGCAATAGATGCCACTGGGGCAACATAGAGGTTGAATAAAGTGGGACTTAGGCTCGAGCCTTGGGGAACTCCTTGGCTCAGGGCGATAGCTCTGGACCTATGGGGCCCCTGCTCCACACAAAAGCTGCGACCAAGGAGAAAGGACTTCAGCCAATGCCACGCTTTGCCAGCAACTCCTCCCTCTCTCAAGCGCTGTAGCAGAGTGTGATGGGCCACAGTGTCAAACGCGGCACTGAGATCTAAAAGAATCAGTGCCGCAGTTTGACCCTCATCCGCATGCTTCCTGAGCATCTCCGTGGAGTAGAGGAGAGCCGACTCCGTGGAATGGCGAGTGCGGAAGCCAGCCTGGGTGGGGTGATAGAGTTGTTGGGTTTCAATGTGAGCCGTAAGTTGGTGGTTCGCCAATTTTTCCACTATTTTGGCGATGTAAGGGAGAAGTGAGATAGGCCGTAAATTGCTCATTTGAGCGATGTTAATCTGTGGTTTCTTCTTAAGTGGAAGTACCACAGCCTGTTTCCATGTCGTTGGAACCGTGCCAGAGTCAAATGACAGTGTCAGGAGATGCCTGACATACGGCGCTAGTGTCTCCATATTGCTTCTCAGAATTTTGGCGGGTGCCGGATCTCTAGGAGAGCCTGATTTTATACTTCCAGCCACCTTTTTTAGTTCAGCAATATCAGGGGTCAGAAAAGCACATAGCTTATCTGTGGCTGAAGGTCCCTCATCCAGCAGGGTTTGGTCGCTGGAACCGGCCCTGGCTGTGTTGGAGAAGGCGGCATATATATCCTGTACCTTTTTATGAAAGTAGTCAGCTATCTGATTGCAAGATTGCACCGAGGTAGCTGCTCTTTCTTCCAGGCAGGCCAGAGAGGATAATTCCTTATATACGGTGAAGAGTTCTGTTGCGACCCAACCGTAAAACGGAGATACTTCCTGTGCGACTTCAGGATTGGGATGTGGAAATACGCATCCTGCAAATCGATGGACACCATCCAGTCCTCTTGTTGCAACACCTGAAGAACCTGTGCTAGGGTGAGCATCTTGAATCTCTCCTGCTTGAGAAACAGATTCAAGATTTGGAGATCCAGGATAGGACGTAACTAGCCATCCTTCTTGGGGATCAGGAAATACCGGAAGTAACACCCCTGACCCCTTTCCTGCTCTGGAACCACCTCTATCGCACCTTTCAGTAACAGGGTAAGAACCTCCTTCTGAAGGAGAAGCAAATGATCCTTTGTGCAAAACCCCTGACAAGGAGGGTAAGGAGGGAGAAATTCCGTAAAGGGAAGAGCGTACCCATTTTCTACAAGATCTACAAGAACCCAAAGGTCCGAAGTTATTAATTTCCAGTCCTGTAGAAAATGGGTAAGCCGGCCTCCCACAGGACCCACATGATCAATGATGGGAGGTCTAGGGCTGCTTTCCTGCCTTACTGGGGTGGGGGTGGGGGGGTATTTAGTGGAGGTAGAGGAGGAAGAGGGATAACGTCCGGCTCCATGAAGGCGACCTCTGCCTTTACCTCTGTAGCTCTTATACAAAGGGTTTTGCTGCTGTTGCTGAGGCTGTCTGGACCCACGAAAGGAAGACATCCTAATGCCAAGGTATCTTTTAAATCCAAAGTCTCTTGACTGAGTCTGCAGACCCAAAGATCTTGCGGTAGCCTTACTGTCTTCAAATCTCTGCAAAGCAGAGTTCCCCTTTTCTCCAAAAAGCTTGCCGCCATCAAATGGAAAGTCAACGAGAGCAGCCTACAGATCAGGAGAAAACCCCGAAGATTTCAACTAAGCATGCCTCCTTGTAGCAATAGACGAGCCCATGACTCTGGCAACAGAATCCCCTGTATCCAGACCAGACTGGATAACCTGGCGAGCGGCAGCTTGAGCATCCACCAGCACCTCATTTAGATTCCCCTTTTCCTCCACAGATAACTTAGGGAGAAGCGGTTTCGCAGAGTCCATTAAAGCATGAATGTACCTGCCCAAGAGACAAGTGGCGGTGGTAGACTTTAAAGCTATACTGGTCGATGAAAAAAAACTTTTTTGCAGACTGCTCCAACCTTTAAGAATCCCTGTCCGATGGAGCCTGCGAAAATGCACCTGATGACTGCTTGTAGCAAGAAGCCTGCACCACCAGACTTTCAGGAGGGGGGTGAGAAGAAAGAACAAGCATTTGCAATGCAATAGGTCTCGCATTAGGAAAGTTTGAGCTATTGGTATTGTAAATTACACATTTTTGATTTCTTTTTATGTTGAAAATAGCTAAATTAATAGCTTTGTCATTTACAATGCCAATAGTTATAGCTTTTGCAAATGTGACACCTATAGCATTTGTAATGCAATATGTGTTGTATTTACGTGACTTACATGTATTGATATTACAAATAACAATGGTTTTTAATTTTTTTAAATAATTAATACTTAAATAAAAGTTATTGCGATTTATAATGGCAATAGCTTAAACTTTTGTAAATAACTTTTGTGAAGATTATGTTCAGTGTATTTTATTGTGACGAAAATCCAAGAACAGAAGTGAAATATTAACATACTTTTGTTACATTTGTAATAAAGCTTGAGACATTGAGAGAACATATTTGAACCAGTTGTTATTGAATGGTTACACAGATTGATGCTGTGGTGGCGCTGAGTGATGTTGTGATGCGAACGAGTGATGCTGTGGCGTCCAGTGATGCTGTGGTAGCGCATAGTGATGTTGTGGTGCCCTTGAGTGATGCTGTAGTGCCCTTGAGTGATGCTGTAGTGCCCCTGAGTGATGCTGTGGTGGACCTGAGTGATGCTGTATGCTATGCTATGTTTTGCTATCCTATGTTTTGTTATGCTATGCTTTGCTATCCTATGCTTTGATTTGTTATGCTATACTTTGTTTTGTTATGCTATACTTTGTTTTGTTATGCTATGCTATGCTTTGTTATACAATGCTATGTTTTGTTGTGTTCTATTATGCTATGCCTTGTTTTGCTATGCTATGTTTTGTTGTGTTTGGTATGCTATGTTTTGCTGTGCTATTATATGTTTTGTTATGCTATTTTTTGTTAAGCTATGCTATGTTTTGTTGTGTTTTGCTATGTTTTGTTATGCTATGTGTTGTGTTTTGTTATGCTAAGTTTTGTTATGCTATGTTTTGTTATGCTATGGTTTGTTTTGCTGTCCTATGCTTTGTTTTTTATGCTATGCTATGTTTAGTTTTGCTATCCTATGCTTTGTTTTGTTATGCTATGATATTTTTTGTGTTTTGTTATGATATGTTTTGTTGTGTTTTGCTATGCTATGCTTTGTTATGCTATGCTGTTTTGTTATACAATGTTTTGTTGTGTTTTATTATGCTATGCTCTGTTTTGCTATGCTCTGTTTTGCTATGCTCTGTTTTGCTATGCTTTGTTATGCTATGCTTTGTTATGCTATGCTTTGTTATGCTATGCTTTGTTATGCTATGCTTTGTTACGCTATGTTTTGTTATGCTATGCTAAGCTTTGTTTTGTTTTGTTATGCTATGTTGTGTTTTGTTATACTATGCTATGTTTTGTTGTGTTTTGTTATGCTATGTTATGTTGTTTTGCTATGCTATGTTTTGTTATGTATGCTATGTTTTGTTATACTATGCTTTGTTGTTTTGCTATTTTTTGTAATGCTATGTTTTGTTTTGCTATGCTTTGTTATGCTATGCTATTTTTTTATGCTATGCAATGTTTTGTTGTGTTTTATTATGCTATGCTCTGTTTTGCTATGTTTTGTTATGCTTTGTTCTTATATGCTATGCTATGTTTTGTTATGCTAAGCTTTGTTTTGTTATGCTATGCTATGTTGTGTTTTGTTATGCTATGCTATGTTTTGTAATGCAATGCTGTTTTGTTATGCTGTTTTATCTTATGTTTTGTTGTGTTTTGTTATGCTATGCTATGTTTTGTTTTGCTATGCTTTGTTGTTTTGTTATGATATATTTTGTTGTGTCTTGTTATGCTATGCCATGCTTTGTTGTGTTTTGCTATGCTATGTCTTGTTTTGTTGTGCTAGGTTTTGTTTTTCTATCCTATGCTTTGTTTTGTTATGCTATGTTTTGCTATCCTATGCTTTTTTGTTCTGCTATGCTGTGTTTTGTTATGCTATGCTATGTTTTGTTATGCTATGCTATGTTTTGTTATGCTATGCTGGTGAGGGTGTGTGAGGGTGAGGGTGGGTGAGGGTGTGTGAGGGTGAGAGGGCTGTGAAGGTGAGGGGGTATGAGGGTGAGTGAGGATGTGTGAGTGTGATGGTGATGAGGTGAGGGTGGGTGTGAGGGTGAGTTAGGGTGGGTGAGGGTGTGGGGGGTGAGGGAGGGTGTGTGAGGGTGATGGTGAGGCTGTGTGAGGGTATGAGGGTGAGGGTGTAGGTGTGTGAGGGTGGGCGAGGGGCTGTGAGGTAGAGGGGGTGAGGGTGTGTGAGGGTGAGGGGGTGTGAGTGTGAGTGAGGGTGTGAGGGGGTGTGTGAGGGTGAGTGAATGTGTGTGAGGTAGGGTGAGGGTGTGTGAGGGTGTAGATGTTAAATACGCATATGCCAGCTGTTGGGTCTTCATAAACCATTTGTTACTGCTCAACTGGAATTTCCGTAGACGGCGTCCCATCTGTACAAATATGGCAGCAGTATGTCAGACTTTGGGGAGGAAGGGGGGAGAGGGTCTGCCAAGACTATTAACATCATAAATATGTCATAAATCGTTCATGAAAACTTAATCCCCATCGGCTTTTGGAATACTATTTAATAAATTATGTATTTATCCTGTGGCGCAGTTCCTTTTAATAGTTCTGGTTAGCAAAGTTCCAGTAAAGCCTCCAAAACAACGTAGCAAAAAAAAAAATACAGTGTTTGATCCCAAATAAACAGCAAACTGTTTTCTTAACGTGGCGGCTGCTGACACCTCGAGATCCGAGGCGTTTAATGGAACGACAATGCATTTGTAGATATTTCCCCACAGTCTTTGAGTAAAATAACTGCGGGCTGTTGATACGGCGCACAGCCTGCGAGGGAAAAGCAGGCGGCAGACTGTGAACTTAATGAACAACGCAGCGGGGCACCGCCACATCCTATACCGCGCCTGGATGCTCCTACAAGCCACCGGCGGCCAAGCATATTTTCTAAAAAAATAAAATAAAATCGATTTAAAAAGATTCGCATAAATGCTCCCAACTCAGAAGCATCTTACTATCCATACTCTTCAAGGCGCATAGGACTTACACGTATGATAGATAAGACATCAGAAAAGGCTCACTCAGGTTTTTCCTGGCAACCATCTAAAATCAAATATCTGGGTGTTTTATTCGCGCCACATCTATCCGACACTCTTAAATTGAATTTTACCCGCTCTTTCTATCATGGTGGGGTCGCCTTAACTCCATAAAGATGATGCTTTCTCCTCTTCTTCTTTATACCCTATCTATGCTTCCAATTCATATTCCGGTTTCTTATTTCAAAAAAAATTGACTCTCTGCTTTTAAAATTTTTGTGGCAGGGCAAGCGCTCTAGGATAGCCATTGCTTCTTTGCGGAAAGATAAAGCTCAGTCCGGTATTCGTTTTCCCGACTTTAGAGAATATCACCAAGCTTTTGTTCTGAAACAGACCATCCGTTGGCTTTCGAATGATATTCCCTTTTATCCTCCCATATGGTTACCCTTGGAATCTTCCTTCATTTTTCCTTTCAACTTCCGAGAACTTTTATCCTTCAAGTCCTTTCCTGCTCGCCTTCAATCTCCTATTATATCTCATTGTCGTGCTCTTCTTCTTCCCTTTTTATCTTCTTCATATCCCTCCCACGCCTCTCTTCATGAACAACCTATCTGGTTTAATCCTCATCTTAAAATTCGTAATCGTACTATTTATTGGAAGGTCTGGCATTCTCGAGGATTGTGTTGGATCTCTCAATTACTGTCTCATAATATCCCCTTATCCTTCTCTAATCTTAAATCTTCTTTCTCATTACCCTCCAGTACCCGTTCACAATACGATTCACTTCTCCCTGTTCTTACCTCTTATCTTCAGTCATTGCCACTTTCCAACAATATCCCTTTAGAGCTCAAAACCACTTCCTCCTTAATTGATTCTACCTCCTCAGCTTCTTCCCTTTATAATTCTTTTCACTACACGGCTACTCGAGAGAAATCTAAAATTGAGCTTGCTTGGGAATCCGATCTATCTCAACAATGGTCGGTTCTTCTCTGGGAGAAAATCTGGTCCAAACTTCATGGTACCTCTAGAGCTGCTAATAATACCCAAACTTTATACTTTATTTATAATAGAATTTTATTCACTCCTCTCTCCCTTTCCCCTTTTTCACCAGAGACACCCTCTACCTGTTGGTCTTGCCCTTATCCCTCAGCAGATTTAAAACACATGCTCTTTGATTGTCCGCATATTTCCAGGTTCTGGCACTCTGTGTGGGCCCAAATCCAAAAGATTTTTCATTTTCAGGTTCCCTTCTCCCCTGCCCTTATTTTTCTTGGCTCTGTCTCACCTGACCTTCCTCAGGCCTCCAATCACTACCAACTCCTTGACCTCTTAATAATAGCGGTCGCCCTGCATTCTATCACATCTAACTGGAAACAAGCTGCAAACGTGTCCTATCGTTCTTGGTGGAACGCTGTGTGTTTTCATCACAGATTAGATACTAATTTTGTTTCCCCCATTTCACTGGCAATTAAGCGAGATCTTATATGGCTTCCTTTGGTAAATTACCTATCCTCCAATGCCCCGACAAGCTCCTTCATGGACCCTGAGGCTGTTGAGGTCCGTAAACCACCATGAATTTCCCTTTCCTTTTGTTATCTGTAATCCCAATATTATCATAAAGTGTATTTGATGTTCGTACCCTTTTTTTGCTATTGATATTTTCATGCTCATTTACCTGCCTTATTTGAGATTTTATTGTAATTAGCTAATGTATTTTCCCTCCATTGTAATTATTGACATACCCTTCTTACTGTTTCTTCTTTTCTACCCTCCTCCTTTTCTTATTTAATCTTCAATAAAAATCAAACTTAAAAAAAAAAAAAAAAAAGGCACATGTCATCAGAGTTCGAGGGAGTTTGATTTCAGTTATGAAAAAGTTAAGAAACCTTTTGACAGATGAAGGTGAAACACAATTTGTAAAAAAAAAACGGAAAGGCCTGACTGAAATGACCTAAATGGTTTTAGCAGAACACGTTTTAGGGTTTTCTTTGCGCCACATTTCACTTAATTGTGCTCCCGTCACCCGTGAAGCACCGCGAGCAGCTGGGTCATTACCTACCGTGTGGCTTCTCGCAAGCGGTCAGGTATGCGCGCGCTCGCGGCGCCTCGCCCTCATTTGCCTATCGTTCTGGTTTTTACACATTTTCCTGGCTAAAATATCGGAGTGAAGTACTCCTTAGTTTGGACACATCAATCTACCCATAACTTGACTGATGTTGAGTGACCAAGTTGTCTTATAGCAGCTCCCTGTAGCGTGCCTCTACTAAACATCTATTTGGTCCAATCTCATACCCGAACACTCCTTGTTCCTTATAACGTTGTAAGAAAATAGGCACAGTTTTAAGATGTTCGACGCTGCTTAGTACCTACGTGTATACTCTCCCGCATAACTGCCAGTTTCAAGATGGCAGCCACAAAGCTTCTGCGTCCACAACTCCCGTCAGCCCCCACGCTCTTCTCTTCCGAATCCCGCCCCTCCCTTCTCGGACTTCTAGGAGTCCAGTGCCAAGATGGCGGCAAAGCGGAGTCGGTGGGAAGATTCCAGAAGGTTCTGTGGACCGGAGGAAACCGAGAGTTCACTCGAGGAGTCTAAATCTCGCCAGACATCAAAGAAAGAAAAGACCCCAGTGGCGAGCCTAGCCCGGGGGACAGTAGCAGCTCTGGTGGAGAGAGCAGCCCCGAGCCTGGGAGCAGTACCGAGCATAGTGATGGGGGGGGGAGCAGAGGTTCGACGACGATGAGAGCCAAGACGGAGGAGTCCACCCAGACGAGGAGGAACGTGGTAAGCCACCGAGAAGGGGCGCGGAGCTCCCAAGGCATAAGAAGAAGGGTCCGCCGGTGGTCCTGGGGTAAACATCTTTGCCAATGACGGAAGCTTCCTGGAGCTCTTCAAGTGAAAGATGGAGGCGGCGCAGAACCCTGAGGCCCCGGCTGCAACCGTTGCCCAGAAGAAAGCAGGGATTCCGGGACTGCTGGGGTTCCCGGGAGAGAGCAGGCAAGGCATAACAGTGCAAGCGAGGAAGGTCCTCCCAACTCCCAGAACATCCCGTGACGCGACGTAAAAGCCCGGTGAGTGGGGGGAGTGGGGGGTGTGGGTGTGTGCGCGTGGGTCTGCGTGTGTGTATGCAGTGTGTATGTGCGCATGCTTGAGTGTGGAGTGTGTTTGCGCACGGGAGTGAGGCACGAGAGGGGCACGGCGCCGTCCGCGCTCACGAGGTGAAAACTGAGCAAATCTGCGCTCGTGCACCCTCTCCTGTCCACATTCCCAAAAACGGGTGACATTAGTTGTCGAAGCAGACTGCAATCGATGCTTACGCATTGAATGCAGGTCGTGCTTCGACCTAAAAACCGGATAACCAGGAGCAGGTCTCGAGACTGACCTCGAAACTGCAGAAGCCGAAGAAGGATTGTGCCACACCTAAAGAATTGGCTCAGTTAGAACATCATTAAATGACAAGAGTGGTTCAACCACTGAAGAAGGAGAATGAAGCACTACAGTGAGGAGATTAGGCTTATACTCCGCCACAGGAAGCTGCAAGTCCAAAAGTTTAGCAGCCTTCTTGATAACTGAATGATACGGAGCAACATCCTTCGAGGGAGAACCCTTTTGCAAAAGAAAATCACAGTCAGGAGAAGTGTCAAGCCCGCTTGCTTCACACAAGTCTTCAAACACATCCTCCGTGTCATAAACCTCTCCTTCCTCCAACTCTTCATCTCAATACCGCTCTTCTTCCAACAATCTCTGCGCCTCTCTCCTCGAGTGCAACTTCGGTTGCGGTGTCGGCGGCGCCAAACGCGGCGTCGGAGGATCCACAAGCGGCGTTGGCGGCGCCGGAGTCACAGGTGGATCCATAAATGGAGCAGATCGAATTCGAGAAGCTTCACGGGATGGAGCCGGAGACTGTCCATACGGCATTGACATCCTCGGAGCCAGAAAAGACCAGAACGACGTCGCTGGCATGAACGGTATAAAGGGGGCCTGAGGATACTGATGAGGCCCACCCAAATTATAAGGTGCTCCAGAGGGGTACGAGGCCCTGGTGAAAACACCATACATCTCTTTTAGAAAATGCGAGGAATCAGAGGCCGGCGTCGGAAACTGAGGATAAGAGGCCGATCCTGGATCCAATCGAGGTACCTCAGGAGTCGGAGCCGCTGGAACCACAGGCGGAGCCTCATTATCATCAGCCGGATTCGAAGGTGAGAATCTCGGCGTCTTAGCCCGTTCTGGAGTTCCCTTACAAGAAGGAGAATGAGCTGGAGTCACATGAGGTGATACTGAAGATGAGCGAGAAACAAAGTCCTTTTCTCGACGTCGAGGAGAAGACGACCTCGACACCACGGACTTCGAAGACAGACATCAAGAAGCATGTCTCCTCTTCTTCTTGTGTTTCTTCTTGGAGTCGTTCGACATCGAAGAACCAGATTTCGACCTTTCCCAACTCTTTTTTCTTTTCTAGCTTTGGACATGTAGAGTTTGGCCTCACGCTCCTTTAATGCCTTCGGATTCATCTTCCTGCACGAAGCGTATCCCTCATGTCATGATCCGAAGACAAACACCAAAGGCAATCCTCATGCAGGTCCGTAATCGACATATGTTTACCGCATTCTATGCAAGGTTTAAACCCTGACTTCCTTGGAGCACACATCGCTACAAAGAAAGGAAGAGATACAATAAAAAACACAAAGTATCCAACGAAGTCCCAGAAAAAAAACGTTAGCGTCAATAGCGTGGAAAAAAGGGAACTGACGTCATCACGCCGACGTGGTCTTCTTATGGCTCCGGGGACGTCATGCGGAGCCGCGTAACGGGCCAGGACGCTGAGACAACCTCGTCGGCGCAGAGAGCTACGAAAAATTTCCACGGAATGCTGGCGCAGGGGATATTCATAAGGTGAGGAATCCACAGGCAGATGTATCCATCAGAACAGTCATTCACATATGCCCGGGTTCAATATATGTACTTGTCATGTGGAAGAAACATCGCAATCCACTATTGAAATGCCAAGGTCATGTTATTTTTCAATAAAAAGATATTTCAAAAACAAAAATCACATATGACCTGCAGCCCAAAAAAACTCTTCCTCCCACTCTTTTTACATCAATAGTATCTTCATTACAAAATTCCAGAGTTGTAATTACCTAGGTATAACTTTTTGGGATAAACTGGGCTGTGTTGCTCTATTAAAACAGAGGGCTAGCAAATTTGCTGAGGCTGTTGACGCTATTTTTAGATTTTATAAAAAAACTAGGACAAAAGCCAATAAAGGAGTTAACTCTATATAAAAGCAAATGCTTTTCCCTAGAGTGCTATGGAGCAGGTGTGTTGGGGTATATTTCTCCGGCCAGCCTCCAGAAAATTGAGAATAAATTCTTACATAGGCTGCTCGCTACTCCTAAAAAAGCGCCCTGCCTCATTGTCCACCTGGAGGCTGGATTACCGATTTCAGAGGGCCTATCCAGTTTGCACCCCTTCAAGTTCGGCTTATGATCTGGCATTCAAAACATACTGGCTTCTCCAGTTTTATCTGAGGCAAGATGAAGCCTTTTTAATTCCTTGGCTTGCCCATGTTAATAGGGGTCTCACTGATATAGGTCTATTTAATCATTTGTATTCACCTAATAAAATTGATAATGCATTTAAGTCCATGGTGAAAACCATTTTTGGTTTACAATAAATCTAAGGCAAGTGAATATACAATCAAAAGGGGCACAAAAAACAAAACTGGTTGTTACAATAAAAAATTAGAAATATATATTTAATCAATGGATAATGATATAGAATGATATTCAAACTGCAAAAAAAGTTAATCAACCATACTCTCACTCATACATTCCTAATCATTCTCAAAAACAATGTAATGCAAAATTACACAAAAGATGTTTTGATATAGAATACAAAATTTGTTATATGTTATGTTATATGGAGTTTTATAGCGCACTCAATTACTACTGGAGTATCCTGGCGCGGAGAAAAGATACTAGAGGCCAGAATTTAAAGAAGAGGAGAGCTTAGAACGCCAATTTAAACAGATAGGCCTTAAGTGCTGTCTTGAAAGTGCGTAATTCGGGTTGGAACGGAGGGCCAAAGGAAGAGAGTTCCAGGCAGTGGCAGCTTAGACAGCAATGGACTGGCCTCCTAAACGGGCGCACTGAAAGCGTGGAATCGCCAGCCGATGTTGGGTGGCGGAGCACAAGGGCCGATTGGGAAGATAGAAGGAAAAACGTTTCCTCAGATAAAGAGGGTCCTGATCGTAGATGGCTCTGTGGGCAAAGGTGAGTGTCTTAAAGATAATTAGTTGCGCAACTGGAAGCCAGTGCAGGCTGTACAAATGGTGCCGGACGCTAGTTCGCCTGGAGATGTTAAACAGGAGCCTGGCAGTCGCGTTTTGAATTATCTGGAGACGATTGATAAAATAAGCCGGAGAGCTACTCAGTAAAGCATTAGCATAATCAAGGCGCGAGAGAATAAGTGCTCTAGCCACCGTTTCTCTCGCTGTTTTGGGAAGAAGAGGAAAATTGTTTTGAAGAGCCTTGAGAGTGCCGAAACAACCACAAGTGAGTTCCTTAATATGGGCCTCAAATTTTAAGTCTTCCCCAAACCAGGGGGAAGCCAGGAGGCCATAGCGATTCTCTAAAGTGTGGTGGAAACTGCCCATAGAGAAGGATTTCAGTCTTGTCTTCATTGCATTTCAACTGGGCGGAAGCAAACCAATTAAAAACAGAAGAAAGACAGGTCTGGATCATAGCAGTGTCCAAGTCTGCACCAGGCCAGGTGAACAGCAGCTGTGTATCGTCTGCATAGGCTATTATTTTAGCGCCCAGTTGTTCGGCCAAAATAATCAAAATAGAACAGATTATTAATTATGTCAATTAGTATGCATCTTGTAACCATAAGACATAGTTCTGAAGGGCTAGGATGTTGACCCTTTTTACACAATATAAAAATCAAGACAGATCCGACAAAAATCAACGACTGAGGACTGTGCAGTGCTAGCTTGACTTAAAGCAGGAGGCAGGGATGGAACGTTATTTTACATGGGTCACAAATAAACACAGATTTAATCGAACTCGTTTTGGACTCTGCACCCTGCACTTTTTCGTAGCTTACCCCCAATCAGGGCACATGGTTTCAATCCTTGCACCCTTGTCCCGGTGACACCATATCTAAGAAATCATTGGCACATTTCATGTTTTTTTGTAAATTACCCCAGACAACAATATTTATTACGATTTTTAGGCAACCTTAGCTTTAGATCTCACAAAGACTTTGCATTACGAGCATTGTTGCTTTGTTGTAATAAGCTTTGTACCTCAAGTTCTTAGACTTAGGAAAAGATCAAAGGACAGCTGTCTATTTTAACTAACTATGATATTTTATTGAAGTTTATATCGTCAATATTTTTCTATGGTTTTTATACTGCATGGTTTTATCTTTGTTCAGTTTTATTGATACATTTTATCTATGATGTAATATCTTTTATGGGTTTTTAGACTAATAAAAAATGTTGATTGACTTTATTACTTGCCTATGTAACCTTTGCCGCATTACCTACTCCACTTTTTTGGTACATAGCGTATCGTTTGTTGAATAACATAATTTTGTTTATTATGTAAAGCACTCTGTCACCCGAAAGGGTCTTGTTCGCGCTATATAAAACTCTTACCATACAACGTACACATTTTTTGTATACAGTGAACTTACCAATTACTTGTGTTTCATAACGGTTTGGTGCAGATTGTGGGTTTGCCCACAGAGATGTGCTCACTGAGGAATGCCCGTTGACATGCCCCGGCACTAAAAAAATGAAGTGTGGTGTGGAAGGAGTGAAGAGTTTCCTTTCAAATGGAATATTTAGAGTGGGTGGGTCTTGCGATCTCCCATTCAAGTCAGCAGGAAGTTGGCTTGTTTTTTTCCAATATGTTTGTATGTGTATCGCTGTGGGAGATGAGTCTATCCTGTGCTTAGTTTGTATGTTTTGGTCACCTCTCTGGGGAATGTGTGTGCGTGTGATACTATGTGCCGTTGGTATGTGATGTGAGGCAAAAGCAACATTTGTACACCTAAATTTCAAAGAGTTGGTGATACTCCACCAATTCAAGAGCTGATACGATTAATATTCTATTCACTGTTGCTTTTCAGCAGAAAAATTTAAAATGACAACTGAAAGCAGAGACAAGTTTCTATTCAGGACCATGCACAATTGAGGGTACTCTTGGAATGTGAGAAGGCATCAATGAACTGATGAAGGTACGCTGTGGAAGAGGTTAGAGAGTTGTAGCCTTGGTGGAAGAAGCTTGTTACACTAACAAAAGTAGTGCCCTGCTCAAATACGCATTGGCATCTTATAAGAGACCACAATATAGGCCGTACCCTACTGTAGCTATCCGCAAATCTTTAAGCAACTGAGATTGTTTTACGCGGCAATGCAATGCAAACTACTCCATAAAATCACACTAAACCTGTGGTTAATGAGCAACTACCAGCATTTTAATAAAAACATTTTTTTTTTAAACAACAAATTACAGATGTGGGAATTGCAGTGAACCATTTTCCAAATAGTAGATCTTTGATACCGTTGAATGGCTTACCTGGGCCTGCGGCTGTGCCTTGCGCCAGCAAGGCATCAGTATTCTGTGTTGTGACTATCGTGGTAGAGGTTGCCCCAGGTCCTAGAGAGGTGCTAGTGTCTGCCACTGCAGTACTGGGGAAATATGTGTAGTGGGTCTCTTGGCCGGGGTTTTCAGATTCAACTCCATCATCAGCAGAAAAGGCTCCCTGGGCAACAGCCTGGAGTAATAGAAAAGTGACATGTTCAGGTGCAATGTTACTGATTCTGAAATGCTCAAATGACCACCAAAAAAGACCCATTCATTCCCTGAGACCATGGTTACCCTATCAAATTGCCATCGAGAAACTTCATCTCACTGCAGCGACTAAGGTTTTGAAAATTACACAACCAATCAAACACAAACTATAGCTGTGGAATGCCTGTCTTTCTTTAATAAAACTACGTTCAGGCCTTTTTGAAATCACAAAATCCTCTTCACTCTCTTGTAATAACAGGACTAGCTAGACATCTTGGATCAGACGTGCAAGCCTTTCATTCTACAAACTACACTTTTTTTTTAAACAACGTCAGCCATCTGCTAAACAAATCTCTTGACAAACACATCAGCAACCCTCTTTAACTCATAGCACTCTTGATAACATCTTTAGCAATTACAAGCACTACATCATTCAAAAGACATAACGTGGTTATCTTCTGCTACCAGCCCTTGTGATTTATTATTTTACAATCCTGAAACTAATGTTAGGCAAACTATACCCGTCTTCCCACTCATGTTCCTCCTTGTAAACTTAAAAACTCATAAGCTAATACATTTCTTTTCAGAGCGTATCCGATTACACTCTTGCCAACACATGTACCGATTCGGATCCTTCACTTGGAACATTCTTGATCTTATTCTCAGTTGCTCCCAACCAACAGTCTACTCACGGCCTCTGAGATCGTTTCACCAATCGCATTCTTGGATTTATGTGCCTCACATCTCCATTAAACACTTGTTTACCCTTTTCTCTAGTTTTAAAGTCCCCACTTTTAAAATCCAGTACAATCTGCTTCCGATGAACACTAACACATCTGTACCTTTACTACAGCTCCTCCTTATTACCAAACATGGACACCTCTAGTTGCCAGCTTCTTCAAGGTCAAAAAGTGCCCCATCATTTACAGATTGGAAACCACAAACCCAGGAAATCTTGACGGTAATAAACAAGCTCTAAAGATCTTCACAGCTGTCATTCGCAAGGTTTTTCTACTTGACATCCCCTTTTTCTAGGTAATTTATGGCAGCAGAGGCACTAAACAACTCAGTGTATTCAAGGTAATCCTTTTAACCCTTTGAAAAATAGAAGCGGTATCCGTAAACCACTACATAAGTACAAGGTATTTGTAACTGATTCGGATTAAGTTTTAGAATGCACTCCACTATGCAGAGTTAGAAAAAGAAAGTTTTGCTGTGAGTTTTGCTACAAACCGCGACAGCACAAGAAAATCAACTAACAGCCTTGAAATCTGAATGACTTGAAGTTATTAAATCCATGAGTGTTAAGTAACAATTATTGTCCGGGTGAGGACAAATCAGCTAAAAAATTACATTCCTTTCTATTTCAGGCCTCTGGCAGTCTTGACAGTTTCATCTAATGACAAAAAAATATAAATTAAAAAATACATTCATACCTGGGGGTCTCGGGTCAACCCTCTTTATCCTATTGTCTGTTCAATTGTCAATCAGATGTTGCTTCTGTCTAACGTAACCTACAGCTTGTGGCAATGGGTCCGTCAACTTCAGCCACTTGCCTTTTTACACGTTAAGTAACAGCATTCTGCCTGATCACAAGGGTATATAAAAAGAAGTGCTCTTCAGTACCAGGGCCCGTGGCAAAATTGTTAACTTTGCCAGGGATTTTTTTCTATCTATCCTTTTAATTTTTACGTTTTGTCTTCAGTCATTCTTGCGTGTTTAAACTAGGCCTTCAGATTATAATAATTGAAAGTCAACAGTATCTTTTTTTATGGCAACAAGTATCCCATTTTCTGTGTTTTTCAGTATAAATAAAAGGGTTGCGAAAGTTTTCGAAAGGCACCTGCATGCCTGGAACACCTATACTGTCCTATTAAAATGATATGCAAAGGATAATCTACTTTGAAAATTTTTAATTCTCAGGTAAGCATATGGCCACCATTCTGCACTTTTACCTCTTGACTGGTGTGATTTTAAAAGTCAAACTAGAACAGCAGGCTCCACATCCTAAAAGACTGCAGAGACTCCTACAGTTCAAAGGATCACTGTCACAGGGAAAAGAAAACTTGCCATTCTCAAAAAATCATGTACTAGGAGTGAAGCCTCTGTACTGAGCAATTTTAAATGTAAAATTCCTTTTGTTAATCAAATAAAAAGCAGGCGAACCTGTATTTTTGATGTACTGATCGCAGATCTTCCAAAATTGAAAAGAAAAAAAAAAGAAAAAAAAAAAGGAAATGTGGTGATTCAACCCAAGTAACCCTAGGTAGGGTGGCTTTAAAAATAGCCATCAATTACAAAAGATTTGTCCAAAACAGAATGCAGAGGCTAGGTCCAGTATCATAAGCAGCACTTCTAAGATTAGGCTCCTGCCTTAAAATCAGGTTTGCATTTCTCTGAAATAAGCGCACAGTTCAGAAGATTGTATTAATTAATTACTTGACATACCTGTGTCATGGCCTGTGCACCAGGGAACCCACTGATGGCATTCGTGCCCTCAGTCTGTCCATCCAGCTGGCCATCAGCTACCTGTATTACACGATACATCACCTAAAAAGCACAAATACAGTATAGGCTTTACATTAAAGGTGCATCACAACATCGTACATAATACAAGAGAATTGGTCAGAACAGTATTTTTTTTACATTTATAAGGCGATGAATGTGAGCCAAGAAAGGATCAGTAGGACCTAAAATGATTATTTTTCTGACAACCTGTAAGATTTCAATCTTTGTCTCCCACTTCTTGGTTCATACAGATGAGTTGTTCAGTTTTATAGGGTAACTGAAACTTGTGGGCACACTCAAACTATGATGTACATCGGTCGACAATGAGGTTTCAGATGGAGAGAATTAAGGACTGATATACAAGTATTGACACACTTGCCCAAAAGAACGTTATTTTCCTTCGGAAAAAGCTCTTTCAGAAGGATATTTTATCACCAGATTTCACTGACAGAAGTGACATCACACACCCTTTGATCTAAATGAATTCACAGGAAGTGACATAATTTCACCTGGACCACAAGTCTTCGAAGAAAGTAATGTCAAATGACCCTTAGCCTGATGACAACAAAATAAACTACTATAGGATTAATATAACACAACACAAATACCTGCTTTGGGTACTACTTATATTAGGATGCTCAATGATATGCCAATGGAACATTACTCTTTTCTCTTTGTAGAACATGAAAAAAGATGTTTGTTTACAGCATGAACAACAAGATTGTCAATAAGTGAAGCAGATAAAATGTGAATAAGCAAAGACGTTAATAGTTTAGTGATATGCTGCGGTCTCAGAAACTCTGGCTGAATCAAGATTCTCATTACTGTAAAGTGGTGCGTAATGTCTATCCAGTGGTGAAAAGATGAGATGACACTACATATGGACTGCATGAAAAGGGAGGCTATTTAAAAATCAAACTAAAATACTACAACGGGGCTAAAAGCATTGCATCTATGGAACAACCAAATGGTGAATCTGAATAAATTGTTAATTAAGTTTCAATTTTGTGAATATTGATCAAAAACTAAAAGGGGTAAGTGTTCGGGATGGTGAAGTAAAGCGAGTAGGACTGCAAATGCATCTCTAGTAGACTGCTAAGAGGGATCACCTCCATCACTGGAGGATGCCAGCACCACAGGAGATGGGGAAATGGAGAGTTAACCCCCAATAATCTTACCTGTGCCCCGCCATTCTCAGTTCTGAAGACATACTTGATGTTAGGGTCTGAGAAAGTGGTTGCAGACTGGATACTGGCAATGGCAACACTCGTTGGATCTTCACCAGTCGCCACTGCACCTCAAACAAAAATAACAGACTAATAAAGTCAGGCAACATTACTGAAGATCGTGCTGGAAACATATCAACTGCTGGGAAAACCACAAATGGAAGTCAACTACAAGCAAATAAGATTTAACCACATTAGTCACTTTCCAATTACCAGTCCTGTGTTACAGCATAGAAGTACCAGCACAATGTCCAATACAACCAAATCAGTTAGTAGAAACACCTCAAAATACACACAAGGAACTGATGAAGTTGAATTTCTAAAAATCATACAGATAAAACATAGCCATCATGTGTACCCCAAAAGTAGACAAAACATGGTGCATCTTCAAAGGCTAAAAATCATTTACCCAACTCACTTTTTGAGAGGCACATATCTTTTCCTAATGAATATCAGCATTGGTCTGCAGATTTAACACACCTTTTAGAGGAGGGGTACCCGCATGCCTTTTTTGGGAGGGTATGAATTTCTCTGTGAGCAACGGCTACATTGTCAGCTGGCCACTGCCCAACGATCATGTTAACCACTTTAAAAACGACAGCTAACTTTTACAACTAAAAACTAATTTGTCCATGAGCATTGTTTTGTATTCAGGATTTGATAACATGCTTTTTGAGAATAACAACATGCACTGAATTAAAGATAAATACAAGGGTAGCTTTCCTACTCCGAAAGAATATTTACAGTGGCAATGCTAAATGGAGCAATTGCATGCGCTGGAGTAGTAACACTAGTAAAGTTAATGGATTTGAAAAAATAGTACTGAATTGTCCATTTTAGTTTTATATAATTTATCTGACATGGCATTGGATGAGACAGGATGGTATGACAAAGCACTTTTAGTCACTATATACAGGTCCTGGTTTTCTCCCGGAGGACTGTGATAAACAAGCATTGGCATAGCCAATAGGTCTCGCCTTTGGGATCTTATAAGTTTTTAGCCATGCAACAATTGATGTTATTGCACCAAGGATATTGTGCTACATAACTAAATACTTTTAAGGTCCCAAAAGAGAGACCTATTGGCTATGCCAATGCTTGTTTATTTTATTATGAGTGCTGTGTATCTCCTTTTGGTTACTTCAAACCGCAGAACTAGATATACCAGTGATTAATTTATGTGACACACAAAACATTAATATTGAGGGTTTTCCTTGTTTATGGTAGACTAGGACTCGGTGTTTGAAGGAATGGTTCCCACCACAAATCCAGCAGCTTTGCTGCTCCAGACAACTTAAAATACTGACTGTTCCGACCTGGGGAGGGGTGGTGGTGTGTGTAAATAAGGCGCAGAGCGAGGGAACCAATGGGGAAAAAAATTCAACCACGAACGGCTGGGACCAAGGAAAGAGAGCTGCGAACAGGATGCAAGGCCAGCCCCTGGAATGTGGGGCTCCGGGACGTGAGAAGAGGCAGACCAAAAGCTGGGAGTGGTTCTCACACCGCGTGGGCGGATGTGAACCGAGGGTCCTGAAAGCATGTTCAGATGGGAAATTAGATACCGAAACACCAAACTCAAAAGGTCCCCCTTGACCGCTCTCTATGACTGAAGGCTGGCCAACAGATGTGCGCAGGAATGATGGGACATGTAGTCCTCTTTCTATAGCTGCCAAACTTGCCTTGGTTTTGTGCGGCCCATTCAGCAATCCTGTTTTTTTTTAGCCAATTTGCTCCTTGCATGCTGAGGCTTTTACATCGCACATACAATTGGTATTGCAATTAAAAATTCAGGAATGCAGAGGGGGGCTACTGGATGGAAGGCCTCGACTGGCTGAAGTTATCACCCATCAGGACACTGGTCTGCGTAGTAACCGTGCAGTCCTTTGGAAATGCTGTGTCCTCCACGTGCAAGTGTTGTAAAAAAGGCTGCAGAGGATATGTATGTAGTGGAGTTCTGTGAGTACGCCACCAAACCACTCTATGAAGGCACGTTTTTGTTTAAATGTTTTTATTCGTTTTTCAAGTAACAAATCATATATAACAAGGTGCAGTGAAGATTCACTAAAGTCATTGCGGGGAGGGAATTGCAAGTGATCGCGGGGAGGGGAAAAAGTGACGCGACCGCGCCGGAAGAAAATGAAAGTGAGCGGCCGGCCGCGAAAGTGATTGCGGGGAGGGGGAGGGAATTGAAAGTGATCGCGGGAGGGGGAAAAAATTACGCAGCCCCGCGTGCTCTGTGATGGGTGAGGAGCAATCGGAAGGAAAGCCTTTATCCAGCAATGTGTGGAATGCAGAAAGCCATATGGCGACTGCGCACGTGGCCGCAAGCTGGTGGCCAAGCAAAGCTGCTGGTGGTAGCACTTTGAAATGCCACAAACTAAATGTCTCGCAGAGCAACGCATGCGCTGGCTCAGCGAGACCTAAAAACTGTAAATACCTGCACATTTTTATCAATATGGTTAACATTGCAAATAGAATTTTAAATCTGAGGTTGGAGAGTTGCCACATTTCCAGACAACAGTGATGTCACCTCTACTACATGTTGAGCAACAGGTAAGAACAGCCTCTGTAACTTCTACGACAGATAATGCATGTCACTACATGTACAGCAAAATATAGAACATACATCCAAAAGTCCTTTAATAAGTGTGGACAGTTATGAAAAACAACATATTTAACAGCTTTCTACTATTTTCCAGCACCAGAAAGTATTAGAGATCATATATATATAATATATATAGATATATATATATATATTATTCAACAAACGCCCGAAGCATTGAAGACGCACACAACAGGTGATGTTAACCTCGTGGGTAACATTGCGTTCTAATACCTGAACTGCATGTCCCAACATGCAACGAAGTACGCAACAAGCGTGGCCCACTGAGGGTGGAAAAAAGAAAGGGATCAATTAACCAATTAGAGCTTCCGGCGCATCACCAAGCAGCCTATGAATAAGAGACTTTCAGCCTCGAAATCGTCAGGCAAGATGAAGTTTTACACTGTAATGAGGATGCTGGTTGCCGTTTTAAAGAATATAACCGTGAGGTTATCACCTCCTGTTGTGCGGGTCTTCAATGCTTCTGGCGTTTGTTGAGTTATATATATATATATATATATATATATATATATATATATATATATATATATCCTAGTGACAGTCAGCACAGGGTAGTTATAGTTGGGTCAGCGTTTCCATAGGAAACGCCTTTTTTGTTTTGTGTACGACTTTGGCACGTTTGACGAATCTTCACAAAAGATTAAAAAAAGTTGCTCTTTTTCCTAGTTTACGCATTGAAAGTTTAGGGGTGATCCATCAAGCAGGGGCCCGGTGAAAGAGAGGTCCCAAAATGCAAAATACTTATGCATTTTCCAAAGACAGAAGAATTTTAAAAAAAACTGCTAAACAGAATGACACCAAATTTACCAGGGAGCTATATCTTGGTTCAAGGATTGTACTATTTGTGGTCTGGTGTAATCCAATCAGTAGTTTTTGAGAAATGTAGGTTAAAAAATAACCGCATCAAGTTAGCAGGAATTCTTCCTCAAACCACGAACAGGGACCACAAGGTAGTGCAATTCAATTTATTGTTCCTTAAATGCCGCCCGAACGTTTCGTCTCATCCGAGCCTTGCTCACATGACATTGTAGTCATGTTTAAGTATGGGTGGAAAATTTGTTCCAATCGCAGAATTTGTGAATTTTTGGCAATTTCGCGATCTGCGAATCGCGCAAAATTGCCCAAAAATCCACAATTCACGAGTTGGCGGTTTTTTTCTTGTTCGCGCTTCAAAAATAAAATGTTGCGCTTTTTGCATTTGACAAAGACTCGTCAAGAGTTGAAACGTGTTATGCATGCTCTCCTGCCTAGGATTTATTGAGCAACTTTGGTGTGGCCTGTTGCACGTTACCCATTGTTTGCATGCCTTTGTTTGGAATATATATATATATATATATATATATATATATTATATATATATATATCCACGTCCATATACATACAGGGTAGGTATACCCTGCCCCCCCAGGCCCTATGGGGCCTCCCCTGGCCTCAATTAAAAATACTACAGATTTTGCCATGATCCTGCGGGATACCTGTGGGATTGCAGCCCCCAGCCCCAAAAGAAAGAAAAAGAGTCGCCGGGTAACCTCGGTAAGGGGAGGGGAACAAGTGCACTGTCGCCCCCCCAGCCTTCTTAGGCCCACGGTGAACACAAGCCCCAGCACGTTGAATTTATGTGGGTTGTGGCGCTGGGGATCGGCAGCACCCCCAGCAGACAGTGTCTGACTCAAGTCTCAATTGGGAGCTTAGTTGCCCTCCTTGGAGTATCCAGCACTATGCTCCAGTAAGAACGCATCATGGGACAAGCTCAGGTCACATGTACGAAGTGAGCTGGGGAGGCACCGTATCTGAGGCACTTAGGTGAGTGCGATGGGTTAAACTTGAATAAGCGCACAGGAGTCAAGTAGGTGCGGTGGAGATAGTTGAACTGTGTAAGCTTAAATCGGGCATTGCTCAAGATGTCTTGGACCTGTGCAAATGCCCATTTCCATTCCCCCTCTGTTAATGGCACAGGTAGATCCTCCTCCCACCTGTCCCAAGTCTCGATTAAATCAATTCTACGATCTGTTTTCAGGGCCTTGTATAGCCGAGACATTAATCCTCGGAAGGTGCCTGGATCTAGTATTGTACACAAAGTGCTCGATTCCTCTGGCTCGTTCAGGAACGTAGTCCAGATTTCTCGGATCGTGTGTGTTATCTTCGCATACTGGTGGAAGTGCCCTTCCGGGACCCTATAGTTTTCTTTTGCAGCCTCAAAGGACAGGAAAGAGTCGTTGAGGTAAAGGTCCTCCGCCGAAGTGCAGCCTATTTCATACCAGCAGGCCACATCCATTACCGATTGTGTATGGCGGAAACCGGGAAGCCACTTCAGGGGTAGAGCGTGGGCATACGGCGCCTCCGCAGCACGAGGGTGACCGCTCGCTCTCAGGCTCAGGCGTCCTTGTTTCATCACGAATGGGCAGTCCGGAGGGGTCCTTGAACCCATCGTTAGGTACCTAGGGAGGTCTGCTTCAGGGCACCACCAAGCGAGTAGCCTTTTATCCGTGTTCGGGCCGTCCACGCACCCCTGTGCAGCATACTGGCGATATAATAGAGGCGTAAATCCGGGAGCCCCAGGCCACCCTGCTCCATGTCCAGCTTTAGGAGATCGAGTTTGACTCTCCTTAAGTTTACCTGCCCAAACAAGTAAGAATAGGAGGCTGTTCAGCGTGGGGACGGTGTCATTCGGAATACGGCAGAATGAGTTTTGCAGTGCATATAGGCAATGGGGAAACACCATCTTCGCCAGCGCCACCCGTCCCATGACTGACAACGGTAGTCGGTTCCCGAAAAGTATTGACTCTTTCAAACTTTCAAGGGTTTTCCCCATTTTCAAGGCATATTGGGCTTCAGTCGAGTGGGCTATCTGCACCCCTAGGTAGCGAAAATGGTCACTCTTCCAAGTGAGCGCTAGCAGTGGGAATTCAGCCAAATCCCACCTGCCAGTGTAAATGTAACTGACTTTTTGGGGTGAATTATCAGCCTGGACACCTTTCTGAAGTCATCCAACACAGTCAGGAGGTCCGAGGTGGCCTCTCGGCGGGGTGATGCAAGTATATCAATGCGTTGTCCGCATAGAGGGACACAACATGTGTTTGCCCCCACTACTAGGCCCCAGCATTCCATGTCTCTCCGCAGACGAATTGCAAGAGGCTCCATTGCGAGTGCAAATAGGAGCGGGGGCAGGGGGCAACCTTGCCTTGTGTCCCGTTCGATGGTGATTAAAGTAGAGATCAGCCCGTCATTGAGACTCTGGCCGTGGGGCACTGGTACATGAGGTGCACCCATGCAACAAAATTCGGTCCTAGTCCCATTCCAAGTAGTACTTCCCATAAGTAGTCCCATTGCAAGGTGTCAAAGGCCTTTTCTATGTCTAAGGAGATCACCGCAGCCGGTATCTCCTGGAATGTAGTACATGCGCAAGTCTACGCAGATTCATATGTGTGCTCCTCCTGGCATGAATCCGCATTGGTCATCATGCACTAGTGGGGTTACTACTCTGTTCAGCCTTGATGCCAGAACTTTGGCAAGGACCCTAATGTCCACTCCCAGCATGGAAAGGGGACGATAGGATCTCTGCGAAGTAGGATACCTGCCCGGCTTGAGTAGCATTACTATTTGGGCTTCTCTCATGGACTTCGGGAGTATCTATGTCTGCTTTGCCTCACGCAGGGTCTCCAGTAGCCTTGGGAGCGGCTGTTCTGCAAACGCCCAGAAATATTCTACTGGGAGGCCATCGGGCCCTGGGGCCTTACCGCCTGCCATGTCTCACACTGCCTCTTGGAGGTCTTCAAGGCTGATCTCTGCCCAAACGTCTCGCCCTGCTAGTCAGGGGTATTCCGTCTAGGAACCGCACTATGACCGCCCGTCGGTTGCCTGGCCCCTGCTGTATATGCCTGCCAGGTGTGCGTGTAACCACAAGTTAATGGCAGACTGTGTGTGTGGTAATTGATAGTATGGTAGCGGGTGGGCGCCCTCACTTGAGAAGCCAGGCTACCAGCTTCCCTGTTTTATGACCTTTTTTATGTAGGAGCGATCGGTATTCTTGCCTCACCAGGCAGTCCAGCCTTTCCCATATTTTTCCCACTCGACAGTGAGCTCTTAGCCGTTCCTCATCTACTGTT
The DNA here is from genome assembly GCF_964261635.1 of Lissotriton helveticus. Classification (NCBI taxonomy): domain Eukaryota; kingdom Metazoa; phylum Chordata; class Amphibia; order Caudata; family Salamandridae; genus Lissotriton; species Lissotriton helveticus. Next base: position 745,977,760 of record NC_136073.1, read on the forward strand.
CCTGAACCAGGGCTTGCACTCTGTAAAGTGTTTAAATCATTCTCAGCTGCCACAAGGTCCCTCTCCAGCCGTTGCCTCATTCGGCCCACCTTTGACAGACATTCTCCCCACAGCACCACTTTTAATGCATCCCATTCAGTGCCCCTGGCGTCTGTACACAACCAGTTACGGTTGAAGCTAGCAATTGAAATACCGAGCTCTTTGCAGAATAGCCCATCTTTCAGTATTCTAGGCTGGAAAAGCCAGCGTGGACCGCGGGCCTACCGCTTCTAGCGCCTCATTGTAGTATTACTGAGGCATGATCTGATAGGAATCTCCCAAGTATATGTATGTGAGCATGTTCGGCTGCCTCCCCAGAAAGAAAGAAAAGCAATTGAGGTGCTATAGACCGCATGGGTTGGGCAAAGCATGTGTATTCACACTTCCTTGGGTGTACCGTCTGTAGGAGAGTAGGATCTGCTTCTTATAGTTACCCCCACTTTTTGCTGAAGTTTCACTGTTTTTGACTTAGTCTGGCTGGGATCCTGCTATCCAGGACCCCAGCCTAGCTTCTTTATCTTATAAACTGATTGCATGTACTTTAGGTACACTCCAGATTGGATTTTGGGGTACTTTTAGAAGCCCCTTGTATATGGTATACGATATACCTAGGGCATAGGTACCTCAGAGGTCTCCCAGGGGCTGCAGCATGTATTATGCCACCCCTGAGAGGTCACTCAAATTGACACCACAGGTCTGCTACTGCAACCTGTGTAAGGTGGTGCATGTACCCCCTACTTAGATATAGGTTCACTATATCTACCTTATCACTGCACATATAAACCTATCAGTCACCCCAATGGCAGGCCTTATCAATCCTGAAGGCAGGGTGCTGGGTTTTAAGTGAGAGAGTGCCCATGCATGCGTAGGGCCCCTCTGCAGCCTTCGAATCTAATCTCTGGGGTTGTTCTGCGATGCAGCCGTACCATATACTCTTAAGTGCATTATAACCTCAAGGTAAATGCTAACTTTAAAACGGCTGCACAGAACACCGTCGTGTTTGGTGTCAAACACCTTGGAATCATACCTCTGGCGGGGTAGGTATGATTCCAGCCTCCTAGAGGGAGAAATATGACAACACCGGTACATCCGGTATCAGCTTTCTCGACCCTGGCATCACAAGATGGATGCTGCCAGCCACAGACACAAGTCTGCCCTCCTGCTGCTGGATGTAACTCCAGCAGGGGAAGGCTGGACAATAGGTTTCCTGTCACAGGGCAGTGTAACCACCTCCCAGAAAGGCTTTAGTGTATTGGGACTGGGTGGGTGCACTCCAAGAGTGCTTTGATGTCTGCACTGGGGGCACATTTGGTGTCCCTGTGCAAAGTCTAGCTAAAACCGGTTACAGGGGCTATCAGCCCCTGATCTGGCGCAAAACTGGACACAGGATATGGGTGTAGCCACCCCTCTATCCTGACCCTTCCATAGGTGGGTCCCCAGAGTTTGTACCACCTCTTCCTTGGGTATGAAGTAGGAACCCCTGGCTACAGGACTTTTAGATTTACCTGGACCAAACTCTACAACAGAAACCAAGTACTTTGACGATCTACACTGCGCTAGATGACTGAAGAATCTCCCTTGGAGTAAAGGAGTTACTCCCATGCTAAGCAGGCACCAAAGACGCATCTGATCGGTTTGCAACTCTGAAGCTCCTGAGGACTCCTAAGACTTTTGCAACACAGGAGGTGGGTTTCCATGTGTCCCCGAGATCGACTAGTGTGCTCAGCAAACCGGAGACCCGTATCCCTCGTGGGGACCGTGCAACTCGGACCCCTGGGCACCGTGTCCATTTGCAGAAGCATCTGCTTTCTGGTGACCCCTGAAGCTGTGCTTTGGGCTACTTGTAGTCCAGACCCAGAGCAGTGATTCCACCAAAGATTACCTGCCTACACTCCACGAGTGTTCCGTGGGCTAGTATTTTGCGATTCCTCTCGAGGTCCCTTCGCGATCCCTGTTCCGTTGGCCTGTGGGTCCCTGTGAAAGCAACTTTAACTATCAGTGGGCTTACCTGGTTGCTCCAGACGTGCCCTGACTCTCCATCGCTTGGGGAGTCCCCAGGACCTTGCTGGTCCTCACCGAAGCATCTTTTCTCTGACTGCATGGGCTGCAGTTGCCAAGGCTTGTTGGTGTTCAATCCGGACCCTGCCCCCCCCCCCCCCCCCCCCCCCCCACCAGCACTAGACATTCTTCTTGGGACAGCTCACCTGCGGACTTTTCGTCATCATCGACGTCTCCAGGTCCCCGTGGCTGCAGAGTCAGGCTTCACCTCTTCTCACCTGAAACACCAGACATTGGTGGGTATTCGTCTACCGAGCCCCTGGTCACCTGCAAGTGACCCATTCTCTGCCCCCTCTGCTTTCAGGTTCTTTTCAGCTTCGATGCAGGCTTGGATCAAGCCGAACACTTTTCCTCTTCACAGCAGCAGCACTTTGCAGCATCTCGCCATTGAAAACAAGGAAGATTCCCCGACACCCTTTGACACCTATGCACCCGGCTTCCCTGGATTAGGCAACACGAGTACTCCGGTGCTCACATGGGTGCTGGCCTTAGAATCTTCTAAGTCTGAAAGGGTTTGCTCAAAGTCCTCTCCTAATTGTCCTTAAACTGTAAAATTCCAACTGGGACTTTCCCATAGCATTGAACGGAGCTCGCAGCTGTGTTCTAACACTGCACGCGGCGTCTCCCGTGGGTCCCCTGTGTCACTACCTTGGGTGGTTCCTTGGGGTCCCAGCGATTCTACGTGCTCTAGGCACTGTGTCTAGTCAAGTCGTGGTGGTTATACCACTTAGTATAAGGTTCGGTCTCCCCCTGGAGCCCGCTGTGTATTGTGCTATTTACTGTCGTTCTAGTACTGTAATATTGTGTGCTTTGTTCTCTAATCTCATAAAGAGGTTAGTAGAGAGTGTTTAGGAATAAATACATATATTTTATATATACCTTGTGTGGTTCTCCCATCATTTGGTAATTCAGGAGGTTTTAGACTGGTAAAACAAGCTGCTTTACATTCCTTCGAGCCTTAGCCTGAAGGCTGCTCTCCATAGCTACCACTAGGATAGCTTTCAATAAAGGTGGTCTTTAACCTAATCATCAATAAGGGTCGATTGGACTGGTACAAGGTGCCCACTATAACTAGTGGACAGCATATACCAGGCCCTCTTCTCTCCCCGTCCTCTCTCCAGTCCACACATCCCAGCCATGTTGGGTTTTGTGTGCGGTTTCGTGGGGAGTCCATCTGTCGACCCCTCTAACCCACAATTAAAATCACTGGCCACAGTAGAGGTATGCCTGCATGGGACATTATTAATTCTTCAAGGCCTAGGTAAAAAGCACAGTTGTCTGTATTTGGAGCATAGCTATTCAGAAGGCAAACTTCTGCGCCGTCTAGCACTCCGTGAACCAGTGTGTTACTCCTTTCTATGTCTGTGGTATAGCTCAGAACCCGAAATGGAGTTTGTGGGGGAATCCAGATTGCCACCCTGGGCATAGTTAGAGTATGTTGCTTTAGGACATCTAGCCTCTCCACTTCCTGTGTAGTTTTGGGCCTCATTATTGGTTAGGTGTGTTTCCTGTAACATGGCTATGCGGGTCAGCTGCCTACGGAGATAGGTTTGTGTCCTATACCTTTTAACAAATGTTCTAAGCCCCGTGCATTCCTTTTTTTTTTTATTAAATAGTTCAGGTGTATACAAATATAATTTTCCAATTAAAACAAATGTTTCAATGAGGTACCAATCGATTTAGAAAGAGTGTATTAACAGTTCATCACAAGAATCCATAAATACAGCATTACATCATGATAAAATAGGGGTCAGAATTAATCCAAGAAATAAAAGCAGGGCTAAGAATCTATCAATCACTACATTCTGTCATCCCTCCAGCAAGAAAGGGGGCCCAGATCTTTTGCCCCATTTCCCTCATCCTTCTACCCCTACGGCAGTACAAGGACCCTTCCATAATATGGATGCCTAGCAATCTTGATAGCCACATCTGGAATGAGGGGACCGAGGTATCCTTCCACCTTGCTGCCAGGAGTATTTTTAGAACCGATATAGAGATAAAAACAAAAGCTTCTTCCTCTTTATTCAATCGTAACTTAACATCTAATCCAAATATTATCAATACCGGGAATAGGGTGATCTTAATCCCTAGCAGCCCCTCCCAGAATTTCTCAATCTCTGTACCAAGTTTCTTCAATGCACTGTGTGAGAAGTTGGCCTGATATGTGATGTCCACTATTCTAGTGGGCACCCTGTAAGAGTCCAAACAACCCTTATGGTGATGGTTGTAAAGTCAACCTTATAGACCAGCTATCCTAGTGGTAGCATGGACAAAGCAGTCTTAGGCTAAACTCAAGACGGCATGTGAAGCCAGCTGTTTTACCATATGCAATCCCTTTAATACCAAATGAAAGGACACCACACAGGTTATATATATAAAATATATATGTATTTATTACTAAAATTAATCCTCTGAACTCTTTATGAGGTCAGAGGCACACGCACATAACAAGATACTCAATTATCATACAATAAGTTGCACAAAATACAGTAGAGCCCTAGGGGCACGTAAAACTATATACTAAAATAGTGGTATAAGAACCAAGTCACGAACAAAGGATAGGCCTAGGGCATCGCTGGGGCTACGCTGTACTAACGAGAGTTAGGGAGCAGGAGGCCCACGGGATGCGTGTGCAGTGTCTTTACACACACGCGAGTTACCATAGAGTTAGAATGGGAACAAAAGAATTGGAAACTAGTTCTTTTAGGACACTTCCGGATGGACTAGGAGAAAGCTACTTAAAACTTAGACACTAGGATAGTCAATACCCACAGGAGCACCGAAGTACTCGCGTTACCTCACCCACAGGAAGCGGGTGCATAGGTGTCAAAGTGCGTTGGGTTTCGTCGCTTATTCCTATGGAGCCTTGAAGAAAGATGCTGCAGGCGACCAGGAGAGAAGTGTCCGGGTGGATCCAAGGGCGGATCGAGGATGAAGAGTACCTGAAAGCAGAGGGGACAGAGTCTGGGTCACTAGCCAGTGACCAGGAAGGAACCAGGCGATGTCGCGAAGCAATCAGGTGATGTCGTGAAGCTGGACTCTGCAGCCACGTGGACCAGGAGGCATCGACGACGACCAGGAGCTGGATACGGACTGTCCCATGAAGGATCTCGCTGTTGGCGGTGTCGGCTTCCGGATTGGAGTCAACAGGCCGTGGCAAATGCAACCAACGCAGGAATCGAATATTCGCTTCGGGATACACCAGCAAGGTCTATGGGGCTTCTCCTTTGCAGGGAAGCAGGGGCCCACCTGGAGCAACCAGGCAGGTGGTGTAGATTCAAAGGTTTGTCGTCACAGAGGCCACTAGCCAATGGGCAAGTAACCGGACAGACGCGTCGAGCAGGAAAATACAGAAGAGCCCCACGCAGAACTCGTGGAGTGTGGAGGGCTGATCTTCGGTACAGATGATGCTCGGGGCTGGGGCTTCTCAATCCCCAATGCGCAACTTCGAGGGTGCCTCAGAAGCTGCACAAGTAGCAAGCTTTTCAAGATGGCGGGTCCCACGTCTCTCGTCGCCTCCACGGGTCTCAGCTTTGCAAGGACTGTGGATCGGGGTCAGAGAAGTCTGGCTCTCGTCGGACTCTGTACTCGGGCTCCGGCAGGAGCGTCGACAAAGTAAACCGCTGATCGCTGGATGGTGCCTGTTTACACAGGGTGGTCACTCCTTTACCACAAGGGAGATTCTTCAGTCTTCTATCTTCAAGTAGAACGTCGAAGGTCCAAAGTTTTGTTTCAAGTTTCAGTCAGGATAATTCTAAAGTCTTGGGACTCCGCTCCTACCTATATACCAAATTTAGGGGCTGGATTACCTGCTAGGTCCCTCCTATGGGTGGAACCAGGGAGGGGGTGGTTACACCCCTTTCCCTTTGTCCAGTTTTGCGCCAGAGCTGGGGCTGGAGTGCCCCAGCACCGGTTTGAACCGGACTATGCATGGGACACCTTGTGTGCCCCAGGCAGTGTCTCATTTCATTCAGCCCTCCCTGCCCCAATACACTCTGGCCTGTCTGGGGTAGTGCTAGCACCTCCCAAGACAGGAAACCTATTGTCCAAGCCTCTCTCGCTGGAAGGACTCCCAGCAGCAGGAGGTCAGACTTGTGTCTGTGGCAGCAGCATTCATTTTGTGATGCTGAGGCTCTGGTTAACTTTAACCGGGATTAGTAGGAACAACATGTCTTCTCCCTCTAGAAGGGTGGAATGCTACCCCCGTCGCCAGACCCGGCGAGGGGGTAGTATTCCAAAGCGTATGACACCTTACATGACATGTTTTGATAAAGCCAAACCAAAGTCACCATTTAACCGTGAGCAATATAATGCACTTAAGAGTATATGGTATGGCTATATCCTAGAACAGCTATAAGGACATGGTTCCGAAAGCTGTAGACAGGCTCAGCTCATGCTAGAGCCTCATCTCACATAAAACCAAGAACTCTGCCTTCAGGATTATTAAGGCCTGCCATAGGAGTGACTTATAGGTATATATGTGTCTATATATAATGGTAGGTATAGGAATACTATACCTAAGCAAGGGGTGATTACACGACCTTGCCCCAGCTGAGTGATCAGCCAGTTGTGTCAATTTGGATGGCCAGCCAGAGGTGGCATAAGATATGCTGCAATCCCTGTTAGGCCTTGGGTGCACCTATGCCCTGGGTACCGATGGTACACTATACAGGGACTCACAAGGGTGACCCAACATCCAATTAGGTATGTACCTAAAGTACATGGAGTCCATTTTACAGATTGAGCAGATAGCCTGGGGCCCTGATTAGCAGGATCCCAGGCCAACTAAGTTAAAAACCAGCTAAACACAATGCAAAAAATCTGGGGTAACCATAGTCGGGTATCCACCTTCCTACACACTGCATTCATAAAACATGTGCACTAAATTTGCCGGCCCTACGGAGCACCGTGGGCACCTATGATCGTATCTACTCCCCCATTTAAACAGCTTGGCTGGGGTAAAATATAGGTTATACAGCGTCTTGTAATGTTGTGCCCTACAGTTCGTGGAGCGAAATAAGTTGCTTGCCATCTGGAGCGCTCTATCCAGATCCACATCTGGGTCCCCTAACTTTCGCGCCCAAGAAGCCACCACCTTCTCCATATCGTCTTGAAGTGTATCAGATAAAGCCCCGTATATCATGCCAATCCTGGTGCCCCCCCCCCCAGAACATAATCAATGATCTTACTTCTTCCACCTGGATTAATCTGGGGTCTGATGGACACTAGGGTCTGGAATATTTGCATATACTTAAAACTATGTTTCCCATCTACTCCATATTTCTGTTGAAGCTGCATAAAGCTCAATGGGGCAGCACCTTCCCAAAAGTCCCATATTCTGCCAATTCCTTGCAAATCCCAGGCGGCCCATCCTCCATCACTACTCAGATGGGGAAAGAGTTTCGACTTCCAGAGCGGTGTATAGTAATTATATTTCGGAATTCCTAGAACCTTCCTGACCAGATTCCACACCCTCCAAGCACCGTCCGACACCTTATATCTTTTTTGGGTGTAATAACGACGGTCGGTATTACGGAGCAAGAACCCTAATGCTTCTTTCCCCAACAATAATTTGTATATAGAGGGGGGAAGAGTATTTACAGATTGGCTATTGGAATATCCAGAAGTGTTACCCACAAGTATCGCCATTTGGCTAAACAAAGAGGCCGCAAAGTAATACCCAATATTCGGTGCCCCGAGACCTCCTCTTTCTTGCGATAATGACAAGTATTTTAGGGATCTTCTTATCTTTCCATACTGCCAAAGAAAATTACTAAATGCTGATTCTATAGATTTTGACACCTTTTCACCCACAAAAAGCGGGATCGATCTAAAAAGATACAGCAGTTTCAGGAGCATGGTCATTTCTAAAACATTAATTCTCCCTATTAATGAAAGGTGAATGACATCTATCCTCTTTAGCTCCGAAATAATTGAGTCAACCAACGGCTCATAATTTTCTTTAATTATAGACTCCATTGAAGAGCTAATTCTAACTCCCAGGTAGTTTGCCGAGTCTGTATATGTAGCATCCCACTTTATCATATTGTTTGAGCAGACTATCTGGGTCTTTTTTTTATTAAGTAAATACCCGGAACAGCAGCCAAACTCTGAGGTAATTGCCTTCAAAGCAAGCATAGCAGTATCTGGATCTGTAGTTAAAACTGCTATATCATCCGCATAGCCTAACACCTTTGTTTCGAATCCATTCTGTACCACTGCTTTCATATCCCCACACCCCAGTATCTTTCTTATTATCTTTCTATTAGCGAGTCTATATATATATATATATATATATATATATATATATATATATATATATATATATATATATATATATATATATATATATATATATATATATATATATATATATATATAAAATTGGGAACAGGGGAACCCTTGACGGTCCCTCGGGAGATGAAAATTCTATCCGAACCACCACCCATTAGCTGAACTCTGGCATACGGGCCGGAATACATTGCCTTAATGGCCTTGATTATTTTAGGGCCTAGGCCCCTCCGTTCCAATATCCCCCATAAATACATCCAGGTAACGCGATCAAAGGCTTTTTCGGCATCGATAAGGATCATGGCGATCCGCCCCCCCGAGGCAGCAAGCGCATCAAACAGTGTGATAGCCCGCCTTATATGGTCCGTTGTTCCCCGACCCGGGATAAACCCATGCTGCCACGGGGAGACCAAACCACCAATGACCCCTCCTAGCCTATTAGCAAATACCTTTGAATAGATTTTAGTGTCTGCATTTATGAAGGATATTGGATGATACGACCCGGGGTCCTCCTTAACTTTACCCTTTTTATGGAAGATTATGATGTTCGTCTCTTTCCATGAATCTGGAATTATGCCTGTGCTTATAATACCACTAAATAGGTCCAGTAGTATTGGGGCCAGAATTTCCTGCAGGCATTAATACACTTCAGCTGGGATATTATCTGGCCCAGTTGCCTTGCCAGCCGGAGAGTTCTGCAGTGACATTACCACTTCGCTCAATTCTATGTCCCTATCTAGTATATTCCCTTTTTCATATGTCAGAGGATGTCCACAATCCTAAAATGTTAAACCAACCGGGTCTGCCCTGACCTCCTCTTGGTATAGTTTTTGGTAAAACTCCATGAATATCCTTCTAATGTCTTCCAGTTCTGTATAATCTTGGTTATTCACCTGTACTCTATCTATCAGATTTTTACTACGCCCCTGCCTAATCCTCAATGCTAATAGCTTACCAGCCTGTTCCCCGGTCTCATAGATTCTTCCCTTGTGTACCTGGTAGTCATCGGCACTTTTCTGAGCCTCCGCTTTATAAATTTCCGCTTTAAGAGCCAAGATCTTGCATAAACTTTCATTTGCATCCTTCCCCTCTATGATATCTCTTAAATGTTGTTCCTCGCCCATTACTAGTTGAGCCACTTTCGTCTCGTGTAATTCCCGAGCTTTTTTCCTTAGGCTCGCCGAAAAGCTGATTACCTCCCCTCTTAGTGCTGCCTTAAAGGTGACCCAAGCGGAGTTACGAGAGGCTGTATACCTATTCATATCGAAAAAGCCCCGAGTCCAGTTCTTAATATGATTCACAAATTCAGGGTCTAATAATAGTCTCTTCTCGAACGTCCACCGAGTGGGGGGGTTTACGATATTTAACAGTTCATATTCTAGAATCAGTGGACTATGGTCTGATAGTACCTTCGGCATTTTACGGATCCCTATCCTTCCTGCCTCTGAACGTGAAATAAGGAAATAATCCAATTTGGTGTATTTTTTGTAGGGGGATGAAAAATAGGTAAAGCCTGGGTTTGATGGTTCCTTAAAACTCCAAACATCCAGCAAGTTGTGTGTGTTAATTAGGGCGGATAGAGCTCTAAACACCTTAGGTTTGCGCCCTGCATACGAGACAATATTAACTCCACTAGTAAAATCTGCGGATATATTAAAATCCCCGCAGAGTATTCGGGATATGGCCAATTCAGAAGTTCCAGCTCCAGTTTATCAAAAATATCTGGTTCGTCCTGATTGGACCCATAAACTGTACACAGAGTGATCCCTATCTTTAGTTCGACTATAGCCCACCTTCCCCAAGGATCTGATAAGGAGCGTTTGCATCCACCCAAATTATTTTTAGCCAGAATGGCGAGCCCCCTGACCATGGACGTCTGGGTGGAGCACCCCACAAGATCGAAACCCTTAATGTTTAACAGATGTTTCTTGGACCAAGGCAGATGTGTTTCCTGGATGCATAGAACATCCAAGCGGTTCAAGCCTGCAAAATATCCTAATTTCTGCCTTTTAAGCCCTTCGTTCAGGCCCCTACATTTAACGAGCAGATCCTAAGTTTTCTCATCATATCTTTGCTCAAAAAATGACCCACCATACATTGGAACTGTAACAGTAATACACCTAAACTATTGCTTTTCCCCCCCTTTTTCCCCCCCCAAGTGCCCACCCATCCCACCCCCAAACGTGCCCCCCACCAACCCCTAACCCCCACCCATCCCGTGTCCCGCCACCCCCCAACCCACCCCGTACATTCCAAGTGACAATATTAAAACCATCCATCTCTAGGCTACGTGCTTGAATAGGGACTGTCATGGCCTCTCTTTCAGAGCGGTCATTACATTAAAAACAGATAACTAAACTGTTTCCCCCCCCACCCACCCACCGGGTAAACACATGATAACCCAACCGTGCCTTCCCAATCCGGTCCTAGCATTGTAACACCCGCTTAAAGATCAAAACTAAAATTATATGGCATATAGCCTACTAAATGAGCGATATACCAATTAACTCTAAAAGCTGAACTAACCACACTCTTTCACAATCAATCACACCACACTCATGCTGTGCCTATTTCTGCGCGAGGATGCAGGGGTGATCCCGCCCGCCCACTGATGTGAGTAGCCAGAGCTCCCATGCCGCCGCTTCTACATTCACTCAATCCCTCACATACACAAAACACACGTTCTGCAATTCTCGACTACCCAGAATGGAGAGGAGAGGAAAAGGCTCAATGTCCATACAAAACTTAAAACTTAAAACTTCAAGGAGGAAAAAAAAGTATGGGGGAGGGGCAGGAAAAAAGGGGGGGACACGCAGAGAAAATGAGGTAAAGGAGAAAGGGGAGATAAAAGAGTCGAAAAGAGGTAATGGGGAAGAGGGGTCATGGCTGGGAGTCTGTAGTGTAAAGTTGTACAGAGGTTGAAATATGCCTCAAATGTAAGGTAAATGTACATCGAGCAGAGAACTATGTCCAGTCTGAAAGCTTTAAAGGTTTGAATATTAGTATTTCAGCCAAAACCAGTTAAAGCTCGGAGTTGAAAGATACAACCCAAATGTGATGGGTAACCTTAACATCAGTTTTCTGGGTTTCTAGACTTTGGGGAGTCGTTGCTGGACAAGAGTTCAATTCATATAATTTATTGTTATTTCAAGTCTTGTCACTAATTGTAAATACAGTACAGATAAAAATGGAACAGAAGCCCGACCACATCTTTCTGAACTCAAAGGGACAGCTTTACTGACTAACAGTTCTCTGAATACGACTTGCAATCTCCATTAACACAGACATACATCCAATGGTCAGAAACCACTGAGGTGATCCATACAGACCCATAACAAAAGAAAATTCCCAATAATCCAGATGCTGTTGAAATAAAGATTAGTTGTAGATTGTGCATTGAGGGGACTACTGTTATAGCAAATCTCAGCATCTCCTCGTGATAAAGTCATGCGCTTTTTAGTAAATCACTCAAACCGCCCCACTTCAGCTCCCTTGTCTATCAAATGATGAAGGCCTGGAAACAAACTAAATGCTTTTCTGAATAAATGACATTTGGAAAAAGTTACGATATCAAAAGTTAAAATAGCATTCCATGATCAATGTGGTCATATTTTTTCGCCTTATTTCGATTTGTTTTTAGGTCTCGCCTAGGCAGCGCAAGCACGGTTTCTTTGAGACATGGTGTATCTAGATATGGGCTTGAAGCACCACCCATCCTTTTAATTGGCTATTACTGTTCTTCGTAAATGCTTGCTTTTGTTTGGTGAATACGCCCATTAGTCCTTCCTTTTGGTCTTTTGCAACCTCCCATGAGGACTGCTCCTGTTACATGCATCATTTCACTTGTCCCATTATAGCAACTGCGAAACAAACTTTTTTTTTTTTTTTTACTAATCTAAGAGCAGTTCACACAAAGGAGCACTCTATTATCACTCCTCTGAGCTTTTGTGTAAACAGAGCGATAATTCTTATCTCGTCGCATTTGCTGTTCATGCAAAGGTCGAGATCAAATGTTAGATAGGGAAATGTGGCTTACCCCGAGCATAGTGTTTATTTTTATTTTTCTACATCTGCCCGGTCCTCTCCCTCCTGGCCATGCACCCGAGCGACCTGCTGCATGCTTGCAGCTGAACTGTGCTTTGCTGATGGGGCACAATGGGAGTTCCGTTTGTTTCTGAAGCTGGTCTGGCTGAGCTGTGCACTCTGCTTGTTTCTTTAGCCAGCCTTTGCGAGTACACTTCGGTCATATTCTGCCTTCTTACACAGTTCCCATATGACTTCTTGTCAGTGAGTGACCGCTTTTTCTCTACAGTGGGACCTCTGCCACATACTGGGTTTTATTTATTTAGCTTTCTACCAGCTACTAGGTCAACAGTGTGTGGCGTCTTCTTTCTTTACCTTAAGTGCACTTTGGCCACATCCTAGGCTTGCTGTTCTGTCTGTTGCTCCTCTTGGACACATCCCTCCTGCGCTCCCCCTCAGTTTTGTGGCCATAACACAACGAGCCCGCCAGAGAAGCTGACCGCCAATAAAAGCTGCTTAATGGCCTTTGTTGCCGCCGGCTCCACATACCACCGCTGATAGCCCCTCTCTTTCTCCCGACTGGGACAAGCTGGTTTAATTACTTAATTTACTCATTATTTCGCAGCAGCCCGATCTGATTTTCCTTTACACATGTACAAGAGCTATTGATAACTTGTATTTGTGTGTCGTAAAACGCAGTGAAAAGAGGGACACACAAATGCAGTAATGTGAAACTACTTTTGTTGGTGTTCTGCACATCTCTGGGAGGGTTTGAGGTCTGGACTCCTCAGCTCTCTGGTTCTAATGCACTCAAATTGCAGCAGCGATGGAGGATTCTGTGGCAGTGGGTTCCTCCGCTTGGTGCTGGTGTTCTACATCAGAACAAAGGAGGCTGAAGCCCCTCCACTCAAAGTAACTCGAAGAAATGTCTTGCCAGCCTCATGGATGCGCAACTCACCCCTCCACCCAACGTACACTTTCTCGTGCTTCACCATCACTGCACAGCATGTACCACGCCCAGAAGGAGACATATATAGTGTGCAAGACACCATCAGGCTAAAGTGTGAGCGAAGAGGTGTCTTCACCAGCTTAAGACATCACCCCCCCCCTTTGCCCCGCACCTCTCGAACACTGTTTTCTGCTTCTTCAAGTGATTCACTGTGTTTTTCAGATGATAACATTGTTGTCATCCTAATTCCTCTGCATATTTTGGCAATGTTATAACACAACAAGTTTAATATAGTTTGTAAATATGGTATCGTTTATATGGACAATGCCTGAAAAAACTCATTTCTCCTTGCAACTAAACAGCATTAAAACGTGTCATGCCAACACGCCATTAACAACGTAACGAAAGTGCAAACCCAATGTATGTTATTGTAACATTGCAAGGGTCATATAAAAAGGTTGTGTTATAAATTTAAAAAAAAAAACTAAACCTTTTACTACTTCCATGAATTAAGTGCACATGTTTGGGGGGGGAAGGGTGCTTAGGTCATCTACTTCAAGACATCTGCTTATGTGGGGCAGGTGTGAAATAGCCCCCACTTCTAAGAGACCAAACATCGTTTGCCTGCAATGTACTTGCGTCCTGCAGCCGCATCTTTGTGCATCAGTTGCCCTGCCACCACCTTTTAATGTCTACTCAACTGCAGCAAATATTGCATAAGTGATTACTAGAATGCATCCAATGGCTAAAAACCACCGTAAACTAATCGATTCATACTTGAACCATATTTGGGGCATTTTGATATAGCGAGAACATGAGTGCTTTACAAGAGCACCAGTTACATTACAAAAGGACAAATTAATTTATTTTTCGTTTCAGGCACAGAGAGATTAAGTCATTTTCCCAGAATGACAGGATGTTGAGCTGATGGCTAGACTTGAAAATATGGACAATGGTTTAGCAAGGGAATCACTTATTGCGAGATATGCAGTGATTTGAAGACCACGAGTCAGCAAAGCACGCTCAGCTTTCCATCCAGTTCCATGGCCGGTTATTTAAGCATCTTATATGACTTAACAGTGACATCTGTTATTCCCAGTGCTTCGAAGCAACAGAGGAGGTGAATGAATTATTTAGCAGAATACAAATGTGGTTAATTGACTCACTCTCTCGTCCCACCCTCCCCCTGTCACTGTTTTTAGGTCGAGCCTGGACAGCGCATGCACTGTCTGTATTCGCTATGTGGGCTTTCATTCCACTCCCGCAGATAATTTGGTGAAGGATAGCACCAGTTGCAAATGCCTGCTTCCGTGTGGTTTCTTTTCCTTATAAGTTCCGCCTTCTCGTGTTGTGCTCCTCCCCTGGATTATTGGTCTATTATGGCTATTTTTTACCTTTACTGCATTTGTCTTATGTTTTGATGCACTCTTTAGTATTGCAGAGTGGCATGTTTCAGAAGGTTCTACCACCCTTCCCAGCTTTATTTTGCTTGTATTTATTTGTCCACTGCGCTCTACCCGGGACCGCTGCATCACTAAATGTATGTATGTATTTCGATTTATATAGCGCACTAATCACCAGGGGTCTCAAGGCGCTTGCTTAGGGAACCCGTCCTGGTATTCCCCTGTGAGATACCCCAGCAGGGTATTCACAAGGTGAAAGCCAGGCATCCCGCCGCGAGGGGCCGTAGTGGAGATTAAGCAAGCTATTGCCCAGAGTCGCAGAGTGTGACCCCGTGAGTCGAGGAGGCACCGGAGCGAGAATTGTCGAGTACGTGGAATTTTGAGCCCGAGACCCGCCGAGGCGGGGAATCGAACCCTGGTCCACGGCTGATCTCAGCTTCCGGGTCTGCCGCCTCTAACCACTGAGCCACGCTTCTCCCCGTGCTATCCCCCTCACCCTTCCCACAGCACCGTTTGCCCGCCCTCACCACTCCTCTGAGGTCGCAGCTAATTAGGTCTCGGCTGGGCGTGGCAGCGAAGCTGCCCCGCCTCTCCGAGAGATCTTGTAAATACAAGATTTCTAAAAGGGACTGTAAGCCCCGCCCCTCCTTTCCATTGGGTAGCGTCAGCGTTTATGATAAACGCTGGCTTCCCAATGGAAAGGAGTGTTTTCAGGTGCCCCCCAGTCCGCTTTTCCTACTGCCCCTACGGACACTGTGGCCTGCTTTACAGCTGTGGTAACTAACTTTCTTATCAATGGAGGCGTGATTTATTACTCGGTTTACTACTCCAGCCAGGCACGGAGCTCACAGGCGCAGGGGTACACGAAGGAGGACAGAGGGATCCCGGCAGACTCTGTAGTCTTAAGAGAAGCAGAATTCCTACCCTCGCTACTCTACCTCCACCCCACTCTCTTGGCTGTTCCTCCCCCTCCCTGGAGGCGGTTGTTAGGCCACATCCTAAAGCCATGCGCATTATGAGAACCCATAAATATACACTTCCATCTTTTATTAATAGGGAGCAGACACTTTTTACACCCACACCCACGCCCACTTTCAGCTGCACTGCGCTAGACCCTTTAAGACAGCGCTCAGCCGCGCTGCCTAACATTCACAGCAGACCAATTTGGGGAGGAAAACAAATTAGACAAAGAAAGAGAAACGTAAAGAAATAAATGACATCCCTGGGCAGATAAGGTTGCAAAAAAAAAAAAAAAAAAAGCCAGAGTACACCAATGGCAAGAGGCAAACGGCGAACATGTGGCTAGCAATAGTATGACAATTTGCACACAGTCTCACTTTACTTGCCTCAAGTGTCACTCCCTGGACACCAGTCCAGGCCCTCAATGAGCAGTTGCTGGGGAGACACCGGTGTTTGCATTTCGAGGCACGGTGTCCTCTGCGAGGGGGTGGCAGTTCATCGAGGTAGAAACATGGGCCTACAACCTTCATCATGCATTGTGCCAAAACAGCTATGACTGGGTGTAGGCTTTGCTGCCTCGACTGTAAAAGACGACACTTACTAGCCGCAAAGACCCCGTCTTGAGTTATGCTGCCCAGGACCGCAAGTACCAGAATGCAACAGGCGGATGGGGCTTGACTTGCCCACAGCTGAAATGGACCAAAGTGAGAGGCGTGTGTGCACCACAAAACGCTGATTTATAGGACTGGGCTGGCTCTTTAAGGCCTAATGGCAGCAGTGTTTTTTTTTCTTTTTAAATAAAAAAAAAAAAAAATTCGCGGGTAGGCGCGGAGTCGGTTGAGTGGGGGCCGGAGGTCAATGGACGGACAAGGAATGGATCTGCTTCTCGAGGAGGTTGTCTAAAACTTTATGTTCATATATGGGGACTAAATATAGAAGTTAATTTCAAAACTATCAATTCTGGAAATGTGTGAAGGTCTTCTTCGAGGAGAGGCCTCCTTTTCACAGTTTTCTGTGAATCCCATTCTGTCAGAACCCACAGCCCCCCAGGCCGACCTAAGGCTGCTCTGTCAGACCCCCGCAGCTCCCCAGGCCGCCCTAAGGCTGCTCTGCTAGACCCCGCAGCCCCCAGCCTCTCCGAGGCTGCTCTGTCAGACCCCCGCAGCACCCCCAGCCTCTCCAAGGCTGCTCTGTCAGACCCCCGCAGCACCCCCAGCCTCTCTTAGGCTGCTCTGTCAGCCCCCGCAGCCTCCCAGCCTCTCTTAGGCTGCTCTGTCAGACCCCGCAGCCTCCCAGCCTCTCTGAGGCTGCTCTGTCAGACCCCGCAGCCTCCCAGCCTCTCTGAGGCTGCTCTGTCAGACCCCCAGCCTCTCTGAGGGTGCTCGGTCAGCCCCCGCAGCTCCCAGCCTCTCTGAGGCTGCTCTGTCAGACCCCACAGCCCCCCAGTCTCTCTGAAGCTGCTCTGTCAGACCCCGCAGCCCCCAAGCCTCTCTGAGGCTGCTCTGTCAGACCCCAGCAGCCCCCTAGCCTCTCTGAGGCTGCTCTGTCAGACCCCCGCAGCCTCCCAGCCTCAGAGGCTGCTCTGTCAGACCACCGCAGCCTCCCAGCCTCTCTGAGGCTGCTCTGTCAGACCCCGCAGCCCCCCAGCCTCTCTGAAGCTGCTCTGTCAGACCCCGCAGCCCCTTAGCCTCTCTGAGGCTGTTCTATCAGACCCCGCAGCCAGGCGCGGTGCGTCCATTGGGGCGTAGCCCCACTAAGCCACATGGACGCACCGTGGTATTTTTGGCAATAATTACCTCTCTGTGTTATTATTAGCGCTACCAGCCGGGAATCCGCCGGGAGTGGGACACACCCGACTCAATCGGGAGTGCACAGGGGGTGGGGCTGGCTGGGCTGCTGCAGCTTGAGTGACAGTCCACACTCAGCTGAAGCAGTACTGCGCATGACAAGTTGAGGTGCCACTTTGCCCGAGCATGCGCGCTAGACTTTCCCCATAGAGAGGGACCAAGGGGGGTGCTGCTTCTTACAGCAGCGCCGCCACTGAAAACAGGTTGAAAAAGGGCGAGTAGTAAATGTGCCCCCCTAGCCAATCCTGGCGCTGCATGCAGCGCCAGGATTGGCTAGTCCACCGCTCGGAAGGTGTCGGGAGTAAAGGCGGGCATTTACTCGCTTCCCCCGAAGGCAGCCTGACAGCTTCCCTCTTTCTCTCCTGCAGGGTCGGTCGGCGCGCGGTCAATGGGGTCGAGGAGACGCTTGCTGCTCGTCTCTAACTCCACTCTGCACTGGGGCACCTACCTGGCGCACTGTCAAGACCAAATCCGGGCATTTTTAGGCGAGTAAGTAGAGCAACTATTGTGTCCGTGCAGCTGTTTACGTTTTAACCAAATGTATTACCCGGTCTGGTGTGTTTTATGGCAGCGAAAACCTTCTTTCTTATACCACATAGACTCTTTTAATTTAATTAGCGCCAAACTGTCTAAAATATGTTCAGGCGTATCCTTGTAGGCTGTTTTCGGTTAGAAGTTGTGAGAGGATGTGGCGTAAGAGCCAGAGCTACCGACTTTGCAACGGGGAACCAAGGTTCGATTCTCGACCTTGGCTCAACCTCATGCCATTCTGGGTACACCACTTAATAAATCTCTCCGCGCCTATCAAAAATGAATTTGTTTGTCTGTAATATAAAACTCTCCAATACCTTCGGGAAGAGTTCGCTTTGTACAAAACTGCAAAAGTAATCTGTCTTGCCCGTTTTTTTTTGTTTTTGTTTTTAGAACAAAAGCTTTATTGTACAACCTTAATCTATAGACACGTCCCAGTGCTAGCAGTATGTAGACACTGGGTGTGATATGTCATGTGTGCCACATGTCGCTGTCCTGATGAATAACACAGACACACTAATGTGTGGCCTTGTCACCAGGACTGAGGGCACACCCGATCGTTTTTTCTCCAGCTGTCCGATTCGACGTGACACGCGTTCCGTTTACTAACATGAGCTGCTGCTCAATAGGAATAGGGAACTTGGTGCCTGGGGGTCTGTTGGTCTGTGTGCCTGGGGGTCTGTTGGTCTGTGTGCCTGGGGGTCTGTTGTTCTGTGTGCCTGGGGGTCTGTTGTTCTATGTGCCTGGGGGTCTGTTGTTCTGTGTTTGTGTGGGGGGGTCTGTTGTTCTGTGTGTGGGGGGGGTCTGTTGTTCTGTGTGTGGGGGGGTCTGTTGTTCTGTGTGTGGGGGGTCTGTTCTGTGTTCCTGGGGGTCTCTTGTTCTGTGTTCCTGGGGGTCTCTTGTTCTGTGTGCCTGGGGCGGTCTGTTGTTCTGTGTGCCTGGGGCGGTCTGTTGTTCTGTGTGCCTGGGGGCCGGTTGTTCTGTGTGCCTGGGGTGGTCTGTTGTTCTGTGTGCCAGGGGGCCGGTTGTTCTGTGTGCCAGGGGTGGTCTGTTGTTCTGTGTGCATGGGGGTCTGTTGTTCTGTGTGCATGGGGGTCTGTTGTTCTGTGTGCATGGGGGTCTGTTGTTCTGTGTGCATGGGGGTCTGTTGTTCTGTGTGCATGGGGGTCTGTTGTTCTGTGTGCATGGGGGTCTGTTGTTCTGTGTGCATGGGGGTCTGTTGTTCTGTGTGCATGGGGGTCTGTTGTTCTGTGTGCATGGGGGTCTGTTGTTCTGTGTGCATGGGGGTCTGTTGTTCTGTGTGCCTGGGGGTCTGTTGTTCTGTGTGCCTGGGGGTCTGTTGTTCTGTGTACTTGGGGGTCTGTTGTTCTGTGTGCTTGGGGGTCTGTTGTTCTGTGTGCCTGGGGGTCTGTTGTTCTGTGTGCCTGGGGGTCTGTTGTTCTGTGTGCCTGGGGGTCTGTTGTTCTGTGTGCCTGGGGGTCTGTTGTTCTGTGTGCCTGGGGGTCTGTTGTTCTGTGTGCCTGGGGGTCTGTTGTTCTGTGTGCCTGGGGGTCTGTTGTTCTGTGTGCCTGGGGGTCTGTTGTTCTGTGTGCCTGGGGGTCTGTTGTTCTGTGTGCCTGGGGGTCTGTTGTTCTGTGTGCCTGGGTGGGGTCTGTTGTTCTGTGTCTCTGGGTGGGGTCTGTTGTTCTGTGTGCCTGGGTGGGGTCTGTTGTTCTGTGTGCCTGGGTGGGGTCTGTTGTTCTGTGTGCATGGGGGTCTGTTGTTCGGTTTGCCTGGGGTCTGTTGTTCTGTTGGCATGGGGGTCTGCCCGATGGTATGTATGCATGTGGTACTATAGGTGTGTTAGTCTGAGAGTGCATGGATGTTTACATGCATGTATCATCTATGTCGAGTCAACATGTGCTTGGATGGTGTGCATCTGTATTTACTATAAAAGTCAAACACATTCGCTTTGCCAATATTTGGATTTCATCTCACTTCAAAAGCAAATTTAAAGTCTAATTTTACGCCCACTTTACCTCTCAGCCTTGGTCATGGTTCCTCTAGAGAGATAACGGATGCAGAAATCTGACATTAATAGAAACAGAGTGGCTGGCTTTTATCTGGTATAAATGCTATCCCCAAGGCCTGTAAGTATGAGTTTTTATGAAATTGCATTTCTGCATGTTGCCTAGCTGCAGGGAGGAGGTTAATATTGTTGTGTAGATATATCAGTGCACAGGAGGCTGTGGCAAATTACTCAGGACATAAATACAGTGGGGAGTTCATTGCATTGATTGTAATTCCTTTTCCCAAACACATGTAAACTCAAACATACTCACACATGCAAACAGCCAAAAACACCAGCACATGTAAACGCAAACCTGCTCACACATGCAAACAGCCACAAACACCAGCACATGTAAACTCAACCATACTCACACATGCACACAGCCACAAACACCAGAGACCAACAAGCAGACAACCACATCCACTCACTTATTCTGATAATGGGAAGTTCCAGGCTCAAGCATGCGTACCAGAGGGCCCTAGAACAGGTGAGGTGCCAAAGATATAAAGACAACACTCCTAGCATTACAGAGTAACGCTCATTCTCTTTCCGGTTTTTCAAAGCTGTTCCGCTTAGAAAAGGGTCAGTTCCTCTTGAGCATTCCACAAGAGTGACTCGCAGAGTAGCTACAGCAAGAGTCACGTGCTGCTTCCTGGGTGTATAGGCCTATGGGGAAGGCATATGAGTCATCAGTCATTGCTTCATAGGTTCCTCGCAGTGACCGTGTGTAGGACCTGTATAATTTGATCATTGAATAGTCATATTGTATGGCTAAGCAGACATTGAAGTTCAGATTTTTTCTTTTTTGAGTTTTATATAGCGCGAACTAGACCTGAGACATCGGGTATCAGAGCGCTTTACATGAGCACCAGTTTCATTATAAATGAACACCTTCATTTTTTTATTGGTAGCCACGGGGAGATTACGTGATTTGCCCTGAATCACAGGATGTAGAGTGTTGTTGCTGAGACTCTAACCAGGTTACCCAGCTTCGAAGCAGACCGCTCTAGCCGTAAGGCTACATCCTCTCCCCTTGATTGTTGATTGTAGTCAATTGGTCACAATTATGCAGCTCTCCTGTACGGATCGCTCATACTGTTCTATTTACTTAATAAAAAATGTTTGGGGAAAACAACAAAAATGTTTGCCCATATAACGTTATTTTGTATTGCACGTTCTTTAAATGCCATTGTCGACATCCGCCATGCCGCTGTGCTTTTTCCTTGAAGCACATGTCTTTTCAATGCCATCTGAAATTCCTGCAGATTGGGTGATGTGGAGTATCAGTGTAGAAGGACAGAGATGTAAAAGTCCCAGAACTAGGAGGCTTTGGTGTTGTTTGAAGGTTGTGATTGGTGGATCTAAGGTTCTGATCTGGTGTGTAGTATGGTAGAGTGTCAGAGAGGGTGTTGGGAGCCGTGTCATTTGCTGATTTGAAAGTTGTGATTGGTGAATCTAAAGTTCCGAGTTGGTGTGTAGCATGGTAGGGTGTCAGAGAGTAGGTTGAATGCCATGTCATTTGCTGATTTGTATGTCCATGTAAGTGGTTTGAATACGGTCCTGTTCTTGAAAGTGAGCCAGTTGGCCTGGTGACAGGATTCAGTCTGAGCATAATAGGACGGAATGTATGAAGCTCTGTGGTTATACTGAATAAGCAGCTACCTATGTTATGCCATCTATTAATGTAATAACTGCACTTTCACAATTGCTTTATTAACCTTCCTGCTTTCTCAAATTTGCTTGAAAATGCACGATTTTTCTTTTTTTTCAAAATTTTCTTGGGGGGGGTTTATCCCCCCAAACCCCCCTTTTGGGGTTCGGGCTCGCTCGCTGCGCAAGCTCGCTACGGTGCTGTATGCAAATCACTTTGCGCCCCACCACTTTCAAATGTCACCCACCGCCCCTGCCCGCAGCCCCCCAGCCTCTCTGAGGCTGCTCGGTCAGCCCCCGCAGCCCCCAGCCTCTCTGAGGCTGCTCTGTCAGACCCCGCAGCCCCCCAGGCCGCCCTAAGGCTGCTCTGTCAGCCCCCCAGCCTCTCTGAGGCTGCTCTGTCAGACCCCCAGCCTCTCTGAGGGTGCTCTGTCAGACCTCCCCAGCCTCTCTGAGGGTGCTCTGTCAGACCCCCACAACCCCCAGCCTCTCTAAGGCTGCTCTGTCAGACCCCTGCAGCCCACCAGCCTGCAGTCTGTGTGTCCCCTCGGCCTGACCCGTGACGTGCGTTGTAAATGTTCTAGTTCTATTAGTCCTTCAAAGGCCCCAGAGCCTGCCCCATGTACCTGGCCCATGTACCTGCCCCCGCCCCACAAGTGCACTGGCTCTGTCCCAGCCCCACAAGGGCACTGGCTCTGCCACAGCCTCACACGAGCACTGGCTCTGCCCCAGCCTCACACGAGCACTGGCTCTGCCCCAGCCTCAAACGAGCACTGGCTCTGCCCCAGTCTCAAACGAGCACTGGCTCTGCCCCAGTCTCAAACGAGCACTGGCTCTGCCCCAGCCTCACCCGAGCACTGGCTCTGCCCAGCCTCACACGAGCACTGGCTCTACCCAGCCTCACACGAGCACTGGCTCTGCCCCAGCCTCACACGAGCACTGGCTCTGCCCCAGCCTCACACGAGCACTGGCTCTGCCCCAGCCACCTCACAGAGCATAGACTCTGCCCCAGCCGACTCTGCCCCAGCCTCACAGAGCACCGACTCTGCCAAGCCCTACCAGCCTAGAATCTACCCTCGAAGGATAGATATGACTGGCCCTTATGACTCTGCCTCTGCTCAGCCGTCCTGGCCTGTACCCTCCAGGCGAGGCGCAGATCTAGCGCTTCACCCCCTTTCAGCTCTATGGGGCACTGAGAAGTGCACGCCCCTTCCCGCCTGTAGCTGGCCTTGTTGCCCCATCCACGGTACATCCTGCCACCTGTAAAGCACCTAGAGGCGGCTGCATTGGCGCTGTGTGCTATAGGATGTGCCAGTGAGTGGGCAGAGCCCAGGGTTTACATACAACGCGGTGTTCTGGGGGCACCCCCACCCCCACCCCCCTCCCCGCCTGCAGCTGCCCTTGTTGCCCCATCCACGGCACATCCGGCCACCTGTAAAGCACCTAAAAAGTTTATCATTTATTCCCCACTGAACCCGGATTATGGTTGTATTTTATAATTCAAGCAGCATTCTCTTCCTTGCAGTAGGGTGCAGGACACAATGTTTACACCACTGACATTGGCTTTGAAAGGCACACTAAAGGGAGCGTGGCCTGAATAAAACAAGCATTAAAAATGCAATAGGTCTTGCCTTTCATTAAGTTAAAGACATTTGCTTTGCTATACAATAC
The DNA here is from genome assembly GCF_964261635.1 of Lissotriton helveticus. NCBI lineage: Eukaryota > Metazoa > Chordata > Amphibia > Caudata > Salamandridae > Lissotriton > Lissotriton helveticus. The sequence continues at coordinate 746,001,232 of NC_136073.1, forward strand.
CATTAGCAAAGCAAATAGCTTTAACTTAATGAAAGGCGAGACCTAATGCATTTTCAATGCTTGTTTTTAATTTTCCACAGCTCTCTACCTGAGACTACTGTGTCACTTATTCTCCCTGTGTCATCCCCCCAGCCCCTTACCCATCCCACAACATTGCTCGTTTAATTTGAGGTTGTCCAACAACAATGCACTTATCTTGTTACACCGAGCCTCCTCTAAAAGGCTGGACCATGTTTTTGCTTTCTGATGCTGCCAGTGTTAATGTGTGGGCACTAGTATGAGAAGTGGATAAGACCCAAGGGGACTCAAAGTAGTATGCTCGGTTTTTTATACAAAGAAAATTAGTTCATCTGCCTTGCCTGTGTTTTTACTACACTTTGGTGCAGTTTCATCTTTAATCGCACTCCACTGCTGCATTGTTTTTCTTACACCGAGCCTTTACGGAAAGGCTGGGCGCACTTTCCCTTTTAGTTATAAGCTCGGTCATGTTAAATATAGGTTAACAACTATGTGTCCACTAAAATGATGGGGCGGTCATCCCATTAAAGTTCTGCATCAGCTACCAGTACAGAGGAGCTGGCTGCACGAGTCTGGTTATTGTTGTACCGTTGTGGTTTCATTTATTTGTTTGGGCAATAAACACTGGTTGATTTGTTAACATTTTATTAAGCAGATCGGATCGTCGTTGGTGGTCTCGAGTGTTCAACTTAGCAAAAAAAGTAAACAAGCATTTGCAATGCAATAGGTCTCGCATTTACGCGAGTTTTAGCTATTGACATTGCAAACGACAATGCCTTTTAATATATTTTTAAAGCATAAATAAAAGGCATTGTCATTTACAATGGCAATAGCTTAAACTTGCTTAAATTCGAGACCTAGTGCATTGCAAATGCTTGTTTGTAGTAGGAACCAGTGACACTGGATATCCTTGGGGAAATAGACTAAACAGGTGTCTTACTATACTTTTGTGCACAAGTGCATCGCCACACATACAAATTTCACGTAGAAGTCCGGCCAGCATAATTCAACTAGTTCATGTAATTTTTAAGAAAATTACATTTATTTAACGAGGAAAAAAAAATACATTGATGCCTACATCTAACTGCCATCAAACAGCATCACATGTTAAAAGGGACACTTGACAGCAATGGGCATATTCAATCAACTTCCTTACTCCTTTCCTGCTTTGCTTCTCTCGTTTTTGCCCTTTGTTCAGTACCCTCCATCCTTGTTCTTCCCTTTCCAGCTCTCTCTCCCTCCGTCTTCCATCACATCTCTCTCCGTACTGCTTTTTTCTGTCCCTTCTCTCTGGAACCTCTCCTCTCTTCTGCCTCCAGTTGTTAAATAGTTAGGAGGCAGCCCGCCTACCCTCCCCGCAGCTGCCACTCGAGCTGCCAGTATTGCTTGATCGCCTTCAGGTGCTGTGTTGGTGATTGGAAGGGGCGGGAGCTGATGCAAGGGACACCCGGTGGGCTCTTGAGGGGGGGGGGGGGGGGTGGGGGGGGGAGCTATCTGCCCTCTCGGACTGACCTGAGAAAATGCGCCACCTGTCAGAGAAGCGGAGTAGCCCCTGAATGCTGCCTCTGCGTACAAGGAGTGAGATGGATACTTCCCAGAAAACGCTCTATAAGCAGCCATGGGCGAAGGAAAACCTGGACTGGCTTCTGTGCTGGTTGCGACTTGGGGATGAGGTAACAGACTGGATTTGGTCCCACCTGGGGTGGAGTCTTTGTAAGAGTTCACTGGAGAAAAATGCTACATCACCCGGAAAAAAAACTGTTGGTAAAAGTATTTTACCGCATAAACCTCACCTTAGGGGGTTACAATGGACCAAGCCCAGTTACACGTTTTTTGCCCAAGACACAGGAAATAAAATGATTTACTTGATAGGCACAGAGATCTCGTGGCCCTATGAAAACTATACCTGCGCCCTCAGTGCCCAGTCGTAACATTCGCAACCCTCCTCCCGCTTGTGAGTCCCCGGGTCTTCACTCACTGTGCTGCTGCCGAGCGCGGAGTCCCTGAAGCAGGCGCGTGCTCTGTATTACATTTTTTTTAAAAACAAAGCTTTACAACTGAGTTCAAGAAAGAAAAGGATTGAAAATGACTTATACAACTATTACTGTAAAGGGGACGAGAATGAGAACGAGGTCTGCATTGCAGGAAAAGATGAATGCTCACGATTCACATGAGAGAGACAGGTCAGGAAGACTGACGCTAGAGCGATGTGTGCTGCTGTCTAAATCACTGACCTCAGACCCTGTGTGTGCGCCATGAGTTATCGAACAAGCGCGCGGTGGGAGTGTGTGAGGCAGAGGAGACGCCATGCGCTCGCACATCGCCGGTCCGTGCGCGCACATGGTTTGTCTCCCTTAGCTCACCAAAGCCACAACAATAGAGACTCGCCAAGCGAAGCAGCGCATGCGCTGCGTTCGCAAGGCGAGACCTAAAACACACTGACTTGTTATGAGTACGTTTGTCTGTTGGCCCAAGATATTATTTTCCCTTATCGGAAAGTCACGTGGTGTGGCCCTATGCGATATGCAGTGATTAGCTTAGAAGCTCCCATAGATTGAACTAACACTTTTGTCTCACTTGGCATGAAAAAGTGGGCCGATTTGTAAATGTAAACTTGTGCCATTAGTTACTTATTTTTCAAATTAACAACACTGTATTGAGGGAGACTCTGTAAAAATTGCTAAGGCTTGGTAATTGGGCGCTTATTCTCATACTACAAGTACACTAAGATTCCAGTTGATAACTGACCAGCGGTGTGCACTTAAATCAAACATCACAAATACATGCATTTGTCTTATTAATACTTTCAGGACAAAAACTTCACTTAATAAGTTCCAGTTTATCATCGGAAACAGCAGACTTGAATAGTTAATCTGTTCAACACGACAACCTAGCAGTCATGTAACTTATGAACCGTTTGATATAGAGGCAACAATTTTTAAATGAAATCTCCCAATTAAGGAGCAAGTGGTAGATGATGACATGAGTGTGATAAAGATCTTAATTAAGCACAATATGCTGCACCCCAAAAACCACGTAACTTCAGTGGCCCTGCTTAAAGTACACTACGTGTAAATATCTGCAGCAGTTAGAGAGAGATTTACAGACTGTGGGAGATATATTACAAACCTAGTGGTTAGTTTAAGACAGCCACTCCCCTTTGAATATGGAGGATCGATGGTGACTTCTACAGCTTGAAGTTACATAATTCAGTGTCACTTACCAGTGTCTTATTGAAGAAACCAAGCCCGCCCCCTTATGGTTTGACAGTAACACCTGTCATTCACAATAATAAAACCTCACGCTCTTATCAAGATTCATAGCAGGAGTTTACAAATAGGGGTGGTTAATGAACTTTGAAACTGGTGGGCATAAATGCCTGCATCATACTACAGTTTTCAGGTAGGTCTACAGGGTGCTTTCCGGAAGATAAATGTGAAAATGTGTGCCAAAGGGTACATTATCAGCACATTTTTCACAAAAGGCCATCGAATTTGAAGGGGCACCCCTTTCTGTTTCCCACTCCCTCTCATATTCCTTCTCCCCTGCCCCATTCTTCTCCAACACTCTCTAAGCCCCTTTTCGAGTTCTGTTTCTCTCACGCACATCCGCCGCTTCTGTACCATGCTCTCGCCTGTCACGCATCAACCCCAACCCTTTACAGTAACTCCTTCCCTATTTTTAGAATTCCTTTTTACATTTGGTGTTATTTATTTACCACCTCCACTCCCTCGTAACCTATTTCCAATTTTCTGGTTCTCAAGCGCCGCAAGGTAATACGAATACAAGGGTGCTATGCAAATACATTCACGCCACTGCAAACAAAAAAACAAAAGTAAAAAGACATTTTCATTTACAACGCCATTAACTCTAACTTTCACAAATGCTAGACCGACTGCATTACAAATGCTTATTGTTTTAATGTTAATAAAGAGCAAGTGGCATGAATGAAATAGGATTATAGCACTCTGCCATCTGTCTCCCAGCATTATACACAGCTGCCTGAGAACCCGGCTGGGGAAGTGGAAGGGGGCATGGGCTTCTCTGACCACCTGTAAAAATGAGATGGTGGGGAGGCAGGAGGTATGCTGTCCCAGGGCTCGGCCTACAACCCCAGAAATAAAATAGCACCACTGAGACCTGAACCTTAATGTTGTATTGGCAATTTTTATCAATGCACACATTAGCTTTATGAAATGCTGAGAAGTAAGCGAAATGCGAAAAAGTAAATCAAGGCGATTCAGTTCACAGTACATGTGTTGTATTATTGGTCACACATTCAATATCAATGGACTTGTTTTTTTTTACTTATACAGCACTTTAACGCAGTAAAGGTTTGAATCTCGTGTCTATACCTTGCCCAGCAGACTGAAAGCTGCCCAATCTACCGAAAACCACAATCATTTCTTGTTTATGCAGGGAAGTCTCCCCCCTCCACACCAATATCCCTCCCACTACTCCCTCTCTCACACCATTCTAGCTCTCCCATGCATTAATCCAGGATTTCTCATATTAGTTCACTTCAGATCGTTTAGCAGTGTCTTCACCATAACTTTAAAAAAAATCCAAACCACAACTACACACTCTCATCCTTCTTAGAGTCTCTTCTGTGTACACAAACGCAGCCTCTTTATACGTCTATAACCTTGTCCCCTACTTTCTCACACACTATTTTTGGTACTCTAGGCTTCATTCACCACTTCATACACAAACTACACCATTCCCTATCAGTCTAATTTTCTATCTATTTTATACAACTCTCACATTCTATTGATTCACCATGCCACAGAAGTCCACTACACAAATAAACTACAGAATTCCACCCCACACAATTCCAATTTAAACCAAATAATTACTCTACAAATATCATAATTCACTCCATAACAAACAAAAACACAAATAAAAACAATCATTTACAATACCAATAGCTCTAACATTCACAAATGCAAGGCCTGTTGCATTGCAAATGCTTGTTTCTCACTGTAGCCTCTCTGTTATCTTCTGTCTTTGCTCTTATATAATATAACCGAGCATGCACACTGCACAGTCCCTTCAGCAGTCACTGCAGGAAAATACTGGGATTACAGAGACAAAATAAAATGTGGCAACCACTGTATAGGTTTCATTCGTTCAAGGTTGAACTAGGCTGGTTGCACTTAGACAATAGACACAACTTGTTGGCAACGGTAGAGTACATTTACACACAGGGAAGAATCATTCTTCTTATTAGTCTGTGACAGGGAAAGACATTTTAGAGGAGACGAGTAAGAAAAAGGTTGCAGTGTCATTTTCAGCCAACCTGGAAGACTCATTGCTTTATAAAGGGGCAAATCAGAGAAGAAGCCAACTCACGAGAATGCTGCTGCATGGCTTCCTATGGTTAGAGTGGTTTGTAAACCTGATAACCTGAAGTAATCCCCCGAAAAAACTACCTCGAAAACACACCTTCTTGGAGTTGCAGGTTTCCGTCTTCAGTCTCCACCACTTTCTGTTGTCTGGAAAGGAAGTATGAATATATGAATATTTTCTTCTGTTGAGGATTGAAATTATTTAAATTCTTAAAAATATTTTACAGCATATGTCCTATGTGGATGTAGCGCAAATGCCTGTCCACATGTTAAAGAATAGCAGTGCCCCGTCAGAAATCTATATACCCAATTTATGTAGATCCCTCTGCTACTTCCTCAATTGGCTTTAAGAATTTTGGGATTGCTGTGCAATATTTTAAAAAAATAATAATAATAATACTTGGAGGAAAAAGATTTTTGGGAACAACAGGGGTTTCTTTGAGGTGTGTGTGCTTTTTTTTTTTTAAAGGTCTTTGTCCCCCCCCCCCCCCCATTTGTTAAACAGAGCCTAAAAGGTGCATCATGGCAGTGGAAAACAAGCTTTGCTTTCTATTGCTGTGATATAATTGCAGTAAATAATCAGATTTTTCTAAAAACTGCTTACGAAAATGAACAGATATTTGAGCCATACACAGGAAGAATTAGTGCAAAGAAACCATATGCTTTTGTAAGTAGATAATTATTGATATACCTTAGCAAACATATCTCAATGTTGAGAAGATTGAGATTCAAGAATAACAGGAGCTTTTCATTTTTTTAGAACAATTTTTTGTACAGAAAGTATTTCTATTCCATCAAGGCTGACTTATACAAAAAAAAACGGTGATGTTCAAATACAAAAGACAGCGTAAGATTATACATCTAACTAAAAACATCTGGAAACTAGAAGGACGACTTAAAAACAGAATTAAATTCTTCTTTTTAACGAGGGAACAGAAAAATCGCATTAAGTATTTTCAAAGAAGGTAAATCTAGACCTAAAAACCCCAGGTTTTCAAACTTTGTCAGACTTAGTTCTCATATCTATTTTAAAAGCATATTCTTTTTGTTAAAACTGGTAATAAAATAAGATTTGGCATTACGCACAAGTTACTACTTGTGTAACGATCCATCTGTAAGAGATATTAGTTAGTGATAGATTCCTTACCTTAGAATATCCCCAGGCGTCAGACTGGATCCGGAAAGGTTTGCTTAGCAGTACCCCTGCGCGTAAGTAGGTGGGGCCCTGCGGCTCCGCGTCCGTCACTGGTATTGTAAGCGCCGCGATGACGTCACGGAAACTACTTGGGCACCACCCATGCGCACTGATGACAGTTCTGTACACAACTTCCCGCGCCAGGAGGCCACACTGTACCGCCCTCTTTAGCATCATTTGGGTACCCTTTTTACTCAGGAGGCAGAATAGACGGTCTAGCAGTATTATTATGACTGTATATAAATGTGCACAAAGTATAGTAATAGAGGGAGGTTATCATAGAATAGGTGTTGGTGTGCCTACTGAAAAAGCAGTGTAAAGATAAGTGAAAAGTGATGGAAGGAAACTTAAAATTGGATAGGCTAAAGAGGGCGGTAAAGTGTGGCCTCTGATGGGATTACTTCCCTTTGCTCTTGAGCTCTTTTTTCACCTAGCCATATTGTATTGTTTGTTCCCACTATATTATTGCATGTAGAGTGTTGGGGTCTAGACCAACAGTTGAGTGACAGATATGCTTTGACCTCTAGGTACTCCTTGTGTTATGAGTTACATTGATTGGGGCATGTACCTAGTGGGGGTCGTTAAACTCGCCCTTGGACCCTCCGATTAATTGGTTTGTTTCAGGTATCTGTAGTTGCCCTGGTCGAATGGGCACGCAGCCCCACAGGAGGCTCCTCTTGGCCAAGGAGTAACATGCTTTGATGCACAGAACGACCCACCGAGAAATAGTCCGTTTGTGCACGACCCAACCTTTTTTGGTGCCCATGTAGCCAACAAAGAGCTGATCATCCACCTGGAACTGTTGTGTACGCAGCAGATAGAATGCAAGCGCACGTTTTGGGTCCAGACAGTGGAGCCTCTCCTCTTCCCTTGAAGGATGCGGAGGCGGAAAGAAGGTGGGCAAAGTGATAGTCTGCCCGATGTGGAAGGGCGTGACAACCTTTAGCAAGTAAGAAGGACGGGTCCTCAGAACCACCTTGTCCGGATGAACAGAAAAGAAAGGAGGTTTAGAAGAGAGAACCTGGAGCTAACTCACCCTTCTGGCAGAGGTGATAGCTACCAGGAAAGCCGTCTTGAGAGTGAGAAGACGTAAGGGACAGTTATGAAGGGGTTCAAAGGCAGCGCACATCAGAAAGGTCAAGACAAGATTCAAGTCACACTGAGGCATTATGAAAGGCACGGGAGGAAACGTGTGCATAATGCCTTTCTGGAAACGGTTAACAACCGAGGACTCAAAGTGAGAGGTTTGATCAGGAAGCTGCAGAAAGGCGAAGATGGCAGAAAGATAACCCTTGATAGTGCCCAGAGCAGAGCCCTGCTGGGCCAAACAGAGAAGGAACAGAAGGACTTTGGAAAGAGGGGTAGAAAGGGGATCCACAGCCTTTGCTGTGCACCATGCCATAAATTAGTTCCACCTGCAGGTGTACACCATTTTAGTGAAGGGACGCCTGGCTGCCAAAATAACAACACAGACTTCGGGAGGAAGGTCGAAAGCTGTCAACTGTCGCCGCTCAGTCTCCACGCATGGAGGTGGAGACTGGACAGATTCGGGCGAAGGACCGTCCCATGCTGCTGCGACAGAAGATCCTCCAGAAGAGGCAGATGGAGCGGGGGATCGATCGCCATGCTGAGTAGCTCGGGATACCAGTATCTTCGTGCCCAATCCGGAGCTACAAGGATGACCTGGGCAAGGTCGCGCCGAATCTTCTTCAGCACTCTGCGCAGAATTGGTATAGGCAGAAAGGCGTACAAAAGACCGCAGCTCCACTCGCGACGAAAAGCGTTGCCGAGCGAGTGCTGCCTTGAAATTCCAACGCGCAGAACTGATGACATTGCACGTTCTCTTCGGTGGCGAATAGATCTAACCAAGGCTCTCCCCACTGCTGAATGAGACCTTGCGCCACGTCGGAGTTCAGACGCCATTCGTGATCCATCAAGCACCGGTGTCTGAGTTTGTCCGCCATGGCGTTCAGAGAACCTGCCAGGTGTTGAACCACCAAGGTAAAACCTTCATATTCCAGCCATGTCCAGAGGCGCAGAGCCCCCTGACATTGGGGCCAGGACCCCACACCGCCCTGTTTGTTGCAATACCACATGGCGGTGGCGTTGTCCGTGAACACCTGCATCACACGTCCCCCGACAGACGGGAGGAATGCTTTCAGTGCAAGCCGGATCGCCCAAAACTACAAAAAGGTTGATATCGAGCCAGGACTCCGCCCGAGACCAGAGGCCTCTGATCTCCGCCGCTCCCAACTGGCCTCCCCAACCCAGGAGGGATGCATCTGTCACCACTGTAAGCTCCGGTTCGGGAAGGGAGAGGGATCTGCCCCAGACCCAATCTCGATTCAAAAGCCACCACTACAATTGCTGAGCAGTGCCCTCCGAGATCTGGACATGATCGGACAGGTTGCCCTGATGTTGCGCCCATTGGAACTTCAGGTCCCACTGCAGAGCCTGCATATGCCATCTGGCATGTGTCACCAGCAGGATGCAGTAGGCCATCAGGCCCAGAAGCCGGAGGGTCAACCTGACAAACCCGGGAAAGAGGCTGAAAGATCGGAATCATAGCCTGAATATCCCGGACTCGCTGCTCGGGAGGATAAACCTGAAACAGCGTTGAATCCAGAACCGCTCTGATGAAAGGGAGCTTCTGAGAGGGACTCAGGTGCGACTTCAGCACGTTGATGGAGAACCCCAGCAGATGCAGGAGGTCGGCCGTAGTCTGAAGGTGGCTGACGACTGTCTGGGGCGAGCCCGCCTTCAACAACCAGTCGCCTAGGTAAGGGAAGACTGACACCCCAGACCTGCGCAGGTGAGCTGCAACCTCCGCCATCACTTTCGTGAACACCAGAGGGGCGCTTGTAAGGCCGAAGGGGAGCAGGGCAAACTGAAAATGCTCCTGGCCTAATGTGAACTGAAGATAACGCCGGTGGGCCGACAGGACGGGGATGTGAAAATAAGCGTCCTGCAAGTCCAACGCTACCATCCAGTCTCCAGGGTCGAGGGCAGCCAGGACCTGAGCCAGAGTCAGCATTTTGAATTTCTCCTTCCTGAGGAGCGATTGACGTCCCGGAGGTCCATGGTGGGGCGCAGACCCCCCCCTTGGGGATCAAAAAGTAGTGGGAATAACAACCACTCCCTACTTCCTGGCCGGGAACGCACTCGATGGCCCCCTTGGCCAAGAGGGCTGTGACTTCCCGTTGGAGAAGAAGCAAATGATCCCCCGACATGCGGTGGCACCGAGGTGGCATGGCCGGAGGGGAGGACTGAAAGGGAAGAGAATAACCCTTGCAGATCATTTGCAGCACCCATTTGTCCGAAGTGATTTCACGCAAGTGGGGGGAGGTGGTGGCGGCTCCGGCCACCCACTGGCACGGGGTACTCCACAAAGCTCGGACTAGGAAGGTTAGGAGGAAGGAGCAGCGAGGGTGGAGGTGGACTGACCCATGCGCTGATTCCCCATCCTGCGGAAGCCGTGGCCACGGCCACACTGAAGCTGGTTCTGCACAGGCTTGTTGGAGAAACGTGGCTGGGTGACCCTGCCCTGGCCACGAAAGGAACGTAAAACCAGGAGTGGCCAGGTTCTTAGCAGAAAGACCCAAGGACTTGGCCATGGCCCGAGAGTCCTTAAAACGCTCCAAAGTACTGTCTGCCTTATCGCCAAACAAGCGGGTGCCGTCGAAGGGCATATCCATGAGAGAGCCCTGGACATCAGGCGAAAACCCAGTCTAACGTAACCAGGCGTGGCGTAGCACCGCTACCGTCGTAGAAATCGCCCTGCCCAAGTAGTCTGCAGTGGCCAAACCACACCGAATGGCGAACTTAGTCGCAACCTTTCCTTCAGCAATCGCCTGAGAAAGGACAGCCTGGACTTCCTCAGAACACTGAGGCAACAGTTGAGCAAAGGTATCCCACACTGTGTGAGAGTAGAGGCCCAACAAGCAGGCGGTGTTCACCGACCGCAGCCCCAAGCTGACCGAAGAGAACAACCTCTTACCAAACTGATAGTTTCATGGAGTCCTTATCCGGCGAGGCCGTGGGAATGGCACTCTGCCACGTCGAGGCCTGGATGACCAGACTCTTAGGCGTGAGATGGATGGTCAGAAAGACAGGGTCGCCAGGCGCCGGCGTCTGGCAACGTTTTTATCCACCGGAGCCCCCGTGGCTGGCCGCAACCAAGTGACTAAGAGGACGTTGGTAAGGGCATCACTGAAGGGAAGCAATGGCTCCAACGAAGTAGACGCCATTTGGAGCACCTCGGTGAGGAGGTTGGTTTTGAGGGCCACTGTGGGTGAGGTCGAGGTTGAGGGCCTCAGCAGCCCGACGGAGCACCATCGTGTAGGAAGCGCCCTCCTCCATCGTGGGTGGGGGAGAGGCAAACCCCGGGCGAGACGAGACATCGAGGTCGCCGGCGTCTTCCAGGTCGTCCACCCAATCCTGCTCGGAGTCACACTGCCGGGCAATGGGGTCCTCGGATCCTTCCCAGTCCTCCTCCGCCTCCGGCACCTGAGGGGCCGGTCGTGGCAGCAGGGCCGGAGAAGGGACAAACGGCATCGGAAATGGCGCAGAGAACAGAGCCGGCCCGGCCCGGACCGGCGCCGCCTCCCAATTCGGATCCCAGGCCAGAACAAAATGGTCCTGGAACAGGGCCAAGGACAGAAGAAACGGCACCCAATGTGGCGTCGAGAGTGGCGCCGGAGTTGGCAATGCTGCACCTTGTGGCGCCGGGGCCAGAACCAACCGCGTAGGATCCTGTGGCGCCGGGGCTGGATCCGCTGGTGGAGCCGCTGAGCCAACAGGATTTTACACAGGACCGCGGGGCCCAAAGGCGGGAGCCCGAGGCCTAAAAATGCGGTCCATGACAGAAAGAAACTCTGGCACCTGTCCGGGAGTCGCAGACGGACCCTGGTAGGGCAGGTAGACTGTGGGACTTCCAGGCTCCAGAGGAGCCGCAGGGGCAGGGCCCCTGTCCCCCTCGTCCACCTCTGAGGAGCGACGGGGGACGTCGGAGAGCGAAAACGCTGCCCAACTTCTTTTTATGGCGTCGCTTACCAGAATCTGAAGGCGAAGACTTGGAGCCCAAGGAGCGACGGCTCCGGTCCAGCGAGCAGTCCCGGGAACGGCCCCTAGACCCGGAGCGGCAGTAGGACGAATGCCGGGCCTCCAGCATTTTACGGCGCCGCACCCTCAAGGCCTTCGGGCCATGGCTCGACAGTCCCGGCAGTCGTGATCAGTCTCCAGGCAGTAGAGGCAAACATTGTCTGGGTCCACCACCGACATATTACGGTGACAGGCCCCACAGGACTTAAAGCCAGGCATCCCTACGTGCACCAGGAGAAAAAAGTGGGGGGACAAAATTCTCAAAAGTAGTCAAAATGTGACTAAGGTACTTGCTCAATCCAGATCTGCGCTTGCTGGCGCGGAAAAAGAAACAACGGACGTCAGCAAGCATGGGTGGCGCCTAAGTAGTCTCTGTGACGCCATCTCGGCGCTTACGATGCCAGTGACTGACGCGGAGCCGCAGGACGCCACCTACAGACGCGCAGGGGTACTGCTAAGCAAACCTTTCCGGATCCAGTCTGACGCCTGGGGATATTCTAAGGTAAGTAATCTATCACCAACGTGTCTCTTTCAGATATTAACTTTAACGCTCTATTCGATAATTTTAGACCTGCTTCCCATATACTGTAATATTTTAGTAAAGGAAAAGCAAAAAGTTGAAATTAAAGGTATGTCATTTTTAAGTAGTATTACTGGTGCTCTGTGCACACTACACGTTCATCAAATGTTCAACAAATCAATTTAGTGCTGTTCCATTCGTTGCACTTAGTCAGAGTGCTTAGAAAGTGCGCACCTTCTACAGGACGGGAGGTTTCCCAACCATTTTTAAATAGTAATCATGTTCGCTCTCCATCACATTCCAACACATCAAAGTAGAAATCACCTTAACAGATCGCTCTGCGGAAATAATACTGAAATCTGAATGCATCAACAGCATTGAAGCATAATGAGTGCAGGAAAAAGATCAAACGGAAAATGGACACCTATCGATGAAGGTAAGATTGCCAAAAAATAATCACTTTTGAGGAGTAAGTAATAATGAATGAGTATATATAATTAGTTTGAATATATTTGAGAAAGCACAGGGAGAAAACAAACAAATATATATATATATATATATCTCAAGTCTCTCCGTATAGGTGGCGTGCAACCTGATCGTCGGGGCTGCACACAAAACGCCAGAGCGTATTTACACAATGCTGCTTCCATTGCTCTCTCTCAACCGAACGGCAGTCAAGGCAATGATTCAAAAGGTTTATTTGATATTTCGGCAAGCATGGCAGATCCATGACAGCGTCAGAAGCATTTTGGCTTTTGCAGCCTTTTTCACTACCTTTCTACAGAGGATTCAAACCGAGCTGTAAAATGACAAAAACCTTTTACCACTTCAGGCACAGTTTACAGCTCTGGATATGGTAAAATACCATCCAAGCCAACCTGGAATAAATAAAAGCCATTTCACCAATCCAAAGCTGTAATACTGTACCTGGATTGGTAAAAGACTTGTCATTTTACAGCTTGGCTTTGATGACACTGTGCTAATCCTAGGTTTAAAGATTTTGCTGTAGAAAGGGCAAAAGACATTTGGGCATCATTACAATTGCGGTGGGACCGCCACCATCAGACAGTCGTCTGCAGTCCCCATGGCAGGCAGATGGAGAGACTGACCGCCATGGATCCGACGGGCTCAAGGAGCCCGTCAGTCCATCGGACTACAACAGTGGTGAAGCTTGCTTATGCACCGTCGGGATTACAATGTCCCTTCCGCCCTTCGTTTCATGGCAGTTAACCCGCCATGAAAAATGCAGGTGGAAATGGACTTTGGGAGAAACTATTCGGCTCCCCCTTGCTCCTGGCCTTGGGTTCTGGGGGCCCCTATGGTGCCCCCTACATATCACTGAACCATGTGGCAGGCACTGCATGGTGCAGGGATATGCAAAACATGTATTTTCTGTACTGCAAATTGTGCTTGCAACCCACACCACATACTGCAATACAAAACATACACAGGGATTACATACATCCATATACAAAACATACACAGGCTGGTCTTCAACCTATCTAAGTCACATCACGTCACTCCCCTCCTTAAGACCTTACACTGGCTCCCCATTCGTGAACGAGTACAGTTTAAACTAGGATGCATCATCTTCAACGCCTGGCCCGGCTCAGCCCCTGCCTTTATCATGTCTGAAATTCATTCCTATGTCCCTCCCAGGGAGCTACGCTCTTCCACCCAACAATTGCTTGTAGTCCCCCGTTTCAAACGTAAAAGGTGGGGAGGCTCCGAAATTTTCCACACTCGCCCCTGCCTTCTGGAATTCCCTTCCGGTCCACCGGAGATCCTGTCCCCAGTATACACTCTTTCGCAAGGCACTGAAAACTTTCCTTTTCACACAAGCCTTCTCCCCTTAAACCTCCTTTCCCATACTCTGGTTTTCGATTCCTCCGGGGTTCAGTACTGTACAGCGCCATGAAACCGCTAGGTGTACGTGCGCTTAAGAAATATTTTAAACTCAAACTCACAGGGATTACAATGTGACCGCCTTCAAGGCGGTTGCATTGTAATCCCTATGGCGGGATCGCCAACAGCTAGTTTGGCGGTCCTATATCAGATAGGAAGGCGGTCGGACAAAAGTCTGACCGCCATTATAATCAGGCTCTTTGTCCTTTACTAGCTTGGCATGGATAGCACCATGCTAATTCAATGCTGAAAAACTGCGCTAAAAATGCAGACATTTGAGGTGTGAAGATTGTCTCACTGGTGTTGTAGAGTCCTCTATCCAGCAGCTGCTCACAGCCTAAGCTAGGAAAATACCCAGAGTTCTCTGCTTCTTGTGTGTGTGTGTTTGTGTGTGTGTGTATATATATATATATATACACATATATATATATATATATATATATATATATCTATATCAAGACCAGAGTGGGGGTCGAAACGCGTAATGGCGAACTTGCTGGGCACTAATAAATCACTTTGATTGGCACTAAGAACTTTGGGTCTGCTGATCGTCATTCCTGTTCAAGTGAAGCAGTTGTTGGTGGAAAATTCTACACACATATATATATATATATATATATATATATATATATATATATATATATATATATATATATATATATATACACACACACACACACACACACACACACACACACACACACACACATACACACACAGTGAGACATTGTCAGTAGATAAGGACACCAGGAAACCATCTATTAAAAAGAGGAAATCTGATAACAAGTAAATGTTAAAAGGCGAGATATCAGAATGAAATGCCATTGAAAGTGGAATATGGAATGTTTCATATTAAAAAGTGGTAACAAAAAACACTGCCAAGTATATGTGAAAGGAATACAATAAGCTTACTCAAACCATGATACAGGAAGACAGCATATTTATGATACTTCAAAGTCAAGCAGTAAATTTGGAACAATCAAATAAATGCAATTACCAGACAACTCAACTCCAGGATAGGTATATAAAAAACTGTACCTTTCATCAACCAAGGGAAGGAGGTATAAAGATGAGGGCAAGTTATCTGACATTCTGCTCCCCTTCCATATGCTTACCACCTTATGAAATGAAATAATGTGAGATTAACCAGATTCTAAATAGGGCATTTTTTCTGGATTCATACCCAGCATTCAGGAGTTGGAGCCTTAAATTGGAGAGCTACATCAATTTACAAAGCAAGGGTAACATAACGCAAAAACAAAGGAGTTCAGGAAAACCATCACAGCACCCTTTAAGATGCAAAATATAGAAGTGTGAAATAGTTCCTTAGTTAAAAGAGAAATAGTTAAATTAAAAATACCCTCTCTCCCTTCTTTCTACAAAATCTATTTATAAAAAAAACAAAATAAAAAAAAAAGAATAAAAATAGGTATTTTCCTCAACTGACATGCAATAGGCTGAACCACATACAGAATTTTACTATGCTGGTAAAAAATAACTCAAAATCAAGTTTAATTACTTCTACCCATAATTTTAAATATTGACGTCAGAATTCCACTCACAGTACAAACATTTTTAACAATCACTTCCTTCAGCTTGCCCTATGAAAACAATTCACAGATCTATTACACCCTGACAATAGTAAATTGTTAAGACTCAGTCATATCACTTTATTTATGACTAATTTAGCTAGGAGCTCAAAACAAAGACCATATGAATAGTCCTGACACACAAATTATAAGGGATATAATGGGATACAGTAGGCATAAACACCGACAAACTGTTTTGGAAAATTTCAGAAAGATGTTCATTTTGGACATTTTTAAACACATAAAAAATTCCTTGAATGGTAGGCATAGATCTAGATCTATGATAGACAGATGTGATTTTTATTTTACATTTTCAAAGATAACAGGGGTGAATCAAATCCATACAAAGTTAACAGCGTACACATCCACGTCACTTAGTGGACCCACCGTATGAACACAGGCTAGTATACACCCACAAGTTCTCAATTATACCTCAAATCCACTGACCAGAGCTTAACCAAACCCAACGCCTATGCAACTTTGGCATCTTCAATAAGGACAGCACGTGAACATACAATTGGTTTCTCAATTAGCAAGTACCCAGTAATCCTGCTGGTGAGATTTATGAATGTTAAATGGCACCCTACTGCTCCATTTACATGTGAGTAACTCCATTTTCCAGAGTACTCATACGGGCTACAATTTACGCATTTAATGTCGCATAGCCGTAAAAATAGCCGCGTGAACTGGATCCTTGTTCTCACGTTTTTACATCTTATCACATACAATTTTAATGAACTGATCTCTTTGAGCCTTATTCGGTCTCAAATAATTATTTTTGAAAATCCTGATTTCACTTTGTTGTGTTTCAACTGAAGTTTCTTTATAAGCTCCTATAGTTCTACACTGGAATTCTACTATATGTGTTGGGGCCCCGGAGGTCAGCTCTATAAACCAGAGTAGCGAATCCTTAAAAGTAAAGTGTATATCCATCCTGGGGCATTTAAAATGTATCAAAATATCAATGAAAAGAAAGCGACTACAACAAGCTATTGGCAGAATATACACATTATCTTGCAATGGGAATGCAAATTGAAATTAATGTTATCTATCTAAAGACAATTTAACAGGTCAAAGTCTTTATTAGGCATGGTTTATGATTTCTCAGTGGTGTGGAAAGTGCGCATCAAAAGAGAAAATAAATTAGTGTCCAGAAGGCAAAGACGACAAATATGAGCATTGGCTTCCAAGAGTAGGGTTGTGGGATTTAGATTAGGGGTGGGTGGAATGCTCCATTTTGCCTGCGGCATTTAGGCCACTCCGCTTACTCTTTAACGCAGAGTGCTGACCAAATCCCGCTGCATGGGGGAATTTTTTCCCCCATGAGGCTCCAGAATATGCGACCTGGCAAGCTCGATTTGGCGTCCCTTAGAAGATTTTGTAAGGCGGACGGTCGCCGGCGTTCCCAATCGGTTGCAGTCAGAGGGCCGCCATTTGAGTAGAATTAACGCAGCTTGAGTAGATTTTGTACTCTAACAGCAGCAAAATGGCCGCGTGCTCTTGCACAATGCATGGTGCCATTTGCGCTGATTTTCAGTACTGCTTGTGCTACCAGCGCTACCTTGTAGAACGAGCTGCATATTTTCTGCACAGTAACGGAATTTCGCAGAACCTTGCAGAGTTTTTCTGTAACTCAGTGGAATTTCGCAGTTAAACTCCATGAGTTCCAGCCATCTCTGATCTAGACTCAACAGTGTGCTGATATAAACACAGAATGATATCTTCCAAATCAAAGAACATCTCAATTGAGAAAGAAGGCATAAATGTTTGAAGCTAATAGAAACCTCACAACCAAGACCCAGAAATGCCTAATGTTTGCAGATCACAGTCATAGAGGAATTGCGATGTTAGTGTGGAACAGTGAGTTATTAAATAGATATTCCTGAAGGGAAGGACCAGAAAATGTGCTGCCAGGTTGTTTGTTTCATCATGGCTATCTGTATTCCCTACAAAATATGAAAGGTGGAAATTTTAGAAATGCCTACAATCTTTACTTAAGCTTGTAGTTACTCTTTGTGGGTGAATTTGGGCTCCTACAAGTACATTATCATTTTTGATAGATTTATCACTGTCATCTGCACTACAATTTTTGATAAATGTATCACTGTCATCTGCACTACTACCATAAGCATCTACATTACGACTGCTTGACCTTCAGGTAAGGCTGGCTGGTCTTCCAATATATTAAAGTACAAATATGGTTGTGTTAACCGTAAAAGCAAAACAGCAATGGAAAACTCACCCCTTCATAATTCCTGTGTGTCACATCAGACCAGGAGCATCCCCAGAATGGTGTTTCAATGAGTTTGAACTTTAAAGCAATTCCTGTAAATGACAATATATGTTTAGATTTATCAGAACTTTACAAATGAAATGAGGGGTCAGTCTGCATGTGACGTAAAGCAATACATATACACTATCGCCGGTAGGTGGAGCAAAAGAGCCAAACAACACAGGTGTGTCACATTCCATAATTTCTTTGTTCACCACACCACCTTAGACAGGAACTAGTCATACGCAAATCACCTTTTGTCCTGCTTCAGTAAGTGAAGTCTGAGAAACAAAAAACAAGGCTAGGCCCACTCTGAACAGGAACACAAGCATATGTTTGGTTCTGGTCTGAGGTGATATTGTGGGCAAATTAAAACAAGCATTTACAATGCAACGGTCTCGCCTTTGCAAAAGTTAGCGCTTTTGGCATTGTAAATGACAAATGTTTTATTTATGTGTTGGTTTTGGAAACAGATAAATAAATGGCATTGTCATGAGCAGTAGAGAGTGAGTAGTAGAGAGTGAGTAGTAGAGAGAGTAGTAGTAGTGAGTAGTAGAGAGTGAGTAGAGAGTAGTAAGTGAGTAGTAGAGTGTGTAGTAGAGAGTAGTGAGTGTGTAGTAGAGAGTGTGTAGTAGAGAGTAGTGAGTGTGTAGTAGAGTAGTGAGTGTGTAGTAGAGTGTGTAGTAGTGACTGTAGTAGAGAGTGAGGAGTAGTGAGTAGTAGAGTGTGTAGTAGAGTAGTGAGTGTGTACTAGAGTGTGTAGTAGAGAGTGTGTAGTAGAGAGTGTGTAGTAGAGAGTGTGTAGTAGAGAGTGTGTAGTAGAGAGTGTGTAGTAGAGAGTGAGCAGTAGAGAGTGAGCAGTAGAGAGTAGTGAGTGTGTAGTAGGGTGGTGAGTGTGTAGTAGAGTGTGTAGGAGAGTGTGTAGGAGAGTGTGTAGGAGAGTGTGTAGGAGAGTGTGTAGGAGAGTGTGTAGGAGAGTGTGTAGGAGAGTGTGTAGGAGAGTGTGTAGGAGAGTGTGTAGGAGAGTGTGTAGGAGAGTGTGTAGGAGAGTGTGTAGGAGAGTGTGTAGGAGAGTGTGTAAGGGAGTGTGTAGTAGAGTGTGTAGTAGAGAGTGTGTAGTAGAGAGTGTGTAGTAGAGAGTGAGCAGTAGAGAGTAGTGAGTGTGTAGTAGGGTGGTGAGTGTGTAGTAGAGTGTGTAGGAGAGTGTGTAGGAGAGTGTGTAGGAGAGTGTGTAGGAGAGTGTGTAGGAGAGTGTGTAGGAGAGTGTGTAGGAGAGTGTGTAGGAGAGTGTGTAGGAGAGTGTGTAGGAGAGTGTGTAGGAGAGTGTGTAGGAGAGTGTGTAGGAGAGTGTGTAGGAGAGTGTGTAAGGGAGTGTGTAGTAGAGTGTGTAGTAGAGAGTGTGTAGTAGAGAGTGTGTAGTAGAGAGTGTGTAGTAGAGAGTAGTGAGTGTGTAGTAGAGAGTGTGTAATACAGAATGTGAAGTAGAGAGATTGAAGTAGAGAGATTGAAGTAGAGAGATTGAAGTAGAGAGATTGAGGTAGAGAGATTGAAGTAGAGAGATTGAAGTAGAGAGTGTGGAGTAGAGAGTGGAGAGTCTGTAGTAGAGTGTAGTAGAAAGTAGTGAGTGTGTAGTAGAGTAGTAGAGAATGTGTAGTAGAGTAGTAGAGAGTAGTAGAGGGTGTGTAGTAGAGTGTGTAGTAGAGCGTGTGTGTAGCAGAGTGTGTAGTAGAGTGTAGTAGAGTGTGTAGTGTAGTGTGTAGTAGAGAGTGTGTAGTAGAGAGTGTGTAATGTAGAGTGTGTAATGTAGAGTGTGTAATGTAGAGTGTATAATGTAGAGTGTATAATGTACAGTGTGTAGTAGAGAGTGTAGTAGAGAGTAGTGACTGTAGTAGATAGTGTGTAGTAGAGAGTGTGTAGTATAGAGTGTGTAGTATAGAGTGTGTAGAAGAGAGTAGTGGCTGTAGTAGTGAGTGTGTAGAGAGTGTGTAGTAGAGTGTGTAGTAGAGAGTAGTGACTGTAGTAGAGAGTGTGTAGTAGTGTGTAGTAGAGAGTAGTGACTGTAGTAGAGTGTGTAGTAGAGAGTGTGTAGTACAGTGTGTAGTAGAGAGTAGTCACTGTAGTAGAGAGTGTGTAGTAGAGTGTGTAGTAGAGTGTGTAGTAGAGAGTAGAGTGCGTAGCAGAGAGTAGTGACTGTAGTAGAGAGTGTGTAGCAGAATGTGTAGTAGAGAGTAGTGACTGTAGTAGGGAGTGTGTAGTAGAGAGTAGTGACTGTAGTAGAGAGTGTGTAGTAGAGAGTAGTGACTGTAGTAGAGAGTGTGTAGTAGAGAGTGTGTAGTAGAGAGTGTGTAGTAGAGAGTGTGTAGTAGAGAGTGTGCAGTGATTTGAGTTTTACATCAAATTAAAAACGGGAACGGAACAAACTCATCCTATACATTTTTGTGGTAGGTGCCCACGCATATAGGGTTAAATGATGCGTTAGATGCCACAGGTCCCACCAGCACGCTTCCTTTATGATAGGAGAATGCCCAACATCACGGAGATTTGCTCTCTGCTCTTCCCGGATATTTGTATTTTCAAATATATAATGTTATCCTGCTAAACGAAGACGATGCTCAAACTATAAAAGAAGAGGGTTTCACAGATATGTTAGTCCTTCCGGGCAAACGAAATGACCCAAAGAAAGATCAAGTGACAGTTTAGAGCTCCAAGTGAGTCTTAATAAAATCAGTGTCTGGAACGCATAGCATCAAAGACGAGCGGGGCATCAAACTGCAGTGTCATTCAATCAAAGCTTCAAGGCTTCTGAGCGCTAGCCGAGAATTATTTTTTGTGAAGCACTAATCACTGTGGAAGGTGCCCCTGCTATCCCAGATGTGAGAAGTCAGTCTGATATAAAAAAAAAAGCAGTATTTGGAATGAATGTATTTGGCAGGGGGAAGGTGGGGCGGCGCAAGACCGTACTGACGAGTGAACAGGAGCCATTTTGTACCGAGTGATTCTGCCTGTGTGCATGTAGACAAACCAGGCAGCAGCATGAGCATGTGATTCGGTAAATAACGAGAGTTCGTCAAAATATGACGGCCTCTTTAAAAAAGGTGTCGTTCTTTAAAATGTGAAGGCTTGGTGTTAATGCTGCACGTTATCGCTCTGCACTGAGAAGGTTTTCTACAACTGGTAGCGCACATATTTCAAAGTGTTTTCATACACAAAAAAGAAAAAAAAAAAAAACACTTTGCGTTGTTGTAGCTGCTGCTTGCTACATGTTGGAATGTGTGTTCCAGCGGAGTTTCTTCAAGTTCCCGCTTCCCGCCGGGCCGCCGCGCTGCCTGCGACGACCCGGAAGCGGTTGGGCAGCCGGCCAATAGCAGCGCGGCCCCAACCGGAAGTCCCGCCCCCATCGCGGCGCGAGAGAGAAGCCACTGTCCGAGGAGCCCCGAGGGCTCCTGATCGAGTCCCGGTCCCGAGATGGGGGACCGGGTGAAGAGCGGCCGGGCGCATGAAGAAGGCGGGGCTCTCATGAGGTGAGAGTGCCCCGCAAAGCGCAACCGCCGCCCGAGAGGCACGCCGAGCACCGCCAGAACAGGTGAGTGTGTTGCGGAGGAGGAGGGGTGAGTGGGGGTGGGGTGTGCGCGTGTGTCTGTTGTAGTGTGTCTGTGCGTGCGTGTGTCTGTCTGCGCGTGTGTCTGTTAAAGGGGGGTGCGTGTGTGTGTGTGTGTATGCAGTGTGTGTATGTGCGCATGCGTGCGGGAGCCTTTCTGTGCATGGGAATAGCAGGCACGGCGACGCGACGTGCGCACTCACAAGCTACAATCTCCAGGAGGACAAGCTCGTCACAGTCTGCTGTCCACATTCCCCGGAAAGTGGCGAAAGTGGCGACATAAGTAGTCTCCCTAGACAGCAAAAGCTTCGCTTTTGCTTTCGTCTAGGCGAGACCTAAAAAGAGAGAATGGTCTAAAATGAAGCTCAAATAATTAGTTGAGATTTATTCAAACATTCCACCCATTATGTTTCTAGGTCTCGCCTGTGACGCTCTTGCTTGGGAGAGACATTGTATACAACAAGAGGCTTGCAGCCCGCCCATGTTTAACATTCATTGGCTTCATTGTCACTAATTTGCTTCCTTCTAATTGGCCAGTACATTCTGGCTGCACTTCCTCTTCTTCCAGCTGGAGCATGGACCAAGTACTCTCACTGATCACACTGTGATGGAGGTACAACTTATATTTTTCTCCTTCCCTGTAATCCTTTTTAAACCTCTTGCAGCTATGTTTTACTGTGCCACAAGTACTTCAAATAAGTCATTTTCTCTTTTGAAAATGTTGTTTATTATGGCAACAGATGGTATCTGTTCTCAAATGTATTTTCACTAAGACATGGGAATAATTGCTTTATGTGGTAGGCCGTCTTAACAAAGGTCATATTTTTTTCTTTTGCATGCATAGGGGGCAGAATGACAGAGGTGTTGTGCGGAGACCTAACAAGTGTTGGCAAAGCCAATAGGTCTAGCCATTGAGACTACTGGCTTTGTCATGGTCTTTTGTTCATGCTGTACAGCATAGGCATTACCAACTTTGGCAATGACTGGTAGCCATGCTGTATAGCAGTGTGGCTGCCGTGCAGCAGCTAAACATAATAATAAACAAGCATTTGCAATGCTATAGGTCTCGCATTATTGAAAGTTTGAGCTATTGGCGTTGCATTAATATTTGCAACGCCAATAGCTCAAACTTTCATGAGTGCGCTAATCAATGTGGAAACACTGAGACACTCACACAGAGGAAAACAAAAACCTAGAGCTGCAAAAGTATACAAGGAAACAACAACACTGGAAGCAAAAAAAACACGCCACAGTTTTGTATACCAACAGTAAAATAAATCATCTAATATGGCAAGAAAAGTGCGTAGAGTAATATCCATTAATTTGTACAAATACACCCTCTACAGCGGCTTCTATGGGAATGAATGGTTATTTGACTGTTTTCATTTTGTTTCCAAAAGGTTACGAACACGGATGGTTTGTTGTTTGCATCAGCACTATATATATCTTATCGCTATGCAGCAGGCATAGGATTGTCAACTCTACTATGTGTCTGATGGGGGGTAGGGAAGTGAAGATTTTGAGCTGGAACGTTAATGGGCTGGGGGATAAAATCAAGCGAAGTGTGGTCCTTCAGTATCTCAAAAGGCAAGCGCCAGAAGTGGCTTTGCTTCAAGAGACACATCTCTTTGGGAATTCATGCAAAGCTCTTCACAGAATGGGATACAGGCTGGTCGCACATTCAGGTTTCAGGTCGGGCTCTAGAGGTGTGGGCATTTTGATCCGCAAGGCGTTTCCTTTGGCAATTGTCTCCTCTTGGGAGGATGGGGGGGTAGATATATTGGAGTCACAGGCCGATAGGAGGGACACAACAACACCTGCCTGTCAGTCTATGTTCCCCCGGGGTTGTAGGGCACGACATTTTCAGACTTAGGGGAGCTTTTACTTACTCTTCCTGAGGTACCCTTTATCCTTGGTGGTGATTTTAACGCAGTTGTTTCTGGAATGGTGGACAGGCACCCTCCACGGGACTTGGGGCGGGGGATGCGTTGGGTTCCTGATTTTATGGATGCAATGGGCCTGGTCGATGGCTGGAGGTTGCTCCACCCTGATCAAAAACAAAACACATTCCACTCTGGGGCTCACAATAGCCTTTCCCGGTTGGATTACTGTTTGGTCCCCGCTGCGCAAGCGTCCTAAGTAGCTGAAGTCACACACCTGGCCTGGGGCATCTCAGACCACTCTCCTCTTTTGGTCTACGTGATCATAACTCGAGGTACAGCGGGAAAGGTGGCCCCCATCAATCCGTGGCATTTACGCAATCACAAAATCCGCAAAGACCTCATTAAAACGCTAGATAGCTATTTCACTAACAATGAGGGGTCGGTGTCCTCTTCCCAGTCCCTATGGGAGGCTTTCAAAACAGTTATCAGAGGTCAGGCACTGTCATTGATAGCGGGCTCGAAAAAAAGAGAAAAATAGGCAAGTGGTTGACCTGGAGACTAAAATTGGTGTGCTAGAGGGAGAGTTGGAACAGGGAGTGACAGGCCAAACTTCAGCTCTTGAGCCTCAAACAGCAGGACTATAAAGCACTAGTAACTGACAGGGCCAAAGTTCTTGGTAGAGAACAGCAGGGCAGGCTCTATGATCTTGGGGATAAGGCTGGGAAGCTTATCGCATGGCTAGACAAAAGAGACTGGGCTTGCCGCCTGGTCCCGGAGCTCCTCACTGAGGAGGGAGGGTCGCTCACTGACCCACAAGACATAGTGGACAGGTTTGCGAATCACTTTCAGTCAGTTTATACGTTGGTCTCTCCTCGTTCGGAAGCGGACTTCCAGCTGCTACTCCGAGACATTCAGCTTCCCTGTCTTTCTCCCGAAGATCGGGAGTTTATGGACAGTGCACTAACAACGGACGAGATTGCCCAAGCTATCCGTTCCTTAAATTCGGGGAAGGCACAAGGCCCCAACGGGCTCCCTATTGAACTCTACAAGCTCAAGCCTGAGAAGTTGGCTCCTTACTTAAAAGATATGTATGTTGAGTCTAAAGATAAGGGGGCTCTGCCTAGGGACCAAAGAGTGGCTACGGTGGTCGTTATACACAAGGAGGGCAAGTTAAAACTAACTGTGCCTCATATAGGCAGATTTCTTTATTAAACGCTGAACCTAAGATACTGGCCAAGCTCCTGTAGAATAGACTGGTAAAGGTTGTAAGTAATCTGATCCACCCAGACCAGTCCGGCTTCATTCCCCACCGAAACACGGCTTTAAACCTGCGCAGATTGCATGGGGTGATAGCCAAAGCCCACACTCTACGGGAACCAGCGGCAATTGCTTAACTTGATGCAACCATGGCTTTGGACACTATTGAATGGCCCTATTTGTGGGCGGTCTTGGCCAAGTTCAGATTTGGCCCCGACTTTATTAGTTGGGCACGTTTGCTGTACACTGAACCGTTTGCCCAAATAGTAGTAAATAACAGGGATTCAGCGCCATTTGCGCTTGGTCGTGGCAACCGACAGGGCTGCCCGTTGTCCCCCCTCCTTTGTCACTGGCCCTGGAGCCTCTCGCGGCCTGGCTGCGTTGGAAACCATCCATCCAGGGAATCCGGAGGTCCCCTGAATGGGAGGATCGCATATCCCTATATGCAGATGATATTCTGCTCTACCTGACCTCTCCCAGGGAGTCCCTCTGTGTGGTTTTCGACGTCATGGCCTCCTTCGGGAGAAACTCCGGACTCTCAATCAATTGGGGGAAATCTGTGTTGTTTGTGCTTAGGGGCGATCCCCCGGTCCCTCCGCGAAATTGTCCCATACAAGTCAACTCGGAAGGATTCAAGTATTTGGGGGTTTTCATTTCTCTCGATCCAAAGACTAGGTATTGCCTGAATCTTCTTCCCCCGTTGCAGAGGCTCAGGAGTGATATTACTAACTGGAGACTGCTCCCGCTTTCGTTGTTGGGTCCGGCAGGCCTCGTTTCCTGTATGTACTTCAAAATACTTTGGATGCAGTGCCTGCCAGCTACTTTCGTGAAGTCGAGGGTCTGCAGTGTAGTCTACTCTGGGAGGGCAGGCCCCGTATCGCCCTAAACAAACTAACACTTCCTTGGTATGACGGGGGCATAGCACTCCCCGATATCAAAAGATATTATTGGGCTTCCCAGCCGGCGGCAATCAATCATGGCACGTATGGTCCAGTGGATGACCCTGGTTATGCCATGGATAAATGGCTTCTTCCCGGGGGTAGGTATAGCAGGGCCTTATACTCAAGACCGACGAAAATGGACTTGATGGGCCGACCAAACATGCTGTTCGGATCTGGCATGACGCCACTAGTTCCCTAGGTTGGAGAGATAAATGGACCATGGCCACCCCGCTCTGGGATTCAGAGAAGCTAGGAAAACCGTGGAAGACCAAGTGGTTTGATAAATGGGACCTGATCGGGATATCCACCATCAAAGATATTTAGGGGAAGAGGAGTATCAAATCATTTGAAGAAATGCAGGCAGAATACGCACTATCAAAGGCCGAATATTTCCGTTATGCACAGGTCCGGCATTCGCTCCATGCAGCACTCCCCGGTGATGTGGATCCCCCAGAGGCCTCACCTCTGGAGGATAAAATTCTTGACGGCCACCTCCCCGAACAAACAATCTCATTGATTTACAAGAAGCTGATTAATCACAGGGCTGATCCCCTTGAAGTGCTGAGGGACAAGTGGGTGCAAGATGGGATAGAACCAGACGACGAGGACTGGCGGACAGCAGTCTCTTCCCCGCAGGAGGTCACCATTCTGGCTCGACTAAGGCTGGTATAGCTTAAGACACTGCACAGGGTCTATGTAACGGGACCCAGACTTGTACAAATGGGACTGTCTGAAACGGGACTGTGTAGACGGAGATGTGGCCTTGTAGGTACATTTCTACACATTATCTGGGAATGTGAACACATCACCACATACTGGCGCAAAATACATGCCACTATGCGTAGGGTCTTAGGGGTCTCTTTGCTGCGGGAGGCGAGGAGATGCCTCCTAAACATATGGGAGCCCACAGATCTCAACACCTCACTAACGAAATGGTCTACTTTGGGCTTCATGTTAGCGAAAAGAAATATAGCCCAGTTATGGGGAGCGGAACAGCCTCCCACTCTGGAAATGTGTGAAAACAACTTAGATTGGTGTATGCTTAGGAAAAAACGACATACCTCGCGAGGGGACGCCCTCGAAAGTGGTCACTGGTGTGGGGACCCTGGAATCGTTACAGAGGAGAAATTTGTACGCCACCGAGACATGCCGTTTTAGAGGACCCCCCTCC
The DNA here is from genome assembly GCF_964261635.1 of Lissotriton helveticus. NCBI lineage: Eukaryota > Metazoa > Chordata > Amphibia > Caudata > Salamandridae > Lissotriton > Lissotriton helveticus. The sequence continues at coordinate 746,028,029 of NC_136073.1, forward strand.
CCGTGAAGTTCCCTTTCATCAGTATTTTATTTATCCTTGTACCCTTGTATTATTTGCTACATGACAATGTCCTCTGTAGTGTGATTTTGCTGATGCTAATGTTTAATAAAAAAGAATTATTAAAAAAAAAGCTAAGAAAAGGTACTCTTCAGACAGAATTCAAAACGCTAAATGTACAAATAAAGAATTCTATAAAATACTCAATGAATTTCGCAAACCAAATTGCCTAGAAGGAACTCATCCTGTTACTCAAGATTTCACAGACAAACTGGCAAATCATTACACGGACAAAACAGACACATTGGAATCGTACTTAAAACAGAAACAAAGCACCAGCACTACCCCTCATACAAAACAACAATCCAAGAATGGTCTAATCAAGCCTCTCTGTTCCTTCCAACACATCTCACACGAAGAATTGATGGACCTGGTCAAAGCAAGCAGGCCTGCGGGTAACCCTTCTAACCCCTGTCCGCCACAAACTTTCAAGACAATTCTTTTAACAACCTCTGCTGCCACTCAAGTAAGAAGAATCATCAATGATTCCTTAACTACTGGAATATTTCCAGAAGAACTCAAAAAGTCATAATACGCCCTTTACTGAAGAAAACAAACTTGGACCCGCTGAACCCTGACAACTACAGACCCTTTACAAATGGACCGTTCCTGGGCAAACTGATAGAAAGAGCAGCGTTCGCCCAGATGTCACAATTCATTGAAGAGAATGACATACTTTCAGACTGCCAAACAGGATTCCGTCCGGGAAGAGGCACTGAATCTGCCCTCCTTGCCATCTGGGATGACCTAAAGAATACAGTTGACCACAACGGGGTTGCTGCGCTACTCCTCTTGGACCTCTCAGCTGCCTTTGACACGGTTGACCATAACACTCTGAAACAAAGACTCTATGAAGCCGGCATAGAGGGAACTGCTTTAGACTGGATAGAGTCCTACCTTCGAAACAGAACTAATGTCATCCATACCCCACCTTTCTCGTCCAAACCATACTCCACAAAAGCAGGGGTCCCTCTCTCAGCTGCCTTTGACACGGTTGACCATAACACTCTGAAACAGAGACTCTATGAAGCCGGCATAGAGGGAACTGCTTTAGACTGGATAGAGTCCTACCTTCGAAACAGAACTAATGTCATCCATACCCCACCTTTCTCGTCCAAACCATACTCCACAAAAGCAGGGGTCCCTCGAGGTTCTATCATCTCGCCCATGCTTTTCAACATCTACATGAATTCATTACCAGTACTCATCAATAAATTTCACCTCACGCGCTGTAACTATGCAGATGACACGCAAATACTCCTTCAACTGGAATGCCCCAAAGACATTGGAAAATCACCAATTTTCAGCTGTCTCAGAGCCATGGATCAGTGGATGACCTGGAGCCATCTCAAATTGAATGCTTCAAAAACTGAAATACTCACATGTGGCGATTGGAAAGATTACAACCCGCTTGCCGCACGGCCTGATGAACTGGGATCACTGCCTAAAGTATCGAAGGAAGTAAGAAACCTCGGAACGACCATGGACTCCAAGCTGTCGATGAATGCCCAAGTGGACAAACTTGCAAGATCAAGCTTTTCTACTATAAAAACGATGCAACGAATTTTCCCTCAAGGTCCAAGCTACCATCTCCCTTGTTCTGTCCAAACTCGATTACGCCAATAGCCTCTACCACGGATCACCTTTAACGACCATGAAAAGACTACAACGGTTTCAGAACTCGGCTGCCAGACTACTCTTGCATATCAAACCGCGAGACCACATCTCCCCTGCCTTGAAAGCCCTGCCTTGGTTACCGGTTGCCAGAAGATCCACGTTCAAGCTGCTTTGTATCACCCACAAAGCAATACATGGAATTGGACCGCTCTTCATCAGGAATAAAATCACCAAACACATTCAACAAAGGAACCTCCGCTCTAAAGGAGCATCTCGCCTCAAAATCCCACCATACAAGAAAAAAACCATGGGTGGCACATCCTTCTCTGTTCAAGCAGCCAAACTATGGAACTCTTTACCCCCCCAACATAAGGTCCACCGACAACCACCTTATCTTCAGAGAACTACTCAAGATTTGGCTCTTCCCCACATAAGCACCATACGCAAACAGAAATTTACAGCATATCCCTCTGTATACAAGCATTTTTTTTCCACTGTAGATATGTACCTATCTTTGTGTATTACTTTGTATAAACATGTAAAATAATTATGTTGTTGAGAGAAAAAATAATAATAAATAAATAAATAAAAATCATCTTTGGTCTACATGGACATACTTCCATTGTGCATCTATGTACCTTCCATGTACTTGGATCTGTGTGTCGGTTACTTTTCTCCTGAAAAAGCATATCCAATGCACTACCCAATTTCTCATCCTGTGCATCTATCAATATCTTTAATCTACATATACTTACCTCCTTTATGTATCTATATACTTTCAATATAATTATGGATCTATATATTTATCACCTTCTTCGAATTTAGCATTTCCAATGCACTACCCTATTTCTCAGCCTATACTTCGCTCAATATATCTTCTAGCCCAACCTTCTGACTCATCCCAAACTTCTTCTACTACTCCTTCCAATGCACTACCCTATCTCTCATACTATACATCTATCAATCTATCCTCTACATCCACTCTCTCATTTATCCCAAACCCCATACCACTACTGATTGCCAAAATAACAATTTCTAGACTCTCTCCTAATCTACCCCCCTTGCATCATCTGACACCTCTTTTACGATACCGATCCCCTAAAACAAACCTTTCTAAACTCTTTCCTCTGAGTCCTCCCCTCCAAAACTAATTTTTACTCATCCAAAAGCCTCCTCCTATTGCGAACACCAAAAATTAAAAAAAAATACAATTTAAAAAAATCGTTCCCTCTTTTATCCTTTTCAATCAAAATTAACAGACTAACATGTTCGCTTCTCAAATTCCATATTAAAATATACAAATATACTACACAAATAACTGAATACCATATCCACTACTCTTCATATTTTTATACTATACTAATTTTCGACAGTAATCCTTTATGGGTTCCGGAGTGGCGTGTGACTCGCCAGAAAAGCGATTCAACACCCATCAGGGGTAACAAGTGCTATATGAATGCAAATCTTTCTTCCCCTTTTATCCCCCCGCTATCCTTCTCACTCCAAGTAACTGACTAATATCCACCACTGAAATTTCTTCATATTTTACCATATTAATTCACCACTAATCCTTTGTAGGCTTCCTGAATAGCGTGCGTCAACAAGCGCTATATAAATACCAACCTTTGTCCTCCTCTATCCTTCTGCTATCATTCCAAATAACTTACTAACCTATCCACCACTTAAAATGTACTTGCATGTTTCACTATACTAATTCAACACTAATCCTCTATGGGTCCCGGAGTAGCGTGCTACTCCCTGAAAAAGCGCTTCGACGCCTCGTCAGGGGTAGTACGCGCTATATAAATGCAATTACAATACAATATATTTAAAAAAAACAAATTACGTAAAAAGTCTCACCTGAAACTTCTCCTCAAGTACTTTAGAATCCCCTGCTTCCTCACCGCAATGCCCACTTCCACCAAGATGTCAACAGGCCCAAAATGTTAATTAATCCCCTCCACTTAAGAACCCAGCGCTAGGTAACCTTTTTACAAAGCACTCTGCATCACAAAGTACAGGTTCTATAAAACCTATATGTTATTCTAATGAAAGGCAAGCCTTAGTTTTCCCGAACCTCAGGTAATCTCTCGCATTGGGTAAACGCCATTCTGGTTTTGAGCACAAATCTCAGCCAATTAAATAGCTCTGTCTCAGATAATTATGGGGAAATTACAGTTGCTCAAAAGAATGTATCTGAAATTGCCAGAAAAATGCAGTTACAAAATCCTAATAGACTTGTTCATCCACTCCCAACCCCACCCGTATTTATAAGAATCGCACACAAAAAAAATCCCAGAAAATGTTATTGTAAATATAATTACCCCCAAAATAACCCCAAAGGCTGCAACGGGCCCAAAGTGGTCTAAAAATCAGCAAATTGGTGTGCTGATCCGGTAACTATTACTGGGGCCAATGACGCAATGGCCAGAATAATGGCCAGATGCTGCCTCAATAGGGTTAATGGTAGGGTATAGTTACCTTCAAGGGATTTTGTCGCTATACAATAAAGACAGAATTTCAAACAATACTTGGCGGCCTTACACACATGGGGCCGATAGTGCAAAACAGCACCCACAAATATTCAGTCAATATAGATAAGTCACCATAAGTGATCCAAATGAAAAAGAGAGATAAAGGGTGTATATGAAAAAAGTTCGTATTTAATACTCGAAATGTCAAGTCAAGTCAAGTCATAAAATTTATATAGCGCACTACATACCCAGAGGGTTTCAAGGCGCTTAGGAAGGGGAGGAGGATTATTTGTCAAATATCCACGTTTTAAGCTGCTTTCTGAACGCTAGGTGATTCTGGGTGAGGCGAAGGTAAGCGGGGAGTGAGTTCCATGTTTTGGCAGCCAGGTATGAGAAGGATCTGCCTCCCATGGTGGTCTTGTTGATGCGAGGTACATTGGCGAAGGCTTGGCTGGAAGAGCGAAGTTGGCGGGAGGGGGTGTAGAAGGACAGTCGAGAGTTGAGGCAATCTGGTCCGATGTCGTAGAGTGATTTGTGTGCGTGGGTAAGCAGTCGGAAAGTAATCCTCTTATTGACGGGTAGCCAGTGGAGGTCTTTAAGGTGACCAGAGATGTGTTCGTTGCGTGGGATGTCTAATATGAGCCTGGCTGAGGCGTTTTGGATTCGTTGTAGTTTCTTCTGGAGTTTAGCGGTGGTACCTGCGTAGAGGGTGTTTCCGTAGTCCAGTCGGCTCGTGACTAGAGCGTGGGTGACTGTTTTCCTTGTTTCGGTGGGGATCCAGCGAAATGTTTTTCTGAGCATGCGAAGAATGTTAAAGCAGGAAGAGGATACGGCGCTGACTTGTCTGTTCATTGAGAGTGAAGAATCCAGGATGACGCCAAGGTTCCGTGCGTGGTCTGTCGGGATGGGTGCATTTCCGAGGGCTTCCGGCCACCAGGAGTCGTCCCATGCAGAGGGGGAATTACCTAAGATGAGGACTTCTGTTTTGTCTGAGTTCAGTTTCAGACGGCTTTGTTTCATCCATTCGGCGACTTCTTTCATTCCTTCGTGTAGGCTAGTTTTGGCGGTGCTGGGGTCCTTGGTGAGAGATAGGATCAGTTGAGTGTCATCCGCGTAAGAGATGATGTTGAGGTTGTGTTGGCGGGCGATGGCCGCGAGGGGGCTCATGTATACGTTGAAGAGGGTGGGACTGAGTGAGGATCCTTGTGGTACGCCGCAGATGATTTCAGAGGCCTCGGACTTGAATGGTGGGAGGCGGACTCTCTGGGTTCTTCCGGTGAGGAACGAGGTGATCCATTCCAGTGCCTTTCCTTGGATTCCGATGTTTCTGAGGCGTTGTAAAAGGGTGCTGTGGCAGACTGTGTCGAAGGCTGCAGAGAGGTCGAGGAGGATGAGGGCGACTGTGTCTCCATTGTCCAGTAGAGTTCGAATGTCGTCTGTTGCTGCGATGAGGGCGGTCTCAGTGCTGTGTTTGGCTCGGAATCCAGATTGTGAGGGGTCGAGTGATTTGTTGGCTTCGAGGAAGGCGGCGAGCTGGTTGTTGACAGCTTTCTCGATGACTTTGGCCGGGAATGGAAGAAGCGAGATGGGGCGGTAGTTTTTGAGTTCGGTGGGGTCTGCTGTTGGTTTTTTCAGAAGGGCGGTGAGTTCAGCGTGTTTCCAGTCTTCTGGGAAGGTAGCGGAGTTGAAGGAGCAGTTGATGACGTCTCGGAGGTGCGGGGCTATGACGGAGTCTGCTTTGTTGAAGATTTGGTGAGGGCATGGGTCTGTGGGGGATCCAGAGTGGATGGAATTCATCAGGCGGATGGTGTCCTCAGTGGAGATTGGGTTCCAGGCGTTAAGGGTGTTAGCGGGGGGAAGATGGTCAGCTGATGGTAGGGTGGGTTGGCTTCCGGGTTGGTTGTCAAAGCTGTTGTGGATGTCAGCAATCTTGTTGTGGAAAAAAGAGGCTAGGGAATCGCAGAGGGTTTGAGAGGGGGTGATGTCGTTGGAGTTGGCCGAGGGGTTGGAAAATTCCTTGACGATGTTGAAAAGTTCCTTGCTGTTGTGGGCGTTGTTGTCAAGTCGATCCTTGAATGCTGTTTTCTTGGCTTTTCGGATCAGTTGGTGGTGAGTACGGATGGCGCTTTTGAAGGCGTCCTTGTTACTGGTGGAAGGGTCTTTTTTCCAGGCCTTTTCAAGGGAGCGGCACAGTTTCTTGGACTTCTTGAGGTCATCGTTGAACCAAGAGGCCTTCTTGATGCCAAGTTTGTGTTGACGTTTTTTCAGTGGTGCTAAGGTGTCGGCGGTGTTGGATAGCCAAAGGGTGAGGTTGGAGGCGGCTTCGTTGGCGTTAGAAGAGAGGGCTGGGGAGGTTTGAAGGAGCGATGTGGAGATCTGCTCCGTGGTGATTTTGTTCCAGTTTCTTTGTAGAGTTGGTTGGAGGTGGATGATGGGTTTCGGCTTGTTGTAGGTGAAGTGAACGCAGCTGTGGTCAGTCCAGAGGAGATCCGTATTGTGGCTGAAGGAGACATGGTTGCTGGAGGTGAAGATGGGGTCGAGTGTGTGACCTGCGATGTGGGTGGGGGAAGTGACTAGTTGTTTAAGTCCGAGGTTGGCTAGGTTGTCCAAGAGGGTGGCGGTGTTGCGGTCGTTGATTTTTTCAAGGTGGAAGTTGAGGTCACCCAGAAGGATGTAGTCTTTGGAGGGGAGCGCGTGTGGGGTGATGAAGTCCGTGATGTCTTCACTGAATTTTGCGCGGGGTCCTGGTGGTCTGTAGAGGAGGGTGCCTCTGAGAGTGGTCTTGGGGTCGATGTGGATCTGGAAGTGAAGGTGTTCGGAGTTAGCGAGGTTGGCGTCAGAGCTGGTTGAGATGCGGATTGATTTCTTATGGACGATAGCGATTCCACCTCCTGTATGGTCGGTGCGGTCCTTGCGTGTGATCTTATAGTCATCAGGGATAGCGATGGCGATGTCAGGGGCGGAGGAAGCGTTCATCCATGTTTCCGTTAGGAAGGCGACGTCAGGAGAGATGGTGTCTAGTAGGTTCCAAAGGTCAACGGCGTGCCTGTGGACCGAGCGGGTGTTGAGAAGGATGCATTCTAGGTGGTTGGGGTCGGGAATCTGTGTTGTGGTCGTAGCGGAGATGTTGTCGGTGACGCTAAATTTGCAGGAGAGGCAGGAGAACGGTCCATGGGTGCGACCAGGAGCGGCTTGGACGCAGTTGGGGGCGCGACCGGGGTTAAGGGCTAGGAGGGTGGCAGCATCGTAGGTAACGCGGGGGGGCTGGGCAGCGCGAGGGGCAGGGGGTCTGGCGCTGGGCGCGGTCCAGGCGCGGACGGGCGTAGACGGGCTTACCTTTGGCGCACCTTCGGCGCGGATTGGGCGCGGTCGCTGCGCGTGAACGCTGCGCGCGGGAACTACGGTCATATGTGGATAGTGGAGGGGGAGGGGCGAGGGCCTCACAGCTGGGAGGCGGGGCGGGCACACGAGGACAACAACAAACAAAATGGAGGCGGGGGGGGGGGCACAGCGTAGCGCTACAGACAAACGCGCTTACAGGACAAATCAGTGAGGAAACCAAATGTTAAAGCGCTAGCGAGGCTAAAGCGTCAAGAAGCAACACAGCAAATGAACAGTCTGCAATGAAAGCAGTTCAGGCGAGGCAGCGCTATCAAAACAGCAGGCGGAAAGTAATTAATCAGAGCAAACTAGGCAGCGCTAACAAATAATCAATGCAAACTAAGCAGATGGAATTTAAAAAGGGTACAAAATAGATAGCAATGTTATAAGAAGGACATTTCGAGAATAACAATCAAAAGAAACTTCTCTATAACAATTGTATACGCTTATCTGCCTATTCACAGTTAGTCTATTAGTTGAGCAGACAAAGCATGTGTCGACGTTTCGGTCTCTAGTCTTGAATTGTTGAGACCATCTTCAGGACATGTAAATCATATCTTGGAAACCCTAAAAAACAGAGTTGTAATTAAAAAACACACTCATTCCCCTACACTGGGACAAATAATATATACATATCACACCCAAACTCTCTATATCACCAAAACAGTAATTAAATGGCTGTTTCCATGTCTTGCTTAGTCTAAATTTACATTGAAGCTTCAGTTAGGAGCTGTAATACACAGCTTAATTTCATGATCTGCACATACAGCACATAATTCCATCACATAATAGATATATCCATCCTAGCAGTCACTTGTAACATGGCCTGTTTTTGTAATTAAATGTCACTGTGAACAAAGTCTTTAGACTGAACAGAACATTATATTAAAAAATGTACCTTCTAATTTTGGAACATGAGTGGCCTAGATATTGCAGCAATCTCTGTTTTCTCTTGCTCAATAGATAAACAACTGAAACACATATGTAGAGAAACCTTTAACTGACATCAATTGTAGCGCATATTTAGCTGTAACACTGACATTTTTTGTACTGTTGTTATTAAAAACGCCTTTATTGGTCTTCCATTTAATATGGTACTAACTGCGCATTATATATGTAGTACCAGCTTATTGTGTCAGGCACAATTACATTGGCTTTTATATAGCCACATTTGTCTTAGGCATGTTAACCTTAATGTAGAAACGGCCATAGTTGTTACACTTGTTCACCTTAATTCAAAGCAAAAGACTGGACAGCAAGACGATTTGTTCACTTCTGGTCAGGCTGAAATTATGTCATGTGCTGACCGATATATAGAAAATGATAAGAATAGCACATTGACACCCATAATAGCTATAAATCTTTGGCTACACAACTACTTCATTGGCTAACTTTACAGGGGGCAACGGTATTCAAACATATTGGTTGCTCATATTATTAGGCTAGCGTTGAATTAAACATGTGAGCTTTTATTGTCTCAATGTCTCAATCATGCATGTAGGTCAATATACCTGGTAGACTGGAGTCTTGATGCCTTCAAAGCTATATATTGGTGATTAAAAAGGCGATCAATGTTGTCCTGTGTGAAAATCAAACGACCCAGTCAGCGCTACTTGCAATTCAGTGACAATCGAGTTTGTGGTCTACTTCAACCATACCTTGTGCTCTGCCTGGATCATTCCTCTCCAAAGCTGAATCCTTGTTTTCCTCCTTTATTTGGGCAAAAAAGACGCCTCGTATTGCCTTGAATACTTTATTCGAAGATAAGGGACAAGGAGGGCTGGCTCTTCCCAATCTTAAAGATTATTATAATGCATATGTGGCTCAATTCATGACTAGATTCAAGGATAACAATCAGCAACTTTTTATAAATTTTTTCATTGATTTGATTTGTAAAGAAACCCAGATTCCCTCCCTGCTCAAATTATTTAAATCACCAAAAAACAGTCCGGTATAAGGTGCTGCACTGGTTTTTTAAGAGACGTACAGCACTCCTAAACAGATACTCCCTTTCGTTTCTTGATACATCCTCTTCCCTCAGCTCGGCTTTCTCATTTTTCGGAGTGGATATTAGCATGGATCTGCTAGAAAAATGGCAGAGGATAGGGTTTAAGAAGTTAAGCGATTATATGGAAGATGGCGCTTGGATTAGGATGTCTGATATGACATCCGGGTTCAAGGAAATTTCTTATTGCTGGGATCGTATAAGTTGATTTATGATTTATGATTCACTCCCGCCCGAAACCAGGCTTATCTCTTCCACTACACTCTTTATAAATGAAGTAAAAGCCATCCTCATGGCTAAATACACTTGAGCTTTTATCTCAGACACTGTTAATATTCTGCATCGATTTGTATTACATGTTTGACCCCTTTGATTATCTGTATTAGCTGTTTTATTACTCACATGATTGGCTTTGTAGCCATCTAGTTGTACTGTTTTGACCTATTGATTTATCAGTCTGACTATACTCCCTCATGTACTACTCTTTGTAAAGCGCTCTGATATCTGCAAAGATCTTGTCCGCGCTATATAAAACTTTCAAAATAAATAAATAAATAAATAAATGGAGTTTTGTCCCAATTAGACCCTTCACTCCTTTTTCCCCCTGCTCAGTTATTCAATGAATTATTTTTCTTAATACGAGAAAGAAAGCCGGGGGAGTGGAAACGATGCTTAACCGCGAATAGGGACACAGACTTATGTCTCAAAGCAATTAATAAGTTGCTAGGGCAGGAAAATATGGTATTAACCCCTGCTGTATGGAAGAGAATTAATGTACTGAATTTTTCTGTATTAACCTCATAAGTGCTGCGCACGACCAACGGCACCACTACCTCCGTAGTGCTGCCGTCGGCCGTTGAACGTTCCAACTGCACCTGCGCAATGGAACGTCCAGCACTGGAGCTGGACGTTCCATCGCAGCTCAGGTGTTAAGAGGTGCCAACTGGCGCAGAATGCTGTTTTTTAGTAAATGGCTTCTGTATTTCACTCCGGCAACGGTTAGTAAAATGTATCCTAATTGCTCTTCCAATCGTTATAGATGTCTGCATTATAATCCTGCTAATTGGTCTCATGTTGTTGCTCAATGTTCTAAAATTGTACCTTTTTGGGAAGATATATTTGCATTTATGCAAAACCAGTGTAAAATCTCAATTTCGGTTAATCTTAAATTGATTTTGTATGAATTTGATCCTGAATTGATGTTAGATGGGCAACTAGTTAAACTAATATATATAGCTATGGCTGTAGCGAGATCGCTAATTCTTGAGAACTGGCGTTCACAATATTGCCCTAATGTACATGAATGGTGCTATAAAATGCAAAAAGTCAGAAATAGCAAACAATTGTATGCTCAAAGAGTTGGGGCGATTCGCAAATTTGAGAAAATCTGGGGTTCGTATTTCGACTTCAATTGATTTAAATTGATTATGTTGGGCTTTTTTTCTTCTGTGTTCAACCCTTATGAGATGGCCTTATGTGTGGTTCCTGAATTTGTTGGGGTATCTGTACATTCTGGTTAGCATATGATATGTCAGTATATGTTTTTGCTTAGCTTATCCAAGACTTCAATAAAAAATTAAAAAAAAAAAAAAAGACTTTGTGGTCTACTTAATTTAGTTGGTACCTACTGCGCAAAAAATGTCACAGGAAGTCTTCCGCTTTAATTTGATTACTTCTGGGAGACGAAAGGTCTGTCAATTAAAAAGCAACAGAAATCCATTAGAAGTCTGTCACAATGCGCATATCACTCGATCTGATGGATATTATATTTGGCTCTTGCTAAGTGCGAGCTCTCACCTGGGTAGAAAGTCCTCAGACAATCAGCATGACAGCGTGCATAGGATGCAAGGCAGGGACCAAGGGAGGCTCACCGCCGTGTTTTTAAAGCCTATTGTTTGGAGATCGAAATGGGACTAACATTATATTGTTGTAACACCTTTCAATCGGGTTAGGGGAATGCGGCCACCATCTTGGAAATAACATTTATTCTAATTCATGACGGGCTCCAGATCGAAATTCGACTTGCTAGGTGCCCCAATTGTCATTTCAAGGCATTTATAAACAGTGATGATCCATCAAGGTTAATTTATCAATCGTTTTCTAATATCTTAATCAGTTTAGAAGCAACAATCACACTCAACTTTAAATTTATTTACACATCACTGTTTATAAATGCCTTGAAATGACAATTGGGTGTCAATGTGCTATTCTTATAATTTTCTATATATAGGTCAGCACGTGACACAATTTCAGCCTGACCAGAAGTGAACAAATCGTCTTGATGTCCAGTCTTTTGCTTTGAATTAAGGTAAACAAGTGTAACAACTATGGCCGTTTCTACATTAAGGTTAACATGCCTAAGACAAATTTGGCTATATAAAAGCCAATGTAATTGTGCCTGACACAATAAGCTGGTACTACATATATAATGCGCAGTTAGTACCATATTAAATGGAAGACCAATAAAGGCGTTTTTAATAACAACAGTATCAAAAATGTCAGTGTTACAGCTAAATATGCGCTACAATTGATGTCAGTTAAAGGTTTCTCTACGTATGTGTTCCAGTTGTTTATCTATTGAGCAAGAGAAAACGGAGATTGCTGCAATATCTAGGCCACTCATGTTCCAAAATTAGAAGGTACATTTTTGAATATAATCTGTTCAGTCTAAAGACTTCGTTCACAGTGACATTTAATTACAAAAACAGGCCATGTTACAAGTGACTGCTAGGATGGATATATCTAGTATGTGATGGAATTATGTGCTGTATGTACAGATCATGAAATTAAGCTGTGTATTACAGCTCCTAACTGAAGCTTCAATGTAAATTTAGACTAAGAAAGACATGGAAACAGCCATTTAATTACTGTTTTGGTGATATAGAGAGTTTGGGTGTGATATGTATATATTATTTGTCCCAGTGTAGGGGAATGAGTATGTTTTTTAATTACAACTCTGTTTTTTAGGGTTTCCAAGATATGATTTACATGTCCTGAAGATGGTCTCAACAATTCAAGACTAAAGACCGAAACGTCGACACACTCTTGGTCTGCTCAACTAATAGACTAACTGTGAATAGGCAGATCAGCGTATACAATTGTTATAGAGAAGTTTCTTTTGATTGTTATTCTCGAAATGTCCTTCTTATAACATTGCTATCTATTTTGTACCCTTTTTAAATTCCATTTCGAGTATTAAATACAAACTTTTTTCATATACACCCTTTATCTCTCTTTTTTATTTGGATCACTTATGGTGACTTATCTATATTAACTGAATATTTGTGGTTGCTTTTTTGCACTATCGGCCCCATGTGTGTAAGGCCGCCAAGTATTGTTTGAAATTCTGTCTTTATTGTATAGCAACAAAATCCCTGGAAGGTACCTATACCCTACCATATCCTTTGCCCAAACCCTCAAGGGTATATTGGGTTGCTCACTTTTTGGTTACTACTCAATAGGGTTAATGGCATTTTTATCTATCATATATAGTTTCCAGCCATGGGATGTCTTGAGAGCATGCACAGATACGGCTTTCCAGCGACAGGAAGGGGCGGCAGAGCCCATGTACGATTTCTATCCTCAGCTAGTTAGAACTGACTTGTGTACAATGTAGCACACTTGCAGTTCAGGGGGAAGACTACTTCCCCAGGTCTGGCATTGATAGGGCTTATTCAGCGTGAAAAGCACATAGAAGCTGGTGGTAGGCTAATAAATAACCACATTTTCTTCTGACAGCCCACGTTATAGCTTACCTTCAGTGCCAAGCACAGAAGCAGGCAGCGCAGGAATATTCTTTGCATAAAATCATCCATCCTGGTCATGGAGGTTTGTGCCCAAAATGTGGCTGTGCTAGTGAAATTGCCCGCTTCAGGGGAGTGACTGCCCTCAGGCGCTACAACAATTGGGATTTATAGCAAGCAATGCCATTGTTTTGGGGATGTGTCGGTGAGTAGCATGAGAGGTGCTACCAGCTGGATCCGACTGATATTAGGAGAGGTGCCAGGCTCTAATCTGGTCTAGACCAGACTAGACATACTGAAGAGGTGCTTGCCTCTGCTGTGGGTCAGACTGTGCTCACAGGAGAGGTGCCAAATTCTGGATTGTAATGGCTGAGCAAGGGGTGCCAGGCCCTGGATTGGGCTGGATGTACATGAGAAGTCACATGCCTGGGGTGGGAGTGGGTGCACAAAATACTGAGAGGCAGTAGGCGCTCCTGTTTAACAACAGCTGTTGATATACATACATGTGTATATTTCAAAGTCTAACTAAAAACGAAATGCAGCATATGTCTATAGCTATACACTCCTGCCCAGGCTAGTGCCATGAAGCCATTAAAAGAAGCACAGGGGGGCGTGTCCAAGATGGCGACGGAGTAGGACGTCTTTTCTGTCCCTCCGCCGCTAAGCTCCGCTAAGCCTTGTCTAGCACCTTCCCTGGGCTTAATCAGTGGCTTTCCTACTGGCGCGCCACCCCCGGGACCTCCTGGGGTGCCCTGTGTGCGGCCGGGCCGCGAGGCAGACAGATTGAGCCCGCTTCCACGTCGGGGCCTGTGCCGGGGCGGACGTGTGAAGCCGGGGCCTTGCGTACAGCGGTGCAGGGGCGTGTCCACCTCTCCGCCCTACCGCGGAGCTACAGCCCGGGAGGAGCTCGTCGGGCCCACAGTGATCGGAGGTCCTGCTTCGCCGGGGTGAGTCACGAGCTGCCCGAAGAGACCCCTGGTGCAGCGTCATCTTGCGCTGGGAGGCGCGGCGCGACCCCTGGACTACGCGAGCGCGGGGATCTGCGGCCTACCTCCCGGGCACGGTCCCCAGCCTCGAGCACTGAGCCGGTGAAGTGACGGAGGCGGCGCCAGCCCGAACCGAGGTAAAGAGACACGGTGCTTTGTTGGGGACTCCCTGAATCTGGCCCACGGTTGCCTATAGCAGTTCTGGACCTCGGCCTACTGACAGTGATCCGCATGCGCCCTGCCCTGAGGCCCTGAAGCGTGACCCTGCGGTGCCTCGGAGACGGGCCCGGCCTCCCCTGGGGTCTCTGCGTCCTGGAGCCGAGGAGCACTCTTGAAGATTCGACCCCTGTGGTGCAGTCGGTGGTGGCTTGCAGGCTGCCCCCCCCCCCCTATTTGGTATTGGAACGCGATGGCGAACAGAACCCGCAAGGATAAGCCCGGCAGGGGGGGGGGGGGCCCTCAGAGATACGCAGGCGACCTCGTCCCCTAGCACCAGCACTGGCTCCTCTCCCCGGTTGCGAGATGATGATGAAGCTCCGGCCACCAAGGCCTTCATGCTGGAACTCTTCTCTGCCATTAAGGAAGACATCTCGGAGCTGCGGTCTCAGCTTGCCTCGGACCTCCGGGAGGTGAGAAGGGATGTGGATGGCATTGGTGAAAGGGTCGCCACGTTGGAGGAACACGATCTGGGCATGGCGGAGGACGTGCATCAGCTACAACAGGACGTAATTCGTCTGACGGAGCAAAATTTGGACTTACAGGCCCACGCTGAAGATCTGGAGAACCGCTCCCGCCGAAATAACATTCGCATCCGCGCGGTGCCATGGGAAGGTGAGGCGGGGGACCTGCGTGGATATGTGGAGGCGCACTTTTTGCACATCCTGGATGAGGGAGACCTGCGAGAGGTCAGAATGGACAGGGCACATAGAGTCGGGCTGCCGAGGGGCTCAGGGGCTCCACCCCTGGACATTTTGGTGTGCATTCATGACTTCCAAATTAAAGAACGTATTCTTCGGAAGGCGAGGGGGATAACTGACTTGCAGTTCAGAGGACACCATCCCCAGCTTTTCCAGGACCTAGCGGCAACCACGTTGCAAAAGAGACGCACTTTCAAGCCTGTGACTTCCTATCTGAGAGAAAGGGGGGTGGCGTATTCCTGGGGCCACCCCTTTCGCCTGATCTTTCGCTGGCAGAACCGGCTGGTCCAGGTCCGATCACTACATGCAGCCAGAGAGCTACTAGGCTTGGACGAGCCTGCCCCCTCCCCGAGTGCGGATCACTCCCCAGCGCGACGACGACGACGTTCGCCTTCCTGGCAAAGAGTAGGGCGCCCGACGGCGCACAGCAGACCGGATCCCTCGGCCAGCCAACAGGAGAGGAATGGAGCGGTGGCCTAGGTGGCGACTGTGACAGAATCGCTGTCACAGAACAGCTCAGGAGCAGCATGATCCTACAGGGAAGACGGCCACGCGGCGGAGGGGCGCCCCCCCCCCTCCGTTCAGGTACCGTGGGTACACATGTACTTTGGGAGAAGACACCCCGGTCCTAGAGCTACATGGGACACTGTCCGATATCCCACCAGCTATCTGCGGTGGGTTCCTGGGGCCACCCTTTTGGTGGCCATTTGTTTTTTCTTTTTGTTCCCCTTTTCTGTTGGCCCTGAGGGGCCCTTGCAGTTCTTCGTGGAGGAGGCACTCCTGTTGAGGCCCTCCAGACCTGGGGATGCGAAGTGGGGAGGGTGTTTGGGGGGTAGTTTGGGAGGGGGAAGGGGGGGTGGTGGTGGTGGCGAGAATGTTTGTCGTGGAGTGTTTCAGTTTTCACAGTATCTGGGAGTAGGGGGCAGGAGGGGAGGTACTGGATGGGTGGTGCGATTGATGAGCCTTCGGGGTTGCGAGGAGGACTGGGGTATGCCGGGTGTGGGGAGGGGGGGAGCTGAGCTGCTTGTGAGTCTTTACCAGACATGCCGTTAGTTGTTGGCACATGAAATGTTGAAGGGCTGAACTCTCCTCAGAAGAGGCAAAAGGTGTGGAAATACATTTTGGATCATGACTTGGATGTGGTGGGCCTCCAGGAAACACATCTGGCAAGGAAGGACGAATCCCGCCTCAAGCACAGGCATTATCCCTTGATATATAGATCTTCAGCCCATACCAAGCACAGAGGGGTGGCTCTGATGTTTAGTTCAGCAGTGCGGTTTCAACCGCTGGGAGTCAAGTACGATAAGGAGGGTAGATGGATTTTGGTCAAGGGAGTACTTAGGGGCAAATTGTGTACTTTTCTAGTCCTTTACGCTCCTAATGTTGGTCAAAATAGGTTTCTCCACGATCTGCTGACCACCGTGTTGGATTATGTTGAGGGGGCGTTATTTGTCCTAGGGGATTTTAATCTGGTGTGGGACCGGGATCTGGACTGCTCTCGCCCCCAGAGGGCGGAGGCCGGGGTAAGCTCAACTGAAACGAAAGAGAAATTTGCGGACTGCGGCCTCATTGACGGGTGGCGTGTCCTCCATCCTCTTACCCGGGACTACACTTATTATTCGCATGTCCATCAGTCCTACTCCCGGCTGGACTATGGCTTTCTGAGCCAATCCCTACAAGGGGCCCTGTGCGATGCTAGAATCTTCCCCCTCTCGGTCTCCGATCACAGCCTTCTGACCTTGTGTTTTCACTGGGCGCAGGATTGCGCCGGACCACGCAAGTGGTATTTCCCGGCCTCTGTGGTCAGAGATGACCCCTCCTGTAGAGCTCTGAGAGCGGCGATCCGGGACTTTTTTGACCTTAACCCCATCCAAGACACATCAATCTTTGTCACCTGGGATGCTTTTAAGGCGTCAATTAGGGGGAGTTGCTTGGCCCTCAACGCAACTCTCAACCGGCGACGACGAGGAGAGAGAGTGGCTGGAGGACGAACTAACTAAGCTAGAAGTGACTCATAAACAGAATCCCACCAGGCAGACGCTCCGCTCCCTGACGGCGGTCCGGGGGAAACTCAGATCCCATTATAATAATAGAGCGGAGTTCACTCTCCTGAAATTGCGCCGTCTCTCCTACTCTCAGGGTAATAAGATTGGGACACACCTAGCGCGCCAGCTTCGGGATAAGCGAGAGAAGGAGTATGTAGGAGGAGTACAGGATTGTGGGGGTGAACTACACCATCGAGATGAGGAAAAAGCGGAAATTTTTGGAGAGTTTTATGCGTCGCTCTACTCGGGAGATCCCCTAGACCCTATGGCCCAGAAGGACTATTTGGATGCCCTTCCACTCCCCCGCGTCTCCCCCGAATGGAATGATTTGCTGGAGGCTCCCTTCACTAGGGAGGAGGTGCTGACGGCGATTAAGGCCCTGAAGCCCAACAAGGCACCCGGAGCCGACGGCTTTACGGCACTCTTTTATCAAACTTTTGCAGCCGACATTAGTGACCATTTGGTGCACCTATTCAATGCCATGGCGGACTCGGGCACGACCGCGGGCTCCATGGCTGAGGCAGTGGTGTCGATTATCCCCAAGCCGGGGAAGGACCCCTCCAAGTGCGCTTCCTACAGACCGATAGCTTTGCTGAATATCGATGCAAAATTGTACTCGTCCATTCTGGCATCCCGGTTACAAGATCTTATGCCCACACTCATCCACCCCGACCAGTCCGGTTTCATTAAAGGGCGCCAGACCCACGACAACACCCGACGTGTGGTCCACCTTATTGAAAAGGCTACCCGCTTCCGCATCCCTGCGGTATTAGTGGGGTTGGATGCGGAAAAAGCTTTCGATCGGGTGGACTGGGGATTCCTTTTCCGGACTATGTTGGCTTTTGATTTTTCACCCAGATTTCTGGACATGATCCGTGCGAACTATAGTTGCCCCCGCTCCAGAGTCTCGGTCAACGGCCACCTGTCATCCTTCTTTCCCCACTCCCGGGGTACGAGGCAGGGGTGCCCGCTTTCGCCCCTACTCTTTGCATTGAGCATCGAGCCACTGGCGATGGCGGTTCGGGAACACCCCGGCATTCAGGGTCTGCCCTTCACGGGAGAACAACATAAGATCTCGTTGTTCGCCGACGACGTCCTGCTCTCCTTGTCGGATCCCGCGCAGTCTCTACCCCAGGTCCAGGCTGAATTAGAACGCTTTGAGAGGGTAGCGGGCTTCAAGGTTAATTACGACAAGTCCTTTATCTTGAACCTTACGCTCCCTCTAGCTGAGGTGGACCGCCTTCGCCCATTGTCCCCCCTCCAGGAGACGCTTTCGTCTCTCCTGTATCTGGGGATTCGCCTTACTCCGACAGTGGGGAAGCTGTATGCCGCCAACTTTCCACCCCTACTAGCCAGTATTCGCTCTGATCTGCGGCGCTGGCTACCCCTATATATCTCGTGGCTGGGGCGGATACATGCGATTAAAATGACTCTGCTCCCCAAGCTGCTGTATTTATTCCAGGCGCTCCCCATTGTGGTCGATGCTGACTTCTTCCGCAGTATAAAAACCCTCATGCTCCGCTTTATTTGGAGGGGTGGAAGAGCTCGCTTTTCCTTCGCTACGCTTCGACGACCGCGAGATGAGGGGGGGGGGTAGGCCTACCAGATATGCTCCTCTACTATAAAGCGGCGCAGCTCCGGGTACTAGTGGAGTGGTCCCTACCGGAATCAGAAAAACATTGGCTCCACATGGACAGGAGCGTGGCGGGGAGGACGATCTGGGACCTGGTGTGGAAACCCAAGAGAGACAGGCCCGTTAACGCGTACATTAGCACCCCCACGGGCACCACATTGAAGGTGTGGGACTCGCTTGCCGGGGATGAGAGATGGACTACGTTTCCCTCGCCGTTTACGCCCATCCACTTCAACCCGGCATTCCCTCCTGCCCAAACTGAGGGTCCCTTTGACGCCTGGAGGAAGGGGGGGTGTTTGGCACTCACCCACCTGTTTCATGGAGCAGCCACGCTGACCTTCGACAATTGTAGGAGGGACTATGAGGTCCTACCAAACGAACGCTACCATCATGCTCAACTTCTGCATTGGGCGCTTTCCCCTGCCGTTCGCGACGCCGCTACAAGAGCTCCCACCCCCTTCGAGTCCTTCCTGGGTCGAACCTCTAGCATGCGGGGAACTATATCCTTTCTCTACCGCCACCTCCTAACCACGGCAGTGTCCCCCAGGCCTCGGTACATGGATTCATGGGAAAGTTTGCTGGACCGAGAAATTCCTGAGGTGGAGTGGTCACAGTTGTGGAGAGACCTAGCAAAACATAATCATTCTGTTGAACTCCGGGAGGCCCATCTCAAAACAATGATGGACTGGTATCTCACCCCGGCTAAACTCCATCGTATCTTTCCGGGCTCTTCTGACAGATGTTGGCGGGGCTGTGGCCTGCTGGGCGACTTTCGCCATGTTTGGTGGGACTGCCCGGCTATTCGCCCCTATTGGGAGGAAATCCTCTCTCATATTCGAGAGATCTTGGGATACCCAGTGGCAGACTCAATGGCACATGTGTTGTTGGGTCTCCGAGATCCACTGCTGGAGCATCAGACCCGGGCGGATAAGAGGATCTTATGGCTGTGCTTGGGGGCGGCTAAGACTACCCTGGCTGCGGCCTGGAAGAAGAAGGAGGCCCCCGCGATTTCTTTGTGGCATGCCCGCCTATGGCGACTGTTGAGCATGGAACGCATGGCTGAGGTCTTCTTGGGGGATTTCAAGAACTTCACCTTCCGCTGGGGTCCGCTGGTCCGTTTCCTTGCTAAAGGTCTCCCGTCGGCGGTCTATCCGCCCACACTGCGGGCCCTGCACCTATTCCAGGTATAAAAGCTGTTGAAAGTGTGACTGAGAGTATGGGAGCTACCACCACCGGGGGGGGGGGGGTAGGGGGGGTTCCTTTTGGGTTTTATCTTCTTTTTTAATTCTTTTTCTTGTTGACCCTCACTGTACCTCGAGAGTGCCGGGAGTCCCTCAACGCTACTGTACGGGTGTGGCTGCCGACTACGATTCCCCCCTGATAACACAGCCTTTCCGGACTATGTTGCTACCACTCTAGAGCACGTTGGACTTGCTGCCCCCTTTGAAGTGTTAACATATGTGTTTGCCACTGGTGGGGGTTTTCGGCTGAATTCTTGACTTTCTCCCGCTTGCCAAGCTTACCCCCTGTGCGGGGAAATGTGCGAGGTTGTCGCAAATGCTTTTCTTTCTTGCTTAAATAATAAAATACAATTTTGACAAAAAAAGGAAGCACAGGACACAACATCGAACACAGGGATAAGAGGCCATTGGAAGTAAATATTGGAAGACCCAAGCCCACGGCAAGAGGATACTGAAGGATACAATTGGGGTGAAGAACAGAACAAGCATTGAAAATGCAATAGGTCTCGCAATAGAAGAGTTTGACATTTTTCGTTTTGCAAATGGATGAGTGACACCTATAGCATTTGGAATGCAACATGTTTTGTATTTACGTGACTTATATGGCAGCTCTGGTCGTTATGCTACATCTCTAGATAGTTTTATCTTTCGCAAATGTGACACCTATTGTAACACAATATGTGTTGTGAGGGTGAGTGAGGGTGAGGGGTTGAGGGTGAGGGGGTGAGGGGTTGAGGGTGAGGGGTTGAGGGTGAGGGGTTGAGGGTGAGGGGTTGAGGTGTTGAGGGTGAGGTGTTGAGGGTGAGGTGTTGAGGGTGAGGTGTTGAGGGTGAGTGAGGGTGAGGGGTTGAGGGTGAGTGAGGGTGAGGGGTTGAGGGTGAGTGAGGGTGAGGGTGAGTGAGGGTGAGTGAGGGTGAGGGTGAGTGAGGGTGAGGGGTTGAGGGTGAGGGAGGGTGAGGGTGAGTGAGGGTGAGTGAGGGTGAGGGTGAGTGAGGGTGAGTGAGGGTGAGGTGTTGAGGGTGAGTGAGGGTGAGGGGTTGAGGGTGAGTGAGGGTGAGGGTGAGTGTGGGTGAGGGTGAGTGAGGGTGAGGTGTTGAGGGTGAGTGAGGGTGAGGGGTTGAGGGTGAGTGAGGGTGAGGGGTTGAGGGTGAGTGAGGGTGAGGGGTTGAGGGTGAGTGAGGGTGAGGGGTTGAGGGTGAGGGAGGGTGAGTGAGGGTGAGGGTGAGGGTGAGTGAGGGTGAGTGAGGGTGAGGTGTTGAGGGTGAGTGAGGGTGAGGGGTTGAGGGTGAGTGAGGGTGAGGGGTTGAGGGTGAGTGAGGGTGAGGGTGAGTGAGTGTGAGGGGTTGAGGATGAGTGAGGGTGAGGGTGAGTGAGGGTGAGGGGTTGAGGGTGAGTGAGGGTGAGTGAGGGTGAGTGAGAGTGAGGGTGAGTGAGGGGTTGAGGGTGAAGGGGTGAGGGTGAAGGGGTGAGGGTGAGTGAGGGTGAGGGTGGGTGAGGGTGAGTGAGGGTGAGTGAGGGTGAGTGAGGGTGAGTGAGGGTGAGTGAGGGTGAGTGAGGGTGAGTGAGGGTGGGTGAGGGTGGGTGAGGGTGGGTGAGGGGTTGAGGGTGAGTGAGGGTGGGTGAGGGGTTGAGGGTGAGTGAGGGTGAGGGGTTGAGGGTGAGTGAGGGTGAGGGGTTGAGGGTGAGTGAGGGTGAGTGAGGGTGAGTGAGGGTGAGTGAGGGGTTGAGGGTGAGTGAGGGTGAGTGAGGGGTTGAGGGTGAGTGAGGGTGAGGGGTTGAGGGTGAGTGAGGGTGAGGGGTTGAGGGTGAGTGTGGGTGAGGGTGAGTGTGGGTGAGGGGTTGAGGGTGAGTGAGGGTGAGTGAGGGTGAGTGAGGGTGAGTGAGGGTGAGTGAGGGTGAGTGAGGGTGAGTGAGGGTGAGTGAGGGTGAGTGTGAGTGAGGGTGAGTGAGGGTGAGTGAGGGTGAGGGTGAGTGAGGGTGAGGGTGAGTGAGGGTGAGTGAGGGTGAGGGTGAGTGAGGGTGAGGGGTTGAGGGTGAGTGAGGTGAGTGAGGGTGAGGGGTTGAGGGTGAGTGAGGGTGAGGGTGAGGCTGAGGGTGAGGGTGAGTGAGGGTGAGTGAGAGTGAGGGGTTCAGGGTGAAGGGTTGAGGGTGGGTGAGGGTGAGGGGCTGAGGGTGAGTGAGGGTGAGGGGTTGAGGGTGAGTGAGGGTGAGGCGTTGAGGGTGAGTGAGGGTGAGGGTGAGTGTGGGTGAGGGTGAGTGTGGGTGAGGGTGGGTGAGGGTGGGTGAGGGTGGGTGAGGGTGAGTGTGGGTGAGGGTGGGTGAGGGTGAGTGAGGGTGAGTGAGGGTGAGTGAGGGTGAGGGTGAGTGAGGGTGAGTGAGGGTGAGTGAGGGTGAGGGTGAGGGGTTGAGGGTGAGTGAGGGTGAGGGGTTGAGGGTGGGTGAGGGTGAGGGGTTGAGGGTGAGTGAGGGTGAGGGTGAGGCTGAGGGGTTGAGGGTGAGTGAGGGTGAGTGAGGGTGAGTGAGGGTGAGTGAGGGGTTGAGGGTGAAGGGTTGAGGGTGGGTGAGGGTGAGGGGTTGAGGGTGAGTGAGGGTGAGGGGTTGAGGGTGAGTGAGGGTGAGGCATTGAGGGTGAGTGAGGGTGGGTGAGGGTGAGTGAGGGTGAGGGTGAGTGAGGGTGAGGGTGAGTGAGGGTGAGGGTGAGTGAGGGTGAGGGTGAGGGTGAGGGTGAGGGTGAGGGTGAGTGAGGGTGAGTGAGGGTGAGTGAGAGTGAGGGTGAGTGAGGGTGAGTGAGGGTGAGTGAGGGTGAGGGGTTGAGGGTGAGTGAGGGTGAGTGAGGGTGAGGGGTTGAGGGTGAGTGAGGGTGAGTGAGAGCGAGGGTGAGTGAGGGGTTGAGGGTGGGTGAGGTTGAGGGTGAGTGAGGGTGAGGGGTTGAGGGTGAGTGGGTGAGTGTGGGTGAGGGTGGGTGAGGGTGGGTGAGGGTGGGTGAGGGTGGGTGAGGGTGGGTGAGTGAGGGTGAGTGAGGGTGAGTGAGGGTGAGTGAGGGTGAGTGAGGGTGAGGGGTTGAGGGTGAGTGAGGGTGAGGGGTTGAGGGTGAGTGAGGGTGAGGGGTTGAGGGTGAGGGGTTGAGGTTGAGTGAGGGTGAGGGTGAGTGAGGGTGAGGGGTTGAGGGTGAGTGAGGGTGAGTGAGAGTGAGGATGAGTGAGGGGTTGAGGGTGAAGGGTTGAGGGTGGGTGAGGGTGAGGGGTTGAGGGTGAGTGAGGGTGAGGGGTTGAGGGTGAGTGTGGGTGAGGGGTTGAGGGTGAGTGAGGGTGAGTGAGGGTGAGGGGTTGAGGGTGAGTGAGGGTGAGGGGTTGAGGGTGAGTGAGGGTGAGGGGTTGAGGGTGAGTGAGGGTGAGGGGTTGAGGGTGAGGGGTTGAGGTTGAGTGAGGGTGAGTGAGGGTGAGGGTGAGTGAGGGTGAGTGAGGGTGAGTGAGGGTGAGTGAGGGTGAGTGAGAGTGAGGGTGAGTGAGGGGTTGAGGGTGAAGGGTTGAGGGTGGGTGAGGGGTTGAGGGTGAGTGAGGGTGAGGGGTTGAGGGTGAGTGTGGGTGAGGGTGAGTGAGGGTGAGGTGTTGAGGGTGAGTGAGGGTGAGGGGTTGAGGGTGAGTGAGGGTGAGTGAGTGTGAGGGGTTGAGGGTGAGTGAGGGTGAGTGAGGGTGAGGGGTTGAGGGTGAGTGAGGGTGAGGGTTAGGCTGAGGGGTTGAGGGTGAGTGAGGGTGAGTGAGGGTGAGTGAGGGGTTGAGGGTGAAGGGTTGAGGGTGGGTGAGGGTGAGGGGTTGAGGGTGAGTGAGGGTGAGGGTTTTGGGTGAGTGAGGGTGAGGCATTGAGGGTGAGGCATTGAGGGTGAGGCATTGAGGGTGAGGGTGAGTGTGGGTGAGTGTGAGTGAGGGTGAGTGAGGGTGAGTGAGGGTGAGTGAGGGTGAGGGGTTGAGGGTGAGTGAGGGTGAGTGAGGGTGAGTGAGGGTGAGTGAGGGTGAGTGAGGGTGAGTGAGGGTGAGTGAGGGTGAGTGAGGGTGAGGGAGGGTGAGTGAGGGTGAGTGAGGGAGGGTGAGTGAGGGTGAGTGAGGGTGAGGGGTTGAGGGTGAGTGAGGGTGAGGGTGAGTGAGTGTGAGGGGTTGAGGGTGAGTGAGGGTGAGGGGTTGAGGGTGGGTGAGGGTGAGGCTGAGGGATTGAGGGTGAGTGAGGGTGAGTGAGAGTGAGGGTGAGTGAGGGGTTGAGGGTGAAGGGTTGAGGGTGGGTGAGGGTGAGGGGTTGAGGGTGAGTGAGGGTGAGGGGTTGAGGGGTTGAGGGTGAGTGAGGGTGAGGCGTTGAGGGTGAGTGAGGGTGAGGGTGAGTGAGGGTGAGGGTGAGTGTGGGTGAGGGTGAGTGAGGGTGAGTGAGGGTGAGGGGTTGAGGGTGAGTGAGGGTGAGTGAGGGTGAGTGAGGGTGAGGGGTTGAGGGTGAGTGAGGGTGAGTGAGGGTGAGGGTGAGTGAGGGTGAGTGAGGGTGAGTGAGGGTGAGTGAGGGTGAGTGAGGGGTTGAGGGTGAAGGGTTGAGGGTGGGTGAGGGTGAGGGGTTGAGGGTGAGTGAGGGTGAGGGGTTGAGGGTGAGTGTGGGTGAGGGTGAGTGAGGGTGAGGTGTTGAGGGTGAGTGAGGGTGAGGGGTTGAGGGTGAGTGAGGGTGAGTGAGTGTGAGGGGTTGAGGGTGAGTGAGGGTGAGTGAGGGTGAGGGGTTGAGGGTGAGTGAGGGTGAGGGTTAGGCTGAGGGGTTGAGGGTGAGTGAGGGTGAGTGAGAGTGAGGGTGAGTGAGGGGTTGAGGGTGAAGGGTTGAGGGTGGGTGAGGGTGAGGGGTTGAGGGTGAGTGAGGGTGAGGGTTTTGGGTGAGTGAGGGTGAGGCATTGAGGGTGAGGCATTGAGGGTGAGGGTGAGTGTGGGTGAGTGTGAGTGAGGGTGAGTGAGGGTGAGTGAGGGTGAGTGAGGGTGAGTGAGGGTGAGGGGTTGAGGGTGAGTGAGGGTGAGTGAGGGTGAGTGAGGGTGAGTGAGGGTGAGTGAGGGTGAGTGAGGGTGAGTGAGGGTGAGTGAGGGTGAGTGAGGGTGAGTGAGGGAGGGTGAGTGAGGGTGAGTGAGGGAGGGTGAGTGAGGGTGAGTGAGGGTGAGGGGTTGAGGGTGAGTGAGGGTGAGGGTGAGTGAGTGTGAGGGGTTGAGGGTGAGTGAGGGTGAGGGGTTGAGGGTGGGTGAGGGTGAGGCTGAGGGATTGAGGGTGAGTGAGGGTGAGTGAGAGTGAGGGTGAGTGAGGGGTTGAGGGTGAAGGGTTGAGGGTGGGTGAGGGTGAGGGGTTGAGGGTGAGTGAGGGTGAGGGGTTGAGGGGTTGAGGGGTTGAGGGTGAGTGAGGGTGAGGCGTTGAGGGTGAGTGAGGGTGAGGGTGAGTGAGGGTGAGTGAGGGTGAGTGAGGGTGAGGGTGAGTGTGGGTGAGGGTGAGTGAGGGTGAGTGAGGGTGAGTGAGGGTGAGGGGTTGAGGGTGAGTGAGGGTGAGTGAGGGTGAGTGAGGGTGAGGGGTTGAGGGTGAGTGAGGGTGAGGGGTTGAGGGTGAGTGAGGGTGAGGGGTTGAGGGTGAGTGAGGGTGAGGGGTTGAGGGTGAGTGAGGGTGAGGGTGGGTGAGGGTGGGTGAGGGGTTGAGGGTGAGTGAGGGTGAGGGTGAGGGGTTGAGGGTGAGTGAGGGTGAGGGTGGGTGAGGGTGGGTGAGGGTGAGGGTGGGTGAGGGTGAGGGGTTGAGGGTGAGTGAGGGTGAGGGTGGGTGAGGGTGGGTGAGGGTGAGTGAGGGTGAGTGAGGGTGGGTGAGGGGTTGAGGGTGAGGGGTTGAGGGTGAGTGAGGGTGAGGTGTTGAGGGTGAGTGAGGGTGACAGCGTTTCTTTTCAAAGGCAACCGAAGTGCAAACACAAGTGGATCCCTGCCCCTCACACGATGGTTTTTAGGGTACAAATGTACAACGGCCGCCTGTGGGTCCTCGCCGGGCTTCCGAGAGGCAGGAAATACCGTTTGCATTCTTAAATTGCGAAGTTGTAGTGGGGGAGGGGGGGCGGTAAGAAAAAGGCGACCTCGAACTCCAGGTCCCAACAATCCAACACACACTCTCCGTTTAATGCAATATAATGGTGCCGAGAGACCTGGAAGGCGCGGGCCCTGCTGGCAGAGGTTGCACTGCGGCTGCGCAGCTTCAACACCTCCAAAGCACCGAAAATGACTGCTTCAATTCTACTGTGATGACTTACATGTGGTTTGGTGGCGCAGAGATTAAGCTGTAATTGATTTAAAAGCCGTACTGATTAACGAAAAGAAAGTGATTTTTTTAGGGGCAGAAGACAGTCATGGAAAACTGACATTAGGAGAGACTGTGGTTAGGGGTGTGTTATGGTAAGTGGGGAACACCGTAAACAGTTTCAGAATCCCACCCACTGTATTCAGAGAGAACCACGGGGCCGGGAGGGGTGGGGGAGTCGAGCTTACTATCACACACCCGGAGCATGCACAGAGCAAGAAGTGGGCAGGCGTCCCATTAGCTGACCTCCGTGTGACCTTCACCACATGCTGTCTATTACTACAAACGTAAGGGAGGGAGGGGGTGCCCTGTCATACAGACTGAAGACTAGGCCTTTAAACACAACACTGCAGGCCCCCCAAAGGAAAAAGACTGAAAAGCTGGTAATGCAAAAAAAAAAAAAACAAGACGGAGGGCATTGCTGTGGGGAGGGGGTGGAGGAGAAATGCACACGGCGGGCAGGGGAGGGGGCGGAGCGGGGAGAGCGGCATGTGGGTGTGAAGAAGCCGGGGCCTTTGAAGTGAAGCTAAGCTTCACTTCAAAAGGTGTCGGAGGAATGCGGCTGAGGGAACAGACGGCGATTGCGGCTGAGGGAACAGATGTGCACGCGCTTTTAAGCTCAATGCACATGCGCATTGAGCTTAAAAGTCACGGGCACTGCAAGGAATCGCCACGATTCCTTCCTTGGTAGTTGAAGAGTGGTTAAGCCGCAATAGTCTCGCAAGCTCGATGCGCATGCGCATCGACAGGCGAGACCTAAAAACCAGCAAGGTCTGTAGCAAGAGATTGTCAAAGGTAAGTTTGGTAAAAAAAAATATATAAGCTCTGAAAAAAGGGAACATAAAACAGCATGCGCTAGCTCAGGCGAGACCTAAAACAAGCATTTACAATGCAATGGTTTTGCCTTTGTTAAAGTTAGAGCTATTGGCATTGCTCTTGACATTATTTTTATTTATGTTTTTTTAAACATAAATAAATGGCATTGTCATTTACAATTTACGTTCGCCTATAGATTGCACATCTGCCTTCCTCGCAGGTGCGCCGTGTGGGGCTACTTGACGTATTTAATATGTTCATCTTTGCATAGCGCTGAACGCCGCTTGGGTGGTTTCTCGGCACTAGCCCGGGGGATAAGCAATACTTTTTGGGCACATAAGGTGGGCATGTTGAAAACGTGTGGTAGAGGTGGGGCGAGCGGGAACTTTGACGGGCATTCTTCCCACTGGAACAGGATTCAATCCTGACGGGGCAGTAAACGTTAATAAGCATCTTGCTGTGAAGCAAACAGGCACAAGGACTCCCACCACTTTTACAGGGATATGCCTTTTAGACAGGTGCGAGAGAGGTGCAAATGGGCAATTCAAACAAGTACGAGACGTGAAGAAGCGAACGATGGACGTGGATTCTGAGGGGGCGATCGACGCACTTCCAGATTCTAACGGTGAATTTAATAATGACGCAGATCTTGAGCGGGCAATTAAAACATGCGGGGCCGCCAGGCGCAATAACTACAGCGTGCATTCTGATATGCATAACACATATTAGGGCAGATATTGACGGGCCACTGAATGATGGTAAATACCCTAGTGGGGCCATTAGTATTGACACAGATCGTGGTGGGGCAATTCATTCTTGCATTCAGTGCTATGGCGGCAATGCATACTGTCAGAGATTCTGATTAGGGCATTGCATACTGGCACGGACACAGGAAGGACAGTGTACGCTGGCACGAGTCACGGAGGGAATACACACTACCACGCATCACGATGGGGGCAAGTATGGCTCCTACTCGGGGAATGGGCAATTAATACTATCATAACATAAGTGTGGCGGGGCAATTATTACTGGCATAGGTCTAGAAAGCTTTTAACACTGCTTTGGACCTTGAGAGGGCAAATAATAAAAAATCACGGCAAGGTTGCTGATGGTGCAATTATTACTAATTGAGAACCTGAGGGGTAAATAAAAAAAATGGCACGCGTTCCGATGGAGGCAATAGAAATTGGCACAGATACTGATAGGAAAAAATAATGTGTGTGTATATCCTGTTTTTTTTGGGGAGGGGCACTGAGTGATGGAATAGCGCACAACGCGATGGGGCATTAATGCTGCCATAAACCCCAAGCCCAGCTCCCGGCAATCACCGAATGGTCACGGCAGGAAGGCAGGACGACCTAATCCAATGTCAGCCTCCCTCCCGGGGCCCCTCTCCCCATCACCCAGCGCAGCACATCTGCCCAGCTTCGACCCTCTCTGCCACTAGACGACCCCCCCGGCTGGCACGAACATCCGTCTAGAGGGAGTCCGTGGTGCGAGTGAAGCAGCCGAAGTTACTCACCCATTCTTTGTCATCTGATTAGCAGGTCCCCCCTTCTCGGTTGAGTTCTGTGTTTTTATGTCCGTCTTTTTTTGTTTGTTTTTATATTCAATTAAATCGCCGACGCCTTCATGGTAGTGGAAGCCCGTCGCTCATAGGATCCCATATCCAGCAAATACCCCTCTCAATCCAGGCAAAGTTCCACCCCGAGGAAGAACGCGGGGGCAGGGGTTGAGGGGTGAAGGGTAAATTAGGGGAGTGGGGTGGTGAGGTGAGCAGGAAGGGGAAATCCTGTGGCAACCGGGACGGCGTCCAATTTTCTCGGTCCCCGCGTCGAATTCACCAAAGAGACATGAGACATCAGTTTAATATGCAACCTGCGCCGGCGGTGAGCTGCAGCGGGCTCGGCGGCAGCCAGACATCAACTTCTCCCAGGCAGTGGTGGCTTTCCCAAAGATTGGCATCTTTCAGGCTGACCGCCCCGGCCATCCCCAGCTGAAGCAATGCATCCTCCTCCGCAGCCCCAAGGGTCCAAACGGCGGCGAGCAGCCCGCCACGCGGGAGTGGAGCCCCCGGTCTAGAAGCCACGCACGGCGGCTTCGTCCATGGAGCGGGGCCGGATGGGAAGTGGTTTGTCGCTGTGCTCAAAGCAGCCCTTGTTTAATTCAGCAGCCTTCCCTGAGCTCGAGGACGCTCTGCTGCTGCGTGGCGCTGCTGCCTCGGCTCCACTTGGAGGTACGGCGAGTGCCCTCCACTGGAGGAACCAGATTGCACATCAAAAACCTGAAGCAGGGAGCCTGTCATAGCTATGCAGCCCTTCCGCTGTCAGAAAATACAATTAAAGGCACAGCGGCTCTCTTTGCCGCTGTTTTATTCAATTAATCGTGCCCCGGCTGCGCAGTGAACAGAGAGCCTACTACCTGCGGCGGCAGCTTCGAGGCACCTTCACCTGAAAGTGGGGGGAAGTCATTATGATTTCAAAGACAGACGGGCTTTTGTTTTCAATCAGGGAGGCAGCGTTTGCACCGTAGTAGGAGGCGGCAGAGCGCTCGGGTGCCACTAGTGCCTTACCAGATTCGGGGGCGTTCCCGAGAATCGGCTTTCGGCTGACGTAGCGTGACGTCGGCAAAAGCCAAAGAATCTCGGGAACGCCCCCGAATCTGGTCCGGCATTGACGGACAGGCCCCTCGTCCAATGGCTAGGCTCCATTTATGGAGCCAGCCAATGAATGACGAGGGCCGACCCAAACCCCACTACAGTTCTCATCAGGTTTTCGCCTGCACGAAAAAGATGCGCAGAGCGCATCTTTTCGCCAGGCAAAACCTAAAAAGGACTTTGATGCATCCTTCACTAACGTACTTTAATAATGAAAAAAATAAAAAGAATTGGCCCAGAGTTCATCATAGCTCTTTTTTATTTAAATTAGTTTTAGCCACACAACAAAGCACCGACGCTGCTGTTTAGCAAGGTTACAAGCCACCACCAAACCAATAGCTCTCTCTCATAGGCAAGACCTATTGACTTTACCAATGCTTATGTGTCTTTCTCCGTGAGATATCCTAAGAGCGATGGGACTGCCCAAAAGTGGATCCGCTGGTTACTCACTGTGCCACAGGACAAACAGCCTGATTCATGAAGCGAAATAGCGCCCGCAATGGCTGCGAAAACGCAATTGCGGGTGCAAAACACGGAATCGGCATTCAAGTACGAAATAGCGAAATCGCAAAAAAATAATAGCGAGCGGAATAGCGATTACGCTGTAAAAGTCGCAGACTCCGGGAAGTCGAGCATTAGCGATAATGAAATAGCGACCAACCACGGAATCTGCGAATTGAATAGCGAAACGCAATATTGTCTCAATCGGCATTCATGAAAGAAATACATTAGCGAAAAATCGCTAAATCGCACATTAGCGCGGCGCAATTTAAGGACAACTCAAAGCAGGTGGTAACCATAAAAGCCATGATTAACCAAAATTTGAAAAACTGTTAGCCAATCACCAACAGGTCCAGGCCTGACCAATCACACATAAGGACATTCAGCAGCAGCAATAGGCGTTCCACAATGCCTGGGATGTACATGGTGGTGAGGCGGCGAAGGCTACAGCGAGCAGCACGGAGGAGACGCATGAGGCAGGCAAGGATTTACCGGCAGCGGGTCACCTTGCTGGGGCAAACCAGAGAACAGATTTATGCTAAATACAGGCTGAATGGGGAAATGATCACCTGGCTGATACAAGAACTCGACCCCATCATGCAGCACCCAACAAGGCGAAACAATTCTGTGCCCACACATGTGCAGGTATTGTGCAGCCTGCACCTCCTGGCATCCGGCAGTTTCCAGGGCATAGTAGCCGCTGCTGGGGGGATTTCCCAGCCCACCATGTCACGCTGCCTCCACACTTTTGTTGACACCATGCTCACCCAGCTCCACCGGCACATCACATTTCCCACGAGCCAACAGGATTTGGACCTCACAAAACTACAATTTTATAATGTTGACCATTTTCCCCATGTCCTTGGCTGCATAGACTGTACCCACGTCGCCATCTGCCCACCAGCTGGCACGGAGTATATGTACCGCAACAGGAAGTCGTACCACTCCCTCAACATACAGATGGTCTGCAATGCCAAGACCATCATCACTGACATTGTGGCCCAGTACCCAGGGTGTACCCATGACTCCTTTATCTTCAGGCACAGCGGACTCCACACACGACTGATCAGGGGAGAGTTTGGGGAAGGACACCTACTTGGTAAGTACACTTTGTCGACAATGTCACATTGCTATGAAGTAACTGCGCTGCACAGGCAATCAACATCTGCTCCTCTCATTCAGGTGACAGTGGCTACGCCCTACGGGAATACCTCCTGACCCCTTACCTCAACCCTGCCACACCTCAGCAACGCCGCTACAATGTTGCGCACATCCGGACAAGGAACTGTATTGAAAGGACATTTGGCCTGCTCAAGAGCAGGTTCCGTATACTGCACAAGACAGGTGGGGCCATGTATTACAGTCCTGCAGCGTGCTGCCGCATTGTGGCTGTCTGTGCAATGCTTCATAACATTGCAACCAAGCACCGGATACCAGTTGACATCTCAGGCAGTGAATCTGAGGGGGACGACCGGCCACCAGCACATGCGCACCATGCACGCGGGGAGAACCCAGCTGAAGGCCACAGACGTCGCAACCACATCACAGCTAACAATTTCTAGCCCACCCCCTTCCCCCACCCCACATATCACAATTGCATGCAAACTGTAATGATTACACAAGGCGTATGTGTGCACCAAAATAAATGTATTTGTTTGAATCACAAAAAAAAATGGGTCTTCGTAACAACTATTTACAAAATGCAGTATTCATGCATACTGCATGAGACGCTCCATGGCAGGCTTAAGTTCAGCCTGCGCCTGTGTCCCTGACGCAATGTCATTGGCGCCTCCGGCGCACAATTCCCAGGCGCCTGGGAGCCTCTTCCTCTTCCTGGGCAGCTGGAGCTGGGGCAGCCCTTGTGCTGCGCCTAGGTGGGGGGGCCTGCGTGGCAGAGTGGCTGCTGACACTAGAGGCACCCTCACTAGCATCATCACCCCCCACAATTGCCGGAATCACAGGTGCGTGCAGTGCGGTGACGGCGGTTGTCAAATGCTCCAGCACCCGGGTAATATCCTCGCAGCACTGGACGAGTTGGTGCTGCTGGTTTAACGAGCGCCGCGCAAGCAGGGTGGTGGCATTTGCCGAGGCATAATTGGAGCGGCTATATGTGGACAGCCGGCTCAGCAACTGGTGGTGGCGCCTGCTAGCAACACTTCGGTGCTTCACCAGCGCTGCAGTGTTGTGTTCCATAGCCGTCGCCATGCGGTCAATGGCCGCCGTCATGCGGTCCACCCTCTCGCCCACTCCCGCCACATTGCGGCCGATCTTCTGCAGCTGGAGCTGGATGGCTCCTTGCTGCTGCGACTGGCGCTGGTGTAAACGCAGCATGCGCCGCTCCACACTCATGCAGGCGCGGAAATGGCCATTGCCCCTCCTGGTGGTCGGCCGCTGTGTAGCGGATGTGGCTGGCCCAGATGGTGGTGGACGAGCTGCAGGTCTTGCAGCAGCTGGTGTTGCAGGTGCGGCAGGTGTGGTGGGTGGCCTGGCCTTGGCAGCCGGTGGGCCTGAGGCGGATGCAGAAGGCAAGGTGGGTGGCCTGGCCTTGGCAGCCGGTGGGCCTGAGGCGGATGCAGAAGGCAAGGTGGGTGGCCTGGCCTTGGCAGCCGGTGGGCCTGAGGCGGATGCAGAAGGCAAGGTGGGTGGCCTGGCCTTGGCAGCCGGTGGGCCTGAGGTGGATGCAGCAGGCAAGGTGGGTGGCCTGGCTGCTGGTGTTGGCGCTGCCGCAGGGGCTGGTGGCTGGGTAGCAGGTAGGGATTCCTCCTCCTGGGCCTCCTCGTCGATCAGCAGCCTCTCACTGTCGCTGCTATCTCCCGCACCTGTGAGGGTAAGTGGATACTCATTAGGTGCATGTGACTGTCAGACGTGCAGATGTTACATGCATGCTGGGTGTCATTCCCTGGATGGCTGTGTATTTGCGCACTTTGGAACCTTTCGGGCCGCATTGTGGTACTACTACATTGTGGACATACTACGTCTCCCACAATGCTTCAGGGCATTTCCTGATGCACGGCATGACTAAGGGCCAATGAGTGAGCCTATTTGGTCAGGGGCGGTCATAGGGGACAGGGTCGCAGTCGCATGCCACTTACCTTGGGTGTCTTGGGTGGGGCGGGAGGAGTCCAGAGGGGTCACGCCAACACACGCCTCCCTCTCCAACGTGTCCTCTACCCGGTCCTCCAGGGGGGTGTTGGGTGGGACAGTCGGTCCACCACCTCCGGTGCCTGATGCCTCACCAAGGCGCTCCGCCACCCTCTCCTTGGCACGCCCTCGGAGGTCGTACCACCGCTTTTTTAATTCCTCCAGGGACCTGTCCGCAACGCCCACAGAGTTCACGCTTGCGGCAATCCCCACCCAGATCCTCCTCTTCTCCTGCTCTGGGACCCTCCGGGAGTTTGCACCAAACAGCTGGTCGTGGTTGGCCACCACACCCTCTATGAGGTTCTCCAGCTCCTGTTCGGAGAATTTCAGTTTGCGCTTGCGGCCAGCGCTGTTGCTGGGTCCGGGCTGCGGGTCGTCTGACATAGCGGTCGCTATTTCGGCGTGGTCGGGATGCGCAAACGGCGGGTTGGTGGCAGCTTTCCGTCGTGGACAGTCGACTGATAGCGTCACTGTGGTGTTTGGGGGTGGGATTTGGCTGCTTCCTGGTTGTGATGTCATCACGGTGCTCGGAATGCGTCTTCCCGTTTTCCAGATCCCGCGAGAATGCGACTCGCAATCCCGTGCAATCGGGATTGCGAGCGCAATCTCGTGCGATCGGGATTGCGAGTCGCAATCCCGATCGCAGGTAGCCGGAAATAGCGATTATTCTGCGTTTTTTGTGGGTCGCTAACGGCTTTAGCGCCCGCATGCGAGTCGCTATTTTTTCTCCGAAAAGTACATGAATGCCGTTTTGCGTTTCCTCAATAGCGAGTCGCTATTGATCGCTATTAGGGACACGCAAAACGGCCCGTACATGAATCAGGCTGTTAAACTATAGCTAGCTTACGAGGCCTAACTAGTCCAAAACTGATTGGGATTACTTATGCTCCCGTTCAGAGGGCCTTTGCGAGGCAGTTCTGGCTGGACTGTTCCAATGGAGCAGGTCTAAGACAGATTTGCAAATGGCTGGTTCCTCTGAAGTGGCAGGATGATCTTTCATGCAGAAGCGAGTAACTACTAATGGATGTGATTAAATCAAGTGTTCCACCCATTACTTCTTGGTTTCCTCATACAATAGCTCAAGGCACTAAACATGCACGACTCGGAATAAAGTGCTGATCGGCAGGCAAAGAGTTTGAATCCCAGCAACAACAACTTAGTCTTTATCTGTCTGCTGGTCAGAAAATGAAATACTAGATTGTTTAGAGCCGCTGCTCGGGTGAAGCGTGAAGAAGGGTGTCTGATGGTCTTAGAAACCCAAAGACCGGTGCCTAGGGATTTGCTAATGCCAGATCTGTGTTTAACCCAGTGCAGAAAGAAGGAGGAACTGAAAGACGAGAAAAAAAAACTGTGATACACGGAGAAAGAAAAGATTAAAAAGATCCCGCAAGAGTGAAATATAGGGAGAGGCATGGGGTGGGATCAAGATTGCACAGCCTTGGGATTTAGAAATCCAGACAATCGTCAGAGCCTGCTGCGGGCTTTTGAAACAAACGCTAAGCAGTTGCTTTTACTAGTTTGTTAATTAAGCACTGGTTTAACCTCTATGCACAGCCCCCTATCCCAGTGGTCGGTTAGTCCTTTCCTCCTGCCTTGGTAGACAAAAAAGGAAAGTGCCATCGGGATGAGCAACAATAAACTTAAGTAATCTGCCAACAGTACCAAGAGACCCTCTGGTAAACAACATGTGCTCTATAAATACCCATGTTCTGCTTTTTAATGTTTGCTAAATTTTCATGATGTCAAATGTGGAGTTAAGTGTAATATTAGATGTTTGAAAAATAGTAATGTAAAATGTTTGCAACCATAAAACTGAGTATGTTTAATTATGGGCAAACGGAAATACATAACCATCTGCAAAATATATAGCACATCTGTTTTCACAGAGAGAAAAACATTCAAGCTGAAATAACATTTGATTGTAAAACAAGCATACATTTTATAAATAGGTGCATGTTCTAAATGGACTGAGAAAACATTTCACTTTGAAATATCTCTAGTTTAAGAGTGGGGGAAGATTTACTTTTCTCTCTCTCCTCGACCTTGATGAAGGAACACAAGTCCTAGAATGTTTCAAATGTATACACGGTTGAAAGAGTTTGATTTATGCAGAAATAAAACAAACCCTGCAGAACCAACAATGCATTAAGAAGAGAGAGTGGATTTACAGTATGCCAACATTTCAGGCAGACGTTTTCGTGGTGTGTGTATTTTTACAAAACCCAAGATCCATTTCCAAGCTTGTAAAAAGTGTTAACTTTTGCTGGTAAAACTCGGCATATTTTTGTATTCAAGTAGATCCCTAAGAAGACACAACATGGCCATGGCATCATGAGCCCACGGCCAAAAGCACACAAGTGTCTAGGGCATCCGACTAAAAGATTATTTTTGATTAACGTAGATTTGCATGAGCATCAGCTCAGGACTGATATCCCATTGTTGTTAGCAGTTATCCTAACCTCCGGGGGCTCAGGGTTACTTCAGATGTGCCCGGAATGTCCATAAAAAATAGCCTGAAAAGTACTTATATTTATGCAGTACTGGTGCAAATAATGTGGCCCAATAACATGTTATTTACAGCCAATAAACGCATTTCCATACATTTAGCACTACAATGCACAGGTAAAATGATACTTTATTACAGCAGTACAGGGATACGGCCGTGGTTAAAACTAGGCATGCTGTCCCACAAAATGGAAATTTTAAGGATTTGACAGAGGAAAACAACTTCGCTAATAGGCACGAAGTTTATTCACTGGGATTTTCTCTAAAAGCAGGGATTCAATTACTCGTAATCTGGCTCTAGTTAAATTTGTGTCTTCTTAGCTACAACACACAACAAACCTGCTTGGCTTAAACCAAATATGCAGCAGCCCTGCGTAACACTACTAATAACTATTTTTGAGAGGCGATTAGCATCATGACTAACTCAAAGGTTCACCTCTTGAGTGCCTCGGACCCGTCTGTTATCACTATGAGTAAAATAGGCATGAACATATCATTTTCCCAGAAAAGGTGGACATTCACTAACTAAAACTTTTATTCTTTTTGTTCTCCACTTCGTACATCCAATAGCCTCACTTATCACCAACCCTCCCTGTGCCCCGAGTAACGCTTTCCACCCTGGAAAATGTTTTTCCCTGATCTTATCAGGAGTAAATTTCCCCCTTTTCTTGGGAAAGAAGTGATTGCGTGCGGTGTGTTTAATAACCTTAATAAACATGCAAATTTGTGCACGAACTCTAAGGGCATTCCAACGCTAGAAAGAACACTTCCTGCTTCCACCCAGCTCATGCAAGGTCCAAAATATTCTCTACCACCCATACTAAGTCTCAAACCAGATAGTAAACAGTGCTGTAAACTCATTAAAACGGAGTTCAGTTGAATTTACTTTCCCTAAATTATTGGCTCTTAGGATGATCCTCGTTGCACCCTCATTTAGGGCCTGATTCCGATGTCGTTCGGAAGGCCTCCAAATCGGATTTGGCTGTCCCGGATCCAATTCGTAGCCATTGTTTCCGATCGAATTGTACACAGGTCTGAACGACCAAGTACGATGCGAAGATCTCGTACGCGTCGACTGAATAGTTTCCGGGACCCGAACCTGTCCGTACGCCTCATTTGTAGCCGAATCGTGAAGCGTAATGGAGCCTAATTCAATCCGAGTGAGTATGATGCACGATTCGGACAGCCGCTTCAGTCTCAGCGAGACGAAACGGTTGTTGGAATCGTACTTCGGGGGGCTGTAGCAGGCCCCCTTCACCCGGGGCACTCCGAATCTGTCACGGCGGTGTAACCATGGGTCCCTCCGATCCATGCATGCACAGTGTGGTGGGCACCATGGGGTGCACAGCACAGGGTGTACGCTTTTCCATACCCACCCCATCTTGCTATGGGAGCCTATGTACGCGTCTGTACAGTTCACTGGGAGTCAGAGAAACCAAGTCCATAAGTATACTGCTGCATCGTACTCGCTCTTTCGGATTTTCGGAGCACTTTTCGCTCAGAAAGGCCTCCGGATCCGAGTCGTATGGAGAGCTTTTCTAGCGAGATCAAAATCGGGCACTTAGTTGTGATGTAACCCTTGTGGGACTGAGAGACTGTTTTTGAAAAACTATTACCTCAATAGCAATCAAAAGCTTTCCAATTCTTGCATGAAAAAACCTCAATGAATATTCCATGCAGACCAGAAAGTGCTTTGCATGAAGCAAAGCCACGAAAGCACTCCTTTGCAGATGAAGATATGCAATGTGATTGGCCATTTCCTGACCAGCAATGGACCTCATTTTCCCTTAACACAAAAAGAGGATTTATTTGTGCGGTGACAATATTGCAGAACGATTTCTACAACCAAGATGTATTCTTCTAATTCCCAAGGGCTGGCTCTATTAAGATGTGAATTAAAAATATCATAAAAGTCATTTCACACGTTTTGTTGTAATGGATCACTTATGTAAATTTGAAGGAGTGTGAGTTATTGCACTATCATATATTATATATCCAGTGGTTACAAGACAGACAGCATGGACTAGAGTAATTTAAGAGGTGCAGACAGCCACTATAGCAATGGTTCGCAATGTTAGAGATGTAGTTCAGGTATTTGCGGACTATTACTGCACACTATATGAGACCTGCCGGAACCACATGGATCAAGACATTGAGGCCTTGCCAGGGGAGGTGCCAGTCCCCATCCAGGAAGCAGATAACAGAGAAGAATTGAAAGGTGAACTCACAGTAGAGGTGACAGGAGAGGCGTTACAGGCGCTGTAAACTGGAAAAATGCCCTGGGCCAATGGTTTCTAGGGGAGCTTTATAAATGACTGTCCCCCCTCCTTAATCCTCACCTACTCAAGTTATTTGAGGCGATGCATGAACTGGGTGAACTGTCACCAGACCTCAATCATGCAATTATATCAGTCATCCATAAAGAAAGGAAACCGTAGAACTTATGTTCTTCATACAGGCTGATCGCTCTGCTGAATACCAAAAGCAACATTCTAGCCAAGATACTGGTGACACGCCTGGCTGGAGAAACATCTGCTCCGATACACCCTGATTAGAGGGGCTTTCTGCCCAGAAGGGCAACCCGCTTAAACCTTAGATAGATGCAATTGTGACTAGAGAAGGTTAAGACTGACAGTGCGCCCAGGGCGATACTATTAATATTGTTATTATTAACAACTTGTAATGCGCTCATCTACCCCGAGGGGTTTCCCGGCGCAGGACATTCACAGATAGCTGTTCTAATCAAATAGATTCAGAATAGCCAAGTTTTCAGCATCTTAGGGAATGTGAGCAATGATTGACAGTTTCTTAAGTCAAATGGTAATGGGTTCCAAAGCTTGGGGCCCAGGTAGGCAAAAGAGTGGCCCTTCATAAGGGGCAATCAAAACCTGGGGACACTGAACAAGACACAGGTCAGGGTTTCTTAGTGACAGACGACTGGTAGGGGAATACAAGTTCTTGAATGAACAATGGTTCTACGCCAAGTCTGGCCTTGAACATATAGCACAGTGCTTTGAATTCAATGCACTTGGCCACCTTAAGCCAATGAAGTTGCAAGGATAGCCGTGGGATGACAGCATTGTGCTATACAAATGCTCGTTACAATACTACAATACAAGTTCTTTTAATAAGTGGGACACAGAAACAGACCTAGGCAATTGATAAAGCAGTCTAGCAGCAGCATTTTGGACAGTTTACAGGCGCTGTAAGGCTGACTTGTCTGCTCCCAAGTACACCACATTGCCATAGTCCAGACGAGAAATAACCAACGCCTGGATAACGATCCTCTGTGCGCTAGAGGAATAAGCCACAGAATCTTTTTCAGCCACTTAAGGACCGCAAAACAGGATGCCGTCACATTAGCTATCTGTGCTTTCGTGGGTTGCTTTTCATCCCAGGTTGTTAACCTTAGATACTGGAATGGAGGGGGTCCCAAGTAGTTCTGGCCAATGTTTGGCAACCCAAAGAGAGGGGTTGTTACCTAGAACTAGGACCTCAGTCTGATCGCTGTTGAGTTTAGGTGAATTTTGATTCAACTAAGCTGCAATTTTAATCATTCCACGATGAAGTAGAGATGGATCATTTCTCTGAGCCGAAATCAAGGAAAAAATGATCTGGCTATCATCTGTGTAAGAAAAGGGGGCGAGTCCACAGATCTCTCTCATAACGGCCAAGGGGCGTACGTAGATGTTGAACAGCAAGGGACTTAAAATGGACCCCTGCAGCAATGTTTGGGATTTCAGGTTAGATTAAAAAACCTGGAAAATGCGGTCCTTTAAGAAGGAGATAAGCCACCCAAGGGCTGAATCTGCCAAACCTATTGATTTCAGTCTCTGAAACAGCATAGAGAGGGACACAGTGCCAAAGGCTGCACTTAAATCCAATTGTATGAGTGTGGCCGTGCCTCCCTCATCCAACTATTGTCTGAGATATTTTGTCGCTCCTAGAAGGGCGGATTCAGTGCTGTGCCCAGCTCTGAAGCCTGACAGAGGGGCGGAGAGGATAGTGAGCTTCAATAAATGAGGAGTTGGACATTGACATGTTTTCCAGTACTTTGTACAAATCAGGTAGCAAGGAAATGGGATGAAAAATATGAGAGACAGTCAGGGTTCAAGTTGGGCTCTTTTAGGAGGGAAGAACTAGTGCATGCTTCCAACTCTGGGGAACCAACCCCTCTTTCAGAGATGCATTTAAAACCTCCATAATGGTAGAAGGGTGGGCGGATCCAATAGGTAGATATTTCCTGAGGGAAGAGAATCTAGAGGGGATCGTGATTTAATTAACGGCAGGGCGCCAACAAAGGATAAAAGGTCCAGGGGAGACCATTCGCTCAGGTTAGCAGCACCTACACTACTAGATGCCACGATGTTGGGCATTGATTTAGGACTGTCAGGAAAATCGCCATTGGAGTTAGTCACTAGCAGCAACGTGTCTTTGGCCCCCAAAGGGCACAGCCACCCTAGGGGACAATAGCCATTGGCTAATGCCCCCGACCTCAGTAACGCCCTTAAATTCAGTATTTATGGGCTCCACCGAACCTTGCTCCTGAGATTAGACGACCTACGAGGAAGAAGGGCCTAACAGCCGTGCAGCAGTGGAGAAGAAGACGACAACTGACTTGGCTCCAGCCCTACCGGCCTGCTCCAAGAAACCGGTGTTGCCCACAGCCAGCAACCCAGGGGCATCTGCTGTCTTCAACAAAGACTCTTGTGTCCCGTGGACAACCGATTTGTCCAGCCAAGAAACCAACACAAGGACTACGGATCCAGGCAGATCGGCGACACTTGCACCACTCTGCACAAGACGCCCACGGCCCGAGTCCAGGTAGCCCACCGACCCAGTGAAGTCTCCCAGGCGGTCCTGACCTGGGATCCAGCATTGGGCGGCCTCTTCTGACCTTCCCCTCGATGCCTGCAGCCTCAACTTGAAGGGTCCCCCCGACCGGAGGTGGTGAGAGAAACCAGATGCCCAGAGACACCCTCAGCCCTCCAGCCAAGGAGTGCCCAACCGACTGGGTCCCGGCAAGCCCCACTATCCAAGTTACCTCTCCAGTCATAGGATTCCTTCAGACAACCTTATGAATCGAGTCTGCTGCAGTTTTCCCCAACCGAGGATCTCCATTGGTTTCAACGGGGACCCCGACACATACATTGTACTATGCACCCCAACGCATTTGCGCCGCTGGTGGTGCAGTCTCAGTGCTCTTTGGTGGCCTCACCAGTGCTGATCTTAAACCCAAGGGCCTGTGTACCGACCCGCAGGTACGCGCCTGTAACCGGTGTCTCTTCGCGACACCCACAGCCTCTATAGGATAACATTGGGACCAGTGACCTCTGCACCCAGCCTCCCCAGTGCTGCTGGTGGTGCACTACCTATCTTGGTCCGACCCTTGGACAGTGTTGACCAAAACCCTTGGAGACTGAAACTCAAAACCGCTTATTTACCTGCAAGTTACTCATCTG
This sequence comes from Lissotriton helveticus, assembly GCF_964261635.1. Taxonomy (NCBI): domain Eukaryota; kingdom Metazoa; phylum Chordata; class Amphibia; order Caudata; family Salamandridae; genus Lissotriton; species Lissotriton helveticus. The sequence continues at coordinate 746,069,539 of NC_136073.1, forward strand.
CAAGTTACTCACCTGCCTTTTTCCAATAGGATTGAATTGGTCTCTCACTGTATTGTACTAACTGTAGTCCTGAATACAAAGTATCTTTTTCTGAAATGGAAAGTATTTAATGCACCTGCAAAGTATGAATTGATACAATACAAACCTATTTTATTATTTGAAAGTATTGCATACAAGTCTACTGACTTGTAACTGAGTTCAACTTGGTTCCTAGAAATAAAAGTAACAAGCTATATTTTTTCTACAAACATTGGCCTGGAGTCAGTCATTAAGTGTGTGTTCCTGCCTTGTGCGAGTATGTACACCAAATGCATTCACACTCAGGCCCGGACTGGCCATGGCGGGCACCGGGCGATCCCCCGGTGTGCCGCAAGGGTGGGGGCCGGTTTAGAGCCCCTGGGGGCCGATATTGTTATAGGGCTGTTTTTGCAGCTCAGCAACAAAATCGGCCGAAAACCGGCCCTAGCAAAGCGCTCGGCGGTGCCTCCAGCCCCCCCCAGTGGGAAGGGGGGGCCGACCGAGCACTTTGCCAGGGACGGTTTTAGTTCCCAGTCCGGCCCTGTTCACACTACCCTCTGATAAGCCTAACCGCTCAGCCCAGCTAATGCTAAATTGAGAGCAAGCTATTATCTACTTTAATTTCTGCCATTACTTTGGGGACTCACTGGACCATGTGCACATTAGGCCTCTTTTTGGAATAGTATAAACAGAGCCAGCTTGCTACAGGAGACTTCCAAGCTGATTTGGAAATGTGCCAAAAACTTCCTCTAACATTAATGGGCAGAGACGCCCTGTACAAAATGATCACTTTGCCCAAACCGCATTATGTACTGCAGATCACCCATATCCTGTCCCAGAACACTACTTTGCTAGGTTAGATACAGCGCTCTACACAATGCTTTGGGCTGAGGGCACGTAGAGTGGCCCTGCGAACGCTGTACAGGTCAGTTTATAATGGAGGCCTATCGCTGGCAGATGTGCGAACGTATCCTAGGGCTACACAGTTAAACGTTATTAACAAATGGGGACATAGACCACAAGACGAGCCGACACATCGAGTAGAGGTGACGGTAATGGCAGTGAAGAACCACATTCACTATGCATACGGGAAACAAGACCGGCACATCCTACCGGAACCAACCCAGATGACCTTGATGGCCTGGGATGAGACTATCAGTGAATGGGCAGACTTACTCTAGCCACCACCCTTTGGAAAGGCACACCCATGGCTGAAGTGGGCAAACTCAGTGGCTTTTTCAGCTGGAAGCTAATTGATATAGAGCCAGTGGGTGACTTGTTGAGGGGGGGGGGGCTCAAGATGTTCGAGGCACTCCAAAAAAAACGCCTTACACCCTAAATCAGAATTTCCGATATATGCAACGCTGTGCCCTGAGGGTGGAGGGGCTACTGGGCAAAGACCAGTCCACTAGAGAACTGGGTACTGAGATTACCCACAAGGCGGTATCACCGTTACATTCTCAATAATACCCCACACAACTTAGGATAACTCTGGAAAAATGGGAGTCCGATGTCAGAGCCCTCAAAATATTGATTGGGAGGCCGAGTTGATTCGCCTCAGGAAGGTGGCTATTCAGGCCAGACAGACTGATTCAATATCGTGCACAGGGTCTACTATAACAGATCCCACTTACATAACATGGGGAGGGCTAATAGCCCATTATGCTTTCAGTGCAGGGGGAAAGGGGTGCCTTTTTGCACACAATATTAGACTGTTCTTACTCGGAGGAGATTGCCACAGAGCTAGAGGCATTACTGGAACTGAACCGCCCCAAGACAACCCCAACTGATGATCCTAGTCAAACCTAACGATGTAGATATCCCTTGAAAACAGTTGATGTTTTATATGTTGAGTTTGGTTGTTGCAAAGAGACATGGCCACATTCTGGGGAAGGGACCAGGTGGATTTCTGGAGGACACATATGTTGAGGCAGAAGAAGAGGACCCATCATCAGAGCCTCATGAGCAGGAGGACAAGGAGGCGAAATGCCCGAGGGATGGGGAGGCAGAGCTTCACTAAATGGGATGGCTGCATGAGGGCAGGCAGCAGGAAAAGTGAGAGGTGATAGGATACGAGGTGAGAAACTGAATGCTATGCTGGGGGGAGCAATGTTAAATGTTACCGTAATGATATGCAACAAAAAAATAAAAACATATTTACAAATAAAAAGAATGAGGCAATTAGTAGGATCAAGACAACAGCTTTATATTACAAAATAGGCACTGGGGGAAGTCACCATTCTAAAAATTGACAGGTATTTTTACCCCACACCGAAGGGGGCAGGACGTTTGTACAATTAGTCTCCAAATACTTTACAAACAGATTCTGAAAATATAGAGAGGAGAGCTCAGTACACACGCCAGTAACAATGGAATGAGTCAAACTTTAAACCACTTAAAAACAGCAAGACTTTGATGTACTATACGGATGCAGTAAACCTGAATTCAGTAGAATATTGGTAGTTAGCCATGGCACTGGAACTTCCCTGTGTAACTTGAACATTAGGATCCTTTCAATGGCCAGTTTGTGGTTAAAAAGAGTGAGTGGTTGTTCTTTCATTACTACAGACATCTAACAGACGTCGAAATTAAGCACAAGACTGGAGTAAAAAAAAAAAGTTTTCCACATCTCGCGAAGAGATTTGAAAAAAACTCAAGAACATGATGGGTGCTTGGAGCCTGCAAGTAGCTCTCCTGTGTGCAGCTTAACATACTAAAGTGAAACATGTCCCTAGGCTGAATTCACACATGTATACCAAACTTGAAAAGCATACCTTTGAGATAAAAAATTAGTGTTTTTTTCAGAACAGCTGATGTTTTGAGAACAATGGTTGGATTTCCAAAATATATTTAAAGTTGATATGTGCATGATAAATCATCTGGCATACTTATATTAATACTGGGTGATTGTGGCATTGCAGCTACGGCAGTTATGTATTATCCATGTACAAGCATTCCAAATTGCATTACTGTTGGCAACCCTGCCTGATGCACTGATGGTAATCATTGTTGGTAATCTTCCATGGGGTTGCCACTATTGTAATCTTTTCTTATGTGGACACTGTCACAATACTAATAGACTTAGTAGCTCAGGATGATTTTCTGTGAAAATAAGTAGCTTTTATTACTATTATTAGAACGGGTTGGAGACCCATGATTTAGAATATCTGTAATTGCCACAGAAGGGTATGGGCTTAGCCTACTTGTACATCGGTACAGCCACCATGTCCGACGGCTACTTATATTGGTTGATGAAAGCTGGGAGGGGAGTCAGAGGTCTCAAAGTTAAGACATAACCAAGTACAAACTACTAGCCACTGACTTTACCAGCTGATGTATAAAGGTGAAAAACAACCTACAGGAGTACCAAGAGACTCTGAACATACTTTAAGACCAGAAAGGAACCCTGACTAATGACCAGGAAGGACAAGGGAACCTGGTAATGAACCAATTTGTACTAGTGTCCAGGACATATGGCCCGACCCTTTAAATATTCTGAAGAACAGAGAGAATTAACTATCTAGTTGTCTTAGGTAGTAGGCTTGAAATGCATAAAAGGGTGCATTAAGTTAAAAGGCTTAAGCAAGACCTCTTTATGGTCGCGGCGGGGGGGTGAAGAGTTTTTAGGTTCAGGTTGGGGTAAAGTTTAGGCTGGTGAGGGATTTTAAGGATTCTGGGATGGGTGGCGTTTAGATATAGAAAGGGTTTTCAAAGGTTGAGGGATGAGTAGTTTAGGGCGATGAGAAATTCTTATGGGTCATGGACAGCTGGTGTTTAAGGACAGGGAGGGTTGATAGGGTTCATAGATGGGCGGAGTTTAGGTGTGCTGAGGTGTCTTTAGCAGTATTTAATAGGTGGGGTTTAGGCATATAAAGGTTTTTTAGGGTTCAAGAATAAGTAGAGTTCGGGGTAGTGAATGATTTTATGGTTCAGGGATGGGGGATTTTTTGGGGTCGAAATGGCTTTTAGGATTCAGCGATGAGCGCAATTTATGTGTCTTGAGAGGATTTAGGGGTAAGGGATTGATGGTGTATTAGGGTTATGAGGGGTCAGCGATGGCTGGTATTCACGGGTGATGATGGATCAGCGAATTAAATGCATCCAGAGTAACTGTTTGACAATGAACAAGATATAAATATGAAATGTCCTTTAAAGTAAAGCACTGAAATAAATATCTCCGACAACAAGGTTTCTGAAAGTAAGACCTGCAACCATTCCAATTACACTTAAAAAATAAGCATTCAAATGTCAATTGTGACCAAAATGACATTCTATGAATTGGTTTCTACAAAAAAGTAAATGCAATTCTTGATATTCCATGAAAATGTTCTTCTATGAAATCACATACAACAGATTCTGATAACTGGAAAGAAGCATGAACAAAATAGTGTGCCCGTGCCCGACTTCCTATGCAGATACCCCAAAGATGCCTCAGAGGAAACAATAAATCTCTCTCTAAATTGAACTGCTAAGTAGGAATAAAAATGCAGGTTTGGTTTATTCTCACTACAAGATGGGCCACATGTGAGGAGCTCCTGCTGGGAGCTCCCTGGTAAGGGATTGCCTTTTTGGCTTAATCCCATGGAACCATTCTCTCCTCGGACCTTCCACACCCATGGGGATCTACGGACTTTGCCCTCTGAATCCTACAATTCACGCGGTTGAATTTTTAAAAATCGCTGGCTTCAACAACATCTGAGGATCATTAAAATCTACTGACAGCGGAGCAACATGGCCGACGCCCTCAGGTGCTGCCCAGGAAGCTATAGAGGAGATTGGCTGTGGATCTCCCCCTTGGCCGTCACCTACCCTCTGGACTTGGGCTCTGTTTCTCATCTCTCCGCTCCGACTGCTACCTCCCTTGCCTTCTGACGAATCTCCGAAAAAACGCTGAATAGAGGAGCAAATTCAACTTGGATGACGTCTGGTGGAGCTGCCTCGGCAGCTGTAGAGGACATGGGCTGGGGATCACCCTCTGACCGTTACCTGCCTTCCGGACTAAAAACGGTTGTTTTGACCTCCTTACTCGCCCTCCGGAAACGGCGGCTGGGTCACACAAGTCTGGTTTTCCCCCACAATACGCCATTGAGAAAGCTGCAACGCTGCTGCCCTTTGCCCAGAGCTCATGTTACTTTTCGGGTTGAGGAAACACGCCCTCCTGACCCCGCTACTGCTTCCTGGGCGCACAAGACTACTTTCCCCGACATTTCCACATGCTGAATGAAGTCACTGCTGTAGCCCGGAGTGCTTCTACATGACAACCAGAATGAGACCGGTGATCTCCAGCCTTTCCTCCCTCATCGATCCTGTGGCTGCCTCCCCCTTACAGTCCCGTTTCGTGGAGTCGGTGTCCCTGTGGCTTTTTGGATCGAATTATTTGTTTCAAGCCCGCCATCTTGTGATGAACTGACTGGTGTCTGTAACCTGGGTCCTCCATTTTGGCAGCTTCAACCGATCTTCTGTCGGAAGCATGCCGCTGGTATTCTCCCTGTGTCGCCTAATGGATCTTTGCCCTCAAGTCGACCTCTCCATGGGACGCCTACACTCCTCTCATCGGGTTTAGTCTCACCGAATCTCTCTTTTGCACCCACCCTCGGACCCACTCCATATCCTATGCGATCTGACGCAATTAGGGAGCCTGGCACTGGATGTTTGAGTTTTTTTTTTACCCCTTACCAGTTTGTGGACTCTTCATCTGTCTTCTTTCAGTGTTTCCCCTCGAATTTCTATCCTCCGTCGCCGGTCTGCCAGACCTGATCATTTTCCAGTCCCCTGATTCTCCCCCACTTCCTTCGATCCTCCATCAACTTGTTCTATGTGTTTTTGCTATGCTCTATTTATTGATGTAACTTTGCAACTATTTTTTGTTCCTCATGTAAACCGCTCCGATAACTTCGGGTCTAGCTAGCGCTATATAAAACTCTTCAATTAAAATATTCTCGGTAAACCTCGATTTGATACCAACATATATGCACAACGTCAAAAATGGGAACAGTCTTCCCATGAAAAGTAGCATCTACAGGATGTCAAAGTTCAAGGGCAACTCAAAGCAAATGTGGTTAAGGTGCTGGTATGCAAGATGATTGAGAAGTCACAGAATCCATGTGCAAGCCCAGTGGTTTTGCTGTCTAAGCAAGATACCATTTACTTGAAGTTTTGCATAGATCACTATGGTCACAGAGACATACATACCCACGGGGCAGACAAGCATGTGGCCAAGCGAGGTACTACTGTTATTGAGCGCCTTTCAAGTGACCAGCAGCTACTGGCACATTGCACTTACTTCTAGCGCCAAGCAGAAAATGATAACTGGTTCTCCAAAAGGACCCCACCACCAGCAGAGCTCAATAGTATATCCTGGGAACCAGGTAGGTTTGGGAATCTCAGAGGAGAGTTAGGTCCTCTCTAGGGCTCACTTAGCACTGCTGAACTTTTGTGAACAATTATGGACCTTAATTGCTCGTTTGATTTCCGTGAAGCAGCCCAAACAGTGCAATTAGACTGCGGAAAGTCAAAAGACCATTGATAGGTACAGGAAGGCTTGTACTTCAGGAACCTGATGAAAGGGCCATCACAGTACATACAGACGCCTTCGCTAAAGGTGTTCATGCCTTCTTGTCAAAAGGGAACCACATGGGCAAATAGCATATAATGGCTTTTGTCAGTGATCCCTTCTTCATAAGGACTGGATTTCTTAATATAAGGCAAGGTTGTGCCATAGATATGCTGTGGGATATCAGTTCACAAGTTTATCTACATGAGCAGTTCTTGAAGACTGATTATGGGACAGCAGGATGTGTGACTGAATACTCCTTGTCTCTGTGTTCATAGGTTAATCTGTTACTCATTTTATCATTCTGGCAAGCCTTGCGGGTTTACTGGTGCAGGAAAGTCTCCTGTCTGGTGCGCTGTACATGAAAGTCATAGTGCTTACCAGTAGAACATTGTTGGAGCCCAACTAAAGATATAGTGATCACAAGGGTGACTTCTGAACCCAGGTCAGAACATTAGTAATTGTCTGGGGAAGCTGATAAAGAAAACTGGGTACTGGCCTTTTAACCCCAGTGGAGAGACTGCATACAGGTTCTTGCTGGTAAATCTGTGTAGCCGGTCATATAGGACACCTTCATGCTCTTGAATGCATGTATATTGTGCATGGGTAACGTGGGGTGCCTCAAACTGGTGTACCTGCATGTATAGACTCTAAAGGAGTATGTGCGCCAAAGCATTGGTTGTAGTCCGAGATAGCTGTCCTAGCATGTCACCCTGTGCTACTCCCTAGATTCCCTATGATTTCTTTGTGAAGCCATGTGCCCAGGCTGATTTTATCACCCAGCGGAAGACATTGTGTGGCAGGAACTGGATCCGAACCTGAAGTCTGGCCAGGGCATATCTTGATCCACTGGAACTGGTGCAGGAGCACTAGCCAACTCACATCATATCTGATTAGAATGGAACCACAACGCTTGGTTAATGACAGTGCTCAGAAAGCAACGCCAGAGGTTCACCATCACAAAAAGATTTGAGCAGCCTGTCCATCACTAGTATCTTCAGTTTTTTGCAAATAGGATCTACTTGGAATCAACAATAGAAGGGTGGTGGTTGCACTTTAATGATTGCCATAGACCTGTGGTCAAATAAAAGGAAAATGTATTCTGCTGTGTTTGAGTTGCTTGACACAAAGAATGGGCTAACATGAAATTTGAATGGACAGCGAACCTGAACTAACTGCACCTGAGACAAGATAAAATGTAATAGTCAGAATATGGTAGCATACGCGCAAAACCAACCAGTGGGATGTTGACCAGGTTCGTAGGCGGGAGGGTTGGGCAGAAACCGCTAAATGATTTGGAATTCAAAGTAGCTAGCGGAAACAGTTTAATTAAAGGTGTGGCCTCTGTCTCTTTTGTGTACTGGTATTTTACTATAGAGCATATTAGTTGGTCTCTTTAGCATATCCAGTGCTCAACTTCTTCTTCACGGAGTCCTGCGCACAGTCTTAAACAAGGTCAGGAACAAAAGCCTTGCAAGACTTCTTTCTAGTGATAACAACCATACTTTGGGGAATAAGAAGAAATTCTGCTTTTTCTAACAGACAAAGAAGGCCAACTTCCCAGTGAGAGGAGAGAATTTCCTCTTTTCAATTTGTAAACCAGGTTTGCATGTATTGTTCGTCTTAAGGGGGTCCTGGATACTGAACCTTCAAATACCATGGGGCCTGCGAACAACTGCTCAGCCCAACCTGCGGCTACAGAGTGGCATTTGCAACCTGCAACTACAGAGTGGCGTGCCAGCCATCTTCTAGGATTGATAATCAGTCTGTGCGTTGGCACCATCCATCTACCATTCTTCTTCTTTGACATGTACTAATGGGGTCTCCTTGTGTTGGCACCAGGCATCTGCAAACTCTACACACATTAATGATTGTAAGTGTTGCTGTACTTATCTAACTTGGAGATTAGCCACACATTGGTAATGCTTGCCCAGGCATGCAAGTTCAAAACACAGTAGCTTATAATATTCAGTCAAACCAAAATGCTAATACTTTGAATGCCTTGAGCGATAGAATTTGTAGATCTTTCAGACAAAAATGACAACCCTGCTTGGACCTTCAAAGTATTGCAAGAAATACATTTGCCCACTGATCTAAATGTTTTCTTATAAACCATGTTTCAAGAGTAAGACCTGGTTGTTTCACCTTGCTAACCGTCGATTGCCAAAGGGAAAAGAAGTGGCAATTTAGTGAGCCTAAGGTAACTGCTGATTTCAATTGTTTGGAAGGACAGCTGCATTACTTGTTACAAAGATTGTCTAACTGCCCAGGACTGACACATGCCCTGGGAAATTGGCCTGACAAACACTGACAACGTTACCTTAATAGTGATGAAATAATATAAATAGTTTACAATGAATAACATTACCTCGGCATTACATTTATTGTGAATTTTACCTGTGCTACCCGATTCTATATATTTTGCCACAAACCAGAACTCTAAAAGTAAGCCTTACTTTTTGAATCTACTACCCCCGAAAGTCAAATCATAGGGACACTAAACTTGTAAATTCAGTGACCTTCTAGCATTACCAGTTTTCTGGGTATTTCAAGGACACCAGAAATTATGGTAATATGGATTGATGAACTGCTCTTACGTAATCATGTCTAAAAGAACTGGCCCAACGCAGCCCAAGTTATGAACTTTCGGGAAAGGCACGGGCAGTGAGTAACCGTAGACTGCAATCAGGTGTACGGCGACCATGCATATGCTGAACTACAAACCAAAACCTAAGGCAAGGACTGGATTATTGATCATAAGGTGAGATTGTGCCATATATATGCTGTGGCCTAGCAGGTAACATATTCTCCTGATCATGAGCAGGTCTAAAGTTCGGATTTAGGGATAGAAGGATGTTTGGCTGAATATTCCTTTGCACAGTCGTCACAAGTCAGTCTGTTACTCATATCATTCTGGCAAACTTTGCGTGTTTTCTGGTGACAGAAAGCCTTCTGACCAGTGCTCTACCTGGGACAGGCATAGTGCTCACCATAAGAGTGCTAGGCTTTGCTAGAGCCCACCTAAAGTCACAGCAATTACAAGAGTGACCCCAGGTAAATGCGCTGTTAACAGTTGGGGGGCTTATTACAGAAATGGGGTACAGGGCTTTTTAACCCCAGAGGGGAGACTGCGTACGGTTCTTGTTTGTAAATCTGTCTAGTTGATCATAACTAGGCTCCTTAATTCTCTTGATTGATTGTGTAGTGTGCATGAGCTACATGTGGGGTGCCTCACGTTGGGGTACCTGCGGATATAGACTCTAAATGAGTAAGAGGTGCAAAGAGTTAGATGTAGTCAGAGATAGCTGTGCTAACATGTGACCCTGCTCTACTCCATAGATTCTCTCGCGATTTCTGTGTGAGGCAACGGACACAGCATGACTTTATGATACAACGGAAGGGCTTTTGTGCCAGGAACTGGATCTAAACCAGAAATTCTGACTAGGGCATATCTTGATCTACTGGAACTTGTCCAGGAGCTCTAGCCAAGTCGCATCATAACTGATTAGAATAGAACCAGTTCCAGTAGGAGATGTGACCTGGCAAAAGTGCAACAATTGGTTAATGACAGTGGTCTGAAAGCAACGCCAGAGCCTCACCCCACACAAAAATATTTGAGCAGCCTGCCCATTCCATGTTTTCTCTGTTTCCTGTTGAAAGCAGAAACAATCCACATGAAACCCACAATAGGACGGTGGTGGTTGCATTTTTTTTTTAATGGTTGTTACAGAACTGTGGTCAAATAAAAGGAAGGCACTCTGCTATGTGTGATTTGTTTTTCACAAAGTAAGGGGCTAACTTGAAATTTCACCGGAGAGCAGACCTAGACAAACTACACCTTGGATAAGATATTATGTCCTGATCAACATATGACGGCGTAGACACAAAACCAACATGTGGGATGATGGCGTGCGCTTGAGGCAGAGGGCTGGTAGAAAGGGCTCCATGTTTTTGAATTCATGTAGTTGCATGAAGTAGGAGACTTAAATGTGTTCACTGTGGCTCTCTTTGTCTGCTGTTCTTTCACCAAACAGCATATTAGCTGGCCCCTCCACTATATCATATGTTTAACTTCTACTGCAAGGAAACATGCACACAAACGCCTTGCCCGTTTTCTTTCTAGTGGTGGGAACCAGACTTTTGGAACCAGAAGAAATCTTGCTTCTTCTAAAGGACCAAGAAGGCAAACTGCCCAGTGTAAAAGGAATCTCTTGTTTTCATCCACAGACTAAGTTTACATGCACTGTCTGCCTTGAGGCTGTTAGAGATACTAAACCTTGGAATACCATTGGCCTGAAACCACTGCTCAGCCTGAACTGCGACTACAGAGTGGCACGTGCAACCTGCGACTACAAAGTGGTGTGCCTCCCATCTTCTGGGACTTAATCTTGAGCTGCCTGTGTGGTGGTACCCACCGTCTATCATTGTTTTTCTGTGACTGGTAATATTGTGTTTGCTTGTGTTGGCTCCCGGTATCTGCAAACTCTACACAGATAATTGATAGTAAGTCGTGCTGTGCTTAGCTAACTAGGGATTAGCCCCAATTTTCAAAAGCTTGCTCAGGCATGCAAGTTCAAAAACACAGTAGACAGGGATACCCAGGCAAACTTAAATGCTAATGCTTTAATGTCTTAAAGTTATTAGTTGCAATAGAGGAACAATAAAAATTCTAGACCTTTTAAACTAAAATTACAAAATGTCTTGGCCCTCCTATTTATGACAAGAGAGGCACATGCCTGGTGATCTAAATGTTTTTCTGAACATCATGTGTCAAAAGTAAGCCTTGATGGTTCCATCTTGCAACACTGATTTTTAAAGTGTAAAGAAGGTGGTACAAGGCAATTTAGTGAGACTTGGGTAATAGCGGAATTCAATGTTTCAAAGGACAGCTACATTAATTGTTACAAATATTGCCCATCTGCCCATGACTGACAAGTGCCCTGGCACACGGCCTGAAAAACACTTACCAATTTACCTTAATAGTAATACAAAATTATTATTATTTTTTTTTTTTACAAAAGAATAACACTACCTGGACATTACATTGATAGTACATTTTACCTCTGCTACTAGATCTAGATATTCTGCCAGACACCAAACACAAGCCTTACTTTTTGAATCCGCTACACCCTGAAAGTCAAACCCTAGCAACAAAATTGAAATTTTGTGACCTTGCAGTATTACTGGTTTTCTAGGCATTCCAAGGGCAGCAGCAATGCTTGTTACTAGAATGCCTGAGCTGTTCTTTAGTCACACAATGATCAGAGAACTGGCTTGACACAGCCCAAGTTACAGGCACATTCATTCAGGTGAAGGACCACACATATGCTGAGTCACACACCAAACCCTCAGGCCTATCAGTGTTAAGCTTCAAAGTGACGTTGGTGATGCAGGTAGCAATAGGAGACCTACAATAACAAAATCTTTGACTCGAGTTGGATGGTCTCCATCGTGGGAGAGGATGATCGTGCGTCACCCATAAAAACATGAAAAGGCAAAATGTTAAAACAAAATGAGTGAATATGTTTACAGTGGGACGTGGTATATTAATTTAGAATAAGGGAGAGCAAAACGGGATGGAAATCCGACATATATGGGGACCAGAAAAACAATCTTGAAATGGTACTCCAGACAAGACTAGAGCCAAAGCTTTGTCTCTGATCTCAGAGTCTGCAAAGAAAGATGGTGAAAGAACCAGGGCGATCAACCCACATTTGTGGATAATGCTGCTGAGATCATCAATATAACCAGAACTAGGGTTGAAAACTACTACCTGTGCAAAATGTAAGATATCATTGGTTCTCAATTAAGTACATTAGTCATTTGTTGACTGCGGTCTCTGGAACCTTCCCAGGTAAAGGAATGAGAGAGGATGATATTTTTTTTAATTGGTGGGTTTGCTTTGGGCTTCTTAGGCTAGGGCACTAGAACAGTAAGTAGTTTAAACAATATTTAATAAGAGCAGTGGAAAGAGTCAGGTTGAGGCAGGAGCACACGATAATGGAAACCATAGGGTCTGTAAACTAAAGCAGGTTCCGCAAATATTAATGAACTAAGATGCCTGGTTGGACCAAAAGAGGAATCTCCTTTGATAGAAACAAGTACTGGCAAAGACAACAAAGAAGGCTGGCAAAATCAAGCGGGTACTATTTTTAAAAAATATGATGCCTAAACACGCTGGTCATATGACTGCAAGTAAAAAAATTAAAACAAATTATCACTGCATACAATCTTCACTGAAAAACAGGGACGATTCCTAACAGGCAGGATTAAAAATCTCTTTTAGTTTTAATGTACATCACAGGAAAATGTAATTTAAAAAAATGCTAATGTTGTATTTGAATTACTATAACCTTAGGACATTGTGTAAACACACAATTATGATTACAACAAATACATAGAATAAAAAGGGAAAGACATAGGCAGAGTAAAGTTGACGACCCTACAGCCTTGACAACAGAGGGCTCTGCTTTCCCAAATGTGATTAGGCAAAATGAGGTCACTCACAGAGCATGAGACCCATTGGCTGAAGTAGGCTAACTCACTGACTCGCATTGATGGTCAGCAGAAACAAAATGTAAATGGCAGCTGAAAAGACCAATGGATAAAGATGGATGACTCAAAGCCCCTCTATGAATGCACAAATGTTTTTTAGAAATGACTGATAACTTGAGGCTGGCGAAAATAAAAATAAACTGTCAGTAGGCCAGGTTCATAAATACAACAGAGGGGCAGCTGGTTTACAAGAGCCCAAAAGTTCAGGGGGATTAGCGGCCTTCGTGACATTATGAACACTAACCACTTGAAATTAATTTTATGGCTAATGTGAGATTTCATTACATAATTGAAAAGAAGGTGCAAGAAAGAATTTTCCTGTGCTTTTTAGTTGAGATTAAACATGGCTAATATGGAGTTGGAAATTAGGAAGCACAGAAGTGACAACTGGCTTTACAGGTCCTCAGAAGGCTTAACAACCTTAACAATGTATTCCCAACTGTGCTTAACTCATATTTAATCTAAGTCTAAGTCTATGCTTGACGCTAACATTTATCCATAGTCTAAACCATAGTCTAAATGCTAAGACCAAATGTTCCCTATGAGCACGTTTTTCTTCTCTGGGTGCCCTACTGAATGTCAATCTTTAATCATGACCCTGATGTAACATTAATCTTATGTGAGGAGAGGCCTAGGCCTATACCAGACAATCAAATATCTGTCCTTTTACCTAGAGGGCGAATCAGGCATGCCCTCAGTGTGGGCAGAGGTCTACAGTCCCTGCCCTGGTTGTAGCACTTAAAGTGGTTGGGGCAGCATCCAGAGGTTTGTGATTTACAGTGTGAGCAGACCTTTGTAATCATGTCAGAATGTGGTCAAGTAACAGCTCTTGTGTAAAGTTCCGCTGTTATGTGTACTCCAGTACCTGGCACTTACGTCATGTATACAGTGATACACTAGACTAGACACAGAGAAAGCGACCACTCAACCCCTGGGATCCATTCTGGATGCCTTGGCTTGGGGGGGCGCACATAAATAGGCATTAAAAAATCTACTCACCCACTCGCTATGGCAAGTCAGATTTTATCAGGTCGAGCTATATTTAGGACTTACATGCCCATTCTAGCGAGTTGACAAAGAGCAGGTTTTTTGTTCAGCAGGAATATGAACGGCCAATAAAGATGCATTTAAATCTTGTTTTTATCTTGTCGCATGTTATCTATGTTCAGAGACAAGAGGACAGAAGTCAGTTAAAATTAATTTTCCTTCTATGACTGCAGAGTTCCTCGATTTTGTAAAGTGAACTGTCTGACCTGCTGTACAAAGTGTGAAATGAAAGGCTGCAGGGTATCAAGTTTTTCACAACACACATTTAAATTGCTTATAAGTCAACTATACGATCAACAAAATATATTTTAGTAGTTGTGATAGCCCAATTTTTGTACTTCTGTGTGATGAAAAAATATTTTAATAGGATGAAAAACAAAGCAAAACAACTTACTTGGTGATGTGCAAATGATAACTATGTTTTCTGAAACCCAATTTGATACCAGTTTACAGGACAAGTACATTAAAGTTAGGTCAAGTAGATTACTCAACCTACTCGACCTGCAGGTCTAGCAATATTTTTATGATTTTTTGAGGCCCGGTAGGGCTTACACATACAGTAGAAGTGTATTGTCTACATTTTTTAGGCTGAAGGTGGAAATTCAGACGTGTAAATGAGAAGGACCGACAAAGGGTTACCCTACCGTTAGCAATTCCATGAAGACTTGGCTAGCAATGGGCAGCTATTTCTTTTGGGCTCTGCCACTTGATGCATGATGAGGGTAAAATGTGGGACTGGAGAGTCTTATCCCAGATGAGGTAGTTTCTAGGTCAGGCCTAACTTTTGTCTATAGTAATGTTTTCTTTAGTAAGGATGATGACAAGCAAATTCAGAAACGATGGACGCCTCTACTTGGAAAAATCTTTAGTGCTACATGCTCTTCAAATCATCAGTTTACACAAAGACTGTGCCTGGGATGCAGCCTAAGAAAAACACTTGAAAAAAACCAAGCCAACTCACTCCTGAATTTCAGACAATGGATTCACATCCCTTGTTTTGCAAGTCTATGTAAAAGTGGGACCCTAATCTTAACCAAGGAAGGAATAGTTCTTCAGAATACTTTAAGAGCTGCTGTGTGATAAAGGCTAATTTCGGCCTGACAGCCAGTCTCCCGGAGGTGACACACCTTGCTTGAGCTGAAGGTCTAGCATTTGAAATCAGGCTAATAATTCTAATGTGACACACCCTATCCTCCATCGCCATGAATGGGGTGGTAACACTCCACCCAGAAAATGGTGCCCCTGCAGTATCAGTATTACTTTCCCAAATAACAGAAAACTCGTAAAGGGGCCCATATGTGTTGTGTTGCAACTGCTCAGGGCGACCTGTAACTCAGCTGTGCACCAATTAAAATGGATAAGTACCTCAATCAGCAGATACAGATTTGCTAGCCTGTGTTGCCTGCCACCACTGCGGATCTGCCTCCATGCCATCAGGCGTTCCTCCTTCCTTATGCTTCTACACACTTTCTCTTGGCTTGGATATTCAGGTCGAAATTAAAAAAAAAAATCTGCAGAGAAGTGAAGGAATCTGTGTCTTCCATAGAAAAGTCTATGCCTGGCTAACACTGCCCTGCCGAACTACATACATCTCTGCTAACCGTAAAGGATGTGGGCAGTGCCAAGCGTACCTCCTTCACACTTTATGGATAGAGTCTGTGTGTACAATGTCATTCAAGAATAGTATCCATCAGTGTACAGCGGTCAGGGACAGCACACCACTAACTGACTTTAATGAGAAGGATACAGACGCATATAAATGCTTGGTGTGGTGCATATTTTACTTTTATTTTATAATCGACAGCCTCTTACTTTGTGCTGTAGGGGGTGTTCTTATGAAAGAGGGCGAAGTTATTTTCTTTTTTTTTTACTATTAAACTCTCCCTCATTTGGAGATAAACATCACTTTCGTTACCATGTGTACCCTCCAAAAGTGTATATGCCCCGCACAGTAAAATGGGTCACCCGAAAATCCAGCCTTCCACAACCTCCAAAACAATATTTGACTTCGCTGACTTCAATGGCTCTTCAACAAAACCACTTGGCTACGCTAGTCGGAAACACAATAGGATGAGAGACATGGCTTCTTTGTAGCTGAGTACAGTCATCACCAGTAGTCTACAGCGGAAATCAAAGAGCAGACACGCCAGCCAACCCTAATAGACGAGATGTTCCCAAACATGGATCTTACCTTCTGTCTCTCAAGAAAAAACCTCGCCCATCCAATTGATTTCTACTTTGCTTCCGACTTGCTACATTAATACACGAAGGGTAGTATTCAGCAAGCTAGTTTCAAACTGACTAGCTGTAGGGTGGTAACGGGAGGGTCTCTTTGTGCCTGGACTTCCCATTCAGACCTGTGATTGGTTGGAAACATGAACCGCCCCGAAAAAGACGCCCTGCCCATCTCCAAAGACCCCGCCTTCACTGCTGCACAGGAAGAAGCCGTCGTACTGCTCCGGAAAAGGCAACCCGGATGCGCCTCCTCCTGCACCGGAAGAGGTTCTTTCTATCCCGGAAGCTCTGGTCCAGTAGTACTGGCGACAGCTGGCTGCAGACTATTCGTGATGGGTGCTAAATCTGGCACGTTACAACACGTCCCTGCCTGCTAGAAAAATATGAGCAGTGTAGTTTGGCCGGTCAACGTTTTGTAAGCAGGGAACATTCTGGAGTGGGATTTTAGTTATCAGGTTGACAGAGTTCAGTGACCTCAAGACTCCACGAGCCTGTGTTCTACTCGTTCGAACAAATTTGCATTCACCTTTGTTCCCCCTGAAGCGTATGGGAATCACAGATCTGTCAAGTGTCCTAGGTTCCAACGTCAATCTCTTCTTTGTACTTGCTCTGCATTGCGCGATATAAAGTCCTGATATGTTTGGAATGCATATGACTACACTACCCACACTTAAAATAGCCAAGTTAACATTAATTTATTTAATTATTTAATGCGATTTTGTATAGCGCGAACATTACCCGAAGATGTCAGAGCGCTTTACAAAAGAACCAGTTGCGATACATAAGGACTTACGATTACATGAGTTACATAAAATATACAAACAGAAAAAATTGCAAGTGTACGAGTTGTAAAGTCACACAAGGAAGAGATACAAAACAGGGAAAATTGCAAATGTACAAGTTGTAAAGTCACTCAAGGAAGAGTTACAAATGGATAAACTAAGAATCACGTAGGAATGGTAGTGAGTACAAGGGTCTACTACATATACTAGTGGTTAGAGAGTTATCTCTACATACATATACTAGCAGCCCGTCCCGACATTGTCCGGGTATGAAATAGAATGTGTGTATTTGGCAAGGGCAATTTATTTTAAAATCTCGCGGTAGAGAAAATTTTTTGTTTCATTAGAATAGGGACAGAGAAGGCCCAGCTGCAGCCCTGGTTGATGTTAGCAGGCGCGTGTAATTGGTGTAGTGATCCGCCGCCTGAGCCCGGCTACAGTCCTGGTTGATGTTAGCAGGCGCGTGTAATGTCGTTGAATGAGAGAGTTATCAGCCGCGGGTAAATCCGTTTAATGAGAGAGTTGAGTGACAGCGAGTAGGAGAGGCTGCAGTAGATGTCCCCGCAGACACGCTCATTTGCGTGTTCCCCCGCTTGAGGCCCAGATGCAGGCCTGTTTGATGTTGGCAGGCGCGTGTTCCCCCGCTTGAGGCCCAGCTGGAGCCCTGGTTGATGGTAGCAGGCGCGTGTAATTTCGATGAGTGAGAGAGTTCAGTAACAGCGCACAGGAGAGGCTGCAGTAACGTTACTTACCAGGCCTCCAGGTGAACGCGTTTGTCACGCCCCCAGCACACGGCCACAGCAGACGATCTTCTGATTAATGTACGACCCACATGGCATGAAGGGCGGAACGTAGCACACGTTCCCAGCGTTTCTCACACCCCCAGCGTGCCCCTTGATGCGGCGCAATTGCGTTCACATGGCATGAAGGCCGGACACACGCCCCCAGTTTGTCATGCCCCCAGCGTGCCCCTTGATGCTGCGCAGCAACGTAATTGGCGCTTGTATGTACGACTCACATGGCATGAAGGGCGGACACACGCCCCCAGCGTTTTTGTCACGCCCCCAGCGTTTGTCATGCCCACAGCCCACGATGTGATGGCCATACTACACGCCCCCAGCGTTAGTCACGCCCCCAGCCCACGCCCACAGCACAACGCAGACACGCCCACAAGGGACTACTTTGCTGGCACGGTTCTTTTACCTTTTAAATGTATAGAGGAGTTGGCCTAACGGCTAAGGCGCTCGACCTCAGACCTGGGGATCTGGGTTCGAGTCTTGGTAACGACGCCAAACATCCTGTGATTCTGGGCAAATCACTTAATCTCCCCGTGCCTAACAAAAATGAATGTGTGTCCTCATGTAACGTAACTGGTGCTATGTAAAGCGCTCTGATACCTGATTCAGTTAGGGTCAAGTTCGCGGTATATAAAACTCTGCAAAAAAAAATATGGTGGCCGTCTACATAGCCTATGTCCTTCTGCTGCAACTGCCATTTCCAACGCTGTATTGGGTGTTGTGATTGGTGCTGTCGTTACTGAGATTACCCGCCTCAAAGGTTTGGGCTCTCTCTTTATAATATTAGTATGGATATATATACAAATAGTAGATTTGCTCAGGATTACATTTTACTAGCTATTAGGCTGGACATATATATCACATATTTACAGAGTTAACGGGGAAATCAAAAAAAATCAAAAGGGGTATTGAGCGGTAGGTGGGGGAGAAGAGTCGGGGGCCGAGACCGGCGAGAGGAGATAGTGGGACCCGAGGGGGAGAAAGAGACAAGGCAGTCCAGCAAAAGAGAAATGACTGAAGATTAGCAGGATGGAATCCAAGGCACTTTGCAGGACTCTTTCTAAGTGTTGAGATGCCATGCTTGTGCCGATCCTGCGTGCCCGGAGACAACAGAAGACATTTGTTACGCAAGGTGGGGGGAACTATTGTTGCGTTTTGCATTTTTTTGTGGTTCTGTTTAAATTCCTTGCCTCTAAATCATGTCATCTTATGTGACATGTTGTAGTAATTTATATTGCGCAGGCTCACTCCAGAGGCGTATCTCAGGGCTGGAGAACAGAGATAAACGTCTCTCGATGCCAAAACTAGAAGTCTTAAAAGATATAACTCGGCCAGAGACAGATATTCTAGTGCAGAGTTTTTCAAATTCGGTCTTGGAGGGCCGGATCCATGCCAGATTTTTTAGATAACTACATTTATCTAAATGGGGATATACTAGAAATCTGGCACACATAGCTGCCAAGGTTTCAGATTGCCATGTGTGACATTTGTAGAACTTCAGCGAAATTATGAGTGACATTTCAACAACTATGAGTGACACTTTTTCGCAAGCAAAAATCATGCAATGAAGACGAGGGAAACCTTCTAAATATCTGAAATTACAGCCATTTGAGCAACAAATAACTCCAAGAACTTCTTAAAACTGCTTCAGAGCACCAGAAATGGAACTAAGGGCACTAACCCTAGTGCTACCTCCTCATGCATGTGCTCTGCGGCGCTGTGTCTCTGATAAGTTACAACATAAACAACAGAACTGCACTACACATTTGTCAGCATGTGACACTATCAGGCTTCCAAAGGCCAATGGGTAAAGATTTGGCAACACTTTGAAATCTCCATGTCCCGTCAATAAATCCAAAGTGAAACAAATTAGGCTGAAATGAATTACGGTAATTGAATACACGGGCTGGTGATATGATGATTGTGCAGTTATTTGCCACTTCCAAGGCTTGTAGCCTCGAGCTGCGTGGAGATGAAAAGGCCTTCAAGAAAGCTCTGGGCGGCTGGCAACTGAGCGGTGTGCTCTGGAGCAGAACATAAGTCTGGGCACTCACTGCTGAGGGCAGCGCTGCCTCCCCCTCCCCCCTGTCTCAGACTGGTAATTGGCAGTGAGTGAGAGAGTGGCGTCTGAAAGCATTTCTAACATTGTAGCACTCTGACTTCAGAGCGGAGCAGACTGTTAAATCGTTAACTATTACCTTACTGAGGCAGCTGACTGCTGCCACGTCTGTGGGGAGCAGCAGAGCCATCGCACAGATGCACGCACAGGCGCAGGCGGCGCACACAGGCACGCCCAATAGCTGTATTTCTGAGTGCATTAAAAATGCGTGACAATGCATTTCAGTGCGGTGATGCGGAACACCACACTGAAATGCGTTAGTGTCACACCTGATGCGTGATACTTGGCAGGCCTGGGCACAATCCATCCTCTAGGACTGTCTTTGGAGAACCTTGTTTCTAGAGAGTGATTATTATTCATTGGATATTTGAGTTTTAGCACCTTCTGGAGTAAACCTTGTCTGCTTGCTATGCATATTTTGAGAGACAAGTATAGAAAATGAACAAATGGGATTTAAATGAAATGAAAAAGCTGCAAGCTTTGAAACTTCAATGGTAAATTTCAGTATCTACCACGCATATCCAGTAACCACTTGCTGGCACAGGCCCTGGTCCAGTGGGTACATTTTGTGTATATATATATATATATATATATATATATATCAACAGCAAGAATTCTTCGAAAAGTACCGTGAACAGGGACAGTCTATGTCCGAAACGCGTAGGTGGGGAACCTATGGAGAAGTAAACTAAGGTTTAATGTGAAGTGGTGTGCAGTGTCTTCTTTTCGAAGAATTCTTGCTGTTGACATTAATTGCGGGGACGTCCCGGGCCCCGCCACCAGCACCAGCCAGAAAGCTGCTCCTCTCGTACTGGGACATTTGCTTAACAATATATATATATATATATATATACACACACACACAATTTGAGATTATACACAAAACTTACATACAACACCCAGAAAACTGGGGAAATAGTCATGTACGACATTGAAAGCAAAATTACTGGAAGCACCACCCATTCCGGATGATAATGCATTTACCAAAAGTACCACACGCTCCACAGCATTTGATTCACAATAGGAATACATATAGAAGGAAGAATAAAAAAGACACCCCAGATAGCAAATATATAAGCATCACAATAGGCACGTTGGTTACCGGAGCTCGCAAGCCCCATGCAGTCCTCAGAATATCCCTTATTGTACAGTAGGTTCGCCTTCTGAGTCTAGTTGATCTCACTGCAGCAAATAGTCACATAGTGGTTGCCATATAGTTTTGGGCCTGGCAGACGGTGGCTGTAGCGAAAAATATATTTAGATGGTGGCGTCACAAAAGGAAAGGCTGCTTATCTGGCCCGACAGTGCCCACTGCTCCAATGCAGAGCACTTTTTAGGTTTCGCTGGAGGGCGGAGCTCTTAGCTCCGCCTCCAGAGAAATCTCTTGATTCCAGTAAGGAAAATGGAATACGCCCCCCTGTCCCATTGGCTAGCTCCATAAATGGAGGCTAGCCATTGGAACAGAGATCTGTCCGTCAAGGCCGGACCAGATTCGGGGGCGTTCCCGAGATTTTTTCCCAGGGCGGAGTTACGTTTTTTCCCATTCCCTCCCCTTTCACTGAAAGTCTGTCCATTCCCACCCCCTCCGTGTGCCTTTCCGCCCCCCCTCGCTGTCCTGTGCACGTCCGTGTCCTCTCCCGCCGTCCGTGTCCTCTCCAGCCCTCCTCCCGCCGTTCCGTGTCCTCTCCGGCCCTCCTCCCGCCGTTCCGTGTCCTCTCCCGCCCTCCTCCCGCCGTCCGTGTCCTCTCCCGCCCTCCTCCCGCCGTCCGTGTCCTCTCCCGCCCCCTGTGTCCTCGTAGGTGCTTGTCTATGTTAGCGTTTAATTTCCACCGGGTCTGAGAATCAGGATTTCTCGGCCCTCTAAAAGCTCTGGTGGCAGCGCCTCCCCTCTCTCACTGTGTGCTCTGCGCCTTGCCTGCCTCCCCCCGCCCATGCCCGGCCTCTTTCATCTCCCCCTCCCTCTGCCCATCCATCCATTCCCAGCCGCCGCCGGTCCAAGAGAAGCCGCTGTCTCCGGAGCTTGGCCGTGAGGGAAGCTGCTGTGCCCGGAGCTCCCAGAACTGCTACTGCGCCCCCTCCCCAGCGACTGACCCCCCCTCCTCCCCCCACCCGCCTCCTGAGGGGGCTCCCGGGGGGGCAGCCTTCATCCCCCGCCTTTGTGCGCTGCGCGGACGCCGCTCCGAGTCTTATCTCTCCTGCAGCCGGCTACCTGGTGACTCCAGGGGCCGGGGGCATCTTCAGCGCCACCGCCTCCCCCCACCGCCTCCATCCATCCATCATCTGAGCAAGAAAGAGCCGAGAAACCACCGCCCGCAGCACTTCCCACAACTTCCAGGTCGGAAACGGATCCTGAGGGAGACGACCAGCTACTTTGAAACAATGTATATAGCGCCAACTGTATCCCAAGGCGCCGAGAGGCGCTTTGTTGGCCGCCGCAGAATGAAAAGTTGCGCCGGATTCCACTCTGCGGTTGCATCGGCCCCTCCGCAGCAGGCGTAGCAACCCACCGAGCGCCCGCATTGTTTCCTCGCCTGGTGATCCCTTCTCCTCGCCGGAGGGGTGGCGGACGCTCTCTGTTGGACTCCCTCCTTATCGATGCTATATTAACTTTTTGCATTTTGGAAGTTCGGGAGGGGCTTTGACTCCTGTCAGTAGTACTTAACTGGAAGAGAAAACATTAGAATTGTGTTTGCTGTGAAAGCTTTTGGAGATCTTTGTATTGCCAAACTGCGCTATAAACAAGGCGCTCCAAATTCTGTACTGGGTCACCCCCGCTGACCACACAGAAAGTTGAGGTAGCATGGTTCTGCTCTTTGCCGATGAGCAGAGCTAGCAGCAGGGTTCACCTAAAGTAATGGAGTGGAGCAAGCGGTCGCATCTCATCACAGTCCCCGACTTCTATGCTTTCCGTCGCTCGTGTTTTTATTATACATTTGTGCAGTTTTGTTTCTAATCACACTCCATTGCTGCATAATTTTTTACAATGAGCCTCCTTTCAAAGGCTGTACTGCACTTTTGCTTTCAAGTATTAAATCAGCCATGTAAGCATAGTCCAATAAAATAAAGCGGACGGTCGTTGTACTCTTTAAAATATATATATATATTTTTTTTTTATAGTGCGATCACTGCGTCTTCTAGGCGCTAAAGGTGAGCATAAGCGCATCCCACTGCAGCTTGCAATGGCTTTCAGTTGATGAATGAGAGACAAACTTGTTTTTATAGTCATATTACCGGATGTCTTTCTTCTGATATGCTTTACTTTCTTAGAATGTTTGGTATTTTTTTTGTTGCAATTTTTCACAAACTGTTCCAAGGACAGAATGGTGGATATCGGCCTATTATAGATGGGCATGTGTGGATCTCAGGTACCTTCTTACAAAACAATGTCACCCAACCAATATTTGCTTTCATGTATGCACTGCTAAATGATGAAAGTGTGGTATGCAGCTGAACACCCGAACACGATCGTTCATATGCTGTGGCGGCTTTAGGGCTCCGGGCAGGTTGGTGGTGTTGTTTCCTAGTGATATAACTGGTTTCCTCTTGTGTGGCATTATTCAGAAATAAGTTGACGCTGTCTCTGTCAGTTGGCATCCACTGTCCATTGTGTGTTGGGGGCTCGCACACCTGTTCCTCGTTCAGGCGCTGTCCTTCAACAAAACTAGTCTTATTCCCCGGAGGGTGTTGTTTTAGCAGTGAAGCCATAGACTGTATGACAAATCACTTCGTATTCTGGCAGCTGCAACACGCGTTTCTCTTCCTTTTTGTTTTTCTGAAAAATGTGTTTTTGTTAACCCTTGATTAGTGGGTGAAAAACAAGCCTTTTCACACCGATAGAGATTCACCGATGCAGAAAGCTGACAGCTGTGTACTCCATCTAAAAGTAGGTACCACAAGTCCAAGGTTTTCCTAATTTCAGTGAAATTGTTTACTGGTCTGGCAATCTCCGTACCTCGGGGGCAACAAAGTCGCACTGGACATTTTGCAGCAGTGGCTGGTTTTGATGGGCGTGAGCGGCGTCGACCCTGCTACACACCCGAGAAAGAAACAAAGGATTAAGAACACCAAGCTGCAGAAAAGACATTTCCCTTGCTGCTCGATGACAACTCTCTGAATCTGTGAGTGTTTCAGGGGAACGAGGAGGTTTGCTCGTACCCTTAGAGTGGCCTCCTGTGCGGTGCGCATTTATTGGACCAGGAAGGTCGCCTTCACCCCAGTGATGTCGCGTGGTGGGGGCAGAGGGCAGTTGCCCCGGGCGCAAAATTCTTAGGAGGGCATCATTTTAAAAGAAACGTGGAAAGATACGCAGTTTCCTGCAGGACATGTTCTAGAGCTCAAGAGTATGAGGTAGTACACTATACACCCACCCAGCACTGGCGTCACTGGTCAGGTAACCCTGATAATAAAAGGGGCCAGGCACACGTGCCTTGGGCCAGTTCCAATACCCTACTCCCTGTGTCTGCGAGCCTTATTCATCAGCATAGGGTCCCACTGCCTTGCCCTTGAGGAATTTGTCAGGGCACTGGTGACATATTACTGGATGTGATGGAATTCCTTGCCACGTCTGCAGTTGGTTTTTGGGTGTATATTTGGTCCCCGCTAGTGAGCTATCTGTCAGAAGGGCTTCCACTGACTGAGCTCCAGGGCATGTGTGACTCTGCCTCCAGGGCAGGGGGTTGCACGTGGACAGAGAGGTAGGTCAGTGTGTGACTCGGCTCCTTAGGCAGGTGTTAACTGTGACCAATGAGGTAGTGGTGAGTGAGCTCCCACGGTGCAAGAGTGCCCTAGGCTGGTGTGTGCACGAGCTCTGGAGGCACGTGTGCGTGTAACTGGGACTGACACGCGAGTGTGTGACTCAGCTCTCAGGACCAGTGAGCCTGCATCTGGGGCTCCCACGCCGGGGTTGAGTTTACTGGGCTCCTGGATTGACAAGTCTATAAGACGGTCTCCTTGGCAGGGATAGTTGAAACTGGTCTCCCAGCCCCGAGGTTAGGGTTAGGGGGGTGTCTATGTGAAACTGGGACCCCTGGAAAGAGTTTGCAGTCATGACAGCTGGGGGGCTTGACAGCTGGGTGGACAAACATTGAAAGCTGAAGCATCTCTCTCACACTCTAAGCTTTCACCCCCTGGCTGCTGAAGGAGCGGTTCCAAGTTTAGTTCCATAAAACAAAACAAAGGCTCTTCGCTAACACGCCCCAGCTGTCTGTCTGGGTGACATCAGGATAAATCCGGTGTTGTGGGAACGGTAGAAACTGTCTCACCTGCTCACTTGAGTCTGAGAGTGCTTATTGCAAAAATGAGCAGCCGGTGAGTCACAGAGTTTACTGACAGGGAGATCCCTTGCATCAGCTGGGGAGCCAGGCTCTCTCAGACTGTCTGCCAGAATCACTGAGTGAATGACCATCTGGATAACTGAGCTCACAGGATTTAGCGGCTGCCTTCACAAGGAACAACAAGCATTTACAATGCAACGGTTTCGCCTTTGGAAAAGTTAGAGCTATTGGCAATGTAAATGACTGCCATTTATTTATCTGTTTTCTTAACCAACACATAAATACAAATTTTGTCATTTACAATGCCAATAGCTCAAACTTTTCCAAAGGCGAA
This sequence comes from Lissotriton helveticus, assembly GCF_964261635.1. Classification (NCBI taxonomy): domain Eukaryota; kingdom Metazoa; phylum Chordata; class Amphibia; order Caudata; family Salamandridae; genus Lissotriton; species Lissotriton helveticus. The sequence continues at coordinate 746,095,252 of NC_136073.1, forward strand.
ACCGTTGCATTGTAAATGCTTGTTTGTTTTGCGAACAATAGTGCCAATGAGGTAAATCAGCGAACCCCCTTACATCCCCTACATATCTTAACATTGCCTAGAGGAGGTTGGGAGTTAGAGTGGGCCCTACCATTAATGAGACCTGTGTAAAAAACCTCTGTTCAGAACCTACCCTTGTGGGTACATGTCCAAGCAAGGTGAGCAAAATCAGCATTATCGGTGTTGGAAATGGGATGCCTGGCTGGCCAGGGCTTTCGCCAAAGTCAGTCAGAGACCACCACACCCAAGTCAGGGCAAGGGAGTTACACGCCAAGATAACCCCTACTCACCCTCTAGGTAACGTGGCGCGAGCAGCAAGGCTAAACTTGGAGGCGATGTAGGTTAAGTATTTGCGCACGCACCCCAGCAACAACAACCAAAGGCCCACCACAAAGGAAACTCCACACAAGGTTATATAAAAATAGCCTTTGTATTACACCAAAACACATTAGATAAAACACACACTTTACAATGTGCCAGAGGCACGGGCAGAATTTACAAGGGATATGTACAAGACAGGGCCACCTGGACCACTGTCAGGAATCAGAAGTAGCACTTTCAGAAATAGCACTTAGAACATAGAATATAGCACAGAATAGCACACAACCAGTAACTACTGGTAACAGGATCTCACTAGCACCACCTGTACTAGGGAGAAAACAACCACCTATGTATCACAATACCTGTAGGGGTGTAAGAGGAAAACACATGATGCAATGCATAACATTCATTCAGAGGTGTAAAGGCACATGACGCATAAACAATACATTCAGAGGTGCAAAAACAATAACAATTGCGCCAAACTCACGTAAGTCACCACCTGTGACTGTCCCTAGGCCAACTGGCCTCTCTGGGGCTAGGACGCCCTGTGTCCAATGTCAGGGCCTAAACGTGGCAGTTGCCCACAAAGTGCTGGGCAACTGGTAGCACAATGATGGGGCCAACACGCTGGGGGAGCCTCACAGGCTCTGCAGAATGACTGTCCCCTTGAAGCCTCGCTGGGCTCTGAATACACAAATGGCCCCTGAGCCTCTTGGGGCTCTTAAACAACAATGGGGTCGCCTGAGCCTCTCTGGGCTCTTAACTCCTGATGTGCCCCCAAGAGCCTCTCAGGGCTCGCAAAGCAACTTTCCACCTGGTTGGAGCCCTCGGGGCTCTCACAAAGAAATGCCCTCTCAAGAGCCTCGCTGGGCTCTCACGACAATTGGCGCCCTCTTGGGGGTCCCCCCCTCTGGGGGACTCGAGATCCAGTAATTGCCCCCAACCGTTGGAGTCCCGGCTCGGGGGACTCGTGGGGCAAAGGTGCGCCTTGGTGGAGCGGCCCGCTGTCAAGTGGGGGCCGCTCGAGTAGAGGCAGGGGGGGGGGGGAAGGTGCGCGACCTCGCACTTCTCCCCTAGCCGGCTTTCACTCACCGGCTGTTCCTGCTCTCCTCACGGGCTGCGGGGCTCCTCTCTCCTTCGGGAGCCTCGGCAGGCGGCTTCTCGGCTCCGCTGCGGGGGCCCCGCCGGCTGGGGCCAACCTCTGTCTTCACCTAGGCTTCCCCAGACCGGGGGAAGCAGAAGGGAACCTCGCCGGTCCTGCCCTCGTCCGGGCGTCTTGTGCCTGTCTTCCGGGTCGCGGCTGCAGCCAATAGCAGCGCGGCACTGGGAGGAAGGAGGCGGGACTTCCGGGTCGCCGTAGGCAGCGCGGCGGCCCGGCCGGGTCTCCCGGGCTGCAGCGGTGATTTCACACGGAGTGGGCTCCCGTGTTAAATAAATCAAACAAATATGCGGCGTGGGCAGCCGCTCGAGCAGCGAAATGCAGGGTGGGCACCTGCCTTACAGAAAGCGCTCCCAAGCGCTCTGAGACGATGAACAACGCTCCTGGACAATAAAGCGCTCCCAAGCGCTGTGGGCACAAACTACAGCGCCAGGACAAAATAAAGCGCTCTTAAGCGCTAGAAGCACAGACACAGTGCTCCCAGGTGCCCTCAGGCAGATAGAGCGCTCCCAGCGCTGGCAGACAAAATAAAGCGCTTCCAGGCGCTTCAGGGGAAACACAAGTCCAGCAAAAGTCCTCCTTGGCAGGCAGGGGGGGCAAGGCTGGGCCAGGGGCCAGCTCACTGGCCCTCCAGGCAGGGAGGCAGTCCAAGTGGCGGTTCCTCCTGGCCCCAGCAGCAGCAGCAGCCCCCTCAAGTAGGATCAAGAAAGAACAACTTCAGTGGGGACACAGCCCCATTTTTATACAGTGCATTCCTTTGTCTGGGGGTGCAGAGTGGGGGCGGAACCAGTCGCAGCTGGTTCTTGAGTACTCTGTTTACCTCAACCACCCTCTCTATTCACTGGCAGGGCTTGGGTCATTAGACACACCACAGGGGGGCGGAGCCAGCATTGTGTGGGGAAAACCCAGCCCATCCAGGACACAGGTACACTCCTCCCACACATTACTCATGCTAATCTCCCACTCACCACCGGGCAGACCCATCCAGACTTCCTGGAGCCTGGCATGCCAGCCAGCTCCAGCCAATCACACGCCAGCACCCTCACAGCACACGTACAGCCATGTCTAGAAATGGCGCTTCGCTACTAGACACATACATGCTGCATACACCATCTCGCAGCATTCACTCTCACGAGTTCACACATACCAGACTCAAGCCTGTACACCCCACGCATCAGGAACTACCAGGGACACATACATTCCCCATGCATTCCTATGGGCGGGCAGGCCTAGCTCAGCACATGCACTCAGAGTGCGCACGCACTTTCCACTGGGACACAGGGAAAGTGCGCACAATCCAAAAATCACCATCTCCAGGTCACCATTTCAAGCAAAAAGTCTAGGGGTGAACCTGCCCTAAGGGCCAAAGTCCAACATAACCCCCTTCCAGCCAAAACGCAGGGGAGACCAATCACCACCGTGATGGACTTCCCTGCTTGGGGCGATAGAACACGGACGCGGGCCCACAACTGCAGGGACACCCTCCTGTTCTACGCCATGGTGAACCCAGGGGATTCCTTCTAAACACACTGTCTGGACCAACTGGGCTATCCCACTGGTACTCCCAAGTTGTCCGCGGCCAGGACCAGGCCCTGGGCCACCCAGGTGCCACTGGTCCATGCCAATTCGCAGAGCGGGGGGTAGTAACCCCTGGCACATAGGAGCCATTTTCCACTCTTCCTGTCTGCAAGACAGGACTAGACTGCCACTGGTTCTCCAGCCTAAGGCCTACAACCTCAGGCGGACCAGGAGTCTCAGGGAAGGCTCTCCTCCCCCTACCTCTTCTCCTAGGGTTCCTCCTCCCTCTGCGAGGGGTACCCCTAGAACGCCATTCCAACCCAGGACTTATCCACTCAGGTTGCACCGGGGTCAGAGGTGGGCTCTCCCACCCTCTGCACCCCCTTCCAGAGGTCTGCCCTCTCCCACCTGGAGAAGTTCCTCTGGAAGAAGAACCGGTCAGGACACTGGTTACAGTCGTCCTACCCTTCAGGTCAGGCTGATCCTGAACCTGGCCTCCCAACCTCTGGTCTAGAACCTTCGGTGGAACAATTGCCTGGCACTCCAGGACTTCTGGGGATTCACTCGCAATCCCCCTGAGGCTAACAAATGTCACATCTGTTGCGTGACTGTCTGTCTGGCGCAGATCTCCCGCCCTCTGTCCACCTGACAGTGCGTGACGATCCCCCAGACCAGAAGTGTTGTTACCATGGTCACTACACGGGAACCTAGCCCAACTGGGTAGTCCCTGACCCACTGGTCCTTCCACTGGGGAACTCCCCCAATCACTCCTCACTCTGGACTCCTGTACCCTCCCTACCGGAGCGGTACTGCCAGACTCTAGAACCACAGGAGCTCTGGTTACAGACACTCCAGGTCCTCTACTCACTAGGAGATCCTCCTCAAGTGGACTAACAGGACAGCCTAGGTCCCCAACCTGGTGTTCCCTCAAGAAACCATCCAAGTCCTGAGGCAGGGCTTCGGGCGTCTGGGGAACCTTGGTCTCCCCCTCACTCCTGCTCCACTGAGCCAGGCAGTGAGCCCCTACACCCTCCTCGCTATCCTGGGACCTAGCTGGGCTACACTGAGCCTCCTCCACCACGCTGGGCTGGAAGATCCCTGAACCACTACTTTTGGAGTCACTCACCAATGACTCTAGAGAACCTCTGGCCCTTTCCCAGCGGTCGGCTTCCCTTGCCAGTAACTCTGTATCAGTAAATCCAACTTGCAACAGGTGTTGGCGCAACTCTGGCGAACAACCACTGAGCACCTGCTCTTTGACTATAAGATCAAACAAGACTTCAAAATCAGAGTCAGTGTGAACCTCTACCCAAGCCCACAGTGCTCCACAACATTCATCCTCAAACTTCTCCCACGACTGGTGAGGCAGCTTCCTACTGCCCCTGAATTTCAACCTATACTCCTCCTCTTGGGAAACAGGTACCAGACTGGGGGAACTGGGACTGGGATTTCCTACACTGGAATCTAAATAGCTGCCACCACTGGACCCAACCCTCCCTGGGGGATCCAGAAACTCAACACTGCGCGCAGGGGATAGTCTACCCTCCAGAGCTACTTCGCCTCTGGTGGAGGCCCTCTCAGCCTCCTCTATCCTTTCCTGCGCTAAGACCCTCTCGGTCTCTAGCTGTTGCTTTCTAATGCCCAGCTGTGCCATAGCCTGGGCATGCTCCAACCTGAGCCTCTCTAAAGCCAGCTGGTGCTCCCTTTCTCTCCTCCTATCTTCCAGCTCCTCTGGGGACAGGGAAAGGGATGAGGCGCTGCCTCCTATGCTGGACCCAGCAAGGGACTCCCTATCTATGGGGTCCTCACTATCTGCTGGCGTCCCTGTGCTATCATTTTCTTCCTCCTCTTCTGAATCTTCAGGGCTCCCCACAGACCCACCACCCTCCTGGTGTGAAGCCCGGGCCCTTTCCTCACTGCGCTCAAGGTCCCACTGACACTTTTGCCATAGGATCAGGCTGCTCCTAAGTTCGGACTGAGTGTCTAACTCATCCACCCCTATGTCTCTCTCTTCACAGAACCTTACCAACTCTCCCATACTGTATCTAAACAGATCACAGACATCAAAAGCAGGCACCATTCTGGCGGACGTTCTAGTGAAGAGATCACACAGGGAACCTAGGGGTCTGAGCTAACACAGGAGTACACAATTCACAAGGTATTCAGCAAGCTCTCTACCCCAGAGAACTCACACTCACTTGCCTAGTGCCACACACCATTCATCCACACACAACCCCCCCCTCGGACTAGTAAGGCAGTTTCTACCACCCCTGACTTCTCAACCTGACCACAAGTGACACAGGTACCAGACTCTGGGCGCGGGGCAGGGGAACAAATGCACTGGACACAATTGCACAATGCTACCTTCAGGAGAAGAAAATATGAAACTTCCAAAAAAAAAACAATCCCCTTAAAATGTGGTCATCTAAAATGCAGAGTTTTGTGGTGCAGCCAGCCGCTACTAAGGTACAAGGCAAACACAAATCCTTATCCCACCGCTTGCCGCCAATGTTGGAAATGGGATGCCTGGCTGGCCAGGGCTTTCGCCAAAGTCAGTCAGAGACCACCACACCCAAGTCAGGGCAAGGGAGTTACACGCCAAGATAACCCCTACTCACCCTCTAGGTAACGTGGCGCGAGCAGCAAGGCTAAACTTGGAGGCGATGTAGGTTAAGTATTTGCGCACGCACCCCAGCAACAACAACCAAAGGCCCACCACAAAGGAAACTCCACACAAGGTTATATAAAAATAGCCTTTGTATTACACCAAAACACATTAGATAAAACACACACTTTACAATGTGCCAGAGGCACGGGCAGAATTTACAAGGGATATGTACAAGACAGGGCCACCTGGACCACTGTCAGGAATCAGAAGTAGCACTTTCAGAAATAGCACTTAGAACATAGAATATAGCACAGAATAGCACACAACCAGTAACTACTGGTAACAGGATCTCACTAGCACCACCTGTACTAGGGAGAAAACAACCACCTATGTATCACAATACCTGTAGGGGTGTAAGAGGAAAACACATGATGCAATGCATAACATTCATTCAGAGGTGTAAAGGCACATGACGCATAAACAATACATTCAGAGGTGCAAAAACAATAACAATTGCGCCAAACTCACGTAAGTCACCACCTGTGACTGTCCCTAGGCCAACTGGCCTCTCTGGGGCTAGGACGCCCTGTGTCCAATGTCAGGGCCTAAACGTGGCAGTTGCCCACAAAGTGCTGGGCAACTGGTAGCACAATGATGGGGCCAACACGCTGGGGGAGCCTCACAGGCTCTGCAGAATGACTGTCCCCTTGAAGCCTCGCTGGGCTCTGAATACACAAATGGCCCCTGAGCCTCTTGGGGCTCTTAAACAACAATGGGGTCGCCTGAGCCTCTCTGGGCTCTTAACTCCTGATGTGCCCCCAAGAGCCTCTCAGGGCTCGCAAAGCAACTTTCCACCTGGTTGGAGCCCTCGGGGCTCTCACAAAGAAATGCCCTCTCAAGAGCCTCGCTGGGCTCTCACGACAATTGGCGCCCTCTTGGGGGTCCCCCCCTCTGGGGGACTCGAGATCCAGTAATTGCCCCCAACCGTTGGAGTCCCGGCTCGGGGGACTCGTGGGGCAAAGGTGCGCCTTGGTGGAGCGGCCCGCTGTCAAGTGGGGGCCGCTCGAGTAGAGGCAGGGGGGGGGGGAAGGTGCGCGACCTCGCACTTCTCCCCTAGCCGGCTTTCACTCACCGGCTGTTCCTGCTCTCCTCACGGGCTGCGGGGCTCCTCTCTCCTTCGGGAGCCTCGGCAGGCTGCTTCTCGGCTCCGCTGCGGGGGCCCCGCCGGCTGGGGCCAACCTCTGTCTTCACCTAGGCTTCCCCAGACCGGGGGAAGCAGAAGGGAACCTCGCCGGTCCTGCCCTCGTCCGGGCGTCTTGTGCCTGTCTTCCGGGTCGCGGCTGCAGCCAATAGCAGCGCGGCACTGGGAGGAAGGAGGCGGGACTTCCGGGTCGCCGTAGGCAGCGCGGCGGCCCGGCCGGGTCTCCCGGGCTGCAGCGGTGATTTCACACGGAGTGGGCTCCCGTGTTAAATAAATCAAACAAATATGCGGCGTGGGCAGCCGCGCTCTGAGACGATGAACAACGCTCCTGGACAATAAAGCGCTCCCAAGCGCTGTGGGCACAAACTACAGCGCCAGGACAAAATAAAGCGCTCTTAAGCGCTAGAAGCACAGACACAGTGCTCCCAGGTGCCCTCAGGCAGATAGAGCGCTCCCAGCGCTGGCAGACAAAATAAAGCGCTTCCAGGCGCTTCAGGGGAAACACAAGTCCAGCAAAAGTCCTCCTTGGCAGGCAGGGGGGGCAAGGCTGGGCCAGGGGCCAGCTCACTGGCCCTCCAGGCAGGGAGGCAGTCCAAGTGGCGGTTCCTCCTGGCCCCAGCAGCAGCAGCAGCCCCCTCAAGTAGGATCAAGAAAGAACAACTTCAGTGGGGACACAGCCCCATTTTTATACAGTGCATTCCTTTGTCTGGGGGTGCAGAGTGGGGGCGGAACCAGTCGCAGCTGGTTCTTGAGTACTCTGTTTACCTCAACCACCCTCTCTATTCACTGGCAGGGCTTGGGTCATTAGACACACCACAGGGGGGCGGAGCCAGCATTGTGTGGGGAAAACCCAGCCCATCCAGGACACAGGTACACTCCTCCCACACATTACTCATGCTAATCTCCCACTCACCACCGGGCAGACCCATCCAGACTTCCTGGAGCCTGGCATGCCAGCCAGCTCCAGCCAATCACACGCCAGCACCCTCACAGCACACGTACAGCCATGTCTAGAAATGGCGCTTCGCTACTAGACACATACATGCTGCATACACCATCTCGCAGCATTCACTCTCACGAGTTCACACATACCAGACTCAAGCCTGTACACCCCACGCATCAGGAACTACCAGGGACACATACATTCCCCATGCATTCCTATGGGCGGGCAGGCCTAGCTCAGCACATGCACTCAGAGTGCGCACGCACTTTCCACTGGGACACAGGGAAAGTGCGCACAATCCAAAAATCACCATCTCCAGGTCACCATTTCAAGCAAAAAGTCTAGGGGTGAACCTGCCCTAAGGGCCAAAGTCCAACAATCGGTATGGCATATAGGGTAGCAAGAAGACCGTGTATGGTCAATTTTAGCCAAGGAGTGAGGTGTGGTGGAAACGCACCTAAGGATTTTAAAGTATAAGCTTGTGTCTGTGATTGGGAGAAATAAGTTTCGTTTGCTGACAGCAATAGTACCAAATCTGATCTGGTATAGGACTGTGCAAGTCATGCTCCTAGTGTTCTCAAAGACGCCTGTCCCCGGTAGGGAGGAGGACCAGACTGTTGTGATAGAGCTCGGAAACTAGGTGCCCTCCATCAGCGCCATAGATGACTACAGTCAGCGAGGCAAATTACTCTGGGGCGAATGGATAAGAGGGAATCTGTGCACGTAACGCACCGCACTTGTTGTAAAACAAAATGGTCCATACTGGTGGCAGCTGCAAAACACACATCAAGGACGTGCCAACCTGGAAAGAGATCCCCAAATGTGAGCAGTGCATGTCATGCCAGGGTGGTTTTAACAAGAGTCTCTGATGCAGGAGGCAACCATGGGTTATGTGCCATGGGTAAGGAGGGGAATATGAAAGGTCTCCACCTAATACTCTGAGGAGCTTAAGCCACGCCCAGCAACTGGTGGAAAGCATCTGGATATTGTTGGGGTCTAGAGGGATCCCACGAGGGAAGATGGATTATAGCGGCGCCCCTTCCGCTTGGTCATGTTCAGGCCAATCGTAAGGTAGCCGGGCATCGCTGTGGTACCAGTGTTGGACATACAGGCCATGTGCCACTAGGTAGTAGAGCTGCAGATGTGGCATGCCAAACCCTCCCTGCTCATAGGGGAGTACCAAAGTGTCCTGCCCCACTCTGGACCTACAGTCCGCCCAGATCAGTTGTAGGAGCATACTCTGCAGCATGGCAAAGAAGGCATTAGTGAGAGGAATAGGTATATTAAGAAAAAAATAAAAAAAATTGTGGGAGAAACATCAATTTTATTATGGCAACACGTCCTGCCAGTGATAGAGGGATGCCTATCCAGCCCTGATTCTGTGTTGTCAATCTGTCCACTGCAGAGCCATGGTTTGGTCAGGGAACTTGCTCCTTATGGATATGGATGCCCAAGTATTTGACGGAATCAGCGGACCACCTCAGTGGAAATTAACACGTCACCGGCGGCGTCGTTACAGTGAGTGGAAATAGTTCAGATTTCTCCCAATGTATTTGAACACCAAAGAGGAGACTGAATTGCCAAATCTCACGTAAAATGGGAGCTAAATTATCTGCTAGGCGGTGAAGAACGAGTAAAACAATTCCGGCACGCCAGATCTGAATTAGAGGCCTCAATGGAGATGTTTTGCTTGAGGATGCCGAACCAACGGGTCCATAGCAATTATAAATTATATTGTATTGTATTGTAATTGCATTTATATAGCGCTTACTACCCCTGCCGAGGCGTCAAAGCGCTTTTTCGACGAGTAGCACGCTACTCCGGGACCCATAGGGGATTAGTGTTGAATTAGTATAGTGAAACATGCAAGTACATTTTAAGTGGTGGATAGGTTAGTCAGTTATTTGGATTTGGAATGATAGCAGAAGGATAGAGGAGGACAAAGGTTTGTATTTATATAGCGCTTGTTGACGCACGCATTCAGTAAGCCTACAAAGGATTAGTGGTGAATTAATATGGTGAAATATGAAGTAATTTCAGTAGTGGATATTAGTAAGTTACTTTGAGTAAGAAGAATAGAGGAGAGATAAAAGGTGAAGAAAGATTTGCATTCATATAGCACTTGTTACCCCTGATGGGTGTTGAATCGCTTTTCTGGCGAGTAGCACGCCACTCCGGAACCCATAAAGGATTACTATTGAAAATTAGTATAGTAAAAAAAAATATGAAGTAATTTGAGTAGTGGATATGTTATTCAGTTATTTGGATAGTATATTAGTGTAGTTTAATATGAATTTGAGAAGTGAACATGGTAGTCTGTTAATTTCGATTGAAAAGGACTGTGGAGGGATAAAAGAGTGAAAGATTTTTATTTTTTTATTTTTTTTAGGTCTTAGCAATAGGAGGAGGCTTTTGGATGAATAAAAAGGAGTTTTGGGTATTGCTAAATGAGAAAAAGGGCAGCATTTCTGCCCCTAGTCCCGAACAGGCTCTAACAGGCAACTGCTCTTGTCCTCTCAGCCCTTAGCCTCGACGCCCGGGCTGAGACGCCCTAAGCCTGGCCTTTTTTATAGCCCTAGTAATCAGGTGACCCCTTCAGCCAATGGGAACCCTAGCCCAAGGTTGTCCACTGCCCCAATAGCAATTGGAGCAGTGGACAACCTTGTCTCGTTCTCCCGAGCAACTGCAAATGGGGCGGTAAGGAAGCTGTTTTGACATATGCAGCCAGCGGTCTGGAGTAGAGCAGTTTAATTAGGGAGAAAAATCTGTGTGGCAACCCCAAAATTTGTTGCGTAGCAAGCAAAAAAGGCAACTCTAGGGAGTCAAAGGCCTTTTAGGCATCCACAAATGCCACCACCATCGGAACGTCTGGTGGGATTCTATTCAATACCGCAAAGAGGTCGCGCAAGTTGAGGGATGTGGAGCGGTGGGTAACAAAGCCTGATTGTATGTGCAAAATAATTGACTTTGGTAAAAGTGACAACCGGGTCACAATAATTTTGGCCAGTATTGTCCAAATTAAGAAAGGGCAATTGTCTACAGGAGGTTCAGTTTAGGGGGTCTTTGCCAGGCTTCAAACGAAGCGTAATCCCAGCTTCTTACAGGGTATGGAGCAAGACCCCGGCATCAAGCGATTCAGCATACATGGCAAGTAGTTGTGTTGCTAGGAGGTGCTTAATGGCCTAATGGAAAACTCCCATGAGGCCGTCCAGACTGAGTCCTTAGAGCTGTCTAGTAATTCGAGGGTGGCTATGATTTCCTCTGTAGAGATTGGTTCGCTGATGAACTCCTGTCACACGTTAGTGAGCCAGACCATATCGATCTCTGAGACGTATTCAGTGACATCGCTCCCATCACCGTTGTATCTGGTGGTGTTTAAATGAGCGTAATAACATTGGAACTCTGTGAGCACTGTGTTGTTATCCGTCGCCTGCGTCCTATCTTCAAGCAGCAATCCAGGGAAGTATCCCCCGCCCCTCTGTGGGCGAAGCAGTGGTGCCAGTGTCCGCCCTGGGCGTTCCCCTTCCCCGTAACACTGGGCTTTAGCTTTTCTTCCCTGTGTGCAACACCTCACAATCAGCCAACTCCCAAAACTCATCCATGAGGTACGCACGGCAGAGTAGCTGTGGGTCATCAGGTCTCTGCACCACAAAGTCATGCAGCACAGCCTCGACTCAAACAATACACGTTATGTTATTGCTCAGTACACCTGCGTGATTTGCCATACAAATCCTACGTATATTGGCCTTGAAGGCATCCCAAAGGGTAGCCTGCTTCGCAACCGATCCCACATTCAGTTCTAAGTAATCAACTATGGCAGCGCGCAGTTACTCACGGAAAACATCATCAGGGAGAGTATTTCAGGGAAAACGCCAACTGCATTGTCTGCCACCGCCAAATGGCACAACAAGCACATGCGAACTGTAGAGTGGTGTTATGCCTGAAAGATGGGAAACGTCACCTAGCCAGGGAAGCACTGTTGAGGATAGCAGCTAATAATCAATGTATGACCATGTGTTACGGGGTGCCGAGTAAAATGTGTATCTTGGGAGTGCACCATGTTGAATGCGTCATGTGTCTTTGAGGGAGTAAGTATTGCAGATCTCACCGACGAATGTGAAAAATGTTGGTTTACCGCAGTGTGCTGCGGCAGTGGAATCCAGCAAAGCGTCCAGGAACATATAAAGGTCACCCCTCAGTGTGACATGGTTGGCATTGACTCGCCCCTGGAGGAAGCACAGATCGTGAAAGAATTCCGCAATGTCGACATTAAGGGAACATGCATTTAGAAACAGTACACTGTGGCTGGCTAGCAGCACATTCACGGCCACGTAGAGGCTGGTGGCATCGACATGATGAGCTCTAGGGGTATTGGGGACTGAGCAGTGTATTAAAATGCAGACCCCACGTGTATATGTACTATAGGGGGAAAAAACCTATGTGGGCCCCATGAAGTGTGGAAGTGTGTGACGTGCCGGGGTATATGAATCTCCGGTGGAAATTATATCTTAATACTGTGGCGGGTCAGATATTGCAACACCCGCTTACCCTTAAAAGGGTTGTTGATGCCCCTGATGTTCCAGGACAAGAAAGGTAAGACTGCCAATTAGAGGTCAAATAAACACACAAACCAACAAATAAAGCTTAGCCACCCCCCCCCCCCCACCCACACCAGGCCCAGAACTACCCAGCGCAGCCCCTTAATGCAAAATATCACCACTACACAAATAACAGTCAAATCACACTGGGATGTACACCAAGGGGGGTAGGCGACACTGCGGCCACTGGACCCCTGCCATGACGGGATTAAAATATTGGAAAGTAAATTAATGCCAAGAGTCATCTAAAAGTAGAAAGAGACAGCTGTCGGAGACAGGGAATGAGAGAAGAAAAAAGGGCTGAAAGTCAAGAAAAGCATATATGAAGGCATAGTTCATAATGTGGGTTCCGGTATCAGGGCGATGCTACTGCTCCCTGTGAATGGTCGGTCAGAGTAATAGTTTGGAGTGGCATGCAGATCTGGTGGAGAGTGCTCTGGCATGCCGAGGCGACTGGTGGTTTTTGGCATATTGTTTGCAAAAAGCCTAGGCATCTGTTTGGAAGGCCAAAGAACTGCCCCCTTTAGTTAACCTTGACCCGCAATCGGGCCAGGTAGAGCATGCCTTACTTCAGGCCCAGTTTCCTGAGCATGGATTTGGTGTCTGTGAACTTGTGCCATGCTTCGTGTACTAATAATGTAAAGTCAAGATAGGAAGAGAGCTTGGTTTTCTGGTACTGCACCTGCCCAGCCTCACGAATTAATCGAAGAGCAGTGTCACGGTCCCTAAAACTTAAGAGACTGGCAATTATGGGGCAAGGTGAGGCTCTGAGGGGTGGTTAACGGGCCCAGTGAGCAGTGACCGCTCTCCAATACAAAGGTAGAAGTGAAATGTTCACGGCCAAAAAGGTCAGTCAGGAGGATATTCCACAAAAAGATTCATCTTACCGGTGTCCGTTAACTCTGTGACTCCCACTATGCGCAGATTATTGCCGCACGATCTGGCTTCTATGCCCTCATTTTTTTAGCAACTGTTTTAAGGAAGCGTTTTGAATTGTCCAGTGGCTTCGACGTCTTTACCGGTCCCTTCTCCAGGATTGTGGGATGTTTTTCAGCGCCATCCAAGCGGACCTGATGTCGATCCAGGCACTCACCCATGCCATCCAGCCTACTAGTCAGGGTGTCGAATCGAGCAACCATGGCATGAAAGCCAGAACGGATCTCCGCCAGAAGTGCATCAGTGCTGCTCGATATATCAGGGTCTTGGGCCCTGGTCACTTCATCGGCCATGTCCGTCATAGTCTTGGATCTGTCCCGATCCCTGGCGCGCTCAAACGGTAGGTTTCTCTGCTTCAGGCCCCCATGACCCAATCTGTGTCAACGCAAGAGGTGGGCACAGAGGGCCAACATGTGATGCCTGAAGCCTAAACCCTTATGGAGGGCACTTTCCGATGAGGCGTAGCCCTAGGCGTTTAGCTCTCCAAAGTTACAGTCAGGCAGTCTGTAGGGCACAGCTGCGCAGCACGCCTGTATGCCAAATATGAGGGTGAGCAGGGCTACAAACAAATATGAGAAGCGGGCAGCAGAAGGGGTAAGCCAACACCCCAGTGTCTCACCCCAAGTGACCACCCGGCATCCAGCCCAAAACGACACCACCGCAGGGCAGTAGTCTCCCAGTGAAGGTGTGCTGCAATGAATACTGAAGGCCAAGACCATAGGCCAGGCCACAGGCGGGCTCCTGAATGGTCAGCTAAGCTTCAGCGCTTGCCCTTGGCTGAACATTGGGGGCACTGGAAGCAGGGAGGACGAGGGATCTGTTGGATATCTGATGGCAGCAGGAAAGAAGTGCCAGCAGGGACACTCACTATACCGCCACTCAGGCACTGTGAATCGAAGGCTTCCGTCCCAGGAGGTCACTACGCTTCCCGCCAACCCCAGATGGCTCTAGCCTTGCCCTGGAGCCGCTCCAGGAGCTTGAGGCAGCGCCAGCCCTCGTACAATACGCTGGGCCTCACCTTCATTCAATGGAGGTTTGCAATGCTCTGCACCCAGCGGTAGGAAGGAATCCAGCCACACAAGCACCCAAAATCAAGTGCGGCCCTAAATAGCAGCCAACAACGGCAGCACTGAGTATACTACCCACAGTCACGCACCATGGCCGCCTGCACCCTCAGGATAATCCTGGCGAGTGTAGCCCAGTCCCCTCTGGTCTCAAAGTGTAGGTGAGGCACGGGCCAGATGTCAGTGAGCAGGCAGGGCTCCCAGCAGGGATTCGCAACCCTCGTATAAGGCTCACCCACTGTCCCTGTCACCACCGGCCTCCAAGTCTCGGGCCGGGCACCTCCCCACATGGCATGCATCTCCCCTTTGCCATACAGGCCGGGCATAATATTCAGCAGGTGTGTGCTTCCCTCATTGTTAGAAATTGTGCTTTGTTTTTGATACCTGTAGATAGGTGATTTCAACCGAAATGATCAATTTAGGGGCATCCAGGAGCCGGAGTTTCACCTCTAAGCGGCCATCTTGAATGCCGGCGTGGCCATACCCCAGAATGCGGGACAGTATGAGTCCCACTGTTCATCATGCAGGCAGTGAGCCAATATCAAAGGATAAATCTGAGAAATACAGCATGGTTGGCAACCCTACCCACAATGTAAAGCAAAAACCTGTAGTTGATCAGCTACCCACGCATCAACTGCAAAACATGAGCTCTAGAAGCAAAGATATACTTTTGAATGCCTACGCACAAAATCAGAAAGGCAAGTAAATATAGTTGTAACTGTTGAGACGTCTCTGTATTTTTGAGCGCTCTCGAAATGGAGGAAGAGGCACACATAATATTACATTTCAGGATAATACGTTTTTTTTTAATTCAGGTAATTCTGTATTTGAAGAAAGCACTAATGTAGCACTGAAAAAACACTTTCCATAAATATTTTTAGAATTTGTTAGAGTAGTAAATGAATATAATGTCAATATTTGGAGTGTATTTCTATTCCTTTCCAATTTCGACAGGAAGCATTGAAAAACGACTACCATAAGCTGAGCTTACTGTAGATGAGTTTGAAGATGAGCTAATCAAGTTGTAAATGGGCAGGCACCAAATATGTACACCCATGGTTTTAGGTCCGACCGTTTGATTTTCCTAAACTTCTTTGTATAGTTTACTTAAAAGGGCTTTTAATCATCCCTCTGCATCTATTATTCGTGTTTTGCACAGCCCACGATGTGCTCTGATCTTCAACAGAGCCTTTGGCCCTGGTAAATTTGGAGATTAACAATATGCAAGGTTTGTTCATGGCTTTCAAATTTTCTGTAAGACTTTTCCAAGCCTGCAGTGAGTTTATGAGTGGCATTTTGGGCCCACGAACCAAACAATCATGCACCTGAAAGTTTACTTGTAAATGCTCATAGCTTGTAGTAACCAAACCTAAATTTGCAATCCTAAAGGGATTTGCATTGCACAATAAATATCCTGTTATGGAATATAAACATATAAATCCTTCTCCAAGAGCTCGCTGTGGGCGAACAAAGGTGAGAAAGTTTTGTAAATACCCACAAACTCAAAAGTTTGTCAGTTTTCTAAAACCTTTTTCCAAACATGTATTCACCCTAGAAACGAGGAGCGATTTACTACTCACAAGGGATGAGTAAATACCTTTTAAAAAATTGTGTTTTTAATGTATACCCACATGGAAAATAATCTTGCCTTGCAAACATTCATCTGCACTTTTATTCAAAGGCAGGTGTAATTGTATCCTATGGATGTTTGTGCTTGAAGAAAGCCCTTTGTATAGATGTAGGTAGAATTTAGTAAAGGTTTTCCAGAAGTATGGTTGGAAACAGTTTGAATTCCTAGACTACAATTTGTAATTGTTCAACCATGAAAAGTCTAGGTACCTGACTCCACCATAGGGTCATCAAAACCCTAAGGTACTATTCACATTCATTCCAGAACCCTGAAGAAGGCCTAGATCTGATGAGTGCTTTAAGTGGGCAAACGTGGCAGGGTCTCCAGAAAGAGCACCAGAAGCTTAACTTTACAAGGGGTGTGGCCTAATAAATCTTGTGTTTGTCCAAATCCTGGAGCATTACCTCTTTACAATCTGTTTGATTGGCTGGCATCACTGCTTTCACTGCTTGTTTTTCAAGCACTACTTTTGTTATTCTGTGAAGTTCTCCATTACAGAGACTATGTTTTCCAGCAGCCTTCCTCATGTACAGCTCCCCCACTGGACTCCGTGCTACTCTTTGTTGCCCAACTACTTCTCCCCGTCCTCCTCCATCTTGCCATGTGCTTCACCCCATGACTTCCCCCTATCCCGCAACTCTCCTTGTTGCTTTCCTCCATCCAATGTATTGCTTGCGCTCCCGCCTTGTGCCCCCTGTTGCTTTCTCATCCCTCTCCATGTTGGTTGGGCATTCCTCTCCAGCTTCCCCCATGCTGCTTCGCCATTCACATCCATTCCACCCCCCCAATGATGTTTTGAGTGAAACCGCCCGCTTAAGGAAAAAAATGCTTTTGTATGTTTATTTTAATTCCAACTCAGATTGGTTATTGCTTTCCCAAGGAGGGACTACGTGGTTTTGTTGCCTGTTGCTGCTTTTCTCCCACTGCTCGCGGCCCCCGCTTCGCGGGTGCCGCTCGAGGCCATCACCAGAGAGGACTCCCTGACACCCTGAGGAGCTGAACGGAGACTTCCCACCCCTGCGGGACTGCGAGGACCAGCGGGCGCTGCGCTTGAAGACTCGCCGCAGCTGGTCCTCTTCCCGCCCCCCTCCCGCCTGGATTTAAAGTACTGAGGGACGGGTGCTCACCTGTACTACTTTCCCAAGGAGGGACTACGTGGTTTTGTTGCCTGTTGCTGCTTTTCTCCCACTGCTCGCGGCCCCCGCTTCGCGGGAGCCGCTCGAGGCCATCACCAGAGAGGACTCCCTGACACCCTGAGGAGCTGAACGGAGACTTCCCACCCCTGCAGGACTGCGAGGACCAGCGGGCGCTGCGCTTGAACACTCGCCGCAGCTGGTCCTCTTCCCGCCCACCTCCCGCTATAAATTGACAACGACCGACGCGTACGCGGGACGCGTGCGGGTCAAAGCGTGGGCAAAGGGCGGGCCGTCTTAGGCCGTCCTAGGTCGGACAAGGCCGGGCTGGGCCATCCCCCTTGGCATTTACATTTGTACTATTTCTTTGTTGTTTTTTGGCCTGTGCACATTTATACCTAGTTAATATGGCCTCCCAACTGGTCATGGGTGGTAAAGCAGGTCTAAAATCTATTACCGGCAGCTTAATGGGGACCCTGGATAATTACATCACCAGGGTATCGGTTGCTTTGGAGCATCAAGTAGTAGATGTGGAAAAACGGCTGCCCTCTGAAATATTTAATAAAAGGTCTTCCCTGGGCCCCATTGGAGACTGCAAATCACCAGACAACCGTGTGAGTAAGCGGCTCAGTGATTTGGGTCTCCCAGAAACTAGCATTGAATTGGATTCCCTTGCTAACATTCTGGAAGAAAACAATATCACAGATATACATGTTGGTAGCGGGGATCAAAATGAGCGGATAGAGATTCTCGCGAGCTCACCATCCTGGTGTATCCACTCATCTATCAAGGGACACCCTGTTAGAAGATGAAACCCTTGTCACTGGTAAAAGGAAAAGAAGAGGGGGTGGACCAAAGGGGAAAAATGCTAAACTCCCTAGATTAGCTAGTCAAAGGGGTCGCCACCATGGATTGGGAAAGTATGTAGCGCCAGTTAAGGTGGTTCAGACTGTCCCCACACCCGAGCCAACATCTCTTACCCAGGTTGACGGGGCCCTATTGACCCATGTAGAGCATATGATCCGCTCCCTAACACTCCCACTAATTGATAGGCTCAATCTTGTCTCGGCAAGCTTATGCAAATTAGAACTTGCTACTAAAATTAACTCAGACATACTAAAAACCCTTGCAACACTTGAGACTAAACCATGTGAATCTAACACCCCCCCCCCAACCAGATCAATATCAGGACGGCCCCTGAATCTGTCCAGAGGGAGGATCCCTTGTTAGTATACCCTACAAGAAGAATGGATATAGGGAGGGGCTCGATGGTAGCAGGGGACCCAAACATACTAATCCCCCCAAGGACACCTTTTGGAGCTCCTACTGAGAAAACGCAACTATACCAACCTAGTTCTGTGTCCGCAAGTACTGGGACCCGGGAGACCAGTACTCGTAACCGAGTAACCCTCGACCTTCCCCCTCAAAGCGCTCCGTTAGTCTTGGTTATGGCTAACATCCCTCCTCTCCGTGCTGGCCTAACCGAAGACTATTTCCAACTAAAAAACAAAGTCATACATTGGCTATCATCCAATTTGGATATTGGTCAGGAAGTGGGTCATAATGTTATCATGGCGCGTAGGGTGGGATGGGTAGGGCACTCAAGGAAGAACAGAGGGGGGGATTGCATAGTAATTAATTTTAGCAATACTGAATCAGTGGATAGGCTGCTCTGGGAATCCAAACACAAGTTTCAGGCTATGGGTAATGGCATTAAGATTTTACCCCTCGGCTTCTTTTATAGACCAGAAACACTGGGAGTACCGACCTACAGCAATAACATCAGAAGGCAACCTATTAACCCATATTCTTCTATCGGGGGTTGTGCAGGGCGGTACAAATCTCACCCGACGTCAGCTGGTCCCTGGATAAACGGTGGTGCAACTGGTTTTGGTGGGGTGGGGGTTTCAAATAGATTTAATGTTTTATCTGGCCTTAACGAATGCGATTGACTCAGTCCTAACTATGTTGCCGTGGGTGTATTGAAAATCCGGGGCCTTCTGATATTCTTGGCATTCACAATACTGTGAATAACAAGGAGGACAAAAAACTAGAAGAGGAGGGGTATGTAGGAATCTCAACTAGTCATCCTGGGGCTCCCTCTGCAGGACTAGCTCCCGTAGATGGTTCTAGTCTAGGGAAGATGGTCTCATGGAACATTGCGGGATTAAGTAGCAAGCTGGAATCCCAAAATTGGATAGACTTCATCAACGGTTATGATGTATGTCTATTCCAAGAAACATGGGCCTGTGATCCTATATTCCTCCTGGGTTACCTAAATTTTTCAATACCGGCTAGCAAAGGTGCTAAGGGACGACCTATGGGGGGCCTAACTATTTGGATACGTCAAAGTCTACCTGTTACAATTAATGTGGTTGGATCGGGTAGCAATGATATCCAATTGATAAGAATGTTTTTAGACCTCAGGGGAGGACTAGACATTTATAATGTCTACGTTAGGGGTAATATAAGAGGGAAGTCACCTATCCTAGAGGCCTTGTCCTCTCTTTTGGAAAAACAGTCCCTGGGTAACAATGTTATTATTGCTGGTGATCTAAACCGGACCTTTGAACCCCTAGATATCTCTGACGATTCTTTGGGGCGGGAGGAGGACACGCAATGGGGCGTTCCAATTTTAGATCTGGCCCCGGTTAGGCGGTGGACTAATGACATCATACGATTGAATGCCATCTGCCTGGAACAGGGACTAAGAGCCCTAAATGGGAGAATGAAGAGTGACAGGGGAGGGGCCTGCACATTTGACAATGGTCGCAGCCAAAGTCGGATAGACTACGTCCTTTGTAGCCTGAACCTGTGGTAGTTAGTATGTGACATGGAAGTAAAGGGTAGACTGGAGAGTGACCACAACCCTCCCTGTGTGGCCCATAACTGGTGGTCGGTCACAATAGGGAATTCTCAAACGACCAATGCCCCGCTGCCTGACATGACTAATGATATGCGTAGATTGAAATGGCCGTGCGTACTGGCTAATGCGGAATCCATGGCATTTATAACCTCTGAGGTGGACATTGCAACCACCGCTATGGAGGATGCAGCCCTAGTAATTCCAGGGTCAAGGGAAATAACTGATATTCACGATAAACTCTTTTCCCTCCTAAAACCGCACTTCCTGAGGCCCTGCAAGATAAATAGTAAACAATCACCTAGACTAGCTAAATGGTATAATCACCAGTGTAGGGAAGCTAGGCTAAGCTTGGGCAGAGCAATCCGGAGTAGGGATAGGGTAGGGATTAGTGGCGCCAGAAAGCATTATAAGGACAGCCTATCCCTAGCTAAAAACCTATGGGACGAACAGCATTGGGCCGAACTAAAGGAGGCCTCGGGGGCTAAGGATTCTAGGTTATTATGGAACATTGTCAAATGGGGTAGAGGTGGAATTCCAGACAAACCCGGCAACAATGTCCCAGAGGGTGCCTGGGTAGATTATTTTAAACCCCAATATGCAGAGACCGCACAGTATAAGGGTATGGAAGAAATTCTAGCTGTATATTCCACTGGGAATTTATTTACTCTTAAAGAAACTGAAGATGCTCTATGCACTGTCCCCGGGGGAAGGGCCCCGGGTTTAGATGGCATACCAGCTGATGTTTTCATTAATGACAAGGCGCGGTGGGCTAGATATAAATTCCTTTTGGGAAATGCCATTGCGAAGGGATCGGTCGTCCCGGAACTATGGAAGGGAGCGATCATCATACCCATATACAAAAAAGGGGATCGGTCTCTTCCAGTTAACTACAGGCCGATAAGCGTGATTGCCACCGTTCAAAAAGTGGTAGGTAGAATGGTGGTTAACAAACTGATGGACTGGGCTGATGAGAACAACGCCCTGTCCCTTTATATTGTCCAGCCTGTGGTGCATCAAATGAAAGTATAGGCCACTTTTTATTTTCTTGTGAAGCCTATGCCATCCCGAGGAAAGTTTGGCTAGTCCCTGCCTGTAAAAACCTAGGGACATCTAGGGGTGTAGAGGCCTTACGAATCATTTGTACCTCCACTCACATGCCTGTAGTCCTAGCAACAGCTAAGTATTTGGGTTGGGCATGGTCTATTAGACGGAGGGCTGTTCTCAAGAGTACACTGAATGGAGCACCTCTTCTGGCACCCGTGTAATTATGTATCAAAGCTTTTATATTTATTCATTTTTAATCAATTGTGTATGTGTTTTTAATCTTTTTTAAACTATTGTATCAAACGAGGAAACAAATGTTTAATGATGTATTATTTTAAATGTATGTTTGTGCTTTTATGAGACAAATCCTCGAATAAAGCCTTTTGAATTGAATTGTAACTAAAAAAAAAAATGTTTGTGGTGGGAACGGAATGCTAGGAACTCCTGAATCCAATGTACATTAAAAGTGATACTGCATTCCACCTGTCATTATAATTTTCATATCGCTTTCCCTATTAACACTTCTAAACTTTATCTGTGACAAATCTTTTTGCGTTTGGTAAAATTAGATAAGCCTCTGATGTTCCAACAATTGATTGTCTGCTGCTTGGTTTGTATGTGGGCCACCAAAAGAGATTATGGGGTTTTGGAGATAGACACCAAGGGAGGGAAGTGTAGTTGGGGGCAGAGAGTTTAGACTGAAAGCGGCTAAAGAGGATGGGGACTGTGCGGCAAGTCTTACTCATGTACTGGTTGTGTGTGAACGACAACGTATGAGCCAATGGGAGTAATGGGCTCAAGTCTCTCACAAATAGGTACAGGGATGCAAGGGAGGTGTAGATGGGAGTTCCTTTTATCTTTGGCAAAGAATACACTCTCAGGGTGGGGCGTGGCAAAAAGAAAGAGGAGACAGAACACCTCTGAGATCAGTTGGCTGATCAGAAGGGAACTTTAGCCAAATATGAGTCACATGGTTGGGAATATGTGAGAAATCCGCAATCCGGAATGAGGTACAAAAGGACACAAGAGTGTGAGTTACCACTGAGTTACCACTGACAGTAAGTTGTGTTTGGCAGAACATACTAAACAATGTTAGAGGGTCCAGGTGCTAGGCATCAATGTGCATATTCTGGGTACAGGGCCAGTAATATTCTTACTTGAACGGTTTTCTAAGTCTGTAACTTTGTGGCGCAGATACCAGATGTCTTGTAGACTCTTGCAGATTATTTGGGCAACTCTCATTGTCCTCAACCCTCTGTTCAGGTGAGCTACGATGTGTAGAATTCTTGCATTGTTGTGCAGATTGACCACACTTCTGAGGATACATTCACCATTTTTTATTCAAATTTGGATATTAAGGATCCGATCTGTAAACCTGTCAAGTGGATTCCATTGTGACCCCTGCCATTGTTTCTGAAGGCTCACTAGACGATAACCGCCAGCTAGTAAGGGCCTCTGGAAGCAGCAGTTGACATGCAGGGCACAAATAGTTCAGGGACTACAGGACTACAGATTGTGGCAGTGGAGCAGGTGTCGTGGACAACACATCCTTTTTATTCCACATAAGTGAAGCAATGTCCGGCGGGCTAGAGGTTCCCATGAGCATCATCAAGACCACAGTCTGGCCAAGCAAACAAGAAAGAAGTCTCAAAATGTCTCTGAGGACTTGATCTGCTACTTCAGAGCAGGCTTTTGTAAGAACAATCCTCCACCTCTCCTGCAATGATCACAAAGGTAATTGTCTATGGCATTGTCTACTAACATGCATTTCAAGCTGTGCGGGGTCTCACCCAAATGCTACAGGGTCCTGTTGATAATTCCCAGCCAGTGACAGCCAGATTACTGATTCCAGTGTGGAGATGTGCAGCTTTTCCCTTTAGACACACCACCCAAATTTGTGGAGTGCAGGCCAAATTCTGGAAAGATTTAGCGTTAGATCAGACTTTATTACAAAGATTAAATGATTGAATATTAGCCCACTGCATGCAAGGTAGTACAAGCCCTATGAAAGCCTTCCTATACATTCGAAAATATCCTTACAACAGTGACAAATCCCAAAAAAATATCCAGGCTTTGATGACTTTGATTGATTAAGCCCCCCTTTTTTGGTGGTGTAAAGTGAATTAGGGCAAGTGCAAGGCACTGCTAATGTCCCCTTCCAGTACATGTTAGAGCCTGGTGTTGTTGTGTAGTTATTGGCTACAATCAGCTCATCAAAAAGTGACCTGTGTGTTCACTTGATTTATCTAGAAAATAAGAAAAGAAAGATGATTGATTTGACATCAATTGGAGGGAGCTCCAAAAGTTCAAACCAAAAATTTACACGTGGCAGCATTAGATCGTGGTATGCTGCCCATCGTACCATCACAGGACCATGGCAGATCACCGCCTGCTGTATTTCAAATTCCCTCTTGCCTACCTAGGACCTCACTTTTCTGAGGTTTAAAGTTTCCAATGCGGATGCCCCATTGAAACTAATGGCTCTGTAAACCTTTTTGTTCAAGGAATACAAACTCCAAAATTAGGAGTTTTTTTCTGAACAAAAAGTAAATGTCCCAACATGCATGGACGATTTCCCTGCAGGTGGGACCCATTTCACATTTACCATGCACATTTCTGCCATGCCTTCTCCTACCAACAAGAGGATGGTACAACCGTCCCTACAAGTCAGCAGTCCTGTAGTGGATGGACTACTAGTTCAAGAGTTACCACCTTTGAAGGCAGCTAAGGCCCCAGCTCTAAATAAAGAGGTAAACAGCAGCTTTGACAAAGTGGGACAGCAGTCTGTTTACAGCATTTATCTTGCTTCACCAACCCCTAAATAAGATTTGTATATAGATTAGAGTCAGACTTGGAATAGCTGGATCCATGTGCCATCACCTTTGGTTAGATCTAAATATCTATTGGTTGAAATCAGTATGCAAATTATTCAGAAATTACACGTCACATATGGAGTTTCAAAACCATATCATAAAATGGAAAATAATAACTAAATGGTAAATAATGCACAGCTAACGAAAAGTTGAAATAATGGAGTAAACTATTATATCATTGAATTCTGAATGTATTTACAATTTATTTTACATTTTTTGTACTGCCTGGGTGTTATATGGCCAATCTGAGCATGATTCTAGTCCACAATGACAGTAAAGTAATGGAGATACCAGTGTTTAAATAATGCAGCATATTGTATCCGAGCATACGAGCAGATAACAGAGGAAACTAGAATTATTAACCCAATTGTTGTCACCCTCCATCAAAACCTATAAATCAGCAGGCAGATGTTTGATCATTTGTCCTTGATATAGAAAGACCAGTTACAAGTATACACATTTCATGAACTGCAGAAATGTATGTTGGACAAACAAAGGTTTTTAGCCAATTGCATTTCTTAAAAAATGTATCACTTTCCCTGAATATGTTAGGAAACCCAACCATAGTCTACTTTACCGCCTTGTGGCTGTAGCATAGTGAAGAACACAATATTATAACTCCCAATGTGCTTTCAGTTCTTTTGCAGAGAAATAAGTAATTATAACTTACAATACTTTGTTTGTTTCAGTTCAGTAATATATTCTCCAACAAATCTGGATTGATTTTTTTTAACGAAATTTCACTTGTGTTTCAAATTTAATCAACTTCATAAAGGATTTCACATACTTATCTAACATGAATGAAAATAGAAATAAATAACTTCATACAAAAGAGAATGATAAATTGTGGTGTATTGTATGAGAAGTAGAAAATACCTTGTAACATATGCACCACTATTGACTAAAGGATTATGTTTTAAAGACAAAAGCAATATTTAAAAAGTTGAGTAGGATTAAGATAAAGTTCTGGAAATCTTTTGCAAAAGTCAGGTTATCAAGTACTTGGAATTTGTTTGACAATATAATTTGTTTTTGAAACTCCCGAGGGTATTTGTCTTCAGTACAAAAGTATTTTATGAACTACCAGTAATTAGTAATGTATTGCTTCCCTTAACTTTAATAAATAACCGGAATTAGGTAATGTTTGTGACCTAATACTCTTTTGATTGTGTTCTGTACTCAGTGACCTGTTTGCTTCTACTTAATAAAAATAGCACCGCTTTGGGGTGAGAAAGCCAAGGTTTAAGATAAGTAAAGTAATAGGTATATTTTTATTTTCTCATTAAGGAAGTAAATCATCTTTGTTATTGATATCTTAAGTGTGTAAATGAGAGTGGGAAAATGTGCTAAGTGTGTGTTGCAATAAGCTGGCAAAATCTAGCTTCCTTCAATCCACTGTGTATATGAAATCAAACGCCAATGCATTATAATCTTGGTTAAGCAGTAGAATTTGAAAAAGAAGTAATACTTTTTTACATGAGCCTTTTATATTGGGAGAAGTAACCAGGCTTTACATGACCCTTTTAATAGAACATACAGGGCCAGTCACCGCCGGGCCTCTCATTGCTCTTGTGAGTCCTAGAAGGCTTCTATCCTTTGAGACATCAGGCAACAATGAGAATGCTGTTCGAAACTCCAAACAGTACAAAGTCTCTACATTTGAACCTATCCGCTTTCAAGTAAAGGCACACCCAAATGACCTGTTTGCCCATCTCCTTTGGATTTGAAATGGACAAGCATCACAGATAAATATGGTGGCCATTCTCATTAATCCTCATACAGAGTCTGGACAAGTTCCACTTTCCACATTGCCTTCAGTATAATGTAGAATGTGTGAAAGAACGTAATGGATCTGAGGGCTAGGTACATGTGCACATTCCTCACCCTACGGAATTCGGGGTTCATGAGAATACTGTTAAAGTTTTGTAATTATCTGGAGCAGTGCATTCATTCTTGAGTAAAGAGCATAGTTGTAAGCGGCCAATGATCAGTCTGTGTTTGATGGCTACACAATGGACCGACGCTGTTGGTGTAAGCAAGGACCCTTCTCATCTGTGTCTGACATCTGCGCTAGTCTGGGCATGCTCAATCGGTTTCTTGCAGGAAGGTCTTGAGTGAAATTGAAAGGTTTCTGGTTAGGAACTGATTGTGATTCGAAAGAAAAGATAGCTAGTGCTTCGGGGTTTAGACCCTTCTCTAAACTTAGGTTGTCAAGAGAAGATAGCGATCCGATGCAACTAACCGGCCTCCCAGACCTAATCTCTAATGGCATTTCTTTGAGTTTTTGAAGATGTGAATTATTTTGCAGACCGGAAGTTTCATGTATTTGATGTGAATCACTGATAGAGTAAGTCTGCATCTGTCTCACTGGCAATTGATAAATATGCCTTTCCTTTATATGAGCTGCATCGAAGGATACACTTCCACCATTACGCCAGCTAGAACGCTGCTGTTTCTGAAGAGAACTTCCTATAGGATGACTTAGATCAACGCTGTGGCATTTTTCTGGCTTGCCATGCTTGATGCTGTGGCCTACTGGTGTGTCTGTGTTACCTGTGGACGCCGCGCCAACATGAATTTTACTCTTCAGGGCTGGAGGGAGCTTGGCAAACTGGGGTTTCGGGGGTACCACTGGGGCAGATTTCGCTTGCTGTATCTCAGCAAAAGTGGAAATAAATCTCATGGATACACCTCCATCAGGATACATTTGAGGCTTTTTATTTTTTTCAAGAACTTCACCAGAATTGTTTGATGCCACTCTTCTGTAACTCGTAAGTTCAAAATTTCCTTGAAATGGCAGAATAGCCTCAATTTTTAAATTTGAAAGTGGGCCTTCATTTGCAGCAGTCTGATCTTCTAGTGTGATTTTCTGTGACTCATTTGTGTGTTCAATGTGATTATCATACATTTCAACTCTGTCGACCTCAGGAGTAGTGGGCTGTAAACATATAATCTT
Organism: Lissotriton helveticus; assembly: GCF_964261635.1. Taxonomy (NCBI): domain Eukaryota; kingdom Metazoa; phylum Chordata; class Amphibia; order Caudata; family Salamandridae; genus Lissotriton; species Lissotriton helveticus. Next base: position 746,122,141 of record NC_136073.1, read on the forward strand.
ATTTTCTTGTATTTGGTTAAGAGACTCTATTGCCATGTCTAACTCCAAGAATGCAATTTCAAGTTGCTGCTCACTTTCTGATGAGAGATTGCCTTTCTGTTCCTCAGTAATTTCTGCATGGTCAATTGAATGCCTCATTCTGTCTGAATTACTTTCTTTTCCCACTCCTCTATCTGTACCATCAATCTGATGAATAGTTACCTGAGTGTGCATCAAGGAATCATCTTTATTGTCCCTGAAATTGAAATTATCTTTGTCAGTATATGTGTTAGGGTCCATAGGCATTTCTTCACTAATGTGCAGAATTGTATTTTTTTGCGGAACTTCTAAACAAGCAGAGTTGTTTTCTACAATCAACTGTAGGTCACATACTTTTTCATGTGGCAGTGGATTTCCAGGGGGTGAAACAGACTCTGCTCCTTCCAGTAACCCACTTGACAGATCACCCGTTGTTAGCTCCTCGTAAAGGTTTTCAGACTTATGTCTTGATCCTGGTATGTCAGAACTATGACTTTCCGGATGCTCTGAAAGAGGTGTCAAGCTCTTCTGTAACGGACTAAGGTCATCGTAGGCACTCCAAAACACCTCTTCACAAAATTCTTCCTCTTCTCGTGATAGTTCTTCGTTGTCTGAGCAGCCCATGGGAACAAAGTACATCTGATCACATTCATCTTCAGAAAACATGTCTTCTGGAGGAGGTTCCACAGAGAATTCTGACTTCTAAATAAGGCAAAAGAAACACACAGAATTTAATATGTCTCCGGTTATTATAAAAATAAATACTAACTGCAAACCATAAAATGTGATCATAAAATTAGAGTTCAAGTCAAGTTGAAGTTCAAATGATTGTCAAAGCAAAAATATAGGGTCACAAAAGTATGTTGACGATACACATATTGGCTTTCAAAATAAACTCTCCCCTACAAAACTTACTTCATGGCATACAGAGTATTGCCCAATTTGCAATTTCCCTACAGTCACATAAAAATATTCTCCAAACACATAGGCGTTTACCACTTTTGGGCTGAATGAAGAGAACATGAACAATACATGTTTCTGTTTATTAATAGACATTTTTCTTTTCAAGCATCTGAAGAAAATTTCAGGACTCAGGTTTTGGATGCCATTTACCGTAGTAAAGTAAGAAGACTGGTTGGCTTGTGTCTTGTCTTAACTATTAAATGGATAATCTGTTCATTATTAGCACAAGCTTCAGCTCACCTGCATTCTGATAACTGAATGTATTATAAGATATCTCAACTTGATAATTTATCAAACAGATCCAGTTCCAGAACAGTAATAATACTGCTGGTGGATAGAGATATTCGTGAAAGTATAGTTGCCTATGTTTGGTCCAAGTGAGCCTGTACATGCACCATTTTAAGGATAACTATTTATCAAGGAAAAGATAACCATTTTCATTGAAATTTGATATCTTTTAGGCCTTTGTGATCCTATGATGAACACACCTGCTTTAGAGATAATACCCAGTGTGAATAATACAATTTCCTTCTATGATAGTCTGGATGCATGAGTGTTAGGGAGTGTACCTATACCTATTCTATCTACTCCCAGCCATGCGCTGTACACCACACTAATTGGTGAAAATTCTAAATACTATTCTCTATGTCATTTTTGTACTATTGATAATTGCATGTGTGTTGGTGTTAATAAAGATAACAGGAATTGAATAGGACTGAGCAACATTAGGGCATGATTTAGAGTTTGGCGGAGAGGGTACTCCATATCAAAGGCAACGGGATACCCTCTCTTCCAAACTGAAGGTCTACCTGCCTGATTTACAGAAGGGCAGCCTTCACTGCGTAGATGACAGAGACTACTCCGTCTCGACAGCCTACATACCCCTTTGACTACCCAAGAGATTAAGGGCTGACAGAGGATTGGCATTGTGTCGCCCACCCGATTTTGAGTGGGTGGGCAAATGGCCAGATAGGACTTCTACAAACTGCCACCCAAAATGTGGAGGTATATATAAGTAAAAATATTTCAGTGACCACCCACACCAAAATCAAAACCCTGGTTTAGGATTTTGCTTTTGACATTAAAAAAAATGAAAGTGCGCAGTGTTGGTAGCTGCACGGAACACTGTCAATGTATTTATAGGAACTGGGGCACGGCGGTTCTTGTAAATGAAAGAAATGTCCACTGGGTTGGCAGATTGCTCTAAATTTGGTGTGCGGAATACCCTCGCTATGGAGTAATAAAGTACCCACCATGGTGAGAGTACCAACATTGGCCCCCAAAGTTTATCAATAATTCACCTTATTTTATTTCACCAGTATAACAAACGTCATAAAAAATATACAATATACAATAAAGTTAAAAAAAAATCCATTCATAAGATTCCATTCAAGTGTGCAATATTAAAAATAGTGGGAGGTAAAACCTTTTTACAATAAAAACACATATGCATTTTAGATTATGACAGTGTAATACATAATGAACGGTATTATCATAGTTCCCCATATCACAATTTCAGCTTTCTCTTTTTTTAAAGCGTGCTGAAAAAATGAGGCCAGACAAAACCAAGTAAAAGGATCAACTATTAACTGTAGGAAGTAGAGGGCTGGCCGGCATTGTCTGAATCATTGTACAAACTGCAGAAAAACAAGAGGTGAAGATCTGATAGGGGAGCGTGAGTCGCATGGACAAGCCGTAAGGGCATCCAGGGAATATGTTCAGATGGATAACACAGCATAAGAGGGATGTAATTCAGTTGAAACCTTACTAGTAGGAATCAGTGCTTGGGATGTGTTACAAAGGTTAAATACGATAGAATATTTGATTAACTTCTAGGTCTTAACAGGTATAATTTAACACTAGGCTTGATATGCAGAGACTCCCATCTCTCCTATATTTTTCTAGTAATAGATCTTTTAATTTCAACCTTGAAATGGTATTACAAGTGGTTGGATCATCAAATAATTTTGCTTGATCGATACTATAAAAGCTATTCCTAACAAATTGAAGCCACTTTGCTGTCGATAGCTCATCAACTTTTAAGAAATCGCGCAAGATATCTTGTGTAAGCTTCAACTAGTCCCTTCTTCACACCAAATGCCACAATAGGGGAGGGGCAGAACAAATCGGATCCGATATGAAAGGAACCTCCATCTCAAGATGACAATTATAGGAGGAAGAAGTCTTTGGTGAACCTATCCGATGCTTCCAAAAATGGTCCTTTACTTGTTGTAGAATGGTAATACTAGCGGTTCTCCACACTGCTGCCCCATAGGTGGCAACGGACACCGTTTTTGCCTCATAGATCATTTTAATTGCTCCAATAGGTAGTGCACCTGTACTTCTTTCCATTGTTGTCCCTCTATTGGCCACCATATTTTCCCATGTATTTTTGGAGTCAAATAATACCCCTAAATAGCAGAAAGAATTAACCATCTCCAGCTTCCTTCCATCTATATTCCAGTTAGGGGTTATTTTTGGCCTATCTCCTGCAACCAGTACAAAGGACTTAGATTCATTAAGTCTAATTTCAAGATTTTTCATAAATGTAGTATACATCATGATCAAAATCTGCAGTGCATTGCCAGTCCGGGCCAGCAGCACAGCATCATCTGCATAGAGGAGTTAGGGTACAGGTGTAGAATTTATGATAGTAACATCTGTAGCTGACCCGACCAGGGCCGCTTCCACACCATTAGAGTAGAGAGTGAACAAAAAAAGGAGCGAGATCACACCCTTGCCTTACGCCACAGGTTATATTAAAGGGTCTAGTACTATCGCCCTCTTTCCCATGACGAGCACAGGCAGTATACCCAGAATACATTTCACGAATAAATTTAATGATAGTTTTCTCCATACCGATATCTTCCATTATGGACCATAATTTTGTGTGGGGCGGGCCACACAATCAAAGTCGGCTGTCAGATCCATAAAGGCCATGTAAAGATGACCTCCCTTGACCACAGTGTATTTAGAAATTATCAAATCTAAATTAAGGCACTGATCCATCATGCCTTTACCCTTTCTGAAGCCATTCTGTGCGGGTGATAAAATGTACCTATCTTGCACTCAAGCCTCTAGTCTGTTCAGCAGCAATCGGGCCATTCATTTTGCTGTGCTATCAAGTAGTGTTATGGGTCGATAATTTTTTGGTAAGGTCTTATCCCTTTTTAAAAATTGGAATGATAACTGACTTTTTCCAAGGTGGAGGAAAACCAGCTCGGTCAATAGCGTTAAAAACGTTAGTAAAAAAAGGGGACCATTAATCTTGAATGGTTAAAAAGAAGTCTATTGGTACCCCATCAGGGCCAGGTGCTTTTGCTAGACTACATTGATTCAGGGCAGTTTTCATTTCATCCAGTTTAAAAAGTAAATAATCTTCCGATGCGGTCTCAAAAGAACTTAATGGCAATACTTTGCCTGCCTCTCGATGCCCAAAAACTTCTCCAAAATAGGACACCCAGGCCTCCTCACTAACAGATCCATGGTAATTTCCAAATCATCTTTGAGGAATGGGACATTAATTATGCTCCAAAGGGAGGAGCTACGCGTGAGTCCAAGATGGCTGCGTGAGCTTTGGGCTCCCGAGACCCTCGCCACCTCCGAAGACATCCTGATTGTAATCCTGTCCCCTGAGCATAGAAGTTGGCGGCGGAGAAAAAGCGGCGCCGGACGCTGGGTTCCGCGTCCCGTTTCGTTGTGGGAAACCGGAGCTGCTTCACCGGCAAGATTATGGGCTGTGAGCGGGAGAGCCGAGGTCTCGGGTTGGCTCCAACCCCGGCTGCAGTGGAACAATAGCGGGGCTGGCAACCAGAAGTCGCCGGTCCGGCCCCACGACTGGCTCGAGTCTCCGTTGCCCCGCGAGCGCCCCCCTGCTGACTTTACCACCTGGACGGCCGAAGGAGACTCTACTCGCGCCGCCGCGGGTGGTTACACACAGCAATAGCGCCGTGAAACCGGGCACCTACGGACACTGAACCTGGAGTGGCGGGCGGCCGAGGAAGGTAGGGAGAGGCAGGACTAGAGCCGCCGCCACTTGCCGCGCCGCCCCGCTGAGAGCCGCTGAGAGCCGCGGTGAGCCACGGTAAGCTGAGAGCCGCTGCGGGAGAAAATAGCGGCAAAAGTCCCGGTTTGAGACCCGCAACTGCAGCGGGACACGGAGAGAGCCGCCGAGAGCCGCGGCAGGAGCCTTGGCCAAAACTCGCGACCCGAGACCTGCAGCTGGGGTGGGACGTGTAGGAGAGCCGCCAAGAGTGAGCAGCAGCAGCAGCTGAGCCGGGACACGGGGGAGAGCGGCGAACAGCGCGTGGATAGCCCGGTGAGCCGGCGACCGTGCACAAAGCGGCCGGGCTGTCTGTCTTCTTGCCACCATTACTGCCAACACAGTCACAGCCACAGCGAGGGAGCTGCCTGAGAAAGCAAGAGGTGCGCAGCCCATACCAACCTACTATAGTTCCGCCCTCGTGAAACTTCTGGTGGACATCGTGAGCCAGGTCTGCTGGAGGACCCTTGACAAAAACAAAGAAGCAGGTCTGCTGGAGGCCCTCTCCGTCAGCACCCTTGACAAAACCAAAGAAGCAGGGAATGAGGAGAAGGAGCATCTTCCTGTGTTGTAGACGGAGAGTAGTGGATGGACAGTGAAAGAACAATAAAGCCATATAGAAGCCTGTTTATCCCCAGTCAGATTGCTGTCCATCTGTAAAGGTACTTTTCGTTCCGCCCTCAAGCCACGCACAGTAATAACGCCGCAAAATAGGACGCATACGGGGACTGAGCCTGGAGTGGCGGGCGGCCGGCGGTGGCGCGAGGTCCCAGGGCTGGTGAACTGAGTGTGGGGCCCAGGTGTTCCCGGTTTGTTAACAGCTACCGCGGCGGAAGAGAGTGACCCCCGAGTGTGGGCACGTGTGTGGCTCATCTTCACAACAGGCGGAGCAGCTGTGACCCGGATGGGACGATTGGGGGGGCACGCATGGCAGTGAGGCGCTGGTGATTTTAAAGCGGAGCTGTGGCCGTGGCGACCTACCCAGAGTGTTGATGATGGGGCCAGATGAGGAGATGGAGCGCTGATAAGCGGGCGAAAATACTGACACAGTGCTGGCTGGTTCTCCAGTTCTCTAGTTGAAATACGCCGGCGGCGAGGGATACCGGCGGGCCTTGTGAGAGGACAGGACTGCTTTGCCTGCTGTTAATATTGACTTTCATTACCGCCGCAAAGAAATTGGGAGACCGAGTGGCTTGTTCTGAGCTCAAAACCAAAATGGCGACTAAACCTGAGGCGGAGAAACAGCAATCCAGGTCCACCAAGGGGTCCCGACACGTCCAAGCCAATAAGTTGGACCGATATACGCAACCCAGGGGCTCGCCTTTGGGGTCTGGAAGACCACAAGACGGGGGTCCTACGTCAGAGCCTACACTACAAGACGTGATGGCCGCCATAGACGGGGTTAAAACCTCCCTCGGACAGAAGATGGAGTCGCTGGACCAAAAGTTGGACACAGTAACCATAGAGGTCATCTTAATCCGGGCTGATCTCACCAAAACAAGTGAGAAGGTGAAGTCGTTAGATATCAAAACGGCTAGTTTGACCGACGTCGTAGCGCAGCTGCAGCAGGAGGTTCGGAACCTTAAAGCTTCTAGTGACATGGCAAGCCGCAAGCTGGATGAGTACGAAGGAAGGGCCCGGAGAAAAAACGTGGGTATTATTGGTGTCCCGGAGAAAGCCGAAGGTCTGACCCCTGACCTTTTTGTGGAAGATATTATACTTCATCATCTGAAACCGAAAGGGTTAGGGAACTTCTTCACGATAGAACGGGCAAACAGAGTTCCGGGAGGAAGGCCACGTCCTGGGGCTCCACCTCGGCCAATGATCGCGAGGGTGCTCAACTTTAGAGATAGAGACGCTATCCTGCAGGCCTCTAGATCCGGGGGACCTCTGAAGTACGAAAATTCCACCCTCAACTTTTTTCAGGCGGTTCAGAGACAGCGGCAAACTTTCCTAGGAGTCAAGAGGCGACTTAGAGACAAAGGTTTTAAATACGCCATGATGTTTCCTGCTAGGTTGCGAGTTGAGGCTGAAGGAAAGGTTTGGGTCTTTGATAATCCGGAAATTGCCTCAGATTGGGTGGAGAGTCTTTCGTCCCGGGAGGAGCCTTAGAGACGGAGCGGCAGGGATGGAGAGGGCTCACAAGAATAGGAATGATGAGTACTATTGTCGTTTGTGATATATGATCTTGTTGGGAGGGGGCCACGTATGGGACATTTTTGCAGGTATGCTTCTCGGGATTGAGAGTTATAACAAGTGTAAGAACATCCTTGGGGCGGTGGGGGGACGCGGAGTGCCGAACTCCTCCTCAGATCTAATTTTAGATAGCTGGTCAGTTAGAGTATGGGGCGACAGGCAAACTGCGAGTTGGGGGTTGGCGAATGCCACGAGCAGGGGTGCAGGGTGGAGGGAGGGGGGTGGGGAAAGTTGTTGTATTTGTTGATGTGTGATTGTGGCTTTTTTTTGGTCATTTTTTTGTCTCAGGTGATAAGACTGTAGTGACACGCTCTTCACATGGGTTCGGCGACACAGAATAGTCGAGGATCAGGGATGAGAGTGCTGAGTTGGAATGTAAATGGCTTGAGTGACAAGATCAAGAGAGGGATGATTAGCCAACTCATCAGACGACATTTCCCAGATGTGATATTGTTGCAGGAGACGCAGTTAGTCGATAACAGGTGCATGGCCCTCCACAAGGGAGGGTATAAATTGGTGGTACATGCTGGATTCACAACCGGCTCTAGAGGGGTCGGTATCCTGGTTAAGATTCCTTTCCTTTGTCTGTGCAGGCTACATGGATTGATCAAAGGGGCAGATACGCAGGTGTCTCGGGACAGGTTGGGGGCCCGATGATCACTCTACTGTCTATTTACGTGCCACCTGGCCTCCAGACCGAGACCTTTCGAGATTTGAGTACTATCTTCCTCACGCTGCCCCTCGGTGGCCAAGTCCTAGGTGGTGATTTTAATTCTCTCTTAGATGGGGAGATGGACCACAGCCCACCACGAGCGCTCCGACAGACTTAGGGATGGCTCTCGGATTTCCTGGACACACTGGGGCTGGTAGACAGTTGGCGAGTACGTAACCCGACATTGACACACTACACCCATGTCTCGGCCGCTCACGGTAGCCTGTCTAGGCTGGACTATATACTGCTGCCGGCGGCGATGGCGTTCATGGTCCACGAAGTGAAATATCTTGGAAGGGGAATTTCTGACCACTCTCCACTGTGGCTTCGTCTCGCCTTCGATCTGCCAACAGTGGGTAGGATAGCTCCCATTACTGCCTGGTTGTTAAAAGACCCAGCTATTAAGAAGGAGGTTCTTCAGATGTCAGACGTTACTTTTTGGAGAATAAGGGGTCGGTGGACTCTGCGCAGTCCCTCTGGGAAGCGTACAAAATAGTAGCGAGAGGTGAGGTATTATCCTTGGTGTCAGGTAAGAAGAAGAAAGGCTATGTGGAGGTAGCGCAGAAGGAGGCGGAAGTTATACTTCTGGAAGAGAAGGTAGCTAGGTCACAAACGCCGGCGGGGTTCCATCTGTTGAGACTCCGAGAGGAGGAATACAACACTCTCGTTAGGAATAGATCGGTGGTCCAACACAATGCCGTCCAGAGCTGTGTGTATGAGCACAGCGATAAAGCTGGTAAATTGATTGCATGGCTTGCGCATGGAGAGCGTGCATCTAGGCTGGTACCTGAGTTGGAGGGGTTGGAGTCACATAAGATCACAGATCCGCAGGATGTGGCAGACGAGTCCTCTGAATACTACCGGAGGGTCTATACGGCCGGTAGCGACTTCACGGAAGTGGAGAAAAGCGAAATGATAAGGGATAATATTATGCCAGGCCTGTCAGAGGAGGACAGGAACTATCTTGACTCCACTTTGTCAGACGATGAAGTTGCCCAAGCGATTAGGCAGATAAAGTCCGGTAAAGCGACAGGTCCCATGGGATACCTATTGAGTTGTATAAGTTAAATGCTAGTAAACTCGCCTCCCACATCCGAGCCATGTTCGTGGAAAGCAGGGAGAAGGGCGAACTCCCCTATGATCAGCGAGTTGCCAACATAGTGGTCATACATAAAGCCGGCAAGCCTAAGACACAATGCTCCTCCTATAGGCCCATATCGCTTCTCAACGCAGAACCCAAAATACTAGCGAAACTCCTGGCTACTAGACTGGTCAAGGTGATCACTACTTTGATTCACCCGGATCAAACCAGTTTTATGCCACGCCGGAACACAGCACCTAATTTGTGTAGACTGCATGGAGTCCTTGGGGGCTCCCCAAGGATCCATGAGCCGACGGTGCTGGTATCTCTAGATGCCACAATGGCCTTTGATAGAGTGGAGTGGCAATATTTGTTTGCGGTGTTGGCGAAGATGGGCTTTGGAAGTGAGTTTATCGGTTGGGTGCGCCTGCTATACGCAAACCCCCTGGCTGGAGTGGTCATCAACAATTGTAAGTCTGGTGATTTTTCTCTGGAGAGGGGCACCAGACAGGGATGCCCATTGTCCCCACTGCTCTTTGCACTCGCAATGAAGCCATTGGCAGCCTGGGTTAGATGGGATAGATCGATACGAGGCTTGCGATGGACACCTGACTGGGAAGACAAGATCTCGCTATATGCAGACGACGTGCTGCGTTATCTCACCAACCCCAAAGAATCCTTCCGCAACTTTCTCGATGTGCTTGCCATTTTTGGAGATACTCTGGATTAGCCATTAACTGGGCAAAATCAGTGCTCTTTGTGTTGGTGGGCGTCCCGCCGGTGATTCCGGAGTCGTGCCCTATTCACATTGAGATGGTAGGATTCAAGTATTTAGGTATATTTATCACTCTTAAACCAAAGTTGCGATATAATAATAATTTAGCTTCCCCACTGAACATGTGTAAGAAAAATGTGGAGATCTGGAAGGCTCTTCCGCTCTCCTTGCTCGGAAGGGCCGCTCTCTTCCAAGATGATGGCTTTGCCCCGGTTTCTATATGCCTTGCAGAACTTGATGGACCCAGTGCCGACCGCATACTTCAGGGAAATAGAAACTCTTCAGAGACAGCTCCTGTGGGATGGTAGGGCCCGTATTACTTTCACTAAACTGACTCTCCCGTGGTATGATGGCGGGATCGGACTCCCGGACTTGCGGAAGTACTACTGGGCCTCACACCTGGCTGCAGTGAACCATATTGTTTATGGACTCCCCAGGGATCCGGGCTATGCCTTGGACCGGGGTCAAGCCCCGGGTGGAATGATAGATAGAGCTCTGGTTCAAGGCCTGGGAGGTTTCCGTTGACTGGCCCAACCGCACATGCGACACAGGTGTGGCACGTGGCCAATAAATGTCTCGGGTGGGAAGGCAGATTGACACTGGCCACCCCCTTACTAAATTCTGAGAAGCTAGGTAGTCTGTGGAAGACTAAGGGGTTCGACAGGTGGGACCTTATCGGAATTACCCAGATAAAGGATGTGTGGGGGAAGGGATCAGTGCATACGTTTGAATCCCTCGTAATGCAATACAGTTTACATGAAAACGAATACTACCGATATCTGCAGGTGAGGCATGCCCTTACCACCCATGTCCCAAAGGGCACAGAGATTCTGGACGCATCTCCTCTTGAGGTCCGTGTACCAGATGGGCATATTCCCGAGAAAACTATCTCGCTGATATATAGGAAATTGGTCAACAACTCGGAGAACCCGTTGGAGCGGATTAGAGCTCAGTGGAGTGCGGATTGGCTAGAACTTGATGATGAGGATTGGACGGAGGCGGTTTCGTCCCCCAAGGTAGTCGCTATCCAGATGCGGCTCCGATTGGTGCAGTTGTAGATATTGCATAGATCCTACATAACTGGGCCTCGTTTGGTAAGAATGGGGCGAGCCGAGAGTGGAGATTGTACGAGAGAGTTTGGAGAAATTGGCACCTTGATGCATGTCCTCTGGCACTGTGCAGCGATACAGACATATTGAACGAAGGTTCACGATGAGCTGAGGGAAGTTTTGGGTGCGGAGCTACGACCAGAAGCCCGGAGATGTTTATTGAATGTGTGGGAGCCTACCGATTTAAATGTGTACCAGAAGCAGTGGGTGACACTGGCATATATGGTGGCTAAACGAAATATTGCTCAGCTCTGGGGCGCCAGCCAGCCGCCCCGAATCAACAAATGGGCGGAAGACCTTGACTGGTGTATGTTCAGAGAGAGAGCAGTGTATGTGGCCAGGTGTTGCCCGCAGAAATGGGGGAAGATATGGGGAGCGTGGAATAGCCACCGAGGAGGAATCTGCGAACCGCCCACGCCAGGAGCACAGGACTCCCCAAGATCCTAGTACTAAATGTTGTTTATTTGATTCTGTTTCATGCCACTTTGACCCATGCGTTGGAACCGAATGCACTCACTTTAGAGTTGATTGTCTTTCTGTAATGTCTTTTCTTTGTTCTAATAAAAAGAGTTAAAAAAAAAAAATGATGCTCCAAAAGTCCCTGCTATTATTTAGAACTGCCGCCCGGTGAGCTTATCCCATGCCTCCTCTTTCAAGGCCCCTAGTCTGTTTGTTCTCGCTGTTTTGTACGAGAAATGCAACTGTTTAACCTTACCCACATCTCTTGGTTTTTCACCTAACGCCGAGTGGAGATTTTTAAGTGCTTTGGAGCAGGCATCATTGAACGAGCGAGCAACTCCCGGCGCCTTAAGGACGCTTCGGCATTGTAGACTATTGCCAATTTTTGCTAAAATTCCTTCGAAAGTTTGGGGAATTTCTGTATTCAGTTGAGAAGACTCTAGACAGACAAAGATTTCCTTCATCATTTTTGCGACGACGTTACTTGTGAGTTTGGTTGTGTCAATTTTTCCCCATTTGAGCATTATGCCATTTTTTCTAGCAATCACAGGTTTTGAAAATCGTTGTCTGGGAGAGATATCGCTAGGACCCCAAAGCATTTGACAAGTCATCGCAGCATGGTCACTAAATGCATAAAGTTTAGTCTCTGTTTGCAATATTTGATTTCTTATGGGTTTTGAAACTAAGATATAGTTTATTGTCGAGCAGTGAGAACGGTATGAGAAAGTGTAATCTAATTGGCCCGTATTACTATCAATTGGATTAGTTATCACAAGGTTATTATTCACGAATAATCTATTTACTGCGTTACCATATCTGCTGTGGCGGAAATTATGTATTTGGCCCCTAGAATCATCAACCAGGCCCCACATCCCAGCATATGCCCTACTACAATTGTGAGCGTTAAAATCGCCCAACCATATAATGTCAAGGGGTCTATGATGGGAATTCATTAGCTGGTCAATGTCCTTCTCTTGTAAATCTAGTACAGAATCCATACTGCCCTCAAAATTATTGTTATAAAAGTTAATTAGAAGCCAGTCCCTCCCCTTGTGTCCTTCGTTTAAAAGAATTTGATAATACGGTGAATTGTTAAGAAAGGAAACAACCTTGATCCTAGCAGTGGTGGATACAAGAGTGACCAGACCTCTACTCCAGCGACAAGTTCTAGATGGCACTGCATCTGATTGAAATGTACAAACCCCATTGTGGTTTGTAAAAGAAGCCCAATGGAAGAGCAAAGATCTGGGTATCGGATAGCAGGGCATCAGGCAATATATTGAATAAGAATTCAACCACCCTTTGGTTATTAAAATGAACAACTACACAGCCCCCTCCAATTGATTTTAGCCCACAGCTCACCCATGTTACACGTCTATCCATAATAAAATGGTTATATAACATAGGATGACCCATATAAAATTTTGAAATCCAGTTTAAAACTTTGTCCATCAGCTGCTCCGTAGATTCCTGTTTGGACTCTTTCAGATCAGGAATGGTAGCAAGGACATTTACAAACGGGGATGCTGCAGGTGGAAGGTCTAATCGTCCACCTTGCGCAATGGTCACACTGCGCTGGGAGCTCTTATTGGGGTTCACTGGATGTCCTGCAGTTCCATTGGTGTTCTTTGCGTGAAAAATTATGTTGTTGGTGGCCGGCTCGCTTCCCCTGGATGACAAGCCGCACCTAAGATGGGAGGGTTGAGGAACGGGGGGCTGATGGTGTCCGATGCCCCCGGATGGTTACAGGAAGCGCCTGGAAACACTTGTGATGAAGTTGTGGGTAAACAGGCTTTGGAGGCTTAAAACAGTTGGAGGAGTCGGGCACTCCAACAGTGTTTGTTGTGGATTGGTGTAAGGTTGTGAATAGTGCGAATTTCCCTCTTGTGTATTTCCCCGCCTAGGTTGCTCATTCCCTGTTTTAATAGCAAGGACAAGTTTTTATGTTCTCCTCTATATTAGACAATCTGGTCAGGATAGACTGCATGAGGGTATTAAATAGCTGACTCAGCTTCTGAAACAGAGGGTCATCAAGGGACAGCTGCTGTGACACTTGTTGAGGATTAGTGGCAAGGGCAATATGCGAAGCCCGTATTTATCACATTGGTGTGTTTTATGTACTCTAATGGACTTCGTTCAGGTGTGAGGGCAACTTTAGACCTCCCTCTTTTCCCTTTACCTGGGTGTTCCACTACAGGGCTGCCAGGTGGTCTGGGGAATTTGAAACAGCATTCGAAGCCGATATATTTGAGGTTGAGGCTTCATTTTGACCAACCCCCTTTTCTAGACCCTTTTCTATGCTCACCAGTCCTGGGACCTCAGGGGCTAAAATAAGAAATCTTACCTCCTCTAAGGAGAGGCGGCGCTCGGTGTGGTAGCGTTCTAGTTGTTCCAAGGCAGGAACAGGAAGGGGTAGGACAGGAAGCGGAAGGCGGCCATGATTGTTTGCTGGCGCCGACCGCTAGTTACTTCACAGCCCCGGCGCTCCGGAATAAATACACTTTGTTGAACATAAAGCGAGTAACGTGCTTTATTACAATGGCGACGAGTTACGGGATATCATGCCCGAATGCACACGCGACCCTCGCGAACACACGCATCTAGCGTGAGATATTGAAAAAGCACCGGAGCGCGGCAGAGGAGCTGAGGCAAGCAGGAAATTGGCGCGAAGGGGCACCAGCACTCCATCAAGCCAAATTAGAGCCCACATCAACTTCCAGGGCTCTGAGGACAATACTGCCCAGTGGGATCACGCTCATAGTGGACAAAGACACGAAGGGACATTGGAGAACACCATTGGGAGTCATTAAGGTACCAGAGCATACCACATTGGAATCTCGATAGTGTCCAGGCACCCAGGCAGAGCGGCACACGCTGGCGGAAACAGCAGGCTCATCCCGCCCAGGGACAGGAGGCGAACTGCAGGCTACAACCATCCCCTCTAGGAGCAGACTAGAGGAGGACAGCGAAGGAGAGATCAAGGAGGAAGACGAAGGGGAACAGGACGCCCCAGGCAGTCCGGCCAGACGGACGGTCGCTGTAACTAAGACCAGGAGAAACACACCGACCATGGCAAATCAGAGCACGTCTCTCACCCAGCTGGTGCCATTCCTTACCAAAAGTGGAGAACCGGAAAGAAAGTGGGAAGACTGGAAGAGGTACTTCCTTAACTATCTGGAGGCACTGGAAGAGGAGGGTGACACCCCATTTACGAGCAAAAGGAAAAATAAGATTTTGCTTCACAACTTAGGCCCAGAAGGGCTCAGGATATACGACACCATCGTGAAAGGTGAGAGAGCGACGGGGGACCCTGAGGTGTTTGATCATGCCATTGAGGACTTAGACGCACATTACAGACCTGTGGTGTGTGTCGCCATTGACAGATTCAACTTCTTCCAGAGGAAGCAAAAGAGCGGCGAATCTGTGGATGAGTACGTTGTGGCATTGCGGATTAGCCCTCACGTGCAAATTTGGGGGTTTGCATGATGAACTCATCAGGGACCAGATAATCATGCATACTTCCAGCTCTCATATACAGGAGAAGCTGTGGGTAAATGGCGACGCTCCTCTCAAGGAAATCTGGGCGATGGTCAAGAAGGCTGAGCTATCGAGAAGGTGTGCTCAGGCAGCGAAGAGAGACGCCCAGGATTCACAAACGGTATGCAAAATAATGGCGCCGAATAGAAATGACGTTGGAAGCAGAACGAAACACGGAGGAACTATGGAGGAGGTAGAGCTGACGTCGCCGCCAGACCACAGGCGGACAGCAAGTCACACAAAGCAGGAAAAACCCAGTGTTACAGGTGCGGTAGCAGTGCCCATCTAGGAAACGACAAGGCGTGCCCCGCATTCAGGGCCAAATGCTCCTACTGCAACATCTTTGGACACTACGAGAAGGTGTGTCGCAGGAAACCCAAAAACGCCATGGTGCGTTTGGTGGATCAAGAGCAGCGAGATGATTCCAGCGATCAAGACGACACAGTGGAAGAAGAGGAAATTCTGTACATTGATGTCCAGATACTAGAAATGGATAGCTCCAACGCTGATAGACCTCGGCTCGACATGCACATAGGGGGAATACCCTTGGAGATGATCGCAGACAGTGGAGCGCCCATATCCATCGTTCAGAGACAGGTCTGGGAAAACAACTTCGCGTCAAGAATTAAAGAAACCCTTCTACCCATGGATGTAAGGCCGGTCACGTACACCGGACAAAAGATCCCCATGTTGGGATACTGTCCACTCATGTTTGAGTTCAGAGGCCGCCAGGCGCAGTGCAAGCTGTATGTCGCAGAGAGAGGCCCGTCCGTGTTGAGTTGGAAGGACCAAGGAGCATTAGGGATTCAGCTCAACCCGGGAGGCATAGAGAAGATCCTACTCATGGATATGGAGGTCAAAGAAAATGTGCAGCTGTGGCAGACGACGTATCCCAAAGTCTTCAACGGACAGATTGGGGAACTGGGAAAATACACGCACTTCATCAAGCTGAAAGAAGGAGCGGTGCCAGTGGTGCACAAAGTGAGGAACATCCCGTTCCGCAGCAGAGAGGCCGTGCAGACAGAACTGGACAGGCTGGAAAGGGAAGGTGTCATCAGGGCGATTGAGAGCGCAGAGTGGCTTTCTCCCCTGGTTGTTGCCCAGAAACCAAACGGCAAGGTACGTCTCTGCGTGGACTTAAGGGAATTAAACAAGAACATTGTCATAGACAAATTCCCCTTACCGCGCATCAGTGAAATGTTGGCGAAAACAAAAGATGTCACATGGTTCTCCACGGTGGACTTGTCGTCGGCCTACCATCAAGTGAAGCTTCATCCGTCGTGCACCCACCTCACATCATTTATCACACCGTTCGGGTGCTATGAGTTCGTGAGGATGCCTTTCGGCCTAGCTTCAGCCGCGGCGGTCTTCCAGAAGATCATGCACAAACTCTTGAAAGACCTGAAAGATGTCCTTTTCTTCCAGGATGACATTCTGGTAATGGGGAAGTCGAAGCAAGATCACAACGTGAAACTACACAAGGTGTTACAGAGACTGCAAGACAACGGGCTGACCGCGGAATGGACCAAATGCAATTTGGGAGTTCAATCCGTCACATACCTAGGTCATGAAGTGAGTGGACAAGGAATAACCCCAAAGAAGACAAACATGAGAGCCATCATGGAAGCGCCCACTCCAGAAAGGAAGGATGATGTTCGGTCATTCATAGGGATGGCCGAGTATTACAGCAAATTTATTCCACATTTTGCAACGAAAACACACTTCCTTCGACAGCTGCTCAAGGAAAGAAATAGATTCCAGTGGGGAAAGGAAGAACAAATGGAATTCGATGCACTCAAACGAGAAATGGGCACGGCCATTCCCCTCAAAGGATTCGACCCAAAGGCAGAATCCATTCTCACCACGGACGCCAGTGACCGCGGCCTTGGGGCGGTGTTGATGCAGAGGGCGGAGTCTGGAGAGATGTCAACTATCAGTTTCGCTTCTCGCTCGCTGGCACCCAATGAAGAGAAGTTCAGCGTGGTGGAGAAAGAAATGCTGGCAGTGGTCTGGGCGGTGGAGAAATTCAGACAATACTTGTGGGGGGCCAAGTTCCTAGTGAAAACCGATCACAAACCCCTAGTTCGTGTCCTGACATCAAGCGGACACGATCATGCGACACCCAGAATCGCCAAAATGACCCTTCGGCTATTGGACTTTGTCTATGAGGTTGAACACATTCCGGGGCCACAGAACAAAGTGGCTGACTTCCTGAGTAGGGCGGCAGCCATGGACGAGGCAAGGAGCGAAGGGAGGCAGGATTGGGAAGGCTACGTGGTGGCCACCATCCAGGACACCGAGGAAATGATAAGCGCCCAGGACTGGGAAAAAGCCTACAAGGAAGACACAGATCTAGAAGCAGTGAAAGGATACGTCGTCCATGGCTGGCCGGAAAAGAGACACTTGAAGGAGGAATTGAAAAGATACTGGGAGGTCAGGGAGGAGCTGTCAGTGGCGGATAACCCAGTATTCTTACTCCGAGGAGACAAGGTGGTCCCACCCCAGAGCATCTTGGAGCGGTTGATGTCCTTACTCCATGAAGGGCACCAAGGGATCACGAAAACGAAAGCCCTGGCCAGACAAGCGTACTGGTGGCCAGCCATCGATGCGCAAGTAGAACGGCACGTGCGCACATGCGAGTCTTGTGCAAGGTCAGACAAGTCCCAGAGCATGCTTAGACCGCCATTGGGGAGATTCCCGATTCCGGATGGCCCGTGGGAAATGTTATCGGTGGACATAATGGGGCCAGTCCTGGACAAGGAGGGCATTCAGAAGTACGTGGTGGTGGTCATTGATAGGTATTCAAAGTGGCCAGAGCTACAAGTCTTGGAACATGTGGACACTGAGGCGGTAATACGTTTCTTGCGTGCCACGTTCGTCAGTGAAGGCATCCCAAAGATCATCACCTGCGACAATGGTCCCCAATTCACGTCTGAGAAGTGGGTCGCATTTACCAACAGGAACGGCATCGAAGTGAAGCACACCCCGATCTACCACCCTGCTGGAAATGGCCAAGTGGAGCGTTTTAACAGAGTGATAATGGGCACCATACAGGCAGCCATTGAAGATGGTCTGGACTGGGAAAAGGAGCTAGAAAAGATGATTTGGGCATACCGCATCACACCAGGGAGCACTGGCTACAGCCCATTTAAGATCTTAAGAGGTAGGGAAGCCTTCACCAAAGACAACGCAGCTTGGAGGAAGTTGGTTGTACAGAGCAAGTGGTCACCGGCGGTGGTCAGAAAGAACTTAGAGAGAGCACAAGAAGTCTATACTGCTCATTACAACAAAAGAAGGAACACTCGCAGTACAGAACTAGACAAGGGAGATTGGGTGAGGGTGAAGCTAGCCATCATGAAGAGAAAAGGAGAGAGCAAGTTTTCACCACCTCTCAAGGTAGTGGAGCCCTATGCCCGGTCAGCCCTACTGAGCGACGGAAAGATATGGTCTATGGACAGAATGGCAAGGTGCAGCAAGATAATGAAATGGGAAGAGGAGACGGAAGAAGGAGCAGAGCAGGTCATCGAGGAAGGAGAAAGTGAAGGCGGAGAAAGACAAGGAGAGAACGTCGGCGAAGGTGGAGAAAGACAAGGAGAGAACATTGATAGAGCAGAAGGACAAACAGAAGGTGAGGAAAGAGAAAAGAGAAAGTCGACAGAAGAAAGTAGCAGAAGCGGAGAAGGTGGCGAGAAGAGAACGAAGGACAGAGAAGAAGAAGGTACGAGAGAGCGTGTGGAAAACAAGACAACAGGAGGAGAGAGAAAGGACGAGAGAAAGGAGACTCGAGTAGGAAGAAGAATTAAGGTACCGGAGAGATTCAAAGACTATGAAATGGACTGGAAGTAAGACTTTTGTAAATTTGTTGTTGTGCATAAAGGGGGGAGATGTGGTAGCGTTCTAGTTGTTCCAAGGCAGGAACAGGAAGGGGTAGGACAGGAAGCGGAAGGCGGCCATGATTGTTTGCTGGCGCCGACCGCTAGTTACTTCACAGCCCCGGCGCTCCGGAATAAATACACTTTGTTGAACATAAAGCGAGTAACGTGCTTTATTACACTCGGTGCTCTCTATTTCCTTTGAGAGGACGTCTACAGCCCGTGTCAGAAAGGAATCCAGTGTATTGATAATTTCACACCTGTCTCAGGAGCCCTTGATTTCCGTTTGACCATGGTTAGATGGTAATGATGGACGCGCTACAAGTTGACCCCAAATGTTAGATGAGTGGCCCAGCCTCCTCTGGGTGATGACGGGCGTGGACGGGCCTGCCCTTGGCTCCGGCTTGCCCAGGCACGGCCTGGGCGCACCCCCACCCGGGTCCTGCGCCGCGGGCCATTGTTGCATTCTTATGCGCGTTCAGAGTGCAGGGGAAGAGGATAAAGTGTAGTCTCCCAGCACCGCCTTAGCGTGTGGCTTGGCTTTCCGCCAGCAGGAAGCAGAAGGAGAAGGAGCAGAAGTCCCGGAGTCTGGCAGAGAAGATTGCGGCTACAACCGCTGCGTGCCGATGTTGCAGTCTTATGCGCATTTCAGAGAGCAAGGGGAGAGGGGAAGTGTAGTCCCCCAGTGGCGCCTTCGCATGTGGAGCGGCTTTCCCCCAGCAGAAAACAGAAGGGTCAGAGGTCCTGGAGTCCGGCAGAGGAGATTGTGGCTACAACTGCCGCGGGCCATCTTCGCAGTCTTAAGGGTGTTCCGAGCGCAAGAAGAGAGGGGAAGTGAAGTCCCCCAGTGGCACCTTAGTGTGTCGCGTGGCTTTCCTCCAGCAGGAAACAGAAGGGTCAGAAGTCCCGGAGTCCCAGAGTTCGGCAGAGGAGATTGCGGCCACCAAAGTCAAAATCAGGGCCTAACCCTTTGATTGCCTAATGTTTGACTTTACTGCATGCTATCTAATAATTGCACAGTTTTTGAAACATTCAGCCTTATAGACTTATGTTTCCTATAACACCAAGACCGTTAGTTAGTCTCAATGATATTAAATTGAGCTTGATCGATTGCACCAGTAGCCATAATTTTGATCATGAATTCTTTATTCAACCCTGCCATACTTCAGCACTTATCATTGCTTATTAGTGTGGCACTAGTGACAAATCCTTACAAAATGTTTATTGCAGCTTGTGCCTAGAAACGGATTCTTACACAAAGAGCAATCATAAATGTTATTGGATGTGCAGTTACAAGTAACAGAACTAAATGATAATGATTACCATTAAGTTATGATTTCTTAACAAAACATTTTAGCACATTTGTTATTTTGGGTTATCTCTGACAACAAAATGCGTTGGTTACGAATGATATTTTACTGTCACTGTTAAACATATGTATCTCGCTACTTCCTACATAATTTTTTTCATTTCGTACATATCCTGCCACGAGTTAACACAGATATAAAGTCAGTATTCCGCAAACAGAACAAAACGTTTTGATTAAAAGGCAAAACTTTAGAAACCCAAATTTGAAAAAATATGATTTTTTTTTCATATGTCATTCACCAGGCACATAAATTAGGCTGCATATGTTATCATGTATGAAAATGGCAGCGGGGAAAGAGTACAAGTGATAGAAATTCTTTATTTTAAAAAAAAGTTTGAAATCCAGGTGAGTTAAAGGCAGAGGGTTTTCAAGAAAAAGATGCTTAGGGGGTTTGAATAAAAATTGGTAGGTAACGGTGGAATGCTCCACACACCATACAAAATTTCCACATTTAAAATTTCAACTAAAATTAATTTCTCATGAGCTATCTACAGATCCTTGCAGTTTTGATGGACTCTGTATTATGTAAAACCCCCAAAAACATGTTTATGTTAATGAACAGTATGAGAGTGCAACAATCCTACAATCATATCGCTATGTACTGCGCGGTAAGTGTCAAGTATCAACATTTACAAACGAATACTGTTAAATGTGAGATGGATGTCCAATTCGAGTCTGAAATCCCATTAAATGGATGCCTTATGGCTGGGTCCCAGTCAAAGGTCATGCCCTAGAATCTGTATATGTGCTCATATCTATTTTAGAAGAGAGAGCTATCTCTCTTAACATTTTACCTGACACTTATTGTTTGTACTCTTAGACAAGTCCAATACACAGACTACTAGGCACTTAGAGCTCCAAACAACAACTGGGTTAGGCACAAGTAGCAAGCAAAGTATTCACTTGTTTGTTGCTGTAAATTAAAAATATAGCTTCCAACCTACCCTCAATTTGTAACTTACTCAAGTACTGATAGTGTTATGTTTTAATTTAGATACTGTTAAAAAGTGCTCAACAAAAGGACTTTTGAGGGTCTGCCTCTGAGATTTGGTATGAGTTAAAAAAATGATCTGATCAGCTGGGGATCCCTAACTGTACCAAAAATCATATAGGGGAATGGATGAACCTGGTCTCACCGGTGGCTTTTTTGTTGTTGTAAGGGGCATTTGTGGGAAAGGTAACAACCATAGGCCAGTAGCTGTCGGTGGTGGGAGTAGCTGTCGGGCGCTGACATGGGGAGGGGCAGTGTGGGGGGTAGTAATCTATGGATTACGGAGGATTACAGTTAAGTAAACATATAAATAAACAAAACGAATTTCGTTGCATGCACTGCATCGCATTTGGAGATGCAGTGCGCACAACGAAATTCGTTTTATTTATTTATATGTTTACTTACCTGTAATCCTCTGTAATCCATATATTACTACCCCCCACCCTGCCCCTCCCCTTCCCCAGGTCACCGCCCGGCAGCTACTCCCACTCCCACCACGGACCGCTACTGCCATAGGCTCATTATTGTTCTGAGTGTGAGGGTATGATCAAGCAGAGAAAAATTGAGTTTTTAATTTAACTGTGTATGCCTGCTTGAAAGGAATGCTCATGCATTTTATTTTCTATTATCTATTTCTGTGATGGGCTATGGATTTTTTACGATCTTTTAAATTTAACAAAATTGTTTTTTAATTAAAATACGTCACTGGCTTTTTTTCTTTAATAAAAATGGGAATTTCATATCAAAATTTTAAAGTGTTGAAAAGTAAACTGTAATTTATATGTTATGCTTTTTCTTTCAGTGTTTTTAATGGGGCCGTTTATCTCCAATAAAAATAAAAGGAAAAAAACAATAGGGGCAACCATCATATATTCCATCGAAGAAAGAAAAGCTGCAACTTTGTAGAAAGACATTCATTCATTACCCTCATTCACCAATTCAACTGCAACTATCATCTGTATTCTGTCACACGCTTGCAGTTCTCTGTCCTCAAAACTCCTACGGCCTCAAAAGTCCTTCTTATGCACCATATTTATTTCCACAATTCATTTTCCACACAAAAGGGGCTAACAACTGAGTGATTGAACAAAGGTAAATTTGGCTCCATACTCCCCAGCCCCCAGTATTAAAAAGAGAATTTATTATCCACATTTTATACTAAATTCTCTGCTTCATTGCACAAGCTTAGGGAGAGATGACTTACATACTGCTTATAACAAGGCGTGGCCACTGTTAGTCAGTGTAAGAAGTATTCGTTGGGCCCTAGCTTCGCTCACAGCTCACTCTTGCCAAAACAACCTTTAAAACATGCCCCAAAATAGCATTTCAAATTCCAATTACAGGGGCCTAATAATAACCCTATGTTTTACAGAAGGCTGTATACAGAAACCTATGTGAAATGAAATAATGTACTTTCACTATTTTACTTGCCTGCATGTCTGGCCCAGAGATGTCATTCATATATGGACTCCTGAAATCCTCCTCCAGCATCTCACAATCAATTGGGAAGCAGTTTATAGGATCTGGGACTCCATCCTCTGATGAAGATGATGAATTGCTCTCAACAGGGTGGTCTGCCATGAGGTCTTGCTCAAAGAAGCCAGCCTCCACGTTACCATCTTGGCTATCCAGAAAGGAGAAAGAGTCTTGGACTTCCAAAGAAAGGCGGTTGTTCTCTGCGCTTTCATGACTTTCTTCCTTCAGTGCATCTAATTCAGAAAGAAGATAAACAAGGGTTAACTGTGTATCTCATGGCTACGTTTTTATGAAATTTTAAACTGAGAACACTAAGTAAGGTTGCTGTTCAGTGGCAACCTATAATGGCTATCCTAACCATTCTTGGAGTAAAACATTCAAAAGCGTGAAATGCTCTAGTGTAGGAGGCTGGCTTAGTAAATGGTGCACACTTATTTAAGTGAAGCACCCTGCACTAATCCAGACACGGCTCATGGTGATTTTAGTGGTCTTAGACAGCCATAGAAAGCTCCCAAAGTGGTAGCTGTGGAGAGCAACCTTCAGGCTTAGTCCAAAAGGAGTGTAAAGCACCTTGTTTTACCAGTGCTAATCATATAGTGTAGGTCAAGTGAAAAAGAACCTCCCAGTGCAGTTATAAAAATATGTATTTAGAGGGAGGAGCCAAGATGGCGATCGACACGGACGTGTAAGCTCCCGGCTCCGTATGCCTTTGAGCCCTGCATGACGATCCTGCACACGATTTTGGCATTACATGGTAGCGGGGCGAAGGTGAAGACGCGCAGATGCCGGCTGCGCGATTCCGATGTCTCTACCGGCCTCGCAGACGGATATATTGGTGGAGTTTACCGACTGCCTTACACGACCCTGTGCCGAGCCCTAGACTGCCAAACATGGCCGGGCACTGACTTATCGGCGGCGGCCAGCGGAACCTGGGCGGAGTCGGCCCACCGGGATGCAGCGGCTCCAGAGCGGTCCTCCCTGAGGGTGCCCCGGCTGTCATATGGTGCGGCTTGAGTGCGCCCTCGGCTTGGTGGCTCGGTGGAATTGATCTTGGCTGCGGAGTCCGGGAGGTGAGCCTTTCAGCTTTGTTTACTGCCCTGCCCGGTTATCATTGGACGCTCCCGTGTTTAAGCCTGTGGTTGATTCGGAGCAGAGATGGCCACTGCCGCTGATTGCTGTCTGGGTCCACATTTTGGAAGCCCTCGATACTCCAGCAGCGGTCTGCCCGGACCGGTCTTCTCCCCACCTAGCCTTTGTTCTCCTTTCCAGCTGGGAGCGCCCGACGGGCGCCTGCACGAGATGGGGTATCACCCCTTGTCCACTGAGGTGCTACGTGAGGTCGAGTGTGCGGCACCGAGTGACTCTTCGAGGTGGGGGCTCCGGCCTGTGCTATCCAACAGCGACATCCTTGCCGCCCTGAATGACTCTCAGTCTGCTTGGAGTGATGGCTGCCGGGCGCTTGGTGAAAGGCTTGACGATATTGCGATCACACTGGGGAAACTGCGTTCGGATGCTCACCAGTTTTGCGAGGAATTGTTCCCACCTACGTTTGAGGAGGATCCTGTGGTTTTGCTTGGATGCGGAGGGGAATGCACGATCCTGGACAGTGTGGGTGTCTGGGACGGACTGCCTACATGTTTCAATTGTTATGGAGGTCGCCTATCCCATCATTTGACTTTGTCCCCGTCCGCTACAGCACCGCTGATGGCCCAGACACTGGTTCAACTACTGTTGCCTCGTATGTCTGCCACCTCCTCCCTCACCCTTGTATCTTTGCGGTGGTATGCTTTTTCGGACTTGGAACTGGGAGTGATCGTCTATAATGGAGGAGATTCTGTCCGTGGCCGGCGGCATCCATTTTGTGCTGGCGAGTTGCGCCCTGGCCAGGCGTGGACATTTTGTCTTCTTTTGTCTGCTGAAACGGCATCTCCTTTGTGGACATGGCACGGGGGACTTACGAAAAAGGGCCAGGGCTAAGTGTTTTCCGCTACTGTTTGATGTCTGTGGGGCTGGGGGAGAGACGGATTGGCAAGTTCCTGCGATATGCTTAATAGCGCACTACGTGATATTTCGCCCCCGTTTTTATGGTACTAAGATACTGTAGTAGTTGATTGTTTCTTTTGGGGTGGCGATTACGCTCATGGTAGGGGAGTCCGGGAGCCTGTTGGGTTTGCCCTCCTCCGGTATTATATTACCTCCTTTTCTTTTCTCTTTTTCTCTTTTTTGACTCTAAATTTCGGGTTTCGTTTTTCGGGCGACAGACACACTGCTAGGGGGGGGTAGGCCGTAGCCTCAGCATGCGTGTAGGGTGGGGGGTTGGGGGGAGGGTTTTTTTTGTTTTGTTTATGTTACTATGGGCCTTATTTTTCTCCTCTCTTTCTTGGTTCTTTTTATTTTCCTTTTCTTTTCTTGGGTCAGCATGGTGGCTAGGTGTAGCGCTGCTTATTGTTTCTGTTGTTGGTTTTATTCTAACATGGGTTGAGATGTTCCACGTCCATGGGGCGGGCAATGACCAGTGGGTACTGTGAATGTATGCTATTATCCTGATACCTGTCTTTTTATGCTGATTTTTCGGTTGCCACCCTTCGTTTTGTCGACAATTTGCTGTGATCATTGCCCGCTATGTGTCTTCGATGGATTGAATGCGCCTGATCCTTCTCATTTAAAAAACTTTTAAAATTAACCTACTTTATCCTGTACCCAGCGGTCCCCTTTCCCATATGTCGTGCTCTGGTTGCTGTTTTTCGTCTCTGAGACTGCTGGGCTGTTTCAATCCTGTGTTTTGTGCTATTAATTGATTTCGAGGCCGGCCAGAATGGTTGTGGGCCCGTATCTGTATGCCTATGATACACAATAAAGGTTTTAAAAAAAAATATATATATATGTATTTATTATAAACACTGACTAACAGATTGCAATATCTCCTCCTCTGAGATATAATCACAATACAGACAATACAGTCCTGTCAAGTATCACGCATCAAATGTGGCGCTAACACATTTCAGTGTGGTGATCCGCATCACCGCACTGAAATGCATTGTCACGCATTATAGCACCTCCTGTGCTGCTATATATATGCACTTGATAAACTGAGATACAGCTCCTGTCAGCGCGGTGCACAGTGCTCCCAGCAGGCAGAGGCTAATGGGGTTGTCTAGATCTGCTTGCAGCACTGCAAAGTACTGCTACAATGTATGGATCAAAGTTGTAGAGGCACGTGGCGCCGAAATTAAACTGACGTCACTGCAGTGCCCACTGGTGAAGTTAATTGACTTCCTGCCACCCGCGCTTCTTGAAGTTCTGCGCAGCTCCTGCTCCTCCTGACCTCGCCGCTCTCACCGCAGCAGGGAAGCAGGATGAGGTGATACTCGCACTTTTGTATCGGCGCTTTCATTTCCAAGAAGAAAATATCTTCAAATCATCACTGCAACATCAACGCAGGCCCCCGCTGCAGCTGGCTTCCATATTTGATTCAGAGCAGACGGCAGATAGAGGAGGTCTGCTCCCAGACTCCTAGACTTGAGACCCCAGGGAGTTCGGGGCAGTTAATTGATTTAAACAGGGTGTCACTGTAAGAGCCAAGGTATGGAGACGCCGATATGAACTGCCTTGTGCTCACTTGTGTTCAAAACGGAGGTCTGGTCACGGGAGCCCTGATTCCACGCAGGTATGTGTAATGTAGGACAGGAATAACTTAATTTCTCTTGGGCTCGGCGGGAACACCCGATATTTAAAGTGGTGCTTGTGCTAACAGCGTTGCTCTTCAAACTCTTTCTGTGGCGCATAATGCAGTCTCATTCCTTTACGTGTGTATTTACTCTCTTTACCCATGCCAGAGTCTCGTCAGTTTTGCTGAATATCCACGAATCCGTGCATTTTCATCATGCCCTGGTAGAGCTAAGCTTCTGAAAAGGCAGTAGTCTTAAGTGTATGTATTCATTTTTTGCCTAGCCCTAAAATCTACTTCAAAGAATATCTGCTATATTAAATCATTGAAATATGTTTTGAAACCCTGAAAGGTAACCCACAGTTAAGTTTTTTAAAGTATATGCATTCATGTTTTGCCTAGCCCTGAGCACATACTTCCAAGATTTTTAAGATCGTCTTAGATTCTTGTTCTCAAATGGGTGTAATTTCTGATAATTATAGTTTTCCCTCCTCTTCATTGCTGGATTTGCTTGGGAGAAAGAGTCACCCATAGTCGTTGAAATGTCACTCATAATATCACACATAGCAATCTGAAACCTTAGCAGCTATGACAATATTTCAGTAATGGAACACGTAAGAAGCACAAATATACAATGGTCCCCAGGGGGAGACCAAACCATATACTAATGAAGCAGAATGCGAACTACGACCTAAGTCGCGACTGGACCCAGAAGACTGAGAAGAGCCAGGAACCCTGGGAACCACATAAGGTAAGTACCCAGGAACCCCACGGAGGCCGTGTGCAGAGTGGGAACACGACTGCGGGCTCTATACAAGTCAATGGGGAAGTCACAGTTGCAGTTTTCAAGAAGAAGGACCCTTACCAGAGGACCCTGAAGAAACCCAGTCGAAGATGGATGGTTGGAGAGTCACCTCACCTGTGGATACCCTGGAAACCAGGATACCTACACCAGGGAAGCCGATGGATATGTGAGAACTGACGTTGGAAACCGCAGTACACCACAATGGCGGACTTCAATAAAGATGCCGCTGGCGAAGAAGGTGAAAGAGTCTGGTGGAACCCAAGGGTGGATTCAGGAAGAGAAGTACCTACAAGCAGAGGGAATAGAGTCTATGCCACTCAGGAGTGACCAGGAGGCACTGAAGACGAATGACCACTGATGTCGGAAGATGTAGGAGAGTTGACGGTTTCCTTGGCCCTGTAGCTGTGCGGACCAGGCGATGCTGTGGAAGACCAGGAGCCATTCACGAGCTGTCCCACGTGGGATGTCAAGAGCTAGGGGGTCGTTTGCTCTTTATGATATTAAAGTGAGCTTGATCGATTGCACCAGTAGCCGTAATTCTGATCATGAATTCTTTATTCAACCCTGCTATACTTCAGCACTTATTTCCTTTTAACGTGGCACTAGTGACAAATCCTTACTAAAGGGGTTTATTGCAGCTTGTGCCTAGAAAACTGACTCTTACACAAAGAGCAATCATAAATGTTATTGGATGTGCAGTTACAAGTAGCAGAACTAAATTACAATGATTACCATTAAGTTATGATTTTTTTAAAACAAAACATTATAGCACATTTGTTACTTGCTACCCAACCCACATCTAAATTATTTTGGGTTATCTCTGACAGCAAAATGCGTTGGTTACGAATGATATTTTACTGTCACTGGTAAACAAATGTATCTCGCTACTTCCTACATAATTTTCTTTCCATTTTATACATATCCTGCCGCAAGTTAACACAGATTTAAAGTCAGTATTCCTTCATACAGTACAAAAATATGTATTTATTATAAACACTGACTAACAGATTGCAATATCTCCCCCTCGGATATATAATCACAATACACACAATACTTCAGTAATGGAACACGTAAGAAGCACAAATACACAGAGGTCCCCAGGGGGAGACCAAACCATATTCTAATGAAGCAGAATGTGAACTATGACCTAAGTCATGACTGGACCCAGAAGACTGAGAAGAGCCTGGTACCCTGGGAACCACCTAACGTATGTACCCAGGAACCCCACGGAGGTCGTGTGCAGAGTGGGACCACGACCGCAGGCTCTATACAAGTCAATGGGGAAGTCACAGTTGCAGTTTTCAAGAAGAAGGACCCTTACCAGAGGACCCTGAAGAAACCCAGTCGAAGATGGAAGGTTGGAGAGTCACCTCACCTGTGGATACCCCCCAAACCAGGATACCGTCACCAGGGAAGCCGGGTGCATATGTGAGAACTGACGTTGGAAACTGCAGTAGACCACAATGGAGGGCTTCAATAAAGATGCCGCTGGTGAAGAAGGTGAAAGAGTCTGGTGGAACCCAAGGGTGGATTCAGGAAGAGAAGTACCTACAAGCAGAGGGGACAGAGTCTATGCCACCCAGGA
Organism: Lissotriton helveticus; assembly: GCF_964261635.1. Taxonomy (NCBI): domain Eukaryota; kingdom Metazoa; phylum Chordata; class Amphibia; order Caudata; family Salamandridae; genus Lissotriton; species Lissotriton helveticus. Next base: position 746,150,798 of record NC_136073.1, read on the forward strand.
GTGACCAGGAGGCACTGAAGATAAATGCCCACTGATGTCGGAAGATGTAGGAGAATTGACCCTTTCCTTGGCCCTGTAGCTGTGCGGACCAGGCGATGCTGTGGAAGACCAGGGGAAACATCATTAACAACGAAGGCAGTACTACGCGTAACGTTTACAACGAGGCACTTACCACGTAAACGTCTTTCCAACGCGTATGCCTTCAACGATCGTATTTACCACGAAAAAAAAAACCGAAGGATTAAAAAGGGGGGTTGGGGGGGGTCTCCCCCCCCATAAAAAAACGATCCCGCCGTGCCGAAAAAAACAGTGTCATAAGAGAGGAAGCGGAATAAACTTCCGTTTCCTCTTTATGACGTAAGAACGACGTGGCAAAGAAGATGAGGGGAAAACGAATTCCGTGGTAACGCATGCGTGGAAAAGGCATGCGTTGCAACGGAATTCGTGGTAACAACATATAACCAAGACCAGGAGCCATTCACGAGCTGCCCCATGTGGGATGTCAAGAGCTAGGGGGTCGGTGTCCAAAGAGAGCACCAACAAGCCTTGGCAGCGGCAACAAATGTGGCAGATGAAAAAGGTGCATTGTTGGGACCAGCAATTTCCAAGGGACTCACCACAAGCAGGTAAGTCATAGTAGACCCCGAGCAAACAGGGGAGCCCACTGGAGCCAAAGAAGACCCTCAAGAGGAGCCACATGCCGGAGGCACAGGAGTCTCAATGGGACCTCGAGCAGCTCACCAATGACACAGGCCCACGGTGCAGAGGATGCGGTGAGGATGAAGAACTTGGTAACAAGAGATGCTTGAGGCTGGGCTTCTTGGAGCCCGAAGTTCTCTGGTGAATAGATTCAGCAAGCCTTGGCAATGGCAAGTTGACGCAGTGCACATGGGTACTACTCTAGCTGTTCCAACGAGGGATACTGGCTTCAAACTTGCTTTGAAAACAGTACAGGCTTCATGGGAGTTGCAGAACTACTACCTGTGTTGCTGAACCTTTTGGACTCCATGGTAGTTCAGGAACAGCAGACAAGTCAGCTTTGTTGCGGTGCCTGCAGATGCAGGGAAGTGACTCCTTCACTCCATAGGAAATTCCTTCGGGTTTCTTGGATGCCCACAGACCTGGAGAAGAATCTGTGTGGAGCACAATCACAGATGATGCAGAAGACTGGCAGGAAGACGAGACCAGCAACAGCAGGAGTCTTCCAGATGCAGTGTCGGTTCCCAAAGCAAAGTCCAAAGTGCCCAGACGGCTGAAGGTGAAGTGGGTTCGGATCTGAATCTTGTCCCACGACGAATCTAAAGACCCACCCACAGGTAAGCCCTGAAGTACCCTACGGAAAGGGTTGGGCCGATTCAGGGGCCCCTCCCAGTGGAGGGGCCAGACAGTGGGGAGGGTAGCCCCATGTCCTTTATCCAGTTTCGTGCCAGAGCGGGAGCCAACGGCTCCCTGAACTGGCTCCAACTGGAGTATGCAAGGAGGGCACCAAATGTGCCCTTCAAAGCAGTCTAGTGCCACTGGCAAGCGCATGCACCCAGGCCCAGTACATTAAGTTCTGTCTGGTAGGTGGTCACACCTCCCTGTAACGGGAAACCTATTGTCCTACCTTCCACCGCATGAGCATGGCTCAGCAGCAGGAGGGCAGAATCGTGTCTGTGGTCGGCAGCAGCTATAGCATGCTGTCAGACTCTAGAAGAGTGGTACCGGGAGCACAGAGGGCTTCCCGGAGGAGCCCCCCAGTGCATGGAGTCATACCTCCAACACTGTTTGCGGTGTTGGGGTATGAATCCAACATGTTTGATACCAATCATGCCAGGGTTTGTTACAGCCAGTTTAGAGTTAGCCATCGGGTAATGAGGCATGGGCGCTCTATGTATCATAACGGCTGATGCACTTAGAATGCCTAGAGACTGCCCTCTGGTAATTGTAGGGGTGTCTTGCTCATGCAGGGCATCCTCACACTTATAACCAAGCACCCTGCCTTCAGGATTGAAAGGCTTGCCTTAGGGGTAACTTATAGGTTTTAAGTGCAGTGACCTCAGATACAAGGAAACATATCTGTTGTAAGTGGTGCTAGCACCAGCTTACACAGGCTGCAATGGCAGGCCTGTAGTCAAAATTTGAGTGGTCTCCCATGGCTTGCATAGTATGTGCTTCAGCCCATGGGGGACCCCTGATGTACCTATGCCCTGGACACCTTAGTACCATATACTAGGTACTTACAAGGGTACACCTGTAGCCAATCTGGGGGGGTACCTAATTACTCACCATGGTCCAATTTAGGGAGGAGGCACAGAGACTGGGGTCCTGATTAGCAGGATCTCAGTCAGACTCGTCAGAAAAACACAGTGACACCAGCAAAAAGTGGGTTAACCATGAAAGCAGATCCTACTTTCCTGCATCTAATTTTAAGGTTTTCCTCTCTATGAATGCAAGAATCAGTAACATTTCAGTAATTTCTGAAAAAGGCATATGTCTCCAAACCAGGTGTTGCTAATTTCTTCTCGTTTTCTCTCTCAACTTGAATGTGCTTGTCAGAGAGGTACGTCAAAAGAGTGATCAGTTAAAGCAAGAAAAAAATAGATTTCTGGATCATTTATAGGTGATGTGGTTGAGAACCAAGGGACAGGGTTTTGCATCCTGACTTCTCCAGATATTGTTATTTTGGGCATTTAGCTTTTCTTAGAATACAAACTTTGCACAATATAAGTCAAAACCAGGACCATTTAGAAACACAGAAAAATGTGCGTTTTTTCAATCTGTTTTATAAATAGTTTATATAGACTGCAATGCCTCTAGAACCTGGATATGCTGCTATTGCAAGATAGATCCTTCATAAACTGTAGAATTGTCAACACTATCCACAATGCCAGTAATCACTGCTTTGGGAGTAGTTTTGAGCCTTGCTTAATTTAGAAACTTACCAAATCGTACAGTTACATATCATCAATTGTTCACAGGTGAGAAAGTCTATGATGGGAGAAAAAAGCATGTTGACATGTATAATAACAGGCTACAGGAGGCATTCCAGCCTGTGTATAATTACAAGCTTTCTGTAAATGAAGACTCGCCTTCCAACAAATCATTTTATCACCACTGCGTGCCGTGTTAAATGAGGTGCAGCACATGAAAGTAAGTAAATTAAGTGAAGAGTTGTGCATGTTTTTTTATTTAGTGCAATCGTGCATAGAGCCTGTCATATAACTTTCTTGTGGCGTACACAGTTACTGTCATTTGCTTCACTTAATGAATTACTTGATGTCATTGCACAACAATTTTGGCTGATGTTTCTCAAACAGCTTTTTGTCCCTAAGAAGTGGTGTGGAATCAGCATTGCACTTGCTTAATTTTCTTTGCCACGTTTTATTTGTACATGGATGTCTGCTGCTTTTCCTTTGTCAAAACTAACATTTTTCAGCTACGGTGCAGGTCATGTAACTTGTATTTCACACAATTTTGTAACGCATGATCATGCATAATGTACATACCCTATGTATCTTTATCGTGCAACACACTGGGCAGTAGACAGAAACTTAGAGTATGCAAAATTACATTATGATGTGAAACTTTGGTAAAAAATTTAAAAATTATGATACAAAAAACACATTAAAAAAAAGCCCTTATTTTGTGATCTACATGCAATATTCGTAGTTCTAGCATGGACTACGGGTATTCTGCCAAGGGGAAAATATGCAACATTGCACACCCCTAATTATGTGTATATATTATTAATGTACTTAGTAATAAAAATATCAGTATCTTACATTTTCAAAAGAAACTTTCATCTGAATACTGAAGAATGTTAAGGAACAAAGAGGATGAAAATGATGAGGCTATGGTGCTTTGAGTTTTCTCCAATAACCAGAATCTTAGGACATAACATTACAATCAAAACCCGGGAGACTTTATTAAACCATCCATTTGCTTTTGACTGTTGTCTACACCGCAAAACCTGCACAAGAGTAACAATAGGTAGATTGTGTCTGCCCCTGGTTACCTCGCTCCTAGGAACAGTGTAAAGGGGATTAACATCTATTCGAATTAAAACACATCACAAAACAGGTGGCATGCAGTTTTAAACAAACAGTAAAACTTCAGGAAGGCAAACAAAAAATTGCTGCTTGCATAAACAATGCAGAAAGGGCACGCAGTCAAGGTCAATGAGTAACAGGAAATAAAAAGGAAAGAAGAATGGGAAAATAAACATTTGCATAGACAAGGACCAATGTCCATGTCACCCAGAACAAATGAAGGAACAGGAGAAGTGCATCTTGGTTAAGACAACAAAGCAGCGAAAGTAAAGAATGAACATGATGAAAAATGTGAGAAAAGGAGGGAAGAGAAATACCTTTTGGAGGCACAAGAAAAACAAGCATTACAAATGCAATAGGTCTCGCCTTTAATTAAGTCAAAGCCATTTGCTTTGCTATACAATACCATTAGCAAAGGAAATGGCTTTAACTTAATCAAAGGCGAGACCTATTGCATTTTCAGTGCTTGTTAAAACTCAGTGGTCAAGGACACAACCGGCGTTCCAGCAAAAGAACAAGAACATGATGGGAGGGGGTGAATGGCGATTTCAAGGAAAGAGACCCACATTTCTGTACACTACCTATGACCCTTTTCTATAAAGTGATAAGTAGGTGTTGCAGGGTTTGCATTAGGAGTGCAGGAAAAATATAAATCTTTCAGAATAATAAAGTGAGTAAAGTATGGGACTCTCTCTAGAAAAAAGTGAGACGGTCACAGTTTACAGTGCTATACAAATCCTGGCACTGAAAGCCAATAACTACCTACATCTAACTAATATACTTGTGAACGAGGTGGACATATTTACCATTTAAGAATAAAGAACAAAAAAAGAAATGTGAAATGAATGCTGCGACGCCCATCGCACCCAAAGCATAATGCAATCCTTACACACTTGCGTAATAGAGCGCATGACCAATAAATAAACATACATTAAAAGACCTGTGATTGTTTACACGGGAATAGTTACACGTGGTAGCGGTGACCCAGTCACTGCTGCTTAAGGAAACAATTACTCCAGGTTACTGAGCCTGTTCCGCAATTTGCAGGGATGGCTGAAAATGACTTGTGTCTAATGTGCAAGAAAGTGTCCAAGGGCTATGCCTAGAATCAGCGTGTTTGCATTACGCACAGCCACTCATACGCCTCCCAGGAACATGGAAAAGGCTAACAAAAAGTATAATGGCTTCCCTGTAGCAAAAACAGCATTGTCACGTTACTCGGTCTCCCCCTCGCCCCCATGAAAGCAGTGGACTCACCCCCACTCGGAAAGGCTGTCGTGTGGTTTACCGATGGCCAAGGTAACTGCACTGCGGCCTCGCATCTGCCCTCCTGGGCCGGATTCAGGGATCCCGGATCAAAGACTCCGTTGGTTTCACAGTCCCTCTGGGCCACCTCCGGACACCGCAGCACGGGGTGCGCTCCGGCCTGAAGTTGGCTGGGCAGCGTTCGTCTTGCCACGCGACTTCAGCCTGGCTTCTGCTCTGCTGGGGAAACTCCGTCCCCGGTCACGCTAGCTTGCCTGACTTATGGCTCTCCCGCGGACAGAGAACCACACAGTGCAGCACGATCTCTACATAGAGACGCTCCTGGGCCAAGGCACTCCTTTCCAGACACTTCAATGGTGCCAGTAGAATTTCGGGAGCGGACCGCCAACTCGCGGTGCCTGTCCTTGCTGCTCACCTCCTGGAGGCAAAAACATGCAGGGAGGGCTCCCGCTCCATTCTGGGAAACACTCCTCATGCTCGAGCAGAGCTACATGCACTCGCTCCCAATATAATCAATATAATGCGTTTGCCTGTAGCTCCACAAATTTATTAACTGAAACAGTGCCTCTCGCAAAAATGAACGCGCTTGCCTCGAAGAAGAAAAAAAAAAGCAAGGCACATTTAAACAAGTAAAACAAGTGTGGTACCGCAAAGCCAGCTTCGTGTTTACTTTCACATCACTTTAAGTGGAAGCACAATGCTAAAGTAAACACGTGGCTGACTTTGCCAAAGCTGAGAGAGAACAAAAAGTGCGGTAGGGAGTAATGAAGGAGAGAGTGTCACGCCGCTGGTCAAAGATCAAATCCCGGTGGGCTTGGCCAAAAGGAGACAAGGTGGCAAAACGAAGGGACTAAGAAGCCTCCTTTACAATGAGAAGCCAGCGTTTTGAATCCAATATGAAGCGAACCAATCAAAAAGATGGGCGGGGCTTCAACTCCGCTTCCGAGAGCTTTGGAATCTGTATTGATTCCAAGAAGCTCTCGTATGACGAGTGCAGCGCATGCGCGCTGCTTTCGCCATCCGAGACCGAAAAATCACTAAATGAAAGAAAAACACGTGAAGGACCACTGGCACTTAAAAAGGACAAATGAAAGTGGAAATGAGGGCAAAAAAAAGAGTGCATAAAAACCTTAGAAGAAGAAGGAGTTCTAACCCTATTGACAAAAATAGCATGAGAAACAATGGAATTCAAAAGAATATGAAGTTATACTTTAAAAAAATATATTTCTGAACTAATAAGGTAGAATATGCGTCGTTGTTGGACTGGATATTCCTTAGAACCAAATGTGAGTGTAATTATGTTTTTAGTCCTGGTTTAATTGATTTGGTTCTGAAGCATGCAGCCTCTATTGCGTCATCAAAAACTGAAGTATTTTGACAATGAATATTGCAAATGTAACTCTAAGGAAACTGTCTACTAAATACAGGAATGCATTGGGATAGGAGTTAGAAGTGTAGCTACACTAGAGGAGAGATTAAAGGGAAGCAGGGGATGATCCAAACAAGAGGCTGGCTGGAAATCGGAAATATTTATCAGTCCCAGTGAGAACAGTCGGTCAAGCTTTTCGAAGGCGTTTTCAGTACAATTCAAAATAGGGCATAAGAAACCTCAGAAGTTCCAATTCTCAATCCTCCATGCTAAAAAGTGACCTTGAGCATGACAGAAATCATTACCAGCTCATTAGAGAGTTTGGATCTCTAATAAAATGTGATGTTGAAAACAGATATCAGTAAATAAATGTCATGTATCAAAGGAAGAAGGGCTGGATGGAGAGAAACTGGAAGAGTTGCACAGAGGGAAGGATTGTGTCTTGGATGGACTTATTGAGAATTTACTTCAATTTATGTGTGGAAAGTTATCTTAATAGGAAGGCTGGTAATCTATGAATAAGCAACCAAGATAACTGTTGTTAGTAGCCAGCATCCAGCTATCCCATCCTAAGAGAGTACTTCTACAACTTTAAACTAACAATGAAGTTGATCCAACCAGAGCCATGTAAAGACATGATAGGGCTACTGTGGGGCCTGGAAGGGTGGGATCCCGGGGTCCCTACATGGATGTTGCAGCCAGCGATGCTGGAGGACTTGGTCTTTTGGGAGATGATCGGAGACACTAACGGGTAATACTTTGAGGTCAATACGGGGACCGCCTCCTCTTCATTGGTGGAGTGGACAGCCATGAAGTTCACCCTGAAATGGAAGTGTCTGGGGCTGGGCTGCGGGCTGCGACAGCAGGTGGCATTGGACTTGCTAGACATAGAACGACATCTGTTGCCATTGGAGTCTAGGGCGGCAGTCAATGTTGGGGAATTGGCTTCTTTGCATGAGGTGTGCAAGAAGCAAACGGAGCTGCTTGATCGGCAGTACTGCCTCAACTTTGCAGGGCACTCCGAGTCTGTGCATGCCAAGGCGGATTGTTCTGGGTCTCTTCTTGCCTGGCTAATCAAGCAGGAGCAGTCGGTTGGGCCGATTACGGCTCTCTGATCTTCAGATGGGAGACTTAAGCACGCACAGTTAGAAATACAGGGTGAGCTGACTACACGTTTTACACAGCTCTAAAAGTCTGGTCGATGGGCCCTGGAGGGGGCAATACAGGAGTTCTTAGATGGACTTCCTTTCCTGGTCCTGTCACTGGAGCAGCGGAATGGAGCTGGATTCCCCGCTCATGTTGGATGAAGTCAGGGGTACGATGAGGGTTCTCCCATCGGGAAAGGTTCCTGGTCCTGATGGTTTTTCCCATGAATTTTAAACGGAGTATGCTGACCCTTTGAGCCCACACCTGCTCGAGGTATACACAGAGGCGCTTGAGACCCTTGCCCTCCCAGCATCAATGACGGAGGCTACATTGATCATGCTTCCCAAACCGTGTCGGGACCCCACCACCACGGGGGCCTACCGCCCCTTGGCGCTCCTGAATGGGGATTATAAGATCTTAGTGGGCATCCTGGCAAACAGGTTGGCACCGCTGATCCCACAATTGGTTCACCAAGACCAAAATGGGTTCGTACCAGCCTGTAACACGTCGCTTAATATACAACGGCTGTTCAGGGTGATGTGTTACTCTGCAGAGGTCTGGCCGATGGCCTGTTGTGTTGTGCTGGACCTGGAAAGGGTTTTCGACACGGTTGAGTAGTCCTTTATGTTCGCGGTGCTTCTTCGCTTTAGATTTGGGCCGTACATCTTAAGCCTTATTCAGTTACTATACAGGGCTCCTAAGGTCCGGGTGAGGCTGGATACTCTCTTCTCAGACCCCATATTGATAGAACGGGGAACTCACCAGTGGTGTCCCCTTTCCCCATTGATCTTTGCCCTTGTGATTGAGCCACTAGCAATGACACTGCAATGCCTAATAACGCGCAGGTGGAATGCGGGGGTGCCCCCGCCGATGAAGGCTTGGTTTCTATCCATGCTGAATTGGGTGAAGGCGGAGGCAGTTTCCTTAGTACGTGAGTATACGTTGGGGCTGCGTAAATTCACCAGATCCGCTACATGGAATGCAATGCTTTGTACGCTGCAGGGGCTGTTGACTCCGGACGACCCCTTGGATGTTCCTACTTTGTAGTGTGTCATGCATGTGTAAAACTACAGCCCGGGCTATGCTTTGATTTGTAGACGGTACAAAAGGGGGTGGTGATGGACGGAGCATCTGAACCAATCAAACTTGATTTGTAGACTGCATCCCTTACACCCCAAACTGTACTGTTATTCTCCTAATAGTCGGGATTTGCATGATATGATAGTTGACAGAGTTCTGTCTCATAGCGTTTGGGATCCGTGTTTCCTTGCCTACCTTTATGTGGCTCCTGTTTCCCTCCCTTCCCGATAGTGTTCTTACGCAGGGCTGGACTGGCCATAACGGGCGCCGGGCAATCCCCCGGTGCGCCACAAGGGTGGGGGACGGTTTTGGGCCCCTGGGGGCCGTTTTTGTTACAGGGCCGTTTTTGCAGCATAGCTGCAAAATCGGCCCTGTACCAAAATCGGCCTAAAACCGACCCCGGCAAAGAGCTCGGCGGCACCTCCAACCCCCGAGTAGGGGGGGGGGGGGCGGCCGAGCACTTTGCCAGGGCCAGTTGTGGTTCCCAGTCCGGCCCTGTTCTTACGTTAGGTGTTTTTCATAAGATCGTTTGATTATATATAAAGACTGATGTGATATGGCGGAGTGAAGCCATAAGAGCCGTACATATGTACTTGAAATGCAATTGCATAGTTGAGTTATATTGTAACACAACAAGATTAAACATTATTATTGATGGAGGGAGGGGGCTCTGTGATTGCTGGGGTATGCCACTTGTTGTTACCTATTGCACCTAACGCTACCAATGTAACCATGCAGATGAGCTGGTGATTTGCAAGTTGGGTCTGACTAATTACCTACTCGTGCTGTATGATAATTTCTATGAGGGTATATTGTTTTCCTATTACTTCATTTACAAAAACTTTAATAAACAGATCCAAAAAAATGACAGGCCACTGTATTGTTTTCCAGTAATCGAACAACATGTTGACTGAGTGCTAGATGGGGAAATTCTCTTAACTCTATAAGGCTCAGCCAGGTTAAATCTATCATAACATCACTTTATTCGATCACTGGTAGGTGCAGGATTAATAGTAAACATTCATGCAGAATTCATAAGTCGTTGTGGTTTATACAAGTGCCTGGTTGCCTGGAAAAACTTGCTTCCTACTGTATTCCAATGATGAGTCTCCTATTAGCCAATACAGAGGCCACATACCAAATCAAAAAAGAAAGGACAAACACTCCAAAGCAGTGCAATAGGAGCAGAATGGCTCAGGTGAGCGCATGCCCACATTCATTGAACACAAATTCAGCCGATATACCTTGCTTGCAGGAAACATGAAATCTGAACCATTCAAACAAGTCTTCAAAAGACGAATGGGGAAGTGTGGCGCATTGGTTAGAGCGGCAGACCCTGATGCAGAGGTCTAGCCCGGGACCAGGGTTCAATTCCCACCTCGGCAGGGTCTTGGGCTCAATTTCCTCGGACCTGATATTTCTCGCCTCGGTGCCTATTCTAATCATGGGTCCCACTCTGCAAATCTGGGCAATAGCTTGCTTAATCTCCACAACGGCCCCAACAATGCTAGGATGCCTGGTTTCACCTTGAGGGTGCCCAGGAGTGGGCACTTCACATGGAAAGCCAGGAAGGGTTCCACAGCGGTATGCGTACAAGCGCCTGAGATACCCCTTCGGGGGTCGATTCGGGCGCTATACAAGTACTACTACATTTACATTTACATTTACAAAACTGAGACCACCAGATGCAGTGCTCCAATAAAAATACGGGGTGACAGACTCAACTGCTTACAATTAGGAGTGGATACGCATGGTTGAGGGAATTTCCTACCTTACAAAAAAGAGCACATTTTCCTGAAACTACTGGAGGCACAACTGTGCCCATCGCTCCAGTCTTGTGTCCCATCCAACATGGATGTCTCATAACAAGAATTTGCGTTCCCTGTAGACTCATGATAGCTGGTCGGGAAGAATAATGACAAGTCTTGGCAGCTACATCTCCTTTCCACGGACCGGAAAGTCCTGCCTGACTACTTCCAGGAGCAGGGAAAGGGAACGGAATACAGTGATGATAACAAGAAAGATGAGCAGCTGATGCTCCTATCCCTGTGTGGCAGTGGGAAGTTTCTATTGCAATGGAACATTAAAGTGATGTTTATCCTGTGCCAAATTACTTGTGCTGAGCAGAGTAATGTATATATGAATTTTGGATGCAACGACTAGCATAAACAAGCATTTGCAATTCAATAGGTCTATCATTACTGATAGTTTGAGGTATTGGCTTTGCAAACGACAATAGCTCATACTTTCAGTGATGCGAGACTTAATGCATTGTAAATGTAAATGTATTGCGACTTATATAGCGCACGTATCACCCGAAGGCATCAAGGCGCTTGCCTTGGGAACACGTCCTGGCTTTTTCCCTGTGAGATAACCCCTACTGGGTATCCCCAGGGTGAAAGCCAGGCATCCCGCAGCGGGTGGGCCGCCGTAGTGGAGATTAAGCAACTATTGCCCAGAGTTGCAGCGTGGGACCCCATGATTAGAATAGGCACCGAGGCGAGAATTATCGAGTCCGTGGACATTTTGGGCTCAGGACCCTGCCGCATCGGGAATTGAACCCTGGTCCCGGGCCAGACCTCTGCATCAGGGTCTGCCGCTCTAATCAGTGAGCCACACTCCTCCACTGTTTGGATGCAAATGCAAATGCTTGCGTAGTGAGCCAGGAACCAGCATCGTATGTCTTGATGCAGTACCAAAAATGGCTCCTAGAGGTCGTTAGTGAGCAAGGCACCATCACTCAATGTATATGTGCAGTACAGCAAGCTGCTCCTAGAAGTCCCTAGTGAGAAAGGCACCAGCACTGCATGTCTTGATGCAGTACCGCAAGCTGCTCCTAGAGGTTCCTAGTGAGCAAGGCACCAGCACTGCATGTCTAGGTGCAGTACCACAGATTGCTCCTAGCGGTCCCTAGTGAGCACGGCACAAGCACCGAGGACCTCTTTGGGTCACATATGGTACTGTACCCTGCAGAAGATATAGTAAATCCACCCTACCCATAATGCATTGCATGCAAGACAGTACTATGAGTACATTCAAATAGCTATGTCCATATATACAATTAGTAGCTTTGAAATGTGACAAAAGAATTATTACATTAATTTCGGATTAGGTTGTACTCTGTGTGGAGTTGATGAAGAGAAATTTATAGACGTCTCATATAAATGTGAGATGATCTAGTGAGTGAAGTAACCACTGCCAGCCTAGCTTAGGACCAAGCGTGTCTTGCCTGAAGCTTTTTTAGAAAATAGTGCCTTGAGGCTGTAATTAAAACCTAGGGAGTAACAACAACTGTAACAGGGGATGTCCTCATGGGAGGTTGCAAGAAGAGACAAGGCGGTACTAAGGAGGGCCTAGTAAGCCTATTGACCAATAAAAAGCCACCATTTACAAATAACAGGGACAGGAGCCAATTAAAAAGATGGGTGGGAAGTGGGCGGAGCTTTATGCCCATATCCTGAATACAGCATGTCTCGAAGAGAGAGACAGAGCAAGCGCTGCCTAGGCGAGACCTAAAAAGGACAACACCAATTTAAGAAACTTCTTACCAATGATGTCTTTCACTGAACCTTGCTTCTCAGGGTTAGATTTGGCAACCTCGTCTGATTTTTTCATTGGTGCTTCATTTTCTTGTAGGAATGCTTTCTCCAGTTGGCCTTGGTCTGGCATAGAATGACTCAAGGCTGGACATTCCAGCCCTCGGGTCAGGCGAGATAAGGTGAGGTTGGACGTAATGTGGAATGGAACTGTGACAGAGAAAGGCCCTGAAATGTGGACTCCAGCACACTTTTCTGCCCGATTCCTTGTTGTCTTGGGCGACCGTCCCTGTGGGTTTGCCACAACAGAGGCTCGACCAGCTTTTGGAGTGGTGGGTTCGGATTTAGTCGTAATCTCACCCTCAGTCTTTGTGCACGCCTCACTCTGGCTGTGTTTGCTGGGGTACTGGTCAGATGCCTGTGAGCTTTGGTTGACCTCTTGTTTGGAGTGTATGCCAAAGCTCTCATGTTGCAGAGGGGAATGGCTCTTCTGGGACGAACTTCTCACCACTACATCAGGATCTAAATGTAAGACACAAAGAAACCGCAGTAGATAATATGCCAAAGAATTATGCTAGCAAAACAACATCCCCAGATGTACGTCACAACATTTTTGAAGTATAGATTTTTCAGAGTAAAGAATAGAGATAGGCCCAATGCTTATCCGCCTGTAAAATGTATATTGAAATTATTTGTGATGCCCAGGATTGACCACTGAATCATTCCCAAAGG